>NW_026991722.1:19555000-22036250 GCF_029215605.1 Mirounga angustirostris
ACACAAGCTTTCCTCTGAAGACAACACAGCACTGAATTCCTTCTTTTTTTTCCCAGTGACAAGTCAATTACTTGTTTAAATTCAGTTTGAGCTCTCTGAACTGAGAGAGGCCAGAGGAAGCAGGTTTTCCCTGTGAATAAACAAAAGAAGAAAAATGTAAAATCATTCCAAAACACTGTGATTTTAGGTTGTTGGAAGAGTACAATTAAGCATTACAACAATCATGATTTCTTCTTTTTGAACTGGCAACTGTGGGGTTTGTGAAATCAGTTTTCCTGTAACTCACTAGCAAGAGAAATATTAGAGTCAGTGGTATTGTAGGACAGACAAAGAAAAATGTAAATTTTCTATTATCTTAAGTTATGAAGTGTTTCTATGACCATATCCCACGCAAATTGTTTTCTTCTTTCTGTGAACCACTGGAGCTGGTCTGAAGTGTGGACTTCAGGATGCCAAGACCTACAAAATATCCTAACACTAGAATTATCAAAGAATAAATCTTGAATACAAATCAGAATGTATTTTTGAAAATCAGCTCCTCCTCAGGTGAGAGCTTAATACCAAAACTTAACCAAATCATTTTTGTGTTTTCTTTTCTTTATGGGTTAGAGGTTTAAATACACATGAATCCCATTTTCAGCTAAATAAAAAATGTGAAAGCATTTCTTCTTCACTACGGGGAGACAGGCTCTTTGCAGAGAAAATAAGTCCAGTTTATTTTAAGTGTTAGGAGTGTAAGCATCTATCAGATTGTGCGGCTGTGTCTGTCCTCACACAGGCTATGAGCAATATCAGGCATTACCTGGTCCACAGTAAGTATAGTTCCTGCTCGAAATGTTGATTTTTGTAACTGCTTCCATGTTCTTATTCACTGAATAAGACTTTTAATAAGTAATTATTTGGTCAGATTTCCACATACCTAAAAATAAAGCAATTCCACAAAGATAAAATTATGGCAAATGAAATTGAAAACAAAAGTGGCGAAATTTCCTCCTAATGGTAATTTAAGATCACATCATCATCTCTCGCCCGCATGTGCATGTGTTAAACCGTATAGAGAAACCTATAATTATTGTAATTGCTCTTTTTGCTTTATACTAACAAGCTTCGAACCATGTTTCAAACTAGTTGTTTTGAAATAGTTATTTGTCAAGTCATCAAATCTCAGAAAGTAAATGGTAATGAGCTCTCCATGTTTCTATCCTGACTGTTGGTCATATTATGCAGCTTTTCAACTCCCTGAAGTTCAGAGATGAAAATGGATGTTGATTATTTCTGATATCAAGGCCAAAAAGTAAAATCATTTCGTGATTCCTGCTTAAGATGAAAAAAAAAAATAGGAACATTTTAATATCAGAATCACTTCTGTGGGGAATGCATTCTTAGAAAAAAGTTTACCTGTGAATAAGAGTCTCAATCAGCCACCTAAATTTTTTTTTCAAAGTAAAAATTAGGATATGGAGTGTTCAGCTTTTTGTTTTTCCATGTACCACAGGAAGTGCTAACATAAAAAGCTTAATATTTAAATAACACCAGTATTAATATCTTCCAGTACAATTTACATATGGCCCTTTCTTTGTAAACCTCACAGTTGATTCCGGTAGCCTCCAGCCTCGTGCACGTAGCCACTGGTTTTTAAAAGTTTTCCATAGTGTATCGACTATCAACTATGCAAACTGCATTTAGTATTTTAAAAAGATATTTCACATACTTAGTATTCTCAGAAACATGATTATAAATGAAAGTAGCTGGTATAAAAGCGTTAACTTTTTAAAATTATTGTTTAGCTGCTGTTACAGAGCAAAAATCTGCTTAGGTCACAAACTAATATAATTTTTCAATTCCCCACTGACTGAAGAAAACAAAACCTATCAAAGAAAAAACATACAGGAAAAACTTCCTTTTAGTGAGCTTACTTTTTGGTATTGTTGACATATAAAGCATTTTAATTTACCCATTTTAAAATAACAATGAAAATTTTATTTTTTTTTCTTCTGTGCTTGATTGCTTAGAACAAAATTATGTTGATTTTGTTCTTTACGACTAAGCTGGTAAAAATTCACCAGACGCTTAATCTTGATATTGTGGCTACATCTTGCTCTCCTGCCTCTGATTAAATTTCCAAAATCCCTGCGTGAGATTCACAGATGCCAGTTTGAACATTTCTCTGGGGCTAATTTCTTAGAAAGAAAATATGGATCAGTTACATATTTGGTTAATTTTATTTAATCCCTGATTTCTGGTAGGTCTGAACGTTTTAGATTTAGTGTCGCTAATTGATAAGCATCCTTATAGCGTGAGGCGATGGCATTGTTTCAAGGAGAATTTGGAGGAAAGACGTTGAAACACAGGGGGAAGAGGGTTGGAGAGAAAAGTGGCCAGGAAAAAAGATCTAATAACTCGTGCAGTCTTTAAATACCTTTCCAACTGATCTACAGGAAATTGTGCTGAATAGTTGTTTGTTTCCTGTTCCACTATAAATGTGGTTTACATTATACTCCCTATTTGTTTTTTTGTTTTGTTTTGTTTTGTTTTACTAAAATTGCAGTACCAATGGAGAGGTGTGAGAATTAGTGATTTCTTCCTTCTAACTTAATTTGTAAATGGTTTTTATTATCACATTTGGATTTTAGACATTGCCATATTTCATTATTATGAATGTTGTATGAATGTGTTTCCAAGCCTACTTGAAACTTCTATCACAGTGATGCTGCCAAGGGGGGAAAAATGCTTTGGTGTCATTCCTTTGGAATCACCCTGTAGGTCATGCACATGGCCAGCAACCTGCCAGCATGAGGTTAATTTTTAAAAAAAATTCTTAACTTTGAATCCAGTGAAAATAGATAGATTTTAGATATAATTGTGGCAATTTTAAAAGTTGCTAAAATTCAAGTTTACTTTTATAGTAGGAAGAAAATGCAGTAAAGACATAGTTTCTTCGCATAGCAAACCTAAATGCAAGTCTTATAATTGAGAATTTCAGGACAGACACACAAAAGGTTACTAGGCTTTTTTCTTTTTTTAATTTTTTCCATTTTCCTCCAATATTACCAGGGTTACAAAAAAAGTTCATACTTCACAGTCAGTATAATTTAAAGGTAATTTTAGATTTCAGTCTTCCAGAGTTTGTTTATATTTGATTGGTTTTAAATTAGCCCTTAATGCTTCAAACATAACTCTAAAGTGACACAGGGTAAAGTTATATGTGGTAACACTATTGATACTTAAAAAAAAAAAAAAGATTTGGGGCTGTGTGTTCATAAAATATTTAAATATTTACAATCTATTCAGGAAATCATCATAGTCCTAAAAAACAGCAGTTATATGTAAACTAGGAAACACGAATGAATAGTGACAAAACTGAAAAAGATACTTCTGTAAAATAACTATATTTTGAAGTATGAAGTGATCTGCTAAAAAGTTAATGCATGGGATTTTCGGGAAACTTCCTAGTTAGAGGTTTTTTGACATTTTTGAATCTATAATAAAGTGGCACATTGTATCGTCTTAGGCATATCTATTTTATTGCATTTTATTAAGCAAAATAAAATTCTTCTTCTGAAGAATATTTCTTAAAGTTGAGTTTACCGGTTTGGGACTTGAACATGGTTTGAGAGCTATGCATTACTCCACCTAAAGTTTGGGAGAGTTTCCTGTTTGCAGTGCTGAAGGAACCATGGCTTAGGTTCCAGACTACAGCCTTTATTTATTAACAGATGCATTTCTGTCACAATACCGTGTTCTGATTAGAATTTAAACATTCACATTTCAGATATTTTTGTCTTTAAATTCTGTGTTGTGTCAAGTCTCTGCTTAGTTTTCTTCAAGTTCTTCTTCCTTATTTCTTAAAGAAATCTGCACATGCTAATCAGGGCATTTTGTTCAAAAGTGACTTAAAAGGGACACTAGACCTATAACATTTTATTTGGGAAAGTGTACTGTTTTAAAAGGCAGCCCCCCCCCAATTGGGATAAAGAGTGGGTTTAAAACACCTCAGAAGTCAAGGGTGGGAGCAGTGTGGATGATGGTCTAATTTCAGGCCCTACTGAAAAAATGCAGGCTTTGGCATTCTCCAGGGACCTAGGGCTGTGCTTTCCAGGAGACCAAATTATACTCCTCTTGAGAGAGGGCACGTTGAGGTAATTGGTGGGACAGACTGGGGAGAGTTGAGTTCCAGCTGCTTCCGTTGTAACTGACCTGAAAATGAATAGGGGATGTTAAGAGTGGGGGCTAACATTTGACTTGGCTTTTTCACCTCCACAAACCTAAGGGTGAGAATTATAGAGTACCGAATGACTGCACCAATAATAATCCTGTTCAAGTGGGAATTGCTATGTTGAGGAAAACTCTCACACCATTTTAAAAATAGTTGATGCGTTTACCAACCACAGTCTTATCACTGTAGCCCCAATAAAGTTTATCCACAGTATGGAAACACTCCCTGATTTTACTGTTAGCCATCTTGTGAGTGTGTCTTGGATTCTCACCTCTTTGGTTACCATTTTAAAATGCTCATAATGAGAGACATTCGGAAGGCACTGGATTCCCATCTCCAAGAAGAGAAGCAGAAAGTGGAAGTGTCTACACTCCATTTCCCCCAGAACATATGCTTTTTTTTTTTTTTTTTTTTTTTTAGGAGAATAACGCTGTATTACTCAATAGCTTTTCTAACGAATAAAACAAATTAAATTGATGTTACATGCATATTTAAACCCCATCCAGTTAAGTACTGACGTGATTAAAATAATCAAATGTATTACTTAAAAAATTAAAAAGGATAAATTCTGTACCCCATTATTTTATTGACTTTTAAATATAAATTGCAGAAATGTTTACATTCCTAATGGCATTATTAAGCTATATTAAGCTAAACTGACAAATCAGAGGAAAAAAGTTGATTGCCCAGCACATTATTATTTCTGCACCTGTTATTACAGTTCAGAAGTGGAGGCTCAGCATACGGGAGCAGCATGGATGCTGTTTTCTTAGGCTTCCTTTGTGTGATGTGGGGGTTGGGATAAATGTTTAACAGGTGTAGTTTCACTTTGTAGTGCCTTTTTGTGTGTTGATATGATTAAAAGCCTACAATGTTTTTCATGTAGCTTTGAAATTAATATGCAAATAATTGGGGATGGTAGGGCTCTCCTGTCCCTGCCGCACCCAGCCTCCCTAAGCAGAATGGGGGGATATGAGCTTTTTAGTAGAAGTTGTTTAGGTACAAATCATGCCAACTTTCATCTCCACCCCGTGAATCTGTGGGGGGAAAAAAATAAGGGAAGAAGAGGGGCATCAAGTGAATGTGGGTAGAATTGCCTGATTTAGAATTTAGGTATATCTGGGGTGAAAATACTTTAGATTTTTATTTTCTGGTTATATATTGGCCAGGACTTTCGAGTACATTTTCAAACAATAATGTAAATTGTGTAACGTGGCCAATGCTTTGGTTTGAAATTGTGCTCCTTTCTTTAGTTTATTTCCTTGTCTGAATCATACAATTTGATTTTTCAAACATTTGAACCATGTTCCTCCCTGTCGCTGAGGTGGCAATGATTGTTTATTAATATAATTCTAGAATGTCTTAGGTGTTCATTGTCCACCATTAATCTCACAGAGAAATCTAAAGTTTCTGTAGCCGGTGGGATAAATAATGCCCTAATTTTTTTCTTTTTACCTTTTTGCTATTGTTTAAGTTCTTGAGGAATGTCATTATATTCTTTAAAATGTAATGACCTTAGATTTGGATTGAGAGGGGAAAAGTCTCTTTATTTAATCCCATCCAGCAGATAGTTTGAGTTTGTAAATAAGTGGTTAAAATGGCATTCTTTCCTGGAAGTCACTAGTTAACACTTTCATATGAGTTTAGATTTCGTCCTGTGTAATAATTTAAATTCCTAGATTTTAATAAAACTTACTGTGCAGCATGGATCCCATTTAATCTCCCCCCTGGCTTCACAGCAAAATGCTTACATAAATGAACTCTCAATTTTGATATCAACTATTTAACTCTGTCTTTCCAGAGTTAATACTATTTCCATAATTAAACATGTTCCACAGTTAGTTCCATAGGAGTATATCTTAACTGTGATGTTCTTTTCTGTTCTTTTAAGCCATCTGTTTTGGCTAGGTCAGCAAAGAAATGATTTTATTTTAAAGCAAATAAGTTATTACTCTACTATTGTATTAGACATTCAGCTTCAGAGGGAGTAAAAGATAAAATTCCATCATATTTTCATTTTGTTACGTTTGCAGCAGAAATGTGTATGCTCAAATGGTTATTTTCAACTCATGACAGCTGTGATATTTAAAATGATCACAGCTGTTGTGACTTAAAATTGATTTTTCTATTAACACCTGAGAAAAAGACCTGTGCTGTATTAAAAACTTAAATAAGGTAACTGAAAAATTAGATACGTTGATGTGAATCTGGTAATCCCACTTCCCAGAGGTTGCAAAGTGCAGCAGACCTCATGGATGCTTCCAGCAAGTGAGCTCAAACTGCTGGAAATAGATGCGTGGTTGTTAAATGCGTTTACCTTTTAGAGAATTCATCTAATAGCAGATTCTCTTGGCTCAACTTTACAGTGTCGGTTCTGCTAATAAAACCTTTTAGAATTCAGTGGACTTAATTAACCCCAAGAAGGGCTTATATGACTTATATGAATCATTATGAGATCCTAATCTCTAAACTTTTTTACCTTTCAGATATGACATTGAGAAATGCAAAGCACACTAAATTGTTCCTTATGGAGGAAGTTTTGGTTTTATGGCTCTTTTCCTCCATCATTTTCAGATGATGAAAAAAAGAAAAACAGATGAAAAAGGAGAAACAAATTATGCCTAAGGAGTTTTAGGCTAGCACTTGTTTTTGGAATCTTTAATACAGTTTTAATGTTCACTTTGCAGATCCCGTTTAACCTGTTTTAAGAGTGAGATGGTGCTTCCTGCATTCGGTTGATCTATTTTGATGTTGATCCTCTCAGGTTAATCAGTGTTGGAATTCTTTTTTAAGTGTTGGAATCTTGAATGTAGCAATAGATTACCTATCTAACAAAATAACCACTCTAAGAAAACTTCGGCACATTTAGATACTGAGATAATTTCATGTTTTGAAGTAGATGATGTAGTGTGTAAAACATACAGCTGGTCTGATGTGGAATTATTTATAGATAATCGTGCCTTCACAGATGCATTACCAATAGGGAGCTGTGTAGATTAAACTCTTTGGCTGGTCCTGGGCTTTTTACCTGTGTATCTCAATCAGAATTGAAAGCATGACAGATTTTATGATGATAAATGTATGACTGGATCGGAGAAAGTACAGATGGGTAGATGGATAGATTACATAACTAGATAGTAATAGATAATGCCAATTATTTATTACTCAAAACTTGCTTATTCATCAAAAATTGATATACAATGTATTAGTTTGACTCTTGTATATAGTTTAGAACGGGTTGGTATTTTCCATCACAGAGTGAAATTGCAGTAGAATGGTTCCAAAAGTTCCAGAATGAACACAGTTCACCTCTTTCAAAGCTGGAGGCCAGGACTGATGCACACCACAAGATCACAAGGTCAGAGTGTCCCATCCTGAGTGATCATGAGTATAAATGGCGTATTTACTTGTTTGGCGGAAGGGAGATACTCCTAGAGATTGCACAGTTTACATGAAGAGTCAAGAAAATCGAAGTGGGCATTTGTTGCTGACAGACTCCGATTACAAACAGGTATCTTTAGAACAGTGGTGCCCCCCAGGGGACATATGGCAATATCTGGAACATTTTTGATTGTCACAACTGCAGTAGGAGGGTGAGAGTTTGCCTCTGGCATCTAGAGGCCAGGGATGCTGCTCATCAACCACAGCGTACGGGTCAGCCCTTCCCTAGTGCTGAGGCTAAGAAGTCCTGCTTTAGATGTAATGCATCTGGACCTTAATAATTACTTCCTGGCGTGGTGAGTACACCTTATAGTGTGCATAGGTACACTATACCCCATATAGTGTAGCGCGCTATAGTATTGTCCAGGTATTTCCACCATTTACCATGAAAATGTGGGATTTTATTTGAAGTGTTGTAAATGTAGTACATTATTTGTGAACCAACTGGAATGACTTCAGAGCAGCTGTTAGAATATGTTGAGTCAATAATGTACATTTCTCCATATCCTAAATACATATCTCTATCTTACCTTTCAAAATATCTCGAAAACTCTCTCAGTGTAACTGTGGGTTCATCAGAATCATCCTAAAAGAGAGCTTATTACCATTAATTTTTTTCTGTAGGTCATAAAGAGGCAAAGAAGGAAATACATTAGCATAAAGAAACTAATACTACATTTAAGTATTTTTGGACATTATTTGCATCAGCATTAAATATATCCTCTGTGCTAAGATAAAAATTAAAACCCACATGAAAAACTCTCTTTTCAGCTTTCCCAATAATGCAGCTTCTTCATCCACTCACAACTAGGGGTCTCTCTTCCTGCCATGCTGTGCTTCCCATCAGTGTTGGATAATTCCTGGCAGGGATTGGGAAGTGATTTTGAAACCTCGATTGCCTTCCCTAGCACCCTGTGGAGGAAGGTGGCGGTATCTGGTGGCAGAGTCTTACACCTGCCAACTTGTAGAACCCAGAAGCACACCTCACTTCTTAGATGCCAAGGTTTGGAGAGAGCTGCCAAGTCTGACAGTAACTAATGCCACTCTTCAGTTTCCTCCCCATGCTCTACGAGGTTCGATCAGAGTAGAGATGGCAGCTGGGCACGGGAGTGGCAGCTCTGATTTGCAGCCTGTCTTTGGAGTACAGACTCTTATTGCTTAACCCATTGGTTGTTACCTTTCAGTTCCATCCCATGAGCCTCGGATTCTGGCTTGATTGAGACTGTCTCCATTTCCCTGTCCATTTGGTACACCAGGGTTCTAGTAAAATCACACTGATGCCTTTGGGTTTCACTGTGCCCGTTCCAACTGAAACCATCTTATAAGATTGCCTTAAGTTGGCATCTATTTCTGTTAGTTTTCCACGTTTTATTGGAAGGGGCTGTCTGTACTCAAAGTGAACTGAAAAGCAAACTTGTAAATATCTTTTTGCATGCCAAGCAAGTAATAAAGATTACCATTTTTGGTGATCATTTCATTGATTTGGGTATTTCTGTTTCTGGGAGATGGTAATTTTTGTTCTAATTGCAAATTCACTTTAAGCCAAAGCTCTTTGAGGAAGCATTAGCCTTGTTTTCAGTTTTGACCAATCCCTGATTATCTGTGTTGGACTCTCAAGAATTTTCTTATATTCCATATACCCCAGGAGCATCCTCTGAATAGTTGTAGAACAATGACTCGCTTACACATTGTTTTTACAGGAAGCTTGCTTGTGTGGTGTTTAAGTCAGACATTTACAGAGTATAAAATCAATCTTACTTTGACTTTTTTTAATTTTTAGGAAAGTGGTTTACAGCTAAAATAAAGCTCACAGTTAATATTTTATTGTGGTAATAATCAATATTTAATAAACCACACTTGCAGGCCTCAGTTCTTTCAGGAGCCTTTCTAAAGTACCTGCTTGCTTAATCCTTCCTGCACTCCAGTATGGTAGATGGTCTGAATGTACTTAGCCCAGTCCACGGTTTAGGAATGCATTGTCCGGTGAGGTCGCCACTGGCCACATGTAGCTATTAACATTAAATGTAAATTAATTAATATGCAATTTAAAAATTTAGTTCCTTGGTCATACTAGCCACATTTCACGTGCTCAGTAGTCACATGAGGTAAGTGGCTACCATATTGGACAGCACAGATATAGAACATGTGCATCATTGTAGAAAATTCTAATGTATAGGGCTGGTCTGGGAAATGGAAGTGTTACAGGATCAAACCACTTGCTAACCGCTTACGGACTGTAACAGAACTAGACTCACTTCTGCTGTGTATTTCAGTATGTTTTTGAATTTTTATAGCTTTCTATTCAGCAAACACTTGAAGTTAAGAATTGGTATTTTGGGGCACCTGGGCGGCTCAGATGGTTAAGCGTCTGTCTTCGGCTCAGGTCATGATCCCAGCGTCCTGGGATCGAGCCCCGCATCGGGCTCCTGGCTCAGTGGGGAACCTGCTTCTCCCTCTGCCCCTCCCCCTGCTCATGCTCTCTCTCTCTCTCTCTCTCTCTCAAATGAATAAATAAAATTAAAAAAAATTGATACTGTAAGGCTACCTCACATTTTAGTGAATGCTTATCCCATCCATGTTCATCTCTTTATGATGAAATTTGAAGCTCAAGGTAGACAAACTTTTCAAAGGAATCAGCCCTTGAGTGACCTTTCTCTGAATCAGAGAAATATTCCCAAAGAGGGGCCATGTGTTAAGGAACCTTTATACACTTGTTAGCATATTGTAGACAACCAAGCTGAATAAATGACTCAAGCTTGTATCATACATGCATCCGTCTTTACATACAGTTAGGCATGACCCTCGAGTGGAATGTTCACCGAGAGTTGGCCTCCATGGGATTTAAAGAGCTCATACCTGCCTTCTGGCTGTTCTACTAAAAAGTAGTATTTTATTAAAATAAATATAATATGTATTTATTCGTGTAATCTAAATATCTTGATAATAAATGAAAAAGTCTGTAGGTCTTATCCTTAACACTCATTTAGGTCCTAGCCTGACTGACTTTGTGTTTTGAAATTTTTATGTCTTCCCATCACTGTCAAGCTTTTAGGCATTTGGAAGGTAAGCTTTTTTTTTTTTTTTTTTTTTTTTTTTTAAGTAAACTCTGTGTCCAACATGGGGTTCAGGACCCTGAGATCAATAGTGGCAGACTCTACTGACTGAGCCAGCCAGGTGCCCCTGGAAGACAAACTTTAACTCTTTATCTTCCCCTCAAGGATTAGCACAACAATATGCACATAGAGGTGCTCAAATGACATTTGTTGATTGAACTAGTAAGTGTGGGAACTTGTTTTAATGTTAAGTTTCTCAAGGTTTCTCCTCTCCAAGTAGCCCAGTAGGGTATTATTTGTAGAATAAATGAATGAACAAAAATATATGTCTTTTCACTCCATCACTGAGTTGGAGAAATGTGCCTGATGAATGTTGGTGGTGCTGATGACCACTTTTCATTCATACTTGAACATTCAAAATTCTATCGATTATTTTTCCTTTGTAATTGTGGACGGCCCTGGATGAATGGCTGGTCCTCGAATATTAAACACAGGGAATGAGTGTGTTTGTGCTGTACCTATACTACTTTAATGGATTAGATGATTGCAGAATTTCTGCCATCATCCTGTTGTTGGGAGCACCAGGAGCCCATAATGGCACATCCTGGCAGATGCTTTCTCCTTGGACTTCTAATGGTATAAGCAAGCCATCGTTTCTCTCGTTAATAATTATGGTGTTAAGAGGCACTTGTGTTCTGTGTACTCTTTCAGCTTGTACCATGTTTAGTTCCCGTTATGCAAATACTGCTTTAAACTTAGAAATGCCAATTTGCATTAATATTTTGGTTTCATATAGTAGCTAGCTATTGCATTTCACAAACAAGTGCATTTTAATGAGTACTGGCAGAATGTAAAAAAAAAATATTATTCATTAAATTCTATTGTAGAAAATGCAGTAGTCGGTTGCCAGAAATCATTAAGACAAAATAAAATGTGTGTTGAGGCCATAAGGATATTCTATCTCTTGAAGGGTGTTTGGCCCTGGCGGCATTCAGTGCTGTAAGATGCAGTGTTCTTCGTACAGGCGTGAGGGGTGGGTTATTGCTATAACATAAAATCCAGTATACTATTGACATTTGGGTTTATTTTTAAAATGTAAACATATTTCACTATTTTATATTTGCCATGTGACCATAGGGAATTTACCTCTCGGTTAATGTGCAGGACTTTAAAAGTCATAAACACCAAGTTGTAAAGCAATGTATTCCTGTGTCTTACATTTTGATGTTAAATCCCGAAATGGGGTTTTGCTGTTTTATGTTTTTTTTTCCTTCCTGAGATTTTTTTTTATTAGAATTGTGAACATAAAATTTTTTGATGGAAGAAAAATTTTGCAACTGGATTTTCAGAAATGTACTCTTTTAACACATGGACTTTTAAATGCTGTTGTCATGCTTGTCATAGCTTGTGGTTCCTAATTAAAATGAGCTTTTCTGGTGGTGTCATTGCAGTTGTTCCCCCCCCCCCCCCCCTTAGTCTTCAACTCACTTTTCCCAGAAGGAGAGTTCCAACCCTTTGAAAATTCTCATGATTTTGCAAATCCACTCTATTTTTGTCTAGGATACAGGAAAGTTAAAACTGTGGCTGGTATGATGCCATGTTTTGAATCCAATTTTAAAGCAACCCTTTGCAACCCAGGGAGGAAAGCTGACATCTTTGTATCTGTAATGAAGGTAATTATACCTGCAAGGTGACATCACTAGCAAAGTGAGAAGTGCGCTTGAAAACTGAGTCTCTGGTCCTCCCTGAATTCTGTAGACCACTTTTGGCATTTAACACGAGACACCTCTTTCATGCTTGTCGTTTGAGAAGTTGCTTTCAGATGAATTTACTAAAGCTGACTGACACAGGGTTAAATTAATTCTTTTCTTTATTACTCAAAGTGATACAGACCTTTCTTGGACTAATGTAGCTTAATTAGTGGTCAATTAAAACTGAACATTGCTGAATTGAAGTTCTTTGATCAAACTTCCTGGCATGGGTTCTCTTTCTTTAACTAGCCACCATCTTGAATTCATTTGGAATCAGTAGTATAAACAAGTTTAAAACTGGTTCTTTTATAAGAAAGTCAGCAGGCTTGTATAGCTGTGGTTTCTTTTTTTACTTCTGTAGGCGGCAATTCAAAGGCAATACTAAATGAAAACAGTACTACTACACCCTGAAAAAAATACATTTTTAAAAGTAACACTAAGTCAGAAAACAGTCAATACCCCCACCTATTTATTCTAGACAGGAGATCAATTTCCCAATTTCAGTGGTTACTTTTGTTGTTACATAGAAAGCTAAAAGAAAATTCCCCGCCCTCACAAAAGTCCACAGTTAAAAAAGTGAAACAAACAAATAAAAAAACCAAGCTGGGGGTCAGGAGAAAGATGGGACCAGCCCCGTTACAACATATGTGCAGAGATTTGACTCCGTTGCCCTTAAATGCATTCTTCATTACTCTTTGGGAAAATACTTCACCTCTGTGCCACTGGGGCGGGGGTGAGCCCCTATTGGATTTGCTTGTTGATGTCACCATTTCGTTGGGAGGGCAGGATTGCTTCAATATGAGAACTGATGATGGAGAGCATCCTTCATACAAATCAAGGTTAAAACACACATTGCTTTTCTTAGAATTTGAGTGCAGTTTAAAAAAGAGAGAGAGAAAAGAGGGATGCCGGAGTCCTCGGGAGCTGGGACAGAGAAAGTCACTGAATATTTGTAAGCAGATCAGCCTCTTCCTTTTACACAGTTACATGTCTTAACATTTAAAGTGTATATGCCATTCTTGTAGAAACAAAAATTGATCCCATTCAGTAACCCCTAACAACCTAAAAATACCATAGCTGGCGCTCAGTTAGTGCTATATATTTTAAAGTATTAATTAAAACTGGCGCTTTTGTGCTGGAAATAAAAGTAACAGATTAGGTTTAAATAGATAATTTGCTTAGCCTGTAACGGCTTCCTTGCAATCCTGAAATTTTCACACAGAGAAAGTAAAGGGAAAGTTTAGAAGTGACCATGTAGCATCCCCCCCCAATAAATGATAAAATTTTTGTAGCTTTCATTATTTATATTTTAAAATTACAGTTATAAACAATAATTAAGATAAAAATTGTATCACTTGACAGAAAGAGAAATTGTTTATAGTCAGTGTGCCTCTCAGCCTTCTCCCTAAAGGGCTGATTAGAATGTAATAATTGGGGATGATAGCAGGAGGAAGACAATTCCATTTAATTAAAGATAATTTATTTTACTTTAAATTGGTGATGTCCCACATGAATAAGAGTAGATTTAGCAGATAGATTTATTAATGGGTACTGACATCTCAGTTGACGTAAAAAGCAAACATTTTCTTTCCTCATTGTTTTTATTGTGTCTCAGCACCTGAAAACCGCTGTCCTCCCCCTTCCCTTCCTGCTTTACAGAGCTGTAGACTTTTCCACCAGATACACACTTACCGGTTTATCAGTGAAACCCATGTGAGCCTCTACCGAGTTAAACACGAGCCCCGGAGCTTGAAAGGATGGTCAGACAGAGTCTCAGGGCCAGCGCTAGAAATGCTGTCTTCTCAAATGACATTCTCTTGCTTGATCTTTAATGTATTTAGTTCATGGATTCCAGGGTAGCGTCCGCATTTTGAATGAAGATCAGAAGATTTCCTTTGGTCTTGCATCAATATTTCTTCAAGAGAACTTGTACCTTGCATACCATGGGTAATGAAAAGTGCCCCCCGAATACTGTTTGCACTGCCTAGGTTCATTTCTAACCAGGAATCTAAAGGGAAGTGAGGCCCTTGTGTCATATTTTTATTGTTGTCGCATGCAATTGCAAGCAGATACTGGAGATTCGGGAAATTTTTTAAAGTTAGAAAGTGGAGGCAAGAAATGCATGAAATTGTCTTCATCTAGTCTCCTCAAGCCTGTGATGATTTTTTCGATGGTATGTACCTTTAGCAAAATTGTATTTGTCATTCTAGAAATCCTAAGGCACTTTCCTTCTGCTCCTGACAGACTGCATTCTGTCTTCCCAGTGTCTGATCTCTTTTGCGTCACCTTTATCCTCCTAAACCCTTTGTCCCATTCCTGCATCCTTCCTTGTGCTTTCTGTTGATCAGTCATTTCTGTATACCTGCGTAGGTATGTCTCATTCACATCAGATTTCTCTTCTCCAAATGAAATCCCAACCCTCTGAGCACCTCTTTCTCCCCGGGCTTCTCCTTCTTTCCAGAACTTGCTCACATCAACCCTCTAGTTTTGCTTACATTCATTTTTCTTCCTACTTTGTTGTCTCATTTTTAGATATGATTCCTTTATGCTCATTCCCTTTCCTTGCCTCTTCAGGCTTCACTGATGTGTCTTTCTAGCTTTATTTCAAAAATTAATTTTGTATAACTAGTGTCTTCAAAACGAAGGGAAGAAATGAGATCTTTCTTTTCTTTCTGGGGGTGTGAAGACCATGGTGGAATTTTTATTTCATTTTGAACTAGATGTATTTATTGTGCCCTGTTCTGCCATTTTACTTCTTCAAATGGATGTTAGATCAGTGGTGGTGTTTTGCAGGATTTTTATTGAGTCTTGCTTTTCACATTGTGTCGACCTTTTCCTTCCCTTCAGCCAAAGCATCTTATTTTTCTGTCCATTTACCTGGCTAGTGGTAATAACCCAATCTCTCAGGCTCTTATTTTATCCTTGGTAAAATATCCATCTCTTTTTTTTTTTATTACTGTTACCTTCGCTGTACCTTACATGTCTTCTTCTGCAATAAATGTGTGATACCTTCCCAAAACTCCTGCGAGCAAATAATGCTGGGAAAGAGGACATTTACAAGTAATGTTCTTTGCTGCGCATTGGAGAATTCTGCTTGGATTTTAAAATTTTGCTAATTTTTTTTCCCAGAATTGTACAGTCATGATTTGGGGTAGCGGGTACCTGAAGGCCAGTGTTCAAATTGTCCCTTAATTGGAGGTGAAAACTCTAAATATGAATTTTCATGGGGAAAAATGATCCTACATTTATAGCAGGTAAATTCAGTTGTACCTGTTGGCCAGTAGACTGGTTCAGGCTGTGTGTGTATGTGTGTGTACTGGGAGCAAGATAGCAAGAGTAGAGAGTGATCCATGGCCAGCCACTGTTTTCAGTGGCCCTGTCGGCCTGGAGGGAAACAGGCACTTGGGTCAGGATGAAGACATACCCTGTAACTCAGCAGGAGCAGCTCCTCCCTCCTCCCCCCAGTTTCAAGCTATTTCCTTTCTTGTCTCTCTGTTCCATTATTTCTCCAGCAATTTCACTAACCATTTCCAAACACCTTCAACCTTTGTCTTTTCTTCTCCTTTTGGCTTTACTATGTCATTAAAGAGTGTCATTAAGTTGGAGGCCATTCCTCTCTACAGCAAAAATCTGGATGGCGTGTTTTTGTCAACTAGCCACTCATTAGTAGTTTCTGTATCCTCTGGAAAATGTCAGAAATTTTGAAAAACAAGTAAAGGAAAGGACAACTACTATATCCCAACCCAGAAACCCCACTTTTACTCTGTAAAGAAGACATTCAGGGAGAGAATCCTCCTCTGTTCCCCGGTAGGAACTGGGAGTGGCGAGAGAGAAGCTGCTAAACGTGGTCCAGATGCAGCTCCATCCAGGGGAAGCCTGGTGCTTGGTCATTCGGGTGGCTGGGCTTGTTCCACCTCCCCTTCTCCTTGCCCTCCTCCCAGTCTCTTCCTAGGCCCTCCCACCCCTAGGCGAGCCCCAGGCCTTGCAGCAGACATCTGCGGGTCTGAGTTCATATATCCAGCATGAAGTTCCCTCTCTCCCTCCTATTATGAATTCTGTGCTGTGGTCCTGCTTGCTCCTTGTCTGTCAGATTGCAGTTCTGATGCTGTCAGCCATGTCTGACCAATCAGCAAACAACAGCACAGGATGAAATTTAAACAATGCAGATGCTCAGATACAGGGTTATGTTGACTGGACCACGAAGGGAAAGCAGAGGTAAGGTCAGAGTCTCCCCAGAGTGGTTATCCCGAGCCTGCCTGATCTGACCCCTTGTGAGCTCCACTGTGTTGCTTGGCTTATACTCTGCCCATTCGCTTTGCCCTACTTCTTTCCTCCCCTGCCATGCGGCAGGATTTTCATTTTAATTCCCTGCCCTTGTTCCTTTACTCCCCTCATGCGTTCACTTCTTTCTCTCTTGGATCTGTGCTGAGCGTCATTATGAATGGTCCTGCATTGCCTCTAGGCTGAGGATCCTTGGGAAACATCCCCTTGAACAGGGCTTTTGGGGCAACAGGCTCAGGAAGAGAGGACTGCTGAGAATCTGGGCAAAGGGATTGAATGGCGAGGCCTTCTCAGGATCCCTCTGTGGGACGGGTGCTCTTTATCGTTAGGTTACAACCACGCTTTTCTTTCTTACCATTGAGATGTATTGAATTGTAAATGGAGCTTGAATCGTCTTTTGGGGGGGAAATGCTTTAATTAGAATAGATATAAATAGACACAACCTAAATGAGGATGAATCAGCCAATCCTGGAGAATTTGGGGGGAAGAAAAAGAGAGTTGATATCTGCCCCCCCCTTACAGTTTGTGGTATTCGTTCATGAGGTTGCTGTTCGCAAAAGAAGACTGTTCTATCATCTTTCTCTTCTGTTTTAAGTATTTGGTTGGTCTTTTTATAACTTAGAGTGTTTACAGGGTTCTGTACTCCCTAGTCCCATCTGGAAAATATTTAAACTTCATAAGATCTATAAGACTAAAATATCACATATAATGGGATAGGCAGAAGGAGGAAAAATTAGACCCATTGCGTGTGTTTAGAATGAGTCGGTTGTTTGTTCAGAAGCGGCTGCTGGAGGAATTGGAACCAATAGATGTGTGCGGTGAATGGTCGGGTCCAGAGCTGTACATTTCACCACAGAATGAGCCTTGGTTTGTAAAACTGACATTCTGTTGTGACTTCTAAATCCAAACAAATCTCTGCAAATTTCTGCCCGATCGAGTTAATAAGAAAATACATACATGCAGAGGCGAGAGCTGTGTGCTACTTGTGGTCTGTCAGTGTTGGTGGAAATAAGAGACGTGTTTTACCTACTGTCTTACATTCAACCAGCAACTGCCAGGACCTCCAGCTCAGCAGGTTTTGTGGATTTTTTTTTTCTTCGATGAAGACAATGGGATGCAGAAAGAGCTTCAGAGAAGGGGACGGCAGATGCGGGACTGGAGTCCCTTGCCTTCTAATTGCCTTGTAATTGGGGAGCGGTTTCCACTTTCCCACTATCTCACTTGCAGGAGAGGAAGACAGATGTGGCTTAGCGGGCACCAGCTTTCTCCAGGCCGGATGTGCCGTGGGACGGGGAGGTCATTCCCTGCTCGCAGGCCTGTGATCTGCTTCACACCTGTGCTCATTTTTCCCCATGATCGATGACCTTGTATTAACCTGGAGTGACCTTTCGCCTTCGCCTGTTCTCGGGGACCGGTTCTTGGCTAGCGGACCCTCCTTTCTCTCTGATTTACAGGTGGTTCCTGGAGCCGCGTACACTTGTTTTTCATGGTGCACAGTGCACTTAGCAGCCCGGCAAGACCTGCAATTTCATCCCTCTCAAGGGGCCGAGAGGGGTTTGGGAGGTGGGGGGGTGCAGCGAGAGAGGTTGCTGTTTGCATGTGCTTTTCTATTTTGTGGCTCATATGGTATCAATTACCATTTGATGGCAACGCCAGGCCTGAGGCCCTTTGCATGTTTGTCCTGTGAGAAAGATCTGGAAGAACCGACATATGGTTTTGATTGCAGCAATTGCAGGTTGATAGAATGAACGCAGGGGTGAGGTGGGTGGGTTTTCCTTCCGGCCCTTTCCACTCTGGGTTGCTAATGTGCTTTGCTTGTGGAACTGGTCTTTTCATCATCCAGCCCCTCCCCACTCTCCTCCCCCCCCCAGCCTCCCCTCCCCAAACCTCTACCCTCTGCCTTCCCTGCCCCTGCTCCTCTGTATTTCCAAATCACTGCCAGAAACATGTGGCCCACATTAAGGACCTTCAATTAAAACAAACAAACAAAAAACTGTCCGCTCTGTGTTAAAATCCCAGAGCAGGTAGGTCCATCAAGATGATCAGAATTATACTAAAGTTAAAAAACAAATGGGTGGTGGGGAGTGGGTTCTCTCCAGAAGCTCGGGACATGTTTTAAAATGGCTATTAGTTCAGGTTGTTAAACATTGAAATGACACTGAAAAATGGCAGCAATAGAGATTAGTGTGTGTGTGTGTGTGTGTGTGAGAGAGAGAGAGAGAGAGCACGCGCGCATTTCATCTAGGACACCTCTTTGAATTGTTTGAGCATATGATGCATGGGGGCAGGATTTCTTTGAGGTTCTCTTTTCCTGTACATCTCAGGCCATAAAATGGAGGAGCAAGCTGGGGTGCCTAGGTCTATATGAGCATTTCCCTTCAGAAGGGAGACGCTGGAGACCCATCTCTCCCATACACAGTGACTTCTCTCTGACTAAATTTGTGACAGTAGGGGGTACCCAGGGGGGGCTCCTCATTACTGCTGCACAGCTGGGGATTGCATCTGTGAGTTTGCCAAGGGAAGGTCTAGTATTGGGGAACAGAAAGGCAAAGAGGGGGAAAGAACATTATAGACACTTTTAAAGCTACCCATGAAAATGTTTTCTTTCCAAGTAACATTTTTCTATAATGCTCTCAAATTCACATGTCTTGTAATCTGTTCTACAGATGGGTAGCCCATGAGGCTATGACTTTTTTACTTCAACTATTGCATCTCGAAATATTACTCACAATTAGGAATTTATATAGTTTTAAAAGGTAATGTGGTTTCTCATGAGTGAATGTTTTTATTATCATCTTCCTTCTTTTAAACTGAAAACCAACAAACCAGGAAGAAAACATAAAAATATGGCCCTCCAAAAAAGTTTTTCAAATGTGAGGTGAATTGTTAGTTCTGAAGGCCAGTGATTGAAACTTAACCATAATACTTCATATTTATTTCCACATCAGAGCTGATCTTTATCGAAAGGCAGTAAAAACTAAAAACTTCAGTTGTTGACTTAAATTATAGGGAGATGTCTCTGCGATAGACTCTGTAGATAAAACAGACCATAATTTTACAATGGCAGTTGACTGTTTAAGATATTTGTCCAAGGCTACCTTTTTCTTTACTCAAGTTTATCCTTATACAGATTGGCTTGCTAAATGGTTTTTTCTTCCTTCCTTCCTTCTTTCCTTCCTTCCTTCCTTCCTTCCTTCCTTCCTTTCAGTCTTGATAATGATTATATTTTGCTATTTGGTAATCTTCCTACAGTTTTGTCCTCTGAGCTGTGTTTGAATTCACAGTAACTGGTGATTAATTGATTCGCTCTAGTCATATATTTTGATAGTGGCTACTTGGTTATTTGACTGATAGTTAGTGGACACATACAATAACTTTAAATCACTGTTCAGTTTGACAGCTTACGACTTAACATTTCTACTTGCTGCTCATGCCATATTAGCTGCTTTCGAAGACTGATGTATTGAGAAGTCCAATTCGGTGATTTTTTTTAAAAAAATTGTTGCTTTCCTGAAATACATGCTGTTGAGGACTCATAGCAAAATAATGTAGTGTATGGGTTGTAAGCCTGTTTTAGAACTTGTTGGGTCACTTACCAGTAGCTGCGCTGGGGAGATATTTGATTTGAGAAAATTTTTCAATCTTTTTAGCCCTAACTATTCTGGTTTTGAAATGGGAAATGGAAAAGAGTTTTAGGGAAGAGAGATATCTCAGTTTTGAAAGGCAGCATAGGTAGAAATCTTCCCATCCCTGCTCAGATTAACTAGCATTCCTAATCTGTGCCCCCAACAGAGGATAAAGAGTCTGATGGGAAATGCAGGTTTATATTTTAGAGACACACTACAGAGGCAGGAGATAGTTCTGGATACCAGCTATATGCTTCTTGCCCAGCATTAATTTGGTTTTGGGACTAAAATTTAGGTAAGTTTGCAGAGGAAGCAACTTTTTTATATACAATTTCTTTTTTAAAAAACTATCCACTACTTTAAAAACTACTCCCACTGGGGAGGGTATGTGCTATGGTGAGCGCTGTGAATTGTGCAAGACTGTTGAATCACAGATCTGTACCTCTGACACAAATAATGCAATATATGTTAAGAAAAAAAAAAAGAAGATAGCAGGAAGGGAAGAATGAAGGGGGGGAAATCGGAGGGGGAGACGAACCATGAGAGACGATGGACTCTGAAAAACAAACTGAGGGTTCTAGAGGGGAGGGGGGTGGGAGGATGGGTAAACCTGGTGATGGGTATTAAAGAGGGCACATTCTGCATGGAGCATGGGTGTTATGCACAAACAATGAATCATGGACCACTACATCAAAAACTAATGATGTAATGTATGGTGATTAACATAACAATAAAAATTTTTTAAAAAACTACTCCCTATTGAAACTTTATTCAGTCTTCTAAAATATTTCTACATTTTGGATTATCTTTTTAAATGGTCGAATTTATGTAGACACCAATGATCCTAAAAGATGAACCCCACCCCCGACATGTGCTAATATAGAGTCTTAATCCTTATCAAAGAAAAAGAAAGCCTGTTTTGTCAAAAGTCTGAATACAGGGGTCCTTAAACTAATTCCTTGAAAGCAGTAAAATTACTAGTTTTCTTTCTTTTTTGCTTTTTTTCTTTCTTTTCTTAGTTTGTAGTTACTCACAAATGGAGAAATATTTTTATATTATGGGGTTTTTTGATGTATGCAGACAACTATCAGATCACACTTGAATTAGAGTTACTTTTATAAATTGAGGAAAGAGAATGCCTGAGAAGTCCCTGGTGAGATGAAAAATTCTCAGGACTTTCTTGGAAAAGTGATAACTACTTTCCTCTCTCTAGATGTGGAGACCCCCTCCCTGGCCCCAGATACCGTGTTGCAGAACACATTCACTTAATCTTTGAAGAGCTCATCGCCTCTCTTTAGGACCTGCTCTTGTTCATACATTGCAAATACGCACTTTTATGTCCACAAGGAAGACGTTACTACTATCTAGAAGGGCAATGTCAATTAGGAACAGGAAAATGCAAGGTCTGCCAAATGCAGAATTGTACTGACTTTATGCCACCTCCTTTTGAACAAAATTTGAACCTTTGAGGAAAAAATATTGGAGATTTTGATGAGCTTTTCTTTCTTCCTTCCTTCCTTTCTTTCTTACTATTTGCAAATCATGGCTTCCTGATCCTAAGGGAAAAAAAAAAAACCTCAAAGGAGAGGCTCAACAGGCTTCCTGGACATCAAATAGTTTGCACAAAACAACATTCTGATGACTTGCATGTAAATAAATCAGAAACATATGAATTAAACGTCTCTAGAAATACATATGGGTTGAAAAATAGAGAGAAGTGCTGAGAAAATGTGTTTTGGGTTTTGCTGAGCCCATGACATTCGAAAAATAGTATGAGACTGTGAACAAACACAAGGCATGGTTTGGCTTACCCCTAATATTAGCCTCCCAGTTCAACGGCAGATCGGTTTACCATGTGCCTAAATACGAGCCACCTTTGGTGTGCTCCCCCACACTTAATTACTTGCAGTTTAAATTTTTTTCAATTAGAAGCTCAAAAATAGCATCACATTTCAAGAAAATGCAAATCTTAGCATTTTCTCACTCAGTTGGTTCACAACAGACTTTTTTAGAAAATACCACAGATCATTTCACCTTTAGGAACAGTCATACTGGTATGGCCCTCTTTGGTATGACTGGTGTGCAGCAGAAGGAAAGCATCATTATTTAAAAAAAAAAAAAATGGCCCAGAAATTGATGTTGCCCGTTAAATCAAAGTGATAAACTACTGCAGGTAAAACTTTCATGAAGATAAATGGTACCTTCTCTTGACATTAGGTGGTAGCCCAGCCATACACTACCAAGCTTAGAGTTCCTGTTCTTCATTCCTGAGCTCTGTGGCCTTCTCTGTAGGTGGTAGGAGTTTGCCTTCTCTTTTCCACAATGTACTCTAGAGAGCCAACTTTAGGGATTCTAAGTCCTGGGACAATTGGAAAGACCTTAGGGACCTCTTATCTTCTCCTCTTGGTATCTTGTTCTTCTGCATCTGGCTTTAAGTACAGGACCAGACCACAGGGGAATTTAGGGAACAAAATCAGCGGAGCTTCAGGCTTTACTCACTGAAGGTAAGTCACTGATGTGTCCTTGGACAAAATCTTTAATCTGTCCTTTGGATTGGCGCCATCATCTGAGATTATCAGTTTGAACTTTTAGAGAGGTGGTGGATTTTATTTTATAGGGAAGTTATTTTGGTTGTTTAAAATGTTTTTTAATGTACTTTTTTTAATTCCTCCACTCAAATGGTGGTAAGAAACTTCAGTGCCTACCATGAATAAGGTGCTAGAATATAGCTCCGAACAAGACAGACACGAGATAGACAAGGACGTAGACAGACCAAATGTAGTTTGATAATGCACTGGTGGGGGAGCACAGACTGCTAGAGATGGACACAGGAGGGGTGCCTGTCCCACATTTGGCCTGGAGGAAGCAGGGTCCAAGAATGAATGGGTATTAAACAAACAAAATACTGGATCAAGGAAGAGCATGGCATACACTGTTATCTGAAAGTTGTTCAGGATGACTGGAGATCATAGTGCCAAAGGATAGTAGTAAGAGATGGGACTGAAAAGGTCAGCAGTGACCAGATCATACAGTGCCTTGTGCACCCTATAAAGGAGTTTAGATCTTACCATGACTGCAATAAGGAGCCCTTCAAATGGGTATGCCCAAGAGGTCATTGAATTTAAAAGTGCAGAGGGAGAGCAGAAAGACCAGGAAAACCTAGTCAGAGAAGCCAAGGGAAGCAAAGCTGACTGGAAGGAAGAAGTAGTCAACAGTGTCCAATGTTGCTGAGAGATAAAGATGACCTTGGGCTGCAGCATCCAGGAGCTCTTGAGCAGTTCCACTGTGGTAGTGGGTGTGGAGGGAAGGTAAAGAAGTGGAGAAAGGGCATCACCAGCTGCTTTTCCATCATCATTGTCATTGTCATTGTCATCATCATCATCACCACCAGAAAATGAGCATCAGGCATCTTATCTACCAGACAGAGAGAGTGAAGGAAAAGAGAATGAGACACACACACACACACCCCAGGGAATTGGAACCTATTTGGGAAAACAGATCATAAATATAAAACAGAAGACAGCAACACAAGATAGAAGACATGCAAAGGGGAAAGCAAGCCCTACAAACCAATGAGATGAAACAGATCTGAACAGAGCCATGAAAGCACAGGACAAATCAGATGGCAGATGGAAAGGGAGCATTTTTAAAGTGGTGAGTGCAGCTTGATTTATATTCTGAGTTATGCCTCCTTATCACAGTCCAGTCTGTTTGGGGGTTCCTATCAAACAGAAATGGTAGAAAACACGGTTAAAGGTGATGTGTGCTCTTAACCTACCTGTGACTTCTGTTTCTCAACCTTTTTTTTTTTTGGAAAATTAAAGTCACAGACTGACTCTTTGTTGTGGTTTCATGCAGTCTTTATTTTTAAAAGGTGGACACAAAAACTAAGGAACAGATATCACAGGTAGAGCAAGTCCGCAATATTCGTAAATTTTACGTGAGTTCCTTGAGAAGTTTTGCACATCCAATGCTGAAGATCTGTGAAATCGCAGTGTCGTGTCTTACATATCCGTGTTATCTCCACGTGATGTTCTCTTCCCAGTATGAGGCCAGGGGTTCACCCTCATGTGCAGTACCTTCAAGAAGCCATTCATGATTCAGAGGACAGTTTTTCTTTTTCTTTCTTTTTTTTTAAAGATTTTATTTATTTGACATAGAGAGAGAGAGAACAAGTAGGCAGAGAGGCAGGCAGAGGGAGAGGGAGAAGCAGGCTCCCCGCTGAGCAGGGAGCCCGAAGTGGGACTCGATCCCAGGACCCTGGGATCATGACCTGAGCCAAAGGCAGATGCTTAACTGGCTGAGCCACCCAGGCGCCCCCAGAGGACAGTTTTTCTTGACAAAGATACCCGAGGTTACTTCTGCAAGGCACTTCAGTGCTAAAAATCTGCTGTGTAAACTTTTAAGTGAAAGAAAGAATTGGTGCTCTTTTACTTTGGCTCTTCCCCTTGTTTGCTTAGTGACTATTTCTCGGGCATCTGCTCTGGGCAAGCCTTTGAATGAAATGGGCCCCAAATCACACCCTCTGCCCCCCTCCCCCCAGGAGCCCATTGTGTTTTATGGGAGAAAAGACTTCTATACTTCATAAAGTTTACACATTTCTACAGTAAAATGCTGGGAAAGTTTAGAAGATGAAATAATATTGGATGAAAACTTGCTGAGCTCATTCTTTGTAAGGGATTTTGGTCCATGATCCTGTCTATATCACAGCACTAGTACCCTTCCTGTTTGTGCTTGTTAGAGACAAAAGCTGACTAGGTTGTTCACCTATCAAGAGGTTTTCCATTAAAGAAAACAGACTCATCACCATCAAAAAATATTTCAAGCATCATCAGGGCGCTGAACATGCTATACAAATGAGATACCTTGAGGTCCATACTTTTTCAAGGTGTTTTCTCAGTGCATGATCTTATTTGTACTGCATCTCTGTGTAGCAGCAGATGTTATGATCTCTACTTTTCAAATAAATATCATAAGATTGAAAGAGAGGTTAATGACCTACCTGTAGTCAATTAATGAGCAATAGAATCAAAAGTGGAAAAATGATCTCCTGGTCCTTACAGCACATTAGAGACCATTATTTATAGCTAGTTAACTCACTTAAGATATTTTGGCAATGAGGGGGAATCATAACTTCATCTTTTTTTTTAAACTTCTTAACTGATTTATTGAGGTATAATTGATATACAACAAATCATACATATTTGAATGTACAGTTTGATAGGTTTGGCATATATACGCTCCCATTAAGCCTTAAGTGCATCTTGGTAGAATGAGTTTGCTAACAAAAAGTTTCCATTGAGTTTGCTAACAAAGAGATTATGAGTGACTTTGCTGAAAGAGCAGTTTTGATTTCAGTGGAAAGAGAGCCTCCTCTCCTAAGAGGGCTACATTATTTGCCTAAATTTTCCATCCAGCAACTGAGGACAAGACCTACTGCTTAAGAAGTTTGACCCATCATTGGTCCTCTCTACTACTGGAATACCATCTCCCTGCAGATGGGTCCTCATTAATATTTTTTGTGAAGGACAGCATAAAGGTTAAGAGCCTGCTACTATGTTTTGTTTTGTTTGCACTGATTGAGGTGCACTTCACATGATGTAAAATTAACCATTTTAAAATGAACAATTCAGTGGTATTTGATACATTAACAATGTTGAGCAACCACCACATCTGTCTAGTTTCAGAACATTTCCATCATGCCCAAAGGAAACCCTATATCCATTAAGCAGTTCCTTCCCATCCCCTGCTGCCGTGTTTTATAAACCTGTAATTTTATCACAATATACACAAATATGCATGCACACAGGCACATACAAACACACGTGGTAGACACATAATCCATCTATCTAGAGATTAGGAAATTCCAGATCTACCTACAATTAAGAAATTTTCCAGACAAAGGACCTAATGTATCCTAATTATATAAGCAAAGGACTATAGTCTAATGGATGTTTCTCCATCAGGTGAAAGAAAAAAGGAAACATCCCTTGCTTCTTTTTAACATTTCTCTGTATTTCTTTTAAGTTCTCACTTAGATACTAATTTATCATGGAAGAAAAAAAAGACAAAAATCAATTCTCGGCCTCTGATTATGTAAAACTGCCATGTTCCTTTTCTTGTAAAAAATTCTCTCATTAATTTTGTCAACATTGAGAATTTTAAACTGCTTCCCTTATCTTAATATTAAGCAATCATCTGGATTTTACATTTCTAGTTTTAAAGATTCAAAATTATTGAACAAAATAATTTAGTTATCAAAGGTTTCATTTCTTAGATAAACATCAAAGGGACATTCTTACTGTAATTTTCATTGTTAATTACTGTTGTTTATATTTATTTATACCCTTGTTATTCCAGAAAAATATTTGAGGTAGCCAGTAGAAGATCTTTAAACTGAGTATCTTTGAAATTAAGAAAAATTAGATCAGATGAGAAAAAGGATCTGAAATTCAAATATTAGAGAAAGTCAACTTAATTATATATATATATATATATTTTTTTTTTTTGAGTGAGAGAGAGAAAGAGAGAGCGCAAGTGTGTGTGAGCAGGGGGGTGTGGGGGACAGAGGAAGAGGGAGAAGCAGACTCCCCACTGAGCCTGGAGCCCAACGCAGGGCTAGATCTCATGACTCTGAGATCATGACCTGAGCCACAATTGAATCTGACGCTTAACCAACTGAGCACCCAGGTACCCCATAATATTTTAAATGTTCCTGAAGCAGTGCACTGTTTATTGGTAATTTGTTCTTCTACTGCCCTGTTCCCTTTGAGGAATATTATTGCCCTTCTTTATTAAGCCCTCACATCCTCAAGAATTCTCTGAATAACCCTGGATAATTCCCTTTACATTTCTTTGACATAAATATTTTGTACAAATACAACTCACTTACATATGTCTTCTAGTTGCTTCTTATACATCTGAGGTCTCTGGACTGGCTCCTAATGATAATTCTAGAGTCCTTTTTTTTTTTTTTTTTAATGTACCAAAGCACCTAGCCTTGTGCTAGCGAAAATCTCTGCTGTGTGTTACATCAGTGAACTATTGCTGGCTGATTTTACCTAAAAGTTTGCCCTGGGCGTGAGAGAGGGGCAGGTCCTTGAATGGATAGCAGTTAAAGAGGTGGTTGATTGGACAGAGGTCTGACAATTCACATACTTTTTTTTTTTTTTTCATTGCAGTGTGTGCCACAGTCTTATATTTGGTAATTATTTCATGCTTTTGTTTTCAGTTGAAAGGAGTTAGGACCGTATGTTTTGACAGAAGAAAGACAATCTGTGCCTTTTTTCCCACCTCTGTGAAAGGGAGGCTGAGGTAATGATTTTACAGTGTACCGTGGCAATGATTCCTATTCAAAACGTCACCAAACTGGAAACTCACTGTTCCGAACAATTCTCTCCGTAAACAGAAGATGACAGCATCTATTTGAAACACTGAGGGCTAAGCTCGATGCTTCAGACCACAGCACAGGGTTCATCTTTAACTCTAGTTAACATTAGTGGATATCATTTACTAATATAAAAATTAGATCTCCAGATTCCTTAGACCGTAGGTGATTTGGAAAGACATTCTGATCAGGTGCTAACAATTCTGACTTGGGATTTGGAATGAAAAAAATCTAGGTAGATCATAGCCCCGCTCCTGTCCCCACTCAGTCATGTAAAAGCTCTCACAGCTTTTGTCTCCTACTGTATAAGATGGGTGGGATGGGTGACTGCTTGGATAGATAATCTGTCTCAAAATGATTCTTAAATAAGGTCATGGAAACAGAAAGCCTTTTTTTAAGATTTTTTTAAGATTTTATTTATTTGTGCACACGATAGAGACAGCACAAGTGGGGCGGAGGGGCAGAGGGAGAGGGAGAAGCAGGCTCCCCACTGAGCAGGGAGCCCAATGCGGGGCTCGAACCCAGGACCCCGGGATCATGAGCTGAGCTAAACGCAGACGCTTAACCGACTGAGCCCCTCAGGTACCCCAGAAAGTCTTTATAATTTAAAACATTACAAAGATATGAACTTTTTACAATGACTAATCATAGAATTATACCCAATTTCCTTTTATACTGTTAAGTTCAAGGCAAAGAAGGTATCTAGAGAAATACGTATCCCCTTTTGTGAATTGTTTCTTTGACCATTCCTCTTGTCTTTGCAATATCAGTTAGAACCTTGGTCTTGCTATCTTTTTTTTCTTGTTTGGGTCTCTACTTTTGAAAGTGTCTTTCAGCTTTTGTCTGACACAACTTTCTCTCTAATCCCTCTTGCTTCCTGGGAAGGAATGTTGACTTAAGAATGATGGCTCTCTGGCCCTCTATGCTCACTATGCACAAATGCAGCCCTGCAGACCTTGGATTGGAGGAATAGGGATAGCACATTTAGGTTGCACAAGGTCAAACTATAACATAAGCACTGTTTTTCTTTGGTGGTGCTTTCCCTTCTTATAAAACCCCCTCTGGACTCTTATACCCTCTTCCACTTTTTTTCATTCTTTCTAAAAATTATTTCTTGAGAAAAGATCTGAGACCTCATCACGTTGAATTGTAATAGCTCCAAGCAGAGAATAACATTTCCTGAGATAGGGAATGATTGGAGGTATGTTGAAAAGTGGGTTTGTGACTGTGGAGTTTTTCCCAGGGATGTAGGCTTTTACCCCTCATGGTAATGTTCACTGACTAAGGTCTGCAGCATTGAAGTTACATGTTTATCCCAATGGTGCCCCAAATTATTTGAGCTTAGATCCCTTCTTAAAAGACAAGCTTATTAACACCCACTGAAGGATGTCAGCTCTAGGCTTCAGGCATCAACCAATAGTCTTGGGTTCAAAGGGAAGAGGGTGGAGAATACTCTTAGAACCCTTAAGTATGGGTTAGTATAGATCATTGTCTCTACCTCGTAACACAAGCCCAGCCCTCAAACATAGAGAAGAGCACTAAAATCTGTTTTGGCAGAACAATGAATGTTTATCTCTCTTGATTTTATGATGTTATTCTTAGTTTGGTGTGTATGTTGTGTTCATTCATTCATGCATATACTTAGCCACTACTTGAGCCTCTTCTGCATTGGATGACACACACACGCACGTATTTCCATAATATTTGGTTAAGCCTTGTTGTTTCTGTGGTTGGCGATAGTCAGTAGTGTTGAGATGGGATGTGATCCATTAGAAATAATTAACAATCATCAATGTGATGTGATAGCAGCAGAGATCAAAATCATTCAGTTACATCTGTTTAAGTTAGAAATTGAAAGTCATGTTCTTCTTAACATTACCTTTAATTTCTGACGAGCATTCAATAAATAAAAGCTTGGAAACAAATTGGCTAGGTGTTTGGAACATATTAAAGAACTGTGAGGCACTTAATATCCCCAGTCGTCTGTCTGCGTCCATCCCGAGCTTGGTGATGAGGCCAAGTCCCACGTGAATAAGTAACATAAAGAATGTAAACACGGAGAAGTCAGGTTTCACCTGGACCAAATTTTGTGCAGTTAAGTGTTTCAAGAGATCCTTATCCAGGTGTAACTGAATCAGGTTTAAGGCATTCTCAGCTAGGGCCAAGGCACTCAGAATGTTGGCAGTGGGCATTCCTGTGATCTACCACGCTGAAAGTAATAGCAAACATACAGTGTCTGCTCACTTCATGCCAAGAGCAAGAGAAAAGCAGGTGTAAAAATAAAAAGAAGTATTTGGAGCCAGAGGCTAGTGCACATAGACGGAACTATATTAACACTTCGCCTGAATGCTTTAAGTCATAATAAGGGGCTTTTTATTGTCAGTTTGGTGTCCTGCTCTCTCGGCCTGGGTCTGGCTTCACCGCTGAACGCCAGTGTAACTTGCCGCAGATTACTGCACTTCTCTCTGACGTTAGTACAATGGAACAAAAAGTATCGATACCTGCGGCTGCTTTGCTCAGCTTCGTGCCTGGAAGACAGATGAATGGTCTTCCCGTAGCTGCATTCAAGAGCCTTCTTTGTGCCCCCGGATCGTGGCCACCTCGTGTTCTTCTCTTGAGGCAAAACGGCATTCTTAGCCACTAAGAATGCTAAATGGCCAGGGCGTGGATGTAAGGGGCCCGGGATTCATAGAGCTGCGTGTTGGGAGGAGTCCACGAACACCCTGGAGTGAATTCTTTTTTTTTTTTTTTAAAGATTTTATTTATTTATTTGAGAGAGAGAGAATGAGAGAGAGCACATGAGAGGGGGGAGGGTCAGAGGGAGAAGCAGACTCCCCGCCGAGCAGGGAGCCTGATGCGGGACTCGATCCCGGGACTCCAGGATCATGACCTGAGCCGAAGGCAGTTGCTTAACCAACTGAGCCACCCAGGTGCCCTCACACACATTTTTTTTTAAGATTTTATTTATTTATTTGAGAGAGAGAGAATGAGAGAGCACATGAGAGGGGGGAGGGTCAGAGGGAGAAGCAGACCCCCCGCTGAGCAGGAAGCCCGATGCGGGACTCGATCCCGGGACTCCAGGATCATGACCTGAGCCCAAGGCAGTCGCTTAACCAACTGAGCCACCCAGGTGCCCCCTGGAGTGAATTCTTAGCCATTAAGAGATAATGGTGTAGAATGGTGGTTACAGCTCAAACTCCGAAACAAACCTACACGATTTTGCCCAACTTGCCAGTTAACTAGCTGTGTGACTTTGAGCGAGTTACTTAAAGTCTCTCTTAGATGCCTTATTTGTAAAATTGAGATGATGATCGAACAGCAGTTTTAGTGTACAAAGCGAGTATCAGGTAGTATATAGGTACCTTTTTTTTTTTTCTGGAATAGTGTCAGGCATGTCCTAAGTAAAGTGTTAGCTATTTTTATCTTTGTCGTGATTTTTGTCATGCCAAGTGTGACAAGAGCTTGGGGCTGGCAGGCATTGGGACCAGGTCCTCTTTTGTTTCTGGAGAGTGTTAAGCGATGATACCATAAAATGACTTCTTTCCTTTTTTCTAATTGGCAACTCCCTGCGTGCATCACTGAGATGGTTGTAGGATAATATGTGAAAACAACTTAAAATCTCAAACATTCTATATCACAATATATCTACTATATCATAGCAGAGTAAGCCACACCGTACCTTTCCTGGCTATTTTACTGTCTCAGGTTTGCAATGATAACACATTAAAAATCCTTCTAAAATAACAGGATACTATGTAGATTTAAATTACAATAATATTATTGTACAATTATTAGTAATTCTTTGTGCTTTTTTAAAAAAATTGGAGCGGGATTTTTTTTTCCGTCCTTTGTAAATTTTTATACACGTCAAAGGCTACATGGACTCATTTTATTTTTAGGGTTTGAAATTTGATTTAGGGATTTGAAAAATAACTGTAGCTAGCTATATATATATATATATATTAAAAAAACAAACATAAGAATTGTCCTTGCCTTTTTATTTGAAGAAAAGAAAGAACAAGGTAGAGCTGCCTGCCCATAAAGAACACCAGGTTTCTCTAGCTCCTGGGGAGCTTGCATGCAGGAGGCCCACAATAATGGGTCCAGCTCACTTTTCACTGCATAATCGCTGGTCTTGCCACAGACGGGGTGCACTCCTAGGGAAATGCATTGCCTGCAGGCTATCCACCTCTGCCTGCTTACCCAACTCTAGAGACTGATCCCTTATGCATCACTCAGGGCCTTTCTTCTCCTTCCTGTTACTTTCTTTGGGGTCTTTGTGATGTCTTCCAGTTACAGAATTTGGTTGGTAAAGATACAAACAAAGAAGGGAATTAAAACTTTTACAATTTTACTACTTCTTAACACAGATAAGGGAATTTGGTGGCTGAGAAGAATAAAACTCTTGGCTCCAATTCATTTATAGGACGTAGCTTTAGATTTCATGGACTGATCTGATCACGAACAAATCACCAAAACTCAGTTGATATTTAGAAGAGTGGAAAAATTATATGTGATGTTTGTGATGGGGTGTATGGATATGCATTCAAAATGATTTGTGTTCTAAATATATTACATACTTGGGGTGCCTGGGTGGTTCAGTCGGTTAAGCATCTGACTCTTGATTTTGGCTCAGGTCATGATCTCAGGGTCGTGAGATCGAGCCCTGCATCAGGCTCTGTGCTGAGCGTAGAGCCTGTTTAAGATTCTCTCTCTCCCTCTTCCTTTGCCCCCCCCACCCCCACTTGCACATATGTGCACTCTCGCTTGCGTGCTCTCTCACAAAATAAATAAATGAAATATTTTAAAAATATATATTATATACTCAAGGAATTTCTTTTAGGGGGATCATATACATATTTTTGTGATGAGTATAGCAGAGTGAAGACAGGTAATTGCTTGCTAGTGGAAAAAATAGGAATATCATATACACTAATGGTACATTTTATGCATGTTTAGATAATTGTGATTTTTTTTCAGACTACCAATAAAGATAGTTTGTGGGGGAAAAAAAAAAAACCTCTTCTAACCAGGAGTTATTTTAGGGCATTTAGAACTATTTGGTTAGTTCCTATAGAAGCTTCAGGTGATTTAGATGGTCCTAAAAGCTTCACTATTTCAATAGCCTACAACTTTTGAAATTTTCTATTTATAATTAAATATCCATCAGTTTGTCAATATACTGCAGACATTTATGTGTTATCTCTAAATAGATTTCCTATTTATGTGACCATAATGCAAATTCGCCTTTAACCATCACCTGGAAATGAAATAGGATTTTTCTACCATTAGCTAATATTCCTTGACTTGATATATCTACTGTACTGAGAATATACCAGGTGCATAATTTTTATTCCTGGAGTTTGCTGTTGGTTTTGGTTTTTTGCACTCTTGGATTATTTACTGCCTGACTGTTATATGCCCTTGAGCATTATTAACTGCCTTTAAACCTTATAATAACTTACTCAACTCTGTTACTTGAATCTGTTTATTAACCTTTTATGCCATTTTACTGCCCATTAGAATATTTAAGTTATAAAGTTAAAAAAGACTTTAGAAAGGAGAGTGCCAAGAGGACTGGATACAAAGTCAGGGGCCCTGGGCTCTGTCCAGGCCCTTGGGTAAGTCCATTAACCTCTTCTTTTGCTCATTTGTAAAATAAGGTTGAAAACACTTGAGCTTTAAAAATATGATGCCAAAAGGCAGGACAGAGGCAGCAGGTGGAAAAATGCATGAAAAGAGAAAGGAGCATCTGTAAAGAAGTCATATAAAAAAGATTAAAAAAAGAAAAAGAAAAAGTAATAAAAATGAAGTGAGAGTAGAATAGAGGGACCCAATTACCAATAACGTGAAAACACATGATCAGAAAAACTTAAACATCTGTTCAACTTTTATCGTCTGGAAAAAGTGATCACACCATGTCTAACTATACTTCCTTTGCCAAAGACACTAGGGGCCAAGGACAAAATTGCAGTTGCAGAATTTCTTTTGCTTTCTACACATCCAGAAACCTAGAGTCACAGATACTCTTGCCTCGTGTTCCACTTGGTACAATTTGCAGGAATTTTGGCAGATGGTTATAAAAGGACTTTAAAAAATATGTCGTGGTACAGGGAACTCTAAACACAATAAATAAAACTAAAACCTAAATGTCCTACCCTTCAGTAGCATCAACATTTACTAACACCAGCTGTATGCTAGGGACTAGGGATACCTAGAAGTTACCTCTCCAACCAGTCCACCAAAAGAGTTCTTGCTTTTGAAGCCTAAAGGGAATATCAAGTCTTAAAATGAGCTGGCATTTTTGTCATAGCTGTTCTAACAGAGGGTGACACACATGGCCCGGTAGGACTCTTCACAGACAAGCATGACTCTAGACCAGTGCTTCCAACAGAACTTTCTGTCATAGTGGGAAAGTTCTAGGTTGGTGATATCCAATATGGTAGCCAGTGGCCACGTATGGCTAGTGAGCACGTGGCTCATGTGTCTAGCATGACTAAGGGAATGGATATTTAACTTTATGTGACTTTAATTAAGCTTAATTCAAATAATTACATATTACTAATGGTTACTGTGCTGGACAGCCCCATTCTAGACACTTTATAAGTAGCTATAAGCAGTGACTAGCACTTACAACAAGATGTGAATAATACTACCATTTACTGAGTACCTACAACAGATTAAGAATTATGCTTGACAGATATTATCTCTAATGTTCACAAAAAGACTAACCTCGTTTCACAAGTGAGAAAACTAAGACTCACGACATCACCAGCCAGCTCACAACTAATTGTGAGAGCTGGAATTTGAACCCAGTTGGTCTGGGTTCTACTATTATGCCAAGTCTTTTTCTGTACTCTCTGAAGATTGCCTCTTTTAAGCACATCTTCCCCTTGCATTATGGATCAGTTAGCGATGTACCTTTAACTTGGTCATGTGGCACAATTACAGTGTCCATATTAACTCTGCTGAATATGGAGGTGTCACTGCCCTTGAGCCTTTCTTTTCTCTTACTGGTACCCATGTCGTTCAAAAAACATTTTAAGAGTTGAGGGTCCAGCCCAGTTGCCTGAGTAGTCAGCTGATGCACCTCCAAGTACTTTTCCCCATTAGATGCTGGGAAGCATCAAAGCATATGCCTAGCTTTGTGAATGCTTGGCATTTGAGTGTTTCGCTGTCATAGTTTAGAATATTTGTAAAATCTGCCAAGGTCTAGACTAGTAAGTGAGCCCTGCTAACCCTTGGGCACCAGAAGTTATGCTTTGTACTTTCCAGCCATCATGGAGCACACAGCAACTCTCTTTAAGAGTTTGAAAGTCTCAACTACAGTGTTCCAGTTAGTCTGAACTGGTTCTTTTTGTAAATTCTATATTCAGATGGTACTTGCAGAATCACAAAGGGGTAATGATGGTAAGGAATGTTAAAGGTGCATTGTACAACCTAGTAGTTATCCCTCGGCCCCACTCAGTTACACACCTCGTGACACATGATCTGTAGCCACCTCTCTGTATCCCCTAGAGCTCAGCTTCCCACTTCAGGAAGCAAGTGACATTAATACAGATTGGTTTTACTATGAACATGCCTTACCACATTTTATTTTCTTAAAAGGTAATTACGAACCCCCCCACAAGAATATTTCTATAAACCATGGTCAAAGTATAGCCTTGTGTTGATAGTTTAAAATACCTTTTTTTCTTTGCCTTTTAAGAGCAAGGAATTGTTTGTTTGTTTGTTTTTTATGGAAAGAATATATACTCTGATGACCCAAGTTTAAATCCTGCCTTTACCACTTGGTTAATTGTTAATGTAAAAAAATGGCTTAACTTTCCTGAGTCACATTTCCTCAGATAATAAAAACAAGAGCAGCACAACATTAACCCTATTGTCTGATTTTTTTGCATGCTTAATATGTGCCAGGTCCCCTTCTAGTTGTTTCACACACACATACCATTTTATGCTCGTAAGAACTTTGCATAGCAGGCTCTGCCATTCCCATCTCACATGGAGGAATCTGGAGACCAGAGAGGTTAAAGGAACAGATCCAAGGTTGTCTAACTGGTGAATGGTGAACCTTGCAGTCACACCCAGGCTGGTTTGGGCCAATACAATTGATCTCTCTACTATCCTTGAGCCCTGTGAAGTAAGAATGATGCTATTCATAATAATCATCTTGTATGACCCTTAGAAAAGTCAGAAGTAACGTGTAGAGCTCCTAGCACAAAAGCTATTCCACAAGAGGCCCTAAACAAATGGTTCATTGTTATTTTTTAAATCTTCATAAGTGAAACTGGTATGCCAAGACAGATAAAAATGAGAACATTAAGGGGAAAGGTAGGATATGCATTCTGCACTTTTTTTTTTTTTTGCACGTTTGCTTGGTTTTCTTCTTTTCTAATAGGCGGAGATTCTATTTAAAAGAAGGTATCATATTATTCCTTTGATGACTGAGCAAAGGATAATCAGGAACTTTAGATGGAACAGCTAATTAATATAGTAATACTTCTCAAATTACAACAAAAACTAAATATGTAAAATGAAAAAATATATATTTTTATTTTTATCAGTTCAAGGTTTTTAATGTTATCTGGAGAGATTTGTTAAACTCAGAATTTCTATATGTATGATTCAGTTTTAAATTCAGAAATGTAAGCAAAAAGATAATGGTGCTATATTTGGACATAAACTATACTTTGCTATCACTTCCCCATGAAGCTTTTATTCAACAAACAGTTCACTAAAAGAGCTATAGCCTATGAGCTTTGGCCAAGATTCTCCATTTCCAATTTTGCAACAAAAATTTCACCCTTCTCTGGTTTCTCTTGTGGGAGGAATCAGAATGCCAAAAGTCACCTTGATCTCAGCTACCTTATCAGAGAAAAACTAAGTGTAGATTTTTGTTTCCCTTTAGACTTTTCCTCATGTTTCATAGATGGGGTCACTTCAATACACTGAACTAGAGTTTGAGATTTTTATTTCATTTTTCACTGGACTGGTTTTTTGGTATTAGTCATTAAAATGACTCCAACTATTTGAGGATATCTGGGATCTCTGTCATTGTTCTGTTAAATAAAAAACTATTTTAGTTAACAAATACTTAAGTCATCTTTCCAGTTACCTAAAATAGTAATAATTAAAATTAATCGGATGTGAGCTTTTCTTACTGAATTTAGTGTCTCTATTAAATACATTATTGAAACTCTTACTTCAGAGTCCTTTGATTGAGAAATTGGCAAAATAGTTGACTGAAGTAAAAATAAGGAGGGAGCTGCCTGGTCATTCAGGTTATTAAAGATGAAAACAGGGGCTCCTGGGTGGCTCAGTTGTTAAGCATCTGCCTTCAGCTCAGGTCATGATCCCAGGGTCCTGGGATCGAGTCCAGCTTAGGGCTCCCTGCTCCGCGGGAAGCCTGCTTCTCCCTCTCCCGCTCCCCCTGCTTGTGTTGCCTCTCTCGCTGTCTCGCTCTCTGTCAAATAAAAAAAATAAATAAATAAATAAAAAAAGATAAAAACATTAAGGATAAACTGAAGTATGAGTATTATGATCAATCTGTTTTCGTAAATATCATCTTATACCTCCGCCACCATTTTTAAAGAAAGTGACCTAAAATAAAGAGCAATTGATAGTTGTGTTTGTTGGGCAAGTTTCAGATCTTGAGCGGTTGCTTTGACCATTCCATTTTTGAATTCCTTATAATTAAAATATAGGGGGAGCTGAACTAAATAAATTCTTTAATTCCTTCTACTTTTAAAAAGAATAGGGGTGCCTGGCTCAGTCGGTAGAGCATGCGACTCTCAGTCTCGAGGTTGTGAGTTCAAGTCCCATGTTGGGTGTAGAGATTTCTTAAAAATAAAATCTTTAAAAAGAAAGTATAATAGTTCTATGCATGGTTTATTTATATAAATAATTCTGTAGGGTGCTTACCTTAAAAGTAATTTTTGAAGTGGGAAAGATGAAGTACGTAAATGGAAAGAGAATAACATTTTACCTGATCTGTAAATTTACAGTATAAAGAATATTTATAAAATTTGCAGAAATTGCCTTTTTTCTATAAACAATGGTCCATTTCTTGTTAATAAGACTTTCATCTTATCTAAAGAGTCCTCATTTGACCACAACACCAGAAAAATAGAAATTATATACTATATCCTAAAAACTTTGTCACCCCATAGATATTCTTCATGGAGGTGGTACTTATGAATTTGGGTTAAGTGATCTTATTCTCAGATCTTTGAGTTTGATCATAATTCATAGTCCAGTAGCCTCCTTGTGTATGGGTAAAATTACCAAAGATTTGTCCTTATCTCTTTGGAAGAAATATCAACTAATTCTGCCCACATCGGGGTGGAGAGGAAGGTGAACCTTGTTAGGTGTCATCGAATGGTATTGACATAGTAATATACATGTTTAAAGATAATGTAATAGAGTATAATTAAAATTAAACCATATATTATCCTAAAAGAACTTATTTCAATTGTTTTAAAATATAAAGTGACTTCATAATAGGGTCAGAGTTTATTTTCAGCTTTATAGTAAATGTGCTGGTTTCTGAAATTTGGGGATAACACATAGTACACTTAGCTTGTGTTAATACCAACTGGCCAAATAGCTGTCAGACTAATAGCCTGGACCGTAGATATATTGTAGTAGGTACAGTAGCTGTATTGAGCTCATTCTATCATTAGAATGAGATCATCTAATTTTCAATTTCCCCTTTTTCTAGACAGTAATGTTTCTTTTGTGTTTTTAGCCTACTCTCAAGACCTTCTCCAAATACATTCAGTAGTATTTCCCTAACTGTTTATTAGTTGTATAGTTCTCAAGAAAAATACTGGGCTTTGCATGACAAAACTTTAAGGGTATTGATTTGTTTGGAGATTCCTGGCTTAAGGTTTATTGTCTCTTAAAGATGCTTGAAAAGATGTCTTCCTTATTGTAAGCCCCGTGGAAGTAGAAGCAAATAGACATTTATATATTTAAAATACGAGGAGAAGTAAAAAAATAAAATGAAATATAGCCCGTGAAATATGGGACTCGTATCTCTCCATGACTGTAGAAAAATCCTTGTTTTCTAACGTGTGCCTGGGTTCTTCTGGTTTGTTTTTGTTTTGTTCAGTCTCCAGGACCTCCCAATTTTCAAGGGCTCTGTGGGGCATATGTAGCATTTATTTGATGTATGTATGTGTATGCATATTTTCCCACATCTGTCTCTGTGGACCTATCCTTTGTGAAATCCTAAACCTTGTATTAATGCTTGGTTTGTGATTCATGGTGTTCTGAGAGCAATTATATAATTTTTCTTAGGGTGTTTATTCGATGTGCACTGTAAAAAAAAAAATGGGAGTATTTTTTGGTAACTCTGCAGTTGCCTTTTTATTGGTGAATTTCTCTTTCTTTCACTGTGACCTGAGAATATCACTGCAGGCTCACTGCCAATTTCGTGAGCCACTGCCTGCTTCAAAATGGAGGCAGGAAGGTATCCATTTTCATCAAGAGGATGACAGTGTTTCAGTCTCTCCGACCATCTGGAGAGAGGAACTTTTGGAGCAAAAGAAAATAGGGATTTGAAAAAATTATATTTAGCAGAAAAGGCAAGGGGGGAGACCAATTAAAGTTAAACTATACCTTATGAATTTATGCTTTTTGACTATGCTGCCTTCTTTAGAGGAAACATAAACAAGAAAATACACAGGCTATTTTTATAAAGGACTGTTCCCCAAGTCTCATGAGTATTAGTAAACGAATGTTCAGTAAATTAGGATTTTGGCACACTTTTTTAAGTTTATTGCACACACAAATATAATAAGAACTATAAAAGAGTGCTCCCCCCACCCTTCCTGTGTACATACTGATTGTTGGTGGTCTATGTAGATCTGGGCTTTTAATGGTCTTTCTCATGCATCTCTGCAAAAAGCTGACACTATGGGAATTTAATATTCCAAGATGTATTTGTCACTTTCTGTGGTCTGGATAGTGCATTTGTTTTCTCTGTCTCTGCCTCTTTTCTCTCAGAAGTGAACATTTTAATTGAAAGGTAGAGTAAGAGGGAGAGGCTTGATGCATGCCCTTCTGTTTGCACCTTTCATGAGCTCAGAGGCCATCTATGTTTAAAAAAAAAAAAAGATGCTTGGACAGGATGACCCTGTGGTGTTATATAATATACTTAACTAGACATAATTCGCAGTATTCTTGCCTGCGACTAGAAAATATCCCCCGCCCCTGGTTTTCCAGTCACACAAATCTACTCAGCATTTTGTTGTTGTTTGTTTTTCTGTATTCTGAAAGGGGCAGTGTTCTAGGGTTTGATCAGATTTGGAATGGACATGGAAATTTAGCATTTTGTGCCTGCTTCTTATCAAGTAATGGACCTTGAGGTGCTTTGGTCAATGCAGCAAGCAAAACTAAATTGTCTCTCCTTCCTCAGGTTTATGCTCCATCAGCAAGCACTGCCGACTACAATAGGGACTCGCCAGGCTACCCTTCCTCGAAACCAGCAGCCAGCACTTTCCCTAGCTCCTTCTTCATGCAGGGTAAGATGCTGCCACTTCTGCGGGGAAATCCACGGGGCAGAATCTCCCTGGGTCTTTTCAGGTCATATATAGGGCAAAAGACTGCTGAACTGATACTCAAGAAATGGAATACTAGGCAAGTGGAGACTATTGAAGGTCATCCTCTTCTTTAGGAATTGAATTCATTAAAAATTCATCAATTAATTAAAACTTGACTAAGACTTATTTTTTAAACCAAAGCCCCTTGAGCAATGATGAGTTAAGATTAAACTGGTTGGCTTCACGTAGAACTGACGCTTCTTGGGGGATGGTCTTCCATGACAGATCATTTCAGCTTCTTCTGTCCCCAAGAAGAACGTGTGTGTATTTTTAGAAGTGTTTTGGTTCAGTGTGTATTTTGAGCATCCTGGATCTAGCCAACTGGGAACACATTGTCCTTATGTATAACTTCATATAAAAATTTTAGCCACTTATTAATTTATAGGTAAGAACAAGAGCCCCGTTTAAGATAAAGCAACCTATCTCAAGACTGGAATATTATTTCATTACACAGCGAAAGCTCCACCCCAACATGCTAATTGATTTGGGGTAAAAGACCCAGCTTTTGTCCCAGACAAATTGACAAAATTACAGTTTCATAGTAGGTGAAGTATAGTTATTCTTTTAACTGTGCTGTTTATTTCATGAAATGGATGTGGATGCGTCCCCCTGAGCTGACAGTCTTGCCACTGGTAGCCCAATTCCTTTCTGCTGCTTGGAAAAGACTGGAGTAAGTAGTTAGAATGACACCAGCTGCACGTAAGAATAGACTGTCCAGAGGATGCACCTAAGGCTTCATCCCTGATAAGCCTGTGGCACTTATTATCAAAGTATGATGATCTTGTTGCCAAGTTAATACTCTGAAATTTAGATGTGGAATTTACCAAGAACTCCTGTACCTGTGTACAGAACTTTTAACGCTTTCTGCCCGGGTGTGAAAACCTTTTTTGAGCGTGCCTTGGCAAAGTGCCATGGGATTTCCTTTTCGTGCTGCTCTAGGAAGGGCCATGTCGTGGGACAGGGAGCACCTTAGAGCAGCAAGTAAGTGGGGAGCAGCTGGGTGTCTCACTTAGCTTGCAGGGGGCATCCTCAAAGTCATTCTGATTAAAAGGGACTTTTTTCCTTGCCCTTCAGAGTATTTGCTTTTTCAGGTTGCTAGTTCACATGTGAAATTCCATGGAAAATCTATAAAATTGAATTAAATGGGTCTCTCAGGAATGGAGAGAATTTGTTCCACGCATAATACAGCTCATGTTCATAAGGGCCCTTTATCTGTGTGACCTGTCCTAGGTGTAACTCACAAAGGGACCCAGCAGGGTATGTCACTTGGGGGTGTCCTGGGCTGGGACAAAAGGGTTATCCCCTTCAGCTGTAAAGAGTAGCCACTTGAGCATCCACTCCCCTCTTTTGCAACCAGTCAGAGCAACTGGGCTACCGGTGCTTATCGAGATGGTCAATTCAAGGATTCATCATTCAAAGCAGATTTTCCCTGAGAAAATTGACAGGATAGATTTCTTCTATCTGCCTTCAGGAGGGTGCTTGCTTAAACAGTGCACACCACGTGGGAAGTCAGGTAGATTAAAGCAGAAAACAGTAGGCTCTTCTCCATGGCAGACCATGCAGAATATGGGGAATGAACTTGCTTTTCTGCATGTGAATACCCCAGAAAGCAAAAAAATGCCCCAAAAAAGCAAAAAAAAAAAATTGAGTTGACATTTCTGATGAGCACAATTAATTTGCTCACATCTAATTCTATTCTTTCAAAACAACATTATGCCAAGATCATGGGATGTGATAAATATTAATTTATTGTGAAAAGCATAATTTATGTAAAGTATGTATTTTTATAAGTCTGCATTGAGTAGAGTGTTCTGTGTTAACAAGTCCTAAGTGTATTTCCATATAGTACATCATGTTGTCAGAATGTTTCAGGAGACTCTCGTTCAACGATATATATCCTCAATTTATTTGTCATAGATGCCATCTATTTGAAATGTTAGGGCCTTAACTTCATCTTTGAATTTAAGGTGGCATCTAAACTTCCACAACCTGAAGGCTAAATCTTCAATGCATGAATAGTAACTTTTAGAAAGTCCTGTGTTTTCCCATTAGGATCACAGAAACAGTACCTCGTGATCCTGTCTCACATCGGCTTCCTTCAGTGATGGGTGCATGGTGCCCAGAGGATTCAGGTCTTAAAAAAACATACAGTTTGGGTGAAAGATACTCAGGGACTGTCAGGAGCATATTTTAAACTCACTACCATGTGACCTCTCGTTTTTCACTTGCATTTCCATCTTCTAATTAAAACTCTTAAGTTGTCAAAATCACAGGATTTTTTTTTTTTTTTAAGAAATCTATTGATCATTCCTCCCTGTTCTGAAACTATTCCAGTTTTTGGATTTCTAACTTCTAGATATGAAAGCTCGGTGAAAAAAAAGCTTTGTGGTGTATAGTGTTGGATTTAACTTGCCTATTGCCTAAATTTTCAAAAGGCCTTTATTATGTAAGATATATGGTGCAAATCATCTTGTTTTCAAGGAGGCAGTACCTGCTGTACTGTGAACACCCAGCTGACGGCCTGGTATTCAGCTGGCATTCAATAATTGCTGTTAAACTATTGAAAGAAGGGAAGATCCGAATTCAGCAACGACATAGATTCCTGCCCACCCCACCCCCACCAACCACCTTCATTTTGAGAAACCCAAACCAAACATCAGCGATCCCTAATAGTAACTTCTAGGCCAATAGACCAGAAAAGAAAAAGAATCTATAAAAATGTTTTTTTTTTTAAAGATTTTATTTATTTGACAGAGAGAGACAGCGAGAGAGGGAACACAAGCAGGGGGAGTGGGAGAGGGAGAAGCAGGCTTCCCGCAGAGCAGGAAGCCCGATGCGGGGCTTGATCTTATGATACTTGTGTACCCTGTCAGCTGCTACTGATGGCTTAACGTAGCTATCGAACTATGCACCAAAAAACAAAAGTTAAAAAAGAAAACTCAGAACTATGTATCTGAGACTCGTGTTCCCTATAAATTATAATGCAATTTCAACTTTAATTCCACCGTGTATGTAATAAAAAGGAAATTTGGTCTTTGAAATCTGAGATGTTCTTTTTCATTCTTATCACTATGTCTGCATTTAAAACTTGTAAACGTGTCAACTCTATAATGTGTTAAGTATTTTATTTTCATCACAAAATTTAGGAACAATTTAACTGTTAGTTTCCATAGAGAAGGAGGTCAGGAGACTTTCAAGAAATGTTTTCTTTAGTATTGTTTACCTGGCTGACTTGATGTAATTCTACATAGAAATGTGTTCTGTTCTTTTATAGCTGAATTTTTACTAAGAACGCTGCCTATGGTAAATATTTACATTTGTTTGGCAATATGGAGCCACTTGGGAAAAAAGAAGGATGACTGTCTTCTGATGTAATCAGCAAAACAGCACAAAGATGAATACACAATGGGCAGCCGTTTTCAAGTATATGAAAAAAACCCTATTCTGCAGGGCAAGGCTGAATGCCTCCGAAAAGTCATGGTTTTCTTTGTCCTTTACAGATGGCCATCACAGCAGTGACCCTTGGAGCTCCTCCAGTGGGATGAATCAGCCTGGCTACGGAGGAATGTTGGGCAGTTCTTCTCATATTCCACAGTCTAGCAGCTACTGTAGCTTGCATCCACACGAACGCTTGGTAAGACAGATTTACATGGTTATGGGGGCGACACAGCTAGTTTACGAAATCTCATTCTCCGCCTTTCCGTGCATATACACAAGGACTCTGTAATGAATGTAAAAACGGTACACACCCATTACTCTTACAGTTATCTTGTTCCTGAGATCAAAGGCATAACAGATCACCTTTGTAAGCCCTTGTGGCTTTTCTTTGCCATTGTTCTTCTCTTTGTGGTGTTTTATTCCGTGCTTTCTTTATGACAATGTTAGCCTCCTTCGGACATAAATACATACTGTGTTTGAGCTGTACAATTTCAGCTATGGTGGATCCTTGTCATTTATTTACTGTCTGTAGTTTTGAAGAGTCTACTGCAGGGGGCAGAGTGACAGTAGACTGAGAGTAGGTGTCCTGTTTCTCCCATGTGCATTTCCACTTCCACTTACCGGCTTCTGTCCCCAGTGACAGTTTTGACCTGTGGTGCCACACCCAAAGGAAAGAGTTCCTGTTTCCCGTACACTCCACTAGTCACGGCAACCATGGGGGTTCTGTATAGATCAGATTCCCAGTTTTCGGTGGTTTAGCTATATAATTCCACACCTCCCAACATCCCAGTGATGCTCCATTTCCTGCCTCAGTTGAAAACTGCTGAGCTGTAGGACATTATCTTGTTTCATTACTGAAGTGTCCACTCTGCCCATCGCCTACACTCATCCATCCTAGTGTGTCCCTTTATCTTGGAGGAAGCAGTTCATCTGATCTTTTCCAGCCTCAAAAACTCCCACAGCTCAGAATCTGCTTAGGAACTTAAGTCGAGCATTACACGGAGATCATGAGTTAGGTTTGAGATGCAGGTAAGATGGGACTGAGTCCCTCGTGCAGCCCTATAACTTTAAAAATGTGTGAAGTTGTGATCCTACAAATGCAGAAAGGTCTGACAAATCCAGTGATCCTTCGTGGTACTTGTGTCTCTACTCTTCGTCTCGAAATTGCCCCTTGTTCTTCTCCTAACACCCAGGTTCCTGTACCTTTCTCTGCTCTGCAATAGGAAATAGCACTTTCTGGATTTCTGTGCTTCCCTCTCTTTTGTTCAACCACTAGAGACATAGAAAAGGTGACTTATATTCTATTCTGACAACGTAAAGTATTTCAGAAGTTACAGTCTCTAGTCCTGGTGATAGAGACACTGTGGTCAGTTAGCCTATCTGTTAACAAGAGGCAAATGATGGAAATAGAATTGGCCTTTTTATATCATCTGCCAAGTTTGAATGTGTAAATCAAACTGTCTCAAATTTCAGCACATCTTCAGTAAATAGCAAATGATTTTCTTGCAAATTTTATCTTCTCCCACCTCCTACTTTGAGGTATTAGAGCAAAAGCTTAGAGAAATATCAACTATTTCTTCTTGGCCAACATCTTTATTTCCCCATCATCATTTTCTACTTCTCTAAGGAACTCATGATCAAAACTACATGTGTCCTATGAGCAAGGAAAATTTTGATTACAACTAAAAGATTTTGGCAATATACTAACATAACATGGAATGTCAGTCCTTTTAAGAGTTGTTCATTTGACATTTATTTTCGTTCTTCCCATATTTCTTTCTTTCTTTCCTTATCATGCTCTAGAATTTTGATGTAGGTGGTTTGATTTTATCCCAATCAAATTCACTGCATGGGCGGAGGTATCTTTAAAATGTGCTCAAATGCATAAAAAGTGTAATTTTAAAAAGGAAACCAACTACGTTCCTTTTAGAAAAAATTTTGCTGAAAACCTTAAAAACCAAAACAATATTATCAACCAGGAAGAAAGATCATTTTGAAGGAATAACCCAACAGGTTGTGTCAGATGCTGTATTTGTGTAATGTCATTTATCTAACACAGAACATGGGAGTTTCATTCTTAATATGATTATTTAGCAGATCTTAGAGATTAAGGGTTTGTTTCAAAAAATGGTAAATGAATTAGGTCTCTGGTAATGTATCCTAATAAATTTTCTCACTGATAGGGAAACTGTTGGATTATTATATCTAGTAATCATTGTAATTTCAGTATTAACCATTTGAAAATCTCTCACTGAAATGCCTTTCAGAAATCTGACACTGAGAATAATTTGAGTATGCAGTAGGCACTTAGTGTCCTTTCACTTGAAAATAATGGTAGTTCCTCACAATTTTCGTCTCTAGCTTTAGCCAGTCTCACACAGAACAAAGGAATAGTTTGAGAAAAAGAAGAGTGTTTTCCTTGTATTATTTTGGGTATAATTTGGCCAAATTAGTATTGTCTCTAAAGGTACAATATTTTAGAAACATTATTGCCTTCATCACTTTATACTGTATTGTAACAGAATGTGTAATTGTAAAGCTTCAAATCCACACATTTCAGTAGCAACTGTCGAGTCACCAGTTTTGATTCTTTAAATCCCCTTTACAGTTTCAGCTTCTACAACACAATCCCACAGCTAATCACTGCTATGTCACAGATAGACATACAGAGTCACGCAGAAGAATGGAGTTTGTGGTTAAGCTTTGGAATGGGTTGTTGTAGAAGATTTAAGGTTGGCATGACTTGGCAGAGTTCTGTTTAGAAATAAGATAGAGTCCTCTGTCTGGCGTGGTCTTTGCCCCGCAGAGTGAAATAGTCTTAGGAGCCTGGAATTTTAATATAAAAGAAGTTCTGAATAAACCCTTACCCTGGTGATTCTCAACCAGGTGTGATTTTACCCCCTCAGGGAACATTTGGGAATGTCCGAAGACATTCTTGGATTTTCCAACTGGTAAGGGTTACTGGAATCTAGCGTATAGAAGCCAGGGATGCTGGTAAACATACTGCAATGCATAGGAGAGCCCCCCTCCCCCAGCAAAGAACTATCTGGCATAAAAGATTAATGGTGCCAAGGTTGTGAAACCTTGCCTGAGCCCAAAGCATGATTTTATTCTTAGTATGTGCCACCAAGTGTATTTTCTAATCTTTGAATTATCAACCCATTAGTGATAACAATATCATTAATAGAAACATTTTCGATACTTATTCTGTCAGTAGGCTCCAGATATGCTATAATTGGGCATCATAAGTAAAAATAATTCAATAGTGGGCATGTAAAGCTCTTATACTTTCTCAATCTCCCCTGTCTATGTGTAGTAAGCAGGGCAGACAGTATCAGTAGCTGGAGGAAGAGAAGCTAAGGGGACCTCTCATCGTTGGTCCCTAAATACTCTAAAAGAGACATACTTCACACATCAGTGATATTCTCTGTAGTATATTTATTATGTCTCTGAGGGACAGTAGTTTTCAAGACACTTTTCCTCATAAAATAATGTAGCTATAAGTCTCATTAATTTCTTTCAGCATCCTATATTCTGTGAGTCTCTAAAAATAACTGATTTAAATGGATTGCATCTGTTTCCCCATTAAAATCGATAGGGAAGAACTTTTCTTACTGTTCTCTAAACTCAGTATTAACCCTCTCTCTGTTAAATCCTGAATTACTGCCCATTTGGCACCGTGTTAAAGGGTCTAGAAATCCTCCCCGATGTGAAAATCTTTTTCCCATTCCACCCTGTGATTATATAGTCGTTTAAATATTTTTCAAAATTCTTTACCTCTGTCTTGATTTTTGCATATCTGGGACTGATTTATACAGTTTCTCTGTTCTCAGCACAGAATAGCATTGTGTAGAAATGCAGGCAAACCATCCCTTTCTTTCAGTTTCCTTCTTCTATGTTCAGTTTCTTTTTCTCTACTTTATTACTGTGTTTAGCTGTCAAGCAGAATTAGTTGTTCTGAGTTTGATGTTCTGTGGCTTATTCGGTCTTTTAGATTAGTTGTACTATGGAATGTGCCCATTCTATCGTTGTTTGGAGAAAAGTTCATGGACTGCTTGGGGCATTTTGTAAGCAGCAAGGAGAAGTGAATTTAACAGGTGGCCTAAGGAATTTTTTGGTCAAGCACAGAGGTCCATGAAATTAGAAAGTTTGAAGGGCATTCTTGGGAAGTTGGAAAGTTTTAAGGGTATCATCTCAACTTTTTCACTGACGTTGACCTTTCAGTTGGACTATTTTGAGTGCATAGAGGTAATGTTGTCAAAGGCATCCACCATGTCATTGGCAGATCTAATGTAGGTTTGTTTTCTAGACTGTTTAGTTCTCTTTCTTTTTTTTTTTTTTTTTTAAAGATTGTATTCATTTATTTGACAGAGAGAGAGAGAGAGAGCACAAGCAGGGGGAGTGGTAGGCAGAGGGAGAGGGAGAAGCAGGCTCCCCGCCGAGCAGGGAGCCCGACGTGGGGCTCGATCCGGGGACTCTGGGATCATGACCTGAGCCGAAGGCAGACGCTTAACTGGCTGAGCCACCCAGGTGCCCCTAGTTCTCTTTCAAAGAAGTGGCATTTCAATCCAGTATTTATTAAATGCCAACCGATAACCAGTTGTTCATTGAGGATATAGAATAATTGTGTGTTCAGCACTCAGCAGCAAGTTGTGGGGATGCAGAGGTCTAAGCTCTATTCCCTCCCCTTAAAGAGTTTACAGTATGGGTGGAAATGCACTTGAAGGAGAAAGCATGAAAGGTAGCATATAATTAGGTGTTAAATGGCACAGAATGTGAGTGCATTAGGGACTCAGAGAAGAGATCGTGCAAGAGTTGAAAGTAGGAAGGAATACTAAAGGAAGAGGTAGAACCCAAGATGGGCCTCACAAAATTAATACAGAAATACCAGGACACCAGGGTTTCACTCCTATGAATAGTGCCTGGGCTGTATGCACCCCTGACTTTTAGCATCATATTCAATCTCTAATTTTAATAAAATCTCCACTAATCACATAATAAAGATCCATAGCTGGTTAATATATTACATATAAGAAAAAATAGATTTTAGCCAAAATAGTTTTCCTTTACATGTTTGTAACACATTCAAATACCTATGAGAATAACTTTTTAAGCTATTTTTTTTATCTTGAAAAATAAAATAGCTCGATGTGTTTTGGTAAATAACTGTGTCCCTGTTGGTGATCTGCTCATTCCCAAGCAGATGGATTGGTAGCAACTAATTTGCCACCTTACAGGCACTGTGATATACCCCCAGGAAAAGCAGCTTATTTGGACAACAAGGGTAATAATTGAACTCAAAGCCAAACCTTAAGACAAATGATCCTGTAAAGATGTTCTTGCTTCATAGTCAGCTATCTTGTTAGATTACTGATGAAGAGGACACATAAAGAAAGAACTCAAATCAGTCTTTCTCAGTTCATTCATTCCAGTGTAATTCAATATAGTCATTGATTTAAGGCCTTACATATGGATGTTTTAGAGAGAGATTTAATCATCGTTACTTTTTAAAAGCTTTCCATTTTCCATTCTGTTCTTGCTAGAGTTCAGAAAGGTGGTCCAGTTTCGCAGCAGGAGGATTTGAGACCGGCTGCTGTTTGCTATTTAGTGTCCAAAAGTTCAGGATAAAGTGCAATGTCAACCCCACGGGTCACGATACTGTTTTATTCATTGTATCTTGGAATCTTTCTTACTTGATCAGGAGTTCATACGAAAAAATAACAGTAGAAATGGCCTTTAATTTGCTGACACCTCAGAGATTCTTTTAAGCAGTAATTTTTGGATTTAGAGACTGTGATCATTTCTCACTGTCCCTATATTGCCATTGTATTCCTCTACATTTGATGCAAGCCCAAACCAACTATGTGTCTTTGTATTTTATTTCCTGAAAAATGAAAGCTGTCAGGTTGAAGCAAGAGGTATTCTTGGATATTTTGAAATTCTAAGGGCTGTCTCCATTGCAAAATGGAGAGTCCTGAAAGGAGTATTAGAAACCTAACCCACTAAATATTTCATGGTTGAATGTGGCCTCTTTTTTTTTTTTTTTGCTACAGAGCTATCCATCACACTCCTCAGCAGACATCAATTCCAGTCTTCCTCCAATGTCCACTTTCCACCGTAGTGGCACAAACCATTACAGCACCTCTTCCTGTACGCCTCCTGCCAACGGGACTGACACTATAATGGGTGAGTCGTACAAGTGTCGATTCTGACGCCGACAGTCACGGTCAGGGTTTAATAATATCGGACCTCTTTTTTTCTCCCCATAATTGAAGAGCAATCAGGCAATGAACATTTGTCACACAACTGAATGAAAATACATGAACCAAACAGAAATAGTCATTGGCTTATCCATAATCACTTTTTTTTTTTTTGGTCACAAGAAACTGATATTTGGCTGCTTGGTTCTTTGTGAGTTATTAGATTGAACAAAGGTTGAAATAGACCCAAACTACCTTGCTTCTCACACTCTCAAACAGTGAGCAAAGTGAACTTTTATAACACAGGCCACTGAAGACTAGTGAGATAGGGGGGGCAAGTTAGCTCTTAATAGTAATTACTGACCACTTCCCAAATTCCAGTCACTGTGGTAAACTCTTAACCATGACATACCACAGTCTTCCAAAGACTAGTTCCTGTGAAATTCGTGGGTGGTTATTAATACCTAGATGGCTTCACCTCCTGGAGAATGTGGCGTCATGGAGTCCTTCAGAGGGGAAGAAGCATTTGCTTACTGATTGGAGAGCAGATGCCTGGGCATCAGGGCTAGAAGTTACTCACTGCCTTTTCTCAAGCAGATTTACTAATGAGTTGAGGCCCAAGCAGAGTGCTACTTCCCAGTGAACTAAACCATCATCCTCTGGTTTCTTATGATGTCAGTTGTGATTCTCTCCCGAGACCGATGATTCCTCCACCAGCGCTGTCTCCTGGAGGGAGGAGCTAGGCAGGTGTCCAACTGCCCCCGGAGGAAAGAGTCCAGGCTGGGGATTCTTTCTGAATTGGCCTTTAACAACTTTGCCATTCAGAGGAATCGCACAGCCTGGACGTTCCAAGGTCTTATTAAAACCTCAGACTTCACTGGTCGCCACTAATCTGGGCCTAGCTCAAACTCACACCTTGCTTGCCCTCAAGATCTCTTCCAGTGGGTCCCTGATGAGAACATTGACCGTATGTTTTAGAGAGAAGAATATGTGACAGAATAATCCTACTGTTTATTCCCCTTAGCTCTCTGCAGTTTTTCATTTTCTGTAGAGAGTCCACAGGAGTTGGGAAAGTGGTATGAATCACTTATGTGGGAGAGTTTTTGACGAAAAGGAAGAGATGTGCTTTGAAATGTTGTAAATATAATTCTGCCTAAATAATACACTCCCTGCTTATTCAATAATATATTTCACACTTGAGATGAGCCACCTCACAGCCCTTCACTATTATGTCTCACTAAGAAGCAAATTTACAAGAGTTTCCATTTTCGTAACTTTTCATAACAAAGCTTCTACAAATGTGTTGCATCAGTTTGATGCATTGGAGAGGAATGGACAGAGGTCACATGGGGAAGTTGGGTTAGCTATCAATGCAGTTTTGGCAGATTTGAAAAACAAGAAGAAAGAAAGAAGTGCAGAACTGAAAGGGTGAGAAAAGCATATTTCACTTCAGTGTGGTTTGACAAATGGAAAGCCCCTTTCTGCAGTCATGAGGTCTCGTTATAAAGAAGGATGACCGGTCATTCATCCTCTTACACGGCAGATTTCCTGTCTACTTGTGGTTTGAGTAATTTTCTTTTTTAGGAAGGTATAAAGGTGGAGCAAAAGCTTGAGTTGAGGAAAACATACTTGGGCATTGTTTGAAAAAATGTTGTGTTGAATGATGTACAAAACAGTCTTTCTGGGAGAGAGGCACCACAACTTGGGAAAAAAGAGATATTTTGAGATGGAATAATCATTCTCCATGAGCTGTGGTCAGCATGGCCACAAACCCCAGTGGGCCTAAGATTTGCTTTATTTAAGATGGTTGACTCATCATTACCCTGTGGATGAACAGGAATGTCTGCTGTCCTTCTTCACTGGGTCTGGGCAGCTATGGAGTAATAGATGACTTCTGCCTACTAACAGGCTCAACCACACAGGAAAGATGGAGTGAACTTGTTATACAGACCACAGGGCCCTGTTGAAGTGGAGGGAGGGTCTCGACAATAATAAAAGAGCCATAATTTTAAAGGGGAAAGTCTGAGATTTCTGGAACCCAGAAAAAGGTTTTTAAGAATAACTTTATTACATAAATTATTCCATAATCATGGGTATACTTGTCAAAATCTATTAGCAGAATGTGAGAAAGCTTTATAATCTTCTCAGGAAATAAGTAGAGAGGGTAATTCAGCTTTTTGGAGGAACAGACCTTTATTAACTTGCATAAATGCAATTATTACTTTAGGATTATGTTAAGGGAGAACATTCTAGAATGCAATTCCTTACGTTAAAATACAGAGGAAAATTTAAATATGCTAATAAGCCTTGGTATTGCAGGGTGTCGAGTGGCTCGTGTTTCTTCCCGCTTCAATTTTCTTAGGCTTTGGATTGATTTTCAGAGTGTGGTAGAAGTCAGGGATGGCAGCACGTCTGTGTAACAAGGAGAGAAGATTTCTCTTCTGATGTTAGTGATACTTCCCTAACAAACAGTATGGATTAATAGGATACATCTGTAGACTTTTGAAGGTATTTGGCATATACTCACTCATTCTGAAATGCAGGAAATAAAGAAATATTACATTGCCTATATCTCAAAGAACAAACAGAGCTAATTAAATAATTGGTAAATAGAGAACACATAGCCTAACACATGTTTGAGATTACACACATGATTCCATAGAAAATGACTATAAGCGCTGCTAATGCCGTAAGAATGGGATTCAAGCACTAACACATGGACATCACATTTTTCAAGTTTTCTTGGTGAAAAAGCGCAAGGCAATGCAATCTCTTCATAAATGGCATTGATGTCTTAGGAAGCTGCTTTTTTTTTTTTTTTTTTCAGTTCAGAAGGAGATCATTGCCCCACTTCTGAGTTTCATGTTATAATGTGTCCTCCCGGCCATCAGTGAATGTCCTGAACTGATCATAGACCAACAAAATGCATGTGGAGTGAGAGGCAAGCTTAGCACCGTCAGAAGGTGACCCCCTGGAATCACGCCCCCTTGTCCCCCATTCTGTCCTCTGCATTTCAAAGATGGCAGACGCTCACCGAAGCTTGCGATGGCTTGTGTGACTTGGTGGGGTGATCACGGTTTCTCGTTTTGTTTTGTTGGCTCTTGCCCTTTACTGCCCAATATCATTTTTTTTGAGAAATAAATGCTTAAGAAGGACAGCACACCCCAATTATCGTAACAGGATTTTTTTTTTTTTTAATGACACATTCATCCGTGGATTTTCAAGAGAATTATCACTTATTTTACTTGGGGCATGGAGTCCACTATTTTCCTCTGAAGCCTTGTCAGCAAACTCTGGAGGTTACATTTGATGTTTCTGAATTGGAAGGGTCTATGAGCTCCCTGGAATTACAGGAATATAATGCACGGGACACAGCATGGATTCTTACTAGTTGAGCTGGTAGAGTACCCAGTTAAAGAGAAGAGCTAAATCCAGAGTTACCACCATCAGAGCTTGTTAACTATATTCCTAAAATCCTTCCAGGGCAGTGCGGCTGGATGTACGTGGCCGAGTGTTTAGATGCCAACCTATAGAGGATAGAAATGTCTAGAGGATAGGGGCGCCTGGGTGGCTCAGTTGGTTAAGCGACTGCCTTCGGCTCAGGTCATGATCCTGGAGTCCCGGGATCGAGTCCCACATCGGGCTCCCTGCTCGGCAGGGAGTCTGCTTCTCCCTCTGACCCTCCTCCCTCTCATGCTCTCTGTCTCTCATTCTCTCTCTCTCAAATAAATAAATAAAATCTTAAAAAAAAAAAAAGAAATGTCTAGAGGATAGCAGCCACATATATTTTGCTATCTACATATTTCCTTCTTACCCACAATGTCCAATCCCTTCTTGACCAAAAAGCTTGAGAGCACCGCCTAGCCTAACAGTCCCCTGAGGTTACTCAATGACAGGAGTGCTCCAGTACCCCACTGGGGGATACCATGTGTATACCTTCCCAGGGTGTGACCCCTGCTTGTTTGGGACTCCACACCCTCCCTTCCCCTCGGAGGGAATTGGGCATAAAACTAACATAACGGTTATAATAACTATTATTGTTCCATTAATCTTTAACTGGCCTGCTTTCTAATGCATGGTACTTCCCATGTTTTTAAACCTCAAACCAAACAGTGTTGAAGGAACAGACTGCCATGATTGATTTAATGCAACATATGCTAAGGATTACCCTGGAATATCTATCTGGTTCCTGAATTAATCTGGCTTACAACTTTCACTTCTAATGACATGTTTGTATGACATGATGCATTTTAGTATGTGGCTTTTCTAGTAGAAACATTATGTCCATTTCCCCTTGAGGACTTGGTTTCACAGTAATTTTATTATTAGAATAATCACATAATATTCACTTTGTCTTTTGTAAGAATCTTGAGCCTTCAAATACAGTTGGGTGATGAACAGGCACAGAGCATAAGAGTAATATGGATTTTATCCAGCAGTGACATGGCATCTTAGTTACAAAGACCACCAACGGAGAACAATAAACTAGTTTGATTTAAGTCTTCTCGTCCATTTCCTGCACATGGTGCTGGGGCCCAACTCCCCCCTTGAATTCCTAGGAATCCCTCCTGCTAAAAATTAGTGCATTGTGGCCTATATTTGAGTCTTTATTCTAAAATCGTGTGTAGTAGGAATGCTGGAGATACTCCTTCTTTTGTCATCTTTATAGAGATGAACTCATGGCTTATTTTGGAAGCATTATGCTGCTTCTAATTGTTTAATCACATGAAGGTCACTTGGACATAGTTCAAAAAACCCTAAATTTTAAAGCAGTCATCATCTTTCGGATAAATTCACTATGAATTATACTACTTATTCCTTTTAGATCTTCACAGTGTTCCCAGCCTGAGGTTATGGGTGTGCAATAAAGGGATAACACATTTTCCAAATTCTGACTTTCAGTAGCCGGTCCCCAGACACCGCTCATTCTGATGTTGCGATTAGGGTGTGTTCTAATAGGAATTGCTGTTTTCACAAAGCTGAGATTGAGACCGAGGGTGGTCCCACATGAAACCGAAGATACCAGACCCTTCTTTCTGCTCCATCTTCTAGCCAGCAACAGCACCTGTGTTCAAGCCATCTGAATAATGCTTAGGGGGCTGGCAGTCTCGAATCCTCCTTCAAAATTGCAGTTCCTTTTAATAACTTCTCATCTTGTATTCATATTTACCTTACCACTTTAGAGACTGATTTGTTTTTTTTTTCCTTGAGCAACAGAAATTGATTAGAGCTGAAATAACAAGAAATCAATCCTGTCTTTACGTAGTAGGGGCAGTATTTTTATTTCTCTTCCTATTATATGAGCATTTTGGCAATTTCTAATAATACGAGTTGACAAAAACTTGGGCCTAGAACAGGAATCGAGCCTGTTGCAGGAAAGCCACAACGTGGACCTGATGAGCACAAAGTTTGATTAGAAGTGTGTTTGGCCATCCACGACCCATTACTACTCAGTATAAAAAAGAGGATGCCACTTGAGAATTTAAATTCACTTTCTGATTACGTATGCCTTTGGACAAAGCAGTCACACAAATAAAAAGAGAAATCTTTAAGAGAAGGACCCGTGTAGCCTAACATGTTCAGGGGCTCGGAAATGTGTCTTCTCCCACATTTCCTGGAACAGAACAAAAGGCATTCCAAGTGAAAGGGCAGATTGGCCCCAGTACGTGGCTTTGAAATTTAAGCCCCTGGGTTTGGCCCTCCAGCTGCTGCAAGGTGGAATGGCTTCATGGGAAAAAATAGTCTGTTCTTATCAGTAGCTTCCATGAGTAGCCTTTGGAGTTTTCTGAAACATTCTCATGACCACATGAGGTAAGAAGTTGATTCTAGTTTTTATTCTACTTCCTGAGTCCTAAAAGAGGCACAAATAGAAAGTTTAGTTGGAAAGGTGTAGTACAAAAGTAATCTTAATGATCTTATCTTGTCGCTTCTCAAGTATGACTTTATGCTGTATATATATCATTTATTTTTTAAATTTCCCTAAAATATTTCTGTTGGTTTTCATGAAAATATATTTTGAAAAATTTATCACCCTCATGTTAAAGTTGTTCAAAGGAAGGTTTAGTCTTTTGAAGCTACTACTGTAATAAATTTTATCTGTAATTCAAACAACCTCTTGTCTTTTTTGGTGATTTAGGTTTTTTTTGTTAGGTAATATAATTTTTTTTTCCGGTGTGGCTCTGGAATTCCATTTCACAAATATCTGTTCTCTAATCAAGCAGATCACAAATTTGTTTGACTGATAAATCTAATTTTTAGGTATCTGATAATATTGCTTCTAGGGAAAAAAAAGTATCTAATTGCCCCCAAATACAATCGTAGTACATGCTGAAAAAATGTTAGTGCTCTCTGTGCTTTCAAAATCTTTATTATTTTCTCTTTAGAATTGCCTTTCATTTTTAGGAACTCCTCACTGCAGAAATTTTCATTTCACATGAGATTTAATTTCAGTTATCTCTTATATTTAAGTATTTTTAATATTATTGGCATCTGGGAGCTCCTTCCACTAGCTCAATTGTATGTCTAACCCTCATTTCAAAGGTGCACTTATACTTATAATCCTTAGCACTAATGACCAATATAGTTTTAATATTATGAACTTGTGATATAAAAAAGGGTGGTTTTGTCAGAGGGTGGTTGCGTTCCTTTTATTGCATACCAGTTTTCTTTCAGTTTTAGTAATTAACAAATGAAATGGGTGTGGGTTTTGTTAAACAAATAAAGCATACCTCAGAAGATTATTGACTGACATACCCAACATATAACTATATAAAAATAGCAAGCATAATTTAACTATGCTAAGCAGAGGTCAGGAGAATGAAATTACAACCTAGAGAAGCAGAGAGTTCAACCACTTGAGATCTGACCCCACTACTCCATTTTACAGATCTGGAAGCAGATGACACATTTGTCAGCAAGTGCGCTTTCTTGGGTCAAAGAGAGGGCTGGGAATTTTTTTTTTTTAATTATGTCATGTGCAATGAAGTTCTGCTTGGATTAATCAGTTGATTTGAGATTTCCTTTTCTTATTTCACAAAATAGTGAAAGACGGCTCCTTGAAGTTTAATAGGTTTTATTTAAATGCTATGTTTATTTGCTAATGTTCGGACCTTAATAAATGTCACATGCCCAGTGTTCTAAGTGTTGTACTAATACTGTTCAGTAGAGCTGATACTTTGACTTCTGTGCCAGAATCTACATCTTTTTCACAACAGTCCTCGGGTTCAACTATTTTGTAGTCAAAAATACCAGTGTTTAAGATGACAGAGATAACTTTGTGAATATGTAGACTTATTTTATCTCCGGAATTTGAGACCATCCTGATTTTTTGTAGCGTCACAGTTCAGTTTGTTTGTTTGTTTGTTTGTTTTAATGTAAACACAGACTGGAGTATGTGGAGAATACGTGTTACTTAAAATATTAAAAATATTTTCTCTCCTAAGAAGCCAGACCCGTTATAGACTTTCTGTTTTATTTTTGCTGAAAGGAGCACCTCGTTTTGCTGTGTATCAAATCTTTTAAAAACTGGAAAGCAGGCGTAAATTACTTGTGAAGACAATTCAACTGACTCTATGAAATAGCGAGAAAAGGCACACTTTGAGGATTTCAGAGATCTGAACATACTGCTTACCGCTTAGCAATGAACCTCATGTGCTCGCATGCTTGCTACCATTCCCCACTAACTACTCCTGAGCAACAAGGGGCCAAGTGATAACAACTGAAACACTTCATCTTTAAACCAAGGTGTCAGGTTTATATTTTATCTGTAAAAAAAGTAACATGAATATATTTGACATCTACCTCAGCAAACAAATTAATGCTAATTAAAGATTAATGTGTTGTAATTAGCATTAAAAATGCAATTAAATTGTGAGTAAATGGACCAGGAATAGAAAATTGTTAGACGGCTCACCGCCTGGTTTTTCAGATTCTGCCTTTTGTTTTTGCAGCAAATAGAGGAAGCGGGGCCGCCGGCAGCTCCCAGACTGGAGATGCTCTGGGGAAAGCACTTGCTTCGGTGAGGAAATATTGACTTTGGACTTCATATGTACCATTGTGGAAGGGTGAACTTTAATCAGAAGTGGACATTTGGAATTGTAGAAAATGAATGGCAAATAGCTTTGATTTCTGGAAATGCTAGCTTTCTTGTAGAATGATGATTGGAAAATTTGAGGAGAGATCTCTGAAGCTTCCAGGGAATGGCTGACCCTTCCAGCTTGTCTCCTCACAGTGGTGCCAAGCAGTCCTCAATTATGGATTTGTGGATATTCTCAAGGCCTTTTGGTATATAGATCTTCTATCTTGATTTCTTATTTTTCTCTAAATTCATATGGTGCTCATTGACCATCTAAGACTGACTTGGCATGGGGCAATTCTAAAACACTTTGGGAAAGGCACTTAAAAAAAACAATGACCATAACTGAGGTCCGTGAGAAATTGTCACCTAATTGGCACCTGGGGACTCAGCTTCTTTGCCTCGCCTGTCCACCTCCAGGAGGCTGGAATTGAACATTTCTTGCATGTTCACTACTGACAAAGTAGTACACCTCATTTGTGTGAGGCTGGGTGCCTGGTATTGTCTTCAAAATCTACACGTGGTTGTTTGCAAATGTAAGTGGGGATTTGTTGCTCTAACATTTTGTCTCTTTGGTTGGTTTTTCCTTACCATTGGGAGCATCAAGTAAGTTTAATTTAACGTTGTGACCTAAGTGGAAGTTTATACTTCATCTGGCCATTCTTAAGCCTTGGCATTAAATGCCTCAATCATGGCGGAGAAGGAGTTGGACAAAAAGCATAGAGATGATGCTGTCTAATCTGTTTGATGGAGGAAGAAATGGGGGCTTGGGGTGTTCATGTGGCTTGCTCATGGCCATGGAGCCATGGTAGGGCGTGGGAGGGAACGGATTAGAAGCACAGTCTGTTGACCCTGGTCCAGTACTGTCCCCACCATCTTACATGAGCTCATAATTCTTGGTTTGAAAAATTAAAATAAGTGTTAAATCTTTCATTTTACAATATTGGTACTAGAGTCAATTGCTACATGTATTTTATGACTCGTAATTTTTAGGTGAATTGCAACGACACTTTGTCATTTAAAGAAATGTTGATTCTTTATTCCTAATAAATGAGAGTGTTTTTTTTTTCTCCCCCACTGTTTTAAGATCTATTCTCCAGATCACACTAACAACAGCTTTTCATCAAACCCTTCAACTCCTGTTGGCTCTCCTCCTTCTCTCTCAGGTACTGTACCTAAATTCAATCCCATCATGGTACCGGTGTATGAAAACAATTTCCCTCTTGTACTTCCTGGTGCGGCAGGTGGAAACTCCTTCCCTACAAAAGCTCAAAGCAGAACATTTCCAAACAGAAAAATGGAAAGGTCTGTCTTTTCCACTGCCATATGAAAGTACAGCCATTCACATCCAAAATTTTTCTCAAAAATTAGATGTTTTTAGAATACTTAGGCATGTGGAAAACTTCTTAAACTTTTCTTAGCTTTGTAGAAGATATTCAACAGAATAATAGACTCTAAGAGACATCTCAGGGGGTGCCTGGGTGGCTCAGTCGTTAAGCGTCTGCCTTCGGCTTAGGTCATGATCCCAGAGTCCTGGGATCGAGCCCCGCATCGGGCTCCCTGCTCGGCGGGAAGCCTGCTTCTCCCTCTGCCTCTCCGCCTGCTTGTGTTCCCTCTCTCGCTGTGTCTCTCTCTGTCAAATAAATAAATAAAATCTTTAAAAAAAAAAAAGACATCTCAGGTGAGAAAACCCAGTTAATATAGTCAGGAATATGAATATAGATTATATCGTCATCAAATACAGACTGTTCAAAAGGATCATTTTCCACAGAAATTTTAGACTTTCCACGTGTGCTTTTTAAAGTCCACCTCACTGGCGTGATTGAGGAAAACTCTAATTTTGTAAATAGAGAAGTAACTGTGTGGAGCAAAATGGGATGTTTGCCTTTAAAATACAACAAATTAGCATGACCTATGGCTTCAGAAAATAAAATTATAAGTTGTCGAATTATTTTAGTAAAGCGTTTCACTTTTCAGAGGTCCATTTAAGGGCTCATTGCCCTTTTAGTATAAATGCTTCCAGAAGGCCCTATCTGGTGCATGTCTCTGTTCTTGGGAGGGAGGACAGGTGGCTTCTAAAAAAGAAACTGAATCGCATCTGTACCTGATTGAAACTTGACCTTACTGTAATTTATAGTGGAGTCACTTGCCTAAATGCTCCCTCCTCGATCCCTGTTATTCCCTGCATGCAGCACTCACAGGGCATCATAAACTGGATTCCCGGTGGAGAGTGGGAGGTTTCAGACTGCACAAAGCTTTCAGAGGTGATGGCCATGGCTTAGGTGGGACTGAATATCAGCCTTTTCCAAAACTCCGTTGACATGGTTGGGGGGGAGGGTGTCACCAAATGGAGAAGGGTGGCTGGACCTTTAAGTCCACATGTCCCAATGGACAGAATTGAAACTGAAAGGACACAGACATGATATTAAGAAGATAATGGAACAGTGTTAAACATTCCCCATGACAGAAAAGGAAGGGAAAGTCCAGAAGTGTTATCCACTCCTGAGTCAGTATTCTACTGATAGGCTCTGGGACATGATCACCAGTGTCAATGTCCAGAGCCAGAGAGAGCCCAGTGAGGCAGGGGGTGAGGGAGTCTGAGTAGGGAGAACTCCCAAGTTCCCCATTTCAAACAAAGCATCTCTAATTTCATCTATTTTATCACTTGGGGGAAAAAAATCTCGGGTCTAATAAAGTTTGAGAATGATTTTGGTCTGGCGCTCTGATGTTACAGATGAGCGTACTAAGGCCCGGAAAGGGTACGTGACTTGCTGAGGTGGCGTGAGCATCAGTACCAGTGCTCTGGCGAGAATCCGGTGCTCACCATCCTACCGCTCCATTTCTAGGTTAATGATGGGAACGTTAGGATGCACAAATCATTCCAGAAAACGCCACAAACACCCAAAACCTGAACAGCATCATCTGGGTGGGAGACACAGACACAAGGCCAATTTGGGGGTCCAGCTAATGCACCATGAAAGACCCCATATTAGGAAGAGAGAACTTTACAAAGATGTAAACATGGGGATAAATTGCTATTTTCACACTGAAAGTAGCTGGCTCTGTCCATATTCGGTCACTACAAGTAATTGAACAAAATATCCTACTTTTTGTAGCATAAAAATACACATCCAGGGCGCCTGAGTGGCTCAGTTGGTTGGGCGACTGCCTTCGGCTCAGGTCATGATCCTGGAGTCCCTGGATCGAGTCCCGGATCGAGTCCCGCATCGGGCTCCCTGCTCGGCAGGGAGTCTGCTTCTCCCTCTGACCCTCCCCCTCTCATGTGCTCTCTCTGTCAAATAAATAAATAAAATCTTAAAAAAAAAAAAATACACATCCATGCACACCCAGAAATGACAGGAAGAAGGGATTTTTTTAAATGCTAACCATGTCAGGGCATGAGATTACAGTGAGGTCACAGATATTTTTTTTCCTTTCTTGAATTATTTCTTAGTTTCCACACAGAGTATGCATTACTTTAAATTTAAAAGTGGTTTTTATTTTGTAGGTTAGACATGTAATATTTATTGTAGCAGGAATCAAGGTTAGTGGATCACAAAATAATTACTTTCTTCAGAAGAAACCACTTACTTATTACTGTTGTTATATTGAGTTTTTAAATTTCCGGTTTAGTGGAGCGCTGCCAACTAATCTTATTCCCTTAAAAAGTTTGGAAGGCTTATCCCTTTTTAAGGATCATTTTTAAAACAAGTAGCAATGCTGTTTTTCATTGGTGAGAGAATTTTGGTTTCACAAACTGGCCTTGCATGAAGGTGTAACAAAATCCCCCTTTGCTTTCTTAAAAGTGCCTTGACTATGTAGTATCTCTTTTCTTCAGGAGGAACCCTTCCTTGGCTAAATTCAGAACCAATTAAACGTTCCCTTTTGAGGGGCGTCTGGGTGGCTCAGTCGTTAAGCGCCTGCCTTCGGCTCAGGTCATGATCCCAGCCAGGGTCCTGGGATCGAGCCCCGCATCAGGCTCCCTGCTCAGTGGGAGGCCTGCTTTTCCCTCTCCCACTCCCCCTGCTTGTGTTCCCTCTCTCACTGTGTCTCTGTCATATAAATAAGTAAAATCTTTAAAAAAATAAATAATAAAATAAATGTTCCCTTTTGGGAGGAAGCCTGAGAGAATTCCAAGTCTACATCAAGTTTGAAATTGAAAATGTTTTCCTTGTCCCAAAATTCTTGTATGGGAAGTTTACATATATTTATCTTAATTGTCCAAATGAAAATAAGCATTGCTATTTCCAAAAGAACTGTTTAAAATATCTGCGAGATGGTTTTCAGATTATATAGATCTCATTGCAATCTCCATTTTACTACCAGCAGGCACAGCTGTTTGGTCTAGAAATGGAGGACAGGCCTCATCATCTCCTAATTATGAAGGACCCTTACACTCTTTGGTAAGTCTCGTCTGTTAATCTCTCCTCTGGCCATTTGGTGACCATGTTTCTCTTTTTGCATCTGGTTAACTCTCCAAGATTCTTATTTCACTAACAGAAACTTCAGATTTATGTTAAGCACACAAGTTTGGTTAGAGCCAGAGTTATTAGACTATTATTTATTCCTGTTTGTAGATTATAACCCAGATACTACTGCAGTGTAAGCCCCAGGGCTCCAAATACCTAAGACCAGGTAAGAGATAAAATATCCTGGAAAGATAGCAGTGTCCTCCGCATCTTTGGGAAGGGTCCCCGTCAATGAGTTAATAATTTCCTGATACAATAGCGCTGCAGTTCCAGCCAAGCTGCATAGCTGGAGCACTTGAAGATTCAATATACCTCTGCTTTACTTTCCAGAGTGGCAGGCTTAGAGGCGTTCTCCTCTTGACCTCTAAATAAGAAGCCTACTGTCTGTTTCCCCATTCACTTTGGTTCTCCTAGAAATCTAGTAACATCATTAAATGTCTGTTCTTCCAGTGGCAAACAGCTGAAAATTTCCATGGGTATAATTAATATTACAAACACTCCCATGATGATTCAGTGTCTGACACTCTAGTCTTTGTCAACTCATGGTGGATGTGGCTGGAAATGTGCCTGAAATCACACTGCTCTGGGCGGCCTTTGGTCAGTGTATGAATCAAATGGGGAGAAGTGGCAACAAGGAACTCTGAAATCCTTCAGGGGTGGGTTTCCCTCTTTTCCTCCCTATTTTGAGATAGAACATGGAAGAGGCATCAGTTGATCCATCTATCTAACTTAATGTCTTGTCAGCAGCTCAGAATTTCCTTTCTTCCCTTCTGGCTTACTGTTTGAATTAAGGAAAATCTAAAAATGGAAATATGAAGGTGGATTTCCCCCTTGGTTGTGGTCTTCCTTGCTGTAGTGTGGGATAATCCAGCTATGCATTTTAGCCACAAAAGGCAACCACAGGGTAAGACAAGGTATGCGCTACCTGCCTTGCCTACATTAATTAATTAATCTGCAGCCCACATCCAGATAATCCATAGTTGTTCTAAGTGTTTACCTGCATCAATTATTCTCTGGGATCCATCTATCAAAACTAGGTTATGTCCAACTATAGAACCATAAAGACTCGGTTTATAGTTATGAACTATAGCTTTAGTTCTCTAAATACTCAACACTCTCAAGGGGATTTGCAAGCAGAAACTGCTCTCTCCACCAGGAAGCTGTGAGCCAGAAAGGGAGATAGGCACACGTATTACTTCTTTTCAGTGCTCACATTCACACTTGGAAATATATCTTATCGTTCCCATTTTTTACAAATTATGACGTATAGACTCAAAGAAGTTTAGTACCTTTTCAGAGATTTCATAAGTAGCAGCGAGGAATCTAGGGAAGGTCTCTTAACAACAAAGCCCACCAAATCAGAATGTTCTGTACCATAGACTAACTGTATTAGACATACATTCCTTCTGTCAGTACAGAATAATTAGAAATTGTTATTCTCATGCAGCAGAGCTGGTACATCTGGTTACACAGCCCATTGGAAATCACAGTAGGCTGTAGCATGATCTAGTCCAAAGAGGCACTAGATTTGAAGTCCAAAGACTTAGATTCAATCCTAACTGTACCATTTCCTGGCATTGTGACACCAGGTAATTAATACTTAAGTTCTTTGAGCCTCATTTGCACGTCTATATGGAAGGGATATCATGTCTTCCCTGCTTGCCTTACACATGGAGAATGAAGATCCAGTGAAATGGCGTATTTTAAAATGCACACTAGAGAGTGGTGTGCAGATGTTTACTTGCTATCATTATTGATCATACTGCAAAAAGTGAATACACATCTGCATGTCCTTTTTCTTCACCAAAAACTATAGTATAGACCTTATCTAGTTGCAGAAAACAGGATCCCAGTGGCGGGGATGAAAAAAAAAAAAGGTCAGTTGGTTTTGAATTGTATAATTTAATTATATAAGGTAGTGAATTTTATACAGAGTAAGGGCTTTGAAGTCATTAGAAGCCCCTGGTGAACAGTTGATTCATGACTTTGTGATTCTTCAGTCTTGAAATCTCATACCACTTTGGTTGGCATAGTTTTTGTAATGTTTTTTTCTGTATCCGTTTTGAGTTCCCAGTCCCCTCTACACACAAGGACAAGCTGGTGATAATAGATAGAAGGCAAGAAACAATGGTAAAAATAGATAGTACTCAGTAAGAAACTATAGTCTGCATGTATTTACCTGTCCTTGACTTGATACATAGCACTGTATCATATGCTACAGAAAAGATGAAGGAAATAGGCCTCCAAGAAGATAATGAAAATAATTTAATTGGGAAACTCTAAATGCATCATCTTCCCATTGTTAATTTTTTGAAAATTTTAATCAATATCCGCTAGAATGTTTCTTAAATTCTATAGATTTTTTTTTCTGAAGTAAATCTAAATTCTCTTTCAAGCTAGTTCAATACAGTATAGCATATGTACATTATAATGTCGAGAAGAATTACAAAATATACTTTGTTCATGAAAAATAACACTATGATAAACCATTAACATTTTTCACTACTTTCTTGGGAAGGTCACTGTTTATTTTTATTATTGATTCAAGGAAATAAATTGTATTGGAAACATATATTCAGAAACTCAACGTATGATTTGTGCCAACTCAAGTTTTACTTCTGTAACCTATGCATGCATTTCAAACTAAATCAAATTTCACAACATTTATTAACCAACAGCAAAGCCGAATTGAAGATCGCTTAGAAAGACTGGATGATGCTATTCACGTTCTCCGGAATCATGCAGTGGGCCCATCCACAGCTATGCCTGGTGGTCATGGGGACATGCATGGAATCATTGGACCTTCTCATAATGGAGCAATGGGTGGTCTGGGCTCAGGGTATGGAACTGGTCTTCTTTCAGCCAACAGACATTCACTCATGGTAAGTGATGAAATTTGTAGACTCTTCAGTTACTGCATAGAATTAGAATTTCAAGTATAAATACCACTGCTGCTGTTTTTTTCTTTTTTAAACAGCTTTACTGAGATATAGACTTCACTTACCTGCATTTCACCCATTTACAAGTTTACAATTCCTTGTGTTTGAGTATGTTCACAGTGTTATGCAGTCATCACCACAGTCTAATTTTAGGACGTTTTAACCCCTGAAAAAAGGAGAGAAATCCCCATGCCAGTAGCAGTTACACTCCCTTTTTCCCTCTCCCTGGACCTTGGCAATGACTGTGTTCTATCTCTATAATTTGCCTCTCTTAGATATTTCCTAACCCTGGAATCAGACAATATGTGATGGTCTTCTCTGACTAGCTGGCTTCTTTCGGTTAGTGGAATGTTCTCAGGGTTTATACATACTTCATCCTATATCAGATCATCATTCCTTTTTATTGCCAAACATAGGGATACATTATATTTATCCATTCACCAGGTGATGGATATTTGGGTTATTTCCACTCTTTGGCGATTATGAATAATGTTCCTGTGAACATTCACATACTGGTTTTTGGGTGGACGTATGTTTTCATGTCACTTGAGTATATACCCAGGAGGACATTGCTGGGTCATTACTGGTGTTTTAAATTCTTCATCTTAGTGACGTCATCTAGAGGACCCAACTTTTTTGTACATGTTACATTACTGGCATTTCAGATATGAGTAGGTTGAAAGTTTTTATTATTATCAAAGAATCCAAATCAATGTCTTTTGATTCTGAGTGTGGGAGGTAGAAATATGTGGTGTGTTTATCTGCCTAAATATATGGTGTGGGACTGTGTGATTTAAGGATACAGTAGTTTATCACTGCCCATTTATGAATAAGTATTTATTTAAATAATATTTAAGCAGATTTGTCCATATTACAACTGAAATTTCAATTGTGCCCGTTGCTTTTGGAAATGATTTGGGAATGCATTCCCCTTTTTTGGTGATTATGAAAATTCAGATTTTTTTAAGATTTATTTATTGATTTGTGGGGAGGGGAGAGCATGAGTGTGTTGGGAGGGGCAGAGGGAGAGGGAGAGAGAAACCCTAGCAGGCTCCATGCTGAGTGCCGAGCCCGATGTGGGGCTTGATCTCAAGACCCTGAATCATGCTCTGAGCCGAAACCAAGAGTCGGAGGCTTAATGGACTGTGCCACCCAAGTGCCCCAAAATTCAGAATCTTCCTAACAAAATGTTAAGTGATGACAGTAAGGTGACCAAATGGGTGGAGAATTTATTACTAATGATTCTGCGTATTCTGCTTATAAACACCTGCCTGATCAGAAACACTTTAGTGTCCTGTTTTGTACTTTGTAGGCTCTTAAAAAGTTGCTTGGATGAAGGCCTATCTTCTGTTACCAATATAGCATCTCTTGTTTACTGATGATTCCAAAAGGAGAAGGCAGAGTAGGCACAGGTTCTTCTGAGGCTTTTTAAGTTCCTGGTCAAGAGGATTCTTCTGTCCTCCTTTCACTTTCTCTTAATCAAAGACTGAGACTGAGAGGGACCATCCTGAGCGGTGTATTATGGAAACCTGCAACCAATTTGAAGCCCAGAATACTGGTATATAAATAGAAGCAATGAACTCACTTCTAAAACGTGGAAAGATATTTCTGAATGCCAAAGCTAAATGGTTTTTTTTTTTTGCTTTTTTGCTTTTCCTTGACCTCTATCCTAAAAATTCATCATTGAGTAAAAATTGTTTGTCTATTCATGGCAGTTGCTAAGAGTTTACAAAAGGAAAATCTAGATGTTAATTTAGCTTGGCCTCAGGTAATGTGTTAAATACACTTGGGATGCATATAATATGAGGTTTTACTTTGTACAGCTCTTTTCTTTTTAAACTACAATGTTTAAACAATACTGCTTTTAATTAAGAAATCTGGCTTTATTAAAAGCCAGATCTGTGACTTATATAACCATTTCTCTATATCTGCTCTCAATCAAGAGAAAAATGGTTTAATTTCTGTAGCTGTGTTCATTTTGCATATGTTGAACGGGCACATTGCTTCAGAGACCGTTTTTTTTTTTTTTCCATAAATATGTAAAGTTTGCTCTTAAATACCAGATGTAGGTTAAGTGGTTCTTTAAAATAATAAACTATACATAGATGCTTTGGGGGACTCTTTGACCTTTGGGTTGCCTCCCCCTTGAGTCTGATTCAAAGGTGGGATAGGAGGAAGGGACCAGAATCATCTCTGGAGACAGGAGGTTGGCCTGACCTGGCTGGAGTGAGTGGAAAGAGGGGGAGAATGGAGCAGAGCAAAAGGAGGAGGGAAATAATCGGCCAATATTACACAGAAACGTTTTTGATTTGGTTTTGAAAATGCTCTGCAGAAGCCATAAAGCTGCTAGTTTTGCTGAGGAGGAAGAGTTCCTATTCCCTCCTCTGAAGGCATTTATAATCCAATCAGGGATGACTGCAGAGCCGACCAGGTGATAGAGTAACCCCAAAGCTGTGGTGTGGTAACAACCTGCCGCCCTCGAAACCCAGTGAGAGGTATTTCTGTCTTTCTCCTTTCTTCCCAGAAATACCCAGCAGGTTCCACAGAGTCTGAGCTTTCCCAGCCTGAAACCCTAACGTGTGTGAAAGAGATGGGCTTGTCATTTCTTTCCTTGTGCAAACTGGTATGAATTTTCAAACAAAAACAGAAGAACAAAGGAAATAGTTTTTGAATTTAGTCAGTCTGAAGTTAGCCTTTGACCATTTGATACATTCCACAATAAAAAGGAAGTTGAAGGGGAAGAAGAAAAAAAAACCCACCCCCCTTCCCCCTGAACAACAACAACAACAAAAAAAATTCAAGGAGGATACTGGTAATGTTTTCCACATTTGAATTTTAATACATGAAACAGGCTATAAAACTCAGGCCAGCTGCAGTAAATAAAGTAGCAGTGGGAGGTATGCACCGGAAACTTCGCTGCAGAGAACACTGGTGGGTGTTTCTTTCCAACTACACACCTTCGTTCGTTGTTCTGGAGTAGAAGCCAGTTTTAGTAACTTAAGACCCATCCCAGGGCTAGTTTTGTTCTGAGCAAATCTCCTTTATAAGTCCCTTAATAATTCCTCCTGATTAAAGAATAGACAGCTTTGAATCCTCTTGACCTCCCTCCTCTTCTTGCTTCTTCTCTCCCCGCCTTCCAAAAATCAAAACAAAATGGCTTGATAACTTGGAAGATGATATAAGCATTTCTTTCTGCAGCAGCTTGAAATTGTGGTGGGGAAAACTGGTTCTGCCTCGGCTGTTATGTTATCTCATTTAATTGCTAACATATTGTACTTAGCTTTTGATTCATAAAATGTTTTCCTTGGAGTTCTGAAGTAGGTCTTCAGTGATTTACTAAGTATTAGTGTAATGAAAGGGATTTTTTTTCACAGCAGCATGGCTCATAATACTAGCATGAATGTTGTAGACTTGCGGGCTTTCTAGATGCTATTTGGCCATGCTCTTTCCTGCCCAGAAACCTTCACTGGCTTTCCATTATCTACAAAATAAAGACCAATGTCTTAATCCAGTTGATTAAGCCCCATTACCATTTACCAAAAGCCTTATGTTTAGCTATTCCAGTATGTCAAAATTCTTCCAGCAAGACCAGTCTGTGCAGATTACCAGAATTTGCCCTTTACATTCTCATTAGGTAATTCTTCCATGTCTATCGGTCTTGGCTTGCCCTACCCCCTTCCCTCTGTCCATCTCATTCCCACCAGTCTCAAGGTTCAGACTCAAATTCTGCCTCTTCCAGGAAGCCTTCCCTTGCTGCCTTCCGCTGTGATAGTCCATTTTCTTTTCTACTTTCCAGAGCTCTGTGAATCACACTGTTAGCTACATATTTTTTTTTCTTTTTTAAAAAAGATTTTATTTATTTATTTGACAGAGAGAGAGCACAAGCAGAGGGAGTGGGAGAGGGAGAAGCAGGCTCCCTGCTCAAGCCCAATGCAGGACTTGATTCCAGGACGCGGGGATCCTGACCTGAGCCGAAGGCAGACACTTAACCGACTGAGCCACCCAGGCGCCCGGCTACATATTTTTCTTACCCAGTCATGCAAAACTATGTATCTTTTGTAGGCCTGACTTTGGCCTTATCACCTATATTATAAATCCTTGGTTACTATGTATTACATTAGGTGCGCCGTGAATATTACCTCAGGCAGTCTTCGCAGGAGCCCTTTGAGAAGGATAGTGATGTCCAGTGTAGGGGTTGGTCAGATGGGCCTTATTGGGTTTTTGAGGAGGCTCAAGTCCCGAAGCCAACTTGAAACTCAGGGACAATGCCTCCACGTTGCACACTCTTTGTTCACTACCACTAGCGCTCCCCAGAGATTAGCTCTAGCTACACCTTTCCAGGTAAGAGCTTGTGATTTTCAGATCTTGATAAATGCTCCTTGATGAAAGAATTCCCAGGCATCCCATGGCCAAGTTCCCAGGGCAGCTCTTTACCAAATGCAGAGGTAAAGAATTTTTCCTCCAGTGCAGTGATATGCTAGATTAAAACCCTCACTGTCTAAACACTTATTCTTAAGTCAGCATTTCTGGGCTAAGTGGCACGAGGTGTAAACTCTCCTTACTAGGGTCATGAAGTAGTAAATTTTAAATTATTTTTCTTACACAAACCACCCACGTTTCTGACAGACTCAAAGCAGAAATCTCTGAATGTGGGAGAATAAGGAAACAGGTGGGTTTGTCATTAAGCTAATTAGACACTCTTACCCAGATATAACCCCCGTGTGCCTCAGATACCTCCGTGGTTAATCCTGATATTAAATCATTAGGTTTTTATAAATTATTGAAATGACAGTTTTCTGTCATTTATTTATTCAGAAAATAGTTCTCTCCAGTGTTCACTCAGTATTCCGATCCACAGATGAGACCTGAAAGCAAGCCTTTCAGATGACCTCATCTCCTCTTTTAACTGAATATGAACAAAACCCACATCAAAAATGTCTTCATGTGACTCTGTATGTGCTTCTGATTACTTGCTAGTATAGTCGGCAACGAAGGGATCATTTAGCTCAAAATCTCCTTCTCTATTAATATATAAAATCAGTGTGGTTCCTAGAGCCTTTTTGCTTAAAGTCCATTTATTCATTTCCAAAAATATTTATCAAGAGTGGTTACCAAATGCCAGGCTCCGTGCTAACACGTGGTCTCTGCTCCCAAGGGGTTCACAGTTTAGGAGGAAAAGACACATATTTAAAAACCAATTGCTACAGCCCATACAGCAAGCCCCATCAGAGAGCAGAGATGCAGCTCTGTTACCTGGGGGGGAGGGGTGCATTGTCACTGGGTAGAAGAGCAGGGATCGCCTAGGGATCTGGTTGCTCTAGTTGCCTTAGGACTGGAGGAACCCTGTAGAACTCCCCACCCAACCCATCCTCCACAGTAACCCTGAGACCCCCTCCTAGAACCCCCAGGTAGGGGTGTGGCACACATTTCAGAAACCACGCGTTTCAACTTGAAAAAGAGAAGAAAAAAAAAAAAAAGAAGGCGGCAAAAAAAAGAAAGAAAGAAACCATGCATTAAAGATATAAGCCCGTCCTAGCCCACTTTCCCTCTGTTCGTAACATTTTTAATTTGGGTTAAAAAGAATTTATCAGAAGAAAATTCATTAGGTGATAAAGCACCTTTTTTTATTTAACTGACATTGTGAACAGACGAGAACTTTTACCACGTACGGCCTCATAAGATAACAACTTAACTTAGTTTTGCTTTCATGGTTCTTAAGAGAGTTGGGACCATTGAATTCTAGATTGTAAAAGCACCCCAGAAGTCATTTAGCCCATGGCCCTTATTTTACTCCTGAAGCCCGAGGCCCAGAAAGGGGAAGTGGCCCAAGCATGGACGCCCACAGGTTAATGGCCAAGCTCGGATAGAAACCAGACAAGCCAGCAAGGAGAGCAGCACTCTCTGTACTAAATACCACACTGCTGTGGTGAACTTCCTCTCTAACCCAATACCATAGCAATTTCAAAACTGTGGCTGATATTACAAACCTTTTCATCACTGACTGAAACTAATGAAACCCAAGAAAAGAATGATTTTTGGTTTTTATTGAAGTATAATTAACATACCATGTTATCTTAGTTTAGGTGTATAACATATTGATTCAACAAGTCTGTGCATTACTCAGTACTCACCGTGATAGAAACCCAAGGCCCTTCTTTAGTTGTTCCTTGGCTTCATGCAACAGGAAAGAGTCATGGGCAGGGATGTGATATCTTGGGGAGCATTTACTGGAATATATAGTCATGAGAGTGGCAGAAGTCAGAAGAATCTGTTTCAACGAAGGTCTGATCCACAGAGGTCTTCAGTTTTGCTCCTCTTACATTTTCACAGAGTTTGACTCCATAAAGTCTCATGTATATTTGAGCAGATGCTGTGTTTCTAAGCAGTTATTACTGTAGAATCTCCAGGATCTTAGCTATCCTGTCTATCCAAATCCCCCCAAATCCCCTGCCAAGCAGTCAACAAGCCTCTACCAGCCCCCTTCCCTCCAAGGATAAGTAGCTCTAAATGACCACAAAGCCCATTTCTATCAAATGTTGGGAAATTCTTCTTTATGACCAGCCCAAATTTACTTCTCTGTGCAGTCCTCATTTTTCTGCCCACTGAAGTTACCCCTAAGTCAACCCAACAAATACTTCAGAAACTTACAGTTCTTTGACAACAGTCTATTCAGTGTTTTTTCCTCTGGGCTAGATATTTATATCTTCAAACATTTACCACCACCACCACCCCCCATGAAAGTTTTGATTTTATGACTTTCCAGTGCATTCTCCCTAGTTTAAAAGGAATGCTTTCTTCTTCAAGGACCTTTTAGCATGTAGAGTCTCAAACTGAACTGAGTGCTCAAGGAATCATCAGGGTGGACACGGGTGGATCTATTACCAAACCCATTCAATATGTTGTATCTTCACCTAAAGGCCACCTAGCAAGATCCTATTAGCCATTTTTTTTTTTTTTTTTTTTGAGAGAGAGAGAATGAGAGACAGAGAGCATGAGAGGGAGGAGGGTCAGAGGGAGAAGCAGACCCCCGCTGAGCAGGGAGCCTGATGCGGGACTCGATCCCGGGACTCCAGGATCATGACCTGAGCCGAAGGCAGTCGCTTAACCAACTGAGCCACCCAGGCGCCCCCTATTAGCCATTTTTGACGCCTTCATCATCCTGCTGGCAGAGTTTGAATTTATAACCAGCTGAAATCCATCAGCCACACGCATCTCAACTACCCTTGTGTACTTTGTGTTGTACTGGTACAGAACTTCACGTTATGCCTTTGTGGGTTTTTGTGGGGCTTTTTTTGTTGTTGTTCTGTTGTTTTGTAGTTTTTCTATGCCTGTGAATTTCATACTTCAGCCTTCAGTCTGTTTCCATCGGAAGCTCTTCTTTAGATCCTCATGCGGTCACGTACTCTGCCGGCTCTGTCCTCGGTAACTTTGATGGGTGCCGTTCTTGCCCTGAGCAAAGCCACGAATAAAAATGTTAGCTAAGGGGGACACAGAGCAGAAGGCCTGAGGCTCAAGGCTACAGACATCCTCTCGACGCTTACATCGTCCCCTGCCTTTGGGTTTAATATTTCAACCAGTTATGTTCAACTCATTCTACTCTCCTGCTGTCTGCCTTCTCTCATTTTGTCCTTAGCATTATTACAAGACACCAGACACGTGGCATTCCCACGAATGAGGAAGTGAGGTTTGTCCACAAAGACTTGGTCTTAGTGGAACCAAATGGAGTTTGAGAGGTCATTGCCTCCCTTTCAGAGCACTTCGAAACTATCTTTTAAATAGCCTGTTAAAGAATTTCACTCAAGATCTTAGTCATCTCCAACATCTTTCTATAGCTACTATATGGAAACCAATGTAGATTTCTGTCTTTGATGAGGCTATTTGCCTGTCTCTAGTGTTTCACCATCTATCCTAATCTCCACAATTGTATTTCTGAGAGCAGATTAGCAGTCTCAACTGAAAGGTTTTTTTAATCTATATCAATAGTGTACTTTATTTTAAAAAAAACTTAAGGAAAAAAGAGAGGATAAAGAACTTGAAGAAATTCTTTTTATTTTATTTTTTAATATATTTTTTAAGATTTATTTGACAGAGAGAGACAGCGAGAGAGGAAGTACAAGCAAGGGGAGTGGGAGGGGAAGAAGCAGGGAGCCCGATGCGGGGCTTGATCCCAGGACCCTGGGATCATGACCTGAGCCGAAGGTAGACGCTTAACAACTGAGCCACCCAGGCGCCCCTCTTTTTTATTTATTTTTAAAGATTTTATTTATTTATTTGAGAGAGAGAGAGAATGAGAGACAGAGAGCATGAGAAGGAGGAAGGTCAGAGGGAGAAGCAGACTCCCTGCAGGGAGCCCGATGCGGGACTCAATCCAGGGACTCCAGGATCATGACCTGAGCCGAAGGCAGTCGCTTAACCAACTGAACCACCCAGGCGCCCCCCTCTTTTTATTTTTTAAAACTTTTCCTAACCTTTGGAGATATTCTTGACATCAAACATATATAAGCTTAAGGTGTACAACCTGATGATTTAATGCATGTGAATATTGCAAAATGTTCACCACAGTAAGATTAGTGGACACCTCCATTCTCTCACAAATTACCTTTTTTTGTGTGCCTGGTGATAACTTTTTTTAAGATCTACTCTTAATAACTTCCAAATATATAATAAAATTTTGTTAATTACTATCCGCCTGCTGTACATTCGATCCCAGAGTCTATTCACTTTATAGCTACAAGTTTGTACCCTTTGACCAACATCACCCCATTTCCCCCAGCTATTACCATTCTACTCTTATTTCTTTGAGTTCTTTTTTTTAAAGATTCTACATATAACATATGAGAACATGCAGTATTTGTCTTTTTCTGTCTGACTTGAAGAAATTCTCTTAACTATGGATTAGGTACAACAGCTTCAGAAACCTGGAGCTTACCATTTGATATTTCTGCATTCACTCAAATGAAAGTCAAGAGGTTTTAAATACAGGCATAGCAGTGAGACCACTTATGCTCCATTGACAATCCCTGGGACAAGTGGTTAGGACATGATGCATGCCCAGATCCCATAGCAGTGGGTCCAAACTAGGTATATCCCCTTCTTCCCCCCCACCCCCCAAATACCTATTTTACTCAAAACAGGCCCTGTGACCTGGAAACAAGGCTGTCAGTCTGCGTAGGATCATCAAACCCAAGACTCCCTTTCTCCACTTCTAGGACAAAACAAGCCTAGTTCCCTAATTTTTTCCCCCTAAAGTATGTGTTTAGTACCCTGGTGTCATGAACTTTAAATAAATAAAAACAAAAACTGGTTGTTTTCCCCACTTAAAAAATATAAAAGCATATTTAAAATGCTTTGGCCTCATCGTATTCTTACTTGGCTTTCTTCTTAAATAATAGAGGAAAAAGCAGGTAGATGCTTTTAATAGCTATAGTCACTGTCGTATTTTTTTATTGAACTCTTATTGGGGACAAGGACACAATCTAAACTGTCCATGGTTTAGAAAAGGCACAACCCTTGCATTTTAAAAAGGTGGTATTATCCTTGTTTTCTCAAGAAAGCAGATTTTCGGGGAAGGGGGGGAAGATAATACTGTATATATTAGCAACTACACAGATGTTCATTCCCTCATTCTTGTCTTCTGTGCTTCAGATCCTTTGGGGGTTATGAAATGTGCGCGAGAGTCTCTGATCCTGTAGGCCTTTGATTCTGGGGGGCGGGGAGGAATAACACAAGTATGTGCCTAACTGTAATGCAAGGTGGAATGATGAAGTGACCTAAGAGACAATTCAGAGAAGGAGGAACATTGTCCAGCCTTAGGAGACCTAAGGTTTCTTAAGAAAACCTTCCTGGAAAGGGTGTCATTGAGCTCATATTAATGTCTGTGTAGGATTTCAGCAGTTAGGGACGGGCTAGAAAGGGCATTGCAGAGGTATCAAATAAAGTGATTAAAAACATGTGCAGAAAATAAAGGATCTTCTGTGCCCAAATCTTCTGATGATACGGGACCGTGCAGCACCAGCCGGGCTGCCTTGGGTGGAAAGCCCCTCCTCAAAGCACAGCAGCTCCAACAATTGGCTCAAATATTTCACATGAGAGTCCACAGGAAGAGCGAGTTTTCATGTATATTTTTTTACATCCAAATTAAATTAACTCATGGAATTTTCCACCCTTAGGAATTAAAGTAGCAGCTCATGAAGTAATTCAGTTATGTCATTCATACCAAAACAGAAAATTCTGGAGCAACTTGGCACTGTTTAAAAGCCAAGACTAAGCCTTGGCCATTTTATATTTTTTCAAAATCTGTGGTCGTTGTGTTATTTTAACTTTTATTGTGGCTGTAAATTTTTCAAATCAAAAGTATCTTAATTGCTTAGAAAATAGAAGTGTAAAATGTGTTCAAAATAAGAAGAGCGTTTAGGCAAAGCAGCTCTAAGAGGGAAAACCTAAAAAAAAAATCAAAAAATTTTTAAAAAGCTTGAACATCGCATTTCTGAAACACGAGGATTCTACCTAATTGGCTGACATTCACAGTTGTGCATAATTATAGTTTCCTCTACATCCATAAATCATCTTACAACCAGAAAGTTGAGTTTAACCGAAGGTTCTGTCCAATATTAGTTAAATGACATCTTTGGGGTAGCACTGTCCTGATACAATAAACACATTCATTTCCAAGGAGTTAATTGGACATACTGTCAAAAACCAGGGTATCAAGTTTCCACGTTTTAATTTCAAGTTTGCCTTCTCCCCCGGCTTCTGCACCCGTGTGTTGTTTGGAGCCGAAAGTGTGTGAAAGTTATTGGGGGAATGGTAGTCTCTGGGTAATGTTTCTGTGAACTGCCCAAATTCTTCCCCCTGTAGTCTAGATGGGAAACAGCTGGTTTTTGTTTAAAAAGCTGTTTTGTGAAATGTCTGAATCTTGAGGTGTAGAACTGAGGTCACCAGTAAAAGCAGGTGCTCGAGAACAAGTGAGAATGACTCTCGGGGCCGGCTGGCCCTGTAACCTTCTGCAGGGTACTTCCTAGCAGAGGAAAAGTGTTGACGTTGTCCCCTCGATTTAGCACACAAACAGATAGAAGTAAGTAATCGCATTAGCGATGCTATTAGGAATTGAGTATCTTTGAACGTAGCCAGCCCTTGAGTGAGTAATTAGCTCAGCCTGGAAGAAACCAAAATGGTTATTTCCCTCACAAGGCTTCAGACACAAAGGTCCAAGACTTTAGCTTCCTTTAGATGTTAGAAGTGCTTGAATTTCCTCTTTAAATACACCCACAGTAAAAGAACTACAATTTCAAGTAAGTAGTACCATAACTGAGGATGTCCTCCAACTCTATGGATGCAATCTAAGGGAGAAAAGAAACCTGCATTGGCAAGACCAGTAGGTACTAGGGCAGTTTTGAAAAAGGCAAAGTAAGAAACATGTGGAATCACTAAAGTCCAGTGCACGTCAGATATCCACCAGTCTGAAGATGAAAGGAAACATTCTCCTCCCCTGGGAGCTGGAGGTTATTAGCAGCTGTTTATCCAGTCGGGAATAGAGATTAACATTGTAATTTTTTTTTTTTTAAGAACTAGAGGAGAATTTGTTTGGGAAGTTGGCTCTTCATATCAACTCACTGTGCATTGCCAAAAAAAACTTCCTTTCTCAGAACTCATGTACGAGAGTTGAGCAATGTTATGATTCTCTGAGAATCTCTGGATTACCAAAAGTCTATCTCCATTAAATAGAACAGAAAAGGACCGAGCAATGGATAGACGTCTGCCATCCACACATTCCCCTGAACTCTTTCGAAGTGAAACAAGCTGCTTACCTGTTCTCCAGCCTGCCTCTAAAGGGGGGTGCTCTTCCCTACCCCCACATTCCCTGCTGCCCCCCAGCTTAATCTTTACCACTTGAAGGCATACCCAAATGGATTTTGTACATGCCTACTCCTTGTAAAATGCCATTTCAGGACATATTGGGGAAGCTGTTCAGTACTGTGTAGAGCTTCAGTCTCAAAAAAACAAACAACATGGTTGAATATTGGTATTTTTCCCCCTGATTTAATGCTACTCTTAATGTCATATTCTTTTATTAAATCCTTTCTTTTGCTTTTGATCTTATTTATAGCAGAGCCACTGGTCATATGGAAACTATTATTGTATAGCTGGGAGATGAAAGACTTCACTGCAGTTAAATAAGAGTGGATCATTTGGGCCAATAATACACACATACAGTGAGGTACCATTTGTGTCCAAAATGCCTTGTGTTGTTCACTTTGTAGTAAAGCTGGTGAGCTTTATAAAGGGCTTTACAAAAATCTGCTTTTTGTCCAAAATATGTAGTCTGACAACATGAAAACACGTTAATATGCAGCCCTTAGTTGCTTCTTCATATAGCTGTAATATCAAAATAACGCCACGTCTGGATGTAAAAATAGAAACTTTGATTTAAAGTTGAGATGTTACCTCATTGATGTTAAATGTCAGTTTAAAAAAAAAATTTAATTTGTGTCAAAAATTTACCCATTCTTCAGAGCCTCTCTAAAATGCCACCTCCTTGAAGAAGTCCCAGGTTTCTCAATTTGATATGGTTTCGCCCATCCTTTAAAACCCCACACAACCTTGTACTCCTTCATGGCATTCACTTTCTTTTGTCTTAAATGACCCCACCATTAAGATGTAGGAACCTGTAAGTAATAGATGTGTCTATCTTTTATTATTTCTCCTGCAAATACCTAAATAGTGCCTTTCACATAGCACACATTTTGCACATAGCACACATTTCAGAGGCATTTGTTGAATTAAACAGAATGTTCATTTTTTGATAGAAACATGCGAAATGTATATTTGACAATATCAAAAGGTTTTCGATTTCAGAAATAGTCTCACAGATACGTGCTACTTTCGTCATCATTGACTATTTACGAAGCATCTCATTGCACATTTATAATATTACAATCCTATACAATGACATGTACACCCAGTCCCTGTCCTTGGGATGCTTACATCCCAAGACACAAACAGGCTTTATGAATGGCAGCAAAACAGAGGCATTGAAGTATATGCTCTGCCCTATCAAGCACTGTCCTTGAGTGGGTATTCATGGGGGCATCCGCAATGAACAGTCAGGGGAGAGCCCCGTCCGGGCCCAGCAAGGTGGTGAGAATGCTGAAGACCCAGACAGTCGACGAGGAGTGAGAAGAAGGGGCTCTGTGGGACTAATAAAAGAGAAGTGGTTGGTGAGTTGTGCAGAGGAAACCAGCTCTGGGAGGCAGAACAGGGAGGACTTGGCTCAAGCACCTTGCTCATATGGGAGTGAATGCAGCACATGGGGAACCATGAGTAGGTGAAGCTGGAGAGGAAGGAACTTGAAAACAGGAGGGAATTGGAATGGTCCTCTGGCATCCAGGTGAAGGACACAGATGCACGAAGTATCGATCTTAGACTTGATCCATAGAACAATGGAAAGCTGTGCTGGAACCTTGACATGCAAGGGAACAGGTGATGGGCAGAGAATAAAGCATTCAGAGGGGGAATATTTAGGAGGTGATGGGGAAGGAATGTTTCATTAGTTTAGGCTTGTTACACTTCCACTTCCTTTCCAAATATTTTACAATAAGCATGTGTTACTTGGATGATAAGAAAAACATTAAAAAATAAAGGCCAGTTCGGGTTGTGTGGAAGCCCACCCCATGGTTGTTCACACTCTCACAGGTATGTTTGTACTGCAGGGATTAGAACTCCCAAGTACACATCAAGTGTATGATTGTCTTTTCCTTCAGTCCAAACAAAAGAAACTGCATACCAGTAATTGCAAAATGTCACCATAATCTCTGGGCTTGACGGACTTGGTTCACTAGGCATGGATTAAGTTGAGTTCCCTACAACCTACTTACTAACCTGCTTCCCCGGGGCAGGAAGGGATGAAATGGACTCCGCGAACCACCTGCTGAGGTTCTTACTTGCTGGACTGCATCCAGTTATGGTTTCCACTGTAGGAAAGTAACATAGAGACTTGGGGGTGGAGGGTGGAGATACAGAGGAGAGAAATGAAACAGTTTTGATAGATGGAACGTACGAGTTAAGAAAAAGAAAAAAGATGAACTGAAATCAGATAACAGCCATTTGCATCTCTTGAATTAAATCACAGAATCATTCATTTTAACCATTTTGGTGGACATTCATGGGAGTTTCGGCCTAGCTGATCACGTGACAAGTCAGGACTGCCAAGTCGGGGTCATTTACACCAAGTTTAAGTCTTCTTGAAAATTATTTGATCATCTGGAGAATAAGCATTAAAGAAATCTCCCTAGAATTGCCCAATAAGGAATTACCTTAAATTTCAGGCGAAACATAAGTGAAGCTGTGAGATTTCTGGGGGAAGAAACAGGTGTTCTCTGGAGTGAGGAAGTCTTCCCCCAACAAACATCTCCCAAGAATCAAAATCCAAAGAAAAGAATTGCATCCAGATCTGACTTTAGTGAAGAGTCCTAATGTTTAATCACAGGAGTTTTTAAAAAGTCGTCTGATAAGTTTTTAAACTGAGAAATATGGAAGTGATATTTGTGGTTGAAGGGCGTCCCAGATGTTCGAGCTTGCTCGCACAAAGGAGTTGGTTATTAGAGGCGGGTCTCGTTTTCTACCGCATCTCGGTGCCCCCGGGACTGCTCCCCGCAGAATCCTTCCACTGCTGCCATTTCGTGAACTTCCGGGTCCCCATCTGTGAGCCATTAAAGTCTGCATGGCCACTTCCCACCTCTTTAAAAGATGCACTTTTGGACTAAATGGTGTTTTGCACATTTGGGAAAATAAGTTTGCTTTCCTCTAACATGACGGAGATCTGGTGAGATAATTGAAACAAATCTAGCGCTCTCCAACTGTCATGTATGATTGATATTTCGTGGGGAGATTACCGTTCAAACACTCAAACTGCTTTCTGTGTCACTGGGTGTCTAATGACAATTAAAGCCCATCAACTTTTCTTTTGTGTTTGTGGAAAAACAAGAAGAGAAAGAGAAGAGAGAAAAGTAAAAGTTACCAGGCCTTTTTTCTTTGTCCCATTTCCTTGTTTTGTTTCTTCTTTCTAAAAAACACCTATGTCAAAAGAAAACGTTTGAACCAGATGCCCTTAATAACAAACTTTTCTTTGACTCTACCAAAAAGTTCCTGATGGCCTATTGAGTTTTGTATCAGTGTCGCTTGGTCTAGAAATTGATGACAAGTTTCCCAAGTTCCCGTCCTGCACTCTTTTAGAAGGATTATGGTAGAAGAGAAGGAACCGAGGTCTGAAAGCCGGCTTTGAAGCAGTTATCTCTGGAGATAACATTAACAAGGATTGAATAACTGCCAAATGAAATTTAATACATTTTCCCATCCATGAAATAGGCCTCTTAAATACAACAGAATAATTACTTTCACAATACTCCCTGGAAACAAAGAGAGCAGAAACACTGAATGTCTTTTTTGTTTGTGGTGTTTGTTGTGAGCTCAAGGATCAGGATAAGGATATTTACCAGGATGCTGCACGCATCTCCACATTACAGCAGCCTTGCCAACAGCCACCTAATTTGTGTTGTGGCAAATATTAAATTTTATAATTTAGTTAGACATCTTGTCCTTGGCCAGAGTTGGTAAACTATGGTGGTTTTGCCCCTGTGATAAAGAAAAATAAAATGGTTTTCAGATCTATATCTATATACACACACATCTACATACATGTGGGCACACTGTCGTAAACAAAAGCTCCAGGAAGTAAGCCCCTTTGGTCCCTTAACTCTGCTCCCGTACACACACACACACACACACACACATCCCAAATCAAATTGTTCGACGCTGTTCTAAGTTTTCTGAGCTCAAATGCTGTTTTAGTCTTCTTACTAGACATTTGCCAAGTCACTTAACTATCTCCGACCTTAGCTTTCTTCTCTGTAAAATGGAGAGTTTGGCCTAACTGGGTTCCAAGTCTCGCAAGCCCTTTTAGTCTCTATACTGTGAGTGAAAAGTGCTTCTAATTAATATATCAATTCTTTCCTTGGAAAGTAAGTTTATTTAAATTATGTGGTGCTTATGTGATCCAAAAGAAGTAATGTACTTCTAAAGATATTTAATTATTCCCAATGATAAATTAACCCGGGAGAATTTGAATAGCTGTGTCAGGGTTTGACTATGACTTGACCTGAGATGCAGGGTAACTTAGATATTTGTACCTAAGAGCCATGATATGGGGGGGGGCATGATATATGGGTGGAAGGGGGGGCAGCCATGCTTGGACCACATAATCTCGCCTCCTCTTTTGTAGCTCATTGAACCAGTTAATGGGGACACCTGACCCTAGAGTGGCCCATTCAAAGGATGGCCCATGTCTGCTTCAAAATGAGGAGTTCACTATCAGATGATCTTGGCATTCTGAATTCAGAAATACTAAGACAGGGAGTTAGCAGCAGGTACAGAACCTGAAAGAACGTACTAAGAGATATGCATGAAGGGAGAGTCCAGGCTATAGCCATGAGGGGACAGAAGCCAGAGAGAGAGAGGTACCAGTGGAGGGACAAGAGAGTCTGGAATGAATGGCCCATGAGAGACAAGGAGTGGCTGTAGGTCCGAAGAGTTCTCTGGGTCTAAAACCCAAATTACAGAACTCATGATGAATGTCCTTTTACTTGAGAGAATTATCTATTACTGTTAAAACTGCCACACTAAATTGATCAGTGCACAAAAATGCTGCAGAGGATCACTGTAAGCTCCATGAGGTCATCTAAGTTATTCACTGCCCTCTCCCTAGCAACTCCTGGAGTGACAAGCACGAACTATATTAGTAAATATTTCTTGGATTAACATGTCAGTTAACACTTCCCGACTAATTTTGAGATTTTAGTTTTGTCTTATACATTCAGCGTAAACATATCTAAAACCACATTGTATGTAACTAAGAAGACTATTTTAAAGACTGCAAAAAAAAAATTATGATCAATATTGGTAAAATTAACTGCTTTTTTAGGCTGGCTTTTAACTTTAAACTATTGCTTATCTAGATGAAAACATTATCAAAATAGGGCTTTAATGAAGTATAGATTTTCTAAAAATAGGTGCCATCCTTAGAATTGATTTGTGGGTTGAAGAATCTGCTTTTTTCTAGTTATATTATTACATATTTATTATTTGGAAGATGGACAAGCCCTGACCCTTGTATATACACATGGCTCCTCCTTCTATTTCGGAGGTATTCTAGTGATGGATTGTGCTGGCCATCCACTATCTTTCTTTCCTTGTCTCTTATGCGACCAGAAATAATGTTTCTGAAAGAGAAGTAAACAGGGTTAGGACAAGCTGCCTGTGGCCAAGGAAACAAAGAAAGCAAAGTTAATTCTTTGGAATATGATTCCACAGCCCCAGGCAATGGAACTGATCCTGGAGAATCAGGCTCATTACCACATGGATCTGGACCCATCATTATTCATTCATTTGGGCTGGAATGTACAAAGTTTACCAGGGAGGCCTTAAAACATCAAGAGTAGGGGTCCCTGGGTGGCTCAGTCGGTTAAGTGTCTGACTCTTGGATTTGGGCTCAGGTCATGATCTCAGGGTCGTCAGATCGAGCCCTCCGTCAGGCTCTGCGCTGGGTGTGGAGCCTGCTAAATATTCTCTCTCTCTCCCTCTCCCTCTGCCCCGGCCCACTCCACAACCCCCACTCACACATATGTGTGCACGCTCTCTCTGGAAAATAAATAAATAAATAAAGAGTAACTTTGTTCCCAACTTCCTTTATGGAAAATGATTAGGTATAATATTTGAGATGACCTAAGATCTATAGAAAATAGATAAAGTTAGCTGTAATATGTATGGCTAAAATCCAAATGAATATAGTTGGAACAAACATATTTATAATTCTCAAACATACTTATAATACCATTTAAGATTTTACTCTCATTGTGTAGGAGAAGGATTTAAAATCAAGTTCATGTGAACAAAATAGAGACAAAGAGTGCAAAGATGATCATGAATGAAGGTAGCTTGTGTTCTGAAGGTGTTTGAACCACACAGACTCTTATTTTTGTGCAGTATGCAAGTATTTTCAGATATTTTCACATAACAGTATCTATAATTACTATGTACCTATTATATAACAGTTGCTTTGCATATTACCTCCCTTTTCAATAAACATGGGACTCATTCTCTATAACCTAGTGTTATTTTCCCATTTGGGATTTGAATACCTTGTCCCTGGTTACACAGCTAACAAAGAAACCAGTTACAGTTAAAAATCTAGGTATTTTTGGCTCTCATTATTACATTTACTCAGTCTTTCATAATAGTTGAGGCAAAGAAAATATAAAGATCATTGGTTGTGGGCTCTTTTTTCCTCTTGTAAAAACTAATCTGAATGTGATCTAGAAGGAAAAAAAGAAGTGCAGGATCAATATCTGAATATATTTCAAGTAAAAAGCAAAATAGTAACCTTAAATTACATCATAGATACTTACAAAGTAAGCTTGAGTGTTTTAATAGAATGATTTTAACATAAAAGGGATTTACATCTTTGCTAGTCTCAATCCTGTGGTTACCTTCAGTAACCATGATTCCAGTTTAGAATCATCTTCTGTGGAAATTTACCAGATTAAACCCATTGGGAATACTAATAAATACGAATTGGCGCTACGTTAATTATTTGGGTTAACATTGATTGACAAACTTAAAGAGCTACCATTTGATCAAGCCCTGTAAAATTCATCCTTACAAGTTGACATCTTAGATTGAAAGGATAATCATCGATGAAATCAGTCTTCTAAATGCACAAATATAAAAATGGCAAATCGAAACCTGAATGGAAAAGAGCTATCACTCTTTTGTCTGGAACGAATATAAAAACAGACCAAGAGTGAGTGAGAAATGGTTGGGGGCATCGGGTGGGCCCAACCTGCCTGGAAGTGAGAGGATGGAGCAGTGGCCTGTTGAGGGCGGGAGCGTTACGTATACGAAGGGGGCTTGCACTCATTCCATGGAACTCCGGAAGTTGAAACTAGAGTCAGTGGGTGGAATATACAAGGAGGCCAACTTGTGATTAAAATGGAACGGGCTGCTTTAGGAGGCAATCATGGTCTCCTGACATTTGAGGCACCCACAGAGAAGCGAAATAGCCACCATTCAGAACGTTCTGGGTGGCAGACAGCTCCTGGACTCTTAGCCACAGCATTCATTTATACTTCCCGATGCTCACGAGCCTGTAAATCCTTTATATTCTTGCTATATTGTGAATATGAGCAATTAGTATGATTTACGGGATCCCTCTCCCCCCCCCCCCCCGCCCCCGCGTTATTTCCTTCTGCACTGTTTTGGGTTATATAATGGTGATACTTTATACTAGGTCACCTGTAGATAGCATGTTCTTCCTTCGGTTCTGTGAATTTTATTGTTGTCGGTTCAGATTCTTATTGTTGTTGCGTTCTTTGGAAATAGTCTTTTAAAACACTTGGCAGCAAAAGAAGGAAGATTCTGCTTTGTGGGGTTTTTGTTTGGGGATTGGGAAAAAAATAAACTTTTTGATTCGTAGCAGTAGAAACTCATGGATAAATATTTTTAGTGGCAGACCCACTGTCCCTCATCAGTGCTCACCCGGCGATAGGCTCAGAGAGTAACTCCTTGGAAATGCAAACGAAAACGTAAGCTACTCACAGGGTCCCTTTGGTTTGCAAACGCTTACTGGTTTTGCTTTAAGGCGTCAGCTATAAAGTCAGCAAGAGCTGTCTCACCGTCTCTATGCAACATCTCTGGACCCCAGAGCGGGTAGTAGTAGTTAATAAAAAGCTCAGCAGTATTTCTTCCAGACCAAGTCATCATGCTGTATCCTGCAGCTTTATTCATGGAAACCTAAAGAGTGTTTACAGCATGGTGTCTTTCTAGGATCAGAATCGTGGGCGGGGAATGGAAAAATGTCCAAACATCTTTGCGTGGCAATCATGGCATCACTGGTGTGTTTAATAAAACCTTTATTGGTACATTTTCCGGTGTGGTGGCATTGGCAGAAACGGTCCCCCTTTGGATTTGGAGCTCAGCAGCTGATGAAATGCAGTAAACATTAACTTGGAATGGGCTGCCAGTTTGGGAAAGCCAGGTGACATTTTGTTATATTTGTACCGAGCAGGGGCTGTGTCCCATACTGCCGTAGCTTCCGCTGTCAGAGGCTTAGCTGGCATTATGGAAAAAAAAAAATGGCAGGCCTGAGAATCTCATCCCCTGAAATGAAAGTCGAATGCCAAATTGAAATTCCTGTAGGATTTCCGATAGCAATGGGGGAATTGAGAAGCCCACAATTAAGCATATGGGCATTAAGATAATTGTCAGATCTGTTGGCGGACATGATAGAAGACAGATGGGTAGGAATCAGTGCGCCCCACTGCAGCACCCTGGGAGACAATTTGACGTTTTACCTGCCTGAGCTCCTCTGCCATATTTATCACGGAATGTGCAGTGCGGCTTCTTACCGAGTGTGATGGGCCTCAGTATGTGTGGACTGCATGTGTGGTCCTCCAGCGCCCTCTAGTGAAAGGCATTTGGGAGTCTTGTTTTTCAGAGGCCCGTCTTCCTTCCGCAGGTCCTTGCTGCCTTACCTCTGGTTCCCGCTAAACTCTGTGGTTCCTCTCCCCCTTTCAGGTTGGGGCCCATCGTGAAGACGGGGTGGCCCTGAGAGGCAGCCATTCTCTCGTGCCAAACCAGGTTCCAGTTCCGCAGCTTCCTGTCCAGTCTGCAACTTCCCCTGATTTGAACCCGCCCCAGGACCCTTACAGAGGTAGGTCCGCCCCTGAAGGCACCCTGCCCTCACTTAGACAGTAGCAACTCCAGGGTTGGTCCCAGGCTTACTCGGCATTCATCCCTCAGGAAGCACTGGCAGAAAACCAAGAATCAAATTTGGTACAAAAACGGCAAGCAAATGGGAAAGTAGTTAGAACGCAGCCGGCTAATTGTGTTTCTTCGGGAACTGTTTTGCTCAAACATCCTCTGAAATCCTGGTCCTCTCTCAGCAGAGAATGAGACAACAGCCTGATGAGAGGAAATTTTATTTTAGCTATTTCCACATTTTCCTCATTCTGGTGCTCTAATGCGGTTAGTTGTAGCCTGAACATGATAGTTCCAAATGAAGAGGAAGGAAGGAAATTGTTTTTGTCGTTTAAGATCGAAGGAGATGTAGGTAGGTTTCAAAACTGGAACTTGGTGGAATGATTTTCACTGTTTTCATCTCGGCCCGCAATGATTGCCTCAGACCACGGACTCCAGGCAGCTTTTCGTGACCCCAGGAAGTGACACTGCAGGGGCCTGACCTAGGTCCCCTGCTCCCTGGGTGACTGGCTGGCCCAGGGACTCGCAGACACTTAAGTAACATCCTTTCATTCCCCCCTCCATGTTTAGAATATAGATGATAAACTGCCATGGGAATAGGCAGAAGCTTTTTTTCACCTGCTAAACATTATACAAATCTGTGTGTTAATCAAATATGTGGAGAGAGAGACCACTGCTTCTTAAAACTTCAGTGTACATAGGCATGACCTGAGGATCTTGTAAAATGCAGATTCTGATTCAGGGGTCTGGAATTCTGCATCTCTAAAGGGCTCCGGTCATAAGGATGCTTCTGGACCACAGACCAAATTTTGAGTGACTACAGATAGAGGAGAATGCCCAGTAGACATGCTTCTACCTTAGAAATAAGTGGATACACGAGGGTCACGCTTTAAAATGTACTATGATCTTGAAAGTTGAAATGCATTGTGATCTTGAAAGTTGAACTGTGGTAATGCTAGAAATTTCTTCAGTGAGCAGCTAACTGCTTTCCATATGTACCATTTTTAAATGCTGATTACTCCTTGAGGATAAGAGAAGCCTAATTTCAGAATATCATTAGGGTATCTATTGAAGTCTTGATGGGTACATATTTAGCGTACTCCCTGGGAATTATATTTTAAGGACATTTTTCTATTAAATCATTGCATATGGAAGAAACTCAATATAATAGCTGATATTTACTTGGGTTCTTAATCAGAACATTGAGGTGTGTGATTTTCATGATTATGATTTTCATTGCAATTAAGTTGATGTTTTGTAGACAGTGAAATTACCATCTACTCCAAAAGATTGCAAAATAGAATTTAACCTCGGAGCCAATGCAGGGAAAACTTGCTTCCACAGGTGCATTTTTGAAACTTCACCAGATAGCATGAAAAAACACGGCAGAAGGATCACAGTTCAGCAGCCTGAATTATAGAGGCAGCAACTCCACAATTTGCAGAGCGTGTGTTTGTGCCTCGAGTCTTTGGTGGAAGCGTCACCTGGTCTCGCTCTCTCTCTCTTTTTTTTTTTTCGGTAGGCATGCCACCAGGATTGCAGGGCCAGAGCGTCTCCTCTGGCAGTTCTGAGATCAAATCGGACGACGAGGGCGATGAGAACCTGCAAGACACGAAATCTTCCGAGGACAAGAAGTTAGATGACGACAAGAAGGATATCAAATCGATTACTAGGTCAAGATCTAGGTAACAGTATATGATACTGTCGCTTCATTTAATTCCTTTATTGGACTTTGATGAAGTGAACAGAACAGGAAGAAACTATTCAGTTTTTTCCTGGCAGGTAAATCTACAGCTGAAAAGAAAATTAATGGCTTGCTCTAGAGGTACTAAAGTATCATTTAAGATACTGGTCCTCTAGTGAAGCCTAAAATGTCTCTGCACTTATGAATTTGGACCTCGTGCTAATTGCACACAGTGCAGACAATTTGTAACTGATTCAAGTGCAAACGGTTGATTTTTTAAAACTATGCTTATTCTTTGAATTTGGTCAGAAATGATCTTTCCAAAATATTTCTAAAAAGAGATCTTAGCTGTATTGAAAACTCAATTGAGGTATATGCAACTATGACTTTTTTATCTCAAACGTGAGAAAATACTGATTTCCCAGCTTTATCTTAAACATGTGGATATACATAATAATAATAATAATAATACCTGAATTGCTCACTTTTTTCTCCCAGATACTCCCTTCAACAGAAAATACAACTGCAGGAAAATAGCTTCTGGTTGGTTTTCTTAAATATCTGATTTCTTTCAATTAGAATCTATCTCCTGGAATGTTAATCCTAATCTGATGATCAGATGGTTTTGAACACCGTGACACCCATGTTCTTTGCCTCAATTCCCTTGGGTTGTTTTTATTTGTAAGTTAAATAAATTGTGCCGTGACTGCACGTCCCCTTTTAAAAGCTGGCATTCTCAGGGTTAGATCTAATGTCCTTTAGGAATTAAGAACATGCCGCTTTTTTATATTGCCTTTATAATGATTGGAATGGATTTTATTACATGTCCTGCCCGAAGTTCCAAAAGTCCTAAAAGCTCCTTCCCCCTCCACTCCCACCATCCCCACGCAGTTTCCTGACTCGTGGCCACATTGGTGAAATTTTAAGGAGGGGCTTTCACATCCCTTCCATCGTCTCTGTCAGTCCACTCAGTTCTTAGCAATTTAACTAGTGGCCGTGACATGCATATTAATAGGTTCTTGGAAGTTTCAGTACAACATTTTAACCTGCTGCTAAGAACCTTCTTCTTTTAAAAGGTGACTCTTGTGACATTTGCTTATGTCTCTAAGCCTGTAATGTAAGGCAATGCTAGGCAGTTTTCTTTGCATAACCATTCTGCTTATTATTTATGAGTGAATAACCAATTCTAATTAGTTATTAGCCTGAATACCTTTGGAAAACAAGTTCCCACTTTCCGGCCCATGCTGTGAAAGCTGTGGCGACCTGTTCAGTGTTTAAAAATGTTGCCCAAGTTTTAACTTCAGGATGGGCCCAGCAGAGATTTGGTTCTGTTCTCTTTTCACTTCACTTCCTATTTATGTAGTGGGATGTGGATGCGAATTAATAGTAACCGTGGCTTCCTCGCCATCAGCAGAAGTCACGGTGAGAAGGAGGAGGGTTCGGCAGAAGAAGTGAGAAGGATCAGACGGCACAGGAAGAACCTTTTCCCACTGGTTCGGTTCAGTTGTGTGTCCACGAGCACGTATCTGTGGCGGACGGGCCCATCTGGAAGGGAGTTTAATAACTACGGGGAGATGAGCCAAGTCTTAAAGCATCTTTCTTTGGTGTCTTCCTCTTTCCCTCCCTTACAAGTGTTTTTGGCTTATGTACATCATCTGTATTGGCAACATGTACTTGCAACCCAAGAATACCACTCCCATTTTTGATTGATTGGAGCTTCTCGGCTGTAATTGGTCCTTATTGCAATTTAGAAGATACCCAGAGATTCTCCCAAGTTGAAGATTCAGAGCCATACGTGTTAAGCCAACATTCGTGTACACTGAATTGACTAGATAACTTACCCCATGTCTTCCTGATCTGAAATGTTGTGATTAACATCTTTATTCTGTGAGCATTTCAGATTCATGGAATTTTCAAGTAGAGCTTAACCTTCATGGTCCTTTAGATCAATGCCTGAACTTCTAGATTAACATCCTTACAGATGGTTACCTCCATATTGTTTGATATAATGAGGAGTCTGTTACTATTCAGTGAAGTTTCCTTCATTTTATATATCTCTTATGATATCATCTCTTTTACCCAAGAAGTTTCTTGCTCATGTTAACTCAGTCTGTACCACTCAGAGTTCTCTGGTCTGTACGGCCTTTCTGAGACAACACATCTCTCATGCCTCTTTTTTTATATGATCACCCATGAAATATTTTAAGCCCTGATGTCATGAAACCTTCTTTATATGACATGCTTTCCAGATGGCCCATCATCCTATTTGCCCTCCATTCAAAAGTTTCTCATCTGTCAGCATGACACCCAGAAACAGACAGAAGTAATCTTGCCTTTCCACATTCTACTGGGTCCAACCATGCCTTTGCTATGAATAATGTAATATTTTGGTTCTCAGGATCAGAGATTAGCTTTTGGACTTCGTTTTTGACTCACAGTGAGATCATGGTCATTTATAAGTAGTAGGTGTTTGGTATTTGTTTTGTTTTGTTTGCTTTGTGTAGTGGATGTCAACTTCCCAACTTGTTTTGGGGATGACAAACATCTGTGCTGTGAAAAGCCATGGAGATCATGATGTTTTTATAACCTTTTTATTTAATGCATGGAGAAAATGACTCAGATACATTAAGTGGATCAGCCACGCCTTCAAAGCTCGTTAATGGTGAAACATGGACAAAAGTTCCCAGTCTTCGCTCTCAGGGCTCTGGTGTCTTGAATGCAGGACCTTCTTACTCCTGTTTAGCTGCGTCGTGTTCATTCTGACCTATCCAAATCCTTTTTCAAACACTTGTTTTCCTCAGGTTTCAGATGTGACCATATGAAAGTTAAAAACAACAACAACAACAACAACACACACACACACACACACACACACCCTCAGTCTAAAACGCTCTGATCTGTGGTCATGCAGAGTAGCGTAAAGGCTAAGTTGACTGTGGCCTGCTTTGTGGAGTGTAGCCTCATTGATCAAAGCTGTGTTTGCACTTTGCCCCCTGCATCAGCTTGGGCGCGCTCTGGGCCCCAACTTTAACCTCTCCTGTTTTGTTTGGGTTGAATGTCTGGGAGAAACCGAATGTCTCGTGAATGGATTGTCACCACCATTTTAGCAGTGCCGAGTTCAAGTGGATGTACAATTCTGCCACGGACAACAGCCGGAGATGGACACGTCCCCGCAAAGCTCTGGAAGAAAACAAAACTAATTCAGATACCTTCTTTTCCCCCACACCATTAGAAAATGTTGCATCCCTTCTGTCCCGCAGCAATAATGACGACGAGGACCTGACCCCCGAGCAGAAGGCAGAGCGCGAGAAGGAGCGGAGGATGGCCAACAACGCCCGGGAGCGCCTGCGTGTCCGCGACATCAACGAGGCTTTCAAGGAGCTCGGCCGCATGGTGCAGCTCCACCTCAAGAGCGACAAGCCCCAGACCAAGCTCCTGATCCTCCACCAGGCCGTGGCCGTCATCCTCAGCCTGGAGCAGCAAGTTCGAGGTCAGTACCAGCCCGCCGCCGCCTGCTTGCAGAAGTCGCGGGGGCCGGCGGCCCCGAGTGGGGACGGACTTGCCAGCCTTGCAGGAGCAGAGCAGCGGACCCGGAGCATCGTTGGGAGCGGCCGGGTCGGGTGCAGATCACGTCGGAGTCCGTAAGGCCGCTCCCCCTCCCCCCGCGGCCACGTTACGGGATTCTCTTAGAGTCCCACTGCGCTAGGACGTTGCCGTGTGTGCGCACGGACGGCCGTGGCGCGCCCTTCCCGGCGCTGCCTTTCGCTCGGTCGCGTAGAAACTCGGCGCAAGGGGCAGCAGGTGCGCAGGGAAGTGCCTTCCCGCCCTCCGCCGGACGCGCGGCGCTAGCTAAACTCTCTGCTTCCATCTTCCGCAGAGAGGAACCTGAACCCGAAAGCCGCGTGTCTGAAGAGAAGGGAGGAGGAGAAGGTGTCCTCGGAGCCTCCCCCGCTCTCCTTGGCGGGCCCGCACCCTGGAATGGGAGACGCGTCGAACCACATGGGACAGATGTAAAAGGGCAAGTGTGTTCTCAGCCACTTCGGGAACCCTTTCCCTGGCCAGTCCCTCGCAAGGAGCCGGCCAGGAGAGTCCGCTTCCCCCCACATTGAACAGATTTTTTTTCTTCCCCTTGGGGGGAAAAGGGCTTAAAAATAAAACATTGACTTCTTCTGTGATAAGCGTATGAATTAATTCTCCTCTCTCTTTCCCTTCTCAGGTCCAAGCTGCCACATTGCTTCATTAATACAAGAGACCACTTCCTTAACAGCTGTATTATCTTAAACCCACATAAACACTTCTCCTTAACCCCTTTTTTTGTAATATAAGACAAGTCTGAGTAGTTATGAATCGCAGACGCAAGAGGTTTCAGCATTCCCAATTATCAAAAAACCGAAAAACACACAAAAAAAAAAAAGAAAGAAAAAAGTGCAACTTGAGGGGTGACCCTCTAACATATCATTCAGAATGTGCAAAGCGGCGTGTGCAGGCTGAGACGCAGCCCAGAGACTGAATGGCAATCTTTCCACACTGTGGAACAATGCATTTGTGCCTAAACTTCTTTTGGAAAAAAAAAATATAATTAATTTGTAAGTCTGAAAAAAAATATTTAATTTAAAAAATTGTAAACTTGCAATAATGAAAAAGTGTACTTCTGAAGAAAACTACATGAACGTTTTTGTTGGTATTCAAGTCAGCTAGTGTTTATAATTACTGGATATTGAATAAGGGAAGCTCGGCTGCCCTAGTAACAAAACCAGCAAACGTCCTGATGACAACGAAGTGATGACATTAGCCATTCCTTAGGGTAGGAGGAACAGATGGATCTTATAGACCTATGACAAATATATATATAAATATATATATAAATATATATTAAAAATTTAGTGACTATGGTAAGCTTTTGTTCATTTGTTTCAGACTTTTTTCTCCTGTAAAAAAATAGTACTGATTAACTTTTTTAAAAGAAAGATTTTACTGTAAATACGGATTTTTTTTTTTTTTTTTTTGGGTCTTATTTCTGTCCCTTTCCCTGGTTTGTTATCGTAACCTGTAGTGCCAACTCTGCTTCCGGAGGGGTAGTGCAGGATCAAATGCTGACCCTGATGTTGCTTTTCATTCATAAAATAAGTAGAAAGTTGTTTCTCCAGTCTTTTGGGAACACAGGACTTAAAAGTCACATCATGTGTAGATATTACAAGCAGCATTACCAAGACATGGCAAAAAGAGTTTGTCTAAACTGTAATGTTGCGTTTGTGACCCTATTCTGGGATTTTCAGAGGTACAAGGTTAGAATGCTACAATGTTACCACTGTGCCTTCCAATGTTTATATCATCGGAAACATAACATAATCAAAGTGGCTGTGATTTAACAAAATGATTCAAGTGTTACCTACATGTGTAGCCGAAGTAGTGTGCAGTGAGGCGTTTCTGAATACATGGTCAGATTTTTGGAAAAAAACAAAAACAAAAAAAACAAGTAAAGTTCAAAAACCATCAAATGAGAAAATTGCAAGTAGTGTGACAGAGCTGATTGATTTTTGTTGCTTTCTTGATTTTTTGTTTTCAAAATGGGTTTACTAAGATGTAGATGACTTAACTGCCTCCTCCTTCGTCTGAAAAATGCCAATATTCAATCATCATGCAGCATTATAACAAGCCTTATAAGTCCTAAAGCATTAAGTTGCACTTTCTTGAGGAGGGGTAGTGCAGTATTTCTCTGGCCAGTATGAATGAAGTTTATACTTAACATATTTGATAGAAACATAGATCAAGCTATGGCACAGCAACTCATCAGATAGCTAGCTTTGACGTCTGGGCACAATTGAACCAACTTCCATCGTGAATCTTTATAATGATTGACTTTGGTGTATAGTGCAGTAAAATAGTGCTCCTAGTTAAGTATTTGTCAGCATCCTTTTGTCTCTAACTCGTTTCTATTTTTACAGCCACACAATCTTGGCATGTATTAAGAAAAAAAATCCCTGTTCAAGTAGTTTTTCCACCTATCAGCACTGAGTAAATGCCATAAATCCATCGAAATGGTCTAAATGTTCCATCTGTTCTCCTGTTTTGCCAGTTATATAGTAATGAAATACATTTGTAAATTTTATGCAACAAACGGCAAACGTATCATTATTTTGAAATTGTGTATGTAAAAGTTATATTTTTACATGTAGACTCTTGTTATTATGTGTTTTAATACATTGTATCAGTTTTTGTTGTTTTTTTTTTTAAACTGTGTGGTTTAAAAACGTCTCATTTAAATGAAATAGTGAGCTACAAGAATCTGAATTTTATGTTCATTTCCGAAAATGTAAGAACAAATAAGATAGTTACCACGTGGTCATCTTTTACAAACCCATAAACATTTTGATTAGCTGTGTGTGTGTGTTGAAAACTGTAAATATGTTCAGTAGCGATAAAACTAAAATACTTTGATTTGTTGATAAGTTCCTAAAATGTGGAGGTGGATTCAGACCTTAGGAGAATAGCAGAAATCAAACTTCATGAAGTTATTTTGAGGCTTGCCTGTGAAATGTACGAACAAAGGGGCTCAAAGAAGGGCATGGAAGACACCGTTGTATACTCTCCCCTCCTCCCGAACAATGGAAACTATGTGTAACTTGTTCCCTCAGTATGTTGAAGATTTCCTTTTAGTGGTACATTCTGCACTCATTTTGTATAGTCTACCAAGGCGGGTATCCCTAGGAACAATATTATAGAGGAAGCAGGTCTACTCTGATCACATTCAGGATAAGTGTACAGAAGAAAATATGGTGTTTACTCTTTAGGGAACTGGAAACACTCCCTGCATTGATGTACATTTTAAGAATGGCACTTTTGATACGTGTTATCATAAAGGTGCTTCATAGAGCTGATTTAAAGTTTTTCAAACCTGTAAGCAAAGCAAAAAAAAAAAATTAAATTGTAGTTGATTATTTTTTAAATTGGTGCTTTATATTTTGTTCTCACTCAAACAGTAAAAGCTGCAATTTATTGTTCACCAGCTTTGACGTATTCATTACTCAGTAATGTAATACCTCTAATGTTGAATTCCCTTTGGAAATAAGCGAAAAACTTTCTAATAGCCACCAAAAGCTGCTCACTCCTTTTGCTTGGTGGAGAAACATGATCTGCACCTATACATATTAATTGGGTTGTATCCCCATTAAAAAAAAAAAAAAGAAGAAGAAGAAAAGAAAGAAAAAAAAAAAGGTGAAAAGGAATGTGGCCTTTTTAGTGTGTTTTTTCTTGTTGTTGTTTTGTAATTATCAAACCCAGGTAAGATATTGGTATCCTGCGCTGGATTTTCGAATGATACTTAGCAGAAGATAGTTAGGATTAGAGTACTATACGGAATTTCATAAGGGTCCATACTATACCGTATATCTGATGCTACTTGGGCTGGGGATCTGTCGAAGAGACGTGGACTTTAAAAGCAACTTGGAACAGTCAATCCGCCTCCACATTCAAGTAATTTATGAATATGCAGAATAGGGATCTGTTCATCTAGAAACTTTTACCATTTGTCTTCTGTGTAGCTGCAAAGGAACACTAATGTTTATACAACTGTCAGTCCACCCAGTAACACAACTGGTTCTGATTCAGTCTTCCGATTCCTTTTCGTTTTTCGCTTTTTCCTATTTCCTGATTTTTTTTTTTTATTCGTGATCTTCATTTTGATGAGGGGTTGGGGGGGTGGGGAGGGAGATGAACCAAGACTCGGGGGTTAAGAGGATTTCGTCTTGGATCCAACAGGCAGAATATGATCTGTGTCCAAAAGTGAACTTGAGTCAGGAATGAGACAATTTCAGCATAAACAAGCACAAAAATTTAGTCTGCTGGCTGACTGGAAACAAAAAAAAAAAAAAAAAAAGGTCAAGATGGAATATGATGAATTCCAACACAATGGGGCACCAAGGCCTTTAGGCCTCTCTTTTTATTTTGCTTTGGTTTTGTTTGTTTTTCTTTAGAGACATGCTCTTTCTCATGGGACTTGAAGTGGACTCATGTGTGCAGTGCGGTTTTGCCATACTCATTTCAAGTATTATAGACATATGTAATGGTGAAAATATATGAACTGTGGCCTTTTTCATTCTTGTTACTTGTGATGCAATTAAGTGAAGATAAGAAAAAAAAAAAAGCAGAGATTTACCATGTATCAGTGCCTGGCTTTTTGTTATAAAGCTTTGTTTGTCTAGTGCTCTTTTTGCTATAAAATAGACTGTAGTACACCCTAGTAGGAAAAAAACTAAATTTAAAAATAAAAAATATATTTGGCTTATTTTTCGCAGGAGCAATCCTTTTATACCATGAATATTACAAAAAAAAAATTGTCAGATTCTGAATATTTCTTCTTTGTAGATTTTTGGAATCATTATGAGTAAAAGTTTGTTACTTTATTTTACTATTTAAAAGATGTTATTTTACCATGTGTTACTGAGATGAAACTGTATGGTAGCCTTTTTTTGTTTTTTGTTTTTTGTTTTTATTTTTTGTTTTCGTTTTGTTTTTTTAGTTGTAGGTCGCAGCGGGGAAATTTTTTGCGACTGTACACATAGCTGCAGCATTAAAAACTAAAAAAAAAAAAATTGTTAAAAAAAGAAAAAAAGGGAAAACATTTCAAAAAAAAAAAGATAAAACAGTTACACCTTGTTTTCAATGTGTGGCTGAGTGCCTCGATTTTTTCATGTTTTTGGTGTATTTCTGATTTGTAGAAGTGTCCAAACAGGTTGTGTGCTGGAATTCCTTCAAGACTAAAACAAACCCAGCTTGGTCTAGGCCATTACCTGTTTCCCATCTGTAGTTACTCGATGAAGTCATGTACATGACCGGTCTGTAGCAATAAATGTGCCATTTTTATAAACTGTTTCTGACACTTGTTTCATTTCATTTTGCATTGTCCATATAGCCCTGATTCTCTTCTGTCAGTAGAACCACATCTATATTTCATTTTCCAAGTGTTGGAGGTATTGACGGCTTAACAAACAAAACATACAAAAAAAAAAAATTAACAAAAACAAATTGAAAAGCAAAGCACATGATTGACCAAGGAAGAGATGCCCTTAATGAAAATGGAACGGGATGCATGCAAAACAAAAAGAAAACTGTCTAGAGGATTAACTAATTGAAGGAATATAATTAATGTGCGTGTAACACTGAAGCTATGCATTTGAAGAGCTCTGAACTGTGCCAGTGTTTCTGGTTACACTGCGGCTTTGCTAAGTCAGGTCAGCCTTAACCACTCGGATCAGTTGGTCGACTGTTTGGCAGAATCTTCTCAGCTCAATCTTTTCAGTTAAAAATCTAAGATGATTTATTTTGTATCACTTTGTGAAGAGCTGGATATTGTTAACCACAGTTAATCTTACACTGTATTTATACTTTCTCAAACTATATCCACCCCACCACTTCTGGTTGACTCTGTTGACTCGTAATCCAGATGTAAACAACCAGATGTGTGGATTTTTTTTTTCCTAAACTTGTACAAACTGACGCGTGTCACCTATGATGGGAGGGAAAAAAAAATGTACAGATTAAAATTATTCAGTGTTATGTACTGTAAGTTAATATTTTTGTAGAATGGACATCAATCTACTTGGCAAGACTTGGAGGCTGTTTCAACATTGCATTGTAGAAATGTAAAGTAATGTATGCAATGGAAAGGAAAGCCTGTGGTAGATGAGCACTCCATAGCAGAATGTTCTAATCGAGTACGTGGTATTTGGGGATGTCTCCATATTGCTCTTGTATTCTTTCTAATGGAGTTTAGTGACTAGTTTACCTGAAGGAAAATGTTATAACGCCATTTGGTTCACATGTGAAGTGCCCTCCATAGCCAAATGTTGGGATTTTTTTTTCTTTTTTGTTGGACTGTTTGCAGATATTTAAATTTTATGAAATTTCCAAAGATTTCAGTTGATAACCCCTTTTTTTTTCTTCCAAATGATTTGAGATGTTCTTATGTTCTTACTGTGTGTTTTAAATATATATAAAAGAGCCACAAGCATTTAGTCTTTTAGTTATTATATTTGACCATATAACTAAGAAGGGGGGAAATGAGTCTGGGCACCACTTCAGTGTCTGTTATATAGCCTATTAACATTATGTTTTATTTAAAAGGACCACATTAAACATTAAACTTCAACTCTGGTTCATTTTTCAAAGGGAAGTTAAATTGCTGGAGAAACTAAAATATTATCCAAAAGCTAAGAAGATCCCTACAATGTTAGAAATGGAGAAGGGAAGAATATCCAAATGAACTGAAATAGGGAATCACTTTTTGTCTTGTAATCGGATCCACTCATATAAAACCAAGTGAAATTTTTATTCTAAGCTTCAATTGTAGACACTTTTCTCTTGACTAACAGCCTAAGATGTTGCATTTGTGAGCCATCTTTAAAGGAGACCATGAAAACAACCACAAAAACTGGTGAGCTTCTTAGATCCAAATCACTCCCAGGACCACACATTTAAATTGCACTTGGGACCCTTAATGCTCCACCAGCCAGAAGATCTCATGTTCAATAAGACATGCTCCTACTTCAAACTAGTTACAAGTCCACATGTTCATTGGTCATAGCATGTGTTATAAAGAAATATGGCCAGTTTGGGAGGACTAAAAGGGCAAGGAAAGCCAGGATTACCTTGGTATTTCTGAGAGATCCTTTAAATTGCAAAGGTTTGATGAGCAAATATGGCCTCAGATCTTCAGGCAAGGAAGACTCGGGGCCACAGCTGGGAAGAACACTAGTTATGAGCATAAGTACACTGAGGGGCAGCCTTAGAAATACATTGGGTGCTGTGGGGTCAAAACAGTCAATCAGGCGACATTACCTAGGTATTTTCTTTGAATGCTAGACATTAGGTGACTGAATTTATACCTAAATATAGCAGGTTGTCTTATAGTTTAGGCTTTTTGCCATGGAAGGTGTGGGTCTAAAGCAGTGCTTCTTGACATTTTTGAGTTGAGGACCCTTTAAAGATGAATGAAACCCTGTATAGAGAAAAGTATATACATACGCAGTATCATATTCAGTTTTAAGGTGTTGATGAATCTCTAGAATCTAGGCATGGACATTTGTTCATGGATCCTAACTTGAGAAAATCTGGTATCTGGTAACTAAAGCTTCAGTGCCTGAACAAGGAATAGAACCAATCCCATTTACCTTGATTGGGGTGGCTGAGCTTAACCAGAACTGGACGGGTGTCTGGCTTTACTGGTTGAAAGAAAGACCCTTTGTGTAACACAGAAAATAATACAGTCCTCATTCACATCTGTTACACTATATTTAGAAGTCAAATGGCTTTGACGTTGGCATGAACATTTTTGTAAGAGGAAGCAGAAACTTGCCAAGTGCAAAGTGAAAATGCTCATGCAGAATCAGACCTGCTGGCTTGAGATTTTTGATGGTAACCAGCCCATGGGTGAGGAACTCTTGTTCTTAAGCAAAAATAACAAAATTTTAAAGAATAGGGAGACTTGGTTTTTGAAGGGAATTGTTTTATTTTACATATCCTTATTTGTGAATTGGGTTAGGCCATTTTAAAGACAAAGCAATGAAGTCCATGTGATATGCTGGAGTCCTCAAAGCTAAAACAAACCTCCAGTCTCCTGACTTTGAGCCCATTGGTCCCTCCCAAATGACCAGTTTGGCTTCACATTTTAACATGACCCCCACCCCCCACCGGCTGTATCCAGGTACATTATTTTATTTGTTTTGCTTTTATCTTTCCTGCTGCCTTTTCATGAAATTTTTTTATAGGAGAGTTTCTAAACTTCCCCACAGTTCTCATTTTCAACCTTGTATTACAAATTGTTAGGATATAACTAGATGTGAGAATAAGAGACTGCTAGCCAAACTAAAATTTGCACTCTGGCCCACTTTTTTTAAAATAAACTTTCTATTCTGGAATAACTTTAGATTTACAGAACAGTTGCAAAGATAATACATAGCATTCCCATAAACCCTTCACCCAGCTTCTCCTAAGGGTAAAATGTTACATAACCATGACACATTTTTCAAAACTAAAAAATTAACATTACTACTTTATTTGAATTTCATCGGTTTTTCACTAGTATCCCTTTTCTGTCCCAAAATTTAATCCAAGATCTTACTTAGCTGCAGGATCTGGCCCACTTTGAGTCTGAGTGCTAACAAAGGCAGCATAACTGGACCTTGCACAGAGTCTCATGGTCTCAGGGTCTTATCAAAGTGAGTAACATCCACACAACACCCAACTGAGCTATAGTAAAAAATCAGCTGACTCACCCTTTGGAGTTCCTCTCATTTATTGCCTTCTCTCAGAAACCCATCCCTCTTTGATGACAGGTCGTAAGCAGTAAGAAGACAGGTAGAAAGAGAGAGTAAGGGGAGATGTACAGTACCCACAAACTGAAAAGTTTAAATAGGGAATCATACATGATTCATTTATCAATGAATTTGTCACTGGGTAATGATTGGGTCAAAAGCACTGGGGGAGCTAAAAGGTAACTGTCCCTATCTTTAAGACATCCAGTTGGAAGACAACAGATGCATCCATGTTACCAGCAGTAATTTCCATGCGGCTGGAGCAAACCAGCCTGGGGAGTCATGGAGAGAGGCACTGGGGCGGGTTCCACAGTGGACAGGACATCTGTCAAAATGACCTTGAGATGTGAGGTGCATTTTGACAGGCAGAGCAGATTTAAAACACCAGCAAGTCTTTTTGGGCTGTGAAGAAGTAGAATTGTAGGAACACGGTTTTGGTAGCTTAAACCATGACAATGTAGTTTTCAAATTTGCATCACCTTCCCACCGCTCAAACAAGAATACCTGGAAACCCTTGGCTGACCATTCTGGTCTACAGAATTATTCAGGGTTTGTGTGTGCACAGTCCTGTCAGTGAGGAAGAGCAGAAGTGACCATAACCTCCCAATGGATGACTCTGAGAATCTGGAGGAGAATCTAGGCCAACCTGCAGATCTTACAGAAAAGGCAGTGATGCCCTGGGAACTCAGTACTACCACACAGTTCACATAACTAGCTTCCTGACTCCAATCCCCAGAGCTCTTAGCAATCTGCCATTTTGTCAATAAAACAGTGCTCTTGCCCTCCCGAAGCCCACACCCCACGGGCGTGGATAAGGAGCAAATATAACAAAAGGGGACTGTAGACACATAGAATGAGGAATACTAGGACGTAGTTGATGCTAGAAAGTTTGCTGGGGATGACACAGGGTCTGATGGCCAGATGGAGGGAGGGAAGGATGGATTCAATGGGGGAAGTCTTCCTGAAGTTGGTGAAAAGCAGTGGGGGGTGGAAAACAGGCAGTTTGCTATAGAGGGCATTTTAGCTGTGGGCTCTGGGTTAGGAACAAGTTGGGAGTGGATTTCCAAAGGGTGGTAAGCCAAGGATGCCTGGATGAAAAGATCCTTTGGGATGAGGCAATGCTATCATTACTATTTTATTAATTTTTACCAAGCCTTGCTCTAAAAGGCATTTGAGGTCACACTGATGATCATTAGCAACAATAAGGTGAGAAAAGCTTTCCTTTCTTTCCCACTACCACAAGTATAAGCTAGCTGCTCAGCACCTTAACCACATCATACCACTTAGGAGATAAATACTGTTGAACAAGTCACTTCACTTCACTCATTACCCTCACCTATGAAATGGGGGCTCATTGTACCTGCATCTTGGAGTAAATATTATAATGTGTGTGGTATGCTTCATCCAATGTTGGCACACAGAAAACATCAATGCAGTATATAGAAATTGAGTGACATATAAATATTCGTAAACCCATGCTTGGATCATAGGACTGCAGCATTGGCCTCTATTTGCAGCTTCCTGCCCTGGCCCTCTCTCTCATTCTTCCCTCATAGGCAGCAAAGTTATCTGGATCATGCTGTGCATGTTCCCAGAATCTACTATGACTTCTCATTTTCTCTTGCACCTAATGAAACGCCTAGCTAGCTAGTGTTAGAAAAATCTGGAAACGGAAAGAGCTATCTTACAGGGAGTATGTTCAAGCAGAGGCTTAACTTAGTGACGGCTCTGTTTTCCAAAAGGACAGCACTTCCACAAACATGATTTCATTAAGCCTCGTGGCAAACCTAAGAAATCAACGTTACCATCCACATCTTAAAAAAAAGAGCAAGCAAGGCTCTGAGGGTTGTGGTGGGTGCAAGTAACCCAGGCCAGAGTTATCACAGGCAAATCTGGGTCTGTTTGATGTCAAAGTCCACGGACATTTCACCCGCCCACAGCTGCTGAAATTGTCTGGAGTTGGGATGGGTTCATTGGCTAGATCACAGTGTGTCTAATGCCCTTCCGAATTTGGAACATGGCTCCACTTGTGGGATTTCAGGTCCGCTGCCACGCTTTCTACTGATGTTCTTCTGCTCTACTCTGCTTCTGTAGGCTTTACCTCAACCAGACGACCCAGTACCCCCAAAAGCCTGCACATTCCTGAGCCTTTACTCATCCCAGGGCTCCTTCTCTTCATCTTTAATTCAAACACATCACTTCCATTGTCTGGATTCTTCTTAAGATCATCCCATTAACTTAAAAAAAATTAATGAACATCTGGGGATCATAGATCAAAACCACTGTGTTGGGTGCTGGGAAGAAAGCAAACTTGTTAGCACAAGAACCTTGAAATCCCTTGTAGAGATAAAGAATAAAAACAAACATAAATGAAAAGGGAAACCATTGGAACCTTTGAACACTTCCTTGCGACCAGAATGTGCATCAAAAAACACATATTTCAACAAACTAAATAATAAAAAATAACACTTCTCTCCTCCCAAACCAGTTCGTGTTTTTTTAAATTCACATAATTCTGTAACCTGGGTATTACTATTATCCCCACATCACAGATGAAGACACTGAGGCCAGGAGGTGCTGTTAGGTAAATGACAGGTGGGCAATATTGGGAGCCAGACTGATCCTGAAATCAGCCGAAATTTTGTTGTGTGATTTGGTTGCTGGAAATACTAAGCAACTTACTTTCACAGTCATTCAGTGAGGTTTACAGAAAGACACAAAGCCCACGGGCATTAGATCAAGTTACTAAGATCATGCTTCCAGGAAGTGAGCAAGACGGGATTAAAGGCAGAACCACCTGACACCAAATTCACCGTGCAGTGCCCTAAACCACACTGTCTTTCTGGAGGGAAGCATGAAGCAAAGGGGACAAGACAGCAGATATCACAGCCTGTGGCCCAAGGAGGACATCATTTTGGTGAACAGATCACAAGGAGTTAATCCTCAGAAGCATCCAGGGCAAGAGGGTCTCAATAAAGACGTGTCCATTCATCCCTCTGCCAGCACATAGAACAATATGGAAGCTCCTCTTTGTGAATCGCTGGAGGCCAGACAGCTAATGGCCCAGCCTGCAGGAAAAGCAGGTCTCCTCACAACTTCCCTGGGGAACTTTCCAAGTGAAATCTTTCATTAGGTGCCCCATTATCGTACTATTTTAAAAGGTCACTGCAGCCTGGAACTGGACAGATCAAATGTGTATTCATTCCTCAAACCTCTGGAGAGCGCCTGCTGTGGAAGTGTTGGGTATGCGAACGTGATCAAGGGATAACCCTCGCCTAGAGGTTGACGGGCAGGAGGAGAGATGCTGGGGGGGAAGGGTCACAGACGAGAGGGCTGGAGGGCAGGGTGGGGGGCAGATACTGGGGTGGGGGCGAGGGGACAGAAGTTAGAAAGAAAAGAAATGTTCAATAGTGGAGATATGCCTGCAGTGCTTTGAGTGTGCAGAAGAGGGGCTGGAGACTGAGGAAGGAGCAGGAAGTCATTCGAGAAGACTTCCCTTGTAGATACCTGGAACTGATAGAGGGCAAGGCTCTGCATGACTGGGTGCTTACTGGCGTAGAACATTTTAGTCAAAATCAGGAGTATAATGGATTGGCTTGTTGTTTCTAACTGTGCTAGAGAGCTTGGGAAAAAGAAAAGGAGGGACTAAGGGCTTTAAATGCACAGCTCAACATCTACCTAGGGGATCTGAAAGCTTTTCCTGCTCCCCTGAAAGCTATGCTTTCTTCTTCTGTAGCCCAAGATTTCATTTGAAAAACAAAAGGAAGTCTAATCCTTCAGGTAGCTGAATTACAAAGTGAATGAATTTCCAACCTCTAGCCAGGGGTCTCTTGTAAAAGTTAGGGCATCGATTGAGAAGGAAAGGGATCCTGGAAATTGGGATGGAGATATACTGGGGTGGGGGGATTGGGACATACTGGGATGGGGAGATGGGGACATACTGGGATGGGGGTATGGAGACATCTTGGGCTGGGGGGATGGGGACATGCTAGGATGGAGGGAATGGGGATTCTTGGGCTGGGGGATGGGGAGATGGAGACATACCGGGATAGGAGATGGGGACATACTGGGATGGGGGGGTGGGGATTCTTAGGATGGGGGGATAGGGATTCCTGGGATGGGGAGATGGAGACATACTGGGGTACAGGATGGGGATATACTGGGATAAGGGCATTCTGAGGAAGCTAGGGACTTTGAACTCCTAAATTCTGCCAAGCTTCTCTTGCCAATAGAAGTAGTCCTTTGCTGCTGCCTAGGAGGCTAGTCATCCCTTGCCTGAAGAATGTATAATGGCCCTCCTTGAGGAAGTTGCCTTCAAGGCCCTGCTGATACTCAGAACCTAACTGTACCATCTTTTTTGCTTTGAAACATACAGCTAGACTCAAACTCCAGGTGGTCCCAAGGGTACACTGTGACCCATTAATCAGTGTCATACACACGAAAGGAATTTGATGGTTTTTGCCAAATTATATTGACAGAAACCCATGTGTAGGAAGGGGTCATAAGGCTGTGGGATCCAGGAAGAAAGGATATGTAATCAGGCCAAAGTTATTGCTCTGGGCTCAGTAAACAGAGAATCCAAATTCAGCATTAAGTTCCACAGGCTAGGAATGGCTCTCGCAGTTTGCTTGGTTGGCTGACTAAAACATGGACCCAGAGTAGGCCTACACGAAATGAAGTTCAAATGGCAGAGCTTCCTTGGTACCCTGCAGAGGAAGGTATCCAAAAGCTTAGGGAGATTGGAATGCTAGTGTGGGTTTAATCATGTCAAATCTATTCACCTCCTCCGGGAGGGTCCAAAGGACATGACCTTCACCATAGCATTAAGAAATACATGTCTGGGGCGCCTGGGTGGCTCAGATGGTTAAGCGTCTGCCTTCGGCTCAGGTCATGATCCCAGCGTCCTAGGATCGAGCCCCGCATCGGGCTCCCTGCTCCTTGGGAGCCTGCTTCTCCCTCTGCCTCTCTCTCTCTCTGTCTCTCATGAATAAATAAATAAAATCTTAAAAAAAAAAAAAAAAGAAATACATGTCTGTGACCTATGCCCCAGCATCATCCAAAGAATGGGGATGACAGGATCCAGGGGTGACCAGGGCCAGGTGAGGTGGACCTGGTCACTATAGTGGACCTTGGAGTCAAGGCAGTAATCAGAACGGTCTGACTCACAGAGACCCAAGGTACTGGCTAGTTCATTGTGGTGCCCCTAGGAGAGAGATGGACAGGCAATCTGCCAGATTCGGACGTGATCTGTGTAAGCGGGAATGTGCTGAGTCTGGAAGACTGAAGCCTGAGCTGAATCACCAGAATAGTCAGAGTCACTCAATCAGCTCCCAGATTGAAGCCAGTCCAGCGACCGGGAGCGCTGAGAATAGAGGGCAGCCAGAAAAGGGGCCCTGCCACCCTGCCAAGAGTCATACCATCACTCTTCCTCCAGACCCATATTAACCCAAAGTGATTTTTTTTTTTTGTATAGTGTAATCTGTTATTATTTGGAAGATCTTCATGGTGTAAAGAACCAATAAATCAAATGACCGATGCATGATGTTATATATTCATGAATGAGTAAAAGATTTGTTCAAAGTGCAAGACAGACGCCTGGATTTTAATGTAACAGAGTATAGAAGTTCATTGATATGGCTTCAGAATCCGTAAAGCAGCTAAACTTTAAGATCTACTACTTGTCGGGCGCCTGGGTGGCTCAGTTGGTTGAGTGACTGCCTTTGGCTCAGGTCATGATCCTGGAGTCCCTGAATCGAGTCCCGCATCAGGCTCCCTGCTCGGCGGGGAGCCTGCTTCTCCCTCTGACCCTTCACCCTCTCATGTGCTCTCTCTCTCTCTCATTCTGTCTCAAATAAATGAATAAAATCTTAAAAAAAAAAAAAAAAAGATCTACTACTTGTCAAGTTTTGGTATAGTACCAAAAGAGAATATCTGCAATTATTTGAAAAGGCTTTAAATACCCTTCCCTTTTTGAATTACGTATCTGTGAGGCTGGATTTTCAACCAAAAACAACAGCCTGCAACAGATTGAAATCAGAAGCCGACATGAGAATCCAGCTGCCTTCTATTCAGTCAGAAATTAATGAGGTTTCCAAATATGTAAAATAATACTGCTCTTCTATTTTTTTTTGTTTTGTAAAATGTTATTTTCCATTTAAAACTTGGCTGCTCTAAAGATTTTTAAAAATTCTTAGTTTTAATTTCTAATATGGTAAGTGTATTAAAGGTTATTATAATCCACATGAATGAAAGCACTTTGGGGTCCTCAGTAATCTTGAAGAGTGATTGTGAGCAGGGATGGGACTCCTGGGTGGCACAGTGGGTTAAGTGTCTGACTCTTGATTTTGACTCAGGTCATGATCTCAGGGTCCTGATCTCAGGGTGGTGGGATCGAGCCCCTCTTCAGGCCCACGCCCAGCCTGCTTGAGATTCTCTGCCTCTCCCTCTCACTTTGCCCCCTCGCCCTGCTCACAAACTCTCTCAAATAAATAAATAAATAAATAAATAAATAAAATCTTTTTTTAAAAAATGTGAGGAGTGCTGCCCTAGATCACCCACCCTCAGTTAAGTATATAAAAGTAACTGAAGAAGACCAAGGGCCAACTGGGCAACTCCTAATTTAAGGAGGGCAGCTCATTTCTCCTGCCAAAAATGTTCCTGTATTAGTCCACTTGGGCTTCTGTGAGAAGGTGATTTATAACAAGAAATATATATTTGGTCTTTGTCCGTTTCTGGCACTGAGCTCCAGAAACCCTTGGAATTTCCTGAGGGATGAGCATGGTAAAAGTATCTTTTGTTTTGTTCATGAGGTGACTTTGGGAATGCCCCCTGGTTACCTGAGGGGCGTTGCCCGGGGAGTCAAGCATGGGATTGGAAGGTTGGAACTTTTGGCCCCACCCCTAGCATGGCAGGAAGGGAGGGGAGCTGGAGAGTGAATCAGTCACCCCTGGCCAATGATTTAATCGATAATAGCTCCGTAATGAGCCCTCCATAAGAACCCAGAAGGACAAGCTTTGGAGAACTTCCAGGTTGGTGAGCACAGGGTGATTCGGGGACAATGGCGCACTCAGAGAGGGCCTGGAAGCTCCGAGCTATCTTCCCCACATACCTTGCCCATACCTTGCCTCCCACATCTCTCCCATATGTCTTCCATCTGGTTTCTGAGCTATAGCCTTTTGTAATAAACCAGTAATCTAGTAAGTGAAACATTTCTCCGAGTTGTGTGAGCTGCTCTAGCAAATTAAACCCAAAGAGGTCCATTTCTAGCTGGTGGGTCCAAAGCGCAGGTGACAACACGGGCTTGTGACTGGCCTCTGGAGGGTTAAACGTGAGGGGGCGGTCTTGGGAGACCAAGCCCTTCACCTGTGGAATCTGTGGCTCTCTCCACGTGGTGCTCAGATTGAGCTGAACTGTAGGATAGAGTAGTCAACAACCAACACCAGCTTCTAGAAATGGAAACGAGGCCACGTCAGACCACAGAGCAGCCAGGTAACTGCGTTGCCCGTGTGATCCCGGATGAGACCAGCAGATCGACCTCCCACCTGAGACCAGCCCAAATTACTGACCCACCGAATTAGGAGCAAAATGATTGTCCTGTTATGCATAAAGGAGGAGGGTGGTTTCTTATGCAGCAATTAATAACTGAGACAGTACCTTTGCACATCTTTTTAAGGTGACATCTTTAATCTTGTGTCATAAATTTAAAATAAATTCAAAAGCATAAAATTTCTGACCTACTAGAAATATAGGCATTTTGAAGTAAAACAATTATATCATTCTTTTAAATTTATCTAACAGAATTTAAATGTAATAGCAATTTAATATCCATACCAGGCCTCTAAAAATTATTCAACAAGCTCTTATTTAACAGAAGGTAAATTTTATGTCATACTTTTTCTCCTTAAACTCCTATTTCCATTCCACTTCTGCTCCATAACTTTTGCCTAATGTAACATATTTTTATACTTAAAAGTCTTTATCACCCTGTCAAACACATCTGCATCAGGAATGTGTATAAAATTGAAGTTTATTTTTATTTCATGTTACCAGAATGTTCTAATAGTTTAATAAAATTATTCTAGACTGAGCTATTATTACAATTATTGTTAGTGCACAGCTAAGCGAAACATCATAAATACAGTACAAATATTGATAATTATTAGACATAAAAAGTAAAACCCAGAATCCATGGGAAAAGCATCTCTAATGAAATAGGAGGAAGTTTCTTTTTTCCTCTAGCCTTTCTGGGTCTGAGGATGAATATTCCTTCTTGCTTTAACAGACAAGTCTGAGCATTGACTCCATCCCTACTTTTTGTCTTGGAGTCGTGGGAACTGAGAAATCTTTTTCACCTGAAGACCTGAGTGGGAATGGCAGGCATTTTGGTACGGCAGCATCCCTCAGCCTCTGAGCTCCTTCGACATGATGTGAGGATCTATCATCAAAAATTACATCTAATGATCTCTCAGCTGACAATTCGATTAGGTCTCCTTCAGCGGTGATGAAGGTGCAGAATTGGCAACCACCTGATTTGTAAAAGCATTTTGTACCCGCTCATTAGTGTCTTTCATATTTCTCGTTTCTGGGAAATAGACCAAAAAGGCTTTACCAAGTCTTAAGGAACAACTACCAGTAATTATACCTGTTCCTCTGCCACTCGTTTATCCTCAGAACAAGTTGAGAAAATGGTAATGTTGTTAATGTCAATACACCTTAGTCAATATGATCTTGTTGACTTAAAAAGTGCTCTTATTTTAAGAAATGCTTTAAGTATCTTTTCTCCATGACCCTGGAGCTCAGAGAAAAGGAAAGAAAGAAGAAAGAAAGAAAAGAAAGAAAGAAAGAAAGAAAGAAAGAAAGAAAGAAAGAAAGAAAGAAAGAAAGAAAGAAAGAAAGAAAGAAAGAAAGAAAAGAAAGAAAAGAAAGAAAAGAAAAAAGAAAGAAAGGAAAGAAAGAAAGAAAGAAAGAAAGAAAGAAAGAAAGAAAGAAAAGAACCCACCATGTGAGCTAATAAAATCTACTTTTCTTGTAAAATTCCATCAGCCAAACCAAACCTACTTTCAGACAAAAATTTTTTTATTTCATTTTTCAACTCAAATAAAAGTGTCCCCAGAACAACCATCCTCTCTTCAATTTTGATTCTCAGAAGAAAGACAGGCCTAGCCTTGCTATGAGCCTTCAGGATTTGTTTCTGACACACCCCTTGCTTGCCTTCATAAAACACTCTCTCCCAGGGGCCCTGCATTCTCCATTTGTCCCTTTGCTGACTCATGCTCTGAAGGGATTTACACTCCAGAGCCACGCACCAAGGTAAGACCTGACGTGGGTAAATGGTCCACTTCATTTCGTGAATTGTAAGAATTGGGTTAGGAAATGATTGTTGGCCGACAGGCACGTGCTCAGGCAAAATGGACACATAGCAAATTGGAGGATTTGGGAAAATCATCTCTCATTACTCTGCCCGCATACATGTGCCTTGGAACATTTTCATACACCTGAGTAAACTTGTAGAGTGAGTCCAACACATCTTGGTTCCAATGTGTCTGTTGAGCCTGTTATCAGCCAGAGACAGTGCTTTGAAAACAATTGTGGGAAGGTAGACAAGTCTGTTTGTTTTCGGTCTTCCTGGGGTAATAGGAGTGCACAAAAGAGGCCTCAAAAATCAGGGAAGACTGCCTGGAGGAAGCAAGTGCTGAGCTGAATCTGGAAATCTAAGTTTTTAATGATCACAGCTGATTCTTATGCTCACTGAAATTTAAGAGCTATTGCTATTGGATACAAGACCTTGAAATTAACAGAGAAGTCAGTTCTGCTGTTACTAACGTCTACATTTCATGGCGCCCTGAGCGGAATAAGTGGTTTCCAGCCTGACTCCAAGGCAGAGGTCAGTACAATTCAACTTTAATGTGTTTGTTGTTGTTGTTTTTTTTTTCCCTGTTTGATTTAAATGACTCGAATACCAGCCTTGTCAGTGGGGTCCCACCATCACACAATCCCTGGGTACTGTAAGTGACAGTGGATTTATGGTCCCCAGACTTATCACCTGCTTATGGTGACTTGTGGGCTGATCACCTGGAATTCTGGTCTTTCTTCCTGAATGGATTGCAAAATCTTGGGATCCCTTAAAAATCGAATGCAAAATCCCAGCCTCCAGAGAGGGGTATGAAAATGCCAAACCATTTCCTTCCTTTCTTTCCCTGGGGATCCCTGCCCCTACCCACCTGGGGGAGCCTTTTCAATTTGTCCTAACTAGATGCTTTGGTTAAATGGGGCCTTGGCTTCTCCTGGAAGATAGTTTCAAAGCCCCAGACCTAGCTATCACACGCTTACCCAATTAAAAGCTGTCCCCAGGAGCACCTTGCCAGAACCCCCTAAGATAACGAGCCCCTGCCTCGTTACAACTCACACCCTCTCCTACACGAGGAGATAAGGAGATGTGTTGCTTGAGCCATATTTTTGGAAATTGCTAGTTAGTTGCAAAATGTTTCCTGAGGTAGGAAAAAAAGCACCGAGGACTGTAATTACTGGATTGTTTCACTTTTGAGGCCAAGAAGCAGATGCTCCACTTTTAAGACTTGGACAAGTATTGTCACAAGTTAACTCCTCTGCTTGCCACCCTGAGCGTCCTGGTTCACTGGCTTCCTTGAAGAGGCCCACTTGGGAGACCGGTTGAACCACTGCCGAGGATTTGGTTCGCAAGGCTCTTTAAAAAGCTGCCCCATACTGTAATCTGGTGCTAATCAGATTTCAGCGTGATGTCGCCAGGAAAAATTGGTATATATAATGTTAGACTAGAAAGGTTTAGGACCAAGTTCCAAAGATGAAAATCATTCTCCAAATTATATGCCTTAAAAAAAAAAAATCTTAGTTTGGGTAAAATAGAGAAATTGCTCCATGTCTCTGCTCTCATGCTCTTCCATGTTTTATTCAAGAACTGGAAAATGGCTTCCCTGGAAGGAGAGCCGGTCCTCAAGTTGCAAGGGGACATAGGTGGTACGGTAGTATGCGAAACCGTCCCACACAGCTGGAAGAGATCAACTAAAAATCATTCATTAAATGCATTTCCTTCCTACTTTTGGTGTAAATGTATTTGAGTGTCCAGTATGTGCTAGTCTCCGGGAATTAATTTTAAAAGAGCCCATTTTGTTGCTGTCCATTTGGAGTTTGTTATCTATTAAGCAATCCATGGAGTCCCGTGTCAGATGGTTTGCACGGCTGTAAGAAATACACCCTAGACTGGGTGGTTTAAACAAGACACATTTATTTCTCACCCTTCTGGAGGTTGGAAGTCTAAGAGCGAGCTGTTGGCAGAGCCAGTGTCTGGTGAGACCCATTGCCTGGGCTGCAGATTGCTGTCTCCTGACATGACAGAGCAGAGAAAGAGGAAGCAAGCTCTCCCGTGTGTCTCTTATTATAAGAGCACTAATTCTATGCCTGAAGTCTCCACCCTCAGTGCCTAATTCACTCTCAAAGATCCCACCTTCAGACACCATCACCCTGGGGAGTGGGCTTCCACATAAAATTTCGGGGGGACACGTTCAGCCCATAGTATGTAGTACATGCAGCTATGGGGAGGGGTACAGGTGACCGGGACAGCCTGGGTATGGGGACCTCTCAGGGAAGAATAGGTTTAGAGTAGTAATGCTTAATTTGAAACCTGGAACTTTAGCAAACATCAGCCAAGCGGATGGGCCAGGAGTCAGAGGCACGCAGGTGAAGGTCAGCCATTTGATGGCGAAGGCCCCAGGCGGAATGGATCATACCATGGATGTGTGCGTGGTCCAAAGGTGACAGAATGCAATGTTTGGGCACTGAAGTAAAAAGAGTCATCATTCATTCATTCATTTAGTGCTTATTATGTGCGAAGCCTGTCACTATGCCAGAGAATAAAAGCACAAACAAGGCAGAATTGTTCCAATTGTTATTAATAAGAACCAATTACTCTTACTGAATGCTCGCTATGTGCCAGGCACTTGAAGCGCTTCACCGGCATTATTTCATTTCATCCCACAACAACCATATGAAATGGGTACTTTTTTAAGCGTCACTTTACAGATAGATAAACTGAGGCACAGATGACGCCAGTGACTTGCCCAAGGTCACCCTGCTGGTGGGTTGAGGAGCCTGAACACAGGCTGCCTGAAAGGAGAACTTCCTCTTGGTTCCCAGTCACGGCTGGATTACATGCCAGGGGATTCACTGTGAGGAGCAGAGTGACCAACCGTCCTGATTTGCCAGGGACCCCAGGGTTTTCAGAGATGTGGGACTTTAAGTGCTAAAACCAGGAGAGTGCTGGCTACATTAGTAAATTGGTTATCACAGCTGAACAGGGAAGAGGGCCATAACTTGTGGGGCCTAATACACTTGCTAAAGAATTGGGAATTTCTACCAAAGGCGATGGAGATCCTCGTGTAGGAAGACTACTCTGATAGTTTATACTCTGATAGATTATACTCTGATGGTTCCAACCCTTAGTGGTACAAATGCAGCCTTAGTCCCCCAGCAGGTGCCCCCCTCCTCATCATTCCTTGGAGTTAGCAATGTGGGTACCCATAAATGTATTACCTGCAGCCATGGTATTTACTTTATATTGTTCTTCTGCTCTTTCCAGTGTAAAAGGCTGACTCCCCAAATATCACCAGTATAACCTATTGATAAGACAATGCGTAGCGTGGTAAGGGAGAATACTACCTCAAAAAGTTTTGGTAGCATCTTGGAGGGGGAAGATAAGGTCAGAATTTTAGTGAGAATTGGAAATTTAGTTTATGTCTTTCAAACTGGGGGCTTCATTGGCATTGGGTAATGATCACAGTATAATAGTCTGGGATTTGGAAGGAATAGCAAGGTGAGTGTGTTGAGGCATGGGAGTCAAGGAATCTTAGGATGTAGACTCTTGAAATCTTCCATTAAAGATCTTAAGGGTCTTTCAGGACCCTTTTGGGAAATTTCTTTAATGAAAAACCAAATAATGTGCCCAGAAAGGAGACTCCTGGAAAATTAAAGCCATGCTAATAAAGATGAAGAAATAGAAAGTCATGTTACTGTGGGCTGTGAGGGGCGGTTTCTGTCCTATATCTAGGCTGACATGGGGTGGCTGGTTCTGGTTCTCATGGGCACTTAATGTCTTTCACTCCCTCCCACCCCATTATTGGAGAATCTTCACCATGGACAATTCCCCGATGAAACCCTCCTCCCCTCCCACCCCCCTTACCCCCGGCCAAGAATCTACTCCAGGTGCTGGACTAAGAGGCTCCTGAAGGTTCTCATGCTCAGAGGCCCACACAGGTGACATAGGCAGGGCTTCCCCCCTACACTGCACCACACTCTCACCAGAGCTGACAAAGCAGCTGTACCTGGCTCAGTATCCCCAAAGTCTCTTGAGAGCGATTTCGTCAGCTTCTGCTTCTCAAACTCTCCCTAGAGAGGCCCAAACCACCCCAAGCTTCTCTTTTTCTGCTTCTCAGCTCCTTTACCCTTTAAAACTTCTCTCACCTCTCCCAGGAACAGCAAAAGCAAATCTCCTATGCAGATGGCTGGGGGACTCCTTACACACAGATACCAGTGTGTGTTTTGTGTTGCTGTGTAGGTGGGGAGGTTGGTGGGGGGAGGTGGACTATCATCTAGACCAGCAAGTAACCACCACATGGACCCTCTGGTACTTAACGCCACTTATTGCTCTTGGAAAAGCTCCCACTTCTCTCTAATTCGGCCAACACTTTTCATCCTTCCCACCTCTCCTATTTCATGGGATGATTCCTATTAACTCGAGTCTCTGTTAATCTTGCCCCAACTAAACATCTATTGTTCTATCTTTATGCTTTTTACAATCCCTCTTGGCACTTCCTTATATTCAAGTTGGTTTCAATCATATTTTATCTTAAATTGTTCTCTATTTCCCTCTCAACATTTTATTATGTAGATTTTCAAACACATAAAAAATTGAAAGAAATTATACGGTCAACACCCATATACCCATTGCCTGGGACAGAGGTCAGCAAACTTTTTTCAGTAAGAGATTGGATAGTAAATATTTTAGACTTTGCAGGACATATGGTCTCTGACAACGACTCAGCTCTGCTAGTGTAGTGCAAAAACAGCCGTAGACAACATGTAAATGAATGGGCATGGCTGTGTTCCAATAAAACTTTATTTACAAAACAGGCTGTCCTGATCCCTGACCTAGAATCTACTATAAATATTTTGCTACTTGTTTTATCACGTGTGTATCTGTTTCTTTATCCATCTCATTTTGATGGATTTCAAATTAAGTTTCAGGCATCAGTACACATCTCCCCGATCAGTTTTCATATGTAGTGTTTCACACATCTAATCTTTTTCTCCAAAAGGCTGTAATTTCTTCAGTGACAAAAACCACTCTTTTAAAACCCATCTCAAAGTCTGAAGCCTTTCCTTATTTTCTGTAGTCAGAAGTAATTGTGTCTTTTTGCCTTAATTCATTAATTCAGCAAACATTTATCTACTGTTTGCCAAGTCCATGAATGGGACTCAAAATAAAGGCAGGCACTTATTATCTAATAGGAAAACAGATATGGAAACAAACAAATATAAAGCAATTGATAATAGAAATGGGAGCAGAGAACTGTTGACTTAAGAAAGGATGTGAACTGTAGCCTGAGGGAGTTGGGAGAGGCTTCTCAAGAAGTTCAAGGTGGGATTCAAGAGTGAGCTGTGCTTCCCCATAACACTGCATTGTTATTGCATGTGTGCATTGCTAGATCTATGATTTGGGATTCATTCTTCATTAAGAAACAACCCGTAGGTCACTGTTGGGGATAATACTTCTCTCTCACTCCTCCTTTACCCATGCTGAAGGATCTCCCCCAGAACATTTGGGCCCAGTGCTCTACTTCTTTCTCTACACTGGTCGTTTGCAAATTTGAGCACACATGGGAATCACCTGGAGGGTCTGTTAAAATACCAATTTCTGAACCCAAGCCCAGATACTCTGATTCAGCAGGTCTGAGGTGGAGCCCTAGAACCTGCATATGTAACAATTTTTCAGATGATACTGATCCAGGGACCACACTCTGAGATGCAGAAAAAATTAAAATTTATTTAACATATGTTGCTTGATTTAAAAAACCTTTTAGCATATCAAGAATCTATAAAAGGAATAAATGGATGAGTCATTCTTAATGGTAAACCATAGAGGCATGCCCATAAATGTTAGGAACAAAGGAAGGATAAGCATTATCACTGTTTCAGTTTAATAATATAATGGAGATCTTAGCCAATGCAATGAAAGAAACAAAACAAAATTTAAAGATCCAAGAAAACAAAAAGATATAAATACAGCATTTGAAAGAGGAGATCTGCAAAAAATAAAAGCTTTTTGGGGGGCGCCTGGGTGGCTCAGTCGGTTAAGCGACTGCCTTCGGCTCAGGTCATGATCCTGGAGTCCCGGGATCGAGTCCCGCATCGGGCTCCCTGCTCAGCGGGGAGTCTGCTTCTCCCTCTGACCCTCCTCCCTCTCGTGCTCTCTGTCTCTCATTCTCTCTCTTGCAAATAAATAAATAAAATCTTTAAAAAAATAATAATAAATAAATAAAAGCTTTTTTTTCAGATGATGCTATTTTCTACATAGAAAATCCAAGAGATTTTATAAGCTATTAAACTGTAAGAGAGTTCCACAAGGTTGCATATTACAAGATTAACCTATAGAAATCATTAGGATTTCGATTAAAAAAATCTTATGGGAGAAGGGTGCTTGGGTGGCTCAGTCAGTTAAGTGACCAACTCTTGATTTCAGCTCAGGTCATGATCTCAGGGTCATGAGATAGAGCCCCGAGTGCTGGGCTCTGCACTCAGCAGAGAGTCCGCTTGAGGATTCGCTTGCTTTCTCTCTCTCAAATAAATAAATAAATCTTTTTTAAATGTATTTTTTTATTTTTTTAAAGATTTTATTTATTTCAAGTAAATAAATGAATCTTAAAAAAAAAGTCTTAATGGAGAAAATTTATTTACAAAACAAAACAACCAACCAAACAGACACATATACACTTCATCAAAACCTATAAGGTACCACCCCTTGTTCCTGTTCACAGGGGGGGAAATGTATAAGGTAATAAGGAATAATTTATTTGTAAATCTAATAAAATATGAACAGCAACTTTATGGAAGAATAAAAAATAAAGGTTTTTGAAGAACATAAATGAAGAAAGAGAGAAATATATCATGTCTACAGATAGGTAAGTTGACTATTATAAAGATGGTTGTTCTACCTTAATTACCAACGAATTTCAATGTAATACAATAAAAAATTCCAGTTTTTTTTTTTTTGGAGAACTTGAAAAATCAGTCCTAAAATTATTATGGATGAAGAAACAGAAAATAGCTAAAACAATTTTGAAGAAAAACTCATAGAAGATGCTTTATCAGGTTTAAAAATTCTTTATAAGTATTTTAGATGACGTATTAAGATGCTCAGAGAGATTTTTAGAAAAATGGAACAGGATAGAAAAAAAAAATTAGATACATGCATATATATAAACCTTCTATATCACAGAATTTATATTTTCTAATCAAAGGTACAACAATAAACAATTCAACAAACAGTTCTAGAACAATTGGATAGCTCTATGGCAGGGAAGTCACTATCTCACAGCCCATACAAAAATAAATTCATTTATTTAAAGACCTAAAGGTAAAAAGAAAAACTTCATAAAGCTTTAAGAAAAAAAATCAAAATATATAAAAAATCTGAAATCCAATAAAAGTAAGACAACTCAATAGAAAAATGGAAAATAAGAACTGACAGTTCACAGAAGAAACCCAAATAGTCAATAAGCATGAAATGATTCACAATTTCACTAGAAATCACATTAAAAACACAATGAAATACCAAAGCACATCCATGTAATAAAAATGTATTAGTTAGGATGCAGAATAATTGAAGCTTTCATACTCAGTAGTAATGGAAATTGATTTTACTTTGGTGGGCAATTTGTTGATATTAGTGAAGGTAAGGATGGTCCAGAGAAATTCTTGGGGGTTAGCTCGAGGATGCATGCTTAAGAATTGTTATGGACTGTATGTTTGTGTCTCTCTCAAATCCTTATGTTGAAACCCTAATCCTCAGTGTGAGGGTATTAGGAGAGGGGATCTTTGGAAAGGTAAAAAGGTCACGAGGGGAGGGCCCTTATCATGGAAATTGTGTACTTCTAAGGAGAGATACAAGACCTTGTTTGTCTCTTTGCTCTCTGCCACATTAGGATGCAACAAGAAAGACCACCATCTGCAAACCAGGAAGAGGGTTGTCATTAAGATTCTGCCAGCAACTGTATGTTGAACTTTCTAGTCTCCATAACTGTGAGACATAAACTTTTGTTGTGTAAACCACCCAGTCTATGGTAATTTGTTATAGCAGCTAGAGTAGACTCAGACAAGAATGTTCATTGTATCATTGTTTATAGTAACAAATGGCAACAAATTAATTATTAACCAATAAGAAAGACGGGTAAGTAAATTATATTATAATCATGCAATGGAATATTATATAACAGTTAAAATGAAATCAAAAGTGACATATATCTTAATGTTTATACTTCAAAATTATAATACTGAGTAAACTCATTCATACATTTATACAGTAGGATTTATACATTAGGACACCATCTATATAAAATTTGGATTTATACATTAGGACACCATCTATATAAAATTTGGAAATGTTCAAAACAATATTATGTACTTTTCATTAATATGTACACATGTAGTAGTTTTATAAACATGCACAAAATGATCAATATCAAACTCAGGATAGTGGGTCCACCGGGACAGGAGAAAAAGAGAATGGGATAAAAGAAGAAAACAGGGCATTTCAATGGCATCGGTAGTATATTATTTCTTTTGAAAAAATCTGAAACAAATAGAGTAAAATGTTAAGATTTGAGCAAAATGTTAAGCTTCGAAAAGAAAAGGCAAATAAAGTAAAATGTTAAGCAAATACAGTAAAATGTTAAGCGTGGCTAGTGGGTGCTCCTTAAATTATTTTCTATACTTCTCTTATGTTTAAAATATTTTGTAAACATTTACAGGGGAGTCTGCTATATTTTTTTTAAATTGCTGAAATATAGTTGACAGAGTTGTAATTGTTTCCGGTGTACAACATACTGATTTGACAATTCTGTACATTATTCGGTGCTCGCCACAATGAGTGTAGTCACCCTCTGTCACCATGCAACGTTATTACAATATTATTGACTATATCCCCTATGCTGTACTTTTCACCTCCCTGACTTATGTTATAACTGAAAGTTTGTTCCTCCCCTCCACCTATTTGGCAGCACCCCACCCCAGCACCCAAAGCCCCTCTGACAACCATCAGTTTGTTCTCTGTACGTAAATGCCTCTCTGTTCATTGCTCAGTGCTCTTCACATGTCATCCCAGTGTAACCTGGTTTCCTCTCCTAGCAGTTTCTCGGAACTTCTCTCTCCTTCAGTCACCTGTGACTTCTCTGCTGCCAAAGTCCACAGGTGCGTTTCTGCTCTGGGCTCATTTGACCGACCTGTGGTATTTGACTCTGATGCCATCCCTTTTCCTCCTCATATTTGCTCCTCCCCTTCCCTCGGATTTTGGGTTTCTTCCTAACTCTACTTATTTCTTCCCAGTACCCTTGGCAAGTGTCTTCTCTTCTCCTCGCCATGTAAATGCCAGTGTCCACCAGGACTCTGAGCTCAGTCCTCCATGACCCAAGTATACCCTCATGCAAACTCCAATATTCAAACACAGCCTGGACACTTTTACTGAGACCTCCTCGGAGCACATCAACGTCCATTACATTCAAACAGAAATCATTTCCCTGGCCCTACACCAGCCCTTTCCAAGCTCTGTTGTGTGAGGCGGAGTAATGACCTTTCAAAGATGTCCACCTCCTAATTCTGGAACCTGTGGACAGACTACCTTACAGGGTGAAAGGGACTTCGCAGATATGGTTAAAAATCTTGAGATGGGAGGATTATCTTGGATTATCTAGGTGGGCCCAATGCCATCAGTGGATTCTGTCATGTAATCACAAGAGAGTCAGAGCCAGAGAAGGGAAACAGAGAGTGACGTAGGGTCGTGAGCCAAGAAATGCAAGCGGCTTCTAGATGCTGCAATCAGGGAAATAGATTCTTTTCAGGAGCCTCTAGAAAGAACACATCCCTGTGGACCCATTTTGGAATTTTGAACCCCAGAACCATAAGGCGATGCGTGTGTTGTTTTCAGCCTCTCAGTTTGTGGTGATGTGTTACAGTGGAAAGAGGAAACCACGTGCACCAACAATGTTTCTTCTCCATTACACTGTTACTGAAGGGATTCTAGGTCCCACCCTCTCACCACGTACATCCAAGGAGGAGGCAGTTTCCATCACTGTCACTTCTTCCTGGCTGCCCTCACCACCCCCTGCCTAGCTCCCTGAAATGACCTCCTGGACCCCTGCGTGTGGCCGGCATCTCCTTTGCCTCATTCCCCCTAGATGCCCACACCTACACCCATTCTGCCCAGGCTGCCAAAGCAATGTTTCTGAAACATGCATCTGCTCATATGACTTGTTAATTAAAACCCTTTTATGCTTCTCCATTACTTTCAGGGGAAGGGTCGTGTTCTTAAGGGCAGCGCACAAAGCCAGGCTTTTCGAATCTCCTATCAGACGGGCATCTGTAGCCACTCCTTTGCTCCAGCCTAAAGGCAGCCTGCAAAGGCCCAAGCTCTTAGCAAGGAGTTTGTATTAGAATCACCTAGAAAGCAATGAAAAACTGTACAGGCGGGGTGCCTGGCTGGCCAAGTCTGAGGAGCAGGTGACTCTTGATCTTGGGGTGGTGAGTTCAAGCCCCACGTTGGGCGTAGAAATTACTTAAAATCTTGGGGGGTGGAAACTGTATAGGCATTGCCACCGCTTTAAGAGAGTTTTGCTTAGGGGCACCTGGGTGGCTCAGTCGTTAAGCGTCTGCCTTCAGCTCAGGTCATGATCCCAGGGTCCTGGGATCAAGCTCCGCGTCGGGCTCCCTGCTCCGCGGGAAGCCTGCTTCTCCCTCTCCCACTCCCCCTGCTTGCGTTCCCTCTCTCACTGTGTCTCTCTCTGTCAAATAAATAAATAAAATCTTTATTTAAAAAAAAAGAGCTTTGCTTAATAGGTTTGGGGGCATTGAGGGCCAACTGTGTCTTTAGTAAAGCTCACGGGCTATTCGGATTAAAATCTATCACCTGAGTGCATCCAGCTGTTTCTAGCACCGTGTTTTCTCTCTCACTGTGCCATCTGCCTGGAACTTGTCCTTTGGTCCCAGGACTCATCCTTTACACACAAGTGTTCTCCTTCTACAGAGCTCTCGCATCTGATCAGGTGCCCTCCTGAGTGCACCCTTGGAAATCTGCACATATTTACTGAGTTACCAGTTGGTCTCCCCTACCGCCTCACTCCTAGCTACACCTCCTCGCCAGGTTCCTGAGAGCAGAAATCAGGCAACCCCAGGTGCCTACCACAGGACCTGGCATACAGCAAATGCCCCGGCCAATGCAGCCGTGGCCCCCTCACCCCCCACCCTCCACCTGAAGCACTCCTACATGGACACAGGTTGCTATTCTCATTTCTGGTCCCGTCTGTCCTGCTCAGATCCATTGTCTCACACCCCCCGGGGTGGCTTCTGATTCTTCTCATCACATAGTAAGTAACATCAAGCCCGAGGTTCAGCGAAGACCAGAGGATTTAGTCAGATGAAATAGGTCAAAATGACTTGGCTCTCGTTTTCTGTCAGCTAGACCACCAATCATTGCCAGTAAGCCGGGTTGACCTTTTGGAGATGGGCCACTGGGGTAAGAATAGTCCAACTGCCCTATTGGCTGGCCCTCCCCCCGCACCGGCTTCTGAGGGACAACCGACGAATCTGCCAGTGGGTAGTACTGAACATGTTGCTGTCTACAGCAGGGGGAATAGAGGCAAAGGCTTAAGCGAGGGGCTAATCATTTAAGCAATTTTTTTTTCTCAAGTCCCCTTTGCACCACTCTGCAAGCTGTTGCCCCCCCATAATATGCTCCCCCTTCCACAGATACGTTACTCGGGCTGCAAAATTAAAACACGCATAGATTATTTAACATAGTTTTATGATATTGGGTTAATTAGATAAAGCTTTCTCATGAAAACACTCAGCAAATAACACAGAGTTCTTTCTGTTATTATTTATTGAATGTGTAAAACACAAGTCCCCATTCAGCCTTGCAAATCTGGACAGAGAAAGAGCACTCCAGGGCCATTAGATTTAGAAATCCAGACCCTGGGGTCATTCTGACCATGCGTACAAGCAGTCCTACAATAATAAAACAGTCAGGCATTTAAGGGGAGAAAGCACATTGCAATGTGGAATAGTTTCCATTGCAAGTTGCCAATTTGAAATGATCTTTCTCTGACACGATTTAATTTGAAAACTACTGAGGTCATTTCCTTTTAACTCAGTTCTACATAAGCAAAACTGCATTAACCAGTTAATTCAATGAAACGAATAGTTGAATTGATTTTTTTGAGAATGGAATTGACCAGTTATTTTCAATTAACTTGTCTGCTTTCTTCAAAGGGGCATGTAGGTAGAGCCCAATGCTAATGGATATGGAGGGCACTGAACAGAGTAGCCATCAAATCCTGTCTGTTGCCTCCTAGGGGCCCCAGGCACTATGCAGAATTCAGAGATACAGGGTATGTGATGCTGTGTTGGGAGTGAGCTTGCGATCTACCTTGGAAAGATGAGCCACCAAAGGATAACTAACGTGCAAAGCAGGAGAGGGAGAAGGAGCACAGGCAATAAGGCAATTTATAATTTAGAATGTTCTAGAAGAGGGCTAGTGTCTGGGAAGACTTTATGGAGCAATTAGAACTGAGTGATAAAGTTTGGCTGGGCAGAAGGTGTGGACAGCGAGAAAAGTGAGGGCAGCCAGGGACGGGTGCTGGAGGGTGGCCAGTATTGGGCCAAATGGTGGAGAAATAGGATAAATAAAAAGGCAATTGAGTAAAGTGAAGGCAAAACCCAAAGGGCCTTATTTTCCAAATTAGGCTTCAATGTGGATAAAAGGTGGGCTAAATGCCCTCAGGCACAGAATGAAGACAAAGCTAGTGAAAGTGTATGTGACACTGGCAGGGATAGGTTTGTGGTAAGACCAACCACAATCCCTACCTGATAAATGTATCTCCACCACTGGTCCGCCTCTTCACTTGCCCATCATTCCTAATCAACACTGTTTATCAGCTACATGAGTGAGAGGAAGGTTTTTACTTCTCTTAGACGCCTGCCTTACAATTGTTCTTCCTCATGAGATAGCCTCCTACATTCTACCAAGATAGAGATTAAAAAGAAAATTGACAAAAAAAAAAAAAAATGACATCCAGAAATTTAAACTAAAGGAGTAGCATAAACATAGTGATGTTGATTCTTCATATCCCTATATTAATTTATATGTTTCTTTTTTTTTTTTTAAAGATTTTATTTATTTATTTGAGACAGAGAGCACATGAGGGGGGGAGGGTCAGAGGGAGGAGCAGACTCCCTGCAGAGCAGGGAGCCCGATGTGGGACTCGATCCCGGGACTCCAGGATCATGACCTGAGCCGAAGGCAGTCGCTTAACCAACTGAGCCACCCAGGCGCCCAATTTATCTGTTTCTAATTCTTCTCCAGGTGACTGAGAATAAAACCTTCTCTAAGAGTTGTCATGAAGATTAAGTGGTAACATTGATTAAAATGGATCTAACTTTACACTAGGCGCCTACCAAGCACCCAGTAGATATAAGCTGCCTTTTGTCATAGATCTATGAGGCTTTGTATTCACCTTTGCCAAGCTGTAATTTTTTTTTTAATAGCAGCATTTCAAATATGTATGGTAGACTTCTCATACCCCATTCCCCTACACACTTATACATCTAGAAATGAGCACAGGACTTAGGTCTAACCACGTATATTCTATTTTCCTAAACAGAGTATGTAAGTCAAAGTTGGACATGATTCAAGCCAATCAGTGAGTCTCTTTTCCTCTGACATTACTAACTGTATGGATAACTTAAGTTAGACCTGCTATGGGCCCCAATACATAGAATAATCCTGAGTATAAAGGTAATAAACACAGTTGGCGGGGGGAGTGGAGAGAGAGAGAGACAGAGAGAAGACAGACAGAGGGAATTTGTGATATCTTTTGAGATTCTTATAAATCAGAGCAACTTTTGAACTTTACATCTTTACTTGAACCAATAATTTTTCTCTCTGCCTAAACTGGTTAGAGATGCGTCCCTTACAATTTAAAGAATACTGGCCATTGGAGAAAGACATCATGACCTCACTGTATAAAGAAAGAAACTGAAGCCTTGAGATTGTAAAGACGTATTCAAAGCCAGATGGCTGGTTAATGGCACAGAGATGAGACCAACCACCTCAAAGTTTTCATCTACAACATGGGCTCATGAGTCAGCCCTTTCCTTCTGGGGTGTGGCTGGCCATCCTCAGGCCTTTAATCTTAGCAAGCTCCCTGTTACCATAACGTCTCCAGCTGCAGACAAGACAATGCCCTAAATCTTCACTTTCCCAAGCTTTCAGTTTCCAGTTGTCCAAGAAACACTCTTAGTATGCCTTCCACCCTCATACTTTACAAGCAACCTCAGAACTCCAAACCTCCTGTAGCAGTCATCATCACATCTCAGTATCCTGACTTTTGTCATCCCATGAATCTGACTCTACCTCCTGAATATACCTCCAGAAACCCAGATACTGTGTCTGTGATGCTCATTTCATCCAGAGGTCTTCAGACGGTCTCAGCTTGTCCTGGGACACCACGTCGAGGTCTTGGATCTGGGCTCCTCCCCTGAGCTCAACTGCCTAGTCAATGGCTCGGTGTGGATATCCACTCCCCGCCCCCCATGGTGGCTTCTGTTTGGAATGAAGTTCTTCCAAATAGAGACAACTGCCTCCTTTTCATCAGTTAAATCTCAGCACAAATGCCATTTCATCTCGAGGGCCTCCCCCCTCTCTCTTGACCAAATGATCCCTTTTACAGCCCCTACCCTCACTCTCTAATACTCCATTTTATTTCTACTATTTTATTTATTGTCTTCACATTTATCTTATTCTAGAATAGATATGACTTATTAATTTGTCTACATGCTTATTATGTTTCCCCCTTGTGTCAGTTAGATATTGCTATGGAACAAGGCACTCACTGGTTTACAACAGTACACGTTTCTTATTATGTATTTCCTATGTCTCCAAAAGTCTAATGGGTCAGCAGGGTAGTTCTGGTCTTGGCTGGGCTTGCTCACGTAGCAGCCTCTAGAGGTTACCTGGCCCTCAGCTAGGGTGCCTGGCCTCCCCTCTATCCTCTTTCATCTTCCAGCAAGTTAGCTCGGGCTTATTCACAAGGCAGTGACGGAGTTCTGACAGAGAGAGAGAGTGTAAAAGTGTGCAAGACTTTGTGTCATTTCTGCCACAGTCCATTAGCCAAAAATAATTGCCAGGAAAAAAGAGTCAGTGTGCAAGTGTACTACCAGAGGGCACAGTGTGAAAACCTGAAGCCACAAGCAATGTGCCATGTCCTCTAACAGAATCTAAGCCCCTTGAGGGCAAGTGCCTCATCTCCTTAGCTGTATCCTCAGCACTTAAGACAGTGCTTAGCAAAGAGTGCATATATATATATATATAATAATTTCTGACTGACCGATTAGAAACTTGGGCTCCTTGCTTGGTGTCAAATGCTCTCTCTCCACTCTGTGTGGTCTATGAACTCATTCAAAATGATAACTGTGTATTTTTATACTATGAATACAATACACTCAATGGATGTAGTCTCTTTTTTTAATAGCAACTGTTCAGCTAAGAGGAAATTGATAGACGTTTATAGGGTCCCCACGAAAAAGGCCTGATATCTAAGCAGAGGGAAGCACATAAGGGAGCATTGTTTGGGGTTGGATGGTGGGAGGGTTTGAAGAGGGTGGGGACAGAAATGCACTGCTGGAATGGAAGTGCCATAGGGACAGGGATGGTGTTTCCATGATTCATGGCCATGCCCAACGCCAAGCCCTGTGCCTTGCACATTGGGTAGCTGATACTTCTATTAATTGATGGAGTAAATGAGGAAAGTGTATGTTCATGTCTAGGAAGCCCAGGGAATTTGCAGGGTATAATACATACACCTCTGGGGAGTCACTCTGGGAAGGAGAGCCAGAAAGTTGAAATACAGGAGTTCTGAACTCAGACAAGATGTGTGGAGCAGGAGACTGCATTTCTTGGTGGTGTCTTAGAGGAGATGTGGAATTTCAGAAGCAGAGGAGAAAGGATGAGAGGGGAGGGTGATATCTGAGGCTTAGGGTGAGGCCTACCCAAAGGGAGAGGGTTGATTCACCGAGGAAAAGAATGCTTGTGCTGGTGTCTCCAGGAGAGGGAGAGAGACAGGTCAGAGGAATTTTGGTCCTATCTGTGTCATTCTGACAGGAATCACAGCAGTGTGAGCTCTTGTCCTCTCTCCAAACCCTTCTGAATGTCTTCATGTCCTAGACCAGACCAAAACACTCTGATAGGAATTATTTGATGTGCTCTAATTTAAGATCTCTGCATGCAAATACTAGTTCCAGGCTGTGTGGGGGCCACCCAAAATTTGGGGTGGGGCCAGGGATATTTCAAACATCTTTACCCTTCAAGTTGACCATATGTGCTTAATTGGGTTGGTGCTCTGGCCGTGGGGCCATCCCCCACATGCCCTGAGTGGGGCTGAAGCTCCTATTGGTGCTTTTAAGCCCCGAGAGGCCTGTGGGTAGCGCCATGCTGGGTCCCATGAAGGTAAAACCAAGCTGGCTTTGGAATTGAGGATTATTGCTCCCAGGCTCTGCCTCTTACATATTAAGCAATTAATATCTGTGCCATCCTGTGAGGACACAGGAAAGCACGCACATCTTCACATATGGGCACCAGATGACTTGGATACAGAGCTGTCTCAGCTGCTTTTAGCTCCCCTTGAAAACACCAGTGGAAGCAAGCATATAATGTGTTCAGAACATTTGCCACATTCTATATGTGTTTAATAGAAAAGACCCTCACTTTTCTTCATCACGGCACTAGACTTCCTTTCGTAAGTGGAGATCCAAAGATTGGAAAGAAACAGAAAGAGCACAGTATTCTACTTCTTTAGCTTGTTTCTCTATCTGTAAAAACATGGGGTGTTAAACCCATTGTACAGATATGCTGTGAGGATTGGAAATCATATATACAATGGTTTCCAATCATACAGTAGGTATTCCATAAATGGCGGATGCCCTTCCTGCTGTTGCTATGATTGTCACTGTTATTATTATGATCCTATACACACAGAAATTTCTCTCAGAGAAGCTGGATGACCGGTTAAGTAAGGTGAGGCAAGAAACTCTTGCAGTAGACAGCTGAATGAATCGCTTTGGCTGCATCCCTACTCAGAAGCCTGCTGGAGACTATCCTTTGAAGTAACAATATCTCACACTTTTGTATCACTTCGCTGTTTCCAAGAGCATTTACAATCTTCTCTGGTGCCTCAATCAGAATAGGCTCTGTTACGTTGCAGTAGTTTCAAGTAATTTTCAAAAATCTTCATGATTTTAATGAACAAAGGTGTATTTCTCATTCGTGTTATATGTCTATCCTGGGTTGGCAGGGAGCCTTGATCACAAGAAATCTAGGGTGATGGAGCCAGACTATGTCAGTTGTTGGTCACTGGGCCAGAGGGAAAGAGAGCTCTGGAAAGTCTAGAACTGGCCATTAAATGCCCTGGCTTGGAACTGACATGTGTTACTTCTGCTCACAACTCAAATATCTATCACACGGCCTCCCTCAAACCCACGGGGACAGAAGTACACTCCTACTATGTACCTGGAAAAGAGCTAGAAATCATTGGTGAAGAGCATTGGTGATAGCCATATTTTGCTATCAAAACCATTCTTTGAAGTGGGGAGAACCAATATCATCACTCAGATCTTACTGAAAAGGATAACTACACTTAAAGAGAAGACTGTCAGTCACATGGGTGGAAGGAAAATGGGGCTATTTTTGCCAATCAGAAATAACTTTCCATATCCTTAGAAAGTGATATAAGAATCGTAATTCTTGGCACTCCCTTATTTCCCAGAGATACTTCTTATTATTTCTGTGACAAACTACCACTCTATTCAAACCCACTTGCTTCTCTCTACTTGCTTACCTCTTTAACCAAGCATTTGTAAATTGCTTTTTCTTGTGGAATTTTATAAAAGCAGAGAACTGCAGTTATAAGGGACACTAAAAACTGGTTGTTGGGTTATCTATTACTTTTTACCAAAATACCTCAAAGCTTAATGGTTTAAACCAACCAATTTATTTTACTCACTGGTGTAGGTCAGGAATTTGGGATGGATTTAGATTGGTGATTCATCTCCAACCCATAGGTCATCAGCTGGGGTAGCTGCGGCTGGATGAGCCACTTCCAAAATGGCTTCTTCACTCATATGTCTGGCACTGTGGTGCTCCTTGGCTTTCTCCCTCTCCCTCTATTACTTCATATCCTCCAGGACCTCTCAGTAGAGCTTGAGCTTCCCACAGCACGGTGGCCTCTGAGTAGCTGGACTACTTAACATGGCGGCCTGGGGCTCTAAGGGTAAGTGTTTCAGTGACCTAGTTTCAGAAATCCCCCAGTGTCATTTCCATCGCAATTGGTCAAGTAAGTCACTATGGGAGCCCACATCCAAAGGGAGGTGTTTAGACACCTTATCCTGATAGGAAAATATCCCCTCTGTCTCATTACCAAAAGTTTAGAAATGCTGAGTGCCTTGCCAAAGTTGAACAGGTCTCTAGATTCCCATCCAGTTTCCTGCCATTAACCATATTTGCCCTTTCTCTCTACACACTACAGCCTTTCTCTGGGCCCGAGATTCTTTACTCATAAACATATGAAACTGGAAAGATGATCTCTAAGGTCGCTTTCTCTCTAACATATATTTAACGAGTCCTATAATTTGCATCTCTCCTTCAAATTTTCCTCAGAATTCTCCCCCCATGAAAGCTCTTCTGATTAACAAAACCTGGCTTTAATCACACACTCTCCATTAGTGAATTTCCTCAGCACACATGTGGGTAGGTTTTGCACTAAGATCAAGTTCTGTGCTTGTTTTAATGTGTCACAAGTCCCAATTCCCAGTGACTTCATCCGACATTGATCTCTTCCTTCCAAAAATTCCCATTACATTTTTAGTTCAAACCACAGAATTTGGCCTTTGAGGACATGGTGTCTTGCATTGCTTTTAAATTGTTTCATGTGTATAAGTTATGTCTTGCCAATTGGACCTTAAGCTTTATGGCACTATCCATGCTTTATTCTTTTAAGAACTTAGCACAGTAACGTGTGCAAGAAGTGGGTAGTAATGCCTATTGTTGATGTTTGTTTCTTCTTCTGTTCTTATACTTACACATTACTATTTAGCTTGTCACTTCACTTTTTGGTTAGTTTACCAAGAGCAGAAGCTTTATTTTATTACATTGGTATCCCTCTAAAGAATTGTATACTCCAGTGTATCATTCATGACACATACTTAATAAATTTCCCTAGGTAGCTCCCTCTTTCTGATTTGCTAATCCAAGAGTTGTATCCACACCAGGGAACTTTTTCCAAAACTGACCCCCCGATTCTTTCTCTGTAAATGATTCAATATTTTCTTACAAAACCACATCATTATCAGACTAAGAAATTGAATATCAATGCAATAATGTTATTTAATATATAGCCTATAATCCAAATGATCTAAAAAGTCCTGAAAAGATTTGGAAAGATCTGAAAAGATTTTTTTCAACACTTTTTTCTTTCTTTCTTTTTTTTTTAAATTTATTTATTTATTCATGAGAGACAGAGAGAGAGAGAGGCAGAGGGAGAAGCAGGCTCCCAAGGAGCAGGGAGCCCAATGCGGGACTCGATCCCAGGACCCTGAGATCATGACCTGAGCTGAGGGCAGACGCTTAACCATCTGAGCCACCCAGGTGCCCAACACTTTTTTCTTTATATGTTTTTGGTTTTTTATCCAATCTAAAATCATACATTGCATTTAGTGGTCATGTCTCTTTAAACTCCTTTAGTCTTCACAAAATTGACTTATTTGAAGATTCCAGGCCAGTTGTTTTGTAGGTTATCTCCAAACCTTAATGGTTACATACATGGCCAAACATTTTGAATTAGAAAACTCTATGGGTGATGTATAATTCCCACGGTCTCCTTAAGGAGGCACATAGTTCCTGTCTGTCCCATTATCAGGGATGCTAACTTTGAATACTGTCTCGCAGTTGGTATTTACCAGATTTCTCCACTGTAAAGGTACTCTTTTCATTTCTAATTAGGTGAACTCTGGAGTGATAGTTTGAGATTATGTATGTAACCTATCCTTCCATAGCTTTTCATGTGATGCTTTCAGGACCCACTGATGATCCTTGGCCAAGTAAATTCTTACATCGGTGATGTTATATTGTTAGCTACTGTTTCAATCCCTATTTTCCATATCAGTATAAATTCATGGATTTTTTCTTTAATCCAAGTGTTATAACTCTCTACCACGGTTGTTTTTTTTATCCTTTATAAACTTTATTTTTCTTATTGACACGAAATTCACATATAATAATATATTAGTTTCAGGTATACAACATAAAGCTTTGATATATGAAGATATTGTGAAATGATCGCCACAGTAAGTGTAGTTAATATCCAACCCCACCCATAGTTACAATTCTTTTTCTTGTGATGACTTTTAAGTTGTTTTTTGATGATCAAATTGTTTCACATTCGGCCAGTGAGAGTTTCTTCAACCTGGGTACTAGGCCATTTTGACGGGTCTTTGAGATGCCCTTGGATTTCTAACATAAGATTTCTAGGCTTGTCATTTTCCTGACACATTTCCACTGGACCATGACTAGTGTTAGCAGAGAATAGAAGTGAGAAGCCATGGTCTGGATTTTAGAAATCCTCACGGTTACTGAGGTACAGTTAATTTTAATTGAATTTTATGAAAGATAAGTGTACAGAAGTGAAAGTTCCTTTTGGAGGAGGACTGATGAGTTATGTAATTTTTGAAAGCTTTTTTAGTTTCCTTTTCATTTTAATGACTGCAAGCTGGTTTGATATTCTTGGGTGTCTTGCTCTAAGAACTTTGAGTTCTTTCCTTTTCCTATCTGAATGCCTGAAGACATCATTCTTTATTCTCAATTTTCAGTAATATAGGTAGGATTTATTTTAGTGATGAAGGTTTATCAGATTTTCTTGTAACATGATATACGCTTTCTGCTTTTTAAAAAATTTTACATTGTATCTATGAATGTATCTTTTTTAAAGAGAGAGAGCACCTGTAGGTGAGGAGGTTGTGGGAGGGGGGGCAGAGAGAGAGGGAAAGAGAGAATCTTTTTTTTTTTTTTTTTGCTGAGAAATGTATGTTTATTCTGATACAGTTGTACAGCTAATCTAGGACAAATTACCAAATAAATTCTACATTCTTTCTTCAGGACTGGGGTTTTTCGATGACTTCAAATCTAGGATCTTCAAATTTGAAGTCCGGGAACGTATTCATGTCTGCTTTACCATACATTTGCTTAAGCTTAGAAAAGCTCCCTCTCTAGGTCTTGCTGGTACTCTGGGCCAGTATCAGCGGGTCCTCCAGATGCCTGTCGCTTAGTTCTGTATTCTCTAATCTTGTCCACGAAGAGTTTCTGCACAGGATCAAGTTCCTTATTAAATGCCACTGCTGAAACACCAATGTTCCTCCCCAAATGAGCTGAGACTGCGGACCGAATGAGAGAGGAGAACCTGAAGAGCCTCTGAGGAATCATGGTGATTCTGTTACTTGCACTCACTCCTGAGCTGCCACAGCCTCCGCGGCCACCACAGTTCTACTTCCGGCCCTGGCTCCGCCCTGGAAAGAGAGAATCTTAAGCAGGCTCCATGTTCAAAGCAGAGCCCAATGTGGGGCTTGATCTCAAGACCCTGAGATCATGACCTGAGCCAAAATCAAGGGTCGGATGCTTAACCAGCTAAGACACCGGGTGCCCCTCCACCTTTTTTTAAAGTAGGTTCCATGCCCAGCATGGAACCCAATGTGGGGATTGAACTCACAACGCTCAGATCAAGACCTGAGCTGAGATCAGGGGTCAGACACCTAACTGACCAAGCCATCCAGGTACCCCTGTGAATGTATCTTTTTTCTATTTGTTGACTTCTATGCTTTAGAGATACAAATTATTTTTATATGTTTATCTTTAATTTTATAATCCAATATATTTAATCTTCCCATTTTTTCTTAGTCTGCATTCACTGTGATGACATGCTCTTTTCCTCTGCATTATTGATAGATTTCTTCCAATGACATTCATTTTCTTTCTTATTTCTCATATTTGTTATGGTGTTCTTTTGACCTTCGATTTGTTTCCTTAGCTCAACAGTCTCTCTTTTCATCTCATTTGGCTGTTGAACCTCTTAACTTTGAGATTTTGTTTTGTTGAGTTTGTGTTACTAAGCTTTCTTAGTTGCCATGAAGACATTGTGAATATCTATATCTTTACTTTCCTTGATTTCCTCTTCCAGGTTCTTGCCTTTATGCATATTTTGCATCCTATGTCCTTTTGATAATTCTTATGCTGGCTATATTGACATAATTGCCATGTTGTTTCTCTCTATATTGTTCATGCTTGGGCAGCGCTCTGTCAAATTTCCATTTACTCTGACCTAGCGTGAGTGACTTCTTAACTCTGTTTTATCTCTCTTTCATCTCTCCTTCCTTCTAAAGTACAGGCTAAGGGCTGGGTATTTCTTCTTTTCCCACTTTTGTGTAAGGGGTCAGGCAAACTTTTTTTTTTTAATAGACTACCTGGATTAGCTCTCTACTCTGAGATAATCTTTAAAGTCTCAAAGGTACATTCACCTAAACTTGGCATTCATCCCACCTTCGTGGGAGAATATTCTCAGGTGTGAAGTCCTTTCTGAATTCAACATGAGTCCCAGGAGACTTCACTCCCTGCAGTGAGAGATGGCTCCGCCCTCTCCTTTCCACAAGGCACCCTGCTCCTTTATTTCCCCCCCACACTCAGAAATTGAGGGAGATTATGTTATTATTCAGTATCCTTCTCTATTATTACTTTTACTATTTTTAAAAGATTTTATTTATTCATCTGAAAGAGAGAGTAAGAGTGGGGGAGGGGCAGAAGGAGAGGGAAAAGCAGATTCCCTGCTGAGCAAGGAGCCTGATGTGGGACTCGATCCCAGGACCCTGAGATCATGACCTGAGCTGAAGGCAGATGCTTAGCCAACTGAGCTACCTAGGTGCCCCGCTTCTCTATTATTTTTAATCAAAGGGGCTATTAGCAAATATTTTCAAGGTTTTTCAGCCTCAAATAATATGACTTTGGTTGGGGGTGACATTAAGAACAAAACTTGTTTCGTCTCTGCTCTTAAATATACTGTTTATTTCTTAGGCCATCACTTTTTGAAGCTTGAAATATTAGGTTGGTTCTTTCCTTACTTGGTGGCAGCTTATAGATTTTTTTCAAAAATGTTTTATTTGACTAGATACTAAGGGAGTGAAAAAATGTGAGGCAGTTTCAGTCATTGTAACATGGAAATTCTCCCTTCATTCCTCCTCCCTCTCTGGTTATAATATCAATCCATGCCCATTGTAGAAAGTTTAGAAAACACCCAGGGGAAAAAAAAAGAGAGAAAGAATGAAAGAGAAAGAAAAGAAGTAAGGAAAGAAAAGTAAGGAAGGAACTCCAAATAATAAGCATTATAATCTTGACAGGTTACAGCTTTTTCTACAACTATATTTTTAAAACCAAAACTTGGATTACAGTATATTTAACATTTTGAGTCCTGTTGCATTGGACTCATTTGACCAAGTAATTGCTCTTTTCAAAAATACAACCTAAAGACTACAAAATACTCCATATATGGATTTTCCAGAATTTTGTCAATTATTATTGTGTTACTGTTTTAGGTTATTTCTTGTTTTTCAATATTCTAAACGATGTTGTTATGAGCATTTTTATTTGTAAATCTTTGTCATCAGTTGATTTATTTTTGTCAGCTACAAGGCTAAAATTGAAGGCATTGCATCCAAAAGTTAGAACTTTTAAAGTCTCCTAGTGCACTTGCCAATTTGTTTTTTCAGAAACGTTTACCTCGTCTAAATAATATGAAATAAAAGTGTCCACCCTACACTGCCCACCTCACTTTACTCCCGCCTTGCTGTGTGAGGCTTTACTTCCCCTTGCCTTTCTGGCCTAGACCTGGGTGCTGCACACACTAGGTGCTCAGTGGGTGCTTTCAGGATGGATGGGTATTCACACTCCTCAGGGTCGTACTTATTGCCTTAGTCTGTGGCTTAGCAGGTGGGTGAAGACAACAACCGAGGAAGTAAAATTTGGGCAGCTTGACAAGTGCTCTCCCTACACTGTTTCATGGCTAGCCACCTCTGGAGTCCCTGCAGACACTCGTGTCCAGGGGCTGGTGGAGATGTGAGCCAGGCAGCTGAGAGCCTGGGCCACGGCAGAATGGAGTCCTGCTCCTACTGCTGCTGGATCTATAAGGAAAGCAGGCTGCAGTCCTTGCCCTGGGGAGAAGTGCATGGCACCAGACTGGACTTATCTCTTGGCTTGCCCCTGATGGGCAGGTCTTTTCCAATGAGTTCTCCGGATGCCCTTACTCCGCGAGAATGTGCCATCTGAGCTGACCACACAGACCATCTCAGGAAGCACCAGCACGGCGGCGGTAACTGCCATTCTCAGAACCCAGGTCTCAAGCTACCTAAAAAGCAGTTCGGTGAAGCCACTGGACCTCCAATCCGGTTGCCCTGCTGGTAAGGCTCTTTCCTTCAACAATGACTAAGCGAAACTGCATTGCAGTTGGTGTGTCATGGTGGGCCACCTAATGAGCGCAAAACAGTCTACAAGCTCCTGAAGTCACGGTGATGAGCAAGGCACGGTCTCTCTCCTTCATGGGCAGAAAATACCACTCTCCCCAAGGAGATGGCAGAACAATGAGCAGGTGCATGGCTGAGGGACCACTAGCCCGACAGCCCCAGCAGTCCAGGCCAGCAAGGAACTCCACATTCTTAGTCCTCCCTTCTTCCTCCCGAAGGTTCTTCGGTATCTACAGACAGGCAGTGATGAAACCTGGAAGGGGCAAGTGGTCCCGGAGGGGCAAGGAGAGGTGTGTTGCTGACAGTGTCTGTGATGTGCTGATTCCAGTTTCCTGGGAGCTCCAGGTCTCAGCACCAATTGGCAGAGCCAACCTCTCTTTCCCAGAGACCCTGGCGCCCGCAAACACTGGCTGGGAGGTTCATTTCTGACACTTCCTTTTCATTTATTTGCTTTTCCTTTCCTTCCTTTCTGAATCATTCCTGAGCTCTGTCAGCATTTTTTTTCATCCTCACTATTGCTGAGCTAACTCACATCTAAGATTTTCTAACTTGAATTTGTTTTTCTTTCGTTGCTTCTACTACTTTCTTAGTGCCCATTACCTGTATTGAACTATTGAGTTGTGGTTTTTCTCTGCTTCATGGACATAGTTTTTGGCCTGTCTCCATTTTCTGTAGGTTTGTAATTCTGAGTTATCCTTTTTTCTCTTCTGTGGTTGGCAGAGTAAAGTCCCCTCAAAGTTGTCCGCATCCTAATCCCCAGAACCTGTGTGTATTTATGTTACATGGCAGAGACGCATTACGTTTGCAGATAGCATTAAGTTTGCTTTTCACTTGGCCTTAGAGAGGGAGATTATTCTGATCAGCTGGAGTGGTCCAATGTAACCACAAAGGTCCTTTAAAGTGGACGAGGAGGGAGGCAGAAGAGGAGCCGAATGAGAGAGATTTGAAGATGCTACATTGCTGGCTTTGAAGACAGAGGAAGAGGCTGAGAGCCAAGGAATGCAGGTGGCCTCTTGATGCTGGAGAAGGCAAGGAAACAGATTCTTCCCCAGAGCCTCCAGAAGGGAGGCAGCCCTGCTGACATCCTGATTTTAATCCAGCAGGTCCCAATTTGGACTTCTGACTTCTACAACAGAAAAATAATACACATGTTTTGTTTCAGGCCACTAAATTTGTGGAAATTTGTTACGTCAATAGAAAACGAATATGCCCTCTTACAATATCTTTGCAGGAAGTTCCAGTGTGGTTCTCTGCTGTTACCTATTGGAGGTGAGATGAGAATAGGCAGAGCTGCCGGGCTCACTCTGGCATTCCCAGTCCCTAGCAAGCTATGTTCTGGAGGGGGCAAGTCTCCTCCTGTGCATGGGCTCCCTCTCCATCTCCCGAAATGGAGTTGAAGTAACAGAATCCTATTATTTTTACCTTTACTATTCCAGAAAGTATTTTACTAGACTTTGACTTGGGGACGAATGGAAATTGGAGAATGCTCTGCTTCTTTCTCAGTTCCTTTTTACCCTCCTTCCATCTGTCAATGGGCAAATCCTTTCTGATTTTTTTGAGGGCGGAGGAGCGAAGGAGAAGGGAAAAAGCAGGAGAAAGAAGCTTGGTGAGTGGAAGAAAGGCAGGACAAGAAACGCTGAGGAGAGCGGTTCCACGTTCATCAGCTCAGGCTTCAGATGAAGGTCAAGCTTTCTGTAAGTATGACTGATCCCTCCCCCACACCTTCTTGACTTTCGCTTTCTCAGTCCGGGTGTGGCCATGGAGTTCTGGAAATCAGACTCCTGCATTTTGGTAGAATTTTCAAACAAGCAGCTCTTATGTTGAAAGACTCACATCAGATCGTGGATACCATATGCATCACCTCCCATCTCTGCCCCTCCAGTTACGTGTCACGTATGCGTGGTGTGTGTGCGTACACACACACACACCCTCACACTCACACACACCCCTATGAGTTACAAGGACCAGCGGAAGGCAAAATTCCTCCACAGACTGATGAGGCCGATGGAATATATCAAGAGTGTCTCATTATGCACCTCCTATGCGGGAGAAATGCAAATGAATTCAAGTACAAGCGCGAGTTCCAAGGAGCCGCAGCGAGGCGTCGGGCTGCAGCTTGCTTATTACACTCAGTTGCCTGTTGTTCGCGCCATCGCCGATTTGCACCTGCAATTACCTCTTCACACCTGGGAGTGCACAGGTTTTGTTGATTCCATTTCAGGAATGCTCAGCCTACGTGTTTCCCAGAATAAAGAGCCTTCTAGAGCTCTGTATTCAGATACCAAGGTGACAATTACTGGTGTTCTTGATTGTTTAAAAAAGAAAGTAGGAAAAGGAAGAAAGAGAGAGAGAAGCTGCAGAAACAAAAGAGAAAGTACGCACACCTACCTCCAAAGGAACTGGGTTTGCAAATCTGGGAACTTTCAGCCTCTGTTGCTTTTAAGTATCAGTGAACTCAACCCCCACTAACAAGATACAGAAATTCCACGAACAGCTCGCAGGACAGACTGTGTCATTTTCTACAAAGGCGGCTGTAAATCATCTATACTGCAAGATTCTCTGTGGTGATAACAAGGTATTCAAAATGAGAATGAGTCTGAGATAATCTTCAAAAGGTTCCCAAGTGAAATCTGCCCCCCCCTGCCCCCACTCTCCAGAAGATTCCTCTGGAAGAAAGCAGATGCAAACACGTCGCTCTAGGTTGTTGAGCCTGACATGATTTTCTGCACCTGTGCTCGGAATTGCCTGTCGTTTCTGGATGAGGGGCATTACATGAGAGGAGGCTGAAGTTCAGCGGGCACCCTAGGTCAAATCATCTGATGGTTTGCTAGCCCAAAGCGAATGAACCATACCTTCTGACAGGGCAGCAAGTGGTTCTTCCTTCTGGGCTCTTCACACACAGTTGAGTGCAGTTCGGACCTGGGAGGCCCAGCGGTAGCACCAAGCTGCAAAGATAAATGATAAACATGGGAAGGGCTTTCCTGTGGCCTCTGAGTATATTGCGAAGCTAAGAAACAGGGGTGTGGCCCCAAGGTACACGGGCTACTAGAGTAAGACCGTCAATATTTGTGAGGCTATGCTAAGAATGGAAAGCATTTCTCGATGTTTAAAAATGCATTTTTCTTAATAAGAACAATGGTTTGGGGGCACAGATTAAATCATACTGTCATGTGCCACGCCCTTCACATGCAACCAGATTCTAAAAATTCTGTGCGGTGGCGCCTCTTACTGTCAGCCTGTCACAGATCAGGACGCTGACATCTGAACTCAAGTACATTTTCCAAGGACTCATGAGTATTCATTTTTAGAAAAAGTGTTCCTTTTTTTTTTTTTTTTAAAGATTTATTTATTTGACAGAGAGAGACAGCGAGAGCAGGAACACAAGCAGGGGGAGTGGGAGAGGGAGAAGCAGGCTTCCCGCTGAGCGGGGAGCCCGATGTGGGGCTCGATCCCAGGACACTGGGATCATGACCTGAGCCGAAGGCAGATGCTTAACGACTGAGCCACCCAGGCACCCCTAGAAAAAGTGTTCCAATTCAGTGTGCTTGACTCCAGAGAATGAACTCTTGGACATTGGATCTACAGATAATTTGTAAATATATATTTGTGGAGAGAAAGGTAGTCTTAGTACATTTTTTTCTCTTGGATTCAATATTTGATGTTGACCTGAAACTGTCTTTGACACACCAGGATGCCATGGTTGGGAAAAGCGAACTGAGAGAGATTCATTTTGAGTAACATGCCATCATTTTCAAAGTGTACTTCCTGAGCACTTTATGTGCATAGAAGCATCTTGATATTCGCCACGCAGTCTGTAGACCAGCTAATAATGTAATAAATTTATGCATGGGAATCTTAGCGGTTTCTCCATGGGCCCATGGAATGAGCAGTAAGACTCAAGCTAAATTTCCTGCATTTCACTCAGCTGAAAAGATCAAGGAATGTGGACCGACTCCAGGAAATCCAAGAGCAGTTGACAAGCTATATTTTCATATGGTTGTCTTTCAGAAGGAAGACATCGGGGTGAAACAAGGTATATCTGGGAATTATTCCGCTCAAGACTGGACACATCAATGGAATATTTCTCCAGGGCACATTTGTGCTGTGTCAGTTTTTTCGTTGAAGAAATCTAGTTTCTGCTTTCCCTATTTACTTTCCCTATTTTCTGAAAGAGACTGTAAATTCACAGTAGCAGATGGTACCTTCTCCGAAACACTGTCAGGCAGACCTGAGAGCACAGAGGGACAGACTCAAGCAGGCAAGACAAAATCAGCACTAAAATCCCATTTTAAAGGAATAGTGTAGAAGTTTAGAGACATCATCTAGTTCTTCAAATCAGTAGGCATTGATGGAGGATCTATCTGGCAAAGGCACTGTGCCATGGTTAGCTGCTGGTACAAAGGGAGAATGAAAAGATGAGAAGGAGGAATTATTCCCTTCTTCTAAGAAACTTACACTTCTGTGTGTAAGACGGACACGTGGACCACTAGCTAACATACAAATGTAAGGGCTAAATAGTGCTAACTACTGGCTAAGAAATGTGAGTGTATAATCTTGTCTGGTGCTTGCTGAGAAGAGGGCAGTAGAGAGAAAACTTAGGAGTTTCACAGTGTTGACATTCGTGTGCTTAGAGTACAAGATGTGAATGATTAGATGTTGAGGGGTTTGTTCAAATAGAGTGAGTTTGGTGATATTGACCCTGGAGTTAACCTGGAGCAACCACGTCCCACGTGTAAGCTGCAGGCCTCAGGAAAACAGAAGAGGTAGAGAGGACTCACTGCAAGTTCATCATAAGAATGATGGGGGCCATGAGCACTCTTTTTTTTTTAAGATTGTATTTATTTATTTGACAGAGAGAGACACAGTGAGAGAGGGAACCCAAGCAGGAGGAGCGGGAGAGGGAGAAGCAGGCTTCCTGCCGAGCAGGGAGCCCAATGCTGGGCTTGATCCCAGGACCCTGGGATCATGACCTGAGCCGAAGGTAGACGCTTAAGGATTGAGCCACCCAGGCGCCCCTATGAGCACTCTTTTTGCATGCGAAGCTTACCACTAATAATATTTCATCCCCACATGATATTTGCTTATAATCAGCAAGTCAGAAATTAAAACATGAGGTCAAATGTTAGCAAAGAATATGAGGCTAGATATCTTATTTCTATACATGATTGATTGATTCATTCAACATTTCCTGCATGACTGACCAGATATCATGCCTAGCACTGGGGCTATGGAGAGAAATAGCCTCAATCTCACATTTGCTTACCATTACATGTTCTTTTTTTTTTTTTTTAAGATTTCATCTATTTATTTGAGAGAGAATGAGAGACAGAGAGCACTAGAGGGAGGAGGGTCAGAGGGAGAAGCAGACTCCCCGCCAAGCAGGGAGCCCGATGCGGGACTTGATCCCAGGACTCCAGGATCATGACCTGAGCTGAAGGCAGTCGCCTAACCAACTGAGCCACCCAGGCGCCCTGCTTACCATTACAAAATAAGAGATAAGCAAATGTTTTTCACTGAGGACCTGGTGGGATGCAGGGTAATGGGGTTTAGCACTTTTGCTTTTGTTTCCCATGGTCTTCAGAATTGAAGAGGAGCCACGCTTGGTAACTCAATATCTAGAAAATCTATTTCACAATCCCCCCAGTGTAGAAGCCAGCTTGGGTCTTATGGCCCATTCCTCCTACAACATTTAAAGTTCCATTTTTCTAAATTTCTTCCAAATATTCCACCCATGATGTAGGTTTGGGCCTTTCTCTTTTGGACCACCCTTACAGGTTCAAAAAGCAAATTTGTCTTAAAAATGGGGGCTTCAGAATGTCATGATGTCATGACAAATATTGCACGTGAAAAAGGTGTGCATGAAGGAGTGAGTGGTCAAGCCCAAAATGTCACGAGGGGCACCTAATGACGACTTGGTTTTCATAACCTCTGTGATTTGACATCTTCAAGTACTCTGTCAGTATTCTGCAACCCCTATCCTCTTCTGTTGTTCATCATAGCAGCTCTGTTTTCTATTTGGAGCATATTGATTTTTCAATAATCAGCAGAGTTATTGGTCTAGCAACTTCCTGTGTCTCCAGTCTCTCAATGAGAGTATGTGGAGATGTGCCCAGCTCTTCAAGGACGCTGAAGACTGACCACAACAGTCACTGTATATGATCAAAGGAGGGAGAATCCTCTGTACTCCCCAAAGGGTGGTAACATACATGGTCCTCGACTTCATGGGAACAGGGAGAACTCGGCAGAAAGTCCTGGGGAGACCAAGTTTGGCAGGCTCCTTGCCTGCTGACAGCAAAGGCATTTATGGCAGAACATCTTAGAGAGTTGAAACTTTGTGAAAAATGACTTCAGGAAGTCGTTTCAAGGAAATAGAGAGTCTTTGCTGACTCAACTTAGCAAATCCCAGATGTAGCACATCTCTTCAGCCCAAGTGTCAGGGATCTGGTAGCTGATCTTTTGAGCATATTCCTTTATCTCGAACACACTGGAAACAGGATAACATTGCCTTTCCTCAAAGCTGGTTTGCAGTTTCTTGTTTGGTCAGTAGCTATAACTGATTTATATCCTTGTCATGTTCCTATGTTATGGGAACAGAGAGGATTTGGGATCATTGACTTGGGTGGGGGGTTAAAGGAGACTTAGGGATGGTGTAGTTCAAATTCCTCATATTGTAATAGATATGGCCAGAGATACTAGGTAACTTTCTGAAGGGTACAATTAGTCAGGGACAGTGTGAGGATGAGAGGGCAGGCTTCCCCAATCCTAGTGAAGCAGTGTTTCATCCGCGGCATGCCAACTCAGCACGTAGCATGACAATGGGGGATTCTCCTCAAGCCTGAGTTACTTCCCAGCTACCAAAGCACAGCTTAGTAAGACAAGGGCTTCAGGGTCCTAAACTGACTAGCTTCCCAATAAATGAGTAGAGCTTTCAAATTAGTTTTATTCAATACCGCGTTAGATCATCATACTTCTAGAACAGTGCTCTCCCATAGAAATAGAATGTGAGCCATAGGTACTATTTTCAAATTTTTATTGGCTACATAAGAAAAGCAAAAAGAGATAAGTCAAATCAATGTGATATACTTAATTTAACTCAGGATTTCAAAACACTATGATTTCAACAACATAATCAGTATAAACTGTTACTGATGAAATAGTTTACATTTTTAAAAACACCAAGTCTTTGGAATCTAGTGTGTATTTTATTTCAGTAGCACCTGTGGCTAGTGACCACCACATTGGGCAGAACGGCTCTAGAACTAGTCCTCTTTCTGTGGCCTTAGCTGACTTCAACTTCGAGGGGAACTTCCAGTGGTTTCATTTCTGAGAAGGATATTTTCTAAACCAAAACCAAAAAAGAAAAAAAAAAAAGTCCAGGTACTGTTTTCAAGAATGAAAAGCGGCCCAGAAGATGCAGTTTAGAAACCAACATATTCAAATTTCTGGTAGATTCTAATGTTGTTTTGTTTTTTTTTTTTGAAGTGAGGGTATAGCGCATTGAAATGGGTACTTGAAAACTGTAAAGCAAATGGAGGTTGTAGATAAGCCACCCTATAGAATAAATACTGATTTCGGAATCAGCTGTTCCATTGCTTCTGGGTCAGTAGCTGTGGTTCTTTTCCTTTTGCCGGAACCCTCTCATGTTTTGCTTTGGCTAGCTGATACGGTCTCAATAACCCTATTAGACCCTCCATGGCTCTGATGCTATAAATCCCTTTAGAGCATCCTCTACAACATGCAATTTCTTCCATAGGCAATAGTCTACTTTCCTACATCATAAATCTCTTTGAAAATAAACCTTCCCAAAGTTGAACGATAGACATATATTATTGGTTGAAGTGGGGAGGGAAAGTTAATTTTTAGTATAAAATTCACAGAGATAGTCCAGAAGGTACCAGATTATGAGACTTAGAACTTTTAGAGCTGGTAGAAAAGGGGGTGGTCAGCTATGGAAAAGGCAGTTTGTGGCCCCTGTGGCCAAATAGCCTTGGTCAAGCAGAGGCTCTCAGCTCTTGGAGGCAGAGCGACTCGGTTGGTTTATGCCTGTATCTGTAAGACCTGGCACATTATGTGACCATTTGGTAGCTTCATAAAAGATTGTTCACTGGATGAATAAAGGATTAAGAAAATCAAGCCCCACATTATTTTTTCTGTTCCCTTCCAACCTCTTGCCTCTTCTGGATCCTCTGGCAGTGGTCGAGGAAGACAGGTTGGTAACCCCTGAACCTTTAAAAGCCCACACTTCAGCCAGTAAGATCAGGATCTTTCTTTCTTTACTCCCAAATCAGGAATCAGAAGGGGCCGTGGCTACTACCTCTGGCTTAGAAGAGGACCCCTTCTCCAGTGCTGCCTGCCTCTCAAATCCCCCTGCCCCACTGCCTTATACCAGGTATCCTGCAGGATGGGAGGGAGGACAGTGGGGTAAGATGGTGGTCAGGCCTCTAGTACGCTGCCTCACATCCCCTGGTTCCAGCTATGGCAAAGCTTTCCTGCTTTGTGCTCTCACCACCTCCCCTTAGGCATGCCCAGGCCTATCTGACCCCATGGTGTAGAACAGGGGTTTAGCACTCACACAAGAATCATCTGGAAATGTCGAGGCATTGAAACCCCGTAGGACACCCCTTTTCCAACAGGAGACATAAACTTGGAGACAAATGTTCATTCTTCTGTCTACACATCAGGTGGCAGGCTCTGACACTCTTCAGGACTGTCCCATATCAAATGCTCATGTCCTGCAGTGGTGGCCCACTCTCCAGGTCACCTTTGTTTTGTCTTTCCCTCCTTCCGTTTTCACTCCCCCATCCCTCACACCTGCCCCCCTGTGGACCGATCCCAAATGAACCCCTAACCAGCTTTGTCTCAGGTAGGGCTTTGGTGAGGGGGCATCCTGGCTAAAGAAGGATCCTGCCCTGACGTAATCCAGCAGAAGTGGGCTTCAGGTTCCAGTTAGTGCAGATGCTCAGTGGAGATCCACTGGGTATGGGCTTGACTGACGTGGGGAGCAAGATTCAAACATGACTCTTCATGAGGGTTGGGACACTGTGTGTGTGTGTGTGTGTTTATGGGGTGCTGGGAGGGAGAAGGGAGGGTGCTCTAAATTTCCCCCATCACAAACACCCACTGGCAATTAGCCCCATGGTCTTAGTGGAAATTGAATTTTCCTCCCAAGATCCCCTCCTTCCCACAGCAACAGGGTCTCAGAGAGTCCTTCTATGCCAACTGATGTTGAAAGCCAAATTTGACTGGAGATAGGAGGCTGAGGCTTATCCATGTTCAATATTCAAAATGTAGATTATAAGAAGGTTGAGGCTATCTGTAGCCCATAACTGGATGTGAGGAATGGACTAGATACCCTCTCCAGAGTTGTTTTGTCCCTTGTGAAGCACTTAGGTGTACGTGTTGGGGTTCAGGGAGGAAGAAAGACATCTGTGTGTATGTGTGGGACCATGAATTTAATTTTCAGAATGTGTGCTGAGTGATCTAATGGATCCTGACAACATATTCAGGGCCAGGTTAAATGACTCAGGTGGGGCAAAGATCTGGCGAGGGGAAGAGATGGTCAGAATCCATATCACAGACCACCCACTTATTACCCCAACCTCTCTCTCTCTCTCCCCCACCCCCAACACACACACTGAGTGATAGGGCAAGATGTAGCTCCAGAGAAGGGAGTATTTTTTAAAAAGGTGATAATAAAGTCCTCTCTTCTGTAAGCTTCTGAGGCAGTCTTGCTTAGGTGTGTGGCATCTAGAACAGAAGCCCAAATAGACCACCTACAAACAAATAAAAACCAGCTTCCTAATGCTCATCTCTGGAAAAAGAAGGTTAACTTCCTGCCAGAGGAGCCTCGTGAGCCTACCAGCCAGGCAAGCCGAGGACACGTCCCACCTTTCTCTTGAATTCTTCCTCCTCCCCAGGCCTGGAAAACACACCCAACTCCAGGGCAGTCTGAGCATCCCCAACCCCCGCTTGGAAGGAGAGCTCTAGGTTTAACCACAAGGCTTCTTCAACCCCAGTGCTTTGACAACACGGTTGAGGGCTTTACTGATGCTGGGGCATTTGTCTGCACCTCCTCTCAGGACGTCACTCACAGGCTGGACTAGGAAACCATAATGCCTAGGCCCGTCGCAGGAGGCCCACCACCTCTTTTGTAGCAGGCTGCCCTCCTGAGGAGTTCTCCACCTCTGACCTGCTCCTGTGCCCTTCTCACTGGGTCAGTTATGAGGTATCATTATATCATCAGCTCTGCTCTGTTTCTGGGACATCAGCTAGGCCCAGTCACACCTCAACCCAGAAGACCACCCCAAGAGGTGCTATCAGATTTTTTCTGAAGAGCCCTCCTTGTAGATTTCTTTTTCACCTGGATGTAGGATAGCTCTTTCCTTACCTGCACCTGATTGCAGCTTTGTGCCTTTAGCTTTGCCCAGAAGATCACACTGGAGCTTTTCCCTGGGTTATGAGCTCACCCTTCGTTCACTCCCAAGAGGGTTTAGGGCACCTTACATATGCAAATGCAATACACTTGCTCCAAGCAACAAAGAGCAGGGTCCCATACACAAGGTGAGATCTGGGCTCATTTTAGTTTGCTCAAATGAATGACTCAGGCCTGCTGAACATCTGTGGGTCCAAAGAGCGTAAGCTGTCGAAGACTGGAAGGTGGGTCACAGTACTTCAGAAGTGGGGTGTAAGAGGCAGCTGCGAGGTCAGTGTCCGTCTGGATTCTTGGCCTGACCTGCACATTCCTTACCCATCCACAGACCACTCCAAGGACCAAGTCATGATCACCCTGGAACCATGATTGAAGAGATGGCTCATTTATAGCAAAAGACACCATAGTCATGCGGTTGTAGCCAGGCTGTGCTGGCTGGCTGTCATTTTATAATTAATAGGTTTTTTGGCAATTAAATAAAGTCACATTCAGTAAAAAGTAAATGCTGACTTGGGAACTTATGGGGAGCTTTTTTTACTTTTAAGAATTGCTTAAGCACTCTCTTTTCGAAAACACCGGGAAGTTACGTAAAGAGAGATGAATACATTATAGTAAGTTTGAAACTGCCTCTAGCGTGTAAGTCAGGCTAAAAACATAGACATTCACTACTGTTTTCCCTCTCTGGGAAATTTTTGGTCTGCTCACCAAAAATTTCACTTGTCAAAACAAGAAAAAGTTGAATTTATCATTGTACTAAATGTAAAATGAACTGGAAGCCACAACTCAGCATATGTCCATCTCACTCGTAAAATAGTCACGAATCTTTAAAGCAAGAAGGGTATTTGCTTTTTTTTTTTTTAACTTCTTCAAATAGATGCAGACTAATTAACAAATGAGTTCCAAATAGTCCCAGGTAACAGGCTTATTTCCCACAGGGGTCGGCCGCCATGTCTTTCCTCCAGGCCAGCACCAAGTTCACTGAGAAGTGGACCCGTCTCTTCCAGCTAAATATCCCAGAGCTGCCTCCTATGAATGACCTCACCTTCACACGGTAAACACGGCACCGTTGTTTCCTATAAAATAATCAGCTCTCCTACTTACCCCCAAGCTTCCAGTAATCTCATTCAAAAGTTAATTGGAAGGGAAAAATGAAGGGGGGAAAATCGGAGGGGGAGACGAACCATGAGAGACGATGGACTCTGAAAAACAAACTGAGGGTTCTAGAGGGGAGGGGGGTGGGAGGAGGGATTAGCCTGGTGATGGGTATTAAAGAGGACACATTCTGCATGGAGCACTGGGTGTTATGCACAAACAATGAATCATGGAACACTACATCAAAAACTAATGATGTAATGTATGGTGATTAACATAACATAATAAAAAAAAGTTAATTGGAAGGGAGACACTGCTAAGAAAATATTATATCTCATAGTCTGTGTGACTTTCGTGTTCATATCTGACATTGCCGAGGGGGAAAAAATTTCAGGGTACCAATACTACTGTGACAGTGGGGCGTAGGTCTCGGAGGGGATGACAACAGAGCTCAAAGCTGTGAACCACATCCAGTCGGAACTTCTCACTGCAGGTGGGGTTCGAGGGTGCAAACTCTTGTCGACTCTGCTGACCACAACCATTACAGCATTATCAAGGTCAGAAAAACCCCAAAAAATCAGCTGAGTATCTACCTTCTGCGGAATGAATACATTTCTCATGGATTTACGAATTAGGTGTTTTATTTCATTTTAGGCACATAGGAACTGGTGCAGAGAGACCATTCATTTGTCCACCTTCTATATAACTTATTGCAAATAAAGCATAAATCCATTTTAAACATATCCTAGGGGGGTTGTTACCAAATGTATTAGAAAGACCCTTCCTATAACTTTTTCATGCGTTTTGGACTTTTGGACGAGCGTTTTATTTATGAGGGGAGTCTGCGTGCTAGGGGGTCATGGCAACTTGAAGAGCCTCAGTTGCAGTCCCCAGATTCACTTTATTGAAGAGGCCCATCGAGTCCCCGAGTTTTGGGAGAAAAGACATTACCCTCAGAAAGTTTGTCTGATGCCAGAATGATGAGCACTTCCCCCATCCCCGCCCCATCTCCGCCATGGAGCGAGCACATTTCCATCGCTATGGCTTCTTCCTCCTCTTCATGGAAGTAAAACTCTTTAATTAAATCCTGGAGAGGTGTGAAGCCTGAATTTCATCATATACCACATCAGCAATATTGGAGAGAATTATTTTAGGGGAGGTTGAGGGGGAAAGAAAGAACTCCCAACCTGCCTTTTTTTTTTTTTTTTTTTCTGATTTAATAAAGTCTCTCAGCCTCCTGAGCCCACTGTGGTTTTCTTGGATTGCACAGCTGTGCAACAACCGAGATCAATGCTGATCTTTGGCCAAAATGAAATGAAGGACTCAGTAGAATGGAAAGTTAGTGCAGAGTCACTGGGGCCGGCTGGGGTGGATTCCTCCCCATGGAAGGCCAGACGCCCAACAATGTACTGGACCTTAAAAGGAAAAAAAAAAACATCTTCAAACAATTGGCTTCGGAATAGATGTATAAGCAAATTCACCCAAGAGCTACTGTGTTTCTCATCTTTCATCCATCTACAAGGAGCTAGATTTCCCTTGGAGGATTTTGGGCTGGAAGCACGCTGGGATCCTAAAGGGGCAAGCAGGATCTGCATTATCTTGCAGGCTCCCACCCTGCCTGGACTAGGGAGGCTGATCCAGAGGGCGGGAAGGAGGAGTTAGAGAAGTTCTAGTCTTTCTTTTGGGATCTCCTTCCTTCTGCTCTTTTGAACCAGGAAAATCTCCTCCAAGCCCTCGGGTTTCTTAATCTTTCCTTTACTGTTTATCAGGGGCTGAGAAGGCTCACTCAAGTTGAGAGGAAGTAAATACATATTGGATTGATTTCGGCAAGTGTTGTTGAGGAACAAACCAGCCAGCTCCCTGTTCCACCTGAGTTTTTCTAGTCTTTCTATTTTTTTAATACAGTGTAGGGCCCTATCTAGCAAAAGAGGAAATAAGGGACAAATTATCTCATGGAATGTTGTAGGTTCTTAATGAAAGTTTACATCCAGACCCATTAATAAATAGCTATTACTGCCTAACACAGTTTATATGTATGTACGAGATAGAAAACATTGATCTATTTGACAAATTACAGGTCACAATGCATGTTTTCACGAAAAGCTCTGAATTCACCCATTTTGGGCAAAGCAGTCAAGTCATTGTACCTGGGAAATGAAAGACCGTCAGTTTGGACGTGCCGTGGCTGCCAGCCCACTGTGAGTGACCTTTCACAAGTGGCTTGGTGACCTGCTGCTGAGGTTGTTTTCATTAGAGAGAACAGCAGAAATCTGCCCACCTTGCACACCCCCACCACAGGGTAGGAGGTACAGTGAACTGAATTGGCACCTTCCGTCCTCAGCCAGCCTTTCCAGCCAGGAGTTCCTGCATGGCTCTACCCCTCTCTTTCCAAGGCTAGCCCACCCTCCACACAGCAGTTCCACAGTTTAAGAGCTTGAGGTTGGCTGAAGTGGTATCTCAGGGGATGGCACGAGGAAGTCTGTATTTTTAAAAAAAAGATGTATTTATTTATTTTAGATAGGAGGGAGGGGCAGAGGGAGAGGGAGGGAGAATTTTAAGCAGACTCCGCACCGAGTGTGGAGCCCAACGTGGGGATCCATCTCACGACCCAGAAAGTACAACCTGAGATGAAACCAAGATTCGGACACTCAAGCAACTCCACCACCCAGGCACCCCAGAAGTCTGTATTAAACAAGCAATTCCTCTGGGTGATTCTCATGATTAACCAGCTCAGGTAACTATTGCTTCAACTGAGTTTTATGAACTTGACTTATTTTATGCTCTGGCTGATAAGATTCTGACTGCTTTTTCTGCCTTTACTGACTTTTCTGGCCACAACTCTGGTCTTCCTTCTTTCCATTTCTATCTGAACAAATTTCTGGTCCTAGCCCCTGCTGTTGATCTCACTCTGTTGACCCCATGCACTAGACAATTTTAGTTGCCTCGCAAGCATCATCTCCTCCATCTACCATCATACCCTGGCTTCTCTTTGGGAATTCACCTACCCTCTCTTGTCTGCCTTTGAGTTTGGTTGAAATTGTCCCCACCTACAGTTCGAGGGGTGGTACCTGATTGGCTTAAACCAATGAGTACAATTTATTCCCTCCTTGGGTACAGAGTGATTAATTCAAGGAAGGGCAAAACAGAGAGAAATAGAGGAAAGTGATTTCACAGGTGTTTGGAATACCTGGAATAGAAAAGTTTGTCCTTATTTTATTTGAAATACTGGGAGGAATGCTTTATTTTTTCCTGCTAGATGTGACAAAGAAGGAAGCACCAGAAGAACTGTTGGCAGCCATCTTGTGACTAGAAGGGGAGACTCTGCCAAGAATGAATTCAACACTGAAGAAGCAAGGCCAACAAGGTCAGAGAAAGAAACTGTATTCTGGTTCTGTTTGCAGAGCTGCTGTCCCATTAGGTGAGTACTGAAATAGTTTAAATTGAAAGATGATGGAGCCCCAAACCAAGGCAGTGGCAGTGAGAGAGATTAAAGGGGTAGAATATAAATGTGAGAAAGATAGTTATTGATGATGCAGGGAAAAAACATCAGTTCTTGGAGTAAGGTCTCCAACATGGTAGGAGTGGATGGGGTCCAGGGTGTTGGTAGAAAGCTAAATCTTGGGTTAGGAAAGGTATACCGCTACTCTGAATAAGGGAGGAAAAGAAGAAAGAAATACATGACCAGTTTTATTTTCAGTTTGAACTCCAGAATTGTTAGTTCATTCAGTCATTCATTCATTTACTCATTCGACCAACACTTATTGCCAAGTATTGAGCTACATGTTTGAGATATGACATGGCTCCATCATAATCCTTCCCCACAATTAGCCATGCCAAGCTGAAATTTCCATGAAGATTTGGAAGATGTACTTGCACGTTGTATCCCATTTCCTGAATTCTAAATCACCCTAAGCTAGTTATAGTGGAATTTAATACATCTTCTCAGAGACATATTTAAATTGCCTCAAAGCCTTAGAGATCCTGTGAACCCAATGCTTTGGTATAGATTTTGGACCACGACCATATTGCCTCTTTTTCTAATGTAATGTGAGACCACCATCTTAACAAAGGGGCTCCATGTTTTTCTTCCCTAAAAGTAGCAAACCCTCACTTCCTTCAGAGGCTAAAGTCTCTGCTTTAGCCAGCCTTGCTGGAGTTTGGAGGGCCTGTAGTTAGCCAGTTCCTTCTGCAAATCACATTGTTTCAGACAATGTCGAGCCCTGATGGGTGGGGAAGCAAGAATGCTTTCAGTGGTCTCGTTTGCAAGCCTTTGATGTTTCTTCTAAGTCATATTGTGTCAGTGGAAACGTTGGTCTGAGGAGACTCTGGCAATTCTTTCAAAATGCACAAATGTTGAGTGTGTGTTTTTAATGGCTTCAAGCAATTAAAATAATTTAGAAATAATTAGAAGTAGCAGCTCACTAAGCCAAGAAGGCTGAGGGCCTGGATGGCCACTGGCTTGTTCTTATGCCTGGGACAGTGTTGTGAAAGGGATGCTTAGGTCAATGGTAGTTCCCGCTGAGAAAATTCAGGCATAATCTAAATCAGCTGCTGCCTCTGGGGTGCAGATGCCCCCGAAAATGGGTTCATTAGAAATTAATTGGGGAGAAACGTGGTCCCTTAGGAAAACAACAATTAAATGCAAATGTGGGAGCGAGCATATTAAATATATAAAGACACACAACAACCACAAATTAAAAAAAAAAAACCATAAAGTGGTATCTTTAAACTAGAAACCTATGGAAATTGAAGTCAAGCACCCAAAGTGTTTGGTCCAAGTGAATTCTCCAAGGATACAGAGGGAGGGTAGCTAGCTGGTACAGAAGGGAAGGAGGTTTCATGTCAGAGAAATCATGTAGGCAACAGTCAGCCAACGATAAAAAGGGGTGGATTAGGTATGCCATAAGCACATTAAGATGATAAAAAATTTCCAGCATCAGAAGGAATAAAACAGTTGAAAGATCATTAAAATGAATCCGAGATTAATCGAAATAAAACTTAAGAAGCCTGAGCCCGGGTTATCTGCTATCAATGGGACTTGTTTTAGCAGGGAATTTCAGAGGATTTATCACCAGATAATATGGATAGAGAGTTGCTCTTAAGTCTTTAAAGGGATATAACCAAATGAAGTAATCCTGCAAGATGACTTTCCTTTTACAACGACCCATATTCAAGACAAAAAAAATATATATAAGCATAAGAACATTGTGTCTTTTGCAAACAAATATGCAAAACATATCCTCTCTGTGCTTCATTATTCTCCAACTCCAGAGAAAAATCAGTTTTGATCTCTTTCTTTGAAAGAACCAAATTTGAATTTGAGCGGCACTTCTCGCCAAATGAATTCATCTTTCAATTATGTTAGAAGTTAGAAGGACACACAGAGGGGAAAAAAATTCAAATCCTTTTTCTGCTGGCTCCAATCAACCCAAATCCTTTCCATTTTAAGATAGCAGCAAAAACTTGGATATTCACAAAGTCAATTTCACCAGAAGCTTGAGTTTCTGAATTCACAACAGTGATCACAGGCAATTAGAGCCTTTGCCTTTTTCCATTAACTGCAAGAAGCAGACAATTTAAACAAAACCAAAAACTCCTGTATGGCTTTTCCCCTGCCTCTTTATGGAATTGACTATCATGTTTGACTGTCTGTTTCAAGACAGATCATGAACTAGGATTCTACTTTTGACCTAGTGGAAACATTGGGCTCTTACGGTGTTGGCTTCTTCTTTTTTTCCCCTCAAATGTGAATAATATTTAGGATGCATTTTTGCTACGTGTCTTTCCTGAGAAGGGACTCCACACACCTGTGAGCTTCCACTTTCCTAAGTTAACTGTCAAGGTCCAGGCTCCAGGGTCTGTGTCCAGCCACAGAGGTATCGGCAGAGGTGGACCTAGGGCTGGAATGTCTTAAAGAATGGCCGTTCTCTTTGGACACATTGCTGACCCACTGAAACTGTATGCTGCAAACAGAACACCAAGTCAGGGGCCAGCCACGGCCCTTAAAATGAGAAATCCTGGCCAGGCTGGCAGGGCCTGATAGGATGTTGCTGTGGTTCGGACCACAAAAGGAAGACAACTCTCATGGATTTGGAGGAACCTCTCTGGCCGGAGTTCCTTGCTGCTTCCCTGGACACTGACAGGCTCTGCAGAAACCGAGAGGGTTGGCCACTGGGTCCCAGCCCTTGAGACTTTCTGGAACCCGGGAGGCAGTGTTGAAGGGCGCACACAGGCTTTGGGTTCAAGCAGGCCTGAGAACTAGCCATTTCAGATAGGGCTCTGGAAGTTTGTAGAGGGGATAACAGCCTGGAGAGCCAAAGCTCCTAATTTGCAAGAACTGAGTGTTTTGGAAAACAAAACACCAGAAGGAGTACAAGCCTTCAATTTATGATATAAAAAACATATTGGAAAGAAAATTCATAAAGGGCTCAACTAGCTTGTCTGCAGAGACTACACAAAGATTGTCTGAACTGGTTGAGGAGAAGCTAGAGGGAGAGAAAAGACAGCTGACATGTGGTTTTTTTTCTCTGAGAAGGGGTCCTATACCTTGCCCACCAGCCTGGGGTGGGGCTGGGCTGGACAATGGAAATCCCGGACAAGGGGGCAGGTGACTCACTGCCTGGATGTCTGAAGGGGCATTGGGCTTCAGCGAGAAGCCCTCCATGTCAGCATGGGTGTGGACCAACAGCAGAACTGACTGTCAGCAAGCTGGAGGCAGGCAAGGCAAAGAGGAGGTGTATGGGAGAGGTTAGAGCAGCTGGGCTAGGGGACATCCCTGTGGACAAGAGAGGTCACCTGAGGACTGGATGTGGGTTCTTCTTCATTCGTACCTGGATGCCCTCTCCCCCCCATCCCCCCACCCCACTCAGGGGGAGAGCTGAGAGGAGGCCAACGTGGGTGATGCTTACTTCAAACCAGAAAGCACGGAGAAATCACGGAAGTGACTGAACTTACCTGGCTCTAACTAGATTGAGTATCTTGCCAGTAGGCTACACAAAGCCTTAAAAGACAATTTAAGGTCCTTTATAGAAAAATAATCAAATTTATAGTTTTTAGGTACCCAAGTTTGTGGCTTGCAAATTTTGTACCTGGTAAAGAACTCAGTAGTGAACCTTTCAGTGGAGAACCATGAAGACTTTTTAAATACTTGATGACTAAAAGTACCATTTTGTAGTAGAAAGAAGAGACCCGAGTTTGTAGTTGGGTAACTAATTAATGGTGAGGAGAGTTTTCAGTGAGAAGAAGAAAGTGAGAAAAATGAGGTTGTGATTGTAAGACAACCATTAAGAAAGAAAAGAAAGAAGGGATTCAAGGCACATCCTAGATATTTAGAAGGATTCAACAACTATTTCAATGTAGAATGCAAAGTGAAGAGATAGTTCCGATATTGAAAAGGCTCAAGGACCTGGAACAAGGTGCTATCATCAGGGAAATGCAGAAAAGCAAGCGATTGTATAGAAAATGAGGAGTTGGTCTTTCAAGTTAATTGAAAGCAATAGAATTTTGTCGACGAGAAACTAGATGTGCAGACTTGCCTATGAACGTTCTTGGCAGTGGTATGCCAGAAAGTGGGAGCAACTCAAATGTCTATCAGTTGATGAGTAGATAAGTAAAATGTGGTATATCCATAGTATGAACTATTATTCAGCTATAAAATGGAATGCAGTGCCGATGCATGCTACAACATTGATAAGCCTTAGAAACATTTTGTCGAGTGAGAGAAATCAGTCACAAAAGGTCACATACTCTATGATTCTATTTCTAGGAAATGTCCAAAATTGGGAAATCTTTAGAGATTGAAAGTAGATTAGCCATTGCCAGGGGCTGGAGAGGGGTGTGTGTGTGCAAATGGTGAGTGACAGCTCAGGTGTACAGGATTTCTTTTAGGAGGGACAAAAATGTTATAAAAGTGATTCTGGGGGGGGGGGGCGCCTGGGTGGCTCAGATGGTTAAGCGTCTGCCTTCGGCTCAGGTCATGATCCCAGGGTCCTGGGATTGAGTCCCGCATCGGGCTCCTGGCTCAGTGGGGAGCCTGCTTCTCCCTCTGCCTCTCTCTCTCTGTCTCTCATGAATAAATAAATAAAATCTAAAAAAAAAAATAAAATAAAAAAAAGTGATTCTGGGGATGATAGCCCAACCCTGTGAATAGATTAAAAAACATTGAATTTACACTTTCAGTGGGTGAGTTGTATGGTATGCAAATTATCTCTCAGTTATCTCTTTGTTCTTGTTTTTTAAATGGATGCACAAAAAGTGTCAGCAACTTGTCCAGACCGATTCAGCGAGTAACGGGGCAGAGTGTCAGTCTTCTATTCGCCCACAGCCGAGCACATGGAGGCTCAATAGCAATTTGTGAGATGGATCAGGTAGGCATTTTCATTTCACCTAAAGTTTTATGCGTACTTGGCCAAAGTTGGCATCCAAATCTAAATTCAAATCTACAATTGCATAGACCTGTTTCTTGAGTCTTTAAGAATGTCACCATCTTCACCTCCAAGGGGATAAAATGACAGGAGACTGGGTTGAGGATGCTTTTATAAAATAGATTAAATGATTTGATTTCTAATCGCCGGGAACAAAGAAATTGTAAAACTTTGGTTGTCTTATGAATAGCATCCTACAGAGAATAGAATGTCAACACTAGGCTGGATGATGTGGACAGTGCTCCAGATTTCTCTTGTTGCAGATGATCCATCTGAGGTAGAATGTGGTTCAGTGACTCGCCCAAAGCCACTTGGGCCACTTGGGCCACTTGAGCTGCTGTTAGACATCCCACCTTTTTAATGTAGAGTGTTTTGATTCCATACTATTGGGGAACATTTCAATGTTTTTCTGAATTGCTGATAACAAGTTATTAAATTTACTGTCAGAAAACAATACCCTGATTCAGAATTTGAAAGAAAAAAAAAGTGGTTAAAACAATTGCATTATTTGAAAAGACAGAGGAAGTTCTGGTCCCAGAGATGCTGAAGATCAATAGATTCTCCATATCCCATAGTTGTTTTCATTTCCCTTTACAGTAAAACCATCTTGAAACACTAAACCCTAAACATAGCCTGTACATGACAGCAAAGAAACTTTTAGAAAAAGAATAAATTGTTGAATGCAAGCGTGGACTGTAATTTCTTGACATGGAATGGAAGCAGATGCGCCCACTTCACATGTCGTTATTAAATTCACTTCCAACTGGCATTTTCTTCTTCTTTTGTGGGAGGGAGAGGTCTTGGCACAAAGATCTCTTTTCTGTTAATCAAGCAGCTCTGTTTTTGTATATGCCATGATGAGTTAATCTTGAGTCATACGTAATTATGACTAAAGGTTTAAGCTATAGACCTGAGTTCTGGATTTCGTCTCCGCTACACCTGGTTTTAAGACTAGGCTGTTAAGTCGAAACACCACTTCGAAAGCAGTAGGCTGTAATAGCCTGTTGTATCTTTAGCATCCTTTGGCCCCACTTATTAATGTATAGCATACACTTGCAAAAGGCAGGCAACTGATGTGCACTGAGTACCTATTATGCTGAACACAGGGCCGGGTGCATTGGACGCATCGTGGCTAATCTTTGTGAGAGCCACGCGAGCTCGGCATTTTCTTCCCTGACAGAGCTGAGGAATCACAGGTCTCAGAGATTAAGGAACTTGCCCGTAGTCACATTGTGGAAGCAGCAAAGCTGGGATTACAAAGACCTGACAGGGAAGGCTGAGCTCTCTTTGCTCTGCATGAAGACATGGAGACCATCTTTTTCACTCTCTCCATTCCCAGTAGAACTGGAATGAGGGAAGGGAGCACACAGGGAAAATCACACAGCCTGTCCTGGATGGAAAGTGAGGTTACCTCAGGTAGAGGGGAGGGGGGTAGTGAGGCCTCGATGTGGTTTCACCAGGACGCTGATGTGAGTGAGGCAAGAATTTAGAAATGGCCCTGGACATCACTTGTCAAACTAGACAAAGACGCTGGAACTCCATGCTTGTTGTTGTGTTTTGAGGCCTATTTCTACGGTAGTGGAGAGCAACTTGTGGGGTTCTCCACAGTGCACAGTGTGTTCTCACGTGCTTGTCAGGGAGAGAAGCATGGCCCCCAGTGCTCAGGGACCTAACTCTAGGAAGCTGTGAATATCTCTTCCTACTGGCCCAGGGAAATGTTAATTTATTTATCCATGAATCTTGCTCTTATCTTCTTACCCAGAACTTTCTGTGGTAGGGGTAAGGATGCTGGACTTGTCTTCAGAATGTTTATTGTGGAGATTTGGTGCAGATTTGGGGTATACCACCTCTGCGACTTATGGGAAGTGACCTCACTTCTCCGTGACTCGGTTTCTTCATCTGTAAAACAGTGTACTCACCTCTTAGGGATGTCCTTTTATATCAGGGAGGGCCCCAACTCATTTCTAGCAGGAGGAGTTTTGAACCCTTCCCTCCCTGGTCCCTGAAGGGCTTTTTCCTCTTATGCCTGTGACCCTGCCTTTGTGGGGCTGATGGGCTGTGAGCAAGTCCATGGCTGGAGAACTCTGAGCAAAGCTCAAGTGGCGGTCAACACACAGGTCTGCTTTGGAACGGATCCTTTGAAGACTGTGGTGTAATATTCTGAGCTGCATATTAAATGCAGGCCAGTGGGACTTGGGCCGAAAACGGTGATATATGAACACTTAAAAATATACAAGCCACTAAAAGGAATGATTCAAATGGCTAATAAATTTGGAACAAATACAAAGAAATACTTTTCCATGCAGAGTGTGGTCGACCTGTGGAATTCGCAGCTGCAGGAGGTAATTGAGTCAAATGCCGTGGGTGGATTTCATAAAGAGTTGGTGTGGCAGACAGCTGCCTAGGCAATGCGAATTGTGCTGTTAAAATTATGCACTGGTGAGGCGTTCACCATTGTAGCGAGGGGACAGAAGTCTCTAGGACTAGGGGCGCAAGTGGGGTAGCCGCTGTTTTTACTAGAGAGCCCTTTATTTTTCCAAACTACTTTCTCACATCACTGCTCTGAAGTTAAAAAAAAAAGGGAGGGGGTGTAACGTTCACTTCTCTGGGTGTGTATGAAAAGAGAGGCACCGGGTATGTTTGTGGGTTTTCCTCAAAAAAGAACAATGATGCAGTATCTTTTGACCTCAGGTAAGTCAAGCTCTCATGTGATTGCATGTTTCCAACTCAACTTTCCAAATCGAATATTCTTTAAAGCAGCCCAGTCAGTTTTGTGAAGGTGGGGGCACAAAGCTCTTTTTGCCTCTAAGTAATTCTGATGGTTCGCTTGAGTCAGATGACTGGACAGGTCTTCAAGGGCTCCTGGTCCTCCAAACCCACCTGGCACCTTCCTGAATCTTCCAGAAGCTCTCTGGTGTTGCTCTAACTCTGGTGCTATGTATGTTCAGACAAAGAAAGCAGGAAAGCAGAGCAAATGTCTAGAGATTTTTAAAGTATTTTCCTTTAGGACTAGATTGGACAGGTGCATCTCCATGAGACGCCCCCATGTTCTTCTTTGTAGACGAGGCTGCAGTGTTCATAAGGACACACCATGCTTCTCTCTGTCTGCTTATTCGCAGCCCTGTTCCCTTATCCTGAAATTCTGGCATCAGTAACACTTTGGAGACAGTGGCCCCAGGATGTCAACCCTCATTTTTCTGGCGTGTTGTGTTGGGGCCAGGAGATAAGGGAAGAGTGATGATGACAAGGTGACTCTCCAGGGTATTCTGTAAAGCATGGGGTGAAGGCTTTGGGGTGGCTCCCAACCTGGGGGTTACAGAAGGTCAGCCTAGATGCTGATGTTGGCACCTGGTCCAGGTTGTACAGCCCTGTATAGACTTATATTTTATAAAATGAACACTAATCCCTTTGACTGGTCCAAGGGGAGTCCACGCTGCCAAATTTCGTGAAACAGGGCTCTTTAACTCAAGGGAAGGATAGAACTCACAGTGTGTGGTTTTGGTCTTTCTGTCTCTGTGAGTTTGCACTAATGGAAATCTCTACTCCTTGGGTACAAAGCCAGAGAAGGCTTGTGAAGGACTACAGACCCTCAAAGACAGATGATGGACAAACCTGCCATCATTTTGGGTCTGTCAAAAGCTTCAGCTCATTCGCATGTTTCTGAGTCAGTAAAACCAAAAACATATTTTTCCGAACACATTTCCACCCTCCCATCATTTAAAAAATCCTGTGTAATTTAAGGGAAATTCAATCCATATGCTTTTGATTTGTTTACACTTGTATCATCAAAATATGTTTTTAAAGAGCTTGCGGAGATCCCAAAAGGCTCCTTAGCCTTTTAAATGAGCCTTTTAAAGCTTTTTTTCCCTCATAGTAAACAGGAGGTTGCATGTTGCCAAGGGTAAATGAACTTGAAAATGAAGAGGTTTGTGCTGGGCTCAGAATTTTAAATCTACCACTTCTGCTTGGGTTTGAAGTCTAAAATCAGCTCCCAAAGACTTATCTTGCTTCTGCATTGTTATCCTCCAAGAGACGAACAAGGGGGTCGGTCTGTAATAACCTTCTTCCAAAAACAAAAAGGAAAGACAAGGATAGCGTACCCATGTCCTTTCTCCTTTCAAAGGAAAGAAAGAGAAAAAGAAGATAGATGAAAAAGAAGGAAAAGAGGGAGGAAGAAAAATCCCCTCTCCAACAACCCCAAATGTCCCATTCTTCCCAGCCCAGATGACCCTGTAAAGTTATCCCAAGAAAGTAATAGACATTGACTATATTTTCTTCTATCTTCGGTATCATTAATGAACTCTTCTTCACAAAGCCCTCTGTATCACATGGAATAATCTACTCTTCGGGTTGAAAAAGCTTCCCATTTTATAGGTAAAAAACTGAGGCCCCATTTACACAGTTAGCGAGGGCCAGCCCTGGGAGTAGAGCCACTTCCGGTTTCTTGCTCATTCTACCTCCCTCCCTGCTGCCCTCTCAGCCCCAAGCCCATTTTGCTGATGAGAAAATGTAAATAAAGGTTAGAGTGACACCTCTTCACACTCGGGGAATACCTCTTTATTCTGGCTTCTTGGAATCCCTACATTGTCCAGACTGTGCTTGGCACAGAGGAGGAAGTCCATAATTACCTGTTGGGAGAATAAACAATGGATGAAGAAACTCAGAACTAAATAGACACACACACCACACACATGCACACACACACATATTCTCAGGCATCAGGAATGCGGCTTTGCCTGAATTATTTGAGTGTCTTCTATCTCTTTGATTTTCCTGTCCAGCCCCTTACCTGGCTTTGCCAGATATTTCAGGCCAAGACATTTCCAGAATGATGTCCTCAGCCAGTTCTTCTTTCATATCAGAAATCAATGCCTTCAATTCTGTGACTCAAAGAAATGCAAAGGAAGACAAAACAAAGCTTACGGATTATCCTAGCATCATTACTGGATGTGCCCTGTCTGGGTCTTGACTTAGCTTTAGCCCTTCTCACAGAGGGAGATGGTGGGATTGGACCCCCGAACAAAGCCTCAGTCTGGGGTTACTACATTGGTAAAATTCAAACTCATCAGTGAGTCGAAAACCTGTGAACTGGATTCACAGATCTATGCTCGTGCTGTCATTTCTGATTTCAATCCAGTGATGTGTGTGTTTAACTGGAGGCTTTCATTTTTCTTAGGAGTATTTGGTCTCTCAGAATAGTGTATTTAAATATTGATAATTATCCTTGGAAGCAAAAGAGGAAATATAAGCATAACTTTTGCTTTTCTAGGTTCAATAACAACATTCCCCCAAAACGTATTTAATATATCAGGTGCAATTTTGGTGATACAAATATATAAATATAAATATATAAATATATGTTCTTTCCACATGCTCATATATACCTCAAATTTACACAGAGTAAAATCCTCCTAGCAAAGGCAACAGCCTAAGGTAACTGCAAGTTTTTATGAATTTTAGGAGTCGTCTGTCTATGTAGTGGGCGGGGTTTTCCTCAGAAGACCAGAAGAAGCTGGTCAGATCAGCAGGCAGAGGATATTGATCACAGAAACAGAGCTCAGTAGGAGCTTTTGCCTTTTACAAGCAAGGGCCCCAGTACACATCAGTGTTTGTTTTGTTGTACCTTCTTTGATTTCACTTTACTTATTCTATTTTGTAAAGATTTTATTTATTTATTTGAGAGAGAACGCATAAATGGGATGAGGGGCAGAGGGAGAAGCAGACTCCCCACTGAGCAAGGAGCCCCCATGTGGGGCTCGATCCCAGGACTCCGGGATCATGACCTGAGCCGAAGGCAGATGCTTAAAGACTGAGCCACCCAGGCCCCCCCACTTTACTTTAAAAATTCATATAGTTGGAGGGTTAGAGCTCATTTGATGCAATGTTTCTGTAAGTTTTCTAAAAATGAGCCCCATGGGAGGTCTGGGCCTCAGTCTAGACCTACTAAGTCAGTGTTCCCAGGGCAGAGGCCTGATCATGAGCATCCTGAGCAAGCAACTCAGGTAACCTGAGAGACATGCTGACCTAGTGCATGGGCTTACACCCAACTGGTTAGTGGCCAAGCTGGGTGTACCCTGAGGCCCCCTAATTCTAAACTGTGCTCTTTCTACTTTACCCACCTGTGTCTTTGGTGGGCAAAACTGGGCTTTCTGGAAAGATCCATGAGCAGGATTTAGAAGTTCTGGACCTGCGTGTTGTTGCATAAGTATCTTAAATTCTCTCAGTCTTGGTATCCCTACGTGTAAAATTCAGACCTAAGAGGAGATCTCAGAGGCCTCTTCCAGCTTTCCTGTCCTGAGACAGCTGTAATCATGACTATACATCCCAGAAAAGCAGGAGCTGCTTCTTACTGATCTCAGAACCCCCAGGACCTGGTACATAAAGAAGATCAATAAATGTTTGTCGAAGAAAGAAAAACAGCTTGTGAATGCGGCAATTGAATTGTGTGGTCCTCAGTACAAAGCCCTTTTGCATGCTTATGTCTTCTAGGCTTGCATGTGTAAAAATCATTTTTATAAAAGGAAATCTGTTGTTACAGAGCAGTATTTTTATGAAGGTTCATTACAAATTTGGGCATTTGCTTTCCCTGGCACATCCGTGAAAACTCTATATATCTTTGGATTCAAGTTGTTTAAAAATGAGTCACTGTCTTTAAGAACACCTAGGAGAGGTGCCTCTTCCTTTTCTCCAATGTCCAACCTGAAATAACGAGACCTTTAAGCCACATCCTCTGTTTTCTTTAAAAAAGAAAAACAGACAACACTGTTGTTTTCCATTTAGCCTTTTCACATGTCCTGGAGAACAGACCATTTCCAAGGAAGTATGTTACAATTTAAAGCCTTACAACATCTATATTCACTTAAAAAACCCAGGAGGTCAGCCCATCCTCTGCAAGGCTGCTATTAATTTAAACCTCCTGTGTGGATAGAACACAGGTGCAAGGCTTTAAAGGCATCAGGAAATGAAGTGTTGGAGGACGCCGGGCACTGGCCTGAAACATTACTTCATGACTTGCAAGATGGCCGGAGCAGGAGCAGACCCAGAGGAGAGTCATGTGGATAGAATTCTACAGGTAAAGCCGGCAGGTCAGTGAGCATTCCTGTGTCCATCTGGTCCACATTTGATGACTTCACAGGAAGATAGAGGGAGCTGGGGAGGAGAGCCAGGCTGAGGAGGGAGAGCAGGAGGAAAGCAGCGGGTCATGAAGTCTAATTCAAGCTCTCCCCTGCTTTGGTCTTGATCATTTTAAAAGGAGGTGTGACCAAGGTGCTGCAGCCTCTGGCACATTCTTTACCGGTATTTTGAGAAAGAAAGGCAATCAAGAAAGCAAGGAATGTCAGTGTGTGATAGTTCACAGACCTGGGGAAGGGGACCCCCTTTTTTTCAGTAAGTGCTTAAGTTCTATGATCATTTGGTCCTTTTTCAGGATTTTAAGTAAACTGTTAGAAATGAAATTGTTAGCACCAGCATTGTGTCAGAAAGCCAGAATTCATGACTTGTCACTGGGTTTGTGACAAGACCCTGTGGGGGTGTCATTTGAGAACTGACACTGTCAAGACCCCTCCCAGGAAAAATCAGAACACACATGAGATGTCCCAGGGACCACCGGTTTATTTCAGGTTTTTATTAACTTTTCCCGGGCAGCAATGCAAATGAAGTTTCAGCTAACTTGGAGATTCATGTTCCAGGAGATGCCCGAATAGGGACCTTTGGAAGAACACCTGAAGGACACCAGCCAGCCCTCGAAAACAAGCCATCTCATCTCCATTTCCAACCCTTCTCCTGTTTCCCCACATAGCGCTGACCTCTCCAATTTATTTCCCATTTCCAAAGACCGGAATTCATGTGTTTGCCTGTACACATTTCCAGGGATTATATTCTATTGATAATTCTATTCTCTCAATTAGAATACAAGTCCCTAAAGGAAAGAAATATGCCTATCCTTTTATTTGTACCCAAGCATCTGGTACCTGACAAAATGTCCCATATGAGCTAAGAAAAAGAGCTGACTTGACTGATAAGAAAACCTTGTCTGATCAGAGAGTCTACCTGATACAGGCAGACCTTTGAGAATTTATCACATCGCTACACTTGTACCAATGCCCCGAACGGGCCCATGAGTTACAAATCTGTTGACAAATCTTCCAGAACACAATAAGAGAAAACTTAACGCTGAGAAGACGACTTGGGTTGAAGACAGCCACCTGTAGAGGATTATTCTAGTTATTTGTATGCCTTCTCCATGAAACTGATGCGAGGGATTGCATCTCATTCATCTTTGAAACCACTGGTGTAATGCTTTATGTGAAATGAGAAGTCTGTCAACATTTGTAGTACAAAACTGGGGAAATATTTGGATCACTTTAATTTTGATTTAATTTTAATTTGTGGTTGTCTTGTACTATATTATTCATTCTCTCTGGCTGAGAAAGAGACCAAGATTAGATTGAACCTTTACTTGCCCATTTCAAAACCTGTGTCTCAGCCAGATGTCCTTTGCAAAGAAGAGCTACAGATTTCGATGAAGCTGACGCCTTGGAACCTGAGCATGCTCGCCTAGCCTGCACAGCCACTTCATTCATATGCATCTTCACCTTCCCCTGGTTGGTAAGATTTTGGTGATGCCAGTCACCAACAACCCACTTATGTTAATGAATTGAAAAGCAGAGGTAAATAAAAATGTGGAATAGTAACCTCCCAGCCAAACGGGTCAAAAGAGCAATTGTAGCTGACATGAAAGAATTCATATTTTAGGTCTTTGGCCACCCAGACTTCTAAGTCTCATAAAAGTCAGAAACAAGATCTCCAAGGAGAGAAAAGAGTGAAGCAAGATGCTCGTCAGACAGGCTGAGAGAGCCAACAAGCTTTGCCATACATCAGACCAATACATATCTGGGAGGTCGTTATCCCGAGGAAATCACATGTACACTGAAATATTGGTCTTTGGAATTAAAGACATGGTTTGCTTGTTGGACAGATTAATAACATCCACAGATGAATAAGTGTCTCAGGTGCCTTATTTCTAGATGGTTCACAAATTTGGTGGCAGGGAGAAAAAGGACATGGCAGTATATTCTCTGCACATGGGAAAACCATGTGTGATTTCTGTTTGGGGGGTTCTAGAATTATCTTCTCTTTTTGGGGTGGGGCTTCTCTAAACTGGAAACATGCGAATTAGTTGCAAGGCTGAATTCTGCTTCGTAGTAAATAGAAAGGTGCAGGGCATATGGGAGGTGCCAAGGTGAGTACACCTAACTCAGTGTAATGGTCAGCGGAACTCATCAGACAAGATGCAGATGGACTCACTTCTCACCGCCTCTATGACTGCCAACCTAAACCAAGCCATGAACATCTTCCATCTGATGATTGCAGTAACCCAATAGTTCTCCTTGCTTCTTACCCTGCCTTCCCACACTTGTTTCCAACACAGGAGCCTAAGCAATTCTTTTACAATGGAAATCAGAGGATGTTAAGCTTCTGAGCTTCCATAGGGTTACCAGATAAAATACGGGATGCCCAGTTAAATTTGAATTTCAGATAAATAACGAACAATTTTTAGCATAAATATCTCCAAATTTGCATGGGGCATAGTTACACTAAAAGTTATTTGTTTGTATTGTTTTCCTATTGCTGTAGCAAATTTTATAAACAGTGGCTTAGAAAGCCCATGAGTTTATTATCTTAAAGTTCTGGAGACCAGAAGTCCATAATGAACCTCACTGGGCTAAAATCAAAGTGCTGACAAGATTGAGTTCCTTCTGGAGGCTCTAGAAGAATATTTGTCTCCTTGTACTTTCTACCTCATAGAGGCAGCTTGAATTCCTTGGCTTGTGACACCTTCCTTCGTTCTCAAGGGCAACAGTCACATCACCTGACCTCAACTTGGGCCATCTCATCTCCTTCTCCAACCCATCTGCCTCCCTCTTGTAACTTTTGAGGATCCTTGTGATGACACTGCGCTCACCTGGATAATCCAGGATAATGGTCCCATCTCTAGACATTTAATATAATCGTTTCATATCTGCAAATTCTTTTTGGTATAGAAGGTAACATATTCTATATAAGGAAGTAGGTTCTGGGGATTGGGATATTGGCATCTTTGGGGAGCCATTATTCTGCCTTCCACATTGCTTAACTGAAATTAAAATTTCATTAGTATTCTTTTATTTGCTAAATCTGGCAACCCTCATCTATGGCTTCCATCTTACTCAGAGGAGAAGCCTACTCCCCTCCCCTGGACTTGAGCCCCACCCCCTCCCCCCCAAGGTATGACCTCTTATTCACTCCATTCTAGCCACACTGGCCTCCTTTCTGTTTCTGCAACCCTTTCAGGCATGCTCCCTTCTCAGGGCTTTTTCTTGGGATTCTTTCTCTCCTTTTCCGTCCCATCTCTGTATGTCCCACCACCTTAGCACCTAAAGAAATGTCAGGTCCCTAAAGAAATGTCACCTTTCCCAGGAAACTTTCCCTGAATACTCTGGCACTCCTTAATCTCCCTCTTATTTTTTCTCCATACCACCAGCCACTCTCTGAAGGGCGATGTATCTTCCTTACATACTTTGTTGATGGTCTCTCTTTCCATCTACTCCTTGGCCAACACTAGAATACACTGTCCAAGAGAATTTCATTCCCTGATGCATCTCCCATACCTGAAGAGTCCCTAGCACACCAGAGCGTATCAATACATATTTGTTGCATGAATAAATGAGAGAACAAATAAATAAATATTAGCTGTCTGGAGTGGATGAAGTTTTGGCCTATCTTTGTCTTGCCAGACCTAAGAAATACATGGTTGCCTTAATTTTCTACATTGAAGGGAAGCCAAAACAAACTATTTTAATAAGCTCATCTAAAAATAGGAGTTAATTCCTGTCTCATGATTCATAGGAATCTATTAATGATTATATAAGATTGAGAGATAAGCAGCTATTACTGCTTTTGCCACAGTGGCCCCTCCCCTGCTCATGCGTCCTTGCAGTTCTGAGCCAGAACCAGCACGTTTCTCATTTTAGCTGCTAGGCTCCGTTCCAGAGAATTAAAACTCTCGTGTGGTCTTTGTGATTAAACTAATAGTAAAAACAAACAAGACTCAAGTAACTTTTCAAACTCTTCCAATTCCTTTTTTCTTAAATGCGGAGTACTACTTTATTAAATCTACCAACTATGAAATTTTTATAGATTCAGCTGGGTACCATTCTAGGGAATGTAAACGAACCTTTTTCTTAGGGTCCCAGGGCCTGAAGGAGAAATAATAGACAATAAGAAGAGAGAGGGCTGAGGCTTTCCTGCAATATAAACCTTTCTAAGAAAATATCTGCAGGAGTCTGGAATCGATATTTGGCAGATGTATCAGAGTCACATAGAAGTCTTACTGACTGTATATTCAAAACCAGCATTTTTTAGCGATGTGACAATAAGGCTTCCAAGAAAGGCAGCAGATTTCAAAATACTCCCAAACAAAGGAAATAATGACAAAGTTCCTGGAATGCTTAAGTCTCTCAATTAATATTTGGAGGAATGAATGAATGATGAAATTAATGCGTCTGTAAATAGGAACTGAAACATGACATTAGGGGTTACCCCAGAGAGTATAGGATCTGTGACAGCACATGAATTGTGTCTTGCCTTTGTTATAATTTTTAACATAGATGCTGACTTTTATCTCAGGATATAACCAGATTGAAGCCCTTTGGCCCAGACAATTTGTAGAATGCAGATAGTAAACATTGATGCAGATGAGGATGTCCCACTTTCCAAATTTCTCCATGACTTACTGTAGAATCCCAAGCATTTCAAATGAATACATTATTTTTTTTCTCCTGCTGACATGGGAAGCATGTGACAGATCTGCAGCCTGATATTCGAAAAACAGTTCTAGTCAAAGTTATATGCCTTTCCTACCTCCTCCAGCCAACTAGGTCACTCTTTTCTCGAAATTTTGTATAATTTAATGATGGAATTTGGCATTTTGACCCTTAGTTGTATACTATTACATATTTTCTCTCTTAAAGTGTAAGTCTTGGGTACCCAACAAGACTGGACAGGCAAGGTTGTGGAAAGAGCTAAAGCTTTGGGGAGTGAAGACCCACAGGCAAATCCTGAATCTTGCTACTTATTAGATGCAAGTCATATTGCATGTATTGCAAAACATTGAAGACATTTCCTCTGCTAAGCAGCCCTAAAAGGATGTGTGTCTTGTAGCGTGGAGTACTGATTTCTTCTTCAGAAAGATAAAACTTTTTCCCTTTTCAAAGCACCTGTACAAACCAGGTAATAAATGCAAACATATTGGATTTTCATTTATTGGAACTAGAAAAGATCTTGCCAAAATTCAAATAATGCTGTCCCACCAGGAAAGAACATTTGTGCATAAAGCAAATTTTTTCCTTTCTTGCTAACACTCATACCTAAACCTGCCAGGCCTCCGCATTTTTCCAGGTACTTCAGGGAGACCAGCTGTAAGAGGTGAGCAACATGTGTATGTGGAATGTGGGGGTGGCCGGTGAGCAAAGGTGTCCCCAAATTCAGACGTTGCTCTCTTTAACTATCGGGCTAGAAGGTGCAGCTCTGCTCTTCTGTGGATTTGGAAGCAAGGGCAGTACATAGGTTTACCACTCAGGACAGCAAATTTTCCTAGTGTATCTGCTTTTTTTTTTTCTTTCAAGTCATACACATGGTTATGGGCCATTTCGATCAACATTTATTGGCACCTTGGAATTTTCAAATACATGCACACTTACCCACTCTTGTGATTTAAAAGTCAGATCATGTTTGTGTTTTAAATCTCTACCTCCATTCCCACGGGACTTTGGTCCCTCTGTGACTTCCCGTGGCATTTTCCCTGTGTGTCTGTGTCCGTTTCCAAATTCCCCTCTTGTAAAGACACCAGTCGGACGGCAATAAGGTCCGCCCTCATGACCTCATCGTAAGGGGATCAAATCTGCAAAGACTATTTCCAAATAAGATCATGTCACATTCACAGGCTCTGGGGGTTAAGACGGCCACACATCGTTTTCTGGTGGTGGGGGGGGCACCACAGGGCAGTCTATAACGCAAACCCAGTCCTTCTCGTTGTAGAATCCATTTTATTTTATTTTATTTTATTTTACCGGGCTTTCATTGAGCCAAATTTCTAAAAGATTTTGCTCAGGTGAAGTGGACAGACTCTCGAGGGACCCGCTCTGCAGAGGAGGGTGCCCATTTAGGTCCATGATTTCAGACTTCTTTTGCAAGCACTGGGTTTTATAGGCACCATTCAAACCCACCACCAGACCGGGACTCTACTGAACAAAGAAAATAAGTCCATTCTAGGTTCTGATTTGGGATTCCTTTCTCTCCCAAATTTTCACACAAGCTCCTTGGCCCCTGGTGGGCCTGGAGCAGGAGAGAGCAAGGGGCTTGGAGCCCAGAGCCCAGCACGGGCTGGGGCCGTCGGGAGGGAGCTCCATGGCTGCTCCTTTGCGGGCAGGGGGTGAAGCATGCTGAATGGTCGGCGTCCGAGCACTGCAGCCGGGGCGTTCTTCACCTGTCTCAACTCCTCTGGGCACAGATCCCTGCCACTAGACTGCTGGGCTAGCCAGACTGGAATCTTTTTAAAGGTTAGCAAGTTTGTCTGTTGCCATCTGTCTTTCTCTGTGTGTGTGTGCTCGCTCCTGATTCTGTACAATGTGCAAATTTAGAACTTACTTGGAACAATGCTGAGAGAACAAACCTCAGCTCTGGCTTTCAGTCACCCCCTGGAACCCAGGGGCACAGGGATTCCTGAGACGTGTATATCATCGAGGCAGCAGGGCATCGTCAGGGAGCACAATGATATGAGCAACTGGGAAAAGATTTTACAGCAATAAGAAGCCACAATGTGCCCCAAACCCCTAATTTTTTTGTGGGTGAAATTGAGGGCTACAGAATTTAAGTGCATGACCCAAGGTCACACGATTAGTTAGAGGCAAAGCTGACACGAAGTCTTAGGTCTCTCTGGTTCCCAGTCCAAGGCCCTCTTCAATAAACTAATGAATCGGTCCATTTTATACAGCTTTTCCCTTTCCAAAGGGCTTTCAAAGAGCGTTTCATTTTTTTCCTCCCCACCACGTAGTAATAAGAGAATTGATTTGACTCCATGAAGAGTAGCTCAGCATACAACATATGTCCTTCTTTCAAACCAATCTGGATTTAATTCCGCAAATGTTCTCTCTCAATTCTTATGTGTTTATATTTATTCCTCTGTACCTTTGTATTCTGTTCAGGGTTAGCAAAGTTCAGAATTTGTTTTCTACTCAATGGATGGTTTGGTTTCGGATAAGAGTTCCATCCTCTCCAATGCTTCTTCAAAGTTACTGCAGCGATAGACCCCGAGGCTACTGCCCAAGCACTTATAACGGGCGGTGGTTGACTTTATTACTCGAGAATATTCTACCTCCATCTCTATTTCAATGCTCATCTTTCTACCCCTGCTGGTTGTTGCTCTTGCCATTGCTTTGCCAGAAGGTATCAGAGAAGAACACAGGCTGTGGGTCGTACGTATGTGGATTTGAACCTGGCTCTGCCACTTGCTGACCACGTGACCTCTGTATCCTCAGAGGGATGAATAAAACCAAATAATAGAGGATATGCAACCTTTCTTAAAAAGGTATTGTGATGTGTAGTAGGATGACAACGGCTGAGTGCCTGGCACATAGTAAGTGTTCCATAAGCACTGGCTTCCCTTGGAGAACCATACACGGAAGTGCTCCTTTACCTTGGCCAATGTTTGAGGTTATTCAAATTATAAAAACAATAAAGAGGGCACACAGTGTATCAACATTCCGATGAGTGGCTGATACTCGCTGAACTAGGTGTGAGGAGGGGGGCAAATGCAGAGCAAAAATCCCAGCGAGATTGCATGATGTCTGAGGGCTTTTGCAGCTCTGATACGGTATCATACCGGTGGTGTTGCTTGTGAAGGCTTTTTGAAGAGCCTGAAGCAATTCAGACAGTAAGAGGGAGAGCCGAGGATAGTTGGGGAACTATGTATCACTGGCAAAAAGAACGAAAGTTGTGCCTGTTGTACATCCACCATGGGCCAGGTGTTTCCCACTTTGCTTTCACAAACATTATCTTCTTTAGTCTTCAGAAGAACCCTTAAAGTAGGAATTATGATCCCATTTTTCAGACGATGCAATTGAGGCTCAGCTTGGTTTAGTAACCTATACTAATTGTGCAGCTCATTTGTGTTAGACATGCGAATCCAGGTTTTGCATTCTGCGGTGTCTCGGGAAGGCTGGGCTGAGCACCGTGCAGGTGGGGCTGACATTGAAGGTTTGCATAAAATGATTCAGGCAGAGCTCAGGAGGCCCCGTCTTTGCTCCCTTCACCTGAGTGCGTTAGCAGATGGCTTTAAAGAATCATCAGAAGAGGGGCACCTGCATCCCCCCTTTGGGCATTGTTTAGGATGATAAGAGACAGGAGTAGAGGTTAAGGGGATTGAAATCAATAGGCCAGATGTCCTTGTTGGAGGGTGTGGCCAGATGATGCGCAGAGTAAGTATTGCTAAGGGACCTTGAGATCCACCTCCCTGAGTCTCAGAGCAAGCCCAGATAGTAAATGCAGAGTGGATAGGAGCTCATATTCATAGTCCATCAGGGCTTATAAACAGCTCCCACTTATTTCCAGGTGCTGAATTCAACAAAATGGCAAGCCTTATTTGGAAATGAGAGAATTCGATTATGCATAATATTTACTCCTTCTTTAAAATTATTTATTTTTTTACCATCCATGCAATTTACTTCTTTTAAAGACAATCATATTTGGTGCGTTCGCTTCACAAATGACCTGTAAGACACAAGTATTTATATCTAAATTTCTTGAAGGAAAAAGAAACGTCATCTCAGGGTTATCTGCTTATACAAAAATCAAATATTTGTAGGGAATTTTGGAAAAGTTATATTCTAACTTGGTAGTTTTACTCTTCAAATGACCTACTAAAATATTTTTCTGGTGCATTTGAAATTGGTAATTTTATCTTTTAGAGGTCTTGAAGTCTGTCAGTGCTAATTTTTAAAAAATATTTTATTTATTTATTTGAGAGAGACAGAGACAGAGCACAAGCGGGGGGGTGGGCAGAGGGAGAGTGAGAAGCAGACTCCCCACTGAGCAGGGAGCCTGATGTGGGACTCCATCCCAGGATTCCAGGATCATGACCTGAGCCGAAGGCAGACACTTAACCGACTGAGCCACCCAGACACCCCGGTAAGTGCTATTTTTTTTTCAATCTGAATTACTCGAACTGTGGATGTTTTTCTCCTTAGACTTCATGATCAATGTAGGAACAAAGCCGGCTTGCATTTAATTATATCAAACCACTCTCTTAAACCATTGCTGATTTCCTTCCAGCCCAAGCTAATAAGAACTTACACCTGACTTACAGGAATCTTCACCTTTTCTTTGTGGAGTTTGGCTAAAGCCCAAAGAGTGGCCTGAACCTCTGGGGCCAGTGGGTGTTGCCCCAGATGAATTGTATCTTTGAGCTTCTTAATTAGCCCTGCATGACTGGGTTCCTATTTTTCTCTATCAAGGGAGAAACTATTTCAAGAACCAAAGTAGAAAAACATTTATTTTTCTTTGTTCTGCTTTTCTTTTATTTCCATTTTATCAAATACCATCTGGAAAACATGGAGAGATATATTGTATGTGATATATGAACGTGTTCAGCATCATCATTGAAATAAAGAGAGAGTTTAAAGCACAGTAAAGGGAAAATTATAGGATGAGCCGGTGGATTTTAACAGGCTAATGATAAGGACCATCAGCCAGTTCAGAGTATTCCTGAAAATTGTATGTGCATTCAGCTGTTTTTGCTGTATTATTTGTTGAATTTTAGTGTGTATGTATGTACATTATCAAAAATACAGGAAGATACCATAGTAATTAAAGTCAGGCAGATTTATCATTTCTGTAGCATTTATACAGCAAATGATTATGTTATAGGCAGTTGGCCTAGAGATTAATTTATGCTCGTTCCATAACTTAGGCTGAGTGCTTCCAAGTTTATATTATTTTAACCCAAGTCACTCCTGGGGATTGGAAGGAAAACAAATGGTTGTTTTTTATATCACCATGCTATATTATTGGGGTATTGGTCTTCAGCTAGTAAGATCTCTTCCTTTGCAAAAGTACCCCTGTTGGGTTTGATAATCAATGCCAATAAATTTCTTAGAAATGGTCTAATTTATAATGGTGACGGTTTGGGGATTCAGGGCAACTAAGATTTAGCTGTCCCCGTGCCATCCAGTCACCTAGAAGCGCCTGGTTGCCTGCAACCCTTTGAAAGATCACATCCTTCTTGGACTTTGAGCGTTTGTGTCCCGGGGTGTTTGGGGGCTGCCCCTGGACAGCACTCACGGTTATTAGTTCATGGTGTTCTTGGGAGGTGTTTGAAGTCAGCTGGTGCCCTGCTGATGGAGCTGCTGAGTGCAGCATCACATCGACATAATTTTGTGATGCGTTTGCACGAAGGGCTTTGGTGCCGTTTCCAAGTGAGGTAAGCACTTTTGGAACCAGGGTGGACAAAGCTATCTGCTGGTTACCCACGTTGTGTGGAGCTTTGCGCACTTCCACTTCCTGGACATCCATCCTCCTTAGTTTCTCCACCAATGATTCTTTCTAGGGTGCATTATTGGTGCTTATTGTTCAATGGTATAGAAATTGAAATATGGCCAAACAGATTTTTCTTTCGTATATCATTAAGGATATAAACCAGAGAGCTTCCTGCAAACAAGATATGAAGTATTTTTTACTAAAACAGTGAAGTTTATTGGTCTCATTAAACTAGTTTATTGGTTTCGTTCATCTAGGGACACTCTAGATTTAAGTGGATTTCTCAGCATTCATTAGTAAGAATAATAGTTTTCCCTACTGCTCCTTCAATTAAAATCTTGAAGGTTTGTATTCATAGGGAGGAAACCGTTTCCTTTTGATAGTGATACTCATGTTGGACTGAGAGCAATTGCTGTCCCACTATTTGAAGTTGATTCTGGACCAGAACCCTGGGGCTGATGGAAGAGTAAATTCTCCTCTTCGTTGTGCAGGAGAAAGGTCTCTCCTCCAGCCGGTGGCTTTCTGGCAGCAGGTCTAGCTTCGTTGGTGCCCATGAAGCCAGTAACCCAGTTCTACCATGTCCCGTGTCACTATGGGCAAATTTCATGTTGCTCTGGGCCTTGGCTTCCTTGTACAAGGTTCATGCCTTTCTCTCCCGTCTGAGGCCAGGATTCAGTGAGACGGGGATGGAAAAGGTCTGGTACAGTTGCCAGCACATAGGCAACAATCTATCCATGTTAGTTCCCTTTTTCCTTTAAGAAATAGTCTGTGTGACTATGCTGGAGGGCCAATAAGAAGCAGCCTCTCCCAGGGGAGCCCCCTCCATCGTAGACCCACCTGACAGATGTGCGCTCACAGGTATCCACACCCGGAAGTTTTCTCATTACCCACCATGCACTTTGGCATCTTACCTTGGTGGATGACCCTTTGAGTGATGGATGAAGACTGCAGCATTGCTTGTCCCTGGGGGATGGTTAAACTTCAGTGCCCCACTGAAGCCGAGCTTGGGCATGTTAGCTGGTTTGGCCAATGACACAAGAAGGGAAGTGGTGTGTGTCCCTCTGGACAGAAGCCGGTCTGCGTGTTGCCACACTCTTTCCTCTGCCACATTCGCAGGTCCGATTCCAGTCTGGGCCAGCCTGAGTTCCACACTGAGGGTCACGCTGGTCAGCAGAACTCCCTGCAGCCCCCACGGATTCACACCAGACATGCAGTAGAGGTGGTAATAATCCTTGGTGGTTGTAAACCCCTGCGGTTTGAGGGTTGTTTGTCAGCCAGGTGTAATCTAGATTTACATCATTGCAGATGATGGTGATGGGTTTTAGGCCTTTAAGATATTGCATGAAAATTGAAGTCATGTTGGGAAGAGCAGTAATTCCAGCCCTTACCACCAATGCTCGCAAATGGGGTAAGACTAAGAGATCCAGAGAACAACACTCGGCTGTGGCACTTTAAGGGGACGTAAGGGATAGAGGTGCTGAAAGGACTGGGATGGGCTTTGCCTGCTTCTTCCAATGGCCCTTTGCCAAACCTGCCCATGACCCAGGAGGTCAGAGGCTGCAGTGAGCACCTGGAACAGAGCTAATAGGGACCAGGAAGCACAGATCGCCAAGAGGCCCTGGTGGGGTGAAGTAAATAGTTCATGTGTTTAACTTTTAGTTTTAATGAAAACAAAGTCTTAGTCCAATGATTCTCAGACGTTAGCATCGTAATCACCTAGAGGGACTGTAAAACATGCGTAGCTGGGCCCCACCGCCAGTTTCCAGTTCAGGCTGTCCGACGTGGGCCTCAATAATTTACATTTCTCACAAGTTCCCAGGGGATGCCCATGCTGCTGGTGCGGGGACCATGCTTTGCAAACTACCGCCTTAGTCCCACAAGGTAAGCCAGGGATCCCCTCCTTCAAGTGAGAAAAGGAGACAGCTGAGAGGGCAGGGGCCACCTTGCTCAGAGTCAAGCCTCTTCCCTAGCTGACACGTGGATGAACTGGCCCGAGCTGGCCCGCTGTGCCTCCTGCCCAGGAGTCGATGCTCCAGAGGACATATTTGGGTGGTTTGAAGTGTCCCCCCACATTAGTGAAGGATGTGTCTCAGTGTCACATTCAGAAGTGTGATGAAGGGGATGAGGAGGTGACTGGCTCAAGCTTTGGAAATTTTAAGTGTCCCATTCAAACAGAGAGCTGAAGAAGGGGAAGCATTTTCTCCCATTCCTGGGCCACCAGAAACACAGAGCCCCCAAAGTGGGGAGTGTGAAAAGTGATCTTGTTATGGAGCCCAGTGGAAGTCTTAGGAATACTGAAGAGAAATGTGTGTAAACCGAAGTGAGATTAAATGAATTCTACATTCCAGAAGGGTGAAAATGCCATGAAAGTTTCTCTCTCAGTTCAGCAAGGAAAGAAATCACAGAATCTGTAAAAATATTTAGGTAGCCTCACATGGCTATTGCAGGAGTGCAGTTTTTCCCATTTGTGGTTTGGGAACCAGAGGGGAGAAATGATCCAAGCTCTCACATAGTCTTTAAGAGGCACCCTGAAACAGGAAATGAGCTACCTATTAAGAAACAGAATTATGTCAAAATAATTTTAAAATTGTAAAGCTAACTCAGAATTTCCCAGGACAAGGTTAACTTTGGAATATACCATATGCAGTGATTTTAAAAGTTGCACAGCTTCTTTAAAAAAGGATGGAATAACTAGAAAAATATATATGGTTACTAAGCACATTTATTCTTGTGGAAATGACAAGACTATGCCAGATAAGGAAAAGTCTTACTTCTGAACTGAATCTAATTATCTTTACAGGTGAAGGATGGTTTTACCTCTCTTCTTCAAGTAGTAACTTCCATCTTGTGTCCCCTCTGAGTCTTGTGATGTTTTGCCAGCATTAGATTTCTGTAAACCAATAGAATTGATAATGTGAATGGGACTTCCAGGTAAATGAAATGTAAAGGGGACTTCTATGTAAATAAAATGAGCAAATGATGTGCCTGGAAAATAGCCTAAACTCTTGCATGCAAGAGTCTTCCACTGTCCTAGGCATAGGACTAAATAACTCTCCACAGAGTTACTTCATATTGACAACCCATGGTCCCAGTGAGGATGATGAGCCCCTCAGTGCAATAAACCAAATGTGGGACAATATTCATGTAAAATTGTGTGTCTCCTAGATAGAGGGAAAACATTCAAGAGTGTTAGGATAGAGGAAGCTGACAAGTAAAAGGAGGAATTACCCAGCATTTGGGGCACCCCCTTTCCAGAGAGGATAGATGAAACTCTCACCAGAAATCTCATGAATCTCCATGGCTTAGTTAAATAAAAAGAGAGGTCTAATAATCAGTTTTCTAGGTTTCTAGTTGGATTAATTAGGATCATACAAAGTTGCATTATGGCTCTAGACAACTTTACCTTCAAGGGCCACTTCATGCATCAAAAACTATTAAAAATCATAATTTATAACTGTTGGAATAAAGACAAAATACTAGTAGATTCATTATTATATGGTTATTATTATGTATGGCTGTTATTATCATATTCCATTTTTTCTTCAGATTTTAAAATGAAATTAAAACAGTTTTGTGGATGCCTAAAAGTGTGGTGGGCTCTAGGCATTGGACGCATCCTGACTAATTGGTAAATCCACTCCCAGACTGTGTTTTGCTGCAAATAAAAAAAAAAAAAAATCCTCATTAACATCTGGCTTGTTAGCACATGGTCTGCACATAGGAGAATGAGAGATATGTGAAGCAGAGCCCCAGCCAACCCACAGATACACACATGAGCGTTGCCATGTCTGGCCTACGTCCACAAGATCCCATTGACATAGGAGAAATCAATATTGTTTTGTGCCCTAGATTTTGGGCTGGTTTGTTATACAGCAAGAGCTAAATGACTTCTAGAGCCTTAGCAGCTATTATATTGAGTTTGGATTTTTGGTTTGTATGTTGTTCAGAATGCAGTGTAAAGCCACGGGAAGGTTGCAAGCAGGGGAGGGGATGCTCTGATTTACTTTTGACCAAGTTCACTTTGGCCGTGGGGGTAAGACTAGAGGGAATCCAGGGTGGAGGACAGGCAACCAGTAGGAGCCACTGGAATAGTCCAGCTGAGGAAAGATGACTCGATGGCAGTTAGGCCTGGGGGTGGCGGGGCGTGGAGAGAAGGGCATGGGGTGCATGCTCCATTCGAATCCTGTTGGAGGTCTGTGCTGCTCAGTTGCATGAAGGTATGTAACAACACCAGCAATTATAAGATCTTGCTATCCCTTGACTGACAGAATGAGAGGTGGGCTGTCTCTGGAGACAGGATTGGTGAGTTCATTAGTGGCTTTTCTGACCCTATCCAGAAAATCTGGCTAAATGTTCCTAAACTCACTGAGGGCCAGATTCAACTTTGGAAATCTGTTTGTGGGAATCGAAAATGATGGCAGAAGCAGATGGCTGTGAAACTGCTATGGTGTGACACGCTGTGGCTTATATTTTAACAGGATGGTAACTGAGCTTTTCGAGCTTGTCTGGTCTCGGCCCTCCGCAAAATTCTCCATCCATCTCACTGTCTTGCTCCATTTCTATAACTTGCAACCATTTGCTTTTCCCCCAAGGAAATCTACTTTCTGAAAAAGTGAGAGATCTTGTAGGGGCTGCTTGTTTGTTTTTAGTTTAGCCAAAGAAATTCTCCCACATGACCATGCCCTGGTTATACTTTGTGATGCCACAGGATGGGAACATGCCACTTCTTTATGAAATTCAAAGCAACATTTCACAAATGGATTCTTAATTCATTTCCTAGAGGCATGAGAGTTTGCTGTGGTTAGCTTTCTTGTTCTGGGGAGTGAACCGAGGTATAATGTGAGAAAGCATTTTCCCAAACACATTTGAGACAGAATTGAAAAAAGCTTTTCAAACCTCTTCATTCCTAGTTTTCATACGCTCCCTCTCTGAATCATGCCAATACGGCAGAGATATATGATACATGTTTTAAATCTACAAGCTTGCCAATACCTGGGGGAAATATTGATCTTTCGTAAGTGATTTTTCACATTTTCCTTGTCCATTAACTTTAGTAGGAAATTTATTTAACAATAAAGCCAAATAACAATGCATTTCATTCATACTAGATCACTTGAACAAAATGATTTTCTTGCAGAAAGTTTTCATTTTATTGGACATTATTGATTTGTGGGTCAAAAGAAAATTAAACTGTCCAGAATAGTATATAAGAGGGAAATCTATCTTAGTGTGGTTGAGGCAGAAAAATAAAGTTTCTGAAGAAAACCAGTGACAGTCTCTTAACATTGAATGTAATGTAATGTTATTTCTAGTTATATTTATATTTTGGTATGTTTTATACTTGGTCTTTATATTCAGAATTATTTATATTTCATTCTAATGTTAACATTAGTTTGAGATTATTTGAGTGATATTTACATTTGTCTGTTGATACAAATGGGAATAGGTGTATTTATTTTGAGGGTAGGACCTGAAAAATTGGCAAAGTTATTTCTGCTGTCTTTTTTCTCACAGTTTTAGTCTTTGAAACTTTTGTGTGTTTTGGCATCATTCAACTCTCCTCTGTGCCTTATTCCTTATTAAGAAACTCAGCCCTTAATTAGCTTGCTGTCCCTTCATTGGAAACTCGTTCCATTTGATAACTCTTTGTTGCTTATAGAACGGTTGGTGCAGGCTTGTGTGGGCTTCCATAACACAAAAGCCAGATGGATTTTTTAAAACAGATAAATTTAGTCTTGAATAGAGAACTGTGAAAAATTAAAAAGAAGAGAAAAGAAACATTAAAAAAACACAACACAACACAACACAAAACAAAACAATCTTGGTACTGATAAAACCAGCGAGAAGTCACAGATTCTCAAATACGGGGTAAAGCAAAACTTTTTCCAGTTCTAGCCCCTCCTTCTCCTCCTCCTCCTTCTCCTCTTTAATTTGTTTTGGACTCAAGAATTGAGAAGTTCTGTTCCCAATTAAAAATGGATCACATTTGGGTCTGAGAGGGAGTCAGCTGCCTCATGATAGCAGTGGAAGACAGAAGGCTGTGGATGGACTCAGAGTCCCTTTGATAACCAATACCACTCTCCGTGTGCTAATTTGCAGAATGGGGAAAATACTGGCATGTTGCCTTCAGAATCCCTTGGAAGAAAAGGATTAGAAATATGAAAACATCAAAATCCTGTCCAAAGTGTTTATCTTAGGTAACAAATTTATTGGGGAGTCTCAACATGTTTGAGTATAAAAATGAAACCATTTTATACGTATCCAGCAGCAGCCTCTTCCACTAGGTTGTGTTGACCTACCTTTCCTGCTGGGAAGGAACTCCCTTAACAGCAACTTGGCCAGCTCCTCTAACTTCCCTGTCACTTTTGGTTATTAGAAGAGTCCATTTTGTGACTTAAGACTCGGTCCTATTTATTTTGATACTTCAGTCTCAAACCGGATTCAAAGCTGTGTCCTCCCCCCACTTGCCCGCTCAGTGTTGTCTCTCTTCCACTTTGTGCCTCCAGTGGCTTGCAGGTTGGTGATTTGTTCTTCATGTACTTACCTCCTTCCTCCTCCCTTTGAACTCCTTCCTTGAGACTTCAGAAGCCTCTTGGAGCCTCTGCCGGCTCTGTGTGGCATGGTCAGCAGGGAAAGAGCCAGTGGGCTGGGATGTGTACTGACAGGAAGTTGTTCTAGTCGAGCTCTCCTTCACTCTGCTCCTTTACGATGTTGTGTTCTCATTCCATGAGTCAGTCTCCATGGAAGTGATGTATTTGTAAGTGTGTGTGTGTGGTGTTTGTTGTGTTTCGAGGACAGTGCTCAGCTTTACCCTCGCTCTTTCTATCACTGAGAAAGTCCACATCCACCCCAGATGGCCAACTTGCCTCTTGGGCTTGAGCAAAGATGAACATCTCTGACCCCTTGTCTGGGCCTCCCATCACTCCATCTAGTGGTTATCCTAAATGGCTCCATGGCCCCTCTCCTACCACCATCCATGTTGCTTCACATAGCGTTCTGGAGACTACTGGAACTCTCTTCTGTGTTTCCCATGTCCACAGAGACTTCAGATGGAGTGGGGCTGCCCACATCTCATTTCAGGCTTACAACATGGCAAGCCCTGCTTACTGGAGCTACTGACCTAGACCAAATGCCTTGAAAAATTTCTGGTCTCTAAGTGGACACTATTCTCTATATTCAAATATACACCCCCCCCAAAAAAAGTCTCTAGGTGATATGTATCAAATAAACACTCTTCTCTCCTCTTGCCTTGCGGGTGTTAGGAAATGGAAAGAACAACATGCCGTGCTCCTTGTTTCCTTGTCCTCTCAATAACTCTCAAGGCCCCATTCCTGTAGCTTCATCAGAGAGGACCTTCTGGTCTGCAGCTCAGCATGCATCCAGTCTCCCTTTCACTGAGTCACCTTCAGTATTTATTCACAGTCTCTTGGAGAGTGCCTGACTTGGCTTTGGGGAGAGAGAGACATCCTCCATAACCACAGAGAAATGGGAGAAAAGACTTTCTTCGTTCACATGGACATCACCAAAGGCTGGCTACTACCTTCCAACTTAGTTCTCTTCTTAATTTGATTGGGGACAGTTCAGAGTTGGAGCGTCTAGAAGGCATGCTGGGAAAGTACTTGTCACCAGTAGATTTAAGCTCTGCTTTGGGCCTTGGCCCTGGTTCTGGGACAGCAGGAAACATCCTACTCAATATACGATTATATTAGTGTCATACACTGTGATTTATTTTCTTCACTTGAACTCACCAAATTCTTCCTGTCTTCTTATCCCATGCTGATTCAGACTGAGGTGGTGAGTTAGCAGTTTCCCAGGCTCACAGATGAGGCACCTAACCCTGGCCAGGCATCCACAAAAATGCATCCCAAAAGCCATAGGCAGGATGTAAGGGAAAGGACAGTCATAACATAGGTCTGAACCTTGACCATGGGTGAGTGGCTGACCACCTGAGACCATAATCTCTCTGGTTCTTTAGAAATCCGTTCTTCATTTCTAGAAAAATGATCTGGAATAGATTAATGCTTTTCGAACTTCTTTTGAATAACAGAGCCTGTTTTTCAAACTGGCTGGTGAAACTTAGATCCTCCTTAATTCCCAGCTAGAGTCCTAAAGACATTTACATGAATTATGGGGACTCCGTAGTACAAAATTTGAGACCTACAGAAGTTGTTCTCCTTCCAACTTTAAGATTATTTTGCATATGGCTGCCTCTGGGAAAACAGAGCCTGCAATTAGCACACAACTTCATGTTTATGTTTATCCCACTCCCTAAGTGTCAGTTCATACTGGGCTCATGATCAGTAAGGCCATCTCCCTGTGCATTTTCAAATTGTTATGGAGGCTTGCAAAAGTAAAAGCTTATAGATGCTTATGTCTGTTGCATTTTTTGCAAAGTTAACACTCTGAAAACTGCTAGAGCAGGCATTTCCCAGTGAGTTGGACACTGGTCTCTTGAGGGGTGATCTGAAACAAAGAGCATCAGGGCCAAAAACATTTTTAAAATATAGTCCATGTTCTCCTCTTGGAGATTCACTAAGGGCTCAGAGCAGTTATGTAGCAAAGGAACATGTATAACTTTACTTAACTCAGTATTTCCTGAGCATTTGACCACAGAACCCATTGTTTCCCCATATAATATTTATTAACATCCCACAGAAATAGTGTTCCCTTGAATACGTTTTCCAAATAATTTGCCTTTTGTAGAGGTCAATGCACTTTTCTGTAAAGGGCCAGATGATAAATATTTTAGGCTTTGTGTGTTTCACTGACTGTCGCAACTACTCAACTCTGTCAGTGCAGCACAAAACCAGCCATTGCCAATATTTAAACAAATGGGAGTGGCTGTGTTCCAATAAAACATCACTTATAAAAATAGTGATACAGATCTGGCCTGTGGGCTGTGGCTTGCTGACCCCAGTTCCTCCATTAAACTAGTGAGATGTATTCAGATGAGTGAAGGTATAATCGCAAATAGTGAAATCATAGCTTAATTCTTTTGTGATTTATCACTAGAATTTTGCTAATAACTTTTGGAGAGCAAGCCACTGAGGATATCAGTCTTCCCCAGATCATCTTGAGATTTGGAGCAGGCTAAATGACTCATTTCATGCTGCTTACTTTACCGGATATTTATCTAGCTGTGAAATCTCTACCCAACTAATGATCTATGTTGCTTACTATCAGCTAGTTTCACTATGATGAGAGACAGGCAGCAAATAAGAAACGTAGTCACCGCTTCAGAGTCAACTCAGTTCTTGTACCTGAAATGAACCATCCATATTTTTCAAGCTCACAGAGGGAAAATGTCACACATATAATCAGAGGCATTCAGTCAATCTTGGCCATTTCTTTAATAGTCTCCTATAATTAAATACCATATTAGTTATCTATTATTACATAACAAATTACTTGAAAAACTTGGTGATTAAAATAGCAAATATTTATAATTTCAAAGTTAGTGTGGATCAAGAATCTCAGCAGCTCAGCTTAGTTCTCTGGCTCTGGGTCTCTGACAAAGCTGCCATTAAGGTGTTGGTTGGGGCTGTGGTCTCAGCTGAAGATTCAACTGGGGGAGAATCTGCTTCCAAGCTCATTCACACAGCAGACCACAGGTCCTCAAAACATCACTTTACATATGGCCCTCTCTGTGGGGCTGTTCATCATCTATCAGCTGGATTCCTCCAGAGGGAAGACCGAGAGACAGGGACAGAGAGAGACAGAGAAAGGGAGAGAGATTGAGCAAGCAGCACAGAAGCCAGAGTTTTTCTGTAGCATGAGCTGAGGAGTGACAAAAACTACCACTTTTGCTATATTCAGTTTGTTAAAAACATGTCACTGGATCCAGCTCCATTCCATATGTGTTACCAGCAGGAGGCAGAGACCATTGGAAGCCATCTCAGAAGCTGCCTACCCCATACATGACCTTCACCTAAGGCGTTTTTGTTATTTCTCTCTGGTCTTGAGTAGCAGAGGAAGATGTCACAGCCATAGGAAAAGCGTTAGACAGTGTCCTTATGAGAGCCTAAGATGAGCGGAAGAGAGAAGGACTGCACGTGTGCACGTGCAAGATGATGGCAAGGGCTGGGGAGGGAGAAAAGAAAGACAAGGTGAGGGGCGCCTGGGTGGTTCAGTCATTAAATGTCTGCCTTCGGCTCAGGTCATGATCCCGGGGTCCTGGGATTGAGCCCCCCATCAGGCTCCCTGCTCCACGGGGAGCCTGCTTCTCCCTCTCCTTCTGCCCCTGCTTGTGTTCCCTCTCTCGCTGTCTCTCTCTGTCCAATAAATTAATTTAAAAAAAAATCTAAAAAAAAAAAAAAGAAAGAAAGACAAGGTGAGAGGTTATGGAGGTATTTTTCTAGAGCAATATGTTCTCACTTGAAAGAGAAGGAGCAGAGTAAAAGCAGCCTGGTAGAGACCCAGCCAGCTGACTCCTTCACAGACTCCTTCCCATTTCTGCTCTATCACAAGCATGCCTCCCCGCCCCCTTCCTGCTCATTTCTCAGTTCTTTGGGTTAAAAGGCCCCTGAAGGACAACAGACCACATTCTCTAATCACCCACACATATTTATCATTCAGTAAATATGATCTATTATTACTGAAATCATTGGATGAAGTTGTATAATTTTGGTCATCCACCTGGCCAAAAAAAAATCAGCAAATCAGCTCCATGCTAGGTACCAAAGGGGAGACAATTATATATCTCCTGCTTTTGAAGATCTTATATTTCAATTATGGAATCAAGATAAACATATGGAGACACGTTAAAGTTAAAGATTTAAATAACAGTTCAAGGTAACAATAGAAGAACTATCATAAGGCAGCATATGATTAATTACCAGCTGAATTATATACAATCCATTACTATTGGAATTCAAGGGAGAGAGACTGATCATTGTGACCATATTGTGAATCAAATGAGAAAGATTTGGAGAGGGACAGGAAAGGAAGGGCCTTCATTCCAGGTGGATAGAATAGCATGAGTAAAAATAAGACAGTGAGGCAGGTGTTATGGGGGAACAATGAGTTAACCAGTTTGGAGAGTGGGTTTTTGGAGGCGAGGAGTCTGAGATGAGGTAAATGGTAAGTCAGACAGCCATGCAGGAACAGGTTGAGTTTAATTATCTAACCTGTGCTCGGTCCCTGAGGCAGATGGCTTGCCAACAAACTTGCATGAATTACCTTCTATTAGAATTTTTAAAAAGGGGTAAGTTCCAGGTTGATTCACTGAACATCTTGGGCTCACAATCCGTGCCTGTCTTTTAATAGCAAGCGGTGGCAAATGGAAACGGTACCTGTGTCTCCATAGCAGCGACTCAGAAAAGCCTTGATGGCATCCAGCTGGGAGAGACTGAGCCATTGTCACCCCCTACCGGAAGATGGGGAGGCCCTAAAGAGGAGAAGCATAGCTGTCGTTTCAAGAGCTGGGTGTCCTCAGCACCAGGAGATCCCGGCTGAGGCAGAGTGGCAAGGACTTGGCATATCATTGATGGCAAGTCAGGTACACCTCACACTCTGCCAGCTCAAAGCCAAAGAGAACTTGGCATGAGGGAGAAAGGTCCCAGAACCTTCAGGAAAGGCCTCAAGAAATCTCTACTGATGTGGAATCTAATTCAGTCCCCCCAAAACTTCCTACCTGTTCCTTAACCTCTTGAAATCCTGTCTGCTCATCTATAAAAGAGAGATTAACAGTATTACCTACATCATCCATAGGGTTGTTTTGAAAATCCAGTGAGTTCCGCATGCAAAAGGTTTACAGAATGACTTACAAAAAGTTCTCAATAACTGTTAGGGACTGCTATTCTTGGTGGTGTTTTTCTATCCTTCCTGGCCTTTCCATATCTTTGACTGTCACAAAGCACATAACAAAGAAGTAAGTGGTAAAATTACTGTTTTCTCTTAGAGGCAGTTCATTTTGAAAGACTTGGAAGGACCAAAAGAAGGTTGACCCTTGAATGTCTCTGGGTCTTAGAGTGTCGGAAAACATCTGTCCCCCCCCTCTGATCCCTGCCTTCTTCTTCTCTCTTCACCAAAATACATTTTGAGGGCTATCCCTGGGTCAGGCATTTTGTTAAACATTTCTAGCATTTCTAGGCTCTGGACATGCAGACTCGAACCAGGCCAACAACGAATTCTTGGTTTTTGAGGGGTAGATGATCATGTGCAGGTGTGCATTCAGAGAAGTGAGTTAGTAGGGTCTCTCAGCAGATAGACAAAGATGGTTTCATTTTAAGAAGGAAGAAGACGGGGGTACCTGGGTGGCTCAGTCATTAAGCATCTGCCTACGGCTCAGGTCATGATCCCAGGGTCCTGGGATCTAGCCCCGCATCGGGCTCCCTGCTCAGCGGGAAGCCTGCTTCTCCCTCTCCCACTCCCACTGCTTGTGTTCCCTCTCTTGCTGTGTCTCTCTCTATCAAATAAATAAATAAAATATTTAAAAATTTAAAAAAAAATTTTAAAAAAGGAAGAAGACGAAAATATGTGGCCAACATGTACACTTTGGAAGTAAATTCCAGTTGCGTGTCTGGAGCGGCAGGGGGCAGCTGCAGGAGGCCAGAGGTGGCTGGCTGGTAGGCAGGCAGCACAGGGCTGGGGACCAAGGCCTCCTGACACAGGGCAGACAGGCAGACAGCAAAGAGCACCTCAGCGCCACAGCCAGGGACCTCATTTTGCACCTGGTCTGGCCTCCCAACCCCATTGGCTGCTAAGTTGCAGGGAGGGAGAGTGCCCTGACAGGAACGGGACCCATCTTCTTCTAATTATTATTCTATGGTATCGTGGGCAGGACTCCCATTTAATGTATTCTGACTGGCAACAATGTGCTAAGTGTTCTGCAGACCACAGAATGAAGCATGGCTGTTGGCTGTTATGCAATGGGCTGAAATCTTAATTCTATAGTCACGAGATCCTCAGAGAGCAAAGGGAAGGCTTAGAAGTCCCACGGGTAAATGTCAGGATGGTAGCAACTCAGTCTCACACTAGGTGGCCTTGACCTAAGGTTCTGTCTAGAGGACCCTCTTTGGGGGTGTCCAAAAGAACACCAATTTCTTAAAAAAATTTTTTTTAGATTATGTATTTATTTCACAGAGAAATAGAGAGGGAGCACAAGCAGGGGGAGTGGGAGAGGTAGAAGCAGGCTCCCCGAGGAGCAGGCCCCATGCGGGACTCAATCCCAGGACCTTGGGATCATGACTTGAGCCAAAAGCAGATGCTCAACCGACTGAGCCACCCAGGCGCGCAAGAACACCAATTTCTAACACCTCAGGAAAGTCTTTTCAAATGGGTGAGCATTCAGAAATTACCTTAAAGAGTTTAAGGAGTTAATTGGTTTCAGATATCCAGGATAGGCAGACTGCAGCAAGAAGGGACCCCACAACAAATGATGACCAATAATAACTGGAAATATCCCATTCCCTGTTTTGCTAATCAAGTGACTAGGAGGTTAACAGTTGACGTGAGCTCAGTCCAGACTTTCCCCCGCATTTTGGCATCCCAAATTAGCAACAAGTGTCATCAAATATACGAAATGGGAGGAATTCCAGAGGAACCAAATCATTGCTCTCTAAATAGATGGAGAGAGGATGTAGTGAGGGGTCAGAAGTGGAGAGGACAGGCACAGGAAACCTTTGTGGTGTCATTTCTGTCCCAGAACAGGATGCCGGAAGGAGAGGGGTCAAAGCAAAGGGAAGTCTAGCATCACAGTACAAAACCTTATCAGGACTGATTGGATTTTAATTGTTTCATTCTTTAGGACAAGTGCTGCGTGATCACTTAGCCATTGAATCTCTATTGTGTTAAAATTTTTAAAGTTTATTTTTAATTTAACGTCAATAAATGAAAGGTTGAACAAAGGTAGGGGTGGGGGCGACATGGAGGAAGAGTTTGTTAAAGTTAAATGATTCAAAACAGCTACAAAAACTGAGGGACTTCTGTGTAGGGCTCTCTCAAACTAATTTTCCCACTGGACATCTGGCTTTTGATTCAGAGCCCCAATTTCTGGATTTGGTCCCACTCAGATTCTCTGGGCCTCCAGTCTTACCAAGTCATCTTCCCCAAAGGCATTTATTTGATAAACTCTAGCCACACTCTGGTAGAACATAAAGAAGATCCTTCCGTCAACCAAAAAGAGGGAGTCAAAACTCCCAGCATTTCCTGACCTGCCTGAGGTTCCCCTCACCTCTGATGCTTAGTTAGCACCAAGGGATAATTAATAGCATCAACCCCTCAAATCTATGAAGAAACCACAGAATGACATATCCCTTTAGGAACTGAATTTCCTGTGAAAGATCCCAGTCTCTATCAACTAGGCAGAAAGAGCTTATGGCTTATGTAATGCCACCCAGAGTCCTGTGACCCCATGTGCAAGAGTGCTGGGGATTAGAAAGAATAGTTCATAAACATGTCCTTGGAATATGGAAACTCTCAGCATCTGAAAGTGTTCCCCCCAGGTAATGCAGCATATTCCAAATTCCAAATTGCATTTGAGTTGTTGAACTCTAGTCCTGAGAACCTACTCTAAACCACCCTCCACTCCTTCATGGAGCATGAGAAACTCCATCTCGGGCCTGTCTTGTCCTCACGTTTTAAGACCAGGATGACAAAGAGTTGAGTGTAAGTATGACACAAGATGGGAAATGATGGGCTCCATGTAATGGCTGGGAACCCCACCTTCTCCCACAGGAAAGCAGATCTAACCACTCAGCTGTAGAAGTAGAGCATGGCCATTTTCTCTAAGAAAGATAAGGATACCTGGACTGTCTTTGGAAAATTCATCTGTTGTAACCTCAATTCTCAGACTGGTTGATGGCAAAGATTTGAGAAGGGAAAATGTCATTTATTCATTCACTAAATACCTATCGGATACCAACTGAGGGCCAGGAACTCTGCTAGATGCTGGGAATACAAGAGTCAACAAGACAGGCGTTTGTTTGTCAGCCCCTATGGATAAAAACACAATAAACCAATAGAATAATTACACACTATGATAAGTGCTATGAAGGTAACAACAAGGGACTGAGGCACAGGAGGTAATCCTTTAGCTAGGTGGTCAAGTCCTTTTTGAAGAGGTGACATTTAACTTGAAAAAGATGAAAACATATGTTCTAGGCAAAAAGAAGGGAAAGATAGAACAGAGCATTGCAGGGAGAGCAAACAGCATGATCACTGATTGCCTGGAAGTGAGGAAGAGCTTGTGTTCCAGGAACTGAATGAAAGAAGCACAGTGGAGGGTGTTTCTGATCCCAGGGGAAGAGGAGTAGGAGCCAGATCAAAGATGGATTTAAAAGCCAGAGTGAGAAGTTCAGATTTTATTCTTCATGGGGTGAGAAGTTACTCAAGAGTTGTGATTAGGGCTTATTAAATGGATGAAGGGGAATGATGTGATACAATTAATATCTCTTCATTAGTGCTTCTTTGTTGAGAATAGACTGGAAGGGTGAGAGGAAAAGCAGAGAAACCAGCTGGAAGCATCCAGGTGGGGGGGGGGGAGCCTGGATTAGTGCTTGGCAGTGGATTGGAGAGAAGTGATATAACTGGTTTAAATCAACCAGGTGCTTGATCCAAATAATGCCAAATTCATTTTACTGTTATCTCTTCATGTATTACATTCAGAGCATTTCTGCATAAAACCACATAGAAAAATAAGAGGGGAATAAACAATTAAGGGGTAAAATTTGATAAATTATAAAACTCTCCGCCAGTTGAATTTCCAAATATTTTCCTGAAATCCATCAAGATTTTTTTGCAGAGTAACTCTTGTATGTAGGAACATCTCTGGACTGAAATAACCAGTATTTGTCTTTGGAGAGGTGCTGCTTCAGTCAAAATGGCCAACAGATTATGCAACAATCTGAGGTTTAAGTCAACCAAATGTGGAGAAAATCTGGAGCCCTGGTATGGACATCTTTCCAAAATGCTACTAGTTTAATTATGAATTGATTTACAAATGACATTGTCTGGTATGGTAGTTTAAAAGAATCATTTTAAAACATCTGCCAAATTTTAAATGGTATTTTTTCATGAAAGTACAAAGACAATTTAATCTATGATCATGAAATTGTCCAACTCACATATCCAGATGAAGACAGGGGAAGATTTTTAGGGACAACTGGTGGACCACACCTGACCTTGGTTCTTGTACTGTTTGCTCTTCTCAACCTCATTCTCCCTCTAGTTTGGTTTCTCCAAGTCCCGTCACAAAGATATGTAGAATATTATTACAAAATGTTGTCACAGAACCTTTAGTTATCTTGAAAACATTACTGGCAATATTGAAGACTTTTATAAATATCTTACATAATGTCTGCTTTGCCTGGAAAGGAAAGTTGTCTTTGATTAAAGTTTGAAACGCTTACTAAGATGGAACACGACACAAATCATACTTTTCTAAATTAGAAATTTTAAAATCTAAGAATATCTACTGGTTCATGTTTCTGGATATTCTTTGATGTTATTCTTTCTTTACTTTGTTGAGATATCCAGACCAAAGCTTAAAGGTAATGTATTCAAATTTTATGGCTCCATGTTTTGTTTTGTTTTTTAAGATTTATTTGTTTGAGAGAGGAGGGGGAGTGGCAGAGGGAGAGAATCTTCAAGCAGGCTCCCTGCTGAGGGTGGAGCCTGACACAGGGCTGGATCTCAGGACACATGAGATCATGACCTGAGCTTAAACCAAGAGTCCGAAGCTTAACCAACTGAGCCACCCAGGTGCCCCGGCTCCATGTTTTTTGTTCATGTTTCTGTTGTTCATGTTTCTACTCATGTCACCGTCATCATGGCTAATGAATTAGTGACTCAATTTTTTTTCAGCTTTAACATAGAACAGTCTAGCACTTGTTAACAACTAATTAGCTCTTCTCCCCCTGAAACAGAATCTCCTTGGTTCTGTTAGTTTTCATCTTTGTTGGTTAAAACTTTCATTACAGGCCTCTTGATAGGATGCTGACAAGCCAATGAATTGTTTGCCTTTGGTCAGGTGTCCACCCTTTGTCCAATCAGCTGAGACCAGGATATAGTAGAGAACCATGGCCAAAGAATGAGTAAGGAATCTCCTAGGGCAGCCTTGCTTAGCAGGGGCTATAGACACAAGTCCTTAGAAGAATTTGTGGTTGTGATAGGTGTTGGAAGTCTTGGCCCATGCCATCGATGGTCTAAGGACAGTTTATTACAAAATAACCTCTGACACATGCCTTTTCGTTGGCGTGTACACCAAAGATAGCAGTATAATGAAGCTCCACGAACTGAAAGGATCAATGAGTTGGTAATAAAAAAAATTCAAATTAAGGATTTATATGACTGTCTTACAAATAATTTTAGGCAAAGGAGCCTTGAAATAAGTTTTGCTGATTAATAGAAGAAACCATTAAATATTGTTTCATGGAGAGATCACTGGTGTAGGAATCAGAAGGCGTGGTTGGTTTTGGCTCTGAGGCTCTCCGTGTGATCTTGGAAAAAGCCCTTCAGTTTTCTGGCCCCCAGGGTCTTCCCTAGTCTATAAAATGAGTGTTGTAATGGATTATTTCTACCTCTGAATCATCCTTGATCTGAAATTTGAGTAACAGAGTTGAAAATCAAAATGAGATAATAGATGAGTTAGTGGGGAAAAAAAAGCCAGAGGGAAATTAACAGTTATTTATGGAGTATTTATAATGATCTTCCATGTGTGTTTATATAAAATGTATGTATAATTTCTTATATAAAATAAAAAAATATATATGTTATATTCTTATTCCTCAAAAAAGCACTGAGTTTCTCCACATTTTACAGAAGACAGGAGGGAATTTAAGATACCTTGCCCCTAGCCATATAAATTGTAAACAATGGAGATGACCCAAATTTATCTAGATCCCCCCTCCCCGCAACAAATGCTTTCCATCACACATGCAGGGAGAAATTAATGCTTAGGGAATGGTAAGGCAGGTAAAAACAATGTTTTACGGAGAAGTAACATTAGCATTTTTACTATAATGAGGTAGAGACTGGGTTGAGATTTTTGGAGTGTGACTCAGAATTTGAACCTTTGCACTGATTGTTTTCACTCAGATTTTATGAAATCTGTAGGTGTGTGAGTTAACGATGAATGCTTCAGCACTTCCCTGGCCATGCATAAACATCTACATGCAAAACAGCAAGGAGCGCTCTGTTTATCACAGCTGCAGTCAAGCCAACGAAACTGTTTCTACCATTGAGGATAAAATTTGTAAAACTCTCTCTCCCAAATAACATAACATAAAATAAAATAAACCTCGTGTGTGATTGCCATCCTTTTGGGTTACCTGCTCAATTGCCATATTTCTATTAGGTTTCCTTTTAAGTTTCTCAAAGGATGGAGACACTAAAGGAGAGACAGGCTCAAGGTTTTTCAGTGTGCAAGTTCCTTTAAATAACCCATCAGCCAACAAACCAAATAAACCAAAACACCCGATTAAAGCAGCATAAGAAGTGTTTGCCTCCTGTTTAAAATATGCACCTCTTTGTTCACACAAGGCTAATAAGAATGCTAAGTGTAATGGAAGTTAACCAACTAAGATATTTATATAGATCAGTGTTGTGCAACTTTTCAAAACCCTATCCCTTTGGGAAAAAACCAAAATATTTGTCACAGCCCTATCTGTACATGAGGAGCTGCCACCAGGTGAGAATCAACATTGAAGGTTTTATTGAACTTAATTTCTAAATAAAAATATACTTTTGATCTTTTTTCAAACCACCCAGAAGTGTGGATATACTCTTTCCAGGAGAGCTTGCCCCTCTGCACTGACAATTGCTGGCAACTGTGACCTTCTTTAACCAAGTAATCACATTGATTTTCTTACACCCTGTGAGGTTGGGAAGTAGAGTATATGTTGATAAATTCATTTGAACACAAGGAAATGAGGCTCAGAAAATACAATCACTTTTCCAAATGACCCAGTTAGTAAGTAGTGCAGCCACTTACTCACAGGTTAAGTCCTTCCCATTATGCTCTCACTACTCTGGCATACTGCGTGGTTAACCAAAGCAAGACTCATATAGGTGAAGATGGCATTTGTTCTGTGAACAGGACTTTGTAGATGACTGTGCTAAGAAATTGGGTATATTCTTCTGATGCCAGCACACTACTCCTTTGAAGAACAATGGTCCATGTTTGCTTCCTTTCACTCTCGGAAAGTATAAAAATTCACCACAAATGTGACTGGGTAGTTCCCCGATGTGCTTCTAGAGTAGTCTATCTAGAATTTATCTCTGTGTTATTCTGAGACCAGATTTATATGTGAGTAAGTAAAGCTGAAGAGTCACAGTGACCTAAGACAGATCTGGCAAAGGTGGATGATATGAAGATTCTATTGTTTGTTTGCTTGTTTTTTTGTATTTCAAACACAAGCAGAGAAGACACCTTGTCCCTTTGGGGGTGATTTCAGTGGCCCTGGCCATTCTTTCTGCCATGTTAATTCTCAGTTCTCCACTGATCTGTGTACAAATGAGCTGCACGTGTATACCAAGATCTATTTCCATTCTGAAGTTAGTCCTTCCAGGGAAAATTTAACTTACAGTCGCAGTGTCCCAACTGGTAAGGTTTGGAATGCAAAATCTTTCCCAATAGATTTTATTTCTGATGGGCCAGGGCAGCCCAGTTGCTTACCTCCTTAAAGGCTGGCACCTGCTTCTCCCTGTGTCCATGCTATTATTGCTCCGGTCCTTGGAATACTCTACCTAGTCACCCCTCTGAGACTTGAGCCCTTCCTTGAACTGTAGCCCTTTTGGCTGGGGCCAGGACACCTTTCCCTTCTCTTCCCGCTTTCTTACTGAGTTGCTAGAATTCTCCTACCCTATCACCACCTACTGGAAGGCATCTCTTCTAAGAGGACTGCTAACACCTCAGAATCACCTGGCTCCACGTTGTCTGTCCCCTGTCCTCCAGACCCTTTGGCTCTCAAACTCCTACTTGCCAAACAGGCAGCCCTTGCCATTGACAATTAGCTGTGCCCCTCCTGAGCTTGGACCCTGTGCTATATACTGCCAATTAGTTCTCATCAGGGACAGCTTCTGCATGTGTGCTAGTTTACCCAGTCCCCATCTGAGCAGGCACTACTATCCATCCTGCTCCTACCAAGCCTGGATTGGGAGGGTCCAGCATGTCTTAGAACAAATGAAAGATTCCTATATTCTCAACCCCCCCCCAAACAAAACAAAACAAAACAAAACAAAATACCTCTTTCACCCTAAGTTTTGCCTGCAATTCTACCTATCACAGTTTTTAATCTTTAAGAAAGAACTTACAAAGTGGCAGGATCTAGTCTGTAAAAGTGTTTGGTTTAGCCTATATAGTGTTTCTATTTATTTTAAAAGTTGGTTTTTAGCATTTACAGATCAATTATGGATTTCTTGATTCTCTTGAAGATCAAAAGTTCTGGCACTTCTAAGCCAAAATGTCCCTTGGCTACCATGAACTGGAGCAGAGTAAAAGTGATCCCTTAGGAGGGACCATGAGGAAGGTCATGCACTCTGTGGTTCCCAGGAAGCCTCACCTCCCTATTGTCTGCCTTCCAGGTTAGACTTCCCGTTGGCATTTGGATTTGCTACTCCCGCTTTCAGTTCTTGCTATCTTTTAAATAGTGCGATTTTTCTCCCTCTTCCTCCCTCAGCCCACCCACATAGATACACTTCACCAATGTCCGCCATTTTCACCTTAATTTTAGATGTCCATCTCTATGTAGGTATCAATACTGGAATATAAAGCTGGAGGAAGAAGGAAAGGTGACAGAAAGAGGACGTGGTAACAGAAGTGCTAAGGGTAGGAAAAATCACATCCCTGTCCTAAAGTATCTGTATATAGTTTTTGATCTTCAGGGCATGTTCCACAAGCCAAATACTCCAGCTTTTTGTGTAAGTCATTAGTCAAGATGATAACATATCAGACAAGCACAGACCACAGAGTTTTGAAGAAAGATGCAAAGTGCTTCTTACAGTCCTCGTCTTATCTACCCAGGGCCAGAATTCCTTTAGATGTGAGATAATACTTTCCAGGACCTGGTTTTGTTGACTCATCTTGTTTAAATAATAATTACTGATAAGCCCTAGAAGGTTAGAATTTAGAGATCATCTAGAACAGTGGCTCTCAACCCTGGCTACCTGTTAACACCACTCTGGGGAGCTTGAAAACAATCTGGATGCCTGCACTGCATCCTAAAGGAGTTAAATCAGGAAATCTGAGAGTGGGGCCAAGTAACAGCATTTAAAAAAAAAATGCTTCTTGGATGATTCCAAAGCCTAGGCAAGTATAAAAATTATTGATTAAAAACAATATATTGATCTAGATTTTAGATCTTGCATGAAAAGACCTGATTTTACAGATAAGAAATCTGAAGTCAGTGATTTACCCAAGTGATTTACTCTAGATTCCAGGGCCTAAGAATGGAAGAACCAAGACAAGAATCCCAGTTGCCTTACTTCCCATCCAGCATTCTCTACTTTGCAAAGCTCTGCCATGCAGTGTGCAGAACTCATTCCAATACTCTTCCACAAATCCTGCAAGGTAGCAGAGAGCCATTGTTAGTCATTGGAGGTGCAGGCGCAGCACTGGGGGACTGTGACCTGGGATTGCAAGGGGGAGAAAGGTAGAGGTGGCCTTCTATAGGGAAACTTCTTCCGGGTATGGTCAGCACCTAAAGGAAGAAGAAATTCCAAATGAGTGGGTGATTAAGTGGTAAGATTCCATACAAGGACTTCCAGTGCTCTGAGACCTGAAGAACCTGAAAGCTAATTGGCAATCACCATGATTATTTACAGAGAAATTAACAACTGGACAAGGAAATACTTAATATCAGTCATTTTTGTCTAGAATGGGAGAATACATCAAGATTATGTTAATTAGAAATCCGTATTTCTTTTTTAAAAAATATTTTCATCCAATTTTAGACTTAGAGAAAAGCTGCAAAAATAAGAGAGTTCCTGTATACCTCTCCCCTCATGTTGGCATAACTATGGCATAATTATTAAAACCAGCACCATAGTATTGGTACAATCCTGTTAACTAAATTGTAGACTTTGTTTGGATTTCACCAGTTTTTCCACTCATGTCTTTTCCTGCTCAAGGATCCAATCTGGAATCCCATGTTGCATTTAATTCTTATTTCTCCTTTATCTTCTCCAATTAGTGAGAGTTTGTCAGTCTTTATCTTTCATGCCCTTGGCACTTTTCAGAAGTCCTGGTTAATATTGTAGAATGTTCCTCAATTTGGGCTCATCTGATTTTTTATCCTGATTAGAATGAGGTTCTGCATTTTTTATAAGATTATCACAGAAATTATGTTGTATCCTTCTCAGTGCATCATATCAAGGGGTTCACATTATCAATGTCTTATTAACCTTGATCACTTGGCTAAAGTAAAGTCTCTCGATTTCGGATGATTCAACTGAACAATTTAGTGAGAAAATTTAGTGCAAGAAAAACTTATAAGTGGAACCTTATGCTTTGGTGGAAAAAATGACTACGTGGTATGATTTCAGGGAGGCTGAGATTGCTCTGCTCTCTCTCCTCTCCTCCCACAACCAAATCCTTTCCTTGCATGGGCTATTGCCTAAAATTTTACCATTAGAATTTCATCCATCTAGCCAAAGCTTTGATTCCTATTAAAATACAGATGCTGCAGGAGGAATTCTAAGAACTATAGTCACTGCCCTTGAGAGCATGTTTGGAGAGGAGATGAAGGAAAGGAGCAGTAAAGCATTTTCTGTTTCATTTGGAAATGGAGACAGTGAAGTTCCTGAAAAGGTTTGCTATACAATTGCCAAAGTGATCTCTTGGAAGCATGTGCCCCATCTCTGACTTTCTTGCTGAAACCTTTTATTGGCTCTCGTTTCCCTCTGGGTGAGCCTCTTTATGCTGTGACCTGACTACAGCTTCACTTCCTCTTTTCTATCCTTGTTCTCTCCAACCAGTCATCCAGAACTTTCAGTTCCCCCACTCTGGATTGTAAATTGTGCTCTCACCTCTGAACTGTGACACGGGCCATTCCCTTTCCTTGAAACATTCTTCCCTAATCCTCTTCACTGGATTGACTCTTACCAACTCAGCAGGTCTTAACTTAGTTATCACTTGCCCCCCAAGGCCTTCCATGAACTCTCTAATTAGGCATGTCGTCCTTCTCGGACTTTGCATAGCCCTTTGAATTTCCTCTTCATTGCAGTTTTCTCTAAACGTAAAAGTAACTCCCTCTAGACCATTACAGTCCATGGGCCATATCTGGCCTCCTTCCTGTGTTTTTAAATAAAGTTTTATTGGATCACAGCTATGCTCTTTCTTTATGCATTGTTTATGGCTGGTTTCATGCTATAAAGGCAGAGTTAAGAAGTCATGATAGAGGGGCACCTGAGTGGCTCAGTCAGTTAAGTGTTTGCCTTCAGTTCAGGTCATGATCCCAGGGTCCTGGGATGGAGACTCCTGTCGGGTTCCCTGCTCAGTGGGGAGCCTGCTTCTCCTTCTCCCTCTGCCCCTCACAACCCCCACCCCACCACTTGTGTTCACTCTCTCTCTAAAATAAATAAATGGAAATCTTTAAAAAAGAAGAAGAAGGCATGAGAGAGATTGTATAGCTTGCAAAGGCTAAAATGTTTACTACCTGGCGATTTGGAAACAGTTTGCCAACCCAGCTCTAGACTGGTTTTCATCTAGAGCCCATGGTCTAATGTACCACTAGAAATATGTGCATTAATCTGCTCTTGAATTCATAGCTGTCATCACTCCAGGATCTAGCCCAGAGTAGATCTTCACTAAATATCTGTTGAACAAAGACAAACCTCACAATATTCCTCCAGCCCCATCTTGTTTACATGTTACAGCCAATTAGAGTGGCTAACATAACAAAATTAAATGAAGAAAAAATTGTCTTATTTTGTATTTGTTTCTGAGGAAGAATTTACCAGTTGAAGAATGTCTATAGCTTATTCTTAGCTTTATTTTATCATATATTGCATCCTGAAATAAAAAGAGACTGATGTCCAGTTCAATGGAGCCCACAAACCTCATTAGCTAGATATATTCACGTGGTCTGGCTTCAGGTTAGACTGACACCAGTTTTACTCATATTGAGATTTCTGCAGATTCAGTGGCACATCCCAGCCCAGGACAGATTAAAAAAATAATTTGGGATTCCCAGAGAATTTCCTGCTGAAAATGCCAAATCTAACCAGATTAACTACCATTCAATAAGGTCACGGAGGCATTAAGATTTCCCATGCAAATGAATAGCTAAAATTAAATTAATAAATGTAGGAGGTGGACAGAGAGAAGCATGTTTATTCTGCTTGCTCTCATGACTTGGAAATGTACTTCACATTCACTGTAGGAGGGCCCTAACATACACCTGCCTCTTGGGGGAGGGGGTGGATTTTATTATTCCTCCGAATATGAAAAAATATGGACTTAGTTTTCAGACTCTTGACTTCCTCTGGGAGAGGGTTTAACATCAAAGCAACTATTTCTACAAACATTTAAAACATCTTTTCTCTTCCTGCTTTCCTTTCCTCTACTGCTTTGCTTTTGGAAACACTAAACACACCCAGTTTTCCAGACTCTGATGGCCCAGCAATACTCCTTTTCCTTTGCAAGGACCACATTACTGCCATGATTTATGGCTGGTGAATAATTAGGAGGCTGTTGCTATGGTCTGGGGTTGAGATCAAAAGAACCATGTGTCAAAGTGAAGGGAGGGGTGGCTGGAGCAGAGGCAAAGGGTGATGGTGTTTGTTTGTAATCCTAACCAGAGAGAAGCTGGGCCATCGCTTAATTGGGAAAAGGCTCAGCGTCTGAAGAAAGCCATGAAAGCAGAGCCTGTTCTATGAAAAGAATCCGTGTGTTTTGCAAATCAACAACATTTAGTGATAGGTGAACCCCTAGGGGGCCTGGAGGCTGGATGGTTTGAATTAGTACTCAAAGGTTTGGAGAAAAATGTGAAATATATGAATACTGAGTATAAAAAAATTGCCCAAATGGGCTCACTTATGAGATTTCTGGTATTTCCTTCTTTTGGCCAAGAGGAAATGCCAAGGGAAGGACTGCAGTATTTCAGTACTTCTGTATCTGTCATCCAATTTCCCAATGAATATCGATTCTCTGTTTCTCTTTGTCCCACCCCCTTCCTGCCCATGGAGAAGGAGACCCTGGGGGCAGAAGGATCAGGTGTCCAGGCTGGGCTGGACTGGGGTGTACAGAGTTGCCGGGTGCAGGGAGGGGAGGAGAACCAGCTCAGAGGGTTCTGAGGTTTCATCTGCTGTGTATTTATGACTCTCTATAAATCATGCAGGGAGTGATGGAAAAGGCCCTCGACAGGGTGTCCGGAAACCAGTTTTCCAGTCCTGGTGTAGCTTCTACCAAGCTGTGTGGCCTTGGGCAAATCTAGATTTCTGGGTCTCAGTTTTCTTATCTGTCAAATGGGATTGACTGACGTGGATGAACTCTAAGCTCCTATTCGTGTCCAAGATGCTAAGAGCAGATTCCCCTCCTTTAGCCCTTGACATTGTAGTATGAACTACCCATCTGAACAGAGGTCCCATTTGAGCTCCGCCTCGTCTTGAGACAGGGATGATGAACCATGGTGCAACTGGGAGGCATTTTTCAATGGAATAATCAGTCCTGCAAGGAAAGCCTGCAGAAGCAAACCCATCCGGTGTGCATGATGCACACACCAAACGCAAAGGGGCATGTCGGTGTTCACAAAGTGAACACAGCGCAACTGCAGACCTCATTCACCTTGTAAAACCACAGGCATCCGGGGGATGTGATTAGGAGCAGGGCTGCACAAAGTAGAAGTCATTCACAGTGTTTGAAGAAACCCACAGTGCAGGAAAGAGGACAGCTGCAATCCTAGGGTGGCTTTTCCAGCCCTGAGACGCATTGCGCCAGGTGAAGCAGAGTCACAATGACCTTGGAGAAGCTGGGACCCCTTAGAAGTCATGCGCATGTGCACGTGTGTGTGTGTGTGTGTGTGTGTTTCTGTGTTTCTGTGACTGAGCCCTGTGGGCTCTGGCTGCTGGGGCCTCAGCTCTTCCCACATGACCTGTATACCATGCTGCCACCTAGTGTGGACTCAGGAACTTCTTGGTGTGCTGAAGAGAGGCTGATGTAAGGAAGGCAGGAGTTCTGAAAGGCTCCCTGGAAGAGGCACCGCTCATGTTAAGTGGTGAGAGCACCGTGGCTGCCTTTCTCCTCATGACAACCCCACTTCTGATTACAGACACGTTCGGTTCTCCAACTTGCCTTCTTACCATTTATGATAGAATCCTGCATTCCACACGGAGGTTCCAGCTTTGGGGCGCCCGCCATTGATCCTCACGCCCTCTCCCTCTGAAAAGTGGAAGGTTGAAATCAGCGGTGGTGGGAAAGGAAAAGTATTCGGTGGAGAGCCAGAGGAAGAATAAACAGATCATCACACACAGTGTTGCTCTTCAACAGGAGACCGTGTGAACCTTGAAAAGTTTACTTTGCAAATTATGCAAGGGGATTTTTATCCCGAAGTTTACCATGAAATCGGTGAAAGGGGGGTACCTCAGGATTGACACAAATATGTACCCCTGATGTCTCTTCAAATGTCTCTTCAAAGCACGTGCCCACAATGGAAACATATTCTTGATAAGGCAGGGAATGGGTAGAATTATGCTAATCAAGGAAAACCTTCCAGGGTGAGTAATTTAGTAACCTCTTTCTGAGCATAAGAGCCTATTTTAAAGTTCTAAATGGCACCATAAATGTAGTCAGGCATATATTTCCATACTGATACTGGATAATAAACACAGTTGGAGTCTAAAATACCTTGAAGGACGTCCTGCTGTGCTTATTATCCTGTGCTTCCCTACTGATCACTAGAGCCTAAACTTTAATACTCATGGTTTTGTTTACCTAACGCTTCAAGTCCAACACATTGTGGTTCTTTTATCTTTCCTGGAAAGACAGCCACAAGAACAGGACTGTTGTCATGTTGCCCCTCAGCACCGACTTGAGATTTCTTGTTATAATCTAAGTCCATATATTTAAAATGGAGGCGTGGCTTTAAAACTTTTTAAAAACTTTATTACTTTATCACATGGATGCTGAGGCTGAAATAAGTCTTAAGTTGCCATCCACAAACTTCACTAAAAAATGAAAAATATTTATGTTTTTAGGAACTCTCTCAGGGCCCCTTTGACTGACTTTATAAGCAGCCAATAGTTCTAAAACTTTGAAATAATAAATTTGTATTACTCAAATACTGATATGGATATAGACATCAGTATTATATACATACTTGGTTTTTCCATATAGGTAGATAGATAGCTATACATATATATATGTATATATATATATATTTGGGGTTTCCCAAAGATTCATTTCCTCAAAAGCATAAGAAGTTTATATCTACAGTGATTTTTTCATAGAAATGCTGATGGTCTCCATCTTTAGCAAGCCTCATTCTGCAAATCCTATTGTTGGTGATCTAACTCTTTTTTTGTGTTTTTTAACACTTTTACTACATTTTATCAAACTGCCTTCCAAAAAAGTCTTGACCTACTTGCACTCTTTTTTCAATTGTAATATATTTAAGGTGCACAACTAGATGATTTGATAGATGTATAGATTGCAAAATAATCACTACAATCAAGCTAATTAACATATCCATTACCTCACATAGTTACCGTGTGTGTGTGTGTGTGTGTGTGTGTGTGTGTGTGTGTGGTAAGAACACTTAGGATCTACCTTCTCAGCAAATTTCGAGTACACAGTACAGTATTGTTACCTGTAGTCACCATGCTGTACATTATGTTCCCAGGATTTATTCGTCGTGTGTAATGAACTTTGGAACTTTGTACCCCTTGACCCACAACTTCCCCTTCTCCTCCCCCCCAGCATCTGGTAACCACTATTGTGCTCTCTGCTTCTATGGGTTTGACTGATTTATTTTCCACATGTAAGTATGACTGCCCTTACTTTAACCCTCTGAGAAATGGGGGTGTTGGGAGAAAATAGTAAGTGTACAACTCTCTGGGAACAGTGACCACATGTCAATCCCATGCCTACATGCAAATCTCAACCTTTCCAGAAGAGAACTAAAAGTTCTGGTGATACTCAAATGTGTGAGTAGGGGAGAGGGAGAAGAGGAGGGGACAGGGAGAAGAGGAGGGGCAGGACCACAGGATGGGGACCATCGTCCATCCCATGCTTCATCTCAATTGTCTTACCACCTCCCACATGGGGGAGATGTGTGCTCTGATTCAGGACATTTTAGTGGATTACGGATCCCTAAACCCACACATAGGATGCCTTCGACACTTCCTTTGGAGAAGAATGTTTTCCTCCTTCCTTACATTGAAGGAGCTATATGCAGAACAGATTTCAGGTGGTAGGCTACATGTTAGATATATGGAGAAAAGGTAAGAAAAATCTCCACGACTGTGAACCCAGGGAATTAAGATGACCAGGTAGTGTGGTTAATTGCACAAACTCTGAAGTCAGACTGTCTGGGTTTGAGCCTTTTCTAGTTGTGTGACCCTGGGTAAGTTGTTTACCGTGATCTGTCTCCATTTGCTCATTTTAAAGAAGAGTGATAATGATACCTACTCATGGGATTGTTATAGTGATTAAATGAATTAATAGGTGTAAAGTACATAGAAAATGCCTTGCACATAGTAATTGATCAATACATGTTAGCAATTATGTCATTGTTCAAATTAATGGAAAAATGGGGTCTGGATACTCTTAAGGTAACACAAGATGAGACAAAGAACTCAATTTTTTTTAACATATTCATATTTAGAGGTTGGTAGATCACCTAAGTTAGACACTAATCAGTTCTACTTTGGGCCAAGTGGGAGATACAAAGGCCCAGGGCTGGCTCCATAATTTGCAAGGCCCCATGCAGAATAAAAATGTGGGTGCCTTCCCCCCAAATTATTGAGAATTTCAAGATGACAACAGTAGAACATTAAATGGAGTGTGGGGGCCCTTCTAAGCAGGTGGACCTGTGTGATGGCAGGTCACAGGTCCATGAGGTTGGCCCTGCAAAAGACCACATGATATATGGCTTCTAGGCCCACAGAACTTGCCCTCTAACCCCCAGCTTCTATATGATCTTTTTCTTTTCATTCAATTCCAATTGTTTTACCCTTTTGTTGTAGTGTTTTGGTGATTGAATTCATGGTTCAAAACACAAGCTTTCTGGAAATCATTTAAGAGCATTGAGACCCGCTGTCTCTATTTTCCCACATTTCCCACACTCTTCAATTCACTGTAGTCTGACTCTTACCACCCCCAAACACCCATCCCACTCAACCAGCACTATCATTTGCTCTGGAATTGTTTTGGATGGAGTACCAACAGCTTCTTAATTTTCTCTTTATAGTACCTGTCCTACTTAAACTGTATTTATCAATTATAGTTTGACACTGATGACATTATCCTAAAACTCTCTCTCTGAATTCAGTAATGCCACTCCAGGGTTGTGTGTCTCCTCCCTTTTTTCACCTCCTATAGATCTTCTCCTTGTTCCTCAAGATTTGATCATCCTCATGGGTTTATTTGTGATTTTTGGTTCTGTCTTCATTCTTTCTCTGCACATATTATTTGATGATCTCATTCACCCTGATGGCTTTGACCACCATCAAATAATGCCAACTCCCAAATAAATATATTTACCCCCTTCTCTGATGGTATAGACCAATATGTCCAATGCACATCTAGACATCGCTGACTGGACATTCCTAAGAAACCACGCCTCAACACATCTCAAACTAACTTGTGTTGTTCTCATTCCTCTTTCTTCTACTTTCCACTTTTACTCTGGTACAATTTAGTAACCCCAGCTGGACACTCTGGTGATCCTCAACCATACACTCTGTCTCACAATCCAGTGTCCAATGTTTCTCCATCTTCAATTAACCTTATCATCTAAATCTCTCTTGAATCTATCCCATCCTTTTACTTTTCATTACTAGCTTTGTGCCCATCACAAAACTAATTCTTCAGTCTATATCCATACTGTTCTATCTTCTCACTGGACTCAGGCTCCAGGTTCTCTACCTTCCAGTTATATACATGCTTTAAAAATGTTTCCTAAAATGTAAATCTGTTCAAGGTACAGCCCTGCTTAGGGAGCCCCATTGTCTCATGGATATAGTTAAAACTTCTTTGGAAAATCACAAAGATTTTTGTTTTTCTGTTTGGTCCCAGTTTATCTGAGGTTGGCCTTAGCTTATGGTCTTCCTTAATCATATATTTTAACTCAAGCAACTCCAAGCTGTTGATCTTTCCCTGACCATGTTGCCCTTCTCTTATATTTCCATGGTCTTGCCCATGATGTTCCACAGGTCGAGAAATACCTTTCCCTACATTTTCTACCCAATAAATTCCAAACTGACTTTCGAGATGCAATTTATCTGCATCTTCCGTTTCTTCCAGGAAAACTTGTCTATTCTCTGTGTCCCCATAGTACTTTGCACATATTTCCATTGATTGCAATTACTTATTTGCCTTCTTGACAATTAGTTGTGAACTCTGAGGAGTCAGGTAGTATGATACCTTCTTCTTCATATCATCAGCACTCAGCACAGTCCCTGGATCTGAGGAGAAATGGACACAATGCTTCCTGAATGACTATCCCACGTATAAAGACAATGATTTACTAGAACCCTCAACTCAAAACATTAAGAGGGCTTATTTTGTTTCTCTGTTAGTTATAAATGATAGAACTTCAAACAAAGAGAAAAAAAACAACCTCATAACAAACTTCCCTTGCTGCCTTGGGAAGTGGTCAAACACAGAGTTTAATTACCACTCATGGAGGGGAAATCTGCATTGGGACTGAATGCTATCTTAAATTTCCTACACATAAACCAGTCCGGTATTACAGTAAATACCCTTCAGTAGATAAGATACAGCAAAAACATCTCCCAAGTAATAGAGCCTGGGATGTGACTACAGTACCAGCAACCCCTATTCTGTACTTACATCTTTGCCCCTCCCCACTCAGTGTTTTTTAAATGAATTTTATGTCTACTATTGAGTAGTTATTACACTTTTACTTTTAAGAACTTTAGAAAGAGAAGGAAGGCAAAAAATACCAGACATTTCTTATCTTTGATCATTAAACTTATGTGTCAAGCTGCTCATGCCGTTTGTTTAAGCTCCTTCTGGTCACAGTGCCCAAGTTAGAGGGTCAATCCTTATCAAGATCAGTTATGTTCCCAAAGAGAATTATCATCTACTGCAGTCTAAGTCAGCATGCCTTTCTCCCACTAGGTGAGAAAAACTAGGTACCTTCGAAGAACATCATCATTGGAAATACAACTTCAGCTAAATGATAATACTATATGATAGTATTTGTGTGTGTGTATGTATTTTCACTGAAATTTGTGAAATTTCAAGTGTCCCCAGCACCAGAGCTAATTTTATAAGGACCAAATTCAAAATAGTTGGGGAAAAAGCAAGGTATTTCTTGTATATGTATCTTTGGCATCAAGACAGACTAGGCTAACAATGGGATACAACACAATGGCAAATTACTTTTCATATTACATTTATATGCTTCTACAATGTTTTAGGCAGATTTCAGTTACCTCCTTTTATCAAATTGAAAGCTACTATGAGTCATGCTTTAATTACCAAACTACATATGATAATAGATGTTACCAAATTTCCTAGTGAAGACCACAAGCCAGCTCCCAAACTCAAATTTCTTCATTTGTCAATTGGGAACAAGGCTCTTTCATGGACTTGTATATAACCATCATTCTGTAAAGTTCTGTAAAAAGAACTACACCAAATTTTGTGAAACAACAAATTCAAACGTGTTAGAATTGTGTTTGCTTAGAAATAGAAATGCTTTTGGGTAGGCCAAGTGTGGGGGTCAATAAGAGAATTCATGGAGAAGAATTGTTCACAACAGAAAATAAAAGTAATTTACATAGCATTGTAAACACTGGCAGCTCAAGGCAGTTCTGTGTATATAATGTAACAAACAAAGGACCTAGTCTCTGACCCTGAACAATTTTCAATCTATCACTACAAATGCCCTAAGAACTCAGAACAATGCAGCACAGACTAAGGACGCATTAACTACCAGGCATTGTCATTAAAATCCTTCTCCAGTGCCAACTTTCTAAGAGGGTTTTAAATGTTTTAAAGGGAGGAATGTTGGCTGATATTAAATTGGCAAATGAGTCTAGGTCAAGAGAAAGGATTGTAGGAACAAACAAAGCATGACCTTAGAATGAACAGAAATACAAGGAGAACTGGGATAAAAATACTAGGAAGGGTTTGGACATTAATGAGGTTAAAGATGTTGGTTAGATGAGAAGCCAAAAGTCCAAGAAAAATAAAAGAAACTGGCATATATTGCAATGGAAAAATAGTGCATTTAGAGTTAAGTGTGTAGAATAGGGCTGGCAAACTTTTTCTGCAAAGGACCAGATGGTAAATATTTTTGGCTTTGCAGGCCATATAGTCTCTATCACAACCATTCAACTCTGCTATAGTTGTGGGAAAGCAGCCATAGACAATCCATAAAGAAAGAGTGTGGCTGTGTTCCAATAAAACTTTATTGACTAAAACAGGAAGTAGACTGATTTGGCCCATAGATCAAAAGTGTAGAAGAATAAGGGAGGATATGATCCAAACTGATTCATCACTGCTCTCACACCCTTGGCCATGGCATGATAACTCTGCAGTATCATTGAAATCATAGCAGTATGCAGGATTCCTGATAATTAAGTGAATGATAGCAATGGTCTTGTTCAAAGTGACCTGAAATTGTGTAGTAGGCAAGTTGCCTACTTTTTTCTTATTTGTGCTTCTCGTTCTGTGGATACCTCTCACCACCCCTTCCCAAATACCTCTTTTTTTTTTTCAGATTTTATTTATTTATTTTAGAGAGAGATAGAGCATGAATGGGGGAGGGGTAGAGGAGGAGGGAGAGAGAGAATCTCAAGCAAACTTCACACTGAGCACAGAGCCCAACACCGGGCTCGATCTCACAATGCTGAGATCATGAGCTGAACTGAAATCAAGAGTGGGATGCTCAGCTGATTGAGCCACACAGGCACTCCCCAAATACCTCTTAAATGCATCTTCCAAGACACGAACAACCTACTCCCCACCATTGCTGGCCTAGGGCATGCCTGATTCTGTATTTTTGACTACCATAAAAATTAAATAGAACAAAATTGGGAAGGACTTCCTAAACATGATAGTGGTAAGAATCTAGCAATATGACAACGGACACAAAAAGTTACTTCAATTAACCCTAGAATCGTCATTATAAAGACTTTAGGAATCTCTTCATATCATACCTAGAGACTTAGGGGTAAAGGGGCATCATCACAGAAATCATATATAACTTAGGGCAGAGCACAGCTAGAACCCAGTCAATAGATTCCTAAATTAGAGCTCTTTTGTCCCGTTTGATGCTACTTTATTTATGTTGCTATTTTTCAAAGCCATAAAAGCAGTTTTCCATAAATGCAAACAGATTAATGATCCCATAAGATCTGGGATGTAATCTCCATTCTTTCTGTATTGTGGATTCTGTCCTTCTTAGCATCAGGGACATGGACCAAGCAATCTCCTCTTCCATTCAAATATTACACTATATTCTTGAAAAGTGGAATGCACTCTGGCCCAGGAGTTTTCCATGTGTGAAGATAGACACGCATCAATTCATTCGCTGTCCTTCACTCCCACTGTATCACTCCCACAGTGACTGGTCAGGCTGGGGATGTAAGGCATCACAGTGAAGGACAGCCCTCCCATGTGCCTTCAACCTCTTTATCACCAACTGTGCTAGCTAGCCACAAACATGAAAAGGTGGAACAACATGTGTGTTTCTAAGATGAAAATCATTCTGTTCACAAGTGGTCAACACTGCGGGGACTGCTTTTGCTAGACATCATTTTGCCAAACCCTAGTGCTGCTAGTTTATCTGATGAAATCCAAAGCATTCAAGTCAAATAAATTGGATTACCACCCTTGGATTAAGATAAATCGTTTCCCCAATTTTTGGTCTGTTTGCTTTGGCTGAACTTGAATCCTGCAAACTCTGCTTTTGATAACCACACCAGGGCAGCAGGGAGTGAGCTAGCAGGAGATGTGAGAAAGATTGAAATAGAAAATACATAATCAACAAATAATCTTTTAGATTTTTTTCCCCCTGGAATCCTCCTGTAATTGCTTTCTTTACCCATGACCCAGGAACACCATCCTGAAGAAAATAGATTCAGAGATTAATGAGAGATTTATGAGGAAGGGAAGATATTACCAGGAATTTCTCTGTCAGTCCTTCACAAGTTCAGTAAGCTTTTCCATGAGGTGGGTAGGATGGTAAGGTATACATGCCTCTCAGCCGGCCAGGTGTGAGTGTGCCATGTTCCCATTCAGCTTCCCTTCTTAGGGAAGAAACTCTGGTCTCGCACGGCATAGGCAGTTGAGAGGCTACTCAGGGATTTGACTTGGGGCCTCTGTGACTCATTTTTATCATCTGTGGTGTTGCAGTCATTCAAATATTGCAACTTAGCTACCAAATATAGCCTAAGTTCTTTGGTAGCTTTCAAACTCTGTGGTTATCATCATTGGAATTATAGTCTTCCACAGGGTTCCCAGTGGTTAAGTGAATGATACCAATGGCCTTGTTCAGGGGTGACCTAAAATAGTGCATTCTGCAATTGTGCAAATTACCTACTTTCTCCTTATTTGTGCTTCTTCTTTTGCTTCAGCCCGCATCCCGAACACCATTTAAATGCATCTTTCAAGAAGCCAACAAGCTTCTCCCCCACGACTGCTGGGGCCATGCCTTATGAATGACCCATTGTCTTTTTCTTTTCGATGCCTGATTTTCTATCAATGATGCCCTCAATCAATTCACATTAAGTTATTAATGATGGGAAATAGTTTAATCTCTCTTAGGGGTAGTTGCACTTATGAAATGCAAAGAAATAAACCTCCAAAGAAATAAACCTCCATACACTTATAGAGGGAATCATTTGGGGTGGGGAGGAGGATTCAATCATCCCTCAAATCATGTCATTTACTACTCTTTAGTCAGTACTTAATTGCCTCCTGGAGCATATGGCAGCTGAGGTCAGGAAACCTTTTGAAGGACACATTGCCACATTGGCTTTTATGGGCTCCTTCTTTAAACTGGATAAAATTTCATGTTCTTCAATTCAGGGAGTACAGGCAAAATGTATCCTTGCAAAGTTTAATAGAGCAGATCTCAAAAGGAAATTGAAACCAATAAGGTGCTCAATGCTATTGTAGAACAGCCTGATCTGGGTGCTTTCAACTCCCCTTCGTGTTGCAAACCCAAAAAACACAGGCACAGAGCCATGTATGGCCAGGACAGGAGTTACGGATTTTTTCTAGGAACTCTTGAAAATCTTTTTTCACTCAGGAAGAAAAGCATAGGCTAAAGAATTTAATAAGATGGAGTCTTTATTTAGAAACAACATGTTTTCCTGTGAACACAGTGTTCACTCAGAAAGAAGCTAAGAATGGACCTGCACAATTATTTTCTGGCAAAGAACCAATCACATTTGGAGACCTGAACAGCTGAACACAGAGTGACAGCTGAAAACTACAACATGTTACAAAGATCAGAGACATTGCTGAATGCTCCATTTTGAAGTCTGATCCAAAGACCCAATTTATGTCATGTTGATTTTATTGAAGAGAGGAGGTTTACTCCAAAGGCCCTTTCAGCCCTAACCCCTTCTTCTGCTCTTTTGCCCTTTCAGCCCCACGGGATTTTCAGTGTCCCTTTCAGAAATGAGTCCAGCAGTGCTTAGGAAGGCATTAGGTACTTCTCCAAGCCTGCTTCCTGCCCCCAGAACTGTGCTTACAAGCAGGCAGTCCCCCCACCTTCTAATAAGAGAATATATTTCTCATTCTGCCTGATGGCTGCTTGTCACTTCTGGATTTGTTTCAAATATCTATGGCTTGTCCACATTGAAAGAGAACAAGGACAAAGTAAAGTTGTGTCTGTGTTTTTTTTTTTACTGATATTTAAATTTTTTTAAATGTATGAAATACATGGAATAAAACAAGGGATAAAAACATAAGGTGCAGTCTTGGGTTAGGGTCTTGGGCTCTGGAAGCCAATTGCTAGAGTGTAAGTAGTATCCGTTTTGTGACCACGGACAACTCATCTCTTGAAGTCTCTGTTCCTCGTCTATTTTTTTTTTTTAAGGTATAATAATTTTTACCTCATAGGGCTATTACATGGATTAAATACGTTTAAAATGCCTTCTAGATGAAAACACTTAATACGTAGGAGGTAATAATATTAAATGTAGGCTGGCATGGCTCAAAGTATAAATACTAAACTAGGAGATGAGAGGCGCTCAAAGGCCACAGATGAGGGTGACACAGCCGAGGATAATTAAGCGGAGGTGTAGATTTTGTTTTTCCATATCCCTGTCCAGAACCAGTGTGTGAATTTGCTGCCCTCTTTAAGGAACTAATAGTTTTCTGTTCCCATTTTGTATTCTCAGGTTAATTATTTTACATACATATACTTTCAGAGGCTTTTGAAACCGTGAATGAATATTTTGGCACAACTAGGTCTTCACCCTGTTCTCCTTGTTCCCTACTTGCTCACAGTTGGCAGGTTAGCGCTCCCCGTTTTGTGTGTGTGGACCGCCGGCCAACTTTCTGCTTCTGTGCCTGGCCTCCATCCGACCCAGTTCAATCCAATTCTTCAAATCACATTTGAGGGAAACACTTTACTTTTGGGTGTTTTATTAAATTCAGATGCATTGTGTTTACTGAGTTCCCTATTCTAATTCTAGGATTCAGTTTAAAAGTTCCAACTGGTATACCATGACAGATTCCCACATTTTCAAAATAGCCCAGAGAATGTCGTGGAAACCCCTAATTAAAAGGACTGCCTCACAGTTTACAGCCTCTGACAATCGACACCTTTCCTCCCTTGCTCATTACATTTCCTCTGCAGTTGTGTGCCCCACAATTTGCAGCCAACACACTTCTGGAATTTACATCCATTTTGAAGGCATGTTCAATGAATATCTTTCCTTTGCTCTGACCCTAGCCCTGAAGAGCATCACTATTTTCTATCTCCCATAGAAAACACCAGCTCCACTCCCACCCAGCAAGTCTACTGGACAGCCTGAAGGCTGCATCCTAACTAAGCAACCTTCCAGATAACAATTGCATGTGATAATTTGACTAAGGAGAATCTGAAATGCTTTACTATCGATGGCTTCACCGTTGTTGATACAGATTCATCACCAAAGCTTGCATTCCCTTACTTATCTTCGGGAACCCCTAATTGTCCAATATGTCCAACCCAACTTCTCAGTTTCTGTTGTTCCTGGTTTCCCTAACCAGGGGTTCTAAAGAATCATTTGTGGAGAAATCACTAGCTCTTTGGGACTCCTATCCCACAGCTACAATCTACATGTCTTTTTGATTCTGTGGCAAGTTTTCAAGATGTTTTATCTTTGTTTGTTTTCAACAGGTTTCTTGTGGGAAAGGCTGCTCAGCTATGGGATGTATTTACCCCAGGTGAGATTCCTAGTTGAGAGAGAGAGCAGTAAACCCAGTTTGCAAATAAGCCATGGCCATACACATATTTTTCACACACATTTTTTTGTTAATATTAAGCAGTTATTCGCAAAACAAGTTGGTACAATTTCTTCATAGGATTGATTTACAGAATTCTATCAGCTGTTGCAAGGAAAGAACTGAGCAGCAAGAGGGGTTTAAGATGTATTTTATTACTCTTTGTTAGAGAGGGTATTGAATTTGGTTAAAAATCAGTCAGCTCATTTAGAAATTATGTTGCAGACAGATAAATGCAAAATGCCAGATGGTGGAATTGAGTAGAGACCTCATTTGACTCAATGAAAAGTCCACTCTGACTTAGTATTCTTGTCCCATTAAATGTTATTTACTTTTATTTTTTTCTCCCACTTAACTGAGTTTTGCTGTCTTATGAAACATAAAAGTTCATAATGCGCTTTAACCCTAATCTCATTTAGAAGGTTATTTTATATAGATCTATTCTAGATTCTCACAGCCTCTATAGTAACAAAATGTTCTCAGTTGACTAATTTCCCGGTATCACTAGTCCTAGGACATAATGAAGATATACAACAGGTCACTTGTCATTTAAATTAATTCCACTTTTTATTTATATAATGTCTTGTATAGAAAACTGATTATACCTTAAAAAGGTTCCTAGCTTGTATCTCTTCCTTCCAAGACCGTAGAGAAGCTCCACTGATTGTATTAAGCTAAATAATACTTCATTATTCTGCCATTATAGAAATCACAAGGCAGAGATAGAAACACATCCATAATCCGGCTTTGTCAGTAAATGAGCTACTCCTTGTAAGTGGTTTTGTCAAGAAACAAAGTGTACCTTATTATGAGTTTAAAAATATTAGTATTAATCATTTGGCATAGAAATCTCCTTTAAAAAAAAAAAAATCACTGTAAACTTCCAGGCTAGTCTGGCAGGAGATTGCCACTTAAAAATCCCATTCTTAGGCTGGTGAGAGAAAACAAGATACTTCAGGAAAGAAGGAAAGAGTGGCTCTGGGACTGGCTGTAGCAACCCTGCCCTCATTTAACCTGTCAGCTATCAACTACTCCTGGTACGATCATATCTTCAGCTGCTCAGTGCCCCTTCTCTAAAACTTGATCTGTTAAAATAACTTCCATGCCTTTTCTTCGGCATGCAATTCTATACATTTTAACATGAGCATAACATTAGTCAACCAGCAGCACAATCAGGATACTAAATGGTTCTATCACTCCAACAAAATCCTTTGTAGAAGTCACACCTTCTTTCTACCCCTACTCCCTGGCACCCCGGATCTGTTCTCTGTCCCCACAGTTTTGTCTTTTTGAGAATTTCATATAAATGGAATCATACAGTCTGTCACCTTTCGGGGTCGTGATACCTTTGAGATTCATCCATGTTGGTGCATGTAACAAGTCACTCTTCTTTGGTGCTGAGTAGTATTCCATCAGAGGCACGGACCACAGTTTGTTCATTCATTCCTCTGTTGAAGGACACCCGGTTATTTCCAGTTTGGAGTAACTATGAATAGAGCTACTTTAAACATTTGTGTGTAGGTTTTCATGTGAAGTACATTTGCATTTCTCCTGGGATTGCTGGGTCCTATGGGAAGTGTATATATGCTTTAACTTTTTAAGGAACTGCCTGGTTTCCAGAGTGGCTATCCCACTTTACACTTCCTCCTGCAATGTGTGAGGGATCTGGCTGCTTTGCATCATCACCATTGCTTGGTATTGCTGCTACTTTTTATTTTAGCCATTCTGATGAGTGTGAGTTAGTGTCTTATGGTGGTTTTAATTTGCATTTCCCCAGCGACTAACAATGATGGGCATGTTTTTATGTGCTTACCTGCTATCCCTTTACCTTTTTTAGTGAAGTGTTTCTTCAAATCATTCATCCATGTTAAAAATGGGGTTGTATATTTTATTATTTCTGAGCTTTAAGTGTCTTTATGTATTCTGGATACAAGTCCTTTGTGGATATGTGATTTGCAAATATTTTCTCTCAATCCGTGCTTTGTTTTTTCATTCTCTTTAAAATGATTTCACAGAGCAAAAGTTTTTAATTTTGTGGAATTCCAATTTATTGCTTTCTTCTTTGTAGATTATGCTTTGAGTACTATATCTAAGAACTGTTTGCCGAACTCAATGCCATAAAAATTTTCTTTTATGTTTCCTTCTAAAATGTTGATAGTTTTCTGTTTTGTGTTTACATCTTTGAGTTAGTTTGTGTATAGGTTGTGAGTTGTAGTTTGAGTTTTTTTTTTTTTTTTACATATGGATGTCCATTTGATATGTTATTATCATGGCCCTCTTAATTTCATATCTGTATTCTCTTGGGATACAGAAAACCTGATAGCCAAGCTTATTAGCATAGCTCATAGGGACAGAAGCTGTGTAATAACTGTTAGGGTAACACAGTGGTCTTTTTTGCTTGCTTCTTATTTTGACCTGTGCTCTGGATGGCCAAGGGTACCTATTAAGGGATATCTGGATAACCAAGGTATCACCATAAGTAAAGAAAACCAAATCAGCTAAGCTGAAGTGCTATTTCAACATAACCCAAAATACATGATTGCTGAAATTATGGGGATGGTGTTTACAGACTGGTACAAAATTAGTGAGTCATTTGCATTGGTCTTTCTTTCATGCGGTAGTCTGTAGGACTTACATGTTATTGGTCTATCCATTAATTCACTTAACAAGTAATTATTAAACACCTACTGTGTCCCTGGTACTACCCTAGATCCTTGGGAATCATTAATGAGTAAAAGCAGACACAAATCACCCCTTTGTGAGGCTTATATTCATGTGGGTAATAAATATATACTTATGTATGTGAGGGTGAATTACCATATATCATTAATTTATATTAAAAACATAGTTAAAGGTATATAAAATAATATAACATAAGATACTATAGTGATAATAGTGAAAGGCCTAAATCATACATTTGTAAATGAGACAGTTTGACTATTTTCAAGGGCTTCATAAAATAAGATATGTGTTCCAAGCAATGACTTCTCATTAATTAATTATATATAGATCGTTTTATATATATATAGTTATATATATATAGATATATAACAATTAATTAATATTTGTTCTCTGGTAATACATGTATATAATACATGCAAATCACCATGCCGGTCAATTAATAGTTATATATATTTATTTTACAATAAGTATATTATTTCTCTATTCTGTGTGTGTGTGCATGAGCGCAACCATGCTGGGGGTTGATGTTGATGGAAACTATAAAATACAGTACACATATAGGTATGGTGCTCTATATGAGTGATCCAGACAGGAGCAAGGAGAGTTCAGGAGAAAATCTCCGGCTGCTGACATACAGGCCCTGTCTGTTTGGCTCCATGCCCACCATGCGGTGGTTGCTAGCAAGGATTTCATTCTTTATTTCTAAAACATTTTCAGTACAAACACTTTCAAGCATATGAAGTATTAGAGAGGACGGTATTAAAAAATCCTTTGTAGTTATCATGTGACTTCCACAGTTTCTAGCATTAACAGCAAGGATTTGGGAATGAGGCACATGTGAAAGTAAGTCCTAGTTCTTCACTCACCGGCTAGGGGACTGAGATCAAATTACTGACTCTCATCACTTTAGATTTCTTATCTGCAACATGGAGTTACTGATGCCAACCACAGTGTGTGTGTGAGGGTCAGGAGAGATAACAAATGCGATGTGCTCAGGTCAGTGTCTATTACGTGGTGGTGGGACTCGGTGCATACAGTCAACCTCCTCCTTCTCCATGGTCCTGGAAGCTTGTTTGTAGGACCACAATTGTTTTGTGGGCCCTCCACTAGACCAGGGACACCTTGAAGGAAGGGTTTGTGCTTTTCATCAACCCCCACCCTGCCTGGCACATAGTATTACTCAACAGATATTTATAAGCTAACAAGTGAGCAGCTGGGCAAGATTTCACAGGAGAGATATTGAAAGACGTCCGTGTATGGGAAAAGTATTCCAAGCGGTGTTTATCAGGGGTGGCAAAGTCTCACATGTGCTCACAAAAATGATGGATCTCACACTGGCAAGTTCTAGAAGACAAGAGTAGAAAGAAGACAAGACTAGAGACCAGTCTTCTGCAATCTAATATGGGTCCATGGCATAGACCCTGGTATTTCAACATTGTGTAGATAACAGGGAGCCCCTGAGGTTTTCAGAGCCACGTTATTTTTAGTTTGTATGGCTATTACCAGTATTTAAATGTGTGTTTTGGAAGCATCTAAAGAGAATTTTACTGTTAAACAGTGTTATGGGTTGAACTGTGTCTCCCCCCGCAACCAAAAAAAAAAAAAGCTGTATTTATGTCTTAACCCCTGGTACCTGTGAATGTGACCTTATTTGGAAATAGGGTCTTTGCAGACGTAACCAAGTTAAGATGAGGTTACCAGGGTGGTCCTAATCCAATATGACCGATGTCCTCATAAGGAAGGGGTCATTTGGATACAGACACACATACACAGAGAGGAGAATGCCGTGTGACAACAGGCAGAGATTGGAGAGGTGTGGCTGTAAGCCAAGGAAAGCCAAGGATTGATGGCCACCAGCAGGAGCTGGAAAGAAGCAAGGAAGAATTTTTCCCTACAGGTTTCAGAGGGAGTAAGCCCCAGCCAACACCTTGACTCAGACTTCTAGGCTTTGGAACTGTGAAAGAATCCATTTCTCTTGTTTTAAGCTACTCAACTTATGGTCCTTCATTAATGGCAGTTCTGGGGGAGAAAAACAAACAGTTGAAAGAGTTCTCCCTGGAAATCTGGTTGGCATTATCAATTCGCATATTGAACATTTGAGGCATAATCTAAAGATAAAGTTTGGGCCCATTCCCTACTGAATGGTCTCAAATGCAAAATTAAGAGAGGTCTTAATTAAATGTCAGAGGGAATCTGTGGACAAGACCTGTAGATCCATCACTCCCTGCACTAGGGATAGCTATAGTTATGCAGTAAGAGAATTGCACACAGCAGTAGAAATATTAATAGATGCACTTTCTGGCCCAAAGGCAAAAATAAAATGTAGGAACATCCCTTCCAGCTCTCCTGCCTGCCAGATCTTCTGGACTTTAGGAAGCATGTCTAGAAGCTGTACTTTTGAGTGAGAGGTGAGCTTGTTTGTGTGGTGATGGCAGGCTGGGGACAATTTTGGAAGTCAACTGTGATCACTCAGAGAGCGGAAGAGGGTGGGGTGAGCACTGCCAGAGGGCTTGGAGCCCATCCCGGTCCATTTTCTTACTGCTCAGGTGCCTCCCCCAGCTCTGCTTGGAAGAAGCCAAAAGGATTGCACTGGAAGGAATTCACAGAATGCAAGTGGGCACTCTGACAGCTTCTGACTAGTCAGGGGCATCTAATACAGAATAGAATTCACTTCAGAATGGCTAAAATAATTATGTCATGACTGGAGACCAATCTTCTGCAATCTAATATGGAAGATCTTATCCATTCCTCCAAGACTAATAGCTCAAAGTCAGGGATGTGCATATAGTAGAGTTGACAAAAATAAACAGAGAGCAGGTTGTTGTATATGCCTCTTCTCAACTGACGACCATGGAGAATGGCATACTTGCCATATCCACGATCAGAAGGGGAGCTCATGTCCCCTTCATGTGTTTGTTACGGGCACGGGAGCCGTCCAAGCTCAAGGTAACAGTGGGGAGGCAGGGAGGCCGGGACATTTCATTAACAGGGACAGTTCTGGCACTGCATGGTCAAGCAACTCTCAGCTTCAGAGACAGTCCGTGCTTCTGGGTTGTTTAGGAAGCTCTGGGGAGCTTCTGGATTGTTCCCAACTTCCAGACATAGGTAATTTTCTCCTTGAACAGCACAGAACAGATTTGGACCTCAACCCTATTTAGGCCTCTCAGGGTTGCAACTTCGATTTTGTTTCTGGCAGCCGGAAGTGACTCCTTCCCTATGACGGGTTGAATCTGTGCTCCCAAATTCATATATTGAGGTCTCAATACCTCAGAATGTGACCTTATTTAGAAATAGGAGTGTTGTAGATGGAATTCATTAAATTAAGAGGAAGTTATTAAGGTGGGTACGAATCCAATATGACGGTGTCCTAGTAAAAGGAAAAATTTGGACCCAGAGACATGGGCAGAGGGAGGCAGCCATGTGAGGCTGAAGCAGAGGTTGAGAGGAGGATGCGACACATCGCGGTACCCCAACGATGGCCAGCTAAGCGCCAGGAAGGAACTATGGGACAGGCCCGGGACACATTCTCCCCCACAGCCCTCAGAAGTGACCAGCCCCACTGACACCTGGCTTTTGGACTGTTAGCTTCCAGAACTGTGAGACAATAACTTTTCTGTGGTTTTGGCCTCCCAGTTTGTGGTGTTTTGTTCCAGCAGCCTGGAACATGAATGCACTCCCGGTTATTAAGTATGAAATCAGACTTGGGGAACAATAGGCCGAGAGTGGCCTGGCTGTGTGGTGGTGCACGTCTTACGAGCAGAGTCCTCCACAGTGGGGTCACAAGGGAGCGGTCTGGAAGGCTGGCGCATGCCCCACCCCCTCCATGGACCTGGCACCAACTGCCCTCAACTGTTTTTTTCCAAGCACCCCCTCCCCCTGCATGTTGTAACAGCCCTGCAGGGCAGCAGTGATGGGAGAGAGAGACCCAGGGGGCAAGAACTCCAGGTCACGCACACACACACAGATGAGACATGACAAGCGACTCCTTTTAAATTTAATCAGCGACTTGAAGACAGGAAGCTGCAGACTTTAATTCCCTAAGGGATGATACATTAGGATTCCAAGTATATCAGTTATTCTAAAAATACAAGCAAACATGTGAAGGAAATAAATTAATAAACAAACTAGCCAAGTTTTCGGGAGGAAGCTGCAGCTTTTCCTGCCTTGGAAATCTGGCGTCCTAGGCAGAGCCCCTTTTCTCCCCTAGGCTGAGACTCCTGGTACCGAAGGGGGCATCGAAGCCTTTTCGTCTTTCCTTTCTTCCCTCTCTTGTTTCTCCATCTCGATTCTCAATCTCTTCCTTCTTCGATAAATGAGATAATGCACATCCTGATGCGAATGCGGTGCTCAGCAGATAGCGGCTGAGGAAAGGAGGCTTCCTTCATCCAGTTTCCTGTCTCTTAAAGGTCTTCTTGTTTTAAAGATAGGTGTCTCAAACCTCAAGATAGTCATAACATCGGAGGTCACAGGCCCAGTTTTGTTTTCATGAAATGCAATGCGTTGTCAACATTTTGAAAGAGTGAGATTATATACATATATATAATTTCTATCTATAGATTTCCCACTCTTACTTCTCTGGAAAAATTGGAAAGTCTGGTCATGCTGGACCCACCTTTTCTGCCTGGTCACTTCTGACGGGAGCTTTAGCAGACGCTACCCCATTTGGAGGGCGCATCTGTGCTCGTCTGTCTTGCTGTAGCCCCATCCTGCCTGTTTTCCTCTGGACATCACCAAACTCTGTCATGGCTGAGGACAGCTGGCTCAGGGGACAGCAGGGATGAGTCCTTGCTGTGAATTTGTACTTCTTTCCAACTCTGCATCCTCTTTCCTGCCTTCACATTTATTTTCCACATAGCTCTATAATGACCAAATTCAATCTAAAATTGTTCTTGTTGAAGAAGAAGCCTGGCTAACATTTACATTAAGTGGGTATTAGTAGCGTTAGCCAGAAATGGCTGCTTATGTCGAATTTGGCACAATAAACCAGAAATCTGCAACATTGGTATTGCTTAATTAGAATCACGACAGACCCATGCCTATTAATACTTTGAGCTCGTGGTTGATGCCTTTCTAACACTAATTAATAAGTCAATATTTCCTTTTAAATTACATTTTCTGAGCCAAGACTCTAGTGAAAGAATTGGACTGAGATGGATACAATAAAAGAAAAGAACTAATTTTTATTAGCACTTCACAGTTTGCAAAGCTTACGAAGTTCCTCTGTTATGAGGTGTTAGCTGTCTGTCATCATCAACTTGGCTTTGGCAAAGTTGTGTGTTGGAACCTCATCAGTAGCAAAAGGAAATAGGCAGGAATTGAGGGATGATTAGTTCTAATACTCTTCTGGAGGAGGGGAGCAGAAGAACACAATGTCCCAAAGAGGGGGTGAGGTAGCAAAATGAAGCTCAGTCCAGGGTGATTGAAAGTGTCAAAGGCGGTAGATGGATTTCAGCCATAGTAATGGTCATAGGTGAATGGAAATTAGCACCCTCCCTTGGGAAATGTTCATCCAGTTTGAAGCAGGAATCCACAGAGCATTAAGGTGGACAGAGACATGGAAAGCTAGGAAGGTTGTCAGACTCCCAACCAAATGGTCTGGGGGCCAGAAAAAGCCTCTATTCCAAGTGTAGCACCAGAAAAGTTTAGGTATTTGGTAAATATTTGTTATAAGAGCAGATGAATAGATCCAGCCTTGCCACTTAACCAGCTGTGTGATCTGGGGAAAGTCATTTAAATTCTTAATCAGTGTTTGGTCAGGAAAACAAAAGCCATCTTAGGTATTTCAAAAAGGCTTCATGCAGGGAATTAGAGGCCAGGAAAGCAAATATCAGGAAGTCTAGAAATACAGGGGTTGTAGGGAAGTTGACTCCAGCTGACTTATCTGAAGGGGGTAGGGCGGGGGGAGCCACGTGGAAGCTGCAGGCAGAACTTCCCACCAGCAGCCTGTCGCCTGTGTCTTGGTTTGGCGACAGCCAAAGGACATCGTTAGACCCCTCACAAAGGCCTCTCCTGCATATAGTTCAATGGGGGCCCTGTGGGCCCAGGATGCTGGGAAGTTGTGTTTTTAGTTTGTGAATCTGGCTACTGGGGGGAATTTAGAAAAGCAAAGACTGTTCTATCAAAAAATAGTATATGGCATACCTCTCTGGGCTTTACTTTCTTCACCTGTAAAATGGGAGTGAGACTCCCGGAGTCGCAAACTGCTTATGGAGGTTTTATTTGTGCTTAGAACAAAGTAGGTTCTCAGTTATTGATAGCCTCTACTTTGGAGCCTGGAGCACTAAGGAAAAAGCAGACTACTATTTCTAAGAACCACAGTGGCCTTGCCCATTAAGGCAACATGACTAAGCCCACAGACTCTGGAGCCAGGGGGCTGGGTTTCAATCCTGGCCTTGCTACTTAATAGCTGGGTCTCTTTAGACCAGTTATGCCTCAGTTCTATCAAGTATAAAATGGTACAATAGAGATACCTTCCTCTTAGGGATTTTGTATAAGTTAAGGAGTTCATATTTATGTAAAGTGCTTGCCTATTTTCCTTGAATTCTCACTACTTGTTTTTCTAAAACTTTTTTTAAAATTTTGAAATAATTTTAGACTTAGAAAGGAGTTGCAAATACATTATAGAGACTTCCCGTATACCTTCCTTTCAGCTGCCCCTGATGCTGACATCCTATATAATCCTGGCACAGTAATCCAGCCTAAGATGGTAATATCAGTATGAACTACGACTTTACCAGCATTTCACCAATGTCCCTTGTTTTGTTTTGTTTTGTTTTGTTTTGTTTTGTTTTGTTTTGTTCTGGGTTTTTTTGTTCTGGTTTTTCCAGGATCTAATCCAAAAGACCCTATTATGTTTACTTCTCCTGTCTCCTTTGTTTTGTCCAATCTGTGACCATTCCTCAATCTTTTTTTGTTTTTCATAACCTTGACCTTTCTGAAGAGAACTGGTCAAGTATTTTGTAGAAAGCCCACCTTAAGTCATCATTTTCCCTTTTTATATCATAAATGCTTTGGGGAAGGTACTTGGAGACTATGCCAGAATTCTGTTCCTCTTTAAGCGTTTGCACGCTAATATTAGCATTCATGGTTGACTCCCATCTACAGCAATTATTACTGTGGTGTGCGGATCCTGATTCTCTGTTTTCATCATTCCTTCTACATTATTAACTGGGATTTTCTTATAAGAAAGAGTTGTCCCCTCCTTCCCTTGTATTTGTTTATCCAATCATTTACTGGTATTAGTACAGGCTCATGGATATTTCTTTTAGTTTTGGGGTTATAATACAATATTATTGTCATTTACTTGTTGCTCAAATCGTCCTGGCTTTGGCCAGTGGAGCTCCAGCCTTGACTCCTGAGTCCTTCCAATATGCCCCTATCCTTTCTGAGCACTTTCTTACTTTCTGACACCACCCCAGCCCTGGAACCAGCTATTTCTCTAAGGGGTTCTAGTTTCCTTTTTGTTTTGTTTTGTTTTTGGTTTTGTTTTTTGTTTTTTGTTTTGTTTTGTTTTGTTTTGTTTTGTTTTACAGAATAGTGTTTAGAAACCAAGATCCCAAAGGGAGGTGGTTGGTTTTAATATAGCTTTATAATTTTTTTCCTTTGGATTTCAACATTTTTCGCTCTCTCGGTCATTTTTGTTTATCTGACATGTGCATGAGCTTACATGAGATATAGGCTGCACACGGTCTGGAGGAGAGTCGGACACACACAACTAACGCCCAGAAAAGAAAGAACATGGCGAATGCTGTGCGTACTCTGAGATGTAGGAGAAGCGGCCTCTGGAGAGAGGAAGAGGAATCAGGGAAGGTTTTACCTCTGCAGAGATGTTTGAAGAAGGATCACTTTCCTTGGGTGGAAGTTTGGGGGACAGTGTTTTAGGGGGGGCCGACAACATGAGCCTGAGCGATGGTGGGACACAGGTGCACAGAGGGTCTGTAGGGTGGAGCCAGGAGGCCCACATACCTGGAGTTGTTTGGGGTAGGAGCGGTAGGGATGGCAGCTTAACCCGGGCCCTGGAAGTCCCACTCATTCTTGCTGAGAATGCCAAGAAGGCAAGGCCCCGACCACTTCTGACCCAGGCAGCTCTTCTCGAACTGTTTGCAATGGGCTGTCTTGAGGGATGAGATAAGAGCAGGCTTTCGTCTGCTTACTGTACAAGAGGTAAATCCCTCCATCTCTGTTCCTCTCCTTTACTGCAGCCCAGTGTCTGTCCAGCCATCTACAGTGGGTCCTTCATTGCCATGTGGGACCTGTGAGAACAGGAAGACGTGGCTGCTTTTGCCATAAATAATAATGTCCTTTGTCCCTGTCCCTGGAGTCTTGATTCTTCTGCCAATATCCAGGAAATGGTCACAAGCTATTTATAAGCTTAGAATAGGGTAAAACCCCAGACCCTGCTCAGTTCTTGGTAAGAAAGGAACGGGAGTTTGAGTTGGGGAGGCAGGTTGCGTTGGGAAGGCCAGAGGAGTCTGGAACCTGTTTGGCTCTCAGGTGTGCTCTGAGTGGAGATTTGCGGGAGATAGACCCTGCGGCTCTCCTCTTCCCTTTTCTCCAAGTGAACTACTTTTGTTCATGGCTCAGGTATGATGGCACACATTCATTACGCATATTTTTTTAAAGATTTATTTATTATTTTAGAGGCAGGGAGCAGCAGAGGGAGAGAGTCCCAAGCAGACTTGGGGCTCGATCTCCCTACCCTGAGATCATGACCTGAGCCAAAAACAAGAGTCAGCCACTTAAACGACTGAGTCACTCAGGTGCCCCTCATTCTGTGTAATTTTTTATTAAGCAACTGTTTATATGAAGATTTTATTGCTCTTTCCTTGTCTCTGTAGTGTTTGTGGGTTAAGGATGGTAACTGGCAGGAAGGTTCTGCTTCAGTCCAATCTTTTTAATAATTTTAGGTTGAACAAAACTGAGGGCCTTACACAGGGCATGGATGCCCACCAACTGGATGTAGCTAGAGGAATCGGAAGCAATTTTGCAGATGCAAGAAGCTGGCGCCATGAAGCCCTGAGAGAGCAGTGAATCACTGAGAGGTCCACAGGCCAAGTGAGGCAGCTGGGACGGGTGACATTTAAAACTAGGAGCAGGTTGAAGGCCAGAGGCCAGGTGTACAGACAAGAACCAGGACCCAAAGTTTATAAGGCTCAATGCAAATCCCAGAGCTGTGTAAATAGTTGAGAACCAGGAGACCTGAAAGGGCAAGACAGGTTTAGGGCAGGGTGAGGAGAGTTGGGGAGACCTTGGTAGCAGAGGTGAGCACCCAGCCCGCAGGAAGGTCGATGCTGTGTTCTTTCCCCAGGCAGAGCCAGTCCCACGGGTGACTTGAGCAGGCCTACAAATGGCGGCAAGGGGGGTAGTGAGGAGACCAAGTCTGCGTTTTGCAAGTTAGTCCCGGGTTAACTCATGTATGAGAAGCCAAGAGGGAAAAGCTGCTTTGAGGATGACATCTTATTTTTGAAACGCTATAATAGATTTTCCTGGAGGAGAATAAAAATAAAGTGCGTCTTTCTTCGTGTGTCCTCATTAAACCCTGGGTCTACAGACATTTATACTTTTCAGCAAACGCATTTGCCAGCAGATCCGATCTTGATGATCTTAAAAAAAAAAAAAAAGATGCTACTGGTGAGAACAGTGTTGTTCAACATCATAGCACTTGATACCAATTACAACCTCCAGATACACATGATAGTCTCTCTGAAATGTGAATCAGGCGGTGGAATTAAAGATATGTTTATAATTCAAAATGTGAGATAATGGTTTCAGGGAAGCTGACAATGTAGAAATCCGCTTCTAAAAAAGGTGCCATCTAGAAATAGACACATGCTCCCTCTGTCCCCTCTGTCCTGGCACACATAACCCAAAATTTGGACCGGCACATTTGTAACTCATTTGCATATGTAAGTGCCAGTTGGCAGTATTTTGAACACTTCGGCAGCTCTCCGTGCATCCGTTTGAGTTGGGGCTGCTACTGAAGCCCTGTTTCAATGTGTTTTGTTTTTCCTGCCATTTCAAAATGAAGTCATGAGCATGGGACCTCTTCCAAGAAGGTCCAGAAAGTAACTTTCTTTCAACCTCTTCCTGTTCTATATCCTGTATCATTCAATATCTTTGTCAAACTCTAACTAAAAGTCGTGTGGACATGTCAGTGAGTTCTAGAATGTCTAACAGTGATTTGGGCAACATTTGGGAATTCACTCAAGGAAGATGAGTTTCTGGTGACTCTGGACAATTTTGCTCCTGTGAGCATCAAGCAGATTTTAGAAGAACGTGAACACAGGCTAACTGGGGCAAGAAGAAAGGAACATTGCACACATTTCATTTTCCCTAAACCTCCAGCTTTTTTTCCTAGGTTAATTCTTTGTGCTGAGATAGGTTTCATTTCTTCTTTTCTCCTTCATGCCTCCTCCACCATCTTCCAATATCTTTTCTTCCCCAAGAATGCATCCGCTAATCGATAGACAAACATTTGCTGAGTGACATCTGAGCACAGTTGGTTTACCACCAGAAACATTCACAACCAGGTAGCCTTTGCATAGGATGACTAAAGGACAGGATGATTTTTCCATTTCATGTTTACTTTAAATTTATTTTTTTTCTTTGTAAAGCTTCATACCCTAACAGTTACAAATGGGAATACAGGGAGATGCCACCCACCCCTGTTTCCAAAGCCACCCACTTCCTCTCCCTGGAGGTAATCATCAGTTTCTCTTTATCATTTCACAGATATTCTATCCATGGGTAAGTGTTGCAATGGAAGGTTAGCGTGAGACACCAACAAATAGGACTGGCTGCATTCAAAAGGAGGTACTGGATAATTTGTCAGTCGGTGAAGCTGGGTTCCTTGTTCTAGGCAGCAACTCCATTCATGCTTTCATAAAAGGTGTGTTGTGCTCTGAAAGAAAATGTGAAGTCCAAAGGTAATTTCAGGTTAGAGAGAGAGGAGATATGATGCTGACAATTCAGGGGTTAGAGAACCTTTATTGAAGTCTCTGGTATTTTTACCCAGATAAAATAAGGTGAAGATGGAAATTAAGGGCAGCTGGCTAAAGTATTTCTTCTTGAGTCATTGTCCTGCTACTAATACCAAAAGGCAGGTAGGAAACCCAACTCTGGGTATGAAGGGTCAGATCAATGAATAGACCCTTGAGTGTTAATGTGCATAAATGTGTCTGCGATTCACCTGGGGGGTCTTGCTAGTATGAAGTCGCTGATTTAATTGGTCCTGAGTTTGGTTGAAGAGTCTGACTTTCCAACAAGCCTCCAGGTGCTATTGGTGCTGCTGGTCCCTGGACCATCCTTTGAGTACCAAGGACCTAAACAGGCCCCCACCTCTGTTTCCATGGGTTTAAGATAGAGCTGAGGAATCTGTCTTTTGATGTCCTTCCCCACTTAAAAAGGTAATTCTGATGTAGGTTGACTGCAGAACATATTTTGATAAATCTATCTCCTATGCCAGGGATTTTCTGTCCCTCGTGTAAATAGAGAGGACATGATCATAGAGGAGAATAGAAAGGGCATGAGGCAGGGTAGGATAAGGCTATGCGAGGATGCCCATCACTATGGGGATGGGGGTTGAATCAGGTGTATAGTCTCCAAACGAAATGTAAATTTGTTTCTCACTAGTGAGAAGACTTTCTTGGAAGGAGGGTCATGGGCCTTACCTTCGTTAGGCTTTGAGATAGTAGCCCCAGAGAATGTTGCCCAACACATTATTCCTTAAAATTTCTTCTTTTCCATGAGCTTTGGTTCCAGTCATCTAATCCTCCACTAATCCCAATGAATTTGGAGGGAATCTTTTCCCAGTGTGCAGAGTTCTGATGGGCTTCCTGGTATAATTTCCATCCCAGGACACTCCAGATGCTCTCATTAGGGCTGAGTTTGTTCCCATACTCAGATTTGGCTTGGAGACATAGAAGTGCAAATGCTTAAAGGGAAATGTACCCAGATTTTCAACACAGCCCTGACCTCTACTCAGGCTATCAGTAGGCATGGTTCAGAATCAACTTGGCTTCTGTAAAATGAGTAAGTCACGTCTGTCTCTATTTTCTGGAAAACTGGGCTCTTTCTGTAAACTCAGACCCCTCTGAGAGAACTTCCCAAGGCATTTCCCCACTGGTAGCCATGGACACAGTGCAGATGTGTGCATCTGCTTCTGGGGCTCTGTGAGCCACGGGGTCAAGTGTCCATTGGGCGTGAGGTGGGGGAGATGGAAACGGCTATAGATGATGAATTTTGGCAAGCATCCTTGTCTCCTGGATACTGAGACCCCAGCCTCATGACCTTCGTGGAGAAGTGACCACTCCTTTCTCATCACGACTTGCCAAGCCCCAGCTGAACAGGGCAAGAGAAGTAGTCTGTGTTGAGTTCTTTGCCACTTTGTGCCCCCTTGTGTTCAGTGTGCTGCTTGTAATCATAACAACTTGACCACACACAAACCCCCTATGCAGACGAGGGATGAAGTTCTCCATAACTGTGCACCTGCCTTTGCTAATGTAGGAAGTGAAAATAACACAAACGCGCTCCAGCCCACGCAACACAGAAACACCAGCCAAAAAGATCCCCTCACAAAATGCCACTGAGACTCCCATTCAGCCCACACCCTTACACAGGCACAGCAGCTGAGCACCTGGCGTGTGGGACATCCCACTGCACACCTCACAAGCTGCCTTGCTCAGGACAGGAGCAGGAAGATTGAGGCATAGACACCCAACACACAGTCCTTCTAGTCAACCTACTTTATTGAGCTCCTGCAGCATCTCTTTGGAGTGGTAGTAGAGGTATTATTACTTTCCATAATAGTAAAGATTACACAGTCCATGCTGGGGGTTGAATTGTGTACCTACCCCCCAAATTCCCCCTATGTTGAAGTTCTAACACGTGGTACCACAGAAGGTGACTTTATTTGGAAATAAAGTCACTGCAGATGTTATTAGTTAAGATGAGGTTACTAGGATGGGTCCCAATTCAATATGCCTAGTGTCCTTTTAGAAAGGAGAACTTTGGACATAGACATGCATGTAAGGGGGAATGCCACGTGAAGTCAGAGGCAGAGATCGTGGTACTCAGCAACATCAACATATAAACAAGCATTTCTCTCCACCCCCAGGGCACCCTTATCAGGGCTCTTGGCACTTACTCCCAGGCTGCATACACTTCTGGTCTGGTTACGATTCTGTGTAGCAAATTATCCCCAAACACAGAAGCTTAATACAGCATGCATTTTACTACATCTCCTGGATTCTGTAGTTCAGAAAACCAGGCAGGGCTCCTCTAAGTGACTCTTTTTTTCCTCCTGGCATTTACCAAGGTCCATGAGTGGTTCTCGTGGGCAGAAGGACTGGTCTGGAGGAATCAGAGCAGCCTCACATATCTGGGATTTGGCTGGGATGACTGGCAATGGAGCTCAGCTGGGAGTGATCACAGAAGTTCTTTCATGGAGCACCTGCAGCATGTTGGCTGCTGGTCACTCAGACTTACGTGGGCATTGGCTTTCGCCAGTAGAACTGTCCCGTGAGAACCAGGTACTTTTAGAAGTTGCATGGCCTTTTATGACCTGACCTTGAAAGTCACAAGTATCATTTCCACCATAGTCAAAATGGTCAAAGCAACCATACAGGCCCAAAGACCTCACCTCTCAATGCAAGGAGAATCAAATGACGTATGGCCAAAACCCAGTAACTAACACTCTACCTTCCTGTATCTTGAGTGAGAGAGAAAATAAGGAATATCTCAACTTTTTGCCACCCTCTACTCTTGTGTTCAGGGCTCAGATAGAGACGGCAGGCGTGAGGATCCCCTAAGAAGCATTCATAGTCACCTATCTGCCTGTTCTCTGGTTGAAACTGTGTTCACAGAGATCAAAGCCCTGGTCCATGCAGAGTGTCCAACTCCAGGCCAGGAATCTCTCAGGAGGCCCCAGTGGAAATGAGAAGGGGTTGAACAGGACCCTTTCACAAATCAGCAAGCTCTCAGATGTTTTTTGTCTCAGCTGGTCATTTTCGTACTTCAGGAATTAGTTAGCAGCCTCCCAAGGATGCTCGCCTTCAGTATCTCCTCAAGGCCGCCCAGAAGGAAGCCCTCACTTGGGGTATTTACTGCCTGCAGGAGGCTCAATGACACGTTGAGAAGTCTGGAAGAACAGATGTTCTGGGAGAATCGGAGGCCACACCATCAGTTTGTGCCCTTTGGAGCATATCGCTCCTAAAACATCGGCTCTATGAACAAAATGCATGAAGAAGGGAGCTGGATTTTCTGTTTTGCCCTTTTGGCCCTTCCATTTGTTGTTCTTGTCTCTCTCTGCTCCTACCTTGCTTAGTCCCCAGGCTGTCTGAATTACCTGGGAATGCGACTCTACCTGCAGAAGCTTAAAGTTAATGAGGTCTGTTAGATTCAAAGCATTCAACCACTTACTTACCTGTAATACAAGGTACAGTAGAAAAACAGACCACACGAAATTGTTATTTAACACCAATACCATAGTCTGGTGTGTGTGTGTGCGCGCACGCGTGCACCGTAAGCGTGAATGAGTGAGAGAAAGAAAGGGAGAGAGAGAGAATGGAGAGTCTTAAGTCATCATCTGGGGTCAGTTCCTTAAAAATAGGAACTATTTGATATTAATTTTGCCTTCACAAAAATCCATAGTAATGTGGCAGACAGTAGGTCCTCACCACATATTTGTAGGAGAACAGAAGAGGGAAAAGAGGGCTTAGTCAAGCCAGTCTGCCCTCTTCATCCTTTGCAGGACTCCTAGTGGTGTCCCGTGAATATGCTTGTGTGGTGGAATGTGGAACAGGAGTGAAGATGAAAGAAGTGTCAACATTGAAGCTGGGAATCTTGAACCATAAAGAAACTGACCAGAAATGAGTGAATTGGGGGTTGGGTTGCCTATGTTAGCTTTGGACATAAGCAATAAGGACCGGAAGGGGAATGAATCTGACTGGCCATTTTCAGCATGGAGAGATTTTGTTAGGGTTCTCAGGTTCATGTGCTATTTGAAGAGATGCAGAGAGAGACTGTCCATTTGGGGCTTCCCATGAGGGAAAATGCTGGTTTCTGTACAACATTCAAAACTCACTAGCCATGTGCCTTGCACAAGCCTGCATTCCAGCTGTCTACAAGGTATCTCCTGTTCATTCACCTCACAACCATCTGCCTGAGCTCTTGGCTGCAACATTCTACCATGACTGTTCTCAAAAGTGCACTGAGTAACTGGAATTCAAAAATGGGTGACGTTTTCCTGGTTGATTCTTCTAGGCTCCATCATTCAATAGCACCCCATCTATACTTCTTTGAAGAAAAAAAACTATTTCATTATGTAGATCATAGCTTCTCATTATCAGTTGAAAAGTCCATTATTCCACGGTACTTCTGGTGCTCTGGGGGGGGCCTTAGAGCCTTGTCGTCAGATAAGTAACATCAGGATGTCACTGTTTTAGGGAGCTAAATGTCAAGGTGGTGGCAAAGCTAGATGGAGCAGTGGGCCGAGCTGGGAAGATAGTCAGGAGGCCTTGGTAATAATTCAGTGGGGAGATGTTAAAAGCTAATACCCAGTGGACACAAAAGGCATTCAGAAGAAGAAGGGACAGCTTTGAAGAAGAAAAAGAAATATTGGTTGACCGACTCAATAAGGGAAAAGAATCTGAAATGGTTTCTAAGGTTTTGAGCAGCATGATTATGATATGACAGCTGACAGAAACCAAGTCTGAAAGGGAATTTGGTTTGGGGAAGAAGATAAGGGTCGGTTTTACATGTGCTAGGTTAGAGGTGTTCTGGATGAGAACTGTTACACTGTGGACTCCGGGTGCGTGGAACACACGAAACTTGAGCTTCCTCCCCTCCTTCTGAGCCCGAGGAGGAGCCCTGATATGGTCAAAATCATAAGCAGACTCAGACGTTTGGGGTAAGGGCGCCGGGGAGGAGTGGGGTGGTTAGTGCTCTCTCTTCTGCATGCAAGGACCGTTTCCTCTTTGAATCGTCTCTGTCTTGGAACTGTCTCTCATGCAGCTGGTGTGGTGAGGCGGGCGTTGGAACTTTCTCTGCTATGGAGGCATTCCATTCTATCTTTAAACCCTTCCCACTTTAGAAACCCAGAGAGGAACCAGGACAGGGCCTTCCAGAAAGTGTGTGTGTGTGGGGGGGGGGTTCTTACCCTGGTCCTTTTTTCCCTTCCAGACTTTAAATAAATGGACAAAATTAATCTGTATATTTCACATGTGGTCCAGAGGTAGGAGACAAGGTGGGTGTCTGAGGCCAAACTTCCAGCAGGAAATACCACGTCATTGCCCAGGGAGGCCTCAGGAGGGTCGGTCAGTCCACACTGGGGAGGGGATGGTAGTCAAGGACTGAACCTGGACTTTTTCATGACTGATGGATAATTCTGTTGGTGTGTCAGAGAACAGAGAGGTAGGTATGTAAAGCTGCAAGTTACTCATGTTAAGAGGATAATCCAATACATAATTGCTGGTGAAACCTGTGAAGCAAAATATATTAAAAGAAGAGACACACATGCAGAAGAGTTGTACAACCCAGAGGTTCCACTGCTATAGTAACCTGACAGTGATGGGCATGTATTCTCACTGAAGGCATCTATACATGATGGTGAGAAATGGAATCAACCCAAGAATCGATCAATAGGGAATAGGTTAACAAATAGTGGTTTATACGTTCAAGGGGATACTACATGGCAGAGAGCATTCATAGGCAATAACTACAGGCAGCATGGATGAATCTTGCCAGGGTAACGTGGAGCAGATGAGGCCAAACTCAAAGGAGTATATACTGTGTAATTATCAACTTCAAAGACAGGCCAAGTTATCTGTACTGTGAGAAGTCAGGAGAGTGGCTACCTTGGGAGTGGGAGGGCAATGGGCTTCAGGCATCCTGGTTTTTCTTTCATTTCTTGATCTAGGTGCTTGTTACAAAAGTGTGTTCACTTAAACATATTTTGAGCTGAACACATGATTCATAACTGTATATATGCTATACTGAGATAAAATTTGCAAAAAGACAAAAAAAAAAAAATCAGAGGGCAGATCTTTGGGCAAAGTTCTCTTTTAGAAGCTAATTACCAGAACATCTACTAGAGACATTGTTAGAAAGGTAGCCGAATTGCTTCGTTCACCTCCACGAATGTTAAGAGGATGTCTTGAGAAATAGGAAGCTACATAAAAATGTTTAGCTTACTAAGTCCAAACACAGAATCAATGAGATCAAAAGTGAGGCAACAGTCTAGAAAATGCATTTACAGTGAGAAGGAACTGGGTGGTGCAGTTTTGCAGGCTACGTTCAGATCCAGGAGAGCTGATGGTATAGTTCCAGTCTGAATCTGAGGCTAAAGGCAGAAGACCAATGTCCCACCCCAAAGAAAGTTAAGCACAGAGGAGGAATTCTTGCTACTTGGCTTCACCTTCTTTTTTTTTTTTTTTTTTTTTAAAGATTTTATTTATTTATTTGAGACAGAGAGAATGAGAGAGAGAGAGAGAGCACATGAGAGGGGGGAGGGTCAGAGGGAGAAGCAGGCTCCCTGCCGAGCAGGGAGCCCGATGCGGGACTCGATCCAGGGACTCCAGGATCATGACCTGAGCCGAAGGCAGTCGCTTAACCAACTGAGCCACCCAGGCGCCCCTTGGCTTCACCTTCTATTCAGGCTTCAATGGATAGGATGAGTCTCACCTACATTGAGGAGGGCAAGCTGCTTTACTCAGACTACTGATTCAGTCTCATCCAGAAACACTCTCATAGATACACCCAGAAATAATGTTTAACCAAACATTTGGGCACCCCACAGGCCAGCCAAGTTGACACATAAAATTAATCCTCACAACCATGTCTAAATAGAAATGAGCAAAAGACACAAATGGGGGATATGAACGGTCAACAGCGGCAGTTCACGTAAGATGCCATTCAAACTCACAACAATTCAACAGAGTCCAAAATATAGTTTTTCCCAGTTTCAGAGATGAGGAGCTCAGAGTTGGAGCCATTAACTGATTTGGCTAAAGTTTAGATATTCAAAGGGGCAGAGGTACACTAAGTACAAAAAAAAAAAATTGTCTGAAACTTGAGCTTGGAAACCATAGGCTCAGAGGTGAGATGCTTCAGGAATTTAAAGTCATGAATGAACACAGACTTCTGACTACATTCTGGAATCTGAGAACTGGAAATGGAGAAAAGCCTAAAGAAACTTGAGAGCCTGGTTTTCTAGAGAAGCGCATCTCTTGGAACTTGATAGCAAGCCTAAATTGAAATGTAAATGTGACTTTGCAGCAGGGAGCCCACCTTGGAGCTTCCTCTGCTGAGAGAAGACATGAGCTGAGAAAAGTCTCACCCGTGACGGATGTCATGTATTAGGGAAATGGCTCACCTCTGGAAGCAGAGGTAAGGGAGGGGCGGGGAGGTTACTGGCCGAACATGCTTTGCTGTCTGAGTCAGCCAGGCCCCAAATTAGTGCAGTGGTGTCTGGACTCTGCAGAGGACTCTTTCCCCTCAGCTTAACAACACTTCAGCCAGCAAGTAACGCAAAGACGGCTTTGAGATCAAAAGTGATGGTGATATATATGGAGCAAATATGACTCTTCAGGGCCGCCCTAGGCCCTCAAGGATCTGCAAAGACAAGTTCAGTGACCTCAGCCCCCCAAAGGTAGTGAAGGACCCACTGAACAGTGGGGATGGTGGCCATTTGAAGTTTACTCTGGCAAAGGTGGTGGGCAGTGGGGGAAGGGTCCACATGAGCTCAGAGTGCCAGTTCCATAATCTATCTCTTAAGGCACTGTGAGGCTTATACAAGTTTGGGGGCCACTGGTCTTCCACAGTGTCTTGGCCAGAGTCAAGGTCAAAGACAGTATGAATGAGCTGGGTCACATTGACATAATATTAATACTTGCATTAAACTCTCATAGCTCATGAAACATACTCATGTACATTCATTTAATTTTTCGTAATTTTTAAGTTTTCCCATAATAAACTATTGTTTCTATAAGGACATGTGAAAAACCACAAAAATGGAAATAAGCTTTAATAAATTGAACTCAGTTGGTCAAAACGTTTACCTCTCCATGCCATCACTCCACTGGATTGCAAGATGCTTAAGCCAAGGGCCATGTCTTTTGCACCTTGGCATCTCAGCACCTAAGACAATGCCTGAGCTCATGAATAAGCCATTCCTGACACAGGGTACGCTGAAGTTTGGTTGGCTATGTGGGTTGGGTTATGGTCCACCCGGCTGACTGTCATGCCAGGCTGCCCCAGAGTGGGACTGCACAACGGTCACATGAATGGCTATGGATCCCCTGGAAAAGCCAGAGATGACTTTGATACACCTGTAAACATCACCGCTCACTGGGCCCTTCCTAACCAGGTCTTTTTAGTGTGTAAATTTGTCTTATAGTCTTCAGATGATCTAAATCTCATTAAATTTAGATAGAAAATGTTATACCTTTAATTGAAAATCCCTAGTTCATTTTAGGACTCAGAGTTCTATCTCTGATAAGACAGAATGTATTATCTTCATTAAATAGCAGGTAGATATTAATACAAATAGATTCTAAACCTGTAGCTCAGGGGAATTTCAAGAGAAAAGAAATCACTGTAGTTTGTATGGCCTTGACATACGTGGTGAATATATATATATATATATATATATATATATATATATATATAATTTGTGTGGAAATTGCTTTGTCTATTGCAAGTATGTACCACAGGTATTTAGTTTGAGCTACTTTTATACTTTTTACTCTTGGGAGAGTTAATTACAAACAATTTAATTAAGATCTCTTACTCATTAATGTTCTCATAGCTTAGCAAGTTTGGGTTAGCTCAGCAGGTTGCAAAGGTTTAATTTTATCAGTTACCCTCCCATTAACTCATACACCATCAGTACTGTGCTTGTTTTTTATCCTTCCCTGCCTGGGGTACCGACAGAATTTAAAATATCATTAAAACTAAGAATTCAGGAAAGACTCTGTTAGTTGCTCCCTGTCCTGATGAGACTCAGATTTCCATTTGAATCTTTACAATACAAGATCAAGGAGGTCTCAATAACATTCTCTTCAATAAGATAGAACAAACACAAAACATTTTATTTTTTTATTATAATTAGAGCCATAACATATTGTTTTCATTAGCTTTGTGAAAAATATAGATTTCAAAGAAAAAGAAACCCGTTCTACACTTTATTAGAAGCTCAAACACTAAAGATATAAGTTTTGACTAAAAGAATATCACAAGGAATATATTAACTTGGGGGAAAACACAAATCAGTTCTCAAGGAAACATTTTTCTATTTATTCTTTCTGAGGATGTTATATAAAGGCATAATTTATACCTTGATCTCAAGTATCCTCAAATACAGGCTTCTAGCATGGAATAGTTTGAAGTCAAAGCAATTTTTGTATTTTTTAACATTGAATAACCTTTTTATCCCAGGTAGAACTGATTTAGTAAGCATAGAGCAATTAACTTCCCGATTTTAATAATAAGTAAAGAACAGGTAATGCTGTGCAGGGCTGGTTTTTTCAACTTTGGCCATGGATCTTATGTTCTCTTTTTAACCATGATATTTATGAATAATCATTGGGCTTGACTCTCTGTTTCATGGGAATGCAGGAGGATGGATACCAGTCTTGCTATGTTTACCGAAGGGAAAATTGTTATAAAAGGAAAGACACTTAGAGTTTAGTTCTTTCTTTGATTTCAATTTGACAAGACTTGCAATAAGCTGGGAGCATTTGTTTTGAACTGCATAAATTCTAATATTCTGAGATTGTATCCAAAATGATCACATATTCATTGGAAATATGATAAATTCAAAACACCTTTGGAAAATTAATAGAGAAAAATAATATTTCTCTAACAACTTAAAGATTAACAACTCAAAGATTAGTGAGATGCAAATTAGCAAAAATATTTCTTGTGAATTGATAAAGGAAAACAGAAAGGAAGAGCTGAGACAGAAACCATGGGCCTCTGAAGATAATGCAACCCAGGCTGAGTACAAGATAGAACAAATCAAAATTAGGAAAATCTCAGCTAACTCTGAATTTCAGATAAGCAACAAATAATTTTTTAGGACAAGTTTTCTAATGCAATACTTGGGACACTTTTATCCTGAAAAACTATTTCTTATTTTCTGAAATTCAAATTGAACTAGGTGTCCTATATTCTACCTGGCAACCCTAGACCTAGGGAATTCAGGTGATAAGTTCAAGGTCACAGAGCTACTTTTGTGGCACATTTACCACTAGAACGTGGGTCTCACAAAATCATATTATTTCCATTCTATGACATATTGCTCTATATAATTGTCCTTTGGACAAACATCTTGAATCAGTGATTTTTTAAACAATAAAAATATTTTTCTTTCATTTTCCAGGTGTCTCATGTCCAAAGACAACTTTTTCTATTCCATATAATGACACTATTAAAAAATCTTAAGATAAAAGCTACATTTGACTATCCTGCTTATTCTGTAAAATTGTTATTTTAACATGGAGTATCAAAATTTTTCTTCACTCTGTGATTTTACAGCCAAGTAATTTGACCATATATTAAAACTTCAGGAGAATTATGACCAGGGAAATGACAACTAGGGATCAGACTTGCAATGTAAAATTTTGAACACTCTCATAAAAGCCATTTTTTCCTCTTCTGTATTATTTTGCCATCAAAAATGAAAGCAGAGGGTGGCTACTTACTGATGAAATGTACAAACACTGTCTGAAAAAAAAAACAACAATGATTTTTGCAGCTGAGAAATCTAGATGGAAATGGGCAGCAGTTTGTTTCAGTGGCTGTGATTTTATAACCTAAAGCTGTGTTTTCTGGCAGGAAAATTCAGTGCCTGGATCAGAAGTGTGAAAACATGAGGTCCTTTGCAGGATGCTGGGAAATGAGGCTGGTGATTCCCACAGCCTTTGAGGCCAGGCACCAAAACTGTGGCTAGTTTAGGAAAAAGAAAAGAAAAGAAGAGAGAGAAGAGAAAGAAGAGAAGAGAAGAGAAGAGAAAAGAAAAGAAAAGAAAAGAAAACCCTTAAGAACTAGTCTAAAAACCACAGTGTCATTTGTCTCCTCACACCATCTCAATGGTTTATCTCAAAGGGAAATAACAAAGGCGCTGATCTGCTCATTTCCCCCCTGTGCCTGAGTGAGTCAGGGGCTGGGAGGATAGCCAGTGGTGGGCAGGAAGGGTGCCGAGCTATTCAGCACTGTGTAATTTGGCCAGCTTCTGTCTGGTATACCAGGAGCTCAGGCTTCCATGATCTTACCATCTAGCAAGAGGCACAATCTGGAAACAGACAGACTACCAATTTTGTTCTAGTCGAGAGTGAGCAATATATCATGGAGGCACAAAGGAGGGAGACCAAAGCTCTATGTGGGAGAGCTTAGAGATTTCTCAGAGATGCTACTTAATTTCCTCTTAGAGATATACCCCCAAATTATTTACAGATAATAGGATAGGATATCTGGGACTTGCTTCCCAATGATATTAGTGTGAGAGGGAAAAATGAATGGATTAAGTTAGCCCTGAGTTGATATTAGTCGAAGATGGGTTTGCGTACATGAAGCTTAATTATATACCTTGTCTATTGGTATATTTGAAATTGTCCATGATAAAGAGGCAATATGTGTGTGTGTGCATGTGCACCTGTTGTGTGTATGTGTATATGTAAATAGAGATAGAAAGAAAGAGAGAGACAAGGCGAGGTAAAGGTGCCTAGGAAACATGGAGTAGCCCAGAGAGAACAGCTTGTTTCAAGGCACCAATTTGCAAAACAGAGGAGATTCAGTTCTTGCTTGGTGACCCCAGGAATGTGAAGGAGGCACACACACGGACAGGGAAAGCTCCCTGCATTACTCCTGGCAATGACCGAGAAGCTCTTTGAAGGGTGGAATGGGGGTACAGCCACTCTACTTACCAAGGTGGCCAGAACTGTCCAACCTGTAGAGTTATTATACCTTGATTGTCAAGTTCAGAGATCTCCTTCCCAGGACCTGGCAAAGACAGCTTGGACAACCACTGCGAAACAGGATGAATTCTCCAGATACTGTCTAGAGCATCCAAGAGAGCAGGATGCCCTCCTCCTAGAAAATTGCAGGCCCATGAGCTCCCGGGACAATGTTCCTTTGTTCTCTGTAGTTCTAGCACCCGTTGGTCGGCATGGCCAGTATCCATCAGCCCTCGACTGTTTGTGGACCACTGTGTTGGGTGCGTGGAGGACAAGGGGCTCACTTCTTGTCTCTGGGGAGTTGAAATTTTGTTGGTGCCTTTACAGTCTTGCATGGAGCAAGCAAAGAAGCTGCTGGGCATGACCTCTCGGGCAGCAAATCATGTGCTCTTGCTCAAAGGCGGCCATTTAGTCCCAAAAGAGAGCTTGGTTTGAAACCATTCTCTCCCCGTCCTTCCTCGGCTGGGTAATCTAATTTGAATGCAAGGAAGTCTGGCAGTTGCAAATGCTAGCTGGCAATAGAAGCGCATTTTCATTGACTTCCTGGGATTCTTTGCCTCCCTCAAATATTTTGGATACAGAGAACATGGCACAGATTCTTCAGTCGGTGCTAATGATGAGAAGAACTGTATAATGGAGAGCACGCCTCATCCAGACAGAGAGAAGTCGTGCAGATGAATGCAGCCCGCCCAAAATGGAGGCCGCTTCCAAGGCTGCCAGGCTGGCGACCACGGGCGGCAAAGACTGTGACATCCAAGTGTCGCAGCTCCCGTCAAAGTCGGCGGAGTCTGCCAACTGAAGACAATTAGCAAGCGCGACTTCTCAATTGTGTTGACAGATGAGGGAGAAAAATCAAATAGATGTGAGAGCAGTGTTTATCCTGCTGCAGTGTTTTGCAATATTATGTCTATTGATTTGCTTTTTGTTCCTGAGTTATTGGGTGGATGGTGCGCTGCTCTGCCTGTCAACCCGGCAAGCTTGCTTCCACAGCTGCTTGTCAAGTGAGAATTTCTACACAAATCACCCTAACCCGTCTCACAGGGGACATTAGGCCAAAGATACTCTGTTATGATTTAATGGAAAGGAAAAAAAAGAAAGAAAAGAAAGAAAGAAAGAAAGAAAGAAAGAAAGAAAGAAAGAAAGAAAGAAAGAAAGAAAGAAAGAAAGAAAGAAAGAAAAGAAAGAAACCCAAACCCGTAGCATGTGGCTCAATTTTCTTTTTACAACAATTGGTTATAGCTTTTGAATTCTGTAATGTGGCGCAGCCCGCCGTAATTGGTTTTGCGAGTGCTCTGCAAGCCAGGGAGGTAGGCTGGGCTGTGCGAGGCTGCTATTTGTCGTCCGAGCCGAATTCCCATTGCCTTCCGATAGGTTGCAACACTTGGCGAATTAAGATACAGTGGTCAGTCATCCGAAGGGTGTATTGTTATCTGAAAAGAATGTGAAACATCTGAGCCAGCTACAATGGTGAAAGAGATAGAATTGTCTTTGTGGTTTTGATTTTCTCCCGCTTGTTGTACCCCCTGAACACCTGGGCACAGAGGGGCTGCGCGGGCTTCCCAGGGTGGGATCCTTCTGCCACTGCATCAGTCCCCTTGAGCACGGCCCCCTTATCCCATATCGCTGGTAATTTTAAACGTATTGAATTCATAGAGCAGTCTCAAAGAGCCCTATGTCTACTACAGAGGAAGCAGATTCAGGATAACTCAGAACCAGCAGTTAAGGACTAAAGGATAAAATCTTTATAGTCAGCTCTTTGTGTCTCCTGTACTTTGGAGAGAGCACCTTATATAAAGGAAGAGCATCCGTGGCAGGAAATTTGGAAACCATGGCAAGAGAATAGGGAAAGAATTTGGGGTCCCAGGACTTGGGAGCATCTTTCAAGTCAGATTTCATGTCCACTCCCTTCTCCTCTTATGTGGAGCCCCAGACCTGCAATTCATCAGAATTACGAAACAAATCCTTACTCCCCACCTCTTGTGTGCATTCACTTGGGTTGAGGCATTCCGCAAATGGGAAGAGAGAGTCTCCTGGTTCAGCATCCCCGTCCCTGCATGCGGGCTTCAGGGCCCCCTCTCTGTGGAATGGGTGCTAAGTTGGGTGGAGAAGCTCCAGAAGGAAAAAGCACATACATTTGGGCTATGACAACAACAACAACAATCTGCATTGTCGGCATGCGTTCATGTGTACAAATCTCTTCTCGGTATTACACATGGAAGCCCCTGTGTCCAACTCACTCGCTGGTAGAGAGTTAGGTGCATTTAGGGAGAAGCATTACTTTCCCGCAAACAACACAGGGACTGTTAAGCAAACAGCAGGAAGACGGCTCAATTTTAAATAAAATTTACAGGCCCAGAATGAATGCCCCTCCCTACATAACTAACTTACTACCAGGGAATTTCTTAGGCACTGGGGATTAGAAACGCTGATTCTAAAGTTAATTACAATACATAAACATGTATTTAAAAAGATAATTATTTGACATTATTTTGGAACTTGACTGGCAATTGCTTTCTAAGGACAGAAGCTCCTTCTACGGGGTCTCATATGACTTAGTACGCGATGAAAAGGCGTGTATCACACAGCAAATGGGACTCTTCCGCAGCCATGCTGTCTTTAACAACAACAACAAAAAAATCAGTGCTTCCAACTCTTTGTTCTGTCTCACGTGCTGTTATTTTTCCTTCTCCAGAGTCTTCCTCGCCTGCTACATCATAAATATCATCATGGGAGAGAATGTGGTCTAGTGCAGTTTTATTAAAAATCTCACGGTTTTTTGCAGCCAAATCATCACCAACATATGCTGTTCCCAGGCTCTCCTCTGTTTCAACAGGTTCACAGGGAATAACATCAGTAGCATAGAACACTTCACGACATGCTTTTTTATTCATCGAGACAAATATCCATCCAGTGCCAGCTATGTGCAATATACAAATAGATCCCAACAACAAATCCCTGTCCTCAAAATGCTCACCGTCTGGTTGTGATGGGACCGTCTCCAGTCATGCTCTAACAAAGGGCAGGCATTTCAAGAACCGCTGCGGGAAAGAGGCTAATTCATCACAAGGAGACTGCCTCCCATATTTACGGGTTTGGAAGGTTGTGAGTTGTGGCCACATTTAATCGCTGGGAAGTTGGCGATATAGGTGTTTTTGTCTCTTTTTTACAGAAGTAGAAACAGAAACCCAGGCAAGTTAAATGACTTGTCTAAGACCACAAAACTGGTAAGTGACATGCCCCAAGCCCTTTTTTGGGGTAATGAAAAGGCGAGAGTATGGGGTCTGATTTTTTCTAGCTGAACAGTCTCTGCGGCTTTGAGAAGAGAACAATGAGAACAATGCTACCTACTTCCTAGGCTTGCTGTGAGGAATGAATGAGGTGCATTGTATTTCCCCAAATCTAAGATGCCCCTTTTTGTAAAAGGCACCATTATTTTGTTTCACTAAGAAAGAGAAAAATATTGCCAATTAATCTACAATCTTTCTTATGACTTAGAATTTTTATTTATTTATTCAAAGCACCCCTTTAGACTTATTTAGACATAGGCTTTCTTTTCAAAACTCCAGTATGATTCTTGGGCATACCTATAAGGGAGAATATAAGAGGAATAAATGAGCTACGTATTTCTAGACTTCTTCACATCTGACTTTCCATAGTTAAGGATAAGCAGAGAGATTCTGGAAATACAGTGACACTAAGAAATTTCTTCAGTGGTATTCTGACTCAGAGATCTTGATGTCTCTGCTTTTCCTACATCACCCTTTGGGCCTTGCAGGGGCAATGCTGATGCACACATTTCCTATAAGAGAGTTGGACTCTTGTATCTGGCATCTCACCCGTGATGCGCTCACTCAAGGGCAAGCTTAGATGTTGGGCATCAGATGGCTTTCAGACACCAACTGGAACTGTCATCCTTCAAATAAATGGTCCTTAAGTGTTTTGTTGACTGAGGTGTCAAGGGGTTGGAGTTGTCCAGTCATTGCATCAAGAATAATGACTGAACGATGATAATTATGTCTAATTGTGAGGAGCATCCCAATTTTGGAGATATTCGTATGTGAAAAATACTGTATGTTTTAGAATCCGTGAGATACAGATCTGTACAGTACAGTGCTATCACCGAAACTTAGTAAATGATTTTTTTTTAAAGATTTTATTTATTTATTTGACAGAGAGAGACACAGCGAGAGAGAGAACACAAGCAGGGGGAGTGGGAGAGGGAGAAGCAGACTTCCCGCGGAGCAAGGAGCCCGATGTGGGGCTCGATCCCAGGACCCCGGGATCATGACCTGAGCTGAAGGCAGTCGCTTAACCAACTGAGCCACCCAGGTGCCCTTAGTAAATGATTTTAAAAATAATGGTTCTTTCTCCTTTTTCACATACATGGTAGCTATCAAATTGGTGGCCTTGCCAATAAAGATTCAGTGGAGGAGGAGGAGCAAGTATCTTGAAATAGAGGTCAAAATTGCTTCATGGAAGAGATGCCCTTAGCTGGAAAGAAAGGATAAGCAAAGAGATTCTGGAAATAGTGTCACTAACAGATCGCTTAACCTCCACCCCTCATGATCACTGCCAGCCCAGCCAAACACAATGGGCTTGCTATGCAAATATGACTTTAAGAAAAGTTCTTAGCATCCTCCTTCCATCTACATTGCCAACTCTAACTCGAAAAACTCAACTAAAATTTGTGAAAGTCAGAATATGTATGGCCAAAGTCTATATTTTGAGGGGGTGAGGGGGTGAGTGGGTAGTGATTGGGAGAATTGAGAAATGGGCTTGAGTTGCAGGTTGGGAATCAGGCTGACCTGGGTCCTAAATCTGGCTCCAGTCCTGAATAACTGTGTCATCTTGGGAATATCTCTTTACCTTACCGCACCTCAGTTTCCTCTTTCAAAAAATATAGAGAACATTTACCTATCTTGGAGGAATATTAAATTTGAAGAGGACATAAAATAATGTATATAGAATGTTTTAAACAGTGGTTCCTATAAACACTCATCAGGCATCACTCTATGATGTAATCCTAATTAAGGTTCTAGTGGCAAGTGAGGAGTCAATAACCAAGGTCTTGGAATTGTGAAACCTGCCTACCTTCAGGTATCGACTTCACCATGTACTAGCTGTATGACCTCTGACAAATTACTTACTCTCTCTGTGGTTGTTTTCTCATCTGGAAAACAGAGTTACTGAAGAAACCTATTCCAAAGTAAGGATTAGATGAATACATTGTTTTTAATAATTTAGACATGGGAGGGCTTAGTAAGTGCCAAGTAAATGTTAGTCATTACTGTCTATCCTAGAGATATGTACTGTTTGCAGGGGATTTCTGGAAATGGTGAAGGCTTAAGCCAATCACTTAACCAATATTATAAAATACATACAGAATTATGTAATATGGTAAAAGGCCAAGCAATGGAGCAGGGAATTCAAGTTGTTTGGGAATTCTTTGTGCATAGAGGGTTATATAAATGATTACCTGTTCTACCCATGAGTCAAACTAGCCTTGAACCCTAACCAGCTTTTATAGCCAGTTTGATGGGTCTCTCCTGGGCCATGTAGAAGTGTTAGAGCTAACACCTGACTTCCAACCTGAGTTAGAACAGAATTTGCTACAGGACCTCCCTCCCAAATCATAATAAGAGTTCTGGAAGCAAGAACCTCCTCCCCACTCTCTTGATGCTCAGAGCACACATTTTTCCTACAGTCAAGAAAACAAGAAAGCAGAATCTTCCCAAACAATCAAAATCAATCTGGAGACTTCCCTCCTCTTCTGTGCTGGGCAGCAACTCAGATCTCCATAATAGAGCGTTAAACCTTTATTAGCTCTTCTAAAATTCTAACTTGAAAACCAGGGAATTGTATTGCCCTCTGCTGTGGTTCAAAATTAAAATATGGCTCAGTACAGTTGCCACGCCCATTTACCAAAATGTTGCATGCTCAGTCATTTTCAATGAGTCATTTATTTAATTCATCAATATTTTTTTCCCTTTAGTTTGGGTGAAAAGAAGCTAATCAGTGATGTGGCTCAGATGTTCTGATCCTCCAATATATTATGTTGGTTGCACTCCAGAGTCACATTTGAATTTAAAAAAACAAAACAAAACAGAGCAAGTCACTTCTTTTTAAACAGTGTTTGTGCTTTTTTGCATTCAGTCTGATTCTTTTAGAAAGTACAGATCTAAGGATTTAATTTTACAATCTTCAATTCCTCAGGAAGACAAATGAAAATAGTATATTTCTCTAAAAAAAATGTTTCAGGAAATGAAGAACGGATAACCTTTAAAGACAAGTTTTAATTTCTTTTATCAGAATGAGGTCTTCAGTCTGGCTGCTAGCTACCTTGTCTCTAGCCTCCTGGAACCACTGGCTCTTTGGTCAGTAAGTCATTATTATTAGGACCTTGACCCTTTGCATGTTCTGCACCCTCAGAGGGAGGACCTTTCACTTCTGTCTTTCTGGAAAATGCCCAGTCATCTTTCAAGATGCAAACAAGATGCCACCTTCTCTGAAGAATCTTAACCAACCTCACCCCCCTCTCCTCCAGGGAAGACTTAGCTTCTCCTTTGTGCTTCTTGGGCATTGGACATCTATACTTCTAGTGGAGTGCTCAGCCCATTGTGTCCAACCACTGATTCATTTACTTCTCCCACTCAAGTGTACACACAGTCTTTTATGGCCTGGATTATAATGTTTTGTCTTTTACTCCAGACTTTTGAGAATACACCACTCCCCAAAGCCACTCAATAAATACTTGTGGAATGAATGGTTACCAAAAGGCTTCCAGGTATATTTATGGTGTAATGCGGAGAAATGGACAATTATGAAATTTGCAGCAGTGATGAAGATCTACAGCACATTGGAGACACACAAAAACCAAGTGTGCCAGTTATTGATTTATTACTTCTTAGCTCAAAATATGCCCTTCTTCACCTGCTGCTCTGTAATCATGGAGGCAGCCTTTACAAATATTTCTTCTTTGCCAACTGGCAAAGTATTAAGTGTTGTCATTATGGAGGAGGTTGGAGAGACACTGGAGGAGAAATGGGTTTCTCCTCTAAGGTGTGCCTCGCTTGCCAGGTTCCTACAGGGTACAAGTTCTCTAGAACCTTCCTGCTCCTGTCCTATTCTAGATCCCAGTTCCTGAAGCTCAATGTGATCAACAACAGCCAGAAGCTTCCCCAGAACCTCCTCTGAGGCTTCAGAGTAGACTGCTACCTGGAAGTCACGGGCCCATGAAGAACCTCTCTCACTCCTCACTTGGGTGACTTTATAGTGTGTTCTGAGTTATAGCATCTGCCTGTGGAAGGCTTTCCGCAGCACTCCAGAAGACAGATTTCCAGCAAGTCCAGACTGCATGACACCCCAGCTACTTCTTGCTCTCCAATGACCTACAGCCATGTCCTCTTTTTTTTTTTTAAGATTATTTATTTATTTGAGAGAGAGAGAATGAGAGAGAGAGCACATGAGAGGGGGGAGGGTCAGAGGGAGAAGCAGACTCCCTGCCGAGCAGGGAGCCCGATGCGGGACTCGATCCAGGGACTCCAGGATCATGACCTGAGCCGAAGGCAGTCGCTTAACCAACTGAGCCACCCAGGCACCCCAGCCATGTCCTCTTTGATGAAGTCTGTATCTTAGCCCTGTTTGGGGAGCATGGTTTTTCCTGGGTGCTCTCTTTCAGGCCTAGGCATAGTGGGTGCTCCTAATATCTGCTATTCCTGTAGTTTTTGTTGTTTTCTTTAACTAACTAAGTACTTGTTAATCCAACCCTATGTTAATTGTTCTTTATATTGTTATTTACATTGTCCGGTCAAGTTACTGTGTGGCTTTTGTTTCCTGAAGGGGGCCCTGACTGATACATTAGTGCTAAATGAATAAATGTACAAAGAAAATTGTTTATTTTGGAACATGGAATCAATGTCAGAATATAGTGAAGTCTGTAGAGCTATCTATCTCTACACTAGATATTTCATGTTAATTATACTAAACTTTGAATATTGAATTTGGAAGTTGTCTCTGCTCACACTTACACCAGTACTGGAATGCTAGAAAATAGATGACTTTATACATTCTCCATTTTGAATTTTTAATAATTCAGATGGGAGATAAATCAGAAATCTCCTTACCAAAAATTTCTTCTATTGTAAGTGAACAGCATGATCACATCTGCAGAGAGAAGATTTTAAAAAGGTCATTCTGTGCTCAAATAATATACAATGTTTTCTACATGGTATGCCCTTAATTAATGTTGATTATGCTCTAATGGATTTCAAACTAAATCTTTCAGTTTGTTAAGAGTTTTTCTAAGACCTTCTTCTAAGATACAGCTAGCCTTCCTAGCAGGGTTTACTCCATCTATACAAAAGTCAAATTTCTATCTCTAAAAATAATCTCAGTCCTAGTTAACTAGTTCAAATTAGTGGAGTTTTGATGTTTGTTACCTTTGGTGTTGCTGATGTTGTTCTTTATGGTGCTTAGATGGTGATTTTAAGAATGTACTGAATTGATTAAATACAAATTTTAGTGAAATAACAGATAGAAGAAAGATTAGTGGGAGTCACCTACACATGATAGCCCCTTCTGAGAAATCAAAGTCACATTAGAAAACTAAATACCACTTAGATTACATTACTGAGCTTGGATTTCATATCTGAATCAATTAGTTGCATTAGTGAAGGCATCCACCATTATTAAAACCTGCTTAAGGATATCATTCCCTGCCAACAGCTACTTTCAGACTTCTAGGGGAGATGCCCACGTGATTGGGAGCAATCTACCTTTATATTGGTTTGGATGATAGCATGTGTTTGTAATGGATTGTTCTGTTTGACTAAGGCATCATTCCTGGGCTTCTCTCCTTCATATATAATTCTCTTGGCTATGAAATTTAACAGGGGTCTGCTTATTGAGGAGATGGACTTCTCACTTTTATCTCACATACAGCGATATCATGCTTTTTGCCAATTTTCATTCTTTTCACCTTTTCAAATCTTTTCCAGCTAAATAGCACATTTTAGGCTGACTACCCCAACTTAAAGCATGTGCACTCTCTCTCTCTCTCTCTCATCTGACTATTTACAGCAATTTTATAATATCTAGAATAGAAGTGAGCAAACTTTTCTGTAAAGGTCCAGATAGGGAATATTTTAAGCTTTGAGCACCATACAATCTGTTATAACTACTCAGTCCTGCCGTTATGGTGTAAATGCAGTCATAGACAATATGTAAGCCAATGAACATGGCTGCATTCCAGCAAAATTTTATTTACAAAAGCAGGCAGCAGGACAGATTTGGTCCATAGGCTTGCTGATCCCTTATCTAAACAACAGCCTTCAATTTGCGGGCTACACCAAAGCTTTCCAGAGGGTGCCCAGGCATGGATAGCTTTAAGAGAATCGTTCTCCTGATTATGAACTTCAATCCTATTTTCCCCTGTAATTACTCTGCCTGAGGTCTGTGGTGGGTCAGTGTTCCTCCCCTGCCTCCTCTTTAAAAATTGTTCCATTTTACCAAAGAAATCACACCTCCCATCATTCTTGCCCCACAGTGTAAAAGCTCTAGGGCATAAAAATCATTGCAAAGGGTATAAAAACATTTGTAACATAAAACAAAATGGTTTGTTATGGAATAACTCACTCCTAAGGGACAGTTCTGTGAGATCCAAGCAAAACAACTGCTGTAAGAAATCTTGAAGGGTGCTGTGCCTTATTTCATCAAGTTGAAAAATTCAGGGCAAAGCATTGTACTCTCTTCCTTATCTGTCTGTCTATCTATCTATCCAGTCTATCAATCATTTATCCATCATCTATCTACCCATTATAGATATAATTAAAAATAGAATTCAGAAATGAAAAGATTGCCATGAGGACATTCATTAACATGTTCATTTGAATTTAAAAAAATAAAGTCGGGGTGCCTCAGTGGTTCAGTCCATTAAGGGGGTGACTCTTGGTTTCAGCTCAGATCGTGATCTCAGGGTCCTGGGATTGAGCCCCATGTTGGGGCTCTGTGCTCAGCGGGGAGTCTGCTTGTGGATTTTCTCTCTTCCTCTGCCCCTTTCCCCCTTCTTTCTCTCTCTCTCACTCTAAAATAAATAAATAAATAAATCTCTAAAAAATAATAAAGTCAGATTTTATTTTTCTAGCATAGAGTGAGTTTGGTTGGCTGATTTCTTTGAGAATGAGGACTGACTCAGCCTACTTGGTTATATGGCAATTTTCCACAAATTAAGTGAGCTAAATTTGCAATTCAATGTATATTGCCAGGTCAAAATGTATTCATAAAAATATATGCAAATCACTTACAGAATGCGTAATATACTGCAAAACACATTTTTGGAGCTATAAATATACAATAAAATTTGTGTATGTATATTTAAAATGGCCTGAAGGGGTGCATAATTTAAAAAATTATCAGGTATATAAACAAAAATTTAAAATTTCTGGTCTATAAAAATCTTTGACAATCAATCATTCACTGCTTCATCATGCCTGTATTTTTGTCTTGAAGCTTATTGAAATCTTCTATTGCTATGTAATTTTCCATGTCTGTTGGGTATTGTTTCCTAAATGGATTAGAAGCTTTTTAAAGGCCTTGTGTATGGCAATACTTTGTACCTCCTGAAGTTTTGAGTGTATGTATGTGTATGTATATATATATACACATACACACACATACATATAAATAAATATATATAAATATATTTTATTATTTTATTATAATATTTATATATAAATAAATATATATAATATATAAATACAAGTATATATTAATATATTAAAATATATATATAAAATGGTTAAATTTGCTGATTTAATTTGGTTTAAATGTAGCCTATCCATATGGGAGGGTACTGTCCTTGGCTTTTCAAAAAAAGAATGATGAGATGCAAGAATGTGTGAAAATGCACAGATCAGTCGTTCAGCAAATATTTATCAAAATCCTTGTACTAACTAAGGGACTTACCTGGAATCAGGGTTTGATGGTAAGAAGAAACATACTTCGACTCAGTCTTTGAGTTTGCCTTTCCTGAATGGAGATAGACATTAATTAAATGATCCCTCAGGTAAATAAAACTGTGAAAATTGGAATATCTTTTCCTCAGAGTGGTTTATCAGTGAGGAATAGAATGAGCTGTATTTTTTTCAAATTATATGCAATACTTTGAACAAGTTTGAAGTATTCAGAGAACAAAGAAACAAAGTCCATTTTTGGAATTTTTAATTTATTTTTACTCTTTGCTTTCAGAAGATGATGTTCTGCTACCTTGTTTTCATTACTTTTATTTTGTTAATGCACTGTCATAATTCAAATTTTTAAAAGTCACTTGAGACTTCATTTTTACTCTCTCTCCTTCACTTGCAGTTACTGAGGTCATGGCTTTTGTTCCTGAAATTCCTCATCTTCCCCATTTTTATACCCACCACCACACAATTTCTAGCATCTTTCAATTTCATTTACCTTTCTTCTCTCTCCTCTCCCCTCTCCTAGGACAAATGTTCTCCCTCCTAAGGGAGCTCTTATACTTTTATTCCATATCCCACTTTTGCTTCTTCTTGGGGACTTTCCCCATCAAATTACTTCCTCTCTGGGTAGCATCTTTTTTTAAATTTTGTTTTATTATGTCATGTTAGTCACCATACATTACATTATTAGTTTTTGATGTAGTGTTCCATGATTCATTGTTTGTGTATAACACCCAGTACTCCATGCAATACATGCCCTACTTAATACCCATCACCGGACTAACCCATCCCCCTACCCCCCTCCCCTCTAAAACCCTCAGTTTGTTTCTCAGAGTCCATAGTCTCTCATGGTTCATCTCTCCCTCTGACTCGCCCCCCCCTTCATTTTTCCCTTCCTATTATCTTCTTTTTTTTTTTTAACATACAATGTATTACTTGTTTTAGAGGTACAGGTCTGTGATTCATCAGTCTTACACACTTCACAGCACTCACCATAGCACATACCCTCCCCAGTGTCCATCACCCAGCCACCCCATCCCTCCTACCCCCCCACCACTCCAGCAACCCTCAGTTTGTTTCCTGAGATTAAGAGTCTCTTATGGTTTGTCTCCCTCTCTGGTTTCATCTTGTTTCATTTTCTCCTCCCTTCCCCTATGATCCTCTGTCTTGTTTCTCAAATTCCTCATATCAGTGAGGTCATATGACACTTGTCTTTCTCTGACTGACTTATGTTGCTTAGCATAATACCCTCTAGTTCCATCCACGTTGTTGCAAATGGCAAGATTTCATTTTTTAATGGTTGCATAATATTCCATTGTATATATATACCACTTCTTCTTTATCCATTCATCTGTTGATGGACATCTTGGCTCTTTTCATAGTTTAGCTATTGTGGAAATTGCTGCTATAAACATTGGGGTGCATGTACCCCTTTGGATCACTACTTTTGTATCTTTAGGGTAAATACCCAGTAGTGCAATTGCAGGGTCATAGGGTAGCTCTATTTTCAACTTTTTGAGGAACCTCAATACTGTTTTCCAAAGTGGCTGCACCAGCTTGCATTCCCACCAACAGTGTAGGAGGGTTCCCCTTTCTCTGCATCCTTGCCAACATCTGTCGTTTCCTGACTTGTTAATTTTAGCCATTCCGACCCGTGTGAGGTGGTATCTCATCGAGGTTTTAATTTGTATTTCCCTAATGTCGAGTGATGTTGAACACTTTTTCATGTGTCTGTTGGCCATTTGGATGTCTTCTTTGCAGAAAAGTCTGTGATGTCTTCTGCCCATTTCTTGATTGGATTATTTGTCCTTTGGGTGTTGAGTTTGATAAGTTCTTCATAGATTTTGGATACTAGCCCTTTATCTGATATGTCATTTACAAATATATTCTCCCATTCTGTTGGTTGTCTTTTGGTTTTGTTGACTGTTTCTTTTGCTGTGCAAAAGCTTTTTATCTTGATGAAGTCCCAATAGTTCATTTTTGCCCTAGCTTCCCTTGCCTTTGGCAATGTGTCTAGGAAGAAGTTGCTGTGGCTGAGGTCGAAGAGGTTGCTGCCTGTGTTCTCCTCTAGGATTTTGATGGATTCCTGTCTCACATTGAGATCTTTCATCCATTTTGAGTCTATTTTTGTGTGTGGTGTAAGGAATTGGTCCAGTTTCATTCTTCTGCATGTGGCTGTCTGAGTTTCCTAACACCATTTGTTGAAGAGACTGTCTTTTTTCCGTTGGACATTCTTCCTGCTTTGTTGAAGATTAGTTGACCATAGAGTTGAGGGTCCATTTCTGGGCTCTCTATTCTGTTCCATTGATCTATGTGTCTGTTTTTGTGCCAGTACCATACTGTCTTGATGATGACAGTTTTGTAATCGAGCTTGAAGTCTGGAACTGTGATGCCACTGGATTTGCTTTTCTTTTTCAACATTCCTCTGGCTAGTCGGGGTCTTTTCTGGTTCCATACAAATTTTAGGATTATTTGTTCCATTTCGTTGAAAAAAGTGAATGTTATTTTGATAGGGATTGCATTAAATGTGTAGATTGTTCTAGGTAGCATAGACATTTTGACAATATTTGTTCTTCCAATCCATGAGCATGGAACATTTTTCCATTTCTTGTGTCTTCCTCAATTTCTTTCATGAGTATTCTATAGTTTTCTGAGTACAGATTCTTTGCCTCTTTGGTTAGATTTATTCCTAGGTATCTCATGATTTGGGGTGCAATTGTAAATGGGATCAAATCCTTAATTTCTCTTTCTTCTGTCTTTTTGTTGGTGTATAGAAGTGTCTGGCTAGCATCTTTATCATCCTCCTTCTCTTGTCTCTCTCACCCTTCTGTTGAAACCATGTATCTACTCTACCACTTTCTTGAACTGTGATCTCATTTCTTGGTTTCATCTAGTAGCAAGTATCTATAGCGCCCGTCACCACCATGATTAATCTGGTATCTGGACCCAAACTTCACTGAAACGGTTTCCCGAAGTCCCCAGTGGTCTTCTGCCCCAAGGATCTAGTAATCTTTGCTTATATCCCCTCAACTCTCTTGAAGCATTTGATACTCTCACCTCCTTTAGGAAAGTCTCTTCTTTCATCATGGTAATTATGCCCCACTAACCCAGTTGGTCCGCAAGCCTTTGAACACCTCATTCTATTTACTTCTCTCTGTCCTCAGACATCTGTTCAGTGCCCTGTCTTTTGCTCAACTTCCCCACTTCAATTAAGCCTTGATTATAAATAACAGAAGGATTTTCTATCCAGATTAGAAAGAAACAAACAAAAAACAGCAACAATGACCAAAAAAAACCCCACCCACCAAAACCTTAACACCTTGAGAAAGCTCAGACTAGTCTCTATTTTTGATTCATGTTAAATATTCAATTCATGATAAAATAAACATAAACCAGAATCTAAGCTCCTCATTCTGAGAATGACCACAGCATTTTTTTTTTTTAAGTTTATTTTTTCCACTCAAGTAATCTTCTGTTTTTTGGAGTTCCAGCTTCCTTTGGAAGAATTGTGAGGCAAAGATGGGAAAGTGATATAAAAAGTCTAAGGACTCACAGTGTGCTTAGAATTTGGGACAGATGATTTATTTAGTTCTGAGATCAAGATAGATATTATAATATGGTGCAAATTAGAATGAAGATACTAAATAATTTACACTAATGCTCTCAGTTATAAAGATAACTGCCTCACTTTGCAACTGATACAAATTAAGGGAATATATTTAAATGTATATTTTAATCAATCAAGAAGGCGCGTCTGCCAGCCGGTGTCAGATGCTAATAATGCATGCTCTCAATGAAACGGTCTGTTTATTAACTAATTAAGTGCCAACCGACTGCGTCACTGAATTCAGACACAAATGCCGGCAGGGTACTGTTCTGGGCATTGGGCATGCTCCACAGTACGAAGCTCAGCCTCCCCTTAACTGTGAAACATAGGTCGTTGCTAAATGACCTACGCTGCCGTTTATCCCAAACGTGAGGTCTCTGCTGGGATTAAGAGAAACAATGTGTCCGAATAAGCAAACACTGCAGAAAGCTGCATTAGGGAGAACTTGCACATACGTTGAGATCCCCGGTTCCCCGCTCTGCTGACCAGCTGCCGAGCGCATAGTAGGTTGCTCGGTGAAGGTTTGTGGAATTGAATGGAGCTAAATTGTGCTATTAATATTCTGATGAGCTGGAAGAAAGACGTCCTTTCAGGGAATCTGGGGACTTGATAAAAAGCATACCCAAATAACTGCCAGAATCAAAAGATGCCGAGTAATAAAAAAAGCCGGAGAAGGCACAGGTAGAGGTAGTGAATGCCTGAGCTGAAAGCAGAACCAACAAATTAGGCTACGTGAACAGCCCGGGAGCATAAAACAGGGAAGAAAAGGCTTTTGAAAGGAAAGCCAGAAGAATGAGATGAACTGCAAATTCACAATCAGTACCATTTCCTTACTAATCAAAATCCATTTTTTCAGCTTTTTATTTTTTCCGCGCCGGCATTTTTCTCACACATCATGGGCATAGAAAATAAAATCAGCCAGGAAAGTGACGGCTCTTCCACATCGCCGACGAGTCGCTATCAAACTTATCTTATTTTCAGCTTCCTTCTTGTTGTTTTTACATTCGCCTGCTTTATTTGTGAAATTAAACAGGAAAACTTGAGGATGATTCATCCTGAATCTAGTCTGCTCGAATAATGTATTTATTAAAGCAAATTCTTCTATCCAAATTTCATCCTCAGATGAATTGCCCTTTTCATGATATGTTAATTTTTTTTTGCATCTTAAGGACTCACAAAACACTTTAAAAATGAAGATTAGTGCACTGACTGGAATGCAATTATGTGAAATGCGGTCGTTGCTGAACCTAAAGCAAATGTAAATATAATTTTGATTGCAAATCATTAATATCTTTTTCAACTATAAATTTGAAAGTGGACTCGAAGCAGAAAACCCTAAGTGGCAGATACTCTACGGAATCCTTAATATCTATAATTTTTGAAGTTTCATTTTTGTCCTTTTATCTAGCTACGTTTTGATTCTCTATACATCTTGAAAAAGCTTCCACAAAAGGATCACACCAAACTGGAGAGCTTACGTAGAGGGACAGCCTTTTCCAAGGAATTTGGGTGTAGGGGAATAATTTAATGGTCTTTTTATCACTTGATCATTTGCCCCACTTTGATTAAGGAGACTGGTTTGAATAATGTGTATCTCTAGAGTCCTAAGATGGCTGCTGAACTGACTTTTAAAATTACAGGGTTGTTTTTTTTAAACTGTACTCAGGGGGTGCCTGGGTGGCGCAGTCTGTTAAGCATCTGACTCCTGGTTTTAGCTCAGGTCTTGATCTCAGGGTCGTGAGATAGAGCCCCATGTCTGACTCCCCATGTCTGACTGGGTGTGGAGCCTGCTTAAGACTCTACCTCTCTCTCCCTCTCCTGTCTCTTTCCCACCCCAGGCTCTCTCTCTTTCTCTCTCTCTCCCCCCCCCTCATTGTGCCTCTCCCCCACCCCCATTCCTTCTGCCTCTCTCTCTCTCTTTCTCTCTCTCTAAATAAACAAAATCTTTAAAAAAATTTTATTCAGTGAGAACCATAAAAAAAGAGGACAAGGTGACAATGCCTAAGACAAGTTCCTTAATTCTTCTAAACTTAGTTAAATACCCAACAGGAGTTTGGATTTGTGCTTAACCTGGAGTTATTTCCTTTGTGAGAGACCAGCCCCTGGATTCCTGAAAGTCTAAGTGAATTACACATTTCAGTTAAGACGCTCTGCACTTGAATTTACTTCTCTAGACAAATGGTAATAAAACCTCTCTCCCCAAACCAGCATTTCAGCTCAGGAAAACCATGGACTTCCAGGAGATGTAAACACTTCCTTTGGGTCATGTTGGTGTCAGCAGTGATGATAATGTTTATATTGACCAGAGGAGGAATTCCAGCAATGTGTAATCACTCATAGCCAGATCAAGATCAGCTATACTTCCCCCAAGAGATGCTGTGGCCAGTCATACTGGCTAGAACCACACTAGCTTTGCTTCTGGGCTTGAGTCCCAGGGCATTGCTATTAGTCACTCAACTTCTCCTTGTCCCTCTCCCGCAGCACTGAACGATTGCACCAAGGACGGCCAATGGCTTATTACTTTTGAGGTGCCAGCCAACAAGGAGCTGAGTTCCAATTACTTTGGAGGTTTTTCTCTTTTTTTCCTTCAATTCCATGTTTTTTCCCCACAAGGATAAAATTGTGTAAGTTTGAAAAGGAAGTTTTGGTAGGAGTTAGGAAAGCATGGTCATTTTAATTTTATTTATATGACATCAAAACTTTATGCCAAATCTATCTTATTTACTTTCCCTTTCTAACCTTGTTGTCTCCTTTTATTGTCCATTTAGCAAGTTAATATAACATCATATCATTGGTATATTGAATAAAATATTAAATATTCTGGATACCTAGAGTTGCCGTAGATACTTTACATTCAAATGTTTCCCCTTGAAGGTAATAACTACTTCCTTTTATTTTGAACTTTAGGAAGAGGGGAATATATCTAGCAAGTTCTTCCTATTTATAAAATTAAGTGGAATGTATTATAGATCTAATGGTATTGAGAAGAAAAAATGCAGTCAAAAGTTGGAAGTGTCTTTAGAAATTGGATTTCTAATCTTCTCATCTTATAGATGAAATTGAGGCCTAGGTTGGGCAAATAATTTGTTAAAGATCATACCATCCAACTAGAGGTAGAGCAAGAATTTGAACTTAATCTCTTGAGACCTCGAGGAATATATGTCCCCTCTGTCTCATTGTCTCTTGTAATAGTTATTTGAGTATATATAGGATCCCTTAGTACCTTAGTCCCATGATATGAAAAAGTATTCAGATGAATAAGGTCTGCTTTGAGCTGTAGTTCCTCTTTCTACAGTTGTATTTAAGATCAGCACTTTATTTTGCCCTGAAATAAAGAGAACAAATGCACAATATTACATGAGAACATTTCTAAAGCTCCATGAATCACTGGAAATGATATAGACATGACAACATCGATATAGTCTATGCCAATTATTGCACCTCTCTTATGGGATAATTAGGAAATGTTCACTGAAATATGCTTTTCATTTCATTCACTGGTAATGACCATGCACTCCTTCAGAGATTTATTTTCCCTCCATCTCTGCTTCTACTAAGCTAAGCACTTACCCTGAACTCATGCAAATGAAAGGTGTATATTCCATGCAAGAAAGTATGTGTGTGTTTGTGTAATTAAGACGTACATATTAACTTTTTAGCTGACACAAGAAGATACAGCTTCAAAATATTGGAAATTTGCTCCAGATAGAACACATCTTCATGTCCTCCATTCTATATAAAACAAGCGATATTTGCAGGAATAATTCTCTATGTAATTACACAATTATTAAAAACATAGTAGTGAAGTAGGAGCTTTTATCAAGTCATTCAAATTAGTGCTATTTCATACTAATCACTATCTACTTGAATGTGTATTGCTTGGATGTGACTGTAGAAAGCTCATTAAATAAATTTTCTTTAAAATTTAATTACTAGGAACTTCTTCAGATAATAATGATTATGGGTATAATTAGGATCTTTGTTCCTCTTTGTCGTTAGACTAAAAGGTACAAAGACTCAGAGAAAAAGAGATCGAAATTGCGTCTCCAACACTCGGAAAGTAGTTGTCACAGGCGTTGGAGAATATTAAAGAGCCCAATCCAGTAGAGGAGCATCAAGATCGAAGTATGGAAATTATAATTCGGCATTCGGTTATGTAGTCTTTCATTTTCCTCCTAAATTGCCTGGGTTGTGTTCATGAACTATACGTGAGAAACAATGAAAGGCCGTTTCCTTTAATGTCTGACTGTAGACGATGTTAGAAATGTATAATGTCTCCACTTACACAGACCATAGGACCCAGAGCCAGTTCTTTGGTAGTTGAATAAGATTGACATGAGAGGTGCCACGCTGAGTAAAGCTAGCACGAACGCTCACTGGAGTTAATGCCTTCTGATCCTGGTAGTTCAGAAAAATGCATAGGCACTCTTACTTGTGAAGTTTTTGGACTCTCTTTCTAAAACTGTGGCTGGACTTTTGTAAAAACTGAGGTATTTCCTAGATCACTTCATTTAGAAATGCTATACACTTTGAGAAGAACTGCTGTCTAGAATTTCTGGATTCAAGTCCTATAACAATTCCCCAATTCCCCAGTCAAAGACAGTTCACATGCAATATTTTAGGACACAGAAACATTCTCTGCTATGAAACTCTGAGCTAAGAAATGAATTGTGAGTATTTTGTCAGACTTCTGACAAATGTAAAAAATGGATATGCTTTAGCTCATCTAAAATTGACACCAGTCATATTTATAAAGTATTCAACATAAAAAGTTAGAAAATATTATAGCTAAATAAGAAAGCCACATATAAGAGTGAAGAGGAAGACTAGGGTCCTGTTCTTCCATTAGTGCTGGAGTACAAGAGGAAGGGGGTCCCATACATATTAACAAAAACAACGATTTTAGGTAACAACCTTCTGACCTGGAGCCTTCACATTATGAGTCAGTGAGGACCTTGTGTGTAAGCTGCTGTGTTGGGCATCCCATAAAGCATTCCAACTCTCCTTGCCATCAGAAGGGTATAGGGAATCAAAAGTATCACCGAGAAGATCAATGCCTGTCCAGAAAAATATAATTGGCTGTGAGAGAGAAACTAATCGATATTTACACGGTGTTTGAGTTCAAGGCTCTTCAGAATCTGGTCTTCATTGACCTTTCTGGGTTTCTCAAGGCACCCCCTAGAATGAGTTCCCTTTCCACAATGGAAGCTTTATAAGGTGAAGAACTTCACCTGTTTTATCATCTGATGTAGCCTGATCCATAGAAACTACTTAATAAGTATTTGTTGAATATCAACCTGAGTGAATAAATGCCTGAGTATCACTCTGCACCTCATTTTTATTTTCTATTGATATTGATTGATTTGTTCTCACAATGCTGTCCATTCCTTAAATCTTTGCTCATGCAGTTCTCTCTTCTTGGAACATTGACTCTGCCTCAGCTAATCATGCTCATCTACAAGACTTAGTTCAAAAGGTATTTTTTTGTTTGTTTGTTTGTTTTTAATGAAGCCTTCCCTCAACCTACAGATAAAGCTACCCATCTTCCTCTGTGTTTCCAGAACATTCTGTACAAACTTCTACCCAGCTTTCACTCCAGTTCTTCTTGAAGTTTAGTATGTCTACCCCCATTAAACAAGCTCCTTGAAATCATGCCTATCACAGAGTGTTGCACATAGCCAGTGCTCAAAAACTACGTGATGAACTGATCTGTACTGAGATTGCTTCTCATACATTCAGGTCTGTGCCAGATCCTCTGGGAAACCTTTCATCCTGTCCATGCTGTATGTTGATCCTGCTAGAATTCCCACAATACATAATCCCCACAGCATCATCTTCCAACTTCATCATACACTGCTTTTGGTTTTATTTTGTTTTAACTGCTTTAATAAGTATAGTTGACATGCAGTAAGCTGTACATATTGAAAGTATATAATTTGATGAGTTTTGACATATTTATATACCCTAGAAACCATCACCACAATCAAGATAGTGAACCTGTCATTCATAACTTCCCAAAGATCCTTTGTGCCCCTTTTGCCTCTCTTTGTATTCCCTTCCCCAAACAGCCACAGCCTTTTTTTGTCACTCCATATTAGTCTGTATTTACTAAAACTTTATATAAATGGAATCCTAAGTATATTCTCTTTTTTGTCTGCCTTCTTTCACTAAGCATAATTATTTGAGATCAATCCATGTTGCTGAGTTACCAGTAGTTCATTCCTTTTTGTTGCTGAGTAGTATTCCATTGTATGGATATACCACAATTTGTTTATTCATGAATCTGGTGGTACACATTGGGTTGGCTATCACAAATAAAGTTGCTATGGCCAGTTATATGCAAGTCTTTGTATGGACATAAATTTTTATTTCTCTTGAATTAACCACCTAGGAATTGAATGGCTGAATCATGTGGTAGGTGTATGTTTAACTTTTTAAGAAATGACCAAACTGTTCTTCTAAATTGGTTGTACAATTTTATATCCCATCAGAAATGAGCACTGGGTGTTATACACAACTAATGAATCATTGAACACTACATCAAAAACTAATGATGTACTATATGTTGGCTAAACTGAACATAATAAAAAAAATCAATTGGTCATAAACAAGAAAAAAGAAGAAATATGTGAGAGTTCCAGTTCCTTCACTTCCTCATCAACACTTGGGATAGTCAGTTTTTAAAAGTTTGGTTACTAAAATAGGCCTCTAATGGCATCTCATTGAGATTTTAATTTGCATTTCCTAATGATGAATGATGTCAAGTATCTTTTCAAGGGCTTATTTGCCATCTGTATATCTTCGCTAAAATCAGTACAAATGTTTTGCCCATTTAAAAAAAATAGGTTGTTTTCTTACCCTTCAGTTTGGAGAATTCATTATATATTCTAGATACAAGTCTTCTATGATTTACAAAAATGTTCTTCCACTCTATGATTTGTCTCTTCATTTTCTTAAGAGTGAGTTTTGAAGAACAGAAATCTTTAATTTTGACAAGTCTGACTTATTAACTTGTTCTTTTATGGTCCATGCTCTTGGTATCAAATCTAATATATCTTTGCCTAACCTAGGGTCACAAAGATTTCTTCTTATGTTTTCTTTTCAAATTTTGTAGTATCAGTTCTTACATTTACAGGTCTATGATGCATTTTGAATTAATTTTTATATCGGTGCTAGGTAGAGATTAAAGTTTTGTTTGTTTTTGCAACTGAAAATCCAATTGTTCTTTCACCATTTGTTGCAGTGATGATTATTTCTCCACCGACTGCTTTTGCATCTTTGTGGAAAAACAATTGTCCACATATTATATACCTATGAGTCTATTTTTGGACTTTTCTGTTCTGTTGATCTATTCATTTATCTTTATACCAATTGTCATGGTGTCTTGATTACTTTGGCTTTATAATAAGTCTTGAAATTAGATAGTATAGGTCCTCCCACTTTGTTCTTTTTCAAAGTTATTTTAGTTAACTGTGTTTTTTTAATGTATTGTTTTAAGTTCTTGTTTTTACAACAGAACTGTAAGCTTAAAGAGTTGACAATGTTTTATTCTATCTTGCCCACCTGGAAATATGTGACCATGCACACTAAAATCCTAGTTGTTCTTTTTCCTGTAGTGATTTTATTGGATTTGTGTTTTCCCAATAAACTTAGAAATACTGCAGCTTTTTCCCAGTCTTTTTGGAATTTGTTCTTGCCATTTGCCAGAATTCTCTGAGAATTTTTGAAGTATGACAGTTTCTCTCAACTTTAGTTAATCATACATAAAGAGTTCACATACTGACAAGCCAGCCATTGTATATGTTGGGAGGCATGCTTTCCCATAGAAGGAGAAGAAAGAGAAAGAAAAAAGCCACACACATTAGTGCACAATGCTGCAGAAGGTGTTTTCCAGAACTCTAGACAATGGACGCTAATGGATCATTTGTGCAGTGTGCTAAAGCCTTTTGAATTCACAACAAGAGAAATCATCTCTGATGATGCTTTGCTCAGCCAAGTTCTCCAATCAGCCAAATTACAAAAACTGAAACTCCAAGGAATGAGACCATCTTTGGAGGGACAGAAAGTCTATTTGGCAGCTTGACTACCGACTAACATGTGGAGCAAGCTGGGAAATTGTCTGGAAAGGTACAAATGTGTCCAGGGTCCAGTATTCTGTGTGTTAATATTGTCTAGTTCTTTCTTTATCCTTAAATAAGCAGTCTTAGTGCTTCCTTTGTGATGCAGGATTGGTCAGTTTCCACAACAATCCATCCTGACCCATCAGTTCAGATTCCAGATAAAGCATATGACATGTGAAGGTTTCCAGAAGCTTGCAGGTGTTAAAGCATCTTTTCATTGTCCTAGTCAGACCCTCCTGCCACCGAATTGAAATCACTGTAACCAATTCAAGGAAGTGGTTTAGGAACAGAAAATTTTTCTTCTCATTAAAGTCCAATAGAAATGTAACAGCTGGGACGGTAGCTTTGTTCAGAACTAAGGCAAGGATTGGTGAACTAGGGTCTTCCATAAATCAGGCTACCCCACAGATGTGTGGTAAACACTTTTGGAAGCTTCTTGAAGGATGTATCTTGCAGGTGGCTGGTGAAGTGGAAAGATCTGTCCTGTCCTGCCCTGATTATTTTGCTCATCTACAAAAGGAGTCTTCCTTGCTACTACATATTGTAGGGAGAGGGTGCAATCATATCATGGATGCCATTTCATTGTGGTATGGAAAATTGCTCTCTGAAATCTCCTTTTGCACTAAAAACTTTAGACTTTTAAAAACAAGGACTTATCATCAAAACACAAATTCTGTAACATTTTTTGTACCTAATTCTAAACTATGGTCATTGAAAAATTAATTAACTGATTTAAGGGCGCCTGGGTGGCTCAGTTGGTTAAGCGACTGCCTTCGGCTCAGGTCATGATCCTGGAGTCCTGGGATCGAGTCCCGCATCGGGCTCCCTGCTCAGCAGGGGGTCTGCTTCTCCCTCTGCCCTCTTCCCTCTCGTGCTCTCTGTCTCTCATTCTCTCTCTCTCAAATAAATAAATAAAATCTTTAAAAAAAGAAAGAAAAAGAAAAATTAATTAACTGATTTAAAAAAAATTTTTTTGTCTAAACTCTCTTAGTGTAATATTGAGAACATTTAACAAACTCTCATAGTATAATGTTGAGAACTTTTAACATCAGTGGAACAATATCTGTCCTGAAAGGCCTATTTGGTATTGTTTTCATGTTCAGCAATGGATAATTCATCCATTCAACAAATATTAAGTAAACACCTATCATGAATCATTGTTTAGGCACCAGGAATGCCATAATGGACAAAACTTCATGAAGAAGCATTCCTGTTCTTATTCCATATGGGGGGAACCTGAGGAGCTCAGAGCTAGTTTGTTGGTATGCTGGTCATGATCCTGCAACATGACTGAGAAGTTTCAATGGCCTCCATGATATAGTTAGTATAGAAGTATAGAATATAGTATAGAAGTTTTGATGGTCTCAGTAGGTATATTGATGTCTTTGTGGCCTTAAACTCCAAGCTCCACAAGGGCAGGCTCATAAGATTTTCATCACAACTGGATATCCAGTGTTTAACATGGTCTTTATCATATATTAAGATGCTCAATAAATATTGGACAATATGAGTAAAATTAAGAAAATATAAATATTTCCTGAGGTCATGAAAAATAAGGGAAGAAGTTGAGGGTTCATAGAAGTTCAACATTTCAGTATTCGTAGGCTAGACAAATCTCAGGCGGTCTTTAATTTATCCTTATTACATTTGCTTTTAATTTGTTGGTGAAAATCTTCTGACATAAAACCAACACTTGAGAACTAAGGGTCACTTTCTGGTCCACAGTAGTAAAATAATGGCTCTTTATTCTTGAGTACCTGCTTTAATAATGTATTTTTATTAAAGTACCTTTTATTATAGATGGATTTGACCATGGTTATTGTTGTTGCCCTGGCTAATGGTATTTGTAAAATCCAGTTGTACAAAACTCAGGCCTTGTTTTAGATGGCATGTTGGGAGAGAAAAAGACAAGGCTCTTACTTGAGCATTTTTCATCTGGAGATGAATCATAGGCAATTAACAGGAACAATTCTAATTAACTGACATAATTAAAAAACTAATAATGTTTAACATTATTGTTTTATACAATGACATTAGCTTTAACAGCCTAGCAACACATCAAGGCCTCATTTCCATAGTCACAGAATATATTATTTATCCTAGGTTTCTCTAGTAACCAGTTTGACAATAGTAACAGCAATGTGGGTTCCTAAATTGTTTTGCCATACAGCTTCATAATTTATGCCATTGTCAGTAATTGTAATGTCTGTATAATTTCCTTTTAATTATCAACTAATGAAATTTACATTCATTTGGGTAAAACAAATATTCACATTCAACTTCCAATCACCTGTCCATGTTTCCATTTAATTTACTCAAGTTTGGTGTCTTTTATTTATATTTTTAATATCAAACTGTGAGAGGAATATTAACATTCATTTTCTGATTAGTATTTAGGGAAATATTGATTATGTGGTTCTTTTCCCTTCTTTGCCTTTAAATTTTCAGTGTGTGAATTTTTTAATCCTAAAAGATACATACTTCTGAGTTCTTTCACATTAAATTCCAAGGAGTTTAAGTGGAATTAATTTAGTAAACTTTAATTGCAGAATAATCTCTGCCTGTTCCCTTATCTCTTGATTTATTACAGGCATTTATTTCTACTTTGAAAAATTCTCATCAGTTTCCCAGGGAATTAATTTAGATTTCTAAAAAGAAAAAAAAAAAACAAATTGCATCTAAATTCAAATTAAGATGCTAATTACAATAATTATTTCATCACATTATATAGAAACTTTGTACATATGAGTATAGCAATTTTGAGGCAAAAAGTGTTATTTTTTCACAATTCTAATTGTTGCAATTTTTGAACAGATGAGTTTCCTACTTTAATTAGTTATATACAAAAACACTGCCCCTTAAAAGAAGTTGTGTTTAATGCCAATCAACTGCTAATTTGAAAAACTGATAATAAATAGTCTTTATAAGTGAGATGATTGTCAATATTAATCCACCAAAGTGAGATTAGCTTGTGATTAAGAAACTATGGGGGTCGATCATTAACAGGCATGAACAGTATGCTTTGGACCAGGGAGATCCACACTCATGAACTGCATTTATCCAAATGGGAAAAAAGTTATTTAAAAGGTAATTATAACTTCTTTTATTATTATTAAAAAGGAGAGCATGTTAGGAAGAACATTAGTATCTTCTGCACCTGGGCCCAGATCATCTGGGACAGCTTCCCTTTGTGCCCAGTCATCGGATGTCCACAGGATGTGCACTCGGGGTCTAATTCTAGAGAAGAAAGTGGTGCCAGAGTTGATGAAAGGGAATGCATGTTTCAGTGTTTGGGGAAGGAAGAACTTGCCAGTTCTGGATGGTTCTTTTGATTGGTGAAAAAATATCAAGGGCTTTGACTCTTCATTTTACAGCTAAATTCAAATTATTTCTCCATATCCCTCTTGAGGTAAATGTAGACTTGGTTCCTATTCATAGCTAATATACACGCCTCAAGAATACAGTTGGTGGATGGGCATTCTTTATTTATTTTTTGGTTGATGAGGGACAAATGTGTTGTAATTTAACACATCCATATGGTATACCAATTATGGTATTTCTCATTTGACCTTCCTGGAAAGGAAAATCAGATGTTGGACTTGAAGTCTGCTACTGACCTGTGCTAAGATTAGGAAGCATATTTTATTAGGAAGACCACTGGATTTGGATCCAGAATAAATAGGTCAGCTGCTCACTGTTTATGGGACCCTGGGAAGGAGAACTTTCTTCTCTGACCCTTGGTTTCCTATTTAGTAAAATGTGGATGGATACTAAAACCTGCTACTTTGGAATTCATATGAGAATTAAAAAAAATAATAGAGGCCAAAGTCATTTGTAAACTATGAAATGCTATGCAATGTTGAAACACGTGTGTGATTATTCTATTCTGGTCTCCAGTTAAAAAATGGACTAACGTCAGTGCAATTTCCATTTTGTAGAAAGTTTGCATATGTAAATAGGCATATTTTCTTAGAGTGAATCTATGATATGTCTTTGAATACTGAAGGCTGTTTTATAAATATAAATTACATAGAGTTCCTAATTTGTTTTTTCCCTAATTTTAGATTTTTCATACTGATTGTTTTGCTTCTAAAATTGCACACACTTTTAGTAGTCTCTGATAGATCTTAACAATCACATTATTAAATACTGAATTTTTTTTTTGCTCAATTGATTTTACCAGGGGTTGAGACTATACTATTGCCATTTAAATAGTAATTAATAAATAGTTATATATACTCCCTGGGGTCACTAAAATATGACATCTAAGGAGTCTCAAAAAATTCTTAGATCTTCTGTGGCTCAGATGGGGAATTTATTTCTTGATCACTCAATTTAAGAAATTTCCTTCCAATTTAGACAAGCCAAACATAATGAATTCATTTAACATATAAAATGAACCACTCCTTGTTAAAACTGGAGCATAGACAATGAATGGAATATCTACCTATTCTTAATGCTCATGTGACTAATTGTTTTAATATTTAGAATGTCCACGGCAAATTGCATTGGTCTATGTAGACTTGTAGGGTTTGTGTTTGGCTCCTGTGTAACTTGTGTCATATTGTTGTTTTTATAAGAAAGCCTAGACTGTGGTAGAAAATACTATTCGAATGGATGCCTTCTTTTGTTATCCATGGTTTGCAATGCTCTCCAACACAAGAGCAGCAACGGTATCAACACTATCTCTTGCCTATTTGAAAGGGGCTTGTGTGACAAAGGTATGTTACATGGAATTCTTCCCCTCAAATGTTTTTGTTAGATGTGGGAAAGCATTCTAAAGAGAGAAAAAAAAAATGCCAAGGCAGTGTAAAATGAATGATAGAAGTAATAGGCTTTAAAGGAAAATTCCAGAGGAGTTGGTGTGGGGCAGAAATATCAGTGTTGTTATTGTAGCATCTTCATGGAAGAAGTACTCGCTGAGAACAGGATGCCAGGATGTGAATCACCCCGACTACTTCTGTGACCTTGAGCCATTGACTTTCTCTGAATCTTAGTTTTCTGACCTGTAAATGAGACTCAATGCAGTACCCACTTCCTAAGATAGTATTTTGTATTATTATTTTTATCTATATTATTGTCAGCTATTATTTTCATCTTCTAGATGAGGTAAGTAAGGCACAGTGAGAGTAAGTAGCTCATCTACTGAGATGTCTGGGATTTAAACCAATTTCTTAAACCCTACGCTACCTTGCTTTTCAGGAACTCTCTGCATACAAATGAACAGATCATCCCTGGAAAAAAAAGTGTGTTTCAGATTTTAACACAGATGGTAAATGTATCCTGAAGTTATCACTGAGACTTGAATATCTGGAATTCATGAGTGAAACTCAGCAATGAAGCAGCTTTCAATTTAGTTGGAAAAAAAAACAGGCTTAATACATGGAAGTACACAAGTTGAATTGTAATTAATGCTTTAAATAGGGGTTTAAAGCAATGACAACAAAAAAATGTCAAAAGATAGTTCTTGGTAAATTGCCAATTAAGTGGTCTAGCTAATAATTGCCACCGTGCCAACTATTTAGAGAAACCAGGAGAAAAATACTTTATTCCGCCTGATTGCAGAGCAAACTACAGTGCCCAAGAGGTTGTTCCAGCTTCTGTTAGGCTCAGCTATGAGTAATAGAATAACTAACCTAAAATAACTGTGCCTTAAACAAGATAAAAGACCACTTCAAGAAGCCATGAGATCCAGAACTGGTATGGCAGGACATGGTATCAAGTTTTCTTCTATTTTATCCCATCTGTGGCTTTAAACTGCAGTGATTCTTATGGCTTAAAGTGGCTGCTGAAACTCCAGCTATTACGTTCATATTCCAGCCATTAGGAAGGAGAAGAAAGGGAAGGAAAGAAGGCAATCTGCCTCCTACCTTTAAAGATGCTCCCTGGAAGCTGAACATTCAATTTCTGCCTCTATCATACTGGCCAGAAGTTAGCTGCCTGACTCGACTGATTGCAAGAGAGTCTGTCCTTTTCTTCCCCACCTGGGTGGCTGTATGGTCAGATAAAGTATTTCTGTTATGGAAGAAGGTGGAGAAGACAATTGGCAGTCTCTGCCATATAACTTCATAAATAACCATTTATGAGCGCCGGCCCACACATTTTTTTTTGACAGGCTGGTCCACATCCTGAAAAGATTCAGAGGTAAGAAAAGGAATGAAAACTAGGGTCATTTTCACACTCTGCCCTAACTTTTTTTTGTCCTGGCTGAGTGGCCAAATGTTTGGCAGAGTTAAGCTACCATTACCATGTTTTCACTTTCCTGCACACTTGTAGACATTAGTCGCTTGCAGTAGGGTTCTCGATGAGATGAACTAATGAAACAACTCCAAATAAGCTTTTGCAAGCATATACTCTGATCCCCAGCTTCACTGAGGGAACTGTGGAATGCTGAATTTTCCACCTCATTTTCAAAAATTGAATTTGTCCCCACAATCCTCCTAAGAAAGCTTTATATTTTTAAAAAAGAAAAGGAAAGATGTGCATGAATTTGCAATGTATTTGCAAAGGGTACATTGTAAGGCCACGCTTAGACCTGTGTTTAAATAAGAGGCTGATTATGTGAACAGATTGCTGGACTAAAATGGAGTCCCAGACCCAAACTTGTAGGTGTTCCTTTTGTTTTATTGGTGTTCTATAGGCTCTTGAAAAATTTATTTAAGCTAGGTGTCATTTTCCTCTTTTGCAAATGAGAGACCAAAATTAGTGCCCTATTCCTTTCCTCACAAGGGAGAAAGCTAATTAGAATAAAGCTGGGGCAATTATTTGAGCTCTGCAGAGAAAAGTATAAGCAATTTCCTATAAATTCCTGCAGGGAAGATCATCATTATTAATATACAGAGAGATTTTTTTTTTTACCTAGAAAGCTTTTCCAATCCATCCCTGCCATCTCATTCTTCAGGATAACTTCACTGATATCCCCCTGGTTAAATGTGGATGCGTTTCTTCCTTCTCTAGTATTTGTGTGATTTCTGACCCTTTTAGGGTATAATTATTTCTTCACTCTGGTTTTTACGATTTTATCTTGCTCAGTAGCTATCTGAACCATGTCTTTTCCCTATTACCTATTGAATGGTGTCAGCGTTTGAGCGCTCAGGCTTTATGAACAAAAACCAATCTCGTTCAAACTCCATCTCTGATTACTGTTACTATTGTAAACTTTAGTAATGTAACCTCTTAAGCCCCAATTTCCTCAACTATAGAGTGGATATAATTAATCCCTGTTTCATAGGACTCTTTTGAGAATTAATAAGATGTATGATGTATGTGAAGCATATTAATAGATCCAGGAATAGAATAAGAGCCTAAGAAATGAATGCTATCATCATTTTAGTAAAATTAGCAAAGATAGAATTTTCTTCATTGTGTGTCACCTGAATCCTAAATATTTGTTGGATAGTGGTTAACAGAAATATTTAGCATTCTTGTATAGAGTGGGTGGTTATAAGATTCCATAGTTTGAAAATGGCAGGGCTAGAATTTGAATCCAGGTTGTCTGACTCCAGTCTTCCTGGAAGTAGTCCCCACTCTCTCCTCTGGACCATGGAGACACTGACAAAGTGCACACAGATACCTCCAAGGACTCTCAAGAGTTTTGTCTCTGCTGATGTTTGGGCAGTTTGTTGGGATTGACAAATCATCTATGGTATCTCCTGAATGGCTTTAAGCTCTGACAGACTCCAAACACTGGGATCTCCCACTTGAACTTCACCCAACCTTTGGCCCTTGGAACTGGGAGGTGGTGCTGGGCATCCCCAGCGAAGGGCTGTGCTTTCCACAACACACTAGAACAATCCCACCCTCCAGTACATGGTGCCCCACACTGCTGCAAGTCACAATTGCTGCCCCTGGCCTTGGCTCTGGACACACACACACACACACACACACATGCGTGCGCACGCACACACACACACACTCACCCTTATTTGTATAGTAGACCCCTCCCCCCCGCTCTGGCACATCTCACTTGGCCTCCATTCCTGGCTGCCTTGGTAGAGACTTAGAGCAGAGGACTGGGGAGAAAGGGTTCCTGAGGGATGGAGAAATCTTTAGAGAGCTCACCAGTTGCATAAGTCACCTGTGCAAAATTTGATGGCTATTATACCTGATGAGGCATGCCAGGAGACTGAACTGAATGTCTTTGCAAAAACCGACCAGAACCCCTACAGACACTTGAGTATTGTATCTTCCTCTGAGTATTTTCTATCTTCACAGAGAGAAACAGGCAGTTACTGCTGTCCTCATTTTACTGTTGGCCAAACTGCTTGGAAACTCCTTATTGCTGGGCTCAAACCTTTAAAAATCAGATGGGGCAAGATGTGTTTTAGAGTTGGTTTCTTGATTTTAGGGGAATGATTTGAGGTCACTGGGGGCTAACTTTGGGAGATAAGGTGGGAGATAAGGCTGGATAGCAACATTTAAAATTAAAAATAACCAGTGAGAACAAAATCATGTCATTTTCCTGTGATGCTCAAAAGATTATCTTGAGGGTAGTTTTCAAAGATGAGTTAGAAAAATATGTTTCTAGACGTGACACCACCACAAGAATAAAAGTGTGTCTAATTTACTACAGTAACTTTCAGGGTCAAACAAAACTGAATATACAAAATCTGAGCTTTGTTAAAAATTGAAAGCTTTTTTTTAGAGTTATGTTTCATTTTCTTTAGCCCTTTGCTTTTTCCAGTCACACCAAGAGATGGAGACCAGAGAGCTTTCCTCCTTTGCTATAATGCTCTATTGCAAGAGTGCTAACCACCACGTAGGTACTATCCAAACTCGTTTAGGTCTCTGGCTTAAAATAATCTCTTCCTAAAAATCCAAGCCATTTGATGGGGAAGCAGATACAAAGCAAGCTGCTTTAAGTGGAAGTGTTTTCCTGACTCTTTTTATTATCTCCCCAAAGCAGAAGAGATGGACTCTTGTGAAAGCCAATCATAAACCCATTACCTTATATAACATAAGCTCAAAGGCCCTTCTATAACCTAGCAGCAACATCAAAATAAATAAGCATAATTTTGGATAGGAAAGATTTCTTAAAGGAACTTTGCAATCATGACACACTCTGCTTGTTGCAACATCCAATATTTGTTTTGGGGAAAACACTCAAAGTTTTTTAGAATCACTTTCTACAATGCTACAGTTTGCTCATTATATTTTAGTTCTGTCAGAGAGGAAACCGTCGTTAGTTATACAATGAGTATGAGTGGATTTCAAGTCTAGAAAGGGAAATCTGACCAGATTTCAGTGTTTTTCAAACTTTACTGTGCACAGAAGTCACCTGAGGGTCTTGTTGAAATGGAGCTTCAGCCTCCGTTGGTTTGGCCGGAGACTTAGGTTTTAATTTCTGATGAGATCCCACAAGACTGCTGGTCTGAGGGCTGTGCTTTGAGTGGCAAAAATCTCAGAATATATTTCTTTCTGAGAGTCCTTATTAAAACTAAATAATGATTAAGAGACGCAGCCTTCCAATTACAACTTAGACACATGCTTGCTGTGATTCATGATGTTCTGAAGAGTCAAGTTCTGGAAGTCATTATAAACTCGGCAGCAACGTGTCGCATTCCACGTGTATGGTGTGTGTGCTCAATTAGCGGTGGGCTGGACCAGGTGTTGTCTGATTGGTAAGCAGCCTGGCGAGTGAGCCTTTGGAGTTATTTCAGGTGTGGGTGTATTCAGTTTTTAAAATAATAAGGATCAGGGCATGTGGTTTTAAGGATCCTAACACTCAGGGGCATATGGTACCTTTGGGTGAGCATGATGAGCCCATAAATCTTCAATTTAAGAAAGAAAAGGAACTCTTGAGTTTAATTAAGAAATTTGTTAAAGGCAAGAATCCCGTCAGGTATTGCTTTGATGTCAGTTCTTCATCGAAAAATATGGACTTACGCAGATGAAGATCAAGGTGGTTACAAAAGCAACACAAAACATGAAAACAAAGGACTCTACCTAAGGAGGCCATCAGGATTTTCTCTATGTTTGCTGTGAGCACTTACTCTGAAACATACTGTGTTGGGACATGATTTGCAAGGCCTAGACCTTAGGGCCCAAATGTGTTTTTTCATATCAGGGGTATTAATCTAACTAATCTCTGATCCTTATCACAAGAATGGTAGATATAGGCTACCAAAGCTAGGTACTCTGGAAACACAGGTGCAAGAGAGTGAGCTATTCATACCCTGCTGTATAGAGTCAGATCAGAGGGATGGTTTAAGAGTGTGTTTAGAAAAAAGCAGTCATGTACCAGTTTGTAGTAAAAGTAAAGATTTTTTAATCAATGTAGAACTAAAAATTATTGTAAATTTCTATTTACACATGTTTTAAAGATGCTCACATTGACAAAGAACTTGAGTTGTGTTCCACACATTCTTTGAAGGATGGATCCAGTCTCTTATGAACCTCATAGATTAGCCAATGTATGTTTTGTTGGAACCCCAGTCCTACATGTATTTTGAGAACATAAGTCACATTTTCAAGTGTATTTGCGAAATGTTAGCAGACAATATGCTTGTCATGAGGATTCACAATGTGCTCTAATCAGGTAAAGGCCCTGAGATATCCCAAGGTATAAGGACTCCTGCTTAACCTCATTTTTCACATTGGTAAATTATTAACATCCTACACAACACAGCATTCCTTTTGCAAAAGGAGATCCTGATCAACCTTTTATATATCAGTGGTGATTTTCATAGTATCAAATATCTGGGACTTCTGTTTATTGTTTGAGTCTGACCATGTTATGTTAATTGTCTAAAGGTTGCAGACAATTACAGTAAAATGGAAAGACTATGAGAAAATTCAATGAAATTCAAAGCTAATTCCAAATTTATAATAGAGTGGTAATTTCCAATGTCTGGTATATGGTTATAAAACTGATCTCTTGTAGATATCACATTTGCTTCTTTAGATAGGAACCCCTAAGATGAAGTTCTAGAGTGAAGAGTCAGGAGCCTAATATAATTCTTCCTATAAAGATGCAGTGGATGCCCTTTAATGGACTGCTTGACAAAATGTCTATAGCGTAGCAATTACTATAGGCCTTGAATTACACCAGGTGCTTTGGAAAACATAAAGGGCAAATTTTCTGGTCTTTAAGAATTGACAACATAATTGGAAAGACAAGACAGCTTCCTTTGAAAAGTTAAATAAAAATAAAGACCATACATTTGTATTTTGTTTGTTTTGTTTTTGTTTTGTTTTTAACTGAAGTATAATTGATATACAATGTGGTATCAGTCTTAGACCAGTTATATTTAAATGCCACATGTACAGTACAGATATTTTGGACAGTGAATATTTAGAGAAGAAAGATGTTGCATGTTCCTCGACAATTTGTGTCTCATCCTTTTGCTCACCCTCAAAACCTACCGCAGAGTTCTGTTGAGCTGCATTGGATTATCCTGGTTGGCCTGAGTGGTCAAAGCATCATGAAGGACAGTGGTCTGGAGAACAGTCTCATCTACTAAATACATGGTCTCAAAAGTCTTTCCTTTATTTAGGTTATATAAGCAGCCTCATGGCAAAAGGAATTGACACAAGGGCAAGCAGAAAAGTCAGAAGAAATTATATGAGAGGATCTCTAAGCTCAGCCTTGTGAGGCCACAGCATTCAACAGACAAGCTCAGCCTCCAGGAGACTTGGGAGCGCTCTTTTGTGAAAGGTGCCTTACCTCCTGCAATATGGAAGTAGCCCCCCCTGGCAACCAGAAGTAGCACCCAATGAGTAGTTCCCCTTTGTGCAAACTGGTGGAAAAAATCACACATGGCTATTTTTGCCTTCTCCCTCAAGTAAATAGTATGCACAATATCCACTTCTGGAATTGTCAATCTTGTCAATCTTAAAAAGTACACTGTGTCCCATGAAAGATATGTAGGCCCTACAGTCCTCATACACCTGCCACAGATGTGCCTGTCTTGAAGGATTTTTTCATTTTCTCTGAAAGGGAACAGGAACGTCTTTCCTTTGTTTCGGTAGAATTAAAATTATTTTTAATTTTTACTTCCACTATGTTTGCTTCTGTAACTTGGGACTAATTCCAGAAGAGATCTACTGACAGGGAAAGTAAGGGGGAATATGAAGAATCATTTGAGCCCAAGTGAACAACATCTAGTCACCTCTTTACTGATTAAAATAATCTGTTACTCGAGGAATAATTGGTTTCTGCCAATTGTCTTTTGCCCATTATTCTCATGCAGGTGTTCAAATCCCATTGCATCAATGTACCCATTGTGATGCCTTTGACTATGTTTGCTCAATTCTTTGAAGGTTAATGGGTCACAGAGAAGAATCTGTTGAATGGGTGATAAGGAATGCAAGAGAGTGGAGGGTATCAGTGTTGGTGGGATTGCTGTGATGCAAGGGACTTGGGGGAACATTGTGCTTCCAGCTTGAGTCCCAGCCTCTGGTAGCCCCACTGTGCCTATGATGGGCTGTGGGGCCTTTGTGAAGCCCCTTAATCTATCTGTGTTTCCCTTTCATGATGGTGAGCTTGGATCGATGCTCTTTACTAGTCCATAACAGGCTTTGAGATCCCCGCATGCTGTAAATTGCTTGATGTTAACAATAATTGCCTACATATTTTTCTAAACCACTTACATGAAGAATCTTTGCAATATGAGGTTAAATTATAAGATGCTAATAACCAATGTTGAACACTATACTTTGCCTGCTCAAAGCAAGCGCATTCCTCTTCATACTTATATATATTTTTTTCTAATTTAGACTTACAACTGTCTTGACATGAGGGGACTAAAATCCTCTTGACATAAGCTTTTCTTTACACTTACATTGTGCCACAATGCTTTGGAAGCCACTCATGTCCCTCCCTGAAAAAGTGATGGACACTTTCTTGTATAGGTTCTGTGTGGTTGTGTTGAGACACTCTTGGAATTCTTGTGAACAAAGAAAGCTCTGTGTTGAAATGTAGCTTAAAGGAATGGCATGAAGCGTGAGGAAATTTGTAGGATTCTACCAAAAGGAGAGGTTGTATGAAGTAAATTCCAACCAAGAACAATGTAAATAAACCTAACCTGTGTAGGATATATAAACCAGAGGGACAGCAGAGAGTGACTAGAAATGTAAGTGACCTGATCCAAGTTTCTGACCTGCATTGAAGGACACATGATAGATAAAAGTGAGGTATAGGCTGCTGGAAAGGTATTTTTGGCAAAATTTACAGTTTTTCCATTTTGGCCAAGAACTTAGACAACCAAGAAAATTTTATTATAAAGCTACCAAGTGGAAAAAAATGAGGCATCAAAGAAAGCACAGGTCACAGCCTCTTACAATTGAGTTGATGAAACAAGACAATCACCCCAAATGGACTCCCCTACTTGTTTCCCTTTGTGTTGTGAATCAGTGAAGTTCACAAAGATGTGCATCTTGAGTACAGAGTAGGCTCATCTGGAAGAGTCTACTCAGAGCCTGAGTTTCCAGGAGGTGGAATATCATCCCCAGGAGTTCAGAGAGTTTCTCTAGTTCATCACGATAGCTCCAGCATCTGGAAGAATTCCTGCCATTTAACAGATGATTAGTAAATATTTGTTGACTCAATTAATTAATGAATAGAAGTGAAAGGGTGCAGTATGAGTATAGCAAAATGAATTGGAGTGTATGTTCAGATGACAATGATTTTCTTCTTCATTACTGGGAATGGGCTGGGCTCTTGGAACAGAAAACCTACCAGTAGAGAAAACAGATAGGGATTTTTTTGTCATTGTTTCACAAAGTCCAGGGCCATCCCGTGTCCTCAGGGACCCAGGTCATTCCATGTTTCTGTTTGCCATCCTGAGTATATAATCTTTGTCTTCATCAATGTCACCTCATGGTCACAAGATGGCATTGTAGTTGTAAATATCACATCTGTGGTTTGGGCAGGGAAAGGGGGATGGGACAATAGAATGAGGGGGGAAAGGCTGAGTTACAAAGGACTTTTTCTCTTTGACGAGGCTTTGCACTTTATTTTTGTCACTTTTTCTTTCACCAAGCATTCTTGCCGGGCATTTTCTTGTCCACAACCATGCTGGAAGCTATCTCTAACTGCAAGAGGGGTGGAGAGCAAATTTTTAGGAGGCTAATCTCCATGGCAAAGGAAGGCATGAAAGGCAAAGATGAGAATGAAGGATGAGTGAGCTGTCTGTGGTGCCTGTAACATGGTTTCTCTGTGACTTGCTCTTGTCCACAGGATTGGACGCTTGGAAGCCATGTGGGAGCCACACAGAAGTCTAGATCTTGAGCTGCCACTAGGTGATGCAGAAGTGGTTAGCTGCCCCCAAATTCCTAGAGGTCTAGAGTCAGAGGGAGTCAGTGAATGTCTGCGGGTGGTTGCAGCTATAACATTTGTAAGAGCTGTCCAACTCCTGCCCGGTGACTTTGGAAAAGACCAGAAATCTGGCCTCTGGGCAGAGGGTACACTGTGCAGCCATGGAAAGAACGAAAAATCGAAATGACCAGTAAAGCTGTTTAAAAGTTTACATTCATTGCAACTCAAATGTGAGAAGAGATATAGTCTTTGGTTTATGTAGCTGATTTAATAATTTTCCTAAATAAATCCTTCCATGTCTGGCTATGGAGAGAAAAAAAATTGACTTTGAATCTGCAGTTAATTGTGCCTTGGTATCTTTAGGCTCAGATCATCTTTACCGGATGGTTTGGCCTCTTTTGAGTAAATTCTTTTGGTCATTTAGATTTCTTCACCCTTTCCAAATTCATGTAGTGTCTATAGATGTTCACAGATATCTATAGGTGACAGTGTGGTCAACACCTTGGACTGGTTTCTATTTAGGTACCCTGATTTCATCTGGTCTCCTGAAGCATCATGCTGGCACCCACTGTTCTAGCTTCTGATCCTTGCCTTTTGCTCCCAATCGGCAAATCCCTCACACAAAGGCTTCTTGTCCTGTCCCAGACTCATGCTGGCCTACTATCTTTATAAGTCCTCCTAAGTCTTTCCTCTAGGCACAGGGAACTTTCTGGGTCTCCCTCATCCAAGTTCAATTCTTAGTTCATTAGGGGCCAAGAACACTCCTCAGACTTATCTATCCAACCACTTTCTATGGCTCCTTATGTGAAATCCTTCAAACCCAATTTGGAGATCTCTTCCCAGGATCCCTGCTTTCAGGGTTCCCATCAACCTACCTAGTGTTCTCCCTTCTCCAGTACCCTAAGTCCTGGATCACACCCACCACACCACCCCCATCTCTGCCTCAGAGTAGAACCTCATCCTCTAGATCACCAAGCCTCCTTTGGAGCTAGTGGATTACAAAAACTATGATCAGTTTAAGCCAAGACTACATTTCAAGACTCTTTTCCTTTTTAAAAAAATTTTAACTCCAGTATAATTGACATACAGTATTCTATTAGTTCCAGGGTACAATAGAGTGATTTGACAATTCTGCATCACTCAGTGCTCATCACAAGTGTGCTCTTAATCCTCTTCACCCTCAAGACTATTTTCTGAATGGACACTCAGAAAAATCATACTTCAAATATCAAAAGCTGACTTTTCCTTAAGTGATTTTTATTGAAATATAACTGACATCCAGGTAAGAGTGCCCATTTTAAATATGCATGTTGATAATGTTATCTATTAGTTATATGTATCATTTCAGTTCAGTGATGAATGAACTTGATTTGTAACTCTAAGAGTGCAAGAAAGACCCTGAGAGTGGGGGCGGGAGGCCTTCTGAGGAGTTTGGGAAAAGGTAGACCTGTTAGCCAGTAATTCTCCGTGACGCTAAAAGACTTGGGAAATCCATTAATCAGTATATGGCTACATGTGTTTTATTAGTGGTCCTTATGGCATCCTCTCAGGTTTCTGAATCACTCTACTATCTCTTGCTTGGCTTCTACAACCTCGAGCTGGTCAAAGCCCCCTCACACCCAGGTCTGGATCCAATCTTTTACAACTCTAACTGAAAATTCTCAGTCCATAAATGAGTAGGCAGGGCTGATTTGATTTAAATTAAGGTACAAATATAAAGGCTACTTGGGGTTACTTGCATTTTCAAAGAATGCTGGTACCCGAGTATTGAATCTAATTTGTAGAAAGTTTATGAGAGATAGTTTGGGGCCTGGGCCTTCTCACAATCGGTTCACGGCTGTTACAAGCCACACAGCTCCCCACTTTGGGAATTTTACTCTATGCTTCTTTTATTTTTATTGTCTACCTGGGAGCCAATGGGAACTTGGTTTTGCAGCTTCTTTCCTTTCCCTCTTCTTCATTCTTGCAGGTATCCCTGCAAAGGAGTACTTTCATGAGTAAAGTGTGTGAGCCTCAAATAACTAAAATGGTGGGTTCAAACCCATGAATACTTAGAAGCCACCCAAAGTTATTATAATCATAACCACTGAATATCACAAAGGTTAACAGATGGACTTTGATGCACTCATGTTTCAATTCAACCCTGTAACACCCACACCCACTTTTTACCAGTTTTGGAGTACTTAATTTGAGCCAGACACTGTGTCAGGAACTTTTACATCTGTGGCAAGTATTCCCCAGAATTCCATAACTCATAAGGTTAAATGTTCTTCTATAATCTAAATCACAATAATTTGAACTCTTATCCTACTTGAGAGCTGGAGAGTCAGTGTTTTACTCAGTATTTCTGGAAGTCCTCAGGGAACACTGAAAACCCATCCCCCAAATCCAATAACCCATTTTTCTCTGCAGTCTTGGCTACTTGCTGATTTCCTGCCCCCTCTCTAATCTTACTGTCACCCCCCTGCTCATGAGCCAGCTTGTCAGCTGCATGGATTTGAAGGCTGGTTTCTCTTTATGACCTCATCACATGTGTGGGCCCAGAATTGCCCCTCATCCCCCTCAAAGGTAGTAGCAGAGATTAAATTTATATTAACATCTTAAGAATTAAGAAAAAAGTCACAACCACTACTGGATCTTGCACAGATCTATCATGGAGAGACCCTAAAGGGTACAGTCTATGCCCAACAGGAGGGCTCACTGAGATGTTTATCCTTACAGTAATCTAGGGACAATTAACAAGAGGTCTATGGCAGATAGTTGTTGGAAGATGGCCACCACTGTTCCTTCCCATTCCTCTATGTACATGCTACCTTTCCAATCAAGAGCTAGACCCTTTTCATTCTCCTGGAATCTGGGCTGGTCTTGTAATTTGCTTTGACTAAGAGAATGTAGCAGAAGTGACAATTCTCTAGTCATGGGCTGAGACCTTAAGGGTTCCTGCAGTGTTCACCTTTGTCTCTTGTAAGCCATTACCATATAGAGTTCAGGTAGCTTTCTGGAGAAAAAGGTCATGAAGGAAGAGAAAGAGATTAGGTAAAGTTTTCCGTGTCAGATGGCTAGTCAGTGGTGGCTTTGGGATTAGGTTTCTGTTTTGTCTGTCTCTGAGGCTTATGCACTTGATCTTTTCTAGCTCCTTGGTAGTGTGCAATTATTTAACCTCTTCTAAGACTTAGTTTCCTCTTTTAATATAAGGGATAGTTATAAATTCAGAGACTGTTTTAGGAATTAACAAAAATAATGTTATAAAATATTCAACCACATACATACGCACACACACACACACACACACAATGCACACAAAATTGAATGGTCACCATATCGACACATGAAAATCAGCGATTTGCACTGACACCAAAACTAGGCTAGATAGGCTCTTGTGTAAGCAATGCGGTGGTTTTATTTTAGTTGCAAAGTGACACAGGACTTCATTGCAGTCAAGATGCCTGACAAAAGATAGTTACTTTCTCCAAGATTGACAAGGTATTGTTTGCTGGTCCTCAGAGCTACAGCAGTGGTCACCTGTGTGGGTAATAAGGTTTGGTGAAGTGAAGGTCAAATCAGACCTTCTGGAAGCCCTGCAGGCTCTCCCTGAGCCCATGGTCATATATATAGGAGCTTTCTGCATTAGTTAGTATGCACCATGCTGGACCTCTCACCTGGGCCAGGTGCACTCCTCAATCGTGGAGTTACACAATGCACTGTAGATCAAAGCTTGCTATAAAATCCAAGCATAAGCAAAGTCCCTGCCTAGAATTCTACACTTGGACACTGCAGCGAAGTACAGCCTGTGCTCGGGACATCACTAAACTCAGGGCCACACAACTAAAACAAAAGCCACGTTTCGAAATTCAGTTACTTTTCTAAAAAGGTAGACTGATGGTGTCTTGTATAATGAGATGTGCTAGTGATTTCTTTTTAAACAAAAACATACACCAGGGGAAAACTGAAACTAGGATTTACAACATTACATATAATTACAGAGTCATGAGGCTGATAGGCCACATGTGGCTCTCATTCTCCATAACTCATACACATAGACTCTACCCTCTGTTGCAAGAAACCTCTCTTGTCTATACCCTGTTTAAATACATGAGGTTGACACACTGTTCAAAGAACTAGATACTTACCTTCTTAGCAAGGAAACGCTGGTAGGCAGGTATATATACATATATATATATATTTTTAAAGATTTTATTTATTTATTTGACAGAAAGAGACACAGCGAGAGAGGGAATACAAGCAGGGGGAGTGGAAGAGGGAGAAGCAGGCTTCCCGCGGAGCAGGGAGCCTGATGCGGGGCTCGATCCCAGGACCCTGGGATCATGACCTGAGCCGAAGGCAGACGCTTAACGACTGAGCCACCCAGGCGCCCCTAGGCAGGTATATTTTTAAACATATGTATGACACGTTTTATAATTTTTTTCTTTGAAAGAGTAAAAATGATGATCATTTTAGAAGGTGGAGAAATAAAGGAAAGCAAAAAGAAAAAATACAAGAGACCCAAAAATCTACAATTTTTAAATTGTAGTATTTTGATCTATTATTTTTTAGTCTTTCTCTTACAAATTTATTTATTAATATTGTGTATTTTATGAGCAAATATATTGTTTTAAGAGCCTGGAATGATTAATGTAATGAAATGAACATTTTATCATATTATTAAATATTTCTCACCAGTTGGATCAATCAACATGTAGTCTAAATAAACCTGACCTCTAAAACAAGAAAACGAAATTCATACTTCCACTTGAAGTGTTAAAGAATATTTCTCATTCTTAAACCTACGAGACTAAATATTCCATTTTATTTCATTAAAAAAATAAAAGTTGATACCTCTTTAATTTTTAGAAAACATTTCTATGATTACTGGAGATTTAAAATTTTTTCATGTGCTGATTGGCCAATTATATATTATTTTTTGCAAATTAGCTGGCCCTGCCCTCTCTGTAGTTTAGTGGGGAGGGAGAATGGAAGATTTTATTTGTTTCTTACTGGTTGGTGAGATCTATTTCTGTAAAAGAATAATAAACCTCTGTCTGCCATTTATTTCAAATATTTTTTTCTCAATTTGATGTTGGGCTTCCTTATGGTCAGTTTTAGTGGCAGAAATTTAATATTCTATGTGTTCAAATCTCAGGGACTTGGAAAGAACCACAAACGTGAGTGCATGAGTAAATAAATCTTTCTAATCAGGACATTCCTAAAATAGTTTGGACCTGGGAGTGCCTATGTTTGTATATACAGGTGGCTGCTGGCTGGTGGCCCCTCAGCCTCACTCCTACATCCTCTAAGGAAGGGGGTGGTCAGTTTTAAAATGCTTTGTTGCAATCACTTTGAGGAAATGGTCCAGTCAGGTAAGGCGCTCTTTCTGGTACTCTGACGGGTAACTTTGCAAAGGACCCAGTCAGAGAGTGAGTTTCTTAAGATAAAATGGGAAGAAGGCTTTTAAGAAATGGAACATCTGTGATAAACTCATTTTTCTGTGCGCACACCAATGGAGATGCCTGCCTGGGTCGGCTAAACAGCGTTTCTATAGCAGTCGAAAATTCATTTAATTTCATTATCGGAACTGTTCAAGCACCCCGGTTTGGATCAAGAAACAGCTTCTTAAACCTGCGGGAAGCTCATTTACCCCTGCTGAGGCTCCAGCTCCCTTTCTTGTGGGAAGGTAGAGGCGGCTTGCTTACAGATCCTGGCAGATATATGTATATATGTATTTCCTGATCATATATATAAGTACAATTCCTATTGAAGGAACATGAACGTTTCTCAGGACCCTCTATCTCTAACAGCTTTAATATTACCCTTTTTCTGTTTGATTTGGGTCTGTTTCAAGGCTACTTTCCCAATCCTCCCATCTGGTAAAAATACCGCTCTCAGTGCATTAATACCCAGAGAAGAGCTTTTGAGGTGGTGCACAGTAGAACAAAGGACACAGCATCAATTCTCTCATCAGCCAGCAATAAGGCACAGTGAAGTATTTTTCAAAAAAACAAACACTGATTGAGAAAACTTTTAAGAATCCCAGATGGCATTTACGGATTCAGAACTAAATTAATGGAGGGGGAAAAAATCCATATAATTTGAAGTCTTTACAATCAAAGCCATAAGACTTCTACCTGTTTCTCAACCATGACACTTCCAGACTCAAAAGCCATTAACTGCAAGTGCATTCTTGGATCCTCTATGTCGGGGAAGGAGCCAGAAGCCAGGCAGGACTGGGAAGAGGCCAAGTGATTCCGGGACACAGGAGAGTGGCACACTGTTGGGGGGTGGGGGTATGGAGATTGAGGTGACACACAGATTCAGGTAATACTTGGGGCAATTCGGTGGCCAAAGAGTGGAAGGGCAAGGAATGGGTAATAGTCAAGACAAGTCAGCTAGCAGGTAGGTACCAGCATCCCAGGAATTGGGGAAGAGGCGCTGCGGAGACATCCAGACAGGTGGTCCCCAGGTCAGGGTGAGAGAGTTTAGAAAGAGTAACCCCAGAGGGAACTCAGCATGGGCCTCCATCCCGGGGTCACTGGCAGGAATAAGCCACGATCCTGGGTACTGGGCAGACTCTTTTTTTTTTTTTTAAGATTTTATTTATTTATTTGACAGAGAGAGACACAGCGAGAGAGGGAATACAAGCAGGGGGAGTGGGAGAGGGAGAAGGAGGCTTCCCGCGGAGCAGAGAGCCCGATGTGGGGCTCGATCCCAGGACCCTGGGATCATGACCTGAGCCGATGGCAGATGCTTAACGACTGAGCCACCCAGGTGCCCCGAGGGAGAGAATCTTAAGCAAAACATAACTTTGTTATGTTTTGGGTTTTTTTTTCCAGCCCAGTGCATTTCTTTCCTCCAAGGGCTCTGCCCATCATGATGCTGTGCATACAGTGGGAGCAATATTAATGTAGGCTGCTGGACTGGCGATATCTCAGGAAAATCAGGGACGGGCATTGTGGATAAGCCATAGAATCAGTTCTGGTCCAGAGAGAGCTGGGCTCTGCTCTGTGGGATAGACGAGTGGGTCACGGACCAATAGAGGGCAGTCAGTGCCAAAGCCAACACTGTGGCCAGATGCCCTTGGTTGAGCACTTCTATAGACTACTCATTATGTGAAATGTTTCATGTGAATTGTTTCCTTTACAAAAGCCCTATGAGATAGCTACAATTTTTTTTGATACCCACTTAAGAATGAAGAAAGTAAGTCTCAATGTAAATGAAAACATCCCCAAGACCATAGAAATAAATGGCAGAACTTGCATATGGATTTCTCAGACTTGGAAGCATACAATGTTCTATACAGTAGAACGTCTTCTTGGTCTCATAACACTCATTTAATGTAGCATCAGGCATAGCCTGAGTGATTCACTGCTGTACTGAAAATACAGGGTCACATATCTTGTCAACACAGGATATTTTATTTGAATTCCCGACCTTCAACTGGTTCACCCTTTGCCTGTGTGGAATTAGTAAAATGGCTACATTAACATTTCTTTTAATGCTCTTTTTTAAAGAGTACATTTTTAAGCACGGAAATAATGCATTTAAATGTGCTCTACAAAATGTGCATTTGTTTATAATAGGCCAAGAAAACTGCAAATGCAAAAGTACAAATTGTCTTAGACACAAGCAATTTTTGTACTTATAGTACTTATAACAGCCTAAAATACACATTTTAGTGTATATGTGCTAAGAAATGTGTTTTTAAATGTTGACTTGTAATATAGACATATCAAAAAATTCTTATTAATTGCAAATATGTCCTAGTTATTACCTATTTCTTAAATTAGAACAATATCTACCTCATTTTAATGACCAATATAGAACAATTCACACATATGTAATTTCTGAGTAGGAAGCAAGATAGAAAATAAATGTACAAAGTGGTAAGTCTGTTAATGCAAAAGTTAAGTGCCTTTATCTTATGTATTTGAGCAATTGCACTTGTTTGATAGGATAATAAATAAAGGGGGAGGTGGGGAGACAGAAAAATAGAAGATAAAATGGCAGGAAGGAAGGAGAAGTAGAATTAATGGAGGGAGTCGGGAGGATAATGTTTATTTATCCATATGAAAAATAAAAATGATTTTTGGCAGAAATATTTCGTTAAGGTAGGACTGTGCCTTTTTTACTCATTTATATTAAACTTAAATGCCAGAAAAATGTTATTATTTTGCCCACTCTTATTTATTAAAATCATTTTAAAAATGCAGTTCCCAGACATCCATCTGTCATATCAGGAAATAATCGACTGTTCTCTTTCTTTTTTTTTTCCAAAAAGAAATTAGATAAATGAATGTAATGTAATTTATTATACGTTTTCTCCACAGTATAAGAATGCATATACTTATTAGAAAAACTTTGAAATAAAGAAAAATAGAGGAGAAAAATCAATATTTTCATCACGCAAAGGAAACAAATCTTAAAATTTCAGTGAATTCCCTTCCTTCCAGTCTTTTCCCCCCCACCCGCCTACTTATGGGTTTAAACCAACATTTTCGCAAACCGTTAAAATATCCAGAGTTCAAGAAGTATTAGGTATATCATTATTATTTTCTCCCAGATTGAAAAGAAGCAACAAAAGGCTTCAGAAACATAGTTCATGCATCTTGCTCTGATTCCAATAGAAATGATATTTTAGTCTAAGCTGAGTTCATTTCAACCCTACATCCCTCACTGCTCTTGATGTATCCAACCATATGTGCAAGAGAGCAGAGCTTCCGTCCCCCGTTCCCCAGTCTCTCTCCCAAGTGCATTGTAATGATGATGGAACCATGAAAGCTGCGTCAATGAAGAAATCGCACAATTCAGAGTGTTGGTGCAGAATAAACCTGATGAACTTAATGTCTCAGTAGGTATCCATTGGTTCCAAAATTGGAACATAATACATGTGTAAGAATTTTCTTTCCTGGAGATAGTAGCCGGGAATATGTCTGCTTTGATTCCATGAGCTCAAGGGAAAGTGTAAGTTGCTCCGCACTACTTAGTCATTTACCAGAGATTGATGAGAAGACAGTCTGTGTCGTCCAAAGGAAGGGCAACGTCGGTCCTTCTGTGGGAAGTTCAGGTTCTGGAGAAGCAGCCTTTGCACGCAAATGTACACTTGGGGCTTGACACCTGCTTGAAGTCTGTGCTGTGTGGCTACTCGAATGAGGAGTCAGGAGACCTCAGAGGTTCAGTTTGGACAGTCACTCAACAGCCCGCTCCTTATTCTATTGTCTCCAGTTGAGGTGTGAGAGAGGCTGTTCTAACTTTGGGAATGGAGGAGATTTTGTATTGATTATAACTGATGTGGCTTACAGACTTACACGTTATAGACTCAAACAAACCATGGTTGCTTATTCAGAAGTTAGCATTTGGTGCCTTCATCCACAGGTGCCCAACCCTATGCAGAGGAAATGATAGGAGATTCTGTAGCTTTGGCAACTTTATCCCACAGAGTCAGGGATTTCTTCCTCATGAAAGTAGTTTTGGCCTGATGTTTTATAGGACTTTCTGTCTTGGGAAGGTGCTGTTGCCTTCATCTTCCCAAAGGCGTTGTAACCCAGCACAGAACATCATTCAATCTTTACCTCTGGATAGGCTGGGTACTCTTGTGTATCTTCATGTAATTCCCAAGAGGCTGACATCACTTTCAGCTAATCAGAGAACTAGATTTGGCTGACTTCTCTAGGCTCGATTTTCTCTGCCTTAGTGGTCTTATGTTAGTGTCAGCATTTTTGATGTGTGCACACATATACATTTTTAATAATTATATACAACATGACTGATTAATTTCTGTATTTTATTATTGCCTTGGAATACAGACCTATATGGCATGAAGATGGCATTCCTTGTTTGCCTTAGTTGATAATATGAAAACTTTATATTTCCTTGGTCTCCCTTATCCTTCCCATTTCCCTTCAGTGGGATCTGTCCCCTTGGCCACAAGCCAACTACTGTTTATTCTTTGATGTTGTTCTGCTCAGGTGATCACTTGCTTCTATAGCGGTTTCCTGTACTGTTTTGCTTGCTAGCTGGTGAATCAAGGTAATTCTCAGACAGTCTCTTCCTTTAGCATTTCTCTAAGTATTGCATGTCCTTCAGCTCCCCTATATTCTTTCTTGATTCCTTGTATTTTCTTTATGGTCTGGGTGAGGGAATGGCAAACTTTTTCTGTCGGGGACAGATGGTAAATATTTTAGGCTTTTCTGGCTATGCAGTCTCTGTGGTAAATACTCAATTTGGCCACCGTAGTACAAAACACCATAGACAAGATTTAAACAAATGAGTGTAGCTATGGTCCAATAATGTTTTATTTACCAAAAGAGGCAGCAGGTCAGATTTAGCCTGGGGATCACAGTTTGCCCACCCCTGTTCTGGACTATCATCTACCAAGTCAGACTCGCTGTTACCCCATAACACTTTTGGCACATTAAGAATTTATAAATATTTACAAGCACAGTTATGTGAATTGTTAAACATAAGGAAAAGCTCATAATGATGATGATGATGATGTTATTTCTTGAACACTTACTATGTTTTAGGTACTATGTTTAGTATATGAATTATCTCATTTAATTGGCTCCATGGCCCTATGAGATTGATTCTCATATTAGTCTCTTTATAATGAGGAAATTAAGGAACAGAGAGGTTAAGTAGCTTGCTCAAGATCTCCTGTTAAAAGGAATCCTTGTGCTCTACCTCCAGAGCCCACTCTAATAACCACACACCTGTGTTGACTTCCATACCCTAGGAGGTATGGTTCCAGGTCTGAGGACTATATGCCCGATGACACCATGGTCAAAATGGCCATTCAAGTATGTTTTAAGTAGCTATAACCAAAAAAATAACAACAGTGCCATTGTTGATCATCCATTCCTCAGTGATATTCAAGATTAAGTATATCCACTATCCAGCATTTTAGCCAAGGTGACTTCCTTTTCTTTCTTGCTACCTTTTGATTATCTATAGAGAATTGAAGAGGAGATTTAACTGTTAGTTGAGAACATGTATGTTATATGGAACACTGAAATAATTGCTGAGTTTTCTATTCACATGATGAATGTTGGCAGTAAATCAGACAACTTCTAGCTACTGGCAGAAATTTTGGGCTGGAGTAGCACATCCTCCAAGGTTGACTCTGACTGAAATATGTAAATAGCATGTCCTTACTTTGCTTCATAGAATGTGGAGGAAGGATCAGTTAGTTACCCATCCTATATCTTCTAGTAGACCCCTTAGCCTCTGTGATAAATGACTACATATTTATAGAAAATTTTAGTCTATCCAAGAAAACTACAAAAAAGCTTTCTTTTAAGTGAAATAGCTCAAGAGCAGCCTGTGTATGAAGATGCTCTCCGAGTTTTTGAAGGAATGTTTTTGTGCCAAAATGAATAAATAAATATTCTCTGAGCATCTATTATATAAAAGATATGTATTCATTACTTAGTATGTAACAGTCACTGTTAAATGGGGGATAAATAGGATATCTATCATACAATTAAAAAAAAACTGCCAACAACCTTAAAAAAACCTGATTATAAGAAAAATGTTCATTGTAGAAAATCTGAAAAATTAAAAAAAGAAAGAAAAAAATTTAATCTTCCTTAATTCTCCATTCAAAGAGAACCATATTACCAATTTGAGGTGTTCCATATTTTCCTGTGAATACTCTACATGTAAATCATCTTTAAAAAATACATCAAAAGATCTACTTTCTTCTATACATACTCTATCTGTAGATCATTATTGGGATAATACAGAATATGACTTTATATCTTTCTTTTTCCATTCAACATTATAGAGAAGGGATTTTCCATATCATTAAATGTCATGCAAAAATATCATTTAAATTGTACATTATATTCTAATTCATGCTCACTAAGTAATAGAATTCCTTTCTCACAATTATCTGGCTCTTACTCAGAATCCTCATCATTTAAGAAATGAGGAAAGTTGAGACCTTTCCATTAAAATGGTTAAAATTAAAATTTTGTGGGTTTAATTTTGGTTTTCTGGAAAATTCACTTATGCAAAAACTCATAATGGTAAATAAATGAGCTGTTAATGAATGCACATCATGTCTAGTCCAAAAACGTCTATCTACATGACAGAATGTAATCGCTATTCCTTTAAATTGTTGCAGAGAGGTAGAAGCTATGGTATCAATAAAGCTGCAGTTTTAAATGAAAATCCAAAGGACTATAGGTATGTAAGTCAAACAAAAGGTGAACTGACTACTTGGCAAAATTAATTAATATGAATAATTACTGTAATTCAGATACTCAAGAACTTTTTTTTAATTAACATTTTTAATCTTGCCACTCCTTTTCCTTTCAAAATGCATGCACTCACACAGCACATACACAACAAACACACACAACAAACACACACACATGCTCATAAACACACATCCAATTCCTGGATCAGTCAATCAATTTTCCATTTTGCTATAGAGTTGAATCATAAGATTTAGTGACAGATATTTTTCATATCTTGTCATATCTAACTTGTACAATCATGTACATATGGTGGATTTTGGTGCAGAATCATGACCAGATTTTTTTCTAAGGCATCAATCAAAACATTTTGATCTTTCATTTAATATAAGCAAGAAAACCCCTCATTTTACCTTTTTTTGTAACTTTGTAAAACATGTGATTGGGGGTGGGGGTTGGTTTCACTGTATCAAAAAACATCTTGAATCCCTCTGCCTTTTTTTTCCCCTCCTTCTCAAAGGTTCTTCAACTTGGAACTCAGCTCAAAATCTGAGTCTAACTAAAATTCAATTTAGTTGTTAATTCCATAAGGGGATACAATAGCTTCTACATATTCTGGCAGACTCAAAAATCTACAAATTTTTACTTTTAATAATCTTTTCCCTGTCTCTAATTTCCTGTGTAAGAAAACATTGTCTTGGACAATTACCCCCATAATGGCCTTGCCAGAATCAATTTCAACGTGCGCTGTCTCAGAGAGTTCAGTAGCAGTCAGATTTTTTTCCTACAACTTTTGTTTTGTTGCACAAGAAAACTGAAGTGCTTTTTCATTGCCTTCTCAAATGTTTTCACTTATTGTTAAATGCACATGGGACATATATGTATTAGTATTAGTATGAGGGCAAAACTCAGACGGTCTCCAACTTACAAATGGGTTAAGTCCTAAAGATTATTTTATTACTCATTTGAAGGATGTTATACATCTCCCCAGTGGAACAGTGGTAGCATTAAAGGTGGATTGCAAGAAAAAAATTTAAAATAATGTAAACCGTAATAAAACAATATAAAGCCCTTGAAGCAATATCTTAATGACACGTAGTCACCAGTGATACTGAGAAATGCATTCCGAATTCCAGGACAGATACCAAAAATGCATCTCTCTTCATTCATTGGTTTCTCTGCAAGGGACATAAGGAATGGCATGTGGGGTTAGGGAGAAATGGGTGATATAGGCAGAAATGATCCCTATGCCAATATCTTGTTAACACTCTATACAGTTCAAAAGAAAACACATTTCTTGAGATCAATCACAGTCTATGGGGTTCAAACTGAGAAAGAAAGGATAAATTTATCCAGAAGAAATGGGATCTCTAGTCTTCAATATATTCAGTGGCCTGGTGTTTGTCTATCAGATTCTTTTTTTTTTTTCACTGACAAATTTTTTTAATAACTTAAAAATGTAATGAAATTCAAGCTGCACAACACTGGGAGCTCAGAGGCTACTCTCAGATCATCACTGCATTCGTAATAATTTGATAAGCAAAAGTGACCAGCAAGCTTGCTACAAGGAACCAGGCAAAAGCATCACCTACTTAGTGAATACGTCACCGCTAAGGGATCAAATGGCAACTCCATGGCCCATGAGCAGCCATTCCACTTCCTATATGCTGTTCAGGCTCATTCATCAATTGTCCCCTTGTTGCCTGCGGAGCCCGAATGAGGTTTCAGAATCTTTTCCTATGATGGTGCTGCTTTGTTTTCATAAAAAGAATACATAAAAATCAATCAATGTAATCTACTACATTATAACACCAAACAAGAAAAACCACATGATCCTAACAAGAGATTCCAAAAAAGCATTAGACAAAATTCATTCAGCAGAACTCTTTGCAATGTAGGGATAGAAGAGAATCTCCTCAACTTGATATTGGGCTATACATGTTTAATAGGAGAGTGCAGAGAACCCACTCAAGGTCAGGAATAGGACCTGTTCCGCATCAGCCAGACAGAAAAAAATCTTATGATTCATAGAGCATTGGATAGTAGCTTCCTCAAAGTGACAAACTGATAAAGAACATCTACAGAAATGTTAACAGGTAACATCATGTTTAGAGATGAAAGATTAGATGCTTTCCCTCTAAGATCAAGTGAAAGACAAGGATGTCCACTTTCATCATTGAAATTCAACATTGTTTTAAAGGTTGTAGTCAGCAGAAAACAAGAAGAAAGGCAAATCAAATAAAAGGCATCCAGATTCGAAAAACAACCTTATATGCAGATAACATGTTCATCTATGTAGAATATTCTATGGAATTTATGCAACAAAAGACACCAAGACTAGTAAGTGGGTTTTGTTAAGATGGCAGGACACAAAATCAATATAAAAGTTAATTCTATTTTGATATGCTAGTAATCAAAAAGCAAAAATTGAAATTAAAATAACATTACCATACATTACTATGAGCAATTTAAGATGACCTACACAAATGGAGAAATATATCATGTCCATTGGTTGGAAGACACAATGTTAAGATGGCAGTTCTCCCAAAGCTCATGTATAGATTCAATGCAATTTCAACCAAAATCCCAACAACGTTTTAAGCAAGAATTGGCAAGCCACTTTTGGAAAATGGAAATGCAAAGGGCCCAGCATAATCCAAACAACTTTGAAAAGGAAGAACAAATTTGGAGAACTAACACCATCTGATTTCAAGATTTACTTCTACACCCGAAGTATAGGGTTATACCTTTTACTACTCCTAGTGCTCAAGGTGAGAAAATCCTAAACAAAACAATATGCTATATGACAGAGTTCCTGGAACATTCCACCCCACTATCCTTTCTTTACCAGTCAAGGGGAGATAAAAACAAATGGAATTTTAAGGAGTCTCCTAAACACTATTGGCTGTATGAGTTTGGGCAAATCACAACTTGTCAGTCCTTGATTTTCCCAGCTGTAGAGATGAAAAGATTATACAGAATGATCTCGAAGGTCTCATTCAATTCTATGCAGACACATATGTTCCCAGGCCTTAGCGGGTTTGCAATCTGGTAGGACTGGAAGACTAACCATCCTGAAAAAAACAGCAAACATTACTAAAAAAAAAATACAATTAGGTGTTCAATTATGTGGTGCAGATTCTGAGTGTTCTAAGAATTTAGTACGCAGTAATTTCTGAGGTTGTAGAAACAAGTCAAGGCTTCATGAAGAAGTGGTGGTTTCATCTGGATCTTAGACATGACTTATTAGCGTTGTGATTCCAAAATCCATTGGGGCAGTGGCAATTTTCAGGGCAGGAACTGTGTCTTCCTAATTGTACTTTGCCTCCCTAGAGCTCCTTGTCTACGCTATTGGATTTAGTTCCAAATCCAGTCTATCTTGTCCTGCTTACTGTGGACTCATGCATGCTAGTCCAACTATGTTGTGAATTCTTCTAGAGCCTCTATGCTAGTTTTCTGTATCCAGATTCATTGATTCGGTAGTTCAACACCAAAGTAAATCATACTCTTTATGACGCAGTCCTTTCTAAACTCCTCTCATAGAATTGAAATCTATTTAAAGGATGTGATAAGGGCAGGTTTCAAAGGAAAAGAAATTATTGAAGAGAAACCCAAGGAAACTGGGAGGAGAGGGTGGGTGGATTTTATGTGGCACATATATACCACCCTTTTGTGGTCATGGGCTGAAAAATATGAACCTGAAAAATATGAACAAAACAAATATGATTGTTTTGTTTTAGCCTGATTGTGTTCAGCTCTACCACCTTCTGCCCTGCTTGCTGCCTTTTAAAATCCTTCCTCCACTCTTCATAATTTGTGTATCCCATGCTGAGGTCATTAGAGAATTATAACCTAGTGATGACTGTGTCTGCATCCCTCCCTCAGCCTCCAGTATGGATCTGGGCATAGTGTGGTGCTTTATAAAATTTCTGTTTCTTCATCTATTTATCCCTTAAATTTAATTTGCCTTAGGCAATCAAAATGTTAATTGCTTCATTAAATTAGGGTAGTATCAGATTTCAGAGCCCAGTTGATTCTGATGTAGCAATCGGCTAAGGATATAGGCCCATTGAACCTAGACCTGCTTGAATAGTGTAGAGATTTGGGACATGATGGTTCAGGGACTTGACCCCTGGAGCTTGAGTATGGCTTATGATCAGGTTCTGTGCAGAATATAGGCCAGGAAGGGTGTAGTAGATGGTGTTAATGGCCCCAAATATGCTCCATCCCTTTCTGGAACTTGTGCCCTTTGCCCAAGGGCTTTGTGTTTTAGTAAAGAGGTGAACGCCACTTTGCTCTCCTTCAGTTTGGGCTGATCCTGCCACTTGCTTTGGCCAACTGAATACAGCAGAAGTAATGGTATGCCAGTTCCAAGTCTAGGCCTCAGGAGGCCTGGCATGTTCCCACTTGCTCTACTCTTGCTCCTCTTCTGTAGCCATGAGCACATGCCTGGGTGAGCCTGCTGAACTCTGAGATATGGGGCCAGAGCTGAGTTGCCCTGTCATCCCAGCCAAAGCCAAACTAAACATATGATCCCGAATGTGTGTTGCAAACTCAGCCAAGATCAGCTGAGCCCAGTCCATGTCAACTGAACCCTGCGAACACATGAGCCCCCAAAATGCTCATTGTTTTATGCACCTAAGGTTTGAAGCTGTATGTTACACAGCATTATTGTGGTGATAGGTCACCGATACAGAGGGTTCACTGCAGCCGTGGAAAGTGGGACTAGTGTTCAGCTGCAGCTCTTCATGGTCCCCTCCGACACACCAGTACTAGGCGCCATCAGGCTCGTATTCTTCAGACTTGTCGGTTCTTGCTGGGAACACTGTTGGTTACTGGGAAGCAGAACTGACCTCTTTGGGACTGATAAAACGAGAGAGGTTTTTGGGCGAGTTGAGGGAGACAAAAGGTAGAGATTCTATACTTCCTGCTCAAAAGCCAGGGCTTTTTTGGGGGCGGAAGCTCAAATGATCAATTAGAAAAAAACTAGAAGAGACATGAGTATATTTTGTAAGTGGACCATACCCGCTATACTGTACTTTCAGGTGAGTTGGGGGAAATAAACCAAAACTAAACCAAATAAATGTAGTATAATTCCTATCTGAGATATGGTGACATTGGTATGTGTTCAAATGTCTTGACGAGATGGACAGATCTATTCATTTTTGCGACAAATATTTATTCAGCAACTCCTTTATGCCAGACACTATTCTGGATGTTGGAACCACATCAGTGAACAAAACGTAAAAACTCTCTCTACTTGTTGAGCTTCTGTTCTAATGGAGGGGAAGATGTAACAATCAACAAACATAATAAGTGCAGAATATGATATGCTGAAAGGTGATGCACGCCATTGGAAAGGGGGAAAAAATAGAGTAAGGGGAGGGGCATTGGATGTGCCACGGGGGGGGGGGCAGTTAGAGTTTCAAGGTGAGACTCAGAGGTAAGAGACAGGTGAGGTGGAGGGGATTTAAGGAAGAAGGTCCAAGCAGCTGCTACAGCAAAGGCCCTATGTGGGCTCTTGCCACATGTAAAGAGCAGCAAAAGGTCGGTGTGACTGAAGAATGAGCTGGAGGCTGAGGAGCAGTAAGAAGAGGTCAGAGAGGTAGTAGGAGGCAACACTGTTAAAGCGTCAAAGGCCATTATGAGAACTTTGCCGTGTACTTGGGGAACAAATGGGAGCCCTTGGAGTGTGGTGAGCATGAAGTTGTTCTTAATCAGACTCAGCCATCAGCTAGTTCTTAATCAGACTCAGCTGTCAGCTAGGCGAGGCCAGATGCGTGGGGGGCACTGAAGACCAGTTAGGAGCCTACTGCAGGAATCCTGGTGATGGCTGGTGGCCTGGCACAGTGCAGGCAGACAGCATGGGAAGAAGGGGGTGGATTCTTTGTATATATTAAAGGTAGAGCTGGAAGGATTTGTTGGTGGATGGGTTGTAGCACATGAGAGGGGGAGGAGTCAGGACGACTGTAAGGCTTTGGACCTGAGAAACTGAAAGGACGGGGTTGCCCTTACTTGAATTGGGAAGACTGTGAGAAGGACAGAGTTTACCAGAAAGATGGGGAGTTGGTTCCATTTTGGAAAGTTGGGGTTGAGCCCCCTGCTAGCCCTTCAAGTCGAGATGTCCTGTGCCAGGTAAAACCAGATCTAGCTTTCTGGATTCAGTGGAAAAACTAGATTCTCCTCTCAAATTATTTAAGCAAACCTAAAAGCCCATAGATTTGTGATGTTCTAGAAGGATGGTGGTTATCAATATCTGTTTACTTTTGTTTGTCTTTTAAATAACATCTCCATTTTATTGACCCAAACACCTGCATACACGGTGTAATTGTTCCTCATCATGATGCACTCAGTTATTTATCCCCAAATTATGAATTTTGTTTGGTGATGCAAACGACCAATCAATACAAAATCTTTCAAAGCACCCCCTACATCATTTCAACTGCAAAGTCACAACAGAGTTGAAGAAAACAACTTACTGTCAAATTGTACATTTAGGATTTTAATTTTAGATAGACCTAAATTTATTTTATCTACCCAACAAACATTTCCTGAGTAAATACTGTGGGCCCAGCAATGTGCTAAATACCAGAGGGTGCAGAGATTTTTTTTTTTAATGCCATTTCTTGTTTTTAGGAGCTTGCATGAGGCAGCAGTGGGGGTGATGGGCACAGGTAAGGGGTTAGTGAATAGACTGAAATATTCACATAATATAACCAAATGCTATAATTAAAGGGCTGGGCAAGTTGTTTGGGGAGCGCTGGAGGAAGTTCTATCTCTCTTTTGTTCCACATGTAAATTCCATCTCCAGTGTTCCAGACAATTCCTTGTTTTACTAGGTCTGAGATTCAACACTTTCTCACTTCTAACCCAGCAAGAGGTGCTGGTTGGGCTCAGAAACAATGGGCAGAAATGGGTTAATTAGATCAAATCTTCACAGCTTCTGGGTTACCCTCTCAGATAACAATGTTTTAGCCCTTAAAAAGTGAATTTGAATGCACTCAAATTTGAATTCTGGCAGTGGGCAATGCTCTGTCTGATGGCAATAGGGTGGGAGTGGGCTTCTTCATTCCAGCACAGAGGACACACAGCTTGGGGTCCTCTTGCTTCCTTTTTCGAAAGCCAAGTTACTTCAGGTATCGTATACATTCAATGAAGAGTGTGAAGTTACCTCCCAGGATGCCATGTTTTATAAAATTAGGTCCAGTCCCAATCATTCGCCCGTGATAAACCGAGAGAGTCACCTCTGTTCACAAGATGACCTAGGCTCTGCATTCAAACCTCAGCTCCACAGCTTGAGACCAGGTACCTTGGGTGAGTCACTTACTCTTATTCACTGATTTCTTAATCTGTAAAAAGAGGATTTATAATAGTAATGGGGCTGCTGTGAGGATTATAAGAGATAATCCAGGGAAATGTTTGCATATAGAAGGTGCTCAATAAACGTTAGGCATTTCTATCTTCTGACTTTGATTCTTGACGTTACAAATCAAATTCTGACAAATCTGGAGTCGAAGCTGATGGTATCAAACAAGAGGGCTGGCTAGAATGGAGTCGAAGTTCCCCACAAACCCTACATTTTATGATCCTAAGTCCACATACAGTGTCAGGGAACTGGATGTCTAGAAATTTTATGAAATGTCCACTAGGTGGCAACATGTTGTCATATTTACCATCTTCACTGCATAAATTTGTAAAAGGAATCCGGAGAGACCATATTCACCTTATATATAATTAAGAATTTTGTTACCACAAACAAAAATGGTCTGGCTATAGTCATTATTTGAAGGGAAAATGCTCCATTAGTGGCTTCTTGTTTTAAAAAGAACATATTTTTAATTCATGTTTGGTTATCCTTGTATCATAAGAGCAATATAATGTTAACTATTACACTCTAGGATTTGCCTATTTCCTATTCTTAGGCTCTTATTTATTTGATTTTTAAGTGTTCTAACTTGCTGGTTGCCTGACAAAGGATGAAGAATTTGGATATTTATCTCTGTGATTCAAAAAATTTCATTTGCACACCCTTCTGTTCGTTTGCCATGATGTTAACAACTCAGGTAGACAAAGGGAGCAAAGTTTCTCTCATGGATTTTATGTTCTTAGATCAAAGTATTGATGCAGACACAAAAAGTCAGCAATAGCATGTGGGATTGACTGGCTGATAAAACAGGCTGGTATATTTCACAAATATCAAAGTAATCTCTCTAAAATGAACTTCAATTTTACTTTCCTTTGCTATTTCTTTATAGTGTGTTTAGTTAAAGAAGCATAGGAAAGGAAGGAGCAAGGAAGAAGTTGGTGAATATGACCTCAATGAGGCTTTGGAAGCAGCTATGAGAGAGGGGGGTGAACAAAAACAAGAGTTTGTGAATGAGGGAGAAAACATTACCAGTGATGGGAATCAGCATTAAAGAACTCCATCCTAAAGAAGGACTTAGGGTTATATGTGAAACACAATATACAATCAAACCATTATAAGGACACAATTTAGGAAATCTTTGCATGATGGCATGTTATATTATTTTCAATAATACATATTTGAATACATTACCGAGTCCTTTGAGAGTACCATAACACACTGGGTTGCTTACTTACATTTACTGTAAAGCCTTCAATGGATGGGGAATAGTTGATATTAACCAATGAAATTCCCTAATGAGTGCTGTCTGTGGGCGTTGCTTCGGAAATCCCACTGCCTGGAATAAAATAATCATATATTCTTGATCCATACATACACCACGTCTTCTCTTTTTAACTGAAATAGCCATGAATTGTCTGACTATTGCCTCAAGGAAATTAACCCCTGGCCTATTATCAAATTAGCATTCTCAAACTCAGATTTTTAAGCAACCTTTTAAAATTACTTTTGCTGTTGTTAGTGATGGTGCTGTGGTCCACGGTGGAAAAGGAGGTATATTGATTACAGTACATGCTATTGAGGAAGAGTCATCCACCATAACCCTCCAATTATATTGGAAGTCACTTGTGGTAATACGTTAATATTTTCTAATGTTATATAGTAGGGGTTTATCTGTTTGTTTGGCAAAGAATACAGTGTCTGTACATGAATGGTTTAGAAGTATTTAAAGTTGTAATTGTTGAGAGCTGGAAAGTTAGCCTTAGCAAGAACAAAGATACCATTGTTCACTAAACAAATATGTATTGACTTCCTATTGGCCTTAGGAATGCAGTAGGGATCCAAATAGACATAATCTCTGCCCTCACGATTGCTCATAGATTCTAATAGGAAAACAGACAATGAGTAAACAATCGTAATACATGCAGCAATGATAGGAAAGCAGGCTAGTGTGGAAATCTGAAATAAAAGGAGTTTACCCAGAGTGCACATTGGAATTTTAGTCTACTAAATAAAGGACTTATACGTGTAAAACAAAATAAAACAAACAAAACCCACATTGTTTAATAACTAATTAATGACCGACCCTTCAAATAATCAGAAAACATGTGGTGCTACCAATTTGTTGATATCCTTCAAGCTAGCACAGAACCTAAAAAGAAACTCTTTATCTGATCTTCACCTGACTGACTCATGGAATTAAACCTTTAGGGTCCATTCCATTGGTAAACTCTATGAGTAATGCTCACCGCCTCTGGATACTGGCAGCTGGTGACGGAGCTCTCTAGAACCTCCAGAAACTTCTGCTCAGACTAGTGAATTACATGAGTATTAAGTATCAATTACATTTTTTTCCAAACCTGTTTATGCTAGTTCTATTCTACATGTTGGTTTTGTAATTTATTTAAATATTTTATAAACTGATGTAGTGCAAAAAAAAATGAGTAGTTTTTATGAAAAATAAGCTGAGTGCTTTGAAAAGACTCAGGTGAGTTGCTAAAAAAAAGCGTAGGTAAGATAACTTTTCCTCTCAAAAAAGGTGTAGGTAAGAAAATTAATGCATTAGCAGCAACAGTAAAAGTCTAGAAGTGTCCTACACTGAGTTTGTTTCACAAGTGTATTTAAGTCCTTGCTTTTCTTTAAAAGATCTGAATTTGCACATTTCAGACCATGCCCATTTGAGTGTGTTTTTTTAGAATTGAGATGCCCCAAATGACTCATCAGAGGTCAGCTACTTACAAAAGACTCAAGCCTTTCCTAAAAATATTGGTGAATAAATGTACACTTAACATTTTAAGTTAAAGTAAAATGTTTTAAAAATCTACAGACTATTATTTTATGATTATGCCACTTTAGCCAACTTGTTGGACCCCACTACAATTTTTTTTCACTAGAAAAAATTCTATAAAGAATAGTCAAACATTTCCTGCTTCCATTTCTTTACACTTCTTACTCCTGAACACTTTGAGTCAAGACTTCAGTGATCTCTAATGGTTTCCCCGACAGCCCAACCCCCACAGCCAGTGGCACTCTTGCCTGTCTTCTATTCCCTCCCCAGACCCTCCCATTTCCTCCCCATTCCTTGTCCAGTCCAAGTTCAGGCTCTTCCATTTTGCAGAAACCTCCCATCTAACCCACTGCCTCCAATCTGCTGTATACATTGATGCCAGATTAATCTTCCTAAAGTACAATCCTGTCCAGGTTGTCCAGTTCTTACTTGAAAGATCTGTGGGACCTGGTAGGAGTAGGTTTGATAAAGAGGGGTGAGCAAGGGGGAGGATGATGGGAATGGGGATGCATGGAGGGGTTCCAGAGCCAAACTGAATGAACCATGTAGACCCAATCAGCTGAATTCACAAAAAATCCACCCTGTGGTCAAGGAGCCAGGAAAATTGTGCCATATATGAGTGCTGAAGGATGAGATTGAAGGGGAAAAACCATAAAGGGAAATAGGATTAGAAGACAGAAAGATGGGCTATATAGTATTGAATATAGTCTTAATAACAAGAAGGCCCTAAATGGCAAGAAGGAGTGTTGGGGTTGGCTTTCTCTGAGCTACTTGGCCTGTGATGTGGGATTGGGGTTGAGTTGAAGAGCTGGGGCAACTTCCCAAGTCTTCTACCTATCATTGGGCTAGGAGTCCCCACATTCTTGATTGGACTGCTGACCGAGATGCTCTTTCCAACATTGGCCAGATGATGAACAGCTGATACATAGAGATCATATAGAGTAATCTTCCTCTTAGAAATTTGAATCTTGAGTGGAGAGAACCAAAACATCTGTAGATGACTTACTGTAACATCAGTGCCTTGGAGAGACTTCCACTGGGTCCTGCTCCTTGATCCCTAGTAGAGCTCTCTGGGTTTCTCTTCTTCCTGAGACCTGGTTGTCCAGCTTTTCCTTTGACTCTATGACCTTTTTCCAATTCATTTATCCAATCAGCTCTGTTTGGGGCACAGTTACTGTTGCATGCTACCTGAGAGTACTGTCTGATTCCCAGCTTAATATCCTGGCCCAAGACAATGGGGCCTTGCTGTCCAAACATTCAATGGTCACCTCTGAACTGGTGAATTAAGTGTACGTTCCTCACCGTGGAGTTTTAGGCCTCCCAAAGGATAACAGCAATCTACTTCTCCATTTTAATTTGTACTATTTCCGTACTGACACATCCTGCTCTCTAGTCCATAAATTACCACCTGGGGTAAATCATTATAGTAAAGGCTGACAGTGAATCATTGCTCTTGGACTTATGTCTCTTGTGGAGTCCCTCCTGCATTGACCCTGGGCTTGGTCTTGTGACTTCCTTTGGTGAAGGGGGCGTTAGTAAACATGGCAGAAGCAGAGGCTTGAAAAGTGCTTCTCCATTGGGCCTGCACCTCTTAGAACATTGCTGCCACCATATGATGAAATCCAGTCTAGACTTTTGGAGGGCAAAAGGCAACCAGCAGAGAGGCCAGCCTCCCAGCCCCCAGCAAGCCTCCAGCTGAAGCCTAATGAGCGACCCAAAGAATCAAATCAGGAGAACTGTTATTTTAAGCTACTTAAATGTTAGGGTAGTTTGTTGGGTAACCGAGACAGAAATTGTTCCCATCTCCTTAATCAGAGCCGTAAGTGCATTAGACACATGTTTTATCCTCCAAGCTGTCTTCCAGGCACCGGTTTGCCCACCTGTTTAACTGCCACAAAACACGGGTCTGGGCAGCATCCTGCCAGCTTCCTACAGCTGTTTCCCCCCTGCTCTTCCAGACCCCACCACCAGCCTCCTTGCTGCTCTGCTAGCCCCTGCCTGCTATCTGGGCACAAAGTCAATGCCGCATGTTTTCATTTTTTTGTTACAGCAACACCTGCGTAACCAATCTATGTCTCTTGCAAACTATCACAGTCATATTTTTTAATGTAATACAACTTTTTTAAAAAGATGACCCTAAATGCCACCTTCTCCATGAATATTTCCTCCTGTACCAAATGTAGTTTCTCCTTTCTTGGAGATTTTCACAGTACTTTGAACCTCTCTCACGGTACTTAAAATTTGCATCAGATTCTTCTCTGCCTTGCCATGGTCTTATGGGTGCTTCATTTTAACAGATGTCGGAGCACTCATCTCTGCAATCCCTATCCTGTACTCCCCAAAAGGTGGCTCCCAGACCGGAAGCAATGATGTCACCTGGGAATTTCTTAAAAATGCCAAACCTCAGGCCCCACCCCCAAAATACTGAAGCAGAATCTGCATTTTTCCAACACCTCCAGGTGACTTGAATACATAAAGAAGTTTGAAAAGCATTACTTTAATGCGGTCTCATGCAGCTACATGTTAAAATACTGTGGGGACTTTAAAATCTATATATCCCAATGCTTGGGTACCACACCAGATGAATTAAATTCATTTACAGTCTGGGTTGAGACCCAGTGTTCTAACATAGAATTGGCAGATGTAGCAAATGAAAATGCAGAACACCCAGTGAAATTAGAATTTCAGATCAATAGTAAAGAATTTTTTTGTGTAAGTGTGTCTCAAATATTGCATGAGACATACTTATGCGAAAAAATTCTTTGCTGTTGATCTGAAATTCTAATTTCACTATGCATCCTAGATTTTATCTGGCAGCCCCGCTCTAATGTTAGTCAAGAGTGGTGAGTGGTTTTCAAACATTAGAATCACTTGGAGGGATTCAGCAACACAAAGTCCTAGGCCCCAATGCTCAAAATTTAATTTCTGATTCAGTGGAGCTGGGATAAGACACAAGAATTTGTATTTCTGATAAGTTTTCTGGATGAAACCCTTGATCTGGGAACCACATTTAGAAACATTGTCTAGCATTAGGTTTGTCTGAATGCATGTCTTAAGTGTGCACAAATCAGTGATTAGAAGAAAACTTCTGAGTAGAGACCATGGCTACCTTCATCAGCAATAGTGAACATGAAAATAAACCTTATGGGGTGCCTCAGCTGGTTAAGCGTCTGCCTTCGGCTCGTGATCCTGGGATCAAGCCCTGCATCGGGCTTCCTCCTCAGTGGGGAGCCTGCTTCTCCTTCTCACTCTCCCTCTGTGCACATGCTGTCTCTCTCTGTCTCTCTCTCAAATGAACAAATAAAATCTTAAAAAAAAAAACAAAAAACAAAGAAACCTTATAATGGAGGTGGGGATTATAGGAAGGCCAGGTGCATGGGTAGGAAAATAAGTTCCTCACTGGACATAATGAGCTCAGGTATCTATCTACAGGACCCCAGTGTGTACCCTTTCCTCCAGGGGCAGCTGGAAGCTTAGCTTAGCTCTGTCTAAGAATATGGCTCTAAACCAAAGCTCTCCCAAGAACACATGTGAGCCACAGACATAACTTTTAATTTTAGGAGTTATAGAAAATGACTTAAAGACGAACAGACGAATTCATTTTAGTAATAGATTTAACTCAACATGTCCAAAATCGCATCATTTTAATCTGTAAGCATTACAATTAATCAATGAGATCATTTACATGATTTTTTTCATACTAAGTCTTCGAAATCTGGTATATATTTTATGCCTGTGTTACATTTCCATGCAGGCTGGCCACATCCCAAATGCTTGGTAGACACATGTGGCCAGTGGTTGCCCTATTGGACAGCACTGCTTAGAACTATTGTCTGACCCTGAGCTTGAGGACACGGCCCAACCTTGGAGTGATCACGTGGTCCAAGCACCTCACTCTTCTCTGACCACAGGCTGGGGCTAGTTCTCAGGCCAATGGTACCCTGTGAATTTTTCTTTTCCTGAATTCCTAGCTTTGTCCTTCCCCTCCTTTCTCCTGAACGCTTGCCCAAGGGGAAACCACATGAATGGAAATCTCAATGCCAAAAATAACTAGCCAGGCTTAAAGGGACCTTGTTGCCCATCCAGTGTAATGTGAAGTGAATGAAACATTGCATGAGTTCACTGAACCTTGGCTTTGGACTGGTTTTTCCATCACACGGGAGGCTTAACCAAAGTTTCAGTCCAGGAAGCCCTGTTGAGGCCTTGTTTAATCTAGTTTTAAAATCACAAGCATCGTTGGGGCGCCTGGGTGGCTCAGTCATTAAGCATCTGCCTCCGGCTCAGGTCATGATCCCAGGGTCCTGGGATCGAGCCCCGCATCGGGCTCCCTACTCTGTGGGAAGCCCTGCTTCTCCCTCTCCCACTTCCCCTGCTTGTGTTCCCTCTCTTGCTGTCTCTCTCTCTCTGTCAAATAAATAAATAAATAAATAAAAATAAAATCACAAGCATCGGTGAGACTAACATTTTCCTAGGATAGCTTGAATCCTATAGCTTTCATTTTCAAGAAAATTGGCTTCATATAAATAACACAAGTAAAAGAGAAGAAAAATCACCACAAAGTAATAGGCCAAAAGTCTTAAGTTCTTGGGTAAAAAATAAACAGGGTATAATTGAAACCATCATTAATATTTTTTCACATGTCAGTGGTATATTTATCCCATATTTGAAACTCTTTGAGCTCTAAAGATGTCAAAGAGTTTAGTAATTTTACATTTAAAAGTCAAAAAGGAATTATTTATCAAACATCTTATTCTATGAGACAGAAAAAATATGTACAAATTGTCTGTATATTGTTTCTATTTTCATAGCCAAGGAAGGTTCAGATAAGTCTCCACTGTAGGCCTGAGGCTTTGTGGGATCTGAAACTTGCCTACAAGTTAATAGAGAAACAAAGAGGCACATAGGGGATTCTAAAACCATGATCACTGCTGTGATCTGGAATTATGTTTGAGGTCCTGAGACATGGGTTAAATTTAACTTAGATCATTAACTAGACGAATTTTCGGCTAGGATTTCAGCTGTAAACAATCTGACAGGGTGATTGGCAGCCTCTCATTATAGAGGCGTAGTGATTAATTAACACGGAGCTTAATTAATTTTGTAAGGCAAGAAACAGTATTTCTTTGCAGTGAAAATCAATACTTGAATATTTGGAACCCTTTCTCTGAGTTAATTTCACTCAGATATTTAGCTCACTTTAAATTCTCAGCTCTTAGTTAATATTATATGCTCCTGACTATTAAGGTAATTGGGAATATTTATGATATTCTACCTGAAGCTATTTTTGGAAGAAGGTGAGGTAAAAATAAATACGTTATTTTATTCTTGTTTCAATTTCAAAAGCATATTTCTATTATTGTACTCACAAGGATGTTAAACTACATTCTTGAAGGCAAAGCTGAATATAGAAACTGTGGAAAAGTATCTTTCCTCCTGCCTTGCTTTTAGTAGGGATTACCTGAATGTCATGCTCAATGCCCATTTAAATCATTTCGCCATTGTCAAAGCCTGGAGAAATATTTCCTTAAGTACTGGAGTGAATCTTAGGGACTCCACAGAGAGGAGTTCCTCTGGCATGTGACTTAGCAGTAATCTCCATTCTGCAAAGAAACCAAGAATGGGGGATTGTCGTCAGCCTGGAAAAGTAATTTACTGGGAGGGTCTGAAGAGAGCCCAGAGGTTGGAAACTAGAAGGTCTGGGATTCTCCCTCTTGGCTAGGAAAGAGAGATATGCCCACCAAGAAGCTCAAGGTGAAGACTGGGCTACATGGCAGTCTCAAGGACCATCCAGAGACCGGGCTCAGAACAACAAATGAAGAAGCTCGCTTTCCTGAGGAGGACAATGGTGTATGTGGCATTGACCAGTTGTATAGCAAAGAGACGCAGAGAGAGGTGAGACAAGGTGGGCGGTGGACCCCGTGGGAAAAGGGACTCTAGGACATTCCTGGAAAGGGGGCAAGAATTTGCTACAAGACCAGAAGCCTAGGGAAGACTCGGTAGTATCTTCTTTCTCCTACACCAAGAACTGAAGCCAGCTTGAGGGACGCTAGAAAGGCAGAGGGAAGCAAGCAGAAAGGCAATGACTCTGCTCTGTAAGGACCAAAGAGGACCATGGGAGATAATGATGAGGCAACAGATCCCAGGATTCACAGGGCAACCTGCTACACCTCAAACCCACAACGGTGGAACTTTACATCTGTGAGAACTGTATTTTACCTCAGGTTGCAGAAAATTTCTCCCCAAAGTAATTTAGTAATTATGTGGTTCAGCTAAGTTTTTAAGTAACTATCACTCCATTAGAGTCTCTTTAAAGTCTTAGGGGTACAGTGTTTCCTTAGGAGTCAGGTGTGCATGCCAGTGAACCCCAAAGCCAAGGGAGACTCAGTGATGCAGGACAGGATGAGGTGAGGTACCGGAGAGAGAATTTCAGAGTCAGCTGTGGACAGCTGAGGCCCCGATGCCTGCATCGGTTACTGAAGCCAGCTGAAATGCTACTCCCCAGGCGTTGTGACTACCAGATACCATATGTACAAGTCATGTGCACACAGAGGGGACACTTCTTTTTTTTTTTTTTTAAGATTTTATTTATTTATTTGGCAGAGAGACACAGCGAGAGAGGGAACACAAGCAGGGGGAGTGGGAGAGGGAGAAGCAGGCTTCCCGCCAAGCAGGGAGCCCCATATGGGGCTCGATCCCAGGACCCGGGGATCATGACCTGAACCAAAGGCAGACACTTAACCGACTGAGCCACCCAGGTGCCCCCAGAGGGGACACTTCTTTGTGAATAAAGGTAAGCTGTGACCCTTGATCACTCTCTGTTTTTAGGAAAAAGACACGAATTAGATTTTTTCCCAGACTTTAGCCTAATTTCACGTGTTTGAACTGTCTAAGATCTTTTTTAATATTTAATTTTAGTTTTTATTTCTTATTTCACAGTTCAACATCATGGAAACATACACACATAAGCTTTAAATGGTTACGTACTTAGTAGGTTAAGCTGACTTTGACTTTTGATTGAATCCTCCCATTGTCATGGCATCATGAAATTTACCAAAAGAGCTGGCATTTCAAAACTATGTAAATCTAGTTTTTCTCCCAGTTGAGCTGTTTTTTCTCAATCTTTGCTACAACCTTCTCCTGCTTTATCATCTCAATACTTTTTCTCTGGACTCATTTCCTTGATACTTCATTCAATTCTATATTTCCTATACCTTTATTAATTCATATATTCATTTTTCTGTATCTATGGAAATATAGTCTTGAATTCTAGACGCATATATTCAACTACCTAATTGTCATTTCCCTCCATTGGGTATCTAACAGGCACGTTAGTTATAAAAGTTTGAAAACAAAACCCTCAGTTCTCTAAAACTCACTCTTTCTTCTTTTAACCCAATTTCATAAATTAGTTTATTCAACAAATATTATTGAATACATCTTATCTGCCAGATATTGCTTAAGATTAATCTATGAACAAAAAAGAGAGGAACAGAAACGAAGCAGCAAATAAAACACCCAAATAAACCCCCAGTGTGTTAGAGGGTAAGAAGTGCTTTGTAAAAAATAAAAAAGGAAATCAGATCAGGGATCACTGGAAAGAGGCCTGCATCATTACCTCAGGTGTCCAGGGAGATGTCACAGAGAAGGTGGCATTTGAGCAAAGTCTAGAAGTTGGTGAGGGCGTTCTGGAGCCTGTTTAAGAAAGAGTAAGGAAAGAGAAATTAGATGTAATAACTCCTTTTTTTAAGTGAAATTATTTTTTTAAAGATTCTTTTTTTTTATTTGAGAGAGAGAGAGAACAGAGGTAGAGTGGGAGGGAGAAGCAGACTCCCCACTGAGCGGAGAACCCAATGTGGGGCTTGATCCCAGGACCCCAAGACCATGACCCAAGCCAAGGGCAGGCACTTAACCTCCTGAGCCACCCAGGTGCCCAGTAATAACTCTTTTTAGGAATTTTGGTGCAAAATTGTTGGTACAAAGGAATGGAGATATGATTGCCAAAAGAAGTAGAATCAAGAGATTTTTTCCTTTGTTTTTATTAAAAGTTTTATTTGAAGTACAACAGACTGTGCAAAAATTCTAAGTGCAGACTGTAAAATGTTTTCACAAGGTGAACATCACCCAAGTCAGAAGATGGACTAGTACCCACACTCCAGAAGTTGCCCCTTGTGCCCCAGCCCTAGCACAAAGTGCCCAAGGGGAAACTCTGTATTGACTTCTGATTCCACAAAGTCATTTTCCAGTTTTTGAATTTTATATAAATGAATCATTTAGTGCATACACTTCTGTGATTGGCTTCTTTCTCTAAATAAAGTTTGTGAGATTTATCCATACTGTTGTATACAGGAGGAGCTCATTTATTCTCATTTCTGTACAGCATTTACACTGTACAGTAGATCACTCTGTAATTTGCTTTTCACTCTTAATGATGTAATTTGAGGAAAAGAACTTATTAATTTTCAGGTAGTTACATTTATTCGTCTTATCCTTTATAATGTGTGATTTGGTGTCCCATTTAAGAACGTTTGCCTATGCTAAAGTTATAAATAAATTTTCTTATGTTGATTTCTAGAAGCTTTGTTACTTTTCTTTTTCTTTTCTCTCTCTCTCTCTCTTTTTTTTTTAAAGATCTTATTTATTTATTTGAGAGAGAGAATGAGATAGAGACAGAGAGCATGAGAGAGGGGAGGGTCAGAGGGAGAAGCAGACTCCCTGCTGAGCGGGGAGCCCGATGCGGGACTCGATTCCGGGACTCCAGGATCATGACCTGAGCCGAAGGCAGTCACTTAACCAACTGAGCCACCCAGGCGCCCTCTCTCTTTTTTTTTTTTTAAGAGAGAGAGAGCACGTGTGCGTGGCAGGGTAAGAGCAGAGGGGGAGGGAGAGAGAGAATCTTAAGCAGGCTCCACGCCCAGCACAGAGCCTGATATGGGGTCCAATCCCACGACCCAGAGATCATGACCTGAGTCAAATCAGGAGTTGGACGCTCAATCAACTGAGCCACCCAGGTGCCCCTGTCTTTTAAATTAAGATCTATGATTCACCTGGAAGTGATTTTATGTATATGATGTAATTCGGATACAAGATTCATTATTGGCACTGTATTGAAAAGAACATATTTTTCAATTTTTTTTCACTTCATAAATTATGTGACTGGATGTATGTGATGTGTCTCTGGACTTTCTATTCTACTCAGGTTGTGTTGTTGTCTATCTTTGGGCCACTTACAAAGCTAATTACTACGGCTTTTTACTAACTCTTGATATTTGATTGTGTAAGTCCTCCAACATAGCTCATTTTTGTTCACGTTTGTCTTGACTATTTTTGGACCTTTACATTTCCATATAAATTTTATAAATAACTTGTCAACTTAGATTTTAAAATGTGATTTTGATTGTGATTTCATGAAATCTAGAGAGATCAATATGGGGACAACTAACATCTTTATAGTCCATCTTCAGCTTTACAAATTAGGCTTCCAACCTCTGAACATAGTAGAGCCCACACCATCATCTACAAGCCTTCTTTAGTTGGGTTTATCGGGGGGAGGGGGATGGGGGCGTTGTTTTCTGTGCAGTGGACTTGGATTTCTTTTGTTTGATTTATTCCTAGTATTTTATGTTCATTGGTGCTATTGTAAATGACATCTTTCTAAGTCACTTTCTGTCACTTACTTCTATGTAGAAATAGAACTGATTTTTTTTTTCACGTATTGACCACATAAATACAGCAAAACAATGGATTCACTTCTTAATTCTGATAGTTCTTGTGGACATTCTATATATACAATCATGTTATCTGTAAATAAGGACATAATGTTTCCTTTTCAATCTTTATATATTTTATTTCCCTTTCTCATCTGACTTCACTGGATGGAATTTCCAATATGCCATTGCATAAAAACTGTGATGGAAGTGTCCTTACCTTACTTCTGATCTCAGATTAGTAGCTTTCAATTTTTCACCATTAAGTATGATGTTTTCTATAAAGTTTTGTGGGTATTCTTTTATTGAATTAAGGAAGTTTTCTTCTTAGTTTTCTAAGAGTTTTGTTTGTTTTTAAAATCATGAACAGGGGGCACCTGGGTGGCTCAATCAGTTAAGCAACCGACTCTTGATTTTGGCTTCAGGTCATGATCTCAGGGTCCTGGGATCAAGCCCAGTGGTATAGGACTCCACGCTCAGCTAGGAGTCTGCTTGAGGAATCTCTCTCTCCCTCTCCCTCTGTCCCTTCCCTGCTCACGCATGCTCTTTCTCTCTCAAATAAATAAGTAAATCTTTTAAAAAATAAAATCATGAATAGGTGTTGAATTTTAACAAATTATTTTGCTCCATTTTAAAAATTACCAGTTATTTTTCTTCTTTAGTCCCTTAATGTTGAGACTTATGTGGGATAATTTTTAATAGTTAAACCAATCTTGCTGCTCTGGAATAAGCCCAACTTGGTTCGGATGTATTGTACTTTTTGTGCCTTGCTAGATTCAATTTGATAATATTTGTTTGAGAGGTTTACATATATGATTATGAAAGGCATTGGCTGGTCACTCTCCTGTCCTCTCTTGTAGTAGTCTTGTTGCATTTTCCCTGGCCCGAGTGCCAGGCCATCTCCAGACGGTACCAAGCCAGCTAGCAGTACCATGCTATCTTTTGCTGACAGGGGCTGCTTTTCTCTTTTTAGTCCCCCTCCATTTGGGCCAAGGATAAACAATGTTAGACCAGGGGGCATTCATCTTGGATATGCAGGTTTTTACCATTGCCATGATTTTGCTGATCAGGAGGTTGTCCCAAGTATGTTGCCTGTAGCGGGAGAAAGGTTAGTGTTTCCTAGTCTCTTTATTCCATGATGTGTTATTCAAACCCTTGCAGTAGCATTTAAGAATATGGAAAAGATACGTCAGCCATCTGCAACCCGGGTATTTACCAAAAACAACCTGGCCATCTCTTCTTATATTAGACTCTCAAACAGAGGCCTAGATTATCATCTCAGGATATGAAAATATGTCCCAAAGGTTAGCTGGTCTTTTCTAGAGACCTGGATGGTGTTCTCATCCTTACAATACAGAAGGAAATGGCACTTATTACTCTAGCTACTGCCAAGGCAGAGCAAACCAAGCTCATCACAGAAAGAAATGATATAACAATCAAAATTGATTAGGTCCAAAGGAATATACTCAACTGTGTGCTTTCAAAGGGAATTTTTATTTTTTTTTAAATTTTTTATTGTTATGTTAATCACCATACATTACATCATTAGTTTTTGATGTAGTGTTCCATGATTCATTGTTTGCGTATAACACCCAGTGCTCCATTCAATACGTGCCCTCTTTAATACCCATCACCAGGCTAACCAACCCCCCCCTTCCCTCTAGAACCCTCAGTTTGTTTCTCAGAGTCCATAGTCTCTCATGGTTCATCTCCCCCTCTGATTTCCCCCTCTTCATTTTTCCCTTCCTGCTATCTTCTTCTTCTTCTTTTTTTTAAACATATAATGTATTATTTGTTTCAGAGGTACAGGTCTGTGATTCAACAGTCTTGCACAATTCACAGTGCTTACCATAGCACATACCCTCCCCAGTGTCTATCACCCAGACACCCATCCCTCCCACCCCTCCAGCAACCCTCAGTTTGTTTCCTGAGATTAAGAATTCCTCCTATCAGTGAGGTCATTCAAAGGGAATTTTTAAAAGAAAATGAAAGAACATCTAGTTATGCTAAGATAGCAATAATAGTTTTAAATAAAGATCTCCTTCAGCTGGTCACATAGGTTCATCCATACCAGGTCATTATGGCTGGTAGCTTTTCTGATTGGTCAGTGCTACCCCTCAATCAGTAGGCACATAGTCTGAACATTACCTTTGGTTATGTTATGCTTTCTGTGTCCATTATGTGAAAGGAGCCTTAGAAAAAGATCCACCTGTTTAGACAGACTTGTATATACAAGCAGACACTCATTTATTGTTCATAAATATTTGTTAAGTGTTTTGCTAATGAACTCAGAACAACCGGGGTTTCATTTCCCACAGTGATTTTTCCTTCTTTTCTTAGAAGAGATGAACAAGAAAAATATATTATTACCCGAACCTTTTGTGTTTTACACATGATTTGCTCCCCCCTCTCTGTTCTGTCTCCTCTGAATCTCTTGTGATCCAGCTGGACTGGTCTACTTGGTAGCTCACAAACCTGCCTGAACATTTACTTTCTTTGTGCCTTTGCCCATGCCCGAGCAAAAAAAAGCTCCCGTGCTCTCCCATGTAACATGGTACTGATGTGGGAAACAAAGGCAAAAGAAAAATTAAATTTCCTTACTACCTACAGCCCACTGACAAGTCCTTGAAACAGGCAGAGTGACGTTTCTCTAGGAACTCAGCTGCCTCCACGTTAATACTTTGCTAAGGGCAAAAGGCAATCTTAGCCCAACCCCCAGGATCCTATAAGTCTACTTTAACATCTAAAACTTCCTTTATCTCTAACCCCCAAGATATATGGTGGCAGTCATCCCCCAAGCAAATGACCCACCGATATATATCTGAAGGGTCTCGTGACTAGGGTTTTACTTGACAGTAATAAATGACCTCTTCCTAACAATAGCGAGCCCCCTCAAGGTCCTGGAAACCTTGCTTCCAAAATTCCTTAAGAGACTTAAGTTACTCCTAATCCCCTCTCAACTTGAAAGTGTTTAATGGGCCTCTCCTCATGACCCCTGGGCAGCTCTTTCTGCCCAGGGGCCTGTCCCCAAGCTTCAGTAAAATCACATTTTTGCACCAAAGAATTCTCAAGAATTCTTTGTTAGCCAGCCCAAACCCTAACATCTTTCCTACATCAGTACTTACACTTAAAACCCAGTTCCAATCCTACTTCCTCCTGAGGATTTCCCTGGGGCACTGACTAAACTCAGTACTCTCTCTCTTAGTCATCTAGTACTGGTTAGCTCTCCTACTAGTCAGTGATAGTTTGTTGTTTGGGAATATTTTAATTTACTATGTAATAGTATTTATAGTTATTTTCCATGTGCATATGTGACTTACCCATTTCAAGTGCAAACTCATTGAAATTTAAAATTATAACAATTGACCCCAATGCTCAGCAAGGCAGCTTGCATAGGGTAGACAGACTGTGGTTCCCAGCTGGTGAGAGATATGTAGGTGCAGTGCGTTTTCTCTGGGCCCAGAGTTCAATCTGCAAGACTCAGGGGGCCTATAGGGTTCAATTATGTTAAGATCACATGCCTTAATTTCTACATTTGCTTTCTCTTCGCCCATCAACAAGTCCCAGAAAGCCCAGGAAGACTGTAGGTATGGGGAAGGAGAAAAACCTCGAAAAATCTTCCAACATCAGGTGCTCCTTCGGCTGGTGCTATGGGGGTGCGATGGGAAGGAGAGAGAAAAGAAGAGAAAGACAGAAAAGAGGCATCACTAAAAAGGAATGGGAGCATGCCTCCTTCATAATGTTGCCAAGCCTTCTTGATTTAGTGGCATAAAAGAAGTATTTAATGACAAAATTTAATGTTTATTTCGCAGCACAGTCGTGGCAGACAGAATAATGACCCCTCAAAGACGTCCAGGTCCTCATCTCTGGGACCTGTGCATATGTAATTTTCAATGGCACAACAGACTTTGCAGATGGGATTAAGATATGGGTCTTAAAATGGGGGAGATGATCCTGGATTATCCAGTTGACTGCAACGTAATCCCAAGAGTTTTTGCAAGTGAAACAGGGAGAGCTGGAATCAGAGTTGCAGAGAGATATGTTGTTGGTTTTGAAGATGGAGAAAGGGGCCAAGAAATGCAGGCAGCCTCTAGAAAAGATGGAAAAGACAAGAGAACAGATTCACAGGAACAGGGCCTGCCGATGTATTGAATTTAGGTCCATGAGTGCCATATCAGACTTCTAACCCACGGAATTGTAGGATAATAAATGCGTATTTTTTTTAAGCAACCAAGTTCAAGGTAATTTGTTACAGCAGCTGTCGGAAACTAAAACAAGTGCAATATATGGAGCATTTTGTGGGGAAGACCTAAGCGGGCTGCTCAACGTCAGTGGGGGATCTCAAGGGAAGGTTTCCCTGTACATACTGAATAAAGTGAACAGGAATTTCCAGGCGAAGAGGAGGGGAAAGAACATTCTCGCCTATGGGGTGAGGGTGTGCTTATGTGGGGAATTAGGGCAAAATGGAACATAAAGGGAGAAACAAGAGAGGGTTTGGAACAGTACAAACCATTCACCTTGCTGGCAAACAATGTGGTGATGTGGCAAGAGAGGAAGCAGGAGGGATGGAGGTGGGTGACTTCTCTGCCCGGGGGAGGGGCTTAGGCTTTAAACCCAAGGTCCTTAGGAGGTTTTAAAGAATGGTAGTGGTGGTGGTGTGGTGGGTGTGTGTGTGTATTGGGGGAGGGGCAGAGCTGAAATGACATGGTAGGATTTGCATTTGAAAATACATATTACATATAATTTCCTTTTAGCAAATAACCCCCAAACAGAAATAAACAACAGTGATTTCAAATATGAGCCCCAGTCTGAATGCCACAAGGCAGAGGCTCTGAATGTGGGCGCTTGATTCACGGTCCGAGCCACTTTTAACCCGGACAATAATGTGTAGTGTCCTCCAAGAGGCAAGACTGTATCTGCTACTTTGTTCTCCGTCCCCCAAATCCTTCCTTTTTAGTGAACCCCGACACAAGGTCAGAGCATTTATTCAGTGAGGGTGCTGAGGGTGGTTTGAGGTGCTTTGTCCCTACAACCCAAGCCATTCCAAAACATACATAATACTAATACCAATACTTTTTTAAAAATGTGGATAACCATAGGTAAAATGTGAAGAAAAGCAGCTTTAGAAAATATGGCTATTTAAAATGATTTATGTATATTCTGACATAAAAATAGCAATCAAATGCTACAGCTATAAGAGAAATCCATAAACATTGATCTGCCTTTCCTCAATTTCCACCCTCTGAGACATACCACTGGAGTTTTAAATTTAAGGATGGTTTATGGGTTTTCCTGGGCAGCACTATTATAGGTTGCTAATATTTTATAGTTCCATAGTCTCCTTAATCCTGAGTGGTTCTCTGCTCTCCTCCCCAGAAAGTTATTAAAATTATTTGGGTAATAGCCATTTAGAAAACTATGAAATACAGTCAGTACTTGATATTGATTAGAATGATTAGTTTCAGTTAGAGTCCCTTCTCCCTCCAGGAAAATGCACAGAAGTCTCACCTTTACCTCTGATCTTGTCCATTTCTCTGGGATATGGTGGGACTTAAATACAAAATGGAAAACATTTAGTTTTCCAAAATGGAAAAACACAAGTATTATTATTTTTAGTAACTTTGTCAAAAATGCTTAAAAAGTAGAAAACCTCTTCATTCCGTGGTGCTGGATTACTCACTGGGCACCCCTCCTGTGTTTACCCAGCAAAACTCGGACTAATGGAGTAGATTTCCCTCTCCGAGAAAGGTTAAGGCCAGAAAGACAGGTGAGGGTCACAGAACGCAAGGCAGCGTCCCAGATTCCAGCTCTGAAGGAGGAAATGTAGTGTTTACAGGACCAGCTTGCAAGTGCAAACAGGAGCAATCCAAAGCAACATAACAAAGGATCCTCAACAGCAGGATTTCTTCAATGTTTAATGCAATTATAAACACCCATGGCTAACTTTGGAACATGATTTGTCTATAAATATCCATTTATCTATTAGAACCACAAGGATTAGTTGACCAAAATTTACCTAAGGAAACATCAACTTTCACTTCTCCAGTTGGGTCCCAAACTACAAGTTCATCTGTTAGGAAAACAAACAGACAAAACAACAATTTTCCACCCCCCCCCTCACCTTTTTTTCCCCAGGAAGATTCAGAATAGCTCTCAGATATTAGAGGACTGTTTCAGTTTTCTGTATCTGTTAAATGTGAGAGGGGTGGAGCCAATAATTAGTGAGGTTTTTATCCCCAGTCCCTAAATGTTTATGAACTTCCAAAGGGACACAGGAACCAACCTGAAAGAGCTCCCAAGAGTCAAAGCTGGAACAATTTGAACAACATCATACATAATGTGGTATTGAATTATAGCTCCAAGTATAAAATGAATATGTATGAGTCCATGCTGATATAATAAATGATCGAATAGGTCAATAAATGGGAGAGGAGGAATAAATCCTCCTTATAGAAATATTCCAATAATATATGTAGATAGCCCCTCCCACCCCCAGATGTTGTTTCATTCCCCCACTCTCCTCTCCTGATACAGGTTGAACTTAGTGACTCCCATCCAAAGAAAAGAGTATGGAAAAAGAAAAATAGTAACTGTGCAGTAGAGAAAGAAGGCAGATAGCTACTTCAACCAAGCGATAAAAATTAGTATCACCGGCAGTTAAGTCATGTTGCTATCATGTACCCTGGTAGGAGGCTGTGATGAGAAAGGCACTTTCCCATTGTGGTCTTTCTCCACCAAACCCATAACCACAGTCTCATCATGAGGAAAGCAACAGACAAAACCAAATGAGAGATACCCACAAGACAGCTTAGCAGAATTCTAGAAAATGATCAAGAAAAACAAGAGTTAAGAAACTGTTACAGGGCGCCTGGGTGGCTCAGTTGGTTAAGCGACTGCCTTCGGCTCAGGTCATGATCCTGGAGTCCCGGGATCGAGTCCCGCATCGGGCTCCCTGCTCGGCAGGGAGTCTCCTTCTCCCTCTGACCCTCCTCCCTCTCATGCTCTCTGTCTCTCATTCTCTCTCGCAAATAAATAAATAAAATCTTAAAAAAAAAAAAGAAAAGAAACTGTTACAGACCAGAAGAGATTAAAGAGACATGACACTAAATGCATTGTGGAACCCTGGATGGGATCCTGGTACAGAAAGACATTAGCAGAAAACTAGTGAAATCTGTAACAGGTTGAGTTTAGTTGATAGTAAGGGACCAGTGTTCATTTCTTAGCTTTGACAAATGTACTATGTACTATGCACACGCTTACGTGCACACGTACAGACGTAGGATGTGAATATTAGGGGGCACCGGCTGAAGGGTTTAGGGAACTCTGGACTCTCTCTGCAACTTTTTCTTTTCTTTTTTTTTTTTTAAAGATTTTATTTATTTATTTGAGAGAGAGAGAATGAGAGAGAGCAAGCACATGAGAGGGGGGAGGGTCAGAGGGAGAAGCAGGCTCCCCGCCGAGCAGGGAGCCCGATGCGGGACTCGATCCCTGGACTCCAGGGTCATGACCTGAGCCGAAGGCAGTCGCCTAACCAACTGAGCCACCCAGGCGCCCTGCAACTTTTTCTTAAATCTAAAATTACTCCAAAATAAAAAGTTTTATATCCTCAACAAAGACAGAAGTTCCTGAACTGAGAGTGCAGACAGAACCTTCTTCAAAAACAGCAACATCTGCCCCCTTGTATCTCTCCACCGACAGGAGCGCAGCGTTGGGGACCGGGGGGCGGCTGCAGGGAGCGCACACCCGGGTGCGTGCAGCAGGGCGTGCGCGTCCTAGCGCGGCGGCAGCGCGGGCTCCTCCCCGGAGTCTCCCAGGCGCCGGACTCCGGCCGGGGCGCACCCGACGGGGCGGAGCCCAATCGACGGCGGCGGAGCCACCGACGCCCCGCGGAGCCGACCGTGGCGGCGGGCGGGAGAGCCAGGTCGGGACCCCCGCGCGCTCCAAGGTAGGCGAGCCCCCGGCGACCCGCGAGCTCAGCCCTTGCGGCGCGCGCCTGGTCACCCCCTCCCGCCCCACCCCCGGTGAGCGGACGTCCGGGGCCCTCAGAGCCGGTTCCCCCAGCGCAGCGCAGCGCAGCGCAGCGCACCGACGGCAAAAACAGGTTCTTGGGGAGGAGGCTACTCCTCCCTGTATACCTCTCTCTCTGTTCTGGGCGAGAAGTTCCCGATCCCCCGGGCGAGAAGTTTCGGCTCCTCTCGGAAGAGAAAGAGCTGCCTTTCCCCGGGAAAGGATAACCCTCCTTTCGCCCGCTGCGCATCTGGTTATTTATTTGGGTGACTGTTTTGCAATCCCTTTGCCAGGGGTCTCCGAGAGTGAGCGGACCGGAAGACTTGCTGTCCCCTTGTGGCAGCTTCGACAGGTCACTGGCCGCAATTTTTAAGAGCACAAATGAATGAATAAAGGTGGTGGTCTTACCCTCCCTTCGTTACCGCTGGCTTCTGTAGCTGCAGGTACGTATTCCAAAAGGAGAGCAGCCCATTGGCTGACAGTTTTCTACTGCCCTGGGATTTTAGAGCTGGAAGTTACAGAGCTCTTGGCAGGTGCGCAAAGGGGCATTGTTATCTTACTGAAGAATATAGTACAGGACAGTGTAAGGATAGTTGTTAGACTGAGTGAAGACATGGCTGTAAATTTTTCACCCTTCTTCAAAAGAGGGGAGAATATATATATGTAATATATATAAAAATATATATTATATATAAAATATATAAGAATACATCGTGTATATGAAATATATAATATATAGATATGTAAATATAAAAACATAATATATAAATATATGTATAATATATATATTATATATAGATTATATATTATATATATTATATATAGATTATATATTATACATATATATTATATCTATATATACATATATAGATATGTAAATATAAAAACATAATATATAAATATATATAAATATAAACATATATGTGTATATATATATTTATAAAATAAGGATCAGAAGAAGCAATTAGCCCCAAACATAACAGAGCTGTGTCTGTTTACCATTATACTATAGTTGTTTTATTTTAGGAATCAAAACTTTATTATCTTGGTATATATAGACTAGATAAAGCATCAAAGGGAATTATTCTGCATTTGCAATAAGGAAAAGATAATCTGCCCTTTTGACTTTACCTAATGCTATTAAATATTCAGTTGTGCAGAAGTCTGGTTTTTCAGAAATATGATCTGAGCCACAGTCTCAGGTACCCTGGCAGACACAGTTTGTGCTTTGTTTCCTGTTACTGGCCTGTTCCCCACCCTCTCCCCTCCCCCACACTGAGAGTTTTAGAGTGAAGGTCCCTGACACAGAGGAATTTGTGCCTGAGGCAGGGTGTACCCTTGTGGTTCCTCAGCTACTTACAGAAAGAATGAAAACATCTTATACTTCCTGCAAATTTCTTAAGGTTCCTGTCTTTGTGATTTGCTGAATAAATTTCGTTAACTAAACCTACACTAATGAAAAAGAGACTTTTGAAATAAACACACTATTTCAGTTATATCATTCCCTTTCATAATTTTATGAAATAATAACAGGCATGTTATTTGTTAGCTGATTGATTTACAATGTGCTGGACAGTGGGCTTAGTTGTAGTCCAAATTCTGGCCGAAGCTGAAAAATTAGGCATATATTTATTTGTTTGGATCATGACTGAAAAAGGAAAGAACTGAAGGTTTTGAAAGGAATCTAAAAGTCTTTCAAAGTCTTGGCTTCGAATCTTCTGAACTGAGATAGTTATATCAAAATTATAGGCCGTTTATCAATAGAAAATAAATTCATAATGGCAAAATGTTACTATCAACTTAATAACATGTTTAAGTGAATTTGCATTTTACTAAGCATGAAAACAGCCAGCTACATGGGTTTGGAAAACAAAAGCATGAGTGTGTGCACATTCAGTTTTAGAAAATATTTGGTGCATGTGTGGATTTGTGGGCCCATTCATGCATTGGTTGAGCACCTGTTGCGCAGAGCACTTTGTTTTGAGTTCAGATTGGGAGGGAGGGGTGGATACAGCGATGTGTAAATAAGTCACATTCCTGTCCTCATGGAATTTGCACAATGCTGGAGTCCTCCAGGACACCTTGAGATCATAGATAAGAACCGTATCAGTGATCATCTACCAGTTTTGACAGTGACTGAAACTAGATTATCTTCAAATCACATACTCTCTTTCACCAGTTTAAATAGTCAACTCTAAAATTATAAAGGAACTTATATATTATTCAGGTCAGTGTTTTTCTCTTTTGCTTAGATTGGGGAAAAATTTAGGAATCACATGTTCTGGGTTAAATATTAAGAAAAATTGAGATGTTAAGTCTGAAATAGCTAAATATCAATTTCATGCAAATTAAATAAAAACTGAGCTTGTAGCAGTGGGTGCCAATAATTTAGCATATAAATCAATAAATGAAAAACTTCAAATTGAGAAAATTCTATCCATCACATTGTTTTTTCCTGTAAATTAGAAAAATATGACTGTAATTATATTTTGCCCCAGTGGAAAAGACTTACTTTGTCCAAGGCATTCTTGCTTTTTGTTGTTGTTGTCGTTGTTGCTGTTTTTAAAAAAACAGCTTTATTGGAAGTATAATTTACATACCATAAAATATATCCAAGTGTACAATTCAATGATTTTTAGGAAATTTATGGGATTGTGCAACCGTTACCACAACCCAGTTTTAAAGCATTCTCAGCATCCCCAAAAGACCCCACCTTCCTATTTGTTACCCCCAGACAACCACTAATCTGGTTTCTCTCTCTTTAGATTTGACTTTCTGGACATTTCACACAAATGGGATAATACAATAGATGGTCTTTCGCATGTGGCTTCTTTCACCTAGAACCAGTGGTTTTGAGGTTCATTCAGGGTGTAGCATGTTATCAGTAGCTTGTTCCTTTTTATTGCTAACTACTATACATTCCATTCTATGGCTGGTTCACATTTTGTTCACCAGTTGGTGGGTAGTTCTGCATTTACATTTTAAGTGGTAAGACAGATACTTTGGTCCAGCTTCCCTGGTAGCATAATTAGAAAATAATTGATAGGAGCCAAACTCTTATTTATATTTACGAAAAATACAGTCCTGGTATGGATTACTGCTATTTTCTGTGATCTTTCTGTGATACTCCCATGAAAATAGTAAATAGTAAACCCTGTGCAAATAGCAGAAAACATCAATCATTTGGTATTCTAGGTTGGACTTAGAAGATGTTTTGCTCTTGACATTCATATTTGCAAAGAGAATTCGTATCTCCTTTGCTATATTTTCTTCACAAATGATGCAGTTAGAGTGGGTGAATTTTGTTGATTGTTTGACCTAACAGTGATAACTGAAGTACCCTTAAAAATCTGAGTGTTTCCTAATAACATATTTTAATGGCCCACTTAACATAAAGCATGAGTCATCTATTTCCTTAAGCCTTAAAAAGTTGAAGGGAGTGAATGTGAATTTATATGCTTTTAGTTTTATTATTCTATGGTTTCTATGACTGTGCTAAAGAATAAAACATACAGCTGTTTATTTACAAAATGAGGCACTAGTTTGAGCTCTTAGATCAGTGAAAATCTAAAACAAAACAAAACAAAAAGGTCCCACTTCTTTTTTCTCTGGGACCTTTCTAAGGAGCTAGAACAAAATTATAAATCACTCCAAGTTCCTCTTAAGTGGTGGTGTTTTTCTGTGTGTCGTCCAGAGAACAAGCCAAATCAGAACTTTCTCACACTGCAAAAGCATTGACCTTTGAATTACCTTTCTTAGGAATCAGGAACCTTGAACAGCAGTTCGGTTAGAGCTGTTCCCTTGCACACCCCCATTCACCCTGCTTTGTGCCAACTACTACAGCAAATGCATTCTTAGGAGGCTATGCTTGGCAACTTATGCTTAAAGATCCTCTTAGAAGGATTTCTCTGGTTGAGTAGAAACCCTTCTAGAAAAAGCTGGCAAATTCTGTGAAACTAAAGAGAAGACAATATGTCTCTTCATGCCTGCAAGTTACTGCTGAAATTACACTTTCCTACTGGGGAAAAAAGAGCATTAATATAACTTGAAGGTCTATTTTATTGACAACTTAGAATGGGAAGGATTTTATTTTTAAAATTCTAAAATTTGAAAACAAGATAGTCTAGATTAAATAATGTAGTTTTCCAAAGCTGAATGTGCTCATTTGGAACTCAGTTTTTTCTGCTTGGAATATCAGAACAACTTGCTGAAATCCCTGGGTGGGAACAGTGTGCTTTTGATGATCTGTGATTGGATCAATTAATCAGTCTCTACTGCTAATGTCCTTTTTTTTTTTTTTTTAACTTGGTAAGGGTTTAAAAATCTCTAGAACAGGTGCATTTTTCCAGACTTCCACTGACAATGTCATTCCAAATGTCTCCTAAGAGTCATATACCCTTGACAGGAATCTGTCTCCATCCTTCCCACTTTCATATGCTCTGAAATTGGCGGGGATATGCTCCCCCCAAGTTGTGTCTGTTCACCTGCAGGAGGAAGGCTTGATCAGCATTGAGCTGTGAGAGTCTACGAATTATTTTGATGAGCTCACTCACTCATCACTCATGATGATGTGATCTGTTATAAGGAACTAGGTTTTACCCAGAGCCAGAAGCTGCTCTCACCCTGGTTATCTTTCTGTGAGCTCCGGTTTGGGGAGGATGCTGCACTGAGCGTGTGCATCAGTCTGACATCTTCCTGCCATGGGAAGGTCCTCACTGCTGCCGGTGGTGGCCATCCTGGACAGACTTTGGAGTCGCTAACCCAGTAGTCTACGTGCAAATGGGCCGTGGTGAAGAGTGGAAACATGTTATGCAGCTAGAAAACGATTAAGAAGGGGATGGGTAGATGAGATGAGGAATTCTAGGTTCATGAATTAGATTTAAATCTTGTCGTGGCAAATACTCTTATGTACTTCTTGTATACTTCTATAGATTTCCTCCTACTTTTCCACTTTAGTGAATAATAAGTGTGGTTAACTTTCGTAAGATGTTTAGGATTTTCCTGGGGCTCCTCTGTCACCATATTGAATGTCAGGCTCCCCTGGCTATTCTTGTGGCAACAATGGTTCTACTTTACCTTTTAACAATCCTGATTCCATCACTGTTTTGTTTTGTTTTGTTTGCCATTTACATTGTTTGGGGGTCAATAATTTGAATAAAGGGAAACAAATCCAGCTAATTGTGACTTCCAGTTAGTGCTGATAAAATCAGTGAAGGCCCTTGGCTTTTGAAATCTCAGTTGTACTTTGCTTTCTCTAGGCTGCTGTTGCATGATTATTATTTTTAAAATAAAAGTATATAAGTTCACCCCTTTTAGCACAGAGTTCTGTTAGTTTTGATGAATGGTTACAGTCATGGAACCACCATCACCATCAAGATGTAGAACAGTTGTGGGGCACCTGGGTGGCTGAGTCAGTTAAGCGTCTGCCTTCGGCTTGGGTCATGATCTCAGGGTCATGATCTTGGGGTCCTGGGATTGAGCCCCACATCAGGCTCCCTGCTTAGTGGAGAGTCTGCTTCTTCCTCTCCCTCTGCCCCCCCCCACACACTCCCGCTCATGGGCTTGCTCGCTCTCTTTCTCAAATAAATAAATAAAATCTTTAAAAAAAGATATAGAACAGTCATGTTTCCCCCCCCAAAACAATTCCCCTGTGTCCCCTTTGTAGTCAATCCCTCCCCCACTCCCAGTCCCCAGGTAACCACTGATCTATTTTCTGTGCCCATAATTTCGAATTTTCTAAATCTCATACAAATAGAACTATAGAACGTAGCCCTTTGGATTTAGCTATTTTCGATCAGGAAAATGCTTTGGAGATTGATCTACATTGTGTGCATCAGTACTTCATTCTTCTTATTGATGAGTAGGATTTACCTTTGGAGGAATATTTGAATTTTTTCCAGTGTTTGACAATTAGAAACATTTGTGATTTATGGGACATAGACCTTCATTTCACTTAGGTAAATACCTAGAAGTGGGATTGCTGGGTTGTACAGTGAGTGCTTAACTTTATAGGAAACTGCCTTAGGGTTGTCCAACGTGGCTGCCCACTTTGCATTCCCATCAGCATCAGACAGGAGTTCTAGCTACTCTGCATCCTCATTCACACTTACTGTTGTCTGTCTTTTACCTCCCTTACAGGATAATTTTTTAAATGAAGTAAATTATGTTGGAGCTAACATATTCCAGGATGAGTTTAGGAAGCTAAAGATATTTTGTGGATTCCCGAACCTTTCACTCTTAAAATATTTTATAGTTACAGGAGAAATTTTCCAAAAGGGTACCTTCCTTTTAAATGTTACAAATGACTAAAATATATGTCATTGACATGTTTCTTTTCATATTCTTGTCACAGACAAATCCTAGGTGGTTTTGAGTTGATTGTTAACTGAGGTCAAAACAGGAGGAATAGTTGACGGATGGGGGTGATGGCGGGGTGGGGAGGGGTGGATAGTGAGGGGACAGCTGGGCTTATGCTTCGACACTTCCAAACGATGTCCTATATGCAAATGTCCTTAATGGGCTGTGGATTTCAATATGATTATTTAATATTCTTTGTGCGTGATGGGTCAGACACTTCACGAAGCATTTTTATGCACTGTCCCGTTTAATCCTCATACAACTCTGTGACAAATTCAACAGTTGCATCTGAAATTTTCAGTTGGGGAAGCTGAAGCCTGGGAAGTTTGAAACTGTTCCCAGGCCACCCAGCTAGTGGGAAGTAGAAGAGCCTCGTGGACAGCACCGACCAAGTCCTAAGCCGCCATTTTTAAGCCATGAAGCCATACCGCCCCTGTCCGTGGAATAAATCTATTGGGACAAAAATATCTGCTCTTGCTCCTGAAGGACACACCGGGGAGCTCACAGCAGAAGTCACTTGACTGTTACTTAGTGACCTGACTACTAAACTAGCTCGGGCCCAAGAAAGTAGGCTTAGAAATCCACTCAGAATAGAAGGCAAGGTGGTAAGATGGAAAGAACCAGCAAACTCAGGCTTGAGATCCACGACCATCATTAACTGGCTGTTTTGCTTCATCTTGCTCAGCTATGTTTATTCATCTATAAAATGGAAATAATAACACCGACCTCTCAGAGTGTATGTGAGGATTATTAAAGGAGGTAAACCCTAGCCTGCATGCAGTAGGCTCTCAGCAGACTCTGGTCCCTTCTCCCCAGTGGTTCCCCCAGATGGGAACGGATTCATGTGATTTTTTTCCTTTTTTGCAGTTTCGTTGCTATACTGGGCACTGGGTGAAATCTTCAGCTGTTTTCAAAATTTCAAATTATGCAATGAACAAAGAAGATAGATTATTTCATTACAAAGACACCTCGATCTAAGGTCAGTCTGTCTGGGTTCAGGTGGAGAGGTCAATTGATGACCGTGAAAAACTTGAATCACTGTTCTGGGACTTGGTTGCCTTATACATACATACATGGGTGGATTTAGATACAGCTATAGATATATAGATAATAGGTATAGTGGTACAGTATGTTGTAATGATTAATTTTGACAATATACGGAAACTGATTTAGTAAATGGCACAGTGTTCGTCAATCCCATTTATTTGTATATTGCGCGTGTGCCAGTATTTCGATCCTTTTTTCAAAATCAATGACTTTTATTTCCTATCTAAGAGCTTTCTATAGTGTTGACTATGATGTAAATATCTGTTTGTATATAAATGAGTGTCACAAATGAATAAAATTAATTCTACTTAAAAAAATCTTAGATTATTACTTGAAAACAATGTCATTATTACTGGAGCTGAGGGTTAACACGCATGTCTTCTTATAGACGCTTCCCTCCAGCATCGCTTTCAGGTAAAATGCACAGTCACCTGAGATTCAGCCAGCTGACACTGGATGTCACCATTGTGCTGTGTAATATAGCTGCAGAACAGGTGTGCTCTTTAATGTTCAAGACACAGTCAGTCTCTTCCAGGGTTTGGACATCTGTTCACGTTCTTTCCCTGCAACATTAAAAGAAAAAGAAAGTGGTAGGTTACACTGTGTACCTTATTGTTCTTAGAACACGACCCTAAGCAAATTCCAGCCTCTTGTCTTGCTGCCCCTTCGCCTGGGACCCTCTTCTCCCCAGCTGGCCACACAGCATCACCTTCTGTCGTTCAGGCCTTTTGCTTAACTGCCACCTCTTCAGAATGGCCTTCCCTCACCACGCATCCAGAACCGTCCAGAACAGCACCTCGTTCTCTTCTGTTTCCCTTCTCTACTTTTCTTCCTCACGCTTGTCGCCACCTCTCAGTACGTTCCCTGTGTGTTCACTGTTTAGTGTAATGTCTGTCTTCCCTCTGCGCTGGAAGTCCCATGAGGGCAAGGTGTCTTGCGCACCTCTGTGGTCCCAGCACCTAACACCGCTGTATTCAATGAATACTTGATCCATGGGTGAATCAATCAAAGGTTAAATAAAGGGAGAAAATACCTTTGTTAGAAGCTCTAGAATATAAGCAGTGCCTGTATTCATTTCCTAGGACTGCTATAACAAAGTACCACTGACTAAGTGGCTTAAACATAGTAATTGCTTGTCTCACGGTTCTGGTAGCTGGAAGTCCAAGATCAAGGTGTTGGCAGGATTAGGTTTTTCTGAGGCTGTAAGGAAGGTTCTGTTCCATGCTTCTCCTCCAGCTTCTGGTGGTTTGCTTGCCATTTTGGCTTTTCCTTGGCAGATAGAAGCATCACCTTGATCTCTACCTTCAGCTTTACATGACATTCTCCTGTGTGCATCTGTGTCCCAATTTTTATAAAAACACCAGTCATATTGGATTAGGGGACCAGCCTACTCCAGTATGACTTCATCTTAACTAATTACATCTGTGATGATCCTGTTTCCTAAGAAGATCGCATTCTGAGATACTGGGGAGTTAGAACTTGAACATATGAATGGGGAGGAAGCAAAATTCAACTCCATAATGGTGCCTCATATGTGTTTATTGTATAATGCATAAACCATTCTTATGTCATTAAACAGAGAAGTAGGTTTAGTTACATTACCCTGGGCACCCAATGATGTGTTGGTTTATTGCACAGATTACAAATAATGTGTATGAATTGCTTTGTAAATTGGAAATTATTCATTAGGTGTTAGCATAATCAGTTGGGGATGTTGATGAATTATTGATGTGTTATTGAGAAAGAACCAATACCATGGATTTGCTAGTCTTAAAATCCCAGAAGCAGATTTTCCTAGCTGGGTCTGCAGACTGTTTAAAATATTACCTAGTTCTTCTCTAATAATCAGATGGCTTATCAGCAATAATTGTGGATAATGGATTCATATTTTATTTACTCATTTGACAAACAGATACAAATCACTTATTTTATGCTGTGAACTGTTTTCGGTGCCCGGAAAATGTTAACTCACAAAAAGCCCTATGTTGTTTATTATTTCTATCATTATTAATTATTAATCTTATCTGGGAATAAGGGAACTGAGGCACAGAGAGGTTAAGAAACTTGCCCACGGTCACACAGCTCCTGAGTGGCAGAGTCAGGCCATGAAACAAGGCAGTCTGCCTCCAAACCTTTTCATTTGTAGAATGTTCCTTCTTCACAGAAAATCTCATGGAAGAATTCAGTGTGTGGCATAACAAAGCAGAACTGCTTTGGTTCAAGTTGAGAATGGCAAAGCCCTGTCTACTTAGCACCTCCCCTCCCCCTGGGAACCCTGTTTGCAAAGCCCCGATCTAGGAAATAACACCTCTTGGCGTGATGCCACTTGTAAGCTGTCTTCAGTCCACTCTAGCATAAAACAAATACAATTCTTTTCTCACTTTAATTAACTGATTGTGTTTTATTTTGAAAATTTTATCTGCCTAATCTACTTCTGGCAGAAATAAAATGCTAAGATGGACTTTCCCTGGGATGGTGATGCCATATGGTAATTTGGACTTTGCTGGTTTAAGTTCACCTTGGCTTTCTTTATACAGATCAAGGACTGTGATCACAAAAATTTCCTGAATCAAAGAGAGAAATGGAATTTGATTTCATTTGAATAGAGTTGGCTATAAACTTCGCAACCAGGTTGGCATAAACCACCCCCTCTGTTATAGGCTGCGTGTGTTCTGTGGTTATTAATAATACTAAAAAATAGGAGCAACGATATTAACCATTACCGTCCATTGAGTGCCTGCTGCAACCAAGGAACTAAAAACAAACAAACTAACAAACAAACAAAACCCTCAGTTTTACAACTCTAGGTGTTTTATCCCTATTTTACAGATATGGGTAAATTGAGGCTAAAATTTTATGTAACTTGTTGAAGATGACCCAACCAGCAAGTAGAAGAGGTAACAGTGTTTTGAGAAATAATCAGTGATTAAGGAGCAGAATTCCTTGATATGAAGAATAAAAGGCACAGAAGAGAATATGTTTAGGATATATAACGTGGGGCCCGAGGTGATTTTCAAATTATGAAAGACTGTGAGAATGCATTTGGGATCCATTCCGAAGAGTGATTCATTCCTATGCTGAAACGCCTCTTATCATTCGTTATTGTACACATTGTGTAACATACTAAAAAGAAAAAAAAAAAGAATGCAAATCAATCAAATGGGACCGTGGATCAGTGGGGGATGGAACTGGAGAACAAAACAGAACTCAGACCAAATTTATTGTTCTGCTCGCCTCTATTTTCCCCCAGATTTTGCTCCCACCCTCTGCTACATCCTAACCCAGGGGTCAGCAAACCTTTTGTGTAAAGGATCGGGTAGTAAATATTTGAGACAGTGCTTGCCACATATTTTCTCTGCCGCAGCCACTCAACTCTGCTGTTATAAAGCAAAAACAGCATAGACAGCATGTAAATGAATGGCTGTGGTTATTGTAGAGTAAACCTTCATGTATGAACACTAAATTTGAACTTCATATCATTTTCATGTAGTGCTTGTTTTGATTTTTGTTTTGTGTGTGTGTGTGCGTGCACGTTCATGTTGGACCATTAAAAAACGTTAGAACCATTGTTTGTTCATAGGTTGTGCAACAGGTGGAAAGCCAGATTGGGTTCCCATGGTTTGGCGACCACCACTCAAGCTTGAACTTCACATTCCCCTCTGGTTTTCAAGCACATTGCTTCTTGTCTCTATGGGTGTTTCTTTTATTTCTTTTTTTTTTCTTTTTTTTTTTTTTAAGATTTTATTTATTTATTTGACAGAGAGAGACACAGCGAGAGAGGGAACACAAGCAGGGGGAGCGGGAGAGGGAGAAGCAGGCTCCCCGCAGAGCAGGGAGCCCGACGCGGTACTCGATCCCAGGACCCTGGGATCATGACCTGAGCTGAAGGCAGTCGCTCAACCAACTGAGCCACCCAGGCGCCCCAGTTTCTTTTATTTCAAATTGCATTTAAATGCTGTTTGGGACCAAGGACTTCATCCGGGAAGAGACTTCAGAGGACCAAGTAGCAGAGGTGCGTGCAGCATATTCTGCGAAAGCTGACTTGCTGCGTTGCCAACGGCCAAATCGACTGCAGGCAACACAAAGAGAAGCCACTGTGGCTGTCTAAGAGGATTTACAATAAAATGGAAAATTCTTGGCGTCCTCTGTCAATTTCATTGATGATTAAATGATAAATTCAGGACTTAGAGTTATCCTAGCCTAGAGATATCCTAGCTATCTAGTTTTAAAGTGATGCTAGCAAATGTGAAAATTCTTTGTGTGTTTTACCAGCAGAGGTCATTGCTAAATTTTAAATATTTTTGTTGTTTTTTTTCTCACTAGGGAAGCCAGCCTTAATGTGATAGAAACACCCTTGAACTTGTCGTCCAAAAGACAAAGGCTTGAGTTTCAGCTCTTAGTTTTACGGTGACCTTGGGTAAGTTATCACCTACGGGAGTCTTGGCTTCCTTATCAGTAAATTGAGACAAATAATCCTACCTCACAGGGCTTTTCATTTTATTTATTTTATTTTTTTCAGTTCTTTACTATTTATTAGGGAAATTTCAAACAGAACCAAAATAGAGGAGTCTAGTGAACACCATGTGCCCTCGACCCGCTTCAGTGATTCCTTGCATTTTGCCAAACTTCATTCATTTTTACCCCACCCCATTTTTTCTCTCTGCTAGAGCATTCTACAGCAATTCCAAATGTAATATTTCAGTAAGTATGACTAACGGAAAAGATCTTTCTAAAGAATATCATAATTCTAGGGGTGCCTGGGTGACTCAGTCATTAAGCATCTGCCTTTGGCTCAGGTCATGATCCCAGGGTCCTGGGCTCGAGCCCCGCATCAGGCTCCCTGCTCAGCGGGAAGCCTGCTTCTCCCTCTCCCACTCCACCTGCTTGTGTTCCCTCTCTCGCTGTCTCTGTGTCAAATAAATAAATAAAATCTTTTTTAAAAAATCATAACTCTAATATCATACCTAGCGAAATTACAATGACTCTTTAACATCATTTGTTACCCAGTCGGACTTTAAGTTTCCCCAGCTGTCTCAACAATGTCTTTATGTAACTGGTTTATTTGAATCAAGAGCCAAAGAAGATTCCTATATTGCATTTGGTCATGTTTCTTAAGACTCTTCATTTGTGGCAATTTTCCTTCTTTTCTTCCCATCTTTCTTCATATAGTTTGTGGAAGGAACTAGTTATTCGTCCCATAAAATGTCACATAATTTGGGTTTGGCTGATTGCAGCCTTAACCCTTGTAGGGTCATTGAACGTTTTCCTCTTGTCCAGATACTTACTGTCCTTAGATACAGTGGCTTGATGAGATTCAAGTTCACTTTTTTTTTTTTTAAAGCATACTTTGTAGGTGATGCTTTCTACTTGTGACTGTACCATATCTAGAGGACAAAATGTCTGGGTGTCTCTTTCTACTCACGTCAAGATGGATTAGTGAGGTTCCCCAGGTTAGTACATCAGCTTCTCACCTAGTGATTTTAGCACTGGTTGATGACTGTTGTTTCAGATCCATTACTTCATAAGGGGTTACAAAATGTAGGTCTTCTATCAATCCACTTGGATTTATTAGCAGAAATTCTTTAGAAAAAAAGAATCAACTATTTGGTCACCATGAAATATAATCCATACAGGAAAGGCAAGATAAATGCTTGTTGGTGACCCCTCACTCCCTCTTTTGAACTAATGTTAGTACGATGGGGGCCTCTCCATTGAGTTGGATGATAATGGTTGCTGGTGTTGGTGGTTTTTCTCCTTCACTATGATTTCAGGAATTTCAAAATCCTTTATATTTTTCAATCCTTCACAGTCATTTTTCTATCATGCTGGCTTTTGTGTCTTATTTGAGTAGCATTTGATCACTTTTTGCCTTCTGGAAGAACAAGATATCTTGAGCTTACTTTGTACATTTCTTGTCCCAGACCTAAATCACTCAAGAAGCCATGGTTTCTTTTTAGTGGAAAGTGGTATACTGAGACCACAGTCTGGCACCAGGAGCGTTAATTGCTCATATTTCTAAATTTTTGAGGGGCTGGACCTAGAATATTCATTTTTAAGGGAAGATAAATCATTATTTCCTACTCATCATTTCAGTTTGGATTGTAAGGTTTTTACAGAACATTTTTTGTTCTAACGGTAGGAGCTTTTTCTTTTATTCTCAGAATCTTGGTTCTTAATGATGTTAAGACAATGACTTTGTGGCTTTATTCTACATCATGCATTTCTGTGGGTGAGTGCATGTGTATGCACGTACACATAACTAGTTTCAAAATAGCAACACCAACATTTCCATTAACAATATTATTAGTGAGTATGGTTTAAGATTGTTTTGCAATTCTTTTCATTCCTAGGGCATAGCACACCTGGGATAAATAGTCCCTGGCAAATGCTTTAAAAATCACTTCAAATAATTCATGTGGCTATGTCACCAACTTGATATAAAGATATAGTCATTTGTTTTATTTATTTCTTATCTTGAAGGATTTCATTTTTTCTTTTTAATTTAGTTTTATTTTAAAATGAGGTAAAATAATGTTGTTCAGTGTCAAAACTTAAATCATAGATTTTCCCCTTCTATCCACCTCTCCCTTCTTTTAGAAATCATGATGCCATAGATCCTTTATATATCCTTTTCTGCACCATGTTTTTTTTATTGAATAATGCATCGTAGAGAAGACCCCATAGCAGTAGATTACTCAACCAGTCCTCTTTTTGTGGGCATTTTAGCTTTTCCCAACATTTTTCTATTACAAATAGTTCTCCAGTAGATGACCTTTATAGGCTATTGAGAGTTAGATAAAGTGTAAAGTGATATATATATATATATGATTTTGCTATAATATATTGTTTTAGTTCCACGGTCATTTATTAAGTAGTTATAATGTGCTAGAATACAAAGATGAATAAGATATGGTCTCTGGTCTTGAGGTTTTACAGTCCAATATGATGTGGAGTAAAAAAGAAACGTTTTACATTTTTCCTTCTCAGATAATTTGATTTTTATGCTTCTAATCAGTGAATGCTTCAGCTGGTGCTGTTTTTATATTAAATTAATTCCTGGATTTCTGGATCTATACAGATATCAATAATTTATAATACTTTCTACTATATTTAATTACAGTGCTAATACAGAACTTCTTTTAGTTTATGAGCCATATTATCGTATCATCAAAGAAGTTAGTTTTGTCTAATCGATTTATGCTTCCCTAGAGCCAGAATTCACAATGACAACAGTAACAGGGACCACAAAGTTCCCCCCAATGGGTAAAAGAGAAGATAATTCTGCCTTGTATGAGTTCACACCAGCTCATGTTATTGAAGAAACCGAATATGTGAGAAAGGTATGCAGGTGCTGGGAATCATATTAGCATGACATGATTTTTTGAAATGCAATCTAATATGGTTTGGTGGGCTTTGTTTCTCCCTCCATAGAACCTGAGAGGACACATTTGGTAAAAGGACAATCCGAGCAGCTGAAATTTCAACATATGTTTAGTAACCTCTCTTGAGGACATGAACCTCTGTTCCCACATGTGGAGTAAACTTGAATAATGGGCCAGAAGGGTTCAGAACACCTATCAGCACTTAATTTGCCCCACACCATTCACCACTGTACTTCCTACCATTTTATATCATTTCTCAGTGGTTTCATGAGTGTTGCTACTGCGTTCCCAAGTAGATGTTTACGAGTCTCTCTGAGTTTCTGTCTCTCCTTACCCACTTTCTTTTTACATTCCGGGTTGCTCTCCCCAGTGACCCATGTTGGCATGTTACTTCATTAAAAATGTGAAATCTTATGAGAATCCAGGGATAGTGGCTGACAAAAGTATATATTCTTAGGAACTGTTTCTTTGAACAGATAGAGAAATTTGGACAGAGATAGTTGGTAACTTATTTAGATCGATTAATTTATCTTTGAGTGTCTTGCAGTTCCATAGGTCACTAAGACATGGGCTTATATTTCCTGCATAAATTTGTATGATCTCCTCTTAGTAATTATTCTGTAGTAATTACTAAATAGTAATTATTCTCTAGTAATTACAAGCTAGTAATTATTCTCTAGTAATTACTAGCTAGTAATTATTTTGTAGTGATTACTAAATAGTAATTGTTTTATAGTAATTACTAAATAGTAAATTAGTACTAAATTACTACATAGGAAAAATAGAATTAAATAGTATTAAATACTAATTACTAAACGGTAATTATTTTGTAGTATAATACTCATTTAGGTTATATTTTAGGTTTGACTGAGAAAGAATTATAAAGACCAAATGTTCATTTTCTGCAATCTAAACCATATTAGCCTAAATGCAAGTCAGGTTAAAGGCAGTGATTTAAATCTAAGATCAGTATTTATGTATTAACTTTCCAGTTAAATCAGGTATACTATAGCTGGTATAAAGGAAAAAAATATTTGGCATTAAATGCCTTTGAAAAAAAATAAAATCTTTTTTTCTTCTAGATCCGAACTACTCTGGAAAAGATCCGAAATCAAATTTTTAAAGATGAAGTAGGACATAACAGTACACATCACAAACTAGAAACAAAGGTAATAAATGGATCAAAATGTACCACTTTATTCCTTCAGTAAATAAACATAAAACAGTATAAACCTTATTTAAATAACTTTTTAATATAATTATTAAATTTTCCTTTGAAGCTTTGAATGATGAATGTTAAATATTTTGTCAGTATCTAAAGATGTTAATGGGCATATGTAAGAAATATTTAACCACAGATGTTATTAGTAGGCTCAGATTGGAATGACTAGACCTTACTTGAATATTTTAAACGGGGCTTACTTATCTAAAGTATATGGGAAGATGTCAGCCCAGCCAGGATATATGGCAGCAACATTTCCCAAAGACAGATGGAGGTACACCTTTTAGGCTCACAGAGTTGAAGCTGTTAGGTTTCTGGGTCAAGTGATCAGACAGTTGATAAACTGAAATTTCCCTCTCCCCTTCGACTGACCTTATATTCGTGACATCAAGCAATCTACGCTTAGCCTTGTCTGGATTCTGCAGGTTAGAGCTCATCTGAGCCAGGTGCACCTCATCAATGTCAGTGTTGTCCACTATATAGTATGGCCACAGAGCATGCAGATCACAGGGTCTGAGGTATAAACAGTGTTCCCTTTATCATCCTCAGCCTCCCAAACTAACACAACTAGCTCCAAATATTTTCTTTTTTTTTTTTTTTTAGGATTTTATTCATTTATTTGAGAGAGAGAGAGAGAGCGTGAGCACGAGGGGGGTGGGGTGAGGAGCAGAGGGAGAAGCAAACTCCCCGCTGAGCAGGGAGCCCGATGTGGGGCTCGATCCCAGAACCCTGGGATCATGACCTGAGCTGAAGGCAGACACTTAACCGACTGAGCCACCCAGGTGCCCCAGCTCCAAATATTTTCTTATAGTAAGTGCTCAGAAACTAGAAAAAAAGGTTAATATTTGTGAATGGTGAAAAAGATAAAAAAATTCCATTTTGGTTCTGTGGAGTTGTTTATTAGACCTCTAAGTGGAGGTTCCTCATGGGTGCTGCATGTCTGATTCTGGGGTTGAAGGGTCTGGGCTTGGAGGTCCAGGCTACAGGGCAGAGATTTGGGGCATAAGGATAGCATTTAAAGTTCTGAAATTGGACGAGATCACCAAATATGTGAGTGTGGATAGAAATGACAGGGGCACCTGGGTGTCTCAGTCAGTTGAGCATCTGACTCTTGGTTTTGGGTTAGGTCATGATCTTATGGGTCCTAAGATGGAGCCCTGCCTCCAGCTCTAGGCTCAGAGGGAAGTCGAGGATTCTCTCCTTCTGCCTCTCCTGCCACATGGGCAGGAGCTCTCTCTCTCAAAAATAAATACGTAAATAAATAAACAAATCTCAAAAACCAAAAGAAATGACAGAAAATTTGAGCCTTGAGTTCTGAGATATCCAACACTTAGGAAGAAGAATCACCAGAGCAGGCTGGGGAAAGAAGCTAGTGAATTAGAAGGAAAATCAGGAGAGAGGGGAGTCACTGAAGACAAGTGAGAAAGGGTTTCAGAAAGTGGGGAGAGGCCACTGTGTCAAATGGTGCCTCTGGGCCAAGTAAATGGAGGGCTGAACATTGACCACTGGATCTAACAATGGGGAGGTTGTTGGTGACCTTGATAGGAGTAGCTTCTTAGGAATGGAGAGGAATTGTGTTGCTGGTGTCTGCCTTGGTCATCTCAAACCTCAGATGGTTAGCAGACATATAACAGCCTCAAAGTACCTGCCCCTTCCCCTGCAATATCTGAACAATGTCCATGTAGGAATTTAGCCGTCGTGATCTCGGGCTTTGCTGCTCACCAAGTGTGGGCTGCCGTCCTGGAAGTAACAGCAATATCAGGGAGGTCTTTAGAAATGCAGCATCCAGCGAAGAATAGCATGGAGCAGATACCATTTGGAGGGCAGTGAAATTTACTGGAAAAAAAAATTGTATAATCACTTCTAATTCTACTCTCTAGAGATAACCGTTACTAACATTTGCTATGTACATCCTTCAGTTTTTTTCCTATGCATGTTTTTGTATATATGGCTATGTTTCTTTCCATAAAATGGTATTACTGTATATATTGTTTTATGTCCTGTGTATTTCATGTAGAAGTATATTGCTCACATTTTCCCATGTCAATATATATTCTTCTATGGCTTAAAAAAAAAAGGAAGAAATGCGGCATCTAGAGCCCCACCCCAGACCTCTTGAATCAGAATCTGCATTTAACCAGATCTGTCACCAAATGACTCATATGCACATTAAAGTTCAAGACGCACAAATCCATGACCTTTGTAGCTATCTATTGCTGCCAGCAATCTGCCTTCTATAAGAATCTTTCTATCAAGTATCCTTTAACAAATTAAAAAACAAAATAACTTCTATATACAGAGAGTGAGAGTATATAGTAGGGTCTGGAGTACAGTAAATAAAACCCTGACCAAGGGCGCCTGGGTGGCTCAGTTGGTTAAGCGACTGCCTTCGGCTCAGGTCATGATCCTGGAGTCCCAGGATCGAGTCCCGCATCGGGCTCCCTGCTCGGCGGGGAGCCTGCTTCTGCCTCTGACCCTCCCCCCTCTCATGTGCTCGCTCTCTCTCATTCTCTCTGTCTCAAATAAATAAATAAAATCTTTAAAAAAAATAAATAAATAAAACCCTGACCAAATTATAGTAACTATATTATTTATATGCACTATATTCTTTTTTGCTTTTTTGTTTTTATTTCTGTAAATGTAGCCCATCTTTTGTACTGAAAAGAATATTGGCTTTGTTAAACAGACTTGGATTCTAATTCTGGTTCTGGTAGTTATTTTAGGTATAACCTCGGCTTATTAGTGAAACACTCTCATCGTCAGTTTTCTTCTCTGTATAATGGTCACAGTGCCTTCTAGTGTTTTAAGTAATCAGACAAAGGGGTGTTGATAAAACATCTAAAAGATTACAGGGCACATAGGTAGGTAGATGCTTATTAAATAGAAGCTATTATTTTATAATTGTTTCATGTAGGGTATGTAGAATCGTGTAATTCCTTCGTCTGTCTTGAAATAATTTGGAAGAGCAGAAAGCATAGGATGGATACTCAAGCGGCTGTGTAAAGAGCTCTCCCACTTATTGCATAAACCCAGGCTCAGTACCTCACTTTTCATATCGTAAAATTGATGTAGTTGGGTTAGATCATTTCAAATTTCCTTTCCACTTCTGCGTGTCCTTGATTCCAGATGAGATTTATCTTATGCTCCAAGTGTATTTTCAGTGGGCTAGAGTTTACATTGAGTCACACTGGCAGTAATATTCAGTTCTGACATCTCTGGAAATTTAATATGGGGTGATTACAGTGAAACATCACTGAACATTGAATATTATGTCTTGTAACTATTATGTCTGATTATATTAGTTTATAATACAATGTAACCAAAATGCACTTATGTCTGCAACTTAGGTAAAAAAGGAAAAAAAGTTGGCCTTGTGGATATTATTTATCTCCTAAAAAGGACTTCATGGTAAATTTAAAACTATAGGAAATATAAAAAGTATAAAAGATGTACCTCTACCTTTTTTTGATATAAGAATCTAATCAAATTTGAGCAAATATAGAGGTCAGCTGCTTCATCTAGAATTCCCTATTAATACTTGAAATTCAAAAGATGTATTTTATTTGTGCTGACCTGAATCTTTTTTGGTATATGTAATAGTGAGTGGTAATTACTGTTGTCAAAGTTTGTAGAGGAAGGGAATAGTCAGGTTGCTGAGTTTTGTGTTTTTTCATTTCAGCACTGTCGAAACATTCAAAATGGCTCTGATTCTGAAATGGACCCCTCTTGTTGCAGTTTGGATCTGCTCATGGAAAGGATGAAAGGAAAAGAACAGCAGATCTTAGAAATGAACAAAGAAAATGAAGTATTGAAAATCAAGGTATGACTATCAGGAGAAATTTCTTTTTTTTTTTTTAGATTTTATTTATATATTTTAGGGAGAGAGTGGGAAGGGGCAGAAGGAAAGGGAGAGACAGAATCTCAAGCAGACTCCCTGCTGAGTGCAGAGCCTGACATGGGGCTCAGTCTCCCAACCCTGAGATCATAACCTGAGCCAAAACCAAGAGTTGGACGCTTAACTGACTGAGCCACCCAGGTGCCCCTATTAAGAGAAATCTAATTTTGTATTTTTGAGCCAATAAGATAGCTTCATGGATGTGTAAAAACAGACAGACATCATTATACATCCACAGATCCATACGTATGTTCACCTATGTAGAGAAATGCTTTTCCATTTCATAAATTAATTCTGTTTTATTTTGAAGACTACTTTACTATTGAAAAGATTTTACACAAGTTCAATGGGTATAAAGTTTCAGTTGTGCAAGATGAATCAGTTCTAGAGATCTGCTGTGTTGTGCCGGTAGTTAATACGGTGTCTTACACTTAAAAATGTGTTAAGAGGGTCGTCTCATGTTAAGTGTTCTTACTAAATAATTTTTTAAAGTCTTTCATGTTTAATAAATATTAATTAGAGCACTCAAAGTCAAATGTCTCATTATTTTGTTTAATTAATCTATTGTTGGATGCTTTAGATTTTCTTCTTTTTCTTTTTCTTTTTTTGGTTTGTTATGTATGCAGTCCTGCAATGAATATCTCTGTAGGTAAATCCTTGTGGCCATTCCTGATTATTTCTTTAGGTTAAGTCCCTTGAGAGATTCATGACACTCACCCTTAATCCTCACCTCTTGTCCCACTGCTATTTTAGGAAAATACATCTTTTAGGACTGTTGTGGACATCAATGATAAAACACAAATAAGTGTATAAGCCGATAAAGCACTGGGAGCTCTTTGAAGGGTGCAGTTTATAAATGTAGCCCATTGATTTTGGAGCTTTATTTTTTTTTTATTTTTTTTTTAAAGATTTTATTTATTTATTTGAGAGAGAGAATGAGATAGAGAGAGCACATGAGAGGGGGGAGGGTCAGAAGGAGAAGCAGACTTCCCGCCGAGCAGGGAGCCCGATGTGGGACTCGATCCCGGGACTCCAGGATCATGACCTGAGCCGAAGGCAGTCGCCTAACCAACTGAGCCACCCAGGCGCCCGATTTTGGAGCTTTAGATTGGCCTGGTCAGTGCAAATCCTTCTGCATGACAGTTTCCCTAAATAGGGCATTTCTCATTTTACATTTTCCTCTTAACCAGATCGTAGTGTCTTTTCTCCTATCTGTTGTCTAGGAGGATGCAATGGTACAGTTACAGCCTGTTTTCAACCGCCTGTCAAGCTGTTCTGCCTTTAACCCTTTTTGCTGTAAACGTCGAAACATTCATGACCTCTTTTCCCAGCTGGAAGCCTGCAGACAAGCAGGAGCAGGGGCTCTGAGAAACGTGGCCCAGAGATTATCTGAAAGCTACCAAACACAGTCTGAAGAAGTTAGAAAGAAGCATGAGGATGGTAAACACTTACTCGAGGTACTAAGCTAGCAGCTTGTCTATTGGAGAACTAGCACCCCGGTGCGTGTGTCTGTGTGTTGGTTCACGAATCTCTTTTTGAGGTTAGGTGTAAAATAAGCAACGTCCCGGGACTCTGGCAAGCCTTGGACAGGGCAGGGTGCCCATCTTCGGCGCTGGTCTCTCCCCACCCCTGCTTGGCCTGGCGCCCAGACGTTGCCCGGATCCTGTGTTGCTGCAGTTGTCCAGAGCCCTGTGGAACACCGGTGGAAGGAGGCGGTACCCCCTGCCTGGAAATCGGGGCTGTCCCGGTGACACTGGCCAGTGACTCCTCCCCTGGTTCTGCTTTGGACTAACTAGATGACCTAGGTAGAGGCGTTCTCCCTCTTTGGGGTTGGCTTTCCGTGTCTCTACAATGAAAGAATTGGCCTAGATCAATGGTTTCAAAACGGTTTTGACCCTAGAATATATTCTTCAAATTAAAAAAAAGAAAACGTATGTGTACCTTTATATTTTAAAATGCATATTTCATATTTTAATATATAAATTAAAATATTTTAAACACATAAATATGTACACATGTGTATGTATGTGTGTGTGTATATCATAGACATACACACGTGCAGACACACCCATCCTTTTTTTGCTTTGTTTTTAAATCTGAAGGGTACATTCTAGGACCAGTTATACACCAAGCGTATTCTAGGACTGGAAAAGGAAAAAAAAATGTGTGTGTGTGTATGTTCATCAAAACTCAAAATAGGGAAGCTCACTGATGCTGGGGTGGGGTGCCTAGGCCTCTGCGAGGTCCCCAGGGGAGCACAGTAGGAAATCCACTGGGCAGGTGATACACCTTCATGCTGCTGGATGTGGTGGTGATGGTCAGAAACTCACACGCATGTGACGGTGCAGATTAAGAAGCTCAGTGAATGAAGCGAGCCCGCTTATGTGGACCCGAGTGCTCTGTGTGAGTGAATGGTTGGCCTGTAGGGAAGGGAATGCACGCACGTTCTGCAAAGGGGCCTCAGCGCCGGCCTGAAGTTGCCTGGCAGGAATGCCCAGCTGGGGTTTCCAAGGGAAGGGAGCTAGACACTTTTTTCTACTGTAAATCTCAAGTTTTATGAAATGTAAATGCTGATGTGTGTGTGCATGTCGAAGTCAGTTGAGACACTCCCAAGTGTGGCCTATGGGCTGCCAGATGTAGACTTCACTTCTATGGTCTTTAGTACAACTCAGGCTATAGGCCTGAGAAATAGCCCCCAACACAGTGGGGATCATTATTCTGCTTTTATGAAACTTTCTGATTAAAAATAAAACACTAAAAAAAAAACTGAAACGTTTTTTACTGGAACAGTAAAAGATTTCATTTTTGTTCTAATTCAGTTTCATTGAGAAAAAGTCAAAAATTTCACTTTTCTTAAATTAGCATCTCTCTTATACCAGTTGGGATAGCATGATTTATGGTAACACGTGTAAACATTCTAGGAATAATACTAATATATTATTAATTCTACATTGCTTTAGTTTGTTGCAGCCCATTAATTCAAAAGAGTAATTTGAATCAAGTGTGAATTATTAACTTTTTTTGGCTACTCAACATTATAGAGGGAGAGAATAGCTGTATAAATTTAATAAAAGCAAGAGTTTGATAATCATTTTTCTGACCTAAGGTTAACAGACTCGAAAAGGAACAGCAACTGAAGCAACATGTTGAAAATCTGAATCAGGTTGCTGAAAAGCTTGAAGAAAAACATAATCAAATCACAGAGCTGGAGAACCTTGTACAGAGGATGGAAAGGGTGAGCCCCTGGGGATTTAAAGGGATTTCTTCCAGACAGGGTTAGGGAGAGGATGAAAGAAAATAGCACTAAAATAAATATATAAATATTACATATGTATAAATATAACTTATAAGTTTATATAATTAAATATATTTATATAATAACATGTATATTTTATTTTATTAGGTTTTTTTTATTATGTTCAATTAGCCAACAATAATATATATATTTTAGAAAGAGAGCATGCATGCTAGAGCGAGCAGGGGGAGGGGAGGAGCAGAGGGAAAGGGAGAGAAACAATCTCAAGCAGACTCCCTGCTAAGCACGGAGCCCAACGTGGGGCTTGATTTCATGACCCTGAGATCATGACCTGAGCCAAAATCAAGAGCAGGATGCCCAACCGACTGAGCCACCCAGGCACCCCTAAAATAAATAAGATATTAATTGAAAGTAAGTACCCTTTGCAACAACTAAGACTTTAGAAAGTACTCAATAATATTAGTTCCTTCCCTTATACATTTAACACGATCTGTACGGTCGCTGATTGACCTCTCTACAAATACTGTAGTCATATCATCCTCTGTCCCTTTCTCTCTCTGGTGTATGTATGGCTTAGAGAGGCGAAGCAGATGAGGCTGTGAGTAGAAACAATGGGAATGATCACAAAGTCCACCTATTACTAGGAATCATACAGTGGATCCCTGTAATCATAGCATTTCTACGTTAGAGTCAGTGAAGTATCCATTCTTTGGCCACCCGAGTTCACTTTGGGATTGTGAATACCTATGGCTGCATTAGGACCGATATAATTCACATTAAGAAAAGACATCCTCTAGGAATTGGAACTTCCATAAGAGACAATTTAGAAAAGAGTTGTGACAGAGCAAAAATTCTTAAAAATTTTATGCCGTGTGCCTTTGAAAGACACTCCAAAAATATGCACAAGGTGAGCCCATAAATTTAATAATGCATCCCTTAGAATTTAGAATACAGGCAAACCAAGGAATACTGGGTTTTTAGTGGCAAAACAAACTAATAGAAAATTGGGCTCTCTGAAACTGAATTTGGCCTAGATAAGAATATAGGCTTTGGAGGTGCCTAGATGCCTGGCTCATTCAGTAGAGCGTGCCACTCTTGATTACAGGGTTGTGAGTTCGAGCCTCACATTGGGTGTAGAGATTACTTAAAAATAAAATCTTAAAAAAAAAAAAAAAGAATATAGGTTTTGACTGCTGGTAAATATTGCCCAATAAATTTTTATATTTACTGTAATAATTCCCTGATTTGCCTTTTCCCTCCTCAGCCTTACTCCGTTTTATGTCTGCTTGAGTTGATGCCATCTGAGAAATGTCACTTCAGAAGCATCACATTTCCATATTCAGGTTTCTTGCCAAAGGAAATTTGATTAATTTTTTACATATTTCCCAATAATTTATAACACTGAGTTTGGTTGAATTTGTAGTGTCAGTGAAGGTCCTATGAGGAAATCACAAAAATTAAATAAGCCCAAATTTAACTGAATCTAGTAATAATAATATATAGCTACATATATAGTATTGTGCAGTGGGTCACTGAATGGTTTACTGGAGCCAGAATCGCTGGGCTAGAATGTCCTCAAGCAGCTGGTTTGCTGAAGTGGGACAGTGTATGGTTAGGATATTTTGAACAAACTGTAACATTTGGATGACTACTTTTTAACATTAGAATATTTATCCTGTAATAAATAGTTTCTCAAACTCAGCACAAAGAATGTTTGCATTTAGAAAAGGAAGACAGTTCTGGAATGCAAATAGGGCTGATTAACCAGCTTTCATTTAAATTTAGATTTGTGATCACCTCAAACCCAAACCCAGTCACACTGGGCCAGGTTTAATAGCCAGCTGTGGAATATCATTTCTATTTCCTAGAAATCCTGTGAAATGGATGTGAGTTCGTCTCAGAATTCTGGGTTACCTTCATTTGACTGTTTACTCAACAAATACTTGAGCACTTACCGTGTACCAGTCAGAGCTAGAGGCTAGATATCTGTTTGTAAATGAACCGGGTATAGTCTCTTTGTGGAGATTGCAATGTAGGATATCTGGGTTCTGTGGGACTCGAGGAACTTCCCATACCTCTCTTCATTCATTCTCCTAGGGAGGCAAACACCCATATTGAAGGTAGGGGAATGTACCCCCGAATAAAGTTGGCTGGCTTAGATATTGGCAGACATTTTTGAGAAGTGATAGCCTAGCATTTATCTTTTTTGTTTTATTGCTTTTGGTTTTTTTGCATTTATTTTGATATTGACCCGTAATGGTGGACTGTCTTTAGGTGCTCTGTGACCAAGTAAGTGGACAGGATGCCCATGGTTCATGGCCTTGCAGGAACTTTCCTGAATATTCTAGTTCAGTAATTTCCTAGAGTAGAGCCTACTGAAATCTCAGGAAGGTGGAAGTAGGTGGGGATGGATGGAAGGGCACTGTGCAGGAGTTTTTTTAAAAACATATTTAGGTTAAAGGGATGTTATATCTGTAAAACAAACAAGCAAATAAATTAAACTATAAGAAACAAAGCTTGGCAACATCTTCTTGTTTTAAGGTAATACTGAGAATACTTTTAAGGCTGTGATGAAGGGTTCCTTAGGTGGGGGGTGTGTATCAGAAGGAGAGGAGGGCGCACTCTAGATTTTTGTGTTAGTAGGAGAAAGACATGCGTTGAGAAAGGAAATGAAAATTAAAAATGAACGCCCACGCAGAGATTGATAAATATTGTCCTGGTAGTCGGTGGCCCCTAGAGAAGGATTCATTTTCTACTCACTTGAACAAGCCACTACTCCAGTAAATAGCCATTAGTGGTATGAGGTCTGGTAATGAACACATTACTTAAAACCTTCACCATCTGTCCCACTTTAATCAGGAATGCAGTGAGAATGAATTCCATAAACACAGTGATAAGCCAGCAAAAACGCCCAATAAGTGCATTTTAATACAGCGTATGTTCCTTTTGCTAGCAGTGCAGTTCTGTTGCATCATATTTGTTTTCCGGTCTCATTGATTTAGCTCTATTAGAATTTTAGAGCTCAGAGGTGCTTTTGAGACCACCTAGTTCCTCGTTCACCATTTTATAAATAAGGGCAGTGGGAACAAGGAACGATTCCACTGTCCTCCAGTTACCAGTTCAAAATGCTTTCCATTATGCCCTGATCTTCTCTGGTGTCAGATAAAAATGATATACTTGGTTCCTAAATCATTTAGATGTTAACATATGGCAATTATTTAAATTGGTGTCTTCTCCACTTTGATCAGTAGGGCGAGGGAGCTCTTGAGCTCCCCAGTGCAGCAGTTTTGGGAAGAGTGCATTGCCCACTGGGTGGTGCTGTGAACTCCTTTCCTATTCCACAAGACACTGTCCCTGAGAAAAAGGGCTGGCCAGTATGGTGTGATTTTCCATGTTGTCAGAGAGGAAGCATTGAGAGCCCAGGCTCCATGCTGGAACCTTGGCCAGGGCAGAATGTTTACTTGTCCAGTTGTCCAGTCTGCTTGAACCCTGGTTATGAAGATCCATTAATGGAGAGTAAGCCCATTAAGAAGAATGTTAAACACCATTTTCCTCCCTACAAAGTCAAAATATATTATCAGTGTTGTGTTTCTTTGATGATCCAAGTATCAGAATAAGCTTACAAGGCATACCTGTGATCCCTCAAAAATAAGTTGAACACAGCTAGGGAACACAAGGGAAATTCCTATACGTGACAAGAATGCTACAGGAAAAAAATTGAAAAAATTAATATAAACTTAAAAAATAATAGCGCCTAAGATAGGGAGTGTTTGACGCCTTCAAATTATTATAAATCAAGGTCCTAATATGTACGAGAGAAGCATGTGGGCCTTTCACATATAATATCTCCAACCATCCCAACGTTTCAATATAGGTAGTATTATCCCCATTTTAGGGATGTTCGGAAAGTCATGACTTAAAAAACCACGACTTAAACAAATATAGAATGAATACATGTCTGATATTTTACTCAGCTCATTCATTAATAAGGGAAGCAGTAAGATGGTAAAGCTGGTTTAAATAGATTTTGAGAAACTGGGTATTTATAGGCATTTTGAAAAAAGGAATATAGGATCGGATTACTAGATTAGATACAAAGCTGGTTAATATTTTTGAAGACCATCAAACCATAACCTGAGGGATTATCTTTTCTACCAGGCAGAAATCTGCACATGAACATGCAACTTCACAGAGTCAGGGCTCTAATCAAATCATAAACAATAGAGTCAAACACAGAAATTCTCCATGAGAATTGCTTATTCAACAATGACCCAATATGACATTAAAATCATATATGGTTTTGTTTTCCAAGTTTTGGCTAATTTTTCTTAAAAAACATGTTACAGTCACAGTTTCAAAACTAGGTCAGTCCATGTCCAAAGAGATTCCCACTGCATTTTGTATTTTACCCATATGAGTACTGCAGCAGGAGTAGTTTATTTTTTTTTTTTAAGATTTATTTATTTCTTTGAGAGCGAGCGAGCATGAGTGTGTGTGGGGGGGGAGGGTCAGAGCGAGAAGCAGACTCCCTGCTGAGCAGGGAGCCCAATTCGGGACTTGATCCTGGGACTCCAGGATCATGACCTGAGCCGAAGGCAGTTGCTTAACCAACTGAGCCACCCAGGCGCCCTGGAATGGTTTTAAACAGCCCTGTAAACAGTGTCAAAACATCAAATATTCTTACCATCGAATATTAAAAAACAAAACAAAACAAACAAAAAAAAAACAACCCACAATCATCCCAACTTGGTTTTCGTGGACTTGTTATTTATTTATTTATTTATTTATTTTTGAATGGAAAGAATTTAATAATGACATTCAGGTATTTCTTTATATTTTCTTTCTCCATATCAAAATTTCTCTTGTATTCTAACTAGGAAGTGATTTTATTGCCTGTGGCCTTGATCCTTCACTAAAAAGGCATTTACTACTTTGCTACTTTCTGACAGATGCCATGTGAGCAGGTAGGGGTATAAGGTCAATAGCGTCTTTGGATACCAGCGACTCGGTCTAATGTAGGAGAAGCAGGTGGGATGGAGGAGAGCCAATGCCTAGAGAGATGAGCTGCCAGTTTGTATTCGGGGTGGGATGGAGAGAGGCAGGAGTTAGACTGAGCACGGTATACTTCAGTAGGTGGCTGGAGGAGGAGCAAAACCTCTCCAGGCAAGTGAGGGGAGTGAAGACAACTAGTCTGGACCTGTGCCTGAGCTACTTGGAAACCACACAGGAGAATGCCTGGCCAGGCCTCATTGGGGTGGGTTGTAACAGCGCCATCTGAAATGAGCTCTTTAGCTTAAAAGGTATTTTCTAATATTATAAGAAGTGTCTTTTGCAAACAGTTTGCAAGAGTGACTTAGCAAACACATGCACACATGCACAGAAATAAATAGAATTGTATTTTATTTTCTTCTAGGAAAAGAAAACACTGCTAGAAAAAAAACTGTCTTTGGAAAACAAGCTGCTGCAACTCAAATCCAATGCTACATATGCTAAAAGGTTTGCAAATCTCCCTCCTTACTAAAGCAGTTCCTGATACCTTTCCTCTCCGATGGTCCACTGGCCAACGGACAGAAGGCTAGCACCCTCCAAGGAGACAGGAAGGCTGAAAGGGCAGGACAAAGGGAGATTACTTAATATTAACAGTCACATACCTCCCCTCCCTCCCACTGGGGAGGGTTCCCTGGTGGTACTGGGAAACTGGGGCAGGGTTAATCCTCCTGAAGAATGAATGAGCCTGTCCGTTCCCTGTTGACCCTGGGTGCTAAAGAGGATGCTTCATTCCCCCTGATGCTTCTGATTTTGTTAAAGGGTCTCTGCGATAACATGTATCAAATTGGCTAGCCCACAAGTGGAACTGTAAGATCCTTTTATGGTGCTCCCCAACTTTGTAGAGAATGAAGGAACTACTCTGAATGCATTCTTAGTTCTTTGGACTTACTTACGAATACTCACAATTCACAAGCTGTTAACAGCCCTGAGTACAGGGGTGGCGTGGATCATGGTTATCACCCAACTGCTGCATTACTTCGCTGGTTTCAGAAAAATTCTCTCAACATCATGTAATAACTTATAACGTATAAAGTTTCCTCACTTTTGTCCCCCTTCCCTTCTCTTCTCTTTTAATTCTAAACCTGCCACTGTCATTATAGGTTCTGATATAATGTTCCAAGTCAAGCCTATTTTGAGGTCTTCTTTTATCCATCTGCAACTATTGCTTCTTAGGATATCAAGCACTATGATGAGCCTCAGAATGTACAAATTCTTATTCTCATTTATCCAGTAATATATACTCAAACATCCCTCTCTCTTGGTCTTTGATTTTTTTTTCTGTTTCTCTTTCCTTTCCAATTATCTTTCTTTCTCTTCTCATCTCTCACAAGCTTCTGCCTTCCGTCTGGCTCATAGTCATGTATTGAACCACATACGCCAAAGTCCAGACCTGGTCTGACCCTAGCAATTGCACTTACATATTCAGAACACACTGCAACACCACTGATATTAATTTACCCATATTCTTCTTTGTGAACAAGCACGTAGCCCCAGTAGGGAGCTTTCTAAGAGAGTGCAGGATAGCACTGCTCATCTCTGTCGGAAATGAAGAAGTACCGTGGAGGACATTCCTAGGTCTTCAGAATTACTTGCATATACTCATAACTCTTAAGTAAATCTGTGGGTTATGTTGGGTTTTTTTCCTTTTTAAAGAGAGTCTGTGCATACAGCAGAACTACTGGCTGGCACACTATGCTTTCCATCAAGAGTCCAGACAACCTGAGTCTGATTTTTTTTTCCTTTAGAAATGATTTTTATTGATAATAGGGTTTTTGTCAGTCTTTGAGCCAAAAATGTAACCATTTTAGAAACCAAACTGAACTGTTCTTTCTGTTCTATTATATATGAGCAGTTGTTATAGGGAATTCTCAGACAGCTCTTAGGGAGGATTTAGAAATGTCTTGAGGGAAATGGATGTTTTGTGTTTCTAGAAAGGTGTTTGAACATCCAGGCTTATGTAATTTTTATAGACTGTAGGCATCACAAATATTTATCTTACTTATTATTTGTCTGTGTGTAGACAAGAAAATGAAATCAGTAGGAGTCAGACTCTTTTGGTTAAGGCAATAGAGACTTGGTAAAGCTACCACAAATAAGAGGATTTCTGGTAGGTGAAGACTGATTAGATATGGCCACAAAGAAGATGGATCTCGTGGGAAGACGGGAAGACCACCCTTTAGCATCTAATGTGTTTTCAAAAACCAGATTATTTTGTTGCTCCTGTTCAGTTATGTGTATTCATACAGTTTCACTCTTTCTTGTTCTTTGTTTTTCCTGTGTGATTTATTAGCTTTTTTCAGTGGTTTTCTCCAGCTGGCTTATATTCTTCATTTTCCTTTCAAATTGCAGAGGAAAGAGTCTATGGGCCTAATACTACTTCCTGTATTGGGCAGATTGTTCATGGTCACCAAACTCCTACATTGTCATCTAACCAATGGCCTTTTGGCAGGCACCAACTCCCAGTCCTACAGGTGGCCTTCCCTTACCCCCAAAAGAGCTCCCTGATCAGGGGGCTCTGGGTGATTACATTTCCCTTGGGCAGGATAGTGGGTTTGACAGGTGCCATGGCTCTCTGCCATTTTTTTTATATCTGTATGACATTTATTTATAGATTTTTCTCTATATAAGCCTAAGTTAATTATTTAGTTCAGTTTAAACAATCTGTTTTTTAATTTATTTTATTTATTTTTTAAAATTTTATTATGTTATGTTAATCACCATACATTACATCATTAGTTTTTTTCCTCCTTTTTATTATTATGTTAATCACCATACATTACATCATTAGTTTTTGATGTAGTGTTCCATGATTCATTGTTTGCATAAAACACCCAGGCTCCATGCAGAACGTGCCCTCTTTAATACCCACCACCAGGCTAACCCATCCCCCCACTCCCTCCCCTCTAGAACCCTCAGTTTGTTTCTCAGAGTCCATAGTCTCTCATGGTTCGTCTCCCTCTCCGATTTCCTCACTTTCATTTTTCCCTTCCTACTATCTTCTTCTTTTTTTTTTTTTTTAACATATAAATGTATTATTTGTTTCAGGACTCTGCCATTTTGATGAAAAGATTCAATATGTTCTAACCTGGCATTTCTAATATTAAAAAGCATCTCTAAAAATGATGACTTTTAAGTATTCTATAATTCAGGAGAAAATGACAGGTTTTTTGCATATGGGTATGAATATATAATATGCTAATCCCCACAATTACTTTTAATGAGAGTTAAGAGATTTGGCAGAAGCATCTCGTGGAAAACAAGGTTGACTCCATGTTTCTAATTCCATCACTACTAGCCAACACATGTATTGTGCTTTGCTGTTTATAGAGTAACTCCAGGTACCTTATTTAATTTAATCCTTTCATTGACTTTTCAGGGAGGAAACTGAGCTTCTAATTTGTGAAGCGATATATACAGCCTCTCAGAAGCTGTAAGAGCTGGGAGTTTGGGCTCTAGAATTCTCAGAGCAGTCGGTGCTCATTCTGCTATAGAGGAGATTTGACCTTCTTTCATTTCTGGAGACCTCTGGAGGCTTTCCCTTGGCCTGGTTTCCTAATTCCCCTGGGTGTGTATGAGCAGATCGCAGTTTCCCAACTTGTCCCTCTGCCCTGTGACATCACAAACACAAAGGTCCATTTTAGAGTTATCCTTTGGAGAAATACAGGAGCTCTACCTCAGAAAAATCCTTTAAAAAAGGATAGAATGATGCCAGAAAACTATGAAAATAAAGCCATTATAACAGTGAGGAGCAGAGGGCAAGGTATGGCATGGTTGAATAATGCTGCCCTCTGATGGTGTAAGTTAACCCAAAGATAGTTAAAATCTAAGTATCCTGATGAATGGATAGAGAGACAATCCTCCCTTAATTCAATTTCCTTTGACTAAGTGTTTGGCAGACATTGGTCATCGGAGTGATTGAGGGTATGCTTCTTGCCAAGTACTTATGCTACAATCATCCCGTATTACTAAAGGCTAAGCCATTTGTTTTCACATGTCTGCAAGTTAAAGATAAGATAGACTTTCTCTCTTGAACGTTAAGGAATCTAAGAGGAAGAATATCAGAAATGGTGCTCTGTTGACTCTCCCTCAGTGCCAAATGGAGAGAGGATCCTCAATTCCCTTCCTCAAAAGAATAGGGCCAAGATTTTCCTCTCCCGTTGATGGGGCTTTTCTTGTTTGCTCTCTTTGGCATTTCCAGACTACAGACTTTTTCAGCTCCAAGTCTGGGATATATGAGGCAAAAAGAAAGCCCAGGGAACTCACCATTGTGTTATGCCTTGGATTCCAAGGTCCTGAACTGGTCTGCCTTCTCTCCACCTTTCAGAGCCTTCTTGTGTTTGTCTACATATAATCTCTAGGTTTTTGGTTGTACTCAGTGGGAAGGATAGGAAAAACACATCTACATCTTCCCAAAGTATAAGATTTTCAATTCTATTTTAATTTCAGCATTTACTTTATATTGAGGCTTTGGGAGGCAGAGCATGAATCAGACATCTATTAGAAGGGCTCAGTGTCCTTTTCTAGGCCTGGCCTTTGTAATGTTTTCTTCCTGCTGGTTTTGCTTTAGTACCTCTTTATTAAGACTGAGTTGCTTTAACAGAAAGATAAAGAGCAGAGATTAAAGGGAGCTCAGGTGGCAGTTTATTTCAGTGTAGTCTCACATTTAAAGACCTTTAATGGGTGATTAGTTTCATATTTATCGAACAATCCTAAGAGAGAATTTCTGCAACTTCTGTTAGTCCCCATTCTAGTGTACTAATGCAGATAAGTCTGAAAGCCCTGTGTTTTCAAGAGTGCTTCTAGAAATTATTTTCTTCCATCTTGAGACCTATTTCAGATTTCTGTTCATCTACGGTGACTTCTATGGTAATACCATCACAGAATACGTGGGGAAGTTCCCTGAGCTTTGTATTTTGAGGAGCGTAACATCTACCCCACCCCATCTTCCTAAAGCCACCCTTTTTTCCCTCTAGTTTTCCCTCTGAGTTCTGGGTCATCATAGTACACAACAAGACATTATGAATACTCATCTTTAATATTTTTATAAATTTTTTTAAATGTTTAATTTTCTTATGGGCTTATGAACAGTTTATGAATATTCAAAGCCAGCCTGCCTCTGTAAGGCATCCCGAGTTATTTCTCCTTATTTCCCAGGGAAATCCTGAGTCTGACAGCTCCCTCCCTACTTCTCTCCTTTTTCCCTCCTCACTGGAGCAGTCTTGAATCTTAGCCCCACCCCCTGTGGGGCAGACTTCTGTTTGCCTTCTCTGCTATTTTGATCCATATGTCCTCAACTCATTTTGTGTGTGTTCAGTATCTCTAGTCCCTTTCTAATTTTTCTACTGGGGTATCTGTCATACTGATTGGTAGATGTATCCTTATATATTCTGGGTACAATGCCTTTATTAATCATTTGAGTTTCTGAGGTTCTGAGGCTATCCTGTTCCCTCTTATTTGATGACTCCCAAGTTTTTTATTTTAGTCTAGTCAAAATTCTCAGTCTTTCCCTTTGTGGTTAATACTGTTTTGAGTTCTGTTTTAAAAAATCTTCGTCTATTGCACATTCACGAAGATGTTCTTCTATATTATCTTCTGAAAGTCTTTTGGGTCCCCAGCTTTATTTACAGTCTACATGGAATTTATTTTTCTTATGAGATGAGTTTAGGATTTTCATTTTATTTTTTTTAATATGGATATAGAGTTGTCTCAGTACCATTTGTTGAAAGGATCATCCTTTTTATAATATTCTGCCGATCATCTTTGATACACATCAAGTCTGTTGGTCTATCCCTGTGATATATGTATATGTACAATAAAAGTGGCACAGATATAGTGTAGTTAGTTTCATTAGTCTTCTATTAATGAACATTTAGAGTGTTCTAATTTTTATGCTATGAACTACATTTTATATAATATTTTGTGTAATTGTGCAGTATTTTTATAGTATGAATTATTTAATTCCATAGGATAAATAAATAGTAATGACTGTCATTATGCAATATTTGTACTTGTGCAAGAATTTCTATGATTTCATAGAAATTAATTTTTTTCTACAGTAAAACAAACTTTTTAAAGCTCTCTCATGCAAAACCAAGAGAGAGAAAAATTAAAAGACTGTCTTAAATATTGCAAGTTGCCTGCAAATTACTTGACCTTGAGAGAGAATATTACTTATGTTATTGAGCCAACCTCAGTGGGCTATTCAAAGCATGGGTAAGCATACTCACTGGTAACAACCTGGAGCCTACTGGAAATGCAGAATCTCAAGCCCTGTCCCAGCCTCCTGGATCCAGATGTGCATTTTAACAGGATCCCTCATGATTTCATAAGATCCTCCAATGCATATTAAGTTTGAGAAGCAATGTTTCAGTACATGATGTGAAACAAAATGAGACTCTCTTTTTTTTTTTTTTCAAATGAGAACGTGGTCTGTAATGTCACATGAGTGTCCACGACCTTTGTAATATTTGTAGAGGCTATAAAATCACAATTGCAATTGCATTGGATGTTGGCTACTAATTATAAAACCTTAATAGCTAAAGAAATATTAATACATTGCTGTGCAAAAGCTTACTTTCCGAAAGCATATTCATTTACCTCCTTTAGTCCACAGTATGTTCTTGTAAAGTAATACAGATGGGAGTTATTCTATCTGTTACACCGAAGCTGAGAAGCTCCCAAGTTTGGTGAGCTTGCCACAATGCATGGTACTTCAAAACTCCAGTAATATTGGCAAGAAGAAAATCTTGGCGGGGCGCCTGGGGGGCTCAGTTGGTTGGGCGACTGCCTTCGGCTCAGGTCATTGATCCCAGGGTCCCGGGATCGAGCCCCGCATCGGGCTCCCTGCTCGGCGGGGAGTCTGCTTCTCCCTCTGACCCTCCTCCCTCTCATGCTCTCTGTCTCTCATTCTCTCTGTCTCAAATAAATAAATAAAATCTTTAAAAAAAAAAAAAAAAAGAATAGCTTTGGGCGCCTGGGTGGCTCAGTCGTTAAGCGTCTGCCTTCGGCTCAGGTCATGATCCCAGGGTCCTGGGATTGAGCCCCGCATCGGGCTCCCTGCTTGGTGGGAAGCCTGCTTCTCCCTCTCCCACTCCCCCTGCTGTGTTCCCTCTCTCTCTGTCTCTCTCTCTGTCAAATAAATAAATAAAATCTTAAAAAAAAAAAGAAAGAAAATCTTGGCAAGTCAAAAGCTGTATAATCAATTCCAGTTACCTAAATGGAGTTTCGGGAAAGTATGAATAATCTAAATCCAAATTTCATCTGTCTTTTTTCACAAAGGTCGATGGGGACTCAAACTATTAGCTGGAATTAAATTTCCTTTTTTTTTTTTTATGCCCTATTTACAAGTAGTAGAATTACCCAAAGCAGGAAGCCAAAATAATAATAATAATAATAATAATAATAATAATAAGACAAACAGGCAAACCACAACATACACCATCTCTGTATCATTGGAAATTGGTTTCCCATTATATGTAAAAATCTCCATTCCTAGCCCCCCATGTCCTAGCCCCACTATCCTTATGTAGTTATCTGGGCATTCTGATGAGTGCTGGGTGTGTGGGTGTTCCTAGGCAAGACTGTTTAGTTCTGTGAGTGCTTCATCGGGCTCAGTACAGTTTGACTCAACCCCCTCCTGGAGGTAGGGAAGTCACAGATGGCCAGGAGGGAGCTTTTGACATGAATGGATATACTCATTCAAGTTCCTGTCTGAGCTAGTCAGAGGCTGCTCTGTGGCTGTTGATCTTCCATGTCTTGCATGGCATATGGGGCCCCCAGCGTCCTTCCCGCACGATGCCCAGTAATAGAGTCGTGTGTGAGGAGAGCCTGGCAGCCTGGCTATAAAAAATGGCTGCACGATGCTTCAGCACATCTTTATCTTTTTCCTTTTGCATTTCCAGTTGCCACAATCTTCAAATGGAGATTTCCCTTCTCCAGGAGAAGATCTCTCATCTGCAGTTTGTGATTCATTCCCAACATCAGAACCTGCGCAGTGTCATCCAGGAGGTCAGATTAATCAAGTGTGTTTCTCTGGTAGATGGTATGCTTACAGTAAGAAGACTGAATACAGGCAGCTTGCCTGGACTTCACAAGCAGTGAGATTTTTCTCCCCGCTGACATTTCCTTTTTCATCCCATGTAACCTGACTCTGTTTTCAATGCCTTCTTCGGTCTGTATGCCAACACCTGTTGTGTTCTCAGTGAAGATGTTTGGGAGATTGTGTTTAACTGCTCTTTAGGTTTCAGTGTTTTTTTTTTAAAGTGTTCCGAGCCAGGTAATGTACACTGTTCTTTAGAAGATTTTGGAGATTACAAGATTCAGCCCTTTTTGAGGAAGCAAGGATCTGTTTTTATAACCTCACAAACAGTAAATTTACTTAGTAGGTGTGTGGGGAGGGGGTGTCACCTGGCCATTCTTTTCTGGGAACATCCTGGCAGGTGAAAGAGAGGCTGGTGGCAGCCAGATGGATGGTGGATTGTGAACTCATACGATTTACTTCAAGAATTCTATGGATCTGGTTCAGGGGCTGTGCTTTCGACTTAAAATCAGACCTTCACTCATTTTTTACTACCTAATATTTGTTTCCAAAAAGAATCCTTTCAAATAACTCCAATGCCTCCCTGATACAAATGTACCATTTGGCTAGGACCTCACCAAAAGGCCAGAGAATTGAGTCATGGCACTTGGGAGCCAGGAAGGATGTAGGGGGCAGCCCACGTTCTCCTTTGACAGATGAGAAAACAGAGGCTCGCAGTAGTTAAGTGACAGGGCTGGTAGTGGCAGAACCAGCCTTCGAACCCGTGGGTTTCCTCTCTTCCCACTCTGTTCTGGTCATCCGCCCACCTCCCCAGTTGCACACTGCTTTTTGGCAGATGCTTTTCTTCCCAAGCAAAGCAGGCTCACCTCATTATGCCGCGGGTTGACCAGATCTCTGCCCTCGGGAGCTTCCCCATTCTGGGTGGTGGCCTTGTGTGATGGCCACCAGCCTCTGCATCGGCAGTATGACCCTGTGTGTTGGAAACAGAAGGATGGCCAAAGCTGCTCTCCACAGGAGGCATGCCCACGGGTTTGGTTTAAACAGGTTTTCCAGAGATTACAGTGTTTAATAGGACTGCCCACACGCTCTCATCCCCAGGTGCCAATTTGCCCTGCTCTTTTCTATAAGCTACTGAATCCGCTAATGCTTTGGGATTTAATTTTTTTATTTGATGGATGTCAGTGGACCACAGAAACCTGTGCAGTGTCTGACTTAAGTAACTTCCCTGTTGTCTGACAAGACTTTTCCAATTGTGTTTCCTCATTCTTAGATGGAAGGATTAAAAAATAACTTAAAAGAACAAGATAAAAGAATTGAAAATCTGAAAGAAAAAGTTCACATACTTGAAGCCCAGGTAAGGAGGGAGTCTGCTGTATAGTTCAGTGTAAATGTGAGTGTGTGTGTGTGTGTGTGCGCTCGGTGTGTTTGTGAGCCTTTGTATGAATGACACCGTGAGTCCATATAAGGGCCGGTGTGTGCATGTGTCTGTGTGGGTTTATGAGTGTCTTTTTGTGAATGTGTGTGCATGTGCATCTTCTATGCATACGAAATTATGGATTTGTGGGAGAGGTACTCCTAATAATTACTGAAGTATTAAATATTATTTTATAATATTAAATTATTAGTATTAAATATTATGAAATTACTGTTAAAAGTTCATCCAAATTTTCCAGAATGCTTGCTCTCCTGGGGGGACAAATAAGAACATCTCTCCATGTGGACTTGAATTAGAAGCTCGATCAAGACCATCTGGGGTGAATTCAGCTCTGGCCAGATGGCTGGGTTTGCTGTCTTATGTCTTTGTTTCCTTCCCGCCCTGAGATGTCCTCTTTCCTCCTCTTTCCTCACTCACACCCATCATGGCTTGCACGGTTTGCCTCGGGGCTCATCCACTTCAAGAAGCCTCTTGTAGTTTTCTTATCTTTCAGTGTTTTGAAACATAACAATAACTTACTGTGATAAGACATGCTTTTCTTCCTGCCCACTCCTTCCCCTCTACACTAGGGAAGCCCTTTATAGGCTTTCAGCTGCAGGCGGAGGCTTGGCAGCACCCTGCCTCCCAGGAAGTGCAGCAAAGCCCACTGAGGCTGGAGCACCTGAAGACGCCACCCCTGCCTCCCCCCTGGGCTCTAGCTGGTGCTCAGTGCTTCCGCCTCTGCCTCTGTCAGAGGCTCTTAACTGACCGCCTGGGCCTGGTCACCTTTTCTCCTTCATTCTGTAGTATTTTGACTTCCTGCTTGTCCCCCTGCCAATGTTACATGAGATGCTCTGACTGCCACCAGACACCTCATCATCGTTGGGGGCTTTTCTCGTCCCCAGGATAGACCACGCACCCAGCACACTGCCCCACCTTTTCTCTTGCCACCTGTTCTCTCAGCTCTCCCCAAACAGAAGGAACAAGTCATCATAACATAAAGAGGTTGTAAATAGTTTTACATCTTAAATTTTTTTTTTAAAGATTTTATTTATTTTTTAGAGAGTGAGCGAGAGAGAAACAGCATGAGAGGGGAGAGGGTCAGAGGGAGAAGCAGGCTCCCCGCTGAGCGGGGAGCCCGATGTGGGACTTGATCCCAGGACCCTGGGATCATGACCTGAGCCGAAGGCAGATGCTTAACCATCTGAGCCACCCAGGCGCCCTTACATCTTAAATTTTGTAACCAGAGCTGTGGTGTGCCAATTCTCCCTTCCCAGAGGACCGCTGTTCTCTCTCTCTTCTGGAAGGTGAACCCTATGAGCCTCAGACTTTCCTTAGATTTTCACCTTCTTTAGGCTACACATGGCTATTTGAGAAAGACCATGCTTGCAGCTCTGTGCAGCTGAAAAATGCAGGGATGGGGGAATAATTGGCTCAAAACTCGTGTCCACTCAAGTGCCCAGTAATGGCTTGTCAGTTTACATCGAGGGGTTCAGATGATGGGATTCAGACCACATTAGAGCCTCTTCCTCCCAAAAAATGTCCCTATAGGGATTTCCTCACTGCTTTTTGTACTTAGTGGATTTTTTTGGCAAATGTTACTTGATAAAATATTTTTCTTATATTATTTTTAATGTAATTAATATATATTCATTCATTCCATACCAATTAGGAAATATGAATAAGTACTTATAATAAGAACATCACGCAGACTTGCCATCCGTGGGTAATCACTCCGCACAGTTGTGTCCATCTGTATTTCTGTAGGACTCGATTTGCCTGTTCCATACCTGTGTGTATGTATTACATGGCATAATATCATACCCGTTTCATTGTATTTTTAAGCTTCATTCATTTGTTCACATTATCAATCTTGTTGTTAATCCTCTAAGTACTTACTGCGTGGCTGCTGGGGTGTAGAATTTTGGGAACTGACTAAGTTGGGGAAGTGGCTAAGTTCGGGAAAACAGTATTGGACAAAAGGGACATGAGGCCCGCACTCTGGAATTGACTGTCTAGAGAGGGAGACAGATGCATAAATGAACATGTAAATAGCACTATTGTGGAAGCATTCTGCAAGGAAAGAACAAGATGTTCTGACAGATAATACCTAGATGGAGGACTTAGCTTGGTGGGTGGGAAGAAGTTCTCTAAGAAAATGAATTTTAATCTGAGCCTAGTGAAAAATTGGGTGGTAGGGCTTGTCAGGAAGAGGGACAGGGAGCCATTGTGAGTGCTTCTAATCTAAGAGTTAGATGGAATAGCATGGGATGATATTGGAAAGGTAGGAAGGGGCTAGATCATAGACCATGCCAAAGAGTTTTTTTTCTCTATATAACAATATAACAAGAAGTCTTTGCTTAACAATCAGATTACATTTATGTTATCTTTTAAAATAGCCACTTTATTGATATACAATAATTTAATTAACTGAGTCCTTGTTATTGGACATTAGATTGTTTTTGGTATTGCTTTTGTAACAGCACTGAATTCAACATATTTATACAAACATCACTGATCATTTGTATATTTACTTCCTTCCTTAAGATAAATTTTTAGAAGCGGAATTGGTAACTCAAAGTATATCCATTTTTCAGGTTTTTGATAATGTGCTCTCTGACTCCCAGGGTTCTGCTGGATCAATCATCTCTCTTAGCAACAACAGCCCCACCTGCAGCTGCCTCTGCTCTAGCAGTCAAGTTTTTGCTCACTTTCAGTCCTTCAGGCCTGATATTTCTGATCTGCTCATAGTCTTATTTTTTCCTCTTCATTACTAAGGGATTTTAATACTTAGAAATCCTTTGTTATTATTTTAATAAAATCTAAGAAGGGAGACATGATAAACACATGTGCTCAGGTTCCCTTTTTGGACTGGGAATCCCATTTAAATCCAAGTTTATGTGTAATTCAGGAAGTTTGGTGTGAGGTAGGGATCTAACATTGTAGTTGTCTCACTTTATTGAGAAGTCTGGCCTTTATTCATGAATTTGAAGTGCCTATTATCCTAGACTGAGTTTTTATGTTGGAAATCTCTTCTGATGGTGTATCTGCCTATTTGGGCTCCAGTACCCTACTGCTTTACACATTGCACACTGGTCACACATTTTAATTGGAGATACTGTTAATCCGTCTCTGAGCTTTCACTTCACTGTGTTCTAGCCAGACATAATTAAGTGCCAGCTATCATCACAGGATTCAGGTATCAATGGTACTGCTGCTTTTAATCCAGTTTTATGTCCTTTAGTTGTGTCTGTTTATTTATATCATCCCAAAAATAAATGTTACCATCCTAAATAGGCTGGCAACTTAACTCAGATTGCTCAGGTACAGTACATTATCCAACTGGTCTTGTGGTCTAATAGTTAGACGGGAACAATGTATTTGTTTCCATTGTACTCTGTTTCTGTATTTCCAAATGCAGCAAATAATTGCTGATTAGCCACTCAGTGTTATATGCGAGAAAGCAACAGATTTGTTCCCTTCGTGGGAACTTCTTGGTTGATTGTAGACTCTCTGCAGTGATGTGCAAACACTGCTCAATACTATCTCAGATTCTCTGTACATAGCTCGATTTAAGCCTCTGTTTTTTAGTGTGTTCTTTCATAAAAGAGTCTTCAAACTATAGCAGTATCTGACGAATATCTTTATATTCTCAAAATTTCTTATCTTCAGTAAATAAATCTTTTCCTTCACAGCAAGAAGTTTTACAATGACCATTTCAGCTTTAAAAAAAGTCCAAGCTGCATCAATTTAATTGATTCATCAAATAGTTTTGTGTGTTTATGATGTACCAGGAAATGTTTCCAGTGCTGGGTATGGGTAACGCACAGAACAGACTGTCCCAGATCTCCTCTAGCTTATTAATTGAAGATACAGATAATAAGCACATAAACAAGTAAATAAACAATTTAATAAGGGAGGGACAAGTACTCTGAAAAGTGTAGAATGTGACAATGTGATAGTTATAGAGTGATGGGGGTCAGGAAGGGTATCTTTGAACCTGTGATATTTGACCAGGTACTTGAATTTGGTGAGTGTTTGAGCCATGGTTAGCCTATTTCTGGTCTGGTCCTAGTCAATGCTTTATTATGAAGTTCTTAAACTGGGGTGATTTATGCAGGGATATACTATCTTGCACTGCAATTATAAGACCACTGCCTATTTTGGAATCCATTAAATCACAGGGTGAATTGATTCCATTTATGATAAATGGTCACCCAAGCTTGAACAACCAAGTTAAACACATCACCTCTGTTTCTAAACCACAGACAGCATCATCCATACCAAAAACATTCATCTCTTTTTAGGCATGCTACATGCTTCATTTTATTTAACCTTCAAGATTACTCTTGGAGAAAGTTATCTATTACATTTTGTAAGTGATTAAACTGAGATCCAGAGAATTTAAGAAACTCGTTCAAAATCACTCATTTGAGTCTTATTGTCTTGGAAGCACAGGCTCCCGTCCTCCCATCACCACCACAAAAATCTATTTATTGGAGTGATTAAATAAGGGTGTGTTGGGGGGAGTACGTGTGTATGTGCATGTGCATATATATATGTGTGTGTGAAATACATGTGTGTGCATACAATATGTATTTAGAAATGAAGAGTTACTAAATTTGCCTGACCATTTATATTGATTTTAGTCATATTCACAGTTACTATATTACAGTGTTTTCCACTTTCCAGTGTTTTGAGTCATAGTAACAAATACTTTTTTTCTGTGGCTGTCTTTCTATCCTAGCAGGGTTTTTTTTTTTCCCCTCTCCAGAAGGGAGGTATATTCACTCATATAACTCAATCCTTTAAAACAACAACGAGGGGTGCCTGGGTGGCTCAGTCGTTAAGCGCCTGCCTTCGGCTCAGGTCATGGTCCCAAGGTCCTGGGATTGAGCCCCGCATCGGGCTCCCTGCTCAGCAGGAAGCCTGCTTCTCCCTCTCCCACTCCCCCTGCTTGTGTTCCCCACTCTCTCTGTGTCTCTATCTGCCAAATAAATAAATAAAATCTTGGGACACCTGGGTGGCTCAGTCGTTAAGTGTCTGCCTTCGGCTCAGGTCATGGTCCCAAGGTCCTGGGATTGAGCCCCGCATCGGGCTCCCTGCTCAGCAGGAAGCCTGCTTCTCCCTCTCCCACTCCCCCTGCTTGTGTTCCCCACTCTCTCTGTGTCTCTATCTGCCAAATAAATAAATAAAATCTTGGGACACCTGGGTGGCTCAGTCGTTAAGTGTCTGCCTTCGGCTCAGGTCATGATCCCAGGGTCCTGGGATCGAGCCCCTCATCGGGCTCCCTGCTCTGCGGGAAGCCTGCTTCTCCCTCTCCCGCTCCCCCTGCTTGTGTTCTCTCTCTCGCTGTGTCTCTCTCTGTCAAATAAATAAATAAAAATCTTTAAAAAATAAATAAATAAATAAATAAATAAATAAATAAATAAATAAAATCTTTTTAAAAAATAATAAATAAAAAAATAAAACAACAACGACAAGAACAACCTTAAGGTTTTTAAAACTTTTAAAAATATCACTGGAAGATTTCTGCTTAACTCTACCAAAATTATTTACTGTTCTTTCTATTTTTGCCATATCTTTATCACCTTCATTTTCATCTCTGACGTTCCTCTCACATCTCATGCATTTCTAGCTTCCTGACTAATCATGGGCTGATACGGAAATACGAAATACATCTTCAGAAATTCCTCCATTTTCTAAACACTGAAGATTATCTTATTTTATATACTCACCGTGATCCCTAAAATTTAATTTAACAAGAATGTGTTGATAGAAAGGATGCAAAAAGTAGGTTCTTTTGGAAAACTGCATCAATAAACTATCCTTGGACAGAGTCATCATAATGGCAGACATATTCTGGTCAGTGATTTGCAGTTTTGTAAAGTAGTGATGTAATAAAACTCCTGGATGTGGCTGTTCTAATGACAGGAAAAACTATGAAAATGAATCAAAAATAAATACCTAAATCTAGCAGCTTAAATAAATCAGCATGGAAGCTGAGATAAATGAACATAAAGACAGTCTAACATGATAACTCTTATGCTTTTGTATTGTTTGATACTCAGCAACTTGAGAAACTAGGAGTTTGTTTTGGAAAAACTCCCAGTAGCCTTTACGTAATTGTCCAGCCTGGATTATTTTTATTCCCATATTCATTGTCATCAGGATGTTATGATTCATATCGCTTCCTAACTTGCAGAGTATTGTATAGAGACTAGTTTTTCTCAGCAACATACTTGGCCTGTGATAGGTGCCTACGCTTGTTTGGAGTGCATATTAGCTTTATCTCCATTACACAAGGAACATCTTTATTATCAATTTATCAAATGTGAAGTACATTTCCTATGTGAGACTTAAGTGCTTAACTCTTGAAACATCACAGCAAAAAGATCATTGCGTGTGAAGATGTTTGCTCCATTTTTTTAGTTATTATGCAGCATAGATGCTGAAGGAGAAGAAGGGGCAAAATCCACATCTTGTCTCTGGTTTCCCTACTCCGGTAGTTCTTCATCTTAGCAGCACATTAGAATCACCTGTGGAGTCTTGAAAACTTTTTTTTTAAGATTTTATTTATTTTATCTTAGAGAAAGGGGGGTGGGGGAGGGGCAGAGGTCTCAAGAAGATTCTCAGCTGAGCATGGAGCCAGAAGCAGGGCTCAATCCCACAACCCTGAGATGGTGATCTGAGCTGAAACCAAGAGTCAGAGGCTTAACAGACTGAGCCGCCCAGGCGCCCCATGAGTCTTGAAAACTCTTGAACCCAGACTACAACCAAGTTAAATAGAATCTCTGGGGTGAGGCTCTAACATGAGTAGATTTTAAATCTCCCCAGATACGGACACCTGAGTGGCTCAGTCCGTTAAGCGTCTGCCTTCGGCTTAGGTCATGATCCCAGGGTCCTGAGAGAAAGTCCTGCATTGGGCTCCTTGCTCAGCAGGGAGCCTGCTTCTCCATCTCCCTCTACTGCTCCCCCTGCTCGTGCGCACTCTCTCTCTGACAAATAAATAAATAAAATCTTTAAAAAAAAAAAAAAAGCTTTAATCTTCCCAGATAATTCCAATATAAAACCAGCACTGTAGTCCAGTGGTTCTCAAATTTGAGCAGATGTCAGAATCATCTGGTGAGCTTCTTAAAACACATCCCTTGGCCACCCTGGGTTTCTCAGTAGGTCTCGCTGTAGACTGAGGATCTGTAGTTCTAGCAGATTCCCGGGTGATGCTGATATTGCTGATATCCCGAGATCACACTTTAAGAACTGTTGCCTTAGTCTTTTCCCCCCTTCTTTTCCACCTACACCATTTCACTTTGTTTTCAAGGTCCAGGTGAAATCTCCTTGTGTATGAAAATGTTACAAAGTTACTCTAGTCACACTGATTTCTGTTACACCTTTTATGTAGTAATTAATTACCTACTGCCTATGGCATCTCCTGAACCGCCTTTATTTATTTATATTTTTTAATGTTCACGTGTTTGTCTTGTCACCCCCACTATACTGTGCATCCTGTGCGCTGGAGAGAGAGATCCACGTTTTCCTGTGTTGCTTCACATTCACTCTGCTCCCGGCTTGGTGCCATAGACATGGCAGAGACTCACTAACTGGATGGATGGATGGATGGATGGTTGCGGTAGATTAATTGTGGATTAATTTCCTGACAGTTTCCTTTTTTCTGTTTCATGTTTATCAGATCTGAAGTCCCTTTAGAAATCATTGAATCTCTATGTCCTCCTGGGGCTCACCATTTACTTATTTGTAATGTAAGGAGGCTGGGCTAATTCCTATGGTTACAGAAAAATAACATCTTGCAGGGAAAAGAGCATAGGATTTGGAGTCAGGCCTGCATAAAGCCCACACATTTATATAGAATGGGTGATCAGAAACAAGTTACCCAAACAATTTGAGCTTTGCCGGCCTTATTTCTTTAATATGCGTAAGAGTAAAAGTCATCAAAGAAAAGATTTTATAGAAAGCACCTGGCAAAGGTCTTGACATTTGCTAGGCACTCATAATTATGAACTCTCTTGCTTCCATCAAAATTCTAACATCTATTTCCCCAAACCATGCATTTGGTGTTGGCTTACTTCAAACCATCAGGTGGACTTTTAGGAAATACCTTTTAAACTTCAATTATATGATTCTTTATTTAACTCCTTAGTTTCCTACTAGGGATCGGAGCTGGTGTGTTACTGTCCTTTGGAGGCCACAGCTCCACCTGTCAGCCTCCCACCCAGCTACCTTCCAGTCCCAGCCCCTGCTATTCTGGTGTATCCTTCAAACAACTCTGACCTGTCAGTGCGGCCCACTGACAACTCCACCCTGGGCATGATGCTTTGCTGTTTTAAGTCTCATGTTCCAGATCTGTGAAATCTGTGCTTGGTGTGGCCATGCGATAGAGGAAGCATGGGCTCTGGACCAGGAGGACCCGACTCTGAACCTGAGTTCTGCCATGAACAAGATGTTGGGCACTTAAGCTCTTTGGATCTCAGTCTTTAGCTATAAAAATGGTACTTGGACCAGAAAATCATAACCAACTGTCTTTAAGTCTTAAAATCCATGCCAAACACTGAGCTGAGTACATATTGATATCTCATTTCAGAACCTGTGAAGAAGAGACTGTGATTCTAGCATACAGATGAGGAAATTGGGCACAGAGAGGTTAGGTAACTGAGGTCATGTAGCTACTGAGTGGCTAGGATTTGTACCTGAGAACTTAAACTCTTGCCTTCCTTATTATCAGCCATTGCATTATTTCCTAGAATTATGAGAGTGCTCCCAGATTTAAAATATTATGATCATATGAGATTTGTTTCTTCCAACTAATACATGATAGGCAAGATGTGTATCATTTACCACTAGCATAGAGATCAAGAAATTGAGGCTTCAGTGAGAAAATTGAGGCTAAAAATGACATGAACTATAAAGAATAGATGGTGCTTATTTTCATGGAGTTTATAATCAAGAGATTGCACAAGAACGACAAACTTGTAATCAATATCGTGGGTGTCTTTAACAAGGTCCTTTAACGAAGTTATTTTATGAACTTCTTTGCATCTGTCTATGTAAAATCGAACATAGTTCAGCTGTTAAATTTCAGAAGCTCACGTAGACTACTCCACTTTTATGCACTTTTCCAGGTGTGTTTGTAATTTCAGAGATAATAGGGACTCTCAACTGGCTGCATTCTGTGTTCTAATAGAGTGACTGAAACAACAAGCTTACTGCCAAGGAATGATGTAGGTGGTGGGTTGATCAGAAGCATTAAGCATGTGGCTAATAAATGTGCTACCTATCTAATCTCTGCACATTTTTTTTTCAACTGTAGAATAAAGAACTAAAAACCAAGGTGGCGCTTCGGTCTGAAACACCTAGGACAACAGTATCTAAGGCTGTCTCTACAAGGTAAGGTTTTCCTTCCCTCACCGCCATCTGCCTTCACAGCTTCTGTTGGACATTCATTCATGAATGTTGACATTTATCCCACTTGAGAAATATTCCAATCTATTAATACTTACGTAGTAATTATTGGTTTACTGTCTGTTTCCCAGTTCTTGAGAAGAAGACCTGTGTTATTTGTTCATCATTGAATCCTCAAAGCCTAACATAGAAATACTTACTGAATAAATGAGTGAATAAATTTAGATATCTTTTCTTGCTTTGTGCCATAAAATAAGTCTAGTCTTGGCTTCAACACTTTCTCCAAGCAGCACACATCATTTCTTCTCTGTTGTCCTTGTTTCTCTGTTTACTCCTGTGTTCTGTAGCATTGATGAGCATATTAATTATAAATTGTTTGTATTTATTTAAATGTCCACGTCTGTATCTCAAACCAGGTAGATTGTCAATGTCAAGAAGGCAGGAGTAGTTCCTTGTATTTCACTTTATTTCCTAAATTGCTAAGGGCAAGTGTCTTCAGTAACTACCTAATAATGACTGAATCAAGCAATGATAATGGCCCATGACAGCAATCAAAATGATGGCTGAAACCATCAAAATCACTTTCTAATGGTGACAGAATCTGAAATGCCAAGTTGTAAAAAAAAAAACAAAAAAACTTCTGGGCTCAAATCTTATTTCCATAATACTCTGTGAAATTATCACTTAAAAGAAAACATAGTCTGTAATTACATGAATCATTTAAAAAGTGATTAAAAACTTCCTGTTCTAGCAGCTTTTGAATTTCCCAGTCTAGTCCCTCTAGGGCAAAAGCCTGTTTTCTGAAACTCACCTTGGTGCAGTGCCTGAGGTAGAAAATCAGGTCTGCTGTGATCAGCCTCAGTCCAGGAAATCAGGTAGATCTATCTTCCTGTTCAGAATTCCCTGCAGCCTTGCTTCACTTTGCTAAGGATGCATGTAATTAGAGACGAGATGAAGCCATTCTGAATCGAGGCTTCTAGAATCCTTGGGCTCCCAGAGGCTAAGTTATCAACTTTTTGGCCACTGGCCCTGCAACTTCCAATAAAGAAAAGAAACTAAGCCCCAGAAAGAGTAAAGGAGGAAGTGAATACCCACGATTCAGAAGCAGTGAGAGAAGAAGTCACTTGAGTGGGGGAAGAAATGAAGAGTCCAGAATAGAAGGGCAAGCATGACTTCCCAAGGGAAAGGAAGGGGATTGCTTTGTTGTTCCCTTACCAGATACCAGTCCCCTTGGGGTGGTAGGGCATGGTGGCCCTCCTCAGCTGTTTTGATCCTGTAGGGAGTGCAGCCAGAGTGGAGTAGAGGAGAGAGAGTCAGGTTGTCTCTAGATTGTAACTACTTCAGTATGGAATGTGGAAACTCTAGCCCGTGCAGAGGGAAGGTGCTGGAGAGAAGGACTTCTACCGCCAATTCTTTAGCTGTAGTAAATTAATTATTCAGGTCTTTTAGTTTTAAAGATATTTTTTTCTTCCTATCTCATCTTTGTAAGATAAAATATGGCCAATTGGCTGCTTTGAGGATGTAAGCAGTAGTATGGTTTGGGAAGTCTTGGGTTCGCCCATAGGCAATGGAATTATAACTCAAGGGAGAGACTGGAGTAGAAAAGTAGCTGGTAAGGGGGAAAATAATCATGTACACTTAAAGATTAATCCAGGCAAATCTCTTTCATCACCCATAAAATATAGCTCTATATCTCTCAGTAAGTACTACAAAGCAAGGTGTTTCCCTTGAGCATTAGAACAGAGAGATATTTCTTGAACACCGGAAGAAGTGTTTGCTGGAGATTCGGGGTCATGCTCTTAGACAACAACAACAGAACACACATAGAAGCCTGTGTGCGTGTGCGTGTGTGTGTGTGTGTATACTCACATATACATACATGTATATTTTAAATACTAGAATCACACACGTTGAGGAGAGAAGTTCAGACAGAACTGCAGTGTCCTGGCAGAAGGGTTGATTTGCTTCCTGTCTCCAAGTCACTCCAGTGTATGTCTTCACTCTGTGGAATGGCAGACACAGGCTCGCTCGCTCTCTCCCCTCCCCTCACTCTTCCTCACTCTTGTCCTACTACAACTAGCTGAATTGACATAAGGTTGATGCTTCCACATGTGATTCTAGTATGTCTCATGGGGAATTAGAGTCAGCCAATTAACCACCATATCTCTTAGGTTAAAGCAATTAGTGCAAACTGGGTAGTAGAGCGGTGGTGGAGATGGTAATCATGGCGATACAGCACTTACATCACGAACATTTAATGTGCTCGATTTCAATAATTGTATGGTCTTTTCTACAGTGAATTGAAGACTGTCAACACCACGCCCTATTTGATGTTGATTAGGCTCCGGAAATGAGCTGACTGGCTGAATATCTGAATGAGAAAGATTGCTACGTGGGTCTTATTTATTCCTCAAAACACAGCCTAAACTTGCATGCTGAAATGGCTCAATGCCAGCATTCAATGGAATGTACTATACATCAACAGTTTTGCAGGAAGATGACATTCCAGAAAATCAAACAAAATATATATTCAGGGGAAGGAACTCTTTCTTCAAAACTTACGAAATGGGTGAAGAGACCAGGGGCTTTCGATGGAAAATGAATTTTGCTTTAAACTTAAAAAAAAAGATCTGAATCTTTCTTGCAGATTTTTGCTGAAGGGAGTGGTTTAAGGTTGTTGACAGTGACTTTTTGATAGTGGTTTTTGTGTATATAAATGGAAGAGTATATGTGTGTATGTGTAAATGATATATTTTAAAGTTCACTTTGGATAATAAAAAAAATATCTTAACATGAATTTATAAATTCACCTCCTGACCCAGTGTTCATGGGAGAGTTACTGTATTATGGGCAGGAGAAGGAGTAGGTTCTGTTTAGCTAATTCCCCAACCCACATAACCCTCCAAAGTTGAGAATCGTGGCGTCTCACCACACCTGAGGAAGCCACTATTCTTCAGTTGGGATTGAAAATTGGTTGCTAGAGACAACCCACAAATAAGCACAAAGAAATGGAGCTTGTGGCTCTCTCTGGCTTCGTGACTAATTTTCTTTTCAAGATTCATTATTATCTGCGACGATCTTTGGAGGGAAGAATAGAAACACAATGCTGTCAGCTCATACCTCCATAAACATGCTGTCTGCAGCCAGGAAGACTCTGAATTCATGAATTGGAATTAAATGTCCAGTGCTTTGGTGAGAGCGTATTTACATTTTGATATGGGCATTCATCACAGGTGGAGTCTGGGATTGCTGTGAGGAAAACCAGACTCTGATTTGCAGAAATGCAAACATGTTGACCCTCCAGAAGAGAACACACTTCAACTAAAGGAATAATGGGCAGCCTTAGTCCCACTGAAGGCTGAATTGCTTGTAAGCCTTTTGATGGTCCTCTCGGGTGTAGGACTGTAAACATTTTCTCAGGAAAGATGCTGGAAGTCTTTCAATGTGGAATGTGAAATAGCAGTGTTATCTATGAAATATTTAAAAATACATACAAATGAGATAAAGTAATGTATTTATAAATTTATCAAAGTACTGTAATCCTTGGGGCACCTGGGTGGCTCAGTCAGTTAAGCATCTGCTTTTGGCTCGGGTCATGATCTCAGGGTCCTGGGATCTTCCTCTGTCCTCTGCCTCCTCCCCACCGCTCATACTCTGTCTCTCCCTCTCTCTCAAATAAATATTTTTTAAAGTACTGTAATCCTTGAAATGTATGTGTGCATTTCATGCTTCACGTTTTTATTGCTTGCTAGTTTTTCAGCTGTAGTTATCGAATAACATTTATGGCACAGTTCCTATACCAGGAACAATTCTAAGTACTTTACCTGTATTAATTACTTTAATCTTCCCAATAGGCCTCAAAAGCAGGTCATATTATTACTCCATCTTCTAGGGGTGGGTACTGTGAGGTCCAGGACTTTTCCCTGCTGCTAATGATGGAGCAAGGATTGGGACCTCTGACTTGGCTATCAATAGTCCTTCTATCTGCTCACTTGGTGGTCTGAGATATTTCCACAATTTGGAAATACCTCTTTTTGCTCCTTTAAAAACACAGCTTCCGGGCGCCTGGGTGGCTCAGTTGGTTAAGCGACTGCCTTCGGCTCAGGTCATGATCCTGGAGTCCCTGGATCGAGTCCCATATCGGGCTCCCTGCTCGGCAGGGAGTCTGCTTCTCCCTCTGACCCTCCCCCCTCTCATGTACTTGCTCTCTCTCATTCTCTCTCTCTCAAATAAATAAATAAAATCTTTAAAAAAAAAAATTTAAAAAAAAATAAAAAAAAATAAAAAAATAAAAAAATAAAAACACAGCTTCCTTGTTGACTATGTGCATTATCCCACAAATGACACTCAGAAATAACCCTGACTCATAAAGTAAATATTTTGCTACAATTAAGTTGGCCTTTCACCTGTTGGATTACCCTCATGCAAACTTAATTCAGAAAAACTTCCCTGCTAAAAATCTTCTAATTCTACATTTATTACCATGACCTTATGCCACATGGAAGATTTTTTGGTAGTATATTTTCAGGCACATTTGTAGGAGATTGGGATCATGAACTCTGTCAAGTATTTGCAGTGTGGTAGGCGAATTTGCCTTTCACCTGGAGACTACTTAGGTTTCGTTTTACACCCCAATCACCATGCAGGATGGTAATAAATGTGAGAGTTTGGAATGGATCCATCTAACTGAGCTAACAACTAGAATGATTCCCATTAGAATAATGTACTCTAGAGTCAAAAATGGGAAGACACTGTTGGATTTAATTTAGGTTTAACTCTGCTCATTTTTGAACATGGAAGTCTACTGGACGTGATACAGCTAGGACCTGGTCATGTGCTCTCCACGTTCACCCTGGAATGGCCTTTGGATTTCCTGAGAATAAGAACAAACAGTTTCAGAAGCTTAAAAAGGTTTGGACTCTTCAAATACGAAAGTATGTTTTTAGTAGCATCAGCAATATCATTTATTTGTCATATGTGGATTATGTCCTCTATCTTTATTTCAGCTTTTATGATTTGGAATGTTTTTTGAATAAATATTTCTGAGCGATGAAACAAATGATCATAGTGAAGAATAAAAAGCATTAACCTAAAAGTAGTACAACAAGAGAAATACAGGAAAAGAAAAACCAGTTTAGTTGTAGTCTAAATAATTGTCCTTATAATTAGACTAATCAATATATCAGATAAGAAGGTCTGAGGTGGATCTTGAAGTGAATACAGGAAGGTGGAAAATAAAAAGAAACTTTGTTTCACTTTGATTACATATTGTTACAAATTATCATTAAGAAACGTTTAAGCAACAACAAAATGTCTAAACAATTGGTATAATACATACATCTTTTGAATAATTGCTTATGGTATGCCTTACAATAAAATTTATATCATATTTTGTTTATTTTTTGTTCTCATTTCTTTTTACATGAAAATTATTACACATAAGTGAATTAAGTCATTTTTATTTGATTGTTTATGACAATATAACCCATAGTAAATGGATTGTTTTTGCCAGTGAACAGATATTTAGATAGCTCCCTGAGTTTTTCTGTTAATTTTCCCTGGATCCAAATTAATGGAAAAAGTAATCTATTAAGTTTTTATCCTGAATTTGAAAAAATAATAGCATTATTATAAAATTAAGAACAAACACACTTCTCAAACATTTCATTTCTTTATTTTGAAAATATTTACCTCTCCTCTGAGCTGGGAATAATTAGAGAATCCTATCAATATTGAAGTAGGGACCCAATCCATCAGGAGCTGAAAATTCCTCACTAATGTTAGCATTATCACTCCCGCCCCCCACTTCCTCCCTTCTGTACTTCCTTCTTTCTTTTATTTTTTTAGTGGGAAATATTCAAGATGCAATAAAGATTTAAATAATCATATTTAATCGCTTTATTATTAAAGTATATACTTATAAGTGTTAAAAATTGAACTAGAATTACAGAAAGTTGGGATTTATCCTAAGCATGCAAGGTTGTTTTATCATTTGAAAATCAATGTAATTAACCATATATACATAATAAAGAAAAACCATATAATTGTTTTAGTAAGTGAAGGAAAGTATTTGATAAAATTCAGCACTCATTCATAATAAAAACTCAGCTAAAATAAAAAGACTGGCCTTACTATGTGGAACAACCAAATCATATGCTAAAGGTGAGAATACAAATACGGTAGAAGCACTTGGGGAAACAGGTTGTTTCTTTAAAAGTTAAATATACACCTGCCATATGACCTAGCCACTCCATTCTTCAGTTTGTTGTTGCTGTTGTTTTGTTTTTTTACCAAGAGAAACAACAGCTTCTGTCCACATAATAATGTGTATCTGAATTTTCATGGCAATTTTGTTTGTAATAGCCAAAAACTGAAAACAAAACAGATGTCCATTAACAGGTGAACAGGTAAACAAAATGCGGTACATCCATACTTTAGAATATAACTCAATAAAAAGAAACAAAAAGCACAAACAAATATATACAACAATGGATAACCATTATCCGTAGTGAAAGAATCTAGAGGAAAAAGGACATAATGTGTGATTCCAGAGGGTCAGAGAGCAAATCAGTATTTGCCTGGGGACACGAGAGAAGAGTGCAGGGGAGTACAGAGAAACATAGGGAGGGAGTAGAAATGTCCAGTGTGTTGATATTGGTGATGTCATGGATGTGTTCCATGACAAAATCAATACCTTGTACAATTTAAATATTTACCTCAATAAAATAGTAAAAAAAATTTTTAAGTTGACACTATGTTATTCTATAGTCACCCAATCAGGTTCTCACATAAGATTCATTCATTCTTTTACTTTCAACAAATATTTTATTGAGTGCCCTCTATTTGCCAGGCACTGTTCTAAATGCCAGGGGTATGACAGTGGAGAAAGAAAAGGGCATGCGTGTGTCAGGGAAGAATGAAAAAGGAAAAATCTCTACCTTCACGTAAATATATTCTAGGGACAAAAAACAGATAATAAAGTCAGAGACGTCCCATGGACTGTGAAGAAAAATCAAGCCGAACACAGGGGTCAGGAGTTACCAGGGGGAAGGGTTGTGGTTGCAATTTTAAACTGGGTGATCATTTTAAACGTGGTAACTATGGCTTGGTAATTTAAAGAGGATAGTCACTTTATTTTTTTTAAGATTTTATTTATTTATTTGTCAGAGAGAGAGCACAAGCAGGGGGGGCAGCAGGCAGAGGGAGAAGCAGACTCCCCGCCGAGCAGGGAGCCCGATGTGGGACTGGAGCCCGATGTGGGACTCGATCCCAGGACCCCGGGATCATGACCTGAGCCGAAGGCAGACGCTTAACTGACTGAGCCACCCAGGCGTCCCAGGATAGTTATTTTAAATAAGGCCTCTCTCTTTCGAGGTAACATTTAAGCACAAACAGAAAGAAGGCTAAGAAAGTGACCAAACGAAGGTGTTGTTATTTGGTGGAGGAGGGGCCCAGGAAGAGGCGGGCACAGGTGTGGAGGCTCCAGAGGACAGGCAGACCAGGTGTGTCCCCGAAGAGCCGGGACATCAGTGCGGCTGGACTGGCAGGTGAAGAATAAGTCCTAATATTGTCTAAATCATTTTCCATGCAACATATTCTTTCACGTATCCCTTGTATAAATCATTCCTTTTATTTGAATAATAAATTATCCTTCCAGTTCTTTGAATTCTGAGCAGCGGTAAGCTAATGAGTTTTAGGAAACTGTATCTCGGTTCCTGTTTGTCTATGTTTTCCTAACATACTGACAAAGCCCATGTTTTCTGGAAGGTACAGTGAAGGGAAAACTCTTAAAAGGTTCAGCCGAGTCGTCTTATTTTGACTTTATCCTCTTTTTTTTTTTAAGATTTTTTTATTTTTATTTATTTGACAGACACAGCGCGAGAGAGGGAACGCAAGCAGGGGGAGTGGGAGAGGGAGAAGCAGGCTCCCCGCTGAGCGGGGAGCCCGATGCGGGGCTCGATCCCAGGACCCTGGGACCATGACCCTAGCCGAAGGCAGACGCTTAACGACTGAGCCACCCAGGCGCCCCTTGACTTTACACTCCCTGCCTAGAGGACTCATGAGGAACTGCTCTTGGAAGTCAAGTGAGGAGAGGGTCCAGGAAGTTAGGTAATGTGTATTCATAATCCAATAATTAGCACGATTCCAAATCCTCCTTCTGCTTCATTTTTTTTCATCAGTGAATGAGTCATGATATAAATTTCTCTGGAGAATCAAGCAAACAGATTGAAGTTGTCTGCTATCAACCTCACTGCTGCTTTTTTTTTTTTTTAATCTTTCTGGTAAGGAAGAGTCATTTTCTCAGAGACCTACAAAAATGATTTAAAGCTTTGATAATTTCAACTATCTGATTATTATCACAAAACATTTCTAATACCTATACTATCACCTTAGTCAAATTATAATTTGTGTGTTGGCTTCGTAAAGCATAACGTAAGTCCCCTAAATGAGTTTCTAACAGAAGAGCAATGCTCACGGTCTTAGAATTTTATTTATTTTTTAAAAAGATTTATTTATCTGATAGCGAGAGATAGCATGAGCAGGGGAAGTGGCAGAGGGAAAGGGGAAGCAGACTCCCCACTGACCACGGAACCTGATGTGGGGCTCCATCCCAGGACGCTGGTCATGACCAGAGCCAAAACCAAGTGTGGGACACTTAACCAAGTGAGCCACCCAGGCGCCCCTAGAATTAGAATTTTATATTAGAAATGAAATTCTTCTTGGTATGAGAGAGTGAAAAATCCAAATACCTTAGTTTTTTAAAAGAGCTCTCTTTTCCTCATTAAAAACAATGAATGTCAAGATCGACTTTTTTCCGTCCCTCAATATGGAGCATGCTAGGACTATTTAAGAATCCTATAAAACCATTAGGAAAAGCAAGTTCTTAACGACTTGTCATAATTTTTTTAAAAAGATTTGATTTATTTATTTGACAGAGAGCAAGACAGCGAGAGAGGGAACACAGCAGGGGGAGTGGGAGAGGGAGAAGCAGGCTTCCCGCATAGCAGGGAGCCCAATGTGGGACTTGATCCCAAGACTCTGGGATCATGACCTGAGCCGAAGGCAGACGCCCAACAGCTGAGCCACCCAGGCGACCCTCTTGTCATAAATTATTTAAGATGAACCCAGGGGGCAAAGGTTCTGCCTATGTAAAACAGCATTATTGCTACCAGGGAGCAAAGTTGAAAGCATGGTGTCAAAGATTTATTTGCCTGCAGTGGGAGAGTTGTTTATCTTTAAATTAAAAACTCATCATTATCTTGGCGAAGACTAAGTAACATATGGAATGAGAGCAACTCTGGGAAAAAGGCAGCCTTTGCAAAGGAATATTTAAAAGGAAGCGTATGGTTGTGGTCTTGAATTGGCCTTGAACATCAGTCCTTTCACCAGTCTGGGACTAAGGAAGTTACCATCACTTGCCTCAGCATTTTATTATGGGGAAGAAAAAGGCTATAATATACCAAGGTGCTTATGCATCATAGAATACTTTAACATGTGAACTGCTAATTCTATACATGTATCCTTCAAAATTATTAGAATATTTTCCTTGCACAGTCCAGTTTTTAAGCCAATAATAAATGAAAAATTTTAGAGGGATGGATAAAAATAACTTGGCTAAATCCAAATCACTTCTTAGTTCCTAGTTCCTAAGGGATACCATTTTAAATGTGAAACAAGTTCCGTGTTGAAACCAATTTAACACTCAACTTCAGCACAGAAATACGTTTGCTTTGAGCACACAAAATAATTGATAAAAATGCATTTTTATTCTTGAAAAATGTGCAGAAACCATCACTGAATACAGTTCACCACCATAGTATTCAAACCCAGACACCACAAAATCATTGGATGCTATGATTTCTGAAGCCACTAGAACTTTGGTACAACAAAACAATGATCCAACAGTGTTTGTCAGGCACCACAGTCCACTCAGGGGCACATAGAATAAAAACTCCATGTTTAAGGTTTTAATTTACATTCATAGCACTAGACAAAACAGATCTGTGGAGATGACAGACAAAACAATCAAAAGTGCTTAGCCCAAAAATGAGAATAATATCACTTAAAGGTAGACTGTTGGAATACAGTGAAGCACTTCAGTGTCACGTTAGAACATTGTCTATTTTTAACACAGTAAGCAAGATAACTTATTTCTCTTGGGTAATTTCAGATGCAGTCAGTATCTTTTACAAGGCAATGGACACAAAAGCCCTATTTGTACAAGGAGGATTTGACCACGTTGTAATATACTATCTAGAATGCAATTGGACTCCTTAGAATACCAAATGACATACAAAATGAGATAGAACTCATATTTTTCAATAACTTCAGATATATTAAACATTTTCCATCAAATACAATGACCTCAAATTGCTAACCATCGATTGCTTCCAATACCCACTACTAAATTTAGTGTTTTGTCCCTGCTATGTCCTTTCTCCTCATAAGTGGTTTAAATTACTGTAATTTTTTATTATTCTTAGCTTGTGATAATAGTGCCTGTTTAGGAAATGGAACATAATTTACAAACCAATTTCTTAGATTCTCCTCTGAGCCTGACATGAACCCTATGGGGGCACACAGGGTTTATACACTCCAAATGAGAAGAAGCCACTAAGATATTTAATGACATACTCATGGTCCCCAAATTGTTCTTTTTGGCCACTTTCCTTTCTATAATACTAAGCTTCCTCTCAAAGAGCATTTGGAAAAATAACCTGGAGAATAAAAGAGTAACTATAAGAATATGTTAATACTTTACTAAGGACAGACACCATTTTGATGTTCCAGCAGACATATGGACAAGAGCCATTGATTAAATAAGGGATCCATTAGGTTAAAGACAGACATGCTTGCTTCTACAAAATTTGCTAATGATGCTTAAAGACTAAATCACCTGAGGGATATTAGCCATGATTTCCATGACCTGTTGGAAAGAAAAGGAACTGGGAAACAAATTCAAATGACTCAATCCAAAGATGATTCCTTTGTATATTTTTTTCTTCAAAAGCTGACACCCTTTTAAATAACCCCACTATTTTGTTGCTAATGTTTTTGCTTGTTTTTTTTTTCTCTGTATATATGAAGCTAGAAAATATCTCAACCACACACTGTTGGTAAAAGGAGATCTGCAGAGAAGCATCTTTGTGATTCTACTCCTTAAAAAGTTAGTCAAAGTGCAATTTATGAGAAAATTAAATTCAGATAGAGCAAACAAAATGTTTCAAAGTCTCCCACATTTTGATGACACTAATGAAATATTTGGTGTTTAAATGTTTTTATTAGCTTAGTTCTAAGGGTATAAACTTCCACTTAATAGATAAAAATGATGGATAAAAATTAGCCTTGGATCTAGTTACAAAAACTCTTCTTGTTACTAATTCTTCTTCGTTTTCTACCTAAAAATCAACCTCAAAATACATGGTCTTCTCTGTGTTCTGCAATATTTACGAACACTATTCAGACTACGTTGAACTCTAACCTCTCTTTATAGTCCTTCCTTAACAATGTCATCATGATTGGGTCTCCACCCAAAAATTCTAAGGCAATAAATTCCTAAAATTCCCTAGATTTCTAACAATAATTTTTATCAGTCCTACCTTATGAGACAAATATCTTCATGGATTTATAAAGCACTGAAACAATAGTCATCTCAGATAATACTCTATTTCTACTTGCCATGTTTAGGAGCTCAGCACTCTCCCCAGAAATAAGTTTATATTATATTGGTCAAAGAGCAAGAAGAAAATACAGTTTTTGGTGAATTTTCATATAGTTTTGCAAATATAGACAGCATCTTGGCATCTTTAAAGATCATAAAGCTTTCCTTAAAATATTCACATACACTAGCCTTTTTTTGATGCTTTAGAGCTTGGTGGTACCGGGTGAAAGACAACTTTTCCATCCCTTTGGCTAACATCAGCTCTCAGATCTCTCTTTTAGAGAGTTAAGTATCTTAGGAAACCAAAAACTTCAGTATTATCTCTTTACAGTTTAAGTTTGAGATTATAACTCCAACATTCTTTATGGATGAGAATTTTCCCTCAGTGTTTTAGTACATACTAAAAGCATATGTACCCTTTCTTAAAGTGAACAGAGATACAGAACAGTGAATAATTTTGTGTCATGGACACTGGTTCCAGGTTTCCACTATACCTAGTTATTCACTATTACACATATTGCTTCTCTTTCTAGCTGATGAGTGTATATATGAGCTTCATCAAATTTGTTGATTTCCAGTTGATTCAATTTATAGTTTATAGAATATTTTGGCTGTTATTAATTTATTGTTTAATATAGTCACGTACTTCTCTATATTCAAGCTTCTCTTTCTTACAAAGGAGATAAGAAAGGTCTGATTAAAACCCTTGCCCAGGGGCTCCTGAGTGGCTCAGTCGTTAAGCGTCTGCCTTCGGCTAGGGTCATGGTCCCAGGGTCCTGGGATCGAGCCCCGCATCGGGCTCCCTGCTCTGCGGGAAGCCTGCTTCTCCCTCTCCCTCTCCCCCTGTTTGTGTTCCCTATCTCACTGTGTCTCTCTCTGTTAAATAAATTAAAAACTTAAAAAATAAATAAATAAAATAAAACCCTTGCCCAGTTGATTTTACCTGTACAGGTTGGCAGAGAATAACATACGCAGGAAGCATAACAAAGACACCCACTAATACATAGAATGGCCCATCTGGTGAAAAACAACAGATGAAATATTTACTTTAGAAAATGCTGGTTTTGAATTTTTTGCAATGTATACCTGATACTATGGAAATGATAGCAAATCAACTCAAGTGGTGACTTGCAAGAATTCTAAAACTTATGTTGAGACCCACAAGCTCAATTCTTAGCATTTCGCATTTTCTCTGTCAATTCATGACTCGTGACCCTCCTTCATACCAAGACAAACATGTTTTCTCAGCTATTTTTTGATACATTTTCAAAGGACTTTTCTTTTTCTGTATCAAAGAGTAACCTTGTACCTACTCACAGTTGAGTCTCAAGCCATGCCCACTCCCACTCTGTGAGAAGCTTAGGAAACCAAGAGATGGTGGTAATCATCCAATAACATCCTGTCCCCTTGCTGAAGATACCAGAATGCCTTTAGCTCCATTAGTGTCTCTGCGAGGACTTCCTCGAAGATGATATAATAGGAGATGAGCTATGTGGTTAGAGACAAATTTGGTCATAGAGGTACTTGAGGCACTGTGTTAGAGCAATGTAAACATCAAACTAGTGTAAGCACTCCAGAAATGATTTCTATATCGGAAAGGAATTTCATGCACATTTTAAATATTTCCCCAAAAGACAATATGGTTTACCAAAGCATTTGGGAGATAAGTAACAGGATATATCTTGGCTAAAAATACATGCTGTTTTGGGTTAAAGGAGGTATGCAATTCTTTAAAGCAGTCTGTACACTTTATGTTCCCAAATCAATTTGAAACTGTAAAATGAATTATATAATAATTAATTCTGAAATAATAAGTGAAGGAATTTCCAGTAATGGTGACATAGAATTTGGGATCAGATGTCAAACTTGACAGAGAAAATATTTTCTTAGATCAAGTATTTATTTATAAGTAGAATACTGTTTTAAATTAGTTTTCTTGTCTTCTTTAAATTTCATTCCTCTTGAGATTGTTGCCCAATAATTGTTATTTTTATAGGCAGAGTTCTATAATTATAGGCATCATCACCCTCTGCTTCATGCTACAGCTATCAAATAATAATCTTAAAATATACCCTGAAATAAATGCTCGTTGAATAACTAGCAATGACAGAATCTTGGCAAAAGTCAGTCAAACATATAACTGGAAAAAGAGTAGAAACAACAACAACAAAAAAAATCCAAAACAGAAAACCTTTAGGATTTCATAAAGGCTAAACATTCCCTATCATGGGAATGCCAGAGACATCACAATTTGAATCCAAAGGAGAGTTGATAAAATAACCAGAGAAGTTTACCAAATTTTGCCACAGCAATGATTATATTGTTTCTGCTCACTTTTCTTTCAGTCAAAACATCTTAGGTGTTAGCTAACAGATTTCTATCTTCATGGCTCAGGCACTGACGTCATGAAGCACATCATAGATAAAAACAGCATTGGAGGGAACACCCAAGCATGATGGATCCTAGAAGCTGGCATTATGTTTCCAAAGTCAGAGGAACCAAGCAGTTCACAGTGAGAATTTTGCAAGAACATTTTAGACAATCTCTTGGATCTGTGTTCCTAATATGGATTCTATACCAGACGTAGACTGTAGAGAGACGTTTGGGGGGGCGGTGGATAGGGGGACTGGGATTTAGGGTTTCTAATGTTTGTAATTTAAAAATATGCCTAGAGTATGGAAGAATGAAGTTTAATTGGCAAAATTTTATAGGAAGAACCATCTTATCATGATAAAAAGAGAAAACTTGAAGCATGATGCCTTTGTTAATGATAAAACTGAAATATTTAAATAATAGTTTAATAGGAGTTGCTTATGCTTATCAAAAACTAAGATAAAAAAAACAACGTAGTATCACTTCAGACACAATAATAAGAATAAGCGAATGGACAATCTTTTTGTAATGATTTTTAAAAAGAAAAGGCAGTTTTATATGAAAAAATAAAGTGATTAACCACATTTTTAGAGAGAAAAGACACAGCTCCACTCCTGTCCTATCCCCAAATATAGTTCAAATGTGGGTATTCTGCCTTAGGCAAATGAAAACAAATGTGAAATATACTGTAATATGGCATGAGGTATCATCAAATTTTATGTGATGAATAACGTGAAAACTCAAGAGTGACCATAAAATCAATCCATCATCCTGAAGTTGATCTACAAAGTGACACACCTGTATTTTTGCAATTGATGCAAAGTCAGGGGTGGGTGTGGAGAGTAGAAGTGTGATTTAGAGTTTCCAGTGTTTTTGTAAATTAAAAAGAAACCCACAATTATTTGTCACTTTTTGTTTTCATATCACTGACATATTTTATCTAAAAACAATTAACCTAAACAGTTTTTCTTGACTGCATTTTTAAAGACATAGTTAATAAATGACAATCTTTAATTTCCCCTTGTGACCATTTACTAAGAAAAATGAAATGTGAAACTGAACACTGAACCGATTTCCAAAATTTTGTTTGGAAAGGGAAACCTCTGGAGACTCTCTTAATCCCAACTGATAATGTCAACTTCTAATTGGCTTGAGTGAAATTTGGCTAAATGATTCTTCCAGACATCTGTAACAGACACATTTAATTTCATTTGTCCAAATGCCATGTTTTCATACTTTCATTTTTCTCCTAGGGCATTTCTCTTGTACTTTGTTGTTTACAGTCCTGTTCTTGTCTATCTGCCATTTATTAAGAATATAAAAATGACATTAATATACAATCTCCCACATTTTAACAGAAGTCTGATTCACAATCTCATAACCTTACCAGTATTTGAGTCACCCTAGGACAGCTTATTGGGTGTATATAGTAATGTCATTACTAATGATCCATTTAGGATTCTTGATTGTATCCTCAGTTTTAGCTAATATGCTCCCCCAATGCAAAACTAAAAGTACAAATCAAACTCTATATAAGAAGTAAATCCAATCTTTAAAAAAAAAAAATTGTCTTTCTATATTCTCCCTTTAGTGGCCTATTCCTTTTCCCCATGTGACATGGTCATTTTTGTTCTGATTTAAAACTCACTGATATCATCTTGAATACTTTCTTATATACTCATCTTCTTCATAAAAAAAAACACAAAAAACAACAATAACAACAACAAATTGAGCATCCATGACCATGAGATCACATTAGGAAATCTCTGATCTTGTTTGGAGGGCGCCTCAGAGACAACTGGTCAATTCTTTTGAACACTGTTGATATTCTGGTTTCTCAAAATAGATTTTTCTGGAAGAAAAAGAAAAACATGCCATTATGCATGGTCTACTTACAACAATTTTGTGGTTTGTCGCTGTTTTTTGGAAGTAATATTTGGGTGGGGTTTTTGATGATCAGTTCCTACGTAGGGTCTAGCAACCGCATTTCTTCTCTGCTGGTTTTTCCCCATCTAGCTTTCCAGAGTCTCCACCATTGACAGTGTCGGGGACCTGTGTCTTCTCTACACACTGTTCCATTCGCTTCATGATTAAGTCCAGAAGGGTTTCCACAGCTTTCTCCACATTCTGGCCAGTCGCGGCACTTGTTTCAAAATATGGCATGCTTGCATCGAAGAGAGGACACATATTTTTGAGAGGAAGAAATCAGAAAAGACACAACAAGATGTACAAATGAGTAACACAGGCAAAAACATGGCTGGCTGAGAGATGGTGAAATAATCACGGTTTAGCCCACTGAGTTGGAAAGCATCTTGTTTTTTCTCAGTGAGTAAAAATTGATGGGCTGCTTTCTCGTATGGGTATAACCGATTTTATGGACAAGGAAACGGATATAGGAGGTACTTAGGCATTTGAAGCTAAGGCATTATCATTGTTTCACAAAAAAATTAAGAGGGTAGAAATACCTAAACTAGTGATAAATCTTACCATTAAAATATCACTTCCCTTCTAATCAATTATCTGGAAATTCGACTTAGAAATTAAGCAGGCACTGAATAGGAGATACATGTAAATAGTCTATGGAATCAAAAGTTACACATTTTTAAAGCTCTCAAGGAAAAGTCTTCCAGAAGAAATTGGCAGGTATGATGAAACTGCTTTAAATTTAAAGTCTGTGTTGGCAGTCAACTTATCATTGTAGGAGGGTATTTAATTTTTTTTTTTTAATCTGCCACTTAGGCTCAGCTAGGATGAGGATTGCAGTATCATGTCCTGGTCAGGTGTTAGTTCTTAGAGTTTTACAGCTCTTAGTGGAAAGGCAATAAACTATCATGTTGGAGATCATGAGCTCTGATCTCAGACTGCCTGAGTTGAATTCAAGCTCTGCTACTTACTAGCTACATGGCCTCCCATCAGTTACTTAATCCTTCTATGCCTCAACTCTTCGTATATAAAATGGGATGACTCTAGCTCCCCTATGTATGATTATGGGGGGTTAAATGAGTTAAAGTCTAGGGACAGTTGTTAGCACCTAAGTATTCAGCAAATGTTAGCTGCTATTACTAGTAAGGACTTGATTTAAAAGATCACATACATTCCCCTGGAAGATCGTTTTCATTCATGCGCCATTACTGATTCAAGGGGATTCCTCCCAGCATCAACCTCATGTTCCTGCTCCATTACTAAGTAGCAGTGTGCAAGGTCAGATGACATCTCCGTGTCAATGACTTACCCGTATTTGTCAGCCAGGTCCCGCGCTTGCCTTTCATTGACTTCCCTCTGGTCTGGCAGGTCTGCCTTGTTGCCAATTAATACTATATCTGGATTTTCACAATAAGCATTTGCTTGCAGTTGGCCTTAGGAAGAAAGCAGATGGACCGAGCACGTTAGTTATAAACAAGTAATGTCAAATGACTGCTCATACTTTGAGTTCCTTTTCTTTTTTTCATACTTCAAATTCCTAATTTAATTGTTCACCTCCAGCATGGCTGCTTGCTAGTTATATCATATTAGTCAAGTTACTTCACTTTACTCAACTGCAGCTTCCTCATCTATAAAATGAATGAAGATGATGCCTCAAAAATTGCAGATTGTGAATATGAATAATGATAGATATGAAGCACCTAGATGATCACCTATCAGTACTCTTGAATACCTGGGGACATGTCCTCCAAGATGGACATACTGCTTCAGACTATTTGTTCTTCAAATATATGTAGAGATAATAGAACAGGAATTTTAAGTGTGTAAGTTTGCTCTTTCCTTTAAGAGGCTGCTACATTTTTTTTTAAGTGGGCTCCACACCCAACATGGAGCCCAATGCAGGGCTTGAACTCATGAACCTGAGATCAAGACCTGAGCTGAGATCAAGGGTCAGATCTTAACTGACTGAGCCAACCAGGTGCCCCACGGCAGCTACATTTCTATCTCCTGAAGTCCAAAGTGAAGACCTATTAGAATAGAATGTTTCCGAACCACCACAAATTTATGCAGAAACAATTTTAAGACAGGTGATTGTTTTTCTTTTTCTCCAGGATACACTGTGCAAAAGAGAGAAGAAAGAGGGAGAGAAGGTGGGAGGGATGGAAGGAAAGAAGGAAGGATGAAGAAGGGTTGGGGGAGGGAGGGAACAAGGAAGGAAGGAAGGAAAGAAGGAAGGAAATGATAAAAAATCTGTCAACCCACATTTTTGAAGTTATGGGGATTACTTTAATTTCTATTTCAAGGCATGCTGTATGCAACTTTGCTGAGGAGGACGACAAGGCTTACCCTTTAACACTGATTATTTGGGTGTTAAAAATTGAAGTGTTATGAGACATGCCAATTAATTATCTTAAATCCCAATAGTATTCTTCTGGATCTTTTTTTAAATAAGGAAGAATTTTATCTGCTTTGATAAAGAATGAACAAATCATTCTCTGAAAGAATCTAATAATCTTATTATCTCTTTATCTCCTCAGAATCTAATAATACCACCAAAATTTAGAGAAAGAAATACAATAATAAAAGGAAATAGAGATAAATCCTAGGATAAACACTCAGTTGGGAGAACCAACGAAGGAAGTCAGAATTTGTTGATATTTGTCCCCATGGTAGCAACTGTATTATTGAACTAACTTTTAAAGCAGTTATATGTATTAATTATAAATATATAATAATAAGAAATACATGTTTTTTGAGTATCTGTTCTGTGCCAGACACTAATCCCAGCTTTGGGTTATTGCGATGGAACAAAGCCAACAAAGTCTGTACTTTGATAGAGCTCACTTTCTAGTGGCAGAGAGTCAAAAGGACAAGTAAGCAAAGAAATACATATGTCAGGTGGTGGCAGTGATAAAAGGGAATATAAAGTGTACTGAGGAGATACAAAGTAGTGAAGCATACTAGTTTATTTTTTAAAGATTTTATTTATTTGAGAGAAAGTATGCATGTGCCCGCGCGCACACAAGCGGAGGGGAGGGGCAAAGGGAGAGGGAGAAGCAGACTCCCCCCTGAGCCCAATGCGGGGCTCGATCCCAGGACCCTGAGATCATGACGGGAGCGGAAGGCAGACGCTTAACCGACACGGAGCCAGCCAGGCACCCTGAAGCATACTAGTTTAGACAGGTGGTCAGGGAAGGCTTCTTCCAAGAGGTAAAGTTTGAACAAACCCTTGAAGGAAGTGAGAGAACTGTCACACTCCATAAATGGGAGAAGAGAGATTGAGGCAGAGAAAATCAGAATGTACAAAAGCCACAAAGTAGGGAATGTGCCTTTTGTCCTGGGAATAGCAGGAGAGACGTTTGGTGGGAGGCCAGTGAGCTGGGACAGATGAAGAGTAAATTACACAGGAATCTAAGGCCTTATCACCAAGGCCTTACAGGTAAGTGGAGGATTCTGGATTTTATTCCAAGTGAGTTGGGAGGTCCCAGAGGGACTCTGAGCAGGGGAATAACGTGATCCAGTGTTTTTTTTTTTTAAAGATTTATTTATTTATTTATTTGAGGGAGAGAGAGAACGAGTGGGGGGAGGGGCAGAAGGAGAGAGAATCTTAAGCAGACTCCCCACTGAGCGAGGAGCCTGACTCGGGGCTCAATCCCATGACCCCAAGATTATGACCTGAGCTGAAATCAAGAGTCGGATGTCCAGGGCGCCTGGGTGGCTCAGTTGGTTAAGCGACAGCCTTCGGCTCAGGTCATGATCCTGGAGTCCCGGGATCGAGTCCCGCATCGGGCTCCCTGCTCGGCAGGGAGTCTGCTTCTCCCTCTGACCCTCCCCCCTCTCATGTGCTCTCTCTCTCTCATTCTCTCTCTCTCAAATAAATAAATAAAATCTTTAAAAAAAAAAAAAAGGAGTCGGATGTCCAACCGACTGAGCCACCCCAGTGCCCCAGTACAATCCAATTTTTAAAAAATATCCCCCTGGCCACAGACTGCCCCAACAAATCTAGAAATGGCAAGCCTATCACCAGTCCATAGGACTGCTCATATATCCCATTAGGATAAAAATTCTTAGGTATAATAAAAATGCAAATCAAGTATTCCCTTTAGTACTACACAATTTTTAGAAAAGGAAAATCAAATACTACTTTCCTATGCTGACATAGATCAATCTGTCTTCAATAACTGACTGGGCTACTTTTAACTTATGTCTAAATTGTAAGATTTTTCATTTTAAGTCTTCCTTACATTTGAACTTTTTTTTTCCAAAAAAGTAAAATTTCAATGTGAGCTGATTGACACACTGACCTTATCTTCATGTGGCTGGTCTGCTCTGGAGCAGTTTCTCACCAAATTAACCATCCGTTAATTGATCCATTAGTTAACCGGTGCGCAAGGGCATACATTTTTAGGTGCCTGTGTACCCTCTCAGAAAACACTGCTGCTTTTCTTTCTCTCCTTTCCAGATTAGATGTAGTAGCTCACATATTTGTAAGAAGTCCTTTAAGACTTACTGGATAAGTGGAATTAATAGCCTTTCAACTGTAATAATAAAGACCTTGAATATTATATATTATTATATATATAGGCTGTGAGAGCTATGCAGGCTTCTTCTAAGAGTGTCAAAGGAAGGTATGATCCCAAGCCACCTTCGGTGAGCCACCTATCGCCCATCACTTTGAAGGTGACACAGGAAATGCTAAACTCATGGATTCCCAAGGTTAATCTGGGGAACCCAATCCGGTTTCATGTTGGGAGGCGAAGAAGCAAATAGAGCTGTTGGGGCCCAAAGTGGCCAATGCAAGTGACTTGGTCCCACTTACTCATCCAGTTTCTGACATTTAAGAAGCTCTGTTGACTGGTGAGGTCAAACATTAATAAGAAACCCATGGCATCTCTGAAAAATGCAGTGGTGAGGCTCCGGAATCTGCCAAGAAAGCACAGTGGATAGTTCTGGAAGTTAGCCCATAAACATACGATGACAGTACACACAACACCATTTCCCTTTGAAATGTGAAATCCCCATGGCATCCCTTATGGATTCTCCTACAGAATAAGAGAGTTGGCAGAAAGATTGCTGGAGGATCATGGAAGGGCATCTGGTTGTAGACCTTTCTTAGGACCACATCCTGGCTTTATGGCCTATGGCACTTACGCACACAGAGTTTGTAACATTCAATCACATGATGGCTTACACAGCCCCTTGGACTCTTTCTCTTGTTGGGTCACAGATATCTTGTGGTCACAGTTATGATAGAAGCCACTTTCAAATGGGGACTTTATATTTTTCAATCTCCCTTGTCTGTGCCTAGAAGAAAGCTTGGCATTTAGTAGCCTAAAAATGAATGCCTGTGATTATGTACAGAAAACCACAACTTGGGCGCCTGGGTGGCTCAGTCGTTAAGCGTCTGCCTTCAGCTCAGGTCATGGTCCCAGGGTCCTGGGATCAAGCCCCACATCGGGCTCCCTGCTCTGCGGGAAGCCTGCTTCTCCCTGTCCCGCTCCCCCTGCTTGTGTTCCTGCTCTCACTATATCTCTCTCTGTCAAAAAAATAAATAAAATCTAAAAAAAAAAAAAAGAAAGAAAACCACAACTTGTTAGCAACTGAAACTGGGGTTCTTTTGCAGGGAAAAAACAACATTGATGAGAAGATTCTTTTATAAGCACTGTGGGGGTAAAGCTGAATTTTAGTCTGGCATCCATGTCTCATGAGGAAGAGGGAAAAACACTGAAGAAAGGAGGAAGAAGAAGATGCTTAGGGGAAGCAAGACAAAGTCAGAGAGATGTAGTAGTTGGAGACAGAAAGCAAGAACGCTCATCTCTACTGGAGGATTTTGAAGAATACACTCTGTCATTTGTTGTGTAAAGACTTCTCTCCTCTGCTCCAACCTCCTCCACCCCAAACTCTTCAGTAAAATTGAAGGTGTGCTGAGATCCACTTCAGTGGCAGGAATGGGCAAAACCAGAGACCATACAGAGGGACCAGAGAAGGTTTGGGTTATACTGATACAGAACTGAATTTGGAAAGGGGTTTTTAGAAAGGCACAGAACTTTGAAATACAGACTATCACTTCCTATCCTAAATGTCCTCCTAATTTTTGGTCTCCTATTTTAGCCTATTTGTGGATTCTTTGGTTTCCTTGGAGTTCTATTCTCAACCCCTTCCCACTATACATACATTCACTGAGTGAGTAATCTCATCTACTTCCCTGGGCTCAATCATCACCTATATGTTGAACCCCAAATGAACAGGCGTAGATTTGTCCTGTCATTCACACTGTGTGCCCAATTACATGTTGTGTGTTTCTGGTTGGAGGAAACTGAGGCACCTCTAACTTCACGAGTCTAAACCCAACCTGGCCCCTCCTCCTGATCTCTTCTCCTATCAATGCATCACCATCTTTGGGGTAAGCATGGCTTCTTTCTCCTTCACCTACTGTATATAATCACCAAGCATCTCCTGACCTTGTCATTTCTGTCCATCTACTCTAGTTTTGAGCCTATCCTCTTTTATCTGAATATTTTCAACCATCTTCTTAACAGGCTTCTTGTCTCCAGTTTTGTTTGGGACCCTCCCCTTCACCGATCCCTTCCTGCTGACTATATAAATCCTCTGCTACAAACATCTAAATGATGCTCTTAAGATAATGACTGAACTCTCTAATATGCTGTCAGGCTCTGCGTGAATTAACCCTTGCTCATCTATCCAGCTTCATCTCCTGACTACCCATAGGCATGCTGATCTTTTAGTTCTTAGAAAGTTCACTCTCCCCCTAAGCTCTCACACATGCTGTTCTTTCTGTGGGTAACCTGGCCTTAATGCTTCCTCTACGTCCTACCTCTTTAGCCTGGATAAGACTCACTCACTCATACGTTGTGTATGACTGTATGTTATATATACATAACAGTCTCAGAGGAAATAGCACCTTCCCAAGCTGCCTTCCTAATACCCACATCTGGGTTATAGGCTCCTTCTGGTGCACCTGCCCATCACCTGTTGTTTTCCTGGCACTGTCCTAAGGCTGTATTGCAATTGTTTGTTATCTGTTCAAATTCCACTCTAGACTTGTGAGCTCCAACAGGAAAGGAGTTATGTTTCTTTTTTTTTTAAAGATTTTATTTATTTATTTGAGAGAGAGAATGAGAGAGAGAGCACATGAGAGGGGGGAGGATCAGAGGGAGAAGCAGACCCCCTGCTAAGCAAGGAGCCCGATATGGGACTCGATCCCGGGACTCCAGGATCATGACCTGAGCCGAAGGTAGTCGCTTAACCAACTGAGCCAGCCACCCAGGCGCCCAGGAGTTATGTTTCTAATTTGCTATCCACTATATCTTCATGGCCTTGAACATATTTGCTCACAAAATGTTTGTCAAATTAAGAGAAAGAAAAAAAGAGAAAGAGAATAGCAAAGGATATTCAAGTATTAAAGATGTCAATGACTTCAGTAGAGAACAATTCTTTTAATACCAAAGCAAAGAGAATAGATATTTTAATGACTATTTCCAAATTTGATTTTTTGGTAAGGCATTAATCATGATAATTATGAAATACCAAAAATTTTTTCTTGTGGAATTGTTCCTACCAGTTGCTGGAAGCTCACAAAGATGCTTTTACTGAAGTTTTCTTTCTCTTTGGGGACTAGCTGCATTCACAAAACTGTCTCCTTCTCAACTACAATAGTGTGGCTAAGACAACTGCTCTCTGTTCTCTCCCAAAAAGAGAGAGAGAGGGAGAAAGAGAGAGAATGTGTCTGTGTATGTCTCATTTAAGGACAAGACTGTGCCATAGCCCCCTCTCATTGCCCATAACACATGAGAAAGTCATTTTTTTTATGTTAATGGCCTTTTTATTGGGAAAAAAAGGCTAGCACTTACAACTTGAAGTGGATATAAATTCTGATTTCTCGAACAGCATTGCTGATGGTTGTGCTGAAGTCCACACTCACAGCCTACTCTGCTGGCTCCAAGTCATGGCTCAGAAGGTTTTAAAAACAGAGTGCAAAGACGCTCGCTTGGTACAGGTTTCATTTTTTTTTAAGATATTTTTTATTTATTTATTTGACAGAGAGATAGAGCACAAGTAGGCATAGCGGCAGGCAGAGGGAAAGGGAGAAGCAGGCTCTCTGCTGAGCAGGGAGTCCAATGCGGGGCTCCATCCCACGACCCTGGGATCATGACCTGAGCTGAAGGCAGACGCTTAACCGACTGAGCCACCCAGGGGCCCGGTAAAGGTTTCATTTTAAAAAATTTGTGTTAATGGTGATGGCCTGACACCCATTTCACTGCAGGACACTGCAGACAATGCTAAATCAACACACGCAGCATGGGATGAGTGTCATTGTCACCATGGGGGGGAGGGGCACACGGAAGTACAAGAGGGCCATTCTGCTTAGTGGGGCTACATTACTTTTAAAACATGCTTGTCGTGTGGATCTCACTGGGGTAAACATTTTTGCATCTACAGCAACATGGATAGGACATTCTTGTTCTAGAACAGGTTATATCCTAGACCATTCTGCCCAGCACCCTTGTTATTCCCCTTTCTTCCCAAGGTGACTCCAGGGGAAAGGTAATTGATTTCCAGCTTTATTCACCAATCTCATTCTGTCCAGTGAGTCAGTAGGGTGGGAAAAGCTGGGACCACATTAAAAAAAACAAAAAACAAAAAACAAAAACAGATCCCAGAGTCACATTATTACTTTCTCCCTCACTGGGAACTAAGGCTGTGTCCTGTATCCTTGAGGTTTACATAAGGGGTATGATTTTTCCTCGTTCCATGATACCACTTTTATCAATAACCATAATCTTATATGGGTTATACTGCCAGATGTTTTTAGGCACAGGGCTGAGGTGTGAGACACTGTTTATCTTGTTGCATAGTTACACCTTAGTTTATACAGAATGCAAAATTCTCGAGGGATGAATCACCTCCGTGGTACTAAGACTGTCCCTAGTTTTCCTCACTTCCCTCAGAGAGCAGCCGTCTTAGGGGGGCAGAGGGGAGAAGCCTACCATCATGTGAGGCTGACATATCATGTGTGAGGACATATGGGAGCCACATTTTCTCATATTACTTCTTCAAAAGTGAATTAAATTGGTCTATGAAACATACATCTTTGTGACAACAAAACTGACATATGGACAGAAATTCTTGTGAGGAATGACTTCAGAAGAACTAGCCGTGTTGAAGAATGTGTGTAAATGGAATTCACAGTCAAAAGAGCTAACGGAGAGGGCCCAGCACCTCTCCTGGCGTTTACACTCACTGAAAGCGAGAACACTTTGGACGCATTTCAAAAACTAAAGTGTTTACAAGCATAAACATTCTAAGACATGTGATGCAGAATTTGGAGGTATGTGCCTTCTAAACATCTTCTCTGACAATCTACTGCCAATTTTTTTTAATCTGATATTGAAAAGCTTCACTAGCTTGTGGTCTTTAGCCCTTTGAAACCTTGGATCTCAAAGAAACATCTTTTTCTCCAGCTCTAAGCAAACAACACTCCTGTCTTCTGAGCTTCTCTTGCCTTGGACATCGTACCAGAGAAGATGCTAGAAAACCAAGCATGGTCTCTGCCCCTGGTATGCTGACAATTTTGTTGGGGTAAGAAGGCCACAGGTGAATCGAAGAACCACAGTTACAGACAAAAACCAAAGATTTGCCTTCTTACAAGGTGGTATTTAATTAATCGAGTAGCTTAAGGGATGGTGGGATAGGCGTAGGAGTTCACAGAAAGAGGGAGTTTGTCTCAGACGGGCATTTAGAAAGGCTCCACAGAGGAGGTGGTCCATGAGCCAGGCCTGGTGAAAGGAGAGGATCAGGGAGGGTGGGGAGGGAGGGAAACATTCTAGCCAGAGAGCAATGGTGTGACCCAAATCTTAGAAAACTAAGCCAGTCAAGAGGCACAGGACATACAGTCTGTGCAAAAGAATGGAAAAACTTGGGAACGGTCTTACCACCCCTTCTTCAATTCCCTCTCCAGGTTGCACTTGTAATCATGTTAATTTCCCACTTTAATTTAATTAAATTCTAGAGAAGGTTGTTTTTTTTTTTTCTATTAGAAAGTACAAAGACAACATATAACAAGGATCTCCAGAGACTGCTAAAGATCTGATTTTTGAAATCTGTACCAAATCCACAATGCTAGTTATCATTAATTAACTATAAATAATTTATTTTCATTTCTTGACATAAATGTCTATTTTAGAACCAGGAGAAGAGTTGTACAACATTTGCTTTTCAAGTCCACGTACAGCATTCACTTTAAAAGAAGTTTTTCTTGGCTGTTTGTGGCTAGAAACAAAGTAATTTACTATTACCTCTCTTGGCCGGCAGTGTCCCAAAGCTGAAGATGCACTTTAAAGGCTTTCCCTGATGATCCATTTGGTCCCTGGGTATTATAAACCTAAAAGATACAATTTTCATCAGTTGATATTACTTTGGATTTTGTAAACATTCAAATTCTCTGGGTTCACTCAGCATGTTTTTTCTCAATTACTATAATCAAAGTTCATAGTGCAGAATAAATATTTGCTCTGTTTTTTCCAGAAGTATCACATATACTCTCACTTTTAAATGTCAAGTACAAGTATGATTTTCAACACAATTTAGGCATACTGCAAACTTAAATTAGACACCTTCTGTCATTTCCTCACGGAGGCAGCAAACATTAGATTTAGGACCCAAGTTCTAGGTTCGAATATCAACCCTTCATTTCACTTCTTTGAATCTTATTTTCAAATAGCAAACTGAGACCCACAATCTCTTCCTACTTTACAGAGTTACTGCAAAAATAAATGACATAACAGATGTGAACGTACTTTTAAAATGCTAAAATGCTTTACTAATACCAGAATATCTTTTGCTATGACTTGGACTTCCAAAGTGACCTACCCATAAAATATACACAGAATTTCTCAATAAGTTTACACAAGATATTTCAAGTCTTCCTTTATTCGCCGTTTTTTCCAAGGGCTCTTTTTCTTAATGTTTAAATTTTCAAAATTATGGCCTTTTGGCTTCTTATTTAAGCAAAGCCTAACAACTTTAATACTTCATCGGCTCCCCTAAGTATGGTTTAGTAGAGATGTTTAAAGTGTGGTTTAGCTTAAGCACGGTTTAGTAAAAAATGTTTAAAGGGAAAACTTTGCAAGGACTTATCTTCCTAGGTCAGTGGAGGCATTTGGGAGGGGTGAAGTCACAAGAAAACCCTGGAGGGGTTGGAAGCCAGGTTGCTAAGACCACACTAAAATGTACTGACCTTCAGATAAGGTACAGGATGTATACGGAACCATGATTTAACTTCTCAACCACGATTTCCTTTTCTCCCCCCACCAAGTCTCGAGCAAAGAGTAGATTTGTGACATCAGCTGGAAGCGTCAGCCATGTTGGCAATCAAGAATACCTTGGGCGGCAGGAAATCTGGCTGAGTTAAGTGTCTATGCTACACGTCTCACATGTCATAATATCCTTATTCCTGTCATTAGAGTCTAGCATAGGAGAAGAAAGCAGTTGTAATTCTCACTTAAACTCCCTTATCTTGGAAAATAGCATGGACTGGTCTCACATTCTGTTCATAATAAGCTAGTGATTGATAGCTGAGTCTACACATAAATAAAAATGCAGCGAGGACTTACAAAACTCACGTTCCAGCTATTTGCCAATCATTCTCTTAACTTCTCTCTGAAGAGTTGAGAAATGAACACTAGTTCTTATTGAGAAACTTAACTCAGACCAAGAGTTAAGGGCTTTGCAACCCGGATCATTCAAGTTTTGAAAGATTCCTAGAGAATTCATAGAAAACACACTATATAAACCCGTGAATTATTTCTTTGTCCTAAACGCTTTTGGAGACAGGTGATAGTGCCACTCCAGATTTTTCTGAGCAAAATGTTATTTATAATTGAGAACATTAAGAATATTCTAAATTGAATCAAAGTGACAGGTTATGAATTTCCTGTGATAAAAGGCAGACACCTTGCAATGCAATAAACATAGCTTCTTAATTCTATTTTATATGGAGGGGGGTAGAAATAAGCAACAAGGTTAACATAACAGAATGGTTAAAAACTCACCACACGTTTTTCCCGAAAGTCTATTCCTACTGTTGTGATAAACTTGGGATTGAATTTATTGTCTGTGTATCGATAAAGAAATGTCGTCTTCCCCACCCCCGAATCTCCAAGGGCCAGGAGTTTGATCAGATAATCATAGTCCCCATCGGTCATAGTGATAGTCTTGGTGGGCCTGTGTAGGAGAGGAAAAACAGTAGGTTATAATAAAAATCAGTTTCCCTCTGCCTTCCTTCAAAACACAACATAAACGTACATTTCAAGGTTAAAATAGTTGAATACTTCTATTCTGTCAATTCTGAATTAACTTATTCAGAGCAGCTCCAGGAGTAAGGGCACCTCTATTATTTCACTCAGTACAAATCTTTTTACATCACATCAGTTAATATGGAACAAAAAGCTATCTGGTTCCCACAATAGCCATTGCCACAGTGGTAGTAGAACTTAGCCACAGGTTTTAGTTTTAAAGCCAATGCCCTTTGCGGCCAGGAGGATGGTGCCAGGAAGAGAAGGAGGTCACAGGAAACAGAAAAGCCTGCCCAAGTTGATGCAGGTAGACTAGGGAGAGACTGAGATTACATATGGGTAGTGGAAGAGAAAAGCCTAAGGAAACATTTTGCATCTAATCATGCATAATGAGCCTCCTATTATGTGCATGCAAAATATTCCTTTTTAATTTAAAAAATTTAACAACTGAGATGACAACCTTTAAAAACATTGATTTGAAATCATTTCAAAAGCAGTGTCTAAAAATCTTCTGTTTTGAAATACCAAAGCCTCTGTTCTCCAATGGCAAATCTGCTGTATTTGGCAAACCTGCTGAATATTTTCCAGACCTTGAAAAAGGAGAAAAGCTAGTAAGAGGCATGACTATGGTAATTTTGCTAGTATTTCTCCTGCTTGAAAGAATGCCATTTGTCATTTTTCCCATTGTCCTGACCTCCTTTGCCTCAGTCTTAATTTCTTCTGTTGTTACAATGACTACGGATGAGGTCATGGGCTAATGCCAAGAACACCTGCACTGGGGATACCTTTGAATTATACTATCACCTACTGAATACATAATGAGGTTTCCACTCCAGAGGTCAGCGAAATGATTTGCCATTTGATAAAACTTTCTGATTCATGAGTTGTAGAAACAGGTTTATGATAGCCCCACATAGAGGAAGGCCTATAAAGAAGTTCCTAGAGAAGTATCTTTCCTATTATATGAACGGGCAGAATATATTTTCCCACCTTTACAGATCCAGAAAACATCGTACTCTTCAGTTCTGGGACGATTAAAATTAAATTTCAACAAGTCATCCCATAGACATATCTAAAAATTGCTAGATAATTCTAATCATTTTCTATCTGTACGAAAATGATGCACATGTTCATCACTTCAAATAAAACTTTATTTTATACGTAGTCACTTTAGTTAGTTATCAAAACTAAAAGGTTTCGTGTCTTTGGATAAATAATGATGAAGATGATAATTAGGTACTTAGCAAATCAGTATCATTACATCATTTGGAAGATTGGCAAATTTTTTACATTAGAATTTTCTAAAATTTGAACCATCCTCCTGCTAAATCCTGTTAAATATATTATGGGTGTATGTTTCTTTAATTAATGAAGTGTTTTGTGTTAAAGCGTTCTGAGAGCTGCCAATATGCACTTCTATGCTAAAGCTCTCCTCCTTATAATATGCTTTCTTCACTGAGTAGGACTCTCACGGTGAATGTTTTCTGACAATGAATGTTCTCTCTTTTATTGTTGTTGCTTTTGTTTAGTATCTATACAAAGTATAATCATTGCTCAGGAAGAAGTGCTTAGCTTCCATCAACAACCAGCCTTCCTCAATAAAAGGATGCAGGTATCTCAAGTATTGACCTGAAATTCTTCTTGGAAAATGTCTTCATTGACTGACTACCTAGCAGTGACTAGTTCTGAGTTCAGATGGTTCTAAATATCTTACCAGGACTTTATAGTTGAAGATGCTGCTGTTCCTAGTCTTTGAACCAAATGGATTGCTAGAGAAGACTGCTGTCAAAATAGTATCATTTCCCCCCATTTGGGTCTATCTGGGCCACCATTACTTGACTTTCTTCTCTCTTTGTCTCCCAAACTTGCTCCTGGGCAACTCCTCTGAAAGGTGATAAAGTCTGTCATTTCACTAGCAGAATTGGATGAAACTGCTAATTCTCTTGGGAAAGAAGGATTATATTTATTCTGAGATATAAGTGACCAAAGCTAAATTCTTCCTGTTGGCAGGGAGGAAATTAAAGTTACTGGCTGCCTAAATACAAGACAAAGTTGGAGGATACTGTGGTCCCCTGGCCTGGAAAAATGAAAATAATAGAGTCAAGAAGATATATCAGCATACTTTCAATTTTTGCTTAAAGTTAACTATGTTTTTTGCAGTATTTTTTTGTGACAGAGTTAAGAAAAGCTAAATCTTGAGCAAATCTAGTTAAATATCTTCAATATATAATATCAGGTCCAAAAAATGAAAATTTTAAAAATGTAATTTATAATCTAGTATCTGATAAGGCATGCTTACACTTAAAGATGCAAAAAGAAAAAATACAACATAGTTTCACAAGATGGGGAACATGATTAATTGACAGATGAGTCAAATAGTTGTGCTTTTAGTTCAAACAAAACAGTAACCTTCATGGGCTGCAGTGGTCTGAGAAGATTTTGTAGAGGAAGATGAACTTGTATTTAATCTTATAACAAAGGGAGGAATTACCTATGTGGAAAGAAGATACAGGAGCACTGCATGGGATATGACTTCCCACTTGTAGAATGAGATGATCACTACTTGCCAGCTACATGACCTACCAGGTATTCCTGATCTGCAATTTGTTTTCTGTTGTTGGTACATAAACTTGCCAGGGGCAATACTGACTTGCCTCCCAGTCAGGCTCTAATCCAGAGTGAACAATTGGCTAACCATGGATTGATTTCACTGTGGCTCACACTGGCTCTTTTCTGTAAGTGAATGGTTGTGGATACTTTGTGGCATTGAACAAAAAGCCCACCTGAAATGAATGCAAAGCTTGGCACCATAGAAAACCTTTATTTAGTGTCTCCAGTAGACTCTTTAAAGAAATTGACAAAGTAAACTCAACATGAGATCATTTGCCTTTTAAGTTTCTTTTGAAAATGCATTTTCTCATTTTTATATCACTACACATGTATAGTTACTTAGTTTGGTTCCGCTTTTATTACCATGCGATTTTCTGAGTCCTAAAATCATATGACCTCAATATTCTATCCTTGGCCCGGCAAATATGACAGCGCAAAGAAAAATAAAAACCTTGGCAAAGTTCCCTTTTCCAAGAACTGAGCTAAAAAAAAGATCTGGGAAGGATCAAAAAGCTGACAAGTTTAGCAGTATTTATTCCTACACAATGATTGATGGTCTTGTCAGCTCTTCCTTTATGGATCTAAAAGTAAAGAAAAAGCCAGAAGATTGCTGTACTTCAGGAAACATGTCTGACTTTCTCCCTTTATCACTGTGTCACAAGCTAAACTACAAGAGCCAGGAGGTCTTTTAGATATAGAAACCGAGAGATCAGCCTCCGAGCCCCTCATGGGAAGGTAAGGGGCTGGGAAGAGTAGGAAAAAGAATCCAAAACACTTGTGAGGCTCTACTTAATGAAGAGTCTCAAAGGTAGAAGGAAATCTAAATAACCCTGTGGTCTAATCCTCAGTTTACAGATGAGAAGTCATGAGCACAGAAGTTATGTGATTTGTGGGTTGAGAGTTTCTAACAACAACAAAAAAACCCCAAGACTATGGTTTGTTATAATTTGAAATGAAAAGTGGATTAGATAGGTAGAAAGTAGAAATATTTTCATTCTATAGGGGAAGGGAATTTTCTCTGGTTATTGACAGGGACGTGATTTTCATAGTTAGACTATATCAAATGAGGCTGCCCACAGTTTCTTTCTCTCTTTTTCCCCACTGCTATGCCTCATTCTTGTTCAACATAAATCCCATTTGCTCAGAATTTAATCTCCTTTGTCCACTGCTGGATCCAGAGTCCAATACAGTGGTTGGCATGTATTAGGGGATCAGTACACATGTGTTGAGCATTGGAGCCATGCAAATGTCACAATTAATGAAATTAATCTTTGACCAGTTGGTGGAAGTGGAGTCCCTCCAAGTTCAGGACTTACATTCTCCTTCCTTCCTCAATTGTGAAGGGACTATTTAGATTAAATGATCACTGTGGGACCTTCCGGGTCTGGCTTCCTGAGCTCATTTTTCTATTTCTATAAAAACCTTCTCAAAATAGAATACTTGTATCTTCAGAGAAGCAGTTTCAAATAACCTAGGAAAAGAGAAAGCACAGAGGGACTGTAATTTTTGGACATGAGATCTGTATTGGCAGAGAGCATATAAACTTGTCAGTTGAATAGGTCAGGGCTCAGAACTGGGCTTCTCCATGAAAGCACCCATTCGCCCATCTAACACATACTCACTGGCACCCCATAATTTGCATGATATTCTGTATGACTCTGAGGATATACTCTGTTTTCTCTAGAGGGAAGCTTAACAAACAAACACTACAGATATGTATGGATGACTACCATACAGGTGGACTTACCCATGCAAATTTAAGACGTTCTTTGCTAGTTCTCCAGCTAATAATCTTAAAAATGCCATGACAAGCTTTATGACCCTGTGACTTGAACTTATTAAATTAATAAAAACCAAGTTAATATTCTTTTTTAAAAATATTTTATTTATGGGATGCCTGGGGGGCTCAGTCGGTTGGGCATCTGCCTTCAGCTCGGGTCATGATCCTAGGGTGCCGGGATCGAGCCCGCATCGGGCTCCTTGCTCAGCGGGGAACCTGCTTCTCCCTCTGCCTGCCGCTCCCCCTGCTTGTGCTCTCTCTCTCTCTCTCCCTCTTTCTCTCTCTCTCTCAAATAAATAAATAAAATCTTTAAACAAAAAAATCTTTTTAAAAAAATAATTTATTTATTTATTTATTTGAGAGAGAGAAAGAGGAGAGAGATGGAGAGAAAGAGCATGAGCGGGGAGAGGGGCAAAGAGACAAGCAGACTCCCTGCTGAGCACAGAGCCCAACACAGGGCTCGATCCCAGGACCTTGAGATCATGATCTGAGCTGAAGTCAGACGCTTAACTGACTGAGCCACCCAAGGGCCCCAAAACAAACTTAATATTCTTAAGGCACTTTGGAAAGCTTAAAATAATAGACAAAGTATCAGTGATATTACTTTGTAGGTACTTTACATAAAATAAAGCTGTCAAGCATAAAACGGACAGATGCTTAATATTTCCTCATTAATCTTTATTCGACTGGTTTGTATTGGGCTCCAGTAGGTATATCTTGAGATCTGGAATTCCCACAGCAAAATGTCATTGAGTGATAGCCTGAGGGTGGTTTTCATTGACTGACCTTAAAATTCTGTTTCCCATAACCACATTCATGTCCTAGAGGTTAGAATTAAATTATGGCTGGAACTGGGGTGCGTTGATGGTACAGTTGGTTAAGTGTCCAACTCCTGATTTTGGCTCTGGTCATGATCTCAGAGTCATGAGATTGGGCCCTGCATCGGGCTCCACGCTCAGCTGGGAGTCTGCTTGAGATTCTCTCTCCCTCTCATTCTGCCCCTCCCCCCAGTCTCTCTCTAAAATAAGTAAATCTTTTAAAAAAATTAATTATGGCTGGTGCTCAAGGGACCTATAGTCGGTGCTTCAGTAGAACAGAAGACATCTTCTGAAAGGAGAGAAGTGGGTGGGGGGGTAATTAAAAAAAAAAAAACAAAAAACTTTGTATCCAGTAGCATTTTGTTCTGTTAGGAAGATTTTAATTTTCATTTTGATTCTTCTTAAAGGCTATTTATAATTAATGGATGTGAGCCTATATAGAAAATTCAAACCCAATTATAAATATTAATCAATATCAACTTAAACAACCTTTACTTAAGCTGACAATGGTCGATGTGTCTCTTGCAGCAATCAAATCTATTTTAAAAGATAAAAATATCCATTTTGTTTCATTCTATGATCAAGGGATCTAATGTAACAGAGATAAACCAAAAAGTTATTGAACTCTGAAGTTCAGCTTACTTGCCCTGAAAATAAGGGGTAAAAACTCTAACACAGGTCATCTTTAAATTGATTTATCTCCATTGATATATTATTCCCATATATTTTTTAAGTTATTCTCACATATTAAACTCACTTCTAAGCCAATGAATAATTCTGTCTAAATATTTTTTTCTCAAAAGTAACATTTTTTCCATGGGCTTAATTTTGTGGCAACTTTTGAAACTACGTGAGGGTTTTTCCTTTTTTTCTTTACTTTTTATTACAAGAAACTTCAAACATATACACAATTTGAGGGAATAGTAGTATACTCCCATATATCAATCAACCAGCTTCTAAATGATCAATAGTCCCAGGTCTATACCCAAAAGAAATGCAAACATATATCCACACAAAAACTTGTACACAAATGCTCATAACAGTCCCCAGAAGGAAACAATGCAAATGTCCATTAATGGATGAATGGATAAACAAAATGTGGCATGGCCACGCATCGGAATATTATTCAGCCATAAAAAGGAAATAGTAGGGACACATGCTACAACGTGGATGAACCTTGACAACATGCTAAGTGGAAAAAGCCAGATGTAAAAGGCCACAGATTTTATGACATTATGGCATTACACATGTAATATCCAGAATAGGCAAACTCGTGGAGACGGGATATAAGTTAGCACTTGTCAGGGGATGCAGAAAGGAGGAACTGCGGAGTGACTGCTAATGGGGAAGAGGCTTTTTGGGAGGGATGATGAAAATATTCTTGATTTAGATAATAATGGGGGCATATTTTTTTGTGAATGTACTATAAACCACTGAATTGTATACTTTCAAAGGGTAGATTTTATGGTATATGAATTATACTCGTGGAGTTATTTTAAAAGCCCAAGGAAGTAAGAATAACATATTTTATTTAAAAAAAATTTTTTTTAGCTGAGCTCCACTAGCTGGGTGTTAATTAATACTTGTTTACAATGAAGTCAATTAGTCAATTACATAGTTACAAATTAATACTTGTTTATAATGAAGTCAATTAGTAGTATGAATCATGTGTATTCACATACTACTAAAGGACCTGTAGAATATATTCGATTAGCCTTATTCGCACATTTACAGTAATTTTTTTTTTATAAAAATATTTCATATGGAGCAACTGGGTGGCTCAGTCAGTTAAGCGTCTGACTCTTGATTTTGGCTCAGGTCATGATCTCAGGGTCTGAGATTGAGCCCCACTTCAGCCTCCGTTCTCAGCGCATGGAGTCTGCTTGAGATTCTCTCTCTCTCTCCCTCTCCTTCTGGTGCACAACCCCCCCCCCCAAATAAATAATCTTTAAAAAAAATTCCTTATTTGACAGGGTCCTGATAGCCAATCTACTGAGCAAATGTGCTCACAAATCAGGAGTAATTGAAAATCACTAAACAGCAGGAGAGATTGGTCATCAGGAGCCTATGAAACAGCATGGAACAGAACTTGGGTGTACACATCATCCAGTGGGTCCCAACGCTGGCTGATCATCAGTATTCCCTGGGGAGTTTACAAGTACAAACTCTAAGACCTCTCCAGAAGGGCTGAATCAGAATCTCTGCAGGCAGGTCCTGGAACTTAGAGTTTACATATTTCACTGAAGTATGACAGTAGAGTGGCCAGATTCGGGAACTGTTTTTCTCCTTTTTTTACCTGGAGGCACGTCTACAGGAAACCCTTCAGAAGGTTGAGACTCTTAACCCCCTTCAGCAACTCGTTCTAGAGTAGAAAAAACTCAATGGTCAAGAAAAGAGTCAGTTTATCTGATTTGATCTTGTTAGAGTTGAGAGCAATTTCCTCTTGCTGATTGCCATCAGTCAAGCTTGGCACATAGCTACTGGATTCCTTCTTCTGCTGATATGTGCTATTACAATGCCCTGAACGTGTTTTCCCAGCTACGTATCATTTTGTTCCCGCACATATTCTAAACTTTGTTTCCCTGAAAATTAGGAGTAATCCTCAAAACATTATTTACTCACTCAAAACACATATACAACATGCACTGAAGACATCGCATAAATGTTTGAATTCAGTAAATAAGTGTTAAGAATTTTTTGAAAGATTTAGTATTTGACTTGGAAAGGTTTTATGCTTGTCTTCATAAGTGAGCCACATGATTTACTTTTCATTAGACAGCCTACTTTAAAAAAATAAATGCTTTTGTAGGTCCTTTCACCCAGGACTTTAACAAGGGAGCAAGAAAAATAAATGTAAATTCCTTGCAATTCAGCAAAACCTTATATGGAAAACCTGTATCTTTTCCAGAATTGAAACAACCTTTGAGGCAATACAACACATTACGAAGCATACACAGAGGTTGACACCTTTCCTGAAGCCAGTCAGCAAGACCAGAAAATGGGTTTTCCTAACTTAGTGGTTCTCAAACTCGGCTGTTTTTTTAAAACCCCCTGATGCACAGACCACACCCCAAATCACATAAATCTGGCTCCTGGTGGTGAGACAAAAGCATTAATACTACAACCTCCAGTCACATTTGAGAATGCCACACTGCCCTTTAAAGATTTTATGAGAGAGAGAGAGAGAAAGTGTGTGCACATGGGAGTGCATGAGTAGGGGATGAGGGAAAGAGAGGGAGGGGCAGAGGGAGAAAGAAAATCTTAAGCAGACTCCCTGCTGAGTACAAGCCCAAATGACTCCATCTCCCAACTCTGAGATCACAACCTGAGCGGAAACCAAGAGTGAGACACTTAATCGACTGAGCCACCCAGATGCCCCAAGAACCACCCCGCTACCTTTTAGCACAGAGACTTCTCACTGCCAGGGAATAACTTCTAATTTCAACAGTGCAAGCCACTCCTAGTTTCATACTACAGCTAACAGGACAGCAGAGAGGACCACATTCAGGAAGACATATCATTTCCTAAGACAGTGGCTCGTTGGGAAGACGGTTCATTTCCCACCACAGGTGCCTGCCTCGTGGGCGCACCGGCACCAGCCAGAGGAGCTGCTTTCCCTCATCGTGACAAGGGCATGCGTCCGCTATGATGGCAGTCAGTCTAGGTCTTTTTTCTGGAGAGTTGTGTGACGTTGAGTGTATATATGTAAATTGAAGCTTCAACTCTTAATGTCTCCACGTAGAAGAACGATAGGAGTTTAAGCTAAAGAGATGAGCATTTAATAAGAGGTTTTCTGACATTGGCCTAATAATCCTGCAAAATTGTGATCATTTTCCAGTCAGCTGCTGCTTTGAGGAAGTCTTGCCAAACTTCTACTGCTCTGCTTTTTATCTGAGAAAGGGCATACTAATCAAAATATCTGCCCATAAATTCTGCATCTCTCACATGTGAGGAAACCAAGTTAGAGAGCATCTATGGGTTCACATGTCAATGAAAGAAAAAAAGATGAGTTCCATATTATTACAATTTTCTCACTGAAACCTAATTCTAGGTAACTCATAGAGCCGTATAATTCCAAAAATAAAAAAAATAAAAAATCCATGACCTCTTTAGGAAAAGAATGTTGGCTGGTTGTTGTCTTAGCTGATATTTAATAGGAAGCATTTTATGAGTTTAATAAATGCTGAAAAAGAGAGATTATATCTGCAAAGAATGGAATTAGTCCAAAGAAAGTGCTTATTTATCTCAAGGGTTCTTTCTATATTATGTAGATGCTTATGTTAATTGAAATTTCTAGATTAAAATCTTATTTCTGCGATATGTATAAGGCTGAGTGGAGAATACAGAATGCTATTATAAGTGGTTCTTAACCCTTATGTGATTGGAGAGAAAACAAATAAATGTTAAGTTTCTTCATCTGATAAGTTATTTGAGATGAGCTCTGTACGAGAAAATCTATGGCTCTGAATCTAAAAGATATTCAGAGGAGAGTGTAAAACTCATAAAGCCCCAAAAGCAAATAATCCAGTTAAAAAATGGGTAGAAGACATGAATAAACATTTTTCCAAAGAAGACATCCAGATGGCTAACAGACACATGAAAAGATGCTTAACATCACTCATCATCAGGGAAACACAAATCAAAACTACAATGAGATATCACCTCATACCTGTCAGAATGGCTAAAATCCACAACACAGAAAACAGCAGGTGTTGGTGAGGATGTGGAGAAAGGGGAACCCTCTTGCACTGTTGGTGGGAATGCAAACTGGTGCAGCCACTCAGGAAAACAATATGCAGTTTCCTCAAAAACTTAAAAATAAAACTACCCTATGATCCAGTAATTGCACTACTAGGTATTTACCTAAAGGATACAAAAATACTGATTCAAAGGGACACAAGCACCTCCATGTTTATAGCAGCATTATCAACAATAGCCAAATTATAGAAAGAGCCCAAATGTCCATCAACTGATGAAGGGATGAAGATGTGGTATTCATAAAGATTTTATATATATATAATGGAATATTACTCAGCCATAAAAAAGAATGAAGTCTTGACATTTGCAACAATGTGGATGGCGCTAGAGAGTATTATGCTAAGCGAAATAAGTGAGTCAAAGATAAATACTGTATGATTTCACTCATACGTGGAATTTAACAAACAAAACAAGTGAACATAGGGGGGAAAAGAGAGGCAAGTCAAGAAACAGACTCTTAACTCTAGAACAAACTGATGATTACTGGAGGGGAGGTAGACAGGGGGACGGATGAAATAGGTAATGGGGATTAAGGAGGGCACTTGTCGGGATGAGCACTGGGTGTTGTAGGTAAGTGATGAATCACTGAATTCTACACCTGAAACTAATATTACACTGTCCATTAACTAACCAGAATTTAAATAAAAATTTGGAGGGGGAAAAAAAAAAAGAAAAACTCATAAAGTGAATCAGGAGTAGGGACAAAAATAATCAGGAGGGCTTTATAGAGGAGGTGACATGAGAGCTGGAGTTTGATGTGGGAAGAGCAAAGGACTGGTGGTGAGCAGAGCACTCACGTCTTGGAGGCAGCATATATACCCCGTGCCATCGGCTACAGCAAATATGGCTTAGGTGAAAGCAGAAGCAGCATTCTGAGGGGCCTTGGTTGGTGAAGTTGGATCTGCAGGGCTGTGGTGTGATGTAAGAGGCAGCTGTTGGAGTCCACAGCCCTGGGTTTAGCAGTTCAGTTTCAGCCCTTTAGCCAGCATCTGACCATGGGCAAATGACTTAACCCTAGATTCTAATGTCTTTACCTGCAGTTGTATGTAAAGTACCTGGCTCAATGCATTCAATCATCCTGGATTCACCTTTCACACTTAACTCGCCAAGAAATAGGGAACCATAAAAATTTTTTTTGATCAGTGACACAATGTAACAAAACCACAAAATAATGAATCAATTCCTACAGGTTACTTTGTAACTTAAAGTGAAGTCAGCAAATTTCTCAGAAAGAAGGTGGTGTAGAAATCCCAAGAAACTGCATAGCTGCATTTTAGAAAGCTCGTTTTCCTTCCACTTGACAAAGCACTAGATTATTTCAGCTACTTTATCCCCTGCTGGAGCTCTGATTAAAAGTACAGTATGTCCACAATGCCTAATTACAGCTTTAATAAGCCTATTGTTTACTTCTTGGCAGTAACCTAATCAACTGACCGTGTCTTAAACTCACCTACCATTTTCCAATATAAAACATTTATAATTTTGTCTTTGACAACATCTACCCCCAGCCGTTACTGGTGAGAAAAGAAAAATCCTCATTAGCACAAAGATATTTACAGCTATACACTCCCATCCCTGCTGTTTGGTGCATTTTCAAGTCTAATCAGAGCAGAGCAGAAGGCAGCTAGGTGCCTCGCTCAGTGCCCTAACTGGCCAGGGTAGTGCTCCATTCTATAATATTCATTAACTTTAGATTTGGTGAATGTTTTTTGGTTAATAACAATTTGGGGTGGAGAAAAATCATGAAATATTCAAAAATGTGAGTGGTTTACTAAAATTAAACTTCATAAAAAGGTTGCTACTCAGAATTTTGCATTATGCTTTTGTCCAATTTTTTTTTAACTGAGAAAGGGACCTTCCTGTGGGAACATCCTCTCTTGAATGTTCATATCCGTAGCGACTGTTCTCACTGATAAAGAATCATGACCTCAGCAAAGAAATGCCAAAGAGTTGGAGCTTTTCTAAACTAGGATTTGTTATAAGACAGTTCTTATGAAATTAGCTTTGCCTCTATTTGCCAGATGGGTTCTAAGATGAGAGGAAACTCTGTAGCATGCTGCAGGAACACAGATTGGGTCATGTTCTATCTCATCTCTGCAAAATCACCACCCTCAAGTCCCCTCCTGCCCAAGGAAAAACATGATCACATTTTCCATTAAAGATTTACATTTTACTTTCTGGTATTTTTTTTTAACAAAAGGAGAAATATCATAATTTACTACATTAAATCAAAACATTGAAAGGAAAAGGTTAACATTTTAGTAGGAAAAATAATCACAGTAAGTTATCTGTCACAAATAATATATTTGTTACATCTGACACTTTCCAGTTCATGGAAAGTCTGTGTCTCAAAGAAATTTTGGGGAATCAATCTATTTCTCCAGCATCAAAGAATGCTCTTTCTATGTCATTTTCACTGCTTTTTAATTTTTTTAATTTTTTAAAAGATTGTATTTATTTATTTGAGAGAGAGAGTGAAGGAGAGAGCACAAGCAGGGGGAACCGCAGAGGAAGAGGGAGAAGCAGGCTCTCTGCTGAGCAGGGAGCCCAGTGCGGGGCTTGATCCCAGGACCCTGAGATCATGACCTGAGCCGAAGACAGATGCTTAACTGACTGAGCCACCTAGGCGCCCCTCTGCTGCTTTTTTAAAAAGGAAAATCCAAATATCTTCCTTTACTGTCTCGTTTCCTAAAGTTCCAGTAATAAGCAAAGGGTTTCTTTTAGCAAGCTATATTATTATATCTAAAGTAAAGGTTTTCCTGCTGAAATCGGAGCCTATTTGTTTAGGTATTATTACAATAAGAGGAAAAAATATGAAAGCTAAATGCTTGTGTACTAAATTTCAGAAGTAAAACTTCTAGTTATATTTAATAGCAAAATAGAGAAGTTTCAGATTTGTTCTATCTATATATTTCTGTTGAATACATTAAGGTGAATATACCATTGTATGTGACTGTGAGGGGGTTTATATTTCAGAATAAAGCTGGCTCTGCTCTTCCCTGATAATGTGACTCAGCAGCTAATCTTCTTGTTCATATTTACACAACGACAAATGCAGACTCATGTCCCCCCCTCACCTCACCCCCCGTTGTCTTTCCCCTAATTAAGTTAAGGGTGGGACTATAATATTATTCACCTTAAAATCCTTCAACAGCATGTGAAAGAGTAGACTTTTCCTAGGATCTAAAACAGAAACTAGTTTTATAAACCCAGCTATAGGTGAGGTTTACTTACTGAATAATCACAAATATTAGCAAATGATATACTATATCTCGTGGCAGATAGGTTTACTTTGTCTTAAGCAAAACAAGTGAGTAGGACAAAATACGAGGAAGAAGTATGAGAATGCAAGCTGGAACATTTTTCTCCAGCCCAACATTGACTGGGTTCCATTAGCTCTTGACTATAAGGGATCAGCAGGGTCATAATGAGCATGTATGCACACGTGCACACAATTGTACACACACAGGCTCAGGCTCATCAAGCATGAAAAGATCATGAGGCCTGGGGCGCGTGGGTGGCTCAGTCGTTAAGCGTCTGCCTTCAGCTTAGGTCATGATCCCAGGGTCCTGGGATCGAGCCCCGCATCGGGCTCCCTGCTCAGCGGGAAGCCTGCTTCTCCCTCTGCCACTCCCCCCTGCTTGTGTTCCCTCTCTCGCTGTGTCTCTCTCTTCAAATAAATAAATAAAATCTCAAAAAAAAAAAAAGAAAAGATCATGAGGCCTGTGCACACCACTCCCTAAAAGCCAGTCCTCTGTTGAACCTGATCTTGTCAGAAGATAAGTCTGCTTTGAATGTTTATGGAGTAAGCCAGAAATATCTACAATTTACAATACAAATTATATAAAATATACAAATTTGAACTTTCTTCTAGGCCTATAATTCAAAGTAGGAGAATGAGATCATCTTTTTTGTTGTTGTTGAGAATTCGGTGCCATCTATCCAACAGGCAGAAGCTACTCTGCCTAGAAAGAGTGTGCTGGGTCCTTTTGAAAGGATTCCTAGGTCTCCTGGCCTGGAAGTAAGGTGATACCAATTTGCTGGATGAGCAGAAGAGGACAGAGCAGGGAGTTCTTTGTATAAGGGGCAGGTGGAACATTAAGGCATGCCCATCATCAGCCTGTTTAATCAACCCTGACATATTGCCCAGGTGGAGGCCTCAGGGCACTTCAAAGGAAAGATCAGAAAGTTGCCTGGGGACCTGACACTGTCAATGGCCAGTCCAATTCCTGCCTTTGATAAAAACTGGTATAGCAAACACATTTACAGAACCTCTGTATGTAGAACACTAACCCCAGGAGCGAGGAGGAAATGAAGGAGGAAAATGGAAATACATGTGAGACGATATAGAAACACTTAAAAAGCAACAAGAATGAGGCCTTCAGTAAGAAATTGAGGAAAGAGGATGGGTTTTATAGTCAAAATTAGGCTTACAATATACTTGTAACACAGCTCCATTTATAAAGCAAGGATACTAATCTCCCCCAGATTCACTCATTCGCTCACCCAACAAACATTTATTGGGCACCTATCATGTGCCTGGCACACTGCGTTTATTGCAGGGATTAAATGAAACCGCATAAAGGCTCCACTACGTTACCAAGGCAACCGTGACGGCTCAAGCAATGGCGTGTTCCCCCCATAGACCCACCTGCCACTCCTACTCGGTTCACAGCGGCCCCTTTCACTCTCAGAAGGGTCTCATTTGAACAAAGGGCATGGTCGCTGCAGCTAGTAAGTCTCCTAACTTGTCTTCATGCCTCTGGCTTTGCCTTTTCCCCCATCCTTCCCCACATAACAAGCAGATTTTCCCTCAAAATTATACTCAGGCAACATCACAGTCCTGCTTCATATTTTCCAATGGCATTCATCAAACTGAAAATAAAACCCAGAGTCCCTTTTTCCTGCCTTACAAAGTGCTGTATGACCTGGCTGATTGTTCTCTACTAATCCTCTACTCCTTCAAGGAGCCACGTTTCGCCCTGTGTTAGACCCTTTGCAAGGGCTGTTTCCTCTGCCTATACCCTATCCCTCCCCTGTCTCACAAACGGCCTTCTTACTATCATTCACTTCTCAATCTAAATGTTTCTTCATCAGAGGGATCTTGTAGGGCCCCCAAATCTAATGAAGGCTCCCATTCACTTTCTGTGGCATCAGTCTAGTTTTTGTGTGGCCCTTCTTCCCAGCTGATAATCTGCCTTCTTGTTTATTATCACTCGCTTTCCCATCTAGATTGCAAGCTCTGAGTGGGTTGCATCCTCGCACACTTTGTTCACTTCGGAGCCTCGCTAAAAATAGGTGTTCAACAAATATTTGCTGGAGACACTAATATATGCTCTGTTAGATCCAATTTGTGTGGTTCTATAATGCAGACAGCTGGTCTTGGAGAACTCCAGCCTGCGCACTAAAAACTCTGAACGCTCTGCGTAAGAAACAGTGTCTTTACCATCAAAGTTACCTTACATGTTGAATTGAAGAAGAAACTAATCTGAAACTCACAAGTTCAGGATAAAGCTATAAAATTAAAGAACCCCTGGTGGTTGAGTGTACAATATCCAACTCTACTAATAGCTGATTTTAATACCTACCTCTACTTCTTTGGTGTTCAGAACCATGTCCAGTTAAAATACAGAAAATTTTGATGAGATGCTAGAAAGGGTTTTATTTAAGTGTGTGTGTGTAGGCTTCCCCACACCAACAAGCAATTCTCTGATAGAGTGTCTGAGATTTCAGCTCAATGCTGGCCTAACACCCGGATTCCACAGGTAAAGAGCTCAGTTCCACAAGATGGCCCTCTACTCCAGACATCAACTGGAAGCCTAGGTTATCTGTGCTCCTACCCGACCAGCTGCAAATTGGAGATTCCAACAACCCCCTCCAATACAGATGCCAACTGTAAGTCAGAAGTTACCTGTAGTTCTGACCAATGGGCTGTAAACCAGAGGTTCCCACAACTCCCTCCTTTAAGTCCTATTAATTTGCTTGCAGAACCCAGGAAACCTGTTTACTCCCTAGATTATGGATATATTACAAAGACTTTTTTTTTAAATTTTTTTTATTTATTTATTCATGAAAGTCAGAGAGAGAGGCAGAGGCAGAGGCAGAGTGAGAGAAGCAGGCTCCCCGCCTAGCAGGGAGCCCGATGAGGGACTCGATCCCAGGACCCTGGGATCATGACCTGAGCCGAAGGCAGACGCTTAACCATCTGAGCCACCCAGGCGCCCCTATTACAAAGACTATTAAAGGTTACAAATCAACAGTCAGATGAAGAGATACATAGGGCAAGGCAGCAAACAAAGGAGCTTCTGTCCTCATGGAGTTTGGGGTCTGGCATGGTCACATGTGGAAATGTTCTGGTTCCCCAACCTGGAAACTCTCTGAAACCCCTCCTTTTTGGGTTTTTTATGGAGGCATCATTACTTAGGCATATTGATCAACTCATTGGCCATTGGTGATTGATTCAACCTCCAGCTCCTCTCCCCTATCCTGAAATCAGCAGGTGGGACTTCAAGTTCTAACCCTCTCTTCCTGGTTGGTTCCCTCATCCCTTGGCCTTTTCTTAAAAGTCATTTCATTAACATAAACCTGGTTGTAATGGAAAGGAATTTGTTATGAATACCAAGACACCCATGTCACCCTGATGTCTCTGAAGCTATGTCAGGAACTGAGAAGGGGAGACCAAATATTATGACAAAAGATGCTCCACTGTGCTTATCACTCAGGAAATTCCAAGGGTTTCCAGAGCTATGAGCCAAGAACTGCAGATAAAGACCAAATATATTTGAGAAATACGTTTTGGTCATCTGAATGTTCAAATATATATGTATATATATTTCTTATAAATCACAATATCACAGAATCTCACACAAGAAAATCATGGGCTCAACTCCTCATTTCTACAATCTCTTATGTAAAGTTCTTAATGAAGCAACACATTATCTTAGACCTCAAACTTTGAGGATACAAAATAAAAATAATCTGAACTTTAAGAGAAAGCAAGAATCCTGTTTTAAATGTATAAAAATGGCTAGTGTTGCAAGAAAATCGAAGAAAACAAGATCACTACAGAATGCAAATAACTCACATTATATGTAACCTGAAGGAATAAGTTTGCTATTGAGCTACTGTTTGTGACTATTTTACTCTGGACTGGATCCTTGGACAGGAGATACATTAACTGCTCAGTAAGGAACTGAACTCTTAAGGCAGGTCTGCCTGTGAACAAATTTCAGCTGTCTTGAATTTTCAGAACCTATATTATGAAGATTTTACAGAGGATTGCAAACTTTTTTACTTAATTCACTTGCTTTATTTCAGCCTCTACATCTTTTTTAAAATAAAGGTTATGGCTGATCTTCCCTTGTGTGGTACAAAGGCAAACTGCCAGAAAACCTCCTGTGTTTTCCCATATATACATTTTGGTAGCTGTTCTCTAACCATGGCCTCTGCAGCCTAGTGTTTTTGAGGTGTACTGAAAGGCCTCCCTGAACCAGCATCTGCCCAGCCACCGTGCCTAAAGCCCTCATGAAATCCTTATGAAACAGATACCCCTGGGGCACCCGGGTGGCTCAGTCGATAAGCATCTGCCTTCGGCTCGGGTCCTGAACCCAGAGTCCTGGAATTGAGCCCCGCATTGGGCTCCCTGCTTCACGGAAAGCCTGCTTCTCTCTCTCCCACTCCCCCTGCTTGTGTTCCCTCTCACGCTATCTCTCTCTCTCTCTCTCTGTCAAATAAATAAATAAATACTTTTAAAAATTCAAAAAAAAAAAAAAAGAAAGAAACAGATACTCCTAAGATCTAGTGGAAGGGTATTAACTGTATTAGAGCAAGAGGTTACCAAGGAGGTGATATATTAACTAGTTCACTCATTAGTCTTGATTAGATTGACTCATTAAATTTACTACCTCCCATAGTCACCTAAACTATGTCTTCCAAGGCAAATTTTCATTAGCAGAGTACCTGGTAAAAAGGGACACAACATATTTTGTTGAATGAATAATGAAACCGAGGCAAAGGTAGACTAAGGCATATTTGTATCAGTGAAATTCCTGAATGGGAAAATAGGGAAGAAATTTAGTAAAATAAAGTCAATGGGCTGATGGAGGGACACTAAAAAAAAGGTATGGGGGGGGCGTATAGAATCATGCCCCTCTCTCCCCTCCCTCACAATTTTGTTCCTAGCTGGCCCCAAAATGTCAAACCCATTCTAAATATCTGTATTATAATTGGTTGAGGTTCTCAGACTCTAAAAGCTATTGTAAATAATTAACTTAAGAAAACCACTTTGCCCTTTACCAGCGGCATTTAATTGAATCTATAATAATCTGTACTTTTGCTAATACATTAAGTCTGCAGCTAGTGTTGAAAAAAGGCACAATAAAATGGTGAGGAGGAAAGGGGAAATTCCAAATTGTTGAGCCATAATTTATAAAGACATATTTGCACTACTGGATTCCAGATGTGAAAGAAGCCACAAGGCAAAAGGCTACCAAAAAATTCAAATGAGTCGTCTGAAGAACAAAGATGAAAGGAGGTGAAAACATTAGAAGCAGGATAATAAAAGGCCTGGGCTGGACAAAGGGAAATTTAGAAACTCCCAACAAGAGCTATACATCATTCTGAGCTTATAAAGGTTAGTCCTTCTACCTGGAGAAGGAGCACTAACAGTAACGCATAGTAAGGAGCCCACTATGTGGCAAGGCACACATGATCGTCATACTTCCAAAAAAGACAAAATCAAGAAACTTCAGACGAATTCATAAAATTAACAAAACACTAAGAGAATTAATAAGATATTAAGAAGTTGACCTGGTTTCCATTTTTCTCCCCCTTCTTCCATAGTCCTTAGAGAAAACTTTACTTACAATTTCTTTGCTGCTCTCACAGTATTATTCTTTGGATGCTGGGTCAAAACCCAATTCTGAGCTACTGGAATCACTCAAATGCTGGTTTCATGGATTTCTTCTTCTTCTTCTTCTTTTTCTTCCTTTTTTTTTTAGCATCCAAACTTGCTCTGCACTGTCAGGCATCACGCACTCTCCAAAATTCACTGGACCTTAAGGAATTCTTTCTCAACTACTTTTTGCTGAATGTTAAGATTTCAAGGTCAGTTGATCTTCTAAAGATGCTTCTAGGTGAGGTGAAATGATCAAAATTCAGAGAACTTAAGACCTCAGTGCAAATCTGCAGTTTCTGAGTCCATGATAACGGTGCTTGGATTCAGCCCCACTCATGTCCCTGCATTGCCAAACTACCCAGAACACAGCCTATTCTCAGTTTTAAAAGAGAATGTCAAGAGAGCTCAACAAACATTTACTGAACATCAACTATATGCAGGAGACTTTCGGAAGCGCTGTAAATATAGAGACAGATGAAAGGAGCAAAGCCAGGAATAGGATTCAGTTTCATCTCTCCTCCCTGAATCTGTGCCTCAAAATCACCAGAAGATATCATTACCAAGAAATGACCTTGAAACAGATACTCACATTGTGTCCTCTGCTACAAAAACCAGAATGGTTTTGCGGTCTGTCTCTACATCATGCATCTCATAAAACATGTCCACAAAGGATGAGAAAGAACATATTTGACATGTGCAGGAATAAGATATCCACCCCTCGTTTTAATCCAGTTCCTTCATTTAGTTACACATCAAGACATGGGTATGATATGCACACAATCTGAGCAGAACGATCAAGTTCCTGACCAAAAGACACGGCTTCCTTTCCCCCTAAGTCACAGCTCATCATTATGTCCGTCAACTCTTTTTTCATAAGCCCTTCATGCTCAGGTGACTCAAGGCAGGTGAACCAACAAACACAAAATCCAGAACTACCTTGCAAAAGATTGACAGAGATGAAAGAAACTTGAACCCCAAGGAATTTTACCTGTTTGGTTTCTCTCGGCTTGTTCTCTCTAGAAGGCATTTTAACTGAGATAGTTGTCCGCTGAGAAAGAGAAACAGCTGTTCTGAATTGTTTTCCAAATTAAAAATTGGAGTTTCGGAATAGCGTTAATAAAAGTGGAATCTCAGAATTAGGTCAGATCGGGATGTGACCCCAACAAGACTTTGGGGCCAGACATGGCTCTAATTCCTTTTCCTCAAATTACTAGCTGTGTGGCATGAACAATTAGTTAACCTGGCTCTGAAATCCCTCCTGTGTAGACAGGGTCATAACAGTATTCATAAAGCACCTGGTTTGCCACTTAGCCAATGGGGAGACCCTGAGTAGGTGAAAATGATCTCGGTACAAGGCACCATCGGCAACAATTTCTTTGTAATCTTTTCATTTCTTTGTAATTAGTGTTGCAATTGCAAACACTTATTAATAACATTTCTCATTTTGTGACTGCAATAAAGGACTCTTGCTCAAAGACCATCACTGGGAGAAATAAAAAGGTACTGTTGCCCAAGTTCAACCCTGAATGATTCTGATGCAACTGGTCTGCAGTGTGTGATTCGGGGATAGAGAAGTCTGAAACCAGCTCAGATGATTCTAATGTGAAAAAAAATAACAAATCAAAAGCAGACAAATAAGATGCTAAACAGCATGACTAGTAATTTACAGATGCCAGAGTTAGCAAATAAAATTCAGGACACTCAGTTAAACTGGAAGTTTGAATAAAAAGACCAATTAATTTTTTAGGGTAATCATGTCCCAAATACTGCACATTTAACTGGATGTCATGTATTTCATCTGGCAATCCTAACCAGTATGATAACTATTGTGCAAAAAAGGGAGAAAAAAAGAGTATGTGTATCCAACTGTTTAATCATACATGGATGAAATGGATTTTGAAGCTTTGCTTCTGGGAGGGGAACTAGATAGGAGGCACTCCTTGGGCCTTTTAAATTTTGAACCACATGAAAGTATTATAAAAATTAAAAATAAAGAATATATAATGGGAGGAAGGAATCAATATAGAGCAGACATAACTAATACATATGATACACTTAGAAAACAAAACTGAGAGGAATCTGTCAAAACATTCTATCACCCTCCTGTTTTTCAGTGTAGACATAAATCGAATTAATATTAACAATCACTTGTTGAGCTGCCAGATTATAATTGGAATTAATATTAACAGCCTCCTGTTGAGTTGCTATTACGCTAAGCACTTTACATCCTTTAGTTAATTTAATCCTCACAATAACCCTTCGGGGTTCTGCAAACGAAAAGGCTGAAACTCGGAAAGGTTAATTAATTTGCCCAAATCACAAAACTAATGATTGGCAGGCCTGGGGTTTAAATCTAGGTCAGTCAGAATCCACAGCTTGTTGCTTTTAAACACAAGACAAATACTGTACTGTCTTCTAGCATGTTGACCCCCAAAGTCAGGAAATTTGTATTTGAGCATGAAAAGCAATGCAAAAAGGAAGAACCATGAATGCACACTTTCATTTTATGCCAGCATCAGTCCCCGAGCTATGAAACATGACACCCCCCTAAGTATTTTCTTGTTAAGTAAATATACAGCTACACCTCGCTTTATGCAATGCCTATGTTCCAGGACAGTTGTTTGTAAATGACACTTATGCAAATGTAATCATATTTAGAGTAAAACTGGGAGTCTGCTTTTTAAACAAGGTGTGTTAAATTTGGAAGATAAATATGACTGAGCTCAATTCCACTGTTTTGGGGCAGGGCATAAAATGAGATCATCTAGGAATTTGCTAATCGTCCTTCAGAGTTGGGGGTCTTAATATAAAACATGACTGATAGTTTATGTGTGGAGAGGATACTTTGCTAAACTGCAAAGGATTTAATCAGTTAAATTTCTAACTTGAGCCTACCTTTAGCTAATTTATTGTTTAAAAAGCACGAGTAAATATTTGTTACAGAGAAGCAGAATGTCACTTAACTTACCAAGCCAATACTATTTTCATAGCTTATCAGAGACAGGAATATGTTAGAGGACTCTTTAGTTTTCTATTGTGAATGGTTTTTAAAAGATTTCTCCAAAATCTATTTTGGGCTACACATCTTACACATCCCCAGTGAGCTGCTTTCTTTAGATGGCAACATGTGGGGAATGGGAGGAAGGGGTTTATCTGTTGGAATTGATGATCAAAGGCTAATAATATTTCAAGAGTCTTTAAAATTAGTAATTTTATAAACAGTTGACCAAAACCTATCATCCCATTGAGAAGAGAGCCACAGACTCTCTCCTGCCAGGATTTCTGTCAGGGGTTGGGATAGGAGTGGCTGAAGGCAGGTAATTGTCCCCTGCAGCCCAAGGGCAACGAGAACAGCAGGCTGAGGTTAAGGCAAGACTTGACGTCCCCATGTTCAAACTGTGTGCTTTCTACGCTACATCAACTCTTCTGAGCAGCCAGTATTACCATGAATTTCCTGAATTCAGGAAAAATCAACTCAGGAATTTAAAACCATGCCCAGAGATGCTGTTGGCCAGGCAATGGCTCCATTTGTCAAAGGTGGCTGCCATCTTGGTAGAGCAGTTATTTGTACCATCAACTAAATATTCTATTTATTTTCCTCTTTATTCCTTATAAAAGGGAGCATTTTCTTTGAAAGTACCATATTAAAGTATATAAAATGCTAAATCAATGCTATCAAAGATTTTATCTAAATAGCCAAGAGTAACTGAGGATTTTATATTACTTTTAGCTCCCTGGAAACAGACAGCTCTCCACCTCCCCACCCCTTACCACTCCATACCACACCATGACATGTATTTATTTTTTATATTTACACATATTTGATTCAGTAGATATTTTCCAGAAAGCACTACATTCTGGTAAGGTACCGCCAATAGTAAATCTGCATAAAACTCATATTGCTTCCAATAAATCAAATTGTATCTCCATTTAATTGTATTTATCATATGTAATTGAATCAAGTTTTTTTGTTTACTCTTCTTGATTTTAAAAATAGGGAAACTGAATTGCTTATATCATTTATAAACTATGATGGTTAAAAAAAAAAATGTTTTCCTTCAGTTTTCTGAAGCTCTTGTTTTTTTATCCCCTGTAGGTCAACAGCCTATTCTTACTTAAATGTCTTCTTATCTAGAGTCTGGGAAAATATATGTACATTTATTTATGAATAACTATTTTTATCTTAACATTTCTTTACTCACTATTTGAGCCTATATTTCATGACTCCAAATTGTATCAGAAAATTCTTAGCACCAGTGGTAAGATGAATTCATAAAAAAAAAATGAGCATAGATATTTAAAAGAGACAGGCTTGGTGGAGTCAGTTCCAGGTATATCTCATCTCACAATCAACACAATATTTCTAATTAACATAGTGTTCTTAACTGGAGTAGTCTGGTGTGGGTTGGAGGCCATAGCTTTCCTCATTTTTCTGGGATGTTCCATGTTGACTCTCCAATCCACAGGCAAATTCACATGTCCTCTCTCGACAGTGATTTTAGCCAAAAGAGTAGCCTGCTCAAATATATTCCCCCTCTCATTTACCAGAAAACTGGATAATTCCACCATTATAATAATTCCATCTGAAGCTCTTTAAAAATGTAAATGTCAGCATAACATGTGTTAAATAGTACCACATTTCACTCCAGCATCCCGGAAACATACAGAAAACTTTAGATCCCCATGGAAATCCTTCACAGAACAATGAGATAGGATTGGTGTCTTAGGCTTTCTTATTGTCAATATAAAAGCAATCATATAAAGTCCATTTCTACATTATTTATAAAACTACAATTAAAAACATTATCCATAATGGGCTTTGTGCCATAAAGTTACTATTAAAAAGTAACAACAGAAAAAGAAAGTGTCTCTCCCAATAAATTGATATACTTTCTTTAATCTGATAAGAAAAGCTATGGTACTCATTATTTTTGTTTGTTTCTGTTGTCTGGAAGATCAGAATTCAGTTTATTCCTTAATGTTTCCCTGGTTAAACTACTTTACCTTTGTCTACTTCTGGACTACATAACTCTGTTTTTGCTTGTTTGTTCTTGTTCCTTTAGCTACTTGATTGCATTTTCGTCTCTAAACTATCATAAACGCTTCTGTGGGAGGAAGTAAACACAGTTGATTCTTGTTAATCACGGTAGTTTTGTTCTATAAAGTCACCGCAAATACTGAATTAGTGAATACTGAGCCATTGTTCCCAGGAGAAATACAGGATAAAGTTCCTGTGAGCCTCTGCTCACCAACTGATCAATATAAACCCCGTTTTATGTGTATTTCTGTTAAGGGCACCTTATTTAATATTATCGTTGATTCATAAACATTGAACTCCTGGCCAATGGTACCATAACTCATGCCTCAATGAAGCTTATCTGACACATGTATTTTTTTCATAAGGCACGTCACAGCCTTCCTGCACTTAAGAACACTAATCAGTTCAGCAATATGCTTGGGGGGCATTTTAAACAGAAAAACTACCACCTAAAAAGCACAAAAATGGGAAACATGTGGCATTAAATAAACCATGAAAAGGACACTTGTTTACAGCATGAGACACTGAAAGGTAAGAAACTGAAACAAGACAGCGTCAACTTGTTTGACCTCAGCTGGGAACAGGCCCATCAGGAGACTCAAAATTTTCCCCACGTCTATGCATGTTTGTGAATGACCACAAAGATACCAGGAGTATTGAGCTTGGAGTTACAAATAAAGTTTAGCTAGTAGGCAAATGCATAAATCTACAACTGGCAAATTATGCGGATTGGTTGTACGACTTCCCAAAACTAACACTATTATATTGTGGCCAATTAGCCCATTAGCCACAATTAGAATATCAGATTATGGGGTGGAAAGGGGGGGCCTGAGGGCAAGGGGCCAGGGACAGGTACGCTCTGATTCTCTGGTGGAAATGAGAGAAAGTTTAGAGCAAAGGCAAAAGGAGCAGGTCCCAGGGGAGTAGCCAGGGAGTCCGACAAGGGACTCAGGTGGAGAAGTAAGGTGAGCCTAAAATGGACAGCATTAACCGATTTCACAACTGTACTTTTTCCCTCTTGCAGTGACCCTTTTATTATACTCATTATTGCTTCACTACGGGAATTCGGGGGGACTTTTTTTCTTCCCCAGTAGATTCCTACCCTAAACTTAAAAAAATATGTCAGGCTAGGGTGCCTGGGTGGTTCAGTTGGTTAAGCGACTGCCTTCGGCTCAGGTCATGATCCTGGAGTCCCTGGATCGAGTCCCACGTCGGGCTCCCTGCTCGGCAGGGAGTCTGCTTCTCCCTCTGACCCTCCTGACCCTCCCCCTTCTCATGTGCTCTCTCTCATTCTCTCTCTCTCAAATAAATAAATAAAATCTTTAAAAAAAAATGTGTCAGGCTATATGACCAGGTATTGTCATGCTAATACGTCTCGGAAAAGAAGCCTGATACATAACGTGTTGATTTTGGCCAAACTGTTGGTAAAAGTTGTAACAACTGGTTCTCAAGGGAGACTCTTCTTTCTAGTTGATGATGAGAAATGTTATTAAACCTGGAAAAGCCACTCCCATTACCCCCACACCTCTATTTTCACAGTGACACCAACACAAAACACACACTAGGCAAAAACTGGTACAAAGGCAGGTTGAGAAAGACACATGTGACATTTGTAGGACTAGTAACAAAGCAGATCAGTCTCTTCAGTTAGGATGCTGCACACAGTAGGTCCTCCAGGGATCAACTATGTTAGCAGTAGTTTGACATCAAAACTAATTAGCTCATGAAATAAGTCAAACAGAGAAAGACATGTATCATATGACCTCACTGATACGAGGAATTCTTAATCGCAGGAAACAAACTGAGGGTTGCTGGAGTGGTGGGGTGGTGGGAGGGATGGGGTGGCTGGGTGATAGACACTGGGGAGCATATGTGCTATGGTGAGCACTGTGAATTGTGCAAGACTGTTGAATCTCAGATCTGTACCTCTGAAACAAATAATGCAACATATGTTAAGAAAAAAAAAAAGAAGAAGATAGTCGGAGGGGAAGAATGAAGAGGGGGAAATCGGAGGGGTACACAAACCATGAGAGATGATGGACTCTGAAAAACAAACTGAGGGTTACTGGAGTGGGGGGGCAGTGGGAGGGATGGGGTGGCTGGGTGATAGACATTGGGGAGGGTATGTGCTATGGTGAACGCTGTGAATTGTGCAAGACTGTTGAATCTCAGATCTGTACCTCTGAAATAAATAAGGCAATATATATTAAGAAAAAAAAAGAAGAAGATAGCAGGAGGGGAAGAATGAAGGGGGGGAAATCGGAGGGGGAGACGAACCATGAGAGACGATGGACTCTGAAAAACAAACTGAGGGTTCTAGAGGGGAGGGGGGTGAGAGGATGGGTTAGCCTGGTGATGGGTATTGAGGAGGGCACGTTCTGCATGGAGCACTGGGTATTATGCACAAACAATGAATCGTGGAACACTACATCTAAAACTAATGATGTAATGTATGGGGATTAACATAAGAATAAAAAAATTTAAAAAAAAACTAATTAGCTCATGAAGTGAAAATTCAGTCTGTTTTCCCTCTCTATTTGGCTTATCACCAACATTAATAAACCCTCCTGGATCTTTCACTCAGCAAAAATTCCTGGGAATATTAGCACCAGCGAGCTCTGTAGATATTTCAACTCACGGCTGTCATGGTTCATGGTTAATTCAATGTCTTTTTCCACAAGGTTATTTCTCATGGAAGATACTGATATATAGAAAAACCATAATTGTACCTGTGTTTTATGCATGAATTTGGCTGGTTCTTAAAGTCACACCCTTGTTATTTCAGACCCCACCCCAATTACTATGACACTGAAGCCATCTCATGGTTATGGAATGGCTTTCCCTCTAGTTCTGTGGTACTTGCACTCCCTGTCCTTTATTTGGACTGTGATCCTAAACCTATTTGAAGGAGCAATTGACATACAGATTCTAGCACATGAGGGATGGTTGCTCTAATATTCATGGCTTTAAAAATTATTTTAATCTTGATTACCTAAAATGGAAGAAAAATGTATAGCTCCAGTTTGGTCAAAGTTTATAAAATTGGAAGAAATTTTTCAAGGAAGTCTTCATCAATTCCATTTATATTTCAGAAGAAGAGAAATAATCCCCCTGTTACCATATGACATTCTAACATGTTGGAATCAAGTAGACTGAGCTGAAGGTTAGGATATGTCTGATTTCCAAACAAGCCAGTTTGCTCTGCTTTATTGTGTAATGGTTTAATACTGGTCCCCTGGCCCAGCTGATAATAAAGCAGGCAGACACCAGTGTGGCTTAAATGTTCCTTTATTCTTACTGGTCAGCAGGGGCCATGCTAATTGTTCAACATTTTCAATATTACCCCTAGTCCCTGGGGAACCAGGAGAGGAAACAGGAGAGATGAGTTTGAATACACCCCCGATGCTGTTTTGAAAACCACTTCAAGTGCAAGTTCTCCTGTCAGAAGCACCTTCTTAATATAGGGTAGCTTAGCACTACTAGAACAAAAAAATAAATTTTATTAAAAATCTAAAATTATAGGTATACTATTACCACAAAACTTTAATACATATTAAATATAAAATATTTAAATATATTAAATAGAAGTATTAAATAAATGTATTAAATACTAAATAGGAAAATTAAATATTAAAATATAAAATATTTCAGAAATATTTAAACGTGGCACAAGGTGCTAATTTATTTTAATGCCCTTCTGAACCTCAATCATCGGAAAAAGTTGTAGCACAAACCCCAGTCAGATTATCTACTCTCTGACACAATATCCAGTGACAAATGGTATATGTAAATTTGAAGGGCAGTGATAGATTTTAAAGAGTTTTAGAGTCTCTGTTCATTAAAAAATAATACAAATGCAAAAAAACTACAAAGGCATGAATTGAAGATATTTACAACACATATTTTTGTCCGAAACTAGCAAATCTAAGGTAAAATGGTTGCAGCACCCCCAGACTAAGAATATTTTTTAAAAAGGCATTTGCTTTTTTAAAAGTAAAAGATAAAACCTAACAACAGCCAAAAATATCTTAAACTACATTGTAACCAATGTTTTGATTTCTGCTTTGACCCATGCCATAGTAAAAAGAATTTCTTTTTTTTAAAGATTTTATTTATTCACTTGAGAGAGAGAATGAGATAGAGAGAGAGAGCATGAGAGGGGGGAGGGTCAGAGGGAGAAGCAGGCTCCCCGCTGAGCAGGGAGCCCGATGCAGGACTCGATCCCGGGACTCCGGGATCATGACCTGAGCCGAAGGCAGTGGCTTAACCAACTGAGCCACGCAGGCGCCCCAAAAGGATTTCTACCTAACCTCTTTATATGCTCCTAATGGTTATTTTATTTATTTATTTATTTATTTATTTATTTATTTATTTATTTATTTATTTATTTATTGTCTTTCTTGATATTATCATCTAAGCTTTGATGGACTTCAGATTGCCTGGATAAATCACATTATACTTAAAAATTAGTTGAAAATATCTGTCTAAATTTCTGTTCAAACATAAAGCTTTATAGAAATCTTTTTCTGAAAAATAGTTCAAAACCTCATGTCTTTGAAAAGAGACTGGAAATGAATTCAGTGCATTTGATTAAGTATTCTAGTAGTTCTGCAAAAAAAATTAAAATTAAAATTAAAAATCCCATAAAACCCTTCTAAAAATTCCTATAGTTATCTGACCTAGGTTTTTCTTATGGTGGAATAAATAGAAGACTGCTTACACAACCCTTCTTACAAATAAGTGGGTCAACTATTTCCATGTCAGTTTTCTAAATTTCACTGACTTGAAACTATTATTTGGAGATAAGCCAAGTACAGATAGAAAACCAGGTCCAAATTTTCCCATGATGAACTAATTAGTTTACTTTGGGCTATTTCTTACATAGCAGCCTTCGGCTATTAGACACTTGACCTACCTTGTTGCTTGACAACATTTCCAAATATGTTAATGTGGCAAATGCGGGACTCTGTTTTACTTACTATAATCAATAAGGTATATTTTTATCTCTAAGGAAAGTCAAACTGTTATCTTTGTGATTCCTGTGAATTAAGTCCTCAATTCTGAACCATTTTATTTTATGTAGTAAGTCGGTTTTTCTAGACCGACAGGTTAGAAATTGGACTGAATAGTATACTGGTGTCTATTTCTGAAGGTAACAACTCAGAGGGCAGTAATGGTTTTAAAGATTACTCTGAAGTTACCCAGATGCAATCAACCAAGAGATCTTTGGTGTCATGTATCTAAAAGTTTGGCCATTTAGTTTGCAATTCTGGGCCTGGACCTGTTTAGAGATTATGCAGCCGTTTATAAGCCTATCTCTTAGGCTAGCAGTTGGCTGAGGTTGGCTCAGAAAAATGCTACCATTCCTGATGGAAAAAATGCTTCGGCTGCTTAATCAATTACAATTACTTCAGTCTGCAGACTAACCACAGTATCTGCCAGCTTACCACCTGAGTCTACTTACATATATTTGTAATGTTTATCCATGAAACAGGAAACAGAGAACGTACTGTCAAGAATATATAGTCAAGTGTTACGGACAGTAATGGTGAGCAAGCCTCCAACTCTATCACAGGCCAAGTGCCTTCCTGAGGATTGACTTAAGAGATTCTACAGAAGGACACTAATGACCCTTTCTGCAAAGGGATGTGACTATATTTTCACAACTAGGGACTTGAACATTTATCTAAGCCAGGATTTGCCCTTAATAATGGAAGATTTTATATGGTAGGTGCTCCAGAATTTTCAGGCCATAGTATTACCAACAACATGGACCACATTAGCTTCTATTTATAAAGTTCTTTCTTGTCCCAAATTGTTCCCCTACAATTCTATTCGTACGCCTACAACTTCTAATGTTATGCATGCCTTTGGATTTTTGCTACATAAAGTAAATATGCTCACTGGGAAGAGTAATTCATTAGCTGTTTTCAGTCATAGCTACTTTAGCAGAATTTAACTCATCAGAAAAACTGGTCAACAAGCCACTAATTTGCCATCTTAGAAGCAACAAAATATCAAAAGAAAGAAAAATGGGCTCTGAGATAAAGTTCTGAAAAAGAACAATTTTCCCTTGCCAAGTACTAAAAAGGAAGTTCTTTGCTCCACTTTCAATGAATGTCAAAGAAAAAAAGACTCAAGGAGACAATTTTACCTCCGTGACAATATGGACTATGTAATAAAATTTTTTGTCCAGGCAGGAGTTTAGGGGCATAGGGAATGCTTGGCCTTATAAGAAGCTAACTTACTTCCAATTATGTAGGAGAAGCTAAGGATATATCATTTTTCTAAAATGTCTGCAAAAAAGAATCTTTTATTTCTTTCTTCATAAAGCTTCAGGACAAAAGCAACTACTCTTAAGAATGTGACGGATTTACTTATAGACACCATTGCTAGAGTGTAAATGTACTTCTGGAAACTCAACACTGGAATGATTATCATAAAAATATTTATTCTCCTCTTTAGTTCTAGTCTCAATTCATTTCAGATCCAGTTAAGTAGGGTAATTTCAAAGTAATGGGAATAAAGTGATATTTGCTGCTTAAAAAAAAATATGGAAGCAACCTAGTGTTCATCATAGATGAATGGATAAAGAAGATGCAGTATATATACACAACAGAATATTATTCAGCCATTAAAAAGAATGAAATCTTGCCATTTGAGACAACATGGATGGACCTCGAGGTTATAGTGCTAACTGAAATCAGTCAGTCAGAAAAAGATAAATACCATATGACTTAATTCATGTGTGGAATTTAAGGGGAAAAAAAAAACCCACTAATGAACAAAGAAAAAAAAGAGACAGACAACAACAACAACAAACCAGAGTCTGAAATTCAGAGACCAAACTGATGGTTGCCAGAGGGGAGGTCAGTGGGGGAATGGGTGAAATAAAGGGGATTAAGAGTACACTTATCTTGATGAGCACTGAGAAATGTGTAGAATTGTTGAATCATTATATTGTACACCTGAAACTAATATAACACTGTATATTAAATATACTTAAATAAAAATAAAATTAAAAATTAAAAAAAAGATATTCACGATCCAGTCTACTCCTTAGACTTTTCCTTTTTTTTTTTTTAAGATCTTATTTATTTATTTGACAGAGAGAGACACAGCGAGAGAGGGAACACAAGCAGGGGGAGTGAGAGAGGGAGAGGCAGGCTCTCCCCTGAGCAGGGAGCCCGATGCGGGGCTCGATCCCAGGACTCTGGGATCCTGACCTGAGCCGAAGGCAGACGCTTAATGACTGAGCCACCCAGGCGCCCCTAGGCTTTTCTTAATTAGTGCTGGATTTGGTATATGTTCTCAGTATCTGGGAGTACTAGAGAGCATATCAGGCCAAGAGAAAAACCTTAAATAGATGAAAATTTTTACTCCTGTCCTTATATGCCCTTTCCTCAAGACCCTGTGGTTTGGAGAAGACCTTACTGTCACCCACATCATTCAGTTCAATTTTGCCTTTAAATCATTCCTTGGGCTGATTTTGGCAATTGTGTTAAAAGAAACTAGACTCATAAAGATCATGGCTAGAAGACACGTGAGATATGTTTGTTTACTTTCATCTTCTTTCATCTTTTTCATATCTTGACAAATAAACTGCATAAATGTCTGAAACCTCAACAAGATACATGTAAAAAAAATTATCCCAAACAGAAAGTGGTAGTAAGAAAAAGTAGAATTTGTAAAACTGTGCCCATTAAAATGAAAATGACCAAACTTTTGATGTTCTTACACAGTGATCGAGATTTGAAAACTGGTGCATTAAGTGAATGCATTCTTTCAGTGGTATATTTCAAAGCTGAAAATGATGGTGGTGGTTGTCAGTCTTTAATCAAGGACTTGTTATCAATGCAAATTTGCATCCTTGACAACGATATCAAAGAGTTATAACTGATAGTGATCTACAAAGGTTCATCATAAGTTACAGATTTTATGAAAAACACACTTGTGCAGAACGAGATGTTGTAAATGATGTATCCATAACAAAGAATGCTTCACACACCTGGAATCCAGAAGGGAAAGAGAGAACACCTCAATTGGACAAGTGGGCATGCAGAATATTCTAATACTAGTTACTTAATAATCAGAAATACTTGAAATGGAGGGTGAGAGGCAGTCATATGGTTGTATAAAGAATGTTTTTAAATGTAATAAACTATTCCCAGGAGTTTTTCAAACAGTGAACTAGAAAGCATATTATCATGGGGATAGAAATGGGATGGGAAAGAGGGGGTAGGAGAGAGAGAGAATGTCTCCCTAAACTTGTCAGTCACTTGACATATTTGACAATATTTTACATATTGTTGGAAATTGCAAAAGTAATCATTATTAGAGAATTATTCTTTAACTCCTAGAATGTCAAGATACTTATTACATTTTGGTAAGTAGATCTTGGGATTAAAAGTGACATAAAGTCAGTCATAGCAGAGCTAGAACAAAGCTCCTGAATAAAATGAAGAAAATAATTGGTTTTTCAAATGATACTGGCTGGGTGTCAGTTATTACAGCATGATATTAATAAGACCAAATCAACAGATTCAATCCCTCTGGGAATCTGTTAGGTTTTTCCATTCCATGGCACTAGAACACATTCCTAACTGAGATACTTGCCATTTTTCACAAGTGGGTGCTGAGAGAGAGTACAGACCAGAATTCTAGAGAAAGGAGGTGTTACTCGAAGTGACCACCCCACAGAAAGGGATAAATGATGTCATATTCATAAACTAAGAGCTAAAGGCATCTTTAATATACTCTTCCAATTTAACAATAATGATAATAAGAATGACAATAAATATATATAATTAGATATAACCTTACACTTCCCCTCTTCTCAGAACTTAAATGTCTTCATTAGCTAAAGCAGATCAGTGCTTACAGAAAAAGAAGAAAATCACAAGTCTGATGGTATGACTACTATTTCTCCCTGAGAGATGGCACTTGGTCTTATGGATTTAGTCAGCATATCTCAGTTGCTGTCACCAGCCTGACCTCTTCTGGGACGTTCAGATTCCAGAAGCCATTTCCCTGCACATATCCAATTGAATGAGCACAGGTATTCATGTGCAATGTATCTTTCTCCCCCAACTAGCTTCACCTTTTTTATACCTAATTTCAATTTGGGGGACCACTTTTCGTTCATCTACTGCCTCCCTAAGACCAGCAGTTGAGACTTTATAAAAATTTCTTCTTTCTCCCAGTAGATGGTCAGTGCCATTCTTGTTCATTATTTCTCTAATCTGACTTCTCTTCTCCAAGCTTACAGTCACTGAGCTAACTTCAGATGTTACTTCCCACTCCTAATTTATCTCTCTATAGTCTTAACCCCCTTAAATTTATCTTCCTGTTTATTATCACAATACTGCATTGAAAGCACTAAGTTAAACCTTAGCTGGTGACACTAAAATTATCTCTTCACGGATCTCTCTAACATACCAGATTCTCAGTTCTCCAAGAGCAGGAATTGTCTTATTCAGCCTTTTACAACCAAAATACCAAATATGCTGCTGACATATCAGAAGCACTTCGTGACTTTTTTCAATAAAAAATTCAGATATACAAAAATTATGCCAGAGGTTAAATTGCTATTATCAGTTTTAATATAATGAGCAGATGTTTTATTGCAATAAATACCATTGTCAACTTTGACAAAACTAGTGCCATTTTCTCTAAAGTTTATGCTTTCCAGGTAGAATCTGTGCTCTCCAAAGGGTGTCAATAATTCTTTGACTTCTTATTTTCATCTTCTGGATCAAGTTATCATGCACAATAACATGTTTACTGTAAAAAAGACTAATTCAAAAGCAGTTTTGAACTATTTCTTTAATCCCATTCCAATTTCTACACACTTTTAAAAAACATAGTTCCTGAAAAATAAGACAAATAAAACTGCTTCTACTGTTTACAAAATATCATGATGCAAACACGGATTCTTTCTTTTAGAGTCACCATTTACCAATTTGAATTCTTTTCTCTTGAAATAATTCTCTGTTCTCAAGCTGCCAAGACTCTCCTTGCATGTGGATATTTACTATATTGATTTTAAGAATCCACATTACTGCTTTAGACCGATTGCACCAGACTTCAAGACTTTATTCACAAAAATCACCCTAATTCAACACTTTCCAGGAACTGATAGGAAGCTAACTTCTGCTTTCCTGGGCCTCACGCATGGGTTTATTTTGAACGTCAAAGTGTACTTTGAGAGAGTGACAAACTATAAGGAGTCAGAACCATGCAGACCACACTTGATTAGAAACACTGCTGGGAATGAGAAAGAAGAACATTTGTGATTCAAGGGAAATCCATCTTCGCAATAACGCAGTTATTATCACACAGTCGTTTTACAGAGAAAACCACAGCACAGAATTCAAAGACTTCCTCCCAGTTTGTACCGGAAACAGATGCACACCAGGCCTTCTCCAGGTCTGCAGAGGACACCAAGTCCGGGGCTCGATGCAGCTTTCTCCATCAGACGACAGCACACACAGGTCCTTACTCTACACTTTTCATCTCGCCCTCACATTTCTCTAGAATGTCACAGGTCCTTTGGTGCCACCTCCCAGCACAGGCCATCTCCACAACAAAGAATTCTTGGAGTGGTGCATTCCTTGGTCTTCTTTGGTTTTACCCAGTTCCTGCAATGACTTCCTGAGTGGTCTTTCCAGCCTCACCTGATGCCCCTCTCTCCACCCCCTACCTTCCACTTAAACCCCCTGTCAGCTCACTGAATGCACCAAGCTCTGTCCCAGGTGGAGATCTCGGCAGGGGCCTTGGCTCTGTCTGGATTGTTCTGTCCTAACTCCCCACCCACCTGGCACCCAGACATCTTTCAGTCTCAACTGAAACATAAGTTTCCTCAGACAGGTCTTCTTGACCAATCCCAGCATTATTCTTTCCCATTTAAAGAAGTTACTTGCGGTCACAATAACTTCTCAACTTCCTTTGACTTTAATTTTCTTTTAGTGTTATCAATTCCTTCCCATTTTGGAACACTATTTTCTTTTTTGTAGAAAGAACAGGGAAGCACAATAGAAACTGAGAAATTCTACTTTCACTCACATCCATCAACTTCCTTATTCACTGCTTTGCTTTAAACAATGCTAGAAGAATGGCTCTCCTCAGCATTCTTTCCAGGCTTCAGCCCACTCTGGGTTTTACTCTTCTTCATACTATCTTGACAGCTCACAACACCTTTGTAAGTATTTCTAATTATGTGTCCCTTTGTTCATCTGTTCTACAAGCCAGTTTTTTTAAAATGGATTTTACTAGAGCCTCTATGTAGCCTCATGAATTTCTCTAGTGGTCTCTCTTTGGGGATTTTGCAAAATGTTCTTTCCAGCATTTGTTAAAATTAGTTTATCTGAATTCCTTATTTTAAGAACTCTGTCTTCTGTCAAAGTTGCCCGTGATTCCAAGATGCCACAGGCAATTATCACTTCCTGGTCCTCATTTCACTCTGCATCTTTGCAACATCTGACCCAAGTGACCATTCCCTTTTTTTGGAAACACTTCCTGGCTTGGGTTCCATGATGACACTCTTTCTGGGGGGAAAGGGGAGTTTTTTACTGGCTCCTCTGCAAGATCCCTCGATGTTAGAATAAGCCAGAGCATGGTCCTTCAGTGATAGCCTCAAGACCAGGGGTCTAAATAGCATCCATAGACTCTTTATTCCCAAATTTCTATGTGCAGCTATGACTTCTTCCAAGTGCTCCAATTTCTATATCCAAAAATCTCCAGTGGATACCTAAACATACCTCAAAAGACTGAAAATGAATTCTGCATTTCCCTTCCAACTTTGTTTTTTCTCTTAGCTTTATCCACCTTAGGAAATAGCCTCACCATCTGTGTTGTATGTCCATACAAAACCTGGTGATCATTTTGATTCTTGCTTTTCTTCAGCACACCCCTTATCTGATTTGTCAGCAAGTCCTGTCAGCTCTGTCTTCGAACAGGTCCTGAGTCTCTTTCTCTCTCTCTAGGACCACTGTTCCAACCTCGATTTATGCCACTGCCATCTGCTGGCATAGCCCCTACCTGGTCTCTCTTCCCCGCTCACCCTGTGCTACATTCTCTTCAAGAAAGCCAGGGTGATCTTTTAGAAAGAGGGCCTTCTCCGAGGCTATTCCTTTGAATCAAACAGCATGCTCCTTCCCCTCCCAGGTCACTCTCATTATTTCATATTACATTTTTCTAAATAGCACTGAAACTTGTATAATTACTAATTTGTATATTGACTTAGGTGTCTATCTTTCTAAGCTAGAATGTAATTTCCATGATATTAACCTCTATTATCCACTAGCTTAGAAGAATACCAAGGCTCAGAGTATGCCTAGTCTCTTGAATGAATTTTCAATAGACAACATCTAAATCATAGTGTCTTCTCACTTCATTCAGAATAAAAATCAAAAGTCAACATGTTTTTCGGGACTTTCAAAGCCCTCTGTGATGTGGCCCCATTATCGCCCCTCCCATTTCTTGTTACCCCAGTCCCCCCTCCAGGTGTTGCAGGCTGCTTTGCTTCCTGGAAGATGCCAGGCAAACCCCTGCTTGTTACCCTTTCTGTCTGGAAAACTCTTCCCCCTCACAACCACGTGGCTCACTCTCTGACTTCCTTCAGACCAATATTCAAAGATCATCTTCACAGTAAGTCTTTCCCTGGGCACCTGATCTAAAATTTCAACACCCGTGGGGCCATGCCACTGACACATTCTGCATTCTTGTATAAGTATAGTATATACTTACATATATACTTATATATAGTATAGATTCAGCTTGCATGTGTCTTGTTTATTCTCTATCTCCCCAGTAAAAGGCAAGCTCTATGGGGCCAGGGATGTTAGTCTGTTGTCTGTTTTGCCCAGTTCTGTCCACAGAGCCCAGAATAGTGCTTGGTACTAATAAATATTTGTTGTATAAATAAACAAGAAACTTAAATTATTTTTCTTAATACAAGGAGCAGTTGTTTACTTAAAAAGACAACTTATTAAAGATATTTTTGATTATGTGTTAAACAGAGTTTTAGTCTCATTATCGGTAATCTAGACAAGTTTTCTTCATTCAAGGAGGACCTATGAGAGAAGGTTAATATTTTTAGAACATGAATAATGACTATGTGAAACTAATTAAGTAATACTCTCAACTCCATGTATGGGGTTTACAATAGGCTTTTATTATGCTTAGTGATGTTGCTACATCCTACTACTATATCATAAACTTTAGCTCTAGGTACACCTAATAATGAGTAAAAAAATCATTCTCCTTTAGACAGCAACTCTAGAAAGTGACATACTCTTCATGGGAAACACCTGGTTTGTCCTATCTATTTTTACTGTAATTGTTTTCCTGCATCTCGACATTACAATTACTTGCTTAAGAGCTCAACTATTGGTTAAGCTACCTTGATGAATCAGCTTGAGAAACTAGATTAATTGTGAGCTGAGCTTTATGTGAATAGTTGGTCTATGTTTCATGCTCTACTGATCTAAAAGACCAAAAACCTAACCTGAAACTTCTCAGAGTGAGGGTGGGAAAAGAGCAGATTTCTGTTCTGAACCACCTGGGGTTTTGGCTGACTTCCACTTTTCCAGAAAAAATAAATAAATAAATAAAACAGTTAACTAAATGAAAAGCAACTCAGAAACCAGTAAGTAATGTTAGAATAAGCTGGTGTGCCAAGGAGCTGGGAAGACCCATGTATTGGGGCTACCTTCGCTATCAGGTCAAATATCCCTATTCCAGAAATGGCCTGTGAGAGTTGTCATCTGCTTACATTTGACAGATTCCCTTTATTCTTTCTTGGCAACTATGAGAACAGGCTCATCCAGTTTCATCTGAAATGTTTTGTTTTCCTTTCGAAAGCAACGATTGTAACATTTTATGAGAGGCCCATAATCCTTAAGCAGAAAAGCCTCATTAATAGGAAACTATCTGTCAAGATGACCCTTTTTTGGTCATCCATAAAAATTCCCTCTTGCCTTCAAGAAGGGCTGATCCCATATGGGTAGAGGATCATGCTAGGAAACTATGAAAAATAACTTTTTTTTTTAAAGATTTTATTTATTTATTTGAGAGAGAGAGAATGAGAGACAGAGAGCATGAAAGGGAGGAGGGTCAAAGGGAGAAGCAGACCCCCTGCTGAGCAGGGAGCCCGATGCGGGACTCGATTCTGGGACTCCAGGATCATGACCTGAGCCGAAGGCAGTCGCTTAACCAACTGAGCCACCCAGGCGCCCCTGAAAAATAACTCTCTAGGGGGAATGCCACAAGGCAAGTATGGCTCTCAATACTACAATGTGGACTTTATAGTAACTTGAAAATTCAACAAACTTAAATGCCTAAGGCTAAAGGCCAAAGTCCATCTTTTCTATTAACTTCTCAAATTTAGAACTATACAATCATGCATATAAATATTATATATTCATTTATAATATCACTGAATATGCGTGACTGTAACTAAATATTAAGAATAGTACACATTTTGGGGGCGCCTGGGTGGCTCAGTTGTTAAGCGGCTGCCTTTGGCTCAGGTCATGATCCCGGAGTCCTGGGATCGAGCCCCCCATCGGGCTCCCTGCTCAGTGGAGAGTCTGCTTCTCCCTCTCCCTCTGCTGCTCTGTCTCGCTCTCTCTCTCTCTGTCAAATAAATAAATAAAAATCTTAAAAAAAAAAAAAAGAATAGTACACATTTTAAAAAATAGAACCAAATTAAAATTCATAGCTCCTGTTATGTTAAATGATAACATAGTTGCTAGTAACCCTGGAACCACATTTATTAAGTTGGGCTTAATTTAATAATGTATCAATTAATCAGCTGGAACCTTATACCCTTAATTTTAAATCTTGAAATAAAAAGCCAGTAAACATGTTACAGGGGTGGTGACTTTCACCAAACATGGCTTTTCCCTAGTAATACAGCCTCCAGCTTTCGCTAGTCACCTGCCTCAGCATTTTTCAAATAATTAAATTATGTTGCATCGGGTGGGAAACTCTTGGAAGCTAAGGCACTGTGGCCACTTGAACAAGCACACATGCATACACCCTAATAGCTGCCATGCGTGGATCAGAATGTGGAAACAACTGAGCGAAAAAAAACCCTGGAAGACAGAAATTACTTTTGATTTCTCTGCTGCTACCACACCTGAGGAAGTGCAAAGAAATGTCTATCACTTAGCTGGCTAGGCTCCCTAAAATACTTCCCCTTCTCTAAACACATTATTATTATTATTATTATTATTATTATTAATCATTTTGGCTGTCTGGGCATCCAGATGGAAGGAAACTGGCATTGCTGTGACCGGTTTGGGGGCGGGAGGGGGTGGTGGTTGTTTAATCCTAACCAGCTGTTTGCTGCGGAAATAGCCGACCAGACACGGCCGGCTCGGGTTCCCCGGGGCTCCCGGGGCGGCCGCGGATCCGCGCGCTCGCGCCCCGCACCTGCTCGCCCTTCTCCCGGCCCGCGCTCCCCATCCACGTCTCACTTCCTTCTGGCAGGCGGGCCGCTGAGAACCCCCGGAGTGGGTGGGAACGCCTTCCAGCAGTAACAGCCCGGCTTCCCCAACTCACCAGCCTGCGAAGTTTCCTCTGCGAGAAGCTGGGTGTCAGGTTTCAGAGGTCTCCTTCCTCTCTCCCGAGCCCTTGAACTCCGGGGCTCCCACGCCAGCGACCACACGCGACCTGCTCTACAGGCGACACTCGGGGGGACAGCTCCTTATTTTCCAACCTGCGGCCCGGGATCGGCCCCCAGCCCCTGCCCGTCGGAACTGCCAATGGCAGGACGTGTAGCACCACCCCTGAGTTGGCCGAGCCGCCGCGATCTGGAAGGTTTGTGCGAGAAGGCGTGTCTCCCCGTCCTAAGGCGACGTGCCGAGCCCACCTCGGGCAAATCTTGCTGGTGACTCAAGGGCGCTGGGCTCCTGGCTGTATTCTCCACACTGCAAGCCCGAGCAGCGAGCTCATTTTTATTCCTCTATTTTCCCATGTCTTCTTTGATATCGCTTATTCAAAGAGCCCAGGGCACTGTGCGAACTTCTTCCAAGGCATTCTCTCCTCCCAGGGGATGTCTCATTAACAACGGGGAGAGCAAGGAACTGCCAGTGCAGAACAGAGAAGTGCCCCGGGAAATAAGAGGGGACCTAACGAAATTAGTGCTTTAAAAGTTGGGACCTGTTAATGTGAATACATTAATCAGTATACACCATCCTAATTGTTTGCCTCCTACCGTCACTCGAGACCGGTAGGATAGTAAAGAGAGGTCATGTCTATGAGATCAAAGGAAATCAAGAGCGTCCACATTCACTGAATAAATAATTATGAAGTACCTACTATGTGGCACGTTGCTCTAGACACGTTGGCTCCTTCTGTCCACAAGAAAGATCCTGGCTGGCTCTCTTGAGGTCACAGTTTAGACTGAATCTGGCATCCCTAGTTTATGGACTGACAGTAAAGGGGAGAATCCAAGGTTGCATACATATAATAACACTAGAATTATTCCTCCGTGAAGAAAATTTAAATGTTCCAAACCACTGTTGGGAAACAATGAGATGCTATTTAAATTTTAATTGTTTGACCCAGTTCCGACAGGGGGCTTTCGGGACCATCTGGGAGGCCCTGCCGTTTCCAGCTAGGGAGCATCTCCCTGAGAAGTGCTGTGGGTGGAGGAGGTGAAGGAAGAGCCCCAAACCAAAACCCAATGTGAACACACAGTACCAAAATAGAGAAGAAGAGGGCAATGGGCGAAAGTATTTGGTCCCACAAGACTCTATTCTATTAGAAAATATGGAAGTTCTGTTTCCTCTGCCTCAATGTTCTTGTATTGAAAATGGGGATGATAAAATGCCTTCATAGGGTTATTGCAAGCAAATGAGTTCACATCAGCAAAGTGCATAGAATAGTGCCCGGGCACAGTGAATTCTATATACATATGTGTTGTCTATACATGTTATTTTAGTAGCTCTTATCTACTTCATTATCCTAAAGTAAGGTCCAATTAATAAAAATTATTCTGAACTACCAGGAGAAAGCATAGGAGATTTGGGTTGTAGATTTTCAAAATATATATACTGGGAATCTGTATTTATGGGAATCTATACATACTGGGAATCAATATTTCTAAATCTATGTTTATGCAAATCTGTTTTGCATCCCTCAACAATATCTGGGTATATAACAAGCATATGTCTGTGGGTCTAGAGAGAGATAAAAGAAAGAACATAACTGAATTTATTCTATTGTATGCAGCAAATTAATTTAAAATGAGTCTCAAAAATTTTTTTTAAATTATTTTCTGTGCTAATCAGTGATAATCTGTATTCTTCACCTAGTTTATGTGTTCACTTACATTAATCCAAATAGCTATTATTCAAGCCATCATCTCATTTGATGTTCACCACACTGCTTTGAAATGGGCAAGGAATCTATTATTTTTACTGTCCCCACTTTAAGAAAGAAGAAATGTAGACTGAGAAAGTCCCAACAAGGTGCCCAGAATCATGAAGATCATAAAGGGAGAACTCAGGTTTGCTGATCCCAGAGGCAGGGCTCAGGGTGGTCACTACACTGTGCTGCCACCTTTTTCTAGAAAAAGTCCCTGCCGTGAGAAAGTCTAACACAGATATTTCTCATCTGCTCTCCTCATCACCCTTCCCCAGATAAGCGGCCAACTGCCTCATAGGGCCCACTTCTGCTGGGACGGCCCTTCTGGTGTCACCTGCCATGTAAGTCCCATCTTTGGGTTCTGAGGCTCAGAGTCACCAACGTTACACAGTAATGCTATTCAGCTACTTGAAAGTGGTGGAACTTTTCCTTCCCTGTGGGAAGAGGGATTCCAAGGAGAATGGTGGGAGAACAGGAGAGAAGCGATTCTGGGCCACCTCATGAAGGCCACGTTGACCAGAGGTAGAGCAGAATAAAAGATGCTGCAAAACCAGTGAAAACAGGGGGGCAGCATCATGAGTCATAATCAAAAATAAATGCCTTCCTATACCTGGAGTTTCTGTGACAAAAATTAAATAGACACAATTTGTCAATGGGTTTATCAATCAATAAATAAGGAACTGAAGTAAACAGATACATGTACATACATGGGAGCCTTCTAGTTAAAAATGACAAATTGATCACATGTGTTTCATCCTCCCCTTCCCCAAACTCCTCTAACGTGAGAATAAGTGGATTTTTAAATGTTATTAAATAATAGAGACAAATAGAAAGGAGAAGAGACCTCAAAAGATAAAATAAACAGCAAGAGATGGTTGGAAGAATGTAAATCAGATGGAGGCTTGTAACTGACTTGGAAGAGAAGAGTTTACACTCTGCGTGCCTATAGAGGGGTTATGGATAAGAAGCAAGATGATTCTCTGTGCATTTGCCTGGGAGGCAGAAATACCAGCAGAGAAGGAGGCCAGGTGGTAGGGTGAACACAGGGGCTTGGTTAGACGTCTGTATACAGAATGCTTGGACCCAAAGCTTCCTTCCCCACTGCCGTGCAATCAACCAACCATAAATACCTCCATCTGCTCAACCCAGCCTCCAGGAGACTAGAAGTTTATTTTCTGGAGAAAGTAAACTAGAGTAATTTGTGGTTTAACGAAATGAACACATATTTTTACCCTGCTCCTATAGAAAATGAATTAAAAAGAAATTTATATGCAAGACAGGAAAAAAACTCTCAAAGTTGAAAATTTACTCAAAATTTTTAAAATTTGACAGATGGGTTGTTAAGATTATGATGAAAAAAATCTTCAGGAAAATAGAACAAAAAGCTAGGGAAATAAAAAAAATTAGAAAAAGGGGAAAATTTTCTGACTAACGGGAATCCCAGAAAGTTCCAGAAGAAGAGTTCTTTTTACCCAGAAAGGGATGAAAAAATTTAATAAAGAAGTAGTGTAAAAACGATTCCAGAAATGAAGGCTTTGAATCTTTGGGATCAAAACTTCCACTAAAAGTCCAAAAGAAGAATTTTTAAAATCAATTAATTAATTAAATACACCAAAATACATCATTCTGAAATATTATAAGCCCAGGAATAAAAAGAAGAACATAAAACATCTTCCAGAAACATAAGGCAGATCACATAAAAGTAAAAGAATAAGAACTGCATTGGATTTCTCAAGAGCAATAATGGATCCAGAAGATTCTTTAAATGTCTTCACATTTAAAAATGAAATTATTTTGAACCTAGAATTGTATACCCCAACAAAATGTCAGGGAAGTGTGATTAAGGATATTTTCAGATCTGCCAGGATTAAAAAATGGACTTCTTGTACTGTTTTTAAAGAAGGATCTCCAGGGGCGCCTGGGTGGCTCAGTTGGTTGGGCGACTGCCTTCGGCTCAGGTCATGATCCTGGAGTCCCGGGATTGAGTCCCGCATCGGGCTCCCTGCTCGGCGGGGAGTCTGCTTCTCCCTCTGACCCTCCTCCCTCTCATGCTCTCTGTCTCTCATTCTCTCTCTCTCAGATAAATAAATAAAATCTTAAAAAAAAAGAAGGATCTCCAAAACAAGCTCATAAATGAAGAAAGAGAAAGAGATGGGACCCAAGAAATGCAGGTCCAACATAGGAGACATAAAAGTGAATTCTGCAGAACAATTGTGAAGCAGGCCTAGAGAGAAAGCAGAAGGATGAATTATAGTAGGAAAGTCTCCAAGAAAAAAAAAAAGAAGAAAGAAAGAAAAGAAAGAAAAAAATTAGAATTATTTGATGTACATATACATTTGACAAATTATTGATAAATGTGTGTGTGGTGAGACTGGAAATGCTCAGCTGAGTCCATGTCCTCTTTTTCCTGAGCACCCCATTAGATTTCATTTCTTAGCCCTCTGCAGGTAGAGAGACATGTAATTGAGTTCTAGCCAATGGTATGTGGGCACTCCTTCCAGGCCATTCCCATAAAGTAACTTAGGAGATCCTCCATGCTTTCCCTTTTCCTTATTAGTAGGCAGACGCAATGCTCAGTAAAGAGTTCTGAGGCTTTAGAAGACATGAGAGCCCCAACATGAAAGAAACGTGTGGCTCTGAATGATCATTTGGCACAGAACGCCTAGCTGCCACACACTGGGCCATGACATAAGCAAGAAATAAATGTACACCATATAAAGCCACTGAGATTTGGGGGCCTATTTATTATAGCAGTTAGACTATTCTGACTGTCACTGTTTGAAAGATCATTTGGGGGCATTTGTGAGTAACTTACAGTAGATACAAAGTTTACTAAACAAATTTGAAAAAGGATATGACTAACTCCAGGGGGTGAAAAGGCTATGAGAGAAAAGAAACATAATGATAATATACCACTCTGTTAGATGTGGATATAATCAGAATAATGGGAACACTGACAAGAGAGTAACCATAAACTACGATGCGAGCAATAATTAAATAATTATTAACAATTAAATCTATTAAATCTAATAATTAAATAATTATTCACAATTAAATCTGTTCATAATTAACAATTAAATCTTTCTTATGAATAAAATTAATATTGAAGATTTATTGCCTTTTAATCAATTATCAGGTAATTTTCCAAGGATCCAAACTAACACTGATTGATGTAATTTCAGGAAAATATGTCTTTCCTCCCAAAATATATATAGAGGGTGGAGGTAAGGAAAGGCGGTCTATGTACATGTATAAGACAACTAAGTCTTCAACCATTATAACAGACAGTCAATAAACAATGCGTAAAATTGCTAAGTCAAGAAATAGCAGAATAAGCAAACCATTTAGAAATATGCAAGTACAATGAAAAACATGACTCAAATGTTTTACTGTGGGGATTGAGATTGGGGTTAGGAGGAGATCTGTGCTAGTTTATAAAGAGTTATCACCATTTTTTAAAAACTATGAGATGTATTACCTCAATCAAAATAAAATTAATATTGAAGTAGTCTTAAACAGAGAAACAAAATATTTTAATAAACAGAACATTACAATTTATTAAGGTATGTGTATATATTTTTGCATAATAACCTGTTAGCAGTGGAGAAAGTGAATTTGGGGTGCAGCCTGATGATAGAGTTAAGAGGGTTGCACAGTCATTTATTCACTCAACAAACATTTATTAAGGTGTGCCTGATACTCTGCTAGGCATGGGGGATAAAGTGAAGAACACAAAAGAAAACTATAAGGTGCTCTAAGAGAAAATGAAAATTTTAAAGCTTTAAACAACAAATATCTTTGGTTTCTTCTCTCTTATCCTTGGTGACATGAGCCACTGATTTAACTTTTTGGGCAAGATACTGCCTTTCATTCCTTCCCAATATTCTTAAAAATTGCCATCTTGTCTAGCCACTTGAACCTCACACTGATGAGATCAGAGGTTACCCAACTCACCCTTCTCCTGGGGTGGCAGGGAAGGCTTTGCCAAGTAGTCATGCACGGGTTTGCCTCCACCCTCTGCTGATTTTCAGTTCATATATAGTCTGTCTAATCACAAATGAAAATCAACCCCTCCCCAGTTTGAGGAAATCCTGCAGCATGACTAAAAGTCACAAGACTGGACATCCAGGTCGTGCTAGTTTTGCTAACTACTTTTAAAGATGCAAGTTCAAGAAATATATATGCTTAAGTGAATTTCTACGATCAAATTACTCTACATACACAACTCACAAAGACCTATTTTAGACATCGAAGTACACTTGTTCACATAATTATAGGTAGAGCATCTACTCTCTATGGTGTGTTCTTAACCTCCCACTTCTAACTTCATTTTGCTTCAGTTTCTTAGGATGTGAAATGAACATACACTGGGACCTTATGTGGAAATTACTGTAACTCAGTCTAATTCTTTCTATGTTAAAGGACTATTGAGTGGGAAAAGACCAAACGGTTTCATGAGTAATGTTTTCATATAGCCTTTATGCAAGTCTTAACTTGCAAAGAAGCCACAGTAGAGTGGGTAAGCCATATTCCAGTGGACCCCTTTATTAACAAAAAATGCTGTAAGTATAATTATGAACATAATTATAATTACAAAATTATTTAATTTATGTATCAAATTGATTAAGGACAAGTAAATCCATTTTAATAAAACTAAGCAGATAGGAAAGAAACACATATGTCACATAAATATAGTCATATAGCAACATATGTAATTATATGTATAAACATAAGTATAGTCTTACACATGCACATGTATGACATATATTTGCTTAATGCTAGCTTTATAGTGAGCTACAAAATAAAAGGTTTTATGTGCCTACTATGTAAGTATAAGCAAATATATGGTGATTTCTTCATTTTCCCCAAACATGTGACCAAAATAGTGTTTTTGTTCCCAACTTTTGCCATTTTTTTATTAGCAAACAGTTCAAATTATGATGTCTTATGCTCAGTAATAATTGAATCTTTCTTAAATTTTTTTGCCAGCCTCTTAACCAATTATCAGGTAATTTTTCCAAGCATCCAGACTAACATTGATTGATGTAATTTCAGGCAAAAATTTTCTTCCTCCCAAAATACTTTTTTGATCAAATTAAAGTACTTTCATGAATGTTCCATTATAAGAGATTTATAATGACACCAGTCGAAGATAAACATCTCTTTTTTAAGGTATAATTTGGGAAATGATGTTGCCTTATACTTGATCATATATGATATTAAAAGATAATTTGCAAAAATAACAACTAGTACATGAAGATTCGGTCATAGCAAAGAATCCCATGCTAAGTGATTACTTTTTAAAACTATATTTTCAAGAAATAGTAAGACTGTCTTAATAAATAATTTTACATTATAACTAAATGAAATATGATTTCTTTTTATCATCAGTATGGTAAAACTTTCTAAGACCATAATAACTTTTTATTATATTTCTAAGATATATTTGAATGTTCTATTTCCAAACTGACTTGAAAATTCTCAGTACCATAGCCATCAGCATCTCCCAAAATACGCATCACTGCCATAACCACTAAGTTGTTCCTGTTCCGTGAAATTGTTAGCTACAGATTTCATTACTACTACAGATTGTGAGAATGGAGGAAAATCCCTGCATACTTCATATAAAATACAGGCTTTTGTTAGAACTACTCAGCCCATCTTAAATAAATTAGACCAATTTATTTTTATAGTCATATATTAGGTGAGAGTCTTGAGAGAGAAGACATTTTAAAGGAACTGATAAAAGCACAAATGATCAGAATGAAGATACAAAGTTATTAAGAACTTCTCATTTTCTTGCATTTCTCCACCTATAAAATGTGGTAAATATTAGTCATCTTCTTGGTATAAGGCATTCGATCTAATGCACGTCTGGGTGGGAGTCTCCTATAAAAGTCAAAGGGGTCAGATACTCATGACAACGGTGGCAGTATATAGGGTCTGGATGCAGTAGTAATGAGTGGTTCCAAGGGTAGTGTTCTAATCACGTAACAGAAGGCAGTTAGGTCTGTAGCTCTGGACCTAAGCCAGCTTGCCCTAGAGTGGGGGCAACACAATTTCAAACCTGGGAAAAGCAATCTTACAACTAAAAGAAATATGGAACTTGCTAACGATATAAGCGAAAAAGAGAGAGAGAGAAACATGTATGGGAATGGATTCTAAGGAAGAAGGACAACAATTTTAGAACAGGATGAACTGATTAATATGGATGCCCAGGATAAAATGTAGTAATTTGATTGAGAGTGCTAATAATTGTTGTCTCAGTTTGATGAAATTCAAACCTAGAGTAAGCCCTATCTTTTTTTTTTTTTTAAGATTTTATTTATTTATTTGAGAGAGAGAGAATGAGAGAGAGCACATGAGAGGGGTTAGGGTCAGAGGGAGAAGCAGACTCCCTGCCGAGCAGGGAGCCCAATGCGGGGCTCGATCCAGGGACTCAAGGATCATGACCTGAGCCGAAGGCAGTCGCTTAACCAACTGAGCCAACCAGGCACCCCGAGTAAGCCCTATCTTAATTCAAAGAACCACCCTTGATTTCTAGGAAGGACACTGCAACATTACAAATACATTGAGAATGTTTTCTTTCTACATTTTCACAAAAGAGCATGCAATTATTTTCCAAGATAATTGGCACTGGGGAACAGGAACCTTTCCAGAATAGAACATTGATCCTGAGGTGTCACTAATGATTGAATAAGAGGAAAGTCACTGCAATTCAAAGATTAGAGTCAGAACTTAGGGCTTAATCAAATTTTACTTCACAGGAGGCTCAGCAGGAGTCTCAAATCCATTCCATGTTTGCCATTTTTTCCCTTAGCCTATAGGTTAAGGGTCAATGTGATCAAAAGGTCAATTTCTGAGTCTCTGATACTGAAACTATGCAACACAAACCTAGAGAATATATCCAAAGGGACAGTTATTCTTGGAACTAATTGCAGATATCAGTGTCACTTCGCTGTTAAGAACTTGAATGATGTAAAGAAAGTAATTCCTATCACATTTCCACCTGTTTTTCTACATTGACCCGTGTAGAAGGTGAATGGGTCTTTAAGAATGACAATGAATATCTAAAAGCCTAATTAGATGATGACTTCAACTGCCACTAATGTAACTAATCAAATGGATACAGATTCTAATATCCTTGGTAAATTTGGCAGGTGGCACTAAGTCATTTATATACTGAATTACCTGCATTTGATCCAGGTTTTAGACAAAGCACTTTTGCTTCTTGTACTCTATGCCCAGGGGATTTATGATACAAGGTTTATCTGTAGTAGAATAGGGTGCTCCAGAGACTTTGGCATTTCCAAGTAGCAGGATCATTTTGGAAGCCTCTATGTATAAAATTATAGAAGCAGGGGTTTTCCCAGGTTCTGGATAGAGTAAGATGAGCAAGAATTCTAAATCAAAAGGCTTAGGTTTTACTTCAAGCTCTGCCAGAAGCTATTTGTAATGATTTCATCTTTGATCTTACATGTTAAATGCACAGGGTTTTTAAATAATTTGCTTATAAAAATTTCACGTGTCTGACATGACTATAGGTGTCCAAAGAGTGAATGTTTGCTGAATGAGTCAATAAATAGAGGAATCTGTTCACTGTCTTGACATCCTTAGCAAGGAAGTTTTCAAGGAAACGGATAGGAGTCTCTTGTCCATTCTGTGTTTTATATTTCAGCAGATCTCTTTTTTTCATAATTGAAATATTAAAAGTTGGAAGAAATATTTGTGAAAATGATTCAAAGCAGAAATACTGCACTCTTAAAGTAAATGTGATTTACAATAGAATTGCCAGTAACGAATTAAGGAAACTCCTTGAGGCATAATGGTACAAATGTGTATGTTTTTTCTCAATGAAAATTGCAATGAGAAACTTTGACTCCCTCACCATAGCTACTATAATCTTACATCGCAATTAAAGGTAAATATATTGGCAACTCTCTCTCCTACTAGTTAAGGAGATAAATAAGTCACAGAAATGCCTTGTCTATTGCTGGGCACCTTCAGCCTTGTCTCAACTCATTAGTGGCAAAACCGGATTTGTAACAACCAGAAAATACACGGCCCAAACTTGCACATAAGGACCTAAGATCCTTTAATAAGAAGCAGACGGAATATAGACAGGAGTACAGCAAACCCTTTTAAGGACATTCTCGCCACAGCGACAGACAAGGACCACAGAGCCCTAGAGGAAGGAGCCACAACTGACAGCAAAGTAAGAACAAGGTATTAGCATTTTCTAAGCCATGACATCGTGTTTCTTCTCTGAATTATGCCAATTAAGGCCATAATTGCAGAGAATGACAGAGGACCTAGTCTTTATTCATTCTATTCCCCACGCTGAGACTTAAAATTCTCATTTGCATCAAGAAGATGGTAAGTATGTCATAAGTGATTAGTTTTATGTGCCATTATTCCATATGTGTTTATTGTATGTACATATACATATGTGTGTATGTATATTTTGTATGTGTGTATATATACATATATGTATATGTACTTTTTTCCTTACACCAAAGGTTAAATTCTTCTTCATTTTATCTTTAAACCACTAGAAATAAGAAAGTTATTAACAAAAGTAATTCCTAAAATGTCTTTGTTACTTACTTTGGAATCACAGAAAGTCAGATTTTAAAAGCCATCATTTAGGTCAAGTTCTCTTCTAAGGAACAGTACATCTAGAGATCTTAATAATTGTGTGTGCATAAGAAGGGTTCCGTAGTCAGACTACTTTAATACTGCTTCTGCTACCACCTCTTAAAATTCATAATGAGTAGGGTGCCTGGCTAGCTCAGTCGGTAAAGCGTGTGACTCTTGATTTCAGGGTCACAAGTGTGGAGGCTACTTAAAAAAAAAAATCCATGGGGCACCTGGGTGGCTCAGTCAGTTGGGTATTTAGTGAGCACCTACACACTTTATGAAGTCCTATGTTTAAAATTCAGAACCAGTTCCATCACTTCTCTCCAATCCCTTATTTCCTCTTTTATATAAAAAGGCTAATAATAACAATAATCATGTCATAGAGTTGCACGCCTGAAAAACACTTTGATAGATATTTCTGGTGAATATATATGTAAGAAAGCACAGTATTCCCTAGAATTAAGTGTTGTTCAACCAAATTTATTGGGAGCCTGCTAAGTGAGAGACCTGATAATTTACAATGGAACTTGAAAGTTTCATTTTACCAAGAGAATGGGGTATGTGGAAGGGATTACATATGAGCAGGAGGAAGCCTTAGATATGACAGATGTGGTCATTGTCTTGACTATGGGGATGGTTTCATCGGTATATCCACATGTCAAAATGTATCATATTATGGACTATAATTAGTGCAGTTTATATACCAATTAAAGTTCAATAAAGCCATCTTAAAAAAGGAACATAAACTTAACACTAGGCTTATTTTTCAACCATTTAAAGAAATGCAGTCAATTAAAGTTCAATAAAGCCATCTAAAAAAAAGGAACATAAACAACACTAGGCTTACTTTTCAACCATTTAAAAAATGCAGCCAGTGCCTTATTTAACTCCTCCCCTTTCAACTTAAACCCCTCAATGTGGGGTACACTGTGAGCATGTGATCTTCTACTGTATATTTTGAAGATGTTTACTTGTTTTCAACAATATTTTCAGATCAATATTCTCAATACTTCAATTTATACAAATGCTGAAAAACTGGCGTTAGAATAAAATTATGATTATTTAGATTCTTAACTAACAGTAAAACCTGGGGCACCTGGGTGGCTCAGTCAGTTGGGTGTCTGACTTTTGATTTAGGCTCAGGTCATGATCTCAGGGTCCTGAGATCAAGTCCTGTGTCAGGGCTCCACACTGGGCATGGAGCCTGCTTGGGATTCTTTCTCTCTTTCTCTGCTTGTCCCTCCCCCTCTCTCCCTCCCTAAAAAAAAAAAATTAAAATCTAACTTTTTGAGCTTTCTAAAAACCAGTTAAATAGGTGATGGGGATTAAGGAGTGCACTTGTGATGAGCACCGGGTGATGTATGGAAGTGTTGAATCACTATATTGTACACCTGAAACTAATATCACACTGTACATTAACTAGAATTTCAAAAAAAAACTTTTAAAAAATCAGTATAATACAAAATATTATTATCTGCACATGAATGGGCATGAATGTACTTTTACAAAGCATTAAAGAAAAATAGCCCAATTTTTTAAGAAATTAATGTAGGATCTGTTTAATAATGTTCATACTTAATTTTTGAATAGTGAATAGTATCTTACATGGCATGTAGGTAGATGGTCAATAGATGTATTGAGGTGAGTAATTATTTTATAATCAACTATTTTTTTTTAAAGATTTTATTTATTTATTTGAGAGAGAGAGAATGAGAGACAGAGAGCATGAGACGGGGGAGGGTCAGAGGGAGAAGCAGGCTCCCTGCCGAGCAAGGAGCCCGATGCGGGACTCAATCCAGGGACTCCAGGATCATGACCTGAGCCGAAGGCAGTCGCCCAACCAACTGAGCCACCCAGGCGCCCTAGAATCAACTATTATCTACTTAACTAAAGCATGTTTAGCATGTTTGCTCTGAACAATTGGCTTTGACTCTCCTACTAGTTAAGCTTTTATGCAATAATGTACTACAATAAATTACTCCAAACTTCAGTGGCTTCGACGAATGTTATTTTCTAATTGGGAAAACTTCACTCAAAAGATTTTATCATGTACTAATTGCTCTAATAACTATCTTTCCTTAGGAAAAGTTCCCAGTGGGCCCTGGGTTGTATCTTTTCATTGAGGCCTCATTTTGACATCATTGCTTCCCTTTCACTTTCTCTTGGCAATTTTTCAGAGTTCCTGGTCCAGTAAGGACTTCTCATTGTTGAGTACAGCTAGATATTTAATGACTACTTTTTTTTTTTTGCTATTCTAATTATTTTATCATATTAATTCTGTTATTTTAGTAAGGTGGGGGTATTTAGCTCTGTATTCCAGTTGAAAATTGGAAACTTTTCAGGGCGCCTGGGTGGCTCAGTCGGTTAAGCGTCTGCCTTTGGCTCAGGTCATGATCCCAGGGTCCTGAGATCGAGCCCCGCATAGGGCTCCCTGCTCAGGGGAGAGCCTGCTTCTCCCTCTCCCCCTCCCCCTGCTTGTGTTCCTGTTCTCGCTGTGTCTCTCTCTGTCAAATAAATAAATAAAATCTTTAAAAAAAAAACAAAGAAAGTTGGAAGCTTTTCAAGGTATGCATATGTGTTTGGATGTGTACAACATGATGACTGTTTTACATTTTTTACTACAGATTGGAAAGAATAAGTTGATTCAGTGTGGGTAGTCAAGAACTGCATGATCAATCATAAATTAATATATCGAAAAAACATAATCCACTAGTATATTGGCTTTGTTTGAACAGGGTGACATGTGGCATTACTTGTGGATGACCGGTGGAGATTCCTAATGTTCCCAAGTTTCCAGTTCTTCTCTACTTCTGTGTCAATGAATGTTTGCACTCTCTTGTCCTCTGAAGTTTGCTTTGGTTATGTGACTGGCTCTGGCAAATGAAATATGAACAGAAGTGATATGTGTCACTTCATTTCCTGAAGGAAACGTTTCTTTTTTTTTCATTTTTTAAATTTATTTAAATTACATTAGCCAACATATAGTACATCATTAGTTTCAGATGTACTATATGTTGGCTAATGTACTATTCAGATGTAGTATTCAATCGTTTATCAATTTGCGTATAACGTTATACCAGTGCTAACTGGGCAGAAAAGAAACATTTCTGAGCTGGTGCATTGCTCACCTCTGATTACGGAATCACAGGTCAAAATGGAGATGTCTGAGAACTTCAGGAGCCTCGAATGCTGGGCCACTGTGCAGACAAAAACTGCTCTGATGATGGGTCACCTAGACTATATGTGACCAAGACATAAGCTACTTAGGTGTGTAGCTTGTCACCACAGCATTACTGAGTTCATCCAGATGAATACAGAAGACGAACAGTATCTTATGTAGTAAACAATGAACAAAATGTAAACACTTATAATGGCATAATATGTAACCAATTTTGTTTGTTCTTACAGGATACAATTTTAATTATGACAGAAACTTCTCTGGCTTCTGGCTAGTGCTTTTTTAAATCAATGCTTAGCATGTAACTAATGCAAAATTAACTCTATTTTGAAAGATACAAAAGACTGGGGCAAGAAAAAGATCTGAAAGACCAAGACCCAGTACCATGTATATTCCTGTATTCAGAGATAGATGATACCCCCTGAGGTGAGAAAGTAATAAGGTGAATTTAAAGGTCTCATTTATTTTCTGAACTTTTTTCCGCCTGGGTGAGACATGGGTGGTTTTTCACAGTGTATCCTTTGCCAACATGGAGGTTTCCCATTTTCAGAACTCACCTGTGAGTTCAGGTGTAGATGCACTTGGTCAGTTCTCCACTGAGTGTTCAAGAACAAAACTATTAAAACATCACTAACAGGGCGCCTGGGTGGCTCAGTCGGTTAAGCGACTGCCTTCGGCTCAGGTCATGATCCTGGGGTCCTGGGATCGAGTCCCACATCGGGCTCCCTGCTCGGCAGGGAGCCTGCTTCTCCCTCTGACCCTCCCCCCTCTCATGTACTCGCTCTCTCTCATTCTCTCTCTCTCAAATAAATAAAATCTTTAAAAAAAAAAATCACTAACAAACATTGTGGGTGGTGCCTAAACCATATAAAGGTATCGTAAGTGATACACACTCACCATTAATAAGACAGGCTTGTTTCCATAGTGCGGTCAAACAATATGGGTGTTGATAGAGTTAGCTTATCTTGTCAAAGGTGAGGGGCTTGGCGGGGGGGGGGGTGAGTCAAGTTGTTGCAGTCACCCCTATAAAGCTCCAAGTTCCTGATGGGGTTATGTTCTTAGGGCAAAAGTGGCACACAAAACCTGGCCAACAACCCTGCCTCTTGCTGACCTCGACAAGAAAACTCTAACCCTCAGGAAAGACTTATCCTCAAATTCAGGACCCATCAAAACATTCAGAGACTTTTTTTCTGCACACCGACATTGCACACGATGGGTGATTTCTCAAAGCAGGAAAAGAAAAGCTAAATTAAACTCAATGCCAGTTAATTTTATTAAACCTCTTAAAGTGCTTCAACATCTCAGAATGAGCTCAATATCTTCTAATCAATGCAATTGGCTCAAACCTACCCATGTTTGCTTTTAAGAGATTTAGAATACTTCTGATATTGAGCAGGTTGGTATTGATGTAATTCTTTACTTTTTTGAGTGTTATTTTTGCTAGTTGTTAGTAGTTTAAACATGGTGTTAATGACTCGTGTTTCCAATCTACCTAACCATCCCGGCTTGATAGTAACTAACAAAACATCCTGAAAGCTAATCTAACTAGGCCATTGTACTTCTCAAAGACATTGTAAAGTTACACATATATATCCTCAGACATGTATTTATATTCCACATATTATCTCCTTTGATAGGTCTGAAAATTTCAAACTTTTTGATTAATATATTGGAGCAATCAATTTTAACAATTCTTCCTTCTATTTGTTCCTGTCAACATTCATCCCCATTTTAACCCATATTTGTCCTTAAATAAGATTTTTTTTTCTATATTTGAAGAGCATATTGTGGAGACAGCAAAATTCATATTTTTAGTGTGTGATTTTGCAAGTTTGGTAAATGTATAAAGTCATTTAGTCTGCATGACAATCAAGACAGAGAATAGTTCCATCATTTCAAAAAATTCCTCCATGCCCCTGGAGCCCAACCTCCCAGCAATTACTGATCTGTTTTCTCTCCCTATAGCTTTGCCTTTTCAAGAATGTCAAATAAATGGAATCATACAGTATATAACATTTTCAGTATTGTTTCTTTCAGTTAGTTTAGTATAGAAGTATGGGTTTTTTAACATGTCTTGCCACTTCTCAAAATTTGGTTTATTAATTCCTATAGCACCAAATATGTATTTCTCACTCACTTCCATAATCTGACATTTCATATTTAGTAATTTCTAATGTAAGTTCTTCACACCAATCAGATCAATTTCCTCCAAGTCTTGTTAGAGCAAATTCCTTTCCACTTCACTATCTTTGTTCAGGTTGCTTTCCCCTCCTGGAGTACTGAAACCCATCACTTCGACTAATTTAAATCCTTCACATATTCCTATAGCCTCAAATCAGTCCTGCCTTCTCAAATAGTTTTCTCTGGGAAAAAAAAAAAAAAAAAGCTAATAACATACCTGAATTGATCTCATTGAATTGCTTGATTATGTAACACTTGAATTGTTTCAGGTTTATTTTTGTTTTCTCATCTATCATATTGTAAGGATGCTGACAGCAAGATAAGGTCCTAGCATGATAAGGGTTACATACAGATGCTCAAAGAGGTAACTTGAGAATTCCTACAAAGAGGTGTTGAGAGGAGAGTAATAGATTTGTATGCCTTTGTAAACTTGATTACTGGTATGCAGGTAGAGTGAGTTATTAAACCAACTCCTTGATGAGTTGCAAAATAAGGATTCTAGGTGGTTTTGTTGTTTTTTTAATAGATAGTATGTTTAATTGGCATGGCTTTGGGGAATTGATAGAGATTGGTATTACCAGTGTTCGTGGATTCATTGATTGCATGAACAATCTTAGTGACTTCTTGTTTTCCCTAGATTTAGCAAGTAGAGGGAGTGCCTAAGTTCCTAACTGAGGAGCAGGTGACTGCAAAAAAGTTGTTAAATGAATACTATTTCTTGATGTAAAGACTGCAAAATGGAAGGTGAAATTTCCTTTGAGACTCATGAGATGCCAGAGCCCGATCTAGCTAACCCAAGAAAAAGTCCCAGGTCAGTATTGGTTGTCAATGGTTCCCTCAGATTCCAGGGAAATTCATATTTGCTTCATAGTGGCTAAGAACCAAGGGTATCCAAAATGAAGTACATTGGCACAGCTATTTGAGAGTCAAGCATTTCTTATTTTAAGAATTTTCAATTTGCCGACACTTTGCATTAGTATTAGCAGTCATATGAATCCATCATTAAAGAGCCACAGAGTCTTAAAATAAATATTTTAATGCCTTTATTTCAGTTGAAAATAGTAACAACCAGTGGTTCTTTATACTATTTTATTAAGTAAGCAGTTTTAGAAACATTTAGTTTGAACAGACTTTGAATATTTTTCAAAATACATTGAATAAGCAGAGACTGTCAGGGAGTAATAAATGTACCCCATCAGCCACTGCTTTGGTCCCTCATAACTTCTCCCCTGTTCAACAGAAGTCTTAGAGACGTGTTTGTTTTCCCCCAGGTCCCCGCAGGTGAATGCAACCTACTCCCTAACACATTCTCCATGCCTAGGTCATGTTGGAAGTGAGAAACATTTCAAGTGACTGAGGAAAAGAAAGTTTGCTTTCTTAACACCTGAGTTACTTAAACCTAACACAAAAGAAAGAGCTTAAAGTAAAGAATCATTATTATGATAATTTTCATCATGATAATTCCTGTAATAATAACTTCTGAATTAGGCATACATTCAACCTCTTAAAAATATGCACGGGGACAGAAAACAGTGTTTGAGAGTGTTGCGAATGCTGTATTTTTTCATTTTTCCTTTGGATACTTATGCTTGTATACACTTGATATCAAAGCGAATAGCAAAGCAAGGAGACAAAAAGAGATACTGCTCCTCTAATCAAAGATTTGCCCCCCACAAGGGAACACACAATAGCTTCCATGCTACACCCAGCTCCATCTCCCTAAGAGGTGGGTTCTGAGTGAAGCAGGTGATTCAGATACCAGTACATTTTCCAGTCCTTGACCTAAGGCTCAGGACATTGCTTATGCGTGAGGGCTGTCAACATATTTCAAAAACGGACTCTCCACAGAGCACAGAGTGTGGGCGTCAGAAACAAAAAAGGAAGCTGTAGCAAAGTGTCTCATATCTCTCAAGGAAATCCCATAGCTTGGGAACAAATCAAGTGGACTCAATGCATCCTTCGCTTTTACCACAATGGGTCACGATTAAGCGGCTAAATCAGGTGTTCTACAGTAGAACAATTTCGGGAAAATGAGCACATGATTTCCTATGACATGGGTTTGTACCAACTTACGAGTAATAAATGCATGATTTTGATGGAGCTGTATTTACTTATTCAATCTGTGCATCTGGGAACCTAATTATATTTTCCAATGGAGAAAAAAATAAACACTTTTCTAAAGCATTCTTCCTACTCAACATGAAATCCAGTCTCTCGAAACCTGATCTTTGATGTAGGAACTGAAGTTTCAAACAACAATTAAAGATACCTGCTTGGTGAATGCTGAGTTAACCTTGAGATTCGTTCAACTCTATTAATATTTTCTGAGAATTCTCTGCCCTTCATTTTCAGGGCATGATAGCACCTCATCTCTAAACCTATAAATTACCTGTGCTATATGATCCTCAAGTCAACACTACTGGATTAAGGTCTTTTCAGTGAGGGAAGTCTTCAACCACATTGGGATAAAGACAAACCTGCTCATGGATTCTCCAACATATAGAGCATATCATTACCATTTATGGTCGTGAAAATTGTATTTGTGCTTGGAAGATACAACTAGCATAGTACCTTGACAGTTTTAAAGAAAAAGACATAAATTTCTACAAGAACAGGAGGAGACAAGTTACAGTTTTTAACATTATACAATCATCGATGGAAAAAATCAACCAGAAGGAAAAGGGATCCAGAGTTACAAATGTTTCTAGGGTGTTTTCTTTTCTTTTTTTTTTTTTTTTAGATTTTATTTATTTATTTGCGAGAGAGAATGAGAGACAGAGAGCACGAGAGGGAGGAGGGCAGAGGAAGAAGCAGACCCCCTGCCGAGCAGGGAGCCCGATGCGGAACTCGATCCCGGGACTCCAGGATCATGACCTGAGCCGAAAGCAGTCGCTTAACCGACTGAGCCATCCAGGCACCCTCTATGGTGTTTTCTTATAGTCTTTTCAGGACTGAATGCCATGGTGATCTCCATGTTTACCCAAGTTTTTTCTCTGGGTACCTCTCAGAGACTTGATGAGACTTCCCTTTCTCAGCCTGTGATACCACTCAGAGTAAAACATGTGCAAGGTCTGCAGAGCACCTTATGCACCTGGTGAGACTTCGCCCACCCCCCACTAGCTGAGATTTGAAGGAAGGCGTTGTTGGATTGAAGTGAGGCTGCCAGAAACCAGCCCCCACCAACAACAACAACAAGCTCCATCACATTCTATCTCAACACTGCAGCAAATGGCCCGTACCAGTCAAAATTACAAACAAAGCAGAACAAAAACAAAAAAACAAAACCTTCAAACATACACAAAAAAGGTAGCCACCATTTTAAGTAAGAAACTCCTATATACCCTTCACCCAGAAGCCCCATTCAAACTTGGTCAGCTATCCTAAGAATATCTTTTAAAGCAAAAGAATCCAACTCCAATCCAGGATCACGTGTTCCGCTTAATTATCACATCTATTTTTCTTTAATCTTGAACAGCTCCAGCTCTTTGACATTCATGACCTTGATTTTTTAAGGATTACGGACAAGTTGTTTTGTAAAATGTCCCTCAGTTTGGATTTGTCTGATGTTTTCTCATGATTAGATTCAGTTACTTCTTCCTAACACACGTGAATGTGCATAGGAATCTCATGGAGATCTTGTTAAAATGCAGATTCTGATTAATAGGACTATAGGGAGATCCATGTACATTTCCTATAAGGCTGAGGCCATTGATGGTACTGACCACACTTTGATTTAAAAAGACACCAGTCAAGAAGAGGAAGATATAATTAGTCCTACATCAGGACTAATCCCTCCGTCCTTCATGGCTCTTTAACGTAGTCCCATCCAGAAGTCTAACAAAATTATTGATTTCGCCACCAGAAATTCCAAACTTGTGGAACTACTGATTTCCCCCATCCCTAAATGAACCCAAACCTGACCGCCATCTTAGTAAATAGCTCTATCATCCACACAGTTGAACTCCAAACCCCAGGAGACACCGTTGATTCTTCTCTCTTGCTCAGCTTCCACAGCCAGCCTGGCAACACAGTCTAATTCCAGCATGGCCCAAATCTATTCACTTCTACTTCTCTCTTCTCCTCCCCATGCATCACCTCTTCCTTGCACCACTAATGTTGTTTCCTAACTGGTCTCACTGCTTCCATTCTTCTCCTCTTACACACAGCCTCCAGGGACGTCTTTTCAAAATAATGTAAGCAGATTCCTCAGCTTGAAAACCTCTAATGGCTACTTATTACAGTAGAGGAATAAAATCCAAACTCCTTTCTATGTTTACAAGGACTTCCCACTCTTGCTTGCAAGCTTGGTTTTTCTCTCACCAGCCAAGCTCTATGGTCCTTCTCTCTGGATATGCTTCTTCCTGAACTTTGCATAGCTTGCTACTTCATATCATTTAGACCTCTGCTCAAAAGCCATCCATCCTGAGGACCTCCAATTGCCCTATCTGAAAGCCCCCATCCCCAGTTTCTGTACTTCTCTACCCTCTTTCTTTATTTTTCGTGATAAGCATCATCACTATGTAAAATTGTTATCTAATTATTTTCTTGCTAGCTTTGTGTTTCTTTCCCCTTCTAGATATAAGTTCATAGAAGGAACATTGTATTTTTTATTGATATATTTCAGCTACAGTGTCAGGCATAACATAAACACTCAATAAATATGAATTGAATAAATGAAAAGGTGAATAAATGAGTCCTACCCTACCTAAATCAAAATGTTTACATAAGCTAAGAACTGCCAATGAAGAATTATTTAAGCTACCACTTCTCACATGATTGCTCACCACCAACATCTCCTTTCCAAATCTTCAAATGCTCAATCAACATAGGCTTTAGACTGGAATGACATTGAATGATGTGTAGCCCTTGGACTATTCCTCTTCCTACATTTAGGATCTTAATAAAAGTTTTGTAGAATGATACTAGTCCAGCTAGACTTTATAATCTTCAGAGAAGACATCTCAATGTCCCCCATTCCAGTCAGGGAATTTCTCCTGGCAAATTGAGCCTACACATTGAAACTTCTTTTGCCCCATATTCTATTGAAATGACTAAAGAATTTAAAAATAAGTATCTGTAGCCATTTAGAAAAATAGAAAAGGGTAAAATCCCTCAGCAAGAAACTTGAAAAATGTTAAGAGGATATTAAAATAATGGACTTGGCCCAAAAGAAAATCTGATCCATGCCAACCAGTTTATACATCCAGTCAAGAAAAGAAAGGACACACCTTGAACATACATGAAGAGGTTTCCTTGAATCACCACATACCAGATGTAAGAGTGGGTACTGAGACCATGGAGGAAGGCCAAACCAAAGACTAAAGGAACAATGACGGCGCCCCCAGCACCCGCTCACTTCAGTCTGCCAAAGCAAAGAAACAAAGGGAGAAATTCAGCTCAGTCCAGGGGTCAAACCTTAGTCTTCTCCCTCTCTGGGAATTTCTTCCTTACCTCCTACTGGTAAGTATTGCTGAAGAGAAAGCATACTCCCCAGTGATACTGCTGGAAAAGGCCTGAGCAACAGTAAGGCTGCTGTGAACTGGGGTAGGACCTGGCTTCCCTGCACCTTCAGTAACTGACCCCTGGCTTTACTCTTTCTGGTCATCACACTGACAGAAATGGCAGCTTTGCTGTTTGGGAAATCCCGTGGTCAGTATCTTACTCAATGGGAAGGGAAAGGGGCCGGGAGACCCAACTCTGGACTGCTCTTGGCCTCTGTATTCTGAAGGACAGTCCAACACGTTCCATCTCCTTGTACTCACAGGTCCCAGATTCAAGCTTACTCTCCATTCTCTGCAGTCATCCTCCACACTCAACAAATAGGGGGACAGTTTCTACAGGGAAAGTGACCTGCACATTTGCTGACCAAGCCCGTATCTTCTACACATTTTTTAAAGATTTTATTTATTTATTTGACAGAGAGAGACACAGCGAGAGAGGGAACACAAGCAGGGGGAGTGGGAGAGGGAGAAGCAGGCTTCCCGAGGAGCAGGGAGACTGACACGGGGCTCGATCCCAGAACCCTGGGATCATGACCTGAGCCGAAGGCAGATGCTTAATGACTGAGCCACCCAGGTACCCCTCTTCTACACATTTTAAACAATCTAGATCTTCTAAACTCAGGCGGTGGTTCTCACAGAGAGGCTATGTTTGATCTTTCTTTATGCAAGTGATCCCGGAGTGACTGAATGAAACTGAAAAACTGTGCAATTTGATCTTTGCCTTCATCCCCATTCCTCTGGATGAGGGTAATTTTTTTTTTTAATTTACAAGACTTGGAGGTACATTACACTAATACTGAATACCATGAGTGAAAACAATAGTCATAAATAATACTATTTAGTATTCAAACAACTAGTAACTCTTGGATATTAAGTTTGGATCATGAAATATGATCTAACATATAACTGAATGTTAGCAACTTAGAAGTTTCAAAACTTACAAGGCCTATCCTTTTCAAAGTAGTACTTTGAAATGTTGGGCAACATTTGTCCTATTTTCTTTGAAGGCCTAACACATAGAGAAACTTCACACCTGGTAGGTTTGACTTAGGATGTGACTTTCCTCTGCCTTGATGCTTATCTGGAGGGACTCATTACTCTCCTATAACAGGGATGACATCAGGATGGAGCAGAGACTGAGCGAGCCTAGATGCCCCATGATATCTGGTTCTCATCTGAGCTCTGCTATCACTAGTTCTTTGATTCCTACATCTTCACACTTCTGTTTCATCATCTGCAAAATGGAACTTTCTGTAACACAGTAGCTAAGGTCCCTTCAAACCTTAACCCTCCATGATTCTATGAGCAGATCCAGGAATATGCTTTAATCCTGGATTCCTGAGGGTTTTCTCTCAGCATCTGTCAGCCTTTGAGGAGGGGTATCCATAGGTTCAACCTGCTCAGAGGTTCCCAGGTGACCAATTGCTAAACAATAGGGAGGGGAAATGAGCTCTCAGTATGAAACGTTAAAGGGAAAGAGAAGTCATTTAGGTTACAGAATAAACCAGTGGTTTTCACATTAGAGCCACCTACAGAGTTTTGAACAAAATACTCAAAGCTTCATTGTAATCAGTTAAATCAGAATCTTTAGGGTAGGGCTAATACTGGATATTTAAACAAGATCTAAAATAATAAAACTCCTGGTACTTCTCTTGCATGGTCAGAATTGAGAATCGATTACAAGACAAGATGGTGGTGAGAGTATCATTTGAAAAAGAGAGGGAATAAATCAGAAATATCCTTATGCAAATGGAAATTATTTTTTTAAATCTACAAACCTAAAAATGTTAACTGTTCTTGGTTTATAAAGATACCACAAATCACTCCTTTTCATGAGTCTGTTGGGCAGCCAGAGTGGAAAGCCCCAGAGCATATTTTAATATTTGCTCCTTATTAGATCATTGGAAAGTTAGGTCATTGGGAAACAGAGATGGAGAGTTGTTATTTAATCTGTCACCATAAATGAGAAAGGCTATAATTTAGATTCAACTATTCTGAATAAAGAAGGAATGAACAGTTTTGCATTTTTAAAAAAGCCGTGGGTCCCTATAACTAATTACAAATTATTAAAGGCCTTCACACTTGCACACTCAAATGCCCGCTTGCCTTTTTGTATACATAATTCATCTGCACATACTTGGATAGGGTTGAAAATAATAATTTCTTGATGTCAACAGAGTTTGAAATCAGCCACATCAGAAATGAACAGGAGAGGTAAAACTCTGCCTCCCTATTTCCGACATGGAGCAAAGACTGCAATGATTCCTCTTAAACGCTGATGTTTTAGAAGAGTATCTGTCTCTATGTCTGCTCAGAACTAACCGCCTTGTGACACAGCTCTTAACACAACTATCCCACGGTCAACTCTGTCTTTCAGATCTACTAAAATGAGTGGTTCCTTCCTGAGTACAATTGGTCTAAACTGTAGGTCTAAACTGGAAGAGTCGATGAAGAGAAAGTATCCTCACAGAGCTCTAATCTCCGATTATTTAAAACAACTGGGAAAAAAGATTAGACCTCAAACGTACTATATTTCATCTATCAATTGATCCATCAATTTCCATGTGTTCCTCTTTGAAGTTGGGATGGCCGGATTTGGATGCTGACGATGATATAAACAGTAATAAAGGCAACAATTTCATTAATAATTTTGAACTGAGGGCCAGATTTTGAAGCGTTAGTCTCAGAGCTAGGGATCTTGAAGCTGTACTTGAATATTACTGACTCAGGCATGTTACCAGCAAATGACAGCATGACAGCACCACACATTCTGTAACATTAACCTGAAGTGGAAAATCAAAATTCTTTTAAAAATCACTCTAAAGCTTAACTTCCACTCTGATGGATGGATGTAAGGATGAGAAATTTGGGAAGCTCATGACACGATCAGCCTGCCATGCTGCCACTAGGAAACAAGGGCCTCATTTTGAAATATTAATGCCTATAGTCTCTGCAGTAGATGGAACAGCCAAAAAAAGCAACAAACATATATACTAACTAGCCATGTCATTCAGAGGAAATCACCATTTGTGTATCACGTAACAGGATTGCTCCTCACTTGTTTTTATTTGCACTGTTCATGATTTCCTACTAAAAGAAGGAACCATGAACACAAACATATTTGGGGGAACACTAGTCCAAACGCTAGATGTAAAGTGATAGGGAACGCTAAGGACTGTGGCATTCTGGCCACTGCTTCTCCACTCTCAAGGAGGGTACCTCTGCTCCACACGAGCTGATCACTGTACATAGGACATATTGTCAGGTCTTCCCTTTTTTCAAAAGAAGTAGGAATTTAAGATATTTATGCGAACTCCCATTTAAAAAATAGTAACCATTAGTCCAGTAATTTTTCAACAGTGTATGGATCAACATTTGTATGTATGTGACTTCTGTCATAAAACTATTTAAATATTCCCAGCCAGAGAATTACCCTACATGGAAGGCTCAAATCTCATTTTTTGGAAAAAAATGTAAAGATTTTTTTTACTCAATCAGAGCTCATGCCAGAGTTGGATGGCATTTCCCTAGTCCTGCTTAACTAAGTGCAAAAGCCATCCCTCTAGATGAGATAGTGGAGCCCATTTTGATTATTGTCAACTCTTTATTTAATGAAAACAAAATCTTATTTAAATGTCAGTGATAGGGCGCCTGGGTGGCTCAGATGGTTAAGCGTCTGCCTTCGGCTCAGGTCGCGATCTCAGGGTCCTGGGATCGAGTCCCGCATCGGGTTCCCTGCTCGGTGCAGAGCCTGCTTCTCCCTCTCCCTCTGCCACTCCCTCTGCTTGTGCTCTTCTGTCTATCTCTCTGTCAAATAAATAAATAAAATCTTTTTAAAAATAAATAAATAAATAAATGTCAGTGATAAAAGCACTCAGAAAAATATGCCTAGAGTATGCAATGATGATGAACACTTAGAGCATGTTTTCTGGGTCCCAGGTTCTAAGTACTTTACATCTATATGTATAAATTCATTTTATTCTCACAACCACCACCCGATACAGGTAGTACTTGGTTTTCTCAACCAAGTGGAGTTTGGACCAGATGACTTCTATGATCTGTCCCTTCTAATTTTCATTCCTTAGCATATTATGAAATATTTGAAGTGCCAAGTGAGCAAATCAAATGGAAAACCAAGTAAGAATTAGACATCTCTCTTTCCATTGACCACCAAAACTGAATCAGGATACATGGGAATCCTTTTCCTTCATCACTAATCTATGCTCTTTTCTCTCTTTCTACTGCAAACCACATGAAAGAGGACGCCCTTTCCTGAGAGAGGAGAATTCTCAGGGAAGGAAAATGAGGAGGAGTCAGATCAAATGACTTTTTCCAAAGTAGGTTAAGTAGTGAAGTTGAATATTTTAAATCCAAAGGATTCTCCTTCTATTTTAATTCTGAGTTTTTATTCAAAAACCCAGGATATTTCAACTGTCCATTAATTTACCAAACACACCCACTGCATTTACATCAGGAACTGTGATAGTCTCGATTTTTACATAATAATATCAAAAGTTGGTTGTTATGTTGCTGTCAATAAAAAAGACAACCATTATACTATTGACCCTGGTGATGGTTTTACAAACCCCTTATGTCAAAATATTTTTCCTTTTATGACTACTGCTTTAGAATACCTCCTGTTTGTTAGAAATTTGTAAGGCAAATTTTCTCCTGGCAATAATCTAGTGGAGGACTTCATGAGTTCCTTATTACAGAGAGTGTGTTGTGTATTGGAGCACTGAAGAAAAGTTATTTTTTTGCTTTGAATGTAAATTAATATAGTAATGTCAATTATAGTAATAACTAGCAGAAGCGAATGAAAGGATTATTTAGAAAACCAGGGTCTATCCCATTTATCCATTGTCTTATGTGTGTAAATATATTTATTTTTGCTCATTAACACAAGTGTTCTTCTTTTTTTTTTTTTTTAAAGATTTTTTTATTTATTTGACAGAGAAAGACACAGCAAGAGAGGGAACACAACGGGGAGTGGGAGAGGGAGAAGCAGACTCCCCGCCGAGCAGGGAGCCCGATGCGGGGCTCGATCCCAGGACCCTGGGATCATGACCTGAGCCGAAGGCAGTCGCTTAACCAACTGAGCCACCCAGGCGCCCCGGAAGTGTTCTTCTAACATCCTACCTCTTACCTTTAGTCATCTGTGCAATGCAATAAAGGGGTTTAGACGGTTATTTATTTGACCTCACTTTTGCATCTGTGATGACATAAATAGCCATGTAGAGAAACCAATTAGTAGGGAGCACGACCGACCAAAACTAGTTTGTGAGTCTGATGTTCTTTGTCCAAATAAAGTTAAGGTTTCTTTTTTTGTTTTGATGATTTATATCTCCCTTTATTATGTTGTAAGGCTATAAAGTAATGAGAAGGATTTAAACACTTACATCAAATTCTACTATCTAAATGACAAATGATTAGTCACCTAAGGCCACATTCTTATGACAATGTTCCTGTTCAAGATGTTTCTCAAAATTCTACTTGTAAAATTGCTTTCAGTGTCTTTGAAATACATCTTAGCAGTAAAAAGCTTGGTACTTTAGTGCTGAATTTGATATCTGGAAAGAGCCAAAACTCATTCTGAATCAGGTGTGGTAACAGAGGAGCTGGAGTTGAGTCATGCCATTCTCTGTGTGGGTCAACAGTAAGGTTTGAAAATATTCTACAAGTGTTAGAATGTTTTACAGAAATTTGGCATTATTAAAAAGTGGCATAACTTTCCAGGACAACTCTCTAGGGACAACACTTATATGCCTCCTTAAAAAATTAAAAAATTGCTACAAATAGCTATTCTGCAATAATAAATGTTACAGTCATCTCTAGATAGTGTTTCAAGACTCCGGGCACATTACACAAAACATCCCCAAGAAAAGTTGAATTTTTTTCTTTGTTGAAAAATATGCCTATAAGAATATATGCTAATTACCTGACTCTTTGATAATCTAGCTGTTCAGTGAATTTTTCATTTTTCCCCTGTATGTGTTAACATGAAAGACTATCTTAATGTGTTTGTCTTCTAGCATCCTGCAAGATTAAATCACTGATGGTCTTGGGGTGCCTGGGTGGCTCAGTCGGTTAAGTGTCTGCCTTCGGCTCAGGTCATGATCCCAGGGTCCTGGGATCGAGCCCCGCATTGGGCTCCCTGCTCCGCGGGAAGCCTGCTTCTCCCTCTCCCACTCCCCCTGTTTGTGTTCCCTCTCTTGCTGTATCTCTCTCTGTCAAATGAATAAATAAAATCTTTAAAAAATAATCAATCAATCAATCAATCAATCACTGATGGTCTTTACGTAGTCAATATCCAAAATAAATTCAGGTATGGTGATGGCAGTGGCCAGTTAAGATCATTCAGAGTAATTGGGAAGGAATAATTTGTCACAAATGTACTCACTTTTTTAGAAAAATGTTTCACATGTTTCTTGGATACTGTCTTTAAACACTGTAACTAAGTTTCACTCTGGTTTATATACCTACCTGTCTTTTAATTTTTTTTTCTTTGAAATAAGCCATACTTCATATTTAGTTTCATACAGTTCTTCTATGGAGATGAGCTTACATAATATCAACAAACAGTGTGTGTATTTCTTTAATAAAGTGACGATGTCTTTAAATACTATCTTTCCTTTCCTGACAAACACAAGTGACCAGATGTCAATGGTTCATTTCTCTACTTCATTAATTTTCCTTCCATAAGTTGATTTTGTGGTAAGCTATGTCTAAAAAGAGCTATGAAATCCATCACTTTGAATGAACTGATGGATCAAATAAAACAACTAGACAATTTAGTCAAAAAAACAATTTACAGCAATAGATCTCAAATTTAATCAAAATAGTCCACAGCTCAAAGGTAAAAGCAAGTCTTAGTAAATGTAGAATAGACTGGGGTGGGATTGGAATGTCAACATGAAAAAAAACTCTAGTAACAGATTGTTTCCTTGTATTTAATTTCAATTCTGCTAATGAAATAGGAAGCAAGCAGAAGGTAATTTGAATTTAAACATGGCCAGTCCTTCTGATATGCTAATTACATTACAGAAAGTATTTGATCTAAAAATCCATGCGAAAGATATGAAAAACCACTTGTAGTGTGTTTTTTCTAACAGAAGACATCTGCAACATCATATTAAGTTCAAATGTAAAACTTTACTGTAGCATCCTACTAAATTCAAATCTAAAACATAATTCCCTAGTGGAAAACAGAAAAAAAGAGTTTCGAGACAGGATATCTGAAAACTATACCTGGGCAATAATATAATCAGAGGAATATGTATATATAGCACAATGGAATTTTTATGACTTTTCAAATATCCATCATTTATAAATTATTGGGACAATAATATCTAAACAACTTTCTGCATTTTATTGACTTAATAATTTAAAAAGAAATAATTGTTGGGGTGCCTGGGTGGCTCAGTTGGTTAAGCGACTGCCTTCAGCTCAGGTCACGATCCTGGAGTCCCGGGATGGAGTCCCGCATCGGGCTCCCTGCTCAGCAGGGAGTCTGCTTCTCCCTCTGACCCTCCCCCCTCTCATGTGCTCTCTCTCTCTCATTCTCTCTGTCTCAAATAAATAAATAAAATCTTTTAAAAAATAAAAAATAAAAAGAAATAATTGTTATTTAAACAGTATTTATATACCAATTTAGAAAAATATTAATCAGTTTGACTGAAAGCATACCATAAAATGCCCAAATTAATGATATTGATATGTTAACACAACATAAATTAAAGTCATTGGTATGAATATAAACACAAAATGTTTCATGGTTGATGTGCTTTTAGTCCATAATAGTATTTGAAAGATGCTATGGATAGCACCATAGACAGGAATTGAACGTTTTCTTATAGTTCTAGTCCAGATGGTCTATATTTCTTCAACCTCAAAGTTGGAATTAAAGTTAACCTTTTTTTGCCAAGTGGCTAAAATCTCTCTATCGGCAAGATAATCAGGTCCAATATCTAGAATAAAAATTGTTAGGACAAATGTCACAATTACTTAAACCATGAATTAAACAGCAGTTGTAGATTTCATAGTCTGCAGTTTCAATGACTTCTTGTATGTACTGTGAAAAACCAGCACACACTCTTCAGGGGACCTTTCCTGTGCTACTAAGTTCCTTGGGATGTAGGCCTCAAGCAAAGGGCAAGATGCTGACCAACTTTATGTTTTATTCCTTGATACACAGTTAGGGGATAAAACAGAGGTCCCTACTGAAAAATGGCTCCTTTCCATATGATACCACTGGGAGATATCTTTGAGTTACTGAACTCTTAAATGCAAATTCCCTTGTGAAGTTTATTCCTTTTGCTTAGTTCCCATTTGCTGTTAATTTTAAGAGGGGGGGGGAATACTAGTTGGGATAGGGTTTTGCTTTGAATAATGAAGATACTAAAGGGTAGAGCTGGAAAAAGAGGAAACTGTGGACAGCCCTTTGAGTAGTAAGAAACACCTAAGAGTCAGGGTAGGAAACCAGAAGAAAAAAATATGTTGTGTTTTCTTTTGTGTTTTTTTTTTTCCTTCCTAATTTTGTCTTAAGGTTGAGAAAGATAGCCTGAGGTAAAATTATCAGATTTCCAAGGGTCATGGTTGTAATCTCAGCGCTCTTAAAGATCAGCTGAACCACCATATTTTAGCACCATGAGCAATCAGCAGTGATGCATGCAAATATTGAAATATTTGGAGAGATTAGGGGGTCTCTCTAAATCTGCATTTCTTCCAATTAACCCAGGAAGAGATATACTGAAAATACAGATGTGCACAACTAAGATGAGATACTCAAAGTTGGTCTCTTCATGAATTCCAGAAAAGTGACTTCTGGGTGATAATTGGGGACCATCTAGATTTAGATCTTTTTGGTTTAACATTGCTTGAATGGAATCTTTTACTGGAATTTTAGACCAATTAAATTGATTTTTAAAGAATCAGTGTGAGTAGATTATATGGCACAAGTTAAAAAGACTTAACTGAGGTATGTACTTATAGGGGTAAAGCCATTACTTAGCTATGAACCTGGTTTTCATCAACTCGTGAGGGAGTGGCAAGTTTTTACTGGTTTTATAGCCAGTTAATATTTTCTTCTGGAATCTTACAGTGATCCTTATTGATTTTCTCTACATTTTATGGTATTTCCTGAAATTTGACTCAGCTACTACTATTCTTAAATTTTACCTTCTTTTATTTTATCTCTGCCTCAGGGTGTGTGTGTGTGTGTGTGTGTGTGTATGTGTGCACTGAGACGTCAACATTTCTGTCTGCTAAGCAAGAGCTAATGCTTTCTTCCTGAGCAGGAGGCAAGGTGATCCCCTCCATCTCTTCCCATCAAAGAGTTGCTTAGAAGCCCCCATATGGTGGAAAGGTGAATGTTATTTTTGTTTACTCAGAGCTCCCGCTCCTTTTGAAAATAACAACCCTGCAGTTACACTTGGAGAATCACTCTTAGACCACGTACTTCTTGTGGGAAGAGAACCTTCCCCAGAATCAGGAATGGGCACGTGACCCAGTGCCAAAGGCTCAACGGTAATGAGACACAATTCCAGAATAATTTTGTGTTAGTAGGTGAAAAATCTGAAACAGCTGGTAACCACCTTGCCCCCACAAGCCAGGAAACTGCCCATCAACAGAGCAACCTAGAAGAACCGAGCCGAGATACGGAGAGAGATTGAGTGGGCCCTAATGACAATATCCGTTGGTGAATCCATCCCTCTTTGCAATTCACTCTGCTCCTAAACCTTTCAGGGCTCTTGCTTTTGTGAGAAATGCTAGACTATTAAGGCAATATTTTGATGCTATCTAATGAAGGCAACTCTTGTTTTCACTTACAGAGTGTAAAATTAAAGGGAAGATTTTTTCTGAGGTGTTCCAACACAGGGCTAGAGATAAACTTTTAACTCTTTTCTGCTCACCCTTCTTCTATTAGGTATTTATTTTACATACCTCCTACCTCATTTTCAATATTGGGACCAACTTCTTGGGCTTCTCTACTCAACATATGCACTGTATCTTGAAATATTAAATTGCCTTGGACATGATAAATTAAGCTAAGTAAATAAATTTGAATCAATTTCTAATTAATCAATGCATATGAGCACAAAAGAACTTTATTAGTCTCTGTTGATGCAGAGAGATGTGTTTAAATATTGTTATTCAGCATTTATTCCTTGCAATAAATCATACCACTTTGTCATGGCTGAATAACCTTATTTAATTTAATTTACTTATGAACACACATCCTCCAGTTGTAGTTGTCAAACTTCAACTACTTCATTTCTAGATAAATATATTTCAGGAATGTTAAAAATGTTAATTGAAAAATTCAGTTTCATAATGACTTTGAATCTCTCGAGCTTTTACTATATTAACATTTCAAGTGGCATTGGTCTGTAAAATAATTTAAAACCTATTCTCACACATTCATTGCATATGTTACAGATGTACTATGTGTGTCTAGATGTTTTTTAATCAAGTATTGAAAGATATTATCTAATATAACCTGGTATCTCAATGGTGTTTCAGATGAGATATTCTTCAGACAGATACATCCTATTGCTGATTTGTATATGAAATGGAGCAATGTGTTAGAGCATCACCAGGGATTCATGCAGAAATGAAGGTTGGGTCCTGGCTGCTCTCAGTGGACCTCCATCCTCACTAGACTGAGCACACAGAAAGACAAGTGAGAACAAGTCTGGGAGGCAAAGTGCTGTCAAAGGCATGTTGCTGTTGATATTATTTTTTTCAAGAACTTTGAATTGGTTAGAGTAATCCTGAAAAGACTCAAGGAAAGGAATTTTGTCTTTTTTGTAAAGTTGAGAGAAAAGATCATGTTATCCAAGGAAGGGGGAACTATTTTGCAGAAGACAAAAATGATGAAAAAGTGAAGGAAGAAGAGAAGTAGAAAATTTTTAAAGGAGAAGAGAAAGTAAAAAAAGAAAAGAAGGAAGAGGCAGATGAGCCACAGAAAAAATGTGGAAAGAGAATGTGTTTTGGAAAATGTCAGTCCAATTGGCATAGGTTTACACCAGTACCCTGGTTTCTAGGAACTGGTTCCCCCACTCCTTTCTCATATTTTCTTATCTTTTTTTTTTTTAATTTATTTGACAGAGAGAGACACAGCGAGAGAGGGAACACAAGCAGGGGGAGTGGGAGAGGGAGAAGCAGGCCTCCCGCCGAGCAGGGAGCCCGATGCCGGGCTCGATCCCAGGACCCTGGGATCATGACCCGAGCTGAAGGCAGACGCTCAACGACTGAGCCACTCAGGCGCCCCTCTTTCTCATATTTTCATAAGCAAGCATATTTGGATAATGTGACCTGCCTTTGGTCACAACTGATTGGTTCAGTGCCGGACACAAGATCAAGCTGGACCAATAAGCTGCTACCTAAGCGTATGTATAATTCGGAGAGTTTAAACAGAGTCTGGCTGTTCTTTTGAGGAGTTGAGGTGTAAGCTTGGAATGTGTTGTTGGCATCCATTTTCCACCATGGAGACTGAAGTGGAAGAATTTGGTTTCAAGAAAAAAGGAAGAAGAAAGCCCATGCCCAGAGGGAAGCAAAGAGATGAGAGACAGAGAGAGCAGTCATATTGCTTCCAGGACATTTCTGTGGTCCAGCTTTCTGTGGTTTCCATGAGACACCATCCTATCCTCATAATAAATTGCCTTCTACTTACTGTGAGCTAGAGTTAGTTATAACTACATGTAATCAACAATTTTTAATCTAAGAACGTGGGGTAACAACTAGAGATCTAAATAAAAGTACAATAATCACTGTGTGTATATGCATATATAAATATGTAAATATATATTTATATATCTCCACAGGCTCCACAATTAACATTTTAAAACTGAAAGCAAAATATTTACTAATTCAGCCACTACATTCAAAATACTTTTTAAAAATGGGTACCAGAGTTGCAAAATCACAGTAGGGGAGGTGATAAAACACATTTTTCAAACTCGGAAAGAACTGCGATAATGATAATTATCAGCTTGGTGTGTTCCCAAAAGCAGTTTAAAATGTTATCATAAGAATCTTGTCAATGTTATCCTAAGAAATCCAACAATGACCCTGTCATTGTGTCAGCTGCACATTTAGTTCTGGTTTTCATACAGGATTCTGATACTTTATCTCATCACTGGAACCACGTTAAGTACTGCATGGCATATTTCCAGTTTTGTTTTGTTTTTTAAGATTTTATTTATTTGACAGAGAGAGATACAGCGAGAGAGGGAACACAAGCAGGGGGAGTGGGAGAGGGAGAAGCAGGCTCCGCACTGAGCAGGGAGCCCAATGCAGGGCTCGATCCCAGGACCCTGGATCATGACATGAGCCGAAGGCAGATGCTTAAGGACTGAGCCACCCAGACGCCCCCATATTTCCAGTTTTAAAAAATATGTTGCCCTAGCTATTATTTACTGATTTGTTTCTATGGTTTTCTGAAGTAGCACAAGGGTCAACATCACTACTGTTCAGAAAATGGGGCGTGTCTGACCAGTCTATGCTTTACAATCAAATTTGAAGAATCATTAGAGATTTAATAATAATTTTGAAAATTACAGTAGAGGTTTCCTTGGAATTTATATGACCATCAATGACAAATACATGTCAGAACAGCCATAAAGTTATGCCTTAGAGTTGTTTTATACAAGAGAAATAGGAAGGGATAAGGATAGGAAGAGAAGTTTATTAGAGTATTTAAAACACACTAAAGTGTTGCAAAAAAGCATCTTCTTGTATCTCTTGGATGGAGGACGAAGAAAGGCTGTACACTGTGGCTCATGAGTGAGCACACTTAGACTAAATTTATATTTGCACTGTCGGCATGGCAAATGAGTGAAAAAAATGGTAATATACAAGTGGATTTTTTCTTTCTTTCTTTCAAGTTAGTGTGTATCAGGGCTGAAAACCTCCATCTATGTTCATTACAGCGAAGATTTTTTTAATGTCTACAATCCTAAAGAAGATGTTGAAAAAAGATGTTGAAAGACTTTCAAAAATATAAGAGAAATGCAGTGAGCGTTCAGTTGTGATGCAGCAGGAAATGGGAAAACTGAGGATCCTAAGCAGTGGCAACTGGGGTTCAGGCTAAGTAGCCATTTTGGAGAAAGGTGATAAATATGGCTTTGAGAGTGTTCGCGGTGATAGGTGATGGCAGGACACCCAAGCGCAAACTCGAGAAGCCCCTGGGGAAAGCAATGGGAGTAATGGCATTGTGAGGGATTTAGCAAGAGAGCATATGACTTACTGGCCAGAGGGAAGCTGCCAGGCCTTTCAACATTGCACAGAAAGTTTTTGAGAGGGCGCCTGGGTGGCTCAGTTGGTTAAGCAACTGCCTTCGGCTCAGGTCATGATCCTGGAGTCCCGGGATCGAGTCCCGCATCGGGCTCCCTGCTCGGCAGGGAGTCTGCTTCTCCCTCTGACCCTCCTCCCTCTCATGCTCTCTGTCTCTCATTCTCTCTGTCTCAAATAAATAAATAAAATCTTTAAAAAAAAAAAAAAAAGAAAGTTTTTGAGAGAAAAATCTACACGTAAGTTTATGATTCTGGAAAGTTGTAAATTGTTACAGCAAATGAGCAGGGGAGGGACTTATTCATTTGTACATTGACTTCTGTCGTAAGTTGACTTCTTAAAAGTTTTCCTTGTCTGACACAGTCTTGTTATTTTATATTTTTACCAGACTTGATAAGTGAAAGTGAGAGCTAGTCTGGGAGCAAAAGAGAAAGGGGGGAGAGGGGGAGTAGGAGGGAACAAATGTCCCCCTATTATATCCAAAGAAGTACATAAAAACCAAATAGTCAATGCTTAATTAAATTTGTGAGGACTCTTTTTTTTTTTATTATATCATGAAGGAAATCAGGAAATAGAGTTTGCAATTTAAATCTATCTTTAAGGAGGTAAAAGGGAAAATTAAGACAAATAACAAACGAAAGGTAATACTTCATGTTAAATATAGTCACCCTAAAGAACTATAGCTAAGAGCACAAAGGATATACTTCTTGAGTACACAAACTACATCTGTATTTCTTTTCTCTCATTACTGAAACGAAAGGTAAGTTGTCTCCATGTTGCTTACTACATTTCTCCTATATCCTTCCAGAGTTTATCTGAGGACTTTTCACTGAATTGAAGTGCAGATGAAGGATGAGCAGCCTGTGCAGGCATGCTGGGCTGCAGAAATACTGCCCTCATTTCTAACTTTGTAGAAATCGGTCTTCACGTCAGTGCAATTCTAGAACATTTTTCTCATTCACTGCCAGTTCCCAGCCCCACACCCAACTGATCTGTGAGTATGTTGGACGTGATCTCTCTTCTTTCTCATGATTCACCGTCTACCGTTCTTGACTCCTTTACCTTTGCTGGCCCAAGCTCAAATTCTTCCACGCTGTAGCAGTACTTCACCATATAAAAGTTAGTGCAAGTTGAAGTATTTCTCTCACTTCTCCAAAAATGTATGGATAAAGATCTCCCCAAAACACTTCTCCCCCCAAAATGAATAAGGAAGGCTTCTAAGCACCCTACTTTTATATATAAATCTATGTGATTGTGATCAGTTTCATTCATTCACCAAACAGTCCACGTGTGACTGATTGGGAGCTGGGGTTATTCTAGGCACTGTGGACACAACAATGAATAGGACTCCAGAGGCTTTCACAGTCCACAAGACAGGCACATAAACCAACGATTGCAGCCCGATGCTGAAGAGGCCTACATAGAAATCAGCTCAGGGCGTCATGGCAACACCCACAGAATCTATCCTCCAGGACGGTAAGGAAGTCATCTGTTTTGCTCACTGCTGGTCTTACAGTCTCCAAAAGGAATGATGACACCTCTCTTCTGGGTTGTCCTTGCTGTGATTCATTCAACCACAGGAGATGGAAGCTTCAGGAAGCAAAGGGACAGAGAGCAGCCACTTGAGTTTTATCAAGCCCTATTGCCTAAAAATTACAGGGCCCAGTAATACTCATTGAGGACCCCAGCTGCCCCTGCTCTCTGAAGGTGGGGGGCCTGATCTTTTTTTTTCCAGCAGGGGGCCTGATTTTATGAATGGTTGAAGCCATGGAGAAAGGCCAGTTCACTTGTTCTTTGGGGTGAAATACAAAGGTGTGTGGGGAGTGGGGGGTGATAGTTGTCTGAGCAGGCAACTATTCCGAGATGGAAAGGTGTCCTAACCCCCTTCTTTCCTCAAAGCTGAGATTATGAGCAACTTTCTTTCCTCACTGGAAACACTGAAGGGCCAGCTTCTGTCTGTTTTCTAAAAACACTGCAGTCAGGTAATTTCAACATGCAAAGAGGATTTCTACCAAGAGGTTTGCAAATACTACACGTTCTGTCTTTGTGTCACATACAGCCTATTTTCTGATTCAGTGGCACATAAATCTTGGAGTAATTTGCTTAAAGGCTATGATCACAGTATATTAACTCTAGTATTGTTTCCATGAGAAATCATTTGGGGAGATGCCAGAGGGTCATACCATTTTCCGACGGTTACCTCATAGCATCATTGCACTCCTTAGTATCTGGCACTCTGCAAGTGTATGATGGTGAGTGACAGCCCTGCTCATATGGGGGGCGGGGGGAGTGTCGGGGAGAAAGCGGGGAACACTAGGACTGGCTGGGTAACTAAGAGGAGGGGCACTACGGGCATTCAGGAAGAGGGGACAGCGTGAGCAAACGTGGAGTGGAAGCAGCATGGCTGACATGAAGCAGCTTCATCAGGAGGTAGTAGGACATGAAGCTGAAGAAATAGACAAGGGCTAGATTTCAGGGGACACTATATCTGATTCAATTCACCGGAACAATTATTCCGGGGTCAGACTCCATGCGTTCCACATATATTCGTGGCATCCCAAAGGCCAGGATGCAAAAGTTGGCAGTTGAAAGAGATGGGGAGTTTCTGGATGTTGAAAGGACCACATCATTGCTTGGGGCTGTTGGAGACAAATCCCTAGACACTTTTTCCTTGACAATACGATGCCAGGATGACAAACATTAGGCCAAGAAATTCAGCCTGTTCTCTGGAAGAGTTATGGATGGAATACTGTTAATTTGGCATCAATGCCAGACTCAAGGAGAAGGTCTAAAGTGCATCTGCTACATCCCATCATTTAGCTAATGGGAACTTGAGGATTTGCCAGATGTCATTTCTGGACTTTACATGATTTCAGAGCTGCTTTTTGTTGATACTGTGGTCATTGCCTCCTCTGGGTCAGGGCCATATAAAAGGGGAATGGTAGACATACTCCCAAGTCAGGGCTGGGTGAAAAGCTCAACTGCCTGCTCCAAGGTCAGGCCCTTGGAAGAAGCTGTGGGAAGGACAGAGACCAAGTTCCTCCCAGGATGCAAGAACAGCAACTGACAGCCCCCAAAGCACACAGGCCCCTTTTGGGTTGTATTCTTCAACCACTGGGCAGATACTTGTCATGTGGCTAGTATCTCTAAGGCACGGTTCTGGGCTCTGGGGACGCAGCAGTGAACAAAACATAAGGAGCTGCTGATGGAGAGAGGGGAGACTGACAATATACAAATCAATATAAAACTGTCAGATGGAAGTAGGTTCAATTAAAAAAAAATAGTGGGGTGCCTGGGTGGCTCAGTCATTAAGCATCTGCCTTCGGCTCAGGTCATGGTCCCAGGGTCCTGGGATCGAGCCCTGCGTCAGGCTCCCTGCTCCGCGGGAAGCCTGCTTCTCCCTCTCCCACTCCCCCTGCTTGTGTTCCCTCTCTCACTGTGTCTCTCTCTGTCAAATAAATAAAATCTTCAAAAAAAAATAGTAAAGCAGGATAGGGGGATAAAGAATGACAGGAAAAGATGCTAATTTCAGGTCTTGAGCAATTATTGAAAAGAGTTTCTTCGTTGTAAATTAGAATTGAATAGTCTCAGCCTCTCCGGGTTGTAACAAGAATGAAATGCAATGTGGTTATGAAAAACTTTGTCGTCTCTCTGGAATATAGCAAGTAGCCAGCAATCAGTACCTTCTATTAAGACTGAGGGTAAGACCACTATAATAATTAAGTTCTCTTAGAACTTAGAATGTCGTCGACCTTCCTGTGTTCAATTTTCATTTCATTCTTCAAAATCCACATAGGCTTTGCCAGTTACTTTCTCTCTCTAGGTCTCTGTTTTCTTGTCTGTAAAATAGGATAGTAATATATAATAATATATTCTTCTTGTTAGGTTGTTGGAAGGGTTAATGAGATAATACATGCCAAGTGTTTAGCTCTGAGCAGTCACATAAAATAGATGTTCAATATAAGTTATCTATTACTATGGTAACCTCTTCAGGAAAGTTTTTTCCAGCTTGAAAATTAGCCTTCCAAAGTTACAATTATTTCTGAATGGTAATACATGATTGTTTTTTTTCTTGTAGCATTCACCTTTTGGGGGGGGGGCAGTAAAGTGTTGGTTGAAAGCACAAATAGGTGGAAATACCGTATGTGTTTTAGCGATTTACATACAGTTTCTTAAAGACATTTCTGGTTAGCATTTGAAGGCAATGATATATTAGGGAAAAATAGAAGATTTCCTACCATTCAAAAGTTAAATTAAGGGCGCCTGGGTGGCTCAGTTGGTTAAGCCACTGCCTTTGGCTCAGGTCATGGTCCTGGAGTCCCGGGATCGAGTCCCGCATTGGGCTCCCTGCTCAGCGGGGAGTCTGCTTCTCCCTCTGACCCTCCCCCCTCTCATGTGCTTTCTCTCTCTCAAATAAATAAATAAAATCTTTAAAAAAAAAAAGGTTCAATTAATTGATGCTTTCCGGCCTTAGGAAGTGGCATCTATCCTGCTTCATGTGTCTGTATCCCCTACTAGAATGTACATTCTCATGTAAGGAAATCGTCCTTATTGATTCTTCCTTAGTCACCTAAGCCAGTACTTGGCAGAGTTAAGTGCTTGGAAGATAAGGTTAAATTGACCTGAGCAGCACAATGGAAAGGAATGCATAAACAATAATCACAGCGACAGCAGTGGCCATCAAACTAGGCCACACTTGTATGGAATGGAACTGGGGCTCACTGTCATGGCAATACCCCCTTCCCCTTCCTCTACCGAGCCTTCATGGTCTGTTTCCTTTGAGGAAAATCAGGCCAAAGTCATCTCTACCCTGGGTGTGCTCATCTCCTCTGCCTCTTCAGCCACTGCCCCAGGGCAGCATGCCATGGGAGCTGCGCTTTAATTTAGAAGGTCCATCCAGGAGCATCGAAGAGGATGGACATTGCTACATTAACTCATGGCCTTAGGAACAGGAAAGTATTGATCCCTCTGTTTGCTTGACTCATAAAAACATTCCTTTTCTTTTGTGGTTTAGAGAATGAAATTTCAAAGCCAATGTCTACTCAATCCAATTAAATTCAGGACAAAATATGACATGATCTTTGCCAAATGAACCAAATATGATTGGTGAAGATAAAGAAGGAAATACTGGCATGACTATCAGTCTACGGCTTTTTTGTTGTTGTTGTTCTGAAAATACATTGGATTACAAAATGCATGAAAAGAGCATGGAATTAAATTATAAAGAAAACTAGTATTATTCTGCCAGACAGCGAAGGGGAAGTTTTATGAAGAAATGAGCAAACAAATGAAAGCAGTAAGAAGCAAATATAAGAAAGTGTATACAGTGGGACAGCATCTAGCCCGGTGATTGTGTATAGAATATCTATAATATGAGTTTGGTTAATAGGTTAATGAGTGAGAAGCATGATTCATTAAATATGAAATAAAATGATTATAAAATATGTCATGAGTATTACTTTGCAATAACTAATAAAGGGACTGGGTTTCAAGTAAGAATTGTAACTGTCCTAATTCAGTGTAATTAGCTCAAAGCAAAACATCTCCTGTTCTCATACTGAAGGTCTATTTCAAATTTGGATGCATACAACTTTTAAAATGAAAGATCTCACATTTTGATTCAAATGGCTGCATGGAAAATGTGGGAACAATCAATATGGATAAGCCTAGAGGCCAATGCAGAATTAAGGATGAGCCACCAAAACATTCTCTTTTCTCCAGCAGAGGAAGAAGAGCTCTGATTCCCAGGCTTCATTTGCACATGCTGTTATTCACAGATGAATAAAGCGTGCCACTTTGTTAGGCACCCCCTGGGTCCATAGCACGTAAGCACAGAGAGGAAATAGTCCAAGAACCATTGGCATCCAACCCATGATACATTATGCTACTAAATATCTGGCATGGCAATTGGCTAAACCTCATCAGCCACCTGCCAAATGTCATTTAACAAAGCAGTCCCCATCCAGGACCTCTATGTGACTATACTGATAATATTATCATTGGAGGTGAAGAGACACATTCCCTAAAGAAATTCATCATTAGAAATAAACACGGTAGCTTATCAAAAGCAAAAGCAACATGAAGAAATTGAAGAGGAGCTTTTACATAAACCAGTGGGTTTATGTGGGTTTCCATGTGTGTTAAGTGAATGTGTGCAAATGCAAGCCTTTATTTCACCAAGTAATATAGATGATATATTTTTCTCTTAATTGCCTAAATTCGTGACTAGACTTCCCCAACACCATAAATAAAACAAATATTTATTCCTGCCAGCAGTTTTCAGATCACAGTGTCCAAAACTGCTTGGGTTTTCATGCTTCCTTCTAACTATTTTGGGAAAACTGAGTGAAGATTTCTCCTCAGTCTGGCTTCTTTACAAGTAGAAATATCCTTTGTAACTTTGCCAAGCATGAAGTCAAATGTTATGTTTCAAATTGAGAGTGGAAGAGTTCCTTTAGTGAACTTTTATCTTCTTATTTTGCATGGTCTTTGGGGGCAATATCACCCCTAAACACACACACATGCTCACATCCTCTCAACTATCAGTTATGATACTCCTCTTATACTTCTAACCCAGATCTCTCACTTCAGTTCCAAATTCATATCTATTATTAAGCACTTCAAAATGAAATGTGTCCAAGATTGAGCTCATTGTCTCTCCACTCTTAGAAATGTTTCCCTGACTCTGACTTCTCTTTATGAATGGCGCACGCATGAATCCAGTCACAATCCAGTCAAGGTCCTGAGCCATTAAATACTCCTTTGTCTCCTTCAATTTCTGAATCAGTTCCATTAAAATTTAATGTTGAGTTTTACCTGCCGAATAACTTTTTTCAATACCCTCTTGACCCACCTGTCACTGCCTTAGCCTGGACTCAGCATTTTCTGGATGGTGGCAACCACCACACATTGGTCTCCCTATCCAGTCTTACTGCAGTCTGATCTGTCCTCCATTCTGCACTGAACCTTTAAACTATCTATCTGATCATGTCCAGCCACAGCTGAAGAGCCTTCCGTTTAACAGAAAAGGGACAGAACCTAAGTGAGGAAAACTCTGCTCCCAAAATTAACATATAAATTATAATGCAACTCTAATTAGAACCCCAATAAGATTTTTTCAACTGGATCAAATAATGCTAATATTTATATGGAATAATAAGTGCTGGGAAAAATTTGGGAAAGAGTGTTAAAGAAAGGATAAGCCTCACCAAATAACAGAAAGTACTATGTGGCTACTATGAAAACGAAAACCCAAGTACTATGTGGCTACTATGAAAATTGTACTATTGATACAGGGTAGAAAAGTGTCTCAAGGAAACAGAATTGAAAATCCAGAAATAGATCCCAGAATATAGAAGAACTTAGTGTATGGTAAAGGTATTATATTTCAGTGCAGTGAGGGAAGAGGTAGTTTATTTAATACACAGTGTTGGCCCAATGGGCTATTAACTGAGAGGAAATGAAAATTGGACCACTGACATATGTTGTATACAGAAATAAATACCACATGGGTTAGACACTTAACTGTAATACATAAAACCACAAAATTGTCAAAGAATATCCCAGTAAATGCATGTGCAATGTTGGAGAAAGGAAGACCCTCTTAACCACAAGTAGAAATCCAATGCTGTAAATTAAAGATACCATACAAAAGTTAAATCTTTTGCTGGCAAAATAGACTACTCACAAAGGCGCTAGACAAACAATAGATTTTCAATAAATATTGCTACTGCAGAGGATAGACAAAGACCTCTCAAAAATTAACAGAAAAAAAATTAGAAAAAGAGTGGAAAGAAGGTAAGTTCAAAAAAGCAAATCCAAATGGTAAAGAAATATAAGAAAAGGTGCTCTCTTGTAATAATGTGATGGAGTTTGACATACAATAGACTGTCAAAGCAAAAAAGAACTCTACGGTGCAGTGCTGGAAAAGTTGTGGAATAAAGTACTCTCATATGCTGCTGGCAGAAATGTGTATTGTTACAGTCTTTGGGGAAATAATCTGGTAACTTATTAAAATTAGGTCTTTACCCTAGAAAAATAAACACCAGTTTGTAAGGATATATATGTATATGTATGGGAGTATATATACTGGAAACAAAGAAAAACATACAAATAGATGGATAGGTGAATAATTACATAACGTGGAGACTTAAAAATGGAGACTTATTTGAAGGAATTTCAAAGAGGCATTAAGTAAGAAAGGCAAGATGCAGAAAAATATATACAATATGAGCAAACTTTTATAAAAGAGTGGCAGCCCCATTTATGGATGTCTATGTGTTTTTACATATTTGAATATGCTTGTATGAACCATGAGGAAAACCATGAAGGTTAGATTAGATTGTTGACACTGATTGCCCCAAGTGGGCAATGTGGTGATGAGACTATAAGAGGAAAAGGCAAAATCAAATATAGAAAGACTGTATGTGTTCGCTTTTAGTATATATGATAATTATGTATATTTTGAGTATAGGAAAGAGAATTTAAAAGTTCTCAATGGCTCTTTATTGGCTTCAGGCAATCTTTTAAAAAAACATTTATTGGGGCTCCTGGGTGGCTCAGTCATGAAGTGTCTGCTTTTGGCTCAGGTCATGATCCTGGGATCGAGCCCTGCATTGGGCTCCCTGCTCAGTGGGAAGCCTGTTTCTCCCTCTCCCACTCCCCTTGCTTGTGTTCCCTCTCTCTCTGTGTCTCTCATTGTCAAATAAATAAATAAATAATCTAAAAAATACAAAATAAATTTTAAAAATCTTTTTTTTTTTAAGATTTTATTTATTTATTTGAGAGAGAGAGAGAGCACAGGAGGGAGAGGGAGAGAGAATCTGAAGCAGACTGTGCTGAATACAGAGCCCAATGCAGGGCTCATCCCACAACCAGGAGATCATGACCTGAGTTGAAACCAAGAGTCAGACGCCTAACTGACTGAGCCACCCAGGTGCCCCCTTTTTAAAAACATTTAAAAAATTGTTTGCTACTCAAGCCTCTTCACTATTTCACCATTGTCTATTATTCCAGCCCCACATCTCTACATTTTCACAAACACCTTCATGCTTTCTCCATAGGGGAACATTTTTCCATTCCCATACATGCTCCATTCTCTAACTTTATCAGGATTTTTTGGGGGGGGTTGTTATTAAAAGGATTTCCTCTTTAATTCCCCCAGTGAATTTCTACTTTCAGTATGAGCTCATTTCACCTCCTCTAGGGTGTCCATCCACTCCCTCTATACCTTCCTTGTCTTTACTCTGCCATGACTCCTACTCAATAGTATTGTGGGGGCACTTGGGTGGCTCAGTCATTAAGCATCTGCCTTCGGCTCAGGTCATGATCCCAGGGTCCTGGGATCGAGCCCCGCATCGGGCTCCCTGTTCAGCGGGAAGCCTGCTTCTCCCTCTGCCACTCCCCCTGCTTGTGTTCCCTCTCTCGCTGTATCTCTCTCTGTCAAATAAATAAATAAAATCTTTTTTAAAAAAATATGATTGTAATTACTATTTACCTGTCTTCTCCACGTCTCTATTAGCCTGGGGATTCTCAGAAGAAAGAATGATCTCTTATTTATCATTATATTCCTGATCATCATTTAATCTTCCCATTAGGTCCTTCAACACAGGCATTCCCTGAAATGATTCTAGGTTACTTTTATGGAGCAAAACATTTCTTTACAATCTAATTACTTTATTGGAGATAAAACTTGCTGTGTCCACACAATGGGTAAAGTTCAATCATATAATAATAACAACATTCCATGTGCAGAGGGTGGTACTTGTTGTTATTTTGTGTGATCTTACGTTAATTGTGGGAAACAGGCAAAAGAGCCAAGCAAGGTCTGACGTCAGCTGGTTGAGGACTGGCCACATGAAATGAAAAGGAATGTATATTAAATAAGATAAAAATGGAAAATAAACCATATTCATGGACTTTGTCGTATTTGGGGTCATTGTCTAAAATACACAAGCAAAGTGATTGCCTCATTGTGTTTGTGAACTCCTTGAGACAAAGAGTTCCTATCTATATTACTTTTAATTGTATTTTGCTTTGAAGAAAGACCATTAATTAGTCACCATCTTCTGGTGGTTCTGAGTTCTTCTCAGAACCACCAGAAGATGGTATAAGTATTGTCAACTAGATATGTAGGTATTTAGTTCAGAGAGCTAAATACCTATTGCAATTAAATGCCCTACAGCCATTATCTTTCCAGGGCACCATGCTATGAATGCTAACCATGTAGCTGTTAGAACAGCTGGGCAACTCCTGAAAAATCAATACAGCGTACTGCACATCAAGGTGAGCCACGGAGTAAACCCTTGTTCTATGCGGAGTTATTTACCTTCCAGGCTATTTACCTACGTGAAAACCTGCTTGGGGAGTATTAGAGCAAACATTTCCGAGAGGAAATGGAGAAAGTAGTTCAGTGTTTCATTTCCTTTAAGCAATATGTTGAAAGTGCAGGACAAAAGAAAAGAAAATCTTTGGTTTCCAGGGTGGGGAAAACCTTTGCCATAGACTAAAGTTTTCGCACATTCTCTGAGTTGAGAGTCCAACTTTGTAATCATTCACAAATTGAGTGAGTTGGATGTGTGCCAACTGTGGCCAAATGCCTACATTCGTGTCATTTGGCACAATTAAAGGAAGAGCCAAAAATGAACCACTAACAACCTTCGAAAGAAGCCATTAGAAAAGTCACATTACAATGCATTAGTGATGATTTAGCTCCGTGATTTACATTGAAAATTCCCCAGGTGTTCATTGCTTCTTCACTTCAGAATGCATAACTGAAATGACATTTCAAAACTAACACACTGAGTATTTTATCTCTGGGAAACCAGCACAGAAACCACCAGAGAGGATGTGAAACATAAGCCAGTCACCTGCGCATGTCTTACATAGATTTCTAATATTTTATGCACTAGGTATATGCTTTTAGGCACATCTCACGCATTTCTATGTACAGGTAAGACACAACTGAAATATAGGGCACCTGGGTGGCTCAGATGGTTAAGCATCTGCCTTCGGCTCAGGTCATGATCCTGGGGTCCTGGGATCGAGTCCCGCATCAGGCCCCTGCTAGGCGGGGAGCCTGCTTCTCCCTCTGCCTCTGCCTCTCTCTCTCTCTCTCTGACTCTCATGATTAAATAAATAAAACATTAAAAAAAAAAGACACAACTGAAATATAAAGAACTTGCATTACACAAACATAGACATTTTGGCCTGGGAGGTATTTTAGCACTTACTTAACCTAAACTGCTCATTTTATAGATGGAACCCAAAAAATGGGACCTGAACAGATTAAATGACCTGTACAAATAATAAGGCAGTTGAGGGTAAAGCTAGAAATGGAACCCAAGTGTCCTAAATCCTAATCTTGTGCTTCTACTCATCCCACTAAACAACCTCTCTGAGCTAAATATATAGGGTCATTGCTACCCTTTTACTCATCAGTAATGACCCCATTTATAATGTTCCATGCTTGCTTTGCTGTATAATTGTTTTTATTATTTGCTGCTTTGGATAATCCCTGCAAGGTATACAATGTAGATGATAAAATGGTGCAATGGAATGAAGCCATGTGTTACTTCATGCAGCTATTACAAACCAAGAACTGAACTGCAGTCATTCTTAGGTGTACTGAGATCTAAAACTGGCAATTCCAGAGGTATGATTGTTGAGCGCTAATTCTACGGATGTGCTCCCAACAAAAACATTGGAGTTTTTTAGCGAAATACCTTGGAGAAAGTACAGTCCCCACTAGAAGAACTCAGTGTCTATTAGCATATTAAAGGATCTGAGAAGTCCTACTGTAAATAAACTAGTTTAACTTAACTCATTATTATCAAACATATTTGACTCTGGAAGTTCTTTCTGTGCGTGTGTGTGCCTAACACCAGTTTCGGGCAGAACTCATCTTCTGCAGAACAAACATCAGTAAGTTGCCTTATGGCAGTGAGCAATGGGGTGTAGGGCGGTATCTCACCCTTCAGTACGTCATTTTATTGAAAAGTATACAAATGTTCCTGCAGGCAGTTCATTGTATGGTGGAGGTGGGTAAAGGGAGAGGGGAGGGAGAAGAGGATACAGGAAGTGAACAACGACTCTAGACTCCGGAGTCTAGCACCTCATTGTGTATAGGCAAGGCAAACACAAAGTAAGCAAAATTATAAGGCTGTGAATAATTCAGCATCCGGTATCTGCATAAAGTACAGATGAAGGCATTAGAATTTTAGACTTGAGCACAACTGGGACAAAGTACATTTTAAATTAGACCCTGAAATACATATATATGCAGAAAGGAGAGCGCCTTGCACAAAGGCGCCTTGCTTAACAGATGAAGAATGTTCTGGGCTGGGGAGCAGCATGAGCAATATTTTGACGTCAAATTGAATGTAGAATGTTCGTCAAGAAGTAAAGAATCTAGGTTGCCCAGAGTGGGCCGGGGTGGGCATTGTGCAGAAGCAAAAAGGAAGTTAAGATTGGGCTGGCAGGATATATGCAGAATTGAAAAATCTTTATTCTGATGAGAATTCAAGAGTCTTCCTGGAGTTCGGTTCTTTACTTATTCATCTTTAGCATCTAGCACACAGCCTGGGCATGAAATATGCATTTAAAAGATGTTGGGGGTGGGCAGGGAATAAGATGTTAGTTAATTAAAAGAACAGATGAATGAGCATGAATGAAAGAAGTACAATAGGTAACAGCTGAAGGATCTCTCGGAAAGTAAGATGATGTAAGCAGTTGTTTTTGGAAATAAATGTGGTTGGTGATATGTGAAGCAAGTTGTGGTAGTGAGATACCACAGATAGTTGGTAATCAGTTAGAGGACAAAGGTGGGAGTTTAGGACAAACTTCTACCCTGGAATGGACAGATTTGAAATACATTTGGAAAGAAGAATCAATAAGCCTGAAGAGCAACTAAATAAAGAAAACAAAGAACAAGGACAGGAGAAAATGGCAAGCAACTTTAAACCTAAGAGATTGACAGTGTCATTAATAGACAAAGGAAGATTCCGAAGAATAGCCTTTGTAGAGGAATTAAGGGTTGATGCATGACGACAAAAGTCCAGGAGGAGATGTTCCATCACCAGGACAGTGACCTAGGGGAGCAAAACTGCTCACAACACACTCACCCATCTTAGCTCATTTTCCAGGGAGGTATGGATATGATGCTTATCACCCCTATTCTGCAGACGAGAAAAGTGAGTAGGCGAAATACCAGATTTTGCTCTAAATATGCAGTCTCAGCAGGGAGCATAGCCAAGACTTTAATCCCTATCTCCTGATTTTATATTCAATGTTCTTTTACGATATTACATTTCAGGAGACACAGGATTGAAAGAAAATGTCCAGAGATAAAGATTTGAAATTTACTCACATAGATATGAGAGTTGGAGTGACGAAGTAGCATTTATTCTTCAAGAGTTCAGTTTGATGAACTTTAACTGGGTGCCTGGTATGTGCCCAGCTCTGTGACCTCCAAGAGGGAATGGAAAGACAATAAGCACAGGGTCAAGAACTTACATCTAGGGAAGGCTAAGAGGAAGAGAGAGGAATCAATAAACAAGACAAATTAAGTAAAAATTGTTACCTACTGTTTCGTGAGTACCTACTACATGCAAGACAGGGCATGGTTAGAAGAAGAACGTGCAAATGAAAAAGAGCAGTGTTCCAGATGTCAGGACTGGCAAAGAAGATGGTTTAATTAGAGATGACAAATGCCATGACCAGGGAGTGAGAACTTAGAAAACGTTCCCTTCTCAATACTTCTTCCCTTCGGGCAATCCAAGAATGAAAAACAGGCTCAATTAATAACTCTTATTCATCTGACTTCCCAGTTTCTACTAGGACCAGACTCTTCCTGGAGTGCTGGGTTGAGTATGGGGCTTTAGTACTTAAAATGGATGGGTCAAGGGAGAAGAAACAAATTATACATAGGGATTTAAAGGCAAAAGACTGAGTCCTAAAGTGTTTCAAATATATTTAAATGGCAGGCTCCTCCTATCCCTGTTTCTCCCTCTCCCAAACACAATTAGGGGAATCAAATAAAAATAGTATGATGTGCAAAATATTCCAGTCTATCGCCTGCCTCTCCAGCATTCTCTCCCCGCAAAGCCCGATGAACACACTGCAGATTTGCCAGATTGGTGTATTATTACACAATGTATTACAGCATTATTTGCTGTTTTTACAGTACATTCTGATAATCTCCATCAACCAAAATCACACATACCCTCAGTTTTGTTCAAATACTACCTTTCCCAGGACACCTTCCCTGAACACCTTTCTCTAAAATGATCTCTGCCTCTCTGGGCTCTTCTTGGGGTTTGGAAAAAACCTGAAACTCACTGATCTGTATTGTGACTTTTCAAAAAAACATCATCTATAAAAAATATGAATTAAGCATTTTAAATGCCCCCAAATAATAGTAGACACAATGTCTGAACCATGGTACTTTCACTTCAGAGCCTTTCCTTTACCCTCATTTATCTATATCTGTATAAAATATAGATAATATAGGGGTGCCTGGGTGGCTCAGTCATTAAGCGTCTGCCTTTGGCTCAGGTCATGACCCCAGGGTCCCGGGATCGAGCCCCACATCGGCTCCCTGCTTGGCTGGGAAGCCTGCTTCTCCCTCTCCCATTCCCCCTGCTTGTGTTCCCTCTCTTGCTGAGTCTCTGTCAGGTAAATAAATAAAATCTTTAAAAATATATATACAGATAATATAATATAATATAATATAATATAATATAAATAATATATATTATTTACCTTTTTAAGTTTTAAGTTCTCTGATGGCAAGGACCAAGTTTGATGAATCATAACAGTCATCAAAGCATTGAGCTTAGAGACTCAATAAATATTTGACAAATGAATTAATTAATTAGAAAAATAAGTGTGAAGTAAAACATCCTTTAAGTTAAGCTTTCATTCGTCTATGCCTGGGCATGCTGTGACACACTATGACAGGTGTTGGGGACACGGGTGTGAGAGAAACAGTAAAAACTCCCACCCACAGAGCCTACAGAGGAAAGAAGGAGCCATAAAATATGCAAATAAAGTAGTAAAATATTTGCCAAAGAGTGGTAAGTGCTAGGAAGACTAATAAAGCAAGGAAGAAGGATAAGCAGTGGGCACAGGGGAGAGGAAGATACGCAACTTTAACTTTTTTTTTTTTAACATTTTCTTTGTGCTCTAGGTCTTTATGTTTTTTAATTTTAATTCCAGTAGAGTTCACATGCAGTGTTATATTGGTTTCAGGCATACAATATAGTGATTCAACAATTCTATGCATGACCCAGTGCTCATCCTCAGTGAACTCTTAATCCCCTTCACCTACTTCACCCATCCCCCCACCAATCTCCCGTCTGGTAACCATCTATTTGTTCTCCACAGTTAAGAGTCTGTTTTTTGTTTTGTCTCTTTTTTTTCCCTTTGCTTGTTTGTTTTGTTTCTTCAGTTCCACATATGAGTGAAATCATATGATATTTGTCTTTTTCTGACTGACTTATTTTACTTAGTATTATACTCTCTAGATCTACCCATGTTGTTGCAAATGTTTCATTCTTTTTGATGGCTGAGTAATTTTCCATTGTGTATATATACCACCTCTTCTTCATTCATCTATCAGTGGACACTTGGGCTACTACCATAGTTTGGCTTTCGTAAATAATGCTGCAATAAACATAGGGGTGGACAGATCTTTTCAAATAAGTGTTTTTGTATTCATTGAGTAAATACCCAGTAATGGAATTACTGGATCATATGATAATTCTATTTTTAATTTTTTGAGAAATCTGGATACTGTTTTCCAGAGTGGCTGCACTGGTTTGCATTCCCACCAACAGTGGATGAGTGTTTCTCTTTCTCCACATCCTCGACAACACTTGTTATTCATTGTGTTTTTGGTTTTTAGCTATTCTGACAGTGATAGCTCATTGTGGTTTTGATTTACATTTCCTTGTTGATGAATGATGTTGAGCATCTTTTCATGTGTCTGTTGGCCATCTGTACACCTTCTTTGGAGAAATGTCTGTTCATGTCTTCTGCTCATTTTTAATTGGATTATTTGGGGGTTTTTTGGTGTTCAGTTGTACAAGTTCTTTATATTTTTTAGATACCAATCCTTTATTGGATGGATATGTCTCCCATTCAGTAGTTTGTCTTTTAGTTTTGTTGATAGTTTCCTTTGCTGTACAGAAGCTTTTTACTTTGATGTAGTCCCAGTAGTTTATTCTTGCTTTTGTTTCCCTTGTCTAAGGATACATATCTAGAAAAGTGTTGCTACAGCCGATGTCAGAGAGATTACTGCCTATGTTCTCTTCCAGGATTTTTATGGTTTCAGCTCTCACACATAGGTCCTTCAGAGATGAGCAATTTTAATAAGACGATCAAGGAAGACCTCAAGGATAAAGTAATCTTTGACCAAAGCACTTAAGGAAATGACTGGACAATCCATGCACACATCTGAGGGAATACTATTCCCAAGAAAGAGACTAGCAAGTATAAAGGCTCAAGACATAATTGTATGTTGGTTGTTAAAGGATGAGCAAAGAGGCCAATGGGCTGAAGCTGAGTGAGCAAGAAAAGAGTAGAAGGAAATAAGGTCAGACTGTTAGGGAGTCTGTTATTTTCCTAGGGTAGCCATAATCAATTATCACAATCTGGGTAGCTTAAAACAACAGATTTATCACAAGTCTAAAATCAAGGTGTCACCATCCTGTGGCTCTCTCCTAACTTCTAGTGATTGGTGGCAATCCTTGGCACTCCTTGGCTTGCAGATACATGGCTCCAATATCTACCTCCAACTTCACATTTCCTTCTTCTTTGTATTTCTGTGTCTTCTCCTTTTCTCTTTCTCATAAGGACATACTCATTGGATTTAGGACCCACCCTAATCCAGTAGAGTCTCATCTCAATCCTCACCTTAACTAATTCTGTGAAGATACTAGTCCAAATAAGGTCACATTCTGAGGTTCTGGGTGGGCATAAATTTGGGGCAGACAATAATTAAACCCATTGCAGGGAGCAAAGGAGAAGCACCAAGATCAGTTGGGAGACTATTCAGATGTCAATAATCCATTTGTGGGATCATGTGCCTTCAGTTGGTAACATGGAGGTGGTGAGAAGTGGTCCTATGAGATTTTTTTTTTTTTTAATATTTTTATTTATTTATTTGACAGAGAGAGAGACCGCAAGAGAGCGAACACAAGCAGGGGGAGTGGTAGAGGGAGAAGCAGGCTTCCCGCGGAACAGGAAGCCCGATGCAGGGCTCGATCCCAGGACCCTGGGATCATGACCTGAGCCGAAGGCAGATGCTTAACAACTGAGCCACCCAGGCACCCTGAGATATATTTTTAATAGAACCAATGGGATTTATTGACATGTAGGATTATTAATTTATTGGGTTTTTCTTCTTCACTGATATATATATAAGAGAAGCATTGATGTTTGGAATAGAAAGAGTCATGTGGCAGCTCAGTAGTTGTTATTGCCTAAATAGAGACATAAACCCAAATTATGATTTACAAATAATTGTATCCAGGCAGAGGAAGTAGGAGCCTTTTTCCAGTTTTTAATATTTGGTGGTTCTTATTTGATGTTTTTTATTAAGTATGCCTATGGTAATATATTTTGTTGCAATTCAAATAAGGCAAAATTCTAAAAATAAACACAGTTGACTTTCGAACAGCACAGGGGTTAAGGACACTGACTACATTCAGTTGAAAATCCAGGTATAACTTTTGACTCCCCCAAAACTTAATTATTAATAGTCTACTGTTGACCAGAAGCTTAACATAAACAGTCAACATGTATTTTGTATGTTATATCTATTATATACTATGTTCTTACAAAAAGAAAACTAGAGGGAAAAAAATGTCCTTTAGAAAATCATAAGGAAGAGATAATGCATCTAAAATACCATAATGTATTTATCGAAAAAAGATCCGTGTACAAGTGGACCATGTAGTTCAAACCCATGTTGTTGTTTTTTAAGATTTTATTTATTTATTTGACAGAGAGAGAGTTAGTGAGAGCAGGAACACAAGCAGGGGGAGTGGGAGAAGGAGAAGCAGACTCCCCGCCGAGCAGGGAGCCCAATGTGGGGCTCGATCCCAGGACCCTGGGATCATGACCTGAGCCGAAGGCAGACGCTTAATGGCTGAGCCACCCAGGCGCCCCAAACCCATGTTGTTTAAACTGACAAAGGTCAAAAGTAAATTGTTCTGAGAACAGGAAATACAGTCACATGACAGGGATGGATAAATGTATTACATTTCTTATGCAAACCCTAGAACCAAAACAACTCTGTATTCTGATTTACTGCATCTATTTGCATGGAAATACTTCTCTTTAGGGAAGAAAACTGACCTCACCCATCTAAGAAGAAAGCAGACTTAACAACTTAAAGAGCCTTAGGAGTTGGGCTTAGCTGGAAAAATAATAATGAGAAATAATATGAACTTCTAATGTTTTGGTAACAGTTTCAGCGAAATCTTGATTTAGTTCCCAAGCTATAATCTCAGGGAGCAGGACAGGCAGGGAAAATAAAGGAAATGAAATACTATAAATTATTCCCATTGCAGTATCAGATCCTCAAGCAAATTTCTCAGTATTCAGTACAAAATCAAGACCTAGTAAGCCCCTTATTTAACAATTGCCTGTCTATGGACCTTTCTTATTGATCCGACAATGGTCTCTTGTTATTTATTACCTAAAGAATATTCTTCCATATTCTGAGATTGGCATCCAAAGACCTCTCATTTAACTCTCAAACTTTATCCTCCTTTCATAAGAGAACTCAGGGCTCCAGTTAAAGACATTCAATGTCCCTCCAAACATGGCACCCTCCTAATACTTCATGAAAGGCATTATAGTATGGATATCACTTCCTTTCACTGAAAAAAACACTGATCTGACAGCAGCTTGTGAGTAGCTAATTAGAAATATCTTTATTATGTCTTTTTTTTTTATTGAAGTACAATTGACATAATAAGATATTAATTTCAGGCATATAACATAATGATTCAATATTTGCATACACTGTGAAGCAATCACCATAATAAAGTCTAGTTACCATCCATTATCATATATACAAAATTTTTTCCTTGTGATGAGAACTTTTAAGATTTACTCTCTTGGCAACTTTCAAATATGCACTACAATATTATTAACTGTTGTCACCATGTTGTACAATTCATCCACATGACTTATTAATTTTATAACTTGAAGTTTTATAACTCTTCCCCATTCACCCATTTTTTCCCAGATCCCCATTCCATCCACTCTGGCAACCACCATTCTTTTCTCTTTATCTATGGGTTTTGTTTTGTTTCTTCATTTGTTTTGTTTTTTAGATTCCACATATAAGTGAAATCATACGGTATTTGTCTTCTCTGTATGATTTATTTCACTTAGCATAATACCCTCAAGGTCCATCCATGTAAATGTCAAGATTTTGTTCCTTTTTATAGCTGAGTAGTATTCCATTGTGTGTGTGTGTGTGTGTGTATTACATCCTCTTTCTCCATTCAACCTTCAATGGGCTCAGGCTGTTTCCATATTTTGGCTATTATAAATAATGCTGCGATGAACATAGGGGTATATATATCTTTTTTGAATTAGTGTTTTCACTTTTCCTCAATAAATAGAATTTCTAGATCATATGGCAGCTCTATTTTTAATTTCGTGGGAAACTTCCATGTTGTTTTCCATAGTGACTGCACCAATTTACATTTCTACCATCAGTACACAAGGGTTCCTTTTCTCTGAGGCCTTGCCAATACTTACTATTTCTTGTCTTTTTGATAATAGCCATTCTAACAGGTATGAGGTGATATCTCATTGTGGTTTTTCATTTGCATTTCCCTGATGATGGTGATGTTGAACATCTTTTCATGTGCTCACTGGCCACCTGTATGTCCTTTTTGGAAAAATGTCTATTCAGATCCTCTGTCCATTTTTAAATCAAATTGGCATTTTTTAAAAAATTTTTATTTATTTATTTTTGCTCTTGAATTGTATGAGTTCTTTATATATTTTGGATATTAACCCCTTATCAGATATATGATTTGCAAATATTTTCTCCCATGCAATATGTTACCCTTCCATTTCATCAATGGTTTTCTTTGCTGTGCAGTAGCTTTTTTTTTTTTTAAAGATTTATTTATTTTTTTGACAGAGGGAGACAGTGAGAGAGGGAACACAAGCAGGGGGAGTGAGAGAGGGAGAAGCAGGCTTCCCATGGAGCAGGGAGCCCGATGTGGGGCTCGATCCCAGGACCCTGGGATCATGACCTGAACCGAAGGCAGACGCTTAACGACTGAGCCATCCAGGTGCCCCGCTTTTTTTTTTTAAGATTTTATTTATTTATTTGAAAGAGAGAAAGAAAGGGGGAGAGAGCACAGAGGGAGAGGGAGAAGCAGACTCCCTGCTGAGCAGGGAGCCTGACATGGGGCCCGATCCCAGGAGCCTGAGATCATGATCAGAGCTGAAGGCAGCTGCTTAACCTACTGAGCCACCCAGACGCCCCTGTGCAGAAGCTTTTTAGTTTGATGTACACCTACTTGTTTATTTTTGCTTTTGTTGTCTTTGATTTTGGAGTCAGATCCAAAAATTCATCACCAATACCAATCAATGTCAAAGAGCTCACTTTCTATGTTTTCTTCTAGAATTTTTATGTTTCAGGTCTTACATTCACGTCTTTAATCCATTTTGAGTTTATTTTTGTGTGTGGTGTAATAAAGTGGTCCAGTTTCATTCTTTTGCATGTGGCTGTCCCATTTTCCCAACACCATTTATTCAGGAGACTGTCTTTTGTATGTTTCTAGGAATTTATCCATTTCTTCTACGTTGTCCAATTTATTAGTGTATAATTGTTTATAGTAGTCTCTTATGATCCTTTCTATTTCTGTGATATTAGTTGTAACTTTTTTTTTTAAGATTTTATTTATTTATTTGACAGAGAGAGATACAGTGAGAGAGGGAACACAAGCAGGGGGGAGCAAGTGGGAGAGGGAGAAGCAGGCTTCCCACGGAGCAGGGAGCCCAATGTGGGGCTCGATCCAGGACCCTGGGGACCATGACCTGAGCCAAAGGCAGATGCTTAATGACTGAGCCACCCAGGCACCCCTGTAACTTCTCTTTTAACTACAGTTTTACTTATCTGAGCCCTCTATTTCTTGGCACATCTAGCTAAAGATTTATCAATTTTGTCTATTTTTTCAAAGAACCAACTCTTAGTTTCATTGATCTTTTTTATTGTCTGTTTAGTCTCTATTACATTTATTTCCACTCTGATCTTTGTTATTTCCTTTCTTCTACTAAGTATGAACTTCATTTGTTATTCTTTTTCTAGTTCCTTTAGGTTAAAGTTAGATTGTTTACTTGAGATTTTTCTTATTTCTTGGTGTAGGACTGTATCTTCCCTATTAGAACTGCTTTTGCTGCATCCTACAGATTTTGATATATTTCCATTTTCATTTGTCTCAAGATGTTTTTATTTCTCCTTTGATTTTTGTTGTTGTTGTTGTTGTTGACCCACTGGTTGTTCAGTAGCATGTTGTTTAATCTCAACATATTTGTTCCTAAGGGGCATCTCCAGACCAGGTGGTTTACAATTCAGCAAGATCAGCAGGGTTTACAATGATAGTTCCATAGGACTGTACATATTTGCACATTGTTACAATGATAGTTCCATTGGACTGTACAATTTGCACATAGTTGTCAGTTCCTCAACACAAAAGTTGCTGTCTGAGGATCTAGCTTCCAATCAGCCTAAAACTAGGTGCTAAATGAGATCCCTCCTTTTAGAACACTGACAGGTCTTGGCACACCCTCAACAACTATGATCTATCAAGAATAAATCAAGCCATGATAATCACAAAGGTTCGAGAGACAACCAAGAACCAGGACCAGGTTGAACTATAAGTTTCATCTCCTACACAAGGCCACTCCATCAAGACTGAGAGAGGTAGCTATTTTGCCTAATACAGACAAATAAACACAGAGAGTCAAGCAAAATGAGGAAACAGAGGAATATGTTTCAAATGAATGCCAAAGATACAAACCTTGGGGGAAAAACCTTAATAATAAGTAATTTATCTGATAAAGAGCTTATTGACCAACTACTATGTGCAAAGGTCAGTGCTACTCACTGACAGAATACACAATAAAAAAATGAAAAGGAAATGTTTGCTTGCCTCTGGTCAGAATACAATAATAGAAACTGGTGCTGGGTTTGTATTTAATTATACAATTCCAGAGCTATAGAGAGAATTTTGAAGTCTTCTGACCATCCCCCACACAAACTCACTTCAAAATGAGGCATCAAGACCTGAGCAGGTTAAGTGACACAAAGCTAATTAGTGACCCCTCACTAACTCCTATTTGCTGCTTTGATATTTGTCCCTACTTCAGCACACTATAGAGCATATTAGAACCATCAGTCCAATATCTTCATTTTAGGGACAAGATAAATGAGAATAATTTGTTTGTCCAGAGTGACACAGAATGAACTTAGGAGAAAAAATTAGTATTAGAATGCAACAGGGTCCCTTGGCTATATTGTTTTTCTCTGTTTTATATTTGTTTTGGTCAGGGGCGCCTGGGTGGCTCAGTCGTTAAGCGTCTGCCTTCGGCTCGGGTCATGATCCCAGGGTCCTGAGATCGAGCCCCGCATCGGGCTCCCTGCTCAGCGGGAAGCCTGCTTCTCCCTCTCCCACTCCCCCTGCTTGTGTTCCCTCTCTCACTGTATCTGTCTCTGTCAAATAAATAAATAAAATCTTTAAAATATATATATATATATATTTGTTTTGGTCATTTGCAAGCTCAAGAGAGGTTACTTGGTCTACTAATCTCCCAACCTTTGAGGTCCATCTCAGATAATCCTTCATTCATGAAGTCTTTCCTGATTCTTCCCAAACTTGACATATATTTTCCCTCTTACTTGTTTTTTTTTTAAAGATTTTATTTATTTATTTCACAGAGAGAGGCACAGCGATAGAGGGAATACAAGCAGGGGGAGCGGGAGGGGGAGAAGCAGGCTTCCCGCCTGAGCAGGGATCCCGATGCAGGACTCGATCCCAGGACCCTGGGATCATGACCTGAGCCGAAGGCAGACGCTTAACGACTGAACCACTTAGGCTCCCCTCTTATTTGTTTATAGCACATTTTAGTTATTTCTCTTATTGAATTGTGTACTATATTTATTTGGATGCTTATTTAATTTCCTTTACTGAGTTGTCAGTTCCTCAAAGGTCAAACTTTTATCTGTTCTATTTTCATATCATCCACAGTTACTAACACAATACCATACACATAATGGTTTTCATAAGTATTTGGTAAATTGAATGGAATTCTTTAGAAATTATCCACATAAGTACCTGTTCTATAAATTACAGTGAAGGCAGTTTCTGAATCAAATGACCAGGGAATTGACAACAATTTTAATTGTCATGTCTCCAACTAGAAACTGGATTTAAGAATACTTGGTTATTATCTAACAGAGGGCAAAGAATTGCCTGGAAAACACAAGAAAAAAACTTAGGTTATAAGACATCCATTAATCTTACACTTAACATTCATCAGATTCTTCAAAAATAGTTCTTTTGTTCTAACCAAAATCCTTCCCCCTTCCCCAGAGAAAGGGAAGATTCCACACTCACTGAGTCACAACTGATTTCGCAGAAGGATTTCTCCCTTTTCCAAAGGAAGACAAGATTCGTGACAGAAAAGTACAATTCTTGACTTGTGTTGGGTTTCCTACAGCATGCCATCCTTTCTGAAGAAGGTGGCTTTGTTATTTCTTTGTAGGGGGTAGAGGAGGGCTTAAGAAAATTTGATACATAATCAAATGAACACTTTGAGGAGAGCATTCAAGAAAGCCAACTTGATGTTAGGGGAAGACACAAATCAAAAGTATAAAGGAAATTTTGAAAGCATCATATACCTTTAAAATAATAACAAGAGTTTTCAGGCACTAAATTTTATTTTGGATCAAATCATTCAAACAGGTGAGCTACATACATCAGAGCCTTTGCATTTACCAGTGGAACAATCTGAGTTAACACAAAATTTAAATTTATTTTTGGCAGGCACAATAATTTGATTTAAATGTCCAACAGCTTTTAATCTACTGAACATTATGAAAAAGAATCATTTCTTGGTTCAGATGTGCTTTATGTTTTATTCTTGGCTCAGGTGTACATTTTAGATGATATTAATAACCACCTTCATTGATTTTACATAACTTGGAGCAATGCTGTTTAGTTGGAAAAAATGGAAAAAGAGCAAGGCCAGAATTGAGAGCTTAGTGATAGGAGTCAAGTTTATGTACACAAGCTTTGGGCAAACTGATATTAGAGGAGTCAGATTACTAAACAATGACACACTGGCTGCACTTAACAATATATAATAGGGGCGCCTGGGGGTGCAGTCGGTTAAGCATCTGCCTTCAGCTCAGGTCATGATCCCAGGGTCCTGGAATCGAGCCCCGCATTGGACTCCCTGCTCAGCTGGGAGCCTGCTTCTCCCTCTCCCTCTGCCACTCCCCCTGCTCGTGCTCTCTCACTGTCAAATAAATAAATAATCTACAAAAAAATAGATAATAGTACCTGAAAAAAATATCTATTCAGTAAAAATCAGCCAATGTTTATTGAGATTCTGCTCTGTTTAAGGTATAATCTGGATAGCTATTTGTCAGGGATAGAGCCCATACATTCTTCCTGATTCATAGTCCAAATTAGAGTGGATTTTCCTAGGTATAATATGGTAAGCATGCATGGCAAGGTTTAGAGAAATGCCAGATCTGGGGTTTATTTTTTTATTTTTTTTTTTAAGATTTTATTTATTTATTTGAGAGAGAGAATGAAAGACAGAGAGCACGAGAGGAAAGAGGGTCAGAGGGAGAAGCAGACCCCCCGCTGAGCAGGGAGCCCGATGTGGGACTCGATCCCGCGACTCCAGGATCATGACCTGAGCCGAAGGCAATCGCTTAACTAACTGAGACACCCAGGCGCCCAGATCTGGGGCTTAGAACCATAAATTATGGTTGGCTGGTATTTTTCATATCTCAAAGCAGGTCACATTAGTGGTAGTTTAAACCAGTTCCGTGTCACTCTGTGTATATGTGTGTGAGATATATATAGCTTGTATTTCATTGTTTTCCAAGTAGCTGTTTTTCTCCCCTACTTCTTGTATCAATGTATTTTATAAATACTTATGCAGATATAATTGCTTGTAAAAAAAAACTTTACAGGATCACTTCTTTTTCAATGGGAAATCATGATTTTTTTGTGTGCATTACCTAGTGCCATCCAGATTATTAAATAATTGGGTTATATCTCATACTTTCATATGCAGACAAATTGCATATGTGATATGTTAAGGGTCATCCATAAGAAGATTTGTCACAAATGCAATGGAGCATAAATTTCAGGCCCCCTTACTTGCCTGGGGTAATCAAAACATTGTATTTTTTTGCTAAATGTACAAAAATGTGATATTTTCACTGCCACTGGTTAAGGACACTGTCAATTTCCATTATGACTTTTCCTCTGTCACGTTTCCTCTTCTATCAGACATATATAAGTGGCCAGGAGTATTTGGAACATATGACAAGGGAATGTGGAGTTGAAAATTGGCCATTTTACATGGCCTGAGTATTTACAAAGTCCTGATTTCATATACATGAAAAGCAGTTTCTTTAATCTCCTTAACAGGAGAGATCTGAGAGAATATTCACATAAAAAATAACTGAAAATTAAATAAAAGTGATCATGACCATGATGAAATCAATCAAGTGTCAAGAAGAGGACTGTAACAAAACATCATATTAAAAAAAATTATCTGCCAAAAGCAATAATTTATTGAGAGGATATACCTTTTTAAAGAGATGTAATGAATCAATGCTCTTCATAGTTGGATAATTTAATTAATGAAGAGGTATAAATCCATGAACACTGGAAAAAGATTTAAATTTCTTTTTCAGATTTCACACAAAATATGGATGGCAACACAAAACTCAGAATATGTCATTACGACAAGGACATCAATGACAAACTGGTAAATGAATACCATCAATTTCTTTTTAGATTTTATTTATTTATTTGACACAGAGAGAGAGAGCACAAGCAGGGGGAGCAGACAGAGAGGGAGAAGCAGGCTTCCCGCTGAGCAAGGAGCCTGATGCGGGGCTCGATCCCAGGACTCTGGGATCATGACCTGAGCCGAAGGCAGACACTTAACCGACTGAGCCACCCAGGTGCCCCAAATGTCATCAACTGAAACAGCATTTAAGATTAGATACTGCATGAGAAAACCTAAAATACCTTAAAAACCATAGCTCATAAATGAGGAAACCTAGTCTGTTTACAATTCTATAAATTTGTATCATGCGACCAAAAAAAAAGGTGTGAAGCTGAAAAAAATCTTTTCTACATAACCAATCAGTTACATGCATGTGTATATACAGGCCGGCCTGTGCCTACTCACAGATTCTGATCAATTATGCTAATTGAGATCGAATTATCTTTCTATTCTTTCCATAAAAAAACTTACAAATCTTTATCATATGAAGAACATAAAGCGAAAAAAAAAATAGGAAAACAAAGTTATTATAGAAGTGTCAATTTATTAATAAAAGTGTATCTAGATTTTGTTTGTTTCTTGTATTTTTCAGATTTTAGAAGATAAAATTTCTTGTGATTTTTTGTCATTTCAGATAATTATTTGCTTCCATATCTAATTTTGTATTCATAATTCATTAACTTATAATCAAATCAAAGAGGCTTCCCCCAGAATTATAAGCTTCAGGCCCCATAAAACCTATTATTTTCCTTTATTACAAGGATGACTTCAACTAGCACTACCTTGTTCTTAAATATTTACAAAGAAAAATAAATATGTAACCCTTTTCAGTCTCTATGCCATCAAAACACTCTTCCTCAGAAATAGATTACATTGCCCACGCTACATTTATACAATGTGTTCATATTCCATTTTAGTGGACACACACAAAAAAAGATACTGGAATTGATAAAAGTATATAACTCACAGCTTTCTCAGGAAAGGGTGGATTGAATTTCATGCTATCTTTTTTATCATTACACTATCCATCACTCTTTCAAATTAAGATGAAGAATTTATGGTCAAAAGGTATGACTAACTGCAAATGTTATAAGGAAATAGTCCTTTAATTAATAACCAACAGACAAGTTGTAGTGAGTTAGAACTCACTCAGATGTTGCAGAGCAATACCTCCTCTCCCGTCCCCACAAAGTTCTGATTTTACCTGCAAATTTTGGTTCCGACTTACCCTGATATTAGCTCGGGTATCCACGGGATTCCAGGATCTCTATTTTGTTCTGACTCTGGTGTCCTTTGAATACTTGTGACAGGTCTGCTTTCCTACTCTGCTCATGCTTCACGTGTTGATTTTTGTGTACAGCTCTTAACTGAGATTTTGCCTGTTCCTGCTCTGAGACCAGGACTCCTCCTGGGTGTGGGCTCCCCCTAAGCTAGCCTAGGAGCCTCATGGCCCTCAGCCCATCTGATTCTTGGCTCTATCCTGACCCCTAGCGCCCACTGCAGAAACCACCCTATTTGAGGCCCTTATCGCTGGTGGGCCATATCGATGGATCTGATTGGACTGTCTCAATGAGGATTACCCTAGTAATTTTTTACTTATACGAAGTATGAAACATTAGTTAGAAATAAAGAAATTTCTCAAAATTAAGGTGATAGAGACAGGAAATTCATCCTCTTTTAAACAAAATGAAGTTTCTCAACTGACCTTGGTAATTTATTCCCGTATCTTTCACCTTCCTTCTTCATCCATTCATTTAACATGAGTATCTGACAAAGTGCTAAGGTAAACTGGACACATTTACATCACAGTGTGGCCTGCAGCTCGCCCTGCCCAGACTCATAAATATATTCAGCCCAGAATGCGGCAGAGTAGATATCTGTCCAGCAACACAGTTCTGGAGTGAAGAGCTGTTTCTTTACTTGCCACATTGAACAGGTAGTTCTGAATAACAAAGTGGTTGATTCACATGCTAAAAAATAAAAAACCCAACATTTTAGGGTCTGGAAAAACTGAACCAGCATTTGGTGTTCTGAATGACTATATGATGTAGGGTCACTTGAAATAAGCTGGGAGACCTCATTAGTTAGGTGCAATGTGGAATAGAAAGAAAAAACTTTCAGCTGAAAGAGGACCAGATGGTAGACATAAAAAAAGGGCAGAAATAGTGTCAGTGATTGCAAGAAATACAAAATGGTGCTTTCATGTTGTATTTCTGTTACTTTAAAAAATATATATATCATTGGAGGTTGGTAACTTCTTGATCGTTCTTGTCGAATTTTGTATGGTAGAGGTCATGTTAATTACTTAGCCAACAGACCAATTATCATTCTCACATTTTTTTTCAATAGATTGATAACACTACTCAGTTATCATTCTTACTCCTCAGTGAGAGATGTTCTCACTTTCATGTAGAAACAAATAAACTGGGGCGCCTGGGTGGCTCATTCGTTAAGGATCTGCCTTCGGCTCAGGTCATGATCCCAGAGTCCTGGGATCAAGCCCCGCATCGGGCTCCCAGGGAGCCTGCTTCTCCCTCTCCCGTTCCCCCTGCTTGTGTTCCCTCTCTCACTGTGTCTCTCTCTGTCAAATAAATAAAATCTTAAAAAAAAAAAAAAGAAAGAAAGAAAGAAAAAGAAACAAACTGCACATAGCCAATACTACGAAATCTGTCTTGAAATGGCCAATGAAAACAAAGTCACTATTAATGGATTGAGGTCTCCGTGAGTTCATTGTGTTTGATTTCATGCAGGGCTCTGGACAAAGGACAGATTGTGGTGACACTGTTATTTGCTTTCCACATACTATTCAGTGTCCTCTTGTATAATATTTTTCCATGACCATTATCCATTGACATCTAGATTGCTTGTTCCCACTCATTTGGCCTAGGGAACTCTGATGGCTATGCTGGAATAGGGGTATTCGCTATTATTGGCTTTCCCTACCAGGAACTCGCACTGAATGTTCATAAAGATGGGGACGTGGGGTCAGACCAGGCACCTGCACAATAAAACTACTGCTGAGTGATCATCCCATGCTGCCCATACTATTGACCGATTTTGCTGGGGCTCTCCTTAGCTCCAAAGAAGGTAAATGCCAACGTGCTTAGAAGGATGAAGACACCTGAGAAAGTCTACAGAAATGCTTCTGTTTTAGAGAAAAACCTAGGGGAGGATATGACAAAGAGATAAACAATAAAATATTTTACAAATAATGTATAGAACTGCAGTGTGGCTTTACCCATTTTTTCCAGAGCTGACAATCTGTCTAGCACTGTGCTAAGCACTTCAGATATATTACCTCCTCCAACGTCCACAACCAACTTGGGTACAAACGAAGAAACAGTTGCCAGAGGAATTAAAATGCCCAAAGTCAAATGGATATTAAAATAGCCAAGCCTAGAAGTCAGAATAAGAGTCCTGAAATGTGCTGCCTGTATGTAGATATGTAGATATATAGAGAAAGTGGAGAGGCAAGTGGATAGTTTAGAAAACAGGAAAAGAGCACAAAAATGGCAAGTAAGTGATTATAACTACACATCTAGCAGAGCCATTCCATCCACACGGGTGCGGTGAGTAACATGTCAGCTACAGCAGGCCTCTCTCTTCTGCTCTGACAGGAAGGCTTTCATAGACATCTGGCTGCTTGAAGGAGCATAGAAAGGTCTCGATTTCTATGCCTGAGTCCATTCCCCACCCCAGCACAGGTACCTTTAAAGGTTAAAAACAACAAATGGGGATGCCTGGGTGGCTCAGTCATTGAGAGTCTGCCTTCGGCTCAGGTCATGATCCCAGGGTCCTGGGATCGAGCCCCACATCGGGCTCCCTGCTAGGCGGGAGGCCTGCTTCTCCCTCTCCCACTCCCCCTGCTTGTGTTCCCTCTCTTGCTGTGTCTCTCTCTGTCAAATAAATAAATAAAATCTTTAAAAAAACAAACAAACAAAACAAAAACCTATTTCGTGCTGCTTTCTTAGGACCTTGCTAGTTCATTCCTCAACAGCCACTTACAATGTGATTATACGTTCATATACATGATTTTTGTACATATACAGTGGGTTTCTTCCCCACGACTCTGATTTGGCTAAGCAGGTGTTCCCTTACTTGCCAGCAGTGATTCTCAATGTTGCCTGCACCTTAGAATCTCCCGGGGGGGATTTTTAAAACATACGAATGCCTGGGCGCTACCCCACCACAATTAAACCGCCATCTCCGAGGGAGTGGGTCAGCGCATCTTGCTTCATGAAAGTTCCCCAGATGATTCCAGTGGGCAGCCAGGGTTGAGAGTTGCCCTGAAGCCTGAATGAAGGCAGATTCATGGCTTAGGTTTACAGAATTATTCCGAAGTGAGCCAACCACTCACTGGGCTCCCCTGCCTCGATTTACTTGTGAATTGAGCACAGAAAAATTTACCATGGTGTGTTATGAAGTACTAAGTGAATGCTTGCAAGCAATAATAACTTCTTTGCCTAGAAGAACCATGTCCTCATCCTCACCTCACATTGTAGGTCCTAGACTGTAAGCCAGATGGGGCCACTGAGGATGACTAAAAACTCCTGGTTAGTATGAACTCTTACTTCGAAGCCCCAGAAATGTTAACTTCAGGAAGGATCTTCCCAGCTCAGCATTTTCTCTAGTTACTCTGACTTTTCCCCAGGTGCCTTCTCACAAACCTGATAGATGTGATGCTCAATTTTTATGGATTTTCTTTATTCTGTGCTTTGTTAATTTCATCTTTTACATCTTCCCTTCAGCATTTGGGGAGACTTAACCACCTCGTTAATCGTATTTTGTGTGATCAGAGAGAAATATAATCCACACATTTGCTGCTGGTGTCAAAGTATAGGGCTCACTCAATCTCACTTCTGAATTTTTAGACTTGCATTGCCACATTCCAATGGATCCCTGAATTCATTGTGCCCAAAACCTGAACTCCGATTTTTTTCAACTGTCCCTATAGTCTTGTGAGTCCCAAACCTATATCCCTTGCCTAGATTCCTTTCACATTCAAATATCTCATCACCTGTGGTGGCTCCTCCAGGGTGATCCAGGCACCGCAAAAGCAAGGTATCCAAAACCAAATTGATCATCTTTCTCTTCATGCCTATTTCTTCCCCAAAATTCTTAGTTAGGTGTCATAACCATCCATCTAGTTAGCCGAGCTAGAACTCTGGGCACCATTCTTGATTTTCCCCTTTAGCACTACGTCTCCTATCAAGCGATCACTAAGTGTTACTGATCTCATCTCCTCTGTATTTCTCCTACCATCCTCTTCAACTCTCCCACCTCAGGCCTAATTAAAGCTCTTATCTCTTGCAAACAGTATTACTGCAAAGCCCAAAGCTTCTAGTACTGTCTTTCTCAGATGCATCAGCCATGAAACAGCCAGAAAATGTAAACTTTATACTGTTCCATTGCCCCCTTAACCCACAGTGTCTCCCCAGGACAGGATAAAGTCCTGTGTCTTCAGCTGGCCTTGGATCTTTCTGTGGACGGGCACCTGTCTCCCCCTCCACTCACAGCTTCTGTCAGCCTCTGTCTAGGACTCGATTCTCCAGAAATAATAAATCATCTGCAGTCCCCTCCAACTTGTTTTGTAACCTGTCCTTTGGCCCTCTACCTTCTGTTTGGCTAACTCCCACCTAACATGTAAGACTCTCACATATGTTACATCCTCTTCCAGGAAACTGCACCTTGTCCCCATTGCCTCCCAGGCTCTTCTTTGCTTTCATAATAGTCCATGCAATTCTCTATCATTAAAATTAATCCTCCTCCTCCTCTTCGTCTATAATGTAACTCCTTGAATTCAGCAACTATACTCCGTATCCTCAGCAGCTAGACAGAATCTGGCACTGAAAGAAACAGTGTGAATTATGAATACCTCCACGGTACTCAGTATTTACTGCTTTCACAGTCCTTATTGCCTTGTCTAGTATTTACTGTGTTCTTTCTCTCCCTTTTCAACCAGACTGTTACCTCCAGGAGAGCTACCAAGGACAGTTTTGGATTCACCTTTGTTCCTTTGGTCTTAACCATATTGCCTGAACATGAATAGGTGCTATGACAACTGAAAGAAAGGAAGAAACAAGGAAGGGAAAGGAAGGTCCTATCTCCGTCTGATGGTTCAGAACCATTTGAAAACGTCAAACATGAAAAATCTAAGTAAAATGTGTGGTATTATCCTTCACTTCTCTACTCAAACAAATGAAACAAACATTCCTGGAGCTTTGAGAGAGAGTTCCTATCTTCTCATATCTGACAGGAAATAGAATATTTGTCTTATAATATTCCAGAGTTGAATTATGATTAAGATCCTGAAAGGGATCATCAATTTCATTGGTAGAAAACGGAAGGAAGTAGCTCCCTTAACATGTACGAACGTCAGAGACGTACTTGAAAGAATGGCTACTAAGGAAAAATGGAACTTCCACTGTATTTAAATACAGTGTGAGTCATTTGTCTTTCTAGCTCAAGCACCATGTTGTGGAAAGCATGACACTAACTGATACAAAATCTCAAACATTAATGATTAGGGATTCAAGAATAGTAGGTATTTTTAAGAAGCTTGTCAATAGGTATCTTAAAACAGTAGATATTTTTTAAAAGCTCAAAGCAAAGAGCATCATTAATAAGTATTAATCGGTAATAAAAATATAGCCAACATTGTTATAGCTTGCAGGAAAAAAAAAAACAACCCTCTAATATTGTTTGTGGTGTTGCTGGGGAATGCTACGAATACTTAGAAAAATCTTGTTCTTTTCTTCCTTCCCTGTCATCTCTCTTCACGTCCAGATCGGTCACTCATAATTTTAGCATTTTTGGACTCTCTTATGTCACCCATTTAGTGGCTTTTTTTCATATTAATATGTGCTTTTTAGAAGTGAAAAAAAATGTTTTTCAGTTTTTTGTGCTATTATTTGTAGGTAGAAGCAAACTACAATTTACAGAATCCTTTTACAATCTCTGTTAGCGCATTTGAGGAGGAGGGTGACTCATACCAGGAATTGGTAGCTGTCAACACCTGTCATAGGAAGTTAGGGTCTGTGAGCCAAAACTCTGGGGACTGAGAACATACCACTGAGTGTTAGACTGGGAGCTAGGACAAGGCATTCAAGCTGGAAGGAAGGTATGAGATCTGTTTGAGACTGGCTGCCCTTGGTGAAGTCCAGTCACTGTTTGTGAAAATGGGATCTCTACGTCAGAGTCACCTGGGTTGCTCATTAAAGATGCAAGTTTGTGCCTCAACCCAGACCTAGGACACCAGATTCCTTGGAAGTAGGGCCCAGGAATCTGAATTTAACCAGTCTCCCCCGAGGATGCAATGGCCTGCTAGAGTTTGGGAACATCTGTTTTAAACAATATACAAAATGTCTATACCTACAGCCCCTTTCCCTCCCACTCAAAGGAATCACATTATTTTAGGAAGAGCCTTGAATCTGCTTACATGAGGATATGTGTTTGGGAAATTTTGCATTTTACTAACATGAAATTACTTGTGACATTCTGCATCGTGAATCCCAAAGTGTGTTAAGGCACAGATGTGAGAATTGCCATGAAACTGAGAGAAACCAGCTCATTGAATTCCCACAATGGTTATTCTGACTTCTACAGAGCACTCAAAAGACTTACCCTTCAGAGCCATCCCTCACAGAAAATATGTTAATCCCTATGAGAATGGAGATGATTTTGTGGATGTAACTTTTGTAACTTTAAATAGGATAGGGTCAACCACTGAGAAAGTGAGAATATAAAATACTCGAGCTGGAAATTCTAATTTCACAATCTAATAACTAACATTGGCTATGAAATCCATGCATATTTTGGAATGTCATAATTATTTGGTAGGCGGGTGTGGGAAGCAAAAAGAATTTAAATGAACTCATAAACGGGCATGTGCTTACAGACACACACAAACGTACACACTGAAGCACCAAGAACTATCATTCAGTTTTGTTTTAAAATCCTCCCATATTCTTGGGTGCCTGGGTGGCTCAGTTGGTTGAGCAACTGCCTTCGGCTCAGGTCATGCTCCTGGAGTCCCGGGATCGAGTCCCGCATCGGGCTCCCTGCTTCTCCCTCTGACCCTCCCCCCTCTCATGCTCTCTCTCTATCTCATTCTCTCTCAAATAAATAAATAAAAATCTTTAAAAAAAAAAATCCTCCCACATTCTTTAGGCTGAATCATCCACTGTGGTCGTCTGTAAAACACCATAAGCTATCATTCGCAATTCATAATTCATGTTCATGACATAATGGCACTGGTCTTACCCATTTTGATAAGGTTTTTATTTTTTTTACTCTACATTTAAAACTAAAACTGACATCCATGGATTCAAAGGCTTCTGCGGCTTTTAACCATATCACCTGCGAGAAGGAAGCCATGATTATTAACAACCCCCATTATATTAACTTATATTTGTTTGTAAGGTAATACAAAGACCGTAAGACATTGCGCTAGCAAAACCTTGGTCATTGGTATTGGAAAGAAAAATCTACAGGATGCAGTCTCTCTTAGAAGTAAAACTAGAAGACAATTCAGGAGTAGCTTGAGGCTATAAAGGATTTGAGATTGTGGGGAGGGGTTCTATGAAAGAGGAAGTTCCCTCAGAAAGCCAAACCCAAACATGGAAATTTCGTCTTGGCTAGTACGATGGAATGTTACAGGGGAATATGAAGCAGATGCACATTTCTCAGCTTCATGGAGATCTGGGAAGTGAACAGCTCAAGATTTTATTTTACTTACAGGTAAACACTAAATCTCTGTACTGTTTCTCTTTGCTATTAGGAAGCCATTTGCCTCCTGTCCTCCAAGCCAGGATTCTTAGATAAAGGTTGGTTTATGTTATAATATTGAGAATAAGTTACTTGGAGCAGAACCATTATGGAAATACAGGCATACAAAAAGTGAATTGGGGATTGAGCATAATAGTAACTGTTACGCAGTAAGCACTTACTATATGTCTCCCATCTTGCTAAGTGTTTTACCTATACTAATTTCTCTTTCACTGTAACCCTGGGATGAAGGTACTGCTATTCTCTCGGTTGTTCAGATGCCAAAACAAAGCCTAATTCATGTAGCAAGGATAGCAGGTAGGTGATAGAGCAAAAGTTTACACTCAATCAGATTTCTCCCAGTCCCCTCTGTCTTCATTGCAAGCTAGAATGTCTCCAAAAACTAAGAGTGTTCACCACATAAAGAGCACTAAATGTAAGATTTCTACACCTACAAGCGACTCTGATCTACATTAAGTAAGGTCAAATTTATTTTTAAGCCTTGCAAAGTTTCAGGAACAAATTTTCATAGATTAAGGTATGACCCACGTGAAAATACTTCAAAACAGGTTTTTAATAATGATCAATGTCACTGAGGGCTCTGGCCTTCCAAAGAGCCTCCCAAGAGTAGCAGTTATATCAAATAACATTCTTGCTATCCAGACACCAAAGTCAACCTCCTGGTTTTTATCTTATCCAATTGGCAATTAAGATTCTTACCTAATACCTGGGACCTCACTAAAGGTGCTTCTCACCATCTAATAACCATGCTATCATCTTTCTTCAAGTTCTCCCCCCGTTGGGGACTATTTTTTTTTTTTAGAAGGACCCCTACTAATTTCACTCTTCTCAAAGACCAAAACTAGTTACTGGACTTCCTCGTCCACCTAACAATCTCCTTCTAGCTCCATTTCATATATCGACACCTTCTGAAGCTCTCCCACACACAGTGAGACACCTCCCCTCTCTACGCTCCCACAGCATTCTGCACATACGCATCCTGTGGCTTGTGCATCACGCTTCTAGATACCTGTGGTGTGTGTGCCATTCACCAACCAGACTGCATGTCCGTCTTTGTATCTGTCTTCACCAGCATGGCGGGCAACTCACTGCCATATCTCAATAAATATTTGTAAACTGACTGAATGAACAGCTCCAATGACTCCTTTTGAAGTATTATTCTTTATCAGATGACACTGGTCCTGACCTTCTAGACATCCTTCAGTAAAAGGGACAAGTAACAAGTCTAGGTTGTGGGTGATGAGATACAGTGTCACCTGTGATCTGCGCCTCACGATTCTAGTATTATCGGCGTAAAGTCCAAATCGTGAAGGAAAAAATGGTTTTTATGTTCTCTTAGAAGATTTCTTTATCACATTTTGAAATAAAAATAACTAAAAACCTTGTCTTGAAATGAGGTAGGAAAAGGAAAAGGAATATTAAAGATCCATATCTGTTGGTCTTCCTGTCTGGGTCCAATATGAGCTGCCAAAAAGACGTACATGTAGCCAAGGCTCAAAACCCTTCAAATGAATGAAATCAATCTATTTAATGATTGATTCACTGTTTTAGGAGAGGCAATACAAATGGTCAAGAGCCCAGACGCAGGCACATTGTTTGGCGCAAATTCTCTCAAGAGATGTTTGCCATTATCAGTATGTCAGAATTACTCCTCCAGCTACTGGTTTTAACCATTACTATCTCTTGTCTGGACTATTTTGACAGCCTTGGAATTGGTCTCCCTTGCCCTCACTACCTCCACTAATGGCTTCCCATCTCCCTGGGCATATAGGTCACAGTTCCACAAGATTACTCATGCTCTCCACTCTGGCTCTGTCTTGTGTATCTGATCGCACCTCCTATCATCCTCCTCTCTCTTTTTTCTAGCTATTTTTACCTCCTTGCTCTTCTTGAACATGGCAAACACAGTCTCATGCAAGGCCCGGGGCACTTACCATTTACCAGTTACCATTCTTCTGCCTTCTGGGCTCTTTTCTGCATTTGTTATCTGTGTGGCTCATTCACTCACTGAACTCAAGTCTCTGTCTAAGGAGCACATGGTCAGAGTTTCCTTCCCTCCCCACTCAATCTAAATCAGCCCAGGCTCTCTTGGAGACCTTGCTCTTCGTTAAGTTATCCCCATCTAACCTTCCCTAGATGCATTTGTGTGTTTTTGGTGTTCCATCCAGAACTCCAGGATAGCAGGGATTCTATCACCAGTCCCTCACGGAGGATCTGGTCCATAGTAGGCACTCAGCAAATATCTGCTAAATAATGGGAATGTCTCTGCTAAAAAAGCATACAATTCAGTTTGTTAAGAGGATATAAAGTGTTGAAAACAGGTAAAAGCTAAATAGCATGATACTTGAATGATAAGCCACATGGTAGTAGTATAGAATGTAGGGTCAGATGAGCCATAACTGGTATCAAAAATGAGTTTGAGGTCTTTGCATGCTTAAAATTATGTTATATAGCACCAGGAGGGATAATTATTCTGTTTCCGTCTAGACTGCTGAGAATCCCTTCTCATATTGAGGATAGCCGGTTCTCAGATGCTTCCCAAAGTAGAACAGGGTTAGAACATACTATCAAAACTTGTCCCCACAATTTAAGTTGACATGAATCCAAAATTTATAGGGTTGTCTTGCACGCTTTTGAGGAGATGAGACCTACCATTGACGTCCTAGGATATGGCCACCATCTGCAGAGGAAACCAGAATGTTATATAAACGGAGCCTTTGGCCTTGAGATTTAAGTCGTCAGTCTCCTCCTTTGGCTTGACTCCAGGAATTAGCTGTGCTCTCCCTGACAGCCTAGAAACACAGAAAATGGGGAAGCCAGATTGGCTTCCACCTACCACTCAGCTGTCTTCAGGGCACCTGTTTTTATAATTACTTGCTTTGTACTCAGAAAATGCAAATAAACTTGATTATTAACAGAAGCAAAACACAGAAACGAAGACAAGTCCATTGCAGAAATAGCAGCTGAATTCTTAGTAAATAAATTAGGAATGGGTTGAGTGACCTTATCCTTTTTAATATTTGTATATTTGAGGGGTGCCTGGGTGGCTCAGTCGGTTGAGCTTCTGCCTTCAGCTCGGGTTGTGGTCCCAGGGTCCTGGGATCAGATCCCAGATCGGGCTCCCAGGGAGCCCGCTTCTCCCTATGCCTCTCTCTCTCTCTCTCTCTCTCTCTCTCTCTCTCTCTCTCTCTCTCTCCCTCTCATGAATAAATAAATAAATAATGAAAATCTTTTAAAAAAATATTTGTATATTTGACCCTAACTTCTTCCTGCCTTCCATTATTATAAATTCAGATAATTCTATACATGTTCTTGGAGGTTTTTAAAAACAAGCTAGGATGCTTATAAACTCAGAAAGATGAAACTATCTCCAGAAATTTTAGCTACAAAATAAACTGCATTCATAACAGTGACTCCAACACAGCTCCACCCACCATTCTGACTCAGAGAAGGGCCTCTCGTGTACTTTCTTGGGAGGAAGTGTTCCAAGAAGTTTATACTTTCCTCCAGGGTGACAATTAAGTTTTAATTGCCTTAGAAAGGTTTCTTCCCAGGTCATTTGCCCTACTCAGAAAAATAAGACTGCTTTAGATTCCTTTGTCCTTTCAAGCTTTACAGGTGAAAACATTCACTCTTCAAGAAACACCTTTATTCGTATCACTAAGCCTTCAGGCTAAAATCAATCCCTCAAGACTGACTTTGCCAGAAGGAAGAACGTCAGAATTCCCAGAGTTTATCTTCATGAGTAGTTAAACTCTAGAAAGGTCTTCAAAATTTATAGAGGCCTTGAGATCTTACCAACTGCCACCTTCTGCCTCTAGGCAAGAGAACTAAGGCAGCAAGGCTGAGAGGGGGTCACTTTTCATTTAGCAAAAGGGCTTGCTTCATATTCAATATTCATATTCAATAAGGCTGGAACGCTGCATAGAAGCTTAGCATGGCCACGCTCCAGAGGTGACATGCTAATTCATAAGGCTTGCCACACATAAATATATATATATTATAAGCTGGATGTATAACAGTACATGCAGTATACAAACTTTTGTGTAACAAAAATGGAGGAAAGACTTGACCTTCGTATGTGTCTGTATTGGCATAAATACTGAATACGTAATAGAACCAATTAGCTTTAGGAAGCAGACGTCTGGGGAACTTGACAGGTGAGGAGAACAATGCAGGTGAGTCTTCTTGGTGTAGCCTTATTGTTTGAGTTTTGAACCATGAAAATTTATTACTTATTCAAAATTTCAAAATTTCACAAGGTCCCATAGGAAGATACAGCCTCCCTTAATAATATTAATTTTGTTTTGTCTTTGAAAATAATTGTGATATCACTTGGCTCTTTAGTTTTGTATGCCAAGGATATTCAATATTCACCACTTCCAAGGACATGCTTCTTAATGATGAGGGAGCAGGAGGCTAGCTGAAGACAAAGCACAAGCTGAACACCCTGCAACCTCCCCCCTCCCTCCTGGGTGGGATTTATGTGACAGTCTTCCAGGAAGCTCCCAACTGTCTTTTTTTTTTTTTTTTAAAGATTTTATTTATTTATTTGAGAGAGAGAGAATGAGAGAGAGTGAGTACATGAGAGGGGGGAGGGTCAGAGGGAGAAGCAGACTCCCTGCCGAGCAGGGAGCCCGATGCGGGACTCGATCCAGGGACTCGATCCAGGGACTCCAGGATCATGACCTGAGCCGAAGGCATTCGCTTTACCAACTGAGCCACCCAGGCGCCCCTCCCAACTGTCTTAATGTTAATACCTTGCTAGAGGGAAAAACAACCTGAACTTGACAATGGCCAAGGCCTCCAGTATCTTGTAGGTCCTCTTTAGCATATAAAAGTTCTTTTGAAAACCTCCCTTTTTCCTTACTTCCCCCCAAGCCCATAGTATATAATCAATTGCCCCTCAGAACCCCAGTGGAGCTCTTTCTGCCCACGGGTCCTGTCCCCCTGCTTTTATAAAACCACCTTTTTGTACCAAAGGCGCCTCAAGAATTCTTTCTTCGCCGTCGGCTCCGACCTCACCCCACCAAGCCTCACCTACATTCAAAAACCACATAATAAGAAAGTAGACCACAATTAGATTATTATCTTGACCAAAAACCTAGGTAGGATTTATGGAAAATAAAGTCCAAGTTTTTAATCTTGTCATCTTTTTTCCTGAATTTCTCAGCTTTCTTCTAGTAATAAAAATGCACCAGAAATAATATTTCTGTGTTTCATCATTACTATCACTAATCAATTTTTTAAAATTACCATCTAGTGAAAGTCTTCTATGTTCTGGTGTATATATCCTAATCTTTACATTTTACAGATGAGATAAAACTGTGGCCCGGGATATTTAAGTGACTAAGCCAAAACATGCCGAGCTCTGCCTGATTAGAAAGCTCTCGCTCTGTCCATACTGATGAGGGAACAGAAGGCAAGCTGAGGACAAAGCAGAAGCTGACACCCCACATCCCCCCACCATGGGATATATGTGACATTCCTTAGGGACTCCTGGCTGCCCTAAAGAAAAAACAAATAGTTAACTTAATAGAGTTTCCCTCAGTTTACAAATGTCTTAGCAATCTACAAGAACAAAGCATTCCTATCATCAATAACCTAGCTTCCAGAAGGAAACGTACAATTAAATGTCTTTATAACCTGCAGCCCATCAACAGATACTTGAAGTGGGCAGAGTGTACCTCCAGGAAGTACCCAACTATCTTAATGTTAATGCCTTACTAGAGGGGTAAACAACCTTAACTTGACAATGGCAAGGCCTCTGGTATCCTGTGAGTCTTCTTTAGCATATGAAAGTTCTTTTGGAAACCTCCCTTTTTCCTTACCTCCCCCAACCCCAGAGTATATAATCAGCCACCCCTCACAACCCCAGGGCAGTGGCTCTTTCTGCCCACGGTCCTGTCCGTGTGCTTTAATAAACACCATTTTGCACCAAACACATCTCAAGAATTCTCTTAGTCATCTGCTCGGGACTCCACCCCCCTGAACCTCACCTGTATTCCAAAACCCCATCAATACGATCATTTTACCCCTCCCTAGGCACGGTACCTACTTAAAAGTAAGTGATACATTGACCGGAGATGTTTCACTGCTAAGCTGAGGAAATTTAGGCAGGCATCTTATAAATGAAAAATTAGAAGTTCTTTTTTCCTTTCCTGTTCTAACATCCAGATGAGTTACACTAGATTGCGGCCTATAATGAGAATAGGTTCTGGAAATGTACATTAGAAAAATGATCTGACTGCTAAAATGTTTATCCAATGGATGGAAAGAATGTCTTATCTTTTCCTTCCTAACCCTGAGGCTCTATAACTCTATTTAGACATCCAAGGACTTAGGAGGACAATGTCTATGAATCATTTCATTATCCAAGGGACTAGTTAATAAAAAGCGTAAGATAAAATCACTCTTAAAAAAAGATCCTCAGTGTTACTGCCTTATGTAGAATCAATCAAGTAATGGAACTTTAATAATATTAGCCATGTGATGAATTCTTCCTCTAGTCATGAACTTGTCACCAGACCATAAGAGACAAAAAAAAAAAAAAGGTGTTGGAGAAGGTCATCAAGAGCATTTGACTACCAGTTGACCCAAGAGTTGAACCCAGGCAACTGAAGGCTGCTCACCCACTCCCCAGTCCTGGGAATATATGTTCTGCCCACAATTCCCACACTAGAATCCAGTTCCAAGGATGCAACCTTGAGAGAGCAATGTGTTGTTGAGGCCATCTGGACCGTGACTGAACACAGTTAAGGCCTCTACGTAAACCTTTAATATTCCGGTAGGTGGGTGAGGAGATCTATTTGTTTTGCAGGCACCCAAGACAAGTCTGGTATGTAAGTTCCCTTGCTTGGTGAAACTGCCACCTACCAATCTGGAGAGTGGTCTGCCTATGGGCTCACCCTGCCCTCTGTGTATATGAGCCAGTTTCAGATTTCACCTGCGGAACTCTCAAGATCCAAACTAATGAAAGGTAAATGGGACTATATCAAAGTTAAAACCTATTGCTCTCAGTAACTTCTAAAAATGAAAGAAAAAAAAAAGAAAAGAAACTAAACATACTCTCTCCCTACAAGTCAGCAAGCATATTCCTTGGTACTGATGCATGTGAACTGAAATTTTATGTTCACACAAAACCTGCTCATGGATGCTTATAGCCATGTTACTCATAATTGCTAAAACCTGGAAGCAACCAAGATTTCCTTCAAGCAGATGAATGGCTAAATAAACTGTGCTACATCCAGGAAATGGAATATTATCCAGCACTAAAAAAAAAAAAAAGCTATCAAGCCATGAAAAGATATGGAGTAAACTTAAATGCATATTACTAAGTGAAAGAAGCCAATCTGAAAAGTCTACAGACTGTTTGATTCCAACTACATGACATTCTGGAAAAGACAAAACTATGCAGGAAGTAAAAAGATCAGTGGTTGCCAGGGGTTGGAGTGAGGAGGGAAGGATATATCAGTAGGTAAGAATAGGTAAAGCACAGGGAATTTTAGGGCAGTGAAAATACTCTGTATGATACCATAATGGTGGATACATGTCATTATACATTTGTCCAAACCCATAGAATGTATACACCAAGAGAGAAACCTAAGGCAAACTATGGACTTTGGATGATTATTGATGTGTCAGTGTAGGTTCATCAACTGTAACAAATGTACTACTATGTAGGGGGATGATAGTGATGGGGAAGGTTGGGGGCACCTGGGTGACTCGGTTGGTTGAGTGTTCAACTCTTGGTTACAGCTCGGGTCATGATCATGGGATTGAGACCTGGGTCAGGCTCTGGGCTCATGAGGGAGTTGGCTTGTGGATTCTCTCCCTCTGCCCCTCTCCCCATTCTCTCTCTCTCAAATAAATAAATCTTTAAAAAAAAATAATGGGGGAGGTTGTGCATGTGTCAGGGCATGGGCTATCTGGGAAATCTCTGTACCTTCCTCCCAATTTTAAACTGCTCTAAAAAATAAAGTCTTCGAAAAAAAAAAGAGACAAGTCAACAAATGAGAGAACATATTTGCAATACAAATACCTTACCAAGGATTTGTATCCAGAATGAAGACATAACTCTCATAACTCTATGACAAGTAACTTAACACAAAAGTGGGCAAAAGATTTGAACAGATAACCTCCCAAAAGATAAACAAATGTATAATAAGCCCATGTAAAGATAATCAACGCCATTAGTTTACTGGAGAGATGAAAATGAAAATTATAATGAGATCCCACTGTACACCCACAGAAAGGACTAAACTTAAAAACGTTAACAATATCAGGTGTACTGAGAATGTGGAGAAATTAGAACTCTCATACATTTCTTCTGGGCAAAGTGTAATGCAGCAAATACTTTGGAAAACTATTTGCCAGCTTCTTACAAAGCTAAATGTACACTTACAGAGCTCAGCAATTCCACTCTGAGGTACTCACCAAGAGAAATAAAAACCTACTTCTACACAAAGACTTGAAAATCAAGGTTCATAGCGGGGTGCCTAGGTGGCTCAGTCAGTTAAGCAGCTGCCTCTGACTCAAGTCATGATCCCAGCGTCCCGGGATCTAGCCCCCCATCAGGCTCCCTACCCAGAGGGGAATCTGCTTCTCCCTCTGCCCCTCAACCCACTTGTGCTCTCGCTCTTTCTCTCTCTCAGATAAATAAATAAAATCTTTAAAAGAAAATCAAGGTTGATAGCAATTTTATTCCTAGTAACCAAAAAAAAAATGGAAAACTACCTAAATGTCCATCAAAAGGAGAATGGATAAATAAATTATATTATATCCATGAGATAGAATACTACTCAGAAATTTCTTTAAAAACTTCTTGAACTTTTGATACATTCAGGGACACAGGTGAATCTCAGAAACATTACACTGAGTGAAAGGAGTCAGACACAAAATAGTACATACTATATGATTCCATTTCCATGTAATGCCAGATAAGGCAAAGGAATTCATAGTGACAAATAGCAGATTGGAGGCAGCCTAAGGCCAGGGTTCACTGCAAAAGGACATCAGAAGACTTTTTGGGGGTGATAATATTCTCTATCTTGATTGTGCCCATGACTATAGAGGAGTATACAGTTTATCATCTGCAGAATATAGCACAGCAAAGTTGTTTTATGAAAAGATATTCTGTCCCACAAATAGCAAAAGATGCAGATTAAATTTTTTTAAATCCTGTGAACATGTTTATGTTCTATAAAAGCATTTAAGGTACAAATACATTCTGTAAAATCTGTTCTCTTGTGTCTGGGATATGGTAGGTGATCAACAAATATTAATTTCATTCTTTTCTTTCCAGTTGTTCTTATGTGGAAAATATAAGTAATGTCCTCAAAAGCAGTCAGCTATAAAATACTGGAAATATATACAGAAGGACAAAACTGTAAGTCAATGTTTAGTCATCTAAGAACAATTAAAGGGGTCTGGTATTATGTGGACATCTTCCCTCATTTGTGGCCTATAATATGACCAGGATTTTGGAATACCCTTGTGGTTTATTTTTCAAACTCTGATTTTTGTCACTTTTTATTACATTCATTTGGCATTTAGTACATATTTCCTATATTAGTCTTTGCATTTTTAAGCATACATTCTTGTTTTTCAACTTTATCTCAAATTCCTAGAAGGCAAGAACTGTATCTCCTGTCTTTTTGAATGGCTGATTTTTATAGAGGAGGCATTCAATAAAGGTGGAACATCTTGTTGATAATATGGATGTTCTTACCTTTGAAAATTTCTTGCCTCATCAATATTATTTAGTCAAATAACTTAGATATCATCAAGTTATTTCCATATAAAATGAAAAAAAGAATTATTTAAGAGATTCAGCCAGGTAATTTAAGGTCTTTTTTTTTCTCTTGATACATTCCTAAATCTAGGATCATTCATTTATCCACTTGCTTAGTCCCTCAATGAACATTTATGGAACATCTCTCCTTGCCAAGTTTATGTTAAGTGCTGGAAATACAGAGGTTATTAAGGGGTCACATTCTAGAAAGGATGTCAAATATAGCAAAACAAATATATCACACTAGGACAAATACATCATGAGAGGTGTATGGAAAGGAAGAAAGATGATGCCAAGATGATATACCATATAACATTCAAATGTAAGATTTGGGGGGCACCTGCATAGCTGTTGGTTGAGTGATCAACTCTTGATTTTGGCTCAGGTCATGATCTCAGAGTTGTGAGATCGAGCCCCATGTAGGGCTCGCGCCAAGTGGGGAGTCAGCTTGAGATTCTCTCTCCCTCTCCCTCTGCCCCTCCCTGCCCCTGCTCTCAGCACACGTACTTTCTAAATAAGTAAATAAATCTTTTCTTTTTTAAAAAAGATTTTATTTATTTATTTGAGAGAGAGAGAGAGAGCATGAGATGGGGGAGAGTCAGAGGGAGAAGCAGACTCCCCGCCAAGCAGGGAGCCTGATATGGGACTCCAGGATCATGACCTGAGCCGAAGGCAGTTGCTTAATCAACTGATGAGCCACCCAGGCGCCCCAGTAAATAAATCTTTAAAAAAAAATAAAAAGAAGAAGCTGAACTCTTCCATTTTGGATCTTAGTGGAAGTCAAAGTAACTATATGAGCAACTTTCTTCCATAGAGGGAAACACATTTGGCAATTTTGAATGAGGAATGGGGCACTAGGTTCATGTCTACTTACATAATTCCTTGATTGCAGTTTGATATATGAAAGTAATCTGTGTCCTCTTTCTTTTTTTGCCACAAAAAGGAAGTAATAGCAATAAAACACGATTCTTTGAAGTCTAAACTTTATGTGTCAAAAACTCAAACGTTCATGCTGCCTCCTTTGTCAAGACCTCCTACATGATGTTTCCTTTCTGAAGTTTTCCACCCCACTCTCTTCACAACCCTTCCCTTAACCTAGAAAATCCCTACTTATCTTCTAGATCCTTGTTTAAATGCCGATTTCTTGGACATGGCTTTCTTGATTCTATCCCACCCCAAACACAGCCAGCCTATATCCCAACAGACTAGAAAAGGATTCCTGTCATCCGTACTTTTTCATAAAACTTACAACACTTGTAATTAATTGGTTATGTTTATTTTCTCTCTTCCTTATCAGTCTGCACCCTCCATATGGGCAGACACTGTTTCTATCCTGTTTGCATAATAAGCACCTCATATCTATTTGTTTAATAAATGATGAAATTTACAAACTAATGAAATTCAGGGACATAATCCTTTCCTTTTGTTAATGAGAAATCCAAGGTAAAGTAGTTCTCTCCCATAAAATTAACTCTCACAATTTTAAGTAGCATCCTATTTGATACACATTCTATTTCCCTACTACTCCATTGAGTGTTATTATAAAACATAGGTTCTGTTTAATGTGGAAGTTACTTTAACAGCAATATGTGCAATTCCATTTTATCATAATTGAGCATGGAAAAATAAAATTCTGTGTGAAGCAAAAGGTCACACAAATTTCCTTAGATACCATGATTGCCCTGACTCACTCTTTTCTGTTTTGATCCTGCTCTGTTTTACCAGAACCATTCACTATATCCCAACTTTGATGGTTTTTTAAGAGTATTGAATTACCTTGTGTAAACTAAATGATACATAATGTATTTGGGTAGTATTACACTTTTTAAAAAATTTACTTGCTTTAAAAACAGTAATACCAAAATATATCATGCATCATTTGGTTTACTCATATCATTTTCCATTTGGGCATGATCACAATACACATAAAGTTTACTCAAATCGTAGGCATTTACTATCTAATTTTAACTTTTAGATGGTTTTAAATTCTATCACAATTAGAAAAATTCTCTGACCCTTGGATATAGAGCAAAAATGTGGGCAACACACCTTTAATATCCTACAGGACCAATGCCCACCCGAGGATTGTGTAGGTAAGATGTCTAGAATTTTCTGTGAAAATGGAAATGTTGCCCAATATGGTAGCCACGAGGCAAGTGTAGCCACTGAGGATGTAGAAAGTGGATAGTGTGACTAAGAGACTAAAGTTTTTGTTATATTTAATTTTAATTAATTTAAATTGAAGATTAAATAGCCACATTTAAAAAACTAGTGACTACCTCACCAGACAGCACAGGTCCAGAAGAATACACTACTTAGTTTGTCTCACTTTTTGTTATTAATTAAAAATCCCAGACTTATTAAAAGTACTTGTTAGGGGCGCCTGGGTGGCTCAGTTGGTTAAGCGACTGCCTTTGGCTCAGGTCATGATCCTGGAGTCCCGGGATCGAGTCCCGCATCGGGCTCCCTGCTCAGCAGGGAGTCTGCTTCTCCCTCTCCCGCTCCCCCCTCTTGTGCTCTTTCTCTCTCTCACTCTCTCTCTCAAATAAATAAAATAAAAATCTTTAAAAAAAAAAGTACTTGTTAATTTATAGAATTTTTCTATTAAATATGCAAATACTTTTTGCCTGGTGGGACAAATAACTCCAAATATTTATGGTCTGTTAGATATTAGCAAGTTTTAAAATCTGACTCAGTAGTTTTATCCTAACATATCTTTGTCAAATTGCCTATATGTACATATTTTCTTGGCAGCAGTCATAACATCTAGTTCCCTTATTCATTAATAAGTTACGTGAAATTGTTTACATATGTGCATTTTATATATGCCAGAGTCATGATTTGCAAATTAGACTTCAGCAGTTTCGGAGGTGACCCCCAATAGCCCTTAAAATTGACTCATAAATTTATTTTTGAGGTTTTTCAGAAATACCAGCAATCACAAAGATTTGTTATTTTACTTTATAAAAGTAAAAAAAAAAAAAAAAGCAAAAGAGAGAGAAAAGATGCAAGAAACAATTAGGTTGGTTCGGCGGCTCCTGAGTGACTCATTAGTTCAATACTATTGGAACAGCTACAAGGGAAGAATTATAAAGTCAGGAGACAGGCTCAGCCTTCCTTAGGCTAATCTGCATAAGTAAAAGATAATTAATATAAATATTTCAGAAATTAGATGCTTTGGGGGGAAGGCCCTGGAGATTCTTCAGTGCCTTCCATAATATGTTCTTACCCTCAGGGAAAACATTGGTCAAACCATTATGAGAACCTATTAGAAACCTTTACTCCCCTCAATCTGACATCATTGGTTATTGTTATAAATTAACCACAGTCCGTGTCATCAACAAACAGCTTTCTGTTTGTTGATGCTCTCTCAGAGCTCTGCTCTAAGCTGTAGGCCAAAATTGGTGTTTTCAACAAAGAAGTACAGTCCCAGAGCCTTGTGAAAAAGACAGCACCAAGTACTCTTCAGAGCGTAGACTCCCGGGGATAGCTTCTAAACTAACATGGCTTGGACAACTTTCAGGCCATCCCAGTGAAAAAAGTTAGGATTTTCTGGATTCTTTCTAGTCCAGAAGCAGACATATTACACGAAAGCAGACTGCTGGTCCAAGTCAACAGGGTTTATCACCAGGACTAAATGAGCTCATGAGGAATATTTCATTGTGATTATTTGTCTGGAATATGCTTGGCATTGTTTTAACTTTCTATTTTTTTATAAGTGTGTAAGGAAACCCTTTCTCTTTCTTAAGCTATCTCTAATCCTAACCTTAGAAGATTATTAAATTAATATTCTAAATGATATCTGAGTCTCACTGACCCACTAGGAATTCAGAAGCAAATATTTTTACTGCATCTCTTTACTTTCCATGGCAATAGGTTATTTGCATAGGCTCAATGCCAACGTGTCCCCATTTTTACCAGGATGTAACTGCACAAATCAATGTTGCAACAAAGTCTACACTTGGAATGTCATATCTGAGAAGGATTCTTATTTAATCAAGTATGGCAACTCATCATTAAGGAATCTATATGGACTGGATGCCCATGAAACCCTTTTAGGAAGCTGGTCTAGTACCTAAGTCCCTGTCTTTCGGGCAATAAAAAGGTTACTTCCAAAAGGCTAAGGACCATAGCAAATTTGAGGACGATCTAGAAGGGAAGATTTCATCTAAATTTATAGGAACAGCAGGTGAAAGCTAGTGGAGAGAGAGTATTTGGGGGTTCGTTTTCCAGACTTAGGATAGAAGAGGCACTAAAAGAGAATATAAAAGACCGACTCAAGACTATGAAAATTTCCAGACAGACGTTAATTTTGTGGTCTTAGTGATTAATAATACTGTAAGACCCTAGATTCACAGGGCAAACTCCAGGAAGTATATTTGGTTAATTAACACTCTTGATGCGCCCACGGAAAGAATCAGGTCAAAGCTGTGCTCTGGTAAGACTTCACTTACAAAACAGGTGATGGGCTGGATTTGGCACACAGGTTAGCCGGTCAATCCCTCATCTAGACTGCAGAAACAAGACACAATGAGGGGCAGAAAGTACTTTCAATAACACATGGGGACAAAAGACCACCCAAGGATTGTCTAAGAGAAGATATTTAGTTCATCTCATTGTTTATTATTGATTAAAAGTCCCAGATTTAGTGAAGTGACTTGTTAACTTGTAGGCTTTTGTCCTGTAGAAATGGCAAATAATTTTTGCCTGATGGAACAGATAACTGCAAAGATTAACCTTTAAAAAAAAAAAAATCCATAATCTTATCCTAATGCTGCTTTTTAAAATTGCCCACATGTATATATATGAACATATATAGTTCCCTAAGTGCTTTTCAAACTGCTCATTACATCTGACTGATATCCTTCATTAATTAAGTAATTAAAGAAAATTTTTTACACATGTTCATTTTCTATTTGCCTAAGAGTTATGATTTTACATTTTGACATTGCCCTTTAACAAACTATATGCTGATATAATAAAGCCAGGGTGAAAATCATAAGACAAGATTCTCCTTTCATTTCTGGCACAACATGACCTGACCACCAGGAACTTCAGAATCTTCATCTCTAAAAGGGAGGGGGTGGACCAAGATTTCAAAAGTCCCTTCCAAACTTCACTTTAAATATTCTGAAACTAGAAGTTTTAATACATTAAGGGAGGCAGAATATTATTGAGAGAAAGAAATTTTAACATTCTGAAAAAGACTCGAACAGACTTGGAATACACTAAGGCTTTTTATTGCAGTAACAACTAAAGGGATCCATTCAAAATGAAAAAGCACCATTAAAGTGATCACTTTGCTAGGAGCAATTGCTCTTTAATTGAGCCATTTGTTCGTAAGATAGATAACTTTTGACATACACAGAGAAGGACACAAGATGTATATCTTTCCTGGAGTTTTTTCTTGTCAAGGCATGAAATAGGGTCATTCTTTTTCTGAGAGCATATGCAAAACTCAGAGACTAAGTCTCCACACCCTATTCTTTTCTTTTTTTTTTCCACACCTTTTTCATACTGAAAAGGGTGTGGAAATATTTGCTATAGATCTCAAGTGGAATTTTTTTTTGATTCATTAAAATATTTATTGAGCAGCTAGGGAGATACAAAGGTGATTAAAACATCATCAAAGAGGGGAGGCAAATGCACACATCACAGAAAGCCAAGTTTAAGGGGTCACTGAATCACAGCAGTCGAAAGAAAAGTGCTTTAGGAGATCAAGAATGAGATTGCTTCCAGTCAAATGGAATTTTGATCCAGTTTGAGTTTAGACAAATGGAAACTTGTAGATAACTAAAATTTTTCCAAAAGGGCATTGGAACGGTCTGCTAAGGGTCATTAAAAATTTCTTTGTTAAGACTTTTTTTTTTTTTTTAAAGATTTTATTTATTTACTAGAGAGAGAGAGAAACAGCATGAGAGGGGATAGGGTCAGAGGGAGAAGCAGGCTCTCCGCCAAGCCGGGAGCCCAATGTGGGACTCGATCCCAGGACTCCGGGATCATGACCTGAGCCGAAGGCAGTCAGTCGCTTAACCAACTGAGCCACCCAGGCGCCCTATGTTAAGGCTTTTAAAAAATAGTTGCGAAAGGCAAGATAATATTTAAAACAACATAGATAAAAGTATAACACCTACAGTATTCATAAGCCGGCTGAATTATTTGGGGATTCCATCAAGAATGGACTTGGTTGGTATTTGTTTACAGTGATTGGAATATTTTCTGCTTTAAGAAAATATAGGATACTGAAATATAGACCATCTAAAATCCAGTTAGGAGTTAATTCCAACCTTGACAATGAGGATTTACCTACAGGACATGATAGTTATCAGAGTAGGCCCAGTAGAAATTTGGCCTTAGAATGAGAATCATGGATTTATCATAAACCAATCATGTTTTTGGTTATCATGCAGATGTGGCTGAATGGGAAATTTCAAGAGTGTTCAGTTCAGAACATTTTTATCTAAACCCTTACACAGTACCCTGGGGTAAAAGCTGAAAAATGTGCCTGGTTAGAAATAATCTCAATGAGATGCATGGATAAAAGTGAAATTTTTTAATGGAGTCAAATGCGATTAATAGCTTTTTTTAAGTCTAGACATTATTTTCTATATTTTCAAGCCTGGATTATATTACCTTTTAGATTGTATATGGTTAAATTGAACTGTATGTTTCTGATACAAACACATTTGTTAAATTGTGATCAAATGACATTAACTGTATGATACTGATCTTTGTCATTTGTTGAGATTTACTTTGTATTTTGTTAGTATATTTTTAGGCATAAAAAGACTGTTTTGGGGGACACCTGGGTGGCTCAGTTGGTTAAGTATCTGCCTTCGGCTCAGGTGATGATCCCAGGGTCCTGGGATGGAGCCCCCCCATCGCATGGCTCCCTGCTCAGCGGGGAGCCCGCTTCTCTCTCTCCCTCTGCCTGCCACTCCCCCTGCTTGCGCTCTCTCCCTCTGTCAAATAAATAAAATATTTTTAAAAAGACTGTTTATGTATGCTTAGAAAGTAACTTTATGGGTTGCAGTTTCCATATATGTCTATTAGATTGAAATTATAAATTATATTGCTCAAATTCTCTATCCTTATTAATTTTTGCCCAGCTTCTGAGTGAATTTTAGTACAATCTCACTATGACTGTGGATTCAGTTTCTCCTTGCTTTATATATTTTGTTTATATAATTTTGGGTTATGTTATTAGATGCTTACAGGCTCAGGATAGATTTATCTTACTGATAAATTGTATGTTTAATCATTATTTAACAACCCTTTTAAATCTTAATTATGCTTTTTTTTTTTTTTTTTTTGGAGTTAGAGATGGGGAAGGGATAGAGGGAGAGGAAGAGGAAGAATCCTAAATAGGCTCCATGCCCAGCACAAAGTCCAATGTGGGACTCAATCTCACAACCCTGAGATCATGACCTGAGCCGAAATCAAGAGTTGGACGCTTAACTAACTGAGCCACCCAGGTGCCCCTTAATTATGCTTTCTGCTTTAAAATGTAATTTAGTAATTATCTGCCTGTTAGATATTTATGTATTACCCTCTTCCCGCATTTAGTGATATTAATTCACTACTAAAATTCAATAGATTGCCATAAAGAAACTAAGACCTAAATAGTTAAAGTTATGTTTTCAAGGACACACAAATGGAGCATGACAGAGCTACAAACAGATTTAAACATGCGCAGTGCAAGATCTCGTGAACTTGAATTTTGCTTCCTGTCCTGACCCTCTGGACTTCTTTATATATATATATATATATATATATATTGCAACATACAAATATATGTCAATATTCTAATGTATATATATTTGGAATACATGTGGTTGTTTGTGTGCAAGTATGTATTTTCTAGCTGTGCACGGATGAGATGACAAAACTCCAAAGTGTTCAGACGTGAGTCATTCCAAGTATTAATAAACTACCTTCTTCATCAATGAACTCACTCCTTGAACTTGAGCCTGCACCCTGTGCTGTGCCCTGGCAAGTGCCATGTTCATCTCACTGAACTTCTCAAGAAGTTGTGTTTGAAGACCAAGCCCAGTAAGAACAATCCTGCCAGGGAACCCAAACCAACCTCTTGGAGGTGGTCTTCTCCCTCCAGCATTCCCTGGGAGGAACAGCATCTTAATTAATCCCCATCAACCACTGTGTTGGTGGTTTCTGAGGAGACAATCACAAATGTACCACAACTGCAGCTAACAAAGCTCCTAATTGAGACTTGGTCTTTAGAAGATTCAGGAATAATGCTCTTTCTGCTGTCTGGGGGAGTGACCGTCTTTCCTCCTTCAACTGTGTGATATAGAATCACAGGAGTTTAAGGAAAGGGACACAGGAGTGATCAAATGGTCCAATACTTGTTTATTTGACTAGGTATTCAAAGGAGTGAATTCATAAAGTTGTAACAACACTTTACAAGTCATAATAGAAATTCAATTTGCCTCAGATATTGTCATGGACTCTTAACATGTTATCTTATTTTTCTTAAAACTCTGTAAAGTTTTATCAAGGGGGTAAAATGCTCAAGATTTCAAGACTTAAGAGTGACCTAGAATGGATTTAAATTGTAGCACTAACTCTGCACTCTTTCTGTTACAACACATTGCTGCTCATTACTTAGCTATCTCTTTCACTCAGATCCCTGATGATCTACCCCTTTTTCAGGGAGGTTTCCAGACAACTACATCTAAAAAAAAAAAAACCACCAAGTCATTCTTTATCATAGTATTCTCTTCTAAATTTCAAGTTAGCACCTATTAGATATATTCCGGTTTACTTTGTAACAAGTTATAATAATTTAAAGAGAACTTTAATAATAATGCATCTGGTTTATAATATTTGGTTTTTGTGGCCTATTTCCCTCCACAAGATGATGAAGCCCATGAATGATGGGACATATCATTTACTGGTCTGACCTTCATACCCAGCATACAGTGAGGAATTGACAAATATCTAATAAATAAATATAATCCAAAAATATTAAATGCTGTGTCCATAAAATCCTATACTGATTCCAAAATGTAAACTGTAATCATTACACTATATTTTGGGGAATAGCAAAGCTCATTTGCTACTTAAACATCTATGGAATCATGATTACTGTTTATCAACAGTTTCCTTATGAAGAAGGTTTAACTTCTTCCCTATTAAATAAAAGACATACATGGAAGGAAGCAAGAGTGTATGAGTGGTGTCCTTTGTCCACATCAGTTATAACTGCATGAACTAGGAGGGATAATTGAAACAATGTTTTGCTTATCAGCAATCCACAGTACACCTTTCATTTTGCCTAATTGGTCTTTTACACCTAAAGGCTGAATCTCATTTATTTAAAAGCTTTCTGCCGTACCTACAAACTTAGTTCTTTGTAAGTAAAATCAGTTATGGAAACAAAACCTTTGCTTTTGAGAAAAGCTTATTCCCAAAACTATATGGATAGTAACTTCTCCCTTTTGCCAAACTCCCACAAAATATGTCTCATCCCTCCTGGTTCACACAAACATATATGAGGTGGACCTGGCATGCTACTAACGTGCTCTCGTTCCGTTTCCTTTGCCTCTTTCATTTAACAAGAAAAAAAATCACAATTAGAGACACAATTAGAGAATTTCAAGGAAAATGTCAAGGAAATTCTCAAGTTACATATAATTCCTAGTCACTGTGGCCAACAGGTTTGTAAACATTCATGCTAGCATTGTAATCAACTCTCCGGGCAAATCAAGGACCGTTATTTCTTTCCATTTGTTTCTTTATCCCTTCAACAAACACTCAGTGCCTCCCAGAGGGTTGACCATTAGAAGTCAGCCCCCAACTGATTTTTTGCATTTTCTGTGACTTCTACTGGGAGACATCTTTTCTTACTCCATGCAGAAAACTAAAATAAATGTAAATTGAAATGACACAAGTTTCGCTGATATTCCTCTTCTCCTATTACATTAGCTCCTTCTGGGTGGTTTAATAATATAAAAGCTAATTTTTTTCATCTCTTTCTTAAACGTCTTACTAAGTACCCTCTTCACATGAGAATCCCTGTTTCGGAATCCTTTATGTCCTTTAGGGAAAAAAGCACTGCCAAGGGTGAAATCGGTGTATACAGATTTGCTATATGCTGAGCCTCTTTTAAATAAAAATTGTATGTTAAAAGTAATCTTCCAGAAATATCTACCTCACTATTATCTAGTAAATCTAGATAATGTTGATATTCACGTGGATCTCCTGGGAAGCCAGACTTTTCAAGGCCTAAAGAGATTATCCTCAGGGATAAAAATCATCAGATAATCACTACTTTCACACTTTAAGAAATTAGTTTTAGCTTTTGCATTTTATTCTGCAGCTTAAGCCCCACTTGTCTGCCAGCAAGTCTGGACTTCCGCTGAGCCTTGTGCTCTTGTCTACAGCCAGGTCTGGCCAGTGGACTTAATTTCAGGACTTAAATTGAGAAACAAAGTTCTTGTTCTGCAAAGAGTATCAAATTCTGAATAAGATCTCTCCTCTCCGGTTTCCCCCCACCCCCATCATCATTGAATTCAATGAATCTCTAGACCCAACATATAATTAAATTATTTTTAGATTATTTATGGTAAGGCATGTATAATGAGTATGACATAAAACTAAAGTTTAAGGCTGCAAATCACATGTTGGGCAAGAATTCTTAAAACTAAGTTTTAATTTGAAAGAACTGAGTCATCTTCCCAGACTGAGAATATAGAAACTTTTTTTTTTTTAAAGAGAAAAAGGAGAAAATTTATTAACACAAAGCTCACGGAGTTATGTAGTATTTTGTTATGCCAACTAAAAATAAAGGTAAAAAAATTTGTTTTCTTCACAAAATACTGAAAGTCTATTACTACCCCAATCTGATTTCCCTTTCTCTAGAAGTAAGGCATTGTTTTCAAAAAAAGATATTCCCTGTTTAAGAAATATTATAGAGCAATATTAACATGTTATTTTTACATGATTATATTCATTTGCATTTAAGGATATTGCAAATTAATTGCTACAACTACTTGTAATTTGTTACATTAAAAAATATAGGTAGCATATTTATATAGTAAATATTCAATCAGAATGTTCAAACAGAAAGAAGTATAGAACAATAAAATAAAACTCAATCCCTCCCTCCCTCATATCCTCTGTGCCTCTTTTTTTGTAGCAACTAAAGAGTTTTAGGAGAATTATAGGTATATTTTCAAAAGCTTAATACTTCAACAATTTTAAATCTCATTTATGGTATTTCAATGTATCAAAAACAAGTACTTAAAGGATACAATTTTTGAACTATTAAATGTATTTTAAACTCTTCTAAAAAATCCTTTTCATTAGAGTCACCTTTTCAATGTTGATGCCTTGCTATGAGTCTCAGTTTGATATTTTCTTTCCTGAAATAAATTTAATGCCACTGCTTATCTTAAAATTTCCCATGAATTAACCATTAATATGACTCAACACATTATTCATTTATAAATACGTTTATCTATTTCATTTTGGTATAAGACACCTACATTTGATCTGATTTCTAAGGTAATAATCTAACTTAGCAATCTGACAAGGCTTTAAAGTTTTCAAAGAGCTTTTAATGCACGAACTTGGCATCACATCCCTGCAAAAGCATCTTCAACTGTTTGTAAGATACTTAAAGAGAATGTCCCATTTTCTCTGTAGCGTGATCTTCACTTAGGTTTCCTAGTAGCAAACTACTCCCTTATCACACATAACCAGATGCATTGTTGAACAGGAGAGGGAATCTTAGATAGTTAATTTTTTTTTAATGTTTCTGTGTGCAATCTCCTAATTGTAGTATTGAGTGGAGTATGGTCCAAGAGAAAGCCAACTCAATTTCTCCTCAATGGCTTTACACTGAGAGGTACAGAATGCTATAACAGCTTCCTGGCAGTCCACATCCATGAGGAGTATTTGGAATGCAGAAATAAAGCAAGCATAAAAAGACCCCTACAGTGCACCACGGCAGTGATTAGAAAGGACAGTCTTTGCGCTTTGAAAACAGAAAGCAGAAAGCCAGGAAGCAGTCTGCAGCCCTGAGCAAAATCTCTTTCCCATCCAAACTCTGTTGCAAATCCAGCTTCTCTTGCAAACCCACAGGCTGGGACGGGAAGCCACAGCCACTCCGAAGCGGAGCCGCAGGGCCGTCATTAGTGGGGTCTGCCACCGTCCCGGTGCTCTTCCTTCATGAATGAAATATGCAGATGGCATTTTACATTGGCTCTTTCAGGGAGGAAGAAGAAGGTCAAGAGGTAAACTAGCACAGCCAGCGCGTTAGAGATCCGTGACCAATGTACTTACACCTTCAAATGTCTCCAGATTTCAGCCTCTGGAAATATCTAGCCCATTTCTTTATGGCACTGTTGCTTCCATCAGCTGTGGGAATTAACATAAAATAATAGAGTAACCCGATGAGTGCTGGGCAGCCTCCCAGAGCATCAGACTAGGCGAACATGAAAGGCACACGGACAGGCTACAAAATCTGAACGGTAAATAGCCAGTAAATACCTTCCAACAGGCCAGAAGGGGGGAGGATGCCGAGCTGCCACTGCTGCGGTCGGCTCCCGGGTGTAACGGCAAAGGCGGCTCGGTCCGCTGACACGCTGGGAAGCGGGCTGCCGAGCGGCGGCGGGCGGTCCTAGTGCCTGCGCCAGGTTACACGCACGGTAACCCCGAAGCGCTTCCCTGCGTCTTGCGATCCCTCCAGAGGGGTCTCCCCACGGGTTCTCAGGGACGTGAGCTTGTGAGGCATGGGGGCAGTGAGCCTGGGGTTTGGCAAAACTGCTTCATAGTGCACAGGATCTGCTAACATTTCCAGACCCTGCTGCTGAACCCAAAAAAGGATTACGGATAACCTGGGCTGTTAAATAAACGGAGCTCTTGAAAATGTTAAAGCCGGAGGGCTTTTTAAAGGAAACCTAATGTGCACCTATAGTATATCGACTGTATCTATTTATTTTGCTTTTCCGCCCGCGTTTAAAATGCAAAGGAAACAAGAATAAAGAAGTAGGGGATTTTTCTTTTTAGGTTTGATATCTTACCATTTGTGGAAAGTGTTTGTTAAAGGCCTAAAAACTCCATGTTTAACAGCACATTCAGTTCAAAAACCTAAACTAAAATAAAAGCAAGAATAAAAGAGGGGCGCCTGGGTGGCTCAGTTGGTTAAGCGACTGCCTTCGGCTCAGGTCATGATCCTGGAGTCCCGGGATCGAGTCCGGCATCAGGCTCCCTGCTCGGCAGGGAGTCTGCTTCTCCCTCTGACCCTCCTCCCTCTCATGCTCTCTGTCTCTCATTCTCTGTCTCAGATAAATAAATAAAATCTTTAAAAAAAAAAAAAAAGAATAAAAGAGCTTGCTCTTGGGGAGGCGAAGTGTGTAAGTGCCATTCCATATAAATACCACCCTCCGCCTCTATTCTGTGCCCCATCTCTTTCTTTGTAGCACCTTTCCCCCAACAAATTCATGCTTTTTTTTTTTAAGATTTTATTTATTTATTCATTTGACACAGCGAGAGAGGGAACACAAGCAGGGGGAGTGGGAGAGGGAGGAGCAGGCTTTCCGCAGAGGGCAGGGCATCCCAATGCAGGGCTCCATCCCAGGACCCCGGGATCATGACCTGCGACTGAGCCACCCAGGCCCCCCAAATTCATGCTTTTTTATTTTGTTGCTGTCTAACTACCATCTGCAACATAATACCTATGAGGGAATCTGTTCTCTCTACTTTGATAAAGTAGCCTGGAAGATCACTCAGCACATAGTAGGTCCTCAGTAAATATTTGTGGAAACAATAAACTGGACAGTAAGCTGACAAATTATACTACAGAAAGCAAGTACAGAAGTCAATCCCTTAACTAATTAAATTCAACTAGCACATCTCCCCGAGCAGCTATTTTATTTAAGGTCTGTGTTAAGTCTATGTTTACCTTTAAGAAGCTTATAATTTAAAGGTAGAGAAAAGATAGTAATATATGTGTATAGCCAAGCAGTTATGTGTACATATACTATTTGCCATAAGAGAGTGAATATTATTAAGTCAGGATGTGCTATATCTGATAAGAGTTTCTGTGTTTTGATATTATGTGTATGGTGTTGAGCCAGGGAATTGGCTCTGAGAAATCAACACTGATTTCTCCCTCTGCCTCCCCAAGTATATAGCTATAGTTTGGTTGGTTTTAGGCAGGTTGGTTCAGAATGGACCAGAATCTGGGAAGTTAAGTAAGATTATTATTTAAAAATAATTAGAGATGTATAATCATTAAAATACTAGCTAAGAGGCTATCAAAGCATACTTAAATTTATAGTCTCAAGTTCTTATATTAGCAAATGAAAAGAAAATTAAGGTAAGATAATAAATACTAGAGAATATATCAATGAAATAGAAAATAAATCTATACTAGAGAGAAATATAAAACATCAAGAATCAACAAAGCCAAAAGGATATTTTTGAAAAAGTTAATGAAATAGATAAATATTTGACTAGAACAGTTAAAGATAAAAGAGGGAAGGCACAAAACTCATTTAGAAACACTTTAAAAAACAGTGTTTTCGTTTCTGAAAATTTAAACATGCACCTGTCATATAACCCAGTCATTTCATCCCAAGGTATTTGTCCAAAAAAGATGATAACTGTACAAAGGTTTATAAGGCTTATATGAATTTTCATAGAGCCTTAGTTGTAGTAATGGAAAATAGGAAACGACTCAAATGTCTGTCAAGAGATGAATGATTAAATTGTGGTGTATCAGCAAGATATCACTCCACAATAATAAGGGATTAACTATTGCTACATGCAACAACATATGTGAATCTCAAAAGAATTATGCTGAATTTGTCAAAAGCCAGACAAGGGTACATATTATGACCTCATTTATATAAACTACTGGAGGATGCAAATTAGTCTATAGTTTCGGAAATCGGATCAGTGGCTGTGTGGAGGCAGGGTAGAGGAAGGATGAGTGATGGCTGGTGGGTATGTATGTTCATTATCTTGCCTGCGGTGATGGTTTCACAGTTTGACACAGGTCAAAATCACTGTGGTAGGCCCGGTCCTCGAGAAGCAGATACCATGACAGGAACAGACTGCAAGAGGTCTCCTGGGGAGAAAACCTGTGAGGGAAATGGGGGAAGGAGTCAGAGGAGGCTGGGAGAGGACTGGCCAGGTGTGGGAGACATGAGGGTAAGGGAAGCAGGATGGCAAACAGGAAGGTCTTGGACTAGAGTGTCATTCTAAGAAATTTAGCAAGGCTGACGCAGTGCTCTGGGCCCCTGAGTGGAGTCCTGCATCTCAAAGGAATGAACCTCCCTCAGTTCCCTGCCCTATGTGGTCACTAGATAGGAGTGGCCTATGGGAAGTGTGGCCTGGGTCCAAAATGCAGTGATGGATTTTAGAGCACGATAGTCAGGACTGTTAGTCAGTTACTCTCCTAGCACTAGCAGATCTGGGAAGTTCACTGCCACGGCTGCCCCCTCACCAAATTAGACACCTCAAATATGTACAGTCAATTATGTCAGCTATGCCTCAATAAAATTATAAAAACAAGAAAGACACAATGGCAGATAGAGCAGAGGTTAAACAAAACAGGAGAACACTATGGACAACTTCACACCAGTAGATTTGCAAACTTGGAAATGGACAAATTCCTAGAAAAATTTAATCTACTGAAACCGATTCAAAAGAAACCGAATGTCTGATTAATCCTAGCATTATGAAAGAAATTAAAAGAACAAGCACCCTACCATCAAGTAATCCTATTCATGGGACGATACCCAAGAGACATATATAAGAATGCTCATGGCAGCAATGTTTGTGTAATAAAAACTTGAAACATTTAAATAGTCATGAAAAGGAGACTAGATAAACCAGCTGTGCCCTATTTACACAACAAATACTATACAGCAGTAAAAATGTATAATCTTAAATTATACACAACCAAATTTTAGAACATAGTATTAACTAAAAGGGTAAATCCCAAAAAACTAAACATGATATATAAAGTTTTTATAGAGATAAAAAAATAGCAGAATTAAACTATATTGTTGAACCATACAGGTTCAAAACTATATATTTTATATAGTTTTATATAGTGTGACAAAACTATATATTTTAAATAATAAGGAATTCATAATAAAGTTAGTGATCATTTCTAAGGTAGGGGTTGAAACATAACATGCGTTCTATTGGTAATGACCTAATTCTTGTGTTTATGGACATTCGTTATATTATTATGCTTTTTCCTTAACATGTATCCTCTATTAACCCTTTGTATGTAGCAAATATTACACCTTCTTTTTTTAAGATTTTATTTATTTATTTATTTGACAAAGAGAGAAACAGAGAAAAAGCAAGGGGAGCAGAAGGCAGAGGGAGAGGGAGAAGCAGGTTCCCCACTGAGCAGGGAGCCCGATGTGGGACTCGATCCCAGGACCCTGAGATCATGACCTGAGCTGAAGGCAGACGCTTAACCGACTGAGCCCCAATAATACATATCTTCTTTAAAAAGAAATAAAAGCAAGAGAGAATCGTATTCCACATGGAGGAAATAGTCTGTGCAGAGATATCAGGACAGCAAGTTGGGAAAATAACATGGAATGAGTGAGAAACAGGACAGCACAGTGACTGCAGCCAGATGAGTTTGGTAGCTGGGGAGAAGCGCGGCTCATGCGCACCTATGTAACGTCGATATCGGCCCTGTCACAGCCAACATGTTCTCACCTTGTTAAGAAGGTGGTCTTTGCAAACAGACCTCGCTTCTCTTAGCAAGTGCTGATTAGTTATTTCATGACTACAGATTTCCAAACAGGCGAAACTTACAAGGAAGGCCTTTTTTTTTTTTTTTTTTTTAAAGATTTTATTTATTTGACAGAGAGAGACACAGCGAGAGAGGGAACACAAGCAGGGGGAGAGGGAGAGGGAGAAGCAGGCCTCCTGTGGAGCAGGGAGCCCGATGCAGGGCTTGATCCCAGGACCCTGAGATCACGACCTGAGCCAAAGGCAGACGCTTAAAGACTGAGCCACCCAGGTGCCCCAGGAAGGCCTTTTAGATTATGCACAATTAACTCAGAAGACATGTATCAGTGAAATTTTCCAATTCCTCATGAAGACCTGCCACATTTTTAGCTTGGAAACATGAACAGACCATGTCAATTTCTTATTTTATCTCACTTCTCTCACTACAAAATTTCATATAAAAATACCCTTTTCCCCGTTTTTTTTTTTTTTAAGATTTTATTTATTTGACAGAGAGAGACACAGCGAGAGAGGGAACACAAGCAGGGGGAGTGGGAGAGGGAGAAGCAGGCTCCCAAGGAGCAGAGAGCCCAATGTGGCTTGATCCCAGGAACCTGGGATCATGACCTGAGCCGAAGGCAGACACTTAACGACTGAGCCACCCAGGCGCTCCTCAACTAAGAAAAATCTAAATGATAAATGTTCATGAAATTGTCTAAAGAATTGATTTAATTACATGTTAAATATTTCAGTTTTTTTTTTTTAAGATTTTATTTATTTATTTGACAGGGAGAGACAGCGAGAGAGGGAACACAAGCAGGGGGAGTGGGAGAGGGAGAAGCAGGCTCCCAAGGAGCAGAGAGCCCGATGTGGGGCTCGATCCCAGGACTCTGGGATCATGACCTGAGCTGAAGGCAGACACTTAATGACTGAGCCACCCAGGCACCCCGCTTTTCCCCCTCGTTACAAAAAGAAGTAATATATCATTATTGTAGAAAATATGAAAATACAGATAAGCACTAAATAGATAATAAAATTCACTGTGATGCCAGGACTCAAGATTATGCCCTGTTTAAAGACTGGTGTACATAAACATACATTATATTTCACAAAATTGGAAAAGTTGTAGATATCATTTTAAAGCCTGTCATTTCTCATATTGTTAATTACTTTTGTTAATAATGTCATATTGTCTCCAATTCTTTACATAATATTCAAATACAGGGGTAGGCACACTAGGACCTATACACCAAACCCAGCTTGCCACCTGTTTTTGTAAATAAAGTTTTATTGGAACACAGTCATGCTCATTGGTTTACATATTGTCTGTGGCTATAACGGCAGAGTTGAGTAGTTGTGACGGAGACTGTCTGTACCATAAAACTATTTGGACCTTTGCAGAAAAGTTGCCAACTCTTGCTAAAAGACACACTTTAATGGCCATATAGTGTTCCATTTTATGGATGTATCATAAATTAACTAATTTCTCACTAGTACACATTTTGACTATTTTCAGTTTTTTTCCTATACTGGTTGCCTTGGCTTACAAATCTTTTCCAGCATCCTAAAAATTAAATCACTGGATAAAAACCCATGTCTTATATAAGGCTTTTGAAGATATGGCCAAATTTTCTTCCAGAGGATTGCACCAATTGACATCACTGCTACCCACAAAGAAATTTCTGGAAAGCATATTTACCCCCACTGCATATGCATTCTCACTGCCTACTTTTGATCATTTACTCTTGGTGACTATTAAGAATCTCTTGGTCACAATATTAGGTACCTTGTTTTCAGTCTATCTTTCTTGACCCCCCTCAGGCTCTATTTTCTCTCAGCATTTACATTCAATCTCCTCTCTCACCTTGGGCTTTGTAATATCCGGCCATCAGTGAGCACCTTCATTTTGGCAAATTTTACTTCCATCCTGGAATGCTGAAGCAGCCTCTTTACTAGTCTACTCTTTATAGTTACAGTTTCCTCTATTTTTTAAAAATCTATACTCCTGCTAGATTAAGTTTCCTTTTTAAAGTTCTAATTATGTTAAATTCCTGCTCAAAAATCTGCAATGAATTTACATTGCTTACAGAATAAAGTTTAAATTCCTTTCATTGGTAATGAATACTCTTCAAATTGGCCCCAACTTGCCTTTCAGATCTTAATTCCTTAATTTGTTTGTCAAACTGTGAACTTAAAACAATTCAACAATTCCCTATTCTCTAATCATGGATTTTTAAACCCTCATGTATTTTTGGTGAGTTCTACATATATAATATGTGTGTTTATCATTGACCCTAATGCCCTCTGCCCAACCCATCAAATCATACCCATTTTTCAAAGCCTAGGTTTAATGTAGTTTCTCTCATGAAGTTTTTGCTTCATTTCATCAGCCAAAAAAATATATCCTCCTCCTATGAACTCTCCATGGTAGTTACATATTTATCTGTACCTGTCATATAATATTTACTTTATACACAACAACCTCCGAAAGTATTTTTTTTTTTTTGCTATTTGTTTTACACTAAATTGCTGCATGCTTATGCCTTTTTTCCTTTGAATCCTCATTGTGCTGTGGCTTCCACAAGATAGAGAAGTTATCATTGAGTGAATGGCGGAATTGAATGGATTGATCATTTATTTAATGGAGAATAGACCTGAAGTAGTCCAATACTTCATGAGTCATCCAGCACTGAGATAAAAATCAGAACATTATGGATTCAGGCCTTCTAGTAGTATTATGTAATCTATTACAACAACACTACTGCTATTTACTCACCTAAAAAGTGGGACTTGTTAGATGCAACATATATACCTCATAATGCATCAAGATAGAATACTAATACACCAAGCCAACCAGGGATGAATCTGGTTCCTTCTAATTAGACTTCAGGGAGGGTAGTTACTGCTGATCCGTTTCACTGAATGGGTGGTGCACAGTGCAGTTCTTACCCAACTTGAGAAGCAGAGGAGAAGCAGGTCTTAGGCTTGAGGACATTTCCCAAATTGAGAAGCAGTGAGGACTTACTCTATTCTGGTTCATTACGTTAGACACAAACTAGATGGTGGGTTTTGTTTTGTCATCTCTTTGGCATTAAAGATTTGTTTACTCCTAAAATTCCAGATGACAGATGCACAAGAAAAGTATACTACTCATAATTAATATTATCGATAGAATGTAAGTATATCAGATGACAAAGAAGCATTTGTTATTGCAGGAAGTAGGAAAAAAAAAAATCCCCCAGCATGGTGTATTAGCACGTGGTCCTTCACTGTCCAGTTGTATATAACCTTGGGAAAATTATTTCAGTTCTCTGGGCTTCTTTTTCCTGCCAGTCAAGGAGCTCAACTAGGTGATATTAAAGCCCATCTCCACCTCTGAGCATCTGGATTCTGTCACCAGGCACAGAGTGAGGGCAGCCCCTCAGATAGACTGGATCTGTCAGGGAAAAACCCACATTGTGTTCTGTTGTGTGACTGCCCCTGGGAGTGTCTGTGTTACAAGACCTCCCTGGACATCTCCCTCCTTACCCAAAACTGAACTCACGCTGCATAAAAAAATATGTATTTTCTGTTTAGAAGCGGCTATGCGTCCTGGTCTTCCACAATGAAGTAGATGGAATGTCCCGGTCCGGGGCATGAATTCGTGGATTTACGAAGCTCTCCTTGTTTCGATGACTCTGTCAGCCACAGTCATGCGTTTTGTAGGAGGGTTTGCTTAATCTTTCTCACATTTATGTTTACAAAAGTGCAATGTCAGCATCATTTATGAGAACACGATTGAGTCATCCCCTCTTTAGTAGTTATCAGACGAGGCTAGCACTTTTTACAAATATCTGTTCTTTCTAGTTTGCTTTAGCTTATTTTCCTTATACTTCCAAAAATCCCGACTGTGCTACCAGGGTCAGCTTTCTACCGTACTTCCTTGCTCAAAAATTCTAGTGATTAAATTATAATAATGGCATACCAGAACTTAAAAGGATCATAGAAATAATTTGGTTCAATCTCCTCATTTTACAGTTATTAAAATTGAAGAGCAGGGAGATGTAATAGTTTCAGGTCACTGGATTAGCCTGGGTTTCCTAGAAAACGGGGCTGAAGTCAAGGCTTAAATAGTAATGCTTTCTCAGGAGGGAAAACCAGGTTGCTTAGAGTAAGGGAAAGAGAGGGAAGGGAGGGAAGGGTGGAAAGCAAATGTCAACGATGTATTGTTCCCCTGACCACGGATTCATTCCCAAGCTCAAAGAGACAAAGCTGGTTTCTCTGCAGATACCAGTCTAGCAAGACAGCTCCAGAAATTTGTTCCATGCCTCAACATAGTCTGTCAGAGAGAGAAAGAAGAAAGAATTTACCTGCTAGACCCAAGAACAAGAAGTTCTTCTATCACTCTTGAGAGCTTACCTGATGGGAAGTTAACTCACTGGCCCACAACCCCCAGGTTGTGCTACCCGGCCTCTTTGGCATCTCCTAGCCTCTTTGGCATCTCCTGGGGAGTCAAATCCCACAGCCTGGAGCATGTTGCTGGAAGTGTCAGTAAGAGTCAGAGACTCTGGGTGAGGTGTCCGTAAGCTTCAGGGGGCAGAAACGAACCCAAATGGAGTTGATTGCTACTACAGCTGTCAAAGCAGAGCAAGTGTCTCAGTATTTTGGAGACAAGTAAGCCTGAGAGAAAACTGAACACGGGTCCAGTATTGTCACGTAGCTTCGTAGTAGCAAAATCATGACGATAAGCTGATATTCTTAAACTAAATTTAACACTCACACAACAAATTTCTCAGTTTGTCCTCCAAGATTCTCCATAATCTAAATTTACCTTATTTATTCAGCTTATTGCCAACTAAACTACTTTATGAGAATTAACATCATCTGCATCTAAACCACTCAACTATTGGGATTGAGAACCGAGAACACTTGGGTCAACATGACTTGACTGCGTTTTCCAGGAAATTCTTGCCCAGATAGATAAGAATGTAAATCAATTTAAAAAAAAAAAAAAAAAGCGTTTGCTTTAGAAAATTCTTGCAAACCCATTTACCCAGGAAAAGAGTTTGCTCATCTGGGCAAACAGCTTGCTTATCAAACAACAGTTTGCTTATTGACATTATCTTCAAGATCTTTCAAGATTGTGCCCACCAATCTTAGACTATTATTTCACAGACTTTGCCCAATTCCAATCATTTACTTTGAAGGGCCTGCGTTAAATTCATGAGCCTAGGTCTTTATCTTTTGAAATAAATATTTGATTGACTTAGTTACCCCCCAAAACACCCACAGGAGATAGGCAATTAATTTACTTCATTGCAGTTGAGGTAAAAATGACCAATTAACGCACACAGATAAGGTAATCATTGTCTGACTCCCCAAAATAAAATCAGAAGAGACCCCACACAGAAAGAATAAGATCAATTATCTATTTAATTCAACATATTCAAAACTCCATCATAAAAGAAAATTAAAAGAAAACATATCTATTTAAAATTATGTGAATATCACCCAATTTCATTGTGTGTAGTTCCCATTTTATCATATAAATTCATATTTGTTTACACTACATTCCCGTTTGTAAAATAGTGTAAAATTTTTCCTCAAAAGTGGATTGAATTTGAATGCCAGCTAATTCGATGGCAGTGTTAGGCTTGGAATTATCCTATCACAGCTGCAGGTTAATTAAGCACCGACCCTGCCATGGGTGATTTAATAATCAAAGAAGTATTGGAAGCATCTTCTCTGACAGATCTTCAGCCATGCGTCCTAAAGAATCAGACATTATCAAAAAACATCTTTTCTCCAGCAACACTCCTCTAGCCGCTGAGAGGCACACATACAATTATGACACCAAAACAGCCTTGAAGAACATGGTTTTAAAAATCTCACTAAGGTGGGAGTAATCATGGGTGAGTTAGGGGATACAGTGTGCTAAGTGCACCAGGAGGAAAAATGTTCCTTTGTAAGATCTCTCTTTTTCAGGTTCCATTCACTGTTATTCTGAGAAAAGTTTAGAATAATTTTGCAACAATAATAACAAAAGATTTCTTACAGCTGTTTCTTCCTTAATTATATATTTTTTAAATCATGCAACTTAGTACCATGCTAAATATAAAACCAATGGATCTGGTGTAAATGCAACATTGATCCCGACAGTCCTGGAAGAGAAGGACAGGCTGGTCTAAGAGGGATGGATGGGATAATTGGAGTTCAGGTGGAACTTGGTTTGAACAATGTCTAGAGTCAAGTAAGTGGTAGGTGCGGGAGGTCCTTAAGTCCAAGTCACATGGAATGGCTAAGTAAAGAGAGGAATGTGGCCATTCTATGCATTCAGAAGCTACCTACATAAGACCATAAACCTATAACCAATGAAATAAAAATATTATTAAAGATGGAAGAAGGTGGTCAAAAGGTACAAACATCCAGTTAATAAGATAAATAAGCGCTAGCGCTAGGGCACCTGGGTGGCTCAGTCGGTTAAGCGTCTGCCTTCGGCTCAGGTCATTATCTCCTGGTCCTGGATTCAAGCCCCACGCTCCTGGCTCAGCAGAGAGTCTGCGTCTTCTTCTCCCTCTGCCTCTCCCCCCTACCTGTGCTCTTGAGTGCTCACTCTTTCTCCCTCAAATAAATAAATAAAATCTTAAAGAAAAGGAAGTGCTATAGGGCTATGATGTATATGACAACCATAGCTAAGAGTGCTGTATAACATACAGGAAGGCTGTTCAGCGAGTAAATCCTAGGAGTTCTCATCACAAGGAGAGATTTTTTTCCTTTATTCTTCTCTTTTCTTTTTATTGTACCTATATAGGAAGATGGATGTTAGTTGAACCTATTATGGTAATCATTTCACAATATATGTAAATCAAGCCATCATGTATGCCTTAAATTTATACAGTGATATATGTCAATTATTTCCTCAATAAAACTGGAAAAAAAATTCAGCCAAATGGACAAATCCCTGGAAGGGATTACAATGTAATGAAAATACTTGTTTTGTTAAGGTGGTGAAATTGTGAATTACAAAATGTTTTTTTCTAATATTACCATTATTTGATAATTAAAGAAGATAATTTGAAAAACAGAAAAGCTATCCATAATAGCAACAATACTATATAAAACACCAAAATGCAAACCCAACTAGAAATGAACAAAAACTACAGAACTGCATGAAGAAAACTATAGATCTTTACTAAAGAACATAAAGGAAGACTTGATTAAGACAGAGAGCATAAGTTCCTGTATTGAAAGAATTTAATATTGTAGGGAAGAAGTCTCACTAATTCATCTATAAATGTAATGCTAATGAATAGCACCAAAAGAATTTTTATAAGAATTAACAACCTGATTTTGAAAAGAATAATTAGCTTTCTCTGCCCTGTTCGCTATCAAAGCACACCATAAAACTAGATTAACTTTGAAAATTGTGGCATTGGTGCAGAAATCTACACATTTCACAGTGAATAAGCACAAAACAGAGACATGTGCATATGAAAATGTAGTTTATGACAAAGGTAAAGTTTAAAATCAGTAGGGAAAGGATAGATAACTCCACAAATAGTATTGACACAATTGGCCATCCATTTGGGGAAAAGATGTCAGATACTTTCATCAGTCCATATACAAAAAAAAATTCAAATGTAATTTGAGTAATAATAATTCTTAAAATGAATTTAAAAAGAAACTATAATGGATTATTTTCATATTCTAAAGAGTTTTTCTAAGCAACACACTAAACCTAGAAGTCATTAAGTGATATATAAAATTGTTTAAATATATAAAAATTAAATATAAACTAAATATCAGAATAAAGATTAATATCTATAATTAATAGAGAACAATATCAAATTAAAGAAAGTAAAAATAAGCCACCTAAGAGAAAAATGGCCAAGTTAGATGAGCGGCAAATTTCCAAAGGAGATCTACCAATAAGGTAAAGGCAAAGATTTTCTTTTTTTTTTTTTAATTTTTATTATGTTATGTTAGTCACCATACAATACATCATTAGTTTTTGATGTGGTGATCCACGATCCATTGTTTTCGTGTAACACCCAATGCTCCATGCAGTACGTGCCCTCCTTAATACCCATCACCAGGTTAACCAATCCCCCCTCCCCCCTCCCCTCTAAAACCCTGTTTGTTTCTGAGTCCATAGTTTCTCATGGTTCATCTCTCCCTCTGATTCCCCCCCCCCCCATTTTTCCCTGCCTTCTCCTAATGTCCTCCATGCTATTCCTTATGTTCCACAAATAAGTGAAACCATATGATAATTGACTTTCTCTGCTTGACTTATTTCACTTAGCATAATCTCCTGCAGTCCCGTCCGTGTTGATGTAAAAGTTGGGTATTCATCCTTTCTCATGGCTGAGTAATATTCCATTGTATATATGGACCACATCTTCCTTATCCATTCATCTGTTGAAGGGCATCTCGGCTCTTTCCACAGTTTGGCTATTGCAGACATTGCTGCTATGAACATTGGGGTGCATATGGCCCTTCTTTTCACTACATCTGTGTCTTTGGGGTAAATACCCAGGAGTGCAATTGCTGGGTCATAGGGTAGCTCTATTTTTAAATTTTTGAGGAACCTCCACACTGTTTTCCAAAGTGGCTGTACCAACTTGCATTCCCACCAACAATGTAAGAGGGTTCCCCTTTCTCCACAACCTCTCCAACATTTGTTGTTTCTTGCCCTGTCAACTTTTGCCATTCAAACTGGTGTAAGGTAGTATCTCAATGTGGTTTTGATTTGGATTTCCCTGATGGCTAATGATGATGAACATTTTTTCATGTGTCTGTTAGCCATTTGTATGTCTTCTTCAGAGATGTGTCTTTTCATATCTTCTGCCCACTTTTTGACTTGATTATTTGTTTTTTGGGTGTTGAGTTTGAGAAGTTCTTTATAGATCTTGGATACCAGACCTTTATCTGTAGTATCATTTGCAAATATCTTCTCCCATTTTGTGGGTTGCCTCTTTGTTTTGTTGACTGTTTCCTTTGCTGTGCAGAAGCTTTTTATCTTGATGAAGTCCCAAAAGTTCATTTTTGCTTTTGTTTCACTAGCTTTTGGAGATGTATCTTGAAAGAAGTTCCTGTGGGTGATGTCAAAGAGGTTACTGCCTATGTTCTCCTCTAGGATTTTGATGGATTCCTGTCTTACATTGAGATCTTTCATCCACTTTGAGTTTATCTTTGTGAATAGTGTTAGAGAATGGTTGAGTTTCATTCTTCTGCATGTGGCTGTCCAATTTTCCCAGCACCATTTATTGAAGAGACTGTCTTTTTTCCATTGCATGTTTTTTCCTGCTTTGTCAAAGATTATTTGACCATAGAGTTGAGGGTCCATATCTGAGTTCTCTATTCTGTTCCATTGGTCTATATGTCTGTTTTTGTGCCAAGTACCATGCCGTCTTGGTGATCACAGCTTTGTAATATAGCTTGAAATCCGGCAACGTGATGCCCCCAGCTTTGTTTTTCTTTTTCAACATTTCCTTGGCAATTCAGGGTCTTTTCTGATTCCATACAAATTTTAGGATTGTCTGTTACAGCACTTTGAAAAATGTCATTGGAATTTTGATCGGGATGGCATTGAAGGTATAGATTGCTCTGGGTAGCATAGACATTTTAACAATGTTTATTCTTCTGATCCATGAGCATGGAATGTTTTTCCATCTTTTTGTGTCTTCTTCAATTTCTTTCATGAGTGTTTTGTAGTTCCTAGAGTATAGATCCTTTACCTCTTTGGTTAGGTTTATTCCGAGGTATCTTATGGTTTTTGGTGCTATTGTAAATGGAACCGTTTCTCTAATTTCTCTTTCTACAGTTGCATTGTTACTGTATAAGAAAGCAACTGATTTCTGTGCATTGATTTTGTATGCTGCCACATTACTGAATTGTTGTATGAGTTCTAGTAATTTGGCGGTGGAGTCTTTTGGGTTTTGCACATAAAGTATCATGTCATCTGCAAAAAGAGAGAGTTTGACTTCTTCTTTGCCAATCTGAATACCTTTTATTTCTTTTTGTTGTCTGATTGCTGTTGCTAGGACTTCTAATACTATGTTGAACAATAGTGGCGAGAGTGGGCATCCTTGACGTGTTCCTGGTCTTACGGGAAAGGCTCTCAGCTTTTCCCCATTGAGGATGATATTTGCTGTGGGTTTTTCATAGATGGATATTATGAACTTGAGAAATGTTCCCTCTATCCCTATACTCTGAAGAGTTTTAATCAGGAAACGATGATGTATTTTGTCAAATGCTTTCTCTGCATCAATTGAGAGGACCATATGGTTCTTCTCCCTCCTCTTATTAATGTGTTCTATCACATTGATTGATTTGCAAATGTTGAACCACCCTTGCATCCCGGGGAAAAATCCCACTTGGTCGTGGTGGATGATCCTCTTAATGTATTGTTGGATCCTATTAACTGGGATTTTGTTGAGGATTTTAGAATCCATATTCATCAGAGATACCGGTCTGAAATTCTCCTTTTTGATGGGGTCTTTCCTGGTTTGGGGATTAAGGTAATGCTGGCCTCATAGAATGAGTTTGGAAGTTTTCCTTCTGTTTCTATTTTTTGAAACAGTTTCAGTAGAATAGGTATTATTTCTTCTTTGAATGTTTGGTAGAATTCCCCAGGGAATCCATCAGGCCCTGGACTCTTGGGAGGTTTTTGATCACTGTTTCAATCTCGTTACTGGTTATTGGCCTATTCAGGTTGTCAATTTCTTCCTGTTTCAGTCTTGGCAGCTTATAGGTTTCCAGGAAGGCCTCCATTTCATCCAGATTGCTCAGTTTATTGGCATATAGTTGTTGATAATAATTTCTCATAATTGTTTCTATTTCCTTGGTGTTAGCCATGATCTCTCCCCTTTCATTCATAATTTTATTAATTTGGGTCCTTTCTCTTTTCTTTTGGATAAGTCTGGCCAGTGGTTTACTGATCTTATTAATTCTTTCAAAGAACCAACTTCTAGTTTCGTTGATCTGATCTACTGTGTTTCTGGTTTCTAATTCATTGATTTCTGCTCTAACTTTAATTATTTCTCTTCTAATGTGTGGCTTAGGCATCATTTGTTGCTTTTTCTCTAGTTCTTTAAGGTGTAGAGTTAGTTGGTGAATTCGGGATTTTTCTATTTTTTTTGAGTGAGGCTTGGATGGCTATGTATTTCAAGGGAAAGATTTTCAACCTCATTACAAATCTGGGACATTCTAACTGAAATGAATTTTGTCCATCCCATTGTCAAAAATTAAAAAGATTGATTCCATACATAAGTGACAAAAGGTTAGGGAAATTCACTCACTGCCATACTTTATTTGTGGCATTATATACTGCTAAATCTATTAAAGAGCAAGTTGATGTTATTGATTAAAGAACAATACATAAAATATAATTTAATTACATTTTCATACTATTACTTGTATGTATTTATGTGTGTAAATGCCATGGTTAGAAATGGAAAGATGCCTAATGATTTATGTGATTACTTCTGGACAGACAGAATAACATCGGGGGAGGGAGAAGAGGGGGGAAATTAAGTGCATTATTTTATTTCTCTATTTTGTGAAACTTTTACTGATATCTGTCAGTCACATCCCACTTGTCTAAGGTATTTTTAACCTTTTACTGAACATAATGTGTGTTTTGTGCATGCACCCATGCACACACACACACAAACAGGTGTAGAGAGAAGTATGCCTAAGTGTATATAGCTTGATGAATTTCCACAAGCTGAGGTAGAAACCTCAGTCAGATCATGGAACAGAATGCTCCCCACACCTAAGAAGCTTTCTTGTGTTTCCTTACCAATAAGAAACATTGTCTCCCCTCAGAAGGTAATCATTCTAACATCTGATGACTAATATGTTTACTTTTGTTTTATATTAAAGAAATCGCATGCTCAGTAATTTTTTTTGTATGTGGCTCCTTTGCTCAACATTATGATTTAGCGTCATCTTTATTATAGCTTCAGATTTTTCATTCTCAATACTCTCCACCACTGAGGTAACATTCCAGAATTTATTTATTCAATCTACCATTGATGGCTATTTGGGTAATGACTCCGTTTAGGAGCAATATACACAGTGCTGCACTGAACATTCTTCTATATGTCTTTTGTTGAACGAACATACGTACACATGTCTGCTAGGTATATACCCAGAAACAGAACTGCAGAACTGCTAGCTAAAGGCTTTGCATTTGTTATTCTTTTCTTTTTTTTTTTTTTTAAGATTTTATTTATTTATTTGACAGAGAGAGAGATAGCGAGAGCAGGAACACAAGCAGGGGCAGTGGGAGAGGGAGAAGCAGGCTTCCCGCCAAGCAGGGAGCCCGATGTGGGACTTGATCCCAGGACCCTGGGATCATGACCTGAGCTGAAGGAAGATGCTTAATGACTGAGCCACCCAGGCGCCCCTGCCTATGTTATTCTTGAGAAGATATTGCCAAGCAGTTTTCAAAAGTGGTTTTATCGATTTCCACTACCACCTATGTTGTATGAAGTTCAGTTTACTCTACATCCTTCCCAAAACTTGGTATTATCAGCCTTTTTCACCTGATAATTCTGGTGGTTTTTTAGTGGTATCTAGTTATGGTTTAATTTGTACTTTATCAAAAATCACTAATAAAGTTAAGCGTCTTTTCAGAGATTTAATCTCCGTTTAGATACGCTTCTGTGAAGTGCCTATTCATTTGCCTGTTTTTCTACTGAGTTATTTATTTATTTATATTTGTGCAAATATATATATTGTAAATATCTGTTCTCATTCTGTGGGTTGCTTTTTAACTTTTTAAAGATACCTTTTGAAGAATATTTTTTATCTCAATATAATCCAGTTTATCATTTTTATCTTTTATGGTTAATTTGTTTCAGTGTCCTAATTAAGAATCTACCTACTCCAGCGTAACAAAGATATTTTGTGATGTTTTATCTCACTTGTCCAATTTTTGAAAAGCAATAAAAATATAAAAGATTAGTAAAATCCTTTTTTACGTATAACACCTAAAATTAGAGCACTGACCATCAATAGAATTTCTTAGTGAAAGTTAGTATTTTCATTGCAGTGATCTTGCTGGAAGGGAATACATCAGTCCCATTTGGCATTATAAAGTTTAATTCCACATCAACATTTGTAAATGAAATGCATTGCCACTTGACTATAAAACTGTTGACTGCAGTGAATAGCCATATGCAGAAGGCATAGGTAAATTCACTGAAAAAATAATACCTTAGGGTATCTTCAGATTGATATTCATTATCCTGACAACCAGGAGACAGACTCTTCACCATGTAGCATACGAAAAAGGAGTCAAAAATACATTGTGACTTCAGTGTTAAATTGAAAATGGTCATTGGACTTAGCCAGCATAAACTCATTCTCTACCATATTTTAAGTACTCCTTCTTTATATCCTCTTTTAAATTTCCTCTTTCTAATTTTCTTGGATTAACAAAAGGAATTTGATTAAAGATGAACTTTACTGAAAGAAATCAAGGTTTTCTCTTGTTCTGTTTCTTTTCTAATTGCTGATATTTTTGTTTAGAGTTTCACAGATTTACAGAGCTCAAAGAGATTTTAAAGTCTTATCCTATCCATCCTTCCAAAAACATCCAAGCCATATGAGAACCAGTCCTGATCATGTGACAACTTGCCAAGACTTCAGCTACAGAGATCATAATCATCTGATTCTGTTTTTGACTTTGACTAAATAAAATATGAAGACTACAAACAATACATAAAACTCACCAAGATAAACTAGAAAAATTGTTTTATTCAATGTCAGGTTTTTGGGGGTTTTTTTTAAGTAATTCCTTTTACTACTCCAAGTTATTAAATGATGAATATAAAGTGTTACAGGATTAAATATGTTTAGCATCTTAGTGAAGAAGATGGGTTCCATTATTCTCCTAAGGGCTTAGAGAGAAATGGTATTGATTTGCTTGATTTCTCATGTATGTTATCACTTGTATGTATCCTCCTTTAAAAAAGAAATCCACTTTTACCATTTAAATCTGAAATTCACCACTTGTCTGTTTGTCATTGAAATAGCTCCCAAGTGTTCTTCATCTCTTTAGTCACCTATATTTTCAATCTACTCCTTTTCAACTTTATCTTTTCAATTTACCCACTTTTTATGTTGCTTCCCTTTGCTTGTTGCCCTTCAGTGGCTCCCCATTATTAAGGGAATAAAACTCAAAATGTTTAAATCGAGCATCAAAGGTCTTTTAAAAACTGGCCTGAACCTACCTTCCCAACCAGTATTCACAACATTCCCTCATACAAACCCTGATGGCTACATCTCTGGTCTTCAAGCATCACAAACACATGTACATATCCCCATTTTGCATCTATAATCGAATAATTTTCTCTCTTTCTGGAATGTTCTCCTATCTCTTTTCCCTATCTACCTCTTTCAAAGTTAACATCAGGTCCTCCACTTTCTATGACGTTTTACTAATCACTCTTCTCCATGAATAAGAACTTCTGTGGAATATGTTGGTTTTGTCATGCATTGAGAACTACCAAATACTATCTGTCCATCTATCCATCCTTCCATCCATTCATGCAGCCATTTATTAAATGAACATGTGTTAAGAACCTACTATTACTAATTTAATCTAGGCAATAAATAAGCAAATTCCCTACTCTTGTGAAGTTTATTTCTATTCTGGAGAGACAGAAAGTTAACAAATGTGTGGGTGTGCGTGTGTGTGCACGCATGTGTGTATTTCAGACGATAATAAGCACTATGAAAAATAAAGCAGAGTAAGAGCATAAGTAAAAGTGATAGTATAGGTATGTGATCTATTTTACAAATGATGATTAGGGAAGACTTCTCCATTAAGGCAATATTTGAGAAATGAATGTATTCTAGGCAAAGTAGTTTTGACCCACAGCAAAAAGTATCTGCATATTTCCCGAGAGAGAATATCATGTGCAAGATATTCTGTTGACTAGGAATCCTACAGAATTATTTCATTAAAATATGTATCTATCAGATTTCTATAAGGGAGGCTTGTTCCTGTTTCTCCAAATAAAGTAACAGATCTAGTGGAATTTCACCTGAGTGGAGGCCACAGACCTGGAATGTTACAACACTGGATTAGGGGTTCTCCTGCAATTGCTGTAAAGGTAGTTGTAACCTCTAGGGACTTAGTTTTGGGCAAATAGGCAAGTTCTTGGTCTTTCTCTGAATACCATGTATGAGAAATCTATATCAGCTCTAGAGTCCAAGGTGATCCAAATGCATGAAGTATCCTAACTTCAGGTAAAGGCCAGATAACAATACCTAAATATCCTTTGGTCATTGCTCTTAAATGAGAATAAGGGGAGGGTGACACATTTTGAATATTTGTAAAAAATTTCCTTCTCATTGTGATGAAAAAAGCCAAGGTGCTCTCTGGCCAGCAGGTGGAAGAATCCTAATTTTAGCAGATCCTAAAATCCCAATATGTTAATATGTAACCGTTGAGTTGGAATGGAATAAATGAGATATTACATCATCTTCCCAGTGCTTTAATATCAGAAAGGAATTAATATATGCAAAGATGTTCAGCCCAATTAATGATTAAGAAAATAAGCATGGAAACTAAGGCATGGAGCTAATCAATGCCAAGCTAGTCTTGTTGCTTATATCCGTTCTAAATTCAGTACTTTTTATTTGGCCATAATACAAAGGAGCTAAAATGAAAAATACTTTTATATTTAAAATCAGTCTTTTCTTTTTCTAGTATAAAATGTTTTTGCAGATCTTTATTTCAAGTAAATCTAAAATAACTTAATTTAACCTTCAAAAGTAATTCTCTGTATAATACTTCATGAAACTTGAGACCACTTTCTATTGGATCAAGATGTTTAAAAACTAACAGTTTCCAAAATTACATCATTAGAAGTCATTGAAATAAGAGTCTGAAGCAATTGGAGAGAATTTTTTGAAATCAGAGGCATTTTTTTGGTATCTCTTACATTTCTTCTGGTTTCTTTCATTTTAATATTGAGTCACCAGCCTTGCTCACATCCGGAATTAATTTCTTTTCATCTCTCTTCCCTGTTGAAGTTATCTTTATAATTGTTAGTACGTCATTACTCCATCTTCATTTCTCAGATGACTAAACTGAGGGTGAATGACTCGGTTTGGGACCAAGTTGTTAGCCTGGGTATACTTTGAGCTCTCAGCTGGAAAGCACTACCGATGTAAGACGTTGTAATTACAATTTATAGCCTCTGATTCTGCCGCATGTTGCTTAGCTACTAACTCACCTTCCTTGTACTCTGATCTATACTCCTTTTAAGCTATTTCTCTTCTTACAAAAGCTATGAATACACTTCACTGTTACCCTTGTCTTCTCTATGTATGAAAATGAAAAATTTTGATCACAACTTTCTTTCCTAAGAAGGTGAAGATTCCATGGAGAAAAGTGTCAAATCATTTTTGGAACCCTTTATTTTCAAAACTACATGCCTGCTGCATCTTTAATATTTGTGCAGTGCTATAAAATGTTCCCCATAAAATGATGCATGTACATGGGCTCATTCTTGTGAGGAAAGCTTTAAATTAAATGATTATAAATGCTTTTAGAACATGCCCATAATGCATTGACCATCTGTCTTCTAGATAGCATTTTCTAGTAACTGACTCATAAGAAGAAATTCTTCTCAAATTCAGCAATATGTGTAAATAACATTTGATAATATTTTTATTTCTGAAAAGTGTTAAATATAAAATATGTTATGGTCTTTTCTATTTTCCCTTATAGTCTGAATGATTAATATCAAAAATGAGAGAATCTTACGATAGTAATCAACTTTGTGTTGAATAGGAAAGAGACTAGCCCAGTCATTTAAAAAAAAAAAAAAACCTATAATCTAAATGGGGAAATAAGACTTAAAAATATTCTATAAAAATGCATGTCATTATATTATTAAGTGATGAATAGAATGATTCAGCTCCTCAGTGGTGTGGAGCAATCAAGAGTAGGAATGGGTTCTATGAGGACAGGCTCATCTAGTAAGGCTTCAGAAAGTAGGGAAACATAAAAGTTGATGTGAAGGAGACATAAGATAAGGAAAGGCAGAAAGTAGTGGCTGCAGAAAGCTGATTTTTACACAGCAGAACAATACAGAAATAAATCAAGAATGGTAAAGAGATAAGCTATGTTACTTGAAGGTTGTATACCAGGATGATAAATGAGATGAGGTCAACTAATGGAGAAGATTAGCTATCAGGAATATCAAAGAATTTGGATTTAATTAATTAAAAAGGCAAAGGTCAGAGTAAACTAATAGGAAAATGTAGGCATTATGACATTGCAAAAGTGGACATTATTTTTGCAAGGGCATTTTAAGTGGCATCTAGTACGGGGTAATGGAAGATGTTTTCTTTTCTTTTCTTTTCTTTTTTAAGGTTTTATTTATTTATTTGACAGAGAGAGACACAGTGAGAGAGGGAACACAAGCAGGGGGAGTGGGAGATGGAGAAGCAGGCTGCCCGCCGAGCAGGGAGCCCGATGCGGGGCTCGATCCCAGGACCCTGGGATCATGACCTGAGCTGAAGGCAGACGCTTAATGACTGAGCCACCCAGGCGCCCCTGGAAAATGTTTTCTATTCATTTTAGTGAGCTGTAGATATGGAGGGTTTCTAGGATACAATGAGCATAAAATACAGACTTCAGCATTTTATAAGGCAGCCATACAAATAAACACAGAAGTACTACCAAATAATCTAAGAAAAGAGAATGAATTGAATTCTATCTCACACCTTAATTAAGTTTACTATACTTGGTCTATATTCATTAGTTTTACAGTAATACTTGGGAGGAGAGTTTTCTGCAGTTACGTGCATCCAGTTGTACAATGAAGAATAAACAAAGAGAAATATAAAACTTGAAGTTTTTGATTGATAGTCATAAAGATAAATTACTGGCCACTATTTGGTTTAATACTACAGCAAGCATAGGTTGTTGCTATTTACCAGAGACCACATCTACTGGCCTATACTCCCCAACTTCCCACATAATTAGCTCAGAGTTACGTGACTAGTTCTAGCCAATGGGTTGTAAGAAAGGATGTATTGTATGTGTCACTCCTAGGTCAAGACAGTTAAGAGTATGTGTTCTCCTTGTATTCTTCCTTTCCCCTTGCTATGGCAACCTTAGAAGTCACGTGTTGAGATGGGGGATAGCAAGATGAAGAAAGAGTGGATCTGCAAATTGCTAGATGGAAGAAAGTCCCCCCAAAACTTCATAAGGGGTAAGCCCTTCTGCTAAACAAAGAGTTTGCACTCTATGGCCCATTGGTGAAATCTGGCCGGCAGCCTCCTTTTATATATCTTGCAAGCTAAGAATTTTTTTTTTTTTTTTACATTTTGAAATGGTTGGATTAAAAAAAAAAAGCAAAAGAAGAATAATATATCGTGGTCCATGCAATTCAGCTTCCATGTCCATAATGTTTTAATGGCTCACAGATGCTCTCACTTGTTAATATATGGGGTATGGCTGCTTTTGCGCTACACCAAGAGTTGAGCATTTGTGACAAAGACCATCTGGCTCACAAACTCCAAAATGTTTACTATGTGGCCCTGTATCGACACCGTTCAGTGTCAATGCTCCCCACATCCTAGGCACTCATAAGATGAATCCCGAACATCATGTTTTTACTAGTTGATTCCTGCCTTTCCCCCCAACAATAGCTGATTACATGAAAGTTAAAAAATGACCCAAACTGAATAAATAAAATGATCTCTTCCAGGATATTGGAGTAAATTTTAGAATTAAAGAGATTAAGAAAGATAGATGCCAGGTATTTCTAATTGCTGGAAGTGAGCACAAGGGAACCTGAGAGCTAAGTTCACCTGTTGTCTAACATGTGCTCAGAGATGCAGGGATGAGAGGCGGGGGATCCCAGGAAGGAGAGGGAGAGAGAAGTACCCTTGGCCCCTTGCTAGCTCTCCTGTTCCAAGGGTTCCATTCTTCCTTTGTCATGTTCCATGAACTATCCCTTTATCTTTATTTTTTTAACTCATTAATTTATTAAAATACTTATCTGCTTGAGCGAGTATGAGTGATTTTTTTTTTACTTGAGAATGGAAAAAAACATTCATTCAGGCACTGACCTCAAAAAACCTTTAATTAAAATTTCCAGAAAGACTTCATCAATATTTAGTAGGGAAAGCTCTAGTGAAAGAGACAATCTGTTATAGAGACAGCAAGAACATCCTAGAGATATCCTAGAGCCTTTCTGCAAAGTTTCTAATACATTTCTATAAGGTTTAATATAATTTTTATAAGTTTGGTATGTCATATTTCTTTCTCTTTTTTTTAAGATTTTATTTATTTATTTGACAGACAGAGATAGTGAAAGAGGGAACACAGGCAGGGGGAGTGGGAGAGGGGGAAGCAGGCTTCCCACAGAGCAGGGAGCCTGATGCGGGGCTTGATCCCAGAACCCTGGGATCATGACCTGAGCCGAAGGCAGACGCTTAACGACTGAGCCACCCAGGCGTCCCTGTCATATTTCTTCTTATGGTTTGGTTAACTACAGATATTTCTTATATGAAGTGAACGAGGTGTTTGATCCCAAACACATTATTGTTGTATGACTTTAGAGTAAACATGCAAACTTTTATGGGTTGGTTTCATTCTTAATTAAATGAAGAGCAATGCTCCATAAGTCTCCATTTCTTACTTGAAGTTCAATGAACAAAATTCAAAGTCCTAAAATCACCTGAATATTATAAGCAAAATGTCATACATATATGTGTATATATATATGTGTGTGTGTATATATAATATATATAGTTTCATTTTTTTTCTATAGGTCATAAATTTCATCAGATCTTCAAAGGAGTCCATCATGCAAAACAAAAAAACATTAACTTAAAGAATCATTATCAAGATAATGAAAAAATATATGAAGTTATTAACATACATAGAACATAGCACACACATAATACATAAAACATACATAGTACATGGAACTTGATAAATGTTTGTTTACTTCTTTCTCATTTATTCAAACCTCCCACCTATTTGGGCCTTACTCCCCCAATTACATTACAATTGTCTTGAGGACAGAGACTAATTTTTAATTCCTTTTATGCCTCCCATTGCAATTAACTGTAGTAGAAAACTGCTCCAGATTGAATATTTTTGTCTCCCCCAAAGTTCTATGTTGAAACCTAATCCCCAATATGGTGGTATTTGGAGGGTGGGGGGAGGCTTGGGAGGTGATTAGGTCATGAGGATGGAGCCCTCCTGAATGGAATTCATACCCTTGTCAAAGAGGCCCCAGAGAGCACCCTCACCCTTCTGATATGGGAGGATGTATGGAAAAGACAGCAATCTAGAAGCCAGGAAGTGGCCCTGACCAGACACCAAATCTGCCACCATCTTGATCTTGGGCCTCTTTTGTTTGTTTGCTTTTTAAGTTTATTATGCATTCTTACATAGGTAGCACATTCACATGGAACAAAATTCAAGAGGTGCACTGTGTTCTATCATTGAAATTTATTAAGAGAATAGAACTTAAATGTTGTCCCCCCTACCAAAAAAAGAAGATAAATATGTAAAGTGATGGATGTGTTAATTAGCTAGATCTTGGACTTGCTGGCCTCTAGAACTGTGAGAAATTTCTGTCGTATATAAGCTACCTAGTTTATGGTATTTTTGATAGCAGCCTGAATGGACTAAGACAGAAACTATTATTTATTGAATAGATCGTCGAAACGTGATCCTGGATGTGTGAAAGAGTGTGTGCGTGTGTGTGTGTGAAGGATTATTTTCAGTAGCACATGGTTCTCTTCCTTTATGTCTTTTTTTCTCTTGCAGCTTTTAAAACATGGAATACAATGCTCATTTAAGATTGGGACCAAAATCCCTTAACTGGGTTCTTCTGCTCTTCGTTCGCCTTATAATATCTCAAAAATACTTGTATTCTAGGAGTAATAACAATCTCCTTACCCAAATAATCCCCTAACCTACTTTTCCCCTAAACTATAAAACTTCTCTGGAAATGTAGAGAGAAAAGTTTCAGCAGCTAGATCTCTTTTGATTTGAAATCTGTGATTTTATTCCCCTTCATAGGAAGAACCTCCAGGGATCTTCCTATGGAGTGATTTCCCTCAGAAATGCTGACGCTACCCTGTGGTTGCAGAATTCCCTTGCCCCTCCACTGTCACTGACCTGGTTCCTTCCCAGCTTAGACTTTTCCAGCTACCACATCCCTATTGGTTGCTATGCAACCAGTCCTGAGAGGCAGTCTTTCTGTGCTTTCTCTCAGATGAATGATGGGTCTACCATTCCAACTATGTTGCCAACAATCCCAACTATGGCTGTAATCTGGGGTTTTGACAAACTATTACGGTACACAAGACTGAAGATCTTTTACTTTTTATTTATATCTAATTTCTTCTCTAAAAAGCCTTCTTTTTTGATGTCTCTCATGATTTTCCTTCTTCCTCATTAAACATTGACATAAGTTCCACTGCCAACCAGTCAAGACTTCTCAAATTTACACTCTATCACTGTGGAATGTCCATTTTTTCACTTGGTTATTGAACTGTAAGTTACATTATAAACACTAAAACAGTTACGTGGGAGAATCACATGTAACTTATTGACTTTTAGATTTTATATCATATTCTTGAATTTTTCTAGGCTTAGAATCAAAATGTCAATGACAAAATTTCATTTGTGAGTTAATTCTTTTTCCTCTAAAGATTTATAAAACTGGCTACAAAATGTGTATGGTCACTGGAGAGACTATTAAACAACTGAATATGTTAAAATATATGGGGAAATGATCTGATAATTGTTGATAATTTTAGTCCCCTCCAAATTAATTAACAGTAAAACCTAATTAAATGTAATAAAATTATTTATTTTAAAATCTGGTACTTTTCCGAATATGTGAAAATAAATCCCATATTATTAAAAAGAAATCTGAAAAAGTTTAAAGAAGAAATTCTTGATTGTCTTAAATTATATTTTAGATTATTATATGCTAGCCCTAAATCAAGTAACAAAGGGATGTTACTTCTAGCCTACCAAATTGCCAAATCTCTTTGAAAGGGAAGTAACTAATGTTGATAGAAGACAGCGAGGTGGTTGTTTTGTATATTTTGAAGCTTGTAAATTGGTAGAGCCTTTCAGGGGCAATTATTATAATGACATGAGTTGCAATTGTACCTTCATTTTACTTTCCAAATTCTTGACCCAACAAATTCACTTCTAGGTATCCAACCTAAAGAAATACTTGACATTTAGGCAAGGAATTAAGTTCAAGGATGTTCATCACAAAGTTATGAAAACAAAGGTTATAATTATGAAATTTATCTCCCCAGCAATTTTCCCTCTCTTCATGCCTCTGCTCCCACCATTCCTCAGGGGTGTACATGGTCCATGCCTTCTGGAAGGTTTTTTTGCAGATTATTTGAATTGGAAAAAAAAAAAAAAGTATAGCACACAGTGATAAATGATAATTGGAGAAAGTCTTGTGATGGCCACTGAGCTCTTTCTACTGTGGTTCCTTCAGCTGCCCTGGTTCCTGTCTTTCCCCAGACTTGAACACTTAGTTCTTTGTGGGTTTTTTTGCAATTTTCCTGGTGAGCTACTTATTAGTATTCCCCTTATTTATTGTGGTATGAATTCAGTAGACTCAATTTCTTTGGCTTACAAAAGAATCTTAATTGATACAGGTGTCAGGACTGTAATAAGCACTGTAAGTATATTTGCTTGAGGGATTATGGCATATTGGGGATGGGCTAGAGAATCAAAATGGGGCTAATGACAGAAAAAGTTTGGCTATACTCCAGGAAAGGAAAATGGCACCCTTAGGTGAGCAGTGAATAAATAACAAATCATGTGATCTACCATCATTTAAGACCATTTATCAGCCCAACAGGGAGCTCTGGGAAGGTCAACCAATATCAAAGTGATTAGGAATGTCAAAACTGGGGTGGGGAATAAGACAAAACAAGGCAGTCTAATCTCAAAATTCAAAATTCTTTGATGTGGCACACAATAAAACTCAGGAATACTGTGTGCCTGGTGTGAGAAAAACTCCTTTCTGTTTGTCACTGCTTTGGTGGCCATGACATTGAAAGGTAGGTTTAGATTTCATTTTAGGAAATGATCTCTAATTCAGAAGCTACCAAAAGGACAACCTTGCAGATCTCTTACTTCAAGATTAGGGGAGGATGTAGAAAGGCTGGGATCCCAGCAACTAAAATGAAGATAGCTGGGAGTCTCTAAAGACTTGGAAATGCTGAGTCTCTAGATTCTGAAATACTGCCCAGTGCTCTTTTTAAAATTGAAATACAATTCACATATAAAACTCACCACTTACAATTCAGTGGTTTTCAGTATATTCACAAGGTTGTTCAACCATTGCCACTATTAAATTCCAGCATATTAATAAATAAAATCTTAAAAAAAGGGGGGGGGCACCTGGGTGGCTCAGTCTTTAAGCGTCTGCCTTCGGCTCAGGTCATGATCCCAGGGTCCTGGGATCAAGCCCCGCATCGGGCTCCCTGCTCCGCGGGAAGCCTGCTTCTCCCTCTCCCACTCCCCCTGCTTGTGTTCCCTCTCTCGCTTTGTCTCTCTCTGTCAAATAAATAAAATCTTTAAAAAAAAAAAAAAAAGGGCACCTGGGTGGCTCAGTTGGTTAAGCGACTGCCTTCAGCTCAGGTCATGATCCTGGAGTCCCTGGATCGAGTCCCGCATCGGGCTCCCTGCTCTGCAGGGAGTCTGCTTCTCCCTCCGACCCCCCCCCCCCTTTCATGCTCTCTCTCTCTCAAATAAATAAATAAATAAATCTTTAAAAAAAAAATTCCAGCATATTTTCATCACCCCCAAAGAAACTCCAAATTCATTAGCAGTCACTCCCCATTATCTCCTCCCCCAAGCCCTGGCAACCATTAATCTACTTTCTTCCTTTATGGATTTGCCTATTCTGGAGATTTTATATAAATCGAATCACACGATACATGTGTTCTTTTCCTTCTGGATTCTTTCCCTTAGCATAACATTTTCAAAGTTCATCCATGTTTTCGTATGTATTACTACTTTATCCCTTTATACGGCTGAATGACATTCCATTATACAGATATACCACTTCTGTTTATCCATCATTAGTTGCTGGATATTTAGGTGGTCTCCACTTTTTGGCTACTATGAATAATGCTGAGAATTCTTGTACATGTTTTTGCCTGTGTGTTTTTAATTCTTTTGGGTATATACCTGAGCGTAGAATTCCTGGGCCATATGGTAATTCTATGTTTAGCTTTTGAGAAAGTGACAAACTGTTTTCCACAGCAATTGTACCATTTTATGAACCTACTAGCAAAGTATAGGAGTTCCAATTTTTCCACTTTGTCTCCAATTTTTATTTTATGCCCTAAAAAATTACTGTTATAATCATCCTAGGGAGTATAGAGTGGCATCTTACTATGGGTTCAATTCTCATTTCCCTAATGGCCTTTGAACCATGTTCAGGGTTCAAACTGAATGTGCTCTCAATGGGGAAATACAAACTGGCATAGAAAAGAAAGGAAGAAAGCAAGCAAGCAAGAAACAGAAAAATCCTCAGGAAGGCATGACAGAAATCTGCTACAGTCATTGTCAAATATATGGGGACACGATCCGATAATTGTTGTGCCTGTGTGGTAGGTATATGAGGGTTCACAATCTGTTGCCTTTTGAATGTATTTGAATGTTTTCATAATAAAATGTTAAAGACATTTATTTGTTATTTTAATTTTTTTCAAGCTGAAGTAAATCTATGGGCACAGAATTTGGGAGTATCTAAGAAAAATTCTTTCTTAAAGGCTGGACACTTGAGGCGCCTGGGTGGATCGATCGTTGGGCACCTGCCTTCGGCTCAGGTCAGGATCTCAGGGTCCTGGGATCGAGCCCCGCATCGGGCTCCCTGCTCTGCGGGAAGCCTGCTTCTCCCTCTCCCACTCCCCCTGCTGGTGTTCCCTCTCTCGCTGTGTCTCTCTCTGTCAAATAAATAAATAAAATATTCAAAAAAAAAAAAAAAAAAAAAGGCTGGAGACTTGCCTCCATTCAAGGACTCAGCTCTTAAAATTAGGCAAGAGACTGAGAATCTCCAGTATAGCCGCTCTGGTCGAGCCAGGATTCAGCAAACCTCAATGTTTTTGGCTAAAAAATTCAGACTGTACCCTCTGTCATTGTTTTTAAATTGGGGCACTACTGACATTTTGGGCAAGCCAAATGGGTGTGGGACAGAATCTCCATTCCTGCCATCGTGGCCCCTTTATCACGATTTCAGTCAGCAAGCGCTGGAGTGGCAAAGGAAGGATGCCCTTCCTTTAGATAATGTTATGCTATAGATAAGGATGCCCTTATCTATAAAGTGAATCCTTCTTCCTGCCTGATTTTTAAGATCCTCTTTTGCACTAGAAACCTTTTTAGGAGTATTCTCAGGGGACACAACTATTCTCAGGCTCTGAGCCCATTCTGAGAGTTCCAGCCACATCCCTGTTCTTCAAATTTCCCATGTCACCTCTGGATTTGGTATCCAGACAGGACTCTGAAGAAGAGGTGAGTGTGTTTCAGGGTTTATGTGGGACGGCACTATTATGTTAGGCAGCAGTGGCTCTCTGGTGAGCAGGGAGGGAATGTTGCATCAAACTGGAGGATGAAAAGACAGACTACAAACGGGGAGATAGTATTTGCCAACCACATACCCAACTAAGGACTGGTATCTAAAATATAAGAAATTCTCAAAATCCACAGTAAAATAAAAAATCCAGTTAGAAAGTGGGCAAAAGACACAACTAGCAAATATGCATATGAAAAGATGTTCAAACGTCATTAGCTGTTAGGGAAATGGAATTAAAACTGTAATGAGATATAGTATATATCTACCAGAATAACTAAAGTAAGAAAAAAAATGTGATAATACCAAATGCTGGCAAAGATGCAGAGAAGCTAGATCTCTCATATACTGCAGGTAGGAACTAAAAATGATACACTCTTGGGCGCCTGGGTGGCTCAGTTGGTTAGGCGACTGCCTTCGGCTCAGGTCATGATCCTGGAGTCCCAGGACCGAGTCCTGCATCAGGCTCCCTGCTCAGCAGGGAGTCTTCTTCTCCCTCTGACCCTCCCCCCTCTCATGTGCTCTCTCTCATTCTCTCTCTCTCAAATAAATAAATAAAATCTTAAAAAAATAATAAAAATTAAAAAAATAAAAATGATACACTCTTGAAAACACTTTAGATAGTAGCATAAAAGCTAAACATACCATATGACCAAGAGATTGCACTCCTGAGCACTAATCCCAGAGAAATGAAAATTTATGTTCACACAAAAACCTGTATGTGAATTTCGTGGCAACTTTATTTGTAATAGTGAAATACTAGAATCTGATCAGATGTTCTTCAACAGGCCAGTAGTTAGATAAACTGGTACATAAATATCTCAGAAAGTGAGTCACCAATAAAAGAAACAAACTGCTTATACACTGAGCAATCTGCATGAACATCCAGGGATTTATGTAGGATAAAAATGCCAATCCCAAAAGGTTACTTACTGTATGATTCCACTTATTTAACAACTGAGAAACGAAAAACTGTAGAAATACAGGATAGATTAATGACTGCCAGGGTTTGACACCCTGAGGGGGCTGCTGAGAAGGAGGCCAGAGGGAGGTAGGTATATTATAAAGGGAAATACTCAGGATCCTGTAACTTTGACTCTGTTTAGTATCTCAAGTGTGATGGTAGACATACAAATTTACCCATGTGGTAAAACTGTGTCAAACTGAACACACACACACAGATAAATAGACACAAAACAGGAAATCTGAATAAAGTTGGTAGATTGTATCAATATTAATGTCTTGCTTGTGATACTATAGTTTTGCAAAATGGTCCATTGGAGAAAACCGTGCAAAGAATATGCCAGATCTCTCTTATTTCTTATACTTGCATGTGAATCTATAATCATGCCAATAAAAATTTTAATTTAAAAGCTTGATTAAAAAATTCACACTTACAGAAAAGACATGTTATGGAAATTCTTATTAAAAAGGGTTTTAACTTCACAAGAGGATTGTCACAGGAATTCTTTAACTAAACATATATTTTTTCTATAGTAAATTCACAAAGAGAAAAAAATGGATTCTATATCTAATATCAAGCAGGAGAATGTTTGAAAGGTAAAACAGATGAGAAGCATGAGCTCACAGTGGTCCCTGGAATCTCTCCAAGTTGTTGTTATCTGTCCTGTCAGTGGGCTCCTTTCATAATGTCCCATTGCCTTCTAGAGTGTCACTTCCTCTGCTATTCAAGGACTGGAATTGCTGAGTAGGAAATGATATCTTTTTTCTCCAAACATCTTTCCCCTGGATACATACTTCTGAAATTACAAATGTGATCATTTTGCAAAAATTTGTTCAACATTTCATAACTGTTCATCTCTGTAAGTAAAACACGCTTTCTTTGTTTTTAAGATGAGATCAGAAGTGCAGATGCTAATGGCAAGGTTTATATTTAGATCATACAGAGAACTTATTGTCGGAGACTTCTGGTATATTTCTAGGGCACTTTGGCCCCTCCCCCACCTGCCCAAAATAAAAGGTGCAAATCTTCTTATCAGTGCATTTCTGAATCCACAGACATCTGTGCTAAGCGCCCAAGAACAAGACCAAACCGCAGCGCCACAGAGACATCTACTGGCTGGCTTCTTTCCTTCTGGTCTGGCTTTTAAAAAAAGATGATGCTGGGTCACAAGGAACTGTCACTCATCAGCACCATTCAGCATTGCATGTAAGCACTGTATGTATGGCGGTACTGAAAATTATATCGCCCCATATCCTGGGACAATTAATTGGAAGTCTGGAGGGAACGATGGGCTCACAGTCCAATCTTACCACATGCCCTCCGCTGGCTTTCATAGGGCCTCCGATAGCCAAGATGGCAAAGCGCCAACCCTGTTCAATCCAGCGAGTGAGGCCAAGGGTGGGTACCAACAGGGCAAGTCACAAATATGACCCAGCTGGAAAAATAGGTACGGGCTACTCTCACCTTTTCACAGATTATTTCCTATAGCTCAGTACATAGGCAGTAATTAGGAAAAGGGTTAAGGATTAGAAGTACTTGTTTGAGACATTTTCTTACAATGACATTGGAAGCTCAGAACCTGAGGTATATTTTGAAGAGGAAAGACCAGTAAAAACACATCAGTAAGTCTACCAAGCTGTGTGCCCCTGGAAGGCACTGATCACTTGGACAAGAAAGGATAGAGACTTCGATGTCCCTTCCTCGTGAAACGCTAACATTTTGTAAACCTACTTTTACTTTTCTAGGATTTTTCAAGTGTTGTTCTGGACTTTTATACTCTCTGGTCATCTTTGGAGGCCTGGTTGTTTTAGGTCTCACTATAGAGAATATTTTACCTCAAATACAGTTGTGGGGAACAATGTCACAAGCTGAGCTGTATAATATTTGAATGAATTTTGATTATAGAATGAATTTGGCACATATGAGGTGACCCAGGGGCCTTAAGTCACAATAGGCCTAGATGTTTGACACAAAGAGTTATGATTTATCTCCATGGCTGTCCTCCCTTGCTTTCCCGCATGAGGAAAAAGCACAAGTTTATGCTAGAAACAAAGACAAAAAGATTACCTGTCTAGCAGATTTCATATAAAATGTATCTCCATTAGTATCTAACAGAACTATATTGATATCGATTTGCAGAAGAGAAATAAAGAGGCACATTTCCTTTAGTTTATTAAAATCGATTTTGGGATTGATCATATTGTCATAAGCATTAGCTATGAGAGAGGATTCCTATTGTTTTTACTGATTGTGAAAGCAGCGCATACTCATTGTAAAAATTCAAACTCCTTACTATCTCGTCATGTTCCACATTAAAAAAAACCACTGCCAAGAGTTTGCTGTATATTCTTTTGGTGTCTATATGCATGTACAAATATGCCCATATACACACGAGAGTAAGTATGAAAACATACCATAGTACTCTTTGTCACCTATTTGTTACTTCTTTTCTAAACTGATTGTTCCAAATATATTGCCCTTGTAATACAGATATATCTACTTCATCCCCTTAAAATGCTTTTTTTTAAAGATTTTATTTATTCATGTGACAGAGAGAGAGATAGGGAGAGCAGGAACATAACAGGGGCAGTGGGAGAGGGAGAAGCAGGCTCCCCGCTGAGCAGGGAGCCCGATGCGGGCTCGATCTCAGGACCCTGGGATCATGACCTGAGCCAAAGGCAGACGCCTAACGACTGAGGCACCCAGGCACCCCTAAAATGCATTTCTATATTTATCCAGATATTAGGTCTTCCCTAATATCCTCTTTGAAAGGACAGTGTTCTTCGACCCACAGGGGTAATCAGAGGGCTTGATTTTCCTGATTTTCCTGTTGAGGGTCTTTCCCCATTCCTCCTAGCTCAGCTATGGGCCTTTTTCTCTTGCTATCTGTCGTCTCCTATAAATTTTCCTCTCATCCATCAAGTCGATGGGCAATCCTCTTTTCATCTCATAGTGCCATAGGCCATTCTCCCCCCTTGCCTTACAGAGTCACCCAGCAAATAGCAAATGAAGCACCTCCTATATTTCAAGCATTACATAGACATGAGTCAGCAAAATAAACATGAGCCCTGCCCTCTGGAAGCTTATAATGGTGCATATATTTCTTTTTTTTAATTTAATTTAATTTTATTTATTTATTTGACAGAGAGAGACAGCGAGAGAGGGAACACAAGCAGGGGGAGTGGGAGAGGGAGAAGCAGGCTTCCCGGTGATCAGGGAGCCCGACATGGGGCTCGATCCCAGAACCCCGGGACCATGACCTGAGCCGAAGGCAGACGCTCAACAACTGAGCCACCCAGGGGCCCTGCATATATTTCTTGATTAAAAGAATGTAGGAAGAAATCAGGAAACAATGACGTCTAGCGGGAATGAGGTGCTTGCCCAGTGTAACTCAGCTAGGAAGGAGCAGAGCGGTCATTGGGACCACTCTCAAAATCCACTGATTTAAATACTCATCTCCTTTGGAAAAAAACTCAATGGGAGAGTTGTTTCCTTCTGATTTTCCTGAATACCTCAAATCTGAATTTTCTTTCCACAACCCCATGGGCTTTGCCCATATGTTCAGTAAGGCTGGTGGCTGCTCAAGTCTCCCAGAATAGCTGGAAGGAGAGAAATACGGTGGGAAGGGGAGGGTCTATATCCTTATGTCCAATGTGCAAGGATAGTAGTACAGTCCTCTGATGCTTTATTTTTAATATAAAAATTTTCTTTTATATATACGTGTGTTCTTTTAACAATGCAAGTTCCTTTTCATAGTGGGCTACTTATACATGTAACTCTTTTATTTAAAAAAATATATTAATTTCAGAAACGATTGCCTAACCCTATTTTAAAAATCTCACTTCTCTTGTAGTTTCTATGTATTTATTAGTGGAGTCAAGTGTCTTTCCCCCCTGCTTATAGCCATTACTTGTAGTTTAATTCTATGATAAGCAAATTCATGTCCTTCGTCCATCTCTTTTTGTGAATCTAGAAGTACACAATTAATTTGTAAGTACTCAGTATATGTAAAGAATATTTTTTAAAGATTATATTTATTTGAGAGAGAGACAGGGAGAGAGGATGAGTAGGTGGAGGGGCAGAGGCAGGAGGAGAGAGAGAATCCACAAGCAGACTCCCCGCTGAGCATGGAGCGCAACCCGGGGCTCGATCCCACAGCCCTGAGATCATGACCTGAGCCGAAACCAAGAGTCAGGCACTTAACTGACTGAACCACCCAGGTGCTCCTGTAAACAATATTTTTTAAATTGCCCTATATGTTGAAAATATTTTTTCCAGTTTGTTGTTGACTTTGATTTATTGTGCCTTTTCTGTGTAGAAATTTAAGGGCTTTCATGCAGTGCTATTTGCCAATATTTACCTTAACAGCTTCTGAGTTTTTTTTTTTAAATGTTTTATTTATTTATTTATTTATTCATGAGAGTCAGAGAGAGAGAGAGAGAGAGAGAGAGAGAGGCAGAGGCAGAGGGAGAAGCAGGCTCCCCGCCTAGCAGGGAGCCCGATGCGGGACTCGATCCCAGGACCCCGGGATCATGACCTGAGCTGAAGGCAGACGCTTAACCCTCTGAGCCACCCAGGCGCCCAACAGCTTCTGAGTTTTGATATGGGATATACAGTACCTCTATATAAATATAAATTTAATTTTGTCTCTAATTTTTAGTGAAAAAAGATGACATAAGTCAGAATATTTTTACACCATAGCGATTACAGTCCTTAGAAACTGCTCAGCAAATTTCACTTTAATTCTTTCCTTAAATTCATACAGAGTTGAATTTGGGGCACAGTCTCAGATCTAAAGAATATAAAAAGAACTTCTTGGAGGTCTAATGCACAGTATGATGAATATAATTAATAACACTGAATTGTATACTTGAAATTCGCTGCGATCAGATCTTAAGTGTTCTCAACACACACACACTATAGTAACTATGGGAAATGATGGATATATTAATTAACTTGACTGTGATCATTTCAGTGTATGCACACACCGAATCAACACGTTGTACACCTTAAATATTTACAACTTTTATTTGTCAATTATACCCCAATAAAGCTGGGGGGAAGGGAAAATACTTATGTCCGAAGAGAAAAATCAGCAAAAGCTAAAAGAAAACAAGGGAAGTGTAGAAATAAACAGGTAATGTAAGAGATGTTATTTTCTCCTACTTTCTCAGATGGCCTTATTGTGTGACGCACAAACACAGCCCCATGTGGACCAGTGACTCTCCCAAGGCCTTCTGGGGTCTGTGTTGTCAGCCATTTTAATGGCTGATTTAGTGCACAATTGATTGGATTAAGCATGCAGTCATCCAAATTAGACTTTCAGTAATCTGACTGACCATGTGAGACCCTATGTGACAGAGGTCCCTCAGGCTGATGCTAAGGACATAGAAAGGAGAAAAGAGGCTGTAGTCTAGCAACAGTCTTCTCTGGGACAAAACAAGCCAACAAATATGGATGGCGAAGGCCCCTCAGGATGGACAGGGTCATGGAACAAGGATTTTGCTCAAAGCCCAATTCCACCCCTTGCTGTCCAGGTGACTTTAGACAAGTTATTTAAATCCTTAAGCCTTAGCATCCTCCTAAGACGTAATGGACAAATTAATATCTCTATTTCAATGTTGTTTCGATCAAATTAAGTAATGTCTATAACACACCTAGATTGTAACCAAATGTGAAGCAAATTCTTGCAAGCCTCCTTCATGAGCTTCTCTTTCTTCTTTTCATGTTTCATAATCTCAAGGCCTCATAATTTTCCTATCCATTCAAAAATTATTTTTGAGTGCTTATTTCTGCATAACACATTATGGCATGGGATACCAGACTAGTATACTATTGAATAAAACATGAGTTTTGCTCTTTAAAAAGCTTATAGATTAATTAGAGAGATAATGATAATGAAAGGCAATATTCATCAAGAAATCATTCTGTGCTAGATGCTTAATCACATAATTTTCACAGCTACCCTACAAGCTATGTGCTCTCTTTATCCCCATTTTACAGATTAATAAACAGAGTTAGGAAACATAAACATCCAAAGTCACATAGCCTCTAAGTGTTAGAAAAAAGATTCAAACCCAGATGTCTATGAATTTAGAGCCCACGTTTTTTTCTTTCTTTCTTTCTCTTTTTTTTAAGATTTTATTTATTTATTTATTTGACAGAGAGAGAGACAGCGAGAGAGGGAACACAAGCAGGGGGAGAGGGAGAGGGAGAAGCAGGCTTCCCGTGGGGTTCGATCCCAGGACCCTGGATCATGACCTGAGCTGAAGGCAGACGGTTAATGACTGAGCCACCCAGGTGCCCCTTAAGCACTATGTTATATGAAAAGTAGTAATATAACTACAATGTGATAAGTGACATGGGAAATACAGATGTATTTGCAGGGAAATTTACAGGAAGGGGTGGCCACATTTGGCTGAAGCATCAGGGAAGACCCTATATAGAAGATACTGGAGATATAACTTCAAAAGCCATAATCTATTAGTCTGTGCTGTGCCAAAGTAATATTTTTCCTTTCTGCAGAAATGATTTCAAGGGATAGTGGGGGCCTCGTCAATGACAAACCCACATGAGTAAAACACAGCCTTCAAAGTTAAGTGCCCACTGCTGTGAAATAAATGTTCTTGTCTGAGGCCTCCAAATGGCAAGCCTGGGAAGTGGAAATTTCTCGCAGAAGAGCAAACACTATTTCATCCTTGACCGACCATTGGTGGGGGCCAATCTGTGATCTCGCTCAATGTGACACGAGCTGTGCTTGTGCTGGGGTCACGTGATGTGATAGCCCAGCTGCTGTGAGCAAATACAAGTGTCGCTCCTGGAACCAAACAAATAATCTCTTTAAAACCAGGATTCCCTGTCAAGCATGGAATTGTATGATCTATTCCAGGGGAAGGAGAAGAACAAAGATCTCTCTAACCAGTCATAGGCTGGTGCTTTTTGTGAAAAATATATATCACAAGATATATATATACATATATATATATATATATATATTTTTTTTTTTTTTTTATCAGCACCATTAAAAACAAAACACTGTCACGGCGCCTGGGTGGCTCAGCATCCAACTCTTGATTTCAGCTCAAGTCATGATCTTGGGGTTATGAGATCGAGCCCTGAGTCGGGCTCTGAACTCAGTGCAGAGTCTGCTTGAGACTCTCTCTCTCTCTCTCCCTCTCCCTCTGCTCGTGCGTGCTCTCTCTCTTTAAAAAATAAAATAAGGAGGGCATGTGAAGCGATGAGCACTAGGTGTTATATGCAACTGATGAAATATTGAACACTGCATCTGACACTAACGTACTGTATGTTGGCTAATTGAATTTAAATTAAAAAATAAATAAAATACGGGGCACCTGGGTGGCTCAGTTGGTTAAGCGACTGCCTTCGGCTCAGGTCATGATCCTGGAGTCCCGGGATCGAGTCCCGCATCGGGCTCCCTGCTCGGCGGGGGGTCTGCTTCTCCCTCTGACCCTCCTCCCTCTCATGCTCTCTGTCTCTCATTCTCTCTCTCGCAAATAAATAATTTAAAAAAAAATTATTAAAAAAAAAAAAATAAATAAAATACAAATAAAAACACGGTGCATTGTGGGGTCTTTTTTTCAATGCAATACATTTCGAAGAGTAGGTCCTATCAAGCAAATGATAGAGTATCAATCCTATTCCTGCCTATTCCAGTCCTATTCCTGCCCCCCCTGTGAGCTGTAAATTTTTAGTATCAGCCAGGGACCATGCCAGGATATCCCTGGCCTCTGATTTTCCTTTTTCTAACCCTGGTCTAGTCCTGTGGACATCTCAGTTAAACTTGCTGAAGATGGACCCTTAAAAGTGTCCAAGGTGGGGCGCCTGGGTGGCTCAGTTGGTTAAGCAGCTGCCTTTGGCTCAGGTCATGATCCCGGAGTCCTGGGATCGAGCCCCACATCAGGATCCCTGCTCAGCAGAGAGTCTGCTTCTCCCCCTCTCTCTCTGCCTGCCGCTCTGCCTACTTGTGCTCTCTCTCTGTCAAACAAATAAATAAAAAATCTTAAAAAAAAAAAAAAGGGTCCAAGGTGAAAAATAGGTAAAACTCTTCTCTAATTGCCTGCCCTCCCATTCCTGAGGCCCTTAACCTTGCTGATTTGAAGCGGACATTTGTTGCCCTAACATCTGACCTCCCTGAAGGCCACACACCCACGCCTTGCTTAGCCCTTTTGTTTGTTGAATCTCTAATGCAGCTCTGGATTCCCATGTTACTACTGCACTTTATCTTAGAGCCCAGATTTCCCACCCCTGCTTCTGTTTGTCCCATCAGCCAGTCCTAGTAGGACAGCTGTGAATGGAGAAGTCAGCTCATCTATGTTGAAATCAAAGTTGACTTTGGTGCAAATATTATTTTTAACTTACATGTTTATAACTTCTGTGTTTGGCATACAGTACATATGTAATGGGCATCATTTTGCAAATACAGATTCAGTTGAGTAAGAAATATCTTATTATTGTATTTAGTTTGCATGAAATAAAATAAAATAAATTGGTAACATTTTATCCTAAGTCCTTTTAGCACTTGGCCGCTGGAGAATTTAATCACATCATCAGTGGCCTTCCTTGCCTTTTTGCTTCTTTCTGCAGCCAAAATCTGAAGGAAATTAGTGAGAAAGCTCTTATTTGTGGTTTAAACAAAATAATATAACTGAGTATGAGAAGGTATATTGTAATATACAGAAGAAAAAATTCCAAGACCAGCTTTAGCCAGGTTGATAACCTTGGACACTAAGGCCCATTTCGGGGCTAGAACACAGAGCAGAAGTTAAGGAGGTCCTAGATGTCAAGTGTAGATATTCAAACAGCATCCTAGAGGTCTTGCAAGTTAGACCTAGGGTATTTTTGGAGAAGCAGATTACTGAGACAACGTCCAGAGATTCTGATTCTGTAGGTCTGAGGTTTCATCCAAGAATCAACATTATTAACATGCATTTTAGGTGATTTGTCCATGGGCTATGGAATGAGAAATACAATTTTAGAGCTAGGGACTGATCTAAGAAAGCTATCTCCTAGAAGATCAATCAAAAATGTGTTGCAAGAAGAGTCAGAGCGGGCGCCTGGGTGGCTCAGTCGTTGGGCGTCTGCCTTCAGCTCAGGTCATGATCCCAGGGTCCTGGGATCGAGCCCCGCATCGGGCTCCCTGCTCCACGGAAAGTCTGCTTCTCCCTCTCCCACTCCCTCTGCTCTCGCTGTCTCTGTCTCTGTCAAATAAATAAATAAAATCTTAAAAAAAAAAAAAGAAGAAGAATCGGAGCTAGAGATAGAAGAAGACAATTAAATTCAATAAAAAGAATTTAGACTACGTGTGATGGGAGTCTGGATGAGGCTAGCAGAGAAGTGTGTTTTTAAATTTTGTTTTCGACTAACATGATCTGGATCTTTCTACCCGTCACTGTTCTGCTGTTGCTGTCTTGCCAAATACATGATAAGCCATTCAGTGTTTAGGGGTAGGCTAGCTTCAAAGTGTCTCTACCACAATTTTATGTGTAAAACTGAGGGTTGCTGGAGGGGAGGTAGGTGGGGGATGGGCTAGATGGGTGATGGGCATTAAGGAGGGCACGTGACGTGATGAGCACTGGGTGTTGTATGGAAGTGACGAATCACTAAATTCTACTCCTGAAACCAATATTATACTATATGTTAACTAACTAGAATTTAAATAAAAATTTGAAACAAAAAAATAAAATTTTATGTGTAAAAATCTCCTTTTATATAATTTTATTCCAAGTCATTTTTATGCAGCATGTTTCTTTAAAGAGAAAAGTAAAACATTATTTTTCTTCTCTTAAACTTTTAGTCTTTTGTTTCTTTTTTGTACTTAAAAACGATTTTTGACTCAGAACTCATTTTAGACTTACAGAAAAGTTGCAAAAAATAACACAGAGAGAGATTCCAAATATCCCTTACCCAGCTTGAAACAGAAAAAGGACATTAGTGGAAAAACTGGTGAAGTTCAAATAAGGTCTTCAGTTAAGAATATTGTATTCATGTTAAATCCTGGCTTGTCATTTAGACACTTTGAGTTTATCTTCTGTTAATTAATGTAAACAAAAACTACTGAGAGGCTGTAGGGTAACTTGTGAACCTCTCTTCCTTAACAGAAACAAATGTTATTTCTATGCATTAATTTTATGCCATAAGTGTATGCCTTCATTTTATCTTTATGCCAGGTGTTGATGGAAAATTACAAGAAGTGTGAGTCCTTAAATTACTTAGTTGTAAGATTATTAATATAACCTCTATGATTATTTCCATTTAAAAATTGGGGGAGGGCGCCTGGGTGGCTCAGTTGGTTAAGCGACTGCCTTCAGCTCAGGTCATGATCCTGCAGTCCCGGGATCGAGTCCCGCATCGGGCTCCCTGTTTGGCAGGGAGTCTGCTTCTCCCTCTGACCCTCCCCCCTCTCATGCTCTCTGTCTCATTCTCTCTCTCAAATAAATAAATAAAATATTTAAAAAAAAAAATTGGGGGAAAGGGCACCTGGGTGGCTCAGTTGGTTGAGCATCTGACTCTTGAGTTTGGCTCAGATCATGATCTTAGGGTCATGAGATCGAGCCTTGCTCCGGGCTCTGCATGCATGGAGTCTGCTTTTCCCTCTCCCTCTGCTCCTCCCCCTACTTGCACACTCTCTCTCAAATAAATAAAATCTTTTTTAAAAATTGGGGGAAAAGAGGCACAGAAAAGTTAAGTAACTTGCCTAAGATTACACATGGTAATAGAAGCAGAGAGTCATTCAAACCCGCTGTCTGGCCCCTGGGCCCCCAATCTGTGCTCCAGGACCATCATGTTATCTTGCCTCTATATAAAAATCCACAAGATGCAATAATGCCAATTGTAGAATTCTTCTAAATCCACACTCTAATATCCCAGGGAGAAAAAGGACATCTTGGTCTTTCATTTGTATAACCATGAGTCTCACCCTCCACAACAGATTGAAAACACCAATAAACATTCTGTAAGTGAAGGAAAATTACAATATCTCTTCTGAGATGTATTGAAAAATCATAGCATAGTTATGATAAAATCTCTAGTCTGAAATGTCGCGTCAGCAAATTTCTCATGAAAGTTCTTTCTATTACACTGGAAAATCATAATCAATTACACTCCTATGCTTTAACATGATTTACTGGAGACAGCACCAAAGTAATCTCTTCAACATTGACAAATAACAGTAGCTGTAGATATCACTGCATTGGTATTATAAGTGGGGTGTCAGTCAAGGTTCTCAGCTTCCAGTAACAAAACTGACTCTGATGATCTTATACAGAAATAGGATTCATTGGATGATGTAATGTATGGGGATAATATAAGAATAAAAAAAATTAAAAAAAAAAAGAAATAGGATTCATTGGAAGCATAATAGCAGCTCCCAGAATTAATGAGAACCTACCAAGCCAGGCTGGTAAAATATAAGAGGCCAAGGAGCAGAAAGGACATCAACTTTTGGAAGGACCAGTTTGCACAGACCCCTTCTCCAGCAAATGTCTCCAGGTATCACCACCATTATGAATGGCGGTTGTCCCTTCTTACTTCTATCATTTTTCCATGACTTAGAGTCCCAGGGGAAAGTATCTGATTGACTGAGCATTGGTCTTTTGCCGGGGTCAGTTTGGGTGATAGGAGCCTCGACCTACATGAAGAGGGTTCCCAGGTTTCAGAAAGGGGTTTAGTTTCTTAGAAACCCAGATGATATGTCAATGTCAATTGTCAACGCCAATTGTTAACAACAATGCCAATTCTGATGCACAAGGGAAATTTTACCTTCATTTCTTAGAGATGGAAAGAATGCAAGGTCATAGTATTTCTTTTGTCTATGAGAAAAAATTCTTTTTATGGAAACACAGAATGTTAGAATTTCAAAGGTATTCTGGGGCCTTCTAACTGAACCACACACATAACACCAGAAATTCATTTACAATGAAATGAGATGAATAAATGGCATCGAAACTCATTTATAATTGTTGCAATTAGCAACAGAGCAAAATTAAGAGCAAAACCGGACAGACTTGGTTCAAGTCCTTCCAATACCCCTGACTAGCTGCATGACCTTCAACAGGTTGCTTAACCACACTGTACCTTTTTCCTCTGTTCTATAAAATGGGAAAACTGATACTACCAACTCACATGTTTGTGGAGAAGATTGATTAATATAATTTATAACATTGATGAGAACACTTGTTGGTGTGTAGCAAGCATCCAATGGCAGTTTTGTTATGATGTCATGATACAGTCAGGCGGTCATTATGTCCTCACTGTCACTGCCCTCCAGCTAAGTTGGCGTGCATCCAGCATAAGACCCCTGCCTCACGAGACAACGCATTCCACGGTTGCACAGGTCTCGTGATCACCAAGCTTTTGTCAGTTAAGGAAAGAAAAAAAAAGATGTCAGCTTGGCAAGGAACCTGAGCTCCAGTGGTTTGCATCCTTCCCTGTCACCTGCGCTCGTACATTCCATCTGCATTTATTCCATTCCGTCCACACATTCATTCCATTCAATAGGTAACGTTGAAATGATGTTCAATAAATAACGTTGACCGACGATGCACACATAGATGCCACATTAAACTACAAAAGTGATGACTTAAAAATATACTGTTTACGGGGCGGTGGCTCTGTTGGTTAAGCAGCCAACTCTTGGCTTCGGGGTCACGGGACAGAGCCCCAGCAGTGGGGAGTCTGCTTATAGATTCTCTCTCCCTCTCCCTCTGCCCCTTCACTGCTTGTTCTCTTTCTCTCTCTAAAATAGATAAATCTTTAAAAAGAAGATTATTGCTTAATAATGGCAGAACATACTCTGGAATTTTGTTTCTAAGAATAACGAAGAACAAAATTTTACAGAATTAACACAATGAATGTTATGCTAAAATATGCTAGGTTATTTCCCTAAAATAGTTATTTGTAGTAAATCATACTCTCCAAACTAAGTAATTTTGTAAGAAATTATGTTCTTGTTATTAACACTCTTACACTTAACGGCAATATCAAATCACTTCTTCTGAATAGCATAATTTAAATTTTTTGATTGAGAAATATGTGTTGTGGAATTTCAAATTAATCTTGAGAACTTTAATTTTTTTTCAATAAAATAGAGTGATTATAAGCTCTTTGGGCAATTTCTACTGTATTTCTTAGCTGATCAAAAACTAGTTATTTAATGCAATAGTAAGTAATTTTAGAATTTGTTGACTCTATTATATCCTAATTTATAAAACTTGAGATTCAAATAATATACATTCAGTAGCATTATAAAAAAAATGCAACAAGCCTTTTTGCTAAACACCATTTTGAGAGTTTTGTTCACAACAAACTACCCACTAGATGGCACTAAACAACTGCTAAAAAATTTTTAACGCTGCCCATCTACCTGGTCAAGAAAACAAACCAAGAATCCTATTCATTGATGGGACAGTTGTTTCAGAAAGACCTAGTCTCAGAGTCAATGGATTACGTGTAAGATGATATTTAAAGTAAAATTGGGAGATATTTACTCAAGAAATATTATTGCTGACAGTCATTTGATAGAAACAGAGCAAGTAGCTAGATATTAAGAATTCAACACAAATGCTAAAATATAAATGATTCTTACAATTGAATTGCACTAATATGAATTCCACCAAAGAAGATTTCACTAATGAAGGCCTCGATTTTCTGTGTTTATAAAGAAATAGAGCTTCTTAAACAACAGTAACAAAAGAATAATGGAAAGGAGTTCCAGGAGCAACAGTTTATATATAATTTGAACTGATAATTATAAGTACTCTTGACCAAGGGCTGGTCGGTAAGAGGTGAATATTGAAACATTTTCACTTATGGATATCCTGTCATTTAGACTGATCTTTGTCCAGGGTACTAAGGTAATAATTCATAAAATTAGAAATATTATATCCTAGTCATACAAAGCCAAGACTTCAGAGGAAAGCTCCAAGTTTCAGATAATGACCCGGGTATTTGCGGGTGTGGAGATATGTGTCATCCTGTAGAAATATTCCACTCTCCTTTGGAGGCTGGTCTACACTATGTCACAAAAGGCATCATCAAACACTAGCTGGCTTTGAAGGCGGTGCACTTGCCCGTCTTGCCCCCATTTTGTTGTCTACAAATGGGATGAGGTTAATGGTGATAACTTTGACATCACTTCGTTTTGCCCCCTGTTATTCTTGTAGGGCCTTACTTAGCTCCCCAAAAGGTGTACTCTACTAAAGGATTTATGAAGCACCCAAAGGTCTGTTGCCTGTTCAGTAACCACAGTGCTCTCTACATTTTTATTTCTTCTCTAAGTTAGGTCCATCTCTGCTGGGCACCTAGAGGGTCCCCCAGGCACTTCTGCTACTTGGGCCGAGTGCCACCTTGCATACCGGGCACTGAGGTTCGCCGTGACAGCTGAGCTGCTGAGGCCGCGGAGACACAAAGGCCACGTGGTTTCCTGGCAGGTCATTTGCACCGGGCGCTGGGTTAACCGCTGGAGGACACACTGGTGAACCGGACAAACATGGCTCTTTTCTCGTACAATATACCCACAGTTCTCATTTCTTTCTCTACCTCTCTTGCTCTCGGTTTTACCAATTGTGAACATAATTCCTAAGAGTGCAGTAACTCCCATTAAATTCTCTCACTTGTATTGCAAAGACACATAGAATTAAGGGGTAAATGGTGTGTTTTAAATCTAGATTTAAGTTGTGACTTTATATAATTTTTACTGTATTTTTTCTAATTAATATATGAAAGTATTATATCTATTCATAGTAGAAATTTGAGGAAATCACTTAAAAATACAAAGAGGAACATTAACAGTCACTCATAATTCTACCTCGCAGTGATCATTGTTATTAGTATTTGATAAACAGCCTTAAATTCTATGCACATATTTACCTGTATTATTTATTCATATTTGTATATTTCCACCCCAGATCAGTCTGAATTTGTAGGGGTACAATCATGAAATGGTTTCTTTTTCTTCCATTTGCAACGATTTCAACAACACTCGCAAAGCTCTTCCTTCACTCAACACATAAAAAGATTCTATCCTGGAGTGGATAGGGGGCTCTCATCTGCTCGTCATTCCTTCCTCTTCCTCATCGGGTCTACCTCTTCAGCTCTTGGACCATAGAGATAGAGGAGGGGATGAAATCTGGGGGGAAAGGCCCAAAGGATCTTGCCTAGCAAGGTGAGAGGCTGCAAAATTACCTGTGGGATGTTGCAGTTTCTCTGGGTGACACCTCTTGGTGGCCAGTGCCACCCTAAAAAGCAGCTCTGTAATCATTAGCAGTCACTGCTCTTTCTCCCATCCCCAACTCTCCCACCCTAAGGAACAAGTGATCTATTTTCTGTCTTTATAGAATCGCCTGTTCTGATGTAGAGCCATACCAAACAGCTCTTGTGCATTATTCTAAAAAGGAGAGAGAGAGAGAAACTTAGAAGTATTAAGGAACTATAGGCCTAGTTCCAATTAATGAGAAAAAGAGCTTATGAATGGCAATTATAGAAAGTGGCAGACAGTGCAATCTGCTTTTATGCATCATTGGGTATTTCGTCTTTTTATAGCACTGACAACTTTAGATCTTGTATCTTTTACTCGCTAATATAGGTATTACTCACAGTCCTTCCTGAAGATGTAACACACTGTTGAACAGACTCAGGCAAAAATCACAAAATGCTACCAGTGTAGTTGAATTTTAGCTAGGATTACTGAGAGTCTTTGGCTTGTGAAGGACACTAATTATGGAATAAGGAAATGGGATCATTTGGTCCCACCAAAGACTGTTCTTACCTTCTGCCATGAAAATCTGTTGGATATGGTATTTGATGTTCCTTCTGTGGGCTTCCAGAGCCTCAGCTGTGAAACAGAGGAAATAATCTCACTAAAGAGAAGGAAAAACTGGGAGACTCTTAAGAGCTCACATTCTAAACAAAGCAGGGCTTAGTCTATTCAGTTCATTTCCAACACCTTTTCCATTATTTCTCTGCTCCAATTTTAGGATTTGACTCTGTGGCATGTTTAGATAAAGTATAATGTTAGGGATTCTTTTTCCCATAAGGTTTTAAAAAAATACATGTAGAAGAGTGCACAAAATAAAAACGTACAGTTCAATGAATTGTCACAAACACATTGTAACCTTCTAGACCAAGAAGTAGAATATTACCAGCCTCTCTGAAGTTCTTTTTCCAAATCACTATTCCCCCTTTTCTCCCAAAGATAACTACTTATCTTAGCTCAATTCCCTAGAAAATAGAATAAGAGGAAAAGATGAAGTGTTAATGCTTTATCTGGCAGTTCAACTTCAAGGCAATCGGACAGGAAAGGGAAGGAAGGATGGAAGGAAGGGGAGTAAATGTAAGGTGGTGCGTCCCTAAACTTGCCATAGTTTGCCTCCATCATGACACATCCGGTTGCTCAAACACATGGAATATTTCCATGCACTTTGTATGATGAGGATGCCGGAGTTTCTCAGTGGATACCACAGAGGATAGCCAGGCATGAATCCACCATCTGTGCCCCACCCGAGATGTCCTGCTTCCAGATAAAGAGACTCCAGTGGCGAGAGGTCGGTAATGATGAAATGCTAATGGTGAAACAGATTGAGTTGGAACCAGAATTCCCAAGTGTTTGCCAAATATTTCCAGGCACATGGCAAGACTTACTTCTTGTCCTCTTTGTGGTGGGGTGAGGGAATGAATAAGTCTTATTCATTCATTACAGGGGTCCTACCCACCCGAACTCTGGGGAATGGAGATCATGTTTGAGATACCATCAGTGAGGGTCAGTGAGCAGATTTGGAGAAGCCCTACCTTCTGTGCAAGATATGTGTGATAGACATACACCATGAGCCAAAAAAAATTTTTTTCCCCTCATTTTAAACCACTAATTTTACAGGGTTGTTTGTGCTGCAGCAGAAGCTAGCCTGTCCCGGCTGCTACAACATGGAATATTGTGATGCTCCCTGAGGTCCTACTTGTGTCCCATGAGGGAGCCAACATTTGGACACTTGCCAAAGAGTGGATATGAATTAATGCTAACTCGACAAGAATAATCACAGCTTATGCCATTTCATACCCAGGGAAATAAAGAAAAAAATATTTGCTGTGGCCGCCACCTGTTCCCCTACATCCCCCTGCCCCCGTGTTCCCTCTGGTGCCTGGAAAACCTAGAACAAGAAGAAGGAGGGAAGGTGACCCATCAGAACAGACTATGGTTTCCTCTCCCTTTCATTTTCCTGGAGCCATTGATCAAATCTGAGCTGAAAAAAAGATAAAATCAGGGTTTTAAATGGAATTACTCTATTTTAGAGAGTGATCAAAAAGCCACGGATCATCTGAGGCGTCTTTAAAGCAATAGCAAAAAGAGATTCCAACAGAGTTTTGCTGTCAACAGTAATTTTCACTCCTAATATACGTGTTTGGTGAATGATTCACATTAGTCAAGGCTAGCATCATCCAGGGATATTCTGGAACTCAGGGCCTGTAAGAAGAGTGATTTCGGGGCGGAGCAAGATGGTGGAGGAGTAGGAGACCTGGATTTCGTCTCCTCTCAGGAATTCAGCTGGATAGGGATCAAACCATTCTGAACACCTACAAACTCAACAGGAGATTGAAAAAAGAAGAGCAACAACTCACTCATCAGAAAAGCGACCACTTTCTGGAAGGTAGGACGAGCGGAGAAGTGAATCCGAGGCGATATTCTGGGGCATAGACGGCGGGGGAGGGGCCTCCGTCGGCCGCTTCTGGCAAGTGATAGAGCCGCGGAGCACAAAATCGGAACTTTTAAAAGTCTGCTCCGCCGAGGGACGTCACTCTGGTGGCTAAGCGGGGGGTGGAACCCTCCGGGACAGTGTGGTCTCAGGACCCTCGGGGTCACAGAAAGACCGGGGGTGCCTGAGGGCGGTAGAGCTCCCAGGTATCGGAGCAGGGAAGCCGGTTGCAGAGGCGGAGCCCAGGCGCGGGCTCTCAGCTCGGGGTGGCCATAACCCGTGATCCGCGGCACAGTCGGGCCGCTGCTCCTCCAGCAGGGACCCAACAAGCGGCAGGTCCGGGGAGACTCACCTTCCTCCCCCGGGAGGAGCCGCGCGGGAGTGCACCGCAGGGATCTGCTGGGTTTGGAGACTCCAGACCGGGTCCGGTGCCAGAGATAGAAACGCGTGGTCACAGGCCGGTTGAGCACGGAGTGCAGCTGCAGACCGGGGAGACGGGAGTGACTGACGGCTTTTCTCTGGGGGCTCACTGAAGAGCGGTGCCCGAGCTCTCGGCTCCTCCGGGGCGGAGATTGGGAGGCCGCCATCTTCACTCTCCGCCTCCAAAGCTGTACGGAAAGCTCGCAGGGAATAAAAGCCCCGGAGACCAAACCCGAGCAGATTACTTAGCCGGGAGGGGGCAAGGGCGGGGCAATTCCGCCTCCGGCAGAGACATTTGGAAACCACGGCAACAGGCCCCTCCCCAGAAGACCAGCGAGAACAGCCAGCCAAGACCAAGTTTACCGATCAATGAGAACAGCAGAACTCCAGCGCTGGGGGAATACTGCACATAGAATTCATGGCTTTTTTACCATGATTCCTTAGTCTTTTAAAGTTAATTTTTTTTTAACTGTCTTTTTGTCTTTTTATTTCTTTTTGAATTTTTCTTTTTCCCTTTTTCAAACAACATCTTATCAATCCCTTTTTTAAAAAAAAAACATTTCTATTTTTCATTTTTAGAGTCATATTCTATCCCTTCATAGTAGTTTCCCGTATTTTTGGCTTATATATATAAGTTGTTCTCTCTTTAAAATTTTGAGATAGTTTCTTCTAACAGATTAAAATATACCCTAAATCTCTAGTATATGGTGTTTTCTATTCCCCTGCCTGATCCATCCTCTCCCTTTTTTTTTCTTTTTCTTTTTTCTTTTTTTAAATCCTCTTCTTTCTTTTTTCAAACAACTTCTTATCAATTCCTTTTATAAAATTTTTTATAATTTCCATTTTTACAGTCATTTTCCATCCCTTCATCATATCAACCCTTATTTTTGTACATATATAAGTTTTTCTTTCTTTAAAATTTTGGGAGACACTTTCTTCTAAAAGACCAAAATACACCCCAAATCTAGCGTGTGGCACTGATCTATATACCATATAGATCATATTTGATCACATTCTGGTTTTTCTTTTGTTGTTGTTGTTTTGTTTTGTTTGTTTTTGTTTTTACCTTTATCTTTTTCTTTTTTCTTCTTTTTCTTTTTTCTCTCTTTCCCCTTCTTATCCCACTGCTTCAGGTCTTTTCTGATTTGTTTAGAGTATATTTTCTGGGGACGTGGTTACTCTGCTAGCATTTTGTTCTCTCATTAATCTATTCTCCTCTGCACAAAATGACGAGACAGAAAAAATCACCTCAACAAAAAGAACAAGAGGCAGTACCGACTGCCAGGGACCTACTCAATACGGACATTAGTACGATGTCAGATCTAGAGTTCAGAATCATCACTTTAAAGATACTAGCTGGGCTTGAAAAAAATATGGAAGTTATTAGAGAAACTCTTTCTGGAGAAGTAAAAGAGCTAAAATCCAACCAAGTAGAAATCAAAAAGGCTATTAATGAGGTGCAATCAAAAATGGGGGCGCTAACTGCTAGAATAAATGAGGCAGAAGAGAGAATCAGTAATATAGAAGATGAAATGATGGAAAATAAAGAAGCTGAGAAAAAGAGAGATAAACAACTACTGGATCATGAGGGCAGAATTCGAGAGATAAGCGATACCATAAGACGAAACAACATTAGAATAATTGGGATCCCAGAAGAAGAAGAAAGAGAGAAAGGGGCAGAAGGTATAATGGAGCAAATTATAGCAGAGAACTTCCCTAATTTGGGGAAAGAAACAGGCATGAAAATCCAGGAAGCACAGAGAACCCCTCTCAAAATCAATAAAAATAGGTCAACTCCCCGACATCTAATAGTAAAACTTACGAGTCTCATAGACAAAGAGAAAATCCTGAAAGCAGCTCGGGAGAAGAGATATGTAACCTACAAGGGTAGAAACATTAGATTGGCAACAGACCTATCCACAGAGACCTGGCAGGCCAGAAAGGACTGGCAGGATATATTCAGAGCACTAAATGAGAAAAATATGCAGCCAAGAATACTCTATCCAGCTAGGCTGTCATTGAAAATTGAAGGAGAGATAAAAAGCTTCCAGGACAAACAAAAACTAAAGGAATTTGCAAACACAAAACCAGCCCTACAGGAAATCTTGAAAGGGGTCCTCTAAGCAAAGAGAGACCCTAAAAGCAACATAGACCAGAAAGGAACACAGACAATATACGGTAACAGTCACCTTACAGGCAATACAATGGCACTAAATTCCTATCTTTCAATAGTTACCTTGAATGTAAATGGGCTAAATGCCCCAATCAAAAGACACAGGCTAACAGACTGGATTAAAAAACAAGATCCATCGATATGCTGTCTGCAAGAGACTCATTTTAGACCCAAAGACACCCCCAGATTGAAAGTGAGGGGGTGGAAAACCATTTACCATGCTAATGGACACCAAAAGAAAGCTGGGGTGGCAATCCTTATATCAGACAAATTAGATTTTAAACCAAAGACTGTAATAAGAGATGAGGAAGGACACTATATCCTACTTAAAGGATCTATCCAACAAGAAGATCTAACAATTGTAAATATCTATGCCCCTAACATGGGAGCAGCCAATTATATAAGGCAATTAATAACAAAAGCAAAGAAACACATCGACAACAATACAATAATAGTGGGGGACTTTAACATCCCCCTCACTGAAATGGACAGATCATCTAAGCAAAAGATCAACAAGGAAATAAAGACTTTAAATGACACACTGGACCAAATGGACTTCACAGACATATTCAGAACATTCCACCCCAAAGCAACGGAATACACATTCTTCTCTAGTTCCCATGGAACATTCTCCAGAATCGATCACATCCTAGGTCATAAATCAGGTCTCAACCGGTACCAAAAGATTGGGATCATTCCCTGCCTATTTTCAGACCACAATGCTTTGAAACTAGAACTCAATCACAAGAGGAAAGTCGGAAAGAACTCAAATACATGGAGGCTAAAGAGCATCCTACTGAAGAATGAATGGGTCAACCAGAAAATTAAAGAAGAATTAAAAAAATACATGGAAACCAATGAAAATGAAAACACAACTGTTCAAAATCTTTGGGATGCAGCAAAGGCAGTCCTAAGAGGAAAGTATATAGCAATACAAGCCTTTCTCAAGAAACAAGAAAGGTCTCAAGTACACAACCTAACCCTACACCTAAAGGAGCTGGAGAAAGAACAGCAAATAAAGCCTAAACCCAGCAGGAGAAGAGAAATCATAAAGATCAGAGCAGAAATCAATGAAATAGAAACTAAAAGAACAGTAGAACAGATCAACGAAACTAGGAGCTGGTTCTTTGAAAGAATTAACAAGATTGATAAACCCCTGGCCAGACTTATCAAAAAGAGAAGAGAAATGACCCAAATCAACAAAATCGTGAATGAAAGAGGAGAGATCACAACCAACACCAAAGAAATACAAACAATTATAAGAACATATTATGAGCAACTCTATGCCAGCAAATTAGATAACCTGGAAGAGATGGATGCATTCCTAGAGATGTATCAACTACCAAAACTGAACCAGGAAGAAATAGAAAACCTGAACAGACCTATAACCACTAAGGAAATGGAAGCAGTCATCAAAAATCTCCCAAAAAACAAAAGCCCAGGGCCAGATGGCTTCCCAGGGGAATTCTACCAAACATTTCAAGAAGAATTAATACCTATTCTTCTGAAACTGTTCCAAAAAATAGAAATGGAAGGAAAACTTCCAAACTCATTTTATGAGGCCAGCATTACCTTGATCCCAAAACCAGACAAAGACCCCATCAAAAAGGAGAATTACAGACCAATATCCCTGATGAACATGGATGCAAAAATTCTCACCAAAATACTAGCCAATAGGATCCAACAGTACATTAAAAGGATTATTCACCATGACCAAGTGGGATTTATCCCTGGGCTGCAAGGTTGGTTCAACATCCGCAAATCAATCAATGTGATACAGTACATTAACAAAGGAAAGAACAAGAATCATATGATCCTCTCAATAGATGCAGAAAAAGCATTTGACAAAGTACAGCATCCTTTCTTGATCAAAACTCTTCAGAGTATAGGGATAGAGGGTACATACCTCAATATCATAAAAGCCATCTATGAAAAACCTACAGCAAATATTATTCTCAATGGGGAAAAACTGAGAGCTTTCCCCCTAAGGTCAGGAACGCGGCAGGGATGTCCACTATCACCACTGCTATTCAACATAGTATTGGAAGTCCTAGCCACAGCAATCAGACAACAAAAAGAAATCAAAGGCATCCAAATTGGAAAAGAAGAAGTCAAACTCTCACTCTTTGCAGATGATATGATACTTTATGTGGAAAACCCAAAAGACTCCACCCCAAAACTGCTAGAACTCATACAGGAATTCAGTCAAGTGGCAGGATATAAAATCAATGCACAGAAGTCAGTGGCATTCCTATACACCAACAACAAGACAGAAGAAAGAGAAATTAAGGAGTCGATCCCATTTACAATTGCACCCAAAACCATAAGATACCTAGGAATAAATCTAACCAAAGAGACAAAGGATCTGTACTCAGAAAACTATAAAATACTCATGAAAGAAATGGAGGAAGACACAAAGAAATGGAAAAACGTTCCATGCTCATGGATTGGAAGAACAAATATTGTGAAGATGTCAATGCTACATAGAGCAATCTACACATTCAATGCAATCCCCATCAAAATACCATCCACTTTTTTCAAAGAAATGGAACAAATAATCCTAAAATTTGTATGGAACCAGAAAAGACCCCGCATAGCCAGAGGAATATTGAAAAAGAAAAGCAAAGCCGGTGGCATCACAATTCCGGACTTCAAGCTCTATTACAAAGCTGTCATCATCAAGACAGCATGGTACTGGCACAAAAACAGACACATAGATCAATGGAACAGAATAGAGAGCCCAGAAATGGACCCTCAACTCTATGGTCAACTAATCTTCGACAAAGCAGGAAAGAATTTCCAATGGAACAAAGACAGTCTCTTCAACAAATGGTGTTGGGAAAATTGGACAGCCACATGCAGAAGAATGAAACTGGACCACTTCCTTACACCACACACAAAAATAGACTCCAAATGGTTGAAAGACCTCAATGTGAGACAGGAGTCCATCAAAATCCTAAAGGAGAACACAGGCAGCAACCTCTTTGACCTCAGCCGAAGCAACTTCTTCCTAGAAACATCGCCAAAGGCAAGGGAAGCAAGGGCAAAAATGAACTATTGGGACTTCATCAAGATAAAAAGCTTTTGCAAAGCAAAGGAAACAGTTAACAAAACCAAAAGACAACCGACAGAATGGGAGAAGATATTTGCAAATGACATATCAGATAAAGGGCTAGTATCCAAAATCTATAAAGAACTCATCAAACTCAACACCCAAAGAACAAAGAATCCAATCAAGAAATGGGCAGAAGACATGAACAGACATTTTTCCAAAGAAGACATCCAAATGGCCAACAGACACATGAAAAAGTGCTCAATATCGCTCGGCATCAGGGAAATCCAAATCAAAACCTCCATGAGATACCACCTCACACCAGTCAGAATGGCTAAAATGGACAAGTCAGGAAACGACAGATGTTGGCGGGGATGCGGAGAAAGGGGAACCCTCCTACACTGTTGGTGGGAATGCAAACTGGTGCAGCCACTCTGGAAAACTGTATGGAGGTTCCTCAAAAAGTTGAAAATAGAGCTACCATATGATCCAGCAATTGCACTACTGGGTATTTACCCCAAAGATACAAAAGTAGGGATCCGAAGGGGTACGTGCACCCCGATGTTTATAGCAGCAATGTCCACAATAGCCAAACTGTGGAAAGAGCCAAGATGTCCATCGACAGATGAATGGATAAAGAAGATGTGGTATATATACACAATGGAATATTATGCAGCCATCAAAAGGAATGAGATCTTGCCATTTGCAACGACGTGGATGGAACTGGAGGGTATTATGTTGAGTGAAATAAGTCAAACAGAGAAAGACATGTATCATATGATCTCACTGATATGAGGAATTCTTAATCGCAGGAAACAAACTGAGTGTTGTTGGAGTGGGGGTTGGGGTGGGAGGGATGGGGGGACTGGGTGATAGACACTGGGGAGGGTATGTGCTCTGGTAAGCGCTGTGAATTGTGCAAGACTGTTGAATCTCAGATCTGTACCTCTGAAACAAATAATGCAATATATGTTAAGGAAAAAAAAAAGAAGAAGAAGAAGGTAGCGGGAGGGGAAGAATGAAGCGGGGGAAATAGGAGGGGTAGACGAACCATGAGAGACGATGGACTCTGAAAAACAAACAGGGTTCTAGAGGGGAGGGGGGTGGGAGGATGGGTTAGCCTGGTGGTGGGTATTGAGGAGGGCACATTCTGCATGGAGCACTGGGTGTTATGCACAAACAATGAATCATGGAACACTTCATCTAAAACTAATGTTGTAATGTATGGGGATTAACATAAGAATAAAAAAATGAAAAAAAAAAAAAAAAAAAAAGAAGAGTGATTTCAAATTTACTCATTGTCATTGAGGAAGAAGTGTTCCCCAGGCCATATCCACTACGACTTATCTATGCCTCATTCACCTTATGATTGACACAGATAGACAAAGCACAAATGTTATGGTTGCATATCTTCAAATACTAACTGGTTAATTATGATGAATGGAAATCTTTCTGAAATACTTTTCCAAAAGCATTAATAATTATGGAATAATTTTTGCATTGTCCTTGTGGCTTAATGACAATCAAACCACCACCTTCTCCTTTCACAGAAAGGATATATATATATATATATATATATATATATATATATATATATATCCTTTATATATATAAAATATTATATTATATATTATAATGTAATATAGTAACATTATAAACATTTTTGAGATATAATTCACACATCGCTCCATTTAAAATGATCCATTTAAAAATGTACACGTCAGTGGTTTTTAGTCTATTCACAAAGTTGTGCAACCTTTTTCAGAATCTATTTCTGAACGTTTCCATACCCTAGTAAGAAGCCCTGTATCGTTAGCAGTCCCTACCACTTATGCCCCCAACTTTCCCATTCTCAGCCCTAAGAACAAATTTTTTATCTAATTTCTTCTTTTTTTAAAGATTTATTTACTTATTTGGCAGAGAGAGAAAGCACAACCAGGGGGAGAGGCAGAGGGAGAGAGAGAGAAGCAGACTCCCTGCTGAGCAGGGAGCCCCCCATGTGGGGCTTGATCCCAGGACCCTGGGATTACAACCTGAGCAGAAGGCAGATGCTTAACAGACTGAGCCACCCAGGTGCCCCAATCTACTTTCTGTCTTTATATTATTGCCTATTCTGGACATTTAATGGAAGTGGAATCAAAACATTCTTTTGTAAGTGACTTACACTCACATTCTCAAGGTGCCTCTGTAATGTCGCATGAATTAGTACTACACTGCTTTTTATTGCCAAATAACATTCCATTGTATGGCTATTTCAAATTTTATGTCTTCATTCATCAGTTGATGGACATTTGAGTTGTCTCCATCTGGGGCTATTCTGAATAATGCTGCTTTGAATGATACGAACAAGTTTTTATATGGGCACATGTTTCCATTTCTCTTGGGTATATGCCTAAGAGTGGGATTTCAGGTCATGTGGTAACTCTTTGTCTTCCCTTTTTAGGAACTTCCAGACTGTTTTCCAAGCATCTGCATCATTTTACATTCTCAGCAGCAGTGTAGGAGAATTCCAATTTCAACACTGTCTTTTAAAGAAGAAAAAAAAATGGAGATGCTGCAGGTGTATTCACTCCTGTAAATGAGGCAAGCTTTTTCTACTTGCAATGAGAGAAGATACTGGAATTCTCTCGGTTCATCAAGAAAACGATTGCACCATTCTAAAGTTCCTAGATTGCTATCAGGGAGCAGTTTAGATCCTAAAACAATCTGGCTCAGATGCAGGAAAAAACCAATGCTTTCACCTGTTTTCATTTGTGATTTAATTTTAACTTCTATTCAGCAGCTTTGGTTAAATAAGGACATGAGAACTATTTTTATGTGGATAACAATTAACATCTGAGTTTGCATAATGGTAAAAACATCAAGCTACTCATCAGAAGATGGACTTCCCTTTGAAGTTAAAACTAGCAAAAAAAAAAAAATTGAGTCTTCATGCATAAAGTATCACTACCCATAGTATCCAATTCCTAGTGGGTCCTGTGCCACTTTGAAAAGGAGCTCAATCAAGTGTCAGTAATGATTTTTACATCCTTTAAAAAGGGGAATCAAATATAGCATCCTAAGTGCCAAGACATTAGAATTCAATATAAAAGATATCTGGGTATTGTATAAATGGTTATGAAAATTACAAGTTCATTTATCATAAAAGATTACCTGTTCATGAGTCCTAATGAGAGATCCCATTTGGTGAGCATTTGGCTAATAACTCAGCAGCTGTGGAGCATTATAACTTAATCTAATTATTTCCAAAGAGGTGTGATCTATCTGCTACAAACAAAAACACATGCAGAGAAAAAAAAATAGGTCTCTATGTTTCGAACTATTCCAAATGAACCACAGAATGCAGAAAAACAATATTTACCTATGAACCACCTGTATTCCCAGTGTAATACTAAGTCCACATCATCAGTGACAAAGCATCCTGGAGGACAGAAGCAATTATACAGATAATTAAAGGAAAGCAATCACTTGTGCCCCCCTTTTTCTCCTCTTTATTCCCCCAATTACCAGAAAATTAACATGAAGTATTTTTTCTTTTAAAAAGTGAACTATATGAGTAATTGTTTTAATATCCTGCTTGATCAAGTGAGGATTCAATTTTGAGGATTTGTTTACTACCCAAAATGGTTAATTTAAGGATTGATGAAGCGCCATCCTGCCATGTGTAGAAAATTATATCAAGAGTGTCTCCCTTCGTGGAAATCATCTGAGCTGGGAGATAAGACCCTGCTAACACTGAATGCTTGTTTATTGATTGTGTCCTGGATCAAAAATAAAAGCTATGAAAACCAGTTTGGGGACAATTGGAACAATTTGAAGATGGATTGTATAGTAGATGATATGATGGCAGTATTTTTCAATATTCTTGAATAAAGTCATGATATTGTGATTATGTCTTTGGAGAGGTGTGCTGAAATATCACCAGGGCAAAGAGTCAGGATACCTACAACTTATTTCCAAATGGTTCAGCCAAAAGAGTCTGAATATAAAGCAAATGCAATAAAATGATGATGACAGGGAATCTAGGTCAAGAAAAATAGGTGTTGCTTCTTTCCATTCTTTGCAGGTCTCTAATTTTTCAAAATAAAATATAATTTGGGGAAGAGATGGAAAGAAGACACCTTGCTGCCTATGATAAAACTAAATCCTTTAAATATTGACTTAAATGCTACTGTGTGTGTGTGTGTGTGTGTGTTATCTTCTCATCTGCCCCACTGTGAACTGTCCCTCTCTGAGTTACTGTAACACTTTCTGGCTATCCACTGAATTAGCAATTAGTCATGTTTTGTTCTCAATAAACATCTGTTAATTCAATTGATTGATGTAGGTTTAAAGCTCAATCAGTCTCTAACAGATTTTGTAAGAGCTGATAATAACAACAATATGACAATGACAGCTGGTATTTATCATATGCTCATTGTGCGCCTGGCATAGGGCTAAATATTTCACAGAAAGCACATCACATTATCTCACTTAGTTTTGATGCAGAATCCTGGACTGACAGTGAATGCAACAAAACCCTGATTTACTTTAGTCGAGCAGTTCTCAGCACGCCACGGTATTAAAAAAGAATGAAAACCAGGATGCTTTATTTCCTGTGGTCTCACACAACTGGGAGATGTTTAATGGAGTTTGTATAGCTTTAAAACTCAAGGAAGAAGACATTGCCAGAGCAAAATTACCAAGGAACAATTTGCAACGGCCAAGGTCGTGGCTCTCTTGGTAGATGTTGATTTCACTTTCAGGGCCAGCCGCCGTGGAAGAACCCTGAGGCAGGCAACACGGGAATCCATCAGGGTGCTGGGCCAGAAGCTCTGTAGATCCTGAATTTGCCCAGGAACCCGCTGATGCTTTTTCAAAATGGCCCTGTCGACGGGTAAGATTAATTACCAGAAAGAAGCCCGGGGTCTATTTCCAAGATGGAAGGTTGTCTTTTCCAACTGCATAGAGCTGCTTAAATGATATCCCATGGCTTTTATATTAGGTGTCCTTGACTCATGACATTGAGTGAAGAATCCTTTAGGTGCCACTTTGTGCATAAAACTGTGGGAAGTCTGTGTAGACCATTACACACGTAACCACTGGCAAGACAATTTCTCAACAGCCGCACAGAGGCTAACCTAGGGCGGGACACTTTTGTTAAGAAAATCATTGGAATGAATGCTACAGATATGGGAAGTCATGGACACATTAAAAAAAGGGGGGGATAAATCCTCAGTATCTTTTCTGTATGATGTTATCTTTGGGTAATTAAATGAGTAATAGTAATTAAAACAAGTGATAATTTTCTATTAGTAAATTATAATGACGTACCGTTGAATGATCTAACTCCTGGAAGAGACAATGTGTTTATTTGTATTTCTGAATGATTAACTCTAATCAGTGAAGTTTATGTAAATGACTGTGCATAAAAAAAAGAGTAAAAGGTATTTTCATGGAGAACTCCTTTTTTGTTTTATAAAATTAATTTAGTAACCCAGATGGCCCTTAATTTAAAAGAAAAAAAATGGAACCAAATACATTGGGCCACTTTGGCTTTTGGCCCTTTGTTTTTCTCCCGCAGTGACATCAGTCTACATAGGACAAAATAAATTGGGGAGAGCAAATAGAAGATGTGAGTATCCTTGTCTTCAGTTAGTCCAACAGCAGATTTATGAGCGGGGAGCCAGAATGCTGGCACATTCACCTGGCTGGAAACTGCTGTGGAGTTTAGCTTTGTTCAGCTAACATCATCTCATTCTATTTGCCCCACTGGCCTTTTTTAGCGCCTCAAACTTGGCCAAGTTATTTCTCATGCTACAACCTCTGCTGGCAACTCCTTCTGCCTGGAATGATTGTAACTCCAGTCTTGACATAGATGGGTCCTTCTCATCCTTTGGGTCTTGACTTCAGTATCGCCTTCTCAGGGAGGTCTTTCCTAAACCTTCACCCACCTAAAATCCTCCTCAGATGGGGTGTCTGCCTTCCGCTTGATCTCCTGGGATCGAGCCCCACATGGGGCTCCCTGCTCCGCGGGGAGTCCGCTTCTGCTTCTCCCTCTATGCTCTCGAAGAAGAAGAAAGAAGAAGGAAGAAGAAGGAAGAAGGAAGAAGGAAGAAGAAGGAAGAAGAAGGAAGAAGGAAGAAGAAGGAAGAAGAAGGAAGAAGAAGGAAGAAGAAGGAAGAAGGAAGAAGGAAGAAGAAGGAAGAAGAAGGAAGAAGAAGGAAGAAGAAGGAAGAAGAAGAAGAAGAAGAAGAAGAAGAAGAAGAAGAAGAAGAAGAAGAAGAAGAAGAAGGAAGAAGAAGAAGGAAGAAGAAGAAGGAAGAAGGAAGAAGAAGAAGGAAGAAGAAGGAAGAAGAAGGAAGAAGAAGGAAGAGGAAGAAGAAGAAGAAGAAGAAGAAGAAGAAGAAGAAGAAGAAGAAGAAGAAGAAGAAGAAGAAGAAGAAACAAAATCTTTAAAAATAAAATCCTCCTCGGGCATGCCTTTTATTTTCTATCCTCAAATGCTGTTTGCTTCCTTCACAGCACTTACCACAACTTTAAAAATACATTTTGTGTTTTGCTTATTTGTCGATCGCCTTTTTTCCCCACCATTCTGTATGGCCTCTGGAAGGCGGGACCCGGGCCGTCTTTGTTTACTGTTGTATCTCCAGCGTACGACAGAGAATGTGGCAGCTGGTGAGTAGGCAATGGATTCTGGCTAAATACATGAGTGGACGGATTCCTAGACATTCATCTCTAACTTGGCCTGAACGAGGAAAGAGGACTAAATCATTTAGACTTGGCCAAATTCCTCTTTGACCAGCATATGAGGGTTGGCTAGGCCACAGTACAAAATAGATACAAACCTATTTCGGCTTAACACAAGTCTGCTTCTCAGTCATGAAGCAGTAGGAGACGGTTCTAAGTCGATAGAGGTGGGTGCAGAGGGCCTGAGCGGCGGACCGCAGCTCTGCCGTCCCAGAGCTTCCAAGCTCACAGTGCGGGTGGACAGGCCAATCAGCCAGAAGGAAAAGAGCACCAGGGAGCGCACATGGAGGTTCTCAGGGGCTCAGCCTGTCAGTGGTACGCGTCATTTCCGCCTGGAAGACACAGTCACGTGTCTACCCAGCTGCAAGGAATGCTGGGAAATATAATCTCATTGCTTCTTGAAGACTTTGAATCAGGGAAAGGAAAATGTTTTCTTTTTTCATGCATCCAACAAGCGCCTGTTAGAGGTCTGGGTTTACAAACATGAACAGACCCCGCAGAGACCAGCAGGAAAATATATATGTAAATAACTAACAGCAATGTGCTAGGAGCCATGCTATAATAAAGATATCTATGAGTGCCATGTAAGAACACAAGAGGAATAAGGGAAGACCTCAGAGAGCTGTTGAAATTTGAAACATGAACATAGTTTGCCAGGTGAAATAGGATTTAATGATGTTAAATGTTAAATGTAGCAGTGTAGCATTTTAAAATCCAATGTTACTGGAGTGAATTTATCATTATATTTCAAATAAATATATCAGTACAAAGTAAATGTTAGAACTTTGGCTATTTATCTGAATATATTTTAATAAGTGGTGTTATCCATTACAGAGAATGAGATCTGAAAGGCATGAAATACAGTGTTGCAGAAAAATGGAATCCACTGGGCAAGGCCAAGACTTACTAAAATTTTAATAGTAAAAATTCAAATTATTGTATTTGATAAAAATCCGATTTTTGCTTTTATCCCAGAAGCTCATTCTGTTAAGGCTGATATTTGCCTTTGGCCTCAGCATTAGCTAAATGTGGATTTTAACACATGATCATTGGTCATTCAGGTAAAATATATTCTGTGAAATCCTAAGCAATTATTCACATATCCTTTTTATTTAAATGATTTACTACTATAATACATTCAGAAAACAGCTTAATTGTAATATAGACCTATCTCATTCTTTGTGACATTGGGTTTCATGACACTGACATCGTCTAGTTTATTTACCCTCCTAGCAATGGAAATCTAAGTTGTCTCTAGGTTTTTATTTTTTGCAAATAATGCTTAGTAAACATGGTTTTTCACTTATCTGTGTGTACTTTTGCCAGTGTATGAGTGACATACTGTCCTAGAGATGGAATTGCTTTTTCTCTGTGTCCACTTTAAACTGCATTGATAGAAAATGCCAACAACAATACAAAAAATAGATTGAGGAACCTTTCCTTCATATCCTTGAGTAGCTCATAATAGTTTTTGTTTAAAAAAAAATGTATTAATACCTGCATCATGGCTAAAATGATATTAAAAATTTTAGAAGAACTAGCTAAAGAAAAAAATGTATGTGTATATATGTATATATACACACGCACACATATATATACACATATATGTATATATTTATACATATATATAAACGTTTTAAATTCAATCACATTTAAAATAATTTTAACTGTTGTTAATGAAGGCAAATCAGTCAACATTAATATCTTTAATATCCTTTCCCTCTGTCATTTTACTTGTTACTGTCTACGAAGACGCATGGAAAAAAACCAAAACACAACACAACAAAACACCTCACTAAGGCCTGGTATCCAGGGACTCTTATGCCCTCTTTCTAACTGGCATCCACCAGATGTCTCCCCTCCTCCACTAAGGTGTGCTTTTCAGGAAGCTATTGCTTTGGGAAGCAGGTATTAGTAGAGTAAAACTTAAAATATTTCCTCATAGGATTTGTTTTCTTTTTAAGGGCACAACTCATCTCTTTAAAAATAAATATGAGATACTTCTTTTAGAACTGGTACCTAACATGAGTCAAAATGGCTTGATACTGGGGCGCCTGGGTGGCACAGTTGGTTAAGCGACTGCCTTCAGCTCAGGTCATGATCCTGGAGTCCCGGGATCGAGTCCCACATCGGGCTCCCTGCTCAGCGGGGAGTCTGCTTCTCCCTCTGACCCTCCCCCCTCTCATGCTCTCTGTCTCTCATTCTCTCTCTTGCAAATAAATAAAAAATCTTAAAAAAAAAAATTAAAAAAAAATGGCTGGATATAATAGCACTTCCTCCATTTGGGGGGTGGGGTGGGAAGACAGGACTGTATCCATAATGGAAAAATACTTCCCCCCTCAGGAAAACATCATTATATATGGGGGAGTATGTACCTTAATAACATAAAACTGATTTACTTAAGAGAATCTACCAACTGAACTGATTTGTTCTGGTGTATTAAGGATACATACCCCTTTATCACTGAAATGCATTTAATCCTATTTATATTTTTATGAGAGCCCTTTTTAATACTGTCAAAGTTTCTTTTTAAAAGTGAGCTTTTCCCAGTATAGCTAAATTATACAAATATTAAATGTTCACTCATAATAAAATCCTAACAAACTGAAATCAACAATACATTAAAAAAAATCATTCACCACGATCAAGTGGGATTTCTTTCATGGTTGCAAGAGTGGTTCAGTATTTGCAAATCAATGTGATACATCACATTAATAAGAGAAAGGATGAAAATTGTATGATCATTTCAATAGATGTAGAAAAAGCATTTGACAAAGTACAACATCCATTCATGATTAAAAAAAAAAAAACCCTCAACAAAGTAGGTTTAGAGGGAACATACACCAACATAATAAAGGCCATATATGAAAAACCCACAGCTAACATCATCCTCATGGGAAAAAATTGAGAGCTTTTCCCCTGAGGTCAGGAACAAGACAAGAATGTCACTCTAGCCACTTTTATTCAACACAGTACTGGAAGTTCTGGCCACAGAAATCAGACAACAAAAAGAAATAAAAGGCATCCAAATGGGTAAGGAAGAAGTAAAACTGTCACTATCAAAAAACTGCTAGAACTGGGGTGCCTGGGTGGCTCAGTCATTAAGCATGTGCCTTCGGTGCAGGTCATGGTCCCAGGGTCCTGGGATTGAGCCCCGCATGGGGCTCTCTGCTCTGCAGGAAGCCTGCTTCCCCCTCTCCCACTCCCCCTGCTTGTGTTCCCTTTCTCGCTGTCTCTCTCTCAAATAAATAAATAAAATAAAATAAAATAACTGCTAGAACTGATAAATTCAGTAAAGTCACAGGATACAAAAATCAATGTACAGAAATCTGTTGCATGTCTAAATACCAAGAATAAAGCAGCAGCGGAAGAAATTAAGAAAACAATCCTATGTACAACTGCACCAAAAATAATAAGATATCTAGGAATAAATCTAACCAAAGAGGTAAAAAGATCTGTACTCTGAAAACTATAAAATGCTGATGAAGGAAATTGAAGAGGACACAGAGAAATGGTACTCCTATTTTCCAAAGTATTATTCCCTTTAATCTTCATGGCAACTCTTCAAGCTGATTTGGAACTTAGACACAGGTTAAGAAACTTGCCTGCCACATACATTCAGGCACACCTGACATGAGCCCCGAACACAGAACTCAGACCTTCCCCTACATTCAGCCAACTTTTCCAGATGTACCACCTCTGTCTTTTAGTACTTCCAAGTTCCTAAACTTCTAACCCTTCAAAAATAAAGGTAACTGAACATTATCCTATAAAATCTATCAAAATAAATCCTAATGGATTAAAGATTGTAGTAAAAAAAAAAAGTCATATTAAAAGAGAAACTACACTTGAGGAGAGGGGGGAAAGATGGCAGAGGAGTAGGGGACCCTATTCCAACCGGTCCCCAGAATTGAGCTGGATATCTACCAGACCACTCTGAGCATGCATGAAATCAGCCTGAGATGTAAGAAGATAGATCTGGATCTCTACAAACAGAATATCGCGCATGGTTGGTTTCGAGGTATGAAGCGGGGACCCATGATTCCATGGGCAGATACCGGAGGATAAACAGCAGCGGGAGGGAGCCATGGGGATCCTACACTGCTGGTGAGTGACAGCCTCGCGTGCTGGGGATGGGGCACAGACTTGCAAACCAGTAGTGTCAGGGAAAGGACTTTAGGGTGGCCCCCTGGATGGAAACCCAGAGCAGCGGGGTTGCATGTGCGAACTGGGAGCAGCTGGTGGTTTTAGAAGCACGAAGGGTAGAGACATGCCCCAACCTGGAGGCAGGACTGGGAGCGCTGCAGAGGGGTGCACAACCCAGGACGCTGCAGTTTATAGCAGCACAGACAGAAAGGAGATAGTGTGGCCTGGAGAGCTCACTGAAGAACAGACAGCAATCTCTCTGCTCTGAGGCAGAGGGTTGGAAATGGTCTCTTCTGCTCTGACTCTTGGAAGAGATGCAGAAAGCAGCCAGGGAAAGCTGCCAGAGAAAAAAAGTCCCCCCAAAATGGTTCCCATTGAGCCCATCCCCCGCCACAGGGGGGGCAGGGCAACTCTGCCCAAACAGGGTTGCCTGAGTAACAGCGTGGCAGGCCCCTCCCCCAGAAGACAGGCTGGGAAAACAAGAGGCCAGCAACCCTAAGGTCCCTAGAAACAGGTGCATCTTGCTTGGGTTCTGGTCAATAATTTGGACTCTATATATTCCCTCAACCACCCCTCAACAGAATGACTAGGAGGAGGAACCCCCAAAATAGGAAAGACTCAGAGATTATGACTTATGCCGCAGATTTACAAATGGATGCAGATATAACCAAGATGTCGGAGATGGAATTCAGGCTAGCAATTGTGAAGACAATAGCTAGAATGGAGAAATCAATTAATGGCAACATAGACTCTCTAAGGGCAGAAATGAAAGCTGAATTGGCAGAACTTAAAAATGCTATCAGTGAGATCCAATCTAATCTAGATAATCTAACAGCTAGGGTAAGTGAGGCAAAAGAATGAATTAGTGACCTGGAAGACAATTTAATAGATAAAAAGGGAAAAGAGGAGGCCAGGGAAAAACAACTCAGAATCCATGAAAATAGAATCAGAGAAATTAGTGACACCATGAAACGTTCCAATGTCAGAATTATTGGAATCCCGGAGGGAGTGGAGAGAGAGAGAGAGGACTAGAAGATATACTTGAGCAAATCATAGCTGAGAACTTCCCTAATCTGGGGAATGAAACAAACATTCCTGTCCTGGAGGCAGAGAGGACCCCTCCTGAGCTCAAGGAAAACAGGCCAACACCCTGGCATGTAATAGTAAAACTCGCAAATCTTAGAACCGCGGAAACCATCTTAAGGGCAGTTAGGGGGAAGAGATTCCTTACATACAGAGGGAGGAACATCAGAATAACGTCAGACTTATCCACAGAGACCTGGCAAGCCAGAAACGCCTTGCAAGACATATTCAGGATACTAAACGAGAAGAACATGCAGCCAAGAATACTTTATCCAGCAAGGCTGTCATTTAGAATGGATGGAGAGATGCAGAGCTTCCAAGACCGGCAGAAACTGAAAGAAGATGTGACCACTAAGCTGGCCCTGTAAGAAATATTAAAGGGGGGTTCTATAAAAGGAGAAGGACCCCAAGAGTGATCTACAACAGAAATTTACAGGGACAATCTAAAAACAAGGTCTTCACAGGCAACATGATGACAATAAATTCATATCTTTCAATAATCACTCTCAATGTGAACAGCCTAAATTCTCCCATAAAATGGCCCAGGGTTGCAGATTGGATAAAAAGACAGGACCCATCCATATGCTGTCTACAAGAGACTCATTTTGAACCTAAAGATACATCCAGACTGAAAGTGAAAGGATGGAGATCCATCTTCCATGCCAGCGGACCTCAAAAGAAAGCTGGGGTAGCAATTCTTATATCAGACAAATTAGGTTTTAAGCTAAAGACTGTAGTTAGAGACACAAAAGGACACTATATCATTCTTTTTTTTTTTTTTAAAGATTTTATTTATTTATTTGACAGAGAGAGGCACAGTGAGAGAGGCAACACAAGCAGGGGGAGTGAGAGAGGGAGAAGCAGGCTTCCCGCAGAGCAGGGAGCCCGATGCGGGGCTCAATCCCAGGACCCTGGGATCATGACCTGAGTCGAAGGCAGACGCTTAACGGCTGAGACACCCAGGCGCCCGACACTATATCATTCTTAAAGGGTCTATCCAACAAGAAGATCTAATATTGTAAATATCTATGCCCCCAACATGGGAGCAGCCATCTACATAAGCCAACTGTTAACCAAAATAAAGAGTCATATTGATAACAATACGTTAATTGTAGTAGACCTCAATACTCCACTCTCAGCAATAGACAGATCATCTAAGCAGAAAATCAACAAAGAAACAAGGGCTTTGAATGACACACTGGACCAGAAGGACCTCATAGATATATACAGAACATTCCACCTTAAAACAACAATACTCATTCTTCTCGAGCATACATGGAACTTTCTCCAGAACAGACCACATACTGGGTCACAAACCAGGTCTCAACCGACACCAAAAGATTGAGATTATTCCCTGCATATTCTCAGGCCATAATGCTTTAAAACTGGAACTCAATCACAAGAAAAAATTTGGCAGAAATTCAAACACTTGGAAGCTAAAGACCACTCTGCTCAAGAATGTTTGGCTCAACCAGGAAATCAAAGAAGAACTTAAACAATTCACAGAAACCAATGAGAATGAAAACACATAGGTCCAAAACCTATGGGATACTGCAAAGGCGGTCCTAAGGGGGAAATACATAGCCATCCAAGCCTCACTCAAAAAAATAGAAAAATCCCAAATTCACCAACTAACTCTACACCTTAAAGAACCAGAGAAAAAGCAACAAACGATGCCTAAGCCATGCATTAGAAGAGAAATAATTAAGATTAGAGCAGAGATCAATGAATTAGAAACCAGAAACACAGTAGATCAGATCAACGAAACTAGAAGCTGATTCTTTGAAAGAATTAATAAGATCAGTAAACCACTGGCCAGACTCATCCAAAAGAAAAGAGAAAGGACCCAAATTAATAAAATTATGAATGAAAGGGGAGAAATCACGGCTAACACCAAGGAAATAGAAACAATTATGAGAAATTATTATCAACAACTATATGCCAATAAACTGAGCAATCTGGATGAAATGGAGGCCTTCCTGGAAACCTATAAGCTGCCAAGACTGAAACAGGAAGAAACTGACAACCCAAATAGGCCAATAACCAGTAATGAGATTGAAGCAGTGATCAAAAACCTCCCAAAAAACAACAGTCCAGGGCCTGATGGATTCCCTGGGGAATTCTACCAAACATTCAAAGAAGAAATAAAACCTGTTCTACTGAAGCTGTTTCAAAAAATAGAAACCGAAGCTTCCAGACTCATTCTATGAGGACAGCATTACCTTAATCCCCAAACCAGGCAAAGACCCCATCAAAAAGGAGAATTTCAGACTGATATCCCTGATGAATATGGACTACAAAATCCTCAACAAAATCCTAGCTAATAGGATCCAACAATACATTAAGAGGATCATCCACCACGACCAAGTGGGATTTATCCCCGGGATGCAAGGGTGGTTCAACATTCGCAAATCAATCAATGTGATAGAACACATTAATAAGAGGAGGGAGAAGAACCATATGGTCCTCTCAATTGATACAGAAAGAGCATTTGACAAAATACATCATCCTTTCCTGATTAAAACTCTTCAGAGTATAGGGATAGAGGGAACATTTCTCAAGTTCATAAAATCCATCTATGAAAAACCCACAGCAAATATCACCCTCAATGGGGAAAAGCTGAGAGCCTTTCCCTTAAGATCAGGAACATGTCAAGGATGCCCACTCTCACCACTATTGTTCAACATAGTACTAGAAGTCCTAGCAACAGCAATCAGACAACAAAAAGAAATAAAAGATATTCAGATTGGCAAAGAAGAAGTCAAACTCTCTCTTTTTGCAGATGACATGATACTTTATGTGCAAAACCCAAAAGACTCCACCGCCAAATTACTAGAACTCATACAACAATTCAGTAATGTGGCAGCATACAAAATCAATGCACAGAAATCAGTTGCTTTCTTATACAGTAACAATGCAACTGTAGAAAGAGAAATTAGAGAAATGATTCCATTTACTATAGCACCAAAAACCATAAGATACCTCGGAATAAACCTAATCAAAGAGGTAAAGGATCTACACTCTAGGAACTATAGAACACTCATGAAAGAAATTGAAGAAGACACAAAAAGATGGAAAAACATTCCATGCTCATGGATCAGAAGAATAAACATTGTTAAAATGTCTATGCTACCCAGAGCAATCTATACCTCCAATGTCATCCCGATCAATATTCCAATGACATTTTTCAAAGTGCTGGAACAGACAATCCTAAAATTTGTATGGAATCAGAAAAGACCCTGAATCGCCAAGGAAATGTTGAAAAAGAAAAACAAAGCTGGGGGCATCACGTTACCTGATTTCAAGCTATATTACAAAGCAGTGATCACCAAGACGGCATGGTACTGGCACAAAAACAGACATATAGACCAACGGAACAGAATAGAGAGCCCAGATATGGACCCTCAACTCTATGGTCAAATAATCTTCGACAAAGCAGGAAAAAATATGCAATGGAAAAAAGACAGTCTCTTCAATAAATGGTGCTGGGAAAATTGGACAGCCACATGCAGAAGAATGAAACTCGACCATTCTCTAACACCATACACAAAGATAAACTCAAAATGGATGAAAGACCTCAGTGTGAGACAGGAATCCATCAAAATCCTAGAGGAGAACATAGGCAGTAACCTCTTTGACATCGCCCACAGCAACTTCTTTCAAGATACGTCTCCAAAAGCTAGTGAAACAAAAGCAAAAATGAACTTTTGGGACTTCATCAAGATAAAAAGCTTCTGCACAGCAAAGGAAACAGTCAACAAAACAAAGAGGCAACCCACAGAGTGGGAGAAGATATTTGCAAATGACACTACAGATAAAGGGCTGGTATCCAAGATCTATAAAGAACTTCTCAATCTCAACACCCAAAAAACAAATAATCAAGTCAAAAAGTGGGCAGAAGACATGAACAGACACTTCTCTGAAGATGACTTATGAATGGCTAACAGACACATGAAAAAATGTTCATCATCATTAGCCATCAGGGAAATTCAAACAAAACCACATTGAGATACAACCTTATACCAGTTAGGATGGCAAAAGTTGACAGGGCAAGAAACAACAAATGTTGGAGAGGTTGTGGAGAAAGGGGAACCCTCTTACATTGTTGGTGGGAATGCAAGTTGGTACAGCCACTTTGGAAAACAGTGTGGAGTTTCCTCAAAAATTTAAAAATAGAGCTACCCTATGATCCAGCAATTGCACTCCTGGGTATTTACCCCAAAGACACAGATGTAGTGAAAAGAAGGGCCATATGCACCCCAATGTTCATAGCAGCAATGTCCGCAATAGCCAAACTGTGGAAAGAGCCGAGATGCCCTTCAACAGATGAATGGATAAAGATGGGGCCATATATACAATGGAATATTACTCAGCCATTAGAAAGGATGAATTCCCAACTTTTACATCAACATGGATGGGACTGGAGGAGATTATGCTAAGTGAAATAAGTCAAGCAGAGAAAGTCAATTATGATATGGTTTCACTTATTTATGGAACATAAGGAATAGCATGGAGGATATTAGGAGAAGGAAGGGAAAAATGAAGGGGGGGAAATCAGAGGGAGAGATGAACCATGAGAGACTATGGACTCTGAGAAACAAACAGGATTCTAGAGGGGAGGAGGGAGGGGGTATTGGTTAGCCCAGTGATTGGTATTAAGGAGGGCACGTACTGCATGGAGCACTGGGTGTTATACGAAAACAATGGATCGTGGATCACCACATCAAAAACTAATGATGTATTTGACAGATGAATGGATAAAGAAGATGTGGTATATATATACAATGGAATATTATGCAGCCATCAAAAGGAATGAGATCTTGCCATTTGCAACGACGTGGATGGAACTGGAGGGTATTCATGTTGAGTGAAATAAGTCAAACAGAGAAAGACATGTATCATATGATCTCACTGATATGAGGAATTCTTAATCGCAGGAAACAAACTGATTGTTGTTGGAGTAGGGGGTGGGGTGGGAGGGATCGGGTGACTGGGTGATAGACACTGGGGAGGGTATGTGCTCTGGTAAGCGCTGTGAATTGTGCAAGACTGTTGAATCTCAGATCTGTACCTCTGAAACAAATAATGCAATATATGTTAAGAAAAAAAAAAGAAGAAGAAGGTAGCAGGAGGGGAAGAATGAAGCGGGGGAAATCGGAGGGGTAGACGAACCATGAGAGACGATGGACTCTGAAAAACAAACAGGGTTCTAGAGGGGAGGGGGGTGGGAGGATGGGTTAGCCTGGTGGTGGGTATTGAGGAGGGCACATTCTGCATGGAGCACTGGGTGTTATGCACAAACAATGAATCATGGAACACTTCATCTAAAACTAATGATGTAATGTATGGGGATTAACATAAGAATAAAAAAAAAACTAATGATGTATTGTATGGTGACTAACATAACATAATAAAATTAAATTTAAAAGAAAAGAAACTACATTTGAATATTCATATAATCTTTAGTGTTGGAGAAAAACTTTAGAGGCATAGCGCTAACAGAAAAATAAAGATAGGACAATCTACAGATAAGAACAGTTTTATACTTGGGAATTTAAATCACCACAACTAAATCAAAATACAAATTATAATGTGAGGAAATATTTGCAACATATGTGACAGGCAAATAATTTCTCTTTTTAATGTGTAAAAACCACTTGTGAATCGATAAGGTGATGACCCCATTAAAAATGGGCAAAAGACATGAATAGGTCAATTCCATTAAAAATACATCTGATGAGAAAACACAAAATAGCACAGACTGAAAGATGTCTAATCTCACCAGTAATGAAATCAGAACACTTACACAATTGATGTTTAACTGATCTATCAGTTTGGTCAAGACTGAAAACAATACTTTTCCATTTGGCAATGGTGCAAAGAAACTACACTCTCATACTTCTGGTGGGAAAGAATTTGTATAACTTTCCTGAAGAACAATTAAGTAAAATGTTTTAAGAGTTTTAAAAATGTACACTTTGGCCCAGAAATTGTAGATACAGAGACCTATCTTAAGATAAAGTATACTATCTTATACTAAAAATTATTCCCGTGTTTACAGATGTTTATTGCAGAATATATATTTTTAAATATCATAAAAATAGAAATCAACCTAAATGTCTGACTTTAGGGAACTGGTTAAACTATAATGAATTCATACAGTAAAATATTTTAAAGCCATTTAAAAATACTACATTGTAGGATAATACTGTTTTTGACCTGGGTAGATTTTAGGATACATTGCTAACTGAGTAAAAAGAATCATTCTCAATAAGGGAGGTACGTTATTATATACTTTGGAAGGAAATCATGATACCTCTGCACATACACACAGAAGTCTAAAAAACGCTACACCAAACTGTTTCTGGTGCTTGCCACTCTATATTGATAATGTGAATAAATTTTTTACCTTTTCCTATCTTCCAAATAGTTTGCTTTGAGCAAATTTCATGTTACTAATTTAAAAAATACTATTAAAATATAGAAGCACTAAGCAAAACATACACTTGAACTGATTTATGTTAAATTCAACTAACTTCAGCCTGAGGCTGATCAGAACTACTTTGGAGCTTACAGAAGTATTTAGATGAGTTAAGATTTCCTCTTCTTTCCAGTGGGGCAGAATAGTATCTCCAGGGGAAGGACTCTGCTCTCTACTTTCTTTATCCCCTTTAGAGACGTGTCTTTCACAGGGTAATGAGTAGGACTTTTGTTTCCACAAATAGAGGGTTGGGCTGGAATGTCTAATGATCCCACTTGTCAGCGGGTCTTAGAGAACAGTTCTTTCGATCTTCACATCAAAATGTCTCCATGAAAGGCTGAGGTAGGATGACTGATGAACTGGCACATTTGAGTTGGAAGCTATTACTTCGTGGGTAAGTTTTCATCTGATCATCTCTGTGGTAATTCAGGACTATTAAACAAATCAATTGAGACATGGAGGTATTACACAATTTAGCAAGAGCCGCTTTCTGTTTCCCAGGAGGCCTGAGGGTCTCTGGTAGCTCGAGGGTGGAGGAAAGGTGGGGCTGGGCAGGAGATGGAGAGTCCTGAAGGGGAGCCTCAGTCTCCTGGAAACTGCTGAGACACTTCCAAGGGAAGCACCACGAGGCAGAAGCCAGCTGGGAGGTCCTCTGTCTTTCAGACTCCATCTTAGAGCCAGAATGGCTGCCTCTTGCCTTCCTTGGTTTCTTCCACCAGATATGGCATTGTCTTCACTGGTTGATTTCAAGCGGTCATAAGTTTTAGTGCTTTCAGGCATCATGCTCTTAATTATAGTGAAATGATTTTAATGTTGGAAGACATCATAAAGCAGCCAATTAACTTTTTTGTCAGTTCTATTCAGAGTGGGGAAAGAAAAGAATGAACATGACCTCACACCCAGACCAAAATCAAAGAGTACAAATTGAGATTTTTCAGGCACAGATATGTATGGTTTTGTTTTTGTTTTTGTTTTGCGAACAGGCTGTGTAAAGTTCTATGGTGGTGACGGTCTTTAACAAATTATACTTTGAGAAGAAGCCAATGATCATGGATAATATATAGCTGGGGAGAGAAAGAAGAAAGGAAAAAGTGAAGTAGCAACCTCCTCCTAACTAGAGCTCACTAACAACAGGGATGAAAGTCAAGTCCAGGAAGAGCCAGTAAGTACTCCAAATTCTCTAGCTTTTGGTTTTGTTTTTATAGATTTGTTATTTCTCAGAAAATCTAGACAAATTTATGGCAACTTGGCCAAATCTTTTTAGTGACACCCTTGATGAATGTTTAGCCACCACACTTCATTACCAAATTTGAAATTCCTGCCGGTCACATTGGAGCATTGGTTTCTATGTTTAGGAAGGCTCAGGCTCCATTTATAATTCTGTGATTTGGTTACCAGTGCTACTCAGCAGGATTATTCTTTTTCTTCAGGTGCTTTTCACAAACAAATGTTACTATTTCACTAAAGACTCTCTGGGAGAGACTTCTGGATTTTGGAAGAATCACTAGCTCTGAAGTGAGTGGAACAGTGTGAGAGGTGTTCACACAGGCTGGAAGCTGGCAGCCTTAAAGAGGGCATTTAACTTTAATACAATCTTCAAAGCTTTCAGCTGTCAACTTAATGCTTATGATGTTTTACATTTTCTCAACATTCTGTCCCAAAATTAATCAATAGTTTTCATCTTCCTTCTTTGGATGATCTTATTTCATCCAAAGGGAGAGGCTGCTCATAGAACACAGATGGTTCCAGCACTATTCTTAAAACTTCTGAGCCAAGCTAAAAACCATTTATTTAGTGACATTCATTTTAAATTTCAGTTCAGTGTTTTCCTCATGGTGAACACTTGGGCAATGTTTCCCATCATCTGTTTAAAATGACACAATCACAAAATTCATAAAAACAACATATCCCTCCATATTGTCTTCTCAAAAAAGCTTTCTTTCATCAGACTTCCTACCACCTTCCTTTTTAACTATGAAGAGTTGCAAAGAAGAAATTTATCAGTGTATTTAGATTTTATTTTTGTTGGTATCATTGACAAATCATGGTCATTGTAGTACCTGTGTTGAGTAACTTTTGAATGTTTGGAATTGACACCATAGAGTTTCCATAGGTTTCATCACTTTTATTTGTACTGGAAAACCAAGAAATTAACTTGACTCACTTAATTGCAGTATCCACTTTACTGTGGTGGCCTGGAGCCAAATCTGTAATATCTCCAAGGTATGCCTGTATTCTACCAAAGAATATTAGTCTATTTAATCTTATAAATTCTATAGATTATACACAACTGTTATTTCCAACTTATAGATGAGGAAACCAAGATTTGGATAAGTTAAGGGCCTTCATGAGTCACAATTTACACCTGGGATTAAAACCCAAGACTGTCCTCACAAAGCCCTTATTGCTAACCACAGTGGATCACAGTCTCATTCTTCTAGAATAAAATGATCCTTCACCTAACATTGAAAAATCAAGTAGTTCTTCATCTGTGAAGGAGAAACAACAACACCAGTCTTTACTGATATGATCTTTTATAGCTGCAAAGTACTTTCAGGCTCATGATGTCAGATTATAAAACAATTTTAGAAATAAGTTTGAATATCCCTATTTCATAGACGAAGAAGCTGATTTCCAATAACTTGAAAAGATTCTCTCAAGGGTACACAAATGGGTAAGTGGCAGAAGCACACTCTCGGTGGTTCCATGTGTGGGTTCTACCACCTGCTGATGCTATTCTAGGCAGAAGATGGTGATGGGCCATGTTTTCTGTGAGATGCGGCCATTTTCTCGAAAGGAATTCTGGTGTGATGAGAACACTTTCCCAGAAGAAAGAGAGACCTGCCGAAGTATTTGAATTTACCTTCCTGCCCTGAGTCAACCCCAGGACGAGACTAATCTAGCCCATTTGTCAAGAGCAATTGGTTTCAATGCATATATGTTATTAAGATATCCTTGAGGAAAGGGACTGTGAGACTCTGAAGTACCATAGAAACTAAAATATACAAAAATATATTTCATCCAGCGAAAGTTTTTTTAAATATTTAAATCTTAATTTTCTGTACTATGGCAGTCCTCCCTGGTTCCCAATAATAAAAAAATAACTAAATTTAGTTTAAGACTACTTTTCACTTTGAGAAGATGTGTGTAATGTAATTCTCTTAATCCAGCTTAGCCAGCTAATAGTGCATTCACTCTGTTCCTCCTGCAGGAGGAAAGGTCATCTCCCACTCACCTCCCCAATCATTGCAGTGTCTTTCCATGTGCACTTTTTAATTCCACCACCCCCTAACCTCTATTCAGCTTTGAGGTACCGACATGAAAATACTGTCTGAGAAGCTTCAACTCCCTTGTGATATTTTTCTTGGTTGAATATCAATATTAGCTCTAATTTTCTGAATACTTATAAATTATTAAAGGAGGAGAATTGGCCAGAAACATGCTAGGTAGCAAGGGAAGAGCATCCTTGACTTAAGAAATCACCATCATCCTCAGATAATGTTTACTGAACATTTGCCAGGGGCCAGGCTAAGTGATTTATATATATTAATCTATGCACTCTTCACAATAGATGTATGAAGTGGGATTTTTAATCTCCACTTCTTAGATGAGAAAACTAGGGCACAGAAAGTTCAGGTAATTTGCCAAAGTTCACATCAAAAGTGAGAGAACTAGGTTTCAAGTCTGGGCTACCTGGTCTTAGAGCATGTAGGCTTCACTCTACATACATATTAGACCCTTCGAGACCTAAAAAAGAAAACCTGTTTCTCAGAGAAAATGAAAAGCAAAATTGGAGATGGAGACAATATAAAAGGAACAGAATTTTCCTTCTGCCAACTGAAAATAAAATACATTAAAATGAGGTAGCCACTAATCAGATGTGAGTTAAACACAACCCACACAGGAAAAACGTCAGAATGTAAGCCAGAAGATGTAAAGTGAAAAAAGTGTTAGGTTAGCGCAGAGCCTGAGATCAGCGTTCACGTCCACCCGGCTTTACCACCGATGCGCTGTCAGGCAAGGTCACCGGGGTTAGAGTCCTTGACGCGGTGCGTGCGCAGAGCCAGCGCCTCAAGCTTTATTCCAGCTGCAGGTCCTCCATCTCAGAAGGGCCATTTGGACTCGATAATCTCCACACTCTCTTCCTGCTTGATGCTTTTAGGGGGCGGTCAGTGCCTGAATACATCACGCGCTTGCTCTGTCGTTTCTCTAAGCCGGGCACAGGGCTGGGTTCCGTGGGGATACCCGAAAGCACGAGGCATGATCCCACTCCTCCCAGGAGGGGCGTTGGTGCTCACCAGTGACAGGGGAGGCTCCTGCAGACCTGAATCCTCAGCTGGTATGGCCGGCACCTGCCGACAGCTCCCTCGCCATTGTAATATGTCACACAGCACATCTGACTCACGATCAGTAGACACTGTTAGAATTTTGCCACTGTCAGAGTGCTTATGGAAGAGTTTTAAAAGGATTAGGAAGTTGGGATAAAATGCTTACTTCTTTCTCCAAAAAATTTTGGAATTAATTGTTATGCCAGAGACTCTGAGCTGTCCCACAATATCCATTCTCTTTGTTTTCCTGATAAACAGAACCATTAATTTTAACTGGCCACACAAACGTCCAGCATAATAAGACATTCTCCAGCCTTCCTTACAGGTAGGTGTGGCTATATGACTAAACTTGGTAATGGGATATAATATAATTGTTGCATGCAACTTCTGAGAAATCTTCTTAGAAGGAAGGATCAATCCTTTCATGCCTCTTCCTTTCTGCTGGTTGGAATACAGACATAATGACTGGAGCTTAAGCAGCCATTTTGAACCATGAAATAGAAGCCAGATGCTGATTATGTGGAGCAATGAGATAAAGGAGTTCAGGTCTCTGAGGACCGTGAAATTACTTTTTCCAACTCTGTACCAGCTACCTTCAGTCTTTTGTCTGTGAAAAAAAAGAAACTTTCTATGTTTCTATGGTTTCTATGATTTTAGCTTTCTTAGGTCCCACATACAAATCATATCATACAGTATTTCACTCTCCCTGGCTTATTTCACTTAGCATAATGCCCACAGCTTCCATTCACGTTATCACAAATGGCAAGATTTCCTTTTGGTGGCTGAATTTTTTTTCACATCTTCTTTATCCATTCATCTGTTGACACTTACGTTGTTTCCATATATTGACTACTGTGAATAATGCTGCAATGAACATGGGAGTACAGATATCTCTTCCAGATCCTGTTTTCATTTGCTTCAAAAGTATAACCAGAAGTGCAATTGCTAGATCATATGATAGTTCTATTTTTAATTCTTTGAGAAACCTCCATACCGTTTTCCATAGTGGCTACACCAATTTACATCCCAACCGGTGCATGTTTTCCCTTTGTGCACATCTTTGCCAACACCTGTCCTCTCATCTTCTTGATCTTGGTCATTCTAACAGGTGTGAGGTGATATCTTATTGTAGTTTTCACTTGCGTATTCCTGATTAGTGATTTTGAGCACATTTTCATGTAGCTCCTAGCCAATTGTACATCTTCTTTGGGAAAAAGTTTATCCTATTCCTCTACCCATTTTTAAATTGGATTGTTTTTTCCTATCAAGTTGTGAGTTCTTTATAGATTTTGGATATTAACGCCTTATCAGATTTTAGGATTTGCAAAGATTTTCTCCCATTCTACAGGTTGCATTTTGTTGATGGTTTCCTGTGCTGTGCTGAAGCTTTTTAGTTTGGTCATGGGATATTATCCTTTTATGATTCAATTTGGTTTGCTAATATTTTGTTGAGAATTTTTGCGCCTACATTCATTAGGGATATGGGCCTATAGTTTTGTTTTCTTGAAGTGTCCTTATCTGGCTTCGGTATCAGGGTAATGCTAGCCTTCTAAAAGGAGTTGGGCATATTCTCTCCTCAATTTTTTGGAACACTTTAAAAAGGATTGACATTAATTTTTTAAATGTTTGGTAGAATTCACCAGTGAAACCATCTGGTCCTGAGCTTTTCTAAAAGTTTAGAAAGTTTTTGATTACAAATTCACTCACCTTACTCACATTGATCGATGTGATTTTCTGTTTATTCTTGACTCAGTCTTGGTAGATTGTAGGTTTCTAGGAAGTTCTCCATTTCCTCTCAGTTATCCAATTTGTTGGCATAGAATTGCTCACAGTAACCTCTTCTGATCTTTTTATATCTGTGGTATCAGTTGTAATATCTCCTTTTCTATTTCTAATGTTATTTGACTCTTTTTTCTTAGTTTGTCTAGCTAACAGTTTGTCAATTTTATTATTATTTTTTCAAATAACCAGCTCTTAGTTTCATTCATCTTTTCTATTATTTTACTGGTCTTGTTTGAAGTAGCTTTACTGAGGTATAATTGACATACAACAAATTGCACATACTTGAATCATTCAATTTTATAAGTTCTAACCCATGAAAACATCACCACAGTCAAGATAATGAACATAGTCACCACCCTCAAAATTTTCCCTATACCCCTTTGTAATTTCTTTACCCCATATGTCCCCACTCCAATTCTTATCCTTAGGCAACCAATGGTCTGTGTTCTATCACTATCAGTTAGTTTAAATTTTCTGGGATTTTCTATTAATGGAATCATAGTATGTACTCTTTCGTTTGCCCACTTTCAGCATAATTACTTTGAGATTTATCATGTGGTATGTATCAATGGTTGATTCATTTTCATTGCTGGGGGGCTTTTCTGTTCTGATCTATGGTATTTCCTTCCTTCTGCTAACTTTGGGCTTAGTTTGTTCTTTTTGTATTTCCTGGAGGTATAAAGTTAGGTTGTTTGAGATCTTTGTTTTCTAAATATGAATTTATTGCTATAAACTGTCCCTCTTAGAATGCCTGCAGAATCCCATAGGTTTTTGTACATTGTGTTTCTATTTTGTTTTCAGGTATTTTTTTATTTCTTTTTTGATTTCTTCTTTGACCCATTGTTTGCTCAGTAGTGTGCAGTTTAGTTTCCCCATGCTTGTAAATTTTCCAGCTTTCCTCCAGTTATTGATTTCTGGTTTCCTATCATTGTAGTCAGAAAAGATACTTGGTTTAATATCCCCAGGGCCTGTATTTGTTTTTCCTACCATTTATGCCTTTAAGAAAGCCTCTTGTTGATTAGCACCCCAATCCCATTGGCTTCCCTTTTTAACCAAGACATATAAAGGTTTTAATATCTGTGCTAGCTGGGGACTGAAAGACCTCCAATAACCCAATAAACCAACAAAAGCTTATAATTCTTTTGCCATTGTAGGGATTGGGAAGGCTTGTATTTTATCAGTGACTGACTCTGGCATTACTTTTGTCTTACCTAACCATATGATCCTCAGACACATTACTGATTGACCTTACCCTTAGATCAGTGGGTAATTACCTTCCATCCTCCTGACTTGTAATGATGTGGCTGCTTGAGACAGGTAGGGTAAGTCATCACAATTTAACATAGCATCATCTATATAATGATAAAGCACCACTCCTCTAAAAATATCCATTTTTCCAAATATCTGGCTACCATCCTATGACAAATTGTGGGACTGTGGAGATACCCTTGGGGAAAGATCTGGAAGGTTCATGGTCTCCCATTCCACATGAAAGCAGATTGGTTTTGGGGTTCAAGTTTTAACAGAATGCTATAAAGCACATTAGATAGGTCCAGTACATAATGATGTGTCTTAATGGATGCTGTGATTTTTTTTCTAACAATAAGGCTATACGAGGCACCATAGCATGGATGGGCAGAGTAACTTCATTGAGTTCCCTGTAAGCTATTGTCATTGACCAGGTCCCATTAGATTTCTTTATAGGCCCAACCAGATTACTGAATGGGCTTTGAGCAGAACTACCCCAACCTTTTCTAATTCTTTAATGGTGGCAGTAATCTCATTATGCCCCTTAAGTAGCTTATATTGTTTTAGGTTTATGGCTTTCCAGGGAATGGCAGCGTATAGGTTCCCATTTTGCAGGACTCATGATGATGAATTTCACTATTTGGGTATACATCTGTCCTTGTAGTTAGATCCAGATCCTGTAATACCTCTCCACCCAAAATATACTCAGGAATGAGGGAAATATACACTAGAAAACAGCAGGGAGGAAACCTGCTCATCTGTAGGTAAAGACTAATTGGGCTGACCTTGATAACCTGTTCCCTATAACCATTAACGGCTTCATTTTCTCAGAATTTTGAGGAGTTTCCATAGATAAGTATGTATCCAACTCCAGCATCTATCAGAGCCAGCACAGGTTGCCTGCCAGTGGGAGACCAATAAATGGTCAACTCAACATGGGATCCCCCCCACAACACACACGCTAGACGGCAATGTTGGCCTAACCCCTAGTCTCTTGGGGTAAAGGGTATCCGCCCCTGAAATTCCCCCATTAGTGGAGGGGCACTTGGCAATGCACCTGGCTTTTTTGAGCCTTCTTTTAAGCGAATAAACTACTTTGCTGGATGTAGCACTTTCCACAGGTTTAGTAAGACCAAACGGGGTTGTCTATATTTTCTCTCTGGGTCTCAATAATACTAGATCTTGCCATAGTTGTTGACAAGAAACTTTGATGGGCCCCCCTTTCTGCCATGTTATCGTTGGCGGAATCCTTTGTTTCTCCCTATTTTTCAAACTGTTTCCCTGATGACGGATTCTTTCAGTTTCACCTAACTCCGCCACCATAGCAGCTACTCTAGCAATGGGCCGATTATCCCATAGGGGCAAGGACAGATGCTAAAATCCACCCCCATGCCCCAGGGCTGACTGTAAGATATGGTCTTTCCTACCGGAGGAAAATAATTCTTCGCCTGGGCTTCCAAAATGCTGGGCATAAATGGCATGTTTTAACTCCCAGTTTACATATCATTTCTTGTGGTTCTCCCATACAGGTCCAATGTAATACTGGGGGGAACATCCCCTTCACTAGGCCAGGTTATCTTAATGGTAGCATTTATCCAATCAATCAAATTAGCTAAGCATCTCGATTCTCACCCATGCCTGCAGCATCTAATCCTTGTTAAAGGCACGTTAAGCAGTGACTTGAGGCCATTTTTGACATCTCAAACCCATTTAACATAATATCATCTCCCCCAGGATCCCGCAGTCGTAACACCCAAGCAGCCACCCCTCTTGCCCTTTTGCTTAAAGCTGCTGGCTAGTCCCACTAATTCAGGAGCAGAATAGTCCCTCATAGTCATTTTCTCACTAGTGGGAACTTCTCTGTCATCCCCAGGCCCACAAATGGCCTGGGTCTTTGAATCAAAGGGTACGCCCCATACATCATTTTCCCCCTCTATGATAATGTCATCAGATGAGTCATTATCCCGGGGATCCTGTACTTTGGGTCTCAATTCTCTTGAGCTATAACAGTTCATACTTCAGTCTGTGAAAGTCTGTGCCCATGCCATCTTACACACCATTATTTCCAAGCATTCCTCTTGCTGTTGGATTCTTTTGGACATAATGCCCATATTAGAAGAACATGGGTTCCTATATCCTTTTCTAAAGCCATGCTTCTAAAGACACACTTCCCTGGTTTGTTCCAATTCTCTCCTTACTAGTAACTGCATTTCCGTGGTGTCTCATATGCACAGATTGACAGCCAAGCTACCACCACAGTAGCTTGGTCACTTTCCCTTCTCCATTTCCTTTCCCTGCTGTTTTGGGTAGGGTATCTAACAATCCCTTGGGTTGGTTTTTTGTTTGTTTGTTTGTTTGTTTGGCTGGGGGGTTGTAGGGTCATCCCTATATTCATTTACTGGTCTGAAATGCTCCAAAAACTTGGCAAGTCCTTCCACATTTCTCCCACAAACAAGGGGCTTTCCCCTTTGCCCATGCTTGTTTTGTTTTCAGTCTCCTGGCTGACTTGCCAATTGTTAGAAGGTGGAGGAGGGTCAGTAAAGTAAAGAGAAAGCACTTTGAGACTGAAAAACGAAGCAAGCCTCTCTATACCATTTACACAGAGTTTTATTCAGGGAAACTTACTGACAGTAGGGATCCCACAGAGGATGATCCACAGCAGACGCAGAAAAACTCCCCACCCAGGCTGGACCTTAATCCCCAGCTTTTATAGAGCAAGGGGTATGGTGGTGCTGCCACAGGGTAGTTAGCTAAAGTGGCGCCATCTGTGTGCACCAGCGATCTCTACTAGTTATCTAAAGTGGAGCCTTCTGTGTGCCACTTTAGAGAAGCTCAGGATCAGAACTAGCCTTCCCACATTCGGGTCAGGGTATACCTTAATCTCCTCGGGGCATGGAACACGTAGAGGAGGTCCCTGCGCAGGCGTGAGCAAGATGCATGGCCAAAGATGGAGTCAATGTTGTCAGCTATAGTTTCAAAGTTTAAAACCTGTTGAAACTGCACATTATCAGAGTGAGTGGCTTATCATCATGGAGCTGGGCTCCTTGACCTGAGTGGCTTATGTCATCATGGAGCTGGGCTACCTATTACAGCAAATTTTCAGTATAGATCAATGAGCCTTGGGGGAAACAAAATGCCCAGTAAGACATTTTCCAGTAAAGCCTCTAAAGAAGTTAGTTACACTCTTACTTGGTGAAGCGAATTTGTAAACTTAGCATAAAGTTACTTTGTGCTTAAGAACAGACTTACAAAAGGCTATGTAGCAGATGTTTTAAATAGAGAAGCTTCCTGACTAATTTAAAATATATTACTATCAATCAAATACAGTGAATAAATTTTTGAAACAATAAATATTAGTGCTTATATATGGTTTTAATATTTGCTGAATAAATCATTAAAACTGGGCGATTACATTTATTGACTATACACACTTCACTTATTATTTTAACAGTACTTCATAAAATTTTTGTTCCAGTTATGTATTTTAACTTGTGAAGATATTTTCCACAACTCTGATTACTATTTTAATACTTTATTAAACCATAAAAGTCTAAAGCAAAAAAAAAAAAAAATCCAAGAGCTTGTTTATATCTCTATTTGACAAAGCACAGAAACCCGATGATCTCAGATAACTTAATTACAATATCCTCCAACCCAATATTTAATGTAGGAAATTCATTGCTAAGATTCTCCTTGAACATAAAGGGGTATGTTACCATGTTACCATACCACATTCCCATGTTACCATACCACATTCTGTAGTATCTATAAAAGTAAAGGAAGTAAATAACAGCTCTTATTACAACATCTAGTTACTTAGCATGGCTTCTAGAATATAGAACTTTTTCTTTTTTAATTTTAATTAGCAGTAAGTTTATTTTCGGTCTTTTTAAAGAAGCTTTTTTTACTTTTTTTTTTTAAAGATTTTATTTATTTATTTGACAGAGAGAGAGACAGCGAGAGAGGAAACACAAGCAGGGGGAGCGGGAGAGGGAGAAGCAGGCTTCCTGCCGAGCAGGGAGCCCGATGTGGGGCTCGATCCCAGGACCCTGGGATCATGACTGAGCCGAAGGCAGACGCTTAACCGACTGAGCCACCCAGGTGCCCCGCTTTTTTTACTTTTATATCACAAAGTGAAGTTTAAATTATATTAGGAAGTACATTTGAACCTAGTGAGTTTAGTCTTTCTTCTTCACAAGCATTTAAATAAAAACTACAATAGAAACAAATTGGTTTAAGATCGTACTAGGGGAAAATGCACGCACATTTACTCCCTTGTGTTTATTAACCTTATCTAGAACTTTATGACATTTCTTTTCTAAAATGTATATAACAACTTTCATCATTCTTAAGTTGTATTATCAAATGATATTTGTGGTATAAAAATTCTTTTTTAAGACTCAAATTTGGTGGGCGCCTGGGTGGCTCAGATGGTTAAGCGTCTGCCTTCGGCTCAGGTCATGATCCCAGCATCCTGGGATCGAGTCCCGCGTCGGGCTCCCTGCTCCTTGGGAGCCTGCTTCTCCCTCTGCCTCTCTCTCTCTCTCTGTCTCTCATGAATAAAAAAAAAAAAAAATCTTTAAAAAAAAAAAAAGACTCAAATTTGGACATCTCTTGGTGTCTGAAAAATAATACTAGCTGCCCATATATAATTTTGTAAGGAATGACCATATTTCTGATCTTTCTTTTGTGGAGTCGAAGTATTCAGTAAGGCCTCAAAGTCTATATGGCCTATTATTGACTGCAGCCAAATCAACCTAGAGTTATATAGAACACAAAGCCTTTTGCTTTAGGAAAACAAAACAGTGCTTCCAGAACCTCTAACGGTGTGCAAAAGACAATCAGAAGTTGGAAGCTGGATAACAAGGCTTTAGTGTCCACTCATAGTGCTGAATCTTTGGGTAGGAAACCTCCTTGTCTGAGGCAGTCTTACACTTTTGTAGAGTTTGGAGGTTGGGGGTGGAAAGGGCAGGTTCATTTAACTCAGAAGTCTTTCCCAGAATGAAATGTGTCTGCTTTTAGTGAATATTAAACACTCAATATAAATATTGAACAAGTCTTGTGTTTCATAGCAAATTGCAAGCAATGTGCCCTCTAAATTGTAGTATAAAACACAAAACGAAATACAATACAAAAGGACCCTGGGATCATGACCTGACCTAAGTCCAATTTTTCACCCTTTTTCAACTCTTAGTTTTTCTCCAAAATCTTCCTTGATTATTCCTAACCTCACTAATCTCTTTTCTGGGTTTCCCAACAAGAGAAATGTGTCTATAATAACCAACAGGTATTTAAAAACTCTTACTCATTAACTACTTTAATTGAGTATTTCCTTCTCCCTATTGGAATACAAATGCTGAAAATAGTGAAGTATATGAGATTGTAAAATAAGCAACAACTAGATGGTAAATACTGGCTTAAGAACCAACAGGCAGGGAGTAAAGTAGAGCGGGATCCACCTGGCAGCCTCTTTCTCAGTTAAAACCCCCATTTGTGAAGAATAAAGTTGGTTGTATAGGAGGGATGAAAAGCAAGCTCTGGGCTCCTGCCTGAATGAATCAATCAGGCTCAGTTGAAAAAAAATTTTTTTCCAATCATTTGAACATTGGAGGGCGCAAGACTGAGTCATTACCATATGGGAATACAGCAAATGATTGGAGCACAAAGGGCAAGCTCTCATGAAGCCAAATGCTTTGCAACCTCTTGGCAGGGAAGAGAGGACACCTGGACATGCCTCCTCCTGGGTGAGAGTGTTGATCTGGCTGGAGGAGTGCTAAGGGCTCAAAATGTCATTTTTGATCTTCAATGATAATTTCATGCTCCAGTGTTGTTGTTTTGGTCATCTCCATAGAAGATGGAGACGCCTTGGCAGAGGAGCTTTGGTCGGGCACAGGGGTAGGAGATCCAGGCAGGGTTGATGAGGCAGGAGATGGGGTAGAACCAGGGATGCAGGTGACATGATTCGACTTTCCATCTGCGTGAATGATGATAGTGTTACTGTCGGTGGGCTTGCCAAAGTGGACCAAATATAAGACCAGAACAACAAGCGCTGTGGCAATTAGACAGGCCAAAAGACACACCAGAAATGTTTTCCAGAGTGACCATGGTTTTGCTGTAACCTGCAATGAATTATGAAAAGTGAATATTTCAGCAAATGACATAGTGACTTAGGTAACTGATTTCAATTAGAATAAGGCTAACCTGTTTCATTACTCCAAATGCTATAATTTAAAGTACAGTTTATCAGCTGTCTCTTTCTCTTATTCCCTCCCTCTCTCTCTCTTTATCTCTCTTCTCACACACACACACAACTTGTCCACAAGTCCATGAGGACAGAAAGTTCCCTCTGAGTTACCCCTTTGTACTAAAGCAATAAGGCATCATCTCAAATGCAAATAGATTGCCTTTGGAATATATTACTGTTATTATCAGCTACTAATATCGCAATATAAATCAAATTATCTAGCTAGTCCTCATGGTTAAGAAAATTTTGAAAACGCATATCAAAACATTTAGATTGGTTATCTTTGAGTGATGGAAAATTGCAGGTGTTCTTTTGCTCATTATTATCTCCTCTTTTCATATTACATATTGAAATTTTATAATTAGAAAAATATTTTTTAAATACATTTTTATTTCTTAAACATACATACGAGGACTTTCATTGAGCTTGGAAAGACATCAAAATACAAAATGTATTAGCTCTGGTATGGGTAGGGTCTTCAAGGAATAGAATGAAGCCCTGACAAACTGTTGGGGGTTGTGGGTCCCAGGTGTCACCAGAAGCTTGTGGACAGGCAGCACAGGAGAAGTGGGGCCAGTGAGGGGTGAAAGGACATGAGAGCCCAGCAGAGTTTGTAGAGCAGGGCCTGCCTTCCCCATTTCACCAGTGGTCCACGGACTGCTAAAGACTCCCCACCTACTCCCAGTCCCAAATCTTACCCACTGCGGCTGGAGGGTCACAGTGGGTAATCTACAACAACAGCGGGTTCCTTCATTCAAACAGTATGGATTTCTGGGCAACTGCAGAGAAAGACATTTTAAATAAATAAACAAGCAAACAAGTCTTATTTTAAAGATGAAGAAAGTTTTATCTGGGAACATAAACAAATGAAGCACATATAAATGATGTGAATCGAACATGTATTAAATGAAGAACCAACCAAGTTCTAGAAGAATCTGAAACTCTAATAAATGGTATGATAGGAATTGTACAAATACGTTTTTCCCACCAAGTGATCAATGAAGAAAAAATAAAATAATTGATTCAATAGGTGCCCAAGGATCATTTTCACAAATTTCAGCATTCAGTCTTGACAAAAGCAGACAAACAATACAAATCTCAAAGAACTACAAATAAAATAGTAATTCCCAAATGTGACAAGGAATGTTTACCTCAAAACACTGACTAACATCATATTTAACAGTGAGACATCAGGCACTTTCCTTTAAAGTCAGGAGAAGTGAAGAACGTCTCCTAACACCAATAGTAGGTAATGTTTTTCTAGAAGTTCTCATCAGTATGTGTGAATAACGGAAATGTGAAGATAAAATTAACATTTTTTTCTACATCATATGACTGTTTACAAACAAGATCCCAAATAATCAACCATACAATCTCTCAAAAGGAATAAGAACTCATTAAATTGGCTGATTATAAAAATATGAAAAATATATGTAACAGCACTTATTTTCTGTGTGTGTGCATGTCCTAGCAACTGCTATTCGTAGTAATAAAGCAATATAAAATGGCCAAGCATATCAAATGCTATAGGACTTATATAAAGAAAACCACAAAACTTTACTGAGGAACAAAAAGACAACTTTGATAAATGTCCTCATAAAAAAACTTCAGCAGTATAAGCTTTCACATCTCTGAATTTTAATTAATATCATTATGGGATTTGGGGAGGAAAAACTTAGGTAAATTGACAAAAATTTCACATGGCAAAATAAAGCAATTATAAGAATAAAATTAGTTTGGATGGGAGAGAGGACAGGAAGCAAAATATTAGCAGTGATTTTTTTTTTTTTCTGGGCGGGATCATGGGTGATTTTTTCTTTTTTCTTTGTTATTGTCATATTTTCCAAATGCTCTAAAATAAGCAAATAAACTCAGTAATTGTAAAAAAAATTTTCTACCTGTTGTTTTGGGGGATCTAAGAAGTTATAGACTGTCAGATTACAAAAAGAAAAAAAAAGGGAAATCCAAACATTCCTTTTTATGGTTTCAGAAGTCAGTTTCACTATTTGTGTTTTTTGTTTGTTTTTGTTTGTTTGCTTGGGTTTTTTAAGCTAGATTATCTAATCATTTGGCCTAGTGGAATAAATTGTATAGATTTTGGCATGTGGGGAAATAACATAACTCACATTTTATTTATAATGAAAAGGAGAAGGAAATAAAATGATGTATACATGCTATTAAAGCAATGACATTTTGTAACTTCCCTGAAATATGAGTCATCCTATAAATGAAGTTTATGACAGTCTAGTTGTTGAATCCCAAAAGTGATCACAAATATAACCTTCAAGTGGCAAAACAATTCTTTTATCAAGTCTATCTTTCTATTTATTTCTTCTGATTCATCTCTTGGTTCTACAAACTCAGGTTGATTTAAAATTCATTTTTCCTTATTATGAACGTAGTAGTAAAGTTTTCTGAAAAGTAGTTTCTTATAATGAGATTATAGGGGTGCCTGAGTGGCTCAATCAGTTAAGCTTCTGCCTTTGGCTCAGGTCATGATCTCAGGGTCCTGGGATGGAGCCCCACATCGGGTTCCCTGCTCAGCAGGGAGCCTGCTTCTCCCTCTCCCTCTGCTCATGATTATCTCTCTCTCTCTCTCTCTCTCATTTGCTCACTCTCTCTCTCAAATAAATAAATAAAATCTTTTTTAAAAATAAGCTTATATATGAGAAATCTGAGTTCTATTTCTGACTCTGCCATTGGCTAAGTGGACTCTTAATGTTTCAATTCCCTGATGTGTAAAATGAAGAGATTTGTTTGAATGAGGAATGAGACCCCATACACGTTCTAAGAAATATGATTTTATATTACTAGAGTAACACATTTGCAGCATAAGTCTCCTCGTGAGACATTTTCCATACATTACTACTTTAAATACACACAAATAGGCCAATGAGAATAAATATTTTCATTGGATCAAATATATAATAATAAATAATAAAATAAACATAAATAAATAATAAATAATATTAATGTGTGCTATAAACAACATTCCAAATAATTTACTAAAAATTTTGTCTACAAGTACCTTATTATACAAATGTCAAAATTCAGGCAAAATATAAAAATTTAGGCAAAAAGTCTAATGCACAATTCCCAAATGATATGAAAAGCAGTATCTGGCATATTAAATAACCCCCCTCAACACTTGTGATTACTGGTAATAACATCTAAGATTCCTTTCGTCCTATAATAGCAAAATCAGAAAAACGCAACCTAACTTTCTTGAAGTGTTACATGTTAAATGTTGAAAGCAACACTATGAGACAGGAAAGCAAGGCGTTGGTACTCACCAGCTCTACTGGACTCTGTTCAATATCCACAGCATGATGCCGGTCACCATGCATTCTGAGGGTGCTGGTATCTCAAATGCAACTCCAGAGATGTCTATACTCACTTTGTGTATGAGAAGTTGGAAAATCCTGGATTTATGTTAAATTAATAACTGGATTTATTCAATCTGGATTATGTAAAACAATAATCATCTATTTTCCAAAAAAATTTCCAAATTCAACCCCAAAGTACACGATGTACACTTGCTGAGGAAAAACAAATAGAAAAATTTGCTCCCTTCAGAAAAACAACATGCAGAAAGCTATCTCAGCTGTAAGAATGACTCCAGGATTCTGAGCAGATAAAAACCCTTGCCCTCCTTATCTCACACAATTTATTTAAATCACGAAAACTTGATTTCTCATGGGTTAGGAATTTAGCTTTTGTTTCTTAAAAAAACCCACACAGCCACTCCTTGATTATGAACATTACAGAATATTCTGTGGCTAAGCAGAGGGATTATGGTAATGACTAATTTCAAAATTTTCCAGAAATAAAAAAATATTGAGATTACAGGGTCACGATTGATTTAGGTGAATGGTGAATAAAATCTATGGTGCTGTTGAAGTCAGTGGCTATACTGAGATGGACAAGGGAAATAAAAACTTACTAAAATGGTTTCAGCCAAAAATCAAGATAAAAATAGGAAATAAGTATACTTCATTAGCTCCTGATTGTATGAATCAAGGATTATCCACGGTAAATCTGATCTGCTTCTATGTAAATTTGTGTTGTTTAGGCTATGTAATGATGTCACCACTTCTTATGAACCCCAACCTTTTTGATGAGCAAGAACTAGAAAAGAAACAATGTCTTTGGTACCTTTCCATTTCTCCCATGGAAAAGTTCACATGATACAGCATGCAAAACTGAAGTGATGTTTTACATCAATCTGAGAATTAATGCTCCCTGGGCCTTTGACAATGTGGCATGCAGTATGGAATGGAGAAAAAAATGACTTTTTAATCCTTCTTAATCATGCATTTCCTGTAAGCCAACAACTTCCAGCAGGGAGGCTAATGACATGAATTTCCAAAATATTAATAAATTTATACATATCCTAATTCAAAAGCAGACATGTCTTATTGTGTGATAAGTAGATTCATGAAAAAAAAAGTATGTAACGAATTCCAAACCTCTGGACTTCTCATTAAGCAAATATTAAATGACTTATAATTAAATTTATTTAAATTTGTTTTGTATAAGTAACTGTTTCATAGTTTTGTATGTCAGCAACAGATATTCAGGAAACTAAAAACCTAAAGAGATATTTAAAGAACATTTTCAAGTATCTAGAAATAAATCTACTAATAGAGGTGTACTACTTTTAAATGGAAAAAAATTATGAAATTTAAATGAGCAAACCATCATGAAATCCTAAATAAATATATGGCTAGCAGCATCATAAATTGGTAAGACAACTTGAAAAGCATTTGATATTATCTAGTAAATTTGAAGATATTCATATACTATATGATCTAACAATTCCACTCCTAGTATGTTCCCAGAGGAAACACACATGCGCACACACACACACGAATGTTTATAGTAGCATTATTTATCAATTTTTTGAAAATGCCCCAAATTCACATCAACAGCAGAATAGATAAGTAAATTGTGATATATTTGTACAATAAAATACTTTCACCAATGAAAATGAATAAACTATTACTAAACACATCAAATCTATGATTCTGACAAATAAAATGTAGTGGGAAAAATAACAGACACATTAAACTAAATTGTCTTGTTTAGAGATACATTCATAAGTGATACATCCATTTTTTAAAAAGCAAGGAAAAGATTAACATAAAATTCATAATAGTGGTTACGTCTCAGGGGAAGGAGAAAAGCAGAATTGGGGCTGGATACAATGTGGAGGGACTCAAGAGGGGCTGGAAGTATCCTACTTTTGACCTGAGTGTGATAACATGGGTGTTCATCTTATAAATAGGCACCAAACATGACAATTTCTCTGTGTATGATATAAGTTAAAAGTAAGTACTTATTGAGATACGTTGGAGAGCTCTAATAAAATTCTTTCTGATTTTTTTCAATACCCTCTCTTTCCTCTGAGTTCTTAACAAGTCTCTGACAGTAACGTGGAAGCTCCATTTGCATTTTGGCTAGGCTTGATGCCTGAAATCTGTAGTTTCAAGGCCTGATGTCACAGAAGTAAACCATAAAATAAACTAGTTGCTGTACCTGTGGCCTGGTTAAAAAAGAGAGAAAAAAATCCAGTTGCTTTATGGTAATTAAGGTTGAGGTTTGTCTAATGATGGTGCCCTCTTTCAACACCAGCCTAAATAGCTTCTTACCCTGGGGTTTAGTGCCTCACTTCATGAAAGGTGCTCAGGCCACCGGACTTTGGTGCCTCTCAGCAGGGAACAAGTCACTGCTGGGGCGTCACATTCTTTGTGTTAATCATTGTGCACCAGTGAGCTCATGCACAGCCTCTGTTTTGTTTATTTGTTGGTTCTGCAAGTATATTAATTATTATCGATGCTCAGACTTGAACCTAAACCTTCAGTTTTATGGTCTGGTCTAAGCATTCATGACCCAAGCCCTGTAGGTTTGATTTCCACCCTGACCATCAAAGATTGAAATATTACTCCCCAGAGAAAGGAACAAGCGCGTAAGTCTGTCGCTTTTGCCCAGCTACTGAATGCTGGTTACTCAGCCAAGATCACAAAGCGCTAGAGCGTAGCAGCCAGCCTGCATCTGGATTTCTGCGGACACTTGCTGGGCTTCTTTTGCTTTATCCACAAAGGAAAATGGAGAGGCAATTGCTCGGAATCCTTAGAAGAACTGAAGAGATTGTTTCTCGGTTCTGTTGTAATGGAAGTTGATTCCTATGTCAATGTTAATTGACATTTGTGCTTCTTCTCGGCTCTGAAGATCAGATAGAAATCAAAAAAAAAAAAAAAAGAAGAAGAAGATCAATTTCGGGATTCTCTCCTGTTGCTATGGAATCCCCAATAGGGAAATGTAGAATTCTGAGAAAGTTATCTAGAAGCTCAGTAGAGTATGAAAAAAAAATTGATAGACCAAAATAATAGAAGTTAAAACACCCTAAAATAAACGAAGTTTTGGTGGTGGTGGTGTTGTTTTTAAAGCTTTTATGTATTTATTTATTTGAGAGAGCGAGAGAGAGACATTGAGCATGAGCAGGAGGGCAGGGGCAGAGGGAGAGGAAGAAGCAGACCCCTTGCTGAGCAGGGAGCCAGCCCCACGTGGGGCTTGATCTCAGGACTCCGAGATCACGACCTGAGCAGAAGGCAGACCCTAAACTGGCTGAGCCACCCAAGTGCCCCATAAATGGAGTTTTATGATACATACATTATATGTATATACTAAAATATATATGTACTATGTAAATATATATAAGTATATATATACTGAAATGTTAACAATTATACATAAATTTATATATTAACTATATATTATATATAAATATATAGACAACATATATTGATGTAAGTGTTCATATATACTAAAATATACAAAATTCAATGCTTCTTTGTGAAAACATTTTTCTCTAATCTCATAAAAGCAAACACTTACGTGTCCAGGACTACAATAGGTACATAAAGTACTTTAACCTTCAAAAATGCCCTATGAAAAAGTATTATGGCCATATTACAGATGAGGAAACTAACCCTCAAGGAGTTTAAGAAATGTCCTTCAAGTTGCAAAACCAATAGTTGCTGCATAGCAGAAATTCAACCCCGAATCTAAGTCAAAAACCCATGTAGAACCGGAAAATTGATTCTTCAGATGGAAATCGAATAAACAAATCACTTAGTAGATGAATACTCTGATGTAAATAAGATATGAAGTAACATACATGAATTGCATTCATTTATGATTTTTTGGATTTCTTTTGTACTTCAGTTTTAAAACAATGTTCTATGACTATTTAAAAAAAAAAAAGCATCCACCAGAAGAGATTCATCCTTCCATTATAATACATTAACTTTAGTTTCCATTACTCACTCCCCTCAATTTACTATCTTCTCTTATCATTTTTTCCATTAGGTTATGAAACATCTGATTTCATATATGTCTTTCCAATTAGAAAAGTAATATAAATATAAATATTTATAAATAAATAAAAGTAATATAAATATAATATAAAGGTAATATAAATATATATAAATATAATATAAATATAAGTATATTTGTAAAGTATAAAATAAATTTAAAAAGTGATATAAATATAAATATATAAAGTAATATAAATATAAATATACATTTTGAAGATAGTTCAGAAATTAGAAAATAATTGTTTATCCACTATTGAAATGTGATGGATTCCATACAGACTTTTTTCAATGCATATCTAAAGATACTTATTCCTTTCTGTTTGGTTTTGTGTGTTTTATTGATCACATAACAGTCCATTACATGAAAGTAAGAGTTTATTTAACCATGTTTCCATTGCTGAAGTATTCAGGTTGTTTCTCTTTTACTGATTCAATATATTTGATTTTGAAAAACAGTTTTTTCACAATTTGTGATTTTTTTTTAGGTTGCAATCTAGAAGTAGAATTAATTAGATCAGAACTCAATAAAAATTGCCAAATTGTCGAAGAAAATTGTACCAGATTACACTGTCACTAACGATGTCACAAGATGGGGGCACCTGGATGGCTCAGTCAGTTAAGCATCCAACTCTTGATTTCAGCTCAGGGCATGGTATCAGGGTCTTGGGATCAAGCCCAATATCCAGCTCCACACTCAGCAGGGACTCTGCTTGAGACTCTCCCTCTGACCTTCCCCCTGCTCACACTTTATCTCTCTCTAAAATAAATCAATACTGTCTTTTAGGGAAAAAACAAAACAATGTCACAATACAGCCCTACTCCCTACATTCTCCTTGCTTGACCATTTCCTCAGTCTTGGCTAATCAGGTCAGAAAAAAAAGTGTGTGTGTGTGTATGTTGACATTTCCTTTGTTTCATAACTCTAAAATTAAAGATATTAATAACCACACTTACATATTATTCAGTATTCATATTTATAAAGCATTAATATTTATATATTCACATGTGTTTATTCATGTTCATATTTATGTTTATTCATGTTTCAGGCAATTCAACTATTATGGTTCAGTACTCCTTTTTCTAGTGAACATCATATGTATCAAGATACCAATGACTTGGGGCACCCAGGGGTCTCAGTTGGTTAAGCATCAGCCTTCAGCTCAGGTCATGATCTCAGGGTCCTGGGATCGAGCCCCACATCGGTCTCCCTGCTCAGCGGGCAACCTGCTTCTCCCTCGGCCTGTCTCCCATCCCCCTGCTTGTGTGCTCTCTCTCTGAAATAAATAAATAAAATCTTTAAAAAAATTTTAAAAAGATACCAATGACTTTTTTACCCCATGTGTTGCAAATATTTTCCAGCACTTTACTTTTCCTATTTTTTCTTTAAGAATGATTTCTTTGAGGGGCGCCCGGGTGGCTCAGTCATTAAGCGTCTGCCTTCGGCTCGGGTCATGATCCCAAGGTCCTGGGATCGAGCCCCACATCGGGCTCCCTGCTGGGTGGGAAGCCTGCTTCTCCCTCTCCCACTGCCCCTGCTTGTGTTCCCTCTCTCGCTGTGTCTCTCTCTGTCAAATAAATAAATAAAATCTTTAAAAAAATAATGATTTCTTTGAAATGGGACAAATGACCCTCAGTGTTGTCTGTCTTACAGAATGTGGTCAAGCTGTGTGTTTTATATCACAGTGTCTATTTATAAGAATCCTCAGAGACTTGGGCGCCTGGGTGGCTCAGTTGGTTAAGCGACTGCCTTCGGCTCAGGTCATGATCCTGGAGTCCCTGGATTGAGTCCCGCATCCAGTCCCGCATCGGGCTCCCTGCTCGGCAGGGAGTCTGCTTCTCCCTCTGACCCTCCTGACCCTGCCCCCTCTCATGTGCTCTCTCTCTCAGTCTCTCTCTCTCAAATAAATAAATAAAATCTTTAAAAGAAAAAAAAAGAATCCTCAGAGACTTGCCTAACTGGTTTTAGAAGCAAAAACTGTTGTGTTACTCCTGGAAAACTGTTCTTTTTCATCTTATAAACCTGTCTATAAGTGTCCAGTTTTCCCTTCTCCCTGTCTTTGTAAGTGCACATACAACCATTGTGGGATGAAACAGCAGGGACTTGATTTGATCAAATCAAATGAAAGAATGGAAGGAAGGGAGAAAAGACTTAAATAAAGTTATGAGAAATCACAGTAAACATATAATCAAAGGAACCCAAATATAAAAGCATTTTGTGTTTTTTCCTCAGTGGAATTTCAACATTAACTTGTGACAGATTTATTACCAAATAATAATTATGAACTTCAATTTTCAAAGCTCTGAAGTATAAACAGTAAGTACTGAAGAGGATATTCTTTTTAAATGTCATGTCCACAGACTTCTAAGCTCTTCCTTTTACCACCATGTTTTACAAATATCCATTTCAGCACAGTTAAGGCTTTGTAGAATGACATTTGGACCCTTTGTTTTAATTTGAAGTTAGACACAATGTAAACGTCTTTGTAGGCTTTGTCCCAAATTGCCTTTTGTCAAACAGGGCAAGTCTGTTGTTCATAATGTCCATAAACATGTAAGCTAGACATACCCTTGCACTGTGTCTTCTGAGATTCCTCTTTCCTTTTTTCCTTCTGTTAATAAACAGATCCAAGTCTCAAACAAGAAAAAAAGAATGATCTCTTTGACTTACAAAAGCTTTAAAACTTAGAAGGCTAAGCTAATTATGTCTGATTTTTATATTTTGATCTCAACAAGTAATTCTTTGATACATTTAAATTCCATTTTCCCCAAATATTTAACCAGTTTTCCCAGAACATTTATTGTATAATATTCCCTTCCTTTCTAATTTATGATACATGAATTTTTCCACTGGAGATGATTTTGCTCAAGTTCTTATAAATAATTTAACAAATTTAATTATTTAATCAAGAGCTCAGGATAATGAAAGGTTGTTCCTTGGACATTCTGGCTACCACTTACAGGGCATAAATATTTTGACAAATATGACTTGAACATCCAAACTTTTATCCTTTATTTGAGCTTTAGGAAATTGGTCTACATATGTTATAGCTTAGAGCCATATTAATAATTGGTTACATATCTAGTCGATATCCAGGTGACATCCTGCTGTCTCTGTTCCACAATCATTTCCTGATTCTCATTGACTAGCATGGACACTTGACATTGGACAGGTGTCCATTCTCTTGACATCATCTTTTTCTGAAAACATTCCTTCCCTTCAATTACCTTCTGTATTTCTGCATTTTTAAAAGATTTATTTATTTATTTAAGAGAGAGAGAAGGGCCTGTGTACACGAGCAGGGAGAGAGTGAGAGAGAATCCTCAAGCAGACTCCTTACTGAGCATATAGCCCAATGGGGGACTCAATCTCAGGACCCTGAGATCACGACCTGAGCCAAACCAAGAGTCGGATGCTTAATTGATTGAGCCACCCAGGAACCCCTGTATTTCTGCATTTTTATCCTATGACTCTAAATTCTCTCTCCACAGATATTATTGTACCAAGTTAGCTCTGCTACAGGACTGAGCACAAACTATTGTAATTAAATATATTGTAACATCAGTTCCTCAAGGGTGGGGGACAAGTCCTGTTTTTTTAAATGAATTTCCTGAATGGTTAGTACCCAACTGCACAATGTATAAGAACTTAATCAATACTGGGTGACTAACTGACAAGTTACTGTTCTGTGGTTACAAAACTCTGTAAATGTACAGAGTAATTTATAATTACTAGAGTCTCTTGTTTGTGAATACATGACACCCAACAGACTTGAAGATCATGAGTTAATTAGTGCACACAAGTATTGGGTGTCCCTCTTCTAGTCTGAGAATTCTATTCATGCTGCAAAATGTTTAATTATATTGGAGATTTCCAAGTTCCCATTTTGATTATCTTTTTTCAAACGATTTTATTTATTTATTTGAGAAACAGAGTGGGGAGTGGGGAGGAGCAGAGGGAGAGGGACAAGCAGACTCTGCACTGAGCGTGGAGCCCCATGCGGGGCTCGATCCCACGACTCTGAGATCATGACCTGAGCCAAAATCAAGAGTTGGTCACTCAACTGACTGAGCCACCCAGGCGCCCCCCATTTTGATTATCTTGATAGAAACTTTCAATCCTGCATTCTCTTGTATAGCTATATGTTAGTATATCCTTCTTTTTGCTCTGATCAGCAGCAAATGGAGGCTAAAGTCCCTATGAAAAAGGATCCTAGGAACTTTGTGTCCATTATTCCAAAAGCAACTACCTCCTAAAACCATTTGGACATAGTTGGGAGAGGTAGAAGAGTAATTACCTTTGTTAACATTATGAGATTTTTCCAGACATTTGACAAAAAAAATATGTTTAACAATAAAAAAATACAAAGAATGACAATACAAACACATTGCCCATCACAATAAGTGGAAATCGTGAATACAATTGAAGGCTTATTATAAACTTCCCGGATAATATTCCCTCCCCCCAGAAGTAGCCAACACCCAAAATTATCTGTTTGTCATTCCCTTGTTTTTCTTTATAGTTAGACTCCACATCTAAATAACTTTAGAAACATAAGTAGTAAAGGTACAAACTGTATGCTTCTGGACTTGCATTTATTTATTTTTATTTTTAAATTTTTTTGTTAAGATAAACAATGCTGTTATGAACATCTTATCCATGCTTCCTAGCACTTGTCTTGGAGTAGAGTTATTATGTTACAGGATACGCACAATTTAAACTTACTAGAAAATGCTAAGATATTTTCCTAAGTGTTTGCACTATTCTGTATTCCTACAAGTGGAAAGTGCTCGTTTTCCTAGATCACTGTCAATGCTTGGATTTTCAGACTTTTAAAAAATATTTTCCAATCTAATTCTCAGTGTAGCTTTAATTTGGATTTCCCTGGTAATTAATGTAGCTGAACATCTGCATTATGACATGTTTATTGGCCACTTACATTTCCTTATATCATGAGGCAGGGTAGGGCTTGGGAGGTGCCCCCAACCAGGATGGCTCAGATTCCTGAGAGACACAGAAATGTCATGTCACTCTGTGAGTTACCACATTCAGGTTAAGCTGGGGGATCAAATGGTTCACAATAATTTACTAATCCTTCATAAGAGCCATTAACTAAACCAGAGATAGACAGCTTCTCACTTGTAAAGAATGACAGTGTATGGTTTGTAGAAATAAAATGTGCAGGTTTGTAGTCTATGGGATTCCCTAAAGAAGAAATTTCACTAACAGGGAACATGTTCCTTCTGGAGGCTTGGTGGGTGTGATAGAGACTCATTTCCTTGCCTCTTTCAGCCCCTGGAGGCCACCTGCGTTCCTTGGCTCATGGCCCTTCTTCACCTCTTGCTTCTGTCATCTCATCTCTTACTAACTCTGACCCCCTACCTCCCTCCTACAAGGAACCTTGTAATTATTTAGGCTCACTGATCCAAGATAATCTTCCCATCTGAAGACCCTTCAGTAAATCACATCTGCAAAGTCTCTTTTGCCATGTGAGGTCACATTCACAGGCTCCAGGGATTAGGATGTGGACCTATTTGGAGGGGATTTTCATTCAGCCTCCTGCCAGGGGCACTAAAACTTCACTATCTGATAAGGGAAAAGAAACTTGCTAATGTTATTGGAATTGAAGAGAATGTGTTTCTACACTTGATTTAGTCAAAAGCAAACCTGATAATCAACAACAACAAAAACTAAATGAGATCGCCAACTTCCATATCTGCTGCCTGCTTGTCTGCATGTTTCCACAGCATGCTGGACTTTCTTCTACCACAGCCTTGATCACACAGTATTAAAATAGTCCATCCTATCACCTTCCCTTGGAATTCCCAGCACTTAGCACAATGCTGAGCACTAGAGAAATATCTCATGAGTGTTTGTGGACTAGGATGAATAATACTAGAAATATTTCCTATTAAAAGATAATGCTTAGGGCGCCTGGGTGGCTCAGTCGTCTGCCTTCAGCTCAGGTCATGATCCCGGGGTCCTGGGGTCGAGTCCCACATCGGGCTCCTTGCTCAGCACAGAGCCTGCCTCTCCCTCTGCCTGCCTGCCACTCCCCCTGCTTATGGTCTCTCTCTCTCTCTCTCACTCTCTCTGTGTCAAATAAATAAATAAAATCTTTAAAAAAAAAGATAATGCTTAGCCTAATGTTTTGAAGATATGAGCATTCAATTAATGTGTGTTGATTCATCTGGCAAACCAAAAAGACAGAGCCTCCCTTAGACAGAAAAGTCCTAATTTTTTTAAGTAGACATTGTTGACCTAAATATAGAGGTAAACTAGGACCAGCTCAAAAGGATGAATTTATTTGGGAATAGCAGAGGCCTTGCAACTTGAGACATGCAAACTGTAGCAAGCTACAGGTGAGTCTGTTGATGGTTTGGGGTGGGCTGTATTTATAGGCAGGGGGTGTAAAGAGGGGAGAGTTCAGTTGGAGTCTGTTAAAATAAAAAATAAATGAGACCAGCTTTGAAAATTCTCTGAGCCATCAAAACCAGTCCAGTCATACAAACAGAGCTCAAGTCAGTTTATTTTGCTAAACCAACCCTACCTGGGTCATTTCTTGTTCATGCCTCTAGAAACCATAAGCAAAACTTTCTAAGGTTGATATGAGACAACCAATTTCCAATTGTTTAAGAAAATTCCAATATTTTCTTAATATTGAAATTAAGTGGGTGGCTCAGTTGGTTAAGCCTTCCTACTCTTGATTTCGGCTCAGGTCACAAACTCAGGTTTGTGAGATTGAGCCCCGCACTGGGCTCCGAGCTGTGCACGGAGCCTGCTTAAGATTCTCTCTCCCTCCCTCTCCCTCCCTCTCCCTCTGCCCCTCCTCCCATAAAAGAGCAGAAAATTCCAATGTTACCAGTTTTCTGTAAATCAGGCATTTACAGAAAACCAGTCTCTCAGTCCTTAAGTTTTGTTTTTCTAAGAGCATATGTATGAATTTTCCACTTTTACCCTCCAGTTCCATTTTAGATTGAAATCATAACCCCAACAATTGTTAATACACACATGCTTGCTCACTGGTCCCTCAATGCTTGTAACATATTGCCCTGTTTTTAAATTCATTATAGGTGATCTATATACCATCCCCAAAATATCTAAGAAGGTATCTATGTCTTTTGCAAAATAGGAGGAGTTTTCGAAAGTATTTAAGTAGGATCAGGAACCAACTATAAATTAATAATGAAGTGCATCAGTATGAATTGTACTGAACAGCCATTTGTCAAAGATTCCACATTTGGCTCTTTAGCTAATTAACCAAACCAGAGAAACCCAAACAAACTGACATTAAATGGAACTAGGAAACAAGAATTTGACCTTCATTAGTTCCTAAGGCTTAAATACTCATGAATATGGCTCATATTGAGCCTGAATTATAGTTAGTAAGCATTTTCGCAAAGAACTTAGTGTCATCATTTCAAAACACAAAGCAAATATTTTTTAAATGACTTTACATTTCTTAAAAATGAAATGTACAAAGCTCCAGTATGATGGGGCTGCTGCCTCCTTTCCAAATTCATCTTTCTTTCTCTCTCTTTTTCAAAGATTTTACTTATTTATTTGACAGAGAAAGAGAGATAACAAGAGCAAGAACACAAGCAGAGGGAGTGGGAGAAGGAGAAGCAGGCTTCCAGCCCAGCAGGGAGCCCGATGCAGGACTCGATCCCAGGATGCTGGGATCATGACCTGAGCCGAAGGCAGACGCTTAACGACTTAGCCACCCAGGCGCCCCTAAATTCATCTTCTTTCACTTAATTGCTCCAGCCACACGAGGCTTGTAGCAGGCACTGAATACACCAAGCTTTTTCCTGTGTGTTTTTTCTGTCTACAAAACTTACTCAGGGCTCCAAGTGCTTCACTCCTAACAACAGCCAAACAAGATACAATGATGATCACCATTTTACAGAGGAGATCAATAACACACTCAAGATCACAAAGTTAGTACTGGCAGAGGCCGGATTTGTACCCAGGCAAATTAGAGCTAGGGCAAACTAGCTCTAATTCTGTATTTCCCATCCACTAAGGTGCCTCTGTCTAGAATTGTGGTATTTATTTGCATTTTCTGCCTACTTCACTAGCATGTAATATCCCTGAGTCAAGGACTTTGTCTGTCTGGATTACTATTGTGCACCTTAGAACAGGGCCTGGCACACAGAAGCTCTGCTCCAAGTGTTTGTTTAGTAGATAATGAATGGATGAGTGAGTGAACATACCCTCAGAATTTACAATACGAATGGGAAAGAGCCATGCCAGCAGCACGTGAAAAGGAGCACCAAATCAAGAAGTCTTTTGTGAGGTCTCTGCACAGAATGGCGAGCTAAAGGCTGAGCCATGGTTTTTACCAAGGAGAGTTGATCATCTGCCTCACCTCTCTCTAGTGTTCTCAGTGTCTTGGGCCTTGTTTAGTAGGAGAAACAAGTAGGGTGTGAGTGGGAAGAGGAGAATTCTACCCTAACAGGACCCTTCCTTATTCCTCACTCTACCTTGGAGCTTTTCCCTGGGTCTGTTTCAGGATGACATTAGGGAGGTCTGACTCAAACTTGGGGAGAAGCTTCTCTGAAGCATAAAATGAGAAGAGGGGGCACATGAAGAAAAAAGGAGCATGGTATCCCAGAGCCTGGGGGGCCACCAGAGATGGGCCCTCCCTTGTCAGCTTTGGAGCTAAAAAGGTTATTGGATTGAATGGAATTTTTCTTCCAAAGTGTAACAGTCCTATCAGGTTTCTTGATATGGGTTTCTTGTCACTGCTAAAGAAAAGTTTTTTAAAAGCCAATATGCCAAATCAATATTAGGGAAGTTGTTCTCATTTTGGTTGTCAATAGACTTTCTGCAGGGATGCCTGGGTGGCTCAATCATTAAGCGTCTGCCTTCAGCTCAGGTCATGACCCCAAGGTCCTGTGATCAAGTCTCACATCCGGCTCCTTGCTCAGCGGGGAGCCTGCTTCTCCCTCTTCTGCTCCCCCTGCTTGTGCTCTCTCTCTTTGACAAATAAATAAATAAAATCTTTAAAAAAAATAGACTTTCTGCAAATAGAAACACTGGGCTGATGTTGGCATAATTGTATGGCATGATGTTCTGTTGGGTTGAACATAAAGGCAAGGCACCCAGGAGTTATTGAGTAGAAGAGGGAAGAGAGGAGGCCTTCCAGGCAGAGAGAGCACATGTGTTGTGAAGGAGAGGCAGGAGAAGACATGTGAGTGACATCTGGGGAGTTGCTAAAGGCCAGTGGGACTGAGCAGCAGAGTACATGGGAAGGAAAAGGGGAAAGGGGATGGAGATGCATGTAGGTTTGAGACCACACTGGGCCTTGTAGGCTATGGGAAGGAAAAAAAAAAAACTAATACAGATTTTTTCCATGTGAGTTGAGAAAAGTTCACATGCATTCTTTTATTTTAAAAAGATTCTCTGGAAGCCATGAATAGGGGAGAGTGTGTGTGAGTAGAGAGCTGGAAAGCCAGTTAGGAGCTGTAACAGTAATACAGGCGACAAGTGAAATAAAATCTCACGTAGAGTTAAAAAAGATGGAATTGATTCAAGAAACAGTTCATAGGTTGAATGGAAGAATTATTGACCAATTGGTGTCAGGGTTAAAGGAGAGGAAAAAATGAAGGGTGACTTCCAGTTTTCTGGCTTGTGACCTCATGGAGGTGGCACTGTTCACTAGAGAGCAGAAGGAGTAAGTCTAGTGGAGAATATAATTCTGAAACCACTACCTCCTGCCCAGGTTTTTATCTGGAGTCTATACATCTGGCTTCTACTAGATGCTTTTTTAATTTTTTTTTGCATGTCCTAAAAACATCTCAACATGTATTGGGTGGATCCGGCTGGGACTGGGGCCCAGGGACTTGGATTAAACTTTTTTTTTTTTTTTTGACAAAGAGAGAGAACACGACAGAGGAACACAAGCAGGGGTAGTGGGAGAGGGAGAAGCAGGCTTCCCTCGGAGCAGGGAGCCCAATGCAGGGCTTGATCCCAGGACCCTGGAATCACGACCTGAGCCGAAGGCAGGTGCTTAACCGACTGAGCCACCCAGGTGCCCCTTGGACTAACCTTAATATGCATGTTTATGTGCTCTTCTCCAAGAACACTTACTGGGAGGAGGAAGAGTGCAAAAGACAAATTGTTTGACCTAACCTGAATTGCAGCTTTCTAGATGATGGAAGAGAGGGAGGGGATCCAGTTATGCCTACAAGTGAGGGTGCTGGTCTCGAATAGAGAGGCAAGGAAGTGACAATGCTTGAAGGATGGTGATTTATTGGGGAAAACAGGAGCATTAGTGGTCCCAAGGAAGTCCAAAAACAGCTGTAATGGAAGTCAGGAAATGGGATATCCAGAAAAGGAGGTGTTTGTGGTCGGAGTACACAATTGAAGATTAAACTTTCAGTGGGGGAACTGTTCCTGTTGATGACAGGGTCTAGGGTGAGGCTATCAGCTATTGGAAGCTGAATGGTCACTAACTACATAAAGCAGTGGTCACTGGTATTAAAGCAGTAAGAGACTTATGATGAGGCAGGAATTGAGTAGATAAAAGGACTGAGCAGGTGTCAAATGAATGTGCCCAGGAGCCGAATGACAACTGTAACAGGGAGGGGGAAAAGGTGGAAGAGTTTCAAATAATGTGCATTTCATTGTGCACAGATAAGTGATGGCTTGCCAGCCATGATGAGAAACTAGAGTGTTCACCTTCCCCTCTCTGCTACCCCCAATCTGCCCAAAACATGCTATCAATGATACCAAGTAATGAGAAATGGTCACTAAAGATGACAAAAGAAAACATTATCCTATGAAAAAAGACAAAAAGATACTGGAATCATTGTTTAAAGGCACTAATATGGCAAGTGAATGTGTTTACTTTGCAACAGGGATTCCACAGGGCACAGTGGGAAAGATTAGGAAGAAAGAATTGAAGGGTGAACTAGGAGACAGGAAGCAGCAAGATGGGGTTGGGAATCACCTCAAGGACAGGTGATGAGGATTTGCTTCAACGTGGGTCACAGGCCAGGTCGAATTCAGATCTCAGTGTTCCAGGAGCACCTTGGTTAAAGCAGTTTCAGTGCAATACAAGCCAAGTGCTGATGTCTCATGGTTTCCAATGGTAAGATGTTGAGAGAGTGAGTCAAGGTCTAATTCATGACAATCAGGAAACATTTCTTAACTCTGTATGATGAACTTGGCACTAAGCACTGGGGATTAAACATTTGTGTAGCTCGGCTTTAGAACTATAAGCACAATTAGCTTACAGTCCCAACATGCTCAAGAAACACAGCTTCCAACCTCCCCCTTTGGTTTTATTCCCGATCTTTAGAGATTAATTTGCTCAGGGGTGGAAACTCTGAAAAACAAACAAACGAACAAAAAACCTCAGAATCTCTCAGCCTGCCTGTTTTGCTTATTCTCCCTGCCCTGTTGGAGGTTTGGTTCTCATAAACATGCTGTAGAAAAGGGTCCAGAGGGGCACCTGGGTGGCTCAGTTGGTTGAACGTCTGCCTTCAGCTCAGGTCATGATCCCAGAGTCCCGGGATCAAGCCCGGCGTTGGGCTTTCTGCTCCTCCCTCTGCCTCTCACCTTGCTCGTGCTCTTGTCTCTCTCTCTCTCTTTCAAATAAATAAATAAAATCTTAAAAAAAAAAAGAAAAGGGTCCAGAAAAAAAGATGTGTGTTGCGGGGGGGGGGGGCGGGGGGAGGAGGGTTGTAAAACGTCCACTGATAAAGCATTGTAGTGAACTGCTTTCCTCACATGATCTTATTTCCATTCTTGGAGAACAAGATTCCTTCCACTCCCAATTCCATAATTTCTACTAAGTGGTTTATGTGGGGATTGCAAGCACAAACCTGCTCTGCTACTCCCAGAGGAAAATCTAGAAAAAGCAGTAGTCTTTCAGAGTATATACTGCATGTGGCACTTTTTGTAATAAAATGGTAATAAACCAATTATTTTTTATAAGCTTTCTGTTTAGGTTGCAAAAACCATGTTCAGTTTGAGACTATGATTTAAGGACTCAGCTAAGTCCTAAAGAACCATCTAAAAATTGTTCTCTGAAATTGTGTATTCTATCTTTTACCCTGGTATGCCTCCATAGTTAATAATGTGGAAATGTAACATTGAATCTGTATGGTCAGAAATTGGTCTTTCAAATGGTGGAAATATAAAGGCTGTTTAATCATATATCTAAACGATTACCATTTAATTATATAAGACATTTATATATTAGAAATTTCCTTTCCTATGAAATTTTGCTTGTCTTAATGTAAGTGAAATAAAAACTGTTGCAAAATATATTGACTTACCAATAGAAAGCTAGATATTTCATGACAGGTGGATAGCTCAAGTATAAGTTAAAAAGAAGACTTAGAAGTATTATTTCCATTATTCACTTTTTGGATTTGAAGTTGTTCAACATCTGTAAGTAGGTTTTGTATTTTGTTTGCATTCCATTGTTTCCATTGGATCTATAGCAAACAATTTCACAATCTCAGCTCTAGAAATATTTGTCATTTTGTTCAATATCTTTTATAGTTACAGATTTCAGGAAATACTGGACTTAATTAACACTAAGTTAACTATGATACATCTACCCAGGCATGGATTCAATTTAATAATTATGATTTCATATGTGTGCTATACGTTTTAGGATAGAATATTTGAAGCATTTATATTCTGTAAAACAGTATTAACCATGCTACCATTTAACCAAAAAAATATAGATACTTTTTTTCGAGACTTCCTAGCAAGAAAATCACCATGCAATCCAGTATAAAATTTCTTCCATCAATATATTGTATTGGGGGTCCTGGGTGGCTTAGTCAGTTAAGCATCCAGTTCTTGATTTTGGCTAAGGTCATGATCTCAGGGTGGTGAGATCAAGCCCCATGTTGAGCTCCATGCTGGACATGGAGCCTGCTTAAGATTCTCTCTCTTTGTCTCCCTCTGCCCCTACGCCCCTAAAAAAATTCCCCCCAAAAATAGACCATATGTTTTGGCAAAATTCTAAATCCCCTTGTATAATTATTCAGAAACTATTGGCAACTGCCCAAACCACTTTAAGTTCTAGATTTTTTTCTCAACTCCAAAATATTGCTGGGTAATGGTGTCAATTATCTCCTATTGGGGAAAAAAAAAAAAGGCAAACTTCCAGCTAACCTATCAATTTCCTACTTAAAACTATGCCTCTAGCCTATTGTCAATTTATTTTCTCAACTATTTTCTTTACCTGAAACATAAAACTTAAGGGACCAAAGAAATCATCTAGCCCCATTTCCTCTTTGAACATATTTGCAGAGTTGTTACAAAATAAAGGTCTGCTGACAACCCAATTCATCATTCACAATTTCTGTCCTTTGGTTTTGTTTTAAAAGTTCACTAAGTCAGAAGTCCTCATTTCTTGGAGAAGTTATAAACAAGGAACCAAGCTGGAAAAGAAAAATGATCAGAATGAATTGAGAAGCAACTCCTCTAAAATGAAGTAGAAAGATGGAGCAGGAGGATCCTCTTCCTAATTGGACCTAGGCTGGCTTGGCAAGTTGGACTATGTATATTATATAAATAAATTCCACTAAGCAAGTTATATTAGTGTTTATCTCTTTGTCTGTCCAGAAAATCCAAGTTCTTCTTTGAATTTAAAATCCTGCTCAAGACCCACATTTTCCACTAAACCTTGCCTGGTGAGCTAATAAAGAATTTATTATCGTGACCTTATTCCCTGATTATTTCACTTTCTAGTTCATATTTATAATAATTGAACAAATGAAGAGTTCTCTTTTAACTTGACAATTTGGCATTTTACATTCATCTTGCTTAACGGTTTGTTCCATAACACTTTTCACCAGAGGTGACTTAGTTAAAAAACTTTGGTTCATTACTAAAGGATAATCAGTCACCTGAACAACAAGACCTATCAAGAATAAATCAGGAGGTTTAGACAATCACAAGAGTTTGAAAGACAACTAAGAGCTAGGGCGAGATCAAATGAGAAGATTCATTACCTACACAAAGCCACTCAAGACTGAGAAAGGTAGCTGTTTGGTCTAATACACAGAAACAAACACAGAGAGTCCAGCAAGATGAGGAAACAGAAAAATGTGTTCCAAAGAAAAGAATAAGACAAAACCCCAGAAAAAAGGCCTTAATGATATGGAGTAAATAACCTACCTGATAAGGAGTTCAAAGTAATGGTCATAAAAGTGCTCACCGAACTCAGGAGAAGAATGGATGAACATGTGAGAACTTCAACAAAGAAACGGGAAATATAAGAAAGCATCAAACGGAAGTCACAGAGCTGAAGAATATAATAATTGAACTGAAAATACACTAGAGGGGTTCAACAGCAGACTGGATGAAGCAGGAAAACAGATCAGTGAGCTGAAAGACAATGCAATGGAACTCACCCAGACAGAGCAGTAAAAAGAAAAAAGAATTTTTAAAAATGAAAATAAGTTAAGGGACCTATGGGACAACATCAAGCAGAAAATGTTCCCATTATAAGGGTCCCAGAAGGAGAAGAGAGAGAATAAGGGGCAGAAAATTGGTTTAAAGAAATAATGGCTGAAAAGTTCCCTAATGTAGGGAAAGAAACAGACATCCAGGTCTAGGAAGCCCAGAGAATTCCAAATAAGATGAACTCAAAGAGCCACACCAAGACACATTATAATTAAAATGTCGAAAGTTAAATGTAAAGAGAGAATCTTAAAAGTAGTGAGAGAAAACCAAATTACTTCATGCAAAGGAAACCCAATAAGCTATCAGCAGATTTCTCAGCAGAAACTTTGTAGACCAGAAGAAAGTGGCAGGACATATTCAGAGTGCTGAAAGGAAAAAACTCCCAACACAAAATACTCCAGTCAGCAAGGTTATCATTCAGAATTGAAGGAGACATAAAGAGTTTTCTAGACAAGCAAAAGCTTAGGGAGTTCATAATTGCTAAATAAACCTTGCAAGAAATGTTAAAGGGACTTCTTTAAGATGAAAAGAAATGGCACATATGGCAGAACACAAGAGCAAAATGGGGTCACCTTGCAAGCAGGTAAGAAATCAAATAAAATTTTTATAAATTGCTAAAGGCCAAGTGTGGGATAATGTAAGAATACAGAAAGAGTGGGAGCCAGAGACAGAAGGTGAGTTTGTAGCCACTAACAGGATCTTCTCCATGGATTGACACTGGGTGCTCGTAAGAAAGATTGAGGACAGTGCAGGAGATCAGAGAAACTGCCTTGATGGCGTAGGTTTGGAGAAAAGGAAAAAAACTCCACTTCAGAAAAAGTGTTTGCTAAGCACTCTGCTAATCCATTGGTAAAGAGGGATTCAACATAGCATAGTTGAAAACAGCTTTGGTTTGGGGCACTCGAAGGAAGGCGCCAAACCACATAACCCCACTGGTAATATTAGGGAAGTCATTCTGTAGGGTTTAGCAGCTAAGCTGAGCTTTAAAAAATGCTAAGAAGTAATTCAGGTGAAGAAAGAAGAGTGCTCGGGCACCTGGGTGGCTCAGTTGGTTGAGTGACTGCCTTCGGCTCGGGTCATGATCCTGGAGTCCCGGGATCGAGTCCCGCATCGGGCTTCCTGCTCAGCAAGGAGCCTGCTTCTCCCTCTAACCCTCCCCCCTCTCATGTACTCTCTCTCTCTAATAAATAAATAAAATCTTTAAAAAAAAAAAAAAAAGAAGAGTCCTCCAGGCAGAGCCAACAGCCTATGAAGAGACTGGTAGAACTTTGAGGAGTTCATTAGGGGCAGGTTGGAAGGCAGCTATGCTAACCACTATACCACCAACGCTAGGGGCAGGTTGGAAAGAAAGAAGAAGGTAGATGTCATATGGGGAACTAGATTTTATCCTGAAGCCTATTTGAAACTACAGGATTCATTTAATTGTGAGAGTAAAAATAGAGTTTGTATTTTTGAAAGCTTCCTCTAGCTAAAGCAGGGAGTGTAAGTTGAAAGGCAAGAAGAGAGAGAACCCAGACTGGAAATTGAGACAAGGGACCAATTTTGAGAAAGAGTAAAGAGATAAAATCAATGTTGGGTCAATCCAACATCTAGAATTTCAGCTAATAGGATTTTCCAAGTATAGCTTTTGTGATGGACCTACATTATCCTAATAGCTGAAAATACCCACTAGTGCATCTAACCAGCTTATTGAGGACTCTAAGCTTGTATAAACATGAAATAAGTATATATATTTACAAAAGCTTGTTCTTGTTTTCTGTCACAAGCGAGCCAGTACTTGGGTCCCATCTTTCTTCAGAGGCATCTGTCTTTACTTGAATTTTAGGCTAGTAGACTGACAGCCCTGTGAGGTCAATTCTCCGGTGGGTTAAAAAATGTTATGACTTTGCAGATTATTCAGCTTTTTCAAGTTAGGGTAAAAGTGATGTGCTTTTCAGCTTCTTACACCTTAGGACACTGGTGTTTCAGGCATCTTAACTACTCTGAATCATAATTTTCTCCTTTATAAAATAAGGATATTAACACTTAGCCCATTGAATTGTCCTGAGAATCATCTGAAATGTAAAGCACCTGTCCCATAATAGGTGATTATTAAATGTCCTTCTACCCTCAAATTGCCCACCAGTGTTTATTAGGGACTCACGAAATCTCTATTGCATGAATCATGTTCCTTCTACACACTTCAATGACTCACTGGCGATTTTAATGTCACTTTCACAGAACTTGTTTCAATACAAGTTTTCACTCTTCCCAAGATTAAAATAGTTGCTCAAGGTGACAGGGATCGCAAGATTCGAACCAGTGCACCTGTTTAAAATCAGCCTCACTTAAAATGGGAGCCCTGGGATTTCTTTTGCCTTTCATTCACTTAACTGGTTCATTTATCTATCATTGGATATTAGGCACCAGTAAGAGCTGGGCTAGATATTATTCCAGCCCAGCCTCCATGGTACTATTCACAGGGCATGACAACGTGGGGAAGATTCAGGGCAATGGGAAATCATGTTCAGAAGCAGTCCCCATTTCAGAATGAAATGATAAATTAAGTTTCCACCCTACCTCAAAGAACAAAAAGTCAGCACCACGGAAGAGCTTCTCGGTGAAGAAGGGATACAGTTAGCTCTCTGTTCCTCACATACCCTGCTTCTCTGTCATCTGCTCCCAGACTCACTTCACCACATGGACGGGTGAGCAGCCCAAACCACTCCACTCAGGACTGTCTTTCCTCATCGCTGCCCCAGGCAGAGGTCTCTGCCCGAAGTGCTCCCGGTGGTGCCATTTACAAAATTCATAAAACTATTTTCAAAAGAGAAGAAAATACGTTAGATAGGGGATCTGTATTTGCCGAAAAAGATAATCCAGTTTTTTTAATAACATTTTTTTTCCAAAATTGTTTTCCTGATAAGAATATAACAGAAGATGCAGGGCGCCTGGGTGTCTCAGTCGTTAAGCGTCAGCCTTCAGCTCAGGTCATGATCCCAGGGTCCTGGGATCGAGCCCCACATCAGGCTCCCTGCTCCGCGGGAAGCCTGCTTCTCCCTCTCCCACTCCCGCTGCTTGTGTTCCCGCTCTCGCTATCTCTGTCTCTGTCAAATAAATAAATAAAATCTTAAAAAAAAAAAAAGAATATAACAGAAGATGTGGAAAATACAGGAAGGTATAATCAATCCCCCAAAATTGCCTGACGCTTCACTATTTGAACGATCTTTTAGTATATTCCTGTCATTTTTTTATTTTTTTATTTAAAGATTTTATTCATTTATTCATGAGAGGCAGAGAGAGAGAGAGAGACAGAGGCAGAGGGAGAAGCAGGCTCCCCACGGAGCAGGGAGCCCGATGCGGGACTCGATCCAGGGACTCCAGGATCATGACCTGAGCCGAAGGCAGTCGCTTAACCAACTGAGCCACCCGGGCGCCCTTCCTGTCATTTTTTTAATCTTGAAATTGCACTGTGTATTTTATAATCTGCTTCTTTACTACATTTTCAAGATGTTTGGAAATATCATGACTATATTGCATTTCATCATGTAATCCCTCTGCTTCTGGATATTTGTTTTCCAATATTTTGCATTTGTAAGCAAACTACAAAAGTGATCTGGATGATAAAGTACTTACTTTTCTGTATTTCAGGTATTTCTTTAGCATAGATTCCAATGAGACTTATTCTGACAAAGGAAATAACATTTTAAAGTTTTCAACACATATTGTCAGGTTTTTTCCCTCAATACATTTGGACCGATTAATAGTGCCATCCACGTAGTATAAGACTGCCTATGTCACTTCATGCACATCACTATGTATTTGATTCCCAAAGCCATTTTTTAAAAAGGCATTTGTTATTTTAAATTATTCATGTTGAAGATTTTTTTATTCCTGAATTATTATTCTGCTTGTTTATATTATTTGTTAACATCATTTGTACATGTAATTGAAGAGACCGGGGTGATTTTCTGAGCGTATAATTAAGCCTATGTATGTTTCTCTTCAGGGGAAAGAGCATACCTCTGCTTACACCCAAGGTTATGATTATCCCTCAAATTCCAAGGAATCGTAGCTATCGGAGGACAAATCATTCCTTGGAGGAATTTTTTTGGTATCTCAAAGAAAATGAGGACAGCAAAAGAGGAAGCTTTTCTACAAGGCATATGGGGCTCTAGCTCCTAGTAGCTCAGAGCTGAGCCCAAGTATTCTTATTTATTGCTCAAACAGGTGAACTATTCAAAAACCTAGATTCCTCAAAATTAAAATCAGAGTTAGAAGGGCCTTCCTTGTTTCTCTTAAAGTGACTTAATCCTAGCACAATGCTGAACTGCTGAAAATAGATCTTAAAAATTGTGTTAAGAGTTGTTATGTTTTTCACTGGGATGAAATCTGAGCATTTTGAAAAGGATCTCTTGGCTGCATTGAGCTGTTTCAGAGCATCTGAATTTCAGCCAGCCTTGGCAATGGCCCAGGAAGTGACTGTTCTTATCTTTACTTGAAACTGTTTTCAACATCAATTTTTCTAGAAGTAGACCTTTAACATTGGCTTTGAGAAAGAAATTCATAGTAGCTGCTGAGAACCTTTTGTCCTGATATAGACAAGATTGCTGTGACTCAAGCAATGACAATTCTAAATAAATGGTCTTATATCTTCATTTCGCTGCAAGTGGCCCCACATTTTATACTACAGAGGGAACAGAAATGCTGATCAAAACAATCCTAGATTGTTAAGTTCTAATGGCATTCTATCTCTTCTCAGTCCAATGGCTGAGACATCATCTTAAATTTTTTTTTAAAGATTTTATTTATTTGAGAGAGAGAGAGAGAGCACAAGCAGGGGGAGGGACAGAGGCAAAAGGAGAAGCAGACTCCTGGCAGAGCAGGGAGCCTGAAGCAGGGCGATCCCAGAATCCTGAGATCATGACCTGAACTGAAGGCAGACACTTAACTGACTGAACCACTCAGGCGCCCCAGAAGTCATCTTAAATTAATAAATGGCAAGGAGATTCAATTTGTGGGCCAAGATTAAGAGGGGTAGAAGTCAATCCAAATCTCAAAGGGAAATAAAGAGGAATACTCCAAGAAAATCAAAGACTGTTGCCAGAAACACTAACCCAAATGAGAAAACAAGAAAACTATGCCAAAGCAGCTAGAGAAAAAAAGAAATACAGCAGCATCCGGGAGAATTGAAGCTAAAAATAAAGATCAGAGTCCACCAGGTGTGGTCTTGAAATGAAGTCAAGTAGAGAGGGTTTGGCCAGTTTTTTAACGTTCAGTATGTAGACAGCATTTATCTGGGAAGCACTGCTTCATCTGTCTGAAAGCAGTTGTATTCTGAAATGCTGCCTGGCAGGTAGTTAAAATCATTGGAAGTATTGTCTGTGATGATTCACAAAAAGGTTTCAAATTTCCTGTAATCTGTTAGGAAGGGGAAAATGTACTACAAAGTTTCAAAGAATCGTATGCTGAGATGAGGAAGCAAGAGACAAGGAAATAAATGTAGAGAGTAAGAAAGGTGAATAAAGTTTCAGCAGATGAAGAGTGGGAGAACATTTCACAAAGGCTCTCAGGCCAGGAACGAGACCTGCCCTACAGAGAAGGAATTGCCGAGAGTTGTGAATGAGAGCACAGGCCCCTGGAAGGAGGCAAGTCTCAATCTCCAAGCGGCCCCTGGCATCTTGGGACAAGATTCGGCCAAATCATCAGTCCTAGAGCTGCCAGACCAGAAAGGCAGTCCTCCCAGCAGGTGTGCGGAGCAAGTGATCAGGACTGCAGGCAGAAATGGTCAGCCAGCAGCCAGTCCTCGTAGCACATGGCCAAGGGTAGCAGGGTCATAGTCAGGGGAGCTGAGGTTCAGAGAGGAGACTCCCATCACTAGAGATGCAGACAAAGCAAAAACAAAAACAGGGCGAGGTTCCCGGCCCAGTAAGAGGATTGTGGGAAAAACAGGATGTGACAACAGAAGATCAGAATAGAGGCCAGAGAGCACCTTGAGCCTGCAGCTGGGTCTGCAGTGGGAAATTGGAGGAGGAAGCTCCCACACCTTTGCTCAGCAAACACACCTTAGTACTCTGCTGCAGAGACAGCTCTAACTCCAGACCCTCGTAGAAACCAAAGGTCCACAGTGGGCCATCATACCCCTTTCAGGGCTGCAGCAAAGATGCTTTGGAGACCCAGTATTGGGACATCTCACCCAGATGTCATCTCCAGAACTACTGCATCTTAAGCAGTGGATAATTTTGCCTCCTCCCCACAGGGGACATTTGGTAATGTCTGGAGACATTTCTGGTTGTCCCAAAATGGGACAGGGGGGTAGGTGGTACTGGCATCTAGTCGGGAGTAGGCAGAGTTGCTTCTAAACATGCTACATTGCACAGAACAAGAATATGACCCAAAATGTCGATAGTGTTGAGGTTACAAAAATTTCATATAAAGTATCCCACTTTCACTCCCATTACTTGCTATTTTTCATGACCCTATGGCATTTATTAGCTACTGGAAATTATCTTGTTTATGCATTTGCATATTTATTGCTTATTTCTCCTATTAGAAGGTAAACTCTGATAGCTAAAACCTCATTCTTATTTACTGCTATATTTCCAGAACCTGACATGTAGTAGGTACTGAATAAATATTTGTTGAATGAATAAACTGAGATGAACAAATGATAGAATCAATGCAGGAAAAATGGTAAAAATACAAACCAGAAAAACTTCACTCCAAACCCTGTTATTATGAAGTAGGTTCAGAAGAGCTCCTAATTGAGTTCAAAGAGCCCCTAATTGAGTTCAAAGGCAAGAAAAATGGCAAAAATACAAACCAGAAAAAGTTCACTCCAAACCTTGTTATTATGAAGTAGGTTCAGAAGAGCTCCTAATTGAGTTCAAAGTATTTTGCGCCTATATGTATTAAATCCTCTACTAGGGAATTAGCCCCTTGAGGTCAGAGTCCCTATCTTCCTCCTCTCTAGCACAGAGCTGAGCCCGGCTGTGGTGGAGAGAGCACAGACCTCGGCCGAGGCACCTGTGAATTGTTACTCATGTGCAGTTTATTTGAGATGTCAGTAGACGCACCAGATCTGGTCCCTTAAGTCACAGGGAGGAGATGCATTCCATGGGCAATTAATGTAGAATCAGCATGTTTTCTGCTCTCCCCAAATTGCACCTGAGGTCACTTCTCATTCTTCCCAAAAAGTTGTGTCACACAGTTTGGATAGTGAATATTTTGTCATTTGATTTACCTGCATAAAGACTACACCATTGATTTACCTGCATAAAGACTGGTAAGGGGGATTCAATCTTGTAAATGATCCGTGACTTAAAACTGAATAAAAGTGATGTTCCTCCTGTTTGCATAGTCCTGTGTCCCCTGCTGCACCCTTCCCTTTAGATGGCTCTGGGAATGTTAAGATGATAAACCAAGATGACCATTTCCAAATAGTTTAAACAGAGAGGAAACTTCCAAATAATGTTCATTAAGTATATTAATGCTGAGAAGAAAAACAAATAGAAGTGCTGAACATAGAATATTCTTTGGTTGTGGATATTTCTCAGAATAGGAGAGGTACTGGGGTGTATGGTGGATTACAAACTGACCATATGATAAAAATCACATTTGGGAAACATAAATATGAGCTGAATGTAATAAAATCCTTTATAATCTTTGCCTGGTATACAGTAGTTTATTAGTAATTGCTGTTATTTCCCCCAGCTCTACCACCAGCCAGATATCAACAGAGACCTGAGGTCAATAGTACTATAAGAATGCAAGAACTCCAAATTTATGGAAACCGTGAGCATTCAGAAAATAATCAAGCATAGTATTAAAAAGCAGAAAGTACGTCTTGCAGGCAAAAAAAGATTAAAAGAATTAGAATGATCCAGTCCAAATAAAAATGGGCTAAAATGTTTTAATACTCACATTTAAGAGCTAAACCAAATATAAATATTTGAAATTTGAAATAAATATCTATTGGGGTCTACTCAAATGCTAGAGGGATGTAATAATAAGTAATACAGAGGGTTTATTTTCATGGTTCTTGTATAGCACAAGCCAGCTACCATTTATTTCTTTACTCAATGTGTATTTCTTATGGACCAATTATGTTGCAGCCCAAAGAAATGTTACCATTCTTTTTTTTTTTTTTTAAGATTTTATTTATTTATTTGACAGAGAGAGAGGGAACACAAGCAGAGGGAGTGGGAGAGGGAGAAGCAGGCTTCCCACCGAGCAGGGAGCCCGATGCGGGGCTCGATCCCAGGACCCCAGGATCGTGACCTGAGCTGAAGGCAGACGCTTAACGAATGAGCCACCCAGGCGCCCCAGGACAGGGAATTTAAAAGGAAAAACAGGTTTTTGTTTTTGTTTTAAAGATTTTATTTATTTATTTGACGAGAGAGGGAACACAAGCAGGAGGAGTGGGACAGGGAGAAACAGGCTTCCCGCGGAACAGGGAGCCCGATGCGGGGCTCGATCCCAGGACCCTGGGGTCATGACCTGAGCCGAAGGCAGACGCTTAACGACTGAGCCACCCAGGCGCCCTGAAATGTTACCATTCTTTATCAAATAAGCTGTACATGTATCTATTTACAAGTATGGCTAAACTTTGGATCATTTATCATTCTGACGACTAGCAGACCTGTGAAAGAATCATAAAATGATAACTCCAAATCAGAAACTGAATGGTCTAATCAGTGATGTCTTAAACATCTCGTAAAAGATTTAAAGCTCTCGGGCACCTGAGTGGCTCAGATGGTTAAGCGTCTGCCTTTGGCTCAGGTCATGATCCCAGGGTCCTGGGATCGAGTCCCACATCGGGCTCCCTGCTCCTTGGGAGCCTGCTTCTCCCTCTGCCTCTCTCTCTCTCTCTCTCTCTCATGAATAAATAAATAAAATCTTTAAAAAAAAATTTAAAGATCTCATAAAACAGCAAGAAGGGGAGGAAAGGCCAATATGTATTATTAAAAATCTAAATTAATGTATTTACTAAAATGTCATTACTTCTAAGCACCTATAATAAAAATAGCAGCTATTAAGAATTAACAATGAGTATTCACTTTGGTCCAGTTTTTTTTTTTTTTAAGATTTTATTTATTTATTTGAGAGAGAGCATGAGTGGCGGGGGGAGGGGCAGAGGGAGAGGGAGAAGCAGACTCCCTGCTGAGCAGGGAGCCTGACATGGGGCTCAATCCTAGGACCCTGAAATCATGACCTGAGCTGAAGGCAGATGCTTAACTGACAGCCACCCAGGTGCCCCCACTGTGGTCCAATTTTAAGAAATTTTAAATACTTTAGTTTGCCCATAAGGTTTAATATAACTTTTTCTTGAAAATATTTTTATATAATGTAGTAAATAAAACATTCCCCTCTTGATCATATATATAATTGACTAAGTAAGGTTTTTTGCACATAACTAGGTCTATAATTCTTTTTTTTTTCATGCCTTGAACATGATTCTGATTTTTAATATTTTAAATTAAAATATATATCACACTAACTAATGTCATTCTTAAACTATGACCTTTGAACCCACTGATTCTCAAACCTGCCTGGACACTACAAACACCTGTGAAGTTTTTTAAGTAATAGATTACTAGTTGCAATCTAAAGATCCTGATGGAGTAAGTCTGGGGTATCAGCAATTATAATTTAAACCTGCTAGAATTATTAGGAAATCAATAGTAACACAGTATAAATTAATGAATTTACTACTTATCTGCATTGTTACTTTCTTCTTCTCTATCTTCCATACTTTAGTACATAGTTGGGACTTAAGACATCTCTTTGATTGACTTACAAGATTTTTGCAAAATTAATTTTAAAATAGAGATTCAAATGCACTTTGACTAATATTAATGCAAATTAAATATGGTTTTTAAAAGGTAATTACAATCTAAAGAGAAACTGCAGAAACATAAACTTCACCATAAAGAAAAAAATTCTAAATTCTAAAATTTTCTCTACATGTTTGTTTAAATCTCCACATATAAAATTTTTTTATTATGCATGTAATTTGTGTACAGAAAAATGCAATGTTCTGAATGGAAACCAATACATATTAAAATCTAAATGACTAATTTTACTCTAAGGTTTTATATAAATTTTCTTAAAAGATTTCCTAAATAAATTGGGTTACCTTGTCTATATGAAATTATATTATTTTGAAATATAGAAACAAAAGCGTAAGTGTTCAGCTCTTTAAAAATAAAATCAGTATTAAGACTTTTGGAACTCCTGAGTCCTGATTTAGTGAAAATTCAGATAATTATTCCATTGCTCATTGTCTAAGTTGTCGTTCTTCAAGGGGCCCCATGGTAGCTGCTTCGAGTATAATGTAGTGATGCCAGTAGATACAGACTCAGCACGTACTGGAGAAGAAGCAGCTGTGGTTTGGGGGAAGAGCCAGTGGAGGAGGATGGTTGCAGGCTGAGCTGTAGTGATCATAACTAAAGCATAACTTGTCACAGAAGACCACATTTTGACAACTAATGGTAACTCTATTGAAGTATGAATGGTGGCATCTTTAGTTTAGATGAATAGGTGGAGATTCTGGTTGAAGGAGAGCGATGGCCACTGTTATTCTAAACTAAGTGGCAGTTACAGTAGTTGTAGGTGAAGTGGAAGTGGTGGTAGTTGTAGATTCAGCTGAAGTAAATTGAGTTGTGGGTTCAGTCGAAGAGATGGTAGATGTGGTAACTGTTTTGGTTGTCCACTAAGATTCAGTTATAATGGCATTTGTTGTAATGGAAGTTGCAACAGTTGTAGATTCTGTTAAAGTGGGGTCAGCTGTGGTTTTACTTGAAGTGGTGGTTGTAGCTTTGTGATTGTATGTTCAGTTGCAGTGATGGTGGTGGCTGTTGTATTTGTGGGTTTCCTTTAAGGGATGTTTTTGGCCGTGGTTATAGGTCCTGTTGTAGTGACGGTGGTGTCTGTCAGTCCTGTTGAAGTGATGGTGGCAGATGTTGAGGTTGTAGGTCCTGTTGTAGTGACGGTGGTGGCTGTCAAGGTTGTAGGTCCTGTCGAAGTGACGGTGGGGCCTGCTGGGGTTGTAGGTTCAGTGGACGTTGCAGTGGTTGTAGATTCTGTGGAAGTGGTTATAGTTGTGGGTTCAGTTGAAGTGGTGGTCACTGCAGGTTTAGAAGTAGTAGATGTCATTCCAGGAATGTCATTGTTGGAGGGTAGCAGGCTAGTAATGGGAGAATTGTCATTTCCTCTATTGTTCACCAGGCATATTATGAGTACTCCAATTGCTGTTGTTATCACAGAGGCTAAGAGACAAGCCAAAAAGACTTCCCACAGAGACCAGTTATTACAGCAATTTCCTTTTACCTAAGAAGAGTGTAAATGACAATATCAGTAATGAAAAACAAAAATGCTTGTGATTTTTCATCTCTTTTGTGTTATTTATACCTTAGTGCAGTAACATGATAAGAATCCCTTTATATAGCCGAAGAAATTTAAGCTTGAAGTCCAAGTTTTTATCCAGGTGAAAGTAATTGCACCCTTTCTCTAACATTAGAAGAAATCAAAATCTATCAATATCTCATCTTTTATTCCAGTTTCCAGTGATTGGGCGGCGGGGCGGGGCGGGGGGAGCATTGTCTTTCCACATAAGCAGAATAGCACTTCAATGGTAAATTCTCCATTGTACACCTAATCCTTCACTGGATGTTGTCATTACTCCAAACTGTTCCACTTCCAAAATCACTCCCTCAAGAATCCTATGCTCTCACCACCATCTCTTCTCCTTCCAGCTTATTTATTCAATTCCCCCTATAGCAACCTTTCTTCAGTCTTATTTAAATTGTCGGCCCAGGGGCACCTGGGTGGCTCAGTTGGTTAAACGTCTGACTCTTCGTTTCAGCTCAGGTCATGATCTCAAAGTCCTGGGATCGAACCCCACACTGGGCTCCACACTCAGCAGGGAGTCTGCTTGAGGATTTTCTCCCTTTCTCTCTCTCTGCCCCTCCCTCTTCTCGCACGCATTCTCTCTCTTTTTCTCTCTAAAATAAATACAATCTTTAATGATAATTAAAAAATGTTGGCCCAGCAGACCCTGTTTCACTCACATACCTCCTTATCCACCTTTTGTTCCATGGTCCATTATTTCAATAACACTAATTCCCTAAAATCTCTTGCACTTCCCTCGTCATTCCTCCAGCTGGCAAATAAATGGCTGCTTTCTCTGGACTTGCCCTTGAGCAGCCACACTATCAGGGAAAGTCAAGTACCTGGGCAAATCAGAGTCAATATAAATGTATGATTAGCATTCTTGAATAGATTTTCTGTACTGCTCCATCATCCTATTATATTTCTCTAAGATACTCTCTCATTTTGTAAATCTTTCTCAATCTTCTCTCTCTTCAAACCTGTAACCTCCACCCACCAACGCTCGTACACAAATTGACCCACCTCATTACCATCAAATGACTTCCCCTCCTTTCCATTTCATTGGGAAATTTGAAACCATCAAATGCAAAGTCTCTCAAAGCCCCACTAGGTACCAAATCTGCAAACCCAGGGGAGCTATCCCATCCTCCTGCTTAAAGCAGATCTACCAATCTGTCCTTGGATCCCATCCCCCCCAATCCTCCCCCTACCCCCAAACCCCATCCCTGCTCTTCTCAGCAACTTTTTTTTTTTTCATTCTTCCTCTGGGATTTAATACTTCACCACTTTCCTATTAAATGGCTTCTTGCTTTTAACATTTATATACATTCAAATCTCTTCCATCTTAACCAAAAAAATTCCCTTTGATTCCAAATCCCCCTGTAGCTACTTCCCTTTCTCTCTCTTTCTCTGGAAAATGAAATTTCTTGAGACTCGCCTAACACAACATCTCTATTCCATACCTTTCAACCCAATCCTGTCTGACTTCTGCCTCTTCCATGCCACCAAAATCCCTCTTAATAAAGTCACCAATGACATTCATTCACTCAAATCTAACTGACATACTTTAGTCCTCACCATATGTAAAACCTCAGTAACATTTGCCTCTGAAGACCATCCCTCCCCTCTTTTGAATAGTCTCCTCCCTTGGCTTCTGTGATATTCCATTCTCATTGGTTTCCTCAACCACGCTCCCACCACAATCTTCCCAGTTTCTTTTAGAGGCTCAGTACCCATGCTCAGCCTTTATTGTTCACATTCCCAGGCCCTTGTCTCTTTCACTCTAAGTTTAGGGTCAGCAAACTTGTTCTGTACAGGGCCAGATAGTACATGGTTTCAGCTTTGTGAGCCATACAGTTTTGGTCACAATTACTCTAACCTGCCATTATAGTCTTAAAGCAGCCATAGACATTGAGTAACCAAGTGAGTGGGGCTCAGCCATTGGTTAGTTCTTAGAAAATTCTAAATTGCAGCTGGGGTTAAGAACTAGCGGACTAGATGTTATTTAAGGCTTCTCAATTCTATGATTACATAAATTAGTTTGCCTCTGCAAACAAGAAAGAACATTTTCTAACTCCACCCTATTGAGCTCATTCATTCTTTCACATTGTCTCAGCAACAATATAAAGAGTTTATATTTTTATCCAGAATCAAGAAACAAGGTTCAGACTCTCTACAGAGCCTCTAGGGCAAAATTAAGCAACAGAGGGTAGGAATTGCAGAGTCAGGGAAACCCAATCAAACTTCCAAGTGGAATAAGTAATTTATAGTCAAGGTCAAATTTCTATAATAGGGCTGAAGATGAGAGATACAGCCTTGGGGTAAGGTGAATTCAGCCAATGGGTAAGGTCAGGAACCAAAGGGAGCTGGGTCTAGTCTCCAAAGCTAATAGAAGAAATCTGGAGAACAGAGCCAGGTTTCTATGTCAAGGTCATATGTGTCAGAGGTCAGATAGAAGAAACCTATAAAACATGCAACATACAGGTCCAGAGGCTAAAACAGTAGAAGAAAATAAGGTGATCACCAATTGAGTAGGACTCTTGCAACTTTGAATATGACACATTCTCCCATCACAGTCTAATTTGTGTATTAAATCCTACATTGCCAGCATATTTGCTCCTCTGCCTCTCCCCACCTACATTTATACTTTACATTTATTCCTTTTTTATATATATTTTCTATCTGTGCAAATATTTAAGTCCCCAACTAGAACATCAGCTCCTCGAAAACAGAGATTATCAAATATTCTCCTTCTTATGAATTGCCTCATGGTGATTTAGAATGATACTGAGAATACAGCAGATGCTTAACATGAATATGGGTGAATTAAATGATTAAATATATTTCCTGAGAAAGAATAGAACAAATATGTTCCTGTAGAGAACACATTCCAACCTGGGTAAACACTGCTATATCAAACATTACCTGGATAATTCTGTGTGTGGGTATCTTGAGTGTGCAAGGACTCCTGGGCTCACATAGACCCCAGTTACGTTGGAAGAGACATGACCAGTTGTGTCATTTGAAGGTCGATGCCAGAATGCAGAGCTGTGAGCCTGAACATGTGATAGGCTATAGAAATAAAGCATAAGTGAATAGGAAGCCATGGTGTTGAATTTCTAAAATTAAATTCTTCTATCAAACATAATCAAGAGTATCAATTTTAAAAGGGATAAAGCATAACAAAACTTTTAAAAGGAATGTTTTCTTATTATATTCTGAAGACCAAAAAAAATCTAGACAGATTATTATATATTGCACTATAAAAAAGTTACCAGTGTTCCAGATCAGGAATGTATGTCATCCCATCTTCTCTACCATATTACTTGCATGTATTAAATATCCTCATGTTGCAAGCTGCTGTAGGTGGAGCATATATTAGGAAGTCTCTATCCCTATAAGGAATAGAATTTTAGAGCCAAAAAATTCTTGCAGTTTATCAGGTACAACCTTTTAGGTCATTTTGGAAATGAAAATATTAAAGCAAAAAGAGGTGAAGTTATTATTATCATCATCATCATCCCATAATGACATAATAGCGAGCACTGGAGCTCAAACCTTCCAGTCTTAAGGCCAGTGTACTTTCCACTCCACTGTATATAGTATGTTGTTATACTAAACTATGGTTTATTATTATGGATATTAATATAGTGTATACTAATCTACACTCTACTGATGAATGTAGTGTATGGTTTATTATTATGGATATTAATATAGTGTATACTAATCTACACTCTACTGATGAATGTAGTGTATGGTTTATTATTATGGATATTAATATAGTGTATACTAATCTACACTCTACTAGTGAAAGATTCTCATACAAACAGACTCCTTCCATCTATGCAATGGAACTTGCATGCCCTCGACAAAGAGACAGAAGACAAATCATTTGTCAGTTTGTGATATGTTTCTGCTTGCTTCCTCTTGGACACACAACCATGTAAAAGCAGTTCTCTACAACAACAAAAATGTCTCTACTCTTAGGAAGCTCAAATGCTAATATAACAGGGAGCATAACAATTGCAAAATATTGTTGAGAAAGGGGGCAATAAGGAGTAAAAAGGGGTTGAGCTCGGTGGGAAAGATTGGGGGGGAATAGGTGTTTTAAAAGGGGAAAGAACAAGATGAGATGAAAATGGGAGAGGAAGAAGCTCAGGAATCGTGGAACTGGGCCAAGAGTTTTGTTGCATCTCATAAACCACGTACGATTGTCTGGGGATCTTTGTCTCATAGAATGGTAATGTTTCTTTCTAGTTGTGAGTCAAGGGCATCTCTGCCACTCCTTGCCCATCTTCCAAAAGCAAAAACTGAAACTACCCACTGTAGGTTTGCTGTGAGGGTTAATGAGCAAATACCTGGAAGAGGGTTAGAGCAACGTCTGTGTGCACCCTGTAAGTGCTGGCGGTCGGTGGCAGTAGTGGTCATAGCAGCAGCCGTGTTTTTATTCCTACTCTTGCTAAACTAGGTGTCTTGGGTTATGTTGATTTAATAACCCATTACTAAATAGCTGTAAGAACTGCTGGCCCATCAACTCATGTGTTCCATAAAACTGTCAGATTAGAATTGTATGTGCTCATTGGTCCATTGAGAATAATCAGGAACAACGCAAAAAATAAGTATGATTGTTATTAAATGTAGACAAGATGGAATACTCCTGGCAGTAAAGAGTGTGCAAAGTTAGATTTTTCTGTTACATCAAAGAAATAAAACATGCCATATGTTTTATTGAATAAAACTAAACAGACTCCATGTTATTCACTAGATAAATCTGAGCAATGTTGGACTTACCTTAAATAACAACCTTGCTTATTTTGCCAAGGGCTGAGGCCTTAGTTATTATCCAGTTTGCCTGTGGCTGATGAACTGAAATATTTTAAAGCACTTTGTATACAAAGTAAAATTCACTCACCAGGCCAGTTTTCCAGAATTTTCTGGCCCTGATGGAATCAGTCCTTTCAAAGAAGAAAAATGATGGGTGGTGTCTACACTCAGGGTGGAGAACCTATGATCTAGGCTCAGCTTTGGAGTAATATTGCAGCCCAAGTAATAATTTTTACTGTGTTATGTTGCCCTGGCTTTTAGTACAGGTGGAGTCTCTACACAAAATTGGAACAGTTAAAGAGCTGCAAATGTTTAATCAGATAATCAGCCTTAGCTAAATGGCCACAGGCAACTGAAGTGAATTAGCTATAGTTACCAAGAAGAGTTCTTTTTTTCCTCCTGACTTTCTAAGGATTAACTTAAGATCTCATATATCCAACAGAACAATCAAACACCAAAATTTATTTTGTTTTTGTTTATAATCTTCAAATAATTCTTAAACTTCATTATTGAATTTGGTCTTAAGAGAAAAATAATTTTATAACTATGCCTTAAATATCCATAATAAAGTGAAATATTCAGCCACCTATCTAGATATATGCTATAAAAACAACTCAAAATAATATTTGTAAACATCTTCAAGTTTGTTTTTATCTAGAGAAGCTATGAAGATAATGAATACCTGGCTAATGGGATTCTTTTTTTTTTTTTTTTTTTTTTCATTTGAGTATTCAGGCATCCTGAAGAGCCAATCATAGAGTGTCAAACTCAGAGTGACAAGGAGAATAGCTTCAGGAGAGTCCTTTGTATGATGACTCAAAGGACAAACCCCTTTTCTTTTGGTACACCAAAAATTCTCCAGGGGATTCTTTTATTCACCTAACACTTACAGAGCAAAGACTTTCTTCTTTGGGTTATCTTGTAGGCAATTAATACAAGATAATTGCAACAGCTCCAAATTGCAAAGGGAAAATATTTCATTTATTCTTCAGGCAGTGAATTTTAACTTACTATTTTAATTTTTAGCACATTTCCATCCTTTGTTCTCGTATCAAAGATTATTTGTTAAGATATAAAAAGCACTTATAACTATACAGTGAAGGCTTGATTCTTGGTGTAAAACATTGAAAAATAGATAAAATGACCACATTTTTATAGAAAGCAGGGATTTTTAGAGGATTTCTTTTTTAGGCCTAATGACAATATCTAAGATTAATATCTGGATTTTCAGCATATTTGGAAATCTAAGTTCTAATAGGTTTAGTATATAAAAGTGAAGAATCAAATTGTAAAAATATTACTTCAAAACCAAACCAAAGATATCATTGGAGCTTTATGTTTACATGATGGTGAATATAGAAAGTTAAACGGATTTATTTGTATATCATGGGTAATGGAAATATTGCTAATGCTTTAAATTAGCAAATATACAAAACAATTTCTAAAGTATAATACAGAAGAATATAACATGAAAAGTTGAAGCAGAAAAATTTAATACATGGTTACTCTTCCTTTTGGAGAATAATGCAAAATTATGACATTGACCACAAAATAGTAAAGAGATTCATTGATTCTAGGGGCGCCTAGGTGGCTCAGTTGTTAAGCGTCTGCCTTCGGCTCAGGTCATGGTCCCAGGGTCCTGGGATCAGGCTCCCTGCTCAGCAAGAAGCCTGCTTCTCCCCTCTCCCACTCCCCCTGCTTGTGTTCCTGCTCTCACTATCTCTCTCTCTGTCAAATAAATAAATAAATAAAATCTTAAAAAAAAAAAGATTCATTGATTCTAAAAGCTGAAAATCAGATAGCAATATAGGCAAAGTATTAAAATAGGGCAACAATACTCAAAGACTGGTTTTCAGAGTGTTCAGCATTTACTACATATTTTCCATGCTTTCTGTCCATTCTTGCACTTCTACTACAGGCTTAACTCCAAGGATATTTCTCAGTTCCTGTGTGGCCCTTTATACCTGCAATCCTGAGAAATAATTTAAATGACTAGTGGAAAATCAACTCTGATGCATCAGTGCAGGTAAGGATTAAACTAAGTAACAAGCAGTTATTCACCAAAATGGAATCCACTTTAGAGAAGGAAATTAAGTGTTAATCATAGAAAACCAATGCAGCCTCTGAGTGCTACTGTGATTACTCCCTCAATAACCCTCCTGGCAGAAAGGAACGTGGAAAATTTTACATAATTATTTTTTTTTCTTCCCTTTGGCCCCATCTTTCAGACACCTATCTTCTATTTTAGGACCAACAAAAGAAAAAATTGTGAGTTGGAAGTTTGCCATACCCAAGCATGAATGCTTTCTTGCCCCTTGTGGGCACCATCTCTTAGTCATCTATGGCCTTAGGATGGCTTCACCTTTTCGATCTCAAGGCTGGTGTCTGGAAGTCTGCTTGGTCAGTTACTCAGGAATTTACATGCATTTAAAAATTATTAGAATCCACTTCTTAGGCAATGATGCCAAAGGAGTGATAGAATATTGAAAATCTTGAGGAAGAGTTTTGTTGTTGTTTTGTCAAGAAATCTAGTTTGTCTCAAATAGAAAAAGGATGAACTTTTATTGATTTATTCACTCAACAGGTAAGGATACTGAGTTTCTAAAGTGTGCCAGGCATTTTTTCTAGTACAAAAAGTTTAGTAGCAAACAAAACAGACCATACCACTCTGTTCTTTGTATCTGACACTTCTGGATTCTGGATTCTTTGATTCTTTGACATCGCTCTTATAATCGTATTCAACACCTATAGCTTAAGTAGCTTTACTAGATCTGAAAGGACATAGCCTCAAACCTTAGGACATAAAGAACACAGAGAAACAGCCAAAGAATTGAAAAGCTGGGAAGGGATTTGTTCTAAAGAGGAGTAAAAACATGACTACTCTTACTCCTGTTGAAACAAAACCAGTGATGCCAAGTATGGCCATGGACCATATGTGGGTCGAAGATGTTAATAATGTTAAACATGACCTTCTAATAAAACTGATTTATGTGAAAATCAGAATGATAAAATTACCAAACAGGGGGTATAAATTTGACTGTATTTGCTTCAAAATATCACTATACTTATATTCTTAGGAGGCATTTATTTTAATTTGGTACTAGAGCAACATAGGCAGGGTGTAAGTAAAACTCCATCATTTTGGACAGCATCCACACATCATAGCAATGGCATAGAGAGTGAAAGTTTGCTCTATCACTTGATCTCATGCTCACAATCTCTAATTGATCTAGTAGTTGCAGGCAGCAAGGCTCAGTCCCAAAGTTTGGGAGAAAAGCATAGAAAATATTAAATTTATTAAAAACAGCAACAAAATTAAACAACACATTGTCCCATGGCTAAATTTACCATGTAAAAATGAGAATTTTCTTTATTTTGTGAAGAACAATTCTTCAGCATGGATGATTAACAATTCTCAGGAATGCCTCCATCCAAAGATCAACAGAAATAACAGAACACACCTAGACTGTTATAAAAGACAGAGAGCATGGGTATCTCTTGTTCTGTCAAAATCTCCTACAAAAAGTCTTCGTTCACAGGATTTATAGCCAAAAAGAAACCTGCAAGTCTCACTGACTGACAGTAGTTGAGGGAATTGTGTGATAGCTGGCTAATCTTCAGGGGGAAAGGTCTATTTCTCATTCATCTAATAGAGAGGTGAGTTGCATTGTTATCTGAAAGTCTAAGTCAAAACTATTGTTTTTCTTTTTTCAAAAAGATTTTATTTATTTATTTGACAGAGAGAGAGCATGCAAGAGCACACAAGCAGGGGGAACAGCAGGCTCCCTGCTGAGCAAGGAGCCCGATGCGGAACTCGATCCCAGGACCCTGGGATCATGACCTGAGCCGAAGGCAGATGCTTAACCAACTTAGCCACCCAGGCACCCCTCCAGCCTTACTTCTTCTTTTAAATTTATTTTTATTTTTTATTTTATTATGTTATTATGGACTCTGAGAAACAAACTGAGGGTTCTAGAGGGGAGGGGGGTGGGGGGATGGGTGAGCCTGGCGATGGGTACAAAACTATTTTTTTAAAATCATGTTACTCAAACAATCTTTCTTGCCTGATATTTCACTATGATTTGATTATTACTTCTTTGGTCAGTTAATAATACAAGAGCCAATATGACAGCGGCATCCCTCTGATCATGGATATTTTAGGAAAGGGATTATTACATTTTGTTTTTCATTCTGTTATTGGCATTAAAACCAGGCAAATCAGGCACAGAATTTCAATCCGAAGTAAATACAGATATGCAACCCAATTAATTCAAAAGTATGAAAGATCATTGTGAAAAAAAAAAAGGAACAAAAATGTATTTCCAAAGTGCCCTATCACATTTATTATCAAAGCAATTAGAAGCAATAATTTAAAGTTAAAAATGAAAACTGAAACTTTCAGCAAGTGTGTTTTATAATATGGTGATCATAACACTATCAGGGTGTTCTTTATTGTATTTATCAAAGCTGACTCAATCTCCATAGCAGGTGTTCCTTCACTGAATCAAAAATAGTTAAAAGTATTTCAGTAAAACAATGGAATTAGAATAATTAGCCTTACTTAAAATAGAAACTTCAGGAGAAAACCATGTTTTGATGAATGTCACTGAATTTCTTCATTATACATTTGAAGTGTACTTACAAATTTTAAATATGTTTATACTGACAAACATGGACTTTCATTAACTTACTCCCAACTGTTTATTGAGCACCTAACACATGTCTCAAACCTGGGGATCCAGACAGCATTGATTCAAACAGAGAAGACCCTTATTTACCCTCTACACTTTGTTTATTGAATGTTTGGCTCTTGATTTTAACTTTCAAATTTGTTTAAATTGTAATAGTTTTGTTTAAACAAAGAGAATGTTCTTTTTTATTTATTTCAAGATATATGTTTTGTATGTTGAGAAACTGGTTCCATAATGGTAAATACATCGGCTTCTACAGAATAAACAGAAACTGCATAATGCATCTCTGTTTGACCACAGGGACTGGGAATTTATGACTTTTGCAAGGTCTGGTATTCCATTTTATGGTGACCCTCATGGTTCAGAAGTTCTCTTTTTTACCAAGCCAAAATTTTCCTTGTTCCTTCAACAGACTTAAACTCTGGTCCTGCTGTATCTGTGGACACCCACAATTAAACCATTTTTTCTTCAAAATATGGGTCTGCAATCCTTGATGCACAATTCTAAAATCCAAAAGGCTTTGAAAACAAATTATTTTGTATATTTGGCACAAATTTATTTGGCAGCAAAAGTTAATCAAAACTAACAAGGCTATTTCTAGCCCATTAATAAATTTGGCACATGTTTAATTACAAAAATATTGATACCTATTATAGGTTTACTACCACAGTCCTGATGGGGGTGTTGTATAATGTTTCATATTGCCTTTATAAGATTTTTAAAAATCTGAATTATAAAACACATCTCACCCAAGCACTTCATATGAGGGACTATATATGTGGTTTGTAGAAATTTTACCATTTTTTAAAGATAATTAATATATCCTTCCTTATTCTTATTGTTCTGAAATACTAATTTATAAAGTCTTCAGTTGGTAGACTGACTCTTATAACTGGCTTTTTTTAAATGTAGATAAGAAGAAGAATAAAAGAATAAAAAATTTCAACTATTGCTGGATTGCAGCAAACAATGGTACCTTGGACAGCCTCTGATGTAAGATTTGATTAACATAATATTATTAACATTACAGGGATATTTATGCCTATTCCAGTGGGTATACCACACCACTCATAGCCAATCCTTTTAACACCTACAAGAATTAAGTATTAGTATTCTCACTTTCCTAATGAGACACATATGCTTTAAGTGAACTTTTATAAACCCAAGTTAAGATTAGAGTGTGTAGGGGCGCCTGGGTGGCTCAGTCGGTTAAGCGTCAGACTCTTGATTTGGGCTCAGGTCATGATCTCAGGGTCTTGAGATCAAGCCCTCACACGGGGCTTTGCTCTGAGTGAAGAGCCCCCTTAAGATTCTCTCTCTCCCTCTCCCTCTGCCCCTCCCCCCTGCTCACACCACTCTCTTAAAAAAAAAAAAAAGATTAGAGTGTTTGGACCTCAGACTTCCCATTCTTTTATTGTCTATAGCCATTTGTCAATTGTCTAATGCATACCACACTGTGCCAAAAGAAGGTTGAGGAGAAAAGGTGAAAGAAAATTCGAGGCTAAGTTTATTGGAAAGATCATACAACTGTTGAGCCTTTAAAGGCTCTGGTGATATATGGCAAGATAATTAGGGAAGTAGGGAAGTATGGATGTTTACTGTAAGCAAGGCCAGGGTGGTGCTACCATCTGGAATTAGACCTGCCCACAAGGACAGAGAGTGCTGGAAATCAGCTTCCTAGTAACAGCAAGCTCGTGGTAATTCCCAGGGTGGAGACACAGCTCATTGTCCATGACCCTGCACCTTCTATCCAAACATCAGACTAATGGCAGGACTCAGGCATCTAAGAGATTCAAAGTGGGGGCTGCTATCAGCTGTGTAGACATATGTCCAGCAGGGCCCTGGATCTAGGAGTTGAGGTTTGCCAAAAGGTGCAGTCTGCAGGTATGGACACAAAACAATAGGCTAGGGCTCCAGGCCTCATTAAGCAATGGCAGCAAATAGACCAGTTATTAGAGTGGGAGCTCAGAATCATAATTTAAGAAAATCTCAGGTCTATGTGGTTTGGCAAAGAGAGAAATTGGGACTTGTAAGGTCCAGAATCATAACTCAGTTATCAGAAATGGGGCCTATGGAGGTTTGGGGTCAATGCTAAACCTGGGATTAGAATAAGATCCAAGAGCTGAGTGGTGGGACATCATAGTCCTACTCAGGGTACAGTGGACAGTGCAGAACCCAGAGTTCCAAGGTGGGGCTTTGCTTATGTCATCAACCTCGCTTGGGGAGCAGAGTGGGTGGTAAAGATGGGGGCTCTATGGGACCGAGGCAGCTCATAGAACAAATATCTTCCCATGATAGCACAGAGGTAAAAATGTTTTATGTTTAATTAAAGCCATCTCTGTCTTTATCCCCGTGTTCCCTCTCTTCCTACCAGAGGCAACCACTCTCCTCAATTTGATGTTTATATTTCCCATATATCTGTTCATGTTTTAACATATTCCAAAAAATATGTAATATTGTTTGCATGTTTTAAAATGTATATGAAACCTATCCTACTGTGTTTTTCCACAATATGGGTTTTTTTTCACAATATGGGGGTTTTTTTGGCCCAGAGTACATTTATAAAATGCAACCACACTGACACTCTATTCCATTCATTTTCACTGTTTTATAGTATTTCATTGATTGAAGACAACACGATTATTAATCTATTCTCCTGTAGATAGAAACTGAGTTTGGTTCCATTATTATAAACAATGATGCTATGAATATTCTAGTATATGTCTTCCTGGAAACATTTATAAAAATTTCTCTAAAAATTTTTTTTCCAGATGTATAATATAGAATGAAATTCCTGGATCATCAGGTGTGTGTTTTTTCAACTTTACCACATATTCCCAAAATTGTTTCCAAGGTTGTATGAATACCCACTCCCATAACAGCATTCTCATTTTTTCACAAGTGCTAACACTTCGTGTTGTTAAACTTCTAATTTTGCGTTTGTGTACTACAACAAATATTCTGCTGATTTAACTTTATTTTTCACCCTGCTTACATGTATGTTGGAGTTTATAGGTCTTCTTTGTTTTTGAGTTACACAATAGATGTTTATTAAGGGAATTTTTGTTTTGTTTACTCTTTTTTTCCCACTTTGTATGGACTTCAGAAATAAATGTAGGGAAATTCAGAGCTAAGTGGCTGTTCTCATGCTACAGGAATTAGAAAGCCTCTGTTTTTTAGCCATACATTTTTTTGAATTGTGATCACACTACACACACACACACACACACACACAGTATCTTCTTTCACATTTAACATTTTAGCATATGCATTTGCCCCAGTAATTTAAAGTATTTTAAAAAACAACACAATTAATGTCAATGTCAGGTGTGATGTCATGTGTGAAGTAGTTGAGCTAACCTATTATGTTGTTTTATGTCCCCAATTATGAGTAATATGGAAAGGAATTATAGTCTATATTTCAAACTATTTTCCAGTGACCAATTCCCAGAAAGTGGGATTACACGGCTAAACAATACTGACAGAAGGACAGGAAACATGCATGGGAGTGTATTCTGAGGGTGCTGGTCCAGAAAGAAAGGATCTTAACATGGGATTGAGCCAAATGTAATAACACAAGTATACCTCCTCAAGGTTCTGGATTTGATGTCTTAGCTTGAAGAGCCTGGAGTAGAACTAATGGTTTGCACATTTGGTTGCATAAAACCAAGACAGTGGTGCATTATGTTTAATGGAGCTAAAATGACACAACTTCTTTGATAGAATATAAAAAATAAAAACACAAAGGCTTGGGACTAGATATATTGCACTGGATTTGTCATGTGAGTTTCTCACCCATCCTGTGACTGCTTCCCTCTGGAGGACCCAGAGGAAAAGCCCTCCATCATGTAGTAAAAAGAGCCCTCCCTGGAAAGCTCTGTGGGCAGAGCCCTCTGCAGGCTAGGGAAATGCACGTAAGATAACATTCTGAAGTGAAAGGCAAGTTCCTTTATCTTTCATGTCCACTAACAATGGCACATTGCTTGGTGGGCCTGTTTTATTTTGGAGGCAACACACATGACTTCTTCATGTGTTTCCTGACTCACTTTATCAACCCATTAGAATGCATTAGGCTGTTAGATATAATGGGTTTATCTGATCCACTAAGTCATTGAACTTAGGCCAGTGAAGCAGTACACGCTTTCAAGAGAAGGCTCTGCAGTTGTCCCAAATAGAGAATAGTTACTTGCAGAATAGGACATGGTTTATCCCAAAACACTGGATTCTCTAATCGAGCCTTCCAGAGGTTAGATTCAACATCTCAGTTTTCCACAATTGCCCAGAGCTCTATGGTATCTTCTGAGTCATAGGCACAAATGCTTTATCTACTTTTACTGAAGGCTGGGACCTCTGCAGTACCTCTTCTTGAAGGTGTGTACCACCACAAATGCCCAACTTCATGACTTGGTGAATCAGTTCGTAACAGACAGCCCTGGTCATACAGCTACTTGGTGTCCCATGGTCAGACATTTAGTCTATCAGGGCCCAGAAACAACTGTGACACCCTACACAACTCACAGATCTACTGAGGAGTTAAAGAAGTCAGACACAAAATAGTACATACTGTATGGTTCCATTTACATGAAGTCTAAAAATAGGCAAGTTGAATCTATGGTGATTCAGATGGTGGTGACCTGTGGTGAGATACTGACTTACAGAAACCACAGGGAGCCTATATGGTGTTACTGTTTGTTGTTCTACTCCAGGGATTATAATTTAAATTTAAATTTAATTTTTTTTAAATTTTTTATTGTTAGTTAATCACCATACATTACATCATTAGTTTTTGATGTAGTGTTCCATGATTCATTGTTTGTGCATAACCCCCAGTGCTCCATGCAGAACGTGCCCTCTTTAATACCCATCACCAGGCTAACCCATCCTCCTATCCCCCTCCCCTCTAGAACCCTCAGTTTGTTTTTCAGAGTCCATCATCTCTCATGGTTCATCTCCCCCTCTGATTTCCCCCCCTTCATTCTTCCCTTCCTGTTATCTTCTTTTTTTTTTTCTTAACATATATTACATTATTTGTTTCAGAGGTATAGATCTGTGATTCAACAGTCTTGCATAATTCACAGCACTCACCATAGCACATACCCTCCCCAATGTCTATGACCCAGCCACCCCATCCCTCCCACCTCCCCCCCAACTCCAGCAGCCCTCAGTTTGTTTCCTGAGATTAAGAATTCCTCATATCAGTTAGGTCATATGATATATGTCTTTCTCTGATTGACTTATGTCACTCAGCATAACACCCTCCAGTTCCATCCACGTCATTGCAAATGGCAAGATCTCATTCCTTTTGATGGCTGCATAATATTCCATTGTATATATATACCACCTCTTCTTTATCCATTCATCTGTCGATGGACATCTTGGCTCTTTCCACAGTTTGGCTATTGTGGACATTGCTGCTATAAACATCGGGGTGCACGTACCCCTTTGGATCCCTACATTTGTATCTTTGGGGTAAATATCCAGTAGTGCAATTGCTGGATCATATGGTAGCTCTATTGTCAACTTTTTGAGGAACCTCCATACTGTTTCCCAGAGTGGTTGCACCAGCTTGCATTCCCACCAACAGTGTAGGAGGGTTCCCCTTTCTCCGCATCCCTGCCAACAACTGTCATTTCCTGACTTGTTAATTTTAGCCATTCTGACTGGTGTGAGGTGGTATCTCATCATGAGATGCTGAGCGATGTTGAGCACTTTTTCACGTGTCTGTTGGCCATTTGGATGTCTTCTTTGGAAAAATGTCTGTTCATGTCTTCTGCCCATTTCTTGATTGGATCATTTCTTCTTTGGGTGTTGAGTTTGATAAGTTCTTTATAGATTTTGGATACTAGCCCTTTATCTGATATGTCATTTGCAAATATCTTCTCCCATTCTGTTGGTTCTCTTTTGGTTTTGACTGTTTCTTTTGCTGTGCAAAAGCTTTTTATCTTGATGAAGTCCCAATAGTTCATTTTTGCCCTTGCTTCCCTCGCCTTTGGTGATGTTGCTAGGAAGAAGTTGCTGCGGCTGAGGTCAAAAAGGTTGCCACCTGTGTTCTCCTCTAGGATTTTGATGGACTCCTGTCTCACATTTAGGTCTTTCAACCATTTTGAGTCTATTTTTGTGTGTGGTGTAAGGAATTGGTCCAGTTTCATTCTTCTGCATGTGGCTGTCCAATTTTCCCAACACCATTTGTTGAAGAGACTGCCTTTTTTCCATTGGACATTCTTTCCTGCTTTGTGGAAGATTAGTTGACTATGGAGTTGAGGGTCCATTTCTGGGCTCTCTATTCTGTTCCATTGATCTATGTGTCTGTTTTTGTGCCAGTACCATACTGTCTTGAGGATGACAGCTTTGTAATAGAGCTGGAAAGTCCGGAATTGTGATGCCACCAGCTTTGCTTTTCTTTTTCAACATTCCTCTGGCTATGCGGGGTCTTTTCTGGTTCCATACAAATTTTAGGATTATTTGTTCCATTTCTTTGAAAAAAGTGGATGGTATTTTGATGGGGATTGCATTGAATGTGTAGATTGCTCTAGGTAGCCTTGACATCTTCACAATATTTGTTCTTCCAATCCATGAGCATGGAATGTTTTTCCATTTCTTTGTGTCTTCCTCAGTTTCTTTCATGAGTATTTTATAGTTTTCTGAGTACAGATTCTTTGCCTCTTTGGTTAGATTTATTCCTAGGTATCTTATGGTTTTGGGTGCAATTGTAAATGCGACTGACTCCTTAATTTCTCTTTCTTCTGTCTTGTTGTTGGTGTATAGGAATGCCACTGATTTCTGTGCATTGATTTTTTATCCTGCCACTTTACTGAATTCCTGTATGAGTTCTAGCAGTTTTGGGGTGGAGTCTTTGGGGTTTTCCACATAAAGTATCATATCATCTGCAAACAGTGAGAGTTTGACTTCTTCTTTGCCGATCTGGATGCCTTTTATTTCTTTTTGTTGTCTGATTGCTGTGGCTAGGACTTCTAATACTATGTTGAATAGCAGTGGTGATAGTGGACATCCCTGCCGTGTTCCTGACCTTAGGGGGAAAGCTCTCAGTTTTTCCCCATTGAGAATGATATTCGCTGTGGGTTTTTCATAGATGGCTTTTCTGATATTGAGGTATGTACCCTCTATCCCTATACTCTGAAGAGTTTTGATCAAGAAAGGATGCTGTACTTGTCAAATGCTTTTGCTGCATCTATTGAGAGGATCATATGATTCTTGTTCTTTCTTTTGTTAATGTACTGTATCACGTTGATTGATTTGCAGATGTTGAACCAACCTGCAGCCCAGGGATAAATCCCACTTGGTCGTGGTGAATAATCCTTTTAATGTACTGTTGCTTCCTATTGGCTAGTATTTTGGTGAGAATTTTTGCATCCATGTTCATCAAGGATATTGGTCTGTAATTCTCCTTTTTGATGGGGTCTTTGTCTGGTTTTGGGATCAAGGTAATGGTGGCCTCATAAAATGAGTTTGGAAGTTTTCCTTCCATTTCTATTTTTTGGAACAGTTTCAGAAGAATAGGTATTAATTTTCTTTAAATGTTTGGTAGAATTCCCCTGGGAAGCCATCTGGCCCTGGGCTTTTGTTTGTTGGGAGATTTTTGATGACTGCTTCAATTTCCTTAGTGCTTATAGGTCTGTTCAGGTTTTCTATTTCTTCCTGGTTCAGTTTTGGTAGTTGATACATCTCTAGGAAGGCATCCATTTCTTCCAGATTATCTAATTTGCTGGCATAGAGTTGCTCATAATATGTTCTTATAATTGTTTGTATTTCTTTGGTGTTGGTTGTGATCTCTCCTCTTTCATTCATGATTTTGTTGATTTGGGTCATTTCTCTTTTCTTTTTGATAAGTCTGGCCAGGGGGTTATCAATCTTGTTAATTCTTTCAAAGAACCAGCTCCTAGTTTCGTTGATCTGTTCTACTGTTCTTCTGATTTCTATTTCATTGATTTCTGCTCTGATCTTCATTATTTCTCTTCTCCTGCTGGGTTTAGGCTTTATTTGATGTTTTTTCTCTAGCTCCTTTAGGTGTAGGGTTAGGTTGTGTATTTGAGACCTTTCTTGTTTCTTGAGAAAGACTTGTATTGCTATATACTTTCCTCTTAGGACTGCCTTGCTGCATCCCGAAGATTTTGAACAGTTGTGTTTTCATTTTCACTGGTTTCCATGAATTTTTTTAATTCTTCTTTAATTTCCTGGTTGACCCATACATTCTTTAGTAGGATGCTCTTTAGCCTCCATGTATTTGAGTTCTTTCCGACTTTCCTCTTGTGATTGAGTTCTAGGTTCGAAGCATTGTGTTCTGAAAATAGGCAGGGAATGATCCCAATCTTTTGGTACTGGTTGAGACCTGATTTGTGACCCAGGATGTGATCTATTCTGGAGAATGTCCCATGGGCACTAGAGAAGAATGTGTATTCCGTTGCTTTGGAATGGAATGTTCTGAATATGTCTGTGAAGTCCATTTAGTCCAGTGTGTCATTTAACGTCTTTATTTCCTTGTTGATCTTTTGCTTAGATGATCTGTCCATTTCAGTGAGGGGGGTGTTAAAGTCCCCCACTATTATTGTATTGTTGTCAATGTGTTTCTTTGCTTTTGTTATTAATTGCCTTATATTGGCTGCTCTCATGTTAGGGGCATAGATATTTACAATTGTTAGATCTTCTGGTTGGATAGACCCTTTAAGTAGGATACAGTGTCCTTCCTTATCTCTTATTACAGTCTTTGGTTTAAAATCTAATTTGTCTGATATAAGGATTGCCACCCCAGCTTTCTTTTGGTGTCCATTAGCATGGTAAATGGTTTCCACCCCCTCACTTTCAATCTGGGGGTGGGGTCTAAAATGAGTCTCTTGCAGACAGCATATCGATGGGTCTTGTTTTTTAATCTGATCTGACAGCCTGTGTCTTTTGATTGGGGCATTTAGCCCATTTACATTCAGGGTAACTATTGAAAGATATGAATTTAGTGCCCTTGTATTGCCTGTAAGGTGACTGTTACTGTATATTGTCTGTGTTCCTTTCTCATCTATGTTGCTTTTAGGCTCTCTCTTTGCTTAGAGGACCGCTTTCAATATTTCTTGTAGGGCTGGTTTCGTGTTTGCAAATTCCTTTAGTTTTTGTTTGTCCTGGAAGCTTTTTATCTCTCCTTCTATTTTCAATGACAGCCTAGCTGGATATAGTACTCTTGGCTGCATATTTTTCTCATTTAGTGCTCTGAATATATCATGCCAGTCCTTTCTGGCCTGCCAGGTCTCTGTGGATAGGTCTGTTGCCAATCTAATGTTTCTACCCTTGTAGATTACATATCTCTTCTCCCGAGCTGCTTTCAGGATTTTCTCTTTGTCTCTGAGACTCGTAAGTTTTACTATTAGATGGCGGGTTGTTGACCTATTTTTATTGTTTTTGAGAGGGGTTCTCTGTGCCTCCTGGATTTTGATGCCTGTTTCCTTCCCCTAATTAGGGAAGTTCTCTGCTATAATTTGCTCCAATATACCTTCTGCCCCTCTCTCTCTTTCTTCTTCTTCTGGGATCCCAATTATTCTAATGTTGTTTCGTCTTATGGTATCGCTTAGCTCTCGAATTCTGCCCTCGTGATCCAGTAGTTGTTTATCTCTCTTTTTCTCAGCTTCTTTATTTTCCATCATTTGGTCTTCTATATCACTGATTCTCTCTTCTGCCTCATTTATCTTAGCAGTTAGCGCCCCCATTTTTGATTGCACCTCATTAATAGCCTTTTTGATTTCGACTTGGTTAGATTTTAGTTCTTTTATTTCTCCAGAAAGGGTTTCTCTAATAACTTCCATGTTTTCAAGCCCAGCTAGTATCTTTAAAATCATGATTCTGAACTCTAGGTCCAACATCGTACTAATGTCCGTATTGAGTAGGTCCCTGTCAGTCAGTACTACCTCTTGTTCTTTTTGTTGAGGAGATTTTTTCTGTCTTGTCATTTTGTCCAGAGGAGAATAGATGAATGAGAGAACAAAATGCTAACAGGGTAACAACGTCCCCAAAAAATATACTCTAAACAAATCAGAAAAGACCTGAAACCGGGAGAAAAGAAAGGGAAAAAAGAAAAAGAAAAAAAAAGAAAAAGATAAAAACAAAAACAGAACAACAACAAAAAAAAACAGAATATGATCAAATATGATCAGGCTGGTGCATAGATCAGTGCCACACACTAGATTTTGGGTATATTTTGGTCTGTTAGAAGAAAGTGCCTCCCAAAATTTTAAAGAAAGAAAAACTTATTTATGTACAAAAATAAGGGTTGATATGATGAAGGGATGGAATATGACTGTAGAGATGAAAATTATAAAAAATTTTATAAAAGGAATTGATAAGAAGTTGTTTGAAAAAAGAAAGAAGAGGATTTAAAAAAAAAGAAAAAAAAAGGGAGAGAATGTGATCAGGCAGGAGACTAGAACAAAGCCATACACTAGAGATTTAGGGTATATTTTGATCTGTTAGAAGAAACTGTATCTCAAAATTTTAAAGAGAGAACAACTTATATATATATACCAAAAATAAGGGTAACTACTATGAAGGGATAGAATATGACTCTAAAAATGAAAAATAAAAATGTTTTTGAAAAAAGGGATTGATAAGATGTTGGTTGAAAAAGGGAAAAAGAAAAATTAAAAAAAAAAAGACAGTTAAAAAATAAATTAACTTTGAAAGACTAAAGAATCATGGTAAAAAAGCCGTGGATTCTATGTGCAGTATTCCCCTAGCGCTGGAGTTCTGCCATTCTCATTGATCGGTAAACTTGGTCTTGGCTGGCTGTTCTTGCTGATCTTCTGGGGGAGGGGCCTGTTGCCATGGTTCCCAAATGTCTTTGCCGGAGGTGGAATTGCCCTGCCCTTGCAGGTCCGGGCTAAGTAATCTGCTCGGGTTTGCTCTCGGGAGCTTTTGTTCCCTGCAAGCTTTCGGTACAGCTTTGGAGGAGGAGAGTGAACATGGAGGCCTCCCAATCTCCACCCTGGAGGAGCTGAGAACTCGGGGCCCCACTCCTCAGTGAGCCCCCAGAGAAAAGCAGTCAGTCACTCCTGTCTACCTGGTCTCCGGCCGCACTCCGTGCTCACCCGGCCTGTGACCGAGCATTTCTATCTCTGGCACCTGACCCTGTGTGGAGCAAACCCAGCAGATCCCTGCAGTGTGCTCCTGCGCTGCTCCTCCTGGGGGAGGAAGGGGAGTCTCCCCGGATCTGCCACTTGTTGGGTCCGTGCTGGAGGAGCAGTGGCCTGACTGTGCCTCAGATCACAGTTTATGGCAACTCCAAGCTGAGAACCCATGCCTTGGCTCCGTCTCTGCAGCCGGCTTCCCTGCTCTGATACCTGGGAGCTCTGCTGCCATCAGGCACCCCTGGTCTTCCTGTGACCCCGAGGGTCCTGAGACCACACTGTCCCAACGAGGCTTCCACCCCCCACTCAGCCACTGGGGCAACGTCCCTCAGCGGAGCAGACTTCTAGAAGTTCCGATTTTGTGCTCCAGGGCTCTATCACTTGCCAGAAGCGGCCGACGGAGGCCCCTTCCCCCACCGTCTATCCTCCCGAATATCGCCTCGGATTCACTTCTCTGCACATCCTACCTTCCAGAAAATGGTTGCTTTTCTGTTCAGAGAGTTGTTGCTATTCTTTTCTTTGATCTCCTGTTGAGTTCATAGGTGTTCAGAATGGTTTGATCCCTATCCAGCCGAATTCCTGAAACCAGACGAAATCCAGGTCTCCTATTCCTCCGCCATCTTGCTCATAGCCTAAATTTAATTTTAATAGCACTTCAACTGACCTGACAATCACATTAGGAAATACCATTTCAGCTAAATCCACAACAACTTTAACTTCTACTGGTCCTACTATTACATGGTTATTATTACCACCATTTCAATTCAACCCTCTACTAATAGTACTTCAAATGAACACAGTACTTACCCTACTTCAGCTAAAATGCAACTATCACAATGTCTACTAAATCCACCACTGTCATGTCAAATCAAGCTACATCTATTCCTTCAGCTGAGCCTACAATTTCCCCAGCCACCACCATTTCAACTGAATATACAACCCACAAGTACCAGCACAACCACTGTCTTCACTTCTAGTGAATCTTCTACTGTAAATGCTAATGCCACAACTCTCACAGCAACTACACTACAATGGCCTTCTCCACAGCAACCCAATCTTTAATTACTACCTTGATTATGTTACATCTAACCATCCCCACAGTCACTCATACTCTAAATTTGAATCTATAAATGCTATCACAAGTGATTGTTTGGCTAACGGAAATATTTCACTGGACCCTGCAGCCTAACGCTTAAACTACTCCAACAGTAACAACGTGGCCCGTTACCAATGCACCAGTGCCACAACACCAAATCCACCTCCTTTGTTTTCTATACCTATCAGATCTCCATTTTATTGAAGTTTTAGTGGATGTTCTAGTTTCCAGTCCAGTACAAATTGTGGTAGTTGTAGTTTCAAATAGAGCTATGCCAGTTTCAATTTCATTTAACCTGGTAGTAGTGGTTATGACAGTACTTTGTTCAGTGGAACAATAGTGGCAGCCATTATGGGGGTACATTTTTGGTGATGCCTGTTGTGCCTGCAGATTCCATTGGTAATGAAGTTGTTGCTTCAGGTGAACGTAGTGGTTCCTCTGGCAGCTGTAGTTTCAACTGAAGCAGTAGTAGTTGTGGGTTCCATACAAGTTCTCCTCTGTTGACATTACTTGTAGGTTCAATTGACATATGGTGATTGCTGTTGGGGTTGTAATTTCTGCTGATGTTGTGCTAGTAGAGACTGGTAATAGGTGTGGTTGAAGTGTGGCTGGTGTTCTGTACTGTAGTAGGTTCCATTGAAATGGTGGTGGTGGTAGCTGTTATGATTGTACAATCAGTAGAAATTGAAGTGGTTTCAGATTCTTAAAGTGACTGTTGCAGTTTCTACCGAAATGGCACTGTTTGTATATTCAATTTCTGTTTATGCGGCTATGTGTTCAATTGAAGGGGTAGTGATTAATGCTGTGGTAGTAGGTCCCAGCAGAGGTAGAGCTGGTAGTGTTAGAGGCTTTTGTCATATCAGGTAAAGGTGAAGTCATTGTTCCTACTTGTGATTATAGATTAAATTATTATGGAACTAGGGCGCCTGGGTGGCTCAGTTGGTTAAGCGACTGCCTTCGGCTCAGGTCATGATCCCAGGGTCCTGGGATCGAGCCCCGCATCGGGCTCCCTGCTCGGCGGGGAGCCTGCTTCTCCCTCTGACCCTCTCCCCTCTCATGCTGTTTCTCTCTCGCTCGCTCTCTAAAAAATAAATAAAATTTTAAAAAATTATTATGGAACTAGATACAGGTTCAGTTATGGTAGTGGTGGCTACTGCAGTCATCGGTTTAGCTGTAGTGGGGAAAGAGGCTGTAAAGAAGGCTCTGCAGTTCAGTAGAAATTGTGGAGCCTGTTGGTGCAGGTAGAGATGCTGGTTTGTGACGGAGTTGATGGCCTTGATGGAGTGCTGGCTATGGCTGTTTGTTCCGCGAGTGTGATTCTGATGGCTGTTGAAATAGTAGGGCTGGCTGCAGTGGAGGAGTGGACAGCAGTGCCATTGTTGGTGCAGCTGTTGTGGTTGTAGTACTGAGTTCTGGTTTATTAGTCGTCACCCCAGGCTTCCTATCATGTGAGGATATGTGAGTAATGCTTGGACCCATATTATTTCCCCCTTTAAACACCAGACACACTATAAGTACTCCAATTACTGCTATAATCACACAAGCTGAGAGACAAACCAGGAATATTTTCTACAGAGAGCAGGCACTTAAAAAACTATGTTTCACCTGTCAGAGATGTAAATGAAAATACTAGGATAAAACCAAATGTTCCAAAGAAAACAAAGATCATTATCCCTTATTTTGCTTTATTGAAAGTATAATTCATCAGAAAAATATATAATCTTTCTACCCTTGAAACTAATAACACAGTATAGGTTAACTAAATTGAATTTAAATAATTTTTTTAAAGAAAAATATATAATCATCAATATTATTTGGAGAGTCTTCTAATAATAAATATTGGGCTTAATCTCTAAGCCTCTATTCTAGGAAAGGATTGGTTTTATGCTTTGCTTAACATTAGGAGAAAGAAATGTCCACCAAATTCTCAGATGTAGACCTCAAATTAAAAAATTTAAAATGGAAATTTGTTAAACATTTATTCAAAATGAAATCAGGACAAATGTAGGAGGCTGCCTATATCAGAGGAACATGAAAAGATTGAATAAAATCCTCTCCTTTCTAATCCTGACAATACCTGAATGGTCCCACTAATAGGCTTCCTCGGAGCCTTCCCATATTGATCCCCGACACATTCTCTGGCTAACATTTCAACTCAAGTTACTATTTGGCAGCGTGAAATTCGGGCCAAGACTGTCCTTGTTGGAGTCCAGCTCCTGTTGGCCACTTTCACTTGGAGAATTGCTTATTCTTTCTAAGTGTCTATTTTCTTATCTGTAGGATGCTGGTAATAAAGACACCTGACTTACAGGACTAACATAGAGCTTAGTGCAAATTTTTATAATTAACTAATTTTTTTAAAAAGGAGCTAGGGGCGCCTGGGTGGCTCAGTCGTTAAGCTTCTGCCTTCGGCTCAGGTCATGATCCCAGGGTCCTGGGATAGAGCCCTGCATTGGGCTCCCTGCTCTGGGGGAAGCCTGCTTCTCCCTCTCCCACTCCCCGCTTGTGTTCCCTCTCTCTCTGTCAAATAAATAAATAAAATCTTTAAAAATAAATAAATAAAGAGCTAAACTGAGACCCTTCTTAATGACCCTCTAAGCAGGGTGGTGGTACCAGGTTGGGTGAATGCCGGAGGCCAGAACACCCAACTAAACAGCTGAACACCATCAATAATCAATCAGATTTCTCCCCACTGAAACATGGCCCCAAGGTCAGGTGAATATGCAGTCAGGAACACAGATCTGAATCAAGTCACCAAGGAGAGAGCACAAACCAGGGAAGACAGAAGGGCTGAAAGAAGGGCCACAGTCAGTCTTAGAGGCAGGAGGGAAGGACAGTGAGGCAGACCACTCAAAGAGCAGCCCTGGGGCATTAAACACAACACATTGTTTTCCACCTGAGCCTCTTTTGCAAAATAGGCCTTTCCTTGCAGGATATTGACTCTTTTCACACCTACTTAACCCACATAAAACAAGGTCCCAAAATTTGCTTTATCATCTTTGATTGTTGTACTATTCTCTACCTGTGTACATTTTTTTCCCCAAAGAAGAACACTGGCTTTTGGAAGGCAAGCCCTCACAAGTCTTTCCTTGCTTTCCCTTTCTGTGCCCTGTACTAATAAATTAATTTTTTCAATTTTTTGCACAGAAATGTGGCTACATATAACCAAAACATTACCTGTCCATGACAGAAGTCTCTCTTTGGACATCGTGAGCATCCAGGAGTCCCCAGGTGCTGATGACATGAGTGCCAGCATCATCAGTGACATCAGTTGATGGTGCAAACTGATGTACTGAACTGTGAGTTTCTGGTCACTTGGACTTGAGAATGGCTACCAGAACGAAGCCTTTGGAAAAGAGGAAATCCATTGAGTTGAATTCCTAAGTACAACTATCCCAACTAATATATTTATTCATGTAAGTTATATTTTATTCCACTGATCCAAATAGCTCTTGATGGAAAAAAAAGTTGTCTTACTTCAGTATCATGAGATAGTGGAAGATCATTATTGAGACAACACCTCTGTAAGAACAGAAGTCAATGAGTTTTTTCTTTCAAAGTAACAAAATATAGTCAGAAATATATATTATATATATAATACAATAGTACTAAAATACTTAACAGTAAGGGGCAATTAGGAAGTAGAAAAGGTTTGGTATCAACCAAATTAATAGCAGTAAATGCAGCTGAGAGAACTATACTGTACAGTATGCAGTTAAGTAGGGGCTTCTACTGTCTGAGGCTCAGCAGACTAGTTCATATACGACACAAAGCTCGTATACATCCAAGTCCTAAAAATCTTCTAGCTCATCATAAAATAAATCGCATTCATCTCCAAAGTCTGTCAGGCCATTGTCCCCACCTGTTTTGTTTGTTTTTGTTTTTCTAGCCCATTCACCCAAACCCATCCATCAGGAAATGTTCTCTTTTGAATATCATGGGGGACAGGCCATGGGCCTGGTTGAGGGGCCTGGCCTGGGAGGGTGGACAGTAAAACTTCCCCAGAAGGTAAACAGGATGTAGGTGAAGCCTGCCAGGTGCCCTATATGGCTCTGAGTTGTGTGGGGATATGTGAGCAGGTCCTGATGGAGGGGCAGTGTGAAGAAGGACTGGGATACACTGAGCATCAGGGAGGCTCAGGAAAACCTAGGCCAGCGGTGCTGCAGCCCTGCCCATTCTTCCCAGAAGAAGCCTGTGCTTGGGGGATTTGGGGAAACTCCTGGGTGCCTGAGGGCCCCTCCTAAGAAGTTTGGCTCAAGACACCTATCAGGCACACCCCAATCCTGATTGATTTTAAAAGAATCTTATAATGTTTCATTTCTTAAGCTGAGTGGTGGATACAGGGTGTTGAATTCCTCTTTAAATCTTTTTAATATCTGAAATATGTTATATTTGATTTGTAAAAGAAAAAATTCAAAAACTTTTTGGAAGAAAGTGTTTTTTTGAAGTAGGCTTAGAGAGGAATATCTAATATATTATTTTAAAGAGAAGTAGACTTATTTATATCAGAATCTGGGGGGACATGGTGTTACCTCTAGAAACATCATAGAATGATTGAAGACTTTTTTCATAACAGGATAGAAAATATGCTATTTACATGCTCTCTCTCTAAATCTTGTAATTCCTACATGGTTATTAAATTTGCTGACAAACAATGTTAAACGGGTCAATTATTTGTGTGGGTAGGACACTGGTCCATTGTAACTCGACCACTAAAATAAAACTATTATTAATAGTGATTAAATATGGACAAGCATACCTTCAAGATAAAGTATTGGAGGTGTACTTTCAAAGTTAACAATTGCAATGGAATAATTCAGCAACATTCTGCTAATCACTCAGGAGCACTGAGGAAATCTGGATTCAGCTCTATAAATAGCTGTGCTTTTTTTAACATGTGTTGATACGATGCTTTAGTATTCAGTCATTTCTCAATTTGCCTGAGGTTGATGAACTTAAACATTTAACACACTCTGTAATCAAATCAAATCTCACTCATCAGGTCAGCTTCCTGAATCTCATTCTCCTGTTAGAAACCCAGCCCTTTCCAAAAAGGAAGACCGACAGGTAGTATCTTTATCAGGGGTGAAAAACCAACAATCTTGGGGCCACTACGCTACACCACATGAATGGAGAATTTGGGGTTTTATCACAAATACTGAATCCAAATCTTAACTCCTATCATTGTTTTGTTCTGGCTCTTATTTGACACTAAATTTTAAATTTTGAATAGATGGAGAGCTGAGAATAATGCTTAATCAGATATTCGAAATTAGTCACTAATGTTATTCACTGCAACGGAAATGTATTTGTTATATTTATTGAAAAGTTATGGTGTTATAATTTAAGGTATTTTTCTGGGAGAAAAAAAAAACCTAGATTGCTTTTTCAAATGTAACTTTCAAGTGAAATTTTATTGCATTGGTTGAAACTGTCCTCAGATGGGCTAGGTTTCTCTACCACTCTGTTAAAATATCCAAATAAAAGTAAAATCTCTAATCAGAGAGCAATATGTATATATCCTACACCTTGTTTTTATAGGATCTGAAACATTTGTAACTGTTATAATCTGAACTTTGTTATTATCTAGAAAAACCACCAACATGATGAACTAATACCTCACTAAAGGCAACTACTTTTTGTTTTAATCTGAGTATTTCAGCATAATGAAGATCCAGTTCTGGGGATTCAGATACACCTGAAGTCCTTGGAGGTCACATAAACTAGAATCAATAGATTTTTAAAAAATCTCTTGCTTTTGAGACAGAAGTCTCTTCCTTGATGTTTAATCATTCAACAACTATTTACTGAGCAACATGATTTCCTTGGTCTATCTCATGGGTGGAAAAAAAACATTTCTCTACGCACTTATAAATTATTCTTAAACTGTCTATTTCAAAGTACATTTCCATATTTGTTCCTATTATCAAGACAAATGTAAAAACTAAACAATAGGTTAACTCTTGGGTATAAAAAACATAACAGCCAAAATGATGTATGTATTTAACCAAGGTTTCTTGGTTTCTTTATTGGACTTTTAGAGTATATTTAAGATTAATTTCTCATTTTCAAGTTTTAGAATTATTTGAGTTATAAATTTTTAGAATTAGTCTCAAAAATCTATTATTATAGACCAAAACCTAAACATCAGACTTAAAAAAAATACTTTAAAAAATGCTGAAGCCAGATTATGCATGGTTATAACTGCATATTATTTTAATTGTAGTCCCAGGACAATACTAATATTTTAGATTAATAATATATAAAATAAAATTTTAAACTGTGTTTACATATAGCACAAAAATATAAGATTTCTGATTTCTAGATACTGGTTGAAAAGCCATAAATTGCCTTTCCCTTACCAATTGCAATTGTTTGTGGGTTGGGTTTTGGGGGGGGGGGTAAAGAATACATAAGCATTGCTTCTGTGGTATCATATGAAATGCATTAGGATTTTCTATTTAGACCAGAAATAAAATTCATGTAGATGAGATATCAAAAGAAACAACAAATACTCACAGGCTGGTTTCTAAAGGGTTCCACAGTTACTATGTATTTTCCACGTTTCCTCTCCATTCTTGAGCTGCCAGTATCACAAGTTTAAACCCAGGACTATTTCTCCTTTTGACCATTGCTATTTACATCTGCAACCTTGACTGTTGCAATATTTTAGTTGACTGAGGACAAATTGTGATGCATCTGTGTAAGTGTTGAATAAAATAAATATTAAATACCATTCCTAAGAGAGGACTTAAGAGTCATTAAAGTAAGATATTAATAACAATGTGAATCAAGAAAACCAATCCCACCTCTGAGAAGTATTGTTGCTTTTCTCTTTGGAGCCTGCCTAGCAGAAGCAAACTATGATAATCCTACATTATACTTCCTCCTCTCCCCATTTATCAGCATACCTCAAACACCTTTCCTCCGGAGTTCAAGGCTAATCTACAATAGAATTCTGAAGTCAATGAAGTTTCCGGTTGCTTCCTTTCAAACCTAGAATGATCATCCTCTCTCCCTGTGTTGGTACGACCTTTAAGGCATTCGTGCCTCCTGATCATCGGCCTTGACCTCCTTAAGCTGCCCTAGTGCTATGAACTCCCCAGCGCTGTGACCCCAGCATTTGACAGAATGAAATTCTCTGAGTCACACTTGCTTAGGTTCCAACTCTGTGTTTCCTAAAATGAGAACATGATGTAATAAATCAGTAACCACTAATGCATTCACATACTTTTATTCATAATAGCCATAAGCTGGAAATGATCCAAATGCCCACAATGAATAAATTATGGCATATTCACAATGGAATTCTACACAACATTATGTCAAACAAATATACATATATATATATTTAAATCACCTGTTATTAGATACAACATGTTGCATGTTCACTTGCTCAGTCTAGTGAAAGAAATGAGACGTGTATGATTCTATTACATGAAGTTCAAGAATGAACAAAAGTAATCAGATAATGATAGAGGTCATTGTTTATCACTGAGTTGGATGGAGGAGTTGACAGGAAAGGGGCATGAGGGAATCTTATGAGGTACTGGAAATTTTCTGGTATCTTGATCGGGGTGGTGGTTTCACATGCATATAGATACATGAAAATATTCTAGTTGTACCTTTCAGATCAATACACTTTATGAATGCTATCCTTCAATAAAATGGAAACATAAAAATAACTATTAACAGAGCTAAAAGTGAATTTGAGATGAGGAATCTACAGTCTAGGAAGGGTCACACACCCTATGTAATGTGAACCTCATGCTGATTGTCTCATCTGTTAGTCTCATGCACTTTCCACACTGACCATCTCATGAGAGATTATATAGTAAGACAGACATTCCAGTAGATATCAGTAACAGATCTCTGGAAAACAAAGAAAACCAAAGACTGAAGTCTCAAAATTGGAGAAGATCCCAGGAGGCAATTGCTCTTAAGTAAAGATTTCTGCTCTCATTCCAGACTTAATGATAAAATGAACCTGAGTTTGGGGTTTGGGGCAGAAACTTAGATGATACCTTGGTACATCGCTGTTTGAGAAAAATCTCAAGTGAAGATATTTATAATAGATGAGATAGACCCTGTAAAACTCTTTCAAGAGAAATGTTTTAATAAATCCAATTTTTCTTAAACTTTAAAGTGCTTAATTTTTAAAAATTCGTGATTCATTAAGGAATTATTTAGAGTCTATGCTTTATGCTAATTGCTAAGTGTTCAATGGTAAACAGAACAACATTCCTGCCCTGCTGGAACGTGATTTTATATATGTCAAATCTGATTTTAAAACAAAAATATATGGTCTTTGCAAAAATAGTCTCATAAATTTCTTCACTGCCATTAGCTTAAGAATTCTACTGGAACAAAAAATAGCATAGCTTAAAGCCTCTAAAAAAGTGAATGGCTCTCAGGAGGGAAGTTCCCCCCGCCCCCCCCCTCAGGGGACATTTGGCCTTGCTGGGAGACATTTTTGATTGTTGCAACTGTCGGGAGGGGCTGTACTGGCATCTAGTGGGGACAGAGCAGGAGTGCTGTTAAACAGCCCCTATCACAAAGAACTGTTTAATCCCAAAACATGCCAAGGTTGAGAAACCATTCTAGAACATGAAGAGCATGAAAAATCTGTGCAAAGGAGAAGGTAAGAAAAAAAAATTGTTCCAGGACACCTGGGGGGCTCAGTCAGTTAAGTATCCAACTCTTGGTTTCAGCTCAGGTCATGGTCTCAGGGTTGTGAGATGGAGCCTTGTATCACATCGGGCCCTGCGCTCAGCAGAGTCTGCTTGTCCCTCTCCCTCTGCTCATGCACTCGCACTCTCTCTCTCTCAATCTCTGACAGTAAATAAATAAATAAAATCTTAAAAAGAAAGAAAGAAAATTGTTCCTAGGAGCAATGAAAACATGATGCCTGCTCAGGAAGAAAATTAAGCCAATTAAGCTACTGTGGGTCCTCTGAGCAAGGAGATTATAGGGGGCTCATATCATGTGAAAGTTTCAATGATAATGAACACTGAACTTAACTAATTCAACTGAGAATCAGTATGTTATTATTAGCCAACAAAATTTATGAACCTTAGGGGCACCTGGGTGGCTCAGTTGCTTAAGCGTCTGCTTTCAGCTCAGGTCATGATCCCAGGGTCCTGGGATTGAGCCCCGCATCTGGCTCCTTGCTCAGCAGGGAGCCTACTTCTTCTCTCTCTCCCTCTACCTGCCACTCCCCCTGCTTGTGCTCTTTCTCTCTGTCAAATAAGTAAATAAAAACTTTTAAAAAAATTTATGAACCTTAAATAGAATAGAAATTAAATTGGCTTGGGCGCCTGGGTGACTCAGTTGGTTGGGCGACTGCCTTCGGCTCAGGTCATGATCCCGGAGTCCCGGGATCGAGTCCCGCATCGGGCTCCCTGCTCAGCAGGGAGTCTGCTTCTCCCTCTGACCCTCCCCCCTCTCATGTGCTCTCTGTCTCTCTCATTCTCTCTGTCTCAAATAAATAAATAAAATCTTTAAAAAAAAAAGAAATTAAATTGGCTTTTCTTTAAAAATCTGGCTACATATTTAAAAAACACAAGTTATCCTAAGTAACTATTCTCCCCTTCATTCTCACTGTAAGAAAACCTCCTATTGTTTTTTGTGTTTTTTTTTTTTTTAAAGATTTTATTTATTTGACACAGAGAGAGACAGCGAGAGCAGGAACACAAGCAGGGGGAGTGGGAGAGGGAGAAGCAGGCTTCCCGCCAAGCAGGGAGCCCGATGCGGGGCTCGATCCCAGGACCCTGGGATCATGACCTGAGCCGAAGGCAGACGCTTAACGACTGAGCCACCCAGGCCCGAGAACCTCCTATTGTTAACTAGGCACATGGACAGAATGTAGGCCTCATTTGCCAGTCCCCTTTGATGCTAGGTGCAAAATGACTAAAGCCTATTTAATGGGATATTAGCCTAAGTTATGTTGTCAAGTCAAAGAGGGGCTTACCTTCTTTTTTCACTTCTTAACAGCCGGAATGCAGATGAAATGGTACACAATTTCATTGTAGTGTTTCCTGATCCAGTAGAAGTGACCATTTCTCTTGTGGTCATAGGTTCAGTTGAAGTACCTACAGTCAAATGGGTCACAGGCTCAATTGAAAAGGTAATATTTACAGGTTCACTTGAAGTAAGAACGGCTGTTGAGGCAGACTGAGAAGTTATGATGGCTGTACGTTCAGGACTTATATGTTCTGTTGAAGCGATTATTGTTGTAAAGTCTGTGGAAATAATGCTACTTATAATTTCTGTCGATGTGAGTGGTATTATGTATGGTTTCATGCTCAGTTGATGTGGTAGATTCAGTCTGAGTGGTGGCAGCATCCATTGTAGTAAAATGTTCCGTCAGAACGCCGGCAGTGTTGCCATGATGGTAGTAACTTCAACTGAAGTGGGGGCTATGGTGGTCGTGTTTGTAGGTTCTGGTGAAACTGTGTTGGTTGTAGATTCAGATGGTGATAGTGGGCATTATGGTAGTCGGTTCAGGTGAAGTGCCGGAGTTGTCTGCTAGGGTGGCTGTAGGTGCCTTTGCTGTGGTTGTAGTAGTTACTTCTGTTGTACTGGCCACTGTAGGCTGAAGGGTAGGCAGTGAGGTTGTTTCAGGAATGATTATTATAGGTTCTCCATCATCTGAGGATATATGGATAATAATGGGGGCAGGGTATTTGCCCCTATACTGACCAGACACACTGTGAGGACTCCAATTGCTATTGTTATTACATAGGCTAAGAGACAAATAAGGAAGATTTTCCAGAAAGACCAATCACTAGATATCATCTGTGTTACCTAAAAAGGATTTATTTATTTATTTATTTATTTATTTATTTATTTATTTATTTGAGAGAGAGAGAGCACAAGCAGGGGAGGAGCAGAGGGAGAGGGACAAGCAGACTCCGCACTAAGTGCAGAGGCCAATGTGGGGTCCATCTCACAACCCTGACCTGAACCAAAATCAAGAGTCCCACACCTAATCAACTGAGCCACCCAGGCGCCCCACCGAAACAGGATTTAAATAAAACAATAGTAAGAATGAAACCAAACATTTTAAGAAAAATCATGGTCATTGTCATTTCTTTGCCAGTTCAATTTGTACTTATAATTTGTAATTTGCTTCATCAAAGAAATGTATAAATGGCATTATTATTTGTCATCTTTTCATAATAGATTGTTAACATCTACATTTTCATCCCTGGGAAAGGATTGGTCTTGTGCTTTACATATCGCTGGAGTAAAGAAACATACACAACTACTACTTTTTTTTATTCTTATGTCTGAATCTTTTAAAGTTTAAAAAAAATTGCTAAAAACTATTAACGCCTACCCAAAATCCCCAGAGAAAGATAAGTACACTGGTAGATTGCTGACTGCCTATTATAAAAAACAGACCCCTCAAATTCTCCTGGTTTACATTCCTTCCTTTGTTGAGCCTATTAATACATAAAATTCTCCCAATAATCAGACTTCCTAGAAACCTTCCAGTGATGTACATTTTAATTATTAGGCCAAACACATATTTTGTCTAATCTTCAGTGCAGATTAGGATTTATCAGCATGAAATCTTTCAGACAGACCAGCTTCTGCAAGTTACCAGTTACTGTTGCTTAGAAAATTGCTTATTCTCTCTAAGCTCATGTCCTCCTCTGTAAACTGCTAGTAACAGGAATAAGTGACTTACGGTTCTAGAATAAAGATAAATGGAGGGGAAACTGCTCTGTATACTATATAGGGCTGTGCAACTGAGGGGCTGAATGCATGGGGGTTGGATGACATAGAGTCCAAGCTGAAACAACCTGGATCTCAGCAAGATTCCGCCACTCACATTGTGGCCTTGGGTAAGTTAATTCAACTCTGTTCACAGTCTTCATCTGTAAAATAAGATACAAATAGAACCTATCTGATGAGGTTGTTGTGAAGCTGAAAAGGGGACAGTATGGATAAAATGCCTACAGCACTTCCTGGCACTTAGTAAATGCTCTAATGTGCTTGTGATTATATTGACAACGATAATCATGATGCTGCAACAAATCTTTTTTGTTACTATTTAGTGGACAGGCAACAGGATAGGGGGAAAACAATAGATTTTTATATCAAGCATTCTTAGGTTTAAGTCTCAAAACTATGAGATCTAGTAAAAGCTTAACTTGCCTATACTATTCCTATCTCAGCCAATAACTAGCTGTATTAATTCTAGCAAAAGTTTCAACTTCCCTGAAGTTTTTTTTTTTTTTCCAGTCAATAAATGAAGAGATTGGACTAAATGGCATCCAAAATCACTCTCAGCTGGAAAACTGAAATACTTTATTTCCCCTTTGCAACCAAAAAGAAACATCCTCTCACTTCTCCCCCTTCAAAAATCCCCCTCCTTCCACATTGCCTCAGCTCCACTTTATTACTTTGTTTCAAGAACTAGAGCTCAGATCCACCAAAAGATGCTCCATGGTAGCAAAAAGCAGAATGGAGGTAGATTCAGAGCCAGGATAGATCAGCCCAACTACCAACCATGTCACCCATCAAGAAATGTTAATTTTATGCCAAGGTTGAGAGCTTAAGGATCATACTACTAGGGGAAGTGAACACAGTAAGCATGACAAGAGCTCAGAAATATGAGAGATCTGAGCCTGGGCAACAAAGCAAGGGGAAAACCCTGGGAAACCAAGTGAGGTTTCTAAGCAAAGGTTAAAAACACCAAGATCAGAACCCAGAGAGCTAAAGACAGATTGTGATCTCTTTCTTAACTAAAAGAAACCAGGGAGGGGTTCCTGGGGGGGCGCAGTTGATTAAGTATCCGACTCTTGGTTTGGCTCAGGTCATGATCTCATGGGTGGTAAGATTGAGAAGAAGGAAGGGAAAGGAGAGGAGAGGAGAGGAGAGGAGGGGAGGGGAGGGGAGGGGAGGGGAGAGGAGAGGAGAGGAGAGGAGAGGAGAGGAGAGGAGAGGAGAGGAGAGGAGAGGAGAGGGAAAAGGAAAAGAAGAGAAAAGAGAAAAGAAAAGGAAAGGGAAGGGAAAAGGAAAAGAAGAGAAAAGGAAAGGAAAGGAAGGGAAAAGAAGAGAAAAGAAAAGAAAAGAAACCAACCAACCAGGGATCCTTGGAGAAATAAGTAATTCTAAGTCTGGGTCAGGGAAAATACAAAATGATATTCCTAGTAGATCTTATTATGCCAGAAAGCAAGGAATCTGCCAACTACTAATCAGGCTTTGTCAAGACACAAGAGCCAACCTGAAAGGGCTCCCAGCTGACCTAAAAGTAAAATTCAAGCAACAAAAAACTAATGACTGAAATCAATTCTCAAAAAATACTCATTGGTCACAACTGGAGGATGCTAGGATAACAACCAACTCATTTCCTTGAAAATTAGTAAATAAAATAAAAATAAAATATTTATGCTGTCTTTTCTGTGAGAATTGTATTTCAGGGGAATGGAATGGTTGGTTATTTTTGCCAAAGAACTCCAACTATAATGTAGAGGGAAATATGTAATTAGATAATTTCCATTTTCCAATCCCTAATGGGAAAAAAGTAGATCTAGGCAAATAATTATCAATAGATATTAATGCCATTAAGTGAAAATAGATAAGGAAAAATTTGATAGAGGTATCAACTTGATACCATCTGAATCTATAAACAAACTTAGCATCACAAAAAACACAAAAACCAGACTTAATTTATGTGACACATGATTTTATGTAGTAAAATGAACACAGTGCCACACAAATTGTTCTTGCCTCTAGTTTGCAGGAAATAGAGTATAAGAAACAAGTAGGGGCGCCTGGGTGGCTCAGTTGGTTGGGCGACTGCCTTCGGCTCAGGTCATGATCCCGGAGTCCCGGGATCGAGTCCCACGTCGGGCTCCCTGCTGAGCGGGGAGTCTGCTTCTCCCTCTGACCCTCCTCCCTCTCATGCTCTCTGTCTCTCATTCTCTCTCTCAAATAAATAAATAAAATCTTTAAAAAAAAAAAAGGAAAGAAAGAAACAAGTAAAAAGATATTAATGAAGGAGCAACCAATCCAATGTGGGATATTCTACATAACAAATGACCTAGTTTCTTCAACAAATCAATGACATCTAAAAAAAGAGAGAGAAAGAAGGGGCAAACTGTTTTAGGCTAACAGAGATGCAGATACATAACAATCCAAGCAATATTTAGACTTTATTTAGATCCAATTTTTGAGCTATTTTTTTAAAAAGGAGGTCAGAGTCCAGAGGCCTAAAGGAAAGGCATCCGGACAGATGTCAAGGCTGTACTGGGGTCAGAATGTGATGCAGGTGCTCGCTTCAGCAGCACATATGCTAAAAACAGAATGTGATGCAGGTCCCCGCAGAGCAGAGCCCTGAGTACTGGAGTGCTGAATATGCACCTCCATTGTAAAACTTGGGCATAGTTCACCTGCTTTTGTATCTATCTATCATCCATCCATCCCATATATATAACACTACGCATATATATACCATCATATATATATATGTACACTGAACCAAGAGCACTGCTACAGGGGTAACACTGGAGAAGAAAGCAGTGTTGTCGTAAACATTACCTGTCCTTGTCAGAATTGTCTCTTGGGGAATTTTGGATAGTCAAAGGTTCCTGGGTTGATGCAGGAAGCAATGACATTGGTACAAACCTCACCAGTGACTTCCATCGATGGTGGAAATTGATATGTTGAACTGTGAGTTTTATGGTCATTTGGACTCTGGAAATATCTACAGGAACAAAACAATGAGACAAACTGAAAGAAAAAGAAGCCACCATGTTGAATTTTGAAGTGAAATTATTCTGAAAATTTTAAACTAACTTGTGACATGTCATGAGATTTTTAGTAGAAGATGAGTATTTAAAATAAGACTTTTGGGGGGCGCCTGGGTGGCTCAGTCGGTTAAGCGTCTGCCTTCGGCTCAGATCATGATCCCAGGGTCCTGGGGTTGGGCCCCGCATCGGGCTCCCTGCTAGGCGGGAGGCCTGCTTCTCCCTCTCCCACTCCCCCTGCTTGTGTTCCCTCTCACTGTGTCTCTCTCTGTCAAATAAATAAAATCTTAAGAAAAAAAAAACAAGACTTTGGGGGTGCCTGGGTGGCTCAGTTGGTTGACCATCTGACTTCGGCTCAGGTCATGATTTCAGGGTCCTGGGATCGGGCCCCACATGAGGCTCCCCATTAAGCGGGGAGGCTGCTTATCCTTCTGCCCCTCCCCCCACTCATTCTCTCTCCCTCCCTCTCTCTCTCTCTCAAATAAAATAAAATCTCTTACATTTTTAAAAAATTTTAAAAAAGACTTTAGTACTGAATAAATCAGCCATATTTTATTTTATGAATAAATAAGTTTTTCAAATAATATTTCACTTCAAAATAATTAAATCTGGTCAGGTCATTATCTTTTCTCATTTTAAGTATTTTACTAATATTTGGGGGTCAAGATTACATACCATCAATGATTATAATATGACATCTCTTTATTAAATATCCCCATGTTTCAAGCATATATAGGTATATCCTCTTAAGATACACTACCATAGAGCTTCTATGAAATATAGAAATAATGATTATCAGAGCTAAAAAGGACAGACCACTTACCTAACGCAAACTCTGCCAGTTATTTTAGAAATCACAATACTGAGACTAAAAGTGGTGCAGAGACTTGCCCTTAATAACAGTTTAAAAAGTGCTCGCAATCCAAATTTCTCCTGAAGTCCATACAATAAAAACCACCACTGAAAAACCCCCACAAAGACACACCCTGTGTTAACAGTATCTCAGGGCACTATATAACATAATACAAGAATCAGAGCGCAAAACAGAGCTAAGGAAGATGAGGCATTTTGCAGTCTATCAATATGCATTAGTTGGTCTCTGTTTTGCCTCAAGGAGCTCACATCCTATCACAGGGAATAGGGAAGGACAAAGCTCTACATATAATAAGTAAGACTATGTAAATACAAAAATAAAAAGCATTGTTATGAGTGAGGTGAGAATAATGGAGGTAAAGAAATCTGAGTTTAGCCAAATTGAGGAGAGTGGCTAACTTCTGAGCAGGAAAGCGCTGGAGAAGATGGGAATGACATCTTTCATTTTTTTATTTCTTCAGTTGTGTGTCTAATACTTTCTATGATGTCTGCGTACTCTTTATACTTGAATGTCTGAAATATTTCATAAATAATTTTTAAAATAATAAAAGAGAGGGTTCAATGAAGAAAGTCTTGAGAGGTGAGGCTTCTTCAAGACAAGTTAAAAGAAAGGAGAAATCTGAGATACAGTAAAGTCCAGAAGTTTATTAAAATTCAGGAGAATTTTCCCTTACATCTATTACCCTACTGATCAAATGACAATCATTTACATTAAAGCCAATTATGTGTGTAAACACTGGCCCATTAGACGGCCATCACTAAAAATGAAAGTAAATAAGACTGTAATTAAATAAAGAAAACATGAGACAAAAATTACGGACAATTAGACAATGTAAATATTCATACAGTATATCACTTAGAAGGAATGAAGATAAAAGTCATACATGGTCACTAAAAATGAGAGGTCTGATATATTCTAGCTCTGTCAACAATATTCCATCTATTATTCACTAGGAAGCTAAGAAAATCAGGACTCATACCATTTCCCTTGTGTTGATATTTTTGTTTAGTCTTCACAGTACTCAATTTGCCAAGGGCTAATGAACTTAGACAATTTGAATACACTTTATAAGCAAAATAAAACTGACTCACCAGGCCAATTTTTCAGCCTTCTTGCCTTGTTGGAAACCCAGTTCTTTCAAAGAAGGATGATGGGTCTTGTCTACTCCAAGACGGAGTATCTATGACCCTGGAATCAGATCTAGCTATTGGCTGTGGGTTTTATTATAAATACTGAAGCACAAGAAGTAATTTTTATATGTTAAGCTGCTTTAGATCTAAATTTTAAAATTTCAGCTGTTGCAGCATTGGAAATAACATCAATTAGCTCATCAATGTAAGCTAATAATGACCATAAAATAAAACTGAGGTGCATTAGCCATGTCTATTAAATAGAACTTTATGTTCTCTCTTTACCTTTAAAAAGATTAATTTAAGATGTCCAATTTCCCTAAGAAGAAAAATAAAAGCACCTAAACTGTCTTTATGTGTGTGTATGGTTTGGGGTTTTTTTGCGGGGGAGGCTTGGGGTTTTGTTTTTTGTTGTTGTTGTTGTTTTTTGTTTTGGTGGGTTTTTTGGTTTTGTTTTGTTTTGTTTGCCTATACTCTCCAGCTGATATTTTATTCCACTGGTCAAACTTTCCCTCAATGGAAAACAACTCTCTCTCCATAACTGTTCAAATATCCAGTTGAAAAGAAAAAAATGTTTTAAATCTCATTTTAAATAATATTTGAAAACATTTCTAAGTTAGACATTTCCTAGAGAAACCATAATATTAGCTGATGAATTTTCCCAAGAAGGGAAATTTCCTTAAATTTTAATTGGAGTATTTTGGCATCATAGAGAACTAAAAAGTCACAAGGAATTTAGAGATAATTTTGTGTGCAAGGGATGGGGGTCTCATTACTTAGGACCAAGAGGAAAATAGCTCTTGCTTTTGAGGCAAAAATATCTTCCTTAAAAATCATTCATTCAATAAATATTTATTGAGCAACATGACTTTCTTATTTGATCCCTCTCTTCAGTACAGAAATATGTCACTCCACATTTCTTTTCCTTTGGACTGTTTATTTCAAACTGCATTTGTATATTCCATATAGTTTTACAATTTTTAAACATCAAGGGCAGGGCGCCTGGGTGGCTCAGTCGGTTAAGCGACTGCCTTCGGCTCAGGTCATGATCCTGGAGTCCCTGGATGGAGTCCCGCATTGGGCTCACTGCTCGGCAGGGAGTCTGCTTCTCCCTCTGACCCTCTCCCCTCTCATGTGCTCTCTCTCTCTCTCATTCTCTCTCTCTCAAATAAATACATAAAATCTTAAAAAAAAAATAAACATCAAGGGCAATTTTATTAGATTTGCCTATTTACCAAAAAAAAAAAAATTCTATTGTAAATATTACCTTACAAAGGGTTAACACTGGTATAAAAACAATTATCTAAACAAACTGCATATAAATATAACAGAATTTTTTAGAGAGGATCTTTCTTAAATCTAGGGGCTATATCTGGGATGAGCTCCTGATTTTCAAGGATTTTGGAAATATTTGAGTTCTGACAGGTCTAAAATTTGTGCAAAAAAACCCCACAGAAAACCTTACACATTATACACTAAAACCTGGACATCAAACTTTCAAAAATAATTAAATCAAATTGAAGCAATTAAGACAAACACTAATTATTCTGAACTATGATTATAACATTATTTAAAATTTTGATTAGATTATGTTGACAGAAATTTGCACCTGTTGTAGATTAATAAATATTTGAAATAGTTTTTAAGCTATTAAAAACTATACACTATAGTATGTAGGGTCACACCACATGAATAGAAATACAAGATTTGTGATGACAATGAGTAGTTGAAAAGTTAACAAATTGAGTTTTCCTTAATAACCAGAGGTGTTCATTCCTTTTTTTTGAGGTTACAAAAGTTAATAGCATTTCCTATAAAGACTGAATATAAGACTCATATAAACAAGCTATCAAAATGGAAAAATAAATACTCACTGGCTGTTTTCTGGGGGGATTCAATATTCACTATATATTTTCCATGTTCTTTCTCTATTCTTGAACATTGACTACCACATGCTTAACTCCAGGAACAATTTCCAATTTGATCATTGCCTTTTATACCTGAAATCTTAAGAGATAATTGAGTTGATTGATATTACTATGTTATCAACTATGATGCAACTAGGATGAACTAATTAAGTAATAAGCCATCATTCCCCAATATGGGATCCACTTAAGAAGAAAAAGTAAGGTGTAATTAATACAAAAAAAACCAAGGGGGCACCTGGGTGGCTCAGTCCGTTTAGAGTCTGCTTTTGGCTCAGGTCATGATTTCAGGGTCCTGGGATTGAGCCCCGCATCGGGCTCTCCACTTAGTGACGAGTCTGCTTCTCCCTCTCTCTCTGTGATCTCTCTCGCTTTTGCTCCCTCTCAAATAAATAAATAAATAAATAAATAAATAAATAAATAAATAAATAAATAAAACAAGAAAGCTGGTGTGCCTGTGTGGCTCAGTCAGTTGAGTGTCCAACTCTTGATTTTGGCTCAAGTCATGATCTTGGGGTCATGAGATCAAGACCCATGTTGAGCTCGGCACAAAGTCTACTTGAGATTCTCTCTTCCTCTCTCTCCCTTTAGACCCTCCCCCAACTCTCATGCTCTCTTTCAAATAAACTTTTTAAAAATTAAAAAAAACAAACAAACAAGAAAACCAATCTTGCCTCTGGAGCTATTGTGACTTTCCTCCTGGGCCTTCACCCAGTAAAATTCTCAAACTGTAGGTCATATTACATTCTTCTACCTTTTAGCAACATTCCTCATTTATCCTTCCTTCTGACCTTGGGGTCATCTCCACGATAAAATTCTGGAGCAGGTGACCTTTACCACTGCTTTCTTTCCAAAGAAGCATGGCCATCTTCCCTCCCACTGTTGGCATCCTCTCTAGGGATGCATAGCTCTCTGCTCATTAGGCTTTGACATTTTCAGGCTTTCCTCCCTTGCTCTAAACCTTACCCTTGGCTTCAAAAAAAAAAGTGCCTATCCTGAGTTCACTTCCCCAGGGCCCCTGAAAGCTGGTGAATTTGATATACTAATAACTGTTAATATATTCACCAAGGTCTTCCATCTTTCAGAAGGGCACTAAGAAATTTAGCTAAAGGGAACTTGATTAAGCAGGGGGCTTCCACCATCCTCATACTTAACTTCTGAGGCTGCCTCTGCTTTACATAGGTAGGAATGTTCTTGTTACTCAGCAAAATCTAAGTGGCAATAGGCTGGAGTTCAGAAGTAATTGTCAATTTAAAAGTTAAGAGTCAGCATCCAACATAAGTACTCAGGGAGATTTCACAACAGTAGCCACAGGAAGTTCTTGGTGAAGAATGGTATATGAAGAGGGAAAGGGTGAGGTAGGTGGAGGGGTTTAAGAATGCCCTCGTCTTGATGAGCACTGGGTAATGTATGGAATTGTTGAACCACTATATTGTACACCTGAAACTAATAGAACACTGTATGTGAACTATACTGGAATTAAAATTAAAAAAAATAAGTTGTATATGAATAACATAAGTTTTTTAAAATGACTCTTAAACAGTGAGTAATCAAAAACTAATTCAAAAGTAATTTTCTTTTATAATAGATGTATCATTAGCACTAACTGAGTAGATAGAGATCTAATTTAATATAGCTCAATCTTCCAGTGATAGAGCTCAGACATGTAGGAGACCTCTATTCTAACCCTGCCATTTACAACTGAAGAAATCAGGGCCCCAAGAGAAGTGACACAACCAACTTAATAATCGTGGTCAGACCCTCCCTGCTGTCTTTCACGCTAGGAGCCCCCCATTTGTCCCAGCTCTGGATGAAGGGCAGACAGTCCATTAAAGAGCCCATTAGAGCTCCTTCAGAAGACAAAGAGAAGCAAGTAAATCAAGTCCCAGAGTTGGAAAGGGGTAGGAAGATATCCTAGAATGCTTATCCCTGGGCCTCACAACAGACTAACTAAATCTGAGGGGGTGCTGTACTCTGCTTGGATGACTCTTATATGTACCAAACTCTGAGAACCAATAGTTTAGAAAATGTTTTAAAGAGAATTCCCTGGTGGCGCCTGGGTGGCTCAGTCGTTAAGCGTCTGCCTTCAGCTCAGGTCATGATCCCGGGGTCCTGGGATCGAGCCCCGCATCGGGCTCCCTGCTCCGCGGGAGGCCTGCTTCTCCCTCTGCTGCTCCCCTTGCTTGTATTTCCTCTCTCCCTGCCTCTCTCTCTGCCAAATAAATAAATAAAATCTTTAAAAAAATAAAATAAAAAAATAAAGAGAATTCCCTGAAACTTGTAGGAAGAAATATTGTTCCTTGTGTGAAAAATGACCCTAAATCTTCAAACTATGTGGCTAATCTCTATTTATTCATTGAACATATGCCAGGCATTATGCTACATGCTAAGGGAACAATTTCTCAGCTCTCTTGAAACCATACCAGAGAGGGGTGCATGTGTGTGTGTGTGTGTGGTTTTATCCTTTCAAAAGGCTTCTCATAAATGTATTCACCATTTTTAGTTTAAAAATTCTAACTTGAATCAACTAAAACAGTATCATTTAATTTCAGCTTCTAAAATATACTAACAATGAAAACATTATGGAAGAGGAGAGAAGTGGGGAAGTGATTTGTCCCAAAGAGCAGTAAAACATGATGCCTGCCAAAAAAATGGCTCTTGGGCCTATAGGCTATAAAAATCCATGTGAATGAAATGTTTCAATAGCATTGAACTTTGGGGCGCCTGGGTGGCTCAGTTGGTTAAGCGAATGCCTTCGGCTCAGGTCATGATCCCGGAGTCCTGGGATTGAGTCCCGCATCGGGCTCCCTGCTCAGTGGGGAGTTTGCTTCTCCCTCTGACCCTACCCCCTCTTGTGCTCTCTCTCTCTCAAATAAATAAAATAAAATCTTTTTAAAAAAATAGCATTGAACTTTGATGATAATGTCAGCAAACAAATGATATTGCACTGGAAATGACTACAAATTAAGCTTTTTTTCCAGACTGGCTACATGTTTGATACACTGCTAGTTATCCCTAATTACCATTCTTTCACTTTCCTACTAAGCAAACCTCAACATTTTTAGCTGGGCACATGCCTACCAACAACAAAGGCTACATTACCCAACTACCCATGTAGCAAGGTGTGACCTTATGACTAAATTCTGGCCCGAGGCACAAAAGTAGAAGAGAGGTGTGCAACTTCTGGGTCATGTCCTTAAGAGCAAGGGGTATGCCCCTTTTCCCCCCTTTGCTCTTCCCTTTTGTTGGCATGCAGATCAGTGAGTGAGCCATCCTAGAACACAGAGATTAGGATGATATTCTATGACCAGGAGAGCAGCCAGTTGAAACAAACCTTAGACCCGTAAAGCCTTAATAATGGAGACCTACTGTAGCACCCTAGACTTCTGTCACAGCTGAATTATATCCTTAGTAATATTCTATCTGATGATGATATGGAGACACTACCTCACTTTGGCCCTGGAACACCATAACCACAGAGCAGATAAAATTTCACAAGCATTCATTTGCATCTACAACTTTTTTTTTTTTTAAAGATTTATTTATTTATTTATTTGACAGAGAGACACAGCGAGAGAGGGAACACAAGCAGAGGGAGTGGAAGAGGGAGAAGCAGGCCTCCCGCCGAGAAGGGAGCCTGATGCGGGGCTCGATCCCAGGACCCTGGGATCATGACCTGAGCCGAAGGCAGACATTTAACAACTGAGCCACCCAGGCGCCCCTACAACTTATTTTGATAGCCCATAGAGGAGTAAGTAATTTCTGATACTTGGGTAATAACTGGAATGTTCTACTTTCAGAATGCCTAATTAATTAAAGAGTTGTGAGACGTCATTTCCAAATACTGAAAACATAAGTTATCATGAAACTCATATGATCTCTGTCAAAGAACACTTCTTATGCAGGTATTACTACCTTACTCAAGAAGACAGAGTAGAACACACTTGGTTTAGTATAAGCTGCCGGGTGCGTATGGGTAAATCCAGGATCGTCACTGCCCAACAGCCAGGGGTGCTTTTGCATCTCAGGTTGTAAAAATGATGACTCTTGCAGCTGTTTCAAATCATGTTCATAGTCATACGCTTTATCCCTGGGTGTATTTCATAGTGAAGGATATGCCCTGTGAAGACCCCTCAACCTCTGGTGGATTCTCAGCCACGAGAATTTGGAAACCTTTGTCAGTTAATCAAGTAGTGAAAGTGCTTTTATTTGGCCATTCTTTAGCCAAAAGAACTTGGTGGTTTCTTTCAAATTCACCTATTAATGCTATGTCATATAGCTTTATTTTCAACCACCATAAAGACTCAACTTAAATTTCACTATGGCCTGAGGTCAATTAAAACACCTTTGGTCCACTAACTGGCAGAGTCCAGTCCATTCTCTGACTTTTTTTTTTAAAGATTTTATTTATTTATTTGACAGAGACACTGAGAGAGGGAACACAAGCAGGGGGAGTGGGAGAGGGAGAAGCAGGCTTCCTGCAGAGCAGGGAGCCCAATGCGGGGCTCGATCCCAGGACCCTGAGATCATGATCCGAGCCGAAGGCAGATGCTTAACAACTGAGCCACCCAGGCACCCCACATTCTCTGATTTTTGGCAATTTTTAGGGAAAAGGATAATTTTAATCCATATTTATTATTTGATTGACACAGTAACTAACAAACCAGACAAGAGGTTTAAAAATACAGTGTAGTCAGTAATATTATATTTAATAATTATAACAAACTAGACAAGAAGTTTAAAAATATAGTGCAGTTAGTTGAATTGCCTTATTCAACTACTTTAAATGTATGAAAAAATCATTATGAAAATATACCAAAGGTGCAAAGAAATTTTCAAAAACTCTTTCATAATTAGTATTTAGTCTATCACTGCTTTGCATAAAACCATTACATGTAGAAGTTTAAAAAAAGGAAAGTTTTACAGATTCTCTTATGTGATTATAATAAAAGATAAGGGTGGTTCTTTTTTTAATTCAATTCCCAATATCTATGACAGATGTCATCTCAACAAATTAAAATTAATGAAAGGTTATGTAACATCTTGGACCACCAATATTATTAGTACTACTCAAAATAGAAACAAGCAACTGGGGGCGCCTGAGTGGCTCAGTCAGTTAAGCATCCGCCTTCAGCTCATGTCATGATTGCAGGGTTCTGGGATGGAGCTAGCGTTGGGCTCCCTGCTGGGTGGAGAGCCTGCTTCTCCCTCTCCCTCTGCCCCTCCCCCCCACTCGTGCTCTCTCTCGCTCTCGCTCTCATTCTATCTCAAATAAATAAATAAAATCTTAAAAAAAAAAAAGAAACAAGCAACTGTCTGATCCATATCAGTGATTTTTCTCTAATCCACATTATACTAGATTCCATTCTAAGTCTACTTAAAAACATCCGATGTGTTTTTATTGGTAGAATATTGGGGGTTTTATTGAGAATGTACTACTACTACTAGACATTTCTCCGGGCAATGGGGATTTATACAGTGATAAATGTAACAGACAAGCACTTGTTCTATTAGAGTTCACATTCTAGTCTTATCACAGATTGTCACACATGTAACATTTGACTTTTGATTGTAAATGTAAAAGTTTGTTGAAATAATAGTTACGTTTCATTGTGAATAAATGCATGTAATCATGTTTGAGTTAGAAGGACCCTAGACATTTAGGTCAAACTCCAATGAATGAAAGTGAAATCTTACTCCAGCCTCTGTGTGCCACTTGCAGCAATCGGGAATTCATCCGTTTTCCAGGGTTCAATACTCCTCTCTGGGTTGACTCTCCTGCCACCTCATTCTTCTCTGTGTTGAGTCAAAGTCTTCCTCTCAATAACTTCAACCTGCTTACCCTGGTTCTGCTCTCTAAAGAGATAAATGAAATACATCAAATTCTTCTCCTAAATAAGACTTAATTATTTTGACAACTCACCGTGTCCCTCATTGTTCAGGTTTTTTTTTGAAATCTACTTCTTAAAAGGCAAAAGTTAACTCTGATAATTTTTAATGCGTAAAAGGTTTTTTAAAAAAGCACCACAGCACCATCTGTTGTTGCAATATGTCACTGCAACTTCCTAAATAGGTCTTTAACACCTGCACCCGTGATCTGGAGCCAAAGGGCATGTGATTTCCTCTCTTAGAATGTGTAATGGGCATATGGATGTTCAATGTAAAATTCTTTATATCCCTTTGTATATTTGAAACATTTACTGGTTTAAAAAACAGCATGGCTAGGACATAGCAGTGTTACATAAATGAGCACACAATGAAGCTTGGAGGATAAGCAGGGGCTAAACTTGAGGTCTCATGGGTTGTGCCAAGTTTTAGTGATTTTCTCCTCCGCAAGTACCATCAACATTGATTTAAGCCTATCAATTACCAAGAATTCTAAATAACAGAATCCAAATTTGTAAGTTTATTACTATCTGCATTGCTATTTTCTTTTTATGACTGTTCTCCAGCATTTCAGCAGATAGCAGACACAAGTAAATGTTTACTCAAAGTAGTTAATTGGGTGCCTTCATAAGATTACTTCAAAAGAGTAGAAAATAAATTTTTAATTGGAAACAGTGATAACACATTTATAAATACTTAAATATCAAAATGATTTAAAGAGAAAATGAAATGAAAATAATTTTATGCACTCTAAAAAGAAAATGTGGTAATACACAAATGTATTTAATATACCTTTGCCATATAGATGTCCTTTCTCTATTACATATGGAATTTGTGTATTGAAGACTAGAAGTTTGGAATAATAAAAGACTGCATTCACACTTAGTAACTTTTTATTTAACCGTAACAGGTTTCCAGCATAAATTTGCATGAAAATTGTACTAAGAACTCAATAAAATAGAGACTCTCTACATTAAATGGTCAGGTCTAATAAATGGTAATATTAAATCTAAGTGTTGTTTTAGGGGTAAAATTCATTATCATTATGATAGTTGAACCAATCATTAAGTAAGTCTTGTTTTAAAAGTGGTTATTTTGGTAGTTGTTATATGTTGGCAATTATTGGCCATGAAATCACTTAATTACTAATAACAGATATAGGTTCTGGGGTGGGGTGATGATAGTGGATGTTAGGATTTAATTTGCAGGCACCTAACTACAGTTGCATAGAAGAGGTCATTATGAATTTGTCATTTTTGTTAAGTGGGAGTGATGGTGTGACTTACTGGATTTACTACCAACACAGGCAGAACTGGTTCAGATGAATAAGTAATGGATGACTTTGAATAACATGTCCAAAGAAATTATAGTGCTTACAGATTCAGGTGATAGGACACTGAAGGGTTTGATGAAGTTCTGTCGGTTGTATTAGTACATAGAGTAGAAATGGAACTGCAGAAATGATGGTGCACAGGGATGGTATTGGACTGTAGGACTGACTGATGCAGGGCTCTCTATCATGAAATTTCAGTAGAAGATGTGGTGCTGGCATGTTTTATGAATGTAATGCTATTATTGTGGCTAAGGACTTATTTGAAGGGGTGGGGGGCCTGCTAACTGTATCATGAGAGTAGATGACTTAAAATTTGTGGTTGCGCTTTCCATTAACAGGTAATGTCGATTTTGGAATTATACATTCAGCTAAAGTCATTATGGTGTTGTGATTGGGAAGTCAGCTGAGTTGGTAGCATGTGTATTTATGCCATTTATACTTGGGGTGGTGGCAGTGGAGGTTGAAGATAGTATTTTAGTTGAGTCAGAAGACAGACTAGATTTAGTCACTGAAGTGGAGGTAGCTATGACAAATAATGTAAAATCAGTTGAGGAGCAGAGCATAGTGTCTAGAGATCTAGAACATGAACTGATGGTGATTATTAAATTGATACAATGTTATCTGTCAACATATTTCACTTTTTTATTATGTTAAGTTAGCCACCATACAGTACATCATTAGTTTGTTCAATGATTCATTAGTTGTGTATATTTCAATAAAAAAGAACTTGTTCAGGGGAAGCAGTACTGGCTGTTGTGCTCGCAGCCTCCGTGGAAGTACTCCTCATCATTGTAGTTGCAGTTCAGTTGAAGTGGTGGCAATTCCTGTGGTTGTGGGTTCAGGAGACTGGTATAAATTGTAATGGTGACTGTAGTGGTTGTAGGTTCATTAGAACCTGTTGTAATTGTAGCATCAGTGGTCATACTGGCAAGTGTCACAGTAGTTGGTTAAGATGAAATGGTGGCTGCTATGGTGGTTCTAGGTTCAGGAGAAGTAGTAGTGGTGGCTGTGGTGGCTGTAGCCTCAGTGGTAGTGCTGGCAGTTGTTGTGTTAGTCAGTTAAGATGAAGTGGTGGCTCTGTGGTGGTTATAGGTCTCACAGAAGCACTAGTGGTGGCCATGGTAGTTGTAGGTTCAGGAGAGGTTGTCATGGTGGCCATGGTGGCTGTAGCCTCAGTCAGTGGTGGCACTAGCAGCAGTTCTGGGGGTCTGTTCAGATGCTGTGGTGGCTGCTATGGGAGTTCTAGGTTTGGTAGAGACAATGTGTTTGTGTCTGTGGTGGTGGTTGGTTCAGTAGAAGTTACCCTGGTGGCTGTGGTGGCTGTAGGTTCCAAAGAAGTGGTAGTGGTGGCCCTGCTGGTTGTAGGTTTGGTAGAAGTTGTACTGGTGGCCATGGTGGTTACAGGTTCAGTAGAAGTTGTAAGTGGTGGTCATGATGGTTGTAGTGTCAGCGGTAGTGCTGGCAGTGGTTGTGGCAGTAGGTTCAGATGACGTGGTGACTGAAGTGCTGGTTGTAGGTTCAGTAGAAATGATACTGGTGACCCTGCTGGGTGTAAGTTCAGTAGAAGTTATAGTGGTGGCTGTGGTGGCTGTGGGGGTTTTTGGTTGGTGGAAGTTATGCTGGTGTCTGCAGTAGTTGTAGCCTCAGTGGTAGTGCTGGCAGTTATTGTGGTGGTTGGTTCAGATGCTGTTGTGGCGGCAAATTCGGTAGAGAAAATAGTGGTGGCTGTGGTGGTTGTAGGTTCAGTAGAAGTTGTAGTAGTGGCTTTAGTGGTTATAGCCTCAGTGGTAGTGCTGGAAGTTATTATGGTAGTCAGTTCTGATGAAGTGGTGGCTGTAGTGGTTGTTGTAGGTTCAGATGAAGTGGTGGCCATGGTGGTTGTAGGTTCAGTGGAGGTTGGAGTGGTGGCCAAGGTGGCTATAGATTTGGTAGAAGTGATAGTGGTGGCCCTGGTGGTTGCAGGTTTGGTAGAAGTTGTAGTGGTGGCCATGGTGGTTGTACCTTCAGTAGAAGTTATAGTGGTGGCTGTGGGGGTTGTAGGTTCAGTAGAAGTTGTAGTTGTATCTGTAGTGGTTGTAGCCTCATTGGTAGTGCTGGCAATTATTGTGGTAGTGGGTTCTGATGTTGTGGTGGCGGCTGTGGTGGTTATAGGTTCAGTAGAAACAATAGTGGTGGTTGTGGTGGTTGTAGGTTTGGTAGAGGTTGTAATGGTGGCCACTGTGGTGGTAGGTTCTGTAGAAGTTGTAGTAGTGACCATGGTGGTTTTAGGTTCAGTAGAAGTTACAGTGGTGGCCGCAGTGGTTTTAAGTTCCATAGAAGTTTTAGTGGTATCTGTGGTGGTTGTAGACTCAGGGGTAGTGCTAGCAGTTATTGTGGTGGTCGGTTCAGATGCTGTGGCGGCTGCTGTTGTGGTGGTAAGTTTGGTAGAAACAGTAGTGGTGGCCATGGTGGTTGTAGGTTCAACAGAAGTTATAGTGGTGTCTGTGGTGCTTGTAGCCTCATTGGTAGTGCTGGCAGTTACTGTGGTGGTCAGTTCAGATGCTGAGGCAGCTGCTGTGGTAGCTATAGGTTCACTAGAGACAAGAGCGGTGGCCATTGTGGTTGTGGGTTTGCTAGAAGTTGTAGTCATGGCCATGGTGGTTGTAGGTTCAGTAGAGGTTGTAATGGTGGCCACTGTGGTTGTAGGTTCCATAGAAGTTGTAGTAGTGACCATGGTAGTTTTAGGTTCAGTAGAAGTTACAGTGGTGGCCACAGCGGTTATAAGTTCCACAGAAGTTATAGTGGTATCTGTGGTGGTTGTAGACTCAGCAGCAGTGCCAGCAATTGTTGTGAGAGTTGGTACTGATGATGTGGTGACTGCTGTGGTGGTTGTAGGTTCGATTGAGAGAGTACTGGTGGTTGTGGTGGTTGTAGGTTCTGTAGAGGGAGCAGTGGTGCCGTGGTGGTTGTAGCCTCAGTGGTTGTGCTGGCAATCTTTGTGGTAGGGAGTTCAAGTGAATTGGTGACTGTTGCTGTGGTTGTAGGTTCAGCAGAAGCAACAGTAGTGGCTATTGTGGTTTTCACCTCAGTGGTATTGCTGGGAGTCATTGTGGTATTTGGTTTAGTCGAAGTGTTTGTTCCTGCCGTTGTTTTATGTTCAGAAGAAGTGGTAGAAGTTGTAGTGGTGGCTGCTGCTATTATAGTGTCAGCAGAAGCAGTAGTTTTTGTACTAGTTGGTTCTGTTGAAGTGCTAGCAGTGGTCGTAGTGATGGTAGTGGAATCAGATGTTGCAGTAGAATGTGTTATAGTAATAGGTACTGTCGTTTCAGAACTAGTAGATGAAGTTGTCCCGTGGTTTTGAGGGAGCTGAATAGTAATGGAGGCATTATTATTTTTCCTATTATACACCAGACACTCTATGAGTACTCCGATGGTTGTTGTTAGTGCACAGGCTAAGAGACAAGCCAGGAAGATTCTCCAAAGAGACCAGTCACTGAAGAAATTTCGTGTCACCTAGAAAGGATTTAAATAAGATTACTGCAAATGAAACCAAATGTCTCAAGCAAAACTAATGCCTTCAGTAATTCTTTTTATATATAGATCACTTCATTTAAAGGATGTATAAATGTAAGAAACTATCTTAATAGTATCAGTAAGAAATATTGACTTAAATTTAAGTTTTTATTTAGGAAAGACTTTGTCCTTATACTGTATTTAATATAGGAACAAAGAAACTTCCACTGACTTTCATGCTTTCTTTTCATATATCTGCATTTCAAACTAAGAAAAATAATAAATGTCTTCTTGGAAACTCCTTATTCTTCCCACTGTCAAAAGAACTATCTATACATGTGTGGATGACTGTGGCAGACTGATATGAGGGACTCCAAAGATCTGATTAAATTTTCTTCCCCTTTGGGCCTTTCATAAATTTGTCTGCTTTGGATCCTTCTACTTTAACAGCATTAATTAATGCCTTATCAAATTTTCTGGCTAACTTTTCATACAGGTTAGTATTTGGCAGCATGAAATTCAGAGTCTGAAAACACTTATAAAATCCATTTTCTGCTACCACCAGCTATTTTTATTCGGTAAGATGTTTCTGTGATCCTACTCTTTCATCCATAAAAACTCATATAATAAAATTAGAATAAGGAATTAATGTCAGTAAATTTACTTTTGTAAAGTCTAAAGTACTATGCATACATAATTTGTTATTGTAGAGGAAATATTGCATAGTGTTAAAACATGTAAGACTTGAGATCAGAGAGCCTTTTTTTTTTTAAGATTTTATTTATTTATTTATTTATTTATTTGAGAGAGAGAGTGAGAAACAGCATGAGAGGGGAGAGGGTCAGAGGGAAGAGCAGGCTCACTGCTGAGCTGGGAGCCCGACACGGGACTCCATCCCAGGACTCTGGGATCATGACCTGAGCTGAAGGCAGTTGCTTAACCAACTGAGCCACCCAGGCGCCCAAGATCAGAGAGTCTTGAATCTAAATCCCATACCTTTAATATTTTGAGCAAGTTTCTTAATTTGTCTAAGTATCAGCTTGACTTATATCAAAATTGGGGATAATAATATCTACCTGAATGTGTTGTTGAGAAAATTAAATGTATTTTCATTTTTTAATTTTTTTTTAAAGATTTTATTTATTTATTTGACAGGGAGAGACACAGTGAGAGAGGGAACACAAGCAGGGGGGAGAGGGAAAGGGAGAAGCAGGCTTCCCGCCTACCAGGGAGCCCGATGTGGGGCTCGATCCCAGGACCCTGGGATCACGACCTGAGCTGAAGGCAGATGCTTAATGACTGAGCCACCCAGGTGCCCCGTTGTTGAGAAAATTAGAATAAGAAATTCCTCTATAATTAGATTTTTGCAGAAGGCAGTACACTGTAGTAATTAAGAGCATAGGCACTGGAGTCTAACAGATTCAGGTTTAAATTTAAGTCCACCTTTCACCCGATAGACAGTGGCATTTGGAAATTTGCATTATCATGCAAAGCCTCGATGCCCTCACATGGATGACATCACCTATTTCACAGGGTTGATGTAAATAGTAAATAATAAAACTGTATGCGTAACATTTTCCTAGCACTTACTAAGTATTCAAAGAAACATTTGGTTTCACTAGTTAGCTCATTATTATCCCCTTTCTTATGACTGAAGACAGATCACTAAAGGAAACACAGAGTTAGGGTTAGGGTTAGAAAAGTCTTTGAAGCATGCAGAGTAGCTCTTAAATGTCCCAAAATATGGGGCTCTGGGGCGCCTGGGTGGCTCAGTTGGTTAAGCGACTGCCTTCGGCTCAGGTCATGATCCTGGAGTCCCAGGATCGAGTCCCGCATCAGGCTCCCTGCTCGGCAGGGAGCCTGCTTCTCCCTCTGACCCTCCCCCCTCTCATGTGCTCTCTCTCTCTCTCTTTCTCTCTGGCTCAAATAAATAAATAAAATCTTAAAAAAAAAAAATGGGACTCTGTTTCAGACAATAAACCCCAGTTTAGGTGTTGTGAGCGATGCTCACAGGCAATCAGGAGCAGTGCAAAGGCACTGGGTACCAAGGCTGAGGGAATTCAGGGCACCAAATAAGAGAGCCCAAAGATAATAAATGAAGACTCCCATAAATCAATCTCTTCTGCATTCCTTCTCAGTGACTTGACATGTTCAAAGGATGTTATAGATTTTCAGAAGAATAATGGTAATGTTAACTGACTGGATGCTTTTCCTCCAAAATATTAGATCAAGAGCATTTCCATGTAGATTACATCATAACCTGGAGAAACAGTGTTGCCCCAAACATTACCTGACAATGTTGGAATTCTCTGTTTGGAAATTCTGAGTGTCCAAGGGTCCCCGTGTTGGTGCAGACCCCAGTTAGATCAGTACCAACATCACCAGTTACATCAGTTGATGTTGGAAACTGACATGATGAACTGTGAACTTCATGGTTTCTTTGGTTCAATGACTGTGCATAGAAAAGAATGGAGGGAAAAAAAGAAGTTATTATATTTGATGCCTAAAGTGATATATTCTGACAAATATAAATCAGACTGTTAAATATTATGACATACTTGACCAAATAAGATCATTTGAAACCTGATTAAAGAACAAAATAATACACTCATTATATTTATTCTTAAAACATGGAAATCTAGTTATGTCATCCTAAGTTATATTTAATTATTTTATAAAATTATTGATGCTAAAATCCAGGAACAGACATTATCTTTCATCCTTGTCATATTTAATACATTTGTTAAATATCATTACATTCCAAGTTGGTGTAGGGAGATAATATTTTTAGAAGTCCCACTATGAAAATTCTAGAGACCTTAAGGCTTATCAAGAACAACTCTTTTGAGAAAACCAAGATCTAAAGAGGTGAAGTGAGATTCTGGATTTAGTAAATTGCAAAAAGCCACTTCTCCCACTGCAATAAACAAACAAACAAAAAGGAAGAGCTTTGAAAAAAATGGAAATTAGATTATCTAAAATTTAAAAGAGGAAGGAACTTTTCCAAAGTGATCTAACACCATAGGCCATCTTCTTGTCTGGGGGCATTTGTGGATTCTGAGTATGAGCCTGAGGTTCTAATTACCAAAAGAGGCCAACAAAACTTTTGGTATTCATGTGAGGCTGACATGACATATTTGAAAATAAAGGAGCCCCAATGCAAGGCCTTTTTAATGTTCTGGGATAGCTCCAGAGGCTAGGGGCCTGGGACAGAAAGGCAGAGTAAAGTCTATAGCAGTATCAAAGTGAACAGAAGATAAAATCATTCTAGAAGGAGACTTCCACAGACACAAGACTGGTTCTCCACTTAGGACATTTGTCAGATTTTGAGGCTTCCTGGCATAGGAAGCTAAAGAGTTGACCATGACTCCTTTGAAGGTCAGTCTCTCAAAAACATAGGTACAAATATTCTCTAAACAAAATAGTAGTAAATTAAATCCAAAAATATATAAAAATCTAAAAATTTCACAACCATTTATGATAAAATTTCTCAGCAAACTAGTAATGGAAGGATTTTCCATAATCTGATAAAGAATAGCTCCATGAAACTGAAAGCTAATGTCATAATTAATGGTGAAATATTTCACACTTTCCCCCTGAATTTGAGGAAAATGCAAGATGTTCACTTTTATCACTTCCATTCAATACTACATTGGAGGTAAGTGGAGCCAGTGCATTAGGTTAAGAAAACAAAATGTTTTAAAATTTGAAAAAAAGAATAATGATATGACTGAGTTTACAGAAAATCCGAAAGAATCTACAAAGAAAATATTATAATGAATTAATGAGGTCACTGGATACAAGATAAGAATACAAAAATCAATTGGATTTCTATAAAATAGCAAGAAAACATTTGAAATTGAACTTAATATGCCATTTAAAACAACACAAAAAGCATCTAGAAATAAATCTGAAAAGTACTCAATCTGCTCAATCTCTACATTAAAACATCAAATCATTGCTAATAAAAGTTAAAGAAGACCAATATAAAAGAAAAAATAAGCCATGTTCATGGATTTGAAGAATTTAGGTATTAAGATATAAATGTTCACAAATTAATATGCAGATTCAATGATCTCCCAGTCAAAACTGCAGATGTATTTTAACAGAAATCAACAAGCTGATTCTAAAAATTTGTATAGAAATGGAAAGGATCTTGAATAGCCAAGATAACTTGAAGAACAATGTTTAAGTATGACCAAATTTCAAGATTTACTATAAAGCTAGAGTAATCAAGACAGTGTAGTAGTGGTACAAGAGCAGATAAATAAGAACAATGGAGGGGCGCCTGAGTGGCTCAGTCGTTAAGCGTCTGCCTTAGGCTCAGGTCATGATCCCAGGATCCTGGGATTGAGCCCCATATAGGGCTCCCTGCTTAGAGGGAAACCTGCTTCTCCCTCTCCCATTCCCCCTGCTTGTGTTCCCTCTCTCGCTGTCTCTCTCTCTCTGTCAAATAAATAAATAAAATCTTTAAAAAAAAAAAGAACAATGGAACAGATTAGAGTCCTAAGACAGACCTACACATATACAGTCTCTTGATTTACAAAAAAAGCATCAAGTCAGTAGAGACAGGATGACCTTTACAATTATCTGTACAGAAAAAAAATCTCCATATCGAAAAACAATGTTTAACCCTACTTCCCGCCATATATAAAAATTTTAAATGGATCATAAATCTAAATGTGCAAGTGAAATAATCAAGCTTCCAGATAAAAACATAGGACCTTTTTATCTGAGTATCTTGACACTATGAAGACACAGTGAAAGAGTTGCAAGGCTAGAAGGTCCATGAAGAACATCTTCAGGGGAAGGGAGTGCTGATCTAGAATCAAGAGAACAATTTCTCCGCCTTATAATTTCCTTGTTAGGGCATAGGGACAAAAATATTTTTCCTCACAAAATGTAATTTTCCATTCAAATTTGTACTGATCTCACTCAGCACATTTCCATTGTTGTTCCCAATATCAAGGTCTCTAATCAGGCATGCACAGTTACATAAAATGCACAGCCCTGAATTGTTTCTTCTAAAAACATAAACAATAATCAAATAATATTGCATATAACTGAATTCTAAATATTTCATCTGAATACAATTCTTTACCAAAAACAGAAATTCATAAGAAATTAAAGAGGCCAATCTGAAGGATTTGCTAGTTTGCTGCCCAGGCCTAGACTTCACTCACAGGATTACCTTCTGACATTCAAAGATATGTAGAAATCTTTGAGCTATGGCAAATCTACACATTACACTAAAAAATCAAGGCAGTTAACACAAAATCTATATACTACATTTTAAAAAACATAACTTGTTAAATGCAATCAAATGCAGATTTATTGGCTTGTGCTTGAACTATGATAACTGTAGAGAATTAATTGAACAGAATATTAAATTGTTACCCCAAATTGCTAATATTTTAGATTAATGAATACTAAGCTAAATTTCTCAATTATGTATATATTGATATGCAGAAAAAAATACAAGTTTTCCAATTTTCTAAGTAGTAAGAGAATAGCTAAAAATTGGCTTCCATGTAAAACTTTAAAGAATTCCTTTTTGGGAAGAACCGTGTTGGAATAAAGAAATATTAGGGTTGTATAAATATTGAAAATAAGACTCTGAGCCATCAGAAATATCACAGTGATGCCACAATACTCACCAGCTGGCTTTCGGAGTGTTCGATATTCACTATGTATTTCCCATGTTTTCTGCCCATTCTTGCACTGCCAGTATCACAAGCTACCAGAAGCATTTTTCAGCCTGTTCATTGCCCTTTATACCTGCAATCATGAGAAATAATTGAGTCAATTAATATTAAATCTACTACGAGACATCAGTGCCAGTGTGGATTAGACTAAATAAATAATTATTCTTTATATGGGATCCACCTTAACAGAAGAAGTGGGGCATTAAGCAATTAAGGATGCAAGAAAATCAAGCTACCTCTATGATTACATTCTCAATACTACTCCACCAAGCAGCCCACCTAGCAGAAACTGCAACCATACAACCCTTCCTTCTCTCTCCTATCACATCTTTCACAGAACTTTCCCTTCTGACTTTATGAACAGCCCAGACAGAATTCTGAAGTAAGTGAATGCTGCCATTGCTCTTTTACTAACAAGACATGGACATCTTTCCCCCATTATTGGCAACAACCACTGCTCCTCAAGTCTTGACCTTCTTAGGTTCCTCCCCAGCTCAAACGTTTTTCCAATCTTCTTCTCTCTGCTTCTGGGGAAAAAAAATTAATCTAACTTGGTTTATACTTCCTTAAGCCCTAATTGAATACAGATACTTAATCTGATGAACAAATCTCTGTAAATGTTTTCACCAGGGTCCTTTCTCTTCCCTTCTCTGGGAACTATTTGGCATAGTTAGCCAGAAGATGACTTCTGATTCTGCTTGCAATTCAGTAACAGGACACATGGGCAGGCAGGGCTCTTCTAACTTCTTCAAATTATACTCAAAAGGAAAGGACTTTTTTCTTATCTGTAGAAGTCTCTTTGACAAGATCTAAAACACAATTGGCAAGAGATAAATAATATTTTTAAAGATTTTAATTATTTATTAGAAAGAGAGAGAGGGAGAGAGAGCGAGCGAGCAGGAGTGGGAGGAAGGGCAGATGGAGAAGCAGACTCCCCGCTGAGCAGGGAGCCCGATGCGGGACTTGATCCCTAGACCCCGGGATCATAACCTGAGCCGAAGGCAGATGCTTAACCAACTAAGCCACCCAGGCGCCCTGAGATAAATAATTTTTAACCTCGAGTGAAAAGTTATCAATTGGCTCCCAACACATGTATCCAGGGAATCCCAAATAAAATTGGTGAAGTTGTTTGCAAATAATAGTGCTTAAATAACCTAAAATATCTAAAAAAATATCTCTTAAGTAGTAATCAATCCATAGAGAATTTCTTGTAAACAAAGCAACAAAGTACTTTGTTGTTGTTGTTGTTGTTGTTGTTGTTGTTGTTGTTGAAAATGTCTCATGTAGCACTTTTTAATCTGGCTAGATTATCTATCAGTTGTCAAAGGTAAGAATTACCTGATAACAGAACTGCAAGAGGTCGGAGAGATCTTGTAGTTCAGCCTTGTCATTTTAAAGGTGTGGAAATTTGTGTCCAGACAGGGAAAATGATGAAACCAGTTGTGTGGTGGAACATGGCTTCCTTTCAGTCTAATACTCTCTCCATAACTAGCTTGTTAACAGTGACTTCGTAGAAAGATGGACAGCCTAGTAGGAAGTCAAGCAAATGTCCTTTTGAAAACAAGTAAAACAAAGATTTCAAAGACCTAGAGTTGGAAATGATCCTAGATGGGATGCCTGTTATAAACCCAGAGTCATGTGAGACTTACTAACCCAGACATTTAGGGGCAGAATCTGGGAGTCTGATTTTTTGGCCAAAGGTCAAGTAGTCTTTATCAGACAATCTTTGAGAAATATTTTACAAAGCAATGATTCCAAGGGTGATCATGGGGTATCTTCATATCTTTAGGAAGAAAACTGTGTGTGTGAAGAAACCTCAATTTTCTTAAATTAAAAAAGGGGTAAATTTTTAAATTGCTTATTCATTCAACAAGCGCTACTGAGTCCCTACTATATACCCGAGCATTGTGTAAGGTGCTGAGTGTTCAATGGTGAATAAAAGAGTCAAAATTCTTGCCCTCCTGGAGTACAGTAAAACACATATTATGTATTAAAACACTTCTTAAAAATCATTTCTAGGGCGCCTGGGTGGCTCAGTTGGTTAAGCGACTGCCTTCGGCTCAGGTCATGATCCCAGAGTCCTGGGATCGAGTCCCACATCGGGCTCCCGGCTCAGCAGGGAGCCTGTTTCTCCCTCTGACCCTATCCCCTCTCATGCTGTTTCTCTCTCTCTCTCTCTCAAATAAATAAATAAATAAAATCTTTAAAAAAAAATCATTTCTAAAGTTCTCTTATAAATGCATTCTTTAGCTAAAAGTTTCCATTGGAATCCACAGAAGCAAAGTAAAACAGCTCTGGGGTCTACAGAACATAAAAGGTGTGAAAAATCTAGGGGAAGGTTTTGTTCTAAGGAGGAGTAGGAGAAAGTGCTTTACCCTTCCATGCTGAAACTAAGCCAATGAAACAGTGGCTTCTGGGACCACATAAGTAGAATGATCATATAATTTATCACTCCAAACCAAAATACTTTTGAGAGCAAAAGGAAACAGTATTAATAATTTAACAGAGACAATACTATCCCATGCAAACTAGGACATGTGGTTACTTAGCTATAAGGAACCCATGTGAATTAGAAAATTCACAAGTACTGGGGCACCTGGGTGGCTCCGTCAGTTAAGCATCTGACTCTTGGTTTCTGCTCAGGTAATGATCTCAGGGTCGTGAGATCAAGCCCAGTGTTGGGCTGCACGCTCAGCATGGGTCCACTTGTCCCTCTCCCTCTGCTCCTCCCCCTGCTCTCTCTCTCTCTCAAATAAATAAAATCTTTTTTTTTTTTTTAAAGATTTTATTTATTTATTCATGAGAGACAGAGAGAGAGAGAGAAGCAGGCTCCCAAGGAGCAAGGAGCCCGATGTGGGACTCGATCCCAGGACCCTGGGATCATGACCTGAGCTGAAGGCAGACGCTTAACCATCTGAGCCACCCAGGCGCCCTTTTTTTTTTTTTAAAAGGAAGATTCACTGGTACTACTCATGACCACTGGATAAGCCAATGAATTTAAAAATCAATATCTCTATTGAAGACATATTTCAGTTGAATAAAACACGTATTTTATTTGAGCTTTTAAAAAAGCTAGTATCACATTGTGGTATGAAGATACACATATTTAATATTTAGACTGCACGCGGAGTTCCATAACCACTGAGTAGATAAAGTTCCACATTGTATGTCATGAAGTCTCTGACAAAACAGTATCAAAGTTCTACCCTATCATTAATGAACTCTTACAGGAGCCAAAGTAAGAATAACAACTAAATTACTGTGTCCTAAATTTTCAGTATAAAATTCAAACTTTCTGTTTCTGAAGAACACATTTTATCCTTTTATTACATCATAGATCGATTGCTAGAGCAGAGTGCACCTGGATGATTTCAATGTGCAAAGAAACACAGGTAACTCTCATCGGTATGCTGAGCATTTCCTACTAAAGCTCTTTGATATCTGCAGAATATGAAGCTAAAAGGATTTGGAAGTTTATCTATATTAATTGAGAGTGGTTGACAGTCCTTTAACAACTGGTAAATTTTTTTAGCCAAAAGAATGCAGAGCCTGTTAATATGTCATCTATTATAAAATGAACAACATTGGAGTCTTAAAGATTACAAAAAAATTAATTTAATGATCCAGTTACCTACTTCAAATACTTCCATGACTGAAATGTCACTGTGATCTGATACTAATCAAAACACTTTTATATTTCTGCGTCAGTTTTTCAGTGTGATGACAACAAATATGACAGCTCCAGCTCTCTCATCTTAATCATTTTTTTTAGGTCAGGTCATTATTATAGTTCCTCATGTTGTGCTGAGTGATCCCAATGATAACCAAACAGATACCATATTTGAAAGACTTCATTCAGGGGCACCTGGGTGGCTCAGTCGGTTAGGCGTCTGCCTTCGGCTCAGGTCATGATCCCAGGGTCCTGGGATCGAGCCCCACATCAGGCTTCCTGCTCGGCTGGAAGCCTGCTTCTCCCTCTCCCACTCCCCCCTGCTTGTGTTCCCTCTCTCGCTTTCTCTCTGTGCCAAATAAATAAATAAAATCTTTAAAAAAAAAAAAAGACTTCATTCAGTAAAGTATTTAGATTTGAATTTCCTATTAACTTAAACTTGATAAGATAATCATTTAAAATGCATAGAAATTTTAAAAGAAATTTTTAAGTGTCAAGTCAAAATCAAACCAACACGATTACTATGCCCCCCCAAAATGATCGAAGTGGGAAAGTGAACAAACTAAAACTATCTGCTTATTTCTTCAAGAAGCTACCTCTCCTGTCCCTCCCAGCAGAAAACAACAACTTAAAGAAATTCAGGGGTTATTTTTCTTTCCCGTTAAGAGAAGGCTGCAGGAGGGCAGGTGAGGTGTAGATGAGTGGTCAGGAAACAAACATTTCATCTCTTGTTGAAGAATGTCACTGAGGCACACTACATGGGCACTACTCCACACCTGGCTGGCTTCTCATTCAGCCACATCTTGTCAATATTATTGACATCTCTAGTGAAGGGCTGCCTCTTCTAGTACATTCCACACTGGTCTTATCTAATCCTCCTAATACCTCCCTGAATTAAGTATCATTACCCCATTTTCCTGGTAAAATACCAAAGTATTTGGTGATACTGTATGAACCTTGAGATAAGTTTGTGGCTTTCCATTCATCCACCCAAGAAGTGACTGTTAAATACTTACTATATTCAGTGTGTCACATTATATGTGGAGAAAAATTAGGGGATGCAGGAGAGGGAAAGATACTTAGAAACTTATTCTCTTATGGATAGAAAAATACAACTAGAGACTCTGGTAACATGTCTCAGGATATACCAAGGCAGCACGTTTGTTTACTGGCAGCAAGGAAGGAGTGGTGCTAATACTTGAAGCAGACTGCCTACTAGCGAGAGGATGCTGGGATTTACACTCAAATTATATCAAAGGCTTAGAAATGCCTGGGCAGAAGGCAAGACTTGCTATCTGTATTAACAATTCTCATAAATCTCTTCCTCCGGTAACTACAGTAGCCCCATCAGTAACTCCAGTCTACCCTCCTCCAAGGATTGAGAGTGATCCTTAAACACCAATCACATGATGCCACACCCCACTTGGTACTCTAAAGGATTCCTAATGGATTTAGGAAAAAATGCAAATTTTTAACAGAGGCCAAAAAAGCCTATCTACCTCTAAAATCTTAGCTTGTACCACTGCTCCCCTTATTCACCACCCTTCAAACATGTTCTCTTTCTTCATGAATTTGACGGAAGCATGTCACACGATCTTTGTCCACATGTGTTCTTGGAAAGTCATGCCCCACCCCTCACCCCTTTCCCAAGCTTGTTTCTACCCATCTGTGGCAAGCAAAATGATGGCCCACCAAAGATGTCCACATCCTAATTCCCATGGGTATGTTAGGTTACAGGACAAAGCAGAATTAAGGTCACGGATGGGATTGAGATGGCTAATCAGCTGACCTTAAAATAAGAAGATTATCCTAGATTATCCAAGTGGACCCAATGTAGTCCCAGGGTCCTTAAAAGTAGAAGAGGGAAACAGACAGGGAAAAAAAAAAGTCAGGGAAAGAGATGGGACTATGGAAAGAATGTTCAGAGAGGTGCACTTTTGCTAGCTTTGAATAGGGAGAAAGGGTCTCACAAGCTAAGGAATGTGAAAAAACTCTAGAATCTGGATAAATCAAGGAAACAGGTTCTCCCTTAGAACCCACAGAAGGAATAGAGCCTTGGCCATTACACTAATTTTATCCCAGTGAGACCCATGTTGGACTCTGATGTTCAGAACTGTAAGATAATAAATTTGTGTTGTTTTAAGCTACTAAATTTTTTATATTTCTTACAGTAGCCATAGAAAACTAATACACCACCTTTGGGGTTTTAGTTTAGACTTCATTCTCCAATTTAAATTTAGCTCTTCAACTTTTATAATCTTCCCAGCACTGTGTTCTTCCTCAGGACTTATCACAGTTGGTAATTGTATATTCACTTTTGTGATTATTTGTTTAATATCCATCATCCTTTTTGGACTCAAATTTCTACAAGGATGGGGACTGTGCAACTTTTATCATCACTGCATCCCTAGCATCCCACACAGTGCTTTGCACATAATGGACCCTCAATCAGTATTTATAGAATAAACAGAGAATTCTACATGCAACACATTTTACGGGTAAGAAAAAAAAGAAGTTCAGAGAGGTTCAAAAATTTACCTAAGACACACAGCAAATAAACTGCAGATTTGGAATTTAGACACCAACAATCTAATCCTGAGACCCAGGTCTACCCTGTATTGGTCTGTGGCTGGGTCAGTCATATCCATTTCTTAGCAGAATGTCTGGGGGTAACACTTACCGATAGCTATTCTCTCTCAGTGAATAACTCTTCTCCATAATAGCTCATGACCTGAAACAACTAGAAGGACTTCTGCAGCTCATACTAAACATCTTCCGAAATTGACAGAGACCCACTGACTACAGCATCCAAAACTACACAGAATCAATCAAGGCAAAATCCTAATGCTTATTCATAAAATAAAAAGGATTAGAATGCAGGACAACAAAGAATTTCAGTGTTCTTTAAAAGTGATGGATTTCGGGCGCCTGGGTGGCTCAGTCATTAAGCGTCTGCCTCCGGCTCAGGTCATGATCCCAGGGTCCTGGGATCGAGCCCCGCATCGGGCTCCCTGCTCGGCGGGAAGCCTGCTTCTCCCTCTGCCACTCCCCCTGCTTGTGTTCCTGTTCTCGCTGTCTCTCTCTGTGTCAAATAAATAAAAAAATAAAATCTTTAAAAAAAAAAAAGTGATGGGATTTCTAAATGAAGGTATAAGGGTCAGGGATTCCCCATGATTTATATTTTTAAATTAAGAATACTGGGTAAGAGGGGCACCTGGCTAAGTTGGTTAAGTGTCTGACTCTCAATTTCAGCTCAGGTCATGATCTCAGGGTCCTGGAATCGAGCCATGGATCGGCGCACTGGGTGTGGAGCCTGCTTAAGATTCTCTCTCTCCCTTTCCCGGTGTCCCTCCCCACCCTTAAAAAAAAGAATACCAGGTAAGAGTAAATTACCTAGACAACAATTAGGCAATGACTCTGTATAGGTGACATCTATTTGGCCTGACTTTTAATGACTGTGCCCCTCGCACACTCATGCACTTACTCACGCATGCATGCATGTGTTCAGCAAGCATTCACTAAGCTCATTCTGTGCCAGGCCTGTGTTAAAGCACTTCATGTAAGGCTTATATTTTACCGTTTAAACCTTCACAGCTGCATTTACAAGCAGGCAACACAAGAGACTCCATTTCACTTACAAGGAAACTGAGTTTCTGAAGTGTACGTGACTTGCCCAGTGTCACACAACCAGTGAGTAACCGGGCCCCAGCTTTCCTCTTGGCAAACCCCTACTCTTCTTTCAAAGCCTAGCTGCATGGCCAGACCACAGGTGCAGCCTTTCCAAGGGCCTCAGGCAAAGCTTCCCCCCTCTGCTTGGTTCCATCACCCTGCCTTGCCTCTGAATGGCTCTCGAATCAATCAATATTCGTGATTAATTATCTATGCATCTCTTTCTTTTCAAGATTTGAGTTCCTTGGGGAAAGGAATAGTGGAGAGTTGATATTTCATCATTACCTCTTAGCTAAAAAAAATTAGTAAACTGAAGATGAAGAGGAAGTGTAAACACCTGGCATCCACAAGGCCAGGAAGTGCAATGGAGAAGTTTGTTTTCTTCTCTCCCAGTTTTGATAATAACAATCCAGGTTTAAATAACGTGTGAAACTTAATACAATGACAACTAGTTTGAAAGTGTTCCTAGCCAGGCATAGTGCTCAGTGACCTGGGGTCATTCCTTCCCTTCTCCCCTGAGCATCAGGGACTGGGTAGGTGCCGCCTCACCCATAGCCCACACCACCCTCAGGGCCAAGCCCAGGCATGTGGCACCTTCTAGTCCCTCCTTGTGACTCAGCACCTTCTGTCTCAGCAGGCAGGGCTGCACACTTTCTCCAGGTATGTTTGCCATAAAATCTAGGTCAGCCACACAAAAAGAGCTTGCTCCAGGGATTAAAGGAGGAGCTGTGGAGAGAAGAAAACCCAGGACAAGACAATGACCACAGGTTTGGGTGTTAGGGCTGTAGGCCCTAGAAACAAGACTCTGTCTCTTAGTGGCTTCCAGGCCCTAAATCCAAAATGGAGACCTCAAAGCCATACCCCAACCCATGATGCTTAGAGACCAACATCTTCCCATAATGCAAGCCGTCCAGCACCATTTAAGTAGGAAGAAAAGACATCTCTACCCCAAACCTAGGAAAAGAGTCATTTACAAACACTTAACTAGTACCTACTGAGTGCCAAGCAATATTCTAATCACTTTATGAACACTTAGCTCATTTAGTTCTCAGAATGATCCTAAGACACAGTTTCCCAGTCTTACAGACAGGGCAGCACTTCTGAGGCACAGAGAGGTTCAGCCGCTGGTCGAGGTGGAAGCGAGGAAGAGGTAGAGCCAAAATATATGCCCAAGCAGTTTGGCTTTGGAATCCAACTTTAGCCACAACACTATGCTGCCTCATGTTTTAAAACACCATAATATTTTCATATTAAAATAATGTCCCAAATTCCTGAAACACTGGCAACAATTTTAATAATTCTCTAAATCCAGCCATGGTGACAGATCTTACAAAATGGCGCTCTCCTGCCATCACTTCTGCCTGCACCCTAGCTCAAGAATACACCCCACTCTGGGTTCCCTGCAGTAGCCCCTGAGCTTTCCTGCTGACAGTCTCTCCATCTCCCGTTCAGCTAATATACTGCTTCCTAATCAGACTTCTTGGTCTGCCCTTCATCAACAGTTTCCTATTTCCTGTTGGATTGGGTTCTCCCTCCTCTGTCTGGCTTCCAAAGCCCAGTGGCCCCTTCTCACCTGCTCAGGTGCATTTCTCATGACCCCTCTCTCCTATAACATGTGTCTTCCAGCCAAGTGAAGCCCATCTCCTCCCTTCATGGAGACCACTCTCTTCTTGGCCCCATCGGAGTTCCTTCCCTCTGTTGTTCCTTTGCACTGCCTGGGATATCCTTCCTCTACTATCCATTCAAAAGTGACCCATCAGTGAAGGCCCATCTATGGAGACTTCCCCAAACGTCTGAGCTTCCTTGAGTTTCCTTCCACCTGAATTCCATCTTAGAGCCATCAGAGTTTTTAATTCTGCACAAAGGAACTCTGACTTGAACTTCTCAGTCCTGCTTCTTGTCTCCTTCCAAGTGTGCATCTTGCATTTAGCCTCAAACTGGACTGTCCTGAGGTCAGATCTCCTGGTCTGCTCCCTTCTCACTACTCACTGCCATCCCCAGTTAGTTATTTTCTTTCTTTCATTTTAATGTAGGTGTGGAGGGTTGTATGACTCCTACTGATTGGTTCATAGCACAATATCATCATTGGTTCTTACACGGTTCTTCCCTTATTTCATTCACTTTTATCTCTACAGCTTGCTTCCATTCTCCTCCACCTTATAGATTTTAATGTGTTTTTTACGAATGGTTTTGCAAAATGAGAATGATTGTTTAGATTCTTGCTGTTTTTGCTATGCTTCTACGACCCAGCAATGGTGTACTCCATACATTAATCTACCTGCTGTTTGTGCGGCCACCACACTGAGCCATCTACTCTTCCAGGTGGAGATCCAAGCTGTCTCCAGCTTCTGGTCACTATAAATAATGTTGCAATCAACACCTTGTACAAGTCCCTTGATGGAGACAAGGCAAAATTTCTTTGAGATACACATCACACACACACACACACACATACACACACACACACACACCCCTAGAAGCAGAATTGTTGAGGCATAGATGTGTATGTCCTTAATTTGACCAAGTACTGCCAGATTCTCTCTAGAATCACAGCCACCTGCCAGCACCGACCTAGCTTTGTACTTTTTGCCATTGCAATAGGCCTTCAATTCAGTGCAATACCTGGGGAAACACCTTGAGAACTTTTAAATAAAACCAAGGCTCAAGCCCCACCGACACAGTTTAGATTTGAATCTCTTAGGGTGGAGCTTGGGTGTTGAGTTTTTAAAAATCTTTCCAGGTGATTCTAATGCACAACCAGGGGTGGGAATCTCTGGTATAACTCTTTATACCTCTTTATATTATTTATACCTCTTCATATTGTTATAACTCTTTATATTGTTTTAATTTGCCTTTCTTCTCTGATTAGTCATGATTTTGAATATCTCTTTATATACTTATTAACTTTGCGGGTTTCTTATTTAGTAAACTGTCTGTTCTCCAGCATATTTCCATGATTGAAAGTAGGTTAAAATGATGATCAGGTACAGGACTGAAGGGGAAATAATCATGGAGACTGAGCTACATAACCTCATGAGAAGGAACAATCTCATTCCCAACAGTGTCACTGATAGTAGAATTAGGAAATCTATCCTGGTTTGTGAGGCTTTGGTCTTCATAAATTCTCTGTGGAAGCCACCAACTCCTTACCTAAGTGCTGCTTCCTGAATTACTAGTCAGCCCCAACAGAATTAAGGGTGGGAGTCAAAGTAAGCAAGGACCAAGGCAAAGGAATCCCTCCATCCCTCTATACCCTGAGACAGTGCTCTCTTGGCCAGTGGTCTGCCCTGGCTGACTGAGCAGGGCCAGCTGCTGGGAGATGTGTCTTACAGCTATTACGGTGGAAGCTCTTCTGTCATCACTGGCTGGCAGTCAGAGGGAGACAGTTACTATTCCTGCACAGACACGTTATAGAGTTCTGTAAGTAGCTGCCAGGCCAGCTTTGCAGCAAAGAACTCTGTTGTCTTCAAGTGAGCTGGCAATGGCAAGGCTCATGTCTTCATCCACACTTCGCAGCAGCCAAGCCTGCTAGCTTACCTAGCTGGGGCTTTGAATGAGCACAACATCTGAGATTGAGTCAGGAACATGCTCAAAGATTCAGATGCAGGGTGCAAATTCATAATGCTGCATCGAGACAGTGGAGGTAAACAAGAGTCCCTTCTTTGTTCTCCACTTGTCCTCCAGAGGGTTGTGCTAAGGGCTCTGACTCTGTTATCCATCAATGCCAAGAAAGTGCAGGAGTCTATAATGATGTTTGAGACCTGGTCCCAAAGGCCCTAAATGGCTTCCACATTTTCAACTAACACTTAAAAATTAATATATTAACAATTAGCACAATATGACTCATGTAATCATGAATCAATTATAGTTAATGTGGGATGGGGCTGCATTTTAATATGTTTGATATGAGGTGGGGTGTGAACTCCAAGAGCATAAATGCCCTTGGAATAAGATCTTAAAATGGTCCTAGAAAACCTGTGAGCCCAAGAAGGAATCAAAATGACACTTAAGCACTACGTTTTCTATGTCTGTGGAACTCAACTTGTCAACTTTGGAAATACTGAAGACTATATTTTAATTACAGTGGGCCTGCAAGCTAGCAGTGGTTCTCATCCTTGGCTGCATATTAAAATCACCGGAAGAGCTTTTAAAACTTGCCTGTTGGGGCTGTATCCCACCTCAGTTACATAAGCATCTCTGGAGGTGGTACTCAGGGAGTCCATGTATTTTAAACTCCCAGGTGATTTCAATGCACGTCCAATGATGAGAACTGCTGAAATCAGAATATTTGTGATACAAACTCTAAATGTGATACAAAGTTAAATCCTTTTCTCCCCGCCTCCCAGGCAAGGCTGGCTAAAGGAGGAGGGCTGCAGCAGGTGGAGGTAGAATGAAGTCAGCTATTTCTCTCTTTCTCAACCTCTCTCCTGTGAGGAGAGAAGGCAAGGGGAGCAAAGAAATTCTTGACAGGCACTGCTACACGATGGCTTCACACATTTTGGGCTGGCATGTAATGGAATCTGACACCTTCCCTCTTTGGCAATTAGTGTGAGCTCTGCCTACATTCTACTGCCCACATTCCTGGGACTTCTCACCTACCAGACACTTGACTCAGCAAATGAATTTCCACTCTGATTGATTTCTCCCACAACTTACTTTAAAATCCAATGTACTCGTTTGCAGGGCAGCCATAACAAAGGACCACAAACTGAGTGGCTTAAACAAGATAAACTTATTGTCTTACAGTTGAGGCTAAAGTTTGTTTGAGATCAGGTGTTGGGAGGGTTGGTTCCATCTGAGTGATGTGAGGAAAAATCTATTCCATGCCCCTCTCCTGGCTTAGTAGTTTGCAGGCAATCTTCGGTGTTCTTGGCTTGGCTGCATCCAAGTCTCTGCTTCCATTTTCACATGGGGCTCTGTGTGTGTCTGTGTACAAATACCACCTTTTAATAAGGACATCAGTCATAATGGATTAGAGCCTCACCCTACACCAGTATGACTTTATCTTAACTAATTACATCTGCAATAACTCTAGTTCCAAATAAGATCACATTCTGAGGTACTGACTTCAACATATGAACTGAGGGAAGAAAGAATTCAACCCCTAACACCCAATATTCTTTATCTTAAAGTCTTGGCTGACACTTCCATTTTAATATTCTAGTACTATCTTTGTGAAGGAGTCATGGGGAGAATTATTACCTCAATTACCATTCATAAATTTAGGCAAAGTATAGGTAAGTACTTACTAAAGATCTATAAACTTATCATCATCTGAGTGTACATAAGAAAGAAGCAGAATTGTTTTAGTCTCACCTGAAAGTGTTACCCTGTCCCATTCCACTGCATGGTCAAAATCTCATATGAATCTAGAATTGAAAATAAGCTGGAAAAGAGCCAAGATGTCCATCAACAGATGAATGGATAAAGAAGATGTGGCATATATAAATGGAATATTATGCATCCATCAAAAAAAATGAAATCTTGCCATTTGCAACAACGTGGATGGAATTAGAGGGTATTATGCTAAGGGAAATAAGTCAGTCAGAGAAAAACAAGTATCATACGATCTCACTGATATGAGGAATTTGAGAAACAAGACAGAGGATCATAGGGGAAGGGAGGAAAAAATGAAACAAGATGAAACCAGAGAGGGAGACAAACCATAAGAGACTCTTAATCTCAGGAAACAAACTGAGGGTTGCTGGAGTGAAGGGGGTGGGAGGGATGGGGTGGCTGGGAGATGGACATTGGGAAGGCTATGTGCTATGGTGAGCACTGTGAATTGTGTAAGACTGATGAATCAAGACCTGTACCTCTGAAACAAATAATACATTATTATCTTAAAAAAAAAAAAAAAGAAAAAGAAGATAGTAGGAAGGGAAAAATGAAGGGGGGGAAATCGGAGGGAGAGACAAACTGTGAGAGACTATGGACTCTGAGAAACAAACTGAGGGTTTTAGAGGGGAGGGGGTGGGGGGGATGCATTAGCCTGGTGATGGGTATTAAGGAGGGCACGTACTGCATGGAACACTGGGTGTTATACGCAAACAATGAATCATGGAACATTACATCAAAAACTAATGATGTGATGTATGGTGACTAACATAATAAAATAAAATAAAAAAGAAGCTGGAAAACAAAGTCTCATCTCCTTCCTGATATATATAAGGAGTAATACATAAGTAACATATAAGTCTCTAGGAAAACAAAGTATGAATAATTATATATTATATACAGAAAAGCAGCAATGTTCAGTAATGCTCTATGTTATCCTGAATAACGGAATAGTGGAGAACTTAACTTTGAAGTCACATAGGACTTGGTTTGAACTATAGTTCTGCCAGTACAAGCTATCTACATTTGGTATAATTCTTACTTCCCTTTTTCTTTGTTACTTTATTTTTACATTATACTTTTACTTCACTATTTACATTATAATGGGACATGCTCATTATAATGTATTTTAAATAATACCAAAGCGTTAAAGTAAAATTAAAATCTCTCATAAATTTTCATGAATACTCCTAATACATAACTATGTTAATATTTTATGTATTTTATTCTAGGATTTTTCTATGAACATACAAATAGAGAAGGTAAATGAATAGACTCCTCCCTCAAATTTAACTAATTAATTTAACTATACCAAATATATAACATAACGCAACTTGGTTTTTACCATGCACAGAATGTTGCAGATTTCTTTATAACATTTCATATAAATCTATTTCATTCCTGTATTTTGAGTGGCTACATAATATTCAAAAGTATGGAAAAACTATAACTTATTCAAGCATTCCCCTGCTGACTTACTTCAGTTGTTTTCAATTTTCCACTGTTACAAATAATGATACAATGAAAATCTTTGTACAAGTATTCACATACATATTTGTGTGACTATTTCTTTAAGTTAGGTTTCTATTAAGCTGAATCGCAAGATTAAAGGGTGTATGCATTTCCCATTTTTCATAGGTTCTACCAAACTGACCTCTATCAAGTTTGTATCAACAATGGTGTCAATCTTTTCATATCTAGCGAATACAATAGGTATAAAAGCCTATCTCATTGTAATTTAAATATGTGTCTTTTTTAGAGAAATTGACAATAGCAGTATCATATGGACATTAGCCATTTGTTATTTCTTCCAGTGTAAATTGTCTGTTTATATACTTTGCCCACATTTCTGCCTTTATTTATTTTTTACATGGCTGTGAATTCTTTTTCTTTCAGCATAGTAGTTAAGAACAGGATTCTGAGCCAAACTGATGGAATAAAATCTTATTTATGACACTTTTTAGTTATGTGTTTTTATATAAGTTCCTTAATCTCCCTGTACCTATGTTCCTTCATATGTGAATGCTGATATTAAGATATTGATACTTACCACTAGATTGTTGTGAGGAGTGAGAAAGAGTCCAATTTAAACTGAACAGTGCCTGGCACACAGCTATCACTCAATAAACACTGGTTATTATTTTGTTTTCAAAAGTCATGATTGATAGCCTTAATCAACCTTAATTTCCTCATCTATAAAATGGGATGATAATACCTACATCCTACGTTTATTGTGGAGATTATATAAGACAAAATCAGGGGCTTAGAACAGTAATAGACTCTCAGGATATAACAGCTCTTTTCATCACCTTACCTAAAATCATTATGGAACCAAAAATGTCACCACTTAGCTTCTGGCTGCATGCTAGAATGTCCAGCTGCTATTTAAGTTAATAGTGAGAACTAGCAGTTCTTGAGTGTGTCACATATGCCAGGGAACAGACTAACAACTGCCTCATGCATATTGTCTCATGTAGTTCTCAACACCTACAAGGTAGGTACTGGTGTTATCTCTATCTTATAGATGAAGACACTAGGGTGTACACATAAGTGTAACACTTGTCCAAGTTCACATGCTGTTAAGTGACAGAACAGAAATCAAAACCAGAAAATCTGACTCCAGAGTTTGTGACCTTGACCACTATACTATGCTGATCACTCGGCAGAGATAGAACCTGTAAGAGCTTTATCTTTGCTTTTAGAAAACATGAAGTATTTGACTTAGTAATTTTAAAAAAGGAATAAAACACGTTACAGATTATTAGGTTAAGTCTTCTGTGGTCATGGTTGTCTATCCAATACAAAAATATAATAACAGTATTTCTAAGTTAAATTAATTTTTGGCGTCCTATAAAACTTTTCATGGTTATCAATTATCTTTCCCATGATGACAAGTCCACCAAAAAAAAGGGGGAGAAATAGGAGAAAAACAATAGAAGAAAAACAATAAGAAAAACAATAATTTTTTTAGTAAATAACATTTATTTAGGAATAAATGTTTAAAAGTAAATTCTGAGTTTGGTATTGTCAAAATAATCCACAGCGTGGTGGATCTGAGGAGTCTTACGTTGTGTTAAAGTGCCATCTGCAGCAAACACTGAAATATCTGCACAATATGTGTCTGCAGAATATTCCCCTCCATGTTTATCTCAATAGCAACTCCTTACATTAAGTCCCACTCCATCAGCCATGGTCCATTTTTATTCCATGGTTATTTCCCTTCATTATTAACAGCTTTTGGAATGCAGGGACTATTTTTGAAAGGAAATGAGCCAGTCAGACATATCTGGAGGCTCCACAGATGGCATTTTTTTTAGAATAGTTTTGTTTTCATTTTGCTTTTGAAAAGTCCTTTTAGACCCCTTTGCAACATGCAATAATGCGCTCACATTAACTGATACATGATGTGTGCTTCTGCTATTTTTCCTCTGCTTCGCTTGGCAATTAAACACATGATTTCCCTGCAAATGACTATAATTTTTTGCTTCCATAATATTTATGTCAACTCCAGAGGAGCTGGGAGTTGGCTTCCTGAAAACCTGACCATTTGAGGCAATGGCAGCAGCTTGTCATTTCGTCTGTATCTGCTAATTACTGGATGATCAGAACACCAGAAATAAAAAAAATCGTATGCTGAAACACCATACTGCGTGCCCTCAGCTGGCTAAATCGGTAATTTGAGGCCATGTGCAAACGAGCACATAACTTTCTGAGTCATTTATCGCTGTTTGGGGGATACGTACTGAGCTCTGAAAATATTTCATTTGACCTAAACTACAAACTTCAAGCTGAATGTGACTGAAAGCACCATGCAGATCTCACCACAAGGGCCGGAGAAGCAGGCCTCTCTGTGTCACCAGGTCCGACCAGAACACGTGTTCGGCAGAACCGTCAGTGAGACAGTCTGCATGCAGCTGAAGGTGGAATTCATACCCTGAAATGTCTGTGGTTATTTGTATTTCTGCATTCGGGCATCATGGAAAGAATATGATGTGGGGTTTAAGCCTTTGTTGCAGCCCAGGAAGAGCCAGAAACTTCTCTTCTCATTCTCAGTCCCCGGGCCTTACACAGCAGCGAAAGAGGCAAAATGATTTTCTCTAAGTTACACATTTAAAAAAGTAGCAGAACCCAGCTACAGTCATTTCCACCTTCCTACCACAGGTTCACGGTTGTGTCCTGGGTTGTCTCCGTGCTGCACGGGGGAGGACTCACCTGGCTAGTCATCCGGGGCCTCCCCGACACGCGGTGACCACCCTGGCCAACAGACAGACCCCCGAGCCAGGGCCTAATGGAGCTCTTCCCTGCCGCGCATCTTGTCCCACGTCCCTAGGTTTCATTGACTTGGCAAATATCCAGTAGCTACTGACTGATCCACTAAATAAACATACATTGAGATTTACATTCTTTAGGCCCTGGAGATATAAACAGCACACAGTCAATTATTGTTATTTGCAGGAGTTATGTTCTATAATGTAACTGCAAACACTGAATTAGCAAATACTGAACCACTGCGCTAGAAGAAATAAAGGATTAGGTTTCCGCAAGCCTCTAGTCACAATAGTTTCTCCAAATGTCCAACACCTAACCTTGTTATATGTATGTTTCTGTTTAAAGACATCTTATGTATTATGTATTGTTGATTTATTAACATCAAACTTATGGCCCACAGCACTATAAGTCATGTCTAAACGAAGTTTATCAAACACATACATTTTCTCTATAAAGCATATCACAGCTATCTTGAGCTTAAGAACACTGGGCAGTGGGGTGCCTGGGTGGCTCAGTTGTTAAGCGTCTGCCTTCAGCTCAGGTCATGGTCCCAGGGTCCTGGGATCCAGCCCTGCATCAGGCTCCCTGCTCAGCGGGAAGCCTGCTTCTCCCTCTCCCACTCCCCCTGCTTATGTTCCCTCTCTCGCAATCTCTCTCTCTCTGTCAAATACATAAATAAAATCTTTTAAAAAAAAATTTTAAAAAAGAACACTGGGCAGCACTTCAGCATGCACTCAGGGACCATTTCAAACAATGTAATCATCAACAAGGCCCTACGGGATCTGGTCCACCCTCTACCATAAATTCTTTGATCACTGCTCCTACGCTTTTTCCCAGACACTCACTCAACTCCATCCACACTGGCTTCCCTGATGCTCTGAGATCATGCCAATCACATTCCCCTCTCAGGGACGGTGTACTCACTGTTCTGCTACTTGGCATCGTTTTCCACCAGATATACGTATTACTTTCTCACTTCCTTCAGTTCTTTATTCAAAGGTCAATTTCTCAAAGACATTTTCTCTGACCTCCTAATTTAAAACTGAACACACATGGGGCGCCTGAGTGGCTCAGTCCGTTAAGCAGCTGCCTTCAGCTCAGGTCATGATCTCATGGGTCCTGGGATGAGCCCTGCATCAAGCACTGTGTCTGGCTCCCTGCTCAGCAGGGAGTCCACTTCTCCCTCTGCCACTCTCCTCCCTGCTCATACTCGCACTCTCTCTCTCTCTCTCAAATAAATAAAACCTTTAATAAATAAATAAATTAATTAAATAAATAAATAAATAAATAAATAAACTGGACACACAAACACATACATACACATACCCAGTCATTTGCTTATCTGCTTTATTTTTCCCTAAAGCAATTAACACCATCCAAAATACTATATATTTTACTTAGCTACTTGTCTTGGAAAATTATCCAAAACTTGGAAGTAGCCAAAAGATTTTGGGGTGTTCTTTTAATGCAGTGCTGAGCTTTACTTCTCTACCATATAGGCTATTTCAAAATTTTGTAGAAGCAGAGGTCAGCTTGAAGATCTTTATCTGGTAAAGATGTAAATCACATCCAGTGGATGTCTGGAGGAACACATAAAACCAAAGTTTATAGTTTATGTCCCCCTTGGTCATTAACCAGTTTTGTATCTAATCCAGCAACCTTGTCCTAACATTGGCTCTAACTACCTAACTTCTCAATGATCTTTAAAGTTTTTTTAACATCTTACTTGTTCCCTTATTAATTAATGAGTTGAATACAATCTCTGACACATGTCCATTTTATATACAGCCCTCTTGAAAACTACACTTTAACACTTTATTTATTGCCTATGTATTCACTTTAGAATATAAGTTAAATGAGGAAAATAATTTTTGTCCCTGTTATCAATGCTTTCCACCTTTCCTGGCACATGATATGCACAAAATCCTATAAACTAAGAATTTTACTTTCAGGAATTCTAAAGAATCTTGAATATCTTTCTTCCCTCTGATAACTTTTAAACATGATCTCAGAAATCTGGGCTCTTCTCTGACTTTCATTGCTTTTTCCCAGCAAAGGGGGAGAGAGAGCACACAGGGGAAGAAAAAGCCTTTAAATCTATTTATGTCATGAGCCTTCCTTCTTGGTGTAGATTTGTGGTCAGACAAGGTACATAAGTGGCATTGGTGGAAGAGAAAATTAGTCCCTAAAAAAACACTAACAAATTGTGTTTATTGCACATATGAGCATATACATCACCTCAAACTAAACCTTTCACCATGACTGGCAAAGAGAAATCACCTTATGGTTTCCAACTACTTGTTAACTGAAGGAATTTTGACAGGAACTCTGTCCAAGTCATTTGTGACCGAAGTTTGTCTCTTCTCCAACCAAGGGGGAAGAAAGAAAGAGTAAGAAAACCTAAAAGACAGGAAGAAAGAATGTTTGGTGCCTTTATTTCCAAGTAATTTACCTAGATTTCTGCTTTGGAAGCTTACTTAATGCCTTCTGGAAGAAAGGAATAGGAAGAACGGATGTGCGAGAGGAAATGGATTCCAAAATCCATGTAGACAAGGACATGAACTTTTAAATCACACTAGGGAGGGTCTTGGGGTGCGCTCTCCAGTAGATATATAATGCGAGCCACAAATGTGAGGCACATATCTAACTTCAAATTTTCTAGAAGCCACATTCCAAAAAAAAAAAAGAAAAGTAAAATTAGTTTTAATAGATTTTACTTAATTCAACATGTCCAAAAATATTTCGATATGTAATCAATTTTTAAAAATCACTAGTGAAATATTTTGCATTCTTCTGTTTCATACTAAATCTTCAAAATACGGTGGGTACTTTACACTTACTACACATCACAATTCAGTCCAGCCACATATCAAGTGTTCAGTAGACTTACATAGCTTGGGGCTACCATACTGGATCATGGAAACCTAGAAGGAGGCTACTCAATTTACATAGCTCTGGACTAGGCATTTACATCTACCCTTTGGTAATCTAGTGTTATAACCAAGGATTTTATTATCTTTATATGGCTAGGTGAAGAGAGATAACCAAAATTTATCAAAACGCCACTAGAGTTAACAAGGAGAATTGATTTTCTTTTTTCATTTTGACTCCCACAAAGAATAAGACCTTAGGCCATACCTTTAATTTAAAAATGCAGCCTGGACGCAGTTTCTTCCCTGGAGCTATCTATTATCCATTGGTTCACTTAAATCCTGAAGGCATTTTTAAAAAATGATCTGGAAGCATGTAAAATGTTAGATCTTAGTATCATATATTATGCTTTGCATATTTATACCTCTTTATTTGGCTTCTTCTAGTTCTATTAGAATCTATACAAGCTAAAAATTATTTCATGAGTCCCCAAACTGCTCACTGGGGACCTCATTTTAACCTAATGGCCATAATTGTTTCCAATAATAAACATAATTAGCCTTCATATTTATATTGGTTTTTCACACATATTATCTAGTTTGAGCCTCAGAGCAATCTCGTGAGGTAAACCCAATTTATGGGGGGAGGAGACTGTGATTCCCACAGGGTTCAGGGGTTTATCAAGGTCATAAAGCTTGTAAGTGTGTGTGGGGGTGAGGGGGACTGGTTCATGGAAATGTATAAACAAAGATCTTCCTGAAGTGAATTTTCAGATATTCTTGGTGTTGGTTTTACTTTTTTTTAGAGAAGTGGTTTATTTCATTATCAATACATAATTGTGAGAATTAGGCTGCAGGAGCATTTTCCCATGAAATTTTCTTGGGTTCAAGTAGTTTTATATGCCTACCAAACAAATCTCCTTTTAAGCCTCTCAATCCCCAAACTGTCAAACATTAAGAATGAGCAACCCCTAGCTTATCGTCTGGGACACAGCAAACACAACATATTTTGATGAATGAATAAATGAATACACAAATTTGTTTCCAGCCTTTTCAAATACCTTTATATTGAGGCAATGGAAAAGGAACATGCTATAGAAATTAGTTGCCTTATTTTATTGAAGAGGAAACGCACACATAAAAAGGTCACCGTGGGTCAACATTGGCCAGTAGAAATATAACCCAAGCCACACATGTAATCTTAGATTTTCTAGTAGCCACAAAGACAGTGAAATTAATTTATTTATTTAAGCTAACATATCTAATACATTATCATTTGAACATTTAATAAATATTTTTTAAATTGACAATGAGATAATTTACATTCTTTCATTCACAGGAAGTCTTGGACACTTGGTGTTTATTCTACCACCAGGTCAGACTAGCTACATTTCAGGTGCTCAAAAGCTATGCGTGGCTAGTGGCTATTGCAATGGATAGCAGTCTTGGGGTGCAGCAAAGATAGGACTTCAGCCCTCTACTCTTCCCATTCCTCACCATCCCACAAATATTTATTAAGCATCCACCATACATCTGGTACTGGAGATAAAATTTAGGGGCAAAAATCAAATGAGGCTCTCAAACTGTTACATATTTGAGGTGCACTAAATTGAAAGATTGACTCTAAACTGGACCATGGCCAGACCATATGTGACAACAGAATTCTGACCTACAACCTCCAGCAGCAACTAGCCAGGGAAGACAAACCACATTGGCCTAGAATGGTCAGGTGTTGGTCAATGACTAATAGCTTTCCTAATTTTTGTCTCCTCTTCCAACTTAGGACCAAGAGAAAACCAAATATGCTCCCCAAGCCAACTACATAAGATGACCTACTTCTAACTGGTCCACCTCCAGCTTCCCCAAGCCAACAGCCTCCAATCAGGGCACACCTAAGGCCTTCCCTTTTTTCCACTATGAAGCTTTCCCACTAGTCTGCATCCTCTGAGTCTCTGCCAAACAACAAGTAATGGTGGCTGACATCCCTGCCATAGTGAGTTCTGAAAAATGTTTAGTAACAGTTGTACTGAACACTAGAAAGGAAATCAGTACCTCAGAGAGACACACTCTCATGTTCACTGCAGCATAATCCACCATAGCCAAGATAAAAGAACAACCGAGGTGTCCATCAGTGGATGAATAAAGAAAATGTGGTATATACACACAATGGAATACTATTCAGTCATAATAAAGATGAAAATCATGACATTAGTGACACGATGGATGAATCTTGAGAATATTAAGCTAAGTGAAATAAGCCAGACACAGAAAGAAAAATACTGCATGACCTCACTTAGACACGGAAACTAAAAAATCAAATTCACAGGGGGGGAGGGGAGGTAGGGGAAATGGAGAGATGTTTGTCAAAGGGTACAAAGTTGTAGTTATGAAGGATGAATAAGTTCTAGAGATCTAATAATGTACAGCATGGTGACTATAGTTAATAATAATGTATTGTATACTGGAAATTTGCTAAGAAAATAGATGTTCCTCATCACACAGGAAAAAAATGATTATGTTGAGGAGATGGATATGTTAGTTTGACTATAGTAATCAATATCTGTTTATCAAAACATATTTTACACTTAAATATGTACAATTTTTATTTTAAAAAATAAATTTAAAAGTTTTTAAATAGAAAAATGCACTCTGAATGAAAGTATATAATGGGACCTCAATATTTTAATTTTCCTAAAGCAAGTGCCACTTCTTCCCAAGACAAGACTTTTATTCCACTACTTATTTGAACCTCAACAAATGCTTGGCAAAATGAAAAATACTATTTTCCAAATAGACTTGCATTTTGAAGATCAGACATGTTTCCTTATCTCTCTGTTTCTTTATTCCTTTTTGCTTATTTTTCATTTTACTTCACTGAATACTCCTAAATGGTTTCTGGCACTCCTTCAGCAAGAAATAAAAGGAAGGAGACAAAAAGTTTCCCATTAAATAAAACAACTATGGCTCACTCAAGGGTGGTTTAAATAATTGTTCCCTAATATTATGTTTACTAATAGTCTCATTTTATCCAGGCAAAGACCTGTGCAAAGATTTGACTGCACTAAACCTGAAATAATTTTCAATTCTTTTGAATTTTAAATAGTTCAAAAACCAGAAGGGTTTTCTTCTCTTCACTTGGGCACTTATTAATATTTCACTAAAATCATTTTTAAATCTTAGAAAACTACATTGTTTCATATTTTAACTTTACATTTACTTGAGTGTTGTGTGCTTTTCAGTGGTTTTTTCATTTAATGTACTTTTATTTACATGGATTTTCTTTGTCTAAGAAAAACTGAGACAATTAACTGGAATTTAACCATTATTTTACCAAATAAATAATGGTGAAATAATGTATGAAGTGCTCTGAAATAAAGGGCCTGTAACTAGTTGCATCCAACTTAATTTACCTTCATAATAGGTTAAGCAAGGTACCTGAAAAATTACTTCAAAAATTTCTTAATTTCTTAATTCATTAAGATATGTATGCTCTTGTTATCTTTTTGTTGCTAATATCCTTGGAATTCTCATACATAAATGATCTAACATCAAAAATCTAGGCTTACTCAATTAATTTGAGGTAAAGGTAGAAAAGTCTATCCACTGACCTCACTTAATGGTATAAGGTCAAGTCTACCTTTCATGACCATTATTTAAGTAGTTTAAAGAATTCTTATTGCATATTTTATGAAATTCTAATGTACATTATCAAGTAAAATATGAATATTCTAATAATGTATATTTATCTAAATAAAACTGAAAAATAAAAACCTTTGAATTCTTCAAATAAAATAACATCCAACACCAAGATGCTATTATCCTCAGAAAGGACTCTAAATTCCAGGATAATTGAAATAGAAGCAGTAACTGTCCAAAGACAGCTGTCCACAGACAGAAGTCCACAAGAAAACTCAGAGAGAGTGTTATTGTCCATGTAGCCAAGAAAGACAAAAGCATTTCAGGAATGAGGTCGTGGTCAACAAGTCAAATGTCGCAGGAAGTAAAGTAAGGTAATTACTGAAAAGTGTCAAATGAAAGGTTGTGATGACTCTAATAAGAATTATGTTAATTATTTGATGGAACAAAGCTAGAATGCTATGGGCTGGGCTGATTACAGAAAGTGGGCATAGAGTATAAATTATATATTCTGGAAGCTTGACTACCAAAGAAGTATGTGGAAAGGGTGGTTACTAGGAAGACAGTCACAAGGTCAAAGGAGATTTTTGAGGGGTTTTTGTTTATAACTTCCTTTAATGTGGAAAAGACCTGAGAAAATGAATGTATATATTGAGGGGAAGAGACATTTGAGAAAGAGAGAGGGGCTGGGGGTTAAAGATCTAGGTGATCTTTGATATAATAAGTGCACGTGGGCTATGTCACAATGTATATCAAAGAAGAGGCTGGATTAGTCTTCAAAGAGCAATAATGTCTGAATTATTACTGATCTGTTAAGAAAGCCTCGAGCTTTAATGAGATAGAGACTACCAGCTCAGAAAGCATAGTCTCTTAATAATAATAATAATAGCAATACCATTTCTTAGATATAGCCAAATCTCCAAGAAGCTTTTCTTCCAGATTTTTAGTTGACACTCCCAAAATATATAGTAATTACAAAGGCAACTCCTTATGGTAAGGAGTCCTGGCAGGCACTGCTTTAGCCAACTGATTAAAGTTAATATCACCAGATACGAGTTTAAAAAAAAAAAAAATCAATGTACACCCTGATGTGATAGAGAACGTCACTTCTGAGTTAGCCTTCCCAATAATGCATAACCTCAATCTAATCATGAGAAAACAACAGACAAACTCAAACTGAGGAACATTCTAAAAAATAATTGACCAGTATTCCTCCAAAATATGAAGGTCATGAGAGACAAGGAAAGACTGAGGAACTATCACAGACTAAGGCAACTTAACAGCTAAAGACATGGAGAATCCCAGATTGGATTCTGAGACAAGGAACATTGGTAAAAAAACTGGTGAAATCATATAAAGTTCTGTTCTTTAATCAATAGGATTGTACCAAGGTTAACTTCTTAGTTTAGATAAATGTTCTATGGTTAGGTGTTATTTAAGCAAAGCTAGTTAAAAGGCATGTGGGGACTCTCCTTTTTGCAATTCTACTCTAAATCTAAAATTTCTTGAAAACAACAACACTGCAAGCAAAGTCCTCACTGTTCCCTCTGCAATTCTGTTCCTTTCCCTCTTTCCCCCCAAAATTTTCAAGGTAAAATTCAACATTCTTAATTTAGTCCACAAAAGGCCCATTTTATCCTGGCCCCAACTTCTTCGCTAGCTTCCCTCCCACGATTCTCCAACACTTTTTGATCCAGACAAACAAAAACACTGAGCACAAAAATATTTCCCAAATATTTCAATGTGTATCATGTCTCTGCACCTTCACTCATACTGTTCCTTCTATAGAGAAATCCCTTTGATGCCTATATCCACCAAACACTAAATTATCAAAATGGCCCAAGTGCCTTCCTTGAGTATTTTATCTCATTAGAGATTTCCTTACCCTGTGTTAGCAAACTATTCTGTGCATTCTGATATCATAACACTTTCATGCTGTAATTTAAACTATAATTATGCATTTATTTGTCTATCGGCTTCCTCAAAGTTAGAATCATGTTTTTTTTTTTTTAAAGATTTTATTTATTTATTTGAGAGAGAGAATGAGATAGAGAGAGCATGAGGGGGGGGGGTCAGAGGGAGAAGCAGACTCCCTGCTGAGCAGGGAGCCCGATGCGGGACTCGATCCCGGGACTCCAGGATCATGGCCTGAGCCGAAGGCAGTCGCTTAACCAACTGAGCCACCCAGGCGCCCTAGAATCATGTTTGACCTAACTATATATATCTAACAAGTAGAAAACCTTTAGGGTACTCAATAAATGCTTGATGAAATGAATGAATGAATGAATGGTCCAGCCAACCAACCAGATGGAATTTGAGTATCTGAAATTAAGTAACCATATTTTAATACTAATAAGTACAAACATAAGCCCTAACTTGTGTTTGATCCAAGTAAGAGGACAATTTTAACCTCTTTTCATACCATGAGGTACACTATGAAATTTAAATAAACATCAAGGATTTACCTAGTCTAATAGAAGAGCAACGGAGGCTAAAACACTAGAAAAGTATTTCTAAAGACCTAAGGTAGACAAAGGATTGATATCCTAAGACATAAAGAGTTGGACTGGGGTTTCCTAGAGTGTAGGACTGGCATATAGAAGGTGTTGGTGTGAATATAAATTGGTATAAGTTTTCTGAAAAACCACTTGAAATAATATATCAAAAGTATTTTTTTTAATGTGCATAACCTTTGACCCAGCAATTAATGTGTATTAACACTCTGCTCAAGAATAATCATTAGCCGTAACATAGACATGCTTCATGCTGACAAGTTTCCGGAGCAACAATATGACTGCATGGTGCAAGAGCTGAGATTTTGTATGACTTGATCTTTGTTCTTTTGCACCAGGGCAGAAAACAAAGACCAGGATGCTGTATCATGTGAAACTATAAGCGTGCCATTCATGTCTATTGAACTAAAGTCAAAACTAATTGGGAAAGAAACTTTTTAATCTTTATCACTTTTAAATTTCAAAATTCTACAGATGTTGAAAGGTCCTAGGTTTTTCCAAGCTCTTTCTCCTGACTGAAGAAGTAGATGTATAATTCCTGTCCGGCTGGTCCCAGAAATACTATAAATGTAAGATACTCTAATGACTTTAGCTATCTGGGTGATGTTCTTCCAATACATATTTTTCATTTCTATGATACATTCTATAATGCATACATTTAAAACATTTTCCATTTATATGCCTCCTTTTCTTCTCATTCTCTTTCTCATTTCCAGTCTGTTCCTTCTATTATGATAAATAGAATTGAGTATTCAAGAGAGGATTCCCTCTTTTTAAAAGGAGCAGAAATCATGTCCTGTATGGCAAATTTTCAAAAGCAAGAAACACTGAAGTCAGTGACTTCATCTCCAGATTAGGATGAATAACTTTAATTACTCAAAGGATATAAAATTGAATACATGCTTAAAATCTATTATTGAGGTCCTTAAACCCTGTGCCTCTGACCCAAGTGACACACACATACATCATGCAATCAACACCCAAAGAAGGAAAGTTCCAGACAACCCATCCCTATTTATGACGAATGTCTTGACCTCTCTCATCTCATTTCTGCTTTATGATTTTTCTTGTAGCTATAGAACTCTGGAAAATTCCCCATACTTGCCCTACCAGCAACCCACCCCTTAGTGATGACCAATTTGCCATGACCAGTTTTGATCTTGGATGACTTCTTCAGGTACAGTTTTGTCCTTGTCTTTTGATTCCATCCTCTTCTGGCTATTGAGGATGACTAACATTCAAAATGCTGCCCAGGTCCCTGTTCTATAACCCACACCCATCTATGTGACACTCACAGGAGGATTAGCCTGACTTGCCTGGCTTCTCTTGATAAGAGACTATAAACATTGAAACTTTCAAATTTGAAGGAAAAAAATGTTTGAACCAGCACAAAATATCACCTGAACATTTGGTAGAGTAGGAATAGAAGGATATATATATAGAGAGAGAACAAAACCCCCCTCCCATATGGTCATCTTTATAGCAAATAAGTCTGAACATAAAAAAATGACATTGTTTCTGTGGACAGGGGTATCTGCTGCCACTTCCACTGGTCCCATATAAAGAGACCCTCTCCCCAAAACAAGAATGCTATTGTCTGAGTTTTGCCAGAGCAACCAGTTAGCCCACTGCATTTATCTTTAAGAAGTGCCTGTTGGCACCTTTTCCCACCAGAACATGTCCATTTACCCTAATCAGCAGACACACAGATAAATGTATGTCAATGTTCCAAAGGTGGACAACAAATGCAAGTCATGGCCGATGTGAAAAAAATTAAAGATGCATGCCCTGCTGATTATGAAAGGAGTGTCTCCTTAATTAATAGTAATTAAAATAATAATTCATATTTGTGGATTGCTTACCATCTGCCAGAGATTTTGCTAAGTTAGAGGCTTACAAGCATTGTCCTATTTAGTCCTCACCATGACCTATAAGGTAGGAGCTATGATTATCTTCATTTTGCTTAAGAAGAAACATGAGTTAAAAAAAAAAAAAAAAGATTCATTTATTTATTTGATAGAGAGCGGGGGGGGGGGCAAAAAGAGAGTGAGAGAAAGAATCTTAAGCAAGCTCCACACCCAGAATGTGGAGCCCACATGGGGCTCAATCTCATGACCCTGAGATCATGACCTGAGCTGAAATCAAAGTCAGACGCTTAACAACTGAGCCACCCAGGTGCCCCAAGAAACAGAAGCTCAGAGGAGCCAATATACGTTCCAAGTCACAAAACACATGAGATAAATTTTCAATAATGGAAGAAGGAATAATAGGTCCCAAAGGTCCATTAAGAAGCCATCTTGTCTTTCCAAATAGAACACAGATACATCAACCCAGTCACATGAGTATAAATATTAATTTAAAAAATCAAAAAGGATATTACAGAAATTTCTGTATTAACCAATTCCACTGTCTTTAAACATCCTAGAAGAAGTTACTCTCCAAGAACTTTTACCTATATTCCTCCTCCTATAGAATTTATAGATTTCTTCTCATAAAGAAGACAGAGAGTAAGAAATCATTATTCCTCAGTGTCTATAGCTTTTTGTGAAGAAAGAGATTTTCTTCAGATTTCAACCTTTCAAGTTTCATTGCCATTTAAGTTTTCTAATATTTTTCTCTCTCTCCCAAAATTAGCTCAAATGTACATACCTGGAAACATTACCAAGAAATTAATAAGGAGATTATAGAGGAGGAAAAATCACCTGATTTCATTAGATGACCCAAATTTGACAAACTCAGATGTTTTGAACCACCATATTTGACAACAGGACTATACAGACTTCAGAGTTAACCAAAAACTCTCCTGTGATAAAGCTACCCACATGCTTAAAAAGACTGATGAAGAATGAAGGAAAGATGGGCTGCACCACAGGGACACTAACAACATACGTGGGCTTGCAACTAATAATGCAAGTAGTTTTCATTTTTTGTTTTCATGTAAATCTTATGAGTGCTAAAATACAAATGAATTCCTGTGCACAGGAAAACATCATGGGTAAGTGTAGGACAGAGTACTAAAGGAGCACTAGAAGACCCGGCAAGGGATCCAGAAATCTGTTTTTGATTTTTCAGAAAATCCAACATCATAACTCCTCTCTATCATGGCTCTAAGTACCTCCCAGAACTCAGGAAAGTATCCTCTTAAGAAGATTTCAGATTTGCGGGGCGCCTGGGTGGCTCAGTCAGTTAAGCGTCTGCCTTCGGCTCGGGTCAGATCCCGGGGTCCTGGGATCGAGCCCCGCATCAGGCTCCCTGCTCAGCGGGGAGCCTGCTTCTCCTTCTCCCTCTGCCTGCTGCTCCCCTTGCTTGTGCTCTCCCTCTCTGTCAAATAAAATCTTTAAAAAAAAAAAAAAAAAGATTTCAGATTAGGAAGGCTGTGGCCTCCCAACCTACATCCTTCCTATCACATGCCTTCATGATCTCACTTATCCCACCGCCATGATTAACCTCAAAGATCATAGTTTTAATTTGTCCCACCAGTCATTACTTTGACAAAGAATCTACCTCTAAGGGGAACTAGTTGGCAACACTGGACTTGTCTTTATCAAAGCACCATCACGTTGTGTAAGAATGACTCATGGTAAACTCCCCTGGGGCTAGGGCAAGGTCTTGTTCAGTTCCCATTCTTTTTTTTTTATTTTTTTTAATTTTTTTTAAATATTTTATTTATTTGAGAGAGAGAGAATGAGAGAGAGAGAGAACACATGAGAGGGGATAGGGTCAGAGGACGAAGCAGACTCCCTGCTGAGCAGGGAGCCCGATGCGGGACTCGATCCAGGGACTCCAGGATCATGACCTGAGCCGAAGGCAGTCGCTTAACCAACTGAGCCACCCAGGCGCCCTCAGTTCCCATTCTTAAAATAGGCAGTGCAGCACTAGTACCTGAAAAATAGGAGGTACTCAGTAAATGTTTTTGAAGGAAAGAATAAATTCTGTTGGAAAACACTGGGCAAATATATCATAATATGTCCTTCCATGTAGTTTATAAAATGTTGGGACTTGGGGGAGTTGAACGTTTCCAGGCTTTTATTCCAGAAATTTTATTTGCCAACTGTTTTTTTAAGATTTTATTTATTTATTTATTCATTCATTTATTCATTCATTCATTTATGGGGAGGGGGGTAGAGCAGAGGGAGAGGGACAAGTAGACTCCATGCTGAGCATGGATCCCAAGGCAGAGCTCCACATGGGGCTCCATCCCAGGACCTGAGCCGAAATTAAGAGTCGGATGCTTAACCAACTAAGCCACCCAGGCACCCCTGCCAAACTATTTTTAAATTTAGTCCTAAACCATAAGAATGAATTGATACAGTGAATAAAAGAGGTGATCTTGGTATGCTTTTCTATTTTAAAAAAGTCACTTGCAGTTTTCACATCATATTATATAATTGTTCTCTACAAAGTAAACATGCTTAATTTGAACCCTGAATATGCCAATGAGTGCTATATAGAGATTATTATAGATGCCCTTAATTCTGTCAGTTTCATCTTACAGTTTAAAAAGAAAATAAAACAAACACACATGCAATAAAAGCAGCATAAGAATAGGTCAATGACATTGTAGGGTAGAAAAATACACCATTCCAAAATGTAGCACTTTGGCATAAGAATAATTCTGAGCTGAAGGCCACTGAGGAAAAGCAGATACAAGGAAAGCTCCCTGCCCTCTCCCTATTTGCCTACAAAAGGACAGAAACTGACAAAGGTGCCCTTCCTCCCTTCTCCACCAGGAAGAACAACAGGTAATCAGCAGAGACAACTTTAGACTCTCATCAACTAGAGATGGCACTAGAGGAATCTGCGTAACAAACCACTAACTAGCCCTTACCTTCCATTAGTTTTCCACATACTGGCCTTTCCACAATTTGCTGCCCCTAGAGACTCAAGGTCCTTTTTCTTTTGTCCTATCACTTCTCTAAAAATGTATTATTTCTTTGCTAAAATGCTAACCAAACCTCTGAGTTACTCATCTCTAGTACTCCCATGTGATACATGCTTGATGCATATGTTAATAAACATTCTGTTTGTTTTTCTCTTGTTAATCGGCCTTTCGCCAGTCTGATTTACAGGGCCCCAGCTAGAGAGCCAAAAACGGGTAGAGGAAGAGATTCTCCCTTCCCTTCAGTATCAACTGTGTAAAAACTAAAATGACATTTGTGGCAAAACGCAAGTATTTTTTTTGTCAGTGACAACTATATTTTGCATTCTTACAAGGTTTATGCATAAAATAATTATTCACAAGATTTTATTTGTTTGGTTTGTATGTTTTTAATTTCCTCGTTACTTCCAACCTTTAAGAAAGCATAGCTGAGAGTAATATATTCACGAAGAGCAGAGTATGTGGAGAGGCAAGGAAATGGCAACAGCAATAAGCCTACCCTGGAGAACAATACTGAGGGTCCACCATCCACTGTGGGTTTCTAGGGATCACTTAGAAAAACCATGAAAAACTTTGAATTGTTACATATAGATAACTATTTAAAAACACACACAAAATTAAAGCACTCCTTAAAAGGGTATTATGATTTAAGCCCACTGATAGAAACAGGATATAACTGTATTTGGCATTACCTGTCCCAAATTAACTTTGTGGTGAGCTGAACAGTGTTCCTTGTACAAAGAAACAGTATGGCCTGTTTTCTATGAATTGTTTTAGAAAGGAATAAATCCCTGGGATTATCCTTCTCATTATCCTGGTGCTGTGGAGATGGGCATGCCACTTAAATTCTCCATCTTCTTTGTCAGTTCTAATGATGTGTCTAGACATGCAGAAGGAAGTAAAAAATTGAAGCAATCAACTATATCATTTGGACAGAAAATCACATACAGCTGAAATATTGAGTTGATTGGATAAAATGAAATAAACTTCCCGCCAGTCCTCACTTTTCACTGCTTGCTCAGACACAATTCTTGTCTAGGATGTAATAACCGGGCTCAAAACTGGCACAAACAAATAATTTGAAAATGTATGCAATTCAGCTAAATCGCTGGTAGTCAGTTCATCCTCATCACAGAAATAGAGACCACTAGTCATGAGGAAATAAACCACCAGTTCTCCATGGTCACAATTCCTTGGCCAGAACCTAAGTTTGCATACATATTACCCCAAAATAACTGGAGAGAAATTGGCATTTTGGCCAAATATGCAGATCTGATGAACATGCAGATATGCCATCTGATCTTTAGGTTTTCGGTTTCTCTACATATTTACAAAATATCTATTAACTAAAACTACTTCTACAAATATGGAAGCAAGACCAGAACATTAGGCATTTGGGTGGGATTTTGGGCGGAGAAAGAAAAGAAAGTTCCAGGAACCTCATACGTAAGTGATCTCTTGTAATCCTCACACACACACAAAAAAATTGTCATTCCTCCATTCAACAACAAAAAACGGCACTTGAGTGCCCACTGCAATACAGTTAATGTGAAAAGGGAGATGCCCCCCCACCCCCGAGTTCACAGGGAGATTGACACTGAGCAAATATTCAATACTAAACTCTATGCTCTAATGAAAAGGAATATAATGCTCTGGGAGTATATAACAAAGGAAGCTGATCTAGACTCAGGATCTCTCATTTCAGAGATGGGGCCACAGACGTTCAGAGAGGTTAAGTAAATTGATCAAGGTTACATAGCCTAGAAGTTGTAAAGGTAGGATTCCTTTCCTGCCTGACTCCAGAGCTCTATGCTCTTTCCCTTATGTTTCTCTGGGGCTCACTAAGACAACTGCATCAAAGAGACAGGACGTAGTCACAAAGCCGGGAAGATTCTTTGCAGTGGATTATACCTCCCTTTCTTCCAGCCCAACCAGTTTAATATTTCCTACAAAGGTCCCTCTAAATCTGAGGAAAAGGTTTACAAATCCTCGCAGACTAGGGGTGTCTGGGTGGTTCACTCGGTTAAGTGTCTGCCTTTGGCTCAGGTCATGATCTCGCAGTCCTGGGATCAAGCCCCAGGTGGGGCACCTTGCTCAGTGCGGAGTCTGCTTCTCCCTCTGCCTCTACCCCTTCCTACCCCTCATGCGCCCTCTCTCTCGGTCTCAAATAAATAAATAAACTCTTAAAAAAAAATCCTCACAGGGGCACCTGGGTGGCTCAGTCGTTAAGCGTCTGCCTTCGGCTCGGGTCATGATCCCAGGGTCCTGGGATCGAGCCTCACATCGGGCTCCCTGCTCAGCGGGAAGCCTGCTTCTCCCTCTCCCACTCCCCCTTCTTAAAAAAAGAAAAAAAAAATGCTCACAGAACTGATTAATTCTGATTTTGTTCATATACCACACCTCTCTGGCTCCATGCTGGGACTTGATGTGAGTAGCTGAGCTGGTCCATTAAATCCTGGTTGGCAGTTATTGCTCACTGTCCTATGTTACAAACACTATGCAGGAGAAAATTATGAAAATACTCCTGAGACCCAGAGCAATCACCGGTGAAGAACATGGCTACTACTCTGTTGTGTAAATTATTATTAGAAATTAGCATTAGGTTTATTTCACACTTCCTGTACTAGTATTAAAGGTGGCACATATTGACCAACTTCTTCACATCTTGGTATGTCACTGTTAGGGTGACCCACTGACCCAGCTTTTCAGGAACTTTCCTAATTTTAAAACTCTAAGTCCTGGGGCGCCTGGGTGGCTCAGTCGTTAAGCATCTGCCTTCGGCTCAGGTTATGGTCCCAGGGTCCTGGGATCCAGCCCTGCATCGGGCTCCCTGCTCCGCGGGAAGCCTGCTTCTCCCTCTCCCACTCCCTCTGCTTGTGTTCCCTCTCTCGCTGTCTCTCTCTGTCAAATAAATAAATAAAATCTTTAAAAAAAAAAAACAAAACTATAAGTCCTTATCCTGAGAAACCCATCAGACCCAGACAAACGAGGACATTTGGGCACCTGAGGCACTGTGTCACTCAGGGACCAGAGAGCTACAGGGTAACAATACATTCTGGAAACATAGGCAAATATACCTATTTGGTGATATGGGATTAAAATCCATGGGGTGTTCAATGACATACATGGAAGTTCAAAGAATTTCCCTCATTAGCAATGTCTATTCCACTGCAGTGTACAAAATGGTAATCGAGTGTTACCTAATGCAGCACTGCCATCAATCCCCGCATACACATACACACACATCTGCAGTGCATCGTCTCCGATGATTCGTGCCTTCAGTATCCATTAAATAAACCTGTGCCTTTAGCCTACACTGGAAGAAACAAGCATGGCTCCGTGTCTGGGAAGTACGCATGCCACTTCACAGAGCCACACAGTCCATCGCAGCTCTGGCCGACATCATCCCGCCAGTCCCTTAACCACTCCAGGGCAGGGCACCCCTTCCCTAGCAGGTCAAGTACAGTCATTACTTGATGCCTTGGCAGAGTCAAACATGATGTGTTTCTAGACTTTATAGCTACACTGCAGTAAAACGCGTGCTTTTCTGGCTAGTATGAACCTATGCAGGACATGTGACGGGTGTTGTTCCTTTATTCCTTTATTTTTGTTTTCACAGATGAAGACCAACTGACAGGTAAAGTTGTTTGTTTGGTTTTATATTTTCCTACAGAAAGCAAAAGAGGTCAAAATTGATACACAATGAACTCACGGTTCTCTGCTTAGTTCATTTTTACCAGCTCAAGAAGTTGTAAAATGTTGAAGACCAAAGTCTAACTGTTATATTAGTAGATCTATACAGCCTTGACATACTGAGACTCATATTATCACCTTCCTCCAAAGCAAAAACAAAAGAAAACAAAAAAATTATGGCTATGACACCAGAAACTTTAACAGATGAGAAAGCAATTCTACATGGAGTCATACTATAGTCCATCTGAGTCAGTATCTATTCTCCAATAGGCATAATTTCCAGATTCAATTTGTATACTACATTATGAGCAAAATTCAGCCTTTTGGAATCATAGCACACCTCTTAGGTAATCAACAGAAATTTTATGCAATTAACCAAGGACAGATTTTGGACAAAAGTAAATAATCATTCCAGGGTGTTACAGGAAACAACCCCACAGCCTGAAAAACATGTCCATCGTGATTATTATAAGTCATTAAAGTATTTTTCTCTCTTCCTTACAAAAAAATGTGTAGCTATGTAAATAATACAGTGTTATTTTCTTAGTGTTATTACTTTTTATATTTGATATAAACAAAAACCAATACATAATAACTTGCTATAAAAAATAAGGTCAAGTCTCCATCTCACACCCCGCTTTATCAAGCAGAGAGAATGCAAGTCAAGCCAGAATCGCTCTGGAAGGAAGAACCCACTTGTTTTGCTACCAGTATTACTTTCTTGCTCAATTCAATCTACTGGAGATCCTCTGGGGGCTCATGTTCAGCACACTTCTGAGGCTAACCAAGGCATATATTATTGGTTTCATTATTAATTCAGCAGCCACCAATTATGGAATATTTAATGTATATCAGGCTTTGTCTTAGGCTTGCTGCATAAACTATTATAAATCCTTACAACTATGAATGACAGGAGTTATTTTTTAAAATTTTACTGATAAGGAAAAAAGCACAGAGGGGTTGATTAACTGCCAAGATCACCCAGCAGGAAGCAGCAGTAACAGGATCAGGACACACATGCGTCAAATTCTGCTCACATATCCATGTATATAGCATGACACTTTGAAGTGTTAAAATATGGCAAAAGTTAATATTTTTGCTTCTCTCAGAATTCTCTTTTTTTAAAAAGTTTTTAATCTGGTAAAACATTGGCTTTTTGTTTTGTTTTGTTTTTTAAGTGGGGGCACAAATGGGTTATCCAGACTATTTTTCCTGTAATACTTGAATTTTTTTCCCAGTGTGTTTGTGGGTTTTTAAAATTTTTTTTATTAACATATAATGTATTGTTTCAGGGGCGCAGGTCTGTGATTCATCAGTCTTACACAATTCACAGCGCTCACCATAGTACATACCCTCCCCAATGTCCATCACCCAGCCACCCCATCCCTCCCACCCCCCCTCCACTCCAGCAACCCTCAGTTTGTTTCCCGGGATTAAGAGTCTCTTATGGTTTGTCTCCCTCTCTGGTTTCGTCTTGTTTCATTTTTCCCTCCCTTCCCCTATGATTCTCTGTCTTGTTTCTCAAATTCCTCGTATCAGTGAGATCATATGATACTTGTCTTTCTCTGATTGCCTTATTTCCCTTAGCATAATACCCTCTACTTCCATCCAAGTCATTGCAAATGGCAAGATTTCATTTTTTTGATGGCTGCATAATATTCCTGTGTGTGTGTGTGTGTGTGTGTGTATACCACATCTTCTTTATCCATTCATCTGTTGATGGACATCTAGGCTCTTTCCATAGTTTGGCTATTATGGACATTGCTGCTATAAACATTGGGGTACACGTGCCCCTTTGGATCACTACATTTGTATCTTTGGAGTCAATACCCAGTAGTGCAATTGCTGGGTCGTATGGTAGCTCTATTTTCAACTTTTTGAGAAGCCTCCATACTGTTTTCCACAGTGGCTGCACCAGCTTGCATTCCTACCAACAGTGGACGAGGGTTCCCCTTTCTCCGCATCCCCACCAACATCTGTCCTTTCCTGACTTGTTAATTTTAGCCATTCTGACTGGTGTGAGGTGGTATCTCGTTGAGGTTTTGATTTGGATTTCCCTGATGCCGAGCGATGTTGAGCACTTTTTCATGTGTCTTTTGGCCATTTGGATGTCTTCTTTGGAAAAATGTCTGTTCATGTCTTCTGCCCATTTCTTGATTGGATTATTTGTTCTTTGGGTGTTGAGTTTGATAAGTTCTTTATAGATTGTGGATACTAGCCCTTTATCTGATATGTCATTTGCAAATATCTCCTCCCATTCTGTCAGTTGTCTCCAGTGTGTTTGTGTTTTATTGATGAGGATGCTCTGCCCTTGACCGTGGACTCCTGCAGCCAGTACAGCTGCTCCTTCTGCTGCTGCATCTTGGTCTTCAGGTTCTCCTCCTACTTGTTCAGCCGGCGGCACATGGCACATGTCTTCTGGGGCCACAGATCCAGGGGCTTGTACTTCTATCCTTGTGGAATTTCCTGAGTTCTCTTGCTGAGTCTGGCTGGTGATGGTGAGAACACTGGCGATGGGTTTGCGAACAACTGGGATCCAGTTGGGAGAGCTGGGAAGCTGCACAGCCTGTCACTCTGGCGGCCCGCAGCTGGGACAGCTCCACTTTCAGCTCTTCTGGCCGTTTAAGCAGCTCCTCCCTCTTGGTGTGAAAGACTCCAGCCTGCACAGTCCACTGCCACCACAGAGGGAGGAGCAATATTTGAAATATTTTGAACATTCAGCACTAAAATAAAAAAATTCTGAAGCTGATCAAAATGTTAAAACCCAAGTAACAGGAGACGCTAATTTTTTACAGTTGTAAAAAAAACTAGAAGTAGATGTATTAAGTATTAAAATAATTGTTGAAGTTAAGCACTAAGTTTAGTTCTGCATCTCTATCAGTTCTATAAAATAGATAAACAAGGGAAAATATATTATTCTAATTATTCATTTTATGAAAAATGAAAGTTTTCTTAGAAGAGCCAAATATTTTTTTCTGCCAATATATCTTAAGAAGTATTTTTAAAAATTACTACCATTTAGTGAGTGTCCACTCTATGCTAGGCCCTGGGCTTGGCAGAATACATATACTACCTCTGAAGAAGAACAAACATCATTTCAATCCTTTTGATAGGCGCATGGCAAAATAAAAGAAAGTATCTTTGACTATAGTTTTGCCATTTTTCTGATTCATCCTTCAGAGGAATACTTTTTATCTGCCTTCTATTTAAAAAATACTATATAGCATTAACTATTAATGCAGGAAGAGCATTTCTGGAAATTAAGACAAATTAAAGGTGATGCGGCCTGGCAAGTTGATTTCCAAGGAGCTGGTCGAGTGCAGGAATAGAATGAAAGAAACTAGAGAAAGAAAGAAAATCCTTTTACCAGCTCTGTGAAATATCAAATACCTTAAGTAAGCATTTGGCATTTGCAAAACTGCAGTCAGTTTATAGATGAATTCCTTAATATGTTCCTGTTTCGTGGTGCTCTCTGTTGCCAAAAAATCCCTGATACGCAAAAAGCAGTATTAGAATTCTATGGTATTGCTAAAAATTCTCATGTGTAGAATCTGTCAACCTGCCTTTGTTTTAAATAAGCTGAAGACATATTTTGTAACTTGGAATAGGTAACATTCACTTCAGAACTTGCAAATATATACTGTTCTTAAAATGGGAAATACAACTATTTATGATGCAATCTACATCACTGCTGTAGGTAAACTTTGAAGTTTGCTTTTGTGTTTTATATTCCCTTTCCAGGTTTTTGTTTTCATTATTTGAGATAAGCAATGCCTACTTTCTGCAATTCTGTTTCTCTTTGTACTGTTTTAAATGAAATGAAGCAATGACTAATAAGGCATTTTCACTTTATATTTTGTACTGTAACAATTTTTTTTAAAGATTTATTCATTTGACAGAGAGAGACACAGCGAGAGAGGGAACACAAGCAGGGAGAGGGGAGAGGGGGAAGCAGGCTTTCCGCGGAGCAGGGAGCCTGATGGGGGGCTAGATCCCAGGACCCTGGGATCATGACCTGAGCTGAAGGCAGACACTTAACGACTGAGCCACCCAGGCGCCCCTGTACTGTAACTTTTTTTTTTTTAAGATTTTATTTACTTATTAGAGAGCGAGCGAGAGAGAAACAGCATGAGAGGGGAGAGGGTCAGAGGGAGAAGCAGACTCCCTGCTGAGCTGGGAGCCCGATGTGGGACTCGATCCCAGGACTCCGGGACCATGACCTGAGCCAAAGGCAGTCGCTTAACCAACTGAGCCACCCAGGCGCCCTGTACTGTAACATTTTTAATGTTTAGACCCATTCAATCCGGTTGCAATACTTGGAGTGACTTGAACACAAAGTTTTATGAAGACCACAAGTGGATTATATGGAAATAATTGAAAAATACACTACCCTAAAATGTTACATCTCTATATATACTATATACATTTATATACATTATATAAATATATGCACATTTATAATGCAGTTAATTTATACTCAACATACATATATATTTTACACACACACACACACACACACACAAAATGAAGGGGATTCAAAGTGTTTAGTTACTGGTAAGAAGAAACCAAGACATCTTTGCTCCTAGGCATTCTAGACTCCTCCTTTTTCTGGGTTCTGTAAATGCTTTTCCTGCCGTGTGGCTCAGTTCTGCACAGGAATGTTCTGACCTTGTATTAAGACCCTGATACAACAGGGAGAAAACCCATAGCTTTTCATTATGAATTTGCTCAAAGCTCGTTTTGGGTCACTGTTTGTAATTTATTTTTGTGACAGCCTCCATCCTCCAGAAATCATACTCAAACACCTCCTACCACTTATTCAGGACCAAGGTGGGCTATTCTCTCCTTAAACTGAAAACAATGAGTCCTGGTTGCATGTGCTGTATTTTCATCTATGAATAGATCTCTTCCAGGTGGGATCTGAGCTGACACTGGATTATCTATCTGCAGAAACATGAAATCCTCACATGTCTAGGTAACCCTATTAAGTCCACTCCTCAACTGGTCTTCACCTCAGGGCATTCCTTTACAATTATTTCAAGCCCTCCTATTGTGAACTATCCCGTATCTAACCCACATGAGAAGTGTGCTCCTTGTATTGCACTAAACTACTCTTCTGTGAGCCCCACTGTCTAAATTTTATTGTCCTCCTTTCTGTTTTTCTGAAATACCAAATGGCCGGTTTGAAGAACTGAACACTAACTCACAGGAGTGCTGTGTCTGTGAGCTCATTTATTCATGTTCACAAGCTCATTTCCATTGGTTAGTGTTTCTCAAAGAGTAATCTACATATCAGAATCTCCTGTGGAGTTCATTAGAAATGCAGACCCCCAGGCCCTCCTTCTTAAATTAGAATCTCTCAGGGATGGGGATAAATCAAGGTGTTAGGGTTTTGTTTTGGTTTTTTTTCATTTTCTTGTGTGCTTTTGTTTTTTAATTTCCCAGGATGAGCCCAGTTTAGTGACTTATAATGTATCTTCAGGAGAATTACTTAAACCCTCTCAGTTTCCCTAAGCTTTGGTGTTGTCAGCTGCAAAATGGGAAGAATAAAAACCATCATTCAGGGCTATTTGGTGTAGTACGTGGTTCATGTTCAGCTCAACAAATGATAGATTTTTTTTTTCATTTGCTGGATTGCTATTGAGTTTAGGGCTTCAGGGGGGTTTCTGATAACTATGGGGAGGAGTTCATACCCAGCAGCCTCTGCTGCCTAGGAACAGAAATGAAAAGGCAGAGGCCAACAGGTGTTCTAAATTCCTCTATGAACAATGGATCGTTTTGATAATATTTTACTTATTAAAAAAAAAACAAAACAAGAAACACAGAAGGTTGCTGATTTAAACTTCAAAATGAGCTAAGTAGGAGTCTTAAGTAAAGAGTGTGTGCTGGCCTATACAAAGGGGGCTTGTTAAGATACTAGCTTTTAATTTTATATGTTAACTTGGCTGGGCCATGTGGTGCCCAGATATTTGGTCAAACATTATTCTGGGTGTTTCTGTCAGGGTGTTTGGGAATGAGACTAATATTTATTTATTTATTTATTTATTTATTTATTTATTTATTTAAGATTTTATTTATTTATTTGAGAGAGAGAGAATGAGAGACAGAGAGCATGAGAGGGAGGAGGGTCAGAGGGAGAAGCAGACTCCCTGCCGAGCAGGGAGCCCGACGCGGGACTCGATCCTGGGACTCCAGGATCATGACCTGAGCCGAAGGCAGTCGCTTAACCAACTGAGCCACCCAGGCGCCCTGAGACTAATATTTAAATCAGCAGACTCTGAATAGAGCAGACTGCCCTCCATAATGTGGGTGGGTCTCATCCAATCAACTGAAGGCCTGAATAGAACAACAACAACAACAAAACAAAAACAAAACAAACAAAAAACAGCCTCCCCTGAGCAATAGAAAATTCTCCAGTACACTGACTACAGACTTCATCTGCAACACTGACTCTTCCAAGTTCTACAGCAGAATGCCTTTGAACTTAAACTGAAACATAGCTCTCCTGGGTCTCCACCCTGCCATCCTTCCAACTCTGCAGATTTCAGACTGGCCAGGCTCCATTATTATGTGAGCCAATCCTATATAATACATCTCCATTCACACACACACCCTATTGGTTCTGGTTCTCTGGAGAGGCCTGACAAATAGAGAACTTAAACAACAGGCCACATTACAGAACCTTTCTTCTGTAGGTGACGGGAAGATTTTTGAAGATTTTTGAACTCAGGAATGGCATGGCCAGGGCTAAGCCAGGCCACAGGAATCTCAGAGTAGCGTGCAGGATCATTTAGAAAGGAGAGACCAGAGAGAAGATGGCGGAGGATTAGGAGGACCCTGCGTTCATCTTGCCCCACAAACACAACTTGATAACTATCAAATTCTAAATACCCTAGAAATCAACCGGAAGACTGACAGAACAAACTCCACAACTAAAGGGAGAGAAAAAGAAGAGACCAGAGGCAGGATGGTCAGTTAGGAAGTTACTATTAGTGTTTAGGGTGGTAGCATTGAGATAGAAAAGCGGGGGATGGATGGACATTTTTATTTTATTTTTTAAAGATTTCTATTTATTTATTTGTCAGAGAGAGAGCACGCACAAGCAGGGGGAGTGGCAGGCAGAGGGAGAAGCAGGCTCCCCTCTGAGCAAAGAGCCTGACGCGGGACTTGATCTCAGGACCCTGGGATTATGCCCTGAGCGGAAGTCAGAGGCCCAATTGACTGAGCCACCCAGGCATCCCATTTTTATTTTATTTTATTTATTTATTTGTCAGAGAGAGAGAATGCAAGCACAAGCAGGGGGGTGGCAGGCTGAAGGAGAAGCAGGCTCCCCACTGAGCAGGGAGCCCGATGCAGGGTTCAATCCCAGGACCCTGGGATCATGACCTGAGCTGAAGGCAGACGCTTAACCAACTGAGCCACCTAGGCATCCTGATGGAAATTTTTAGAAACAGCATCAACAGAACTTGGTGACTGGTTACAGGTGGGAACTGAGCAAGCGTGAGAGGGGAGTCGGTGAGGACAGAGGTTTGAGGACAGGGGTCTAGAAAAATGGTGATGGCCTTCACCTAAGTAGGAATGCCAAGAAGAAGAACTGGTTCGTGGGGAAGTGCTCATGAGTTCAGGTTGGAAATACTGAATTTGATTTGCTAGTGGGACATCTAGGACACCTGGAAAATTGAGGCTAGTATTCAAAGAGGAACAATGATAAAAACGTATGGAGAAATTACTATATGCTAGCAAAGTGTGAACTTTACAAGCCTAATCCATTGTAATCTCTCCTAGCATCATGAGACAGAAACTCTCAACTATACAAATATCCCCTTTGTACAAAGGAAACTGAAGCTTCAGGAGTTTAAGTCCCTTAGGAGACAGCATACGCAGTGAGTCAGAAGAACAGTAAAAAGGCCAGTGTGGCTGGAGGGCTTTGAGCAAGAGATGAAAGGGGTAGAAAACTAAAGACATGGCCAGGAGCCAAGTCACGGAGGGCCTCTGGAAGGCATCTGCATTGCTTCTAAGGGTGATGAGAAATCACTGGGGCAGCAGGAGACTCAGGTTCTTAATATAATTTAATGTTTCAGAAGATTCATTCTGGCTGTCATGTGGGAATAGGCTGTAGAAGACAAAAGTAGAATCAAGGCACCAAGGTAGGAGGCTCTTGTGGAAACCCAGCCAGAAGAGATGAAGGTTTGGATCAGAGTAGGAGAAATGGGGTTGGGTAGAAAAACATTTTGAAATTAGAACCTCTGGGCTTTATTTAGGAACTCCCTGGGGAGTAGAGAAAGAAAGAAGTCAAGGATGACTCCAGGGTCTCTGGGACTCAGCAAGTGGATGCTCAGCAGTGCCATTTACCATTGTGGGTAGCACAATGAGGAAGAGGGAGAAGTTAGAAGGGGACACCATGTTCTATTTTAGACATGTAAAAGTTATCAGCATAACACAGAAGTAACAATATGGACACCTTGAACATTAGGTTGACAGAGCAGAATCTGAAATACTAAATGGTGCTCTAGACAAACAGTGTCTCCCCATTATCCATGGAGGATCATCACTTTAGGACTGAGTTATTTCTAAAACCTAACCTGAACCTATCTATACCATAAATGCTAAACCAAACAGAACTGTACTAATATGGTATATGTCAAGCCCTAAACAAAACCTTGGGGAAACAAGTGATGCATGAGAGGCTAACCTCTTCCTAGTGGAAAGGGAAAAGCCAATGGAGACTCTGGAATAACAACATGGACCAGTATCTAATGGGAACTTACTCTCCTAAGTCTTTACCTGCCAGTTCCCTTTAACCATATGGGATAGGTAGCATTATGGCCCTCGCTGTATGGAGAACTGATCTAAGTGACTTGCTAGAAAGATTTATTTGGTGGCCATATGCTAAACAGAATAGAGGGAGAAAGTCGACATCCAGGGAGGCAGTCAGAAGTCTCGTTACAATAGGCCATGTTTATTCATGAGAGATGGCAGTAAAAATGAAGAAAATGGAAACATCACTGGAGAGACCTTGATTAGAATGTAAGGCCCAGGGGCGCCTGGGTGGCTCAGTCAATAAGCATCTGCCTTCGGCTCAGGTCATGATCCCAGGGTCCTGGGATCCAGCCCTGCATCGGGCTCCCTGCTCCACGGGAAGCCTGCTTCTCCCTCTCCCACTCCCCTTGCTTGTGTTCCTGCTCTTGCTATATCTCTGTCAAATAAAATCTTAAAAAAAAAAAAAAAAAGAATGTAAGGCCCAAAAAGGAAGGAACCACATTTGTCTTGTTGCGCTCTGAGTGCCTGGAACAAAGACTGGAATATAATAGACAATAAACATGTGCTAAAGGAAAAAACAAAGGGGAAAAAGAAGGGAAGGACAGAGGAAGGGAAGAAGGAGGGAAAGAAGGAGGAAGGAGATCTTTAAGGACGTAAAGCTGGTTTTTTATGTGTGTGTTTAGGAAGTCATTACACGCTGGAAATTTTTACTGCCAGGCTTCTTAAATTTTCTGAGAGTCTGTCCAGTTCTCCTTAAGCAAGCTCCAGTTTCTTCATCTAAACTTGCCAGCTAATATGGCGATGTTCTTTTCAGTATCACAAGTAGGTGTTGGCAACTTAATATAATTACCATTAGGCATAACTTCTTCCTCATTCTTCAAAATGTTCCCCAAATGTTTGAGGGAGTGTAGGATGTAATGGAGAGATAAAACACGCAATCATCACAACTGTAAAATTTTATTATCACTGTTTGTGTAATAGCTTTACTACAGATCTCCATTTTTTTTCAAAATAATATATAGTTCCATGTGAATTTGTTTAACAAAGAGAAATTAATCATGAATAGAATCCTCTGCCCATAGACCTAATATTTTTCATTCAACATTTTTGTTATACAAATGATTTATTTTTAGGTATGTAAGTAGCTACTTTTGCCCTAAAGGTAGGTATCTGGACATACAAATACCTGACATAAAATTTTTAAAAATGAAAGGATGTACTAATAGAAAGAAAAAAAATCTCTGGAAATTCAAATACCTCAGTAAGAAAATGTTCACAATATGCGCTGAATTCAAGTGAGACATGTTAAAATAAATCTGGCATATGTTGTTTTCCATTCTGTCTTTTCAAGATTTCATTCTGTTGTTTCCTTCTTTGTTTCCTTTTCCCTTTTTTTCCCCCTCCTCAAATTGTCATTTATATATGAGTTTAAGACTAAAGATTCCAGTTTTATCACTCTGGAGAATCCTTAGCACAAAGGAAAGTACTGGTATTCCTGGGATATCGTCTTCACTGACTGTTCCTACAGTGAACAGACTGTCATAGATATTCTCCCTTGAAATGAAATAAAACAATGTTTCCAGAAAGAACTGTCCCTGAGAACTCTGGGTATTCTACATTGTACAGTGTATAAATGTCATTGTGAGCAAAGGTTAATAAATCAGGGATGACTCCGTGTTTTGGTAGTAACACAGAGTACCAGTTACGTGCAAGGCCCTGAAGTCTGGCTGCACAGCTTCAGGTTTGGCCCCACTGCTTGCTCTTCATTTCTCTGTGCCTCAGTTTCCTCTCTATAAAACGGGGATACTGATGACAATAATGGCATCTAACTCAGAAGATTGTTGTGAGATAGATATAAACAGCTTAATTTATGTAAACCATGATGATGCCTGGCTGGCACTTACTATCATTTTTTTCTTCTTTTTTGTAGTTTTTAATTTTATTATATTATGTTAGTCACCATACAATACATCATTAGTTTTTGATGTAGTGATCCACGATCCATTGTTTTCGTATAACACCCAGTGCTCCATGCAGTACATGCCCTCCTTAGTACCCACCACCGGGCTGACCAATCCCCCCTCCCCCCTCCCCTCTAGAACCCTGTTTGTTTCTCAGGTCCATAGTCTCTCATGGTTCATCTCTCCCTCCAATTCCCCCCGCATTTTTCCCTGCCATCTCCTAATGTCCTCCATGTTATTCCTTATGTTCCACAAATAAGTGAAACCATATGATAATTGACTTACTCTGCTTGACTTATTTCGCTTAGCATAATCTCCTCCAGTCCCATCCATGTTGATGTAAAAGTTGGGTATTCATCTTTTCTGATGGCTGAGTAATATTCCATTGTATATATGACCCCATCTTCTTTATCCATTCATCTGTTGAAGGGCATCTCGGCTCTTCCCACAGTTTGGCTATTGCGGACATTGCTGCTATGAACATTGGGGTGCATATGGCCCTTGTTTTCACTTCATCTGTGTCTTTGGGGTAAATACCCAGGAGTGCAATTGCTGGGTCATAGGGTAGCTCTATTTTTAAATTTTTGAGGCACCTCCACACTGTTTTCCAAAGTGGCTGTACCAACTTGCATTCCCACCAACAGTGTAAGAGGGTTCCCCTTTCTCCACAACCTCTCCAACATTTGTTGTTTCTTGCCCTGTCAACTTTTGCCATTCTAACTGGTGTAAGGTGGTATCTCAATGTGGTTTTGATTTGGATTTCCCTGATGGCTAATGATGATGAACATTTTTTCATGTGTCTGTTAGCCATTTGTATGTCTTCTTCAGAGAAGTGTCTGTTCATCTCTTCTGCCCACTTTTTGACTTGATTATTTGTTTTTTGGGTGTTGAGATTGAGAAGTTCTTTATAGATCTTGGATACCAGCCCGTTATCTGTAGTGTCATTTGCAAATATCTTCTCCCATTTTGTGGGTTGCCTCTTTGTTTTGTTGACTGTTTCCTTTGCTGTGCAGAAGCTTTTTATCTTGATGAAGTCCCAAAAGTTCATTTTTGCTTTTGTTTCACTAGCTTTTGGAGACGTATCTTGAAAGAAGTTGCTGTGGCCAATGTCGAAGAGGTTACTGCCTATGTTCTCATCTAGGATTTTGATGGATTCCTGTCTCACATTGAGGTCTTTCATCCACTTTGAGTTTATCTTTGTGAATAGTGTTAGAGAATGGTCGAGTTTCATTCTTCTGCATGTGGCTGTCCAATTTTCCCAACACCATTTATTGAAGAGACTGTCTTTTTTCCATTGCATGTTTTTTCCTGCTTTGTCAAAGATTATTTGACCATAGAGTTGAGGGTCCATATCTGGGTTCTCTATTCTGTTCCATTGGTCTGTATGTCTGTTTTTGTGCCAGTACCATGCTGTCTTGGTGATCACTGATTTGTAATATAGCTTGAAATCAGGCAACGTGATGCCCCCAGCTTTGTTTTTCTTTTTCAACATTTCCTTGGCGATTCAGGGTCTTTTCTGATTCCATACAAATTTTAGGATTGTTTGTTCCAGCACTTTGAAAAATGTCATTGGAATTTTGATCGGGATGGCATTGAAGGTATAGATTGCTCTGGGTAGCATAGACATTTTAACAATGTTTATTCTTCCGATCCATGAGCATGGAATATTTTTCCATCTTTTTGTGTCTTCTTCAATTTCTTTCATGAGTGTTTTGTAATTCCTAGAGTATAGATCCTTTACCTCTTTGGTTAGGTTTACTCCGAGGTATCTTATGGTTTTTGGTGCTATTGTAAATGGAATTGTTTCTTTAATTTCTCTTTCTACAGTTGCGTTGTTAGTGTATAAGAAAGCAACTGATTTTTGTGCATTGATTTTGTATGCTGCCACATTACTGAATTGCTGGATGAGTTCTAGTAATTTGAGGGTGGAGTCTTTCGGGTTTTCCATATAAAGTATCATGTCTTCTGCAAAAAGAGAGAGTTTGACTTCTTCTTTGCCAATTTGAATACCTTTTATTTCTTTTTTTTGTCTGATTGCTGTTGCTAGGACTTCTAGTACTATGTTGAACAACAGTGGTGAGAGTGGGCACCCTTGACATGTTCCTGATCTTAAGGGAAAGGCTCTCAGCTGTTCCCCACTGAGGATGATATTTGCTGTGGGTTTTTCATAGATGGATTTTATGAGCTTGAGGAATGTTCCCTCTATCTCTATACTCTGGAGAGTTTTAATCAGGAAAGGATGTTGTATTTTGTCAAGTGCTTTTTCTGCATCAATTGAGAGGACCATATGGTTCTTCTCCCTCCTCTTATTAATGTGTTCTATCACATTGATTGATTTGCAAATGTTGAACCACCCTTGCATCCCGGGGATAAATCCCACCTGGTCGTGGTGGATGATCCTTTTAATGTATTGTTGGATCCTATTAGCGAGGATTTTGTTGAGGATTTTGGAATCCATATTCATCAGGGATATCAGTCTGAAATTCTCCTTTTTGATGGGGTCTTTGCCTGGTTTGGGGATTAAGGTAATGCTGTCCTCATAGAATGAGTTTGGAAGTTTTCCTTCTGTTTCTATTTTTTGAAACAGCTTCAGTAGAATAGGTATTATTTCTTCTTTGAATGTTTGGTAGAATTCCCCAGGGAATCCATCAGGCCCTGGACTCTTGTTTTTTGGGAGGTTTTTGATCACTGCTTCAATCTCGTTACTGGTTATTGGCCTATTCAGGTTGTCCATTTCTTCCTGTTTCAGTCTTGGCAGCTTATCGGTTTCCAGGAAGCCCTCCATTTCATCCAGATTGCTCAGTTTATTGGCATATAGTTGTTGATAATAATTTCTCATAATTGTTTCTATTTCCTTGGTGTTAGCCGTGATCTCTCCCCTTTCATTCATAATTTTATTAATTTGGGTCCTTTCTTTTTCTTTTGGATAAGTCTGGCCAACGGTTTATCAATCTTATTAATTCTTTCAAAGAACCATTTCTAGTTTTGTTGATCTGATCTACTGTGTTTCTGGTTTCTAATTCATTGATTTCTGCTCTAATATTAATTATTTCTCTTCTAATGTGTGGCTTAGGCGTCATTTGTTGCTTTTTCTCTAGTTCTTTAAGGTGTAGAGTTAGTTGGTGAATTCGGGATTTTTCTATTTTTTTGAGTGAGGCTTGGATGGCTATGTATTTCCCCCTTAGGACCGCCTTTGCAGTATCCCATAGGTTTTGAACCGATGTGTTTTCATTCTCATTGATTTCTATGAATTGTTTAAGTTCTTCTTTGATTTCTTGGTTGACCCAAACATTCTTGAGCAGAGTGGTCTTTAGCTTCCAAGTGTTTGAATTTCTGCCAAATTTTTTCTTGTGATTGAGTTCCAGTTTTAGAGCATTGTGGTCTGAGAATATGCAGGGAATAATCTCAATCTTTTGGTATCGGTTGAGACCTGATTTGTGACTCAGTATATGGTCTATTCTGGAGAAAGTTCCATGTGCGCTCGAGAAGAATGAGTATTCTGTTGTTTTAGGGTGGAATGTTCTGTAAATATCTATGAGGTCCATCTGGTCCAATGTATCATTCAAAGCTCTTGTTTCCTTGTTGATTTTCTGCTTAGATGATCTGTCCATTGCTGAGAGTGGAGTATTGAGGTCTCCTACAATTAACGTATTGTTATCAATATGACTCTTTATTTTGGTTAACAGTTGGCTTATGTAGATGGCTGCTCCCATGTTGGGGGCATAGATATTTACAATTGTTAGATCTTCTTGTTGGATAGACCCTTTAAGAATGATACAGTGTCCTTCTGTGTCTCTTATTACAGACTTTAGTTTAAAATCTAATTTGTCTGATATAAGAATTGCTACCCCAGCTTTCTTTTGAGGTCTGCTGGCATGGAAAATGGATCTCCATCCCTTCACTTTCAGTCTGGATATATCTTTAGGTTCAAAATGAGTCTCTTGTAGACAGCATATGGATGGGTCCTGTCTTTTTATCCAATCTGCAACCCTGTGCCGTTTTATGGGAGCGTTTAGGCCATTCACGTTGAGAGTGATTATTGAAAGATATGAATTAATTGTCATCATGTTGCCTGTGAAGACGTTGTTTTTATAGATTGTCCCTGTAAATTTCTGTTGTAGATCACTCTTGGGGCCTTTCTCCTTTTATAGAACCCACCTTAATATTTCTTGCAGGGCCGGCTTAGTGGTCACATATTCTTTCAACTTCTGCCAGTCGTGGAAGCTCTGCATCTCTCCATCCATTCTAAATGAAAGCCTTGCCGGATAAAGTATTCTTGGCTGCATGTTCTTCTCATTTAGTACCCTGAATATGTCTTGCCAGGCCTTTCTGGCTTGCCAGGTCTCTGTGGATAGGTCTGACGTTATTCTGATGCTCCTCCCTCTGTACGTAAGGAATCTCTTCCCCCTAACTGCCCTTAAGATGGTTTCCTTGGTTCTAAGATTTGCAAGTTTTACTCTTACATGCCGGAGTGTTGGCCTGTTTTCCTTGATCTTAGGAGGGGTCCTCTCTGCCTCTAGGACTCGAATGTTTGTTTCATTCCCCAGATTAGGGAAGTTCTCAGCTACGATTTGCTCAAATACATCTTCTAGCCCTCTCTCTCTCTCCACTCCCTCCAGGATTCCAATAATTCTGACATTGGAACGTTTCATGGTGTCACTAATTTCTCTGATTCTATTTTCATGGATTCTGAGTTGTTTTTCCCTGGCCTCCTCTTTTCCCTTTTTATCTATTATACTGTCTTCCATCGCTTATTCTCTCTTCTGTCTCAGTTACCCTAGCTGTTAGATTATCTAGATTGGATTGGATCTCATTGATAACATTTTTAAGTTCTGCCAATTCACCTAGTCATTCTGTTGATGGGTATTTGAGGGAATGTATATAGTCAAAATTATTGACCAGAACCCAAGCAAGATGCACCTGTTTTCTTGGGACCTTAGGGTTGCTGGCCTCTTGTTTTCCCAGCCTGTCTTCTGCAGGAGGGGCCTGCCGCGCTGTTACTCAGGCAACCCTGTTTGGGCGGAGTTGCCCTGCGCCCCTGTGGCGGGGGATGGGCTCAGTGGGAATCAGTCTTTGGGGCTTTTGTTCTCTGGCGCCTTTCCCTGGCGTCTCTTCTGCGAGTCAGAGCAGAAGAGACCGTTTCCAACCCTCTGCCTCAGAGCAGAGAGACCGCAGTCTGTTCTTCAGTGAGCTCTCCAGGCCACACCGTCTCCGGGCCACACCGTCTCCGTCTTTCTGTCCCTGCTGCTATAAACTGCAGCGGCCTGGGTTGTGCCCCCCTCCGCAGCGCTCCCAGTCCTGCCTCCAGGTCGGGGCACGTCTCTGCCCTTTGTGCTTCTAAAACCGCCAGCCGCTCCCAATTCACGCGCGCGTGACTCCACCGCTTGGGGTTCTGTCCCGGGGAATGCAGTTCACGAGCGCGCAACTCCGCTGCTTGGGGTTTCCACCCCCGGGGGTTGCAGTTCACTGGCACGACCCCGGCGCACCAGGTTTCCGACTCGGAGGCTGCAGTTCGCGTGCGCGCGACCGTCGCTCCAGTTTCTGTCCGGGGGCGGGGGGCTGCAGTTCGCGTGCGCGCAGCCCCCGCCGGTCTGGTTTTCCACCCCGGGGGCTGCCCTAAAGTTCTTTCCTGACACTACCGGTCTTCGAGTCTGTGCCCTGTCCGCAGCGCGCGAGGCTGTCACTCACTGGCGGTGTAGGATCCCCACGGCCAGGCACCCTCCCGTTGCCATTTATCCTCCAATATCTGTCCTCCGATATCTGCCCGCAGAATCACGGCTCTCCGCTTCGTACCTCAAAACCAACCGCCTGCGATATTCTGTTTGTAGAGATCCAGATCTTCTTACATCTCAGGCTGGTTTCGTGGGTGCTCAGAGTGGTCTAGTAGTTCCAGGGACCAGTTGAAATAGGGTCCCCTACTCCTCTGCCATCTTTCCCCTCCCCCTCATTTCTTTTTAAAACAAACTGCTGGGGTGCTTGGGTGGCTCAGTCAGTTAAGCGTCCAACTCTTGATTTCAGCTCAGGTCAAGATCTCAGGGTTCTGAGATGGAGCCCTGCCTCGGGCTCTGCACTCAGCAGGGAGTCTGCTTGAGGATTCTCCCTCTACCACGGCCCCTCCCCTGCTTTTCTAAAAATAAAAAAAATAATAAACAAATAAATAAATAATAATTAAAAAACACACATTGCTTAGGGACAAGCTACTTCCATGAAATAAAAAAAAAGAAGAATCTTTAGCGATCTGGGATTTAACCAATATGAAGATTCTCACCCAGATAAGTTTATCTTAATTCTCTGATTAGGATGGGAATTGTCTGCTGCTGTGATATACAAAGTTCCAGGAAAAAAATAAAAACTAAAAAATATATCTGGGAAGATATATTTGGGTTTGTTTTGGTAGACATTAGAAGACTTGGTAAATAATTGTTTTTATTTGCTTTAATTTCATAATTTTTTAATAACATATAAAACTCTGGCCCTAGCTCTTTATCCTACCCCAATAAATCTTTTTTAAAAGTTCCCTCTGGCTAAGTGTCCTCTAATTATTTCATGTATATTACACTTGTTCTCATCTGAACTCATCTGCAAGTTCACTGAGACCTGAAGTCCTGATGGGCTCCTCTCCATTTTTCTTGCAGACCCAAGCACCATACTTCAGGCTCTCAAAATCTTTGTTGATTAATTGTTAATAAGCCCTTAAATTTGTGTAGTGCTTTATAATTTACAAAGCATTCCCACATATACCATTGCATTTTGTCCTCATAAAAAAAATGATCAATATTTTCAAGTTTAGGAAACTGGGGCAGGGAAAAATTAAATAATTTGCCAAAGGTGAAAATTAATATTAAAAATCAAACTTTGAGTTTGAGCCAGCCCAGCATTCTTCACACTACACATTCCCCACAACCTGCTCCCCCTCCTCAGCCCCCACCAATGGGGGACTCTCAGGCACATCATGGATTTATGTATTCAGGAGTTAAGTGCTTATCCAAGGCCAAGGTTTGGAATCCCAAGTCCTGATTCCCAGACCCGTGCTCTTTCCAGAGATGAGAAAGTGAGTTAGATATGGAAGGAAAAGGACAGCTGGAGAGTAAAGTCAATGACTCCCTTTGGTGTGAAAGATCAATATTTTCCCCTCAAATCAATTAGCCATGAATTAATTCTAGTGTAGCCAGTATGAATCTCAGTCCACAAGCTCAGGTGTTCTAGAAATATTGCTGTTTTATTGCTTTTTAATCAACTGAATGTGGCACCAAGCCTGCATTTTTATCTCAGTCATATGAGCACCCCTTCCATTCCTAGGTTGCACCAGCATCAGTGGGGTCATGTGAAGTGCAGAAAAGGCAGGAAGAGCCTGGGTGAACATCCTCATTCTCCAAAACCACAGTGGTCCTGCAAGGGCAGGAGTCCTGGCCTCCCTGCCATGAATGGGCCATTAGGGATCTTTTCCTGGACTGGCAGTCGTCAGGCCAAAGGTCTCCCTTCCTTTAGGTGCCATTTTTCTGAGGCCTGTGCATTTTCTCAGCCATTGACCTGAAGCAGGGCATTTACTCCCACTCATGTGAGACCTCAAACCTTTCTCATCAGTTTGGGGAGAAGCTTCCACCTCGATTTCTCCAGCACCTCAGAGTCCTTTCTATTTCCCTTCTCCTGATAGGACATTCCCATTAGTTCGTAAATCATCAACTCTTTTCTGAGGGAGGGAAGGAGGGAGGGAGGGAGGAAGGAAGGAGGAAGGATGCTAAACGATTTCACATAAAACAAGATTTAACGAGACTAGATCCTCAAAATATGAAGGTGAGCACAATAAAAACCACACATAAGAGGTACTATGCAAATATAAAGTTTCCCCAGGCCCTTGGATACAGTACAAAGTTGCTGGCTGAACATGATCTCTTTTGTGGGAGGGAAGCAGGACAGAGGTGATGACGACTGAGGCCTTGCCTAAGAGGAGCAGAAGTCCCTGACACACCCACTGCCTCCTTTCTCTCCTATCCTCTCCTGATCTCTTACACACCTGCAAATGTATCCATCTTTTCATGGGATCACCAAAAGGGAAGTAGAAACAGGCTTTGGAAAATAAGAAACATACAATTTTCACTTTTCAAAAAATATCTGACCTTTAGCTAAAGGAAGAGTTTTTGTACACCTATAAAGTAAGGGCATGCAGATAAGGATGGAGAGAAACAGGAGGAATGACATTATCAAAGTCTATTCCCCTAGATGTCAGCAAAATATAACCAACTACTCCAGCGTCATTTTTCTAAGTGAGAGGAAAAATAGAAGGACGTTAAGGAATCTGCCAAAACACTGTATTACAGGATTACGAGCTTAAAAATAACTTAAAACAAAGGTGGAAAAACTTCGAGGGCTCTCCTTTTCAAAGACAAAAGTTACTGACATTGTTTTAAAGCTTTTCAAAGACAGAGTATCTCCCTTTGGTATCCCTAACCTCTCTAATGTGTAGTTTATTATCATTAAGTGTTACAAATTCTTCAGGATGGCCTGGGTCTTATTTAAATTAATTTGTTTTGTTTACCATTAGACACTTTGTTTTAACCTGAGATTGAAAATGTGTTGGATTTTGGATTATAATTCAATATTACTTGATTTATTTTGCTGCCTAATTGTTCCAATTGTAAAATGGGTTTTTAGAAAACCAAATAATATTAATAATTTTAATACAGCAATTAAAGAAGACAACCGTATAAGATAGAGATTATCCCCATTTTGCAAAAATGAAACTGAGGCTCAGATATCTTTTTTTTTTTTTTAAGATTTTATTTATTTATTTGAGACAGAGAGAATGAGAGACAGAGAGCATGAGAGGGAGGAGGGTCAGAGGGAGAAGCAGGCTCCCCGCCGAGCAGGGAGCCCGATGCGGGACTCGATCCCGGGACTCCAGGATCACGACCTGAGCCAAAGGCAGTCGCCCAACCGACTGAGCCACCCAGGCGCCCCGAGGCTCAGATATCTTAAGTAATTTTTCAAACTACATGGCTCCAAAGCAAATACAAATTTTACATACCATTGTCTCCAATGGCTGACAGAAAAAACTGGAGAAAGGCCAAACTCAATGCTCATATTGCACTTTAATGAAAAATGAATGGTCTCTTTAAACAGACTGTTATAAGGCAGAAATGTAATATGAGCCAAACATAATCATTTAACATTATTCTGTCTAGACATACATCAGATCTTACCAATTACTGAAGAGCAAGATGCAGAAAAACACCAAATAAATGCCTACAAAGAACAAAAAAATATCTTTGGGGAGTAAACAACAATATTAATACTGTTCACCAAGGCATCACCAATTGGCCCCATGTCTCCAAATTTTCAGATGTGAAAATTTGAATGTTCTCTCACTTTCCTGCACTTCTAACTGTCCCATTTCTAAAAGCTCCCTTTAAAACCCCTGGACTGCAGAGACTAACTGAATCAAGGGGCAAAGCTATAAAAAGCGATTGTAAGAGTCCAGGGCAAATCTAAATGTGCCTCGGCTCGCTTAGGAACTGCCCACGGTGTCTGGTGGGGCAGCTCAGAGAGAAGAGGGCGTGGGGAGAGGCGGGGTGGGTCCCACCTGCTTTATCCCAGCCCCTCAGGACACACAGGGCCAGCCAAGCAGCTCCAAAAGGGACGCTTGGGAGAAGGGAAGTTTAATTCACTCCTGGGCCTGAGATTCCTCCTTTCCCGTGCACTTATCCTAAGCACATAGTAAATCTAAATCCTTACAGTCAAAATTGTACCTCAAAAGCTTGAGTAGCAGAGCCCACCAGTGGCTGGGCCCTAAAATCACCTCTTAAATCTCTGAGACCCAGGCCGCGTTCAAGACCGAGTAGAAGCCCTGGGAGTGAGACTCAAGCATTGGCATGTTAAATATTTCCGCAGGGATTCTAACAGCGGCTGAGACTGAAAACGACTGTGTGGAGACTCAGAACCAGCTGCCGGGGACAATCAGAGCGACTGTCCACTTTTACTTCGCTTCTGAGAAGGAAAAAGCCGACGATGATGTGAAGCAAAAACCACTTTGAATGCATTTGTAACACTCTTCTATTGCATCTGTTCAACTTGTAATTTTAGTGACATAATTTTTTAGACCCAAATTCTCCATAAGTTCTGAAAACTCCATTGCAGTTAAATGCCTCTTTTGCTTAGAAAAGAAGATGCAAGGAAAGAAGAGAAAACAGAGCTATTAACCTTAATGGTTGTCACTTAGAGGTTCTGTATTTCTATACCATATTTCTGTCTTAGATATTCATGCTTTGATTCTGGAAGGGAACTTTTGAGGAATAGAGCTGCTAAGCAAATTTCCCCAAGTGAAGGTTTTGATTAAAAGTAACTATTTAGGGGCGCCTGGGTGGCTCAGTTGGTTAAGCGACTGCCTTCAGCTCAGGTCATGATCCTGGAGTCCCTGGATCGAGTCCTGCATCGGGCTCCCTGCTCGGCAGGGAGTCTGCTTCTCCCTCTGACCCTCCCCCCTCTCATGTGCTCTCTCTCATTCTCTCGCTCTCAAATAAATAAAATCTTTAAAAAAAAAAAAGTAACTATTTAACATCTGGCAGGAAGGATACAATGCATCCTCAGCTGGAGCAGAGCTGGGAGTAAAAGGTGGCAAAGCAGATAGAAGCAATCCAAGGACTCATCAAAGAAAACCGCATTGAGCCAGAAGAACCACTATCACCAGAGGATACACGAGCTCAGAGAATTCGCAAATCATAAGAGAACATTTTACCAAATGTAATTAGAAATACAAATCTAACTACCACACCCACACAGACACTATGGTTTACCCTGAAAACAAGTAAATACATATTTATATTTTGTTTCATTATGACCTTAGACTAGTATGGGGAGACAGGAGTACTTTTATCTGACCCAAAGGGGAAAAGATGTAATTTCAAAGCTTATTGAAATAGCTTAACAGTAGTCATCAGGGTTTGATGGCCCTGATGTTTGAAAAGAGCAATGATTCTCCCGCGAAAGAGGAGAAACTCACGTTACTCCACATAAAGTATAAGGCTCGCTCAACGCTGCGGTGTCTGTCCAGACTGTGACCCTTAAACAGCATTTCTCTTTGTTAACTTAGATTTCGACTGTATGGAATCTAAGGGTCATTTCTGTCCCTGTGAGTGGAATATGGGTGCGTGTCTGTGTATGTGAGTACACGCACATCCCCCCCGCCCGCCGCCAATTACCTGAGCAATCTGCTGCAGAATGAAGAGGCACAACTTCACCTCCACAAAAGCCAAGGCTGGGGTTTTCTGCTCATGTCACTTGTAACTCTAGATAGAACAACTCAGGATTTAGCAAAGGTGTGGCTGCAGGTCACTGTGTCCACCAACAGTGCAGAGGAGGGGTCTGAGAGGGGGAACTACATCTTTTAGGATGTTCACAGTTTCCTTTAGACAGAGATGTACCTTAGGGCATTTCTCTCTCTCTCTCTCTCTCTCTCCCCCCCCCCCCTTCTCTTTCTGAAAAAAGAAGGTACACCTGAAGGGAAGCAAAGACTGTAACTGGACATCTATTAAGTAACAACACCCCTCCCAAAGAGATTTAATGGTTTAGTCTTCAGGACGCCTGGGTGGCTCAGTCAGTTAAGTGTCCAACTCTTGATTTCGGCTCAGGTCATGATCTCAGGGTCGTGAGATTGAGCCCCATGTCGGCTCCACGCTGGGCTTGGAATCTGCTTAAGATTCTCTCTCTGCCCTTCCCCCAGCTCACACACTCTCTCTCTAAAAAAACAAATAGTTTAGTCTTTTCTAATGGAGTCTGGGAACAGCCATATTTATCATCTAAGTATTACAGTTCTATCCTTTTTTATAATTCTGAGTCACAGATTGATAACTATCACTCAAAATTCATTCTGCTCTTTTCACATTAATAGAACCTTTGAGTTTAAGCTGGCTACTTGGTCACCCAGAACACAGACGAGATTCCTCAGCCTCCCTTGCAGCTAGCTAGGACCATGTGACCATGTTTTGGTCCAACAGGACGATTGTAAAAGTGACGTGTGCAACTTCCAGGCTTTCTTCTAAAAGACTCTACTAGGTGCACCACCTTGATGTCACACGAAGGAGAGCCGTGTAAGAGCGCAGACTTTTATATGGCAGAGAAACACACCCCCATCACAGTTAAGCCACTATTAATGTTGGGTCTCTGTTTCCACAACTAAGCCTACATCCAAACTAACAGAATCTCCAGTTTATTCCTTCAGTAATTTTTTGTGTTGGCGACATGGTGAAGAATTAATTGAGCAGTAAAAACCACCACATCCTTCTCCACTTGACCGTTCTGCCGCAGCCAGCACTGTGATAGCAGCGTCCTATCACAAGGACTACGACCGTAGTGTCCAGGCCACTGACGGCCCCTGAAACAAGCAGAGCCCCAGGGCCAGGCTGAGAGAAGTGAGCAAGAACATGTGCCTCAGAAACAACTTAGAGGAAACATGACATAAGCCCACCTTTCCCTAAATATACTAAAGGGAGGTGAGACTTGGAGACGGAGATTGACACACGGGTTCCATCCAGGTTTGGATGAACTGGGAGGAGAGCAGATGGGTTAGTGCACAAACTTCTGTGAGGGAGAGACTTGAGATCATGTGTCTACTCCACTGCTGATGAGCTGTATGACCCTGGGCAAGTGACTTAGCCTCCCTTAGCCTGAGTTTCCTCATGTGGAAATGAAGTTAGTAATAGCTACTTCATAGGGCTATATTAAGGATTAAGTTAATGATGTACCTGAATATTTAGTACAATGCCTAGCATGTAAGTGCTCAATAAATAAAGTTATTTAAAACAAAACAAAACAAAACTCCCCACTCCAGCCAGGAAAAAATCATTACCTTTCCTCAAAAATCAGTCCTTATTCATTCCTGCTCCAGGTCACAATATACCACTCCTAAAGGACCCTCCATCTTCCCCTTTCTGCAGGCTAAGTCTGAACCTAATCTTACCATCTTCATAAGATCTTAGCAGCTCATTCTCTCCCTTCTCCCAACTCTATAGATGCATTGCCTTGTCTGTATCACTCATTGCCACTTAATCCCACAGTTTTTCATTATAACTTAAGACTTTCATGTATATTAGGCCTGTCTGCCATTAGAATCTAAACTTCGGAGTATGTTCTTTTCCTTCAGATCACTTATCCTATTTAGCCCTACATGGTATGCTCCCAAAATTCTCATTAAAGGAATAAATGATACCCTTCAAACAAGAGTGCATGTGTAGCTTACGGAGCCAAGTAGAATAAATGTCATTCTATTCATATACTGAGTAACCAAATGGCAGAATACCTTAAACTTTAAAAATCAAATTAATGGAATTTTGACATTTGCAATCATGAACGAAGCCAACACTATGTACTCTGAATTTTTTCCTTGACAGGAATAGTTCCTTCCCTAACAGCAGGTAAGTTCTAGCTGCAAATTCAGCTCGCTGCACAGCTGTCTGCCCTGCCATTTCAAAGCCTGTCATGGTGCTATATTTTGTTGGGCTCTAATCAAGTAATAGTCATTAATTTATTTCTCAAACATTTATGTGCTAGCAACACGTGGGGCATCAAAAATAAATAATTCAAAAATAAATAAATAAATAAATAAATAATTCAACAGACCTCCAATCTAGTGTAGTTTACTACTCACCTACTTCTGGGTGAGCTTTAATATCTGTGCCTTATTATTCCAAGAACAAACTCAAGGGAGGCCAAGAAACACCTGCATCCATTGTACGTCTAACTTCACAGGATATTATTAACTGTTACTCTCCATAAGAATGGACTGGAATTAATGTTTTGCACATATAAGTCAATCTATGTAAATCAATTAGAATAGTCTCTGGCAATATAGTTAAGTACTTGACAACTATTAACTACTACATGTAGTAGTATTCATATTACTAGTATTAGTTAGATTTTAAGTCATAATGTTCAAGGTAATGTCAAAAATAATTCGCCCCCAGCTCTGAGCAGGAATAATACTTGAAACCTAGGAACGGGTGAAGGTAAAAAGCACAATGTAGTTAAGTTTGGTGCAGTTGTCCATAACTGTGAACTTACCAGCTAGCCTTTCACGATCCAGAGTTAATTAGGAATACAAAAGTTAAAGTGCAATGAATTTGTTGAGTAAATACCTGCTGATGTATCAATCATGTGTTTTCACTGTCACCGTAAAACAAGAAAAATGGTGATTACTGTTTGAGCAAAAATGCTCCAACGGGATACATTAATGACTAATATGTGGAGCCCTATACATTTATGAACAATTAGAATATAAAAATAAAGAAATGCATTCAGATTATTTAGCTCAAAAGCTTGGAGAATTTAAAAGGATATACAAATGGTTAAGATGGTAAATTGTATTTAAATATATTTTATGATTGGGGCGCCTGGGTGGCTCAGTCGTTAAGCGGCTGCCTTCGGCTTAGGTCGTGATCCCAGGGGTCCTGGGATCGAGCCCCACATCGGGCTCCCTGCTCGGCGGGAGGCCTGCTTCTCCCTCTCCCACTCCCCCTGCTTGTGTTCTCTCTCTCGCTGTGTCTCTCTCTGTCAAATAAATAAATAAAATCTTTAAAAATAAATAAATAAATAAATATATTTTATGATTTAAAAAGTTTTTTAAGCATACACAAAACAATGCAAATATTCTCAAAAGGTGCAACAATCATGATGCCTATAATTTTTTATAACTTCAGTGTAAATGAAGTTTAGTCAAAAGTGTCAGCAGTCGATCACAAGATGAACTAATTTTTAAGCAAAATAGAATTGGAAAATTGACTTGCTTATGAGCTTTAAAGGAGAGAAACTTACAGGTGCACATTCAAGATTAGGATGGCTTTAAAAGGAAGCCAAACCCTACATGTATAGTTCACTAGAAGCTCCTGTTTGAGGAAAAGATATGAAATATGAAGTCATAATATAAAAATGTCAGCTATTCAAAGCCACGCCTATTTAATAGTAAGATGAATGGTGTGGATTCTAAGCACCATAGGAGTTTGGCATGAAGCAAGAATCAGTGGTGAGGCCCTGGGAAGTCTTCCTTAAAGAGGCAGGCTATAAGTGTGTCCTTTAGGCAGGAAAAGCAATGATACTGAACTTCAGGGAAAGGAGACAAAAGACAGATTTTGAGGAACAATAAGCAAGGAGAGAATTAATGGATAAAATCTCATGTTGGTGTGGCTAATTTATCATCCACTTTCCCCTTGAAGTCGTTTCTAGGGGTTGTAACGAGGTCTATGTGGTCCTGCAGAGCCACCAGGGTCTTGGCAATTTCCACTCTGGCTCAGGCCCCACACCCAACCCAGAGAACAAAAGAAGTTGAGAGAGAAAAGCAAGAACATACAGTGAAATTCTTTATGTATGGTGTACTTGCCATATCTTACAAACCCAAATGTTGTTCATTGCTTCAATCAGTAATTTATTCATTTATATTATCTTAGAAATAATTTTTTTTAAAGATTTTATTTATTTATTTGAGAGAGAGAGAATGAGAGAGAGCACATGAGAGGGGGGAGGGTCAGAGGGAGAAACAGCCTCCCCGCCGAGCAGGGAGCCCAATGGGGGACTCGATCCAGGGACTCCAGGATCATGACCTGAGCCGAAGGCAGTCGCTTAACCAACTGAGCCACCCAGGCGCCCCCAAATCATATATATTTTAAAGATTTTATTTATTTATTTGAGAGAGAGAGAACGAGAGACAGAGAGCATGAGAGGGAGGAGGGTCAGAGGGAGAAGCAGACTCCCTGCCGAGCAGGGAGCCCGACGCGGGACTCGATCCCAGGACTCCAGGATCATGACCTGAGCCGAAGGCAGTCGCTTAACCAACTGAGCCACCCAGGCGCCCCAAAATAATTTGAAATTATATTACTAAAGTTAGCTCAGAGGCATGATACACCTAAACAGCAAAGCAAAGAAGTCAGTAAAGAAGAAAAGAGGTGCTTCTTCATGTTTGTATTGTTTGTGACTAAACTATGGCTCCAAGGTCAGTGTTTCTATCTGGTGATGGTTTCTCAGCTCTTCCAGGCAGCCAGTTCCAGAAGTCTCCTTGGCTACCCCTCAATCACAGCCCTGTCGGACTGCAGTTCATCGCTTTACATTTCTGTCCCCCCAGCTAGGCTGTGAACTCCTCAAGGGCAGGGACCCTGTTAAGGCTCAGGTTCTAGAGCCAAACTGCCCAAATTTGAATCCTGTCACAACTATTCCCTAGCTTTATGGCCTTAGGTAATTCATCTAACCTCTCTGAACTTTCTGATCTATCAACAGGGCCTATGAGTTAATACATAAAAAGCATTTTGAACAGTCAGTGTCTGTCCATAATGAGCATTCAAAATATGTTAGCTATTTGATTCCTCCAGAGCCTAGCACAGCATCTGGAATACAGTGTGTACCCAGGAAATACTTGGAGAATGATGTATGAATGAATGAATTTCTTGGACGGGGAAGGGAGGAATGACTTGTGTCCTTTGAATCTCTCTCAGAAACTAACCTAGCACAGTGATGGATTAATATATTTGTATTTAAAGAAAGGCTACAAGGCAAGGATTTTACCTGAAATGAAGAAACAAAGCCACTGGGGTGGCACTCCAGATCCCTATAAGAGATTTTTGACCAGAGATCTTATCTTTAGATCGTTCTATTCAGGCATCTCTTTAGTTACCTCCTTCATCTACCAACACATGAGAAACACATGAACTTTACCTCCTATAAAGGAGGGGTGAATACCGATGGGAATGTGAAAGAATCCATCTCCCACTCCTAAAATACTGATTGATGTTCTACAATATACACAATGGTGTCACCCCATCTTTCCTGAAGCTTTGGAATCATTCTTTAATAATAACTCACAGAAGCATTAGAATTTTAGAGCTAATCACTGGTTTGGGAAATACACCCAAGAATCAGCAATTGGCAGGTGTAAACCTGTCCAGAATTTTATGGGTGGAGTGTAGGTGGTGTGGATAATTCCACTCGGATCAACACCTCTGTTACCTAGAAACAACTCATTCCCTACAAGATTATACTGGTTTTAGTCAAATATATGAACTGTATCTTGCCTAAGCATTCTTGTATATTGAGGAAAACTTCCATAAACCTAAGGATGAAACTTGAATTCCAAAGAGTGAAAACTGAGAACACTAAAAGTAAAATATACACATATACATTTTAGGATTCTAGTTCTTGTGACTCCCTTGTGACCCATAAGGCCAGGGACAAGTCATTAAACTTTCCTGAAATGGAGCAATAATACCTGCCTTCCCCACACTGAGGGGCCATTGTAACCATTTATTCATTCAACAAGCTTTTAGCGGGCACCTGCTATGGACCAGGCTGATAGTAAAGCTCCTGGGTAAAACGATGCACCTGATGCAATCTCCCAAAGAAATATGTTAACATAGACTGCAAGATGTTACAGGATAGTATTATTATATTATCATAAGCATAGTTGCATTTACTATTTAAGGATAATAAAAATAAAAATCTCACAGCAGGCGTTCATGGATTGTCCCCTAGCCTACTCCACAGCAAAGGATTCCCTCTGTACTTTGATTCTGCCTCCCCCTAAAAGGCCTTCCCTGACCATCCTAACTAACATATCCCTCCCCTCACTGTGATTTTTTTTAAACCATGGCACTTGTTTGTTTCCTTCATAGTAAATATTTGTAATTCCATATGTTTACTTGTTTGTTATTTATTTCTGCCACTTAAACATACATTCCATGAGGTCAGGGATTTTGTTCTCCTTGTTGTCATAGTCTCAGCAGTACCTAGTACAGTGCCTGGAGCATACTGGGTGCTCAGTAAATATCTGTCCCATAAAAGAATGAATGGAAAAACAATCATGTCATAAAGAGCCAGCCCAACTGAAGAGAAACAAACGTGATGGCTCAGAAGTAATGAGACTGAAAATGAACCCGTGGAGATTTTATACTCAAATTCTTGATTAGTCTTAGCCTGCATTTGTTGTTTATTCAGAGGTATAAGAAAGCACATGACTGGCCATATATTTGTTATTTTTTTCAATTCTTATAAAAACAACCTTTTCAAGTATGTATTGTTAACCTCATTTTAGAGATAAGTAAACTGAGGCTCAAAGAGGACACCAGCTCAGGTGGTAAGTGACAGAGCCTGTTTTTTTGTTGTTGTTTTTATTACTTCATCCCTGCAGACTAATGATGGAGGAGAGAAAACAGCAGAGAGATTATGGCACAACGGTTTTGCAGAGTAAGGAGATGAGAGGTGACAAGACATAGTAAAAACTCATCTCCCCACAGATCTGAGCACTGAGGCAGTGTCCTCACTCCGTGTATGAAGAAACCCTGGCTTGCTCACTCAGGACAAGTGATCTGCCAAAGCACTTGCACCCCGGGTTTCTCAGAAGGTCAACAGTGATTTCTGAGAATACCCTGAACACCCTCTCTCTGGTATATATCATTTCCCTGTAAGGAAGCCATTTAAAAGGCACAAAGACCACACAGGAAAAGACAATGTCACTGCATTCACAGAAACAGGATTTGGCCTTCAATACAGCCTGAGCTGGGTGCTTTACAATCAGGTTTTCATGCGTGGGTATTAAACCCTTATTTGGAAACTAGAGAAATGGCCCAGAAGTCTGTAGGAAATCAATTTGTTGCAGAATTTCTCCTAGAGTCACAGCTCTCTCCTTCAGTAAACACAAACTTCAGACTATTTGCAAAACCTTCTCTGGTGGTGTGTGGGCGCCATCTGGTGCCCAGAGGCAGGGTGGTCCCAGCCTCAGACTTCTGGTTTCAGGCTTGACATCCTAACCACAAAAATGCCATCAAAATTGTTGAATCACTATATTGTACACCTGAAACTAATAACACTGTATGTTAACTATACTGGAATTAAAATAAAAACTTAATTAAAAAAATACAGAGCCACCTGCTCATACTCCATGAATTCCCTTGTCAATAATGCATAAGCCAATAATATCCATTATAACTGCTAAAAACCTCAGTTGTAATTTTGATGTCCATATTTTCCTTTATATGAATTTTATTTTATAGTTGTGGCCTTGTTCTTATCAAGGCATACGTCATATATTTATATTATGTCATCTCCAATTTCATTCATTTAACTAGTATTTGTTGAGTCCTGGTACTACAGAGAAAACAAAAATGAAGGAGGAGGGAAAAAAAACAAAAAACCCTGCCCCCAAGGAGTTCCCACTCTGGCAGTGAAAATAAAACATCTTGACAACTTAGAGAAGAAAGGTCAACATTGCAAGTATTATAAGAGGGACTGCAGGAAGCTAGAAGAGTATCTAGAAAGAGGCCCACTCTCTGACAGCTGAAAGGACCATGGAGGTTTTACTGAATGTGGGCACTAGATCGCTGGTGGCAATGACTGCCCTGATTGAAGGTAGGGAGGTAGCACTCCTCTCCTTGAGACTGTTGGGCTCAGTAGAAGAGGATTATGTGGGTAAGATGGGCCCGCTGCACTGAAACCTGGGGGTCAGGGGAAGTAGAAGGGACCCAATAATATAGAGAGAAGGGTAAGGAAGAAGAATGCAACTCAGGCACAATAAGAATTTCCCCCTTTTGGGCGCCTGGGTGGCTCAGTTGGTTAAGCGACTGCCTTCGGCTCAGGTCATGATCTGGGAGTCCCTGGATCGAGTCCCGCATCGGGCTCCCTGCTCGGCAGGGAGTCTGCTTCTCCCTCTGACCCTCCCCCTCTCATGTACTCGCTCTCTCTCATTCTCTCTCTCTCAAATAAATAAATAAAATCTTTAAAAAAAAAAAAAAAAGAATTTCCCCCTTTTATGACAGGATAACCCCCAGGTGCTAATGATGGCCCCCCTCCCTCCTAATCCAAGCCAAAAATGATGCAAATATCTATGGGCTCCAGCTTTAGGTTCCTCAGCCTGCAGATCCATCCCCACAAGTGGGCTGGGAGACAGTGAACTTGAGATTTGAATTTAAGAGTGCCTCCCTGAGGAAGAACAGAGGCCCCCTACCTCTGCATTGACTGTGAACTTAATCAGAGGTGCCTTCTTTCCATTGCTTTCTGGTTATGGACCACAGCTCAGTAGTGGTATTTATCAGGTACAAGTAAGCTGGGACACAGAAAGGCTTTTGGGGGACACATGGGCATGGATCCTAGTTCCCAAATGTCCTTGTCTTTTCCTAAAAGTAAAAACCTTAACAGGCCTCTGATGTGGGACAGGGCCTCCTGCCACCTCCTCTTTGACAATCCTCCTTTCCCTCCTCACAAAGGAAAGACAGCCTTCCCCAGTCCTACCCCAAAGCACTGTCCTGGGTTCGAAACACTTCCAGGTCACTAAAACCATAGTTTGAGAACGTATCTCCCCTGAAATAGAATCCTGTGAGGACAAAGCAAAGCAAGTAAGGTAGGAAATAGTGGAGGTAAAGCCTTATTCATCCAGTGTCACACTGAAGGCAGTCTTGAGTCTTTCTTTGTCTTCTCTCTCTTGCTCTTTTTCTCTCTACTTTAGGATGAGAATTCGGAAGTGGGATGGCTGTCATAGAAATGTATTTGAGGGACGCCTGGGTGGCTCAGATGGTTAAGCGTCTGCCTTCAGCTCAGGTCATGATCTCAGGGTCCTGGGATCGAGTCCTGGATCAGGCTCCCTGCTCCTTGGGAGCCTGCTTCTCCCTCTGCCTCTGTCTCTCTCTCTGTCTCTCATGAATAAATAAATAAAATCTTAAAAAAAAAAAAGGAATGTATTTGAATGGAACTGAAAAACTGTACGAAAGAAAGTCTTTGTCAGAAAGAAAGTCTGATTTGGCTATTTGGATTGGCGATAAGGAACGGTGTTTTCAATTAATTACATGGTGGGCATATTTTATGAATAGACAACTTAAATCTGCAGTTTCTAAAATATATTTGAAGCACAAATATGTTATACAATAATCTGATAACTGCAACATTTACAACTATTTAAGCTTATGATAAAAAGTTTTTAAATCAAAAATTTTAAAGTATCAACTATAAATGTGAGAGAGGAGATAAAGATTCCCAAACTGGAGATAACACAAGCAAAAACAAAAAACCAAAAAACAAACCAAGACAGAGAGAAGTACTGTGCTAATAAAGCAAAGTAAAAATTACCCAAGTACTGGTTGTCATTTTTCACAGTCCTTGAACCTGGACCAGCCACTGTGTGACTTTTGTGCATTACAGGGCCCTCAGTCCATAACGAAATGTGAACAACCCAGCTCTTTGTATGACAGAGGTCCTTCTCAGGGCTCTGGAGGAGTAGGGCAATTCAAAATCTCCTTCCTGTCACTTAATCCCAATTTGAGATTTGTTGTTCATTTATAAACACTTTCTATGGTGTATATTGTTTCTTTCTTTATCTTTCATTTGCTAGTTTCATGTCCTTTGCTTAGAGACCAGACAGCCATACCACACCCTTGCAGCTTTCCTCCCCACTTCTTTTCCTTTGATGCCCCGTTGCACCCATAGAACGGGCACCCGATGCACCCAAGTTGCACTCCATAGAACGCGAGAGCTGCTAATCCGTGTTCCTCCTAAAGAGCTTCATGGTGTAAATTTGGGGAATGCTGAATACCCTTCCCCCTTGAGATTCACAATCTATATTTGTATTGTTTCCCCGTCTAGACTGCTGGGACCATGTCTGTGGTATTCACCTCGTCCACTGGTAGCTGCTCAATGAATATGACTTGAATAGACCAGGACACGAGAGACCCTGAATGAAAGAGTTTATTAAGAACACCCATTCAGGGGGCACCTGGGTGGCTCAGGCATTAAGCATCTGCCTTCAGCTCAGGTCATGATCCCAGGGTCCTGGGATCGAGCCCCGCACTGGGCTCCCTGCTCAGCAGGAAGCCTGCTTCTCCCTCTCCCACTCCGCCTGCTTGTGTTCCCTCTCTTGCTATATCTCTGTCAAATAAATAAATAAAATTAAAAAAAAAAAAGAAAGAAAGAAAGAAAAGAAGAAGAACACCCATTCTGGGGTGCCTGGGTGACTCAGTCAGTTGAGCCCCTGACTCTTGGTTTCGGCTCAGGTCATGATCTTCAGGGTCCTGAGATGGAGACCTGCATCAGCCTTCCCACTTAGCAGGGAGATTGAGATTCTCTCTCTTTCTCTGCCTCTGCCCCTCCCCCCTGCTCATGTGCTCACTTGCTCTTACACACAGTCTCTCTAAAATAAATAAATAACTCTTAAAAAGAAAAAAGAACACCCATTCAATATTATTTAATCCACTGTTTCCCAGATTATTTAATCCCGGAAACGTGTGTGTGTCACTAAAATGGAATGCACAAACAATCCCAGAGACAGTTGTAAACTGTCTTGCTCCACTAGGGCTCTATGGCCTATTTAAGAACAATTCCTTCACCTGGCGATCCATGTTGCCTTGGGAACACCCTAGCTCATGGGTATACAAGGGAACATAGGAAAACTCAATACCATATTTTGCTGGCTCCTATACTTAACCTGCCATATAGAACTCTAAACCCCTCAAAGCCCCCTTGCATATTTCCTGAGAATCCGCAAGGACTGTCTCAAATGTACCAACAAGCAAGCCCAGTCAGGTGTCATGAGGAGCCCCAGCCACCATCTCCTCTCATGTCATAAGGCACCACCACACCCACTGGGAACTGCCTCCTCTGGAAAGCACTTGTCATTTCTTCCAGGGACCTCTGCATCCTCCAGCCACTGCTACTGTCATTGGCTGTCATGGTTATGCCTGGAACCAATGATTCTGCTGCTGGGTACTATCCCATTTGCCACACACTATAGCCTATGCTGCTAATAAACACTTGGTCTGCTGGTCTGATGTTCCGAGGCCTTGAAAAGCCAGAGATGCTCTACATCCTCTGGAATCCTCAGTGTGGTTGCACTCCAACATGAAGTGGGGAGATCCTCTCTCTCGTTGGTAGCTACGTTCTGTTAGCTACCGGCCAAAGGGGTGTCTCAGGCCCTATTAGAAATAGGCTGCAGATGTAGCCACCTTCAGAAGACTTTCCCAGAGACACATCTGAACCCCAACAATGAAGATGAACCAGCCACAAGCCAATGGACAGCGATGCACTTCCTTCTGTCCTCCCTGCTGAGCTCTTCTCTCCTTTTTCACCTCCCACTTGCACTGCAATCAGGCTTCCACTCGCACCCCTCCAGCGGAGCTGTGCCTGAGAGGGCACTGAATGCTGACATCAGTGCATTTTGTCACCCAAAGTTCCCTGGACTACTCCATGGCACTTGCCTCTCCTGATAATTCCTTCCTCTTTGAGCTGCCTCCATGTGGTAGCTTTCCACCTTCAGTTTAGCTTCATATGCATGTCCTCCCTACCTCCCCCCAAACACCCTTTTTGTAATGGCAAGAGTGATGTTCTTGTCTTTGAAACATTAAGGACCTAAGTAGCACAGTCATAAATTTAAATCTCTCCAAGTTCCAGATCTGTCTATTCAACTGCCAAACATAGAACTCCACTTAGAGTTCCGCAGGTACTTATAACTTAGCATGTCCAAATCTGAGCCCATACTCCCCCACCCACCCACCCCATACCTTGGTGGCTTTTCCTGTATTTCCTATTTCTGTTCATTTACTCAGAACTCCTTCAATATGCTTTTCTACACAACTATTTCAATCTTCCCAACAAATTCATGTGAACATTACTATTAACTTCCAGATTTTCAGGTAGATAAAACTGAAATTTAGAAAGGTGACATACATTTTTTTAAAGTCCCACCACTGATAAGACACAAAGCCAAGGTTTGGCCCTGGTTCTATCTAATTCCAAAACCCATACAATAGAATGGACTAAAAGAGCCCTGAAGCTGGGGAACCTCCTCTTAATCTTCACACACCACTTACCTAGTACAACGTCTGACACAGGGAAGGTCAGCAGTGAGTGTGTGATCCTTGAATTACTAAATATGTGTTTATCGTCACATATAAATAAGCAAGGCACTGTGCTAAGAATTAAGGGAGAAAGAATAAAAGACCAAACATGGACCCTGCTCTTAAAGAGGTACTGTCTTATTTAAAGAAAACAATACAAACAAGATTCAGGAAAGGGTGACCCTGTCACCACTATTCTCTAACATTATTCTGTGATGGCTAATAAGCTTCAAATACAAAATAGAGAGGAAAATATTGGAAAGCAGAAAAAATATTATTTGCAATATGATTTGTATAGCTGAAAAACCCAACTTTAAATTTTTTTTTTTAAATAATCAGAGTTCAGGAAGGTGGCCAGTTATAAAATTAATACATCAAGATCAACAGTTTTCCTAAATATCAAAAATAATCAAAGAAAAAATATAATGAAAAAATAACCCATATTTAATATAAAATTTAAAATATAAAAAACACCAACTTAAAGAGAAATGTGAGAAAGCTACATGAGGAAAACAATAAAATTCTTCTGAAATATATGATATGACTTAAATGATGCAAAATATTGTGTTTCTACATAAGGCAGTTCAGTATCTTCTGAATGTCAATACTTTTCAAGTTATATGTTTAATACCACTCCAATCAAAAGGCCAACATATTTTTTTTGGAATATGGAAAAATAATACCAAGTTTATCTGGAAGAATAAAAATACAACAATAGCTAAAAATTGTAGGAAAAAAGAGTAACCAAGTGAGACCTATCCTTCGAGATATTTAAACACACGGAGCAAGGCTATTACACAAAGGCCAGCCTAATCAATAGAATATAATGGAGAACCTGGAGGCAGACCCAAGACAATGTATTTGGAATAAAAGTGACATTTCAAATCAGTGAAGAAAAGATGAACTATTCAGTGACAATGTTAGACCACATGCTAACCTCTGGATAAATAAAATGAGATTCCCTACTTCATGCATCAGTTACCTTTTGCTATCTAACCAGGCAAGCTCCAAACCTTTGGGGCTTTAAAAACAACAACAGTGTATCTACCCCACTTTTCCGTGGGTCAGCAGCTCAGGCTGGACAGAGAAAAGCAGCTCTTCTGGTCTTGGCGGGGCTCAGGCATATGTCTGTTGCTGTCAGCTACCACTCTGCTGTTTCCTTAGCTGGGGACCAACTGGTCTGAGAGAACCTCACTCACATCTCTGAAGTCGGCTTGCTGTCAGCTTGAGTGATGGACAGCAAAGGCCCACATGCAGCTCCTCAACCCGCAGGCTTACTCACAGGGTGGCTGACAGAGCAAGCAGAAGCATGAAACGCCTCTTAAGGTCTAGTCTTGGAACTGGCACATGGTCACTCCCACTTGGTTCGATTGGTCACAGAGAGTCACAAGGCCAGCCCAGACTAAAGAGGTTGGGAAACGGATTCCCCCTCCTCCTGGGCAGAACTGCAATACCCGATTACGGAGAGGGGTGCCTGCTGAGAAGGGTGGAGAACTGCAGCCATTTTTGCAAGCGACCACACATCAAACCTGAATGAACTCCAGATTACAGAAACATTTCAATGTAATGATAAAAATCATAGAAAACTTAGAAGAAAATATGGATAAATATTCATATGAGAAGGGGTGAGAGACACTTTTCTAAGCAAGACACCAAATTCTATCTCATAAAAGGTTGACATAGTTGACTATCTAAACATTTAAAACTTTCATGACCCGCAAAACACCAAAAAATAAAAGATAAAAAGTTGGGGCTCCCGGGTGGCTCAGTCGGTTAGGCATCTGACTCTGGCTCAGGTCATAATCTCAGGGTCCTGGGATCCAGCTGGCAAAAGGCTCCTCGCTCAGTGGGAGTCTGCTTGTCCCTCTGTCCTTCCCCCAGCTCATGCTCTCTCTCTCACCCTCTTTCTCTCTCTCAGATAAATAAATAAAATCTTAAAAAATAAATAAATAAAAGGTAAATCAGGTGCAAGGTTTATCACTAAGAAATGGTTAATTCAAAAAGAGCTTTTATAATTTGACAACTTAAAAATATAGACAAAGGACAATTCACTGAAGTAAAAATCACAAATTATCCATAAAGATGCAAAAAGATGTTCATACTTAATAGTAATTAAAGATATGAACTAAAACAATAATATATAATTCTCTGCCTATGGGACTGGCAGAGAATTTTTTTCATGATAATGCCGTGTTTTCAAAGAGTCTGGAGTAAAGAACACACTGGTGGTGAGAACGCAGATCAGCAGAGTCCTTCTGGATGGTGGGTTTGGGTAAAATTTAAGCACGTGTACTTTGACCCCAGCTATTCTCTGCGCCCTTCCCCGGTGAGGCAATCTACTAACCCCGCCGCTATTACCTGTCCGGCGATCCTGTCTGGCTCTCGCTGCCCTTCAGACGTCCTTCTCCACCATTTCCAGCCCCGCCAGGGCCTGGAGCCCGGGCTGAAGTGGCTGGGCAAGACGCAGTGTCGCTGTCGTCCCAGCAAACCCAGGTCATCGAGCCCATGCCGGCATCACCCGGGAGGGACAGGTGCCGCTCCGGGCACACAGCTCCGCGCCGAAGCAGTTCTCTTGACCAGAAGCCCGCTGCGCCTTACGCACCCCACGCACCCCCCAGCTTGACAGTGTCCACCCGCTCAGGGCTCTCGGCTTCCCCAGCTCTTTGAGGAAGGCGGCCAGAGCTCTGACGACCCCTGCCGCGGGCTCACGTCCCAACGCCGCCTAGGGCCGCCAGGAAGCCAGGGCGAAGGGAGCCACGCGTTTTCCCGACACCCCGTTCAGGCGACAGTTCTCGCGAGAGTTCTGAGAGTTCTGAGCGCTTCCGCCAGCGTCTTCCCACGTAGAAATACTCCCGGGCGTAGCCGGATGCGAGATCGGGTGGGGGGAGCTATGTGTGGGGTTTTCCCACGTTAGCTAGAATGATTATTGAGAAAGTGGCATCTGGCAAAATCCTGGAGGTGTGAGGGAGTTAGAAATCTGGCTGGAGTGATCCACGCAGAGCCAAATGCCCTAAATCAGAAGCAAAGCCAAGGGAGCTTGCGGCTCAGCCCAGAGGCTGATGTGGCCGCAGTGGAGTGACCGGGAGAAAAAGTAGTAGAGAGAAGGCCAGAGGAGTAAGGGGGTGAGGCGTGGAGGGGTGACCATGGGAGAGGAGGCATGAAGGGGCGGGGGGGCGTGACTGGAAGGGTGTGGCCTGAAGGGCTGTGTCTGGGGTCTGGCAGTTGGAGGGGTGTGTTGGAAGAGGTAGATCCACTCTGCCTACTTTGTTAAGAATAGACTGAAATGGGCTGGAAAGGCAGAAAGAAGCCAAGTTAGCAAGCTCCTGAAGCAAGACAGGAGAGAAATGGTAGTTGCTCAGACCAAGGCGGTAACAGTGGAGGTAGTGAGAACTGGTCAGATCCAGGATTTGCTGGCAGAGTGGATGAGACAGAGAGGAGGCAAGGATGACTCTGAAGGTCTTGGCTTGAGTAATCCGAAGGTTGAGATTGCCATTAACCGTAAGGAAAAGTGCTCAGGTGGAATCGATTCGGGAGGGACCATCAGAAATTCGCTTTTGGTCATGTTGAGTCTTCGATGTTTATTACACAAGCAAGTGGAAATGTCAAGTAGACAGTTGCATATTAGAGTCCAGGGTGGGGCGGGAGGGTCTAACAGAGAGATGAGGTTGGGCAGGTGGAGGAGTGAGAGCAAGGATCTCCAACACCGTCACAAGTCAAGAAGCAGTCATCCACGAACCACCAGGCATGGGTGAGGCATGTTTATCATTTCATCATGGTCTTGTCTGTGAGGTGGGAAGGGAGCTATGAACTAAAGATAAGCCTAGGGGTCCAGGTGCCTGGGTGGCTCAGATGGTTAAGTGTCTGCCTTTAGCTCAGGTCATGATCCCAGGGTCCTGGGATCGAGTCCTGCATTGGGCTTCCTGCTAGGTGGGGAGCCTGCTTCTCCCTCTGCCTCTCTCTCTCTCTGACTCTCATGAATAAATAAATAAAACATTTATAAATAAATAAATAAATAAAAGCCTAGGGGTGCCTGGGTGGCTCAGTCAGTTGAGCATCTGCCTTCAGCTGGGGTCATAATCCCAGGATCCTGGGATCAAGCCCCAAGTGGGGCGGGCTCCCTGCTCAGCAGGGGGCCTGCTTCTCTCTCTCCCTCTGCTGCTCCCCCTGCTTGTGCTCTCTGTGTCAAATAAATAAATAAAATCTTAAAAAAAAAAAAAACTTTAAAGATAAGCCTAAAGCCAAGAAATAGTCTTCACCATAGTACCCTGTGCTTGGCCTCACACCGCCATGAGAAGTACTAGCTGAAAGTTGCCATTGGATTTCTTCGGGAAACAACCTGCTCAACACTCCAAAGCTGTGTTCCAAAAACGTAGAGAATCAAAAGAAGGTATTGAGCACATCGTTGGGAAGATCAAAATCTCTCAATGAAACCAAAGCTTTACAAAGTTAGGTTGCCCTTTAATGCCCTGCTCCAGAAGTGAGAGCTGGGCTTCTGATTCCCAGAAATCATTTGTTTCTAGAGCAGTTTTATGCCCACCGCTCTCATTCACTTTGGATCTAGAGAGTCAGCTTTTCAGGTCTCAATTTCCTTATCTGGAAAGGACAGGGATTGGACTAGGTCATTGAGTTTCAGACTCGTTTGTTTTGTTTGAAGCAGGGCAGTGTGAAGGCTGGTAGAGGCACTGAGCACCCCCAGTTTGGCTTGGCCCTCTCCAAGCCCTAACTTTATGGAGGTTGCTTATACTACTGTAGGAGCACAGCTTGGACTGCCTGGACTAGCTGATCTAAATGTCCCTTCCCAGCTCTGAGGGTGTCTTTTTCTCTTACAGCCTTCCTGCACAACAGGGTAAGGTGAGGTCAAGCATTGGTGAGGATCTGGAAGGCAAGGAGTACAGCAGCATATAAGGGGCCTTTGGTGAAGGAAGTGGAATCACCACAAGCAGGAATTCTGTAAAACACAGTAACAAGCCATATGGCATTCCAGGTGGTTATGGAGATGCCATAGCATGTGACAGAGTAATCTGGCTCGTGACATTTAATGAATGAGGTTTTTCTCTCTTTTAAACAAAGGCACTTTCGGGAAAGGCTTCAGATAGTAATTCAAGTTCATATGAATTTCCTATTGTGGATGTATCACTGATGGTTGGAGCCCCAGCCTTTCATCTAACCCATCATTCCGATTAAGCTGCCCTTACCAGCATCTGTCCCAAAATAATTAAAATTTCTCACCAATATTCTGCCTCTTAAGCCTTCAAAGAATGGGTTTTCTAATCCATTTGACCTTTATGTGTGGTATTTGGGGAATTTTTAGTGCCTGCATATAGAGAATTTTCAACATTTCATGCTGCAAGTCAAAATGGTTCTCATGCCCCAAGAAAAGGAGAATGGAAGAGACCTCTCTGAATGAACTATTGCCTCTGGAGGGGTTTTTCCAAACAGTCAGCTAGTGTCACTGAATGTGAAGAGGGGATCTGCCAAAAGGATTCACCACTCCTTGCACCATGTTACACCACCCGGCCTTGCCTTCCTGCAGTTACTACAGAGTTATAGAAGTGTCTGTATCTCCCTTGGCATTTAAAATCACAGCCACCATTAATTACTCTGCTTCCTCCTAAATTTCTCCCAGTGCGGCAAATACTGACTATAATATATAAGGAAGTACCAGAAGAGATGCAAAATTATCTTGTAAATACCTGGTTTTATAACCACTTTAGCTGTAACTTAAAAGTCCGAGTTGACTTCTTTCCAGGGAATATTCTCTGCCTTTGAGGCCAGAAGAATAAGTTGCAAGAGTGGTGAGACACCCCATTGATTTTCTTGATACGGCATTAGCGTTTGAAGTTGACAAACTCGGCTATTGGCTTTATCTCTGCAGAGTACAGGAAGATGAACGAATTTGACTAGTACTTAGTAGAAAGATGACCTACAAAATTACAGAGCTACTATTATAAATTTCATTCTGCAAAGGGACCTGGAAAAAAAATCTTTAAAAAATCAATTGCCCAACCTTGAATGAATCAAAGCCCTTGCGTTGTTTCATCTAAGTTGTGTGCTTATGCAGTTTAAATCTCTATCTCAAAAAAAAAAATGTTAAAGTTATTTATATATTTTATAAATATTATTTCATTTCTCATGGGCAAGCTCATCAGAAGTGGGAAAAAAATCATGAACAAATTACCAAACAAGCCATTCCTTTATGAAAGCTGATAATCTGTTCCTAGACCACAGCCTTCCACTGCTCCCTCCCTAAATAGAGAGGAAAGTGAGTCCTGTTTGGAAAAGCATTGCCATAAAATCTAACCCAGCTGGTGTAATGGGCATCTACCACACTCCCACTACCTGAAGAACTGGACTGGAATGGGTTGGAGAGAGGAGAAGAATGTTAAAGGAAAAGATGCTGCAGGGCAGAGTTCACTGATACTGACTTCCTCTCTTCTTAGCTCTGGGTTCTTCCTGTTACTGAAACCCAAGTTCGTCTGCTCTTGGATCCAAAGACAATATTCAGAGAGACAAGTGTTGGTTGGAAAGGAAAGGTTGCTTAATTCAGGAAGTCAGCAACCTGGGAAGATGGTAGACTAATGTCCAAAGATCATCTCCAAAGTCCCGGAGCAAGCAGGAGTTTTTTCAGGGGGAGGCCAAGGAGGTAGGGAGGGTCAAAGTACAGGGGAAGCATTCTCCACATGATCTCAAGCACACAAGCTGGTGTCAGGGTTGGCTATTTTCTAGCATGGTCAAATTTGATCTTCTGGGAACCCCTGGTTCCTTGTTTCCCCAGGGTCAGTGTTCTGCTGAAATCTCAAAGAGGTTACCATTAGTCAAACTATAAGCTAGTGGGCACAGATTAATGAGCACAGTTACATTCCAGATAACCATATAGAGCTGAAAGAGCAGGGACAGCCTCAGCCATCAAAGGCCACCGTGAGGATTGACTTACTATGTACATGTCATGACTGTCAACACTGAATCAAGGAGGTGACACATCAAAGCCAAGGGTTTATCTGAAGAGAAAGGAAAGAAAACATTAAGAAGCATAAAAATTAAGGAGAGGAGCCACAACATGAATGAGTTTCACAAAATATACAGTTGAGCAAAAGAAGTCAGGTACCAAAAAGCACATAGAGTATGATTCCATTTACATAAAGTCTAAAAACAGGCACAAATAATTTTACCATACTGGGGCCAATGACTAGACACCACTAGAGCACTTGATTGAGCTGCTGTTTGGATGGGCATGCTCGGTTCGCAGAAATCCATCAAGCTGTAAACTTAGGATGTGCACAGTTTTCTCCATGTATGCTATATTTAAAGAAGAAGTTCAAAGTTAAAAACCTAAAGGGTGGCACCTAAAAATATGGGCTGAAGTAGACCGTGGCTGATTAGAAAATTATTCCACCCAAAAGCAAATACTTTATGGGGAACATTCAAGATAACTCATTGGAAGAAAGCTCAAGACCTATGCTCCAGCCCTTCATCAAGCCAGGAAATTTATTTTATTTTATTTTATTTTTTAAAGATTTTATTTATTTATTCATGAGAGACAGAGAGAGAGGCAGAGGGAGAAGCAGGCTCCCAAGGAGCAGAGAGCCCGATGCGGGACTCAATCCCAGGACCCTGGGATCATGACCTGAGCCGAAGGCAGACGCTCAACCATCTGAGCCACCCATCAAGCCAGGAAATTTAAAACAAAAAACAAAAAACACTAAACTCATACTTTTCCCTTTTGTGTGTTCCCACTTCTTTCTGTCCTATAGCTGTCTGTACGTTAAGAATTTTTTCCCTCACCCAGGCCAAGTGGGGGCTCTGTACTATAAACCTGTAAACCCATCTCCAATGGCTTACTTTACAAGATAGGAGAAGGTATATTTGAAAGGACAACTCTTCCTGGCTAACAGGAATTTTTTCCCCTAACTTTTACCATCTATAACTACTTATGAACAGAGACAAACACCTCCAAGGACAATATTGTCTGAACAGCGCTAATACTCAGGAATACTAATAATTGTTGTATTTTTCACTTAATTTATTCTTTATGGTACTAACCCCTACAGTACACTGCATCCTTAATACCAAAACAAAAACAAATTTAAAACCCTGCCTCTTGGGGCACCTGGGTGGTTCAGTCAGTTGAGCATCTGCTGATGTGGGAAACAGAGGCAGAAGAAAAACTATTAAATTTCCTTACTACCTACAGCCCATTGACAAGTCCTTGAAACAGGCAGAGTGACATTACTCTAGGGACTCAACTGCCTCGATGTTGACATTTAGCTAAGGGCAAAAGGCAATCCTAGCCCCCCTACCCCACCCCAGGATCCTGTAAGTCTACTTTAACATATAAAAATTCCTTTAGAAATTTCCTTTATCTCTAAAGCCCCAAGATACATGTTGGCAATCACCCCCTAAGCATATGGCCCACTGATACACATTGGAAGGGTCTCATGACTAAGGTTTTATTACAATTAGATGGTAATAAATGACCTTTTCCCAACAATAGGTAGCCCCCTCAAGGTCCTAGAAACCTTGCTTCCAAATTCCTTAAGAACTTATGCTATCCATAACCCCCTCCCAACTTCAAAGTATATAATGGGCCACTCCTCAGGACCCCAGTGCAGCTCTTTCTACCCATGGGTCCTGTCCCCATGCTTTAATAAAATCACTTTTTTACACCAAAGACATCTCAAGTATTCTTTCTTGGTCATCAGCTTCAAACCCTAATGTTCTTTCCTACATCATCTGCCTCCAGCTCAGGTCATGATCTCGGGATCCTGGGATCCAGCCCCACTCAGGCTCCCTGCTCAGCGGGGAGTCTGTTTCTCCCTCTCCCTCTGCCCCTCCTCGCTGCTCTTGGTACACTCTCTTTCTCTTTCAAATAAGTAAGTAAAATCTTTTTAAAAATAAATAAATAAATAAAAAATAATAAATAAATAAATAAATAAATAAATAAATAAATAAATAAATAAATAAATAAATAAATAAATAAATAAATAAATAAATAAATAAATAAATAAATAAATAAATAAATAAATAAATAAATAAATAAATAAATAAATAAATAAATAAATAAATAAATAAATAAATAAATAAATAAATAAATAAATAAATAAATAAATAAATAAATAAATAAATAAATAAATAAATAAATAATAAAACCCTGCCTCTTGGCTGCTCAATTTCCTGAAAAGAGAGACAAAAACATAACAATGATGGTTACTAATTGCTTTCCAAATTTTTGGGGGTGATAATTTAAATTTTTTGAATCTTCTCATTGTCCTGACATCCAAAGTGGGCTTTTGGATGTGTACCAGTGCCTTGTCTGACATTGAGTGAGTCCAGGGCCCCCTCACTACTGCCCATGTGGTACAATATCCCAGTTAGCTGCACATCACAGCTTGCTTCCTCTCAGAGTGAGCTACTCCAACCTCTGAACCAAGGAAAAGCCTGAATGCATCAGGCTAAAATAATAGTGATAGATATATTGCCAACAGGATAAAACTGGGCATTACTGAGCCAAGATAAGAGATATGAAAGACACCTGTTGAGGCCATTTAGGGTTTCTTGTTAATATTTTTTTTTCTTTTCTTTTTTTTTTAAATTCTTTTGAGACACAGAGATACAGAGAGAGAGAGCATGAGCAGGGGGAGAGGCACAGGGAGAGGGAGAAGCAGGCTCCCTGCTGAGCCAGGAGCCCGATGCGGGGCTCCATCCCAGAACCCTGGGATCATGACCTGAGCCGAAGGCAGACGCTTAGCCATCTGAGCCACCCAGGCGCCCCTTCTTGTTAATATTTAAACACACACACACACACAGATCGAAACAGTCTTATCTGGATGCTTAAACTTCAGAGACTAGAATGAAGCCTCAAACCCTCCCCCACCCACAAAAAAAAAAGTAGGGGAAAAGAAATTTTATGAGAGTTGTGGAAAATTTGAGGACCAAAGGACCAAAGACCCTGGAATGGGAATCACCAAAGGGGTTGTATGTTGCCTTCTCTGGAAATAGGAGAGCTAAGATGGATTCAAATTCTCCACATCTTGGGTCTCTTGCCTATCTTACCACAATGCTAACTACATGGTAAAGGCACAATTTTTTAAAATGAGCAAGAATTTCATAAAAATGAGCATTGAGTAATATTTTATGATTCCACCTACATGAGGTACCTGAGAATAGACAAACTCATGGAGACTAATTACCAGGAGCTGGAGGAAGAGAGGAATGGGGAGTTAGTGTTTAAGGGGGACAGTTTCTGTTTGGGATGATGACAAAGTTCTGGAGATGGATGGTAGTAATGACTGCACAACCATGGGAATGTCCTTAATGCCACTGAATGGTACACTTAAACATGGCTCAATGGTAAATTTTACATTTTGTATATTCTAGCACAATTTTTTTAATTTTTAGTAAAATTATAAAATTAATAAAAATTTTAAAATAAAACACAAGCAGTGAGTATCTGGCTAGATAAGGATAGTGACCTGTGATCTCAGGAGGCTCTGACCACCTTTTTACAGAAGTAGCTGGAACCTGGGCATCCAGTGTGTGGAAGGCCCATAAAGGAGAATCAGGGGCTGCCTATATGTAGATGACAGAAGCCATCTCTCCCACTTGAAGATGGTGCATTTTTCTAGTATAGAGTTCTGCTTCATGTGGAGGAATCTTTCATACATTTGAAGATAGTAAGCAAAAAAACACTACGCAGGACGAGGAGTTGGGGGGCTCAAAATTTCTGGACTTTGTTGCAACCTGGGTAAAGTACCCTTCTCGGGACTTAGTTTCCATTTCTACAAACTAAAGCAATGAGACCAAATGACACATGGCCTCTACCAGCTCTATGATTTCATGGTTCTAAGTTATCCTTTAACGTCTTTTTCCCAAACAGTTCCAACTTAAGTGCAATGACGAAAACAGTTTCTCATCTCATTAGTCATCACTGTTCTGTTCTGAACTTTCAAGTGTCTTCTTCTTTTCAAAGGAAGAGTGATCCAAATGAACATACCAGTTTCATAAAGCTAACCTGAGTGCAGACTGTGGAGGACACACCACTGTCACTTCTAATTATAGCACAAAATCACTGTGGCTTTTTTTGGGGGGGGGGGAGCTTTCTTTCTTGTTTAGTTTTTTAATTGCAGTATAGTTAACAAACAGTTGTATATTAGTTTCAGGTGTACAATATAGTGATTCAGCAATTCCATAAAAACCCAAATGCTCGTCACGGTAGGTACACTCCTTAATCCCCATCACCTATTTACTTTTTTACACCATACACAAAAATAAATTCAAAATGGATTAAAGACCTAAATATGAGACCTGAAACCATAAAAATCTTAGAAGAGGGCACAGGCAGTATGTCTCCAACATCAGCTATAGCAACATATAGTATTTCTAGACAGGTCTCCTGAGGCAAGAGAAATAAAAGCAAAAATAAACTATCGGGACTACATCAAAATAAAAAGCTTCTGCACAGTGAAGGAAACAATCAACAAAACTAAAAGGCAACCTACTGAATGGGAGAGGATATTTGTAAATGGCATAATCGATAAAGGGTTAATATCCAAAATATATAAAGATCTTTTTCAGTTTTTTAAAGCAATAATATACTGCGGAATCATTTTCAAATGTTAAGAAAATACAGTCATTGGGAATCAAGTTATATAGTAACATTTTAACTATTTTCCTTTTCCTTAATCAGCTGGGTGATAAAAAGCAGCCTGATTGCTTTTCAATAGGGAAGAATGAGAGTATGAACAAAGACACTTTTTATAACCACCTTCCACTATTTAGAAGCAATAAGGAACATTCAGGGTTGTTTACCTAAACCTGTAGGTCCTCTATTCAAATTAATTCATTCTATTCAGTTATTCAAAGTGCTGTTAAAAAAGAAAGTTCTTTTTAAAGATTTCTTAATACAGTTAAGAACAACTGACACCACTTCAAATGAATCAAGTGTGTCTGTAATATAGACTGTGTATATAAAATGGTTAAGGTGGGTTCAGTTTAAAGAAGTTTTCAAATGTCTGGGTTTTGCTTGAATGATGCCAGATAATCAGTCTGATTGAGCAATTCACTCATTAATCTATTGATTTGGTAATTAATAAAGTTGGCCTAAAAAAAAGCTTAAAAGCACTTGAGTGTAAGTGGACTAAGTCACCTTAGAGAATAAAATGGTATGAAAACTAGAAATCAGCATCCCAAGGAGGGATAAAGGACTGAAATTAGACCAACAAAGTAGAAGTTAAGAATACATCCCCCTATAAAATAACATACCAACAATATTCCAATTGAATTGTCTTCATTAGATTGTTTTTATTTTTAAGATTTTTCTTTTTTAAATACATAGTGGATTGGATTACTAAGTCATATTTCACGGATGCATACAGGGAAACCAATAATGCGTCAAATACATAAAACCATAAGAACAGATTTCATTCAAAATTACAATGGCAAATTAATATACAAAAATGCATAAAATCTTTATTAAATAAAACCTGACACAATACTTCTTTTTTTTTTTTTTTAAGATTTTATTTATTTATTTGAGACAGAGAGCATGAGAGGGAGGAGGGTCAGAGGGAGAAGCAGACTCCCTGCCGAGCAGGGAGCCCGACGCGGGACTCCATCCCGGGACTCCAGGATCATGACCTGAGCCGAAGGCAGTCGCTTAACCAACTGAGCCACTCAGGCGCCCGACACAATACTTCTTAATATAAGAGAATGGATTATGAACTAGTTTATAGTATATAAAACAGTTCCTAAAGTAAAATAAAACTTATAGATAAAATCTGTCTACAAACACTGCCGTTTTCCTTTTATGACTACTTCCCCTCTATCTGGACATTCTCTTTCCATATACTTACTGCCTTGTGCTGTTCCCTGCATCTTCTCAACTATGTTCCTCCTCCTGGACAGTGACCCATTCCCTATAAAGTCTCTTCAAAACAACACCGCCATCATAAACCTCCCATTGCTACCAAGTTCTGATCTTGCCTGGCTCTCCCAGGAAAGGGCAATAAGGTAATACACAGTAGTTCCAAGCGATAACAGGCCTTATGTTATCTGATTAGGTACATTATGTAGATGGCTACTTCCTCGTGCTAGAAGTGAGCTATTCCTGATTCTCATTGAATTCTGTACTTGTAGTCAACAGAAAGATACAGAAATAAAAACAGAGACAGAGAGAGAAAGGAACATTATAGACCTTTTTAGCCTGGGAACAAACATCCTAAGACATCTAAAAATTCCACTGGGTATCAGGGGAATATCTGAGGCATGGTGGTGGTCAAAAGCCTTAAAACTTAGCTACAACGACTCAAAATTTTTATATAGGACCAACTGCCATTAGTCCCATAAAACCAGAACTAACGGCAGGACCCAAGTACAATGCAGGAGTACCAAATACCTGTTAAAATAAATTGTAAACAAAACCCAGCACAGATTAAATCTGAACAAATTCTTTTCTACTTAAGACGATGACCCCCAACTTGGAGACCACCAGCCCCTACCAGCTTCCAGTGATGACAAGCGGTTCCTGAATCCACATACATAGCCAGCACTGCCAATGGACTAAATAAACCACATGTTTCTCAAGTATAGGCATGACTACTCCTCAAATGTAAATAGTTCCTGATGTGATTAATGAAATCCAATACATTCAAAGAAAGTACTAAATTTATAATTAGTTCATCACTGAATATTTTCTCAGCTAATACACAGTAAGTAAACAACCAGTAAAATGAGTGAGTCCTTGAATATTTTGCCGTTGTAAAAAGTTACTTCATACCAACAAAAGGGTTAGGAATCACCTGCCTCGGGTTCTATACTGAACTCTCCAGACAAAGTTTGAGGGACCCAGATTCCAGTGCCTCAATACGTACATACATAGGCTGACTTCCCTTCACAGAGATGAATGACAAAAATACACGCATGGTAGTAAGATTTACTGATATGCATAAAAAGAATGACTTTTCATTTAGAGTAACAAAATTTGAAGTAACAAAAGGAAAATAAACAAATATATACACATACACTAAAATCAATATAAAAATACATTATTGGGTCTCCTCCATAGATCTACTAATCTACACAGAGGATACTGAAATGCATACGCTGCCTATCATCACTGTCAGCTATATATGCTCACAGGGCTGTTTTGCACCTTCTTTCCCACTTCTACTCTGTAAAGAGCTCCAGATTCATTAGCCAAGTGGCCCTTCTTTAAAAACAATAATAAATGAAGAAGGAAAAATAAATATGAACTCATCGGCAAATCTATGGCAGGTTGATTGCCTGGTCCTCCTTGAATTTGGGGATCTTCTTAAACTCACTTTGCTTCTTGAAGAAAAGTTGGGCCAGGATGTGGTCTGCTGTGGCCTGGAGATAATCGTCCATGTCAAGGGTTTGCAACCGGCAGTGGAAACCAAAACAAGATGTATCAGCACCAAAGTCCTCAGATTCCTACACAGATCTTACGGTCATCAAGGCACTTGCAAGCCAGCAAGGTACTTGGCTGTGTAACTTTATGGCCGCTACGAATTCCTGCGAACGGTCACCTCATATGCCTGTCTTCCCTTGCCACGGGGGGCTCACCTTTTCAATTCTGAGAATAAGGAAAGTCCGATTGATGGCTAGAGGTGCTGAGGCATCGGAAAGTTTCTTTGGAAGGGACGTCTATCCTACTGAAAGGGAGTTCTCTTTGATGAGTGAAGACCCCCTGTTTTCCTGTGCGCAGGGACTAGTAACAAAAGGGCTTCTCAGAGCTCCATGCCCAGTGGCACGTGACAGAGGCAAACCTCGCTGTCCTCCTACTCCACAGCCAGACACAGGCCTTCCTCCATGGGGTTGATAATCTCTGCCTGTCTGGCCAGGCTATCCAGTCGGCTGGGTCTGACCATCTGTCCTTGTTCCCTCTCTCTGTCACGCTCTTTCCTCTCTGACATTAACTCTCTTTCTCAGTCAGCCTGTCTCAATTTGCCCCTCTGGATCTGTCTCACTGTGTGTTTCTGTCTCTCAATGTGTCTATGCGTATGTGTTTCTCAGTTGGTTCGGAACTTGGGGAATTAGGAGAGAATGTGATATATTCGATCCCTTTATCACCAAATAAGATTATTTGATTCTCCTTCTCTTCACACATAGATTCTGCCAGTTCATTCATTTATTCACTCAGCTCACATTTACTGAGGGCCTCCTGTGGTCCAGATACCTTGCTTAGCAGAATATTCTGCACATCTGAGGTACTCAGCAATCTCTCTAAAACTGTTTTATACTCACCTGGTCTCCGGTGCTGAAGGCAAGAAGGCAAAGCAAATCCTCATCACATGAGCTCTTAATGTAATGTTGGGTTCCAGTGGGGAAAAATACCACATCTCCAATGTGAACATCAAACTCTATGATACCCTGAGTATTAATAATGCCCACCTAAAGAGGGAGGGGGAAAAACTATGTTGAAGTTAAGCAAATAAAATCAAATATTTATTAAGAAGATGTATTAATAGGGGCGCCTGGGCGGCTCAGTCATTAAGCATCTGCCTTCGGCTCAGGTCATGATCCCAGGTCCTGGGATCGAGCCCCGCATCGGGCTCCCTGCTCCGCGGGAAGCCTGCCTCTCCCTCTCACACTCCCCTTGCTTGTGTTCCCTCTCTCGCTGTGTCTCTCTCTGTCAAATAAATAAATAAAATCTTAAAAAAAAAAAAGATGTATTAACAGTGAAGAACAGATGAATAAAAACATATAATTATAAAAGGACTTCTTAGTAAGGGTAAATAGCAGAAAATAGAGGCCATCTTTTACATAAAATCTTCTGTTTCTGAGACATAGCCCCACAGAAGTCAAAAGACACTCTATTTCAGAAATGTTCCTCAAAATGCATTAGTGAGTTCAATACTGTGGAACATCATGCAAAAACAACATCAATCACTATGTTCTAATTAAGGATCATAAATTCCCTAATCAGGCAGAAGGCTTACATCCCACTGTTTTATTGCCCTCATGCCCTCCTTTTGACTTTCTCCAGGAAATTCAGCCTTCCAGGACAGCAGCATCCTAATAGTCCCCCTTAAAGGGATCAGAAACAAAATGTGCACACAAATGCACACCCATGAGCACACAAGCACACCAAAAATAAAATCTTATCCTTGAAATGTAATTTGGGAGTGACTGCAGTGCCCTTTTCCAGGGTATTCAAGCCTTCGCCTCTAAAAACATAAAACAAAACTTTTGCTATGCATGCCCTAACATGCGCAAGTCAGTCTGGTTTGGTTCTTTCTGTCAGGATGGAGACGGGGAAAAGCTAGTAGTTCATTTGACCTGGGTAGGCCATTGGAGATTTGCCCAGGGAGCCCCGTGAAAGTCCAGAAGAACTGTGGTCAAGTCACTACCATAACGTGCTATTCGGTGTGGCTTTTCTTGTCACCAAGACAAGTGTACATCAGGGCGCCTGGGTGGCTCAGTCGGTTGAGCGACTGCCTTCGGCTCAGGTCATGATCCTGGAGTCCCGGGATCGAGTCCCGCATCGGGCTCCCTGCTCGGCACGGAGTCTGCTTCGTCCTCTGACCCTATCCCCTCTCAGGTGTTCTCTCTCTCTCATTCCCTCTCTCTCAAATAAATAAAATCTTAAAAAAAAAAAAAAAAAGACAAGTGTACATCAGAAGGATCCTGCATAAACAGGGATACGTGGTCACCCTGCTGACACTCCACACCTCCCCAGCCACCCCCACTCACATTACACTGAGGGGCCAACAGTGATGTCACAGTCCCCAAAGGGCAACACCTTAAACCTTGCATTACCTAAAAATGTGAAACTCTGAAAATGTAAAATGTTTCAAACACTTCACCCTATGTGATAACTTCTTTATCATTTCTAACATGGTCTTAGCCATTTCTCATGCTAATAGCAAAGTTAGAAGCTACCTAGCATGGCCTGCATGGTATTTTCTGTGGAAACTGTATCCAGAAAGCCATTAACACCACGTCTTTCAATGTTACCAATAACTGAACCAAAACAAAGAAAAACCTCCTGTTTGCTTCTTTCTGCATTAAAAAGGAAAGTTCAAAAAGCTGTTTGTGGAGAAATTACCTTTGCACATCCACTTATTACATACCCCATTTCATTTGCATTGAAATGAAAATGTGGCTGTCGTAATCCATTGTTATAAATTCTGAGTGTACTCAAAGTGAGAGCATTCTGATGCTTGAAAAAGGAAAAAGAAATAAATCCAGTTATTTAGCAAACATCCTACTCAGCAACTTAACCATTCACATAATCCTAATTATAACTTATCTTTCTGCAGCCCTCACTGAGAACATACAATTTTTTTTATCCCTTATATTTATTGTATCTCTTGTTCCTTATAACAATCCTGTAAGGTTGGTAGTCTTATTCCCCCCCTTTTTTGCAGGTGATGAATTTGAAATGTAGATTGGCTGAGTAATTTACTTAGGGTCGGACAGTGGCGGACCTGGGATTTGAATCAGGGAATTTGATGTCACCGTTGCATTCTTAGTCGTTATGCAAGGCAGCCAGTTGAGCATTTAAAAACAAATGAAAGAGAAATCTCACAAGCATCCAGTCTTTCCATTAATGCAACCATCCATGCCAAGAAGTGAAGCTCCCAAATCCACGCTGTGGCCTCAATTAATAGTTTCCATTAATCAAATCGAGTAATGTTTGACTAGATTTTTCCCTTTCCTTTTTTCCAAAAGAAGGCTGAATCCAGTCTAAATCGTATGTTTCATCAATCTTAATAATCATCAAAAAATTTTTTTCTCGGGGCGCCTGGGTGGCTCAGTTGGTGAAGCATCTGTCTTCGGCTCAGGTCATGATCCTGGGCTCCTGGGATTGAGCCCCAAATCAGGCTCCCTTGCTCAGCGGGGAGCCTGTTTCTCCCTCTCCCATTTCCCCTGCTTGTGTTCCCTCTCTCACTGTCTCTCTCTGTCAAATAAATAAATAAAATCTTTAAAAAAATTTTTTCCTCAATTACCTGATTCAGGAATTCACTAAAAATTTTTTCGTGGTTGCTTAGTTCACTTCCATTTTTCCAGTATTGCGCCAGTTGTATTACTCCTCCTGGAAATTGATATTCTTTTGAACCTGAGTCAGAGGAAATTTAAAAAACAAAATAAAATACTTCATTCAAAATGGTACAGAAGGAGAGCCAAATGTAGTCCCACTAAGGTACATCAGCTCTTCTGTAGTCACAGGAAACATGTGGTAGGAATCACTGCCACCAGATCCTACATGCCCCTAAGATACTGACCTCATACGGTCACATACTGTCTTACCTTCCAAGTTCTGAAATTTCTAACATAGAGTGACCTCTTTAACACAGACTATTCAATGCAGGGGACCTTGCTAGAAAACTTGAGAGTCATTCTATCATTCTACATGTCAATCTTTAGTCCTGCCTCTTTAAGGTAGGTCAGTCCCATCAGTCCTACCTCTTTTAAATTCTCCTGCTTCATAACAATCTTCTCCCTCTCAAAACTACCATAGTGCAGGCCACCATCATCCCTCACTTGAGGGTCTTCAAGAGCCCCCTGACTCATCTCCTTGCCTCTCATCTCTCCTCTTCCAATCCACAATTCAGCTAGATCAGCCATCACTTCAAAAAACTAACACTAACTTAAAAAGATATCTGCACCCCCATATTCATTGCAGCATGATTTACAATAGCCAAGATATGGAAACAACATAAGCGTCCATCAATGGATAAATGGTTAAAGAAAATGTGGTGTATACATACAATGGAATATTATCTAGCCATAACAAAGGATGAGATCTTGCCTTTGGGACAACATGGATGAACCTTGAGGGCATTATGCTAAGGGAAATAAGTCAGACAGAGAAAGATAAATACCATATGATCTCATTTATATGTGGAATCTAAAAACAAAAAACAAGCTCATAAATACAGAGAACAGATTGGCAGAGAGTAAGGTGTCTGTCTGCAAAGTAGGTGGTGAAAGGAGTCAAAAGGTACAGACTTCTAGTTATAAAATAAATAAGTCATGGGGATGTAATGTATAGTATGGTAACTATAGTTAATAATATTGTACTGCATATTTGAAAGTTGCTAAGATCTTAAAAGTTCTCATTACAAGAAAAAAAAATTCTGTAACTATGTATGGTGATGGACATTAACTAGACTTATTGTAGTGATCTTTTCACAGTAATACTGGATCATTATGTTGAACACCTAAAGTTAATGTTTTATGTCAATTAACTTCAATAAAATAAATAAAATAATTTTTAAAAATAAATATAGGGACACCTGGGTGGCTCAGTCAGTTAAGCCCCTGCCTTCGGCTCGGGTCATGATCCCAGGGTCCCACATCGGGTTCCCTGCTGGGCGGGAAGCCTGCTTCTCCCTCTCCCCCTCCCCCTGCTTGTGCTGTCTCTCTCTCTGACAAATAAAATCTTTAAATAAATAAATTAATTAATTAATTAATTAATTAAATAAATAAATGCAAAACCTAATTTAAACTTTAAAACTTAATTTAAAATCTCCTATTTAAAATCCCTTAATTGCTCCCATCAAAATAAAGTATAAACTCATCAGCATGGCTTCTAAAACCTGCATATTTGGACCCTCCTCTCTCATCAGCCTCTTCGCCTGAGGCACCCCTGGCCCCAACACACGCCCCTCATACTTTGAAATCTTCTACAACATTCTCCTTTGCTTCCATTCCTTTTCTCTCATTTCCTATTCTTTAGAGAAATGTGTTTCTTCAAACTCATCTTGACTGTGACCCACTATAAAAAAAAACACGTTACATCTCAATCCAACACCTATATAATCCCATATATAAACACTTAACTATAAAAGTTTTGCAAAATAACATACTATACATTTAAGGTCATAAAAACATTTCCACACAAGACTGTCTGGAGACTGTACATAACTAGGATTTATAACCAGTTCTGCCAAGTTGGGAGGAAGATTGACCGCCTGATCCTCTTTTTGCTTCTGGAATGTTCTAATGAAATTAATTCCACCTTCAGGCTGAAACACATAAGAAATCATATAAGATATTTGTGAAACATTCTACAAATTTTAGTAATAGAAGGGTAGATAGCTAAGGATAGGGTAACATTGTGGTTTTCAGTGGTCCAGTCAAAGGAGCTGACCTCAACCATCCTGAGGCTTGTGATATTCATGAAAATCCTCCCAAGTTTTCAATGCATTTTGGCTTAAAATGTGTTGATATTTTATAATCATTATAACTCTTACAAAAATATACAGTGGTTCTCATATTTACCAAAATTCTCCTAATGACTCATTTTTTCCACTTCTCCCTATAACATTAGGCTTTACATTCGCAGGGCTTGGAAGTAAATCTCAAAACCTCCCTAGATAGATTTCTAAATTTGCCACAGAACTCCTTCCAGTTGCCACTCACAGGCCACCACCAATTCTTCTGATCACCCATTTGTATTGTCAGCATCTGCATCTGGCCCTCTCCCTCTACACCCAGCTCTAGGAGCAGTCCCTCCATGGTAATAGAACTACTTATAGAGACCAAAAGCAGCTTTCCTTCAGGAAAACAATAGGCTCCTCTGCATTAGACTAGGAGAACATAATTATGTCATCTGTAGCAAACTTCTCCCTGAATGAGCTTATGTCTTTTTTTTTTTTTTAAAGATTTTATTTATTTGACAGAGAGAGACAGCAAGAGAGGGAACACAAGCAGGGGGAGTGGAAGAGCGAGAAGCAGGCTTCCCGCAGAGCAGGGAGCTCAACGTGGGACTCAATCCCAGGACCCTGGGACCATGACTTGAGCCGAAGGCAGACGCTTAATGACTGAACCACCCAGGCACCCCGAGCTTACATCTTTTCAGAGATGTAAATTATAGTAATTTTTATTACCTCTATCAAAACTTTTCTACCAATTCATTATAGTTTCCTGTAGAAGTCCTTCATAAAGGAAAGTAAAAGCTAAGTCAATTTCAACAAGTTGTATATCTTTAGTAGGAATACAAGTTATGTTCTTGAACTCATTACCCAACTCTTACCCTACTGACTGCTACCCTAGAAACACAAATACTCACGCTTTCTTTGTGCCTATGTAATGCAAACCCTCAAGGAGGGACTTGTGTTCAGTAGTGATACAGACCTTAAGTGACCTGGAAGCAATGTCTTCAGGTACAGAAAAAAATACATCATCAACATCCAGGGTCTGAAGTTCATCATGTGTGGAAAAGAAGAGCAAAAAAAGCAGTCTTCATTCCCCACATTCTTTATCCAGTGAAGAGTATTTTTAGGGAAGAAGATCACTTGGCCAGCTGTAACATTGTATGTGGTAACTACACCACCATCATCAACCACCCCAATCCATGCCGAGCCCTGAAACATCAACAGAAAACACATACAACATCACTTTAGAGCAATGTTTCTCAAACTTTTCTCATTACATCTCTTATAAGGTACCATTTTAGTCTTTTTTTACTAATCACCATCCTATGAAATGTTAACACTACAGATGTACTGTAAATCTGGGTATACCGTGCATACATAGTGCTTATGTACCACATGCATATCTGTGCTTTGTACATAAAAAAAGTAAGGCGTTGTTACCTTCTAAGGACCAGTTTTTACCCGCCCCCCCAGGGGGCAATATCGCCCCCATTGAGAATTTAGAGTTCTAAGTTCATCCTTTAGAGTTTGAAAAGACTGGGACGCCTGGGTGGCTCAGTCGGTTAAGCGTCTGCCTTCGGCTCAGGTCATGATCTGGGGGTCCTGGGACTGAGTCCCATGTCGGGCTCCCTGCTCAGCGGGGAGCCTGCTTCTCCTTCTGCCTGGTGCTCCCCCTGCTTGTATTCTCAAGCTCTCTTGCGCTCTCTCTCTCTTTCTCTCTCTGGCAAATAAATAAATCAAATCTTAAAAAACAAACAAAAAAAAAAAACAAAAAATAGAGTTTGAAAAGACTACAAGCACATGAGTGTGTGTTCACAGGTGGTCACACTGACATACATGTTTGTGTATGTCCATGTTTCCATGTGTATGTATATGGATGCAAATTATTTTTAGATAAAAAGTCTGCATCCAGTTTTAATAACAACACTAAAAGTAATAACACGGTGCTTTTACTGTGTGTCCAGATATTCTTCTAAGCACTTTACCTGACTTAACTCAATCATCCCTTGTATCAACCCTATGAAGCAAGTACTATTATTACCCTCATTTTATAGATGAGAAACTGAATCTGGAGAGAATATTCAATTTTCCCAAGGTTACTCTGCTAGTCAATGGCAAAGCTGGGATTTGGACCTAAGCTCCAGATCCAAAGTCCACACTTTTTTTAGTTGTGTAAGAACATTTAACATGAGACCGACCCTCTTCAATATTTAAGTGTTCAATACAGTATTGTTAATGATAGATACAATGAAGAACCCTAAAACTTAATTCTCTCGTCAAAATATCTAGAAGTAGAGACTAGAATGGTGGTTGCCAGAGGCTGGGGGGAAGTCTACACTTTTAATCCATACTACACCGTACTTTGATTCCACTTATACAGAATTCTTTTTCTCATTCTCTAATCATTTCTGTAGTATTATTCTGTAAAGTAAATACAAAGGTAATATTTCTTCCAGAGTCGGTCATTAGGGAAGCATGCACAAGAAGTCTTTGTTGTGTCTACACAGACGTGTACAACTCAGTTCCAGATGGGTATTAAAGATACAGGGGGAGGTGAACCTGAAGAGCTCTCTCCAAGTACACAGGCAGAGAACAGCAAAAGTGTGTATCTATTCATATGAAGTTACCAACTACTCCAAACGGACAGCAGAGCCAGCACAGTGGGACATGAACTGCAGGGCCATGCACACTGGCCACCCCAGCTGCCCCGCTCCTCTCGGGGCCACTCCTTCCAAGGCTTTCATGAAGATACTCAGAAACAAAAGCAACATCCATGGGTGAGTATGCAGTAGAGAGACTTCTGTCACATCCTATTGACTGGTTCCTTACCATGTGTGTGAGTGATCCTACAATTTTCCTGGGACCTAAACAACATTCTAGCCACATTTATTTCCTTTATAGAATTTTTTTATATTTTTGTAAGTAAGATATAATTGACTCACAACATTCTATCAGTTTCAGGCATACAACATAAAGATTTGATACTTGTATATATTGTGAAACGATCATCACCAGTCTAGTTTTAACATCCATCACCCTCGCTAGAATTTTTTCTTATGATGGGAACTTTCAAGATCTACTCTCTTAGCAACTTTCAAATTCACGATACAGAATTATTAACTATAGTCACCATGCTGTATATTACATCCCATGATTGATTTATTTTATAACGAAGTTAGTACCTTTTGACCACCTTCTAGCTCACATTTAGAAGATCAGATTATAAACTCTCTCTGGACTTCCAGAACTGCTCCCCAGACTGAGCTGGATTCCAGGCCCATTATCTACTAGAACATGCTCCAGACTAAGTTCCCTACTTGGGGTTTGCTATTAAGGGTCCCCTTCCCCTTACCTGCCTTTCCTTCTTCCTACTACTCAGCCAGAGCCCTGGAATCCAACCTTCTGGAGACTGTCCTCTTTTGTTCTTTTTTTAAGATTTTTTTTTTTTTTAAGATTTTATTTTTATTTATTTGAGAGAGAGAGAATGAGAGACAGAGAGCATGAGAGGGAGGAGGGTCAGAGGGAGAAGCAGACTCCCTGCCGAGCAGGGAGCCCGATGCGGGACTCGATCCTGGGACTCCAGGATCATGACCTGAGCCGAAGGCAGTCGCTTAACCAACTGAGCCACCCAGGCGCCCCCTTTTTTTAAGATTTATTTATTTATTTGAGAGAGAGAGAGAGAAGGAGTGGGGGGGGGGGGCAAAGGAGAGGGAGAGAGAATCCACACTGAGCACGGAGCCTGACACAGGGCTCCATCTCACCACCCTGAGATCACATCCTGAGCCAAACCCAAGAGTCGGACACTTAACCGACTGCACAACCCAGGTGCCCCAAGACAGTCCTCTTTTACATATTCTGTATATGTGGAAAAAGACAAAATGTCAGAAAACATGGACTTTGTCCCAGGCCAGCAAACAACTACAGTTTATCTTTAGAAAAGTCAATCTTTCTGAGCCTCTGTTCTCTCATAAGAAATAAGAAGTATTTGGTCTCAGATGAAACTCTAATCTCTCTTCCCATTGTAAATTCTAAAACTGAATGAATTGCATTAAAAAGGAGTTTTATTAACACCAACAGAAATATGTCACATAACACTGGCTGATCTATTAATAGGATCACCAGGGTAAGACCAAACTGAAAGTGCCATGAGCGTTTAGTCACTACCCCTCTCCCAGTATCTGGAATACAGAATGTAACAATGAATACTTTTGAGAACTAATGAATTATTTGAAATTCAAGTGAGAATGCTCATTTCACCTCCAGCTCTCTTTCACTTGACTCCAGACAATTCTAAAAAGTCTGAACCACAAAAGGGCATCCAATTGGCCTGATCTGAGGGACTCCAGGCTGAACATCAGCAAACTGATTTTTTCCTTAGAAGAAAGCTGCCGGGGCGCCTGGGTGACTCAGTCGTTAAGCGTCTGCCTTCGGCTCAGGTCATGATCCCGGGGTTCTGGGATCAAGCCCCTCATCGGGCTCCTTGCTCAGCAGGAAGCCTGCTTCTCCCTCTCCCACTCCCCCTGCTTGTGTTCCCTCTCTCGCTGTGTCTCTATCAAATAAATAAAATCTTTAAAAAAAAAAAAAAGAAGAAGAAGAAGAAAGCTGCCATCTCTTTGATCACTGGATCAGAGATACGAGTTTTAGCTTTGGCTCAAAGGATGGAACAGTGATCTTATTTTAACAATAGCAAATAAAAATGACTTCATACTGAAGAAAGAAGTTCAAAGTGATGCCAAGAATAATTACAACGAACAGGTTAACGCTTCAAAGCACTGCTAACTAATCTAACTGAATACACCACCAAAGCTTGGGTGTTGTCTGCCACTTAGTTAAGTAGGTTTTGCAACAACTAAAATAATAGCTTGAGGATACAAAGCATAAACACTGAGGCGCCAAACACAGGCAAACCTGTTATACAAGGTAGCCATGTTCATTAGCATTGAAGTGCCAGTGAGGGGCCTGGAGGCCATTGCTTTTTACTCTCAGAGTCCCCAGGGTCATCTGTGATCTCTGACTGTTCAAGCTGCTGCCGAAGGCCTCTTCTTCAACACTGAGGTAGTCTTTGACATTGTTCCTGTACGGGGCCCACTGGATTGCACCACCAGGGAATTCAAACACCTGAAACGTCATAGACAAGCAACCGTCAACATGGAGGCCATCTGAGGAACAGGAGGCCACTGGGGCCTGCAGAGTAAGAGGGAGGCAAAACAGAAAAGGCAGTGGTGAAGAGGTGAAGACTGAAGTCCCAGAAGGGAAGAGGAAGACTAGGTCACCAGACTCCAGGAATGACAGCAGTAATACCTACAGAACTGTCAGTCTATCCATGTTAGACATGAAAAGATCACCTATCTTTTTTTTTTTTTTTTTAAAGATTCCACTTATTTATTTGACAGAGAGAGACAGCGAGAGAGGGAACACAAGCAGGGGGAGTGAGAGAGGGAGAAACAGGCTTCCCACGGAGCAGGGAGCCCAATGCGGGGCTCGATCCAGGACCCTGGGATCATGACCCGAGCCGAAGGCAGACGCGTAACGACTGAGCCACCCAAGCGCCCCAAGATCACCTATCTTGACAAGAGAATAGAGAGCTTTGCGTTTGTCTATCTCCAGGCCTCCCCTCTGGGCTGACCCAGAGCTATCTATGAAAGAAAATCTCTGCCTGGGGCCAATATCAACCCAACCCTTCCTCTCCTCTCTCACCTCCCTTCATCTAGATGGCCCACAGTCGGTTCCTTCCAATGAGGAGAGGACAAAGCTTAGTAAACAGGCAATGGGAACTTTGTTCTGAAATCACCGTTAGAAAAGATGATTCTTTCTGCTAAATGTGTGATTCATACCTTGGATTTAGGCAAATGATTAAGAAACTGGAATTTTGGATCAACAGCCTTTTGCACGATGGGAACCATTGTTTGCAGAGGCCGGGCTTCGAGTCCTAGATGGACTTGTGAATGTTGCTGAGAGCTGTGAACATAAACCAAGGAAAGTATCAGTACTCCTCCTGCTGTGGTAAGGGTACAAGCCAAGAGACACATCAGGAAAACGCTCCACAGTGACCACTGCCTCTTCTCCTAAGGGAAATTATGAAGCCATTATTCTCTACTCTTGATGCATTAACAATAATTGCTTCCTTTCTCAATTTGGCTTATATTTTCTTTTACTCAAAAAATGCCTTTGTAGGGTAAATATACTCAGTAAAATAATACATGTGTAAATATAAGTGTAAATAAATACAAACATACACATACACGTATTCCATATACCTGGCTGACACTCAAATAAATAAGGAAAACAATAAACATATGAAAAGCTGAGGCACAGAATAAATTACTAGAAAATTAAGTAGCCAGTTAAGTTTGTATATAAAATGCATTCGATTGCAGCCAATTAGCCCCTATTTGCCAGTCTCTTCACCTGAAAATGAAAAAGGTTATAAAGACTAGATTCTAAGAAATTTTTAGTTCTAGAATGTCCATATGTAGTAATCACATGTACCGGTAATAAGCATGGGAAACGTAACATACCAGTAAATAACTGGCCTGACAGATCTCAGCCTCCCTCTCCCTCCCTCCTTCACTTAAATAGCTTCGTTAAACCCCCTCTTTCTGTGTATTACCTGTCTGAGTTACTAACCCTACTAAGCACATCTATTCCAACTCCAAGCACAATATTTCCATATATTTCTGTGTTACTATTTCCTGGTTTCACATTACAAATACATTGCTACAAACAACAGTATTATTTCTGTGAGTTACAATCCACATTACTGAAAGCTACCAAACATGCCCTGTTCCTCTGACCACTAAAATGGAATTCGTAAGTACTAATGTCATGGTTTCCTGTCCACTGCCCTCTGAATTCCTCTCTGAGCAGGCATATCTTTGATTACTAATAACTCTAACATAGACTTTAGTATGTCAGCATTCTTAAATGATACATTTTGTATAGAATAATCATTGATCAACATTCTCAGTTTAACATTGTATGAGGATATTATACTGAGCAATAAACAATTCATTAATACCGTGAACAACAATTCATGGAAAGTTGGTCCATTACAGAGCTAACAGAGATGTGAGCTAAGAGTTTATGAGACAGAAAGCAAATCAAGAAATGGTCAGAGCAAGAGATGCTACCTTTCAAAAGAGGGTCATTTGAGGAAAGCTGGTCTAAAAAGGGATTCTTTCCTGAGCTCTGCATAAAGGTTTGGGGGGAGCTAATCTCAAGGTGTAAATCTCCACCTTACCATTCTGGAGATGGTGGTCATCTTCCCCATAGAAAGAGCATTCTGTGCTGCATCTTCATGCATTTCAAATGCTGAGTTGTCCATCCACAAAAAGCAGCAGCCAATTCACTGAAAAAGAAAAAGGGGGGAAATGTAGTTGTAGCCAATGGGAAAATCCCTGAGAGGTGAAAAATGATAACCCTGAAGTAAGGGAGTACTTATATTGAGCTGAAAGTTAAGGAAACAAAATAAGGAAGCTATAATCTTGGTTTAAGAAAAACCCCTAGAAAGAATTGTCAAATTAGAGACCAATAAAACACTTCCGTTGGTCCTCAACTCTTTGCCGACTGATGACGCATACACAGATAATGGTAACTGACGTTTATTTCCTCCTTTCACTGTGTACCAGGCACTGTACTAATCACATACATTATGTGATTGAATTCTTACAGCGGTTCAATCAGGTACTCTGAGTCTTCCCATTTTGTGGATGAGGAAACTGAGGCATGGAGGTGCAGTGACTGCCCAGATGATATTAGCATCAGAGCAAAGCACCAGCTATCAGAAGATTTTTCATGACACTGGTTCTCTACAGAGTTTCAGTGTGGGTGCTTAGTCTAGTACAATCTATTTTCACCCAAACCAGCCCTGCCTCTAAGCAATGGACTGATTTTCCCATGTGCTTTCTTGAATAATCTTGTTACCTGAACGTTAAATCTTCATTCAAAATTCACTTGCATCCTATTTCCTGGTGACAAGTGGTGGCCTGCGTCACCTAAAAACCACGCCTATAATCCACAGCATCATCCATCCTTCTTTCCTATCTTCCTGTCTTCCTCCAGTAAGCATGGCTGAATGCCTACTGTATTCCAGACTGTCTACCACACCTGGGCCACAGCACAAGGCCGTTGAATGGCCTCTAGCAGGAGAAATGGAGAGGAAACCATTACCGAAGACTGTGCTGTGTTATGACAGAAGTGTGCACGAGGCCCTGGGAGGAGAGAGAAAACAGTGATTGTGTCTGAGATGGGACGTCTCCGAAGTCATAATGAGTCCCAACACGGCTTCATGAGGTGGGCCCAGTTAGTCAGTTCCACTCAAGTCCATATTTCTGGCTTGTCTAGAAGCAGCTCTGGAACATATGATAAAGATGTAGACCCTGTCTGGGTTAGGCAGCTCAGGTTCCGACAAGGCTGCAGGTGGTCACCAGGCTGCAGCGAAGGAGAGCTGACCCTGGGGCCTTCCTATCACATCTCATCAAATCTAAGACGCAGCAGTGTGTCATGTTAGTTTAGCCCTTCCCCGGCAAGACCTGGAATTGAAATGAATGGCACTGATTTTGAGGTCATAAAATATTTAAAATAATTGTCTGTGGGGCCAGTAAGGTGACATCATCTTGTTATCAGGATGCCATAAAATACAATGCTTGTCCTGTTTGATGTTCCCTGTGCATTTGTTAACTGGAATGTATTCCACACCTTAGCATCTCTGAAAATGGGATATGTTTTACAGTGAATGGTCTCTAAGACTAAATGAAAGTATGCCACTTTTCCTTGGTCTTGTCAGCAAATGGTACTGTATGAATCTTCAAAGCAAGTTTTACACCACTTTGTATTTTGCCATTTTTCTTTCTCAGAAGTATGAAAACACTGTCCTTTGTCACCAACATTATCTGGGAGCTACATTTAGCATTTATTTAAATGGCAAGAGAAGCAAATCATCAACCAGCTATATGAAAACTCACTTCAGCACTAAATCAAAGAATGCTGCAGCTGGATGAGGGCCTTTTCATTTTTGCAGGTAAGGAAACAGAGGGCAGGGGCCTGGGTGGCGCAGTTGGTTAAGCGTCAGACTCTTGGTTTCAGCCCAGGTCATGATCTCAGGGTCATGATCTCAGGGTCCTGGGATAGAGTCCGCATCAGGCTCCATGTGGAGTCTGCTTGAGATTCTCTCTCCCTCTCCCTCTTCCCTTCCTGCTCATGCTCTCTCACTCTCTAAAATAAAAAAATAAATCTTTTTTTAAAAAGAAGAAAATAGGGGCCAGAGAGGCTAAGCATTTTTCCCTAAGTAACACAGTAAGTCACTGGCAGAGCCAAAACAAATGTCCAGCTCTCTCACTTTCAGCCAGAAATTTTCCTATTTCTATTTGCTGTAGGGGAACTTTATTCCTTTATATACATGTAAATAGTTCAAGGTGAAATGAAGCAAAACAGCTGAAAGCAGGAGTATTATCAAAATCATTTTAAGACACATGAATGTGGGGCACCTGGGTGGTTCAGTCGTTAAGCATCTGCCTGGGATCAAGCCCCGCATCGGGCTCCCTGCTCCGTGGGAGGCCTGCTTCTACCTCTCCCACTCCCCCTGCTTGTGTTCCCTCTCTAGCTGTGTCTCTCTGTCAAATGAATAAATAAAAATCTTAAAAATAATAATAGTAATAAAGTTCTTTTCTATTGCACCAGGATACATCTGGGCAGTCTATTTTTTAACACAAACTAAGACAAACATATTTGTACACTCTCAAGCCCTTATTTTCACTAAGGTTTGCTGCCAGGTTTATTTTTGCTTAATGTTTATCTCCATCACAAGGGCTAGGAGCATACTACAATAAATTTGGCAAGTGCTAAGTGCTGCTGACTGTAAATCTATCAAAGAGGGGCACCTGGGTGGCTCAGTCAGTTGGGTGTCCAACACTTGATTTCAGCTCAAGTCATGGTCTGTGGGTGGTGAGATCTTGCCCTGTGTCAGGTTCTGCACTGGGCTACAGCCTGATTGGGATCCTCTCTCTCCCTTTCCCACTTCCCTATCTAAAAAGCAATATCTGTAAAGGGATAAACTGAATATACATTAAGATACAACTCTTCATTAAATGACTTGAGTTTATTTTCCTGGAACACATCCAATCAGAAAAGAATATTGTTTTCCTTCAATAAACTGGGCCAATTAGATCTTGTATGCCATGCTAGGAGGGAAGAAAAGGCAGTGCTGCTATGTTCCAATAAGAACATTTCCCCCAACTTCCCCCATCTCTAAGTTATTTGCCTTCTATAATCATTCAGGTGGAAAAGACTGATAAGACAGTGTTGGGCAATTCTTTCTGATTATTTCCTTTGAAATCTCTACCAGTAACAAGATTGATCAATGCTTTCATTATGCAAATGTTTCTTATCTGTTGTTCAACTTTCAGATGACCACTGGATATCAGAGATATATGAGGATGTATTCTATCCCAGACACTTTAGAGATTACCAAAATCATAGATGACATAGACCCCTGCCTCAAAGACTCTAAAATGTAATGATTCATTCCATCCAACAAATGCACAAGGAAAATCAAACAGGGAAAATGTAATGTTTTATGGCACCCTGTAAGATGAGGAAATCACCTTACTGGCCCCACAGATAAAACTTAAACAATTATTTTAAATATTTTATATCCTCAAAATCAATGCCATACATTTAAAGTTCAGATCTTAGTGGGAAAAGGCTCAATACATACTCCCCCTGCTCCCACACCTCACCATTATCCATTCCAGAATGTTCTCAGGAGGAACTCTAACATCAAGGTGTTATGTGAGTATGAGCTTCTACAATAAGTGTCAGAGAACACTGGAAATGAGCTCTGAACTTACGAAGGTAAGAAAATGAGAATATTCTATTCATTCAACTCTACATGACAATCTGATCTTAAACTAACCTTGCTAAATCAGTTTCCTCATGTGTATAAAATTAAGGCTAGATTAAATGGCCTTATGACATTCTAGCTCTACCTACTTGAATTGAGGATGTAATTATCTTTGAGAAACAGCATTAAACTGCTAGCTTCCCAACACTCCCATTTTTTCAAGATTCCATTGACATAATGATTCAAGATATTCAACATTCCAATTTTTCTGCAAAATAAATTGCTTCATATGTAATTTATAGTGCCAATCTAACAGAATATTAACAGAGAAAGATAACTCCAGGAAGGCCACTGAGTGATTATATGAACAACAAAATCAACTGAGTCCAACTCCAGAAAACTTATTATAGCTGAAGGGGAGCAAATTTTGCCACCCCAAGATATGCTTCTTTGGCATATTGGTTATTTTAAGCTGGTTATTTTTAAGAAATAGCAGAAATAAGAGAAAGTCTGAAAACCAAGTAGACGTTACCCTTCTGTAAAAGGTATTTACATTCCTAAGGGAAATCTCATTTGTAAGGGTATTTCTCCCTTGCTATGACAGGAAGGGGGGGAAATGACTCAATCTTTAGAAACTCTTATCTAGGAGAAGGCATGGAATTAAATCTGCTTAACAATCTTACCCTTATTTACTGCGTTTTTCCTAGTAACCTCCCATAACCAACCCCCCCCAACCCCAACATCTTCTTTTGTCTTTAGCTGAGGATAGTATTTAAGGTGATGGTTTCAGTCATTATGGGAATTACTCAGTTTTTCTGGGTCTCTTCCATGTGTGCTGGAGGTATATGTGTTATTAAAAACTTTGGTTTGATTTTCTCCTATTAATCTGTCTCATGTTAATTCCTAGACCAGCAGAATAATCTTGAAGGGCAGAGAAAAAATTTTCCTCTCCAACACAGCTCAAATGCATTAATTCAACAAATATTAACCAAATGCCCCATATATGCCAGGTGTCATTCTAGTTGCTTGGGATATATCAGTAAATGAAAAAGACAAAAGTTCCCTGCCCGTGTGCAGGTTATATTCTAGTAGAAGAATCAGAACAAACATTTAAAAAAAAAATGGTAATTTACATTCTACATTAGAAAATGGTAAGTGTTATGGGGAAAAAATAAGCAGGGGAGAAGCAGAAGTGTGTGGTATGGGAGGGAGCAATTTCAAGAAGGTGATCAAAATTTCCTAGAAAAGGGCAATTCAGCTTTTTTCGGTGCCAAGCTATGTGCCTATAAGAAAGGAATATAAATTGTGTCTTTCTTACTCTTCAGGTAAATGAGTACTAAAAAACAAAATTCAACAGAGTAAATTTGAAGATCTAATTGGCTTTATTAAATGATTCATGAATGGGCAGTACCCCATCTGGCAAATACAGGAGAGCTCCACTGAGCTAAACAAAAGAAAGGTTTTCAAAGGCAGAGAGAGGGCATAAAAAAAGAAGGAATTTATTAGCATGGAATGCATTGTTTAGGCAAGGTTGCCCTCTTAAGAGGAGCTCAAGGGGTCTATCAGTAAATTTTCCTTGTACTGACCAGGAAATTCCATGATGACTGGGTCAAGGTTACATTCTTGGGGGGTTGAAACTACAGTTAGTTTAGGTATTAAGTCTTGGTTTACTGACTTGGGGCCTTAATCTAAGTGATACTACTGTTTTGGGCCTGTGGTTTTCTTTTTAACACAGCCCATAAACTTCGATCCTCTTTTTTTTTTTTCTTTTAATTCACAAGGCTTTGGAAGAAAATGTATAAATTATTTCTTTAAAAACAACAAACCTTCTATAGCTACAATTTCATCTCCTGTCTGTGTGGGCCCTTGATGTCTCTAAATACAGCAAGCGTCTTCTGAATGTGGTTCACTGTTCTTTACCACTCACCTGCCAAGTGCCATTTCCTTGCTCCCTTCTATCTAATCTAACACCCCCAGAACTACATAAGTGCCCCTATAACACATTCTCAGAACATTCTGTATGTTTCATTTGAAGTTCTCATTTCAGTTAATGGTTAAATTATTTGTTACATGAATGCTTCCACTACCAGATTAAATTATTTGTTACATGAATGCTTCCACTACCAGATTATAGACCACATGGAGCAGAGACATAATCATCAAAGCCTAGCATAATACCTGGGGCATTTAGTAGGCATACATGAGTAAATAAATGACTCATTCTTACATGATCTTTTACATTCCATTACCTACTAGTGACCAATGCACCCAGCCTTCATCAGTCTCCCCCTGTCTTACCCTTCTAGAATACTGTTAAATAGGAGAAAATCTAAGTGGTCAATGAAACCATATACAGAACAGTTTTAAAAAACAAAACACAACAAAACAGGTATGGTATAGCAATATAAGAAACATCTGTGTAGGGGCGCCTGGGTGGCTCAGTTGGTTAAGTGACTGCCTTCAGCTCGGGTCATGATCCTGGAGTCCCTGGATCAAGTCCCGCATCGGGCTCCTGCTCAGCGGGGAGTCTGCTTCTCCCTCTGACCCTCCCCCCTCTCATGTGCTCTCTCTCAAATAAATAAAATCTTGAAAAAAAAAAGAAACATCTGTGTAAATTCATGTATACATTCCGAGCTCTGTCACTACTAAAAACAGTCCAACAACATCTGTAGTTGTAGAGAGGGAGAATCTTAAGCAGGTTCATGCCCACCCCAGAGCCAACATGGGGCTCCACCTCATGACCCTGAGATCATGACCTGAGCAGAAATCAAGAGTTGGACACAACCGAGTCACCTAGGTGCCCCTCATTTGCCCTGATTTTTAATTTACTATTGATATTGCTCCTAAAGTCATCAACTCTTTGGTCACCTATTCTCCCCCAAAGACTAACAGTCTTAAGTTTATTTTCTCTGGACACATCCCTTCAGTTGCAGTAATCAATCACAATTTAACTAACCCACTATCAATAAATAAGTTTCCCTTATTAGGCTAACAAATAAGCCACTTAAAACACCATGGCTTCAACCCCATTTTCATTTTTGATTTTTGTGAAGAAATTCTGCTGTGGTTATTACAAATTTTTTTTTTCTAATTTGTTGCTTTTCTGCGAATTAGAACTATTGTGATGAGTACTTAGTCTAGTAATGTTGATGTAGATTGTATTCTTTTACTTCTATCATAAAATATTCATCTTTTAAATTTTATTCAATCATTTATAAATGTAAAAAACATTCTTAGCTTGTGGACTGTACGAAGGCCAGCAGCAGGCTAAAATTTGACCTGTGCGTCATAGTTTGCCCACCCCAGCTCTAGAACACAGTTATTTCTCATCATCTAGAAAGCTATGTGATAAGAACCTTAATCAACATTTATTGGGGGTACCCTTTTCAGCTGAGGTCAGAATGTATGGTCCTTGGATGAGATACTGTTTGAATTATTGAACCAAAGCCCTGGTTTGGGTCATTCTTGACAACAATGACCTTCCTTCCAACAGCCAGAGAAGCCCCCGCTATGCAGTTAATGCTAAATTCGGACTTTTTCATTTGAATCTGACACTACGGGTCACAGAGAATGCTATGAAAAACATATGCTATGAAATCTAAACATTTCTAGAACCTAAAACTGGGCTAGAGGGACTCCAGCTCCTAATAGGATTTTATACTTCAGGACCCTAGATGACTCAAAGGGGGGCTCCTCCCCCCACTATTCCCACTGGGTATTAGAGAAATTTCTAGCATTCCAGTCATCCTGGCAGATCCTCCACTCTCCTCTTTGTCCCTTATCTCTATACCTGACTCACCCTTTCATGTTTAGGGGCTCCCTTCTGTTGCCATCGCTAAGTGGAGGCCCTTCACATTGACATCCCACTGTATACAGATGGAAACAAGGGAGAAAATGATAAGTCACATGCAGGCTAGGATGTGGATGTTATATCATCCCCTGCAAAGTTACTTTGTAGACCCAGGCACCAGGTAGCAATCAGAAATTTCTACTAATCCATGAAAAGATTAACCTAAGCAGGATCTGTTCAAAATAGTGATGTTACCAAACTTTGTATTTCACTTTTTGTTGCCCCTTTCCACCTTCTTTCTCCTTCCCCACTTCACCTCTCCTCTTTTCTCCCTGACTTGAACAGATGTTGGGGAAGCTATGGTCATTGGTCTAGTCAACTAGCTGAACGTGTTTTAACCATATGCAGAAGGAAGAGACTTCAAGGATGATAAGTTACAAGGGTATTTCCCTTGGACCTCCACTCCCACTTCATGATGTCAAGCCTATATCTTGCTGAAGACCCAAAGCCAATTTTTCTTTCAAGGGCCACCCCTTTACAATGGCAAAAGCATGTGCCAAGGCTCAAACACTCCTCCATTATGCAATTCTAGGTAGGGTGGCAAGGAAGAGACCAGGTACGATGCATGTCCATTAGTGTTCTACTAGGAACCCTGGGGCTAACATATGCTGAAGAGAAGACAGTCAGAGTGTGAATCATAATGTCTTATGTCTAAAGAATATATCCAGTTTACAGAATGGAGAAAGATGCTTCTCCCTCCTCAAAAAAAAGAAGAAGAAAAAGAAAAAAAAAAAAGAAGAAAAAAGTTATACCTTGAAGTGGGAAGGAAAGGGAAAATAAGAAAGATTATTTTTCTTTTTTTAAAGATTTTATTTGACAGAGATAGAGAGAGAGCACAAGCGGGGAGCAGCAGAGGGAGAGGGATAAGCAGGCTTCCCACTGAGCAGGGAGCCCGACGCGGGCTCCATCCCAGGACTCTGGGATCATGACTCGAGCCTAAGGCAGCCGCTTAACCAACTGAGCCACCCAGGCGCCCCAGAAAGATCATTTCTTAACATACTCTAGCACAGTCTTTAAGAGTTGTAACTGGAGGGCGCCTGGGTGGCTCAGTTGGTTAAGCGACTACCTTCGGCTCAGGTCATGATCCTGGAGTCCTGGGATCAAGTCCCGCATCGGGCTCCCTGCTCAGCAAGGAGCCTGCTTCTCCCTCTGACCCTCCCCCCTCTCATGTGCTCTCTCTCTCTCTCTCATTCTCTCTGTCTCAAATAAATAAATAAAATCTTAAAAAAAAAAAAAAAAAAAGAGTTGTAACTGGAGAATGAATGCCAGGGGTTGAGCTCAAAACCACATTAGGGGCAGTAACCCAATCAGGCAGTTTCTTAATCTTGTCATCGTCAAAGAACACAGTGCCCTCTAGTGGGAAAAAATTTTAAGCCGCCCTTACTACCAACACTGAGCCTTATCTATTTCTACAAAATACCCACACACAGGCAGCTACATGGCAATAATCATGATCAGCTGAAATTCTGAAATAATTGTATTTATCAATAATATCTGACATTGGACACTTACTATGTGTGAGGCACTGTGCTAAGCAAGCGTTTTACAAGTATTACCTCATTTAATACTGTGTAAGGCAGGTACCCTTAACTCTGCTTTATAAATTGAACTTAAAACTATAACTTGCCCAAGGCACCCCAGCCAATAAGGGCAGGGGGGTGGGGGCAAGGGACGAAATAACTTTTATATTTTAAACTGTCTTAAGGGGCGCCTGGGTGGCTCAGTCGGTTAAGCGGCTGCCTTCGGCTCAGGTCATGATCCTGGAGTCCAGGGATCAAGCCCCGCATCGGGCTCCCTGCTCAGCAGGAAGCCTGCTTCTCCCTCTCCCACTCCCCTCTCTCATGCTCTCTGTCTCATTCTCTCTCTCAAATAAATAAATAAAATCTTTTAAAAAAATAAATTGTCTTAAGAAAACTACATGCTGGGGCGCCTGGGTGGCTCAGTCGTTAAGCGTCTGCCTTCGGCTCAGGTCATGATCCCAGGGTCCTGGCATCGAGCCCCGCATCGGGCTCCCTGCTCGGCGAAGCCTTCTTCTCCCTCTCCCTCTCCCACTCCCCCTGCTTGCGTTCCTGCTCTCACTCTCTCTCTCAAATAAATAAATAAAATCTTAAAAAAAAAAAGAAAACTACATGCTCACACACAAAAAGCCAAGAACTACAGCAGAAATTTGGAAAACATTTGCTACAACTTGCTCATTTTTTTTTAAAAGATTTTATTTGACAGAGAGAGAGACAGTGAGGGGGGAACACAAGCAGGGGGAGTGGGAGAGGGAGAAGCAGGCTTCCCGCGGAGCAGGGAGCCCGATGCAGGGCTCAACCCCAGGATCCTGGGATCATGACCTGAGCCGAAGGCAGACACTTGACTGAGCCACCCAGGTGCCCCCAAATTGCTCATTTCTAGTAACATATTGCAAGCTTTAACTTGTAATAATGAAATAAGTAAGCCTGTTCATGAATAAAATTTTTCATATTTCCCCTAAGTCTCTCTCAAAATATTGAAGATTTAAATGATTTTAAGTGGTGCTGAATTACTAGTCAGGGGCATCATCATGTTACCTCTACCCCTGGGTGAAACAAGTTATGCACAATATTCTGCTGTCATCAGAGCTTCTGAGTCCCCTTCCAAAAGACTTTTTTTTTTTTAAGATCTTATTTATTTATTTGAGACAGAATGAGAGAGAGAGAGAGCACGTGAGGGGGGGAGGGTCAGAGGGAGAAGCAGACTCCCTGCCGAGCAGGGAGCCCGATGCGGGACTCGATCGCGGGACTCCAGGATCATGACCTGAGCCGAAGGCAGTCGCTTAACCAACTGAGCCACCCAGGCACCCCCAAAAGACTTCTTTATGCTCATTTCTCTTATCTCTTGTCCAAAAACCCACATAAATTATTCAGTAAATTAAATGGCATTTACTACTGCAGCCTAAGACAAATCAACAGACCTCTAAACATTATAAAAAAGGAAACCTATATTCTGAGAACTTTACACTAAAACATCATAGTAGCCGCAGTAAAAGTCGCTCTATACCTCTGAACAAAAACTAAATAAAGCCTGCATTCTAATTTTAACTACCCAAAGAAATTGCTAACATAATGCATTTATGCCATGGTATCAGATTTTAAGGACTAATTACTGGAAAGAAGGAAAATAATTGGTTTTAGTATTTGGAAAAATTCAATTTGGCTGCAACCACAAATCAATGTAGGGACTAACACAAAAGATTAACATTCACTTTAGGCTGCATCAAAAACATTGGTTACCTTCCTTTTGCCTGAGGATAAAATCCAAAATTCTTAGCTGAACACTCCAAGGGTCTTAGATGGGTGCCCAGGCCACTCTCTCAGCCTCATTCAGAGAACCAAATATTTATATATCACTTCAAATTAATGCTAGACATAATTCTAGTTGTTGGGAAGAAAACAGTGAATTAAAAAACAGTCTCTGCCCTCAACTTTAAGGAAAATAAAGTAGAAGTAGAGGGGCAAAAATAGTGGTGTAGGGGAGTGGTGGGGATTAGGGTAGGCCTTTCTGATAAAATGACATTTGAGCATACATCTGAGGGAATCATGGCGTATTTCAGGAAAGACTGCCCAAATGAAGGATATACAGTGCAACAGTGTGGGGACAGAAGCATATTTGTAGTTATTTGAGAACAGTAAGACCAGTGCGGCTGAATCAGAGAGCAAATCCAGTGGTAGGAAATGCTCTGGTTTTGGGAGTGAAGGGAGAGGTGTTGGCACACTACAGAGGACTTCTTAGGCTATGGCAGAAACTTCACATTTACTCTGAGATGAGAAGCCACTGGAAATTTTGAGAAGAGGTACATCTCAGACATGTTTTTAAAAGAATAAGCCTTGCAGGGCGCCTGGGTGGCTCGGTTGTTGGGTGTCTGCCTTTGGCTCGGGTCATGATCCCAGGGTCCTGGGATTGAGCCCCGCATCGGGCTCCCTGCTCGGCAGGAAGTCTGCTTCTCCCTCTCCCTCTGCCCCTGCTTGTGTTCCCTCTCTCGCTGTATCTCTGTCAAATAAATAAAATCTTAAAAAAAAAAAAAAAGAAGAAGAAGCCTTGCAATAGTATGGAGACTAGAACAGGGAGGCACAAGGGTAGAAGCAGTCTTACGTCTTATTCCTAGTGCCTCCCCCCAACTAGAGGTATCACCACATAACCAGCTAGTATTTACTGTGTCATATGTGCCAGGCATAACTTACACCATTTAATCCTCAAAACTACAAAGTAGCTGTTACAAATGGGAGGGAAAACAAAAAAGACTCAGGCAAAGTCAAGTGCTTCATTCACAATGAAGAGCTAATAAATGGTGGAATCATAAGCTTGATACTATGGTGCAGGTTTCTTCCACTGTTCTTCCACAACACACCCTTGCGAGTCAATGAATTCTGAACCAGACCATTTTACCACTCAAGTCTTTGCACATTATTACCCTCTGCCTAGAACACCCTTCCACCCAATTTCTTTCATGGCAAACTTGTTCATTTTTTAGATCAACTCAATTTCCCTCGTGAGTGAAATCATTCCTGATCTTCTCCAGGCCACTTAGCTGCTCCATCTTTTGTGCCTTTATAGCAGTTTCTCCATCTTCATTTCTCTGAAACGATACTTACTGGTTGTACTATAATTGTGTCCATTTATATCTTTCCACCATTATGTTCCTCAAGATAGAGTCATGCCTTCTTATTCATCATCACCTCTCCCGCTCCATTCCTCCCCTCCTCCATCCACCTCTACACATATCTTGCACAGTGCCAGGAGCCAAATAAATGCTAGCTGGATGGAGTAACAGATTATTAAAGAATCAAATGTAGAGTCCCCATTCTACTCTTTACATCTTGCATATTGGTGCCACAACAGAAAGAAAAAAAAAGATAAATATGAGATGGTGGATGTAATAACTAGATGGGTGTGGGGGGGGGACTCTTCACAATGTGTATGTATATCAAATCATCACAACGTACACTTTAAATATTTTGTCAATTATACCTCAATAAACCTTTTTTAAAAATTAGCCAAAGGAGAAGAAAAAATAAAGTGAAAAAAGAGAGAAACCAAGAAACAGACTTTTAACTGTGGAGAACAAACTGATATTACCAGAGGAGAGGTGGGTAGGGGGATGGGTGAAGTAGGTGATGGGGATTAAGGGGTGTACTTGTCTTGATGAACACCGAGTGATGGAATTGTTGAATCACTATATCATACCCCAGAAACTAATATAACACTGTATGTTATATTACTCTCTACACTGTATAACACTCTACTGGACTTAAAATTCTAAAAAAATAAAGAAAAAAGTGGATGGATGTTAACTAGACTTATTGCGAACATTTCACAACATAAACAAATATCAAATCATTGTACACATGAAAATGTTATAACTCAATTTTTTAAAAATAAAAAAATAGAGCATATACTCTAGTTTATATTAAGTAGAGCTCTATATCATTTGTAAAATATAGGCTTTTTTTTTTTTAAGATTTTATTCATTTATTTGACAGAGACACAGCGAGAGAGGGAACACAGCAGGGGGAGTGGGAGAGGGAGAAGCAGGCTTCCCGCTGAGCAGGGAGCCCGATGTGGGGCTCGATCCCAGGACCCTGGGATCATGACCTGAGCTGAAGGCAGACGCTTAACAACTAAGCCACCCAGGTGCCCCAAAATATATGCTTTTAAACAACAAAATATTGAAAGCTAGAGAACATCCCAAAACTGAAACCATGAAGAAACAAAACTGTCCAAAGAAATACTTCAGAAATTAGAAACACTTAGTCTGAAAGATGGAAAGAGCATTAGTCTTGTTGATTTCAATACCTAGAAGACTGAAATGTGCATGTGAGACTGTCTTGAGTGGCAAAATTAAAAGCAATATGGAGAAGACACAGAAAAGCAAAAAGTGATTTAACTGAAGCAAGAATATACTATAAAACAAAGCATTCCAATTGCAGGAAACTCCCCATTTCCAGAAAAGTTCATATAAAAACTATGTGGCTACCTTGATGAAAAGTAACAGAAGGAATGTACTCTAATTCCAGTCTCTGACATTCTGATTTAAGAGTACAATTCATGTAATTCCAGAATACTTAGAATAGTTCCAGATCTCCAGTTCAGAACTATTTTATAGTTATTAAATTCATTAGATGTTTAGGGGCGCCTGGGTGGTGCAGTCAGTTAAACATCCAACTTGGTTTAGGTTCAGGTTGTGATCTCAGGTTTGTGAGATCAAGTCCCACGTCAGGCTCAATGCTCGGCATGGATTCTGCTTGAGATTCTCTCTCCCTCTCCCTCTGCCCCTCTCCCCCTACACTATCTCTAAAATAAATATACTTTTTAAAGATTTTATTTGTCAGAGAGAGAGCACAAGCAGGGGGAGCAGCAGGCAGAGGGAAAAGCAGGCTCCCCGCTGAGCAAGGAGCCCAATGCAGGACTCAATCTGAGGACACTGGGATCATGACCTGAGCCAAAGGCAGACACTTAACCGACTGAACCACTCAGGCATCCCAATAAACCTTTAAAAAAAGATAGATGTGGGTGCCTGGGTGGCTCAGTTGGTTAAGCGACTGCCTTCGGCTCAGGTCATGATCCTGGAGTTCCCTGGATCGAGTCCCGCATCGGGCTCCCTGCTCGGCGGGGAGTCTGCTTCTCCCTCTGGCCCTCCCCCTCTCATGTGCTCTCTCTCATTCTCTCTCTCTCAAATAAATAAATAAAATCTTTAAAAAATAAATAAATAAATAAAATAAATAAAAAATAAAAAAAGATAGATGTTTAAAACCTTGGCCCAAGTTTTCTCATTTTGCCTGTTTTCTAAATGACCTGACATTTTTGCTACCTTACTTTTATGCCCAGTTCTTGGTTTGAATAGGCTATATAAGATACTGCAAAGCAGGGAAAGCAGAGGTGGACAGGTGAGGCATTTTATATTTTCTGTATGTTCTCTCCCACCAAACCTTTCCAGAATCTATCAATTTAGTCTCTCAGCTCCAAATTCACCCTGAAGGGTCTCTCCCACTGCTTCTGGCAGCTGCACCATCAGTAAACAAGGTGGGTATGAAGACATCTGGTGATGCTCTTCCCTAGTCACAATCTCAGAATATATGGTTCTCCTTGGCACTCACAGACCTGGGCCAGGCTGATGATCATCTTCCTGCAACCCTTCCAACACAAACACCTCATGTTCCAGATGTCCTGCCAACACTTGAAACGCCTCCATCTCTGTGTGCTCACACACTCAGTAACTAGCTACAGCTTCCCTGAATCTTGGAGGGTGGCTTCCTACTAGCCTAGTGACTGAAGACCAGCTCTGGTCTAGGCAAACCAGTAAACTCTGCCATCCAGTGGGCTGTAGCTACCCCTTCTTAGGGGAGGCCTGAACCCAAACTTGGGCCCCCTACTTCCAAGAGGTGTCCAGGTACCTCTTCCTTCAGTACTCTCCCTCAGCTCTGGGTTACCATATAGAATTCTCATGTCTTCTTTCTTTTGCCACAGTTTAAAACTTTTTTAAAGGGGTGCCTGGGTGGCTCAGATTAAGCATCTACCTTCAGCTCAGGTCATGATCCCAAGACCCTGGGATCGAGCCCCCCATTGGGCTCCCTGATCAGCCAGGGAGCCTGCTTTTCCCTCTCCCTCTGCTGTTCCCTGTTTGTGCTCTCTCACTCTCTCTGTCAAATAAAATCTTTTTTTTAAAAAACTTTTTTATATTAAACTTCCCTGTTATAATCACTAGGTGGCTTCTCTTTCTAGATTGGACCCAGACTGATACTTTCCCACCAAGCCAGGCTCAGAGAAGCAATACAATGAAAACCAGCCACTGAAAGTTTTCCTAGATGTAGTCCTAAATCTGTAAAATAACTTGTATATCTGATGAAATGCAAAATATATAAAAACTAAAAAATCTTAGCTTTGAGGGTTCAAAAGGTTGTTTATAGATATGTCATCCAAAATACTTAAACATATGTTGATCCTATTTGATAAAACAGTGGCAGCAACATCAAAAAACAAATAGGTTTAATTTACCTCATTTTAAGGATTTGCAGAACATCACATAAAAAATACGGTTTCTCCTTTCTTAAGCCTACAATCTAATAGAGAGAACTAGGCTTAAAATCATCATTCATTTTAAGTTTACATGTTCCTAGTTATACAATGTAATGTGAGAGGTGCTATCATAAAGGAGATAAAAATCAATCCTCTAACTTTTGAGACATTTTCTCCTCTGGAGAAACAATGTGGTAAAGAGACACTGTTCAATACAAGAACAAGAAATATAACAGCTAAATGAGTGATGGGTAAGGAAAAAGGAAAGCCAACCTATCAAGTCTGGAAAAAATGTTAGAAGATGTGGAAAAGAAAGTACAACATTCAGTCAGAACTTTAAATAAATGATAGAGTAAGCTTAACATAACCAGAATGAAAGAAAACTGTTTCAAGTATAGGAAATAATATGCACAAAGGTGAGAATATATGTAGAAAGTCTGGGAGAATATGAGTAAAGCAATTTAACCGCAGCAAATTTCTGAAATAAATTAGTAATGTTAATAGTGGTGGTATTGCAACAGTGTCTTGCAAAGACCAGTCAGCCTGTCTTCAGTGCAAGGGCTGAAAGTGAGGGGAAGGAATGCTTAAGGTTGAAATAGGTTATTAGGAGGCAAACAGGCTCCTCTTAGTTAAGGTAATGAAGGATGGATAGAAGCTGTTGTATTTGTTACATTGTTAGAAAAGTTGCTACATTGTGAGAAAAGCTGTTAATACAAGTTTGGTCTAGAGTTAAGGACAATGCAGAACAAACTGGGAGGGTAAAAAGCAAAGATATCTTTGCTCAAAAAAGGAAAATGATCTTAGTCACAGGTGAAAATAAAGAAGAAATAAAACAGAGAAATAGGAAAGGAATAATTTCAAATGTCATGGGGAAAAAAATGTAACAATATAACCTGAATATATGTTCAGGTTTAGGCCTAGGTTTGCACCAATCATTATATGATAGGCACTACAACCCAACAGGACACATAACCACGTATAAAACATCCAGTTGATACATGGACTAGAATGATACAATCTTTCACATTTGAAGAAACTTCAGTTGCTCAGAAATTATCAATTTTATTTGCCTTTTGCTTTTTTTGTCTCTTTTCACGATACTTGCCTTTTGGCAAGTTCACTTCTTCATAGCCACCAAATAGGTTTTGAGACACAGTTAACATTGGAACAGGAAAGATGAAACAAAAATTCAAATCCATAAGTGATTCCATGTATTCAAAACATAAGGGGGAAAATATTGTCATGATTTATCTTTAAAAAAAAATTTGTCAGAACTGTATGTAATTTAATAAGATGTTATCCTAAACATTAAATATAACACCAAAAAAAAAATCCACATTTATAAATTTCAACAAGAAATAACAAAACTAGAGAGACATATAACCCAAACAAACCCAAGACAGTGTTCCTTGATTTGGTCAGAAATCTCTATGAAGCTGGTATATGCTAACACAGAAATACTGAAAGTAAAGTTCCTACTGATAATAAAGAACATACAGTTGAGTTTTGAGGCTTCATATACTCATCACACCTTATCCTTTGATCTCAAAAAATTTTGGAATTAGGTTTGTTAAATTTTTTTCATACTTAACTAAAAATCTGAAATGTCTTTTTAAAATTCCTTTTCTACCTAATACTTTTAAATAAACCTAAAAGAAAGGGGTTGATAAAAATTTATATTCTCACTGCAATTTTTAAAAACTTTGTTACCATTGTCTGCTTTTAATTTCCAACTCAGCAGTCTCAGTTGTCGTCACCCTTTTACCCCTGGAAAACTCAAAATAAAAAATACTGAAATAGGGGTGCCTGGTGGCTCAGTTGGTTAAGCGTCTGCCTTCAGCTCAGGTCATGATCTCAGGTCCTAGGATCGAGCCCCGCATCGGGCTCTCTGCTCCTTGGGAGCCTGCTTCTCCCTCTCCCACTCCCCCTGCTTGTGTTCCCTCTCTCACTGTCTGTCAAATAAATAAAATCTTAAAAAAAATTTTTTTCTTAGTGGACTCTCATACATTTCTTTTATTAAAAAGTTGGAATTAATCGGGCACCTGGGTGGCTCAGTTGGTTAAGCGACTGCCTTCGGCTCAGGTCATGATCCTGGAGTCCCTGGATCGAGTTCCGCATCGGGCTCCCTGCTCGGCGAGGAGCCGGCTTCTCCCTCTAACCCTCCCCCCTTCACATGTACTCTCTCTCTCATTCTTGCTCTCTCAAATAAATAAATAAATCTTAAAAAAAAAAAGTTGGAATTAATCGTTTCAATAAAATTAATTCCCTTTTTAGGTAAATGACTAAGCTTCCATATTTAACACAAAAGGAAAATACTCCTTTAATAAGTATAATCAAGTTTCTTAAAATATTAGCTATAATATAAAAATTTAGAAGGCTTATCTTATTTAGCATTGGAGATACTTTCTTGCAAATGACAGCACTAACCAAATCAGTGCTGTTCAGTCATTATAGCATAATACCTTTGGAAATACTTTTTAGGTATACTAAATACTAAGTCTGATCAACATATATGCAATTAGAAGTTTATTATCTGATGTATTCATCTTCTCTGTTTTCTATAGAATTTGTGTAACAGTGGATTTGGCTAAGCCTGGAACATGATCAACCCAGATCCACCTCATGTTCACCTACTTAAAATCTGCATTTTTAACAGCCACCCATACTTTCATCATCAAAGTAATACTTTGTTTGATTATATGCAAACTATATGTTTTGAAGCAGAAGACAATAATCAGAAAATAGAATGTTGGTAGCAGAAATAATGGAGTAAGCAAAACAAACTTAATGCCGAGTGACCCTCAAACTGGGCAAAAACAATTGTATGGTGGTAACTCTGACTCAATGGCCAAGAAAAAAAATGACAGGGTTCACTCTATAGTTTTTGACATGTAAGTTCTATAGCAAAGCTCTTACACAGTGCTTTAAACTTGAGGGAAAAAAAAAGTCTTCAACACAATGTACTTAGAAACTCCTATTTGACAGTAAAGCTACCTAGCAAAGATGCTGCGATTTGGGCAGTGTTAATTTGTACTGTTTGTATACAAACACTCATGTTCTTTCATTTCATCAGGCTTTTAAAATATGCTTTATGATTTAATTCCTAGTTTTGTTGGTAAAGATGCTCTCTTGTTTATTAGAAGTTTACTTGGTAGAAAATGCAAAATTATATAGCTCTGTTGAGTTCCAGCTAGAGACAAACTTTACAGATTGCTTTAAAGAAAGTTCAGCTCTTACAAAATAGCTTTATAATACAGAGTTGCTTTTGGATTTTCCACATTCATTTTAAGTTTACTTAACAAATTGCATACAGCGATTGGTCATTGATCTTATAATTTTTACTAGTTTGAGCTAACCTCAAAACTAAAATTTGGGAAATAATATCAAAATATTAAATTATCAAATATACTCCCCAAAAAATGTTTTGTAAACTGTCAAGTGATATCAAGATTATCTTACACAGAATCAAAATCAAAGCATTAATTAAATGAGTTTTTCTCTTAGATTTCACAACATAAAACATTCCTTTTAGCACTGTATCATCCCATTATTAAATTAATGTTATCTGCAAATACAACATATCTTAAATATTTATAAAAATTAAAAGCAACATATTTCTATATGGATAAGATAAACCATAACAATTTTGATATTCCTCTAGCCTACTTAAATGTAGATGCTAATTGTATCAAAATGTCTACTTAAGAGATTTTGGATAGAAACCAGGAAGAGTTTCTTAATAATCTAGAATTAGATGATAAAATGGTGAGGACGCTCAAGAAGATTAAGTGCACATAAGCTTCAATAACGGACATCATCCATCTTTGAATATTGGACATTTGCTGGCCTGAAAACCAAAACCAGACTGCAGGACACGTATGGGTCCTTCCAGTTCACATTCTGGTATTTTGGCATTAAATGAGGATAGGTCACAAAACCTATGCACATTTTCAAGTTTGTTTTTTAAAAAATATATAATACTTGAACCAATCACAGAATAATGTATGGCTTATAATTTCTTTGTCAGTTTAAGCAACAGGAATAAAAATACATCTTTGTTCTGTGATGACCATTTATTGGGTGGACCCTTTTTTTTTCCTCTTCACATTTTCGGCGACTGTTTCCCACTGGTATCATCAACCAGGTCTCTCAGGCGGGATAAATGGTGCAAAGCCCTTCATTAAAAAGTATAAAACACATTATAAACCAATATTAAGGACTGAACAGACAATGCAGACAGCAACAAATGGTGATTACATTGTTTATTAACTTCAAAATTAGTATATGAGAAATGAATTTATAGAATAAGTGTCAAATATTTAGAATTTTTCTTTATAAAACCTTGAGATCTGAATAACTGAGGGCTAAAATAATTCATTTAAATTTTATAAACATTTACTTTAAAAAATATATTTTTGACATGCATGGGATTTTTTTTTGAAAGTCTGCCACAAAGTTTAATAATAATAGATTTTATTTGTGTCACACTTAACAAAACACTTTTTTATGTCATTATCACAATAGCTCTGTGAAATTATACCTTTTCTTTTGGAATACTGTTTATATCATTTAAGAAAAAAGTACATTCATTAAGATGTACATTGAGAATAGCTAAAATTTTAAAAATAGCACTGAAGGATCCGTTACAGTTGAGGAAAACTCATTTTTATTGAGGATAAGGGGAAACAAATGACAATTATGTTGTATTAAACAAACAACCTGATTTTTTCTCTAAAATAAAGCTAAGATTATAGGTCAGGTCTCAGTGAAGAAAATTTAATCACCCCTCAAACAAACCAATAAAAAAGAGGCCCTTAACTTTCCAGTCTTCCTCTAAAAATACTCTTCCTTTTTCCTTTCCCCTATTACTCATTCAGATCCTCAAAGACCACCCAGAAAATGTCAGTTAATCAACCATTTTTCAGATCTCTGATAAATAAGAGACCAACAAAAACAAATAATGTAACAATTATGATGCGCAGTAATCTGTTAGTAATTTCTAAATTGAGTTGAAAGGTGGTGACCACAATACCCTATTTTTACGGTCTCTAACACAGGTTTGGTAAATTTATATTAAATAAAATACATTTTCCACTTGACCCAGGATATGAAGATGGAAGAAACTAGTACTGTTAATTACTGCATTATATCTATTTCCCTGTACTCTACTTCTTGGACACTTACTCAAATGTAATAAGAATCTGGATTTTGCCACCCTTTTGGCAACTTCAATTAATTTTTGAGATTCTCATCTTCATTAACTAAATGACAATAAATCACCCAAAGTTACTATGCAATCAGAGGTAAAATTAGACTCTATCATTTCTACATCCTATAGTAATATCTCTTTACCTAAAAAATCACTTTCTTTCTAGAGACACACATTTATGAGAAAGAAGATAATCTATGAATATACTTTGGACTTAGATCTATCTTTTTCTTTTCAGGCTTATTATTTAGCAACCTACATTCAAAAGAGGGGCACCTGGCTGGTTGAGTCAGTGGAGCGTGAGACTCTTGATCTTGGGGTTGTGAGTTCAAGTCCCACACTGGGTATAGAGAGTGCTTAAAAATAAAATCTTAAAAAAAGTAAGGAAGGAAGGAAGCAGGGAAGGAGGGAAGGAGGGAAGGAGAGAAGAAAGGGAGGGAGGGGCAAGCAGCTAGCGTCTTATCTCGCTGTTTACAATTCTGAGGGACACAGATCCCTTGGATTTAGACAGCTGACTAAATTGGTTGCGGGAAAAAATCCTCATCTTTATTTTCACTAAATGCTACCTGTAAATTAGCATTTCCTTCCATTATGAGTGTAAGCAACAGACCAAAATCGGTGACCTCATATGCCACAGAAATTAGAGATATTTTTCTATCACACTGTAGTCATTGCAGGTATCTCAGAACAGTTTTGATATTCACTGCTACTTAAAAATTACAATAGTTATATATAATAGTTACAAAATTACATTAATTATTAACCCCATTGCTAAAACATATGCATTCTAAGTCTTTCTGCTTACAGTCCAAAAGTTCATATGACATAACTGGTGACCCAGACATTGATGCTTTCCAATATTCCCTTTCTCTGTTTGCTGATCAACATGTGAAAGGTAAATAAAAGACCACAGCATGGTTTAATGCTTTTATTCAAGTTATGTAAAAGGCCTTCATATAATATGTTTTCACAAAATGAATTTTAACTTACCTGTATTTTAAATGTCTTATTTAAATGCATTAATAAAGAAGCATGTATTACTAATTAGAAATTTATTCTAACATTTTCATAACTATAACTCAATATAACTGGCTTCCTTTCTAGTCCTATTTCATGTCTTTAAAAAACAATGTTAGGGGGCGCCTGGGTGGCTCAGTTGGTTGGGCGACTGCCTTCGGCTCAGGTCATGATCCTGGAGTCCCGGGATCGAGTCCCACATTGGGCTCCCTGCTCAGCGGGGAGTCTGCTTCTCCCTCTGGCCCTCCCCCTCTCATGTGCTCGCTCTCTCTCTCAAATAAATGAATGAAATCTTAAAAAAAAACCAAAAAAAACAAAAAAAACAATGTTAGGGAGAAAGGAGAATGATGGGAAGGAAAGGGAGGGGTATAGTATGATGGGAATGAAAAAAAAAGCTAAGCAGAAATGTGAAATCTTCAGTCCCCCTACACAATCAGCTAGCAGTTCCTTTCATTTAACTTTTATCTGCCCAGCTAAGAATAAGACAATCAATCTACTTAGAGAAGAGGCTATCAAAAGTGATTTGCTATTATGTGTAGGGACAAGTGCAGAATAAAATTATAGAAGGAAATTATTCCTGAGTTTCTTCTCCAAAAAGGTGAAAAAGCAAGCTAATGGGGAAAATATCAATTTAAGAGTTATGTTACATACAACACTGAATAGTCAATTCACCTTAAAAATTGAAATAAAAAAGCTCATGTCTTACTATGAAAAAGGATCTATCAGTGAGCATAAATAAATAGAAATCAACCCACAGGGCGCCTGGGTGGCTCAGTTGGTTAAGCAACTGCCCTCGGCTCAGGTCATGATTCTGGGGTCCCAGGATCGAGTCCCACAACGGGCTCCCTGCTCAGCGGGGAGTCTGCTTCCCCCTATGACCCTTCCCGTCTCATGCTCTCTGTCTCCCATTCTCTCTCTCAGATAAATAAATAAAATCTTAAAAAAAAAAAAAAAAGAAATCAACCCACAGAAACTCAGTAACAGACTGATTATATGAAGGCAATTTAACTATATTTTTAACTTACTGATATCTTGCATCTGGTTTCCTATTAGTACTGCTATATTGGCTGTTCTTAAATACTGTTTACCGGCCTATATTCAGCCTAGTATCCAGCAACAACTAAACAAACTGCCGACCACTCCCTAGGTTTTAGTAGAGTACATTAGAATAAAAGAAAAATCCTTGCTCTAGGATCATGTTTTGCAAATCTGAGAGGTAATTCTGTCTATTTCTAGTATAGAATGAAGACCAGAAAATTGAGCAAGAAAAGAGAACTGAGAAACAGTACAACTTTCTAGCTATCATTAAGTCTTCACAGCATGGCCTTTAGTACTGAGAACTATAAAATCTTACACATCCATTTCCAAATTGTATATAAAACAACAAATTCCAAAGCCAATACAAATTATTTTTGGATGACTGATGATTTTGCAATCATCTCCTACTGCTCACCTTTATAGCATATGAGCAACATACTATTGCTCATTCTTCACAGCCATCCTGGGCAGAGTAGCTGGTGGCTTACATGACATACAAGATTCTAGAAAAGGCCCCTGCTCAAAAAACTACAACTTTTTCATTTGCTAAGATGACAAATTTCTCTTATGGACGTTTTAGTTAATAAGTTTTTATTGAGTTCCTATTATGTAAATACATAAGACAAAGCTAAAGCATTATAGGGATACAAAACAATTACAATTTAGATTCCTACTAAAAGCAAAATCCCTCTGAAAAAAATAACATTTTAAGCTACTCAATCATTTATACTTCAGGTCTAATGAGTCTTCCCAGAGAGCAGTTATTTCTAATGGAAGAATATAAGAAAACTGAGTGTCCCAACAGAGTAAACAGAACCATACTAAGACCTTGGCATTTCCTAAGGCTAATGAAAGACATTTTAAAACTGGTTAGCAATCAAACTGTTAAAAACAAAAACTGTTATTTGAGGGGTGGGGAAAGACATAATAGGACTTTTCATCCCAGGAAAGGTCATTAAAGCACCCAAGGTACAATCCGCAACTTTTGAAGAAGCTGAGTCTGTTTATTTTGAATTATGAAAAGATGACTATAAACCTAACCAGAACAATTTGAATTTCAAATTGTCCTTAAAATAATCTACAGATTAAAAATAATGAAAACATGTACTTACACACTTTTAAAAGTTTAAACTTACTTCATAACAGTACAAATGCCTTACTGATAATACCTTTGAAATGTAAGTAAAAGCCAAATTAAGACTGCCCCAGATAATCCAACAGAACCAACAGCTAAAAGCCATCTAACAGAACATGAATCTTACTCTCTGAAAATGGCATTCTACATGTAGGCAAGATTATTGGTTGTCCAAGCTAGAAAAAAGTTACTACTATGAAAAAAAATTCTTTTAGCTAATAGTAAAAGCACCTATAATATCAATTTTTGTGGTCATTTAATTACTTACAGCCCAGTGTTCATCTTCACCAAGAAAAACATCTTCCAGGCTATGTACTTTAACTCAGAAAACACATTTAAGTCTGTGACACAAGTTCAATATAAATGCTTTTAAGAAGGGCGCCTGGGAAAAATGGACAGGGCAAGAAACAACAAATGTTGGAGAGGTTGTGGAGAAAGGGGAACCCTCTTACATTGTTGGTGGGAATGCAAGTTGGTACAGCCACTTTGGAAAACAGTGTGGAGGTTCCTCAAAAATTTAAAAATAGAGCTACCCTATAACCCAGCGATTGCACTCCTGGGTATTTACCCCAAAGACACAGATGTCGTGAAAAGAAGGGCCATATGCACCCCAATGTTCATAGCAGCAATGTCCGCAATAGCCAAACTGTGGAAAGAGCCGAGATGCCCTTCAACAGATGAATGGATAAAGAAGATGGGGTCATATATACAATGGAATATTACTCAGCCATCAGAAAAGATGAATACCCAACTTTTACATCAACATGGATGGGACTGGAGGAGATTATACTAAGCGAAATAAGTCAAGCAGAGAAAGTCAATTATCATATGGTTTCACTTATTTGTGGAACTTAAGGAATAGCATGGAGGACATTAGGAGAAGGAAGGGAAAAATGGGGGGGGCGGAATTGGAGGGAGAGATGAACCATGAGAGACTTGGACTCTGAGAAACAAACAGGGTTTTAGAGGGGAGGAGGAGGGGGATTGGTTAGCCCAGTGATGGGTATTAAGGAGGGCACATACTGCATGGAGCACTGGGTGTTATACGAAAACAATGGATCGTGGATCACCACATCAAAAACCAATGATGTATTGTATGGTGACTAACATAACATAATAAAATTAAAAAAAAAAAAGAAGAGTGCCTGGGTGGCTCAGTCAGTTAAGCATCTGCCTTCAGCTGAGATCATGATCCCAGGGTCCTGGGATCAAGGCCCAAGTTGGGCTCCCTGCTCAGCAGGGAGTCTGCTTCTCCCTCTCCCTCTGACCCTCCCCCCGCTTGTGCTTTCTCATGGTTTCTCCTGCTCTCTCTCTCTCAAATAAATAAAATCTTTTTAAAAAATTTGTTTAAATAAATAAATAAATGCTTTTAAGAAACATGAAAAGCTTGAGGTCATCTACTTTAAATTTTAAAGCAGAATGAGGTCTTTATTCCTAGACAACCAATTGAGGCCCTGCACTAGCCTAAATGGATAATGTACCACTATCATTAATAAGAGGAATGTTAGGAACACAGGCTATAGAATCAGACTATCTGGTTTGAATCCCACTGCTACCTCTCACTAGCTATGTGACCTTGGACAAGTTACCTTATTACTTGATCTTTATTACCTGATCTGAATTATGAAAATAATGACAGTACTTAACCTCATAGGGTTATAAAGATCACATGAATTACATTCAAAAGCACTAAGAACACGGACATTTGGTAAGTGTTCAATAAATGTTAGTTATTATCATTATTCACTGACTCCTACTGGATAGGAACATTATCCCCAAGTACTATGGCAGGCTATAAAGAAAGAGGCATTATTTGTACCCAGGACATTATAAGTAGAGGGGGAAAAATCATACATACATATATTTTTAAACCATGGAAACAAAAAAATGTGTGTGTGTGTATACACACACATACACATACATATCATGGCAATTAGAGTCCTAAGTTTACATGTCTAGTGTTTCACTTTTCCACCACTTCCTTAGAAAACCAAATCCTCAGCAAATTCTGAAAGGACAAAAGGTAGACAATATTTGTTTAGCCCCACTTATAGCCAAGTGAAATGATGTCAGTAAAGTAAAAAATTTCAATCTTAGCATGTCCTAAAGTTCAGTATTCCATCTTCTGAGGGTACTTCATATTCACACAACAAAACCCATAAATAAAGACGATTCCCTCTGCCAATACCATGACCATAGGAAACATTTGTATTCATCTCCACATTTTTACTTAAGATAATTTAACTAAGGAAATAGCAGATTAACACCTTTATGGCATTTAGACCTATTTTTATATCCAGGACATTATGTCCACTTTAGGTTTCTGTGGAGATACGTCAAATAATGACACATTTATGATTATTATATTTATTCTAGAGGGAATACATAAAAACACATTTCATGAACAAGTTGTTCTTCCATGATATCCATACCAATACTATCTCAAATTGTTGCTATTAGTCGGAAATGAAAAGAGAATCTCTTTAAGCCACTCACATCCATTATACTCAGGTGTCTAAGGTTATCTCGTTAGGTCCTAAGAACATTTTAATAGAAAATAACACAAGTTTAAGAGAAAATTTCAGGATTAAACATTGTTCCATGAAGCTTAAATATACCAAGTATATCTATTCTTAGAACTACTTAATTCCTCCTATAATCTTCTGATTTCAAAGGAAAGGCTAAAATGGATTTGTATCCATAATATATTCAGAAATTAGTAGGGAATACTTACTTTTGAAGTGACCTAGTAATAGGAACCATACTTTCCTTCAACTGTAATTTAGAGAAATTATCTTCTGAAACCTATTAAAAACACCAAATATAACAAGTTATTGAAAATATTATGTAACTATAAACTTAAATACTATTTAATATGTGAATAATAAGAATAAAAAATATTGTCTGCATTTCCAAGGAAATAATTCTAGCAAATAATTTTCAGTGAAGCATTACATATTTTCTCTTTATTCTAGGGGTGCCTGGGTGGCTCAGTCAGTTAAGCATCCACCTTCGGCTCAGGCCATGATCCCAGGGTCCTGGGATCAAGCCCTATGTTGGGCTCCCTGCTCAGTGGGGAGCCTGCTTCTCCCTCTCCCACTGCCCCCCTCCCTGCTTGTGCTCTCTCTCTCTCTCTCTGTCAAATAAATAAATAAATAAAATCTTTTTAAAAATAAATATTTTCTCTTTATTCTAAAAATATAACTACTTAGATTCATCTTTCATGTACACTTTTTTTTTTTAAAGATTTTTTTATTTATTCATCTGAGACACAGAGATACAGAGAGAGAGAGCATGAGCAGGGGGAGAAGCAGAGGGAGGCGGAGAAGCAGACTCCCCGCGGAGCAGGGAGCCCAGTGCAGGGCTCAATCCCAGGCCCCTGGGATCATGACCTGAGCTGAAGGCAGATGCCCAACCATCTGAGCCACCCAGGCACCCTTTCATGTACACTTCTAAATGTATGTCCAATAAAAATAAAACCTTGACTTGAAATTATAACTGTAAGAACAAGGTTATGTCTCAATGATGTCTAAAAAAGGATGGAATACACTCTATATGTTAATGTAATAATCATTAAAATGTATAGACAAGAATTAAGTAATACAGTTCCTAAGAGCTGATCCATTCATATGTAATTAAAACTGAATTTCATAAAGCTCTACTGAATAAGAATTAAAAAACCCAATGACAATAAAAATATTTAAGTATTTACTAGCTATTTTTTATCAGGTGTCAAGTACTATATAATAAGTACTTCACAGAGTTTATCTCAATTTATCTTCTCAACCTCATTTTACAGAAGAGGAAGCTGAAACTAAAGAGGTTAAGTGATTTGTACAAATATTGCACTTGCTAGTTAAGTGGCAGAATTAGAATTCAAAATTGGATTTAGGAGAACATAAACTCTCTATAAACACTATACTACTGTGAAGAAAATTCAATCCCTACAGAACAGTAGCCCAAAGCGCTAAGAAATTTCCAAATTCCTAGGAAATACACAAAAACATAATGGTTTTAAAATAAAATTTTACATCAGCTATAAGAAGAGCCAAACTCATGGTAACCAAACAAAATTTCAGAAGACAAAGGTTATGTGGAGAAGTCTAAGGTTGAAAAGGTTTTCCAGGCCTCCCCAAATATAAATACAAAAAGTTGGATTATACCGATAATTTTATAGGGCATTAAAAAACAACTCCTCGGAGGGGTAGACGAACCATGAGAGACGATGGACTCTGAAAAACAAACAGGGTTCTAGAGGGGGAGGAGGGTGGGAGGATGGGTTAGCCTGGTGGTAGGTATTGAGGAGGGCACATTCTGCATGGAGCACTGGGTGTTATGCACAAACAATGAATCATGGAACACTTCATCTAAAACTAATGATGTAATGTATGGGGATTAACATAAGAATAAAAAAAATTAAAAAAATTAAAAAAAACCAACTCCTATGGGCGCCTGGGTGGCTCATTCGTTAAGCGTCTGCCTTCAGCTCAGGTCACGATCCTGGGGTCCTGGGATCGAGTCCCACATCGGGCTCCCTGCTCGGCAGGAAGCCTGCCTCTCCCTCTCCCACTCCCCCTGCTTGCGTTCCTGCTCTAGCTATCTCTCTCTCTGTCAGATAAATAAAAAATAAATAAATAAATAAAAATCTTAAAAAAAAAAAAAACAACTCCTACAATCCTTCCATATTACAGTTGTAATGCTGGTAGATCTAAATAAGATGTTGTATTTACAACCATAAACTAAATAGAGCAACCCATTCAGGGGTACACACAACTACAGAAATCTAATAGTATTATAATTAAGTTAATTTCTGAAAAAAATAACAATTAGCACAACTCTACAACATGTGTTATGTGGCATGCTTATTAACATGTAACTATAGTGGTCAAGCTGAAAAAGATCTAGGAAGAAATCATATCTTCAGAGATCTCAATTCACATTCGTAGATCTCAATTCATAAATCAAGTCTGTGCTTACTTGCTTAATCTCTTCTTTCAGTTCTGCTGTTTTATTCTGATTAAAGCTTTCTTGTACTGCTTGAAGATTAAATAACATTTGTTTCAGTGCTTCAACAGGACCATGATGTTTCCCTCCAGAAAGGGTACAGCTCTGAGGTTAAAACAGATGAAACCAAGCAATTCAGGGAGGAAAAAGTTACATTTTTTATTATTTTCCCCCAATATAAAATTAGTGCAAAAATTCAAACCGTACAATCAATAATGTGTTTTGAAAAATCAAAATTGTAACTCAACACCTCCCTTTACCCAGTCCCCCGATAAAGTTACTTACAGACAACCATTATTAAAGTTAGGCAATATTCTTTCTAGTCTCTGCTCTTTTCAAATGAACAGTACACCTTCACATTTGCCAATACATTCATTTATACATTTAAAATCATAGATTTTTTAGAACTGACAAGCTCAGGTAGGCCAACATGCTCTCTTTGGGTATGTAAATGAAGCTGGTTATCAGCGGAACAGTGACTAGAATTTCAAATATGGCATTCTCTAAACACTTTTAAGTATGTTTTCACACAGAGAATGCTAGTTTTTCACTTATTCATTGGCCACACATTCCTTGCTACCTAAAAAACACGCATACCTCAATTATCACTGATCTTACTTGCATTCAAGGAGGGCAACAGCACTAGATAAGGTGGTCAGGATTCTTTTAAGAGAATCTATAAGGGATATTTTTAAACTTCTTTTTTAAAGTCTTCTTACCAAACTCTTATTTTTACATCTTCCATATTACATACATCTTCAATATTATGTTATACATATTTCACCAGAATTTTAAAAATAAAGAAAAATAAACAGGGCTTAAGGATCCAATTAGCCTTGGGGCACTTGGATGGCTCAGTTGGTTGAGCATCCAACTCTTGTTTTTGGCTCAGGTCATGATCTCTGCGTCATGGGATGGAGCCCTGCGTCAGGGAGTTAGCTTGGGATTCTCTTCCTTCCCTCTCCCTCTGCCCTTCCCTTCCTCCCTCCCCCTCTCTCTCTCAAATAAAAATAAATAAATCTTTAAAAAAAAAAAAAAAAAGGATCCAATTAGCCTTATACTCCTGACTCTTGACTCTTGTGGACAGCACCTGAAGCATTATCTCTATCCAGCTACTGACTTAGAAGAATTTCTGGCTGCCTGATGCCAACCATAAGGGTTACAAAAGCCTGCCTCTGGAGTGAATTTTTCATGCAAACTAGTGATCAGAGTTCCAAAAAGAAAACTACGAGAAACAGATTATATGAACTGTTTGTGCCATTCACTAATGAATATTTAATAAATGTTGGTATGTCTGATAGAATTTGTCCTGAGACTCATCATTAAAACCTGGTAGTGAGGGCACCTGGGTGGCTCAGTTGGTTAAGCGACTGCCTTCAGCTCAGGTCATGATCCTGGAGTCCGGGGATCGAATCCCGCATCAGGCTCCCTGCTCAGTGGGGAGTCTGCTTCTTCCTCTGACCCTACCCCCTCTTGTGCTCTCTCTCTCTCACTCTCTCTCTCAAATAAATTTAAAAAAATAAAAATAAAACCTGGTAGTGAATGTTTTGGAGTATATCTTTTTATATAGCTCTCTCAGAACTATAGTAATGTTTCACATATTAAAAAAACAAATAATTTAAACCAAATAGGATGTGGTTTAAACTCAATATATACAATAAAAGTGAACCACCTAACAGAATTACAATTGAACAATATGACCACAATGAAAGGTGTTGGGAAGAAATAATTAACCAAGGTAACTTTGGAAAGCAGTACTCTGACTGGATATTGTAAGGCTAAGATAAAAGAACTATACATAAATAATGTGATCTAGTTAGTAAATTTGTTTCTTACAAGCATATGGATTAACAATTGCCAAATGTGTATGCTAAGAATGCACGAATAGTTAAGGGATTACGGATAATAGACGCGATTCTCACCAGTGGAAAGTTGTTACAAATAAGGAACAGGAAAGGCTAAAACAAACCCTGAAGGACTGGACTGGAGTCAGAGGTATCAGTATGAACTCATGATTTTATACATACATATAAAATATACAGATATAGAAATATAGATGTGCATGTGTGGATTAGTAAACATACATATTTCGTAGATCTGCCTGCTGAGAAAGTCTAGAATGAATAACATCCCAGTAGCAATAAGCACAACTAGTGCCCAGATCTTCATTTCTAAATGCCATTTTCCAGTTAAAAAGACATGGCCCCACAGAGAAGTGCTCCAAAAAAGGATGAGGACATGTCGAAAGGACACAGGCCCAACCTGAAGGAACTCCTTATGGCCAAAACCGGAACAATTTGAGCAACAAAGTAACAACACTGTATTAAAAACTTAGAATATCTATTTAGGAGTCCCTATCGATATAAATAATTTAATTAATATATGGGGAGGAGAAGGAACAGTTCTTCATTCCACAAGATTTCAATTAAAAGAAAAGAAGATCCACCAATGGATGCTAAAATTAGTGAAATTTTGAGACTATCTGCACAGTGTCAAAGTATCTCCCCTTATTTATTAATTACAAGGGGAAACTGTAATTTTACTAAAGGGAGAGACAGTAGACACTGTAGTGTTCAAGGTTAACATCACAAGTATTAACATATTATAATTTCATATATTATTATATTAACACATTGTTATGGACTGAATGTTTGTGTCCCCCTAAAATTCTTATGTTGAAGCCTAATCCCAATGTGATGGTATCTGGAGAAAGGACTTTTGTGAGGTAATTAGGTCACAAGGGTGGAGCCCTCATGAATGGGATTAGTGCCCTCCTAAGAAGAGACACAAGAGAGCTTGCTTCTTCCCTGTTCTCTGGCATGGGAGCTCTTATGGAGAAGATGGCCATCTGCAAACTAGGAAGCCGGACCTCACTAGAACCTTGATCTTGGACTTCTCACCCTCCATAACTGTAAGAAATAAATGTTTGTTGTTTAAGCCACCAGGTCTATGGCATATTTATTACAGTAGCCCAACTAAGACACATATCAGTAAATCAATGATATCAATATATCGTGAACCCTCTGGTATGATGCACTGAGAAGGGCAAAGCATGATTTCTGTCACATTCTTGCCAAAAGCATAACCTCATTCTAATCATGAGATAACTTCAGACAAACCCAAATTAAGGAACTACCTACAAAATAACCAACCGACCAGTACTCTTTAAAAAGTGTCAAGGTCATGACAGACAAGGATAGACTGAGGAACTGTCACAGACTGAAGTAGATTAAAGAGACATGACAACTAAACACAATGTTGGACCCTGGAACAGGACATCGGTAGAAAAACTAGTGAAATCAGAGTAAGGTCTGTAGTTTAGGTAACAGAATTGTACCTATCTTAATTCCTTGTTTGTGATCATTATAGTATGGTATGTGAGATGATAACATTAGGGAAGCTGAAAGAAGGGTGATAAGAACCTTCTTTACATCTAAAATTATTAAAAACAAAACAGGGGTGCCTGGGTGGCTCAGTCGTTAAGCATCTGCCTTCGGCTCAGGTCATGATCCCAGGGTCCTGGGATCGAGCCTCACATTGGGCTCCCTGCTCGGTGGGGAGTCTGCTTCTCCTTCTCCCACTCCCCCTGCTTGTGTTCCCTCTCTCATTGACTCTCTCTCTCTGCCAAATAAATAAATAAAAATCTTTAAAAAACAAAAACAAAAAAATAAAACAAAACAACCTGGTAGTGTAGTGAGATTGCGTGTGTACTGGCAGGGGAAAAGGGACCAGTTGGTTAGTATTTAACACTCATCCATCTCAAACTTAAAAGAACCTCTGCAAATTTATTCCTCTACCAGTGCTCTTTACCTAAGTAAATGCCACCACCCAATCTTTTAGCTGCTTGACTCAAACATCTTGGATTCATTCTCTGAATTGTATCTCCATCCTACTAGGTCTACCTTCAAAATACATGCCAAAGTCTACCCATTTCTGACTACCTCCAATGTACCCACCCTATGCCAATCCTATCCAGAAAGACTACAGAAGTTTCCTAACTGGGTTCCCTGCTCCTTCACCAGCTCCTTCTAAGTCTGTGCTCCACACAGCTGCCATTTTTTATTTTAAAATGTAGATCTGATCACTTCATTCCTCCACTCAAAACCCTCCAGTGACTTCTCATCTCACCTAAATAAAACAAAATCTTCATTCCATCACTTATAAGACCCTACATGATCTGGTTCCTGGTTACCTCTCCATCTTACCTCTTACCATCCTTTTCCTTGTTCATTCTGATCAAGCTACCCTAATGGACTCTAATATTCTTTGAATGTGCCAAATACAATTCTGCCTTGCGGTTTCTGCACTTAGTATCACCTCTACATGTAAAGTTATTTCCCCATGTATATTTGGCTTATTCACTCATTTTAGATTTTTGCTCAAATATCAGCTCATTAAAGGTCATTCTTAACTACCCTAGCTAAAACTATACCCTTATTTTTCTATCCCAACTAATTTTTCTTCACAACATTTACAGTATTCCCTTATATATCACATACAATATTTTTGTTTAATTTTCTCTCTAATTGGAATAAAAAATACAAGACAAGGATTTCTTCTCTCTTATTCACTACTAGGGATACAGTTTCTAAAAAAAGTGCTTACTATTGATATATTTGCCAAAAAAATATTTGATTTCGTCGTTAAGCATCTGCCTTCGGCTCAGGTCATGATCCCAGGGTCCTGGGACTGAGCCCCGCATCTGGCTCCCTGCTCTGCAGGAAGCCTGCTTCTCCCTCTCCCACTCCCCCTGCTTGTGTTCCCTCTCTCACTGTTTCTCTCTGTCAAATAAATAAAATCTTAAAAAAAAATTTTTTTTTTGATAATTAAGCTTCACTTACCCAATATCTGCTACAGTATCTTACACAAAGTTCTAAGGTCAAACATACTCTGACAGCTTCTACTTTCTCTAGTAAATTTCACAGAAGGAGTTCATTTTATTAAATTTTCAGCTAATCTTTGAGTGTTTAACCTCTCAAATCTTCCATATTTCAGGACCCCAAAAGTATTTCTTTTTTTTTTTTAATTTTTATTTATTTATTTATTCATGAGAGAGAGGGAGAGAGAGAGGCAGAGGGAGAAGCAGGCTCCCAAGGAGCAGGGAGCCCGATGTGGGGCTCGATCCCAGGACCCTGGGATCATGACCTGAGCTGAAGGCAGACGCTTAACCATCTGAGCCACCCAGGCGCCCCTGTATGATTTCAATATTTAACAGCAATGGCTATATTTCTATGTCAAATGATATATAATTTCTTATGTGCACATATACATATTTATACTTTATTTTAGGGTTACTTGCAAGATGCACATATGCTGATTTTGTAAAATTGGATAATAATTTTCCTATTTTCCTAAATTATAGAGATTTATCATTTTCTCTTAGAAACACAACTCTGAATAATCAACCATTGTATGGGAAAATATAACCTACTCTATAATGATATGCTTTATATACTGCCCCAAAAAACAAAACAAAAAAACCATGATAATTTAAGCTCTCTGTAGAGTTCAATCCCAGGTCCCTCTACTTTAGAATACTAAAACAAAATTATCAATAATTCTAGGAGCGATGGTTTAATGCACTTGTGTTGAAAAAGCAGGAATTTGGGTGCCTAGGTGGCTCAGATGGTTAAGCATCTGCCTTCGGCTGAGGTCATGATCTTCAGATCCTGGGATCAAGCCCCATGTCGGGCTCCCAGCTCAGCAGGGAGTCTGCTTCTCCCTCTCCCTCTGCCTCTGCCTTTCCCCCGCTTGTATTCTCTGTCTCTCTCTCTTCCTCAAATAAATAAATCTTTAAAAAAGAAAAAAGAAAAAAAGAAAAAGAGGGAATTCGAATGAGTTTTTGTTTTTTAACATCTTAGAAATTAAAATCTGTGTATTAGTCATAAATCCTCTTTTAGTAAGTTAAAAAATCCTCTTTTAGTAAGTTAAAAAGACTTAACTTCACCCACCTGATTATCATTATTTAAAAAATCTTCAAGGAACCCTTTAGCACACTTTGCCCTTGAAGTTTGTTGAGGACTATCATCAGAATTAACAGGAACAGGAGATTTGCTAAATAGGATTTAAGGATACAAAATAGTAATTAAGTTCCCAATTCATAAAACTTAGTGTATAACTGAATGGTTATCATTTAAACAAAAATAGTCACCAAGAAACAACCATTATAGATAGGATTCATATTGATTTTGCTTTGTAATTCCCTCATCTTCTCTCTAAACTGATACCAGAATCTAACCTTCCCTATCTCCTTGTTTCTCCTTTAAAGCTTTAAGGAAAAACTATGAAGAAAGTAAAAACATTAGTCTTTAACTAAATAAATAAGCCTTCAACTACAGGCTATACTCCAAAATCTTGTTTGTTTGAAATAAGCAGTACATTTTTCCAAACAGACATGGTTTGTCACCCAGTGATAGTTAAAACCCCCCACAAATACATGAGTTTCTACTGGAATGGCAGTTACATGCTCTTCCATGTCAAAGCAATAGGACCTGCCCTCCAGAACTGGCATCAACAAAGAGGACAGGGGCGCCTGGGTGGCTCAGTCGTGAAGCGTCTGCCTTTGGCTCAGGTCACGATTCCAGGGTCCTGGGATTGAGTCCCGCATTGGGGTCCCTGCTCCTTGGGAGCCTGCTTCTCCCTCTCCCACTCCCCCTGTTTGTGTTCCCCTCTCTCGCTGTGTCTTTCTCTGTCAAATAAATAAAATCTTAAAAAAAAAAAAAAAAAACAAAAAACAAAGAGGACAGATTACAGTGGGGAAAAGATGAATTTTAAAATTAAAATTCCGGAGTTCCAATCCCAATCCCACTCACTATGTGATTATATGTAATTTATTTATCTAAATTTCAGTTTTACATTTGTAGTCCCACTTATCTTACAGAAGTACTGCATAAATTAACTCTATGTACCTGGAACATGTAATAGATGCTCAATAAATATTAGTTTATTTCTCGATGTTGCTTTTTTTTTTTTTTTTTAAAGATTTTATTTGACAGAAAGAGACACAGCGAGAGAAGGGAACACAAGCAGGGGGAGTGGAAGAGGGAGAAGGAGGCTTCCCGCGGAGCAGGGAGCCCAAAGCGGGGCTCAATCCCAGGACCCTGGGATCAGGACCTGAGCTGAAGGCAGATGCTTAATGACTGAGCCACTCAGGCGCCCCTATTTCTTGATGTTTCAGGGTATAGTAGAGCAAAGGGCAACCCAAGCAAGTCAGAATTTTCCCAAAACAAATTCTATTAGTCACAGAGAATAAATAAAATCATTCTCTCTCTTATTCATATGTCAATATAAAATATGTTTCTAGGGACGCCTGGGTGGCTCAGTCAGTTAAACGTCTGCCTTTGGCTCAGGTCATGATCCCAGGGTCCTGGGATGGAGTCTCACATAGGGCTCCTTGCTCAGCAGGGAGCCTGCTCTCTCTCTGCTTGCCGCTCCCCCTGCTTGTGTGTGCTCACTCTCTCTCTGACAAATAAATAAATAATCTTTTAAAAAAATAAAAAATAAAAATAAATAAAATGTTTCTAACTCAAGTGCTCAGATACCTAAGAATCTTTCTCTAACATTTAAATGTCACAATTCTAATTTTTCTTAGTAATTAACAATACTTCATTATTGACTCATTTGATTTGTAACTTACTATGAGCTTTTCTTGCTCCCAAGTAGTCTTTTTGCCCATTCTTTACCAAAAGAGTTTGCACATCCATCCTCTACCATCAAAAAGCATTTACCAGATTACTGAAGATAAGTGTGGGGTACATAGGGATTCATTATACTATTTTTCTACTTTTGTATTTCTTTGAAATTTTCCATTATAAAAATGTTAAATAAACAAACAAAAAAAGTAATTATCTGACTGTGATTGTGTTCTACCTTCTAGTACACTACCTTGAGTACTTCCTAGTCAATTTTTGTTTTGATGATAGATTGACAATAAGTTGTCAACATCACACTGAGGTCAGGTCTAATTCCTTCTCCTCACAGTCCATCATTCATTTTATGTACAAACATACCCATCATAATATGAATGCAATCTTCCAGAAGCCAACTTCTATACACAAGGTACTGGGCCAAACCAATGATTGTAATAATCATACAAGTGTAAATTATATTATCTAATCACATAATACACTACATGCATTCAAAAATTTTAGTCTTAAATACCTCTTATACTATCTGCTCACCCATTTTGGTTGCAAGTGAAAGCAAAGTATTATAGTTATGGTACTTCACAAAGACCAACTGACAAGAAAATAATTAGAAAATAAGTTTAAGAATTAAGTGAGCTAGTTATTAACCCAAGTTTTAAAAAATAAAGATACTATTGAACCAACAATTGAGAAATGAAGCTAAATATGGAAAAAAATATTCTGGATAATCATCACCACTATTAACAATTACAACAGAGCTCATCAAAAGTCAGAAATTGTTCTAAGTACTTTGTATATATTTTCTAATCAAACGAATTCTCATAGCAACCCCAAGTAGAAGAAGAACTTATATAAGGTCTTATACAAGGCAGAAGTAACTTGTACATAGTAGAATTTGTACAAAGCAGTAGTAATTTGTAAAAAGCAGAAGTATAACTTGTACAAGGTGTCAGCAAAGAAGTCACAGGGCTGGGATTCCTAACCAGAATTATATTCAGTGTCCATATTCAAAAAAATAAGATGTTCAACTGAGAAGTGATAAAAAAAAAAATGGATACAGGAATTAACAGACTCTGTCTATAACAGACTACAACAGAATGAAAGTTTAGACAACAGAAGATGATAAATTTTCAGAGCCTAAGGCAGGATATAGTGTTACCAAGAATGCATTTCTGATGAGTTCAGATGTAATAATATCCCTAAGGAAAAAAGCTTTCCTACCTAAGCTTAATTCTTACTCCACACTCACATTCATAGGTTTCTAGGTAAACACTATTTAAATTATTCTGAGAAGCTATGTCATAGGAAGGTTAAACACACAAATGAAAATAATCTTAGAAACTACAAAAATTTATACCACAGACCATACAAAAATTGCACCACTGTTTAAGGAAAATAACTAAGAGAAAGTAAAATGTAAATGAAAAGAAATGGATAACTGCATAGCTCCATATATGGAGAGAATATAGAAGGAGAAAAAACTTAAAGTAAAAAGAAAATAACAAGAATTTTATATCCTCAAACTGCAAAATAGTTGCTTTGGGCTATGATTCTTCATATTAAACATAAATCAGTATTTTATAGTGCAACACAAGAAACATGTAACAAAGGCGAAAGTTATAGAATGTGCCTAAGGTTATGAAACATTACACCATCTTGTAACAACTGAAAAATGCAATTTAAAGAAACAACACAAAGCAATGCTCTATACAACTAATGTCATTATTATTGTTAATTATCATTGAATTACTTAAAAAATAAATCAGCTGTTCACATGACATTTTTTATTTGGAAAACTAGGAAATTTTTCCATCGTAACTTACGTACAAAGTAACAGGAATATTTTCCCATGATCTTTCTGCTTCAAGTTTATCTAATGAACAAGGACTATCATCCTTCTTTGTAGACTTCGGTAACTCTTTAGTACAATGCTCTAGATTTCTCTTGGCCTTCAGGATAAGCAATTCAATTTTGTCACCTAATTTAAAAGATTAAATTAATTCAAGAGAAAAAATAAATAAAAAGCACAGCAAAATCAAAAAGGCAACAAATAAGAATTCAGATAATTTGGAATATACACATAACTGCAACAATAAACTTTTTTAATATGACATTTCAAAGAAGAAAAGGGGAGAAAAGACATTTCCTAGGCACAAAATGATACGTAAATGAAGACCATAAGTGTTCAAAAGATTTGGGGCGCCTGGGTGGCTCAGTCGGTTAAGCGACTGCCTTCGGCTCAGGTCATGATCCTGGAGTCCTGGGATAGAGTCCCGCATCGGGCTCCCTGCTCGGCAGGGAGTCTGCTTCTCCCTCTGACCCTCCTCCCTCTCATGCTCTCTGTCTCTCATTCTCTCTCTCTCAAATAAATACATCTTTAAAAAAAAAAAAAAATTCTCTAAAAACAAAACAATTACCACTGAATGGCTTTTTGGTTTGTCCTGGGAGAACTGGATTCTCACATTGACACTGGCTATGTTCAGAATCACATTTATATTCATTAACTAATCCTTTATCATCACTCAAGGAGTCTGAAATGTTTGAGGGTTCAAAAGAATATTCAAAACTATCCAATTTATTCATAAGTCGAGAAGTTCTTTGTGCCTGGTAACTATGTCTAGGGGAACAATGATCTTCTTTAAATATTTTAGAAATCCTTTGACTATTTGTATCAGGTAGCAAGTCTTGATGGTGGAGCCAGACTGGGTATGTGAAATCAGGTAGACTAGTTATTCCTGAAACATTAAGGTCAGATTTCTGGCTAGTGAGCCATCTTGGATAATTCTTTTCAAGTTTGTGTTCTGAACTGTCTTTGAAAGACAACTTCTTGGAAAATGATAAAGATGGTTCAGAAACCCACTTATTAGTCTTATTCACAAGTTTTGTTTTTTTTAGCCTACCACGTTGCTTTCCATTTATATTTGTGTATACAACAGGAGTAACTAAGTTATCTTTGCACATGGGAGTGGAAGGTTCTCGAAAATTTTGATTCTTTTCAGTATCCGAGGAACTCAGTCTTCGAATGCATTTCTTGTTTTTCTTGCTAATTTGGTGACTTGATCCAATGCAAGTTAAAGAAAATGATCCATCTGCTGGAAGTTTTAATAGATCATCAGTTGTTAGGCTAATGGAGTCTATGTCATTAACAGTCTTTCTTCTACAGGATGAAGAGGAGCATTTTTTGGGATCAAGATTTTCAAAAGCTGAAAAACAAAGCAGAGTTCTGTTTATTTTCCTATTACATATAACAATACTTCATAATAGTCAACAGTAAACAGAATTAAGAATTTAAGAATCATTCTTGCTGCTTCCCTTTATCTTCACTAAAACTTTGATTGAAAGTATAAAAGGTATAGGTTGATGAAATACAATGTGCTTTTTCCTCCCATCTCTCCAATTTACTTTAACTAAGTTCTACATTTTTCTCTCAAACTCTTAAATTTTCCCTTTTCTTTAATTTACTGTGTCTTCAACTTTTTTCATCTAGACATACCTGATGCACTAATACACTCACATTAATATTGGTCACTCAACACTGGCTGCAATTTAGGAGAAAAATATGCTATTAAACTAGGTGGAAAAATAGTTTGCTTTCTGCCTACTAAACCTGCAACAGCATTAACACAAAGAGAACATCTGTTCTAATACTCTTCCAGAATACAATGCCCACATACTTCTAAGAGTTGAATGCAAATTTTTTCCATACTAGGGCCATTCCGTAAGTACTTAGTAAAGTGTTACCTGGGTTATCAACAGATGCATTTTCCAAACTTGTCTTTGTGGAAGCCTTATCAAGGAAAAACTCTTAACATCTTATATTATTGTCCCACAGAATACAGATCAGGAAGACTAATAGAGTCTTATTCTGTCAACTGGGATTAACCAAGTATAAATTCAGAAAGACAAGTTTGTTTAAAGTCATTAAGCTAGTTAATGAAACCTAGAACCACCAAGTCAATGCTGTTTCCATTATGCTATAATAAAATGGCTTAAGGGTTTAGGATCAACCACCTGCTGTTATTAGTTACATTCATCACCTTCCCTCCAAGGTCACAAGAAGCTTTTAGCTGAAAATTCCTGAGATCCAGAGAATTACAGAATCATTTAAGAAAAATATCAAGACCTCAATATTATAAAGTCATTTTTACCCCAAAGGAACAACAACAAAAAAAAGTGTCTAGTTTTTCAAGGCTACATCTCTCAAATGCTTTAAATCAGTAGACTAAATAAATAAATAAATAAATAAAAATAAAAAATAAAAGCATACCATTCTTTGGTTTATAAATACAGTTGGAGAATTCTGGTATATTAGCGGAACATCTTTCAATGTTAATCTTTCCAGTGCTTGCACCAGGATACATTTGGCTTAAATCAAAATCATCAATATAGGCCTGTAGAGCCTGAGATGCAGAACTATACAGTTTATCCTTATACTGAAAAGAGCCATCAGAGTTAGAGGAATTACTACCACTCAGGCTGCAGCTTGCTAACAGAGAAGATACTGAAGATTGCCGAGAACAAACTCTGTGTTTTGTAATTGATTTTGCCATGGCTTCCTCAAAATGGTTTATTTCTATTCACTTCTCTTAAAAACTGTAATACAAAAACAACAGGTTACAGTTCCATTAAAAGGAATAACAGCCATACAGAGAGAAATTACTAAACATGTAAACTTTTTATAATCTTCTTTAAAGAATAAAATCCATTTCTATCATCCTTTTAAGGCAATGCACATTATAGATTTTCTATTACTGTAATTACCTTGAATTCCTTCATCACTGATTTAGAAACATTTATTGAGTACCTACTATGTTCCTGAAATTTTGTATACATAATTATCTGAGAGTAGTCCTTGGGGAAGAGTCCTCACTATTTTTAAGCCGTAAAAACTACTGAGGTACGGTCTTTCTTATGGGGACAGAGTCTATGACATCACAATACCTAACATTCTCCTATACAGAATATTTTTCATTTCATAAGCCTACTATCATGCATCACAGATAGTAGGTGCTCAATAAATTTTTAAAGGCATCAAATGAGGTATTAGAAACAAGAAGAAACAACAGAAAAGAATATCCACTTTCAATGTTGTAAATGCCAATATGTAACTTTAGCCAACCCTTTCCCCCAGGAAAACTCAAGAACAAAATAATTTACAATATTTAGTATAAAGAAATAAACTACCAAGTTTACTGAGCTAGCAAAATGCTCTTTTCCTAAAACAACACTGCTAATCATTTTCTCACCATTTATGGCAGGATCCTTACCATTTCCACTTATGTTAAACAGATTCACCCTCTCTTTTAAAAGAGACTTAGATAATTGACAACATACTCATCTTACTGATTTTCCATTACTAAAATTGAGAGAATTCCTGTCTACCTTAAGGTAGTAATAGGATCTACATTTGAAAAACTAAAAAATAACAAGACTTCAGTACATGATGTGACATTCTTTTAAAAAATTAAATCAGTGGAAATGGATCTTCCGTATTAAAAATGAAAAATTAATGTTAATGTCTAGGACTTAACACACCCTATAATGTTATAAAGTTAATACGTTTAACTTTGGGCTGTAATTTTGGGAATGTTTAAGTTATAACAACTTTTAATGTAATCTTAATAACTATCAAATTTGACTTTAAAATACGGAAAGTTTCCCATTTCAAGACAGAGTAAAACATCTTCCTGCCTCAGCTTTAGAGCATGCGCTGCCTTGGCAAGAGAGCGGACAGCAGTCAGTGGAAGCAGCGGCGGAACACAGGATAACGGTTATTGAGCCCCTCTGATTTCCCTGAATGCTGTGATGTCGGTCAATCTCCGAAGAATGGCTAGACGACGTCAGCTTTGCTCTTTCTTTACCCCTTTCACTAATGAGGTCTAAACTTTCTCAAGTGAATAACTGCTTGACCAAACATTTTCTCCCTTATTCCAACACAGTACAGGTCACCAATCTTATTTTAAAAACAAAAACGAACCTCTAAAAGATAAAGCTGTTGGATCACAGTTCTCAGGAAGTGGGTAATAACATCTATTTTAATTCACAGGAGGCAGAAAGAAAATCCACAGTGAATTTTCACTGTGGAAAGCTTCCAAAAGTACACAAAAGTAGAACGAATGGTTTAATAAAACCCTATGCACCCATCATCCCTCTTCAAACCATTACCAACATACCCCAACTTTTATCCACCCACTTCTCTCCACTTCCTCCATAGGATTATTTGGAAACAAATCCAATGCATCTTACCATTTCTTCCGTAAACACTTCCGTTCCTATAGCCAAAAGGAAGTCCATCATTCCGAAGAATAAAATGTTAAACGATCGGCAAAAAATGTCAACTACCTTTGATTCAAAAACAGAATGTTCAGTGTTAAATAAACAATGGGCACAGCTCACAGGAAAGGAACAACTTCCTAGAAACAACAGCTCTGTGATTTATGTTTTGAAACCGAACATCGACTTGCTTACTCTACAACAGGAAGAGAATAATTAATGAAGCCGGAAAGCGAAGATCGCTGGGCCCCTGCGCGAGAGCATCCTTTCCCCACCCCACGCGTCGGGGTTCAACCCTTCCGCCCTTACCTGGGAAACACCCCCTTCGGGATTGCAGCAGCCCCGGCGGTAACAGACCCAGGCTTCAGTGAGGTACGTCCACCCAGAAACCATTTATTAGGCAGCAAGCGTGGGCTCCCCCGTGGGCGGACGGACTTCTTCCGAGGTGACGGCCCCTAAAGCCCAAGCCCCCTCCCGCCCCGCCCTCTGCAATCGACGCCTCGAGGCTCAAAAGGCCCTCCCGCCTCGTCCGGGACCCTCCCCCTCTCGGGAGCCTCCCGATAAGGATGTTCTCTTCCTACGGGGAATGTCCGCTCGCGCCTTCCCTCAGGAGACATCTTCCTCTTCCCTCCACGCCACTCTTTGTCTAGCCTTTCCCTCGGGCTGTCAAAGGATGGGGCGCCGCTTGAAAATACACCACCTTTTCCTGCCGAACTCACCGACCAAGCCTCCAAAAGAGATAAAAACGCACACGTCCACAACTCTCCACCACAAGCCCGCGCCTGTTACCGGACGGAAGACGCGACAAAGCATCCCCGACCCGGACACGGCCCCGCCTCAGGCTCCGCTTGCTCGAAGCCTGCTCCGCCGTCACAGCGGAGCGCGACGCCCGCGCTCGCTTTCAAACTGATCCAACATGGCGCTGGCTTGCGGTGCGCATGCGTGGCGCTCGGCCCCCTGGGCAGCGGGGCGAGGGGCGGGGCCGCCGGGAAAGGGGGTGCCGCGGGGCGTTTGGCAGCACTCCATGCTGGGAAATGTAGTTTCCCCCTCCTCATCTCTCTGGGGTGGAGGTGGGGAGGGTGTCTCGGGACGGCATCTGCGTCGCTGCCCCGCACGCTCTCCCCACCTCCGTCACCGCTCTCTGGGGCCCCTCGGCGCTGACGACAGGCTGAGCTTCCCTCTGCGGGCTCCCCGGGAGTGTGTGAGGGGGTGAGGTGGGGAAGGAGACTCGGGGGCGCTGACGGCTGCCGTTTTGACTTCGGCCTCTCGGCTTTCAGAGCACCCCCTCCCAGGATGAGACGCCACCTCCACCCGGGGTTGGAGCTCCCCAGACCACATCCTTCGCTCTCTTCTCAGGGCCTTCCACGTCCCATCCCTGCGCCCGGCCCTTCTGGTCTGGCTGCCGGGCCCTCACACTCCGTCCGAGCAGATGCGGGATTGGAGGAGGGAGTTTGGCCAGGGATGGGATTTAACAAATTCCTTGGGGACCTTGATTCCCAGGGAAGAATGGCAGCGACCCAGCACGGATCTGGGGACCCAGTCAGGCAGCCCAGAAAGAGGGAGATTATCCAAACCGATGTAAAGACCCACTAACAACATGTGTGACTCTGTCTACGAGGCTGGGACAGGATATGAGGTGCGAAGAATCCAGTTGCAACCAAGTGGTGTATCAAAAAAAGATGCCATCTCAATATTGGTTTATGTTTATTTTCCACTGACCCTCTGGGTGAAGATATCCTAGACCATTACTCTACCTGAATATGTTCCAGGTCATCCGATGTTACATCACCAGGTAATGCGACTGTGGGCTTGCTCTTTGTTCTCTTTTCACCCTCCCTGGCCCACTAAACTAGCCTTTCCTTTTTTCTTAGCAAATGAAAAAGTCCACAAGCTATAAAATTCAGTTAAGTGGCTCAATTAAACACATTTGTTGTGGCAGTGAGTGCTAGTGATTTGAAAATGAGTAGAAGTCCCCGCAGGCATTTATACTCTAGTGCTATGTTCCAATAATTGGTGCCTTTTCTAGATCACTCTATCAAGTATGTTGCTGATTGGAAATAAAGAACTGAGTTATATGTGCTGGGACAAGCACAGGTCAGGGACTAGCCAAGGACTGTTAATGGCATGAGCTAAAAAAGTGAGACATCTTTATTTACATTCCACTGAATGTTTTTTTAACCTGTCCTTCTTTAAGATAATTTCTTAAAGGTTCTTTTCATAAACACAATTATTAACATTTCTCTTACTGCCTTTTTCTTTCATCCTGGGCATATATACCAAATGTTTCCTAATGAGGACATAAAGTAAAAACAAAGGACACAGAGAAAATGTAAAGGAAGTGATCAAATATATTGACTTAATTCATGGATCAAAATAATTCTACTTTGTTCCTTCACAGGTTAAGAGATATGGAGATCTCCACAAGGATTTGGAGAAGAGTCCCAATAATTATTAAAATTCTGGACTAGATCTATTAGGAAAGGTAAGGAAACCAAAAGTCTACTAGGAAAAAGGAATTGTAATGGTTTTCTAAAGCTTTTCAAATATAGATGTCAACTAGGTGTTATGCCTTGCTGGAGAACTAAACAAGAGAAAGTGGATTTATGGGGCGCCTGGGTGGCTCAGTCGGTTAAGCGTCTGCCTTCGGCTCAGGTCATGATCCCAGGGTCCTGGGATCAGCCCCACATCGGGCTCCCTGCTTGGCGGGAAGCCTGCTTCTCCCTCTCCCACTCCCCTGCTGTGTGCCCTCTCTTACTGTGTCTCTCTCTGTCAAATAAATAAATAAAATCTTTAAAAAAAAAAAAAAAGAAAGTGGATTTATGATCCAACCTAGAGCTTTAAGTGAGCTAATTAAGACATGGTTCTGGTAATTAAACTTTAAGAAGTTTTATTGAGGCAGCTCTTTGGAGAGTTTTTTAAAAGGTAGATTTAAATGTGTCATTTCAAGAAAAGAAACTAATGTTTCTGATCATCAAGAAGGGGTCCCACACTGTTTCAATCACTTTTGCATTTATTAACTCACTTAATCCTTATAATGACCCCATGAGATAGGTATTAACATCCCCAATCTATACATGTAAAAATTGAAGTTCAAAGGTTGAGCAATTTATTCAAAATAATATAGTATGTGGTGAGTGGCAAAGTTAGGATTTGAATCCAGCTGTGTGTTGTCATATTCTTTCCACCATACAGCCACCCTAACTGAAAACTAGATAATGAACCAAAGGACCAATGAGACTCCAGTTTCTTGAACCCATTCAGAACGGAAATAGTATCTTACTCAACTGTTTTTGCCATACCTACCACAGTACCTAATCACTAGTAAGGTTCCATAAATATGTTCATATTGAATTGATTTGAACTTGATCCTGTCTCAAGAGGAAACATTTAAACAAAGACACCAATGAAGAGGAATCTGTCATTCACATTTGGAAAGAATGTTACAAGCAGAGTATGAATAGCAAGTACAAAGATCCTGAGGTAGGAAGATGCTCGGTTGTATTTGAGGAACAGCCAGGTCAATATGATTGGAGCTGAGGTGGAAGAGAAGACAGGTAGGAGTTGCCTTTGGAGAGGAAGCCAAATGTCAGATCATTTAGTGCCATTGCCCTCACTTTAAAAAGACTAATTCCCAAGAACACATGATCAACAGATTATGATGCTTTACAAGAGAAAGGAAGCATGATTAAGCTATTGGAAATATTAATGATTTACTGAATAACTATTATGTCCCAGGCAACAGGCGAGAACATTTAAATGCATTATCTCATTTAATCCTCACATTAATTCTACAGAGTTAGTTATTATCCCAGAAAATGGAAAAATGGAAATATTAAATAATGTGGTTCACAACTAGTGGCAGAGACAGGATTTGACCCAGGTCTCTTTGAGTCCAAAGCCTGCTCTTTGTACCGTACACATTTTCTCATTTGAAAGATTATGAAGAAGGAAGAAGGAATTCATGCATTCACACACTTAGCAATTATTAAGTAAAAACTTAACAAAAAATAAGTAGCTATTGTTCATTACTATGTAACAGATACTGTAGAAATAGTATTAAAATGTAATACAGCATTTAAAAATTGTTTTGTATAGTTATATTCTTACCAGTTGTCTGTTTTTACAACTTTGCAGGTAGATGGACTATAAGGCACTTGCCCAAGAAACTGCTCAAGAAGTTTTAGAATACAGTCAAGATACATCAGGCTGGAAAGTGGTTAAGACTTCAGTAAGAAAACAAGTTAAATATGTTTCAAGAGTTTATTTTTTAATGAGAAGTGATTCAAAAAGACTTCTAAAAATATTTTTATAACCAAAAAATATATTTTTACTTTTTGTTTGTTTGTATTTATTTTTATTTTTTTTTCTGTATCTGACAGCTAATTTATTTCTGGATTTTTATTCCCCTTTGAGAAAAAGATAACTGTTTCCAGCAAGGCTTCTAAAAAATTCCATGGAAATCTGTGAGTACAATTTCCTTTTGATAGTTGTTTTGAATTCAGTGGCATTGATGTATCTAGAATTCAGTGCTGCTTCATTAGCTATAACATTGCTTGTTAGTGATCAGGAAATAGAAATTAATTATAAAGTCACTGGGTTGAAATGTGATATTAATAAATTAGAGCAGTTATGTACCACCTAATCATTTTCAAACAAAGACAATCAGGAAAAAAAGTCTTTCAAGTGAATAATTCATTAAGATAGGAAATTTCTACCTCAAGAAATAATTACTATAAAAGCAGATTGGTATTTTCTTGATTACAGTAGTATTTTGTGGCCTTTCAAACATCTCACCTTTCCATTAAATGAACCACTAAAAAATAAAGTTTATTTCCCCAATTTACTTCTCTTGCTGATATATGTAATGTTTTCTGAAAGCTGCTTTTGAGGATACTTTTGAGGATCCTGTTATTTCAAATATAACTACACTGAGAAATTGTGCTGACATTTTTAATCTTATTCTTAAGAGTTGTTCATTCATTGCTCATGATATCACATTAATGCAAATAGATCATCATATGTTATCAAAATCACTTTTTTCCTTGTTTTGATCTTTTAACCTATAGGAGGGGTCAACATAAGCTGTTTATTGATCACAAGTTGTGCTTAAGACCCCCAAACTAGTAAAATTTTTACCCTTTACAGTTAGATCTGTGTATGGCTTACAGACTGTTTTCACAATTCAGCAGTTTTATGATTTTGTCCTGCACTGAGCCAGGGACAGCTAGCTTGGAAGTTCTGTAACCAATCACTCCTCAGAGGGAACAGTCGTGGGCATACAGACATTCTTCCAGAACAGCAGCAAAGAGTATGATTTTATTTTAAGGTGGTCAGAATATATTATGTGCCAGATGTTATATTTCAGTCTCTTAAGCCAGTAAGACTTCAGCTCTTTATTGAAGTTTTCAGTTTGGAAAATGCTTGTAAGTCACCAACCCTTATCTTGCATTGAATGCTTCTGTGAGGGGCAGCCTAGTACATCCAATATGATTGTTCTGAGTAGGGGCAGCCTAGTACATCTAGTATGATTATTCCTGAATAGGAGCAGTCTGGTACATCCAGTATACTTATTCTGAGTGGGCAGTCTTTCACATTAACTCTGATTACTCCATAGTAGTGGCAGCCTGATACATCCAATCAGAATGCTCTGAGTAGGGACATCCTAGTGTATACACTCTGACTGTTCTGCATAGAGGCAGCCTAGTACATCTAATCTGATTGCTCTGAGTAGGGGCAGCCAAGTACACCCCCTCTTCTCTAGGTAGGAGCAGCCTAGTACGTGCACTCTGATTGCTCTAAATAGGGGCAGCCCATACATCCACTCTGATTGCTCTGAGTAGGGGTATCCTAGTACATCCATTCTAATTATTCTAATAGGGGCAGCCTAGTGTATCTGCTCTGATGGCTCTGAGTAAAAGCATCCTTATACCTCCATTCTAATATCTTGAATAGGTGCAACATAAGATATCCACTCTACTTGCTCTGAGCCAGGGCAGTCTACTGCATATACACAGCCTTCCACACCCGAACCCCCCTGCCAGAGATGAGCGTGATCTTATGTTGTTCATCTAACTGTATCTCTCCCTATTTCTGGCTGGTCTTCTTGTGCTTTTGCATTAGTTCCACATAATTCTTCTAATTGTTCACTAACAAAGTATTTTTTTTCAAAAATTTCTCCACATTTTGTTCCAAATGAAATCCATTTTCTTTCTTTCTTTTTTTTTTTTTTAAGATTTTATTTCTTTGACAGAGAGAGACCCACAGCAAGAGAGGGAACACAAGCGGGGGAGTGGGAGAGGGAGAAGCAGGCTTCCGCAGAGCAGAGAGCCCGATGCGGGGCTCGATCCCAGGACCCTGAGATCATGACCTGAGCCGAAGGCAGACGCTTAACGACTGAGCCACCCAGGCGCCCATGAAATCCATTTTCTCAGCCACAGCTGAGATGCTGCCAGCTCATTTCGTCTTGCCTTTGCCCCTGAGCAGAACCTATGCACTATTACTGGAGCTGAGTGACACCTCCATCCATGAGGAGGAAGGGGATGTGAGGGTGGCATTGGGGAGAAATGGTACCATGACTTCAGCTTGCCCCTCTTGTAGGGGGGAGGGGAAATAAGCCCCAGTATTTACTGCATTGGACAGAGTTCACCCTATCAGTAAACTCTGGGTGGGGATAATGAAACCCCAGTCTTCTCAGCAGTGCCTGCTGGGCATAGAGTATGCAGCATGAGCTGGGGGGTGCAAGAATGAGAGATGTCAGTATCCCACCCCTCCTAGGATGAAACCATAGCGCAGACTGGGAATTAGTGGGGAGAGGGAGGTCCTCTTTGGCTTTCAGGGGTGAGGAGGTGTTGCCTAGAAGCTGATTGTGGCTCAATCGGTACAGATAAGGGTTGGTGACTTACAGACTCTTTTCTTACCTAGATTTAGTAGGTTTTTTTGAATGAATGTTTCTCCATTTCCTGAATGTCCTTAGGTCATTTTCTAGGGAATTTAAATTGTTGTTTCTTAAAGTAATTTCATCAGTTATTTCACTATGGAGGAGGGTTTACTAAAATCCTCACACAGCTACTCTGGAAGTCCCACCCCCAACTCTAATATCACATAGGATATGACAAAAATATGATCACTAAAAGCCTGTGACTATTTTATCATCTTACAGATGCTTCCCCAAGTTTGCCATTCTAGTGTGCCAAAATAGACATTCCCCCCCTCATCCTTCTAGTTACTCTTTTGGCATTCATTCACAAAAATCATAAAAGGCTATAAAGTGATTTGGAAACATTAAAATTAGTGTGTTGATACAAATCCACACATATTAAAGGGTTTCCATTGCAGCCTGAAAGCTTCATGAAATGTATGGTCTGTAAAAAGTGTAACAATGTATTCCAATCTATCAGTTATTCCATATACCAGCTAAAGTTTGTCAGAAACTGTAAAAGACAAGAGAAAATAGTTAAAATATTTTTAATTTGACCTGAGATCACTTCACGTATAATGAGAACAAAGCTTTATTATAGATCATAGTAAAATATCTAGTGAACTGTTCATCTTAACGATCAATAGATATAAGAATATAGTTCTTAGATTCAAGTATGACAAAATTGATCTCTCTGAAGAGCCTCTGAAGAGTGATAGGCTCAAGTACTCAAGACACATAAATGTTTTGTGTTTTCAGAGAGGCTTGATGTTTACATATTTTTAAAAGCCACTAACTCTAATAGACCTCCAGTTAGTGAATTAAGATAAGGTAATTTCTGACTAGTAGCCTACCCTCTGCCCAAGACACCACTTTAACTATGTTTTATAATCTTCCAAAAAGCAAAATAAATAATTTCTGCCTTGTAGTCATATAATACCTGTAACTTATACTTTTCTCACCTTTACAAATGACTGGAAAATAAACAAATCAGCCACTGAGTAGACAGCCTAAACCAGGGGTAGAGAGTAAGTAAATATTTTAGGCTTTGTAGCTGCTGTGGTCTCTGTTACAACTACTTAGCTCTGTCATTATAGCATAGAAACACAGTACATAAATAGACAATAAATGTTCATGCTATTACAGCACAAGGGCACTAACATTAGTAGACAGACAATACATTGATGAATAAGTATGGCTGTGTTTCAGTAAAACTAATTACAAAAACAGGAAGTAGGCTAGATTGACCTATAGACCATAGGTTGCCAAACCCTGTCCTAAATAGTAGATAGGGAAAAATCACAAATCCTCAAATATTGATAAACTTATATGTATATTAGGGACCTTTGCCTAAATCACATGAGATAGTCAACACTTTCTTATAAAATAGGCTTTGTGTCAGATTACCGCAGGCGAGGCTAAGCTATGATGTTAGTTCGGTGTATTAAATGCGTTTTCAATTTAAGATACTCTTGACTTATGATGGTTTATCTCAGTGTAACCTCATCATAAATCAAGGAAGATCTGTATATATTAGTTAGAAATACAAAAAGGTTTTATCCACGGGGCGCCTGGGTGGCTCAGACGGTTAAGCGACTGCCTTCGGCTCAGGTCATGATCCCAGAGTCCTGGGATTGAGTCCCGCATCCGGCTCCCTGCTGAGGGAGCCTGCTTCTCCCTCTCCCTCTGCCTGCCACTCCCCCTGCTTGTACTCTCTCTTTCTCTCTGTCAAAATAAATAAAATCTTTAAAAAAAAAAGTTTTATCCTCAAAGTTTATAGTATAATTAGAGAGAACAGATTAATAAAAAAAATCCATGGTAGCATATACAAATCCCTTCATAGTTTTGTACTTAAATTTTAACTGTATTGGGGCGCGTGGGTGGCTCAGTCGGTTAAGCATCTGCCTTCGGCTCAGGTCATGATCCCAGGGTCCTGGGATCAAGCCCCGCATCGGGCTCCCTGCTCGGTGGAGAGCCTGCTTCTCCCTCTCCCTCTGTCTGCCGCTCTGCCTACTTACGCTATCTCTGTTAAATTAAAAAAAAAAAAAAAAAAATCTTAAAAAAAAAAAATTTTAACTGTATTATATCTGACTTCTTTTTCACAGGACCTGATAATTATCCCAGGTTGTTTTCTCACTATCTTATTCAGAGCTTAATAATGAACTCTTAAAAACTTTGTAGATCTGAAGGAAGGAAACATTACATAGTAAGGAAATTTGAGGGTATCTCATAAAGAAAATTAAGGACTAACTGAGCTTTTAAAGAGAAATTAACGTACAAAGAAATAGTCTAATGAATTCCTTATTTATTTGCCAAATCATAAAAACAAAGTTTTAGAGGAAGAACCATTCATAAATATGACAATTATTTAGACTAATAATAGTATTTGGTTTTTATCTCACTTCTCCCAGGACTTTTAACTTTTTAGAGTTTTTTTTTTTTTTTTAAATTTTGATTTTACTTAAAACTATCTCCTCAGTTTGGAAAGAATCATTAACAGGGAGAAGAGTACAGCCAATATTATTCAGACTTCGTTTTTATTCAACAACCTTCTCCTAAATAGTGAGTTTTAATCCAGTTTACTCATCTTGTCTTAATTCCATTGATGGATAACCACATCTAATTTAAGTGATGGACAAACACAAAGGTTAGTTACTTGCCCAAATCCTGACATGTTAAAAATAAATGAAATTCAGGGGCGCCTGGGTGGCTCAGTTGGTTGAGCGACTGCCTTCAGCTCAGGTCATGATCCTGGAGTCTGGGGATCGAGTCCCACATCGGGCTCCCTGCTCAGCAGGGAGTCTGCTTCTCCCTCTGACCTTCCTCCCTCTCATGCTCTCTGTCTCTCATTCTCTCTCTCAATAAATAAATAAAATCTTAAAAAAAAATTTTTTTAAATAAAATAAAATAAAAAAATAAATGAAATTCAAAAGTCACTGTCTATGAATAAGGTTCAATTATAACAGACATGCTCATTCATTATATATTGTCTATGGCTACTTTACTGCTACCCTAGCGAAGTTGAATAGTTGCAACATAGATCATGTGGCCTGCAAAGCCTGAATTATTTACCATCTGGCCTGAAAAATTTGCTGACCACTGCTTTAGAAACATTACATCCTTAAATTAAGAATTGGGGCTACGGGGCGCCTGGGTGGCTCAGTCGTTAAGCGTCTGCCTTCGGGTCAGGTCATGATCCCAGGGTCCTGGGATCGAGCCCCGCATCGGGCTCCCTGTTCAGCAGGAAGCCTGCTTCTCCTTCTCCCACTCCCCCTGCTTATGTTCCCTCTCTCGCTGTGTCTCTCTCTCCGTCAAATAAAATCTTTAAAAAAAAAAAAAAAAAGATAATGTGTAACCACACAAACTTCTCATCAATTACATTTGGCTTAGGATAAATATGGCAGGTAAATATTTATGAAAAAGATTTTAGAAAAATCCTAAAAGAAAGTAGCCCCCTCTAAAAAGACAACAATAGAACAGTATAAACAAGATTTGTAGAAAAATACATTTTGAAATAACTTAGTTATTGCAGTGCTTATTTAAATAAACCTGGCTACTTCCAATTGAAATTAGTGTTTTGAATTGCTGATATTACTTTCAAATGTTCTTTCCTGTTATTTGCTAAATTAACCTACTTTATACTATAATAGCATCATATTTTGAGCTTAGACGAAACTTGTTAAATTTTGATTTTTTTCTGTTTTGTTAACTGCAGATATCGTGTTGAAGGAATAATTCCAGAATCAATAACTAAACTGTCTGATTTCCTCTACAAACCTGAAAACAGAGTTGCATGGGATAAATCATTGAAAGTGTATAATATGGTACACAAGATTGATTTGGTAATTTGCTGTATGATATTGGACTTTTACTGTATCAATATATTTTTAGTTTTATTAGTGATTTAAGTATATTAAACCTGTGTGATGTAGACAGTATGATATAGACACTTCATATTTTATAGGCTAGAATTGAAATCTTCATAAAAGTCTTAAAACTTCCCTCTTAATTAGTCAAAAGTTTAATTCCGATTAGCTTGATTCTATTGTAAAGACTTAGCACATTCTGAATCTAGCTAGCTCTTGCAGGTGTGTGTCTTTTGTCTTGAGGGGTTTGAACTTTATGTATTCACCTCCTCCATTAGGTGGAGAAAAAGATTAGGCATGCCTTGTTGCTAGGAAGTCAGTAGATTTATCTTAGTTATAATACATTAAATAACAGGAATAATGCAAACACATACTGTAGGGACTTAAGAGCAAACAGCATGTAACTTTTTTTAAGAGTAAGGATACAGTATGGAATAACGTTATATAGATGGTTGTAGTTTTAGACTTGCTTTCAAATATATTATCTCAATTAAATAGATGAAGGGGGAGAATAAAAACAAAGAGAAAAGAAAAATACAAGTAATTAGAGTAGAAAGTTTAAGAAGTCGTAGAGGTGAGAGAAAAGACCGAATTTAAGAGAGAATTAGGGCAGCGCACTATAGACCTCTTATTTATTAAGACTGCTATACTTTGGGGCACCTGGGTGACTCAGTTGGTTAAGCAACTGCCTTCAGCTCAGGTCATGATCCTGGAGTCCCAGGATCGAGTCCCACATCAGGCTCCCTGCTCAACGGGGAGTCTGCTTCTCCCTCTGAACCTCCCTCCTCTCATGTGCTCTCTCTCTTATTCTCTGTCTCTCAAATAAATAAATAAAATCTTTAAAAAAAAAAAAGACTGCTATACTTTGTGGTATGTACATTATACCTCAATAAGATGTTCTTTTTTTTTTTTTAAGATTTTATTTATTTATTTGAGCCAGAGAAAGAGAGCACGAGTGGTGGGGAGGAGCAGAGGGAGAGGGAGAAGCAGAGTCCCCACTGAGCAAGGAGCCCAACATGGGGCTCGATCCCAGGAACCCAAGATCATGATCTGAGCCAAAGGCAGATGCTTAACCAACTGAGCCACCCAGGTGCCCCTCAATAAGCTGTTTTGAAAAATTGAGTCATAAAGCAAACTTTTATGATTTTCACAAACAATTGCTTTTGTAAAATTCCAGGTCTTTGGTCCTTAGTGTCTCCAAGCTACATTCCACACATCAAAACAAATGTCCCACGTATCTGCCATCACCTTATCATTTGCTTAGAATTCTGTAGGTTACCTTTGCCTCCATTTATTAAATTGAATTTAAGGCTTGGGAGTGAGGAGAGGTTGTAGAAAAGCCCAGGAAAGTAAATGTTTCATTTTGTAGAAAGGTCCTGAAGTTCCTATCCACAAAAAACACCTTTCCATTACCCTCTTGGGATTTAAACATTCAGTTTGAGAAACATAGTCCATCAGAAATAAAAATTCAAACCTTGGACTGTTTCTTTCATGACTGATTATACAGTTCCATTCATACTTCATATATTTCTGCTATTACTGCAAGTCAGCTGTAATAATGGAAAGAATACTATATTTGGCATCAAAAAAACCTAGCAACAGATTCAGAGCAATTATGTGATTTGCCCAGGGACGCCACAGCCAATATGTGGTAGAACCATCACTTAACACTTGATCTCCTAATTCCAAATTCTATGCCCTTTCCAATATACTACATATCTCTGAGTAGCATTACATGTAAGAATTATTTTACCTTCCTATGAATGTTTATAGTATGCATCTCCAGGGATGTGTTTTAACTGATTCATTCACCCCCATTAATGAGGGAGGGATTCCTGCTTTAGGGTTATAGGGGGTGATCAAACACATGACATCCGACACTAGACAAATGAGATCAACAGCAGTTCGTTAATCCTTAGTCACAGCCTGGGAGAGGAGGACTATTCCAACTTTGTTAAATTGGCATTTGTTAAATGGAGCACAGAGTGCCAGATGGTGAGCCACATTTCAACAAAAGACCACAAGAGAAATTGAAATAGAGAAGTTTATTACTCACAAGTCCTGGAAAAAGTACACGGCACACCTCCAGGAGCCACATGGGGAGGTCAAGACAGGGTGCAGGCAGAGAGGCAGGACCTGAGGCACCAGGGTGCTAAATCACTGTATTTTTCAGAATATATTACCTAGCCAGTGTGAACAGGTAGAAATAGTACTGTCCTGGGAATCAGGAACATGGGTTCTAGTTCTGTACTTATCTCTAGTTTCGCATGTGATTTAATCTCTTAGGCTTCAATGTCTTCATCTAAAAATTCAAAGAGTAGGGGCACCTGGGTGGCTCAGTCATTAAGCGTCTGCCTTCGGGTCAGGTCATGATCCCAGGGTCCTGGGATCGAGCCCCGCATCGGGCTCCCTGCTTGGCGGGAAGCCTGCTTCTCCCTCTCCCACTCCCCCTGCTTGTGTTCCCTCTCTTGCTGTGTCTCTCTCTGTCAAATGAATAAATAAAATCTTTGAAAAAAATAATAAAAAAATAAAATAAAAATTCAAAGAATAGATGACAACAAGATTCCATTCTGAATTTTCTGCACTTACATTAATTCCTTACCAGATATATGATTTGCAAATTACTTTCTCCCATTCTATACATTGCCTTTTCATTTTATTTATGGTTTCCTTTGCTGTGAAGAGCTTTTTAGTTTGATGTAGTCCCACTTGTTTAATTTTGCTTTTGTTACCTTGCACTTATAGATCTAATGTTCCTTTAACACTGAAAATGCAAGATGATAACTTCTTTTAACTTCGAAGCCCTGCTTTTTCCAAATAGTAGCTAACCTTATGCAGTGAAATTCTTTGGGAAGTGATACAAAGAATAGATATCAAATAACTTTTGCAATCTTTATGGTTTGATTTGTTCCAGGACACATTCATATGTCATACCATTACACAAAGTTTTGCCATGGGCTCAATTTCCCCCCGAGACTTTATCGACTTAGTGTACCTCAAGCACTACGAAGGGAATATGGATATTATCAGTTGTAAGTTGAAACATTTTGCCCACATTTTGGAATTAATATGAGACATTAATGAATGTGTTTTCCTTTAACCCACAGTTTGGAAGATACTGTGTTTTCAATTCATTTTTATTTTTTCATTTACTTAGTGAGACCAATAAACATATGTATCATATAGACAAAGAATCCTGACCTTTTACCCAACACTGGAGGTGCCATTTACATCAGTCAATAATGATGGCATCTCTTGCTTGCCTTTTTGCAGTTTATACCATGTAGCCCTGGGTATGGACAGATACTTGCAGGCAAAAACCTCACAGCATGTATTTTAAAACTACTAAGACACAAAGTTAATCTTTGGATATATAATGTTATATTTGAATTGTGTAGAATGGGCATATCCAGTAACTGATAAAATTCTGGAAGAAATTTTCATTAGATTAGTCTTTATATAAATGTGCTTGTATTTCTTTTAGAAATTGGAGGTTTTGATATATCCTTAGCCCTCCTGAAAATGTATCACTATGTAAAATGCAAATGTGTAATTATTTCCTAACTTGCTTTATTCACTTAAAACATACCAGTTCATACCATAAAGATCTTTGGACTCAGATAAATGCAGTAACTCCTGGTGAAGGGACTTTGGTAGGACAGTGGCCTAGAGCCCTATTTTTCTCCAGATTTCAATTTAATCTCACCATTCCTATCTGAATAGACTTCTCTATCGTAAACTTCTTGGGGATAGGACAGTTAAGTGCTGTTAATTATTATTTTCCAACAAGGTTTCAGTTGCTCTGCTCTGTCTAGGACTCAAGTTTCAGAGTCCAGATTGCGTCATCATTCTGCTAACTGCACTCACTTAAACACAGTTCTATTGCAGCAGGCCCCTAAGGCCTGAGATCCAGCGCTTCTCTGTAGGTGTCTCTTATAGTTTCATACAGTTGTCACTGAGTTGTCTCCTTAAATGAGAGTACATAAAATTTTATTCACCGCTACAGCACAAAATACTGCATGTCTGAATTATAGATCTGTTATTTTCTGTATTTTGAAGCAGACCACTTCAATCTCATTTTTAGTGGTCAGAGGGAAGGTAAAAAGAATTATGGAAGTTAAAATCAACAAATAGTAGTAGTACTCAATCACCCAGTGATCAATACTAAATCTGCTCTAAGCAGTTTTCTTTAAATGAATTTTTGATGAATACTGAGTTTTCTTCTTAATGTTCCATTTGTTGTTGTTTAACTTACTATGCAGCTTGCTTTGAGCTAAATATTTTGTGTGCATTATTTCACCAATGAGGAAACTAAAGTTCACAGAAATTAAGTTACATAGCTAATAAGCACCTGAACCAGAATTAAAACTCAAGTCTTCTGAGTTTCCAAAATCTGTGCTATCATACGATATGCCTCACAAAAGACCCATACTTGTTTGTGGAATATAACAACAACAAAATATTTTAAAGAAAGGCAAGGATAATCTCCATATTTTACCAGAGAAAAAATATGTTAAAATCACCTCTGGCAGTACCGCTATGCCAACACAATGGGCTCTGTTGCACAGAAAAAAATATATATTTTAAAAAATATTTTTAGAGTCTATATAATTATCATGAACAATCATAATCAAATCACCTCCCTTTTACATTCACATACAATGTAGTTATGCTGCATAATTCCTAAAACAAACGCTACTGATTTTTAATTATGCTTTGAATTAGGTACAGGGAATTGGCAGAAAAGAGCATTTTTTTTTTAAAGATGTATTTATTTATATTACAGAGAGAGGGCAGGGGGAGGGGAGAGAAAAATCCCAAGCTGACTCCATGCTGGACATGGAGCCCGACCCAGGGCTCGATCCCAGGACCCTGAGATCACGACCTGAGCTGGATGCTTAACCAACTAGGCCACCAGGTGCTCCGGCAGAAAAGAGCATTTAAACTCTCTTTATTGGTAGACAAAATAACCATGTCAAATATTTTATTTAGAAAATGATGAACATGGGGGCGCCTGGGTGGCTCAGTCGTTAAGCGTCTGCCTTCGGCTCAGGTCATGATCTCGGGGTCCTGGGATCGAGCCCCACATTGGGCTCCCTGCTCCATGGGAAGTCTGCTTCTTGCTCTCCCACTCCCCCTGCTTGTGTTCCCTCTCTCACTGCCTCTCTCTGTCAAATAAATAAATAAAATCTTTTAAATCAATCAATCAATCAATAAAAATAGAAAATGATGAACATGTTGTACATAAATGTTGAATCACATATATTGTACACCCGAAACTAATATTCCACTGTATGTTAACTAACTGGAATTCAAATAAAAACTTAAAAAATAAGTAGATTAAAAAGGATCTAATCTTTAAAAAATAATAAATAAAAAAATAATGATCACCCCAAAAAAAAAAATCTATAAACCCACTACCCTCATGGAATAGTCTTTTCCTTTGTGATTTCTTCTTTTGCTTCAAATCTCAGAAAGTAATTAAATGATATTTTTAATACTTTTTCTTGTATGTAAAAGGTAACAGCATCTTTAGCGATAATGGCATGAGAAAATTTGAGAGGACGGTAGTGCTCATACTGGTATTTTCTCAGTTTTGGTCTGTGTACACATGCATGTGTACAAACATGTATATATACATGTATAAAACTAATATCAGTGCTGATGATAACTAAATTAAATTAAATGCTATATCATACATTTTTAAAAATATGCTACTTGAAACATAATTTTTCATCTTTGTGTGGAATAGGCTTCATTTTATTTTTTTTTAAATCCCTTAGCTAACAGTGTGGATTTTCCAGCATATCCTGCATCTTCAAATTATATCCGTGGTTATAACCATGCTTATGACTGTATATGTTCTCTGCAAGAGTAAGTGTTACTTGCATGTATTTATTCTATTTTAACAAGTTTTTTAGTTCAATTTGTCATTTCTACTAAAGGTTTCCTAACTCACTGGCAGGAGTGTGTGCTACCATATTCTGTTAGGGGAAAAAAAATTGCCCCTAAATGCAATTAATTTTTGTAAGTATTTTCATCATCAGAATGGATCATTCCCTATAAAGTATGGTTTGAGGTCTCTGTGGCTAGTCATACATACACATTCCCCTCTATCCCCTCATCTCCAGTGAATCTTAACCTGATGATTTATATTTCTGTTTGAGTTACTTCTGTGAATTATTAAGGACTTTTTGTAAATTAAAAATACATTTCCCTAGAATTATAATACGCTCACATTTATCAGCAATGAATGCTTTACCTTAAATGAATTCTTTCCAGTGGACTACCTACAAATACCTGCAGAATGAGACCTACAATAGGTAAATTTGGAAAGAGCTAGGAGAAATCAGAGGAGTCACTGCCTATAGGTAACCAGCCTAGGAATAAATGGTAACATAAAATACACGTATTTTGTAAATGTATGTACATTAATTCAATGTATATCATTTCACAAATTCCTTAAGTTTTAGCTTTTGCTAAATGATTTCATACAAGTAAAAGATATTGGTACATAAAAACATGTAAAATTTTGGGCGCCTGGGTGGCTCAGTTGGTTGGGCTACTGCCTTTGGCTCAGGTCATGATCCCGGAGTCCCTGGATCGAGTCCCGCGTTGGGCTCCCTGCTCGGCAGGGAGTCTGCTTCTCCCTCTGGCCCTCCCCCCTCTCATGTGCTCTCTCTCATTCTCTCTCTCACAAATAAATAAATAAAATCTTAAAAAAAAAAAAACATGTAAAATTTTATATTGGCCAGATATAAACCTCTCAATCAGAGGAGAAAAAAAAAAAACATGAAGAAAGTCAAAATAAAATTACATTTTAGACTGTATTCCTTAATATTTTCTCTACTGAATTAGAGAACTGAAATTCACAGTTACGCATATTAATGGACAGGATCATTGGTGCAGATGGTGACAATGGTGGTCTTTCCAGCCACCTGTCAATTTTGAATCTATGGTCAAACTTTATTCTCCACAGCAGGAGAAATCAAAACAAGGGAAGGATTACTGCTTCAGATCAGTTGGATAAATCAACGGTTGGCAGGGACTGTAGTTGGGAAGCTACACATTCTGATGTGTGTTTCACAGGCTAAGTCTCCTTCTTGCATCTTGTCAATTTTCCCTTTCCACTGCAAAAAACATGGGACAAAAGCTCTGATCTAGACATCCCATCTAGGGTGGGAGCTCTGCCTAGCATCCTGTTAGAGGAAAAGATACAGTCTCATCCATAGTCTCAGAGAAAGGTACTCACAAAAAAGTGACTCTTTTGTATCTCTCTTTCCACGCAGCACAACATTTTGGGCAGGCAACATTTGTAAACAAGTCATGTAGTAAACTTATAAAACTTACTATCAGTAGTAAAGGTACTGTTTAGTAAATACTGGAAAGGTTTTCTGAAGCATGTAAAGCCCTAACAAACTCAAATAGAGATTTAAAACCTTTTCAACAGCTGGTGAATGTTCTCAATCTAGCTGCCTAAGGCACTGTGAAAATAGTCTAAACTCCATAGACAAGAGTATAAGAAAATGGACACAGGGTTTGTTGGAGGAGTGGTCTTCATACCCCCCAAAAGAATTTTGTAAAACTGTACTTTGCCTTGCACAGTTTTAAATTGATATTAAATTTTTTCATAAGATTAAGAGGGTGCAAATTTCAGCACTCTAAATATTGACACTTAAAAAACGTGTTATATCATTCTTGTAAACATACCCAATAAACTCTGAATACCATAATAACTGGAAACCTACCATAACTATCAATTTCAAAATACATACAACCTCTAACAGTCAGAAATTTACATCATTGATTTTCTCCTTGCTCCCACATTCTTACTTTTTTCCCCTCATATAATTTAGTCCTAATAGAATATATTTTATGGTTTGAATTCTTTTATTCTTTTATTAATCACCCTGTCATTCTTCTTTGAAAAAATACATGCTTAATTTTAAAAATCCATTTTATTTCCTGTGACCTTAAGTATCTAAATGTTACAAAATATATGTGTGTACAGATTAAATTATTATTACATGATCAAAGTAAAAAATATATTTATGTTATATAACTACTAAATATAAAAGAAAACTTATTGAAAACACACCTTTTATTATTAGCAAAAATTAGATAGCACTTATTTTGTGCCAGGAACTTTATAAACAACTTACATATATCGGTTCATTTGATCCTCCCAATAACCTCGTGAAGTAGGTAGTACTACTATCTCTATTTTGCAGAAAGAAAATGGAAGTCCAGAGAGATGAAGTAATTTTCTCGAGGTTAAACATAGGTAATAGCAAAGCTCAGCTTCAAACCAGTGCAAACTGGTTCCAGAGTCCATGCTTCTAACAATTACAACTCATTTAACTGTGTATTGGTAATACTAATAAATTGAGATAGCACTTACTATTGTCTACTCCTACTTGGCATTTTTATGAATGTAAGCACTGAGAAAATGTTTGCATAAATAAATGGGTTAAAATGAAAAGAGTGTAATTCCAGGACTTTCATTAAATGCCTTGAATTCTTTTGTGTTATATACCACAAATTACATAGTGACCTATAATCAAAAACTATTTTTAATGACCTATCAGCTGACAACTAAATTTTATTGAAAGCAAAGAATTGACGACATGACTTGGTAAGGATTTATTACCCAATCACTAGTCATTCACTTTCTGTCATTCACTTTTTTATATGCCAGAGTAAAGTACCATAGTATTCAGGGAAGATGACAGTACCTTTGTTCTGTAAAGCAACAGAAGAAGGATGATATGAACAGGCTAGTGGAAAAGGAGAAGCCTACATTTCCATCAGAGATGGACTCAGATCAGTCTAGGGAAAAGGTACATATGGAAGTTAGAGATTTGTAAATTTATTCATTTAAATGTTATTCATTCTCTCATACCCTTTGGAAAGTCTTCACATTTTCCAGTTTGAAGATTACTGGATTAGAATATAAAATACTACAGTCCTCCTAATGTCATTTGGAAAGAATATTTCAAAATGTTAAATGCACAAAACCTTTGACCTAGAAATTCCATGTATTTGTAGAAAGTGCAAATGGGGGCGCCTGGGTGGCTCAGTTGGTTAAGCGACTGCCTTCGGCTCAGGTCATGATCCTGGAGTCCCTGGATCGAGTCCCGCATCGGGCTCCCTGCTTGGCAGGGAGTCTGCTTCTCCCTCTGACCCTCCCCCCTCTCATGCTCTCTCTATCTCATTCTCTCTCTCAAATAAATAAATAAAATCTTAAAAAAAAAAGTGCAAATGGATACATTACAAAGATGTTTTATTGCAGCTTTATTTATAGTAGCAAAAAGTGAAGGAAAAACCCAACTGATAATCAATAAAGGATTGATTACATAGAGAATGAAATACTATAATTATATTATAATACAGTTATGAAAAACAAGTGGATATGTATGTATTAGCAGAAAGAAGTGCATGATATCCTACTAAGAGGGAAAATAAAGCTAGTTGCAGAAAAAAATTATCTTATTTTTGAAAAAAAAATGTGTGGGGTAGGTATACATATATGTATGCTATCTTTGTATATACATAGACAATAGTCTGAAAAGATACAGACAAAAGTATAAATAGTGATTAGTTCTGGGGAACAGGATAATTATGAAAATTCTGTATTGTTTAAATTTTTATAAGCATACATTACTTTTGTAATTTTTTTAAAAAGTTAACAAAATGACAAAAAGGAAAAGCTGACTGAAGACTGTAACGTATAGTCTGACTACTTAATATTTTTATGTAAAATGTTTATGAGTACAAATCACTCTGCCCTTTTTTTGTATCCTTCCTTCCCCCCTTCCTTCAGTAACTGTCCTATCATCAGCACTTTGGAGGGAATCCATGGTGAATGAGACAATAATCCTGCTTTCTATCAGTTATAAATTCAATAGATAAATCTAAAAATCTTTATATTTTTTAACTCTTCCTTTGTTTACAGGAACCCAGCACATTCCAAACTAGTGATGTTTATCCAGACAGAAATGAGAGGAAAATTCTCCCCATCAGTAATTGAAGCAACCATGCCTTCCAACTTAGTAAGCTTCGTCCTCAGTGCCAAGGATGGAATAAAGACACTCAGAGCTCCAGTAGGATGTGGGTACCATTCATAGCAGTCACTCATCATTCCTAAAGAAGTGAGCCGTAGAAAAGCATGTGTGGCAGTTACTGCAGTTTACTTCCAAGTCAGTATGCATAAACACTGTTAAACTATTCTAGACCGTATCCTTGTACAAATTACTGAAGGCATTCTGTGGAAATAAGAACTCCTAGTTGTACAAGAGAACAGCATTAAATATAGTTTTTAATCATATAAGAATGATGTTAATAACAAGTGTTCTTAATGCACTTTTATCTGTTGCTTTTTTTCCCCTGGAAAATACTCTGCAAAAGGATCAGTAAGAAAACATACACAGTCAGAGGTCAGCACTAATTAAAAATTAAAATATATTTTTAATTGTTTTTTCTTTGCTTACTGCTTAAATTGATCATTTACAAATAAAAAGATCATTTTATGATCTTCTCATAAAAATTGAGAAGAATTCCAATAGAATGTATGAAGAATGGTATCTAAAATTTAAAATTGAATGAATCATGAATCAGTTTCTGGTTCTGGCCAAGCTGTAGTAACCCATTCCTCCCAAATCCTTCCTCTTAAAACTAAAAGACTCTGCATAGAAGCATATGAAGATTCAAGCATGTGTAAAAAGAAGGCGGCAAACTGCCTAGTGACCTTAGGACTTGAGGAATGACATAGCAGTCATTGTCGGGGTCTCCTTGTTGCCTTCCATATATTCCAAACAGGAACCTGGAACCACCACCTGGCAGGAACAACAACAAAAGCTTCTTCCTCATAGCTCTAGAAGTAGCTATGAACAAAAGGGTGGCCTAATGGAACAAAATCTACAGCAGCCAAACATCAACCTAAAAACTGTGCCCACTCACTCTTTGGTTTCAGTGGGGCAAAGTAGAGAGATGATCTTACACTCCACCTTGCTTCCATCCCACAGAAGCAGGTGGTGGTGCTCTGACAGAGTTGAGCAGAAGTAGCACTATGACTGCCCTTCCAGGTGGTATAGGCTGACTAACCTGGGGGCTGATTTTCCATCTTCCACCCAGCAAAAGCAGGTAGTGGTCCTCTGATATCCCTCCTGGGGTAGTGTCAGTTGGGGTCCTGTGTCCCCCACTTAGCAACAACAAGACTTAGCCAGCTAGTGCAAAGAAGTGTGGGTCACTATTCACTGCCCTGCCCCGAACCCCAGTGTCACCAAGGCCCAGCAGGATGCTGCACCTCCATGCCCACCCAATGCATTCCAGTGGTTTCCCCTCTGTAGTGTGTTGAACGATGACCTCCAAAAGATATGTCCTTGTCAAATCCCTGGAACCTTAAATGTGACCTTCTTTGGAAAAATGATCTTTTCAGGTATAATTAAGGACCTCAGAATGAGATCATCCTGGATTATTTGAGTGGGTCCTAAATCAAACCTAATCATTAAGTGTTCTTATGAGAGATGTACAAAAGGGAGACACAGTGGAGGAGGCAGAAGAGAGTCAAAGATTGGAGCTTTGCAACCACAAGCCAATGAACACTTAGAGCCACCAGAAGCTGGAAGAGGCAAGGAAGATTCTCCCCAAAGCCTTCAGAGTAGGCTGCTGACACTTTGATTTTAGACTTCTGGTCCCAGACTATGAGAGAATAAATTTCTGGGTTTTTTAAGCCACCAAATTTATGGTAATTTGTTACAGTAGCCAATGACTTTAGTCAAAATTAAAAATGTATACTCTAGGAAGGACCCTGTGAAGAAAATAAAAAGATAGGCCACAGCCTGGAACAAAATATTTGCAAGATATTTCTGTCAAGGACTTGTATCTAGAATATGTAAAGAACTTTGAAAACTCAAACTCAACAGTATTAAAAAATCCTATTAGAGGGGCACCTGGGTGGCTTAGTCGGTTAAGTGCTTGACTCTTGATTTCAGCTTAGGTCATGATCTCAGGATCATGAGTTCGAGCCCCCCATTGGGCTCCATGCTCAGCAGGGAGTTGGCTTGAGATTCTCTCTTTCCCCCTCTCTGGCCTCCTCTATCTCTAAAATAAATACATCTTTTAAAAAAAATCCTATTAGAAAATGGACAAAAGACATTTCAGTGAAGAGTATATGTAGACGGCAAGTTCACAAAATGACATTCAACATCACTGGCCACTAGGTAAATGCAAATAATAACCACATTGAGTTATCAGTACACACTTGTCAGAATGGATAAAATTTAAAAAAACATAGGGATTATGTCAAGTGTTATTAGTGAGGATGTAGAGAAACTGGATCACTAATACATTGCAGGTGGAAATGTAAAATGGTACAGCTACGCTGAAAAAGACTATGGCAGTGTCTTACAAAATGAAACATTGCATTTACTATGCAACCCAACAATTGCACACTTTATCCCAAGAAATGCAAATGTTCATATAAACACCTGTACACGGGGCGCCTGGGTGGCTCAGTCGTTAAGCGTCTGCCTTCTGCTCAGGTCATGATTCCAGGTCCTGGGATCGAGCCCCGCATCGGGCTCCCTGCTCCGCAGGAGGTCTGCTTCTCCGTCTCCCACTCCCCCTGCTTGTGTTCCCTCTCTCGCTGTGTCTCTCTCTCTGTCAAATAAATAAATAAAATCTTAAAAAACAAAAAAACAAAAAAACCTGTACACAAGGGCACCTGGTGGCTCAGTCGGTTAAGTGTCTGATTCTTGACTTCGGATCAGGTCATGGTCTCGGGGCTCTGAGATTGAGCCCCGTGTTGGGCTCCGTGTTGGGCATGGAACCTGCTTGAGATTCTCTCTCCCTCTCCCTCTGCCCCTCCCCCATCAGCTCTCGCTCTCTCTCAAAACAACAACAACAAAAAACCTGTACACAAAGATTCACAGCAGTTTTATTATAAATAGCCCCAAACAGGCAAAAACTCACATATCCGTTAACGGGTAAACAAACTGTACTAATCCATACATGAAATACTACTAAGCAATACAAAGGAACAATCTATTGATACAATTTAGATGGTCTCAAGGGAATATTGCTGAGTGAAAAACGCCAATCTCAAAAGGTTAAATAGTATATTATTCCATTTATGGCATTCTTGAACTGACAAAATGATGGATATGGACAACAGAACTAGAGGTTTGCTGGGATCAAGGAGGTGGGGCCAAATAGGGAGGCGATTGTGGTTTTGGAAGGGTAGCAGGAGGGATCCTTGTGATAAACCTGTGTGACTGTGATGATGGTCATATGAATCTACATATGATAAAACTGCTCAGAATTGAACACACACACACATGCACATACACATAAATGCGTGCATGTAAAACTGGAGATATCTGATTAAAATCAGTGGATTGTTCCAATGTGGATTTCCTGATTGTGATATTATACTACATTTATGCAAGATACTACCATCGGGGGAAACTGGGTGAAGGAAATATGGCATCTCTCTGCATTAATTTTTTTACAACTACATGCAAAAACACAATTATCTCAAAAAAAGATAGAAAAAAATTTAAAAACCTATCCAACCCTCCCAAATTGAATGAATCATAAAATTATAAACTATAAGGCTATCTCAGAGTCAATATCATGTGTTTTTAAAAATTTTATTTTTAACCTATCACAGATCTCATTTTTTTACCAATATAGTTGATGTGTTTACATTAGAAGTACTTGTTTAACAGTCTTTACAAGCAATTCCTCCACTCAAGAGTTTCTAATCTGGTTGTATGGAATGATTGTTAAGGAGATACCTAACCCCATCAAAAAGTCTGCTTTTGTTTATAAATATTATATACCAAATCTCAAATATATAGAGAGGTACACACCTTTTTGGGAGTTGTCGCTTGAACAGCTTCTGATGTTTCACAGAAAATTATGTCAAAATTCAAGTGTAAGAAGATGCAGAAGTACCATTCTCATGAAGAATGATTAAATTTTTCATAGCAAAGTAACTAACTCCTCTAATAATCACCTTCTAGATGCAGAAGTTCCTCTACTAGCCTCCTTTGTGTGAGAAAGGATGCATGGAAACCTGGTCGGGAGGGGGACGGGAGGGCATAGTGGGAAAGATGCTGGGAAGTATGGAGAAAACCACTGTGATGTTGAAGAGCAGCTTGACTAAAGGAAGTCTCTGACTTCTGTCCCCAACTCCTTGGATGCTGGTCTCCCTAAAACTCTGCAAATTCTGAGTATTTTTCCTTTTCTAACAAAATTTTCAAAAGACATAATGAAAGATGCAATTATACTATGATTTAGAATGTACCTTATTTTGTGAATATGCCACTTCTACTATTTTCCAATTTAGACTGTACTTTCAGAAGAATGTGAGCCTTTTAGCCACAAACACACAAATCACAAAATTACACATTTTAATACAGTACATTTTTCCAAGAAAGACAAATGATTTTTGAAACTGTTTTCCCCATTACACAAATAGGAAAATGATATATTTAATGAACTTGTATCCTATTTAAGGTAAAATGTAAATAATACCAAAGAAATAATACTAAGTACTGTATCTTTGATTCCTTTTCCTTGTCCTGTCATTATCCCTACATATTATGGTGTTTTACCATCTTGATTACCCCTAAATAGCTAGGAATTTTAGAAGGTACCATCTATAATAACAAAAATTCCATATAAAAGTTTGATGATAACACTGTCATCCAAATAGTATGAAAAATAAAAATAGTTTAGCAATTCTGCACTAATAAGTGTTGGTGAGGATGTGGAATCTAAGAAAAAAAAATGAATGAACAAACAAAACAGAAATAGATGCATAGATACAGAGAACAAATTGATGCTTGCCAGAGCAGGGGGCGTGGAGGAATGGACAAAATACGTGAAGGGAATTAAGAGGTATAATCTCCCAATTATAAAATAAGACATAGAGATGTAATGTACAGCATAGGGAATATAGTCAATAATATTGTAACAACTTTGGTGACAGGTAGTAACTAGACTTATTGTGGTGAGTATTTCATAATGTATATAAATGTCAAGCCACTGTTACCCATCTGAAACTAACACAATATTATATGTCAATTATTCTTCAATAAAAAAATAAGTTTTTGACCAGTTTCTATTATCACCATCATAAAATGAACTGGGATATAAGGATAAATCTGAGGTTTTATCCAAAAATATTACAATTTTGTTTCAAGAATTTAGACGTCAACACTTTAAAGTTTGACAGAGTGCAGGGACAAATAATTTCTCAGTGTTGTCAGCTACTGGACTAAACCTGCAGAAACTATACATATTTGATATTATAAAACACACAAGTTCAAGTGGAGTCTATAATAATCATTTTAATAAGTTGTTTTAAGTTTTATCCTCCATTTAAAGGTTGTTTGGGGATTTAATGGGTCAGAAGAAAGTATGTTTTCACCACCACTTTTTTTCCCTAACACTTTCTTTGTATACTTTGTGATGAAGAGGATTCATCAAGTATATTGTAATAAATTATTATGACTACCAATTACCACAATAATAATGTATAATAGACAATCACAAAACCTCAGGGGCATATAACTGCTACCTTTATTTATCTGTTAAGTCTGTGGGTAATTTAGGCTGGGATCAGCTGGGCTCCCTCACAGGCCCAGCAATTGACTTTGAGTCATGTGAAAAAGGATGGACAACTGGAAAGCTGGGCTGTGCTTCGTCTCATCCTCCAGCCGCCTAGCCCAGACATGTTCTAATGATGAAGGCAAAGGGAGGAAGTGGAAACATTGTGTTTTTTCAAGTCTAACATCCCATTGGCAAAGCAAGTCACATGGCCAAACTTGTAATCAATAAGCAAAGAAATCAAATCTAACCTTTTAGTGAAACTGTAGAGTCAGATGGTAACAGAGTATGAATACAAGAGGTGGAGAAGTGAGACCATTAATGCAACTGTTCTAGGACAGTTCACTCACTCTCTGGTCATAATCACATCCCTTCCACATGCAAAATACATTCACTCATCCCAGGACCCCCAAAGTTCTCATACAATCACAGCATCAGCCCTCAAGTCTAGGATTTCGTGATATACATCAGGTCCAGATGCAGCTCCTCTTGATCCAGAGATCTATGAAATAAAATGACAAGATGACAATGCCCCTCTGCCTACACACACACACACTATATAATAATTAAAAGAGAACAGAATAACCACAATAAATAGTTCGCTGGAAGGGGGGAAGAAATGGAAGCATATAGTCGCTGGTTCCTAACAATTCTGATCACCTACTGGGCCTACCTCTCTGGCAACGGGGAAATGGTTCCTGATTGGAGCCCAATCTCTAATTGCATTTTGGGAGTTGCTCCCTGACTCACTGCTCCCCATAGCTTTTTGTTATACTATCTGAGATGTCATGTCCTTCTTTTCCCATCCTTGTTAGCAGCTGAGTGACTTTCTCAAGCTGCTTCCTGCCAAAGACAGTCAAGGCCCAAGAGACATTTTTATAGCAGGATCATCTTTTAGTTTAGCCCAAGCAGTTGCTGTTTTTGCTAGTACCACTTTCTTTAAAATTTTTGAGCTTCCTTGTCTGGTTCTGGTCCATCACACACCCAAAAGCCGTACCTATAATTGGTAGCAATATATGCTTCTTTAGATTTTCTTACTGCTACTTTTGGATCTGGATTCTCTGGGACCACCCCCTTGGCTTTTGTCCACCTGAGAAGATCTACTCAGTACCCACCTTAACTCAGAGGTCTTATCAAAATATCTGATGGTTACAATCTTGATTTGATGTTTGATGTGTGCCCATGTCTTACTTTGAGACTTTGCTAGTGGAGCTGGCTGGAAATAAGACAACAGTTTCCTCCCTTTCTTCTTCCTTCTTAGCTCAACTCTTTCTTGTAGGAGTACTTTAGCCTACGCAGCTAAAAACCACCAGGTGGCACTTTCTTCGTTTTGCCTGGAGATGTCCTTGCCCAAAGCCAAAAGTTCATTAGGTTTATTTCCTGTTTTCTAAGATAGCACAAACAGCTGTTTTATCAAATGCGTCATAACAGCTTCTTTTTTAAAAAAAATTTATTGTTATGTTAATCACCATACATTACATCATTAGTTTTTGATGTAGTGTTCCATGATTCATTGTGCATAACACCCAGTGCTCCATGCAGAATGTGCCCTCTTTAATACCCATCACCAGGCTAACCCATCCTCCCACCCCCCTCCCCCACAACAGCTTCTTAATAAAGCAGTTTCCTCACCATTACTCCAGCTTCAGTGAACAGTTTTCTCACCTTGCTACCGTCCAAAAGCCAACAGCATATACTTCAGGTTTTTGTTGTACAGCTCCCCACCTTCAGTACCAACTTGGGTAGCTGTAATCTATTACTCAAATAATGCCACAACGCAAATAACCACATTTTTTTAAAAAGATTTTATTTATTTGACAGAGAGAGACAGCGAGAGCAGGAACACAAGCAGGGGGAGTGGGAGAGGGAGAAGCAGGCTTCCCACGGAGCAAGGAGCCCGATGCAGGGCTCGATCCCAGGACCCCAGGATCATGAACTGAGCTGAAGGCAGACGCTTAACGACTCAGCCACCCAGGCACCCTTAACCACACCCAGGCGCCTCTAACCACACATTTTTTTGTTGACTCAAAAAGAATGTATGTTCGGGCGCCTGGGTGGCTCAGTCGTTAAGCGTCTGCCTTCAGCTCAGGTCATGATCCTGGGGTCCTGGGATCGAGTGCCGCATCGGGCTCCTTGCTCCGTGGGAAGCCTGCTTCTCCCTCTTCCACTCCCCCGGCTTGTGTTCCTGCTCTCACTGTCTCTATCAAATAAATAAAATCTTTTTTAAAAAAGAACATATGTTCATCATAAAGTTATTGAATAATTGCACCCTTTCAATATCCACAGTAATTCAATCTTTTAAAATATTTATTATTGAAGTACAGTTGACATATGAGGTTATATAAGTTTCAGGTGTGCAATATAGTGATTCAACAATTCTATACATTACTCAGTGCCCACCATAAGTGTAGTCACCATCTATCACCTTACATTATTACAATATTATTGACTATATTCCCTATGCTGTACTTCTCTTCTCTGTGACTTATTTTGTAACTGGAAGTTTGTATCTCTTAATCCCCTTCACCTATTTCATTCATTCCCCAACTCCCTCCCCTTTGGCAACCACCAGTTTGTTCTCTATAATCTATGAGTCTGTTTTCTTCGTTTTATTTTTCAGTTTCCACTATAAATGAAATCGTATGGTACTAGTCTTTCTCTGCCTGACTTATTTCACTTAGCATAATACCCTTTAGGTCTGTCCATGTTTTCACAAATGGCAAGATGTAGTGCTTTTTTTATGGCTAAGTAATAATCCAGTGTGTATACTGTATACATACACACCCCCCCACATCTTCTAATTATCAATCTCTTTCCCTATTCAATAATTTGAAAATTGTTTTCTATGTAAAATTAGCAGTTTTCACACTCATCATTTACTGCAACATTTTACTTTGCAATAACAATTACAAATTTATACTCTGATGGAATTGCAAGAGAAAGCTCATGAGATTTTTTTGGTTATATCTGGAAAGCTTACTTTATATTTAAACTGAATACTTAGATGCTAATAATAAATTTAAATATGACTTATTTTTGTGACTAGAATCATTAACAATGATTAGATATGATGGCAACCTATATAATCATATGGTAATTTCATGCATAATTTCAGTAAAGCCACAAATGATGCTAAAGTAGTTGATTATTCAACTGCCCAAAAACCAAATAACTGAATTTGGCTGAATACCAAGACTAAAGCTAAACTTTGGTATTCCTAGTTAAAAAATACAGATACTGGAAGTGTATGGCTCCCCATTCTTTTTACTGCTAGAGTGTTATATCAAAAAAGCTGATGACACTTAATTAGAATACTATAATCTGGCTAAATCTAAATATTCTATCAACTTCTCAGGTTTTTCTACTTCAATATATCTGTATCCCCATAAGTTTGGTTCAGATAAATCAACTGCAGGATGAATTTTATCACAGTTCAGGTTTGTAATATGATATAAAAAATTGCCACTATGACACAAACATATTGTAGTAACCACTTTTTAAAAATTCAATAGTAATTTATATAATATATAATTATTTTATAATATATATTATATACACATAATTATTACATGTATATTTATACATTTACATGTATAATTACATGTACATAAAATATACATATAATTATACATGTAATTTATATAATTATATATAAAATAATTTATATATAATTTTTACATATGTATATATAATTATATAATTATATATTCAAAAGTAATTATATAATATATATAATTTATATATAAATTACTATTCTGTACATATATATTATATACATATATATGCACATGAAAACACAGACACACACACACATAACTGACAGATTCTGTGTATTGGCTCTCTCACCTTCATTCTACCTTGCTCCTAATTAAAGAGGATGGAAAGCTAAAAAAAACCAGGCATCCCAGGAGCTGACTGCACCTAGTCTTTGGTCGCAAATTAGGTTACACCCATTGGATGAAGTCTTGTGAGAGCTGAGTGAGGCAGAGGCCATTTTTCCTATTTTTGTTGTTGTTGTTGTTGTTGTTGTGGTTGTGGTTGTTGTTTCTGCTGGCCAGCAAGGACAACTGACAAGTGAGGGCTTTTCTTCTGTGTTCCAATGTCCACCTGCCAGATTCTTCTGTGCCAAAAGGTGGGTATGTCAGTGACAGAGGCAGCAGCATCTTCTTGATTTCTTGTTCCCGATCACTGGGACACAATTGTAGGTGACTATTCTCCAGCCTTCCAGATGTCAAGCAGTGGCAGTGGTGACAGCCTATTTATTTCAGCTCCTTGAATTCATAGTTTCACCAATGGCTTCAAACGAGACAGCTTACCTGGTGGGCTGGTTCTGTCTAGTTCTCAGATGTGATTCTAGAGGCCAAGCCCAGAACCCACTCCTTTAGCAATGCAATAATTTTGTAAGCATCTAACTTACTATATTAAATCTTCTTGCCTAAAATATCTACAGAAGTTCCATCTTCCTGACCAAAACATTTGAAAGAAGTTTAGTTATCCCAAAGTATTGTAGCATATTTTAAAAATATTTTTTCAATATCTTAAATTTTTAATACACCTAATATATAATAAATACAATTTAGGAAAGAAAGCATACCCAAATATCACCAAATTATGAGAGCTTCACCTTTACATATCAAAGGCAGAACTCTTTGTAAGACATTTTGTTAATGTCAATCAACTTTATAGGAGAACAAGGTTATATATGGAGATTATATCTATTTGTTCCAAAAAAAAAAAAAAAAAGACAGTACAGGTAACGTTGTGAGATAACAAATGAGAGTAAATTCCACACAACTCAATCATTTATTTACAAGTGGAAATAGTATGCAAAAGAGAGAAATGTGGTAAATAAGAAAACAAAATAAATCTAAGTTTATAGACAAAGGACAAAAACTTGGACCCATGCAAGGCAGGTAACTGGGATGAGATGGCCCAGGAACCTCACAGGACTATCCTCTCAGTAAAATGGTGAATTAGAACAAAATAATCCAACCATAAAATAAAAGACAAATGAATGGGTTTAGGGGAAAAGGTAGAAGTATCCCCTGCCTACAAAATCATGCCCACAGTCTGTCCAGATCTAGGGTTAAATTGTACAGATGAGAAAGTAAAATGGTCCAAAATTATGGTTTCCCAAAGGGCTGGCAGAAACAAGTGTATATATTTTTTGGAGGGGCACATCGGTATCCAGACCTTATAGGAGTCCCACAAATAAAGTCCAACAAGTATGAGCCCACAATCAAAAATCATAGAATACCTGAGAAAAAAGACCAGCATGAATAAATTGTCAGAAGAAATAATAAATAAGACAAAGAATTAAGAGTCCTCCACCAAAGAACTCAAACATTTGTATTACCTAATACAGAATTAACATGACTATGTTTAAAACAAGTAAAATAAAGACAGGACTAATAAACTGGTTTAATACAGAGTATAAGAAAAGGTTTAAGTAGTTTTTAAGAAAACAAAATAGAGGGGCACCTGGGTGGCTCAGTCGTTAAGCATCTGCCTTCGGCTCAGGTCAGGATCCCAGGGTTCTGGGATTGAGCCCTTCATCAGGCTTCCTGCTCCATGGGAAGCCTGCTTCTCCCTCTTCCACTCCCCCTGTCTGTGTTCCCTCTCTTGCTGTGTCTCTCCCTATCAAATAAATAAATTTTTAAAAATGAAATAGAACTTTATCATTCTAGAAACAATACAGGAAAGAAACAATCTAGGTATTTTAAGTAGAAAGGGATGGATTTAATACAGCTAAATTGCTACCTAGAACATTGTTGGAAAAGTTGGATGGGCAGGTTCTCAGCCAAGGGATGTCTCCCAGAATACTAGGGAGGCATCCTACCAGAAGAGCTACTCCTTCTAAGTCTACATTGGAAATATTACGTGTAAGAACATATATTACAGCTGTAATTCAAACATTAGGAAATCATTACTTTTACTTCTGCAAATACTTCTTGACATCTATGAATTGGTGACTGGGCATTGGAACAAAGAGTCCAGTCACCATCTCCATAACAATTCTATCTCCAGAAAACTGGAGAACAAACTGAGCAATATCACTACAAAAATGACTCATGTTTGCACAGCCTTACTTGTCAGCAGAAAATAAATAGGCAGGACTCCATCTCACCTTCACCGTGTAAATTTTGTTACATTTTTCACCTTTCAAAAATCATGGGATTACATCTAACTGATAAAATCTAATTTTCCCCTGAAGGACTCATGCTACATTAACAATATGATGCTAACATCACTTGGTAAAGAGAAGTGGGTAAAAACTAACTGAAAAACATATCCCTATATTATCCCTACATTGTCCCTAGACTAATTGCTGCTCTGGTTGCATCTAATAAAATAGCCCATTAAAGTGACCAAGAACCAAACTCATGAATATTTACAGAAAAGCAAAAACACCAATTATGCAACGTGGTAAAATTCACAACTACTACAAAACAATTTATGGGGTACCTGGGTGGCTCAGGTCATGATCTCAGGGTCCTGGGATCAAGCCCCGAGTGGGGCTCCCTGCTCAGCAGGGAGTCTGCTTCTCCCTCTCCCTCTGCCCCTCCCCCCCAGCTTGTGCTCTCTTTCTCAAATAAATTTTAAAAATCTTAAAAAAAGACTTCATTTAAAAAAAATTACCAAGCATACATATAGCAGAAAAATATGAGCCATAATGAGGAGAAAAGCAAATGAACAGAAATAGCTGCAAATATGACACAGGTATCAGTTAGTAGGAAAAGACCTTAAAACAATTAAGTTAATATTAATATTCCACGTATTCAAGAGGGTAGAGGAAAAACTGAGTATATTAAAAGTAGAGACATGGAAGGTACAAAAACAACCCAAATCAGATATCCAAAGAAATAAAATGTCTGACACAAAAACCATAGTGAATAGAAGTAACAGCTGACAAACTATGTGAGAAATAATTAGTGAACTTGACGACAGAGCAATGAAAACTAATCAGAAGTTAAGAGACAGAAAAAATACTGAATGGGCTATTGAACAACTTGAATGGAAATATCTCATTCAAGTCCCCAAAGAAGAGGGTGGGAGGCATAAAAATATTTGAATAAACAATAGCTGAAATTTTTCCAAATTTGGTGAAAACTATAAATGAACAGATTCCAGAAACTTGACAAATACTTAGCACAACAAACATGAATAAAACTATACCAAAGAATATCATAATCAAATTTCTTAAAACCAGTAATAAAGAGAAAACCTTAAAGGCAACCAGACCCCTCCTTCCCACATTAAAAAACAAACAAACAAACAAACAAAAAACACGTACAACTTAGAATTCTATACCCAGCAAAATTATCTTCAAAAGAATAAAGGTAAAATAAAAACATAAGACATAAGCCATAAGAATGCTGAAAGAATTCATGTCCAGCAAACTTGCACTACAAAAATATGTTAAAGAAAGTCTAACAGGCAGGAAAAAAAAAGATACCAGATGGAAATATAGATCTACAAAGAAATGAGGAGCACCAGAAATGTGGGTATATTTAACAGCATTTTCCCCCTATTTTTATTTTATTTTATTTTATTTTTTTAAAGATTTTATTTATTTATTTGAGAGAGAGCGAGTACATGAGAGGGGGGAGGGTCAGAGGGAGAAGCAGACTCCCTGCCGAGCAGGGAGCCCGATGCGGGACTCGATCCTGGGACTCCAGGATCATGACCTGAGCCGAAGGCAGTCGCTTAACCAACTGAGCCACCCAGGCGCCCTTCCCCCTATTTTTAAATCTCTTTTTAAAATTTGATTGTATAGGGATGCCTGGGTGGCTCAGTCAGTTAAGTGTCCAACTCTTGGTTTCAGCTCAGGTCATGAGCTTAGTGTTGTGAGATTGTGCCCCATTTTGCGCTCCAAGCTCAGTGTGGAATCTGCTTCTCTCCCTTTCCTCCTCCCTCCTCCTCTGTCCCCCTTCCCTCTCTCTGCCCACATGCATGCTCTAAGACAAAGAAAAAAAATCTTTAAAATTTGATTATATAAAGCAAAAATAAAAATAAAAAAATATATTATGGGGCTACAATGTATGGAGGAGTAAAATGTATGGTAACAATAGCACAAAGGCCAGTGGGGAGAAATGGAAGTAAGTACATAAGGGGTTTAAGGCCCCTAAACATAAAGTAGTAGTTAGAGACATATAGTATCAACCCTAAAGCAACCATTAAGACGGCAAAGCAAAGAGTTTATAGGTAACAAGCCAATAAAGGAGATAAAAGAACGATAAAAAAAAATACTCAATCCCAGTAAAAGCCTGAAGAGGAAAAAAAAAAAAACAGAACAAAGAACACATGGGGAAAAATAGAAAATAAATAGCAGACTGGTAGATTTAAATAAAACTATATCGGTCACCATGTTAATATGAATGGCCAAAAACCCCAATTAAAAGGCAAAGATATCAGACTGAATGAAAAAGCAAGACCCAACTATTTGTTGTATAACCCCCCCCCAAAACATCATTTTTTACATAAACATACAAATAGGTTCAAAGGATGGGGAAACACACTAGTCTAACATTACTTTTTACAAAAGCTATAGTGGCTCTTATGAAGAAACTGGTCTTCAGAGCAGGTCATTTCAGAATGATAAAGGGGCCAATTCCTTAAAACATAATAGCCCTGAATGTGTCTTCAAATAACATGAAGCAAAACTTGATAAAAAACTGCAAGGAGAAAAAGATACATTTATAATTATAGTTGGAGATTTGAATACTCTTCTCTCAATTATTAATATACAAAAATATCAGTAAGGATACAGAAGACTTGAATACTAACTAACTAAAGCTAATTGACATTTATACACTATTCCATCCAACAGCAAAACATACATTCAAGCGCACACATAACATTTACTAAGGTAGAGCACATTTGGGGTCATAAAACATCTCAAGACTTATTTCAAAATATTCTGCAGTAGAATTTATCTGGTCTTTGTCCTGGCATGGAGCTCCTAAAACCCTTAGAATTTCCCAATGTGTCTTTTTTATTCATCATGGTATATGCTAATGAGGTGACTCATGGGGCGGGGGGAAGGGTGGGGGGGGCTAGTTTATGTCAACAGGAAGGCTTAGGATGGCAAGAGCCCACACCAAAAAGACCACCACATGATTAGAATATTGAGACTTGGAGCCATCCTGACATCCTGGGAGGGTAGGAGCCCTGGGGAATTGGAGACTGAGTTTAACCACAAGGTCAATGATTTACTAAACCCTCCCAACATGTTGATACCCTAAGAAAAACTCTGGACTTCCTTAGATCTTTAAAAGTTCTCATCACAAGGAAAAAAAAAATTTGTAACTAAGAATGGGGATAGATGCTAGACTTACTGTGGTGATCATTTTACAACATATACAAACATCGAATGATTATATTGTACCCCGAGATAGTATGTCAATTATATCTAAATTTAAAAAGAAAACAACTGTTATCTAGGATGGAACAGAAAGTTACTCAGAGAGACCTGAAAGCTCTCAGCAGAAGGGAGGTGGGGGAAGGGACAAAAGCAGGGAAGGAATGTATTTTGTTTTGCAGAACCAACAGTTCCAGCCAAGTAGAAGCTCAACTGGTGTTTCACCTGATAGCCCCTTGCTAGGTGTGTCTCACCTGAGAGCCCCACATCTGAGCTAGTTTGAGCTGGACTGGAGCTGAGGACCAGGGGTTCCAGCTGAGTTGTCCTAAAGTTACATTTAGCTCATTATAATACTACAATCTCCTTCTACGGGTGGAGTTTTCTGCCATTTTTTGAACATATGATGTATGCACTAGCCCCTCAACAGGCTAGGTATGAGCAATTGAACCAAAGTGCCTGTGCAAGCTCCCTGCTCCCACCCTCACACTGAATAAAAGCTTCCCACACTAACCGCATGGTGAGACAGTTCTTGGGGAGCTACCTTCCTGTCTTCTTACTTGTAACAAGCAATAAAAAGTTCTTTGCTTTCAACATTTCCTTGGGTTGTGTTCAATGTGATGTTCAACCCCCAACAGTGAACCCCTTGAGTTAGTTACATAACCAAAAACAAACAAACAAAAAAACCTCTGGACTTTCCTGATCACTTGATATGTTTTATTTCTTGACCTAGTTACATAGTTGTTGCTTATAATTACCCATTAACTTACTTATGCACTTTTCTGCATATAAATTTCACAAAAAAATATTTTTAAATATTGAAATTAATCCAGATTTGATGAAGGCATAAACCTGCAGATTCAGGAAGCACCTAAATCCCAACCATGATAAAAAGAAGTCTGTAGCTAGACATACAATAAAAATTGCAGATCTCCAAAGGTAAAAGGGAATATCTTAAAACAGTCCAAAGAAGTCAGCTCAAAATCCACAGTTTTAAAGACGTAATTTCAGAAAGTGAATTCTACTTTGAAGGAATGAATGTATGAGATTCAAGTAAAAAAGCTAAGCAGAAAAAAAAGATAATCATGTGCATAAATCTAAACATTAACTCTATAAAATATGAGTAATATCCAATTTGGAGGTTAATAAAGAACTAGAGGAATTAAAATTAACATATTTTAGGGTTCCTGGGTGGCTCAGTTGGTTAAGCGACTGCCTTCGGCTCAGGTCATGATCCTGGAGCCCCAGGATCAAGTCCTGCATCGGGCTCCCTGCTCCACGGGCAGTCTGTTTCTCCCTCTGACCCTCCCCCTTCTCATGTGCTCTCTCTCTTTCTCTCTCAAATAAATAAATAAAATCTTTTTAAAAAAATTAACATATTTTAACATCTTTATGTTGTTTGGAAAAAGGTACATATATTTACCATTTTTGGATGTTAGGCATGTTTAATTTTTAAGGGTAATCAAGAATACTTAGAATGTTTACATTTCAAATCAGTCAAGGGAAAATATATTTTAAAAATTCAAGTAATCCAAAAACAAGATGAGAAAAAAGATGGGAAAGAAGTATAGCATAGCGGGGCGCCTGGGTGGCTCAGTCGTTAAGCGTCTGCCTTCGGCTCAGGTCATGATCCCAGGGTCCTGGGATCGAGCTCCCTGCTCGGCGGGAAGCCTGCTTCTCCCTCTCCCACTCCCCCTGCTTGTGTTCCCTCTCTCGCTGTGTCTCTCTGTCAAATAAATGAATAAAATCTTAAAAAAAAAAAAAGTATAGCATAGCATAGAAAAAGAGAAAAACAGAAAGCATAAATAATATGAAAAAAATAAATCCAAATAGATTTCCACTTCTGCACTATGGAGGGACAAATACTCTTAAGAGTTCCTTCAATACAAAATACTAGATTCCGTAGAAAACAGATTTTTTAATTCATTGTCAGTTGAACTATATAAGGGAAATCTCCAGGCCCGAATCCCCTACAATCACAGGGGGAAAAAACTGAGCTGAAACAAAAGCAGGAAAGGATCAGGAAGCATCAGGCAAAAAGCAAACTTTCTTGAAAGGTGGGGTTCACCCTGACAGCAAATGCCTGCAAACCACCTTTGGAGACAAAACCTTGGGACAGTAGCAAGGTCAGGGAGCTGAAAATAAGACAAACTAAGACAACTGCATTCAGGAAGGACCCTTCAGGGGGCTACAGTGATACCAAATGGGTTCGTACTGACTCACTGGAAGCAAATGCAAATCATATCTGGGGCGCCTGGGTGGCTCAGTTGGTTAAGCGACTGCCTTCGGCTCAGGTCATGATCCTGGAGTCCCGGGATCGAGTCCCGCATCGGGCTCCTTGCTCGGCGGGGAGTCTGCTTCTCCCTCTGACCTTCCCCCCTCTCATGCTCCCTCTCTATCTCATTCTCTCTCTCAAATAAATAAATAAAATCTTAAAAAAAAAAAAATGCAAATCATATCTGAAGGGAAGCATGCACAATTTCGGTCCTTTGCCTTCCCACAGACTAAACTCAGCCACACACTCAAGGAAACAGGCTAATCGACAGGTACACGACAATATCCAAAAACTTACTTATAAAGACTTAAAATATTGAAATGACCAAAAATAGAATATAAAATATTTATGAGTTTTTAAAAATTAGAAACGGACTTATAAAAGGCTATAATGAATAAATGGGAAGATCAGAAAAAGAATCAAATGAAAAATATAATTATTAAAATTAAAACCATCATTAGTGTTTTAAACAGATCAATGCTGAAAAACAAATTAATGAACAAGAGACAGAGCTGATGAAATTAACCAAAATGCAGCAGATAAACAAGACGACAAAAATTATGAGATTAAGGGACATGAAGGATGGAATAAGAAAGTCCATAATTTGTGCAGAGTCCTAAAAGAATAGAAAAGCAGTATTTGAAGAACTAGTGGCCAAATGTTTTACAGAACTAACATAAATTGAAAGAACTGGGAAGCCAGCATATATTGAGGATAAAAAGGAAATTCACATCTCCAAACATTATATTAAATCTGTAGAACACCAAAGGAAAAACAAAAATAAGGATTAAAAGGAGATGAAAATAAAAAGATAAACTAGAAAGTCAGAATGCAGAAGCACTAAGATGTTAAAAGGCTAACTTAAAGCCACAGAATGAGTAACAATGCTTCGATAATAACCACTGCATTCTCACTTCAGAAAGTGTACTTTAACTACTATTTTATTCTCTTTTTAAACTGGCCAAAACTGTTTCACTCTTAGCCTTTTTTTTTTTTTAAACCTTTCTAGTTGCTTAATAATTTCTGGCTGAAATAATACAAGGATTATTAGAAAAAAAATTTAAATGTATTATCTAAAAAAGTAATATATCCTTTTTATCAGGTTAACAATCTTACCAGTATATTACGTGTAGAAAATTCCATAGTCCTTGATCCAGAATACTAAATATTTGCATATGAATAACTTTTGAGGTTCTTGCTCTAAGTTTTTTTTTTTTTTTTTTTAAGATTTTATTTATTTATTTGAGACAGAGAGGATGAGAGAGAGCACATGAGAGGGGGGAGGGTCAGAGGGAGAAGCAGACTCCCCGCCGAGCAGGGAGCCCGATGCGGGACTCAATCCCGGGACTCCAGGATAACGACCTGAGCCGAAGGCAGCCGCTTAACCAACTGAGCCACCCAGGCGCCCTAAGTTATTGTTTTTGATATCCCCAAACTCCCTGTTAAAAATCCTTGGTTAGGAAATTTTCAAATTTCAAAAAATCTGAAACTAAGTTAAAACTTCTTACCTAAAAGAAAGTATCTTTCTGTTACTCTTTATTCACATTTGTATACTTTATTATCATTTTTTCTTTAGATTATATCTGCAAAGGTTATGAACTCGAGAAAAGGACTCTTCCGAATCAGTGCTGGAGTATACTTTGATGTGTTCTAGAAACTTATGTCTTGCAAATTAGAAGATGTCCACAATCTTATACCCAATTTTTAACCTTGCAGGCAAAAGGGGAAGGCAATTAACAATGGGAAAAAGAGAACACCTATCGATTTAGTAATTGTGCATATTTGTCGTGGATATGACATCCTTAATCTCATCTCCAAAAATAAGATGCAAAAACATCTCATCATTACTTTAAAACCCTACACAGATGAGCCAGAAGGAAATGGACTTCTTCCATTACCTAGCATTCTTAAAAACTATCACATTGCCTTTCTGGTGTCCATCCTTCCCTTAATCTACCTGGATGGAGAGTTCCTTCTAGTTCTCTACAACATGGACACTCCCCTACCCAACTTCCCACCTGGCCCCTGCCACACCATTCAGTCAGTATTTACTGAGTGCCTTCTACGTACTAGGCACTGTAGTAGGTTCTGGTGTACTCAGAAGCATGAACTGGATATACGTTGCTTTGGTATTTAAAAATCATTTTATTAAATGGTACACAGTACATCAGTCAAAGATATCTGAATATTTAGTAGTTGGCAGTAGAATTTCTTATTTGGAAGTTTCCTAATGGGCTGAATTTCTTGAGCCATTCCATATTTCACAGAAAAAAAATTCCTCTTTGCTGTCATAGCAATAATTTGGCTAGTCTATTTTTTACACATAGGTGTATATCTCTCCCCCTTCCCCCCTCCCCAATTTATGGGAAATGTACTAATACTAACCATGGTATTCTTTTTATTGAAAAGCAATATAAAATAGCTTTAGAAATAAGAAGATAATTTTACATTATTTCTTCTGTTATGAATATTTTTATGCTTTGTGCCAGAATTTACTTCCCATAACTACACTTGCTTTTATCTAGAACATTTTATATTGGATTTCTACATTATTGAATATCTATTAGTGTTTAATTTAGAGGAGCTTAATAAACTGCTAAATCTGAGAACAATGGCTTTTCCTTTGCTTTCTAGACCTTTTTTCTGAACATGCTTATTTCTGTACAGTGGGCAAATCTGACCCTGCTCTTTTCCAGTCGGCCAACAGCTCTTTTTGTACCTCTTCTGGTAGTTCGTAGAAAACTTCAGGATCAATGTCAGAAGGAAAGGTAATTTTCTCATCACTAGAATCTTGCTCTTTATTTTCTGTAAGTCTTTCATGATGAGAGACTGTCACTGTTGATTCCTTATGGCTATCTGTAGTGCGGTTTTTGGAGAACAGTCGCTCACTCTGCAAATTTGGAAATGAATGGAAAATAGATACGGCAGGGTTTGTATTTGAAAAATGAAATCCTTGAGATTGTTTAGGTCCTTGACTCATTCGTTCATCTTTTAATCTACTGTCTACATAATGTGAATAATCCTTTTGGCTAGACGGAGAAGAGGAACTACTGCTATTTAAACCTGATGTTCCTGGTTCACAGGGAGACACAGATGCTATCTGTTTACTATTGGATAAATGATCTGTAGGATTTAAGGGGCTATCTTGCATTTGTTTTGTAGAAAAGAAAGATAATACTCCTCTAGAGGCATGTAATGTACAACTCAAACTTCCTTTGCCTTGAACTTTTTCTCCAGATTTTCCAGAAAGGATTTCTTCTTGAATATCTACTGGAAGCTGCTTAAAGACTTCTTGGTCAATACCTTCAGAAAGTGAGCAGAGTGGGAATTCATCACTGTCTTTGTCTTTAGAAAAATTAGTATCTAGTGGAGCCTCCCCAGTTCTTGTACTTTCAATTCTTCCAGATGGTAGAAAATCCCAATTTGTTTCTTTGTCTTTGGAAAAATCCTCCATATGACTGTCTTTCATTTTCTAGAACACAAGAATAACAGAGTAATTTAAGATATCTGCTATCTTTTAAATATTCATGCTGCTGAAGAGTACTATAGCCATTATCTGACCAACATGTTTCTAACCTACTCAATAATTTTATTCCTTTCGGCCAGTTCCAAACCACTAGGGATGGTAAACCCACCACAATTAGTCACACTATTGTGTGCATCTTTATTCACTATTCTAGGTAGAGATTTCCTTCCTAGATAGCACTGAGCCAGAAGATAGGTAAGTTTTTGGAAACTTAGAAAGTACCTTAACAATCATGTTTTCAAATTTACAGTTCTGTGAATAAAGGAATGGTAGCCTAGAAAAGTAAATGATTCACCTATGGGTATCTAAAAAATATATATATGTTAGAGCATCAAGGGCTGGTTTTCTCAAAATCCCTATTCCGAAGTGTTACATTTAACAGAAAGAAAAAAAATATATTTCTATGGTAAAATCTCAACAACAAAATGAAGATATAATAATGTTTATATTTACATAAAATAAAAATTTAAAAACACTTTCAGTTCTAATTTGCGTAATTTTTCTATGTAAATTTTTCACTTAAATTTTCCCTCTAGTTTTAAGCACCATGAAAATGTATACACAATCAAATATAACTCAGGAAACATCAACGCAACAGTAACTGCAAAAAAAGTAAAAGGAGAAGAGATCTGGGACACTATATTTACTGTATGCCAGACATATACAAGGTACTTTTGCTTATGTTTACCTCTCTAATACCACTATAAAGACTTATAATTCTGATTCTACCAAATAAGAGGTAAAAAGTAAACTCCTTTTTAAATTTCAGTTAATAAAGGGAATAAAAAGGGCCACAGGAAAAAAAAGTAATTTGAAGAGGGCACTGATTCACTATTTCTGTAACAGGATCCCGTTCTCATTTTAAACTGAAATGTAAATGAAAATATTACTGAAATTATACTGATTAAACATTAAAACAAAGAAAATAAAAACATTTTGAATTAAGAGTTAATTATAGGCAAGCACAATTTAGTAAAATATGATTTTTTTTTAAAGCATCCCATATTTAGTAACTAGAGGTTTGCTAAATGGCCATAAATATAAGGTTTTGTTTTAGTCACTTGGAAATATGACCGGCCTCTGCTTCTTTACTGCCACACTCTTAATTTCTACAATTGTAGAATGAGTAGTCATATATCAATCTTGTTATTAAAATTCAATGTAATTTCAAAACCAAGAAAAAAAAATTTTTTTTTTAAGATTTTATTTATTTATTCAACAGAGAGAGAGCGCACAAGCAAGGGGAGCAGCAGGCAGAGGGAGAAGCAGGCTTCCTGCTGAGCAAGGAGCCCGATGCAGGGCTCGATCCCAGGACCCCGGGACCATGACCTGAGCCGAAGGCAGACGTTTAACTGACTGAGCCACCCAGGCACCCCCAAAATTTAAATACTTTAACAAAAACATTGGGGGGATGCTGGTAGCTTATATATAAATTAATAGACAAAAAGATTTTATTTCCAGTATCTAGAAATATTTTTTATTAGCTAATCACCATATTCCTGTTGCTATAAAATGTTTTAACACCTCCAAAACAAGGAACGTCCATTATGGTTTTCTCTTTTATCCAGTGATGCTTATGTTTTCTTCTTAGATCACAGTACAGTGGCAACCATAATATGAGAAGTAATATACACAAGTAAGTCATTCAAACAATATCATCCAAAAGACTCTCTAAATTATATCAATGGAACACAAACTTAGATTTGTAATTTAACCACACAAATCCAACAAGGGCGTACTTACAAAACTGCGCTTGCCAGACCGTGAAGTTGTTGATAATGATGGTGTTAAATAATAATCAATAGTTCCTTTCTTAGCAGTATTTAATGCTTTAAGGTTGCAGAGGCACACACTTAAAAGGGTAAGATGAAATGGCATCTTCACATTCACCATATTTCGAAAAAGTTTCATAAGTATATCAACCATTGGGGTCATCACATCGCAATTTCCTAAACAACATGTTTGAGAAGAAGTATCTAAGCACATTGTCATGATTAATATTAAAAGCTTAATCTAGTTTATATTGCTTAGATTAAGAAGTTAAAATCCTAAACAGTATCATTGGGACATCCTGACAGTATATACTACACTGGGACAATCTCAACACTAAATGCCAAATAAGGTAAAGTTTTCAAATGATTTGAAATATGGGACTTCCAGTTATGGCAGTGTGATCAGATCAGAAAATCTTCTCCCCATAAAACTATAATAAAACTGGAAAACATTGTCAAAAACAACAATTTTGAGGATCTGAAAATGGACCAAAGGCAAATAAATTGAGAAGCAATGATTTATAACAGCTAGTAGAACTTAGATGAGAAAGGAGGAGACAGCAGCCTTACTGGCTGGGGTTGTTCATATCTTGCTCTACGCAGTAGTCCTGCCAGGGTGAGGCTGGCTGTGAGAGCCAGTAGCTTTGCTGTCAGAAAGGACAGACTTGATTTGAGGCAGAGGGCAAAAGCCCATACCCAGCAGTGTTTGCAGTAAAGTGAATAAACTTGGTAGGAAACAACTGGGGAAATCACACAGCTCTCTAGCCTGAGGTTGCAGTTGTGGCTGGAGTGAGTGAAAAATCAGTGGGTGAGCCATAAATTTAACCAGATCTGGAAATGAGAGAACCATACAGGGACTGGATAAGCTCCCCTCACAACCCCAGCTGACTGGGAGACTGCATGCACATGGAGGGGAGGGGAGAGAGGGCCCAAGCTCTCTACACATCACGGACGGGAATGGCAACAAGCATACATAGACGATACAAGAAGGCTACAGAAAATAAAAGCCAAGGCAGAGTTGAAAATGGCCTAAATTTTGAAAGCACTCTCCAACCCACGCACTTATCTATTGACAGAAGGCACAAGCCTTTCAGGCTCTAGCATTTGACCGGTCATCGGCTAACCACTAAACTATGCAGACACAGAGGTAACCTATGAAGCCAAAATAAAAAATTTAAATCAAAATTAAAAAAAAAAAAGAAAGCTAAGCAGAGAAATCAGAGGCTACACATCACAGGGGACGTAGATTCTGCAGCTTAAGTTCAGACAAGTTAGAAAAGGAAAAGAAAAAAAAAAAGCCCACAAGAAGAAAATCCAAATCCAGAGTTGCTAAAATACATTATCTAAAATGTCCACTTTTCTATAAAATATTATAATACATGAAGAAACAGGAGTGTGAGTCTAGTCAGGAGGAAAAAGCAGTCAATAGAAATTGACTTTGAGTTGGATTTAGCAGACTTCAAAGTTGCTACTATAGATATGTTCAAAAAATTAAAGGGACACCTTGGTGGCTCAGTGGGTTAAGCCTCCAACTCTTGATTTCAGCTCAGGTCATGATCTCAGGATCCTAAGATTGAGCACTGAGTCAGGCTCCACACTCAGCAAGGAATCTGCTTCTTTCTCTCCCACTCTGTCCCTTTCCCCACTCATGCATGTGTGCTCTGTCTCTCTCTCTCTCAAATGAAAAACAAAATCTTAAAAAAAAAAAAAAAAAGAATTAAAGAAAACCATTTTAAAGAATTAAAGTAAAATATGAGGGTGCCTAAGTGGTTCAGTCGGTTAAGCATCTGACTCTTGGTTTTGGCTCAGGTCATGATCTCATGGGTGGTGGGATCAAGCCCTCACTGGGCTCCACACTCACCAGGGAGTCTGCTTAAGATTCCCTCTGCCCCTCTCCCCATCTCACTCCCTCTCTCTCTCAAATAAATAAATCTTTAAAAAAGTAAAAATAAAATAATAAAATATGATAACTACCAAAGAAGGAGAATCTCGTAAGGAAACAGACTCAAACATACAAACAAACCAAATGGAAAGTCTAGAGTTAAAAAGTACAGTAACCAAAATAAACAAATAAAATCACTAGATGGGCAATGGCAGCTTTGAGATGACAGCTGAATCAAGAGAACTTGAAGACAGCTCAATAGAAATTATCCAATCTTTGGGTGCCTAGCAGGCTCAGTGGGTAGAACATGCGACTCTTGATCTCAGGGTTGTAAGTTCGAGCCCCAAGTTGGGTGTAAAGATATTAAAAAAAAAAAATCCTTTAAAAAAAAATTATCCAATCTAAAAAGAAGAGAAAAAAGACTGAAGAAAAATAAACAGAATTGCATGCACCTTTAGGTTATTATCAATCATACCAACATATGTGAAATGGAAGCTCCAGAGGAGATGAAAGAAAAAAAAGGGCAAGAAAGACTATTTGAAGAAATAAGAGCCTAAAACTTCCCAAATTTCATTAAAAAATTAATCTACAAAATCAAGTTCAATAAATCCAGAGAAAGATAAACACAAGATTCCACACTTAGACACATCATGGTCAAACTGATGAAAGACAAAGACAGAGACAAATGACTCATCAATAAAAGAGAATAACAATACAACTATCATTATAGTGCAGTACAACCCAGCTCCAAATTCACTCTTCAGTACCTGCTCTGAGATAATGCATTAGACTCTAAAATTTTTCACACTGAATATGACATTACACCTTGTCATTAAAGAACACTGGAAGACCAGGAAGAAAATCTTCCTGGTCCAGGAACCTGTTTCCTGGTTCCATGAATTTCCAACGTACTGTTATTTAATTTTGCTTTCTCCCATTACATGGTTTGTTTGTAGTACATATGTGTAGGGACACCTAAGAGTGCTTTCTATACCACACACATGTGGAACACTCAGTCCCTCAGCAACCTCGAGCCCCAGCTTGAGCTTAGTGACTGTACCATGGCACTACCAACTTAAACACCATACATACCAGGACAGTGCCCGCACTCATTCTGCACACCCACCTAATAGCCTTGACTTGCCTCTATCTCAGAGGGTTGTTTCCTCCAGGTCTTCCTATGCAGGCACCATACTTTCCACCTTTGCACTAGCAGAATACAGATACCTTCAGCACAACCATCTACCAGGCTCAGCTTACCTGCATCCTAAAGGGTTGTTAACAGAAGTTCTCCCAATACGAACACTGCATGCTCCAACCCATGCACTGCCTCACCAATGAGCAAGCTCCCAACATCCCAACTCATTCTGTGTGCCCACCAACCAGCCTCAGCTCACCCACAGATCAGAGGATGGTTTTCTCTTTGTCCAATAACTATGGACCAGCTCTGGGCCAGGTAATTCAAAGGATTTCTCCACCATCCAATGTTCTACAACCACACCTTCTCCTTAAGGGGTAGAGGGACTCTCCTTTCTAAGTTTGTCCTTCCTTGGGTACTTTTCCTCAGCCCTTGGGTACCCCTTAAGAGTCCTCTTTATACTTTTATAGTCACTCCCCTAACACGGTTTAATAATTCTGTGGAACTTTCTCTATTTAAATTTTTGTGTGGTTATTCTCTCCTGATTGGAAGGAGACTGATAAAACTATTAAGAGCTGACTCCTCATCATAAATAATGGAAACCAGAAGACAACAGAATGGTATATTCAAAGTAGGAAAAAAAAAACAGTCAAGAATTCTTTTTTTTTTTTTTTTAAGATTTTATTTATTTATTTGACAGAGAGAGACACAGTGAGAGAGGGAACACATGCAGGGGGAGTGGGAGAGGGAGAAGCAGGTTTCCTGCGGAGCAGGGAGCCCGATGGCAGGGCTCGATCCCAGGACCCTGGGATCATGACCTGAGCCGAAGGCAGCCCCTTAACGACTGAGCCACCCAGGCGCCCCTACAGTCAAGAATTCTATATCCAGACAAACTGCCATTCAAAAATGCTATATCTGAGTCTTCCATAAATTTTAGGTAGAATGGTTTAATAGTGTTGCTCAACTCTTCAAACATAACTGGTGCATTTTCCAGGACAGACCATATGCTAGGCAATAAAATTACACTCAGTAAATCTAGACAGACTGAAATTACTCAAAATATGTTCTCTGATCAACATGAAATTAAAGCAGAAATCAACAGCAGAATGAAATTTGGGAAATCATCAAATATTTGGAAATTAAACAACAAATTTCTTTTTTTTTTTTCTTAAATGTTTTATTTATTTATTCATGAGAGTCAGAGAGAGAGAGAGAGAGGCAGAGGCAGAGGGAGAAGCAGGCTCCCCGCCTAGCAGGGAGCCCGATGTGGGACTCGATCCCAGGACCCCGGGATCATGACCTGAGCCAAAGGCAGACGCTTAACCATCTGAGCCACCCAGGCACCCTAAACAACAAATTTCTAAATGAGCTTAGGGGTCAAAGAAGAAATCACAAGGGATATTAGAAATGATTTTGACCTTAATGAAAAGGAAATACAACAAATGTTATGGAATGCAGCTAAAGCACCAATAAAAGGAAATGTATCACTTTAAACTTGAATTACTAGAAAATAAGTATAAAACAAATAATATAAGCTTCCATCTTAACAAACCAGAGGGAAAAGGACAAATTAAAGCAAGCAGAAATAAATTAAAGACAGAGCAGAAATAAATGAAATAGAAAGTAGAAAAACAACAGAAAAATCAATGATACCAAAAGTTGGATCTTAGAAAAAGATCAATAAAACCTTTGAGTGAGGCCTCACTCAGATAAACCTTTGCTAGAATGATAAAGAAGAAAGGAGAATACATGCATTACCAAAATCAGGAATGAAAGAGGAGACATCACTATAGATCCTACAAAAATTAGAAGGATAATAAGGGAATATTGACAACTTCATGCCAACAAACTAGACAACTTGAATGAAATGGATACATTCCTAGAAGATAAAAGTTACCAAAACTGATTCAAAATAAATAGAAAATTAGAATAAACTTAAAATAAATAAAAAATCAAATTCCTATTTTAAAATCTTCCTACAAACAAAAGCCCAGGACCATGAATAGCCAAAAGAAATTCAAAATAGAACAAGCTGGAGTATTTACACTATTTAATTTCAAAACTTATAACAAAGTATCAGGGTGGAACTGATATAAGGATAACCACATAAATCAATGAAATAAGAAAATCAAGAAGTAAACTTCTTTAGAGTCAATTAGTTTTTGACAAAGGTGCCATGACAATTCAAGAAAGAATGATCTGTTTAACAAATTCTTTTGGAACAACTGGATATCCACATACAGAAGAATGAACTAAGCCTCTTATCTTACACCATACACAAAAATTTACTCAAATTAGATCAAGTGTAAAGCTTAAAACTATAAATTTCTAAAAGAAAACACAGGAGGAAATATCTGTGACCTTTGGGTTAGGCAAAGATTTTTTAAATAAGACACCAAAAGCAGTATCCATAAAAGAGAAAAAAAAAACCCCCACAAAACATAATGAAATACCACTGCAAGGCCACAAGAATGACTATAATAGAGTAAACTGACAATACTAAGTGTGAGAGAGAATATGAAAGCCCGGAACCCTCATACACTCTTGGTAAGAATGTAAATGTTATACTCACTTTGGGAAAAAGTTTGGTAGTTTCTTAAAGTTCAACTTACCATATAACCCAGCAATTCCACTCTTTGTGATCTACCCAAGATAAACAAAAACATATATCTGCCCAATGACTTGCATACAAATATTCATAGCACCATTTTTCATAATAGCCAAAAAATGGAAACAATCTAAATGCCCATAAAGAAGTTATCTTGTGCCATAAAATACATTCTCTATTAAACAACAACAAAGTTTTCCTGTAAAAATTCCTGATAGAATGAAGGTATTTAATAGCTCATTAACTCCCTGTGAAGATCCTCCATCTTTGGATCATATTTCTAATTCAAAGTTTGTTTTTTTAAGAGTTCAACCTGCCAGGCACCTGGGTGGCTCAGTTGGGTTAGGTGACTGCCTCTGGCTCAGGTCATGATCCGGGAGTCCCAGGACAGAGTCCCCCATCGGGCTCCCAGCTCAGCGGGGAGTCCGCTTCTCCCTCTGACCCTCTCCCCTCTCATGCTCTCTTTCTCTCTCTCAAATAAATAAAATCTTAAAAATTAAAAAAAAAAAGAGTTCAAACGGCCAATTAAATTATTAGAAAATTAGCCCATACCTGTCCCTAACTTCTGAATCACATGAGATGGAATAGGGCACTGACGACTCTCACGGCTACAGTGATTCTCAGATGAATACCGACGGATTATTAATCTGATTGTATGTGGCTTCCTTCCATCTTGGCATACTCTAAAAGGAAAGAGAAAGGAGAGATGTTTTTATCTATAGAGGTATCAGATTTACAACCATAACAATTATAAATATGGTTGATAACTAGGCAGTAAGCAATAAAAGTCTCTGAATAGCCCAAACAAATTTCAGCACATCTATGCACCAAAGCTCTAAAATCTTAAATGTAAGGTCCCAGGTACCATTCAGAATTGAGTGCAATCAGGAAAAGAACAGAAATAAGATATAATTATAACAAATCATTTTATAATCCAAGTCCAAACATAACTAAAAGCAACATACAAAATTGGCAGGAAATTAAAGAAACTAAGGGACTTATTCACTGGCAGAGGCAAATACATGAAAAATGACAGATTCTTTTTACACAGGAAAAAATAAGATTACAAAAAGAAAAAAAAAATTTAAATGAGATAATTTTTGTCAACAAGCACTTCCTGAATAGACCTAAAGAACAGTAATATCACCATTATATGGCAAATAAAGTAATAGCTTGAATGATCAATTATATACTATATTTAAGTAGTACATGTACAGGCATCTTAAAAAGTGTTACATTCAAATGGTCTTGGTTTCAGTGTTGAAAACAAAAGTTTTAACAAGATAGAAAATTCACTTAAAAAGCAGAAAATCTAATTACTAGAATAAATGTCATTAAAGTAATATTTTGCTTTTTATATGTATGGCAATGCATTAAAAAATCACAAACACGGGGCGCCTGGGTGGCTCAGTTGGTTAAGCGACTGCCTTCGGCTCAGGTCATGATCCTGGAGTTCCGGGATCGAGTCCTGCATCGGGCTCCCTGCTCAGCAGGGAGTCTGCTTCTCCCTCTGACCCTCCTCCCTCTCATGCTCTCTCTATCTCATTCTCTCTCTCAAATAAATAAATAAAATCTTTAAAAAAAAAAAAATCACAAACACAAAATAAAAATATTGTATATTGTTAACCTCACTCATATTGAAGATTTTGAACTGGAAAATTTGGGTTTTTATAAATGATTTTTTTCTTTATTGCTTTATCACAAAACGTCTTGACTGCTGCCTTACTAAGATAATAAGATATCTTACATGGCTCCTGTAAACATGTTATTAGTTTAAATATCTTCCAGTTAACCTTTTCATCATACAATTTAAAGAGTATTACTTGGTTCCTATAACTAATTAAGACATACTAGTAAAAGGTTATATTCTAAGCAAGCTTAAACTAGAGGGAAAACACATTCACACAAACACAATCATTTTTTTTGCCAGTCACTTCAATGGTATTATACCTCAGTCACTGAAATCAGGGGCCATGGTGTGGAAAGGGAATGGAAAGCAGAGATAAGGATAAACGGTTCACAGTTGGTCATTTACAGGTTTAGAGCACGTAGCCTCATTTCTGGGTTGATGCTTCAAATGTAAGAGTCTATGAAATTGTGGTTTCTCTGCATGCGGAACTCCTTCTAATGGCCAGGCATTTCACAGTAGTCTCACATTTAGCTGAAGCAGAACAGATGACCCAGTTTCAGAAAAACACTCACAGGCCCAGCCTGAGTTTTATCACTGGAGCTGGGTCATTCAGCGAGCCCCAGTTGCACGCAGCAAACGATGAGTTGCACGGCTCTGCTCAAGACATGAGAACCACACAGCATGTGAGAGCAAAGCTGTAGGAAATTTTACCTCAACAGTTTACTGAGACTTAGTCATCTAAAAATCTTTTTCTCTAGTCAGAGTTAGCCATCTTACGCTCATTTACAGAAGTACAGAAGTACAGCTCCTCAAAACTGTTAGACCCCTGACACCTTATTTGAGTAATCAAAGAAATGGGAGGAAAAGAGATAATACTCTTCTATGGAACACTGAGAAATAGATATAGGATAGTAAAGGAGCATCAGAAAACTAAACATCTTGCTCAGTTTATGCTATGCTATTCATATACTCATAATCCCAGCTGACATGTTCATGTACTTACAGACCACTGCCCTGCACACACCACACTCTGACTGCTCACACACAGCCCCACTGAGCTACTCCTTTGTCTGAGTCCGTTTTCTTTTATATAGTCTGAGGCAAAGGAGATAATGAGGGTTCTACTTTCTCCATCACTGGTGTCTTCATAATTTCCTATCCTCAATCATCACAGATTTATAGGTGTAGAGATTCTAGATATCCATAAAACCCTCTTAGGTAACTATGAGCAGCTTAAGAGCCACAGTATAACCACAATGTTACCAAAATTAAGACTAATGGGAACAAATGAATTAAATTTAGTTAAGAGAACTTGTTACTATAATTGCAATAGTTTATAATGTAGAGAAATTCAATGATAAATGATCTCTCTTTACACTGTTCAGTCTCCAGTTAGTCTATAAGTTCCAAGACAGAACATCAACTATACTTTCCATATATCTTATACGGTATAGAACGATATGGCAAAATGGAAAATCACCTGTTCAAAAGACTGGCAAGTAGTTCTTCAATCTTACTTTTAGCTTCGACTTCTGATGAACATTTTTTAAATGAATCTTCTTCACTAAAGGACTACCAAAGAAGCACAAATAGGTATTATTGTAAACCCAAATAAGCATATCCAGTTATGAGTGTACATGCCAAATGTTCAAACATTCTTTACTAACTTTCCTCTCGTGCTTAATTTGAGCCGTTTAGTTCACTTTTATATTAACTCTTTTTTATCTGCAAGTTATTGTACTCCACTAGAAAGTCAAGAAAATTATAAAGTTCTAGTACCAACTCCAAGCTCTATTCTACGATTACAGTGAGGCTCTTATCCTAGCACTTGAAATTGAGTTTAACCTTGGACACATTATTTAACCTTTCTAAAGTATAGTATCTTATCTTTAAGAAAAGAACAGGAGAAAGGGAAAAGGTATGAACAAATAATAGTGCTACCTACCTCGAAGCTTTGTTGTGAAGATTAAATGGACTAAGGTATATAAAGCACTTAGTAAAGTGCCTGTCACATAGGAAAAAAAAAATCAATCAGTGTTAACTAGGTGATTATACCTGTCTCCATTTCCTAAATCACTAGATTAATTGGCAAACAATATTTCTTAAAAATTAAAGTATTTTGCCAAATGTATGCAACATAGGCTGTTAAAATTAAGTGATATTTAATCAAGGTAGCTAACTTGAGACAGAAATACTATTAGATTCAATTTAAAAATATTTACTAATCTAGGGGCGGCTGGGTGGCTCAGGCAGTTACGCATCCAACTCTTTTTTTTTTTTTAAAGATTTATTTATTTGACAGAGAGAGACACAGCGAGAGAGGGAACACCAGCAGGGAGAGTGGGAAGCATGCTCCCCACGGAGCGGGGAGCCTAATGCGGGGCTCGATCCCAGGACCCTGAGATCATGACCTGAGCTGAAGGCAGACGCTTAACGACTGAGCTACCCAGGCGCCCCAGCATCCAACTCTTGATTTCAGCTCAGGTCTTGATCTCAGGATCATGAGTTCAAGCTCCAGCATAGAGCCTACTTAAAAAAAATTTACTAACCTGGGGCACCTGGGTGGCTCGGATGGTTAAGCGTCTGCCTTCGGCTCAGGTCATGATCCCAGAGTCCTGAGATTGAGCCCCACGTCAGGCTCCCTGCTCAGTGGAGAGCCTGCTTCTCCCTCTCCCTCTGCCTGCTGCTCTGCCTACTTGTGCTCTATCTCTCTGTCAAATAAATAAAATAAAATCTTAAAAAAAAAAAATTTACTGGGCGCCTGAGTGGCTCAGTTGGTTAAGTGACTGCCTTCGGCTCAGGTCATGATCCTGGAGTCCCTGGATCGAGTCCCGCATCGGGCTCCCTGCTCGGCAGGGAGCCTGCTTCTGCCTCTGACCCTCCCCCCTCTCCTGTGCTCTCTCTCTCTCATTCTCTCTGTCTCAAATAAATAAATAAAATCTTAAAAAAAAAAATTTATTAACTTAATAAATTAGCCTTCTCATAGGAAAGAGATCATATACTAACCTAGTAAGCAAATTAGAATAGTAAGAACATAATACTAAAACCAGAAATCTTTATCTCAAATAATGTGACAAACAGTACTCAATTAAAATAAGTATCATTAGGGCGCCTGGGTGGCTCAGTTGGTTAAGCGACTGCCTTCGGCTCGGGTCATGATCCTGGAGTCCCGGGATCGAGTCCCATATCAGGCTCCCTGCTCAGCAGGGAGTCTGCTTCTCCCTCTGACCCTCCCTCCTCCCTCTCATGCTCTCTGTCTCTCATTCTCTCTCTTGCAAATAAATAAAAAATTAAAAAATAAAATAAAATAAATATCATTATCATGTACCTGAGGTGGTCCTGAGGGCGTCACAGGTGAGTTATCTTCTCCAAAACTGAGCTTCTGGATACGCTGAGCAACTGAAATTCCTAACTCCTTTTCTAATATTTTGGGTGAAAAGGTTTGAAGATCAAGCACACTACTGATACCGAGCGCTTCAAGACGTTTGGCAGTTTTATAGCCAATACCTAGACAAAAAGAAATACAGTGTTACAATAGTTTTTCTCCTTAAAGCTAATTAAAATATTATAGAGATATACCAAACACATCCTTAAATTCCTTGATGAATATTTTGCTAGGATTAAATTTTATTGAAAATTAGGCTGTCCTTCTGCTCAGGGCCTCTTAAATGAACCACTTTGAAAACCTCACAACCCTAGTACAACATAATGAATATGGAGACAACCAATAAATGCTGTCTTGATAAAATGAAATGTTTACCACCTGTTACATAATACTTTGGAAGTATTCAAGAATAAGGGTTATTATTCATGCAAAGAAAGACTGTCACTACAACAACAAAATTAATTAGCATGTGCTAATCAGCTAACCTGATTCCTACACATAATATCACACATTTATCCACAAGTCATATCTGGCAATATTTACTATCCCAAAAGAAGAACCAGAAAGCAAACAAAAAAACCTACTCATTAACAAAACTTTCAAAAGTTCTTGCGCTAAAACTCAGTCATACTTTATCACCTTACCTGAGATGATCAGGTAATTTACTGCCCCTTTATTTCTCTCATTTAAAAAAAATTTAATTTTACAGGATTTTGATCTTCCTGTACAGTAAAAGAAGTAAATCAAAGGCAATGGATGTGGAGGAGAAATTTTTTTTTTTTTAAGATTTATTTATTGGGGCACCTGGGTGGCTCATTTGGTTAAGCGTCTGCCTTCCGCTCAGGTCATGATCCCAGGGTCCTGGGATCGAGCCCTACATCGGGCTCCTTGCTCGGCGGGAAGCCTGCTTCTCCCTCCGCCTGCCACTCCCCCTGCTTGTACTCACTGTCTCACCCTCTCTGTCAAATAAATAAATAAAATCTTAAAAAAAAAAAAAAAGATTGATTTGAGAAAGAAAAAGAGCACAAGCGGGAGAGGCAGGAGGAGAGGGAGAGAAAATCTCAAGCAGACTCCATGCTGAGCAGGGAGCCCCATGCTGGGCTCGATCTCATGACCCTGAATTCATAACCTGAGCTGAAATCAAGAGTCGGAGGCTTAACTGACTGAGCCACCCAGGCACTCCGTGGAGAGAAATTATTAAAGTATTGTGTCAGTTAGGGCGCCTGGGTGGCTCAGTTGGTTAAGCGACTGCCTTCGGCTCAGGTCATGATCCTGGAGTCCCGGGATCGAGTCCCGCATCGGACTCCCTGCTTGGCAGGGAGTCTGCTTCTCCCTCTCCCACTCCCCCCTCTCATGTGCTCTCTCTCTCTCATTCTCTCTCTGTCAAATAATAAATAAAATCTTTAAAAAAAAAAAAAAGTATTGTGTCAGTTATTTTCACAGCTGAAATAAAAGAGAGCTGCCAATTTGGCAATAAGAAAAGAGAAAACCTGTAAATACATAAACAAACAAACAAACTCAAAAAGTAAAGCCAAGTAATAATGTTATATTACAACCCGACATAATAACTGTCTTCAGAACACAGACTGAGAGTCATCCAGAAAACTTCAGGTTACACTTATACTACATTAATGAAGGCAAAAACATTTTGTAATCACACAAATATGGGTTAAAAATACGAAGTTATGACATCTAAAGGTTCAGTTGCCTTAGAACTTCACTTCCACAGAATTCTAACATCTTATTTCCCAGCAATGCCATAGAAATGAAGTTTAACATATCCCTTATTAATGGTCTATAAAACTGTATTTGATCTTCAAAGATAGAAATTTGCCCCATGACCTGAATAGGTCACTAATCCCCTCAAGAAAAGTAGTTTCCTCATCTTTAAAATAAGAACTTGGCCTAACTGCTTTGGAAGGTCCCTTGTAGCCCTAATATTTTCTATATAATCCCAAAGTAGAGTAAGTAAAAGGCCAATGCCCCTCTCGAGGTGCAGTGTATGGTGTTAAGAATATGAAGCAGGGATTGGAAATAAAGGACCGTGATTCCAGGTTATAGCTTTATTGATCACATTCAAACTATACAAAAAGTAGGTGAAACTAGAAAAGTACATTCATAGATTTCCTAATCCAGATTCCCTCTAGAGAACATTAGGGTTTTGGGTTTTCTCCAAGAGCCAAGTATACAGACTCTAAGAATTAATAACATGTATCTATAATTTTTTAAATTAAAAATACAATAAGGGGCGCCTGGGTGGCTCAGTCGTTAAGCGTCTGCCTTCGGCTCAGGTCATGATCCCAGGGTCCTGGAATCGAGCCCCACATCGGGCTCCCTGCTCCGCGGGAAGCCTGTTTCTCCCTCTCCCTCTCCCCCTGCTTGTGATCCTGCTCTCACTGTGTCTCTCTCTGTCAAATAAATAAATAAAATCTTTAAAAAAAAAAAATACAATAAAACTAATGTATATTTTTCAACTATAAACGTCTTACCAGGCATTTCCTTTACATGGCTCAAGCTCTGAATGAGAACTTGAGAACTTTCAGGTAATAACACTGTTTGCTGATTTGGTTTAAAAACACCAGAAACTAATTTTGCCAGTAATTTATTAGAAGCCACTCCAGCACAGCCAGTGAGACCCAGTTGATTATACATGGCTTCCCGCATTTCTGCTGTAATCTGAGATCCAACAAGTAGTCTGATGTGCACGATGTCATGCAGGTTTATATCTATAAAAACAGCCAATATCATTAAGTCACCACAAAAATTTTAATTTTCTTTTTTACAAATGAGTTTAAAAAGGGCACAGGGCTTAACCTATATCCAACCCCCCCCCCCCCACACACACAACACCACCATACTGTCACCCATTTAACTCATCTCTTTCATTCTTCATAGGAATCCTGTAAAGTAAATAACTTCCAAAAGTGAATTCCAAGTGCCTGTGATAGTGAATGCATCCTGGGAGTGCTTAATGATTAACAGATTATGAAAACTGATGTCTCATAAAAAAATTCCTGACACTAGTAAAACTTTTACTTGTGTTTAACTGTAAGCAAGCATAAAAGTAGAAGTATTACGCTAATAACAGAGCTAACATTATAGCTTTAAAGATCTGAATCTAAACTTTACACACACTAGCTATATGTGCTACTGAAAATAATTCTGAGTCTGTACATAGTTTAAGAGATCTTCTATGGAAAGTGTAGGGAAATTATACAGAAACAAATTTTCTTAGGGGTGAAAATGCTATTAGAATTATATGAGACTGTCCTTATCCTCAGGAGTATTTACAGATGAAGTGTCATGAGTCTGCAATTTACTTTTAAATGGCTCATCAATCAAACAACCAATCAATCAAGAGGGAGCAAGATAAAGTAAATGTAGGAAAATAACAATGGGTGTATCTACAAGGAAGGGTATAAGTGTTCTCACTGTACTGCTCAACTTTTTTGTAGGTTTGAAAAAAGGGTTATCATTCATGCATGAATCTTGTGAGGAAGGATTCATGAAGAATCACACATTTTCTTTTTAGGATATAAAACCTAGATCTCTATATTATGTACTAACAAATACTGAATTTGCTTTAAAAATTATAAAGAAACATACTTAGAACCTTCTTCTATTCAGTCCCTATAAGTGACAAAAGAGCAGGTCCAAAGGACACATGAAAAGCTTCGTGTCCTCTTCTAGAAGAGAACTGTAGCTCTACCCCTTTTCTTCTTTAGTATCAGGATGGCAGAGAACTAGACTGGAGATTGATCACCAGTTCTCAGAAAAGGGGGATAAGAGGACACATATGCTGAGACCTAGGCCAAGAAGGTCAGGGCAAATCTTACACAAAAGCAGACTAGCATGTCTTCCATGTGGTATGATATGGAAGTCACCAGCAGAGTTACAAGAGGTTTTAAAGTCTAACAGATATTCACTGGGGCTTATTGAAGCTTATCTTCAAAAGCAAATATCTCTGGAAATTCCATCAGTCATTTATACTTTAATATGTGAAGGAGATGGACCATTCTGTTTTCTTGCTAATAGTTGGCAAAGATTATCAAACTGACTGAATATGAGTTTGCAAAAGATGGCAGGTAGGCCTGGGCAAGCTTCCACAGAGGGTAACTCAGGAACTCAGAGAGCAACATGAGTGGTTGATGCCTGGGAGAACAGAAAGGAACAAGCAAAAGATGCAACAAAAGACAAATTTAGTTTACCTCAAAATTTTGCTTAAAGACAGCTTTAGGAGAAGCAAAAATTATTCTAAAAAGTACATTATTAAGGCAACTCTTATAACTAAAGGATGACCTAAGGAAGTATGGCTCTTAAAAATGGTAACACACAAACTGTGTCAGAGAAATGAAAAGTGCATGGAGCACTGAGCTACACATGTCACCAAAATCTCACTTTCTGCCTACTTAATATGGAATACCAATACCTAATTTTAGTCATTTGAGACAAGTCACTGAAATATGGCTATACCTCCAACAAAAGCCATAAAATTTTCAGAAAGATAGTCAACTCGTTGAACTCACTGAATTCAGTGAACATTAAAAAATGTTGGTACTTTGAGTTACTAAATAGAGTAAGAATACACTTACACTGATTATTATATACATGACCCGACACAGTCAGCGCTGAAAGTTCATCACTTTGAAGCTGCTGTAGTCTCTTCTCAACCATTTCTGTTAGATCCACAAAATTTTCATCAAATCCAAGTCTCTCAACAACTGGACTAAATTCTTCCAACAACTCTAAATTGAAATAATATTGGTGCACAGATGTTAACTAAAGTCATAACTAAAATGGATTTAACTATTTTATGCTGAAAAATACGTCACATATGTTAAAGGCTTTACATATATTCACAGTTCTACAATATCTTTAATAAAGTCCCCCATTAACCGGATTTTTTTCCTATACCACATTTTGAGTAAAGGCAATATTTTCCAACAAAATAAGTCCAAAATGACATTCCCTGGACAGATGCTTATAGCAATATATTTAGCTCAATCTCCTATACCTATAATTTCTATGCCTGTGGTACATTATATATCAATGCTTACAGTTCATTACGATTTTGAAACAGTGGTTCCAAAGAGTAAATTACAATAGCCTAAAAAAGCAGAGACAAGTAATAATACACTCTACCTGTATTTTCCGCAAGTCTTAAAAAGACAAAACAAATAAAATGTAAAACTTCCGGGGCATCTGGGTGGCTCAGTGGATTAAGCATCTGACTCTGGCTCAGGTCATGTCACGATCTCAGGGTCCTGGGATCCAGCGTCAGGCTCCACATTCAACAGGGAGTCTAGTCTGCCTCTCCATTCCCCCCACTACTGTGTGCATGTGCTCTCTCTCTCTCTCAAAAATAAAAACAGAACTTCCAATTACTGGGGCACCTGGGTGGCTCAGTCATTAAGCGACTGCTTTCGGGTCAGGTCATGATCCCAGGGTCCTGGGATCGAGCCCCGCATCGGGCTCCCTGCTCGGCAGGAAGCCTGCTTCTTCCTCTCCCACTCCCCCTGCTTGTGTTCCTGCTCTCGCTATATCTCTGTCAAATAAATAAATAAAATCTTAAAAAAACAAAAAACAAAAAACCCCACAAACTCCCAATTATCACTGAGTCAAAAAGAAAAGTCACTTTGATGTAGAAATTAAGCTCTAAGAACTTATGTCATGGATATCTTCATAAAAGTATGCCAAAATTTCTATATGAAAATGTCTACTGAAGCATATATTTGGAAGAGCAAAAAGTAACAGCCAAATTAATCCGTCACTATCAGGAAACCATGTAATTTATCATCCAACATAAGACATTTTTTGAATGAAAGGAAGTGCTTTAATAATTATGTAGGGATAATAGGAATAAAGTGGGACACTCTGTCTTCATATCACTAAAGGCCTGGCTAAAGGAGTATGGAACAAAATACAATGTAGTACTATGCAGGCATGAAAAAGATGAGGCAGAGCTAATATGAAGGATATGAGAGCTCACCAAGAGGCACAACTGTATGTATAACCTCTTCTGTGTAAAGATTAACTTCTTCATATTCAGAAACATACAATTTTGCATGGATGCACAAGTGATATTTTCAGAGTAGAGTCTTATCTTTGCTTGGCTATCCCTTCTTCTCCCTTCTCCCATTTCACCATGCTCTCTCCAGAAATTAATTAATGTTAAAAACCTAGCATACATCCTTTCATGTTTCCCTTCCTATTTATACACAGGCATATATATATGTGTAAAGGGAGGGGTTTGGGCCATTGTTTTACACATATGGAACAATATGACATGTTTTTGCATCTTGCCTTTTACTCAACAAGGCATATCTCTCTGAGTCAAACAGTATAGCACCAATGCGTTCTTTTTAATGGCTATATAATATTCCATCATAGAGAAGTCTTATTTAGCCATTTTTATCAATTATGAGCCATGCCACAAGAAATATTTTTGTACATATGTTCTCATTATTTTATTCCTATTGAATAAATTCCCAGCAGTAGTATCACAGGGTTAAAAAATACAGTATGTATCTCTAATTTCGAAAAATGTTTCTATATCACTTTTTGTAAATGTATATTTTGTTTCTACTTTCTCTCACATTATTTTTTGCAAGTACGATGGACATAAAATAATATCTCACTAATTCAAATTTCCTTAGCTACTAATGAATTTGAGTATTCTTTTTCCACATAATTGTGGACATTGGGTTTGTTCTTTTTGTCAACTGCCTATTCATATCTTTCATCCATTTTTCTTAAGATCTTTTTCTTGTAAACTTGTAAGGGCTTTGGGTATCATATTTAACACTTTCATCTGAAAACTGCTACAATTTTTTATAAAAGAACAAGCAAAAACAAAGGAGAAAAGATAAACAGTTGATTCTTTGATTCTTATACATTTTTAAATTATATATATTTGCAATATACCAGTACAAATGTGTTTTCATTTTTCCTGTAATTTACTAAAACTCTAAGATTCAAACCCAAAACTTAATAGGGAAGAGTTTATCTATACTATAATATTTAGTCTGTGTGTGTGTTTTAACAAATCTAGTTTTTAATTGTTAAATCAAACATTACAGAAGCCTCTCCCAACTACTAGTGCATCAGAGTACAGATATTTCCTCATAATTCATTTAAACTTGTTATTTAAATTTAAAATAAAATAAAAAAATATTTTACTTTCTTGCATTTATCTTTTGTATATCTTTCCATTTTCTTGTTTCCAAATTTGTTTTACATTTTTTCTCACATTTAACATTTTTCTCACATATAAACACCAGTCACAAGAGACTTCAAATTTCTTCCAACTATACGTTTTTTTTGTCAACATTACTCATATAAAGCCATCCTTTTATATAAAATATTTTTAAAAGCAGCCAAGATCCAAAATAAAAGTTATTAGCAAAAAGAAAGTGATTTATGGCATTTTACTAATTAAAAGTTTCATGTAGTGAATGAGCATCCTATATACAAATTGATGCTGAAAGTATATTGTCCATGATCTGTACCTGTAACCTTATATGACATCTCTCTGTAACGAGTCAAATCTTCTCCATTAACTAATACCAGCTGTGGACATTTTTCTTTTGCATCTCTGACATTCATAAGTTTCTTAACTCCAAGTTTCCTAGCTTCATAGTTACAGGTAACCACCAAATATTTCTGCTGAACTCCTATAAAATAGGAAATATTTTATGAGAAAAGTGAGCAAGATTAAAGAAACATTTTAAAATAAAATTTACTCCTTCCATATTATAATTGTAAATTGTAATGCAATCTATTTTGATTAAGAATAAAAAGCTCTATTCATTTGAAAAGCATAGCCTCCAGGGGCACCTGGGTGGCTCAGTCGTTAAGCATCTGCCTTTGGCTCAGGTCATGATTGAGCCCCTGCCAGCATCGGGTTCCCCGCTCTGCGGGAAGCCTGCTTCTCCCTCTCCCACGCCCCGTGCTTGTGTTCCCTCTCTCACTGTGTCTCTGTCAAACTAATAAATAAAATCTTTAAAACAAAAAAAAAAAGCATAGCCTCCATTCATCAAGGTTCTATGAAATTTAACAAAAATTATCATAAATCAGTATATTCTCTGGAGTCTTCAGTGAAAAGATACAAATAAAATCTTTCTAGGATTTTTTTCCAGACAATACAAACCAGGTTAATTTATATTGAAGTAACTCTCTCTGTATATAAAGTCTAGGCCATGTTTCACCAGAAAAATAAAACAGATGAAAATAACTGAGTACAATTAATTACCGGTTTCTGCTAGAAAAACTTTCCAATGAATATAAAGCAATGTTCTGTTACAAGTGCTAACCTATAGTTATTATTAAAGATCTCCCCCCTGATAAATGTTGTAATTATTGAACTGTTCTTCACAGCAATTTGTAGAAAATATTAGCCATCATTAGTGAGCCCCCTCCTTATCAAAAATGATTAAATTATGATCATCTACAGACTATAAAAACTCTAGCTTACTAGTGGTGGCTTAAGATCGTTGAAATTAATTTTCTCTTTACACAAGTTGACCACTTATCACTGTAAAAGTAATGGTCATCTAAATGTAAAATACAAACATATAGAAGAAAAAAAAGGGTTATGTCCATTCCACCAATGTAAGACATAGGTTTCTAAAATGTTGATATTATAAACAGGGCAAAGTAATGTTATTTCACATAAAGATTTGTGATATATCAGATTATGCCCCAAAATAGAATCTCTAGGTCAAAAGTCATAATTTAAGATTAATCAGTGAACTATATAGAAAATAGGATTGGTAACTTCCTCAATACAGAATTAAATTATATGGACTCACCATTATATGTCACCAGCCCAACTTAAACAGTCACACATTTGTTAAGCATAACTGAAAGACTACTTCTGCTTTCTCCCAGAAACTTTCAACATCACATTTCTCACTTCCAGATAATCATTCATTCCTGTGTCTTAATTATACAATACTTTTTTATTGAGCATTATCTACATAGCATCTTCTATTATACTGCTACTAATTACAAATGCCTTTAGGAGAAAACTTACATCCTCTAATCCTAACTCCTTGACACCCATGGGAAATTTAAAGATCCTAGACTGATACTGGCATACCAAAAACTAGTCATCCCTTTGTTCTTCTTCAGTAAATCAACTAGGCTGGGTTGAACTGGGATTTATCAAAACCAAATGAGGCACAAGAGGTTAGCAGCAGGTGAACCAGAGTTGCTCTTTATGCTTATACTAAAAGATAAATTCTTACTACATGCATAAAAGAAATTTTTGGAAATTTAAATGACTTTTCCAATTTAAGATATACATATAATAAAAATGTTAAAATAAGCCAACATATTAATAAGTAAATCTTCAACATAAAATTTCTCTTTGCCTTTTATTTAAAAAGATACTTATTATTTATGGAAAACTTACACTCAATATGCCTTAAGTATTTAGGGGTCTATTCAAAATCCAACCTTTTTGTCATATGTTACACAATCCAAGAGTTAATTTCAAAAGTGGAGAGGATAGATGAAAACGTCCATTAGAATGCAATGACTTTTTTGAGATAAGAGGATTATAAAATTTCAACCATTGAGAACAAGATTAAAAGTTTATTATGGTCTTTCCGTTCATGTGTTCAGCTGGCTATACTAGTTGTATAAAATTCACCATTTATTAAATAAGGCTTATAAGTTTTACACCTGGTAGTGAAGCAAAGTTTACTGTCTATAAAGTACCTTGGGAACTGCTTCCAAAATCTTAAATATGGTTAATAAATCAGAATATAATCAACATAAAGGAATAGCTAATACTCTTATACAAAATGAAAATTATTATTAATGTCCAAAATTACCTAAAGGTTTGCCCTTCAGTTCCGGATTTGAAATCATTTCTACTTGTGCATAAAAGCAATCCAGATCCACGTGTACTATGACTCTGGATGAAGAACTTTCTTCTGGAACCACTTGACCATGAACCAATGCAAAATATGCAAAGAAACAGAAAAATACATTCAGGCTGCTTATCATCTCTGAGCAATTGGCAGTTCCTTAAAACATGGTAACTGAGAAAGAAGAATGCAGATTTTTTTTCCTGGATTCATGTGTCCAGGCATCTAAAAATTATAGACATGAGAGAAACTCCATCTACAGTAGGGTCTTCAGTCCTGTTTACTTAGTATTTCTTTGTGCACTCTATTTTTCTCAGGCTAGTAATAACTTTGAGGCAAAAAATCTTGATCAGTAGTAGAAGATGCAAAAGGTAATCCTATCACTTGGAAGTTTCTAACAACATTTAGATTAAATCATAAGGGGTAGGAAAGTTTAAACACTGATTTCAACCAACTAAAAATTATTCTAAGTGGCACGTTCTTAAATTAAAAAAAATAATAATAATAGTCGTAAATACAAAAGGGCAGAAGCCAGACCTGTGGGTTCCAGTGGACTATATTTAGTGCCCATATGAGAGAAGGATTACCTAGTTCTGTACTGAATCCCAAATACCTAGAAGAGTGCCTGGTATGTAACAGACTACCAATAAATACTCACTAAATTAGAAGAATGAGTAAATATTTCTTGAATTTTAAAAAGTAGCTCGTCAGGGGTGGGGAGGGAAGGGGGATAAGAGGAGATTCCAGCTCATAACCAGTCAAAAACAAGGAAGGATAAGTGCAATGTGGTATTCTGGTCTGGATACTGGAACACAAATTTTAATGGAAAACACTGGTAAAATCTGAATAGCGTTTTTACTTTAGTTAATAGCATTATGCCAGTGTTCACTTCTCAGTTTCGACATATGTACTATAGTCACAGAAGACATTAACATTAGGGAAAACGCTTCTGCAACTTCTGTAAGTCTAAAATTATTCCAAAATGTACAACTTAAAGGGGGAAGGGGAGCCCGGGAATTGGAGCCTTGGCCCCAGGCCCTGGGTTTGGGCTGATAAGGTAGAGCCCAGAGGCTGGAACAGGGTCACGGCGAGGCGGCCACTGCAGATGTGCCTCGTCTTCGGTTGTGAGCCCAGCCTGAGTCCCAAACTCTGCCAAGTGGGCGACGAGGTTCTCTACTTCTGCAACCTTACACCGCCCGGGCGCCTCCTCCGCCTTCACCGGACAGTTTGGGGGACCACAAATGCACCCTCGACTACCGTAACTGACACGCCCACCCTCGTCCTATTCAAGCGAAGCCAACCCTTTCGGGATCTTGGCCATAGAACAGCCGGTAGCGGAGGCCAGCTCTCTCTACCAAGCCGGGAAAACGACAGAACAGAGCGAGGCGGGGACGGTCGCACCCCGATGGCCGCCGCCGCCCCTGGCCTCCGCCCGCCCCGCCCTTCTCATTTACACCAAGCGAGGCCGCCGGGCTCCTCAGGCCCGGGCGCACCGGGCGAGCCGCCGGTCTCCCCCGCCTCCACCCGCTCCATGGCCTGCACCGCGTCCTCTTCCTCGTCGCCGCCAGCTTCCTCCGCGGGCTCCACCCCCAGCTGCTCCATTCCGCCGCGGCCAACCGCAGCGCAGCTTCCGGCCGCTTCCGCCCGGTCTCCAGGGTAACCGCGAGCCGACCGCCCCCAGCCGCTCCGGCCTTCACGCCTGCGCAGTCCGGGCCGACCGGGCAGTTGCCCGGAGGGGCGCGCGTGCTAGGCGTGCTCTCGTCTCACGTGCTGGGGTTCCTTCTCGCGCTGTCAAGGCCGGAAGTGAGGGACTGGACCCCCTAACAGCTTTTTTTAATTTCTTTTTTTTTTTTTTTTTTAGGTCTTTGGAGTTAGTCCCATACCACAAATTTTAACTTTTTATCTTTACAGAGAGGCCAGCCTGTTCTCCCGATAACTGTTAGCGAAATTGGTAACCCTTAGACACTGAACGATTTATGGTGATGGAGGGTGGGAGAAAGAGTGGGAATTTTGGTAAGAGTAAGGCGGCCATGTAAACTAATATGATTAGCAAGTATGTTGAAATTTGTTGCATTTCGTTTGTTATTTGATTCAGACACTGTGACAGATTAGACCCCTGAAGTCTTAATCATCTAAGGTCAAGAGGGATGTGATATATGCGTTTTGGAATCAGATGAAATTTCCAGTCCAGACCCTCCAACTTGCTGACTGTATGACTTTGGGCAGGTTGCATAACTGCTCTGAGCTTCAGTTTCAACACGGGGGGGGGGGAGGTGGGGGGGGGCACTTGTTTTCAGTGTCTTGAGATTGAATGAAAGAATGAGAACTAACATATACTTTAGTATTCCCATTTATGTAAAACACCTGGCACATAGAAGGTGCTCAGTAAATGTTAATTCTCTTTGCCTTCTGTTAAGATGCTTGTGTGCCCGGCGCCTGGGTGGCTCAGTCGGTTGGGCGACTGCCTTCGGCTCAGGTCATGATCCTGGAGTCCCTGGATCGAGTCCCGCATCGGGCTCCCTGCTCGGCAGGGAGTCTGCTTCTCCCTCTGACCCTCCTCCCTCATGCTCTCTATCTCATTCTCTCTCTCAAATAAATAAATAAAATCTTAAAAAAAAAAAAAAAAGATGCTTGTGTGCCTCTGTGTGTGTGTGTGTGTGTGTGTGTGTTTGTTCCAATAGAGGAAATTTGGACATTTCTCTGTGTATCTATGTTTGTACACAGTCACACACATATTTTGCCTTTTTACAGGAATCTGTTCTTACAAGTAGGATGTGAAAACCTTGACAAACCTTTTATAGGACATGCTGATGCATCCTTAAAGAAGGAATAACCTGCAGAACTGGGGCACAGTTTGGAGACCAAGTCTTCCTTTTTGGGTATTTTACTCTTAGGCATCTGGACCAGGTCTCTCAAAGTCTCCAGGCCAGGATCTAAAATATTTAGAGCTATGCTGCTTTCTTTGTGAATGCTATTTGATAACTCTGGATAAAGAGCTTTTCAATTAAGTGGCTCTTTGGACACTAAGTGCCTCTTGGGCTATCATCAAGGGTCCAATTTCTTATAGACAACTAAGGTATTTTTTTTTTTAATTCCTCCATGTTGAGAATGATACAAACCCCTGAAATGCCATGGCAGATTAAAATAGCTCCTTTATAACAGCTTGAGGCTCACTAACATTCAACAGCTTGAGTAAAAGTGAGCAAGTGTTGAAAAACAACACACACAGTCAAGCCCTATTTGGTTGGTTACATTTATTTCCCTGTCAATTGTCAAATTGAAGAGGGGCTTTTAATTTAAAAGAATAGACAAACAGAACTTGAAAACCCTAGGGGAGCAAGCAAGGCTGGCTTTATGAGTGTACAGCTGATGCAGTAACAGAGAGAGCCCCTCTCTTAGAAGGGCCCCTCACTTGGTTTAATGTTTTGCTGTGGTCATCTTGAAATTCTTAATTTTTGAGCAAGGGAGCACTCATTTTTTATTTTGCACTGAATCTCACAAATTATTTAGCTGGTGCTAGGAACAAAGGAGGGAAGTAGCACAGAAATGACATTAATAAAACACCTGTATGTCAGGCACAGGGCTAAAAGCTTAAAACAGGGGCGCCTGGGTGGCTCAGTCATTAAGCGTCGACGCCTTTGGCTTGGGTCATGGTCCCAGGGTCCTGGGATCGAGCCCCTCATCGGGCTCCCTGCTCTGTGGGAAGCCTGCTTCTCCCTCTCCCACTCCCCCTGCTTGTGTTCCCTCTCTCGCTGTGTCTTTCTGTCAAATAAATAAATAAATACATAAATGCATAAATAAATAAATAAATCTTTAAAAGCTTAAAATAGATGATCTCATTCAACATGCCCTAGAGGGTAGGTATCATCATTCTCATTTTACTAAAAATGAAGCAGGCCAGCAGAGACTAAGATGCTTACTCACGATTATGAATCTAGTAATGGTAAATCCACTTGTCAAGAGTTTTCCATAGAGAGGAATTTATTATTAATGTTTCTTCCATAGAGGAAATCACTCCCTCTGTCCATTTTCCTTGGTGCTTCAAGCATCAGATAACTTGCAGTAGGGAGAATAAACATCCCTTGAATATACTAAGAGGCATAAAAATACAGTTTATATGAGTACTATGTGTTGCTTTGTTATGGAATGAATTAGGAAGTGCTTTTTTTAATTCTATAAATCTCTTCTTCAGTTTTAATTAACCCGTTCTAATCTAGGAGAATTTCAGGAAATAAATATATTGAGCCTAGATCATAATTGCATATTTAAGGACCAAATGAGAGAATTACAAGGCAAAATAAACATACTTAATTAAATAAAATTATGGTTGAAACAATATTCATGGGGGAGCATGGGGTTGCAGTGTGGCTAGCAGATTAAAAAAACAAACTGTGGACATTTACAGCTTCAGTAGTCAAGACACCATGAATATTAAAAGTGACATGAACACCCATGTCACTTAAAAACACCATGAACATTAAAAGCATGAACACCCATGTCACTTAAAAACACCATGAACATTAAAAGCATGAACACCCATGTCAGTGAAGGCTGGGAAAGTTACCAGTGCTTCTCTTCTCCTAGCCAAATTAGTGACATATGGCTCAGAGGAAAAACTCTAGACAATGTTCAAGGGCTTTGACATGAAAACTGTGAAGGTGTTTGTGAGTGTCTGTATTTTATGTTGGTAGGTAGCTAGGTAGGTAGAGGTTGACTCTGAGGTCAAAGGAGCACTTTGAATTGGAAAAAGCACAAAGGGTTTGGTTTTGTAGGGTTTTTGGCCCAGTGCAGTGGTTCTCAATTGGGACTGATTTTGTCTGCTGGGAGATATTTGGTAATATCTTGGAGATACTTTTGGGTGACCACGTCTGGGGAGTTGGAGCTCTGCCCTACTGGCATCTATTGTGTAGAGGCCAGGGATATTGTTGAACATCCTACAATGCACAGGGCAGCCTTTCACAATAAAGAATTATCTAGCCCAAAGTGTCAGTTGGGCTGACCAGAGGTTGGGCACTCTGACCTAGTAGTAGCTTTTATACCATCCTGCTCCCAACTGTCTCCTCAGCTTCAGGTCCCCAACTGTAATGCAGAACTGATCTTCAGATATGTGCTTTTAATTATAAATGGACATTTTTAGAGAAAGGAAGATATAAGAGAGGGAGAGAAGTATTATTTAGTCACTTTTCATTGTGGGAATTTACATTCTGAGGCTAAAAACAAATGCATTTGCCAGAAAAGAGATTTAAGAAAAATATCCATATTTTTATGGAGCTTGTGAGTTGCCCCTAGGGTGAAAGGCTGATGAGTCAGAAATAATTCATAAGGCTTAGAAGCTAAAACCAGAAAACACAGAAAGGCTTCAGATGGTTGAAAGCAAACTATAATTATGACATGCTGTTGTACAATGTGCATGTCATGCAGTATTTACTTAACAACTTTCATCCAAGGATCTCAAACCCTTTGCATGAAAACTTTAATCATCATGAAGAAACCCTCTTCTCTCTCTGTCTCTCTTTGCATATCCCATTGCACACCAAAGTTGCAGTTTCAAATTTTCTCCGTGTAACCTAAAAATATTTGCTTTATACCATGTGACTGTGGCTATGAGAGGTATAAGAGGCTGGAGTTTTTCTAACAGTCAGCTTCTCTCTGCTTTGACCTTTCTTTGTGGTTCTGTAGAAGTCTGATGAAAAGCCTGCACAGTTGTTTTAGTAATGACATTTAAAACATTGCTTGTCACGTTGTGCTCAATGGACCTTGCTTTGTCATTTTGGAGAGAGATGGGGACCAATGTGATCACAATACAAATCATTGGATCCCAGCTTGTAAATAAAGTCTGCAAACTTCAGCCACTGAGGGAAAGAGAACTACTGGATGTCATATAGAAAGTGCAAGCAGATTGAAATAGATCAGGTTTACTATGCTACATTTATAGACACATAACTTTCATGTAACAATTTTTTTAAAAAAAAGAAACCCTTTTTCTGATTGCAAAGGTAATTCAGGATTATTATAAAATATGGAAAGGAGGTAAGAAGAAAATGGAAATAATCCATAATAATCCATAATTTGGGTGCTCAGAGATAACCATGCCTTAATAGTCTTTTCATAAAGCACAACTTAGGGGTTTTTTTTATTTCACAAATATATTTCTGCATCTATTTCTTTACCAAACCACAAAAACCATTGTGAGATGCATTGTCAGAACAAATGACATAGAAAAACCTTTATACATTTGCTTGCTTTTGATGTTAATATGAAGGAAATGAATAAATATGGTCTCAGCATCATCTTGAGATGTTAATAATTTCAGTTTAGGGGCACCTGGGTGGCTCAGTCGTTAGGTGTCTGCCTTCAGCTCAGGTTGTGATCCTAGGGTCCTGGGATCAAGACTCGCATCGGGCTCCCTGCTCCGCAGGAGGCCTGCTTCTCCCTTTCCCACTCCCCCTGCTTGTGTTCCCTCTCTCACTGTGTCTCTTTCTGTCAAATAAATAAAATCTTTAAAAATAATAATAATAATTTCAGTTTAATCAGTAATCTCCATGTACCTGATTTGAGTTTAATATAAACTCTCAAAGGAAAATTATATTTATATGTATAGGAGTTATTTCTTAAAGTTGTTTCAAAGACTTCATTAAAGTACCTATTAATCCTAAAAGTACTGCTTGTGCCCCTGATTTTTTTTTAAATTATTTTTCTTCTCATCAATTGTTTAAGATTTTCTAGTAAAACAAAAAATATAGGGTATAACATGAAAATCCTCCATAATCCCCACTGCACCTTGATATAACCACTGTTAGCAGAGTTAATCACTGTTAACAATGTATAGATATACTACATCAGACCTTTTCTTATAATGCTCAGTACAGGGTAGACATAGTGATAGTCATTTCTAATTTATTTATTTATTTATTTTTTCCATAAACAGATTTATAAGAAACAACACAAGTAGACCAATCAAGCACCTAGTTGCTCCTGTTCAGTTAACAAAAATAATTACCCTCCCCAGGTAGGAACTGTTATAAAATAACACTGACTTAAGAAAACAAAAACAAATACATGGCAGCAATCCAATTTAAATGCTTTGAAAATCTTATGTAATCTATAAGATGCACGTAGCACAGAAGAAAATAGTAGCAGAGGAAAGTAAGGAAAATACACATACTCTGATTTTCCAATAAATTAACACACGGAAGCAGTACCTACTAAAAGAACAGTATACAGGTAAAATGTGGCAAAGATTTAAAATTTGTTAAAGTTACACAATTAAGCACCATGACAAAAAAATAAACACCAAAGTATAATATGAATCTCATACTGTAGGTTACTTCTGCTAAGCTCTAGGACTGGACTGCTCATCAAAAAGCACACAGGATGTATATTTTATCCCTGACTGCTAATAATGTCAGGAACTAATGTGAGCCTCCTAGGACATTTATCATTCAGCTTCATGGTGCTTATCCTTTTTCACCAGAATTAAGGTGATAACAAAGCTGCAAGGACCATCGCCATGACAGTGGTTGGACTCTTGATCATCTTTTATTTGGAGAAACATATACATGACTTATTGCAGATTGAACAGCCTTTACATAATGGCTTAGTTCCCGATCCATCATGGCCAATTCAACCATTGCCTTGTCCATACTGTATTCACTACTCACTTCAGTCTGAGTTTCCACGAGATCCAAGGCAACACCAGAAGCTGTGTCCATTCCAGAGCTGATACAGGACTGGAAGTTTTTCAAAGAGGAGAGAGCAGATTCTATACCACTGAAGGATATAAAACCAGTTGAACCTGAACTGGAACTGGAACGTCCGGGCATCTTGAAATTATTACCTGGATGCCCGACCCAGCTCGGTCTGGCTGCACCCGGACTGCCCACACCCGGACCCCAATTCCTTCCTCAACTCCCTTCCCCAGTCGCTGAAACTGCGAGCGCGGGCTCAGGCGTCATCAGCCGTCCAGTCATTTCTAATTTAGATGAGTGGGCTCATACCATACGGACTTTCTACACTATGTTTTTTCAGTTAGTATCTCTTGAACATCATTTATTTTCCATGTACAAGAATGTACTGCATTCTTTTTAGTGGCTGCATGATTTTAAAATTCCATATTGATAGGCACTTATCTCTGATTTTCTGCTGCCATAAACATCCTTGTACACATATCTTTGCCCTTCTTCAGGAGTTTGAACCCACCCTTCCCTAGGACAAATCTAACCTAAAAGTCTAGTAAGGTTATCTCTATCTTTTTAAATTAAGAATACACCATGTGAAAGCACACCGTGATACATGAGGCCTGTCAGTTCTGTTTCTGGACATGCTCTCAAATCTCTCCACTCCTCTAATTTGCACCAATGCAGTCCATGTCCAGGCCACATACAGTCATCTCTGGCTTAGTTTACAGCAGTGGCCTCCTAACGTCTGCCTTTTACCATCTGTGGGCCCTAAGAATGATCTTTTAATGATCTGTAATTTCATTTTCCTGCTAAGAACCTTTCAAAGGCTTCCCACAACCTTTAGAGTAAAAATCAAACCCCTTTCTTGCCATGGTTTTCACAGCACCACTGGGGCATGCTTGAACTTCCTTACTTCTCATAACAGTTTATCATTTTTTCCTTGCACTTGGGTCACACCAGCCCCCTTTCTATTCTGGGGGTATATAGTAGTCTGCAGTCAGCAAGCTGGAGACCTAGGAGAGCTGGTGAGATAGTTCCAGTCTGAATCCAAAAGCCTGACAACCAGGAGAGCCAATGGTGTAAATTCTAGTTTGAGTCCAACTCTGAAGGCAGAAGACCAATGTCTCAATTCTACGACAGGTAGAGAAAGCAGATTCTTCCTTAGTTAGTTTTTGTCACTATTCAAGCCTTCAACAGACTGGATGAAGCTATCCACATTGAGAAAAGCACTCTACTTCACTCATTCTACCAATGTGAATGTTAATCTCATCCAGAAACATTCTCATAGACATACCCAGAATAGTGTTTAACCAGTATATGGGCACCTTGTGGCCCAAATTGATGCATGAAATTAACCACAGGACAACTTCCAGCCTCCAGACGACTCTATCATTTGAAAGTTTTTTCATATTAACTGGCTTGTCCTCTTTTTCCAGTTCTCAGTTCAAATGTCAACACCTCCAACTGACTTTTCCAAACCACTCTCTCTCAGATGGCCTCCCCCAGAATCACGTTCTCTCACGACATACTGAGTATTGTTTATAGCACCCAAATATGTAACTGTTTATTTGCTGTTTACTTGTTTTTAATCTCTGCCTCCTACTAGAATGTCAATTGTATTAGGTCAGGGACCTAGTGTGCCTTGTACTTTACGGATATCTACCAAAAACATATGTGCAATAAATGAATGGCACTATTTCAACATCAGTTGGCTAACTTTAATAATGTTAGATTTTTAAAAGTCCTGTATAGACAAATATTCCTTATAGAAGAATTCTAAATACTATATGTAGATAAGCCCCCTCCAGGAGGTGGAGCTTAATCTCTTCCTCTTACAAGTGGACTAGATGGTGACTTCCTTCCAAAGAATAGAGGATGGAAAGGGAGGAATAGTAAATTTACAGTGGAGAAGCCTGGAGTCACTGACTCAACCAAATGATCATATAGGTATCATACACCACTGCTAAGATGCATTCTGAAGGGCACAACATCACATCTGTGGAATTCTTGCCCAAAATCTCAATGTAATCATAAGAAAACCTCAAGACAATTGAGGGACTTTACAAAACAATTGATTAGTATTCATCAAAAGCAGCAAGGTCATGAAAAGCGAGGTAAAAGAAACTGGTAGAAGTTAAAAGAGACTAAGACCTGACATCTAAATGCAATGTGGATCGAATTCCAGAACAAAAAGAGGACATTTATGGGAAAACTGGTGAAACCCAAATAAAATCTCAAGTTTGTGGAAATACGTCAATGTTGGTTTCTTAGGTGTTTTTTTTTAAATATTTTATTTATTTATTTGAGAGAGAGAGAGAGAGCGCGCGCACAAGTTGGGGGGAGGGGAGCGAGGGAGAGGGAGAAGCAGGCTCCCTGCTGAGCAAGGAGCCCAACATGGGGCTCAATCCCAGGACCCTGAGATCATGACCTGAGCCGAAGGCAGATGCCCAACCGACTGAGCCACCCTGGCACCCCTGGTTTCTTAGTTTTGACCAAAGTACCATGGTAATGTGAGATGTGAACACCCGATGAAATTGGTGAGGGCTGAGAGAGACTTCTCTTTATTATCTTCGCAACTTTTCTGTAAGTGTAAATTTATTCCAAAATAAAAAGCTTATTTTAAAAAATAGATAATCACAAACTAGAATGTAAATAAACCTTAATATTTTTTTTCAAATCTTTACAAATAAAAGAACACAAGAATGAAAAAGAGAGTCCTCTAGCTCAGCACACACCCACACAAAAAGGGAACTGACTCTGTGAGGTGATGGTTGTGTTAACTTGATTGTGGTAATCATTTCAAAATGTGTATGTATATTAAAGCATCATTTTGCATACCCTAATATATATGATTTTTATTTGTAATTATACCTCAATAAAGCTGGGGGAAAAACTTATATAGTTGCTGCTGATATTCAAAAGTGCAATGAACATTTTGCCTTTTTATTAGTTAACATGTATATAAATTGATAACTACTGTCTTCTGAATCATGTTTACAAAATTTTTAAACCCCCTAGGTCTCAACTATTGTTTTCCATTTCTATTACCATACTGTAAAATTCCTTAAAAGATGCTATCTATGCAGTTAATGCCCATTTAATTTTTATAATTGAAGGATATTTTTGAACATACTGGCACCCGACAGATAATTACTGCTGTTAAAATCATCACTCCATAAAAAGAGTTTCCACATGAGATGATTCTTACTTGTCTATAAGTTTTAGCTTATTTTTCTTTTGAATAAAAGCCAGAGAGATTATTAAGAAATCAGTGGTAATGAGAACCTGAAGTCAGAATTGTTGAATATGTAATCCATCTGAGGTGATGGACATGGAGTCCTACCAACAGATTCTTCTACCAGTGTCTGAAATGGTTCTTACTACAAGGTAGTAACTATCCAGGAGCAAAAGCACTTTGTTACTTTTGTTGTCACTGGGGAGTTATATTCATTCAGATAATGGCATCTGCTACATTCACTTGTATAATGACATATTAATAAATAATCCACTGTAGAAAATATCCTGGTTTTGGATTTATACAGCATTACCTAAGAAATCAATTCTTACTTGAGACACTTATAAAAATGTTGACTTGACTTTGCTTTTCTTTCCCTTCACGGAGGCAAGAGATCAAAATCAAGAAAGATTAAGAAAGATGAGGAAAGGGCGCCTGGGTGGCTCAGTCGTTAAGCAGCTGCCTTCGGCTCAGGTCATGATCCCAGGGTCCTGGGATCGAGCCCCGCATCGGGCTCCCTGCTCGGCGGGGAGCCTGCTTCTCCCTCTCCCACTCCCCCTGCTTGTGTTCCCTCTCTTGCTGTGTCTCTCTCTGTCAAATAAATAAATAAAATCTTTAAAAATAAATAAATAAATAAATAAGAAAAAGAAAGATGAGGAAAGATCACAGATTGGGGGAGACTGAGAAAATGTAACAAATAAATGAGAGCTAGGATCCTGGATCAGATCCTGGGACAGAAAAAGGACATGGGGGAAAAAACAGGCAAATTTGAATCAGTTATGCAGTCAGTTTTGTACCAATGTTTGTCTCCTGCTTTTGATAATTTGATTATGGTTATGTACGTTAACATTAGAGAAACTGAGTAAAGGGGAGACAACAATTTTGTGAATTATTTTTGCAAGTTTTTTCCCAACTTTTGTAAGTCTAAAATTATTTCAAAATAAAAAGGGGTTTTGTTTTTGGTTTTTTTTGTTATGGCGTTGGAAAATTCCTCAGGAAGTTCTTACTTCAGAGTAACATACTATTTCTCAATAGTTCCAATAGAGCTGGTTTTCCCTCCAGCTTTGAAACAGAGCATTGTTTCTTTAGCTGAGCAGCAGATAAAGCAGTTACTGACCTGTGCTTTAGGAATGTTTTGTACAGAAATATACATTTCAAGATGCCAGAATTATACTCTGTACCATGAAATGTCCGTACTTTGAGAGGCACATTGGAGGCAAGACCAACTGAGAGAAAGATCCACATTTCTCATCTTGTGTTTATGCAAGAGAGTATTGGCTCATTGAGTGGGCTATTGGGCTAAATTGCCTAGATAATTTATAATTGGGGAAACTTTTTTCCTCTTTCCATTTTTTTTTCTTTCTTGTCAAGTGCATGTAGTTGATTTTGAATAAGTAAAATGTAGATATCATTTGACTTCCTTGTGGTCCAGTGGAGAAAGTAAATACCCACAAATTTTGCTAATTGAGTGCTCGGGGAGTTCACTCTTTGAGATCATCTTGTAAATGATAATCATTAAAAGTAAGTCCTTTCAGCAGTTCAGCAATAATACCATTTTATAATTACTATTCAGTAATCACTTCGCACGTGCTTGCCCATTTGTCTCTCTCTAGTCTAATACATAACTCAAGAAGGAAACATCTCTACTTTACAGAGGAGGGGGAATGGAGCCTCAGAAAAGTAACTGGCCCGCTCTAGGCTTTGACCTCAGATTGGGCTATCTCTAAATGTCTCACTATTTGTATGGGTTGACCTAGCCCGCAACAAATCTACCCTTAGTGAAGTTGTGTCATAGTGAGATTTCAGTATTACACGTCCTTTGACATATTCGAAATATTTTGCTAATTTTAAGAGGAAATGTGATACTTGAAAATGGTCTTATATAATTACATTTTCTTCAATATTTAGAAATATATGAGAAAATCCAACGTCTTCTAGTTATTAAGTTATTAGGTTCTATTAGTAATGGAATGTATTAAGCTAATAAATTACGTATTTCATAAGTACATTAACTTAACTATATCAAGATCCTAGAGTACTTCTTAATAATGTATAGTATTGCAGTACAATAAATGTGTTTTTTAAAAGCCAGAAAAGAGGTCAGTGATCTAAAAGAAGTAACTCAATGTTTACTTTGAAAGTCCACTTCTGGGTCGCCTGGGTGGCTCAGTCGTTATGTGTCTGCCTTCAACTCAGGTCATGATCCCAGAGTCCTGGGATCGAGCCTTGCGTCGGACTCCCTGCTCCTCGAGAAGCCTGCTTCTCCCTCTCCCACTCCCCCTGCTTATGTTGCCTCTCTTGCTATGCATCTCTCAAATAAATAAAATCTTAAAAAAAAAAAAAAGTCCACTTCCTTGGCCCTTATTTACCATTCAGAACTATAGTGAAAAATTTATGGGTAATCTCCTTGGCACAAAGTTACCATTTCAAAGCAAAGATAAATAAATAACCAATCTTACTCTGATCTCACTGAGAATTCCAACTAAAAAATTTAATTACGGACTTTGGACATGGGAAAGATTATCCAGTTGAGCTTTTATTCTAGAATACAGATGCTCTATAATTGGATTGGTAGACAAAGATCATTTACTTGATAGGGAAGGAAAACATTGTACCTGTTGCTGCTTTCACCTTACAATTAAAGCGACAGAATTAGACACTATACTTTCGCACCCTGTTCTAAGACACAGGTTTAAACCTATCCCTTGCATCACAAAAACCAACAAGTTTCATTCCCTGTGCATCAGCAGCCTTTCTCAGTGAAGTTGAAATGCAGTAAAGGGGTTCTGAGATCCTCATTGCCTGATCAGACAACGGTCTCTCCAAGGGATGTAATAAACAAAGAACACCAGCCCCCCCCCCTTTTTTAAAGATTTTATTTATTTATTTGAGACAGAGAGAATGAGAGGGAAGAGGGCAGAGGGAGAAGCAGACCCCCCGCTGAGCAGGGAGCCCGAGGCGGGACTCGATCCCGGGACTCCAGGATCATGACCTGAGCCGAAGGCAGTCGCTTAACCAACTGAGCCACCCAGGCACCCAACACCAGCCCTTCTTACCTGAGTTTTCAGAATACAGTGTGACCTGCATGATCATTGTTTCCTCAACTTTCCTGCGCACAAGAATAATCTAGATGCCAACTTAAAATGCCTTTTCCTAGGCATGTCTTCTAGAAATTCTAATTTAATAGATTGCAGTGGGGCCTAAGGTTCTGAATTTTAGACAAATGTCACAGATGACGAGGCATATTTGAGACACAAATTTTAAAAAATAAAATGAAGCATCTGGTGCTCCTAGGGGGTGTTATCAGAATAGTGGAAACAGAAGAGCTTTGCTATTTGTCAAATTTCAGTTTTCCTCATTTATGAATTTTTTCAACCTCTCCTTCAATGTCCATTTTAAAAGGTAATAATAATATCTATCTCTTAAATTTATGCTAAGTATTAAATATGAAGGATCCAGGCTCTTGCTCAGGCTCCAGACTCTTTGGTGTGGGCATCAGCAGCTAGCAGTCACTGAGAACTTGTTACAAATGCAGAATGTCAGGCCCGGCCCCAGCCCCGCTGAACCTGAACATGCTTGTTAAGAGGATGTCTTGGATGATTCATATGCACGTTAACGTTGGTGAAGCGCTGACCTAGTCACTGAGTGAATGTTCAGGAAATGCTAGATTCTTTCCTTCTCATTATAGTCGTTGTACCAATAATTCAGTTCAGCTGGAGCTCAGTGACTGTCACCACCATTTCTTATTGCTGGTTTCAGCCCAGCAGGTACACTTCCCTCTCTTGCACAGTGGGAAGGCGGCCATAAATAAATAAATGTATGGGCTGGGAATAACTCTGAGGATTTCTGCCTTTGCTCCTTCACACTGCCCCAGACATGAAGCTGACAACAGTCATTTTACAGTCTCTTCGAAGGATTATTTCAGAGCCTCTCTAATTGCCTCACTGAGAGTTTCCTGCACAGCTTTTGCTACCGTTTAGCAACTGCTGGTAGCAGGAGAGGCCTAGAGTTAATGATTAAACTGCTCGCTGCTTGAATACAAATTTGGGGAAGGTTTCATAAAAGGGTTTTTGGGGCTTCCTTTTTTTTTTTTTTTTTTTTTTTACTTCCAGATTTGTCATTGAACCCTGCAGCGTCAGAAGAGAATTAGGTAGAACCTGTCTTACTGCATCAAAGACCTTTTCAGTAATTGCCTACATTAAGATGTGCAGCCGCACATGTTAGTACATGACAAATGAAAATGAAGACTATATTTTAAATGTCGGGGGTGCTCTCAGCGAACAATGGAGAAGGCTGGCTGCAACAATGAACAATTTTAGCTGGAATGCTTCTATTAAAACTGCAAATAAACTTAGTTTAGTGTTTAAAAATAAATAGGCTAATTTTTGGATTTATAGATATTCTAGCCACAAAAAGAAAGTCTTCTTCAATGCCTTGTGTTTCTTAACGAGTTTGCTCCCCAACAGAACTTATTGAAGTCTGGTCTTTGTTAGTGTCCTATCACTCCTATGTTCCTTATAAAAATCGTCTTTTTGATTTTCCCTTTGACACAGGTGAACGGCCATCCTCGGAGGCTTTTGCTTACACTACACTCTGTAGCTAAGCCAGCAGACTGACTTCAACCACAACCACACCTCTCATATTTTCTACGCTCTGCAGAGGGTGGTAGATTCATTCTTACCTATGGTTCCTAAGTTCTTGGGGAAAGATCTGTATATTGAAAGGCTGAACACCAAGTTGAGTATGCCTGAATTCCACATGTAGGTCTTTGAACTCACTACCCATCCTTTGCAGTGTTGTGGAGGGCAAGCTTATCTGCTCTTTTCCATTTTGGTTGGATAGATTCAGCAGTGAAAATGAGACATGCCTCGAAGTTGAGAAAGTAAGGGAGAACATCTTTCACTAAGATCAATGGGTCACCAAAGAATTAGGTCTTCAACAAAAAGGATTTTGTACCTAAATTCACCAAATAAACCATCCTTCATGGTATAGGTTGACTTATATTGTCCCCAAATTCATATGTTGAAGTCCTAACCCTCAGTACTTCAGAATGTGATTTAACTTAGAGATGGGGTTTTTACAGAGGTAATCATGTTAAAATGAGGTCGCTACGGTGAAACCTAATCCAATATGGCCAGTGTCCTTAAAAGAAGAGGGAATTTAGACACAGACACTCACAGAGGGAAGACTGTGAAGTGACATGGGGAGGAGATGGCCATCCATCAAGCCAAGGAGAAAGGCCTGGAACACATTATTACCTCAGAAGAAACCCTGCTAACACTTTGATTTGGGGCTTTTGGCCTCAAGAACTGTGAGACAATAAATTTCTTTTGTTTAAGCTACCCAGTTTGTGATACTTTGTTGCGACAGCCATAGCAAATTAATACACCTCATGAGTTACTGGGAAGAGCTAACAGCAAGGGATGTTGTATCTATCAGGATTAAGGCAGCTAAACTGTCTATAATGTGCTTATAGTGTTAAACAACAAGACTACTGATATGATGATTTTTTTTTTCAATTTAACCTTGGCTTGTTTTTAGCTGAATAACAACTATGTCCATTATAACTACAGTAACTATTATAGTCATATTGCCTGCCACAGTTCAGGAATGCTTTCACTTGTATCATTTCATTATCATTAACAAAATACTTGCTTATTTGTTAATTCTTTGATGTTCACAGAAACCTTGAGCCACACAGGAGCTTAGCACATCACCTTCAAGAATGGGGCCAAGTACCAGGAACATTGCTAATACTTTCTGTCTGTAAGCCCTGCTGACCTCCCATATCCTTACGGAACTGGGTAGGATTTCCGCCCCCCAGTCAGGAATAATTGTGTCAGATAGCAACAGAAAGCAGAACGTATCTATTCTGGTTTGTGCAGAAATTGGTTGTCTGGAAAATCAAGGGAGAGGTGGACTTAAGGCCATCTTTTTATGGAAATGGTGAGATCTGAAGGGCACTACCTAAGGATATCACACCCTCTCACATCTCCACAGTACTACCAAAGTGCCTGAAATTCCCACCCAGGAAAAGGGTTCTGGTAGAGCCCTTTGTACAGTACAAATAGCCCTTGGGGGAGTTATAGAGCTGACAGTAGAATTTCCTTTGGGTGCTTCTATGGGAAAAGGCAAAGATTTGTGGGAAGGGGCAAAGATTAACTGTCCAATTACAACCAACCTAAAAATGACACCTATAATGCAGGGATGAGTAAATGCAGTTTATTGTCACCTCCTGATTGAATTAAAGGGTTTGCCCCAGTTAATCTAGCTGTCCTAAAAGGCCACTTTCCTTTTGAACTGAATACACAGAAGTCACTGAGTTTCCTGAAATTTATAATCTATACTGGTTTTTATATAACACAGGAGTTGGCAAACTCTTCCTATAAGGGCCAGCTAGTAAATATCTAAGTTCTTTAGGTATAAGGTCTCTGGTGTCTATCACAATGATTCAGCTCTGCCTTTGTAAGTGAAAGTAGCCATAGACAATATATAAACAAATGGGCATAGCTATATTCCAAACTTTATCTATGGACACTGAAATTTGAATTTCATAATTTTTAAAAAGATTTTATTTATTTGAGAGAGAACACAGAGCAAGGAAGCGAGAGAGAGCACGAGTAGGGGGGAGAAAGAGAGAGAGAAGGACGCCCCACTGAGTAGGGAGCTCAACTTGGGGGATCACGACCTGAGCCGAAGGCAGATGCTTAACCAAATGAGCCACCCAGGTGCCCCAGAATTTCATAATTTTTATGAGTCATAATATATTCTCTTTTTTTTAAGCCATTTTAAAATGTAAAAACCATTCTTAGTTCTGGGTCCTACAAAAGCCATCTGTAGGCTGGATTTGGTGCATAGGTCCTCTTTGTAAACCTCTGATACAATACAGCTTCCCCCAAAGAGTGGAAGTCCATTAATTCATAACTGAAATCATTTTTAAAGATCAGCTGGTTTGGTAGTTTTGGGAGAAACATTTTGTATTGAAGAAGGGGGGGAACCATATATCACCTCCTTTACCCCTTAATATTCCAGTGTCTATTTCCTAAATCCTATAACTCATTTTGGCATATAATTTTGTATTCACAAATCTTTTTTTATTGTAGTCTAACCATTGAGTTTATATCCTTTCCTAATCTTTTTTTTTTTTTTTAAAGATTTTATTTATTTATTTGACAGAGAGAGAGAGACAGTGAGAGAGGGAACACAAGCAGGGGGAGTGGGAGAGGGAGAAGCAGACTTCCCGCTGAGCAGGGAGCCTGATGCGGGGCTTGATCCCAGGACCCTGAGATCATGACCTGAGCCGAACGCAGACGCTTAACCAACTGAGCCACCCAGGCGCCCCTTATCCTTTCCTAATCTTAATTCTTTCCAACATGGTACATATTTTATGTTTTTCATATGCTTTTGCTGTTCAAATACCTTTATTCTATGAGTTTTCCCATTTTACCTAGCTGACTTGAGCATTTCCCAATTCCTTGTCTTTGCTCATGGCTTTTTTCCCCTCCTGCCTCCTATGGCTTATCTCTATGTTTCTGGTAAGGAGTGGCCATAACTGAATCATAACTTTGCTTCACACTGCTGCCTCCAACTTACCCACCCAGAGCACAGCTGTTATCTCTCAATCTCTTGTAATTACCCCCATATTCATATCATAATAGAGCACTGGTGATTTTATTACTTTTATTTCTGTTATTTACATTTACTTTTAACTTAGCATGGTCGTAGTAACTAAAAACAGTATCAGTAGAAGTAATTCATGCATATAATTAGGGATTCCAAATAGTTATGCTTTCTCTTATGTCTTTTTGTGGTCTACACAGAAATTTGTGGGAACTGGAAGACCTGAGCTCCTGTTCTAGTCCTGCTATTTATCACATAGGTAATCTCAGCTGATCACCAAACTTCCCACAACCTTAGTTACCTCATCTAAAATGACACCCATTCCTGGGACACCTGGGTGGCTCAGTGAGTTAAGCATCTGCCTTCGGCTCAGGTCGTGATGCCAGGGTCCTGGGATCCAGCCCTGCATTGGGCTCCTTGTTTAGCAGGGAGCCTGCTTCTCCCTCTGCCCCTCCTCTGTTTGTGCTCTCTCTCTGACAAATAAATAAAACTTAAAAAATAAATAAATAAAATGATACCCACTCTTCTATCGATCCTCTAAAGACCTTCTTTGTCTACTTTAGGGATTCTTTTGAGGACAAATGATAAAGTATATGTGAAAGGGTTTTATAAGAAATGCCAGAATATTTTATTTTTTTATTCTTTTTTTATTTTAGATATAAGGAGCAACACTTAACTGGTTTTATTTCTAACTTTTTTCCTCCTTTCATCTTTGCTTCTTCTCTTATTTTTAAAAATTTTTTAAACTTCAATTAATTAACATATAATGTGTTATTATTTTCAGAGGTAGAGTTCAGTGATTCAACAGTCTTATATAATACCCAGTGCTCATTACATCACGAGCCTTCCTTAATGTCCATCACCCAGTTACCCCATCCCCCTAGCCTCCTTCCCTCCAGCAACCCTCAGTTTGTTTCCTATGATTAAGAGACTCTTATGGTTTGTCTCCCTCTCTGATGTCATCTTGTTTTATTTTTCCCTCCCTTCCCCTATGATCCTGTTTTGTTTCTTAAATTCCACATATAAGTGAGATCATATGATAATTGCCTTTCTCTGATGGACTTATTTTGCTTAGCATAATACCTTCTAGTTCCATCCATGTTGTTGCAAATGAATGCCAAAATGTTTTAAAACTGTATTTGCTCAAACATTCAGAGTTGGGAGAGATCGTAGAAATTATCCAGTCCAACTGGGTCATTTTACAGAGAAGGAAAGTAAAAACCAGAAAGATTAAATAACTTGCTTGTGGTCATTGAGCTTTTAGCAGAGCCAGGTTTCCTGGTTCCTAAACCGGTGCTTTTTTAATCTCAGCAAACTCTTCCTAGACAGAGTGTACCTCTCAGGTTGTTCAGCTCCATGTTTTGGTGGTGTGAAAAGCACAATCCCAAGAGTCAAGTACTTTTATTTTTATTTTTTTTTAAAGATTTTATTTATTTGACAGAGAGAGAGCAGAAGCAGGGGGAGCAGAAGAGGGAGAAGGGCGCCTGGGTGGCTCAGTTGGTTAAGTGACTGCCTTCGGCTCAGGTCATGATCCTAGAGTCCTGGGATCGAGTCCCACATTGGGCTTCCTGCTCAGCAGGGAGTCTGCTTCTCCCTCTGACCCTCCCTCCTCTCATGCTCTATCTCAGTCTTTCTCTCAAATAAATAAAATCTTAAAAAAAAAAAAAAAAAAAAGAAGAGGGAGAAGCAGGGAGCCCGACGCGGGGCTTGGGCTCCATCCCAGGACTCTGGGATCATGACCTGAGCTGAAGGCAGTTGCTTAACCAACTAAGCCACCCAGGCACCCCAGCCAAATACTTTTAAAGCATCAATTCTGCAGAGTATAAGTAAATATACAAGTTTACAAAGAGCAAGACAATTTTTTACATTTTTTTTAAAGATTTTATTTATTTATTCATAAGAGACAGAGAGAGGCAGAGGGAGAAGGAGGGTCCCCACTGAGCAGGGAGCCCGATGCAGGACTTGATCCCAGGACCCTGGGATCATGACCTGAGCTGAAGGCAGACGCTTAACCGTCTGAGTTACTCAGGTGCCCAAAGAGCAAGACAATTTAAAGATAAAAGCACAGGGGCGCCTGGGTGGCTCAGTTGGTTAAGCGACTGCCTTCGGCTCAGGCCATGATCCTGGAGTCCCGGGATCAAGTCCCGCATCGGGCTCCCTGCTGAGCAGAGAGTCTGCTTCTCCCTCTCCCGCTCCCCCCTCTTGTCCTCTTTCTCTCTCTCACTCTCTCTCTCAAATAAATAAATAAAATCTTTAAAAAAAAAATAAAAAAAAAATAAAGATAAAAGCACAAGGATTATAGATGACTTAGAATTTTATTTGACATTATTTGAAATATCTGTCTGGAAATGATTCTTGCTCACTGAGGTGTAGGTTTTGTAAAAGCATCAATAATAAGGATTTACAGGGGCGCCTGGGTGGCTCAGTCGTTGAGTGTCTGCCTTTGGCTCAGGTCATGATCCCAGGGTCCTGGGATCGAGCCCCACATCGGGTTCCCTGCTCGGCGGGAAACCTGCTTCTTCCTCTCCCACTCCCCCTGCTTGTGTTCCCTCTCTCGCTGTGTGTGTGTCTCTCTCTCTGCCAAATAAATAAATAAAATCTTTTTAAAAAAAATAATAAGGATTTAAGTTAAGCTTAAACAGATTAGCCCTTGCTTCAGGGTCAATAAGTGGATAACATAAGCTGTCAATAATCATTTTCAAATGATTTCATTACAAAGACGCTAACATGGAATAACAGGTTGATAGTAGAACGGTCCTGCCTAAAGTTTAATTCAAATTGATGTAAAAATTTAGACTTGGAATTATTGAAGAAGATACTGACATAATTTTTAGATGAAATAGGCAAGAGATTAATTTGTTTACAAATTTTTTGGAAGAATACTTTCTTGGACATTGGGTTGAATCCACTCTTTGTCCCTTCGAACAGAATTTCACTCATAGAATTTAAGAAAGATATAGCTGGCAAGCCTTGAAGTTCATATTATCTCAGATCTTTGGACTGTTCTGATTGCAAAAGTCTTCTCTCTATACCCTATTTAATTCAAACATTTTATTCAAGTGAATAAGGAAGTCTTACTAGGTGTCAAATTAGAGAAAAGACTGCAGTGGACAACGTTCAGGACAATTGTCCTAGGATATTAGAACTGAGAAGGCCTCCCAAATTTTTGTCAGCGTTGGGCTTCTGTAATACGCACCAGCGTTATTCCACTGTCTTCACTGAAGTTTTAATGGCCAGATCCAGGATTTTATACATATTTTTATAGATAATAAATTCATAATAAAAATGAAAATTTTTGAGTTCTCAGATGGCCTCATTGGAGTCTGTGCCTCTAGCTGGCTCACTAGTCACAGAAGTTTAAACATGAGAAGGATAAAGTCAGTTTTAGGTTGCTATTGATCTGTTTTTCTATATCTGAGGCAAATTTCAAGACATAATAGAATTTGAAAGCCCATGATTTTTGATCAGGCCGTTTAATAAAGTATTGCTACAATCCTGATCACAAAGAACACACAGCATGAGGAGGAAATGCATGCCATAAAAATATTACGTATGTGTTTAACTCAATAAAGTAGAATGCATCTGCTTTAGCAACAAACCAGACTTGCTGGCATTAAATACTTTCTCCAGTAGGGTCACCTTTGCCCTGCCTCACCTTTATCCACTGTTTAGGAAAAATTGCTAAGGTAGATTCTCACATTAACATCATGTTATCAGACTGTAACTTTATTTAATGCTTTCGAATCAGCCCTTTCCACCTTGAAAATCCTTTTACTTATGCTTTCCCTTGTTTTTTGTAAGTCTCCACAAATGCTTATGTAACACACAGCCTTTTTACAAAGTATCTCAATACTCTAGTATTAGCCAGGAAAAGAGTATATACAGAGAGGGTGGGGCAAAAAACTGAGCTCACCATGAACTGCATCGTGTATGTGTCCTTTGAATTGGGCAATGGTTCCAGGAAGGGAACAGAATCGAGTCACACATTTATATAAGTCAATTCAAGCTTTTTTTTTTTTTTAAATCTCACAGCCCATAGCTCAAATCCCCCAAATCTACTAACTCAGAGATAGACCCAAGGAGAAAGAAGATGTTTTCATTTTCAACTTGATTAGTGGCAAAACTAGGTTGTGTTGTTGTTGTTGTTGTTTTAAAGATTTTATTTATTTATCTGAGAGCACAGCTGGGAGGAGAGGGAGATGCAAGCTCCCCTGCTGGGAAGGGAGCCCGATGCAGGACTCGATCCCAGAACCCCAGGATCATGCCCCACAAAACTAGGTTGAAGGAAAATTTTTTTTTCCCTCTACCTCCCGCCTCACCCTCCCCACCATGAATTGAAGATAAATAGCCCTATGTGAACAGCCAACCTGACTTTCCCACCCAGTAACAGGGTAAGAAGCTAGTTTTGAGACAGCAGAGGCCTGTCCAGGCATGCAGGAGGCCCAACTCACCTGCCAGTTGACTGATTAGAACCTGGAGGCAAAGCAAGCCAGCAATGCCTCCAGGGAGGTGATCCAGGAGGGATTCTGAAGGCCGAGCCACAGCATGTTAACCCCACCTGGCCTTATGATTGTCGGGCCCTCCTCCTCACTAATTAAATAAATACCTGTTCTGGCCTGGGGGAAGAGCAAAGAGAGGATGAAGAATGAAAAAGAGAGAAAGAGAAAAAGTAAATACATTGCCTCTGGGGGAGTACAGCAGAGGTCCTTTTCATTACTAAAATATTAAGAGCAAATGTTTAACACCCCCCACCCAATCTATAATAGTTGGAAAAATAGATAACCACGATTATTTTGGGTGTGACTCCACTATTTTACCTGCATTTTATCAGGGAATATTGATTTCAAAGTCCAGTTATACATACAACTTTGCTTGGAGACAGCTGTTCAAGCTCTTTAGAGTGTACTATCAGTCACTGTCTATAGAGTCCAAAATATCTACCCTGAGGATGGTAGTGAGCAAAGAAAGCTTAACCATTTTTTTAATCAAGCTCTCTTGTTTTAAATAGGTAATGCTAAGTCTAAGGGTAAATATAAGATTTCCCTTAGATTTCTAATTGCAATATCACATTTATTTATTGAGATAGTTAGAGAAAAGTTTTCCATTAAGTTGACATCTCTGGAAGGATAATCATAAATCAAGACACAAAAACCCTTCTCCCAATTTACAATGATTGTAAGGAGGCTTTCAATAGCTTCTGTACCAATTCTAGTGCTCATATCTCCAAAAATAATATCTGCCACAGGGTACGAAAGATATAAATTGAGAAAACTCAAGTTCTAAAAACTAACTATCCCAAGTGTAGATGAGGATGTGGAGCAACTGAAACACTCATACATTGTTCATGGGAATGCAAAATGATATGATGACTTTGGAAAGCAGTGTGGCAGTTTCTTAAAAAGTTAAACATAGCATTGCCATATGTCATTCAGCTATTTGCCTTAGAGAAGTGAAAATGGATGCCCACACAAAGACTTGTACGTGGAAGTTCTCACCAGATTCATTTAAAATAGTTGAAATTGGAAACAACCCAAATGTCCATCTGTAATGAATAGATAAACAAAACCAGTACATCCATACAGTGGAACACTACTCAGCAGTAAAAAGGAATGGACAACTGATGTTCATCACAACATGGATGAATCTTAAAATGAATAGCTGAGTAAAAGAAGGCAGGTAAAAAAAGAGCAATTGGATGATAATGTATATATAAAATTCTGGAAAATGTTAATTAATCTATATTGACAGAAAGCAGATCAGTGGTTTTCTGTGGAAGGGCGTGAAGATAGGAAGGGATTACCAAGGGGCAAAGGAAGACTTTTAAGGCTGATGGAAATGTTCATTATCTCGGTTGTGGTATCTGCATATCTTACGATGGATCGAATTGTACTCTCTATAAACATGCGTAGTTTGGTACACTTCAATTACACTTCAGTAAGATTAGGGGGGGAAAAAGAAACCTAGCACTTCAGGACATTTAGATTTAGGTCATTTCCTGGCCCCATTCCAGGAGAGGAAATCTTAGTCACTTAGGAGGCATATACCAAGGACTCTACTGGGTCTGAAAAATTGTGTCATAGACTTTATGCAGCCTACAGTTAAGTAAAACTATAGGTGATCATTAAAAGAACTGGCCTTGTCTGATAAAATGCATATAGTCAGATGTTGGTGGTAGGAGACTTACTTACTCGTTTATAAGGCTTACCCAGGGACACAAGCCAGGCTATTGTAAATCTCTATAGGAGAGCATGAATGGGGTCTTGCTCGGATACAACAAGCCCTTCGCTGGAGCGGGTGACGTCAGTAGTCTTCTTACACTGGGTGGATATAAAAATGTCAAATTGGGGGCGCCTCGGTGGCTCAGTCATTAAGCATCTGCCTTCGGCTCAGGTCATGATCCCAGGGTCCTGGGATGGAGCCCCGCATCGGGCTCCCTGCTCGGCGGGAAGCCTGCTTCTCCCTCTCCCACTCCCCCTGCTTGTGTTCCCTCTCTCGCTGTGTCTCTCTCTGTCAAATAAATAAATAAAATCTTTTTTAAAAATGTCAAATTGGGGCACCTGAGTGGCTCAGTCGTTAAGCGTCTGCCTTCGGCTTGGGTCATGATTCCGAATCCTGGGATTGAGCCCAACTCAGTGGGTAGCTTGCTTCTCCTTCTCCCACTCCCCCTGCTTGTGTTCCCTCTCTCGCTGTGTCTCTCTCTGTCAAATAAATAAATAAATAAATCTTAAAAAAAAAAAAATCAGTTGCTCTGTGAATCATTGTTTAAAAAAATGGTGAAATTATATAGCAGCTCCATAAGTCCTATTAAAGAAATAATTGAATTACATTATTACTTGATAAAGCTCTGAATTTCCTGGATTCATTCACTAGCTGTAGATCCAGCTTTCCCATTACTATTTTGTTCAAACTTTTTTGTGACTTTCAAACTTTTTTTAAAGCAATAGACTCTTTAATCAAGTAAAATTTCACCCAAAACACCCACCTCAATCATTGTCTCTGCTGTAAAGTAGAAACTTATGACTCTGTTTATCTTATAAGGTTATATTTTTTTAATTCTTATCAATAAGTGCAATGTAACTAGAGAATAGTAACCATAGATTTGCCATATAGGTTTGTGGGTGATTGTTGTTCATATATCAACCTCAACATCTATTTCTTCATCTTGTTTGGATTACAGTTTTCAGAAATTCCAGGATCATATAGATAAGCAATTTCAAATAGGATATATATATATTTTTTATCAGTGCCCATTGTAAACTGAGTATGCTCTTCAGTTGAACTGATCCAGAAACGGGAGAGGATGTTAATAAATGTTTGCCTCTAAGTGACATCACCAATAATATCTAACAACCAATTTCATTCCTTACCAAAAAAAGTAGGCAAGAAGCACTAAAAATTTACAAAAAGTGTTAAAATTATTTACTATGGAAGTATCACAACTCAATGTACTGTGCATTTACTTATTATTGTACAACTTTTATTCTGTGGTGAGCACACATAAAGCAGACACATTCAAGTCTTGCCTGATATTTCACAATGGTGGACACATGTTGCAACAGTGTTCTTACTTGCACACTTTTATGTGTTCAGACATGTGAAACTCTAAATTAAAACTGAAAAAAGAAAAAGCTGAGTCAGAACTGAGTGACAAAGTCAATAGCCAGTGAAGTAACACAAGAAGTTCAAGTATCTAATCCAGATGGCAAAGGTGAAGGGGTTTTGCAGGTGAAATGAATGTCCCTGATTAGTTTATTCTGAGTTAATCAAAAGGGAGATTATAATTGATAGTCCTGACTTAACCAACTGAACCCTTTAAAAGAGGGTCTAGGGTCAGAAGCAGAAGTCAGAGACTCTTCTGTCAGTCTTGAAGAAATAGGCAGCCCTGAGTTCTATAGCTACAAGGAATGAATGCTGCGGCCAACCAAGTGGGACTTGGAAAAGAACCTAAGCCTCAAATTGAGACCCTGGCCCCAGTCAAGGCCTTCAATGCTCCCTAGAACAGAGGACCCAGCTCAACTGTGCCCAGACTCCTGATCCACGGAAACTGTGTGATAATACATATGTGTTGTTTTAAGATGCAAAATTTGTGTTAATTTGTTATCCCTCAATAGAAAACAAATGCAGATGCTTTATTCCCAGGCAGTTAAATACTATGAACATTTCAGGGCTATCATTCAGCGTTAAAAATTCTTTAAGCTCAGAGGTATAGTTGAGAGTAATCTCATGTCAGCTCAGAAAACTCATGTCAACTAAAGAAAAAAAAATATGAAGAGGCAATCAAAATTATATGGTAGGAACCTGAGGGAATAGTATGCAACATCCTAAGCTCTATGTAAAAATGAGTTAAGCCACAAACTTGAAATGGCCTCCAATGAATTCAAAGTTGATTTATAACATATTCAAGTGTGTTTTATTATCATTTAAAAATTTTAGTTTACATACTTAAATATGTATAAATTACAAAGGTTAAAAAAATGTACCTTTACAGTGAAAGAGCTTTCCAGATGCCACCTTAGTCAAGTGATCAAAGTGAACATCATCAGTAATGGGACAAAAAGAAGTCCTGTATCAGCTGATAGGCTGTAATGAGAAGAACACAGTGTCACTTCTGTGATGTTCCTACCAAAGATGCACATTACCTAAATTTAATCATGAAGAAACATCAGACAAACCCAAACTGAAGGACATTCTACAAAATAACCTGCCTGAAATCTCCAAAAGCTTCAAGATCATGAAAGTCGACAAAAGACTGGAGAATTGTTACACAGTTGAAGGAAACTAAAAAGACATGAAAACCAAATGTGCTGTGTGATTCTGGACTAGATCTTTTTGCTGTAGAGGACATTGTTGGAACAACTGGTAGAACTTGAAAGACGTCTGAGGATCATGGTTGTCTATCAATGTTAATTTATTGATTTGATGGTTTCATTGTGGTTGTTATAAAGGAGAACGTCCTTATTTGTTAGAATTACACATTAAAGTATTTGGGGTTATAGAACATTATGTTAGCAGTTTACTTTCAAATAGTGAGGAAACAAATGTTCTTAAAATTTTTCTGGAAGTTTGAGATTGTTTTAAAATAAAAGGTACACAGAAAACTATATACTTGGACTTTTAAGAAAGTATGCTTTTGGGGAATCCCTGAAGTGCTTCTCATGGAGTTCTGGCTTTAAAAATCTGTTTTTTCTCCAAAATGCATGCAATATTAAATAAAACTATCTCTAATCTATATGGCAACCATACAATTTTTTTCTGTTTATTTTAAAAAGTATAAAATTTATCAATTTTCTGTTCTGTGGTTTTGCTAATTGCTTAATTTTGTTTCCTTTTTAATAGATCATAATTTGCATAATCATAAGCTTTGAAAAATTTGTAGGAGATTTTGCTAGAATAAAAACAAATTTCTCTTGGGGGACCTAGGTGGCTCAGTTGGTTAAGCACCCGACTCTTGATTTTGGCTCGGGTCATGATATCAGGGTCGTGAGATTGAGCCCCACGTGGAGCTCCATGCTCAGCATGGAGTCTGCTTAAGATTCTCTCTTTCCCTTTCCCTTTGCCCCTCTCCCCTGCATTCTCTCTCTCTAAAATAAATAAATCAATCTTTAAAAACCCCACAAATTTCTCTTATCATATTTTCATGCATTAGTTCTCCACTTCTCTATAAAATGTAATGTAGTTTGGGATTTTTTCCTTATTCATCATCCAGTGCTATTTATTTTTCAGGACCAGTTATTTACAGGATTCTGCAAGTTGTGGCAGCTAATAGCAAATCTATCATAGATATTCAAATGTTATTTTAGTGTAAACCACAAAAAATATACAGTTGGAAAACCATTTCTTTCTGACATAAGTTTAGATGCTAAAAAAATCAATATATAATTATTTTTATTCTTAACTAGATTCCAAGAAATAACTTCTTCATATATAATTATTAGAGACAAGTTACATGTGTAGAAAAGTTCGTAAACATTTTCATGTTTACACGTCTTTTAAAGGAAAATATTTCCCAATAAACTTTTTTTAAGATTTAATACTTTCATACATTTTTACTGTCATGATACCCCTACGTTGGAATAATTATTGCCTGATTAAGAGATAGAGATGAGTAAGGGAAACAAATGAGATCAAGAGAGCAAGCTTTACTCTTTCTCCTGAGGCTGCCACTATAATATTTGATCCTTTTAGACAGGGAGCCTACAGAAACTCTGATTTTCGAGGCACAGCTCACCTTCAACTAACAATTTTCTTCCCTACACCAAGCAGTCATACTGGCGAACCAACACTGAACAGTTCAGGGCTATCATTCTGTGCTAAAAATGTCTTTAAGCTCAGAGTTAGAGCTGAGAGTAATCTCTGAAACTCAGATCAGCTAACAAAGAAACAATATGAAGAGTTATTCAAAATTATATACTAGGAACCTGAGGAAGGTAAGTAAGCTACATGCTGAACATGTCAACTTAAGGAGTGACAGTTTCATGAGCAACACTGACCCGCACATACATAAAGCCCTCACCAGGAATCATTAATCAACATGTGCAAAACTTAAAATTAAATGTTCACAGAGGTGAAGCTGTAGTTCACCACAATGTGTAACCGAAAGAGCCCAGGTTTTAAAGCTGCTTTATTATTTAACAGTTAGGTAAACTCTAATGGATAATTTATCCTTTCAATGGCTTAGTTTTTTCATCTATAAACTGGAGGGGAAAATGGTAAATTACCCAGGAAAAAATGGTAATTATCCTTAATATCAATGAGATTGTGAGTGAGGTACCAAAAAGTAGCCACATTATAATTTTAAAAAATGGCTATATTCTTACCAAAATCATACAAGCACATCATTAAAAAAATTAAATACTAAGAAGTATAGAAAGAAAATATGCAGTACTACCCTCATCTCTCTCTGTTCCTCAGTCCCACTCCTCAGAGGCAACAATTTTCTGCTTAATTAGCTGCTTCCTCTAATGTAGGTTCACCTCCCCAATTGGTGGTTATATCAACAAAAAAGTTACTACATATTACATAGTATCACAATATTATGAACATGATTCTATTTCTTTTTTCCCCGGAAATTAATGATGATCTCTTTCAAAACTTCTCTGTGTTCTGTGTAATTTTCACTGATTTCCACCTCCCCACCCCAGTTTCCAAGGGGTTTTTAATATAATTTTCTGCATAGGCATCAGCGTAGATAACCAATCCTCTTTCTGCACCACGCCCCCCCCCCTCCCCCTGCAGAGGTGTGCTCCTATAACCTCTGTCCTCTCCCTGGAATATTGCTCTCTGGACACTTGCACAGTTCTTAGGAGCTCCTTTCCCATCACCCTGGACATTCTTTGACCTTTCTCCTGTGTCACTGAAATCTTTCCCTGGATCATTTTTCTCAGTCTTGTTTTCCTTCCTTGTTCTGGTAGAGCACATCCTTCAGTGGTTTCCTGGGAAAGACCCCTTAGGAAATTCATGTTTTGATACCTATCTTGCAGTTCTGAAAAATGGTTTTTGACTGGGTATAGAATTCTAGTTTGAAAATACTTTTTTAAATTTAAATTCAATCAGCCAACATATAGTACACCATTAGTTTCAGATGTAGAGTTCAGTCATTCATCAGTTGCATATAACACCCAGTGCTCATTACATCACATGCCCTCCTTAATGCCCATCAGCCAATTACCCATCCCCCCACCCACCTCCTCTCCAGCAACCCTCAATTTGTTTCTTACAGCTGAGTCTCTCATGGTTTGTCTCTCTCTCTGATGACTTCCCATTCATTCCCTCCCTTCCCCCATGATCCTCCGTGCTGTTTCTTGTATTCCACATATGAGTGAAACCATAGGATAATTGTCTTTCTCTGACTGACTTATTTCATTAGGCAAAATGCCCTCCAGTTCTATCCACATCGATGTAAATGGTAAGTATCAATCCTTTCCGATGGCTGAGTCATATTCCATTGTATATACATACCACATCTTTATCCATTCATCTATTGATGAACATCTCGGCCCTTTCCACAATTTGAAAATAATTTTAAAAAAATTAAAGGCATTTTTTTCTCCTTGTAGCTTTCAGTGTTGTTGAGAAGTTCAGTGGTATTCTTATTGTCAATGCTTTGTATGTGGATTTTCTTCTCTCTGGGAATTTTTAAGACCTCTCTTACTGATGGTGTTCTGAAATCTCATGATGCTCTATCTAGAGGGGAGTTTGTGTTTTTCTTTATTGTGCTGGGGCCTATCAGTCTGGAGACTCATGACCTAGGAAAGTTCTTAAATATATATATTTTGATTATTTACATCTCTTCGGTTTTTCTATCTTTATTTCTGAAATTCTTATTGGTCAGATGTTGGACCTCCTAGTTTTTTGTTTTTTGTTTTTAAGATTTTTATTTATGTGACAGAGAGAGACACAGCGAGAGAGGGAACACAAGCAGGGGGAGTGGGAGAGGGAGAAGCAGGCTTCCCACTGAGCAGGGAGCCCAATGGGGGTCTCGATCCCAGGACCCTGGGATCATGACCCGAGCCAAAGGTAGATGCTTAACGACTGAACCACCCAGGCACCCCTGGACCTCCTAGTTTGATTTTTTTCAATATTTTTCTGGAAGAGTTTCTTAAATTTTCAGTACTTCTATTGAGTTTTTAAAACATTCTGCAATCATGGTCACATTTCTAAGGGCTCATTCTTGTTCTCTGATTTTTTCTCTTTAATATCATCTTGTTTATCCTGAAACATCTGAGTATCTTAATCTCTAAAGTATATTCATTCGATTTTTAAAAAAGTTTATTCAATTAATTTCATTGCTCTGTTTCTTTCAAAGTTACTTTTTTCCACTTTTTTTTTCTCTGTTTTTCTATGTTAAGGGCTTTCTTCAAGTGTCTAGAGATTCTAGGCTGCCCATATTAAAGAGTAAAACATGAGAGAGCTATTTGGAAGCTCTGTGCTCATGGACAGGAAAGATTTTAAGACTGTCCTGATAGAATAAAGAAGTAGTGTAATACACAGAAAGCAGGGCATTTACATACTTAGAAGAAAACTTGGGGATAAGTGCTGAAGAGTTAAATAATATCTTTTGAGAAGAAATAGGATAGACAGAAAACAGGTTGGGCTTAGACCAACCTGGTAAAACAGTTGAAATGTAATCAGTTGAAGGATCTTACCTGATTAAGATGCAGCGAGAAAGAACCATAAGACCCTAAGAATGGGGTGGTCTGGTCGAAATGATAGTGAGAGAAAACATTTGGAAGTGAGTTAAGGATAGGCTGCTACGCTGAAGAATCCAGTGATGGTATTATAACCTTAATGCAAGAAAGAAAAGTCAGTAGTCTGGGCATTGTACTGTTTCTATGGAGGTAGAAATGACATATGGCATGGTCTTCCTCTGGTTGCGAAGACAAAACTAACACCAAAGTACAAATAGAGTAAAAGGAATATTAACATTTGGTATTCTGATTATCTCTCTATATTCTACAATCCAATTATCTCAGCAAAGGACATGCAAAAAGTTCTACCTGCAACACCCCTTATTCCCCACCCCCATTCATGTGTATCTTTGAATGATTAAATAGCATATACTCTAAAATGGTATTTCTCTGGCAAAGAAAATTCACAGTCTCATGCTGGTCACAAGAGGCTTACATTTCAAAGTATGGTCAGAGATTATTCCCTTATCTGTTCCATGATAAAGCAAGATTAGGCAAAAACTAGACCTGAATAAAATCACATTTCTTTCCTTGCATTCCCCCTACCCCTGCAATATATACCCCAGGGAAATACCAGAACTTGCTTCCCTTTACAGAAATATTATGGCAGTATCTTGTCCTTCTATCTTTTTTTCTTTTTAAAGATTTTATTTATTTATTTGACAGAGAGAAACACAGCGAGAGAGGGAACACAAGCAGGGGGAGTGGGTGAGGGAGAAGCAGGCTTCCCGGGGAGCAGGGAGCCGGATGCAGGGCTCAATTCCAGGACCTGGGATCATGACCTGAGCCGAAGGCAGACGCTTAATGACTGAGCCACCCAGGTGCGCCATCCCCCCTTTTTAAAAGATTTTATTTATTTATTTGACAATCTTATCCTTCTATCTTATTAGACCATTCAGATTTTGTAATCTAGTTTTTTTTCTAAATTTAGGGCTAACTCATTTGAATATTTTCCAAACTTCTCAGAAAAAAAAAAAACCCATATGATTTTGAAACGTTAACATTGAAAGGGACAATTTTCAGCACTTACAAATGATACTATGTTAGAAGGAAATGCCTCTTTAGTTTTTAAACAGAGAGATGTTTTTGTTTTGTTTTGTTTTTCCTAAACACTCTGGTCTCTTGCTTCAATTCTCTGAAGAAATAGAATGAGTGGGGCGCCTGGGTGGCTCAGTTGGTTAAGCGACTGCCTTTGGCTCAGGTCATGATCCTGGAGTCCCAGATCGAGTCCCACATCAGGCTCCCTGCTCAGCAGGGAGTCTGCTTCTCCCTCTGGCCCTCTTCCCTCTCATGCTGTCTCTCATTCTCTCGCAAATAAATACAATCTTAAAAAAAGAAAAAAAAAAAAAAGAAATAGAATGAGTGGGGAATTTGGAGGAAGGAATAGAATCTTTGCACCTCAGCCCTTGTTCTCTCTCTCTTCCTCTTTGGCATTTTGCTGCCTGCCCAGCTCATTTGTTCTTGATTATTCTTGGCCATGTTATAAAGATGAACAGTAAAGACAGTACCCCTGGCGAGTGGAGGGAGAGACTATATAGTCTGGTCGTAAGCTCACAGGTTAGTCTATTAAATTTTGGGTTCAGTAAAAAGCCCATTCAGCTCTCACACTATGATGTGTCCTCTGACCTAGATCTTCTCAGTGAGAAAGGAGTTTTGTTTTTGGACATCACCTTTTTTATTCCTTTTCTTATTTCTTGATTAAATTTTCTACTCAAGAATTATAGATGGGGTGCTAAGCTTTGGATCCCTCAAGACCTCAAAAGTAGCCAACAAATGTGATTCTCTTTTTCATCTGAAGAGCTACTATAAGGTATTTATAGTAGGATGATCTTGCCAACGCTGCTAGCATCACAGGGTAGGGGTCAATTCCTGTGGTGAGTAGATGACATTGCCAAGGGAGAGCATGTCGAATGAGAAGACAAGAAAAATTAGAGCTGAGGTAGAGGTGGTCCCTTGGAATGCTTTTCCTTCCATCAGAGTAAGAAAGGGAGATTGCGATCTGCTACTGCTGGGGCATGGTTGACCAACTATTCTCCTTTGCTCTTTTGCTCTTTCGCCTTCTGACTCTCTCCTTCACTCTCTGCAATCTCTTACCCAGGGGTTTTAAGCTTGGGAGCTGCCTGGTTTTCAGTAAGATATACACATTGAGGGAAGGAATTGTATCTCAGTAAAGAATGCTTTCTGCTGCAGTTGTCTAAAAACCCAACAGTGGCTTAATCCAAAAATGGCCTAGTTTCTCATATAATACAGCAGCCTGGAGATAAATAGTTGCAAGACTTTGTTCAGCTGCTCAGGAAGTTCATTCAAGTTCTCCATCCTCTAGCTCTCCTATTCTTATGGTGCTTGCCTTTTATCTTTGTGTTCCTTGCTTCATAGTTGTAGGATGGCTATCACAGTTCAAGAAATCATGTCAATATTCAAGGCAGGAACAAAGGGAAGAGGATAGAGCTAACCCTGTTTTATTTTGTTTTGTTTTAGAGAAGTAAAAACTTTTTTTCAGAATCACTCCCAGCTCTCCCCTGTTCTCACTTAAACTAGCCTGGGAGGGTGAGTATTTAGATTTCCTAGTCTCTATATAGTGAAGTTGGTAATGGGTGTTGGATTAGACTAAGCAATGTGTCTCTCCCAGTTTGTGACAGAGAAAATTGCCTGATCACTGCTCTTCCCATTTTCCACCCCAGCAGACAGACTTCCAAGCTATGCAGAGAATATGTGACATGAATAATAGATGCCTAGAAATAAGCAATATGAGGACTCAAGATTAACTGTATAACTGTGATGAACTTGTTGGGAAGTCTTGAGGTAGAGGAAGAGTTGGGATATAAAGTCTGAAAGTAATTCAGAATGGGATCATTAGGCCAAATCATGGGCTCTATTAGTTTTTTTTTTTAAGATTTATTTATTTATTTGAGAGAGAGAGAGTGAGTGAGCGGCTTGGGGGAGGGGCAGAGGGAGAGAATCTTTAAGCAGACTCCCTGCAAGTGCAGAGCCTAATGCAGAGCTGGATCTCATGACCATAAGATCATGACCTGAGCTGAAACCAAGAGTCAGACGCTCAACCGACTGAGCCACCCAGGTGCCCCTATTAGTTGTTTTTTTTTTTTTTTTTTTGTAAAGCTATGCTAAAACCACAGACTAGGGGTAAATTAGAAATTAGCAAAACCAAAAAGAAAATACTCTGAGGAAAACTTTGTAAAGGATTCCACAATAAACAAAAGACATTGAAATATATGTGTGTGTACATTATTTTAGAGAATATTAGGAATCAACTTATTTGTAGTCAAAGAGCAGAAACATAAATGTAGATAAATACACAAATTCACAAATGGTTGTTTAGAAGTACAGTCTCATTTTGTGATTAAGTCTTTTATGGTACATATTCCACAACCTTTTTGAGGAACTGATGAATAAAATTACTTTCAATTCATGCAGAAGAGACTACTGTAAAGAAAATGTTATAACTATCTTATAATCAAACATGTTTGTAAAGTGAATTTAAGCCCACCTTTAATTAGTCAAATTTACTGTTAAATATCTCTTGGGACATGGAAACCTAATCACATTTTCTGACTAGAACAGCTGTTATTACTCTGCAGGGGGATGCCATGGTGAAGATGAAGAACAGCTTTCCAGGTTGGTGGGGGGAAAGACAATGAAACAACTAATTACGATAAATGGAAGGAGGAAATACCTAATGGTAGCACACAGCCCAGGGGGTGCAGGAGTGAGGTATTGGGGAGTCAAGAAAGGCTCCTTGGATGAAATGATGTCTAAAAGAAAGGCACTGAGGTGGGGGTGGAGGTGGAAACAAAGGAGCAAATTCCAGGGTGAAGAAGCCAGAGATAATATGGCAGTTTGAAAGCAGCTAAGCACACAAGACTCTGAACTTGGGGTCAAGAGACTTGGGCTTTAGTCCTAGCTCTGCTACTTCCAGAGACATAGGTGAAAGCCACTTACATCATGAAATCTGCTGGCAAGATGAATTTCTCTATTTATTTGGTTGCTGTCCCTCCCCCTCTGGTAAACACCACCCACTTTCAGCCCTCATTTCTCATGGATCATGTGTCCCAGCATTCTGGTGTTTTGCAGCCAGAATTAAGGTTAAAAACCACCGTTTAGCGTGTTAAGTGGTACCCTGGGGCTCTGAAACCTAAAGAGTATTTTCTTTTTACTGGTAGCATGGTGTTTTCTATTTTTAGGAAGTTAAATCAAATAAGCATCTCTCCATCCCTTAATCCTGAACACTTAATACCAGCCACTTACCTATAGCTAATGTAACAAGGAGCAGAACAGTTTTAAAGTACCAGACACCATTTTCTGAAATAAATTTCCTTGGTTCAAAATTTACCTCTCCTTGTTTTCTCTTGCCTTTCAAGTAATTAACTCTTCTCTTTTTCAGTTTGAACTCTGCAGTGTAAGATTCCTCTGTAGTCATTCCAAGTGGAAAGCAATTAAAAAAATCTTTATTTATCCTGCATGTACTTGAAAGTGTCAATCGGCTTCCTGACAGGCCAGGCCAGCAGCATTTCATTTTGCTTGGGAATTAGGTGAACAGTAGTTGGGCCAACTCAGTGAATCATAAAACCTGCTAATTGGAGTTGGAAAATGTTTTTTGGCTATGCCCTCGCTTGTATTTAATATCTTGATAAATTCTGACCATGCTTCTTGAGCTCTGTAAAAGAGGAAAGTGATGCTCCTGTCGTCACTTGATCCAAATATGTTCATGGGAAAAAGTATTTTCTGATGTTTAAATCAGTCTTTTACTCAGTATCTCATTACACTCATAAATTCAAATGTAGGTTGTATATTTGTCAATAAAATATATAGATCTCAAAACAGGCATCACCTCCCAACAGGTCATTTTAGTTTATTCACTGAATTTGTTCTATTTTTCTTAATAAAAACATAAACTAACAGGTACAGTGTTTTTCTTGGGAACTGCCTTTTCTTTAAGGGCTTAACCTCAGTTTTACCAGGTAAACAATAAAGGAGAAAACACTTTAAAGAATGGATAGTTTTCCAGGGGTGACAGTTGGTGTTTCAGCACCTGCTTTTACACCTGGGAAGCAGAGATCAGAGGTGGTTAAATCTCTATTGTTTGTTTAATGGACCAGATCTCATACTTAATTCTCCCTCATTGTTTTTTACTTTTGCCATAAAGTAAGGCTAGCAAGACCTTTTCCACTGTAAGAGAGATAAAACTGAAAAATTTGGTCACAATTCTACTGCTTGAGAAAAACAACATTGCCATTCATCAAGGAGTGATATAAAATGCATTTTCCCATAAGTGGTGTATTATTTGTCCAATATTTTTAAGGGAAACAAAGTGATCTTTTAAGTATTTAGCACCTTTTCTCAATACCTTTAGGGTCTCAATCCAGACCCTGTAAGAATTTAATGTTTAATTAGATTTCTTTCTTCCTTTAGTGGGAGAATAAAAAAATAAAAAAATAAAAAAATAAAAATTATACTTTGCTTCATGGTATCACAGCAGAAAAATTCAACTGTGACCCAGAAAAGCTTTTGAAATACCTAAGTGGGATTTTTTCTTAATGGAGGGAACATTAAACTATGATTTAGTAAATGGAATCTGGTAGTAGAAGTCAAAGTAATTACCTTGAATTTGTAGTAATTTATTCCTTTAAACATGCTTTTTATATCAATTATACCACTTGATCTATATAGCCTTTCCATGACAAAGCATGGAAAAATAGAAACTTCCAAAAGTATATCTTTTCCCATGTATTTTCTCAACAATCATTTTTACTGAGATTTTTGCTTTGTTTATCCTTTAGGTTTAATTAGGTGTGAAAATCAAAACCCTTTCTCTTACAGAGTGTTTGTCATCCAAACTTTGATCTCATTTTTCTCTGACTTTAACTCCTTCACCTACGCCAAACTGTAGGTGTTCCTTAAGATTTAATTCTTGGTCCACTTTTTATTTTTATTATTTTTAAATTACTGTTATTATTGGGGCACCTGGGTGGCTCAGTCGTTAAGCGTCTGCCTTCGGCTCATGTCATGCTCTCAGGGTCCTGGGATCGAGCCCCGCATCAGGCTCCCTGCTCAGCGGGAAGCCTGCTTCTCCCTCTCCCACTCCCCCTGCTTGTGTTCCTGCTCTCACTGTGTCTCTCTCTGTCAAATAAATAAAATCTTTAAAAATAAATAAATAAATTACTATTATTATTATTAGCCATATATGTTCTTCCTTGGAGATCTTATTTGCTTGCAGAGTTTCCTTCAATTATCACTTTCCCAAGATGACTTCTAAAAACACAACTCCAGAACTGACCACTCTCCTGGGAATTTGACTTGAATTTCCAACTCTTCTGCTGGACACATTTCTACATTGTTGTCTTGGAAGGAACCTATAACTTAATGTATCTCAAATCAAAGACATCAAAAAGAGATCTAAGGTTAAGCTCAGAGTCAAATTTGTGTGTATGAATTATTTTATCAAAATAAATTTTGATTTTCCATTAGTCATTTTTTTCTATACATTGAACTCGGTCCTCAACTTTTAAGTCCTATGTGTACAAAGACTGAAATTTATCGTCATTCTGATAAAATGTGCATTACATTTTTCAGTCTTCCAAACAGTTCTTCACCTATCATCTTGAATTTCGATAGTACATTTCTGTAAGTATTAAGCATCACATAGAAAATGTGCTTCTCCGGAATTTAAATCAGTTTTCTTAATCAGCTTGGCACTATTCTTTAAACTCAATCCTGAATGAGTTGGCAGATCCAAATGAATTCCACACAGATTCCGAAAAGGTTGTCACAGTGGGTTAGGTTAGTCTTTCAAGGGAGTATTTACCAAGCCAAAGGCCACTGATAATTGTCAAAGGCCATTACACAAGGAAGTCTAAATTAAGAAAAAGTCTTCAGAAATATGGTAAATTCTAGGTGGATTCAGGGGTTCTGGTCATTTTAAGAATGTAGGGGTAAACCCCGTAGAAGTGGAGGGAATGTTCCAGGTTGCCATTTTTCTTCTTACAGCTTTACAAAGTTTCTGGAGGATAATCAATCCAGGGACCTAAACCCAGAAGCCAGACTTTCGAGCACAGTGATATTCTATTCATCTAATGGGACACTTTGCCCCACTTCTTCAATCTGAGCTCCCTGGCAAGTTTTGGTAGAGAGAGGCGGGAAAGGGGGTATTGGATAGCTATTACCTCCTTAAATGAATTGTTGAGTTAGTGAATATAAAATGAGATATTTTGTTGTTCATTAATTGGGAAGCAAACGTGGATAAAATCATATAGAGAGGGAAGTTAACCCTACAGGAAATAAACTAACCGCAGTCCCTCTGACATTCCTCCACAAGTGACTCCGTACCCGACCCGCCTTCCGGGCTCTGCGCAAACCGCGGGGGTGGGGGCCGGAAGGGCGCGGCCGGGGGCGGAGCGGGTGGGGTCGGGGGCGTGCCCTCGAGGAGGTGGAGACAATATGGCCGCCCAGAGCGCTTGGAGGACCTAAGAGGCGGTGGCCGGGGCCACGCCCCGAGCGGGAGGGCCGCTCTGTGCGCGTCCGCTCTATGATGCTTGCGCGCGTCCCCCGCGCGCCGCGCTGCGGGCGGGGCGGGTCTCCGGGATTCCAAGGGCTCGGTTACGGAAGAAGCGCAGCGCCGGCTGGGGAGGGGGCTGGATGCGCGCGCACCCGGGGGGAGGCCGCTGCTGCCCGGAGCAGGAGGAGGGGGAGAGCGCGGCGGGCGGCAGCGGCGCTGGCGGCGACTCCGCCATAGAGCAGGGGGGCCAGGGCAGCGCGCTCGCCCCGTCCCCGGTGAGCGGCGTGCGCAGGGAAGGCGCTCGGGGCGGCGGCCGTGGCCGGGGGCGGTGGAAGCAGGCGGGCCGGGGCGGCGGCGTCTGTGGCCGTGGCCGGGGCCGGGGCCGTGGCCGGGGACGGGGCCGGGGCCGGGGCCGGGGCCGCGGCCGTCCCCCGAGTGGCGGCGGCGGCCTTGGCGGCGACGGCGGCGGCTGCGGCGGCAGCAGCGGTGGCGGCGGCGCCCCCCGGCGGGAGCCGGTCCCTTTCCCGTCGGGGAGCGCGGGGCCGGGGCCCAGGGGACCCCGGGCCACGGAGAGCGGGAAGAGGATGGACTGCCCGGCCCTCCCCCCCGGATGGAAGAAGGAGGAAGTGATCCGAAAATCTGGGCTCAGTGCCGGCAAGAGCGATGTCTACTACTTCAGGTACCGCCCTGGGGGCGGGGTGGGGTCAGCGGGGTCAGGTCGGGGTCAAGGGTCAGCAGCTGACCTGGGCAGGGGATGTCATGATGGGAGCGGGACCCGAGGGAAACGGCAAAGACAGGCTGGCCTCGTAGTGGAAGGTCCCTGAGCCCTTGGGTGAGAGTTGACCCCAGAACAGTGACAGGACAGGCACAGTGTCTGAATGGTGAGAACCCGGAGGAGGGCGTCTTAATGTTGACGGTGCTGGGGAAAATGGTTTGTGGAAAAAGGGGTACTCTGGCAAGGATGGTTAGTCCATAAAAGGGTTAAAAGAAGGTGTAATTCATCGAAACTGTAAAACCCAGTCACTGTTGGCTCCTGTCCCAGTCTTTCCCAGATTCATCATCACAGGAGTGTTTAATCATGCACATGTGGAAGAATTCACTATCTGCAGTAATAAGGTTTGGGTTACTTTGTGAGATCCAGGAAAGTTTGGTATAAAGTAGCCACTTGGAATGCCTGAAGTTTCTTGGAACTCTCTTGGTGTTGCAGAACTTACTTATTTCTGAAAACTGAAACACTGTAATATGTTGTTAGACTCCTAGACCAAAATTTGTTCCCCAGGGGATGTTTGGCAATGTCTGAGGACATTTCTGGTTCTCATACCTTGGGAGCGTGTGCTCCTGGCATCTAGTGGGTAGAGGCCGGGATGCTGTCACATACTCTGTGATACACAGGATGGTCCCCACAGCAAAGAATTATGTGGCCCAAATGTCACCAGTTTGAGAAATCTTGGTCTAAATGATTCAGGTTTTCACCCTGATGTGATCTTGCAATCCTGTGGTCATGCTGTCCATGTCACTGGATGATCCAGTAAGCTCGGGAAAGTGCCTGTGGCTATTGATATCAGTGGAATTTTCTTATCAACAAATTTACTAATTTTTCAAAATAAACCGTCCTATTTATAGAAGAGAATATAAATATGTTATATTCAGTGGTGTGGAGGGCCATTTTTGTGGGCTGTTTGAGTCATTTTTCAGGGAATACGTTTGGGTGTTGGAGCCAGTTATTGCCAGCCATTTAGCCATTGGAATAATGTTCTGAAGGATTTACTTTCTTCATCAAGTAGGTTAATACATTGCCCCTGAGGGCGGAAAGGGGAATACATACACATACACTCTACAATGTTTATGAATTGAGAGTACTTTTAAATAGACTTGAAAGGTTAAAAAAAATACACAAACATTTGTGTGTATGTGTTTATACACACAAGAATGTGATCACCACTGGAAAATATGTAAATGTGAACATATTCCTGATGGTTGCTCAAATATATGGAAAAATAGTTTCTGTAAATTTATTTCACCTCTTCAAGAAAAAAAATGAAAGTGGTGTCACTTGATCTGAGACCACTTGTTTTGAAATCTTGATAAAATGGCAATCTTATTTTAAACAAAGGTGATAATCTAATATTTCCCCATTATTAAATATTAAATTTACTTCAGTAATACCAAAAAGGTTATTGTGGAACAAATTGTTACTCCTCTCAAGTTCACTTGTCATTTAGTGCTATTCACAATTGTTCACTTTTGCACATTCTTTTTTTTTTTTTTTTTTTTTAAGATTTTATTTATTTATTTGACAGTGAGAGACACAGCGAGAGAGGGAACACAGGCAGGGGGAGCGGGAGAGGGAGAAGCAGGCTTCCTGCTGAGCAAGGAGCCCGATGTGGGACTCGATCCCAGGACCCTGGGATGATGACCTGATCCGAAGGCAGACGCTTAACGACTGAGCCACCCAGGCACCCCTTGCACATTCTTTCATTAACAATTTATGTTTTCTTTCTAAGCAGGTAGTATGCTACCTTCTTTCTGTGAACTGTGTATTGTCTTGTAGCCAATTATATTTTACCGGAATATTCTGTGTCTGGGATTGAACTCCTTGAGGAATAGGTGACTAATCTATTCTCAGTAGAGCATCTTAGACTTTGAATTTCACTCTCTGTGGCATTTCTCCTGGGATATAGTTTGTTTGGTTTTAGGATGACATATTTGTTCAGACTAACTTTGGGTTATTGCAAAGTGTTTTTTGTTTTCCTTGCAGTAGCTGGAAAAGTTATTTCAAAAAGGCATCTTGCTGTAGTGCTCATTTTGATTTGTGGTCACTTAGTATTTTTTTAAATGTGTTGTAAATTTTTCAATGTTAACTTTTTTTTTAAAGATTTTATTTATTTATTTGAGAGAGAGAAGGAGAGAGAACACATGAGAGGGGATAGGGTCAGAGGACGAAGCAGACTCCCTGCCGAGCAGGGAGCCCGATGCGGGACTCGATCCCGGGACTCCAGGATCATGACCTGAGCCGAAGGCAGTCGCTTAACCAACTGAGCCACCCAGGCGCCCTCAATGTTAACTTTTTTAATACAAACTCAATAAATATTTTATGGTAGAAAAGCTGATATAATCAATTTAAAAAGAACTTTCCAAACAAATTCATCTTACAATAAATGAGAAACCAGTATAGTGATACTTTCCAGAATTTAAGTCTTTTTATTTGGGGCGCCTGGGTGGCTCAGGTCATGATCCCAGGGTCCTGGGATTGAGCCCCGCATCAGGCTCCCTTCTCAGCCGGGAGTCCTCTTCTCCCTCTCCCACTCCCCCTGCTGTGTTTCCTCTCTCACTGTGTCTCTCTCTGTCAAATAAATAAAATCTTGAAAAAAATAGTCTTTTTATTAGTGCAGCATGATTTGCTTTTTACTTGTTTATACAAAATGAAGACACTTGGAACAGATTTGTGCCACATGTGTTTAGTTCAGGGTTGGAAGGGATGTTGTCTAATTGTTTATTGACTACCTACAAAATGTTAGTTTGCAGGATTGTAACATTCACTCTTGATTGCCTTCTGAGAGGTTACAGTCAGAGGTTGTAGGACACAGGGTAGCATGTTGTGGTATTCGTAATACAGCAGTTGTTCTTTGACTTCCGTTTGCAGTTACGAATGATAGAGGACACCTACTCATAGTGAAGGTGAACACATTCTTTTTCAACCAGACTGTCACAGCTTTGCATGTCAGCATCCCCATATATGCCTCACCCGTTAAAAAACCAGTAGCTCACAAACACCGGCCATCTCTGTTAATAGGCGGGTTAAGAGTTAACTCTCCCATTGGTAATGTGAACACCTGCACCCATTTGTTCACACAGATTCTAATAATGCTAACTCCTGAATTAGCCTGCCCCTGGGGAGATTAATTTAAACAAATCTGTGCCTGTTAACGTAGGGCGTGGCTTACACATATTAATTGGGCTGAAATTAAGCTCATCGGGAAAGCCTCAAATTTTGGTAAAATGGTGTTTTGACTGTTTCCTGAGACTGCCAAGTTCTAATAGGAAGGCGTGCCTCGAGTTGCCAGTTAAGCAATATAATTATGCTTTCTGTCAGGATTACTGATAGTGTTGTGGCAGTTCATATATTATCATACAAAGTGTGTTTTTAAAAATGTGGTTAGATAAAGTGCTGGATCCATTGGTAATAGTTTCTGAAAAGTTTGTTGCCATCATATGAACTCATTATGGGAAAAATAATTTTCTAACTGGTCTACTTGACTCCTGTCATTTCTAGTTTTTGGTTCCCTGCAGTTGCTGACTGATATTTTTGAAATATTATTTTCCCTGCATAGGACCCTGTAGGAGCCAACTTGTCCTTTTTCTTTTTTTTTTTTTTTTAAATCAAGTCTAAACTTGTTGGTTTCTAGACTTTTAGTTATAATTAGGGTTAAAGATCTGGGAGTCATGGTAAACTGTTAAGCTGCTGCCATAAAATATGTGGTTGGATTTTGGAAACATAGTAGTAAATACTTTCGTTTCTTGTATCAAAATTATGATGCATTTGTACCTGATCACTTCCCTGAAAAAAGGATACAGGGGAACCAGAGAACAGTTAAAATAATCATAGGAAGCAGGTGCATGAAGAGAGACTAAAGTTATTTCACTTTGATCTGGAAAGAAGAGGACTCAGAGGCAGTATAACTGAGGTCTATAAAATCATGAGTGATATGATAAAAGTAGAAGTCTCTAGGGAAGACAGCAGTGCACAGGGATGAAGAGGTCTGGCGTTGGTCTTCTAACTCTGCACTTAACCATTTGGTGCAACCTTGAGCTTGTCACTTACACTTCCTGGTCCTGTGGTTTGTCGGTTTGTAAAGGGCATATGATTTTACCTGTACCTCAGTGTTACAAGGATTCAATTTCAGATCACTAAAATAACTACATAGATCTCTTGAAGCTTCAGATATGTTTAAGGACTAGTTAAGGAAAACAACTCAAGTCGTGTGGGCTAAACATATAAATAGGTTTAAAAAAATGTATAGGTGTATCTGACTTGTTACCAAAAGCTGGTATGCTGCATCGAAGGCATGAATTCTGAATCATTGAGCATGTCAGAGTTCACCCAGGCCTTTCCCTCTTTTTTTTTTTTTTCTTTTTTTGTCTTTTGTCTTAAAAAAAAATACTCTGCCATGTAGTCTTTGTTGGAAAAAACTAACGGAATGGACCAGGGGAGAGATTAATTGTCACAGTTCTTAAATATTAAAGTCTCTTTGGCTTTCAGTAAATTGTCTTTTCCCCTAATATCTGCTTTCTGGCCATCCCTATGTAGTTGAGCCTGGTGTCCCCTGTGTTACTCTCATGTTCATTTACATAGAACCTATGGCTCTCTCACATAGCTGTCTTTCCCCTTAGGTACAGTGCTGAACACATAGATGCTAAGTGTTTACCAACTGATGTGACTCTTAAAAAATTTGTGAAACAAGTCTTAAATGACCTCTTAGCCTTTGCTTTATATTATCTAGTGGTGTGCTGGGATGAAATTGGTTGAGATATTAAGTCCAAACATTTTCCGGTTCCTTATTTTCATCATTAATGTTGAGGATATTATAGAAGGCCAGAAAGCATTCTAGAGATACAGTGAAAATGGTAAGTAAAATGCTTATAGTGCAAAGATATGTGAGAAATCAATATTTGAATTTCATTGAGTCTGTAGTATAGGGTTTGTTTGGTTTTTTTAGTATAAGGTCTTATGTGTCTTAATTCTGTGTGTGTTTTGTGTCACAGCTCTCATAGTTTTGGCAGCTATTAGTATTATTTTGCTAAATGCTTTCCATGTATTATCTTATTGGGTCCCTGTTAGTTATAGGTACAATTATCTCTATTTTACAGACGGGGACTTGGGAAAGGGAAGTTAAGTAATATGCTTGAGGTTGTAGTGTTGGTAAGGGCCGAGTTAGAATCCTGATGCAGGGGATTTAACCCAGAACTTTTAACCACCCAGCTACCTCCCATAGAGATCCCTACTTGTAATTCTCAAATTTTGCAACATTTCATGCCTAACCTACTTTATTGAGCCTGGCGGGCTACTAAAACCATGTAGTTAGTTACTATTATATTTACACCCTTAAGTTGACAAAGGGTAAATTTTAAATCCTCTTTGGTAGTGAAGCTATTGTACCAAAAGATGATCTTCCAGCTCTGTGTAGTATTGGAGAGAAAAAAAATGGAAAATTGTGGTAAAGTAACATAATTAAAGCAGTTTTATTCTAGGTAATAGAAATGATCATTTTGTTCAATAATGTTTCCCACCTTCTTACTCACTCTCTCCATATATATTTAACTTAGGATTGACCCTATTATTTCTTAGATATTCATATAGGCAACATGTTCCCTAGGGAGCAAGCTATAGGTCACCGTCATTTTATTTTTATTTTTTTAGATTTTTTTTTTTTTTTTTTATTCGAGACACAGAGATACAGAGAGAGCGCAGAGAGCATGAGCAGGGGGAAACGGAGAGGGTGAAGCAGGCTCCCCGCTGAGCCAGGAGGCCGATGTGGGGCTTGATTCCAAGACCCTGGGATCATGACCTGAGCCGAAGGAAGTTGCCCAACCAACTGAGCTACCCAGGCGCCCCGTCACCGTCATTTTAAAAGCTTTCACTTAAATTAGAACAAATAAAATTGTAACTTTTGAGGGCTAAATGTAGCTTATTGAGATAGTTTTATGTGTTTCCTGCAAAAAGCTCATGTGCTTCTTTCAGAGATGAGGTACAATTGAAATGTGCCCTACAGACCAATTAAAAAAATCTCTTTAGTTGGAGGGAGGAACTAAATGTAATGTTTATTACTAAGTGCTTATTGCATAATTGCAAGTTTGACTTGTTTTAGTCTTTCTTACTTTTTTTTTAAGATTTTATTTATTTGAGAGAGAAAGAGTGAGAGCGAGTGAGTGAGAGAGAGCATGCGCTAGAGTGCACAAACAGGGGGAGGGGCAGAGGGAGGAGCAGACTCCTTGCTGAGCCAGGGAGCCTGACAAGGGGCTCAATCCCAGGACCCTGGGATCACGACCTGAGCTGAAGGCAGACGCTTAACTGAGCCACTCAGGCACCCTTTTAGTCTTTTTTCTTGGTATTACCTGATTGAAGCCTGGATCTAGAAATAAAAGATACATAGCTGTGGTGGAAATTGTGCTCTGGTAATCCTCTCTCAGCTGTACCATCACAGCTTTTTGTGTTGTGCCAGAGGAAATTTTGTTAGGGTGCAGCATTGCCATCTGTCCTATATCTGATTTTTAAAATCTGACATGCAAAGTCTCACCTGCCAGAACCCCCATAATACCTGTAATAGAGGAAATACATAGCTCAAAAGGAACCGATACACATATATTCTAAAAATAATCTCAAACAGAATTGATGATTTTTTTAAATTGCTTTTAAAATTTCATTTGTGAGGTATAAAGTCATAATTTAATTTTTCATAATTTTAATTAATGGAACAGAAGCTGGTGATTTGTAGGAGGTGATACTTTGTGGGTTTTGGTTTTTTTTTTTTTTTTTTAGATTTCATATTGGTACTAATAGAAATCCATAACTTTTGAGTGCCTGGGTGGCTCAGTTGGTTAAGCGACTGCCTTCAGCTCAGGTCATGATCCTGGAGTCCCAGGATCTAGTCCTATGTCCGGCTTCCTGCTCATCAGGGAGCCTGCTTCTCCCTCTGACTCTCCCCCCCCTTCTCATGCTCTCTCTCTCTCTCTCAAATAAATAAATAAAAGCTTTTAAAAAAAAAGAAATCTGTAACTTTTTAGCCTGTGTTTGAGATCTTTTTAGAGCTGCATGATGAGTTAGAAATAAATCACCAACTCTTATTTTATAGACTTACTGTTTGTCTTGAATTATTAATACCCTTTGCAGCCTTTTTATTGGTCTTTTATTGCTGTTTGCCATTTCCACTAAGAAATGACTAGGCCAATTGTAAAATGAAGGTTTGTTTAACTTTATCAGAACCTTTTTTAAATACTTTATTTATTTGTCAGAGAGAGACAGAGCGTGTGAACGCACAAATAGGGGGAGTGATAGGCAGAGGGAGAAGCAGGCTCCCTGCTGAGCAAGGAGCCCAATGTGCGACTTGCTCTCAGGACCCTGGGATCATGACCTGAGCCGAAGGCAGCCGCTTAACTGACTGAGCCACCCAGACATCCCAGACAGTACAAAAGCAATTTTTGATGGTAGATGTTTAAAGCAAAGGATAAAAGGATTTTTTTAATATGAAAAGGGAAATCAAAAGCCCTACTATAGATCTACTGTAGCCCTCTTCAAATAGGAATGGAGAACTTCTAAAAACTAAAACTTCACAAAGAAGAGTAAAAGTATGGAATAGAATGAAATTTGAGTAATACCTGTGGATCTTATGATTTTGCTTTATCTTATAATACAAATTCATACTCATTTGTTTGGGAATTTGCATAAGCTGTATGTGAATATAAATAATAGTAAATATACCTTAAAATTAGATTTTAAAATTGATCATTTCTCATTTGTCAGGAACAGTTATGAGTTATTTACAAATGAGAGGAAGAGGAACATATCCTCTTATTAAAGATTTTTGAAATATATTTTGGTGTTCAACTGGAAGAATCCATAGGTTAAAGCAAGGATGAATGTCTTCAAATTATTTTTCACATGTATACAGTGATGTATACATCTCTTTAAAAAGGACTTTCTGGAGGCCTTTAGCAGAAATGGGCAAGTGCTATGGCCTTTTGAGCATAATTCTGTTAACCTTTATCATATTTGCTGTAATAGTTGGCAGTCTTTTGACCATCAGATTCTTAACCTCAAGGTCAGTGGCTGATCCTGATTCATTTTTAAATCTCTAGTATCCACCACAGTCCCTGCTATGTGGAAAGCTCTTAAGAATTGCCTGCTGGGAAACAAACTGAGGGTTGCTGGAGTGCGGGCTGGGGTGGGAGGGATGGGGTGACTGGGTGATAGACACTGGGGAGGGTATGTGCTCTGGTAAGCGCTGTGAATTGTGCAAGACCGTTCAATCTCAGATCTCTACCTCTGAAACAAATAATGCAATATATGTTAAGAAAAAAAAAGAAGAAGAAGGTAGGTAGCAGGAGGGGAAGAATGAAGCAGGAGAAATCGGAGGGGTAGACGAACCATGAGAGACGATGGACTCTGAAAAACAAACTGAGGGTTCTAGAGGGGAGGGGGGTGGGAGGATGGGTTAGCCTGGTGATGGGTATTGAGGAGGGCACATTCTGCATGGAGCACTGGGTGTTATGCACAAACAATGAATCATGGAACACTACATCTAAAACTAATGATGTAATGTATGGGGGTTAACATAAGAATAAAAAAAAAAATTGCCTGCTGAATGAAGCAAGTAGTTAATACATTTTCCTATTGAATGGTCCAAGAAACTTCTGGTTAGTACTGGCTGTAAATAGGCCTGCACTATAGAGGTGGTCTTGTGTCTCCTGCTGTACCCAGCATCCTGTCTTGTACTATACTAGGTATGCAAATAAATGTTCATATTTTTCTTTAGACTTGTATGTTTGTTTAATGTTTGTGTATATATTATATGTAGATTTTTAGACCTATAGGAGGGGTACAGGAGATCTATAGTAGGGCTTTTGATTTCCCTTTTCATATTAAAAAAATCCTTTTATCCTTTGCTTTAAACATCTACCATCAAAAATTGCTTTTGTATCATCATGAGAGGATAATATATTTCTACCTACTTTTAACTAATTTTTTATTTCTTTGTGCTATAACTGTGAAGTTGCTTTGGTATCTGGTAGGAAGTAGTTTATAATAAAAAATAAAAATAATGTAAAAATGGACATACAAAATACACGTTGCAACTTTTTACTGTTAGATCCTACAGTCATAAACTTACCTGTCAGATTACCGTAGCAGTTTCTAAATGCTTTTTCTCCATTCTTATTTGAAGACCAGTAATCTTGTCAGTAGACCACACTTCTGTTGCACTGGTTTAGAGTAAGAATGGAGACTTTTGAGTCAGAAAATTGGAACTTGAGTCTTGAATCTTGCTTTACTGTTTTAACTTGGACAGATTAATAAGTTTCCATAATATAAGCCCCCGATTTCTTACATGTAAATCAAAGGTAAGAAGTCTACGTCATGGAATTTTTTGAGATTAAATTAAAGTACATGTAAGGCATTTGGCATGTAGTAGATGGTCAATAGATCAATACAGTGGTAGTTTCTTTCCCTTCACTTAATCAACCAACGTAAACAGAAACATGTGCTTGTTAATTATGTGGAGATTCACAAATATTTTGTTTTATTTTAATTTTTTTTTAATTTTTTTTTAAAGATTTATTTATTTGAGAGAGAGAGAATGAGAGAGAGTACATGAGAGGGGGGAGGGTCAGAGGGAGAAGCAGGCTCCTCGCTGAGCAGGGAGCCTGATGTGGGACCTGATCCCGGGACTCCAGGATCATGACCTGAGCTGAAGGCAGTTGCTTAACCAACTGAGCCACCCAGGCGCCCTATTTTGTTTTATTTTGAAATGTGATGATGGCAGATCTTAGGTGGGTATATATGTTCATCAGAGTTTTTAGAAATATTTTTTCCCGGGCGCCTGGGTGTCTCAGTTGGTTAAGCGACTGCCTTCAGCTCAGGTCATGATCCTGGAGTCCCTGGATCGAGTCCCGCATCGGGCTCCCTGCTCAGCGGGGAGTCTGCTTCTCCCTCTGACCCTCCTCCCTCTCCTGCTCTCTGTCTCTCATTCTCTCTCTCTCAAATAAATAAATAAAATCTTTAAAAAAAATTTTTTTTCCCCCTTGATTATAAAAGTAATCCATGCTCAGTTTTTTTTTTTAAGATTTTATTTATTTAACAGAGAGCACAAGCAGGGGGAGCAGCAGGGGGAGAGGGAGAAAGCAGGCTCCCCGCTGAGCAGGGATCCTGACATGGGGCTCGATCCCAGGACTCTGGGATCATGACCTGAGCTGAAGGGCAGGTACTTAACCGACTGAGCCACCCAGGTGCCCGGTAACCCATGTTCAGTATGGAAAATTGGGAAAATACGGAAGAGTATAGAGAAGCAGTGACAATCAGCATTATAGTCCTAAAGAGAATCAGTGTTAAGATTTTGACATATTGCCTTCCATTCTGTATGTATATGTGTTTATGCTCTTTTATTGTTCTTTTTATACTGAAAGAATCCATAGATGAGATCAAGGATGAATATCCTTAAAATTATTTTTTAACACGTATGCAGTGATGTATGCATCTCTTTAAAAAGGTCTTTCCCCTAGCTCTTTTTTCAAAATATAGTCTGTTTTTCCTGCCTGTTTTTTATTATGGAAAAATTCAAACACATGCAAGAGCAAAAGTAGTTAGAAAAGTATAATGAATCTCCCATGTGCTCATCAATCAGTTTTAACAATTATCAACTCCTGGCCAAGCTTGTTTCATCGATATTCAGCCCCCTTTTCCCCATTATATTTTGAAGTAATTCCCAGATGTATTTAATTTTTGACATTTCCATAAGTGTCCAGTCCCCAATTCAACCAAAATAACCAGTGTTTTTCCTTTTTCCTTTCTCAAAAAGTGAGTACCTTAAGGCAGTGGGATGAGAGTAGGTATAATTCTACATTCATTACTTTTTTATTTTTTAGTGGATCATCCTGGCTTTTATATGATATAGAGATAATAGAATTTGCTATCAGTAATATACTGTTTGCATGTAATTTTTTTTACATAAATGCTGGTTTATGGAATGAGAATGATTGGTACAGAATTTGAATTATATTTAAGGTCTTTTATACCATTTAAAATTGTGTTGGTGATTCCTTAAACATATATGCCAAGGGAAAAGGTGGAATGCTGTCACATTTTACCAGCAGTCAAATTGTAAATAATTTTTTTCCTTAATGATCCTTTAAAAATAATTCTCTACTCCTCCCCCAACTGCTAAGGAAATTTTTTAATGCTCAAATTTGCCCAAACTTCATATTTTTAAAAAACTACTTTTCAGTTTTCAGGGGATATATTCAGTTTGTATACTTTAATGTTTATGTTCTAAACATTTCAGTATAGAAATTTTCAAACAGATATATAAAAGTAGAGAAAATCATATAAGGAAGTACCAAGTACCCAGTTCAACAGTTGTTAATCTTATTTCTTCCATACCCCAATCCACTACCCCTGATTCAACCTTCATTATTTTGAAGCAAATCTGACATTAGATAATTTCATTCATAAATAACTGCATCAGTATGCTGTTTGTGAAGGTAACACTTAAACTTGTAGAAGTTTTATAACCATGCAGAATTCAGTATTTCAAAATTAGAATACAAGAGGATTATTTACCTGATACTGGCAGCAATTGCTATATGGTTCAGAGGAAGGAGACATTCCACAACTTCATTCTGGGAAGGCTTTATGGAGGAAGTATAATGTGTAATTGGTATTTCTGGGCTCTTGGGATCAGGGTTGGAGTCATGCATTATAGATCAGGTAAAAGGTATGGTTTGCAAAGGGCCGAAGAGGGAAACCATTCAGCCTTCCAGAATAGAGTGAATAAACCAAAGGTCACTAGGTAAGAGGAGGGGAAAGTAGGGTTTAAAGGTTTGGAGGAGGCGAGATGAAAAAGGATCTTACATGCAGGGCTAAGATGTTTGGCTCCCATTTGCTAATGGGTTCATTGAAGGCTTTTAAATTGGAACTGTGGTCAGAGTGGTGTTTTAGGAAGAGTAATTTGAATAGGTGAGAATGCAGAGACAAGGAAATAGAGTCACTTGGCCTCTCCTGGTGATTTAGACCCAAGGTGATAAAGACTTGATTTAGGCAACAACAATGGAAAGGAAGGATGGATTCAAAGGTGAGTATGAAGGAACTGGATTTAGTAACTGATAGAAGATGGGAGAATATAAGTAAGACAAGAGGAGATAAAATCTGCAGAGGAGGGCTGAGGATGGGTCACTTTAGAAAAGGCCTGCATGCAAGGATTGGGAGGAAAGGAATTAGAGAAGGGGAATGATTTGTAGGTAGATGTCTTTGTGTGTATGGCATTCAGCTTTGAAGCAATGGCATGTATTATTTGAATTAGTTGATTTGGCAGTTTTCTGATTACATGTTTTTGTACTGAAGTACGAAAAGTTAATTTTAATTTCAGATCTTAGTCTCAGCCAAAACTTGACTTGTGGAGACAAAGTTAGAGAAATCTTTTTTTTTTTTTCAATATGTATTCTGTAACTAACAAGTAAGCTTTAACATTGATTTATTTATATATTTTTAAAAGATTTTATTTATTTATTTGAGAGAGAGAGAAAGAGAGAGCACATGAGAGGGGGGAGGGTCAGAGGGAGAAGCAGACTCCCTGCCAAGCAGGGAGCCTGATGCGGGACTCGATCCAGGGACTCCAGGATCATGACCTGAGCTGAAGGCAGTCGCTTAACCAACTGAGCCACCCAGGCGCCCAAGCTTTAACATTTAAAGGAGTAGAAAACAATAGAAAGTTGGTGTTTCTTTATTCTCAAAACTTTTCCAGTGCTGTAGTTTAGAGAATTTTTAGTGTGGAGGTTATTATTATTCCTCACAAAGTACTATTGGCAAGTGATGCACTTCTGAACATGATCTTCAGCCATATAGCTACCATCTGCTGTCCACAGTGCTCCTTGTCACTCATAGGCCAGTTTCACCTTATTGAACTCTGATTATTGCCACCCCCACAGTTCATCCTGTTAGAAACTGGTTTGACGATACACTTGTGTTTGCTCAGACTCTGGTCTCCTCATAATGTTTGACTAAACGTCATGATGATCCATGTTACCCAAGTAACATGGAAAAAGAGGTTCTGCTCTTTTAGAGGAGTGTTTTCAGAGTGCAGTTGCATAGGCAAGCAATGGGTTTTCAGAAGAATTAATTTTTATGTGGAGACTGGCAGGGCATGTTACAGTTGTCTAGCTCAGGGAATGATGATTACAGGTGAGTTTATAGAGTGATAAAATGTGAATACCACTAAATTAAGACAATCACAATTTAAGTAGTTTCTGGTGTCTCAGTGAAGTTTTTTTAGAGTTGAAAGATGCCAAATAAAATTTCTTTCTTTTTCATAATCTAGTTAGAAACCTCTAAGACAGAGTTAGGCTTAAGAAGTGCTTTAAACAGTTTAATCAAAATGAAAGCAAAGGCAGTTCAAATGATGAAATGTTCTTTTATAAAAAAAATTCATGTCTTTGATTTTAGTTTAATCATTACTTTAGGGTATTTGGAGGGTAGGAAAAGTTAAAGGTGAAATCACAAGTTGGTTCAGGGCTGGCATATCGGGGGGCAGTTGGTAGGGAATTTTTTTTGTGGTTGAAAGTGAAATATTAGTATTTCATTACTGGGATTAGAAGTAATCACTTTGGTTAGAAACTGAAAATGACTAATATCCTTCACTAGTCTACTAGAATTTTTTTAAAAAAAGTAATTTTCCTAAGTTACAGTTTGCTGCTTTTATTTTTTTTTTTATTTTTTTATTTTTTTTTAGTTTGCTGCTTTTAGAATAAAAGCTTAGTCACATTAAGTTCTGGTGTGTGTGAGACGGCAACCTACCGCAGCCATCTTAGAGGGCAGACTGATAACGTAGTCTGGGTTAAGACTGGAGCTTAAGTGACATGCAGTCTTTTTGTTCATCTAGCATTATTTCGCCTGCCACTTCCAGGGTCATTTTGGTGCTGTGCAAATATTTTATATCTGATGGACAGAATCCTTACTTAACCATTCCCTTGGGCCTTGCTTTTCTATATGCTTACCTTCATCCTGTGCGGAGGAAGGTCCCTTGTTTAAAATCTCCTGGGGCAGCCAGGTTGACTTTCCTTAAAGCACCAAGCACAAGCTGTAGCAGTTACAGAGAAGAAAATGGCTTGTACCACTGTTCTGAAGGCCACAGTGTGTAGGACGAGAACTTGTAGCTATCCAGTATAGATGCTTCGTAGAATTCCATCTTATGACAGAGGGCAGTGAATTTGGTATGAATAACTGGTAACCCTTTGATATTCCTTTTTTGGGATATGTTAATAGTTAAAACTTGATTTCCACTTTCTTCATCGCTGATTTAGTTTATCAGTAGAGTGTCTCAGGCCTTTCAGTTTCCATTTGTTTTTTAAAATCAATAAATATAGGAACAGTTTAAGCCATATTAAATTGCTAATCTAGATCATAAACTAGGCAGTCACATTTTATGAGTATGGCTATTTAACTGAGTTCTTAAGTATTTAGATTTCCTAAATTTGAGGAGGAGCGTCAAACTGATCTCTAAGGAGTTTTGTTCTAAGGAGGAATGCTGTAGTGAGGCTCTGATATGCTTTCAGCTGCAGTAGGTAACTGGCATTTCAACTGTTCCATAAGGAGTGACTCGTTGCAGGGCTCGTTTGAGAAATTAGTCAATTGATTTCTTAAAAAATGACTTTCTAGTTGTCTCTAAGTTATATCCTTAAAAATAATAGTGCTTATCTTTTTGGTAGAAGTTGCTACCTTAGTATTTTCATCTTCTGGAACACTAGTCTGTTGAAACTAAGTCCACTCTTACTCAAGTTCAGCTTTTATTGCACTGATGAGATGTCTCATTAGAGAGATACCTCATTGAGAATGTTGGTTGTTACCTCCATCTGTAGGTTGAATTTTAGAACTTGAATTGTGTTTCAGGAATACTTACATTATGTGATTGTGGGGGAAATAACTGCTGATATGATCATCTTTTGGTGGCAGAATACGATAGAATTTGTGACAAAGTGCGATGTGTTGGTTTGGATTTGACCCAGAGAGAAGTTTTGCTCTTCCAGGGCAGTATTTTATTGCTTGGTTTCCCAGCCAGAATTCTCTTTTGTCTTCCCCTTCAATTATTTTTCTTTTATTGTGGTCAGTTCATACAAGGTTAAGTTCTAAATAGGATAGGTTGGCTTTTTGGAGAAATATTTTAGAATTCTTACAGTTTTCTTCTGGTAACATATCTATGCTGACTTTAACAGTTGATTTTTAGTATATTTGGCTCAGAAAATTTGTTACATAAGACAGGGGCATTCTTCCTATAAAAATTTTCTTACAGATCAATGCCGTATAGCAAAAAAAGTTTTAGGAAAGGCTAGTTTAGCTTTCTGTATAATTCTGGCACTTTTATAATTTTCCTTCAATATTTCTTATGAGAAGTAAGTTATTCTTGATAAGGAGTTTGGCTAATAAAACTCATGTCAGCAATATACAAACACATTTGCAAATGTTTGCCTTTATTTCCTCCTTTGAGTAGTTACATTAGGGAGCATTTAAATATTGTCAGAATTCAACATTTTCTTTTCTGTTGTAAATGTGAGTTCACATTAGTAGCCCAAAGAATACATGGATTCCAAGTGTTTTTGTGTGTGTGTTTTTAATAAGGATTGTTGGCTTCAGAAGAATTTTTTCTGAAGTGCTGATCACTGCTGACATTGTGTATATGTAATACTTACAAAAAAAAAAAAACACACTTCAAAAGTCAGTTCGGAAATAAGTTTGTAATGTTGAAGACATTTGCAGTGTGCGTATTGTGCTGTGCGTGCAGTTTGTACGGGGATTCTGTCCGTGGCTGCTGAGTGACCGGTGGGATAATCTGCAGTAACATCTGTTATGTACTCCAGTGGTGTAGCTAGTGGAGTGTAATATTCGGGGATACATTATCTCTTCTTACAGGGAAGTTATGAAATTACTTTAAAACTTTGCCATTTCTTTGGAAAAAAAATAAACATGTAAAATTGTGGTGTGGTAACAATTGGGTAGAAAGATGTGAAGAAAGGTTTATGTAGAGATCTAGGGAAAAACATTGTTATCTTTTGTACAATGAATGTTCTCTTTCTTCCAGTCCAAGTGGTAAGAAGTTCAGAAGCAAACCTCAGTTGGCAAGGTACCTGGGAAATACTGTTGACCTCAGCAGTTTTGACTTCAGAACTGGAAAGATGATGCCTAGTAAATTACAGAAGAACAAACAGAGACTGCGGAATGATCCTCTCAATCAAAATAAGGTTGGTGAATTTACTTAGAACATATGGATGCTATTTCAGAAGCTCTCCACAAAGTATCTTACATTGTAATTATGTCACTAGAATTTTGGCTGTCTAAACATCCCAGTCTCCCCCCACCCACTCCGCCTCCCCCCAAAGCATTTGGACTTACAAATCTGATTAATTTTCTGGTAGTTGGTGGTACTTTGCATAAGTAAATTGTGCACAGTTGAAAACAGTATTTCAGTATCTGTCTAGGCCAACACATTTTTGGCCCACTGGGACTGTTTACAAAAGATTTCTGTGTTGATGTTAATTGTCTCATATTTTTTTTTTCTTAAAATAGTTCCTATTGCCCAAAAAGAGGCAAAATTTTAATGTGGCAAGTATCCTTACCACATAGTTTATGCTTACCTATCAGTTTTCAGAATTAGGATTTGCAAAAGGGCAATTTTTATTTTGACTTTTGAAGATGTTGAGGATAATGACTTTTAACAGTAATATTCTCATCCTAATACTGCGATTGGAGATTTTTCCATTAGCTCTTACTTTTATTGAGCTGCTGATGGTTTATTGTATAGGAATTTAAACAAGTAGCATTTGAATTATTATGGTAATTTAATTGTATCAGAGCACCCAATATCTTTACCAAGAAAGCCCCCCCATCCCCCGCAAGGGCAGCTAATCTTACATAACCATTTTGTCTCAATTTTTCTTCCTCTAAATTTCAGAGATCTATGTGTATTGCCCCCACTGTCATTTCACACTGACTGTGTGAACACAGGGGAGGGAAAAGTAAGGGCTTTTCTTTCCAGGGTATATATGACCTTGATACAACCTCGCATGCTGCGTGGGGGTACTATGTTCCTTTTAGGAACCCTGAGGCAGTGTGTAGGATGGGATGGGCTTTGGAACCAGGCCGGCGTGGTTTGATGTATTGGCTCTGCCACTTACTAGCTCAGGCAGTCATGGGTAACTCTTTTTAACCTCTGATGGCCTCAGATCTCTCATTTGTAAAACTAGGGTAGTGACCTCTTTCCTTGCGCATTATTGCAAGGAGTAAATAGGAATTTATATGAAAACATCTAATAAAGTATTTGACCCATGTGAGTTCCTTTCCTTTCCCCGCTGCACCTTCTTAAGCACCAAGCTTCCTTGGTGAACAGTGTTGCTTGGTGGCCAGTGTACATGGAAATTTTTTGACCTAAGATCTCTTACTTTGTATCTTTTTACTTTTCCTGAAGGATATGAGTCTCTGCTTCATATCTCTCTTTATTCAGAATTCAGCTTAACAGTTTGTTAATAATAGTTTAATTTCCAAAAATTGGTATGCGGGTCAGAGTACATTGTTTCTTCATCTGTTGCATTGGTTCCCATGCATCCATTTACCATAGGGACATTGTCAAGTACCTTGTTTATAGATGGAATGGGAACGGAAGACTGAAATTGCTTTCTCTATTGCTTAACAGTGGGATTACTTTGGGTTGATAGCTATGAAGGCGTTAAGGGTAAAAGACAGTGGTGGTAGAGGGAACTCAAAAGAAAGTGAGGACCTGCAGTGTGTATAGCTCTGTGATTCAGCTTAAGAAAACCCTTATTTTAGGTTGATTTTGCTTCTTAAATATACAGAGCAAAATTAAGATTTAGTTTTCTTAAACTGCCTTTTAAAAAAAACTTACCACAATGCTGGATACCTATCAAAAGGGGTCAAGTATTTATAAAGTGAGTGGAATGCTTTCAAGCTGCCCTGTTGTTCTCAGAATCACAGTTAAACTACACTAAATATAATATGAAGATATGTTCCTGATAGTTATGATTCACTAAAAACCAAAAACTAATTCGTCTCTTTAGTTTGTGTGCACCTTTATGCTCTAGCTGCGCTGGACTGCTCATCATCCTGCACCATGGCATGTGCTTTCAAGATTCTGCTTGCTCATGTGCTGTTTCCTCTGCTTGGAATGCGCTTCCCCCCTTCCCCTCCATCTGGTGAACTCCTACTCATCCAAGGCCCAGCTCCATTGTCTCCACCTCTGTGAAGCCTGCCCCTGCATTCTCCAGGCAGAACCAGTCCCTCCTTCCATAATGTCTCCCTGGTGCTTTGCCATTGTATTTGTGATCATCTGCTTCAACTAGACTGTGCGCTCCATGAGGGCAAGGACTATGTTTTTTTTTTTTTTTTTTTTTTGGTATAGGTAGTCCAAAGCCTAGCACATGGTAGGTACTTAGTAAATGTTTGCTTCATGTTTGAGTTAATATCCACCTCATTCCAGAAGTTCATAGTGGTCATAAATATTGAATAAATTAATATACCATACATTATTTTGAAAGTGCCTTTCATTGTCATTGTTTTCTGAAGTTCCTCTCTGAATTTGGGGGGTGGGCATAGTCTTATTTTTGCACCTGATTTTATTTTAATTAAGCAGTCACAAAAATGGAGTTTTGCAGTTCTAAAAATAAGCTCTCTTGGGGCGCCTGGGTGGCTCAGTCGGCTAAGCGTCTGCCTTCGGCTCAGGTCATGATCCCAGGGTCCTGGGATCGAGCCCCGCATCGGGCTCCCTGCTCCGCGGGAAGCCTGATTCTCCCTCTCCCATACCCCCGGCTTGTGTTCCCTCTTGTCTCTTTCTCTGTCAAATAAATAAATAAAATCCTTTAAAATAAAAAATAGGCTGTCTTTTGGAGTAATGCCAACATTGAATATCTCTATAAAAGCAGAAAATGTAATGTATTTGTGGCTAATTCTGTATTGTATCTTTTTAAAAAATAATACAGTATGGAGAACACTGGGAGATATAAATAGGTAAATAGGAATGTTAGCTAGTTTTGCTATATAGTTATAAACTTGGCTGAAGTGCATTATTGTGTTGTTTTTGAGGTTTTTAAAAACCCTTGAAAAAATTTGAAATGTAATTAAAATAAATTTTGAAACAGGTTAAATTGTAGTTTATAATGACTGATTATAAACTGAGATCTTAAATATGTTTCATATCAAAAGTGAGTTTACTGGGTGCATAATACATAAGGTATCGTTGAAAAAATATCTTTTGAAGATCTTTGCGAAGTGGCAGTTATTTTAGGATGAGAGGGTGCAGTGGAATGGGCATTGTCTTTTGATTAATATTTGCTGTTTTGCAGTACCTATTCCTGCTTGTCTCAGTCTCAGTCTTAACCTTACTCTGAAAATCTGTTCCGTTCTTGATCATACTGTGATAATTATTTCCAGTTGCTACCTCCGTCTTTCTAGCTGATAAAGTGTATCTATCAAGTAGGTTGCTGAAGATACTCCATTAGGTTGATGGAAAAAGACTAGACAAAGATTTGGGAGTCGTCAGTATAGAACTTGAAGTGATGAGCAGCTTTCTAAAAGCTTACTCAACGGGAGAAGTAATAGTTATGTGGTGATATTGAGAGCTATGCCTCTCAATATGTAAATAAGACAACAAAACCTTTGCTTTGAAAGCTAGGTATTTAGGCATTCATCCAGGCTTTGATCTTTTAAAGAGGGGAGATGTTTTAAGGTTTCAGAGATATGACCGTCAACATTTTAAAAAGGAAGCTAAGTTCTTAAAAAGGTAAGTTTCTTTAAAAATGTAATTGGAAAAACTAGGATTGGATAAAAAAGAGTACAGTGATTCTGGGTGCAAAATATGTTTTGGGAACTCCCGTAGTTTGGTTTTGTTGTTAGCAATTCCTTTTGTTTCAGTGTTTCAGATGTGTAAACATTAAACTGAATTTCTTATGTTTCTAGTTCTTAACACTGAAATGTGTATAAATTAAAGCTAAAAACTAATAATATCCAAGTTCTCTAACATTAATGTGACATATGTATTTTATAAAATGCTCACAATATGAATTGGTATGGAACAAGTTATTTTTTTAGATTGGCTTGTCAGTGCTGCTGATAACCTTGGAAAGACTCGGTTCTTTCATCACATTTCTCTATTCACACAGATTTGATACATTTGGAAATAAAGAGCATCATGTTGTCTTGAATGGAATCAGTTGTATAAGTCTCCCATTATTCATTTCTCATGAATTACTTTGGTTTATGGTAGTATGCTATTGTGATTTTATAAACACAGCCTTGGGTTCTATATGGCTGTGTCCTAGGTATATAACCAAGTGATGTAGAATGTGCTTGTTTTAATTATCCTCAACAAAATAATAAAAATTCTTGTAGAGAGCTATTATATCTTGGGGGCAGTATCTGAAGTTTGAGAAACTTAAGTGAACAGGTGGTGATAGTGGGAATCAGATTGGGTATTAGATATAGAGTGGGTGCAGTGTAGAGAATGGATTTGGGAAAAGGTGAAACTGGAAGTAGGGAAGTGGTTGGGCTGTTGACTAGAAAAGTAATTATGGCAACTAACGCTATAGCCGGAGATATGGAAAGGTGTGAGATCCAATCAAGAGAAATCAGTAAGTATAAGTACTGATGATTGTAAAGAGAGCTGTTCATGCCTGCTGCAGTTTTGGCTTGAGTCACTTGGGGTGAAGGTCAATAAAGAATAGGGGAGGAAGAACAAGTTTGGGGAGGGGGTGAAGAAGACCAAGTTAGAAATTTTGTTTCTTGGAATTCTGAAAGGACCTGGTGCATGCCTAGGAACTCTGAGGTCACGCTTTGAGAACTCCTGTCATTGTAGATTGTCATAACTTTTAGGATCGCCTAACAGAGGGCCAAATAGGAGAAAAGTATCTTGCCACACTGTTGGTAGTGAATAAATGAATAAATTAGTCTTGTGGAGAGTAAGAAGGAACTTCCAGAAAGGTAGTAGGAGAATTAAGAAAATGTGGTGTTCTAAAAGCCTAGGAAAGAAAATTTTTGTTAAATGACATGATGAGATCAAGGAGTATAAAGACTTTGTAGTATCCATTGGATTTCCAAATTAGAAGGCATCTGATGACCTTTTATAACCAATTTTGAGGGACCAGAAGTCAGTCTTAAAATGCTAGAAAGTTTCTGGGAAATGAGAAATTAGAAGCAAAATGTGGCTGCTCATTTAAAAGTTTTAAAATTTTGATTTGTTATTATTTGATTAGGTAATTTGTACACAGGGTGAAAGGATACTCAATAAAAAAGTCTCCCTCCCTCTCCAGCCTCTCATGTGCCGTCTTCTTCCTGAGAAGAAATTATTATTAATTGGTTTTTTTTGTATGTCCTTCCAGAGCTTCTGTGCATTTACAAACATGTACATATATGTGCATTTTTACCCCTCTCCCCATAAAAATGGTTAGACTACTCTTATAGAGCTTGAATGAGAGGTGGAGGAGAGAGGACAATATTTAGAAGAGAATGCATGACCAAGGAACATTATCATTATTGTTATTTTTTCCTTCAGTGGATGAAAGAGGTCAATAGAGAAGTCAGGCAGGTGTCCAACCTGAGAGTACATTCTTCAGGAGGCCCTCCAGGAATCTTTGAACTGAGTGCAGTATTTTCTGTTACGCATTTTTCTGAGGAGAGAGTCTGTTATCTTTATCAAATTCTCAAAGTAAAATGTAGCTAAGAAAACTAATAACGACTGTTTTAGAAGCAGGAAAGGAAGCAAGGCCTTGGCAAAAGATTTGAGGGACCAACTCACTTGCTGTAGCTCAAATTAGACCTTTGTTGAACAGATAAGTTATTGAAGTAGTACCTTAGTGGGCTGACTTAATTGTGTCCTTGGGACATGGTCAGTTAACCAGTACTAATGAGCTCTGTGGTAGGATCAATTCTGATTACCAGCTCCTGATAGAGCACACTATGTGGTAAGAACTGCCCCTTGGATTCTTCCTAGAATCTTTCCATCCACACTGAAAACAGTGACCTCATTCTTTCTACCAACAATCCTGACATATAGAGAAAGTAACTAAAATCTTTTCCAAAGTTGCTGGTGTCCTCTTCATCAGTGTATTAAGCATTTGTTGAATGGAGTGTCTTCTGGTATCTCTAGTGAATATAGTTGGGGGTGGAGAGAGGGAGTAAGCAGATCACAGATGATAAGTTAGCGTTTGTAGGCCTTGAAGTCTTAATAAGCGATTATTGGCATCTCCCTTAAGTGTGGGCCACTGTTCAGTTTCTGTTAATTTGAAATGAAATAGACAAATGTGGAAGTGAACAGCAAGTAGCTATTATAGTAGTCTGCTGATAAATGATGATGGCCTGGATACGGTGGTGGTGGAGAGAAGTGGGCAGTTTCTAGATCTGTTTTGAATGTAGAATTTATAGGATTTGTTAATGATTGGGTGGGGAAGATGATAGAAAAGACTCAAGTGTGAGACCTTAGTTTTTAGATGAGTGGGTGGATTGGGTTACCATTTACTGAGGTCACCTTAGGAGAGTTTATATGGATGGATAAAATAAATTTTGAACATGCAGAGTTTGTGTTGCTTATTAAACATCTAAATGGAAATGTCCTGTATGCAGTTAGTATGGTAATTGAGAGGTCTCCGCTGGAAAGTCATCAGCGCATAGGTAGTATTCTAAGTAATGGGACTAAAGGAGATTACCCAGACATCAGGATCCAGAACCAACATCTGAGAAAATCCAATAATTAGAACTTGGTTAGAGTAGAAGGAATCCACAAAGTGGGTTGAGAAAGAATGGCTAGTAAGAAGGAGAGACATGGGAGAGAGAATGCTTCAAAAAGAAGAGTGGTCAGTTATATTGATGCCATTGAAGGGTTGAGTGGAGGAAGACTGAGAAACTTCCATTGAAATTGGCAACATGAAGCTAATTAATAACCTTGATTTTCAGTGGCAACAAAAGCCAGATTGGACGGGGTTGAAAATGAATGAGAGAGGAAATTAGCATGGACAAATCTTTCAGTAAATTTTGTTTGGATAGAGAAGAGAATCACTAGATGGTAGATGAAAGAGATGCTCATTTGGTTAATCTCCCAATTTAGAAGACTGAAAAGTTTAAGAAGAATGGGGTCTGTAGCACAAGTGGAGAAAGCACAGAGGTCAAGAAGGTTAAGCACATTTGCAGCATGATGATGATGGACCATAGAACCTGTACTGGGTAGGGTAGAATGTGAAAGTGGTTAAGGCTGAGTGAGAAAATAGGACAGTCAATGGATAGGAGATACTGCTGGGGTGAAAGAAATGCAGAGGGCAGTTCTGAGAAAGTGAGCTGCAAGGACAGGAAGTAGGCATTGGAGAGTTGGATGCTTGATTGAGATACTGGAGATGGCGTAGTTACTCGTGTTGATGAGCCTGTGGCTATAATGTTAGGTGAATGAGGGTGGGCAGAGGAATAGATCAAAGGACCCGGGATGTTGGGTGAGTTATCCACATGGATATTGAGGTCTCCCAGAATGAGGATAAGAGCTGGGATGGAGAGAAAGACTGAAATGGAAACTAAAGTCTAGCGAAGGAAGGAGAAAGGGAGGAGAGGAAGAGGTAGGATAGCCAGATACGAGCTTCAAAGAACTGGTGTTTTTAAAGGATCAAAAATGGAGAAATTATTTGAGAAAAATGGGAGAAAGGATAAAACCTATACCACCTCTTGGCCCTTGGATATGCAGTTGAGAGTGAGAAGGAAAAAGGGAGAAAGGAGTGGGGGGAGGGAGGGAAAGAGAAAAGTTTCATTTGAGAGAACCTGAGGGGAGATAGTATCTTCAAGGGATGGCCAAGTCAGTAAGTGTGGGAGCTGGAGAGAATGTTTAGAGAAAATACTGAGGACGTAGGAAAGCCTAGTCGGTCATTCAGGAGCGCACAGTATAAGGATTGGGGGTGGGACGGGTCAGAAAAGTTTGAAAGCCACTGAACAGTGGGGTAGATGAGTGGATGTGCAGACTGGGGATGAGTGGTGGGTGATAATGTATGATCAGAGGGACTTGACTATTTGGTTACTACTGAGATAGGAATGTGATGTGCAGTGATACTAATTTTGATAAATGTTAGAGCAGAGGACACAATTGAAAGATGGTCCTGACTGTGGGCTGTCTCTGTGACTCAGAGGAAGACACTGGCCAGATACCTATAGGTATATGTTAAGTAGTAATAGTTGGAGTAAGTCTTGGGGCTATTTCTCTTACACTGATAATCTCAAGGCAGATAATACAGATGAGACTCTATTCTTTACATAATAAAATTGAGATGGATATTGTAGACTGCATTGAATTGTATTTTCCACCTATTTAGCACCTATAAGTTTAAAGCAGAAAATGAGAATATTGAAGGGTAAGGTCTGCATAACAAGATTTTATATATAATAGACATTTTATGCATCCATTTATCCCACAGAAATTTTTTTAGCACATTCTCTAATTAGGCATTATTGCAGACTGGGAATATAGCAAAGGAAGTTCCCTGTCATTGTAGACTGTAGGTCAACAAGAGAATTAAGCCCTGCAGAAAATAATTTGTGTGACTATTGCCACAATTCTCCCAAGGATGTGTACACAGCTAGTATCAGCCCAGATGTAAAGGAGACAACGAGTTTCACACAATAGCTGCCTTAGTTTGAGTGGAGCTGCTCGTAAGTGTTGGGTTGAAACTCATTCCCATCTTTTGCCTTAAGTCCTTTAATGACCTGCTATTCACTAAAGCTGCAAGAAGTTATTTTTCAAGTAGAACTCTTCAAAACTTGTTTTTAGTGTTGAATTTCAATGTTCCACCTCTTCAATTAACTACAAGTGCTTTTTAATGAGCTCAAAGTGTTGTCCACCTATTTTTAAAAAATATCCCAATGGTCTTAAAAAAAAAAATCTTGTTCCTCACTTGGGATTTTACACTAAGTGGATTTTCAGTACAAAATCATAGGTCCCAGATATTCTTTACTTTTTGCAAAAGCTACGGAGTTTCCACAACTTTATGAATATACTAAAAAAACAGAATTGTATGCTTAAAAATGGTGAATTTTATGGTATGTGAATTATATCTCAATTTTAAAAAAATCTGAAAGATTGTAAAGTGCTTTGCATTGTTGGTTTTTGATTTTGTGAAAAGGCATTAACCGTAGGCTACTGTACATATTCTGGAACAAATCTGAAATTATTTTTATTTATTTTTTTTAAGATTTTATTTATTTATTTGACAGAGAGAGACACAGCGAGAGAGGGAACACAAGCAGGGGGAGTGGGAGAGGGAGAAGCAGGCTTCCCGCAGAGCAGGGAGCCCAATGTGGGACTCGATCCCAGGACCCTGGGATCATGACCTGAGTCGAAGGCAGTCGCTCAACCGACTGAGCCACCCAGGCGCCCTGAAATTATTTTTTTTGACGATAATACTGGTTCGGCCTAAAGATACCACTCAGGTTCCACTCTTTGTGAACCAGGGGATAGCTTTCCTCCTGGAAAAGCTTAATAGGTTTAAGTTCCTAAATTTCAGTAGCATGGTCAAAAACATGTTAATGCTGATAATATTTAGAAATAGCTATTCAGAATTTACATGCCAACATGACTATAAAATACATGCCTATTTTGTTAATTGTTGTCTTCCCTCCATCCCCCAGAATGTAAGCTTTGAGGCAGGGACTTTCTTGTTTTGATGACGACCACATACCCAGCATGTGCCTGCACATAGTAGGCAGATTTGTTCAGGATTTGCTCAGTGACTGAATGAAAGCTGCATCATACATGCATTATCTTGTTTGATCTTCGTAAGAATCGTATGAGTGGTTATTGTTATTCTCATTTACAGATGAGAAAAGTGACCTTAGAAAAATAAAGTCTTTGCTTTTCAAACTGGGGCATGAATATCTCTTGGGGGTGATATGGAAAGCCATAGAATTAAAATGATACTTGAGTGATACTTGGAAGTATCAGTTTTATTTGAGCATTTTGGATAGGTAGAGCAGCATTTTACCTCAAAACAAACATGGCTTGGAGTGCCTGGTGGCTCAGTTGGTTAAGCATCTGCCTTCAGCTCAGGTCATGATCCCAGGGTCCTGGGGTCAAGCCCTGCATCTGGCTCCCTGATCAGTGGGGAGTCTGCTTTTCCCTCTGTCCCTCCCCCTGCTCACGTGCGCTCTCTCTCTTTTTAAATATTTTTAAAAAATTAAACATGACTAATTTTTAAAATATAAAGTACAAAATTTGAAGGATTAAAGATAAAAATGAGTCCTTTTGGCTCTTGTCAAAGAATATGTACAATTCCGAACTGTCATTCAGCTTTAATTCAAAGCCAGGCTGGGAAAAGTGATATTAGAATAAAAAATTAAATTCCTGCTGTTCAAACTATGCTGTGTGAAGGCTTACATGGTATACACAACAGGGATGGTTTTGAAAGAGTGCTCCTGTATCCTTCTGTGTATACTCTTTCCTGCAGTTGATCTGAGCATGCACCTGAGATGGAGTTACAGGCTCTTTTTTTCCCGTTGCCCTTTCGTTGTCTACCTTCTCTCATTTTATAGAAGAGCACACTTTTTACTTGTCTGCCATATTACCATGGTGCAAAATGTTTGATCTCTAGTAAAGGAATAATTTGAAATACTGGTGTTGGATGCCAAGAAAATGAATGACTTGGTAACTTGTCTTTCTGCCAGTATAATTCTTTGTCGGAAATTTATGGAGAACTTAATGTAGACATTGATTATCAAAAATTTTTGATGGTTCACTATGCAGTATTTTGACATATAACTCAAAAGAAGTTCAAAGGTGGACAATAAAACTCATTCTATTTACTCATTTATGCGAACAAGTTTTCTTGGCGTTCCATCTTTTTTTTTTTTTTTTAATTTATTTTTATTTTTTATTTTATTTATTTGACAGAGAGAGACACAGCAAGAGAGGGAACGCAAGCAGGGGGAGTGGGAGAGGGAGAAGCAGGCCTCCCGCAGAGCAGGGAGCCCGATGTGGGGCTCGATCCCAGGACCCCGGGATCATGACCTGAGCCGAAGGCAGACGCCTAACGACTGAGCCACCCAGGCGCCCCTCTTGGCGTTCCATCTTTAAAAAATGAAGAATAGGAACAGAATTGGTACTAAATGTTGGCGCATTCTAGCAGCAGCTAGTAATACTCATCCAAGCCCATGAAATTAATTTTAAATAAAAAAAAAATCTCTTCTTTAATATACTTAATTTTATTTCACTTATTAATGTGTAGTTTACTGTTTTGGGGCAGTTATATACTACTGATGTAGTAAACCAGAAATTTATTTTTTTAAAAAAATCACTAAGTACTTTATGATCAGAAAAAGTTTAAAAAAATAATCTCATGATGCATAAATGATCAGTGAAAAGTTTTCAAGTTTAAAATAAGAAATAACTTTGGGAATGGAATTATTCAAAGAGAAAAAGGAGTGAAATAAAATGTAACTATTGAAGAGTTTATTCATGTGTAAGTGGTTGGTAGGTATATTTAGATTGTGTTAGATACATCTTAAAATGGTACGTTTATTATCAAAGTGTCAATATTTAAAATACTGTAGTAAGTGCATTCTTTGCAATTACATTAAAGTTTGAAATAGTCTTGATGTTAGCTTTGAAATTTAAGTGAGGTATTTTCCGATATTTTTTAGCCAGTAGGAATGTAGAAATGTTGAAAATCACTGGTTTATGACACATGCTCTTCATCCACCACTTTAATTATCCTCTTTTCTAGCCTTAGTCAAGTTAGGTCAACTGAAAGGCTACATTAAAATTAGACCACACTGGTGTTTAGTTCCTTTAAGAATCACCGTCTCCAAGTTTCCTTTAAGTATTATGTTCTTGGCTTTTAAGGAAGGTCACTGAAAAAGAAAAAGCATTTGAAATTTGCTTAGTATTTGTTTGATGTTAGTGACTTTAATTTTTTTCTAGATTTAATACCAGGACAGCTTTGTTTTCCTTATTAATTGGTATGTTTCCTCCTTTCTGACCTGGTATCTATATGATTTAATGTTTCTCTTTTCACCCAGACTCCTAACAATTTCAGGTCCACTTTTGATGCTCAGTACTAGTATTGATCACTATTAATCTTTTCAAAAGGAATTTTGTTTTCCCCTGTCACTGATTCTCTGTTTTTAAAAATTAATTTTTATTGCATATTCTTTCTGAGTGTACAAAGATCCACCTCAGATATGTATTGGAAAGAGATGAAGTAAACTTTTTAAAAAAATTTAAAGATTTATTTTTGTATTCCTCCCTCAGGGGATAGAATAGAGTCTCAAAAATTATTTGAGTTATTTGAGTACTTCCAGCCTAATATACACATTAATATAAAATACATTAAATTTTGATTTGAGGGCTGCCCTATATACCGAGATTTATCAAGGTTGGAAACTTTTCTTTCTAATACTAGAATGTGCATATTTGCTATTTTAACTTTGTGATATGAGAAACTTCTGTTTTACTTTTTCTTATACTGAAAGGGAAGATTAGAACTATAAGAATAGCTTTGGGGCGCCTGGGTGGCTCAGTCGTTAAGCGTCTGCCTTTGGCTCAGGTCATCATCCCAGGGTCCTGGGATCGAGCCCTGCATCATCATCATCATCATCTTCGGGCTCCCTGCTCAGCAGGAAGCCTGCTTCTCCCCTCTCCCACTCCCCCTGCTTGTGTTCCCTCTCGTGCTGTGTCTCTCTCTGTCAAATAAATAAATAAAATCTTAAAAAAAAAACCAACTATAAGAATAGCTTTAATTTTGTCCCATTAAAAAAGTGTTTGCTTTATAACTCCTAAGTTTATGGCGGGTTGGTAGTTATTTAGAAGGATTCTGACACACAACTGGACATGAACAGTGACTCTTTGGCACTCCTCAGGTGAGAGTGGTAATAAAATTTAGTGTTTCTGTGACAGTTTCTGAGAAAACCAGTTAGTCCAGTTTTTCAGATCACATGCCACTGTTTTGGAATACAAAATTAATTAGTAAAAAATTTGTCTTCAGAGCTTTCAAGCCAGTTAAAAGGAGAAAACATAATAAAAAATCAAGATCAAGAGAAAAGTAACACAGCATCCTCTTGAGTAATCTCTTACTCCATTCCATTGAGGAATGCACTCTTTATCAGACAGTGGAATTGTGTATCAGACAGTGGAAGAAAAAGCCAGCTTTTTCTTCTAATTTTTATTTAGTGCACCAAAAACATAAGTTAATGAAAAAAAAAAATAACAATCTTACCATTGTAGCTCCAATAATTTTCTATGTTTCATACTTCCTTCCAGTCTTTTTGGATTCAGGATTCATTTAGAATAGCCCCTCTAGTCATCCTTTGTAACAACGAGAATCTTAAGAGTCACCACTGCTTGCTCATACCAATAGTTGCAATATACTGTGTCCCCTGATGCCGTCTTGTTCTAATACCAGCAGAGTATATTGTTCTTTTTTTTTTTAAGATTTTATTTATTTATTGGACAGAGAGAGCAGCAGAGGGAGAGGGAGAAGCAGACTCCCCATTGAGCAGGGAGCCCCATGTGGGGCTCGATCCCAGGACCCCGGGATCATGACCTGAGCCAAAGGCAGACGCTTAACGACTGGGCCACCCAGGTGCCCCAGAGTATATTGTTCTTTAATAAGGAATGAAAACATTAAAAACCAAACAAGGTATTATTTAGTGATATATTCTAATTATAACCAATGACAGGAAAAGTTCTCTGTAAGCTTTAGGATTGAATATTCACTATTTTAGAGTTTGGGTAGCTTCACTCAGGGCCTCAGAATTCTCTAGATATCATAAATCAGAGGTATGCAGACCTTTGCATCACAGAATTACCAGGAGAGCTTTTTTTTTTTAATTCATTTATTCATTTAAGAGAGAGAGCACACACCTGTGTGTGCACACATGAGTGGGGGGAGGGGCAAAGGGAGAGAAGCAGAGAAGCAGACTTCCCCATGTGGGGCTCAGTCCCAGGACCCTGAGATGATGACCTGAGCCGAAATCAAGAGTTGGATGCTTAACTGACTGAGCCAGCTAGGTGCCCCATCCAGGAGAACTTTTAAAAACACATTCCCAGCCTTCACACTTTTATTTTTTTTATTATTTATTTATTTATTTATTTATTTTTAAGATTTTATTTATTTATTTGACAGAGAGAGAGAGAGTGAGAGCAGGAACACAAGCAGGGGGAGTGGGAGAGGGAGAAGCAGGCTTCCCGCCGAGCAGGGAGCCCGATGTGGGACTCGATCCCAGGACCCTGGGACCATGACCTGAGCCAAAGGCAGACGCTTAGCGACTGAGCCACCCAGGCACCCCCAGCCTTCACACTTTTAAAGATGGCATTCTGAGTGGTTATTTTGCAGCCTGCCAGTCAAATTTGCTCACTTCTAAATAATTTTTTGAAAATCTATAAAAATAAGGAAGCTAAACACCTAAGAGATATTGTTAGTCTTAATTAAGATGAATATATCTTGGGGCGCCTGGCCAACTCAGTCGGAAGAGCAGGCGATTCATCTCAGGGTTGTGAGTTTGAGCCCCATGTTGGGTGTAGAGATTACTAAAAAAAAAAAAATAATAATAATAATAAAAAAAATGACTGTATCTCCTAAAGGTAAGCACATACATTGGAAGAAACTGAGATAGAGGAACGACAAGCATGCCCAATACATACAGAGAAGAAGGGATGGGGGGAAGGGGGTGTGTGGAGAGGATGGTGATGGAGACATTTAGTAGAGGATCCAAGTAATACCATAATTGTGCTAATTTTCGGTTTAATTATTCTGATGCTTACTTTTCTAGACATTGGTAACATTCTTTAAGAAGAGGTCACAAACTCAACACCTAGGGCTCAGACAGGTAATGCAAACATGAGTTGTTGAGGAATTTTGCTAAAAGAGAACCCTTGACACCTCTTGTTAGCAGCCATTACTAATTAATTATGGCCTGTTGTGGCCAAATCAAGTCCAGGATTTCTAGATCTTTGAATTTTTTTTTTTTTAAGATTTTACTTATTTATTCATGAGAGACAGAGAGAGAGAGAGAGAGAGGCAGAGGGAGAAGCAGGCTCCCCGCGGAGCAGGGAGCCCGATGCGGGACTTGATCCCAGGACCCTGGGATCATGACCTGAGCCGAAGGCAGACGCTTAACCGACTGAGCCACCCAGGCGTCCCTAGATCTTTGAATTTTTAAGAGAAGCTAGAATCTGGATTTTATGTGCAATCTCCAGATTTGTGGATGTTCATTCATTTTATTAGACACTAAAAACTGAACAAAATACATCTGTGGATTAAACTTGGTTCTCCTGCCACCAATTTGCAATCTTTGTTTTAGAGTAGTGGTTCTCCAAGTGGTCCCTGGATCAGCAGCATCAGCATCACCTGAGACCTTGATAGAAATGCAAGTTCCCAGGCCCCACCTCATCTCTACTGAATCAGAATCTCTAGGAGGGAGGCCCAGGAATCTGTGTTTTAATAAACCCTCTGGGTGGTTCTGATGTGTGCTGAAATTTGAGAACCATTGTTTTGGAGTCTGGAAGTTGATAGCAGTTTTTATCTGAGGATAGTTGACAAAAGTTCATTGAATATCCTGTAGATTTATCAAGTAATCAAAAATATCAGATGTATATTGTTTTCAGATACAGATGACCTTTTATATATATGTATTTTTTTGCCAGAATCAGAATACACAATGATTAAATCACGTTTTGTTCTTTTTCTTTTTTTTTCCTTCCTTGCCCCCTCTGCCTGTCCACCCCCCATGGCTGTTAGAGCATTCATTGCAAATGAACTTAACAGCAACTCTGCCACATTTTGACTTCATAGAACACACCTTAGATTTTATTTACGGGTTGATTAAAATTAGATAAGTTTGCTAAATTGAGTTCTGTTTGCTAGAATTAGAACTTTCATTTCTAATTGTCTTTTTATATGGGAGTGAAATTTAAGCCTGGCCTCCTAATAGCTGACCAGTTTGTTAACATTTTAATGGCCAAGTGTGCCATTATTTTCCTCCATTCTCCAGTGTTGAGATGATTGCTATCCTGATTGTTGTTCTGAAAACTCTTTTTGTGTTACCCATAAATACATTTGTTCATTTAACAGTCCCGAGTATCATGCTAATCAAATTAATTATGAATTTCATGTAGATAATTTTCTTACATTTTAAAGTACACGGAAAGCTTTTAAATGAGAAAACTTCACGTATGTCTCTCATAATGATGTGCTAAAGATGTGCTTTAGAGTATTTACAATGCTGAGATTGAGAAGTTTGTAATAATCTGATTTAAAGTAATGGATAATGATATTTGTCTTTCTCTGACTGACTTATTTTGCTTAGCATAATAATCTCTAGCTCCATCCATATGATTTCACTCATATGTGGAATTTAAGAAACAGAGCAGGGGTGCTTGGCTGGCTCAGTCAGAGGAGCATGTGACTCGATCTCAGTCCTGAGTTTGAGCCCCACACTGGTTGTAGAGATTACTTAAATAAGTAAATAAACTTAAAAAAAAAAAAAAAACAAGCAAAGGGAAAAAAAAAAAGAGACAAACCAAGAAACAGACTCTCAATTATAGAGAACTGATGGTTACCAGAGGAGAAATCGGTGGGGGGATGGGGGAAATAGGTTATGGGGATCAAGGAGGGCACTTGTGATGAGCACTGGGTGATGTATGGAAGTGTTGAATCACTATATTGTACACCTGAAACTAATATTACACCGTATGTTAACTAACTGGAATTTAAGTAAAAACTTAAAAGTAATGGATAATGAATTAATTCATCAAATTATATTTATATGTAATATTTACTAATGAAAACATGCTTATATCCACAGGGTAAACCAGACTTGAATACAACATTGCCAATTAGACAAACTGCATCGATTTTCAAACAACCAGTAACCAAAGTCACAAATCATCCTAGTAATAAAGTGAAATCAGACCCACAAAGAATGAATGAGCAGCCACGTCAGGTAAGGATCTAATTGGTTCTCCAATCTTATTTGTCAGAAAATTCTGGTATTTTTACCAGACATAGTTCAAGTAAACTGGTTAAAATGGAAAATATTTGGAAAGAAAACTGTTTTATGTCCTAGGCTATTGCATGAATGCTGGAGAATAATAATATACTATTTAGTAAAATGTTTTAGGAAAAAAGTTAATTAAAAATGAACTTAAATTAATATGGACTACATTTTTATGTTTTTGTGTGGTAATGTACATCAGATTTGCTTCTGCTAATCTTAGTTTTTTTTTTAAAGATTATCTTTCCAGGGGATAATATTTCCCAAGGGGACGAAGCATGCAGTTGTGTTGCTTAGTTTAAAAATATTTTCTATTATATAGAAACTACTTTTTGTCCTGATTTCTTATTATATGAAAGCTGTCCCTCCCCTTTTGAAAAACAGAATTAAATAAACTTTGTCAATATGGTATATTGTCCTGTGACTTCCATTTTTGCAGAAATTGAGTTTATATTTCTCTTTCTTTATTGCTTCAAGCTGTATTGCACCAGAATCTGTTCTTAGAAAAAAGTATTATCTGAGAGGCCTCCCTGCTGCTTACTAATGTCACATAGCCCGGGGAGGGAGACTTGACAAAATGCTTACCTTTCCAAATAACCCTGTTTATTCACTCCCTAATTGTGGTCAAAAAGTTTAGGTACTTCAGGAATTTTTAGTAGCAGTTAGGGTGAGGGAGTGGAGGGAGAAACGTCTGTGCATATTTTTTCTCTCCTTTCTCTGCCTCCTCCCGCTTACAGATTAGAAATGCTGATTTGCCTACGACGGTTATCTTTTGCTCTCATATTCCCCCGTTGAGATGCCTCACTCCACCTTCTCATTTGAGTTTTGTTTTTCGCGAGTCCCTCGAGTGTCTCATGTCCAGACTTCATAAAGGATTGGGCCAGAACTTTCAGACAGTTGCTCTAGAAGAACCTACATCAAGAAATTCCGTGCCCACATCCTCTGTAGTGTTTTTTCCTCTTCAGGTGAGCCAGGAAAACAGAAGATACTTGGAGCCAACTTGGATCAGCATCTTGCTCTAGATGTCTCAAGATTTGAAGTTCTAAACTTGCTTTACTGTTGGTCCCCAAGAGATTCAACAGGGGCCATGTAAGTGTATCACATCCAGTACAAAAGATGCGTACCTGCATGTGCCTTTAGGCTCTGGTCGCCACTTAGGTTTTCTTGGGCCATTCAGCGTTCTGCACCAGGCATTTCCCTTCTGTTTTACCACTGGACACGGTGACAGTCACCAAACCGCCAGTAGTTTTAACATAGTCATGACAACAGGGAAGGAATTCTGCCATTCTGAACTTTGCCCACCTTGATGAAGCCATTCCCTGACTGTATTCTTTCTTAGATACTGTCTGAAGTCTTGAACATCTTGTCCTTTTGCTTTTTGGTGATTTTTAAATCGTTTCCTTGTAAAGATGTTTTATCATTTGAAATTTTTCAAAGTGTGTAATTGGGTAAGACAGTTTGCTTCAAAAAGCCCCAAAGATAAAGAAAGTGGAATAACTAATAATAATAGTTCCCTATCGGAAATTTGAGTGGTCTTACTGAGAATCGGTAGTAGGTGGATTTTATCCTCCTCTTTTCTTTGTCAAATCATTCTCAATATGGTCTATAAACCCAAATATTTTACAGATCAATTGAGTAGCAAATTATGGTGACTTAAACAGTAGTTTAATTGTTTTCTGTACCTAAGTTCAGTCACAGATTTGAACAACTGTAGTAATTGTATTTACCGGATCTTTACCTGGCTGTAGAGACACTGGTAATGCAGATTTTTAAAGCTGAACTAGTCAGATCCGTTGCTCCTTATTCACTGATATATTGGGTAGTTTTACATTTTCCTTCTTTTATTAAAGTTTATGACATTGTTTTCAAATGAAAAGAATATGTCAAAAAAGCTAAATCCCATCTACCCCTCCCCGCCCGCCCCCACCAAATCTTATGTCATTTTAACCCAGATCTTTTGAGGGTTTTATCTTCCTTTTAGCTTGCACAGACAGGAAGTGTTAAAATTATTTAGGAGGTTACTTCTCCAAAAGTTTGAACTGTTTTTCCCTTTATCCTCATGTCACCTGACGGTTTTTGCTATTTTTGATTATACCAAGACATCAGTTGTCTTTCCCCTGTCTTTATCTTCAACATAAGAATTGAGGTACTATTTGACTACTGTCTCACTAATAGGATTTCAGAATAAAGGACAGGGCATTGGGCAACTCTAGGAAAATAGCAGAGACAACTTTTATATTAATGTTTTGAAAACCATAATGTCATTCTGACTATTGCAGTATAAATCCGGGTTTTTAAGTAAAGGAAAGGTGTTGATTTAAATTATATTTTGACATACATATGTCATATATGTGCTAATCAGCTCTTTTTGTTGAGGAGATCGTTGACCAAAAAAAAAAAAAAAAAAAAATATATATATATATATATATATATATAGGCAAAAATAATTCTTCCAACTGTGCTTTTCCACAGCCTCATTGAACCAGATTGGCAGTATAAATTGCCAGATAGTCCATTTGGAGAAGTTATTTTGATCATCCAGTAAAAAAAAATAGACAAAGAGCTTTCTATTTTTGAGGTTCCTGTGGATATAAATGTTTTTATTCCTTAACCATGTCACAGTCTTTTAATAAGGTATTCAAGCTACTGGTATTGTAATTCTTTTTGGAGGGTTGAATTTTGAGACCTAGAACTAGCATTAGATTTTTGGATCTTAACTAGGTTCCACCTTGAATAGGTTGAAGCAATTAATTTAGATATGAAGCAATCATAGAAATTAATAATTCTGTCTTATATAACAAATATCCTATGCCTGCATCATTATGTGGCAGTCTTATTTGAATTCTGTAAAATATGTGAATTATAAATTTCTAATTTATTGATTCCTTGAAACTGCCTTAGCTTTAAAATGGCAAATTAGGGCAGGTAAACAAAAATGCATTAAACAGAATTCAGCAGTGATTTCTGCCTGTAATTAAAACTATATGATAGAGATGGAATTTGTAAAACCTGGTTATGATAGGGTGAATAGCTAGATATTTATATATATACTATCAGCATATTTGATAAGTCCTTGTCTTTTCATTAGATTAGAAAAGAAATCTGGAGTAGGGTGAAGGGTAATCTACCAACTATAAGACTATTAGCCCAAACAGTAAGATCAGGGGCGCCTGGGTGGCTCAGTCGTTAAGCGTCTGCCTTCGGCTCAGGTCATGGTCCCAGGGTCCTGGGATGGAGCCCCGCATCGGGCTCCCTGCTCGGCAGAAAGCCTGCTTCTCCCTCTCCCACTCCCCCTGCTTGTGTTCCCTCTCTGGCTGTCTCTCTCTCTCTGTCAAATAAATAAATAAAATCTTAAAAAAAAAAAATCTTCAAACAGTAAGATCATTGAAATGTCCTTTTTTGGTCAGATGTGTAAAACATGTCCGAAATCTTTTTAACCTAATTGAATTATGATTTTGCTGTTAAGGGTGTCTTTCCCAGCTTTCTTCCTTCAATATATGAAGAACTCACATTTCTGCTTCTTATCTCTTTCATGCCGTCATCTTTGACACTTTCTGGTCTCTTGCTTTTTCTTTTATCCTCAACTCAAAAGAAACTTCATCGTTGAACCACTATTTCTTCCTTTTAATTATTATATTATAGGATGCTCAGAGGCTATGGGTGTTTTTGATAGTCTTTGAATATTAATTACATATCTTACAGAATATTCACTTTTTTTTTAACTAAAAAATAAATATTTAAAAATCAGCGAAATGGATTTAAATGTTCTATTTGATCCTGGATTTTTTCCTTGTATTTGCTAATTCTTCTCTCAAAAGATAAGAAACTTTACTCTCGGGCGCCTGGGTGGCTCAGTTGGTTAAGCGACTGCCTTTGGCTCAGGTCATGATCCTGGAGTCCCTGGATCGAGTCCCGCATCAGGCTCCCTGCTCGGCAGGGGGTCTGCTTCTCCCTCTGCCCTCTTCCCTCTCGTGCTCTCTCTCATTCTCTCTCTCTCAAATAAATAAATAAAATCCTTAAAAAAAAAAAAAAGAAACTTTACTCTCTTTAAAAAGTCAGCCTTTTTTTTTAGAATGATTTTTTCCCAGCTTTACTGAGTTATAATTGACATATAATGTGTAAGTTGGAGGTCTACAATGTGATGATGATTTGATACACATATACGTTGCAAAATGATAACCGCAATAAGGTTAGGTAACACGGCCATCACTTCACACAATTGCCATTTTTTTGTTGTGGTGGTGAGAATAGTTAAGATCTCTCGTAGTTGGGGCGCCTGGGTGGCTCAGTCGTTAAGCGTCTGCCTTCGGCTCAGGTCATGATCCCAGGGTCCTGGGATCGAGCCCCACATCCGGCTCCCTGCTCCGCCGGGAGCCTGCTTCTCCCTCTCCCACTCCCCCTGCTTGTGTTCCCTCTCTTGCTGTGTCTCTCTCTGTCAAATAAATAAAAATCTTAAAAAAAAAAAAAAAAAAGATCTCTCTTAGCAACTTTCAAGTATACAATACAGTATTGTTATCTACATTCACTATGCTGTACATTAGGTACCCAGAACTTATTCATCTTATGACTGGAAGTTTATACCCTTTGACCTCACCTCTCCATCCACCCCCACCCCTGGCCACCATGAGTCTTCTCTTTGTTTCTATGAGTTCAGCTTTTTTAGATTCCACATGTAAGTAAGATCATATAGTATTTGTACTTTTCTCCTCTGACTTATTTCACTTAGCATAATGCCTCAGCGTTCATCCATGTTGTTATAAATGGCAGGATTTCCTTCCTTTTTATGGCTGATAATATTTCTTTAACCATTCATCTGTTGATGGACACTTAGGTTGTTTCCATGTCTTGGCTATTGTGAATAATATTACTATGACACGGTGTTGTAGACACCTCTTCAAGGCAGTAATTTCATTTCCTTTGGATATGTACTCAGAAGTGGGATTGCTGGATCAAATGAGAGTTCTACTTTTAATTTCTTGAGAAACCCCCACACTGTTTTCCGTAGCAGCTGTACCAATTTACATTCCTACCAACAGTGCACGAGGGTTCCCTTTTCTCCACATCCCTGCTAGCACTTAATATTCCTTGTCTTTTTTGTAGTAACCAAGAGTGAATATTTTTAAATATGTTAGAAGAAACTTTTAAGATGAAGTTAAATTTTGGGGCGCCTGGGTGGCTCAGTCGGCTAAGCGGCTGCCTTCGGCTCAGGTCATGATCCCAGGGTCCTGGGATCAAGCCCCGCATCAGGCTCCCTGCTCCACGGGAAGTCTGCTTCTCCCTCTCCCTCTGCCTGCCACTCTGCCTACTTTTGCTGTCTCTCTATCTCTCTGTCAAATAAATAAATAAATAAATAAATTCTTTAAAAAAAAAAAAAGATGAAGTTAAATTTTAAAAATATGCGCACTCTAAAGACATTGCATGTTAAAAGTTTGTAAAATATTTCAGTATTTAGTTATATAACCCATAAAATTACTCTTCATTCTAGACATTCTAATAACATTTACTTCTTCCTAACCTCAGAAGGTTACTTCTAGTATAGTCTTATATTAATGTTTTTATGATTGAGAAATAGACAAGCTAAAGCACAGAGTTCCATGGAAGATACTATATTCCTTTTTTCTAGATAGAAAAATTGGCTACCTGGGCAGAGGATATAGATGACATGTTGTCCTGTACTACCTAAAAGCATTATTCTGGGTGATGTAGGAAAGATGTACAAGGGGTCAAATGAATAGTACAGACACGTGCTATAGGTGTTCAGAAGGGTGATTTTCCTGTGGCTAGGAGGGTTGGGGAAATCTTTGGAAAAGATACAGGACATATGCTGGACTTTGCAGATTGAGTGGGATTTAGAAAAGCAGATGGGAGGGCGAGGACATTCCAATTAGGGAGAATAGTGTTAACAAAGCTCTTATAATGGGAATGGGCAAGGAATGAGAAGATAAGTTGTTTGGATATCAGGATTTTCATGGGAAGTAGTGGGAGTTGAGAATGTTGTAACGGGTTTCCTTAAATGTCAATCTTTACAATTTTAAACATGTTATTATTTGCTATATTTATAAAAGAAAGAAATTTGGGATAGACAGACAAAAGAAAAAATTTCTCATCATTCCTTTTTTATAATGCAATTACAATAGTATTTTAGCATTTTTAAATATTCTTTCAATATTTTAAAAAAATATTTTATTTATTAGAGAGAGCATGAGTGGGAGGAAGGGAGAGGGAGAAGCAGATTCCGCACTGAGCAGGGAGCTTGATGCAGGGCTCGATCCCAGGACCCTGGGATCATGACCAGAGCTGAGGGCAGATGCCCAACTGACTGAGCCACCCAGGTGCCCCTATTCTTTCAGTGTTTTAATGCATCTTTTGATAGTATCTTTGATCATCTTTTGATGATCATAGTATATATACATATATATACATACTTTAAGATGTATACATACCATTATATTATATACATGTTATCCATGTTTTATATAATTTATGTGCTATGATTTTATAATTAATTTATATTGCTCCAACAACTGTGTGTTATGCTAGCATATGATTTACTTGACTATTTCCATAGTGTTATTCCCAATTTTTCACTATTATAGGGAGTACTCCGGTATCTTTATATATATAAGTTCTTTCCTATATTTTACATTGTTTCATGACTAGATTCCCAGAAATACCATTAGCGTGAGTATATATGATTTCTGATACATACTGGCAAATTGATTGCCAAAGGGTTGCACCAATTTAAAAGTCTGTGTATAAGTTATGTGCATTCCAGTTTTAGCTTACCTTCATTGCCATTGAGTATTATCAGTACTTTTTCTTGTTGGTAACTCAATATATAGAAATGGTATTTCATTGTAAATTTGCATTTATTTGAATACTCATGTAGTTGAACAAACTAAAGCATTTGTGTTTAACTTTGCAAATGAGAAATGTTTAGAGGATTTTGAATAAGGGAGTAGCTTTTTTATTACCCCTCTGAACTGAATGTAAACATCTTCTTATGGCCTAAAGCTAATTCCAACATCTGTGCTCCCCAAATGCATTCCCTCCTACCTTCTCAGAGATCTCACTCAATGGATTATGTTAACTACATTTCACTGTCGACTTCTCTCTAAATGGCTTCTTCCCCAAAGCTTTTAAATATACACCAACTCCCCTATCTTAAAAAAAGTATTCATTTTACTCTGTATCCTTTTTAAGATTTGTTTTCTTTCTCTTCCTTTTACAGTCAAACTTATTGGAATTGTGTGTATTTAATATCTACCTTATCTCTTAGTTTTTATATCTCTGAAATACCACTTTTGTTCCTGCTCAGCCATTTATGGCTCTCATCGAGATTGCTGATGATCCCTATTAAATTGGATGGACAAATTTCAGTCCTTAAATTGCACTACTTGATCTGCTTTAGCATTAGGCACTGTGACTACCCCTAGCTTTTGAAATACTCTTTTATCTCTGACACTGTACTCTTGGTTTTCTTCCTTTCTTGTTTTTTCTCATTCCCCTTCTTAGGTTTCTTTTTCTCTATCCATCTTTTAAAATCATGGAGTTTCCGGGCGCCTGGGTGGCTCAGTTGGTTAAGCGACTGCCTTCGGCTCAGGTCATGATCCTGGAGTCCCTGGATCGAGTCCCACATCGGGCTCCCTGCTCGGCAGGGAGTCTGCTTTGCCCTCTGACCCTATCCCCTCTCATGTGTTCTCTCTCATTCTCTCTCTCTCAAATAAATAAATAAAATCTTTAAAAAAAAATAAATAAAATAAAATAAAATCATGGAGTTTCCCAGGGAATACTGTGCATTCTCTTCTATGTAAAGCCTGCATGGATGATTTCATTCATTCTCATGGCTTCAGTTATCATCTATATGTTAATGATTTTCAAATTTACGTCTTTATCCTGAGCTATCAATCCACTTACTAACATTGTTTGCTTGGAAGTCTTACCAGCACTTCTAATTCATCTTATAATCTCAATCATCCTATCAAACCGGCCCTTCCTTCTATGTGCTTTATCTCTGTGAAAGTACCACTGTCTACCTGGCTTCTAAGCCAGAACCCTGAGCATCATCCTAGACTCTTCCCATTGTTTACCTCACACATCTAATTAGCCAGCAAGTCCCATGACTTTGTCTCCATAAATACTCCCTTGCTTCATCTCTAAATCAGGTAAATGTCATTTCATCTCATCTCTCTGCTTCTTGTCTTATTCTCTTCAATTCATTCTTCATATTGCATTCAGAAGCTCCATCTGACATGAAGATCTGATAGTGCCATTCTTCTGAAAACCTTTCAATGATTCCTGTTAAGTTTTAGGGAAAAGAATCGCTAAATATGATATACAAAGTCAAAACACCTGATGTGACTTCCAAAGTACTTTATAATTTGGCTTTTGCTTATCTCCTTGGCCTCACTTTCTTTTCTTGTTCTACCCTCGAATCATATGAAACTTTTTACAGAGTTTTGAATGGCTATTCATCCCCTCCCCCAACTCCTTGCCCACATCCCGCCCTTGCATTCCCTGGTCATATTTCATGCTGTTTTCTTTCCTATATTTAATTACCTATTTTCTATTCCTCCCTCAAGTCTGAACTTAGATATCACTTTACCTGTTCAGAAAACCTCTGATTTATCAAGTCCGGATTTAGAGATCCTCCTTAGCATCTCTCCCTTCTCCTTTTCTGCTCTAACTGTATTAGTTATTCATTGCTTTATCCACAGTATCTCCATTATGTCAGTGCTTAATATGTGTTTGTTGAATTATGAATTAATGACCTTTTTAAATTAAAAAATCTTTAACTGAGCCTTCAACCTGTGCACTTACCTAAGTATTGGGGATACTGCAGTGAACAAAACAACAGCTCCTGATCTCATGGATCTTATCTCCTGCTGTAATAGGGAGAGAGACAGACAAATACATAATTATCATGGTATGATAAGTGCAATAAAAAAAAGCAAAGGAGAGAATATATGGTCTTCAACAGCAGAGAAGTATGGGGAGAACATTCTAGACAAAGGTCTTAATCTGGTTATTGTATGTAGTATGAGGAATGACTTAAGGCTAGGAGAACACTGAAGAAACTATAGGAAATTAGGGCATAAATGATAAGATCTGTTTCATGCTAATCATAAAGTAGTTGACAAAATTTGTTGACTTGTCAGGCATGCCTGTGAGAAGGAGTCTCAGAATTTAGGTAACTGGGAGAATGATGCTGTTGACAGGAATATGGAAATATTGAGGGGTAGCTCAGTTTTTTTTTAATAATAAAATATGAATATGAGTATTAGAAAATTTGTACCCTTAAAGCAATCATGGGATCTCCAGGTAGTAAAAGATGATGGGTTAGAGCCTGGGCGAGAAAACTGGTTTGAAGATTTGTCAGTCTTTATGGAGGTAAGAGTTATAGCTGAGAGGTTAGATGTAAATTTTTTTTTTTTTAATTAAAGAATCCATGGGTTATTCATTCATAGTAACCTCTAATCATCATGTGTTTTTGTAGTCCATCTAAAAATATTTCAGCTATCATGTGGGGAGATCCATGACATTTTTCAAAATTTTAATATTTAGGTAACATAGGAATATAGAGAAAAAAATACTAAAAATTTTGTTTCAAAAGAGTAGTTTCCTACTTTTTATGTCTTCTAGTCTCATTTCCAGAAGGATTTATTCTTAATTCTGGCTGTTTTTCTTTATAATTACCTCTATGTTTCTGAATAATATACTTATTCTGCTATTTTTTGTTAGTTTTTGACTTCAACATTATTTCTTGACTTCTCACAATGGTAGATGAGTACATAGTTCTCTATCTCTACTCTCATGTTCCCAACATAATTGTATCATGTTTTTGGTTAAATAGTCAGGGTTTACATTATTATGACTGAAAATGTTCATGGGTAGGGATCATCATCATCAGAATGGCTTTCATAATTTGTTGTTGTTGTTGTTGTGAACCTTAACAATTGTATGCTAGGTTTCTTTATAATTATAGTTAATCTTTCCTAATGCTTTAATATTTCTGCTCAGGCCCATCGATAATATTTTTCTTATGCTGAAATCCATGGGATTGCATCTTGTGTTTTCCTGGAGTCCCCTCTACTCCCCTTGGGCTGGATTCGTTCTCTAGTCTGGGTAGCTGTGGCTCTAGGGACTTCCTGTGCTGTATTTCTGCCCTGGACTTCCCTGAATTTCTGTCTTCCTCTGGCTCAGTATACACCCTGAATTGTAGCTAATCCTCCAGTACCTTTCTCATAAAATAGAGTGGGAAGTACAGTTTTTGAGAACCTGCACATTAGAAATAACTTCATTCCTCCTGCACACAATCAGGTTTGGCCCAGCATCATTCGCTGAAAAGAGCGTTCTTTGTCATTGCTCTGCAGTCATGTATGTCATGAATGAAATACGAAAGGGTGGAAGTCTTGGGAAGGTTAGATTTTGGGCTCCCAGTTCTATTTTTGGTCTATTTGGACATGTGAATCAGTTTCTACACTCAGGTCTATTTCATTGGTCTGTTTGTCTTTTCTTTCCTAATACCTCACTGCCTTCATTACTATAGTTTTATAAAAAGTCTTGATATCTGGTAGTATACGTTTCCAGCTTTGTTATTCTTGGTTCAAGATTATCTTGGTTAGTTTTGGCTGTTTGCAGTTCCACATAAATTTTGGACTCACCTTGTCCACTCTTCTCCAAAACCTGCTAGGATTGTAATCTATAGGACAATTTGGGGGAGAATTATCATTTTTACAATGTTAAGTCTTACAATTCACAAATCTTATATATCTCTCCATTAAAACATAAAATTATATTAAAATTATAGTTTTCAGCCTAATGGTATTATATATCTTTAATTGATTTCTAGATATTTGATGTATTTTGATGCTACTGTAAGTGATTACATTAAATTTTTTCTTGTTTTCTAGTTGTCTGTTGCTAATATGTAGAAATAAGTTGATTTTGTAGATTGTACTCATTTATCTTCCTAAATTCACTTATTAAAAGTAGTCAGTGAGCCTCTTCAACTTTATACATGAACAAACAAACCTGTCACCCACAGATGAGAGTTTTATTTCTTCCCTTCTGACCCTTCAACCTTTTTTTTCTTGTCTTGTTTTGCTAGCTAGGACTTCCAATACAGTCTTGAATAGGAGTGATAACAGGTATCCCTCTCTCATTCATGTTACCAGGGAATAATTTTAATGTTTTTCCATTAAATATGATACTTGCTATAGGTTTTTTTGGGTAAATACCTTTTTTAGATTAAGGTAATGAAATTCACTTCTATTCCTCATTTACTAAGAATATTTTTCATGACTGGGTATTGAATTTTGTCAAATCTTTTTCTCTACCTAGTTAAGTGCTGAAGTGGTTTTTATTCTTTATTCTGTTAATATAGTGAATTACAGTGATTAGTTTATGTGGTGGATTGCACTGCTTGATTTTTTTGAATGTTACTCAAGCCTTGAATTCTTGGATTAAGCCCAATGTGGTCGTGATATATTATTGCTGTTTAGATTTGCTGTTAGGTAGTTTAGGATTTTTACATTTATATTCACTAAGAGATTGACTTGCATTTTTCTTTCCTTGTAATTTTCTTCTCAATCTTTAGTATGGAGGTTTTGCTGGCTTTGTACAATAAGCTGGGAGGTGATCCTTCTTTTATGCTCCCTGGAAGAGTTTGTGTAAAATTGGTACTTTTCTCTATGTGTTTGGATGAGTTAATTGTGAGGCATCTTCTCCCCCCTTTCTTTAAATGGGAAAGCTTGAAATTAGGTTCAATTTATTTGATAGATATGTCGATGAATATTCATATTTTCTATTTCTTCTTATATCAAATTAGAGAATGTTTTTCTAGGAATTTGTAGATTTCATAATTTTCAAATTTAGTGGTTTAAGATTGTTGCTAACATTTTGACAAGTATTGCCCACCCACTCTGTGTAGGTTAGATAGTGCTCATGACAAACTTTAGACAAGCAGCTCTAGCAGATGGTACTGTACCTCCGTCCCCCTCAATTCTGAGTTTTGCTGTTTGCGTCATTCTTCCAGCCTCTTTAGCCCAAATTGTTATCTTTGCCTTAACAAGAGATCTCACTGTAGTTTGCACAGCCACATGAGTCAAGCTTTTCCTTGATTTACATAGTAATTTTCTTGTCATGATCTTGCCCTTTCTTCCTGGGCCACTCTCACAAAATAAGGAGGTAGCTAGGGTTTGACTCTGATGTTTGCAGGCCATGGTATTTAAGTTAAGTTGTTTTTGCTGACCAGAACTAGACAACTCAGATATCACGTGGGGTTGATTTGAAATAGAGCACTTTATGAACGGGACAGTGAATTCCTTCTGGGCAGGAAACATCATTCCTCTGTATAGTCCTAACCCAGTGTCTTGCATATTTAGCTTTTCATGAGTCAGTGAATATAAAGTGCACATTTTCTCCGTTTTGCTTTAGTCTACAAATACGTGACAAGGCCCTTTGCTCTTTGATTAGATTTAGCAAAGGCCTTAGAAAAATGAATCAAATATTCATTGAATGTATGAAATTCTAACATTAGAAAATGAGAAATTCAATAAAAATTGTATATTTTCAAAGAATTTTCTCATTTTTTATCAGTGTTTTGATGACGTTCTGAGATGGATAAGACAGTGATTAGTATTTCTATTTTCCTGGTGAAAACACATCCAAAGAGATTAAGTGACTTGTGTAAGTAAGGCAGCAAGTCTATTTAATAGTTGAGTCAGGACGAAAACATTCAGCTCCCAAACCAGCGTCTTTCTGTTACTCCGTAGTCCTTCTACTTAGCCACAGATTCATCTCTAAAACATTTGAGTGCCAACACCGTGTCTAACGTCATGCTCTTGACAGAGATGAAGACTGTGCAGAGTAAAACTCTTAAAATGGTGAGATTTTAAAGGTGACTTTTGGTTCTTCTATTTTACAAATTATTAACAGACACTTTAAAAGGTATATCACGGGGCACCGGGTGTCTCTGTTGTTAAGCGTCTGCCTTCGGCTTAGGTCATGATCCCAGGGTCCTGGGATCGAGCCCCACATCGGACTCCCTGCTCTGTGGGAAGCCTGCTTCTCCCTCTGCCTCTCCGCCTGCTTGTGTTCCCTCTCTCGCTGTGTCTCTGTCAAATAAATAAATAAAATCTTTAAAAAAATAAATAAAAAATAAAAGGTATATCACATTTATGCATTTTAAATATTTGTTTTTGTTAGAAGAAAATGCTCATAGTCTTATTTCTTTGACTTTTACCATTAGTTTTAATTTGTTGCTTAATAGTAATAGAAAATATAGAAGCATACAGAGAACCATCATAAAAGACGGACTTTCATAGGTCTTCTGACAGCGTGCGATTTCAACAGTGAGGTAGGGCTTGAATCAGGAACTGGATTTGGTAATTATAAGATTACTGTGACCTTGGGCAGGTCAGTGTTAACATAATAATAGGAGTAGAGTAGAGTTTAGAAGGAAGAGAATAAATGGAAAGTGAGGACATAAGAGGGAAAGTTTCTCTTTTAGTAGAAAGAGGAAGATAGAACTGTTTGAGGGAGAAGTAACGTGCATAGGGTCATTTTTTAGGTTATCAATGTTGGAGTGTATTAGTCTCTTCAGGGAAAGAAGCCCAAGGAGAGGAAGAGGGAAGATGGAAAATGTAGGAGAAGTTGGGCAAATTGTTGGGGCAAGATCAGGAGGAGGCAGAAGATATGACCAAGAGCCAAGGGTAGAGATAATCTTAGAAAAGCAGCAGGATACTTATTCCTCTGAGACAAGAGATAAGTAAAGAAAGGGTAAATGGCCCTGAGTGGGTCTATTGTGGAAGGGATATTTGAAGAGGTGCAGGGCCCTTAGGCTTGAGTTCCTGGCTTTCTGGTCAGCTCAGTCTGTTGTTAACAGCTTGTTGGCATAGGAGCTGACGTTCAGCTTGTGGTATGTATTTAAAATAAACAATGAGAAATAGTTCAGATATATAGGAGTTTTAGATAAACTTAGTTTCATTATTGAAATTTCAGTGTGTTTCTATATAATCAGTTTATTTTTTTTAGTGGAGATTATAGTTTCAAAAGGTAAGGGAGGATGTATTTTCAAATAATATATGAGGGCTAAAATCAGTTTTAAGTTTTGTGTGGCTCAGTTTGGTGAGATACTTTTTCTCTGGGCTTTTAGTTTAGAATTGCTCAGGCCCTACCTGTAGCTACACATTAAGACCTTATGGAAATTAACATGTTCAAGATCAACCTTGCGTTCTATTTTGTTGCTCTACCTATACTTGAATACCGAAAATCATTCTGAATGGAGATGTGCCTTTCTCAGTAGTCAGTGGCAGATTTGCACATGCATGTGGTCTCTGATCCTTTGGGAATAACAGAGAGCGCCTCCTAAAATCTGTACATACAGATTCTTTCTAACTTACAGGTTGGGATATGAAAGGTCATGTTTCAGTTGTTTGAAATCTACGACTTCCAGTAGAAATGATATTATAAATGGTTCTAGCATCCCAGACCAGCCTATAAAAGACCATTTAATCTTAGGTGTGTCTGAATTATTTAAAAAATAATTAGTTTATAACCATGTTTCTATCTGGAAGTGCCTTAAATTTCAACTCTTAAGGTAAGAAATATTTCTCCCACTTTTGCTTTGTCTTACACCCTTGCCTGGCAGTGACAGAAGGCGCACCCAGCTCCAAGCTACTTGGTTCTTACAAGGCCCAGGAGTGAGGAGCTGGGATAGAGACTCTTGAAACTTGAGAAGGGACCTGGCTGCAGTCATGGCATCTACCAGCGGCTGGCTCTTCTTTGTGTTTCAGCAATGAGATTTGGGCCCCTAGCATTGCAAACCTCCTGCCTGTCCTCTTTGTCTTTCTCTGAATCAGCGGTTCTCAACCAGACCTGATTTTGTACCGTCTTTCCCCATATACCCAGGGAAATTTGGCAATGTGTAGAGCCATTTTTGGTTGTCACAACTGGAGTAGTGCTAATGGTCAATAGTAGGTATGGGCCAGGGATGCTGTTAAATATCCACAACAAAGAGTTATCCAACCCAAAATGTTAATGATGCCAAAATTGGGAAACTTCTTGAAGCCATCGTTCCTGGTTCGAGTTTGTTTTTTTGTTTGTTTGTTTTGTTTTTCTCTTCCTGCTTCACTGCAGAACAGAAATGTAGTTTGTTTGTGTTCCCTGATTCTCTCCTACCTTCTGTTCTTGAAATAAGCTCAGAGCCCTTTTGAGGTTTTTCTAAGGGCTTTACTATCATCACAACATGTAAATAGATGGAGTAAAAATAACAAGAAAATTACAGTTTCAGGAAATCTTAATTAAAAGCTGCCCATGTTATCCGCTGGACTTTAAATAGAACAAAATTCTGATCCTTCTCTGGACTTCCCACTGTTAGTCCCCATTGTGGTTTCCTCATTCCCTGGGTTCCCTCCTTCCTCACTCATACTACTCAACTGTGGAGAGCCTTGGCAGTGATCCTTTCACAGTCCTCCAAATGAGCAGTGTGCAGGAGGGATGAGAAATCCTTGCCTTATTTTAACAGGGAGTTATGGGAAGGTCCAGCCAGAACTATTTTCTGTCATCCTCTTTTATGAAGTTCACAGAATGAGATTATATCACGGCATTTTCCTACGTCCTACTGCGTGGCACAGGGGCCTCCTTTCCCTCCTAGTTTCTCCTCTCCCCCTACACTGTTTCCCACCTTCGGGGATGTCATGGGCATGCAGGTGCACAGGCCCCGCGCTTAGAAGGGCGCATGCCTGGTGGAATGCTTACTGTTGCTATCGTGGAATTCTTAATACTTTTTGAACAGGGACCTCACGTTTTCATTTTCATTTCACTGGGTCTTGCAAATTATGTGGCTGGTCCTGCTCACCAGAGTTCTCCCAACCATCTTTGGTCTAGGTGAGAGGCTGTCTGGCTTTGGATGAGAAGAGGAAAAGGAGTTTTAAGATATTTGTAGAAAGAAAACCCCAGGGGCGCCTGGGTGGCTCAGTCGCTGAGCGTCTGCCTTCGGCTCAGGTCATGGTCCCAGGGTCCTGGGATCGAGCCCCGCATCGGGCTCCCTGCTCTGCAGGAAGCCTGCTTCTCCCTCTCCCACTCCCCCTGCTTGTGTTCTCTCTCTTGCTGTGTCTCTCTCTGTCAAATACATAAATAAAATCTTTAAAAAGAAAGAAAGAAAGAAAACCCCAGCTGAAAATCTGGGAGGGCAGATTCAAATGCATGTGCTCAGTCTTCATGTATGAATACTCACCTTTCAGAGTTGATTATTTGTTGATTTGTTTATATTTGTTAATTTTAATAAGATGATCAATTAATTATTGAATGCTATTGTATGATCAGTGTGCTGAAAAATATAGTAAAATGATACTTGTTGTGTACTGGGCATGTTCAAGTGTTTGTAAAACCTCCTCATTTAGTTTCTATAACTCTTTGAGGTTGCTTTTATTGTCCCTTTCCATAGAGTTGGAAACTGACATCGAGACAGGCTAAGTTGTTTAACTTATAAAATTATTAAGTGACAAAGCAAGGATTTGAACTCAAGCCCACTGCCAGTCACTCTCCTACTCAGAAGTTAAACCTTCCAACCCTTCCTACCCTTGAAAGTTGACTGTCAAGTTGATGTTATGAGTATAAATAGGTCAATTTCTCTTCATCAGTGAATTTTTTTTGAACACTACACAGACACATCAGTGCTTTTCAAATTAAATATAAGGGTGGATGAAAATAATACTGGTATATTTGATGTACATGCTTTTTAATGTTTCATGAGAAATAGATACTAATATAATTAACCTAAAACAGTATTTTTATAGAAAAAATTCAAAAGTCTTCAGTTTTATATGCTCAGTAAATCACTCCCCCTCTCCTGTTTCATGAAATGTCTACTGTTAGTGGGACTCATCTGAAAGCATTTTCTTGGATTAAGGGGTCTCAGACTTCAGTTTCCATCCACCAAATAAAAATTTGATGTTCAATGGGGTCGATATTTGCAATTAATTCTAAGAAAGGTAATTTGCAGAGAATATATATTACATCAGTTCTTTCATTTTTATCATGTAAGCTACCCCAAATTATGTATGGTTTGATATCTTAAAACTCCATGCTAGCTTTAGTCTAAACATTACAAGCCTGGGCCTCTTATTTCTGGCCAAGGAGGCGGAAGGCATCAGCACAAACTGCCTACAATTGACAACTTACACAGTATTACTTAGTAGGCAAATGGATTAAGAGTAACTTGACAATTTTCTTGGCATTTATTGAACTTTCGTCAGCCTTTGATTTCATGAATGGAAAGGTCTGAGGCCTGTTACCTTCTGATCTAACATAGAGCCAAATATGTAAATGCTCTTGCAGAACTGTTATTGTTAAGATCAGGACCATTTAATCACACTGACCTGAGTTTTAATTCTAGCTGCACCACTGACTAGTTATGCAACCTTTGGTAAGTGACTGTACGTGGGACTAATAATGTCTTCTTCAAAATGCTGTAGGAAAGATTAACTGGATTTCTGTACATAAAGCACTGAGCACAGTGCCAGGCCTCTGGAAAGGGCTTGGTGGGTAAGTGGTAGGTTGTCCTCTTCCTCCTCCTCTTTCCCACCAAGAGAATGTGACTGGGCATCAGCAGAACTTTGGGTCAGCCCTTTCTCTATTTATGCCTAAACATTTTGGTATGCTCTTAAATATACTTTGACACATGCCTTCCTGCAGTGAAGAAGAGAAAGGCAAATATCTTCCTTCAGTCCTCTGCAAGGACAGAATAGAATAATATATTTTTTTACTCTTCTGGTATAATCAGGAATAAAACTCAGAGATCTTGGTGATCAGTATACACCAGCCCTATGTGTGCACTACCATTCTTTCAACACAAACCAAACCAGTCTTTCTCAAACTGAGATCCCTGAGCCTGCATCAGAATCACCTAAGACACATGTAAAATAAATAAATAAATCTGGCACCATAACCCAGACCTACTGAACAGAATCCCTAGGGCTGAGACCTTGGGATATACATTTAAAATAAGCCACTGTGGTTATTCCTCTGCATGGGAACACTTAGAAATTCTGACCAGTACTCTCTGTCTCCCCTCCTTGCCTGCTTAAGCGATTTCCTTGGCTTGCAGTAGTCTTTGCTGCTTTGTAGAATTCTTACACATTTTTTTCAAGAGCTACGTCTTCCTGAAAGCCTTCCCAGATTCTCCCAAATTGAAGTTAATTTTGTATCTTTACTGTTGTGGTTGTCATAGTCTACCTTGTAGCATTATCCTAGTAACTATCCCCAGTGCCTAGCAAAATACTTCACATATAATGGGCACTAAAAGAATATTTATTGAATTTGGATCGATCCTCTAATTACTTTTTTCCAGTAAACCGTCTTGTTCTGACTTCCACAGAAGAGCACAAATTCCTTCATGGTACATATTATCAAGCCTGGGGTGTTGGAGGACAGTACTAATCAACATAACTATCCCAGGTTCCCAGTGCATCAAAACAGGGATGTGTGGTTGTGAGCAGTTGCTTTGCAATCCCTGTTTCTTCCTCATACTCTTCTTTGGATATCCTCTGGAAGACAAGTTGAACAAACCCCCAAAGTCCCAGTTAAATCCATAGCAATTAAGAGAAGAAAATGCTACTATAGTTGTATCTGGGTTGGTTTTATTTTCAGAAAACAGATTGATCATCTCACTAAAGAAGCAGCTTTCATAACACACTATCTTTGTCCCTGGGGACTCTGAGATAGATGAAGTACACGCATCCTTGCTTCTACTGATGGCATACAGGTACTTCCTACATCCATGTGAGGAGCAAAGGTGTGGAGATGAACTCCAGTGTCCAGTAAGGTGGTTCCTCCAGGGCTGTGCCACCCCGTCACTAATATTTTAGACACTGTTGTGGTTTTGGATGACCTTTAATCCCAGCTTCTGCTTCTCCATCAGCTAGTCAACTGGATAAGGCATTGCTCAGATTTTTGGCAATATAACGTGATGCTCCCAAACTGGAGCTATCCAATTTTCTTGTGTGCTAGAGGGTGACGAAAAAATCAACAACAAGGTAGTAGAGGCACCTGGAGGGTCTAATTAGTGGGGACTAGAAAGAAATAGAATAACTGAGGGTGATGGCACATTTTGGGATTTTCTCCAAATATTAAATCGCTGCTCCTTAAAAGTGTTACATTGATTATTTGGCCTCACACCAGGCAGCAGGGTTACGCTGAGAATGTCATTGGATTTCGCAGGTGAGATCAGATTTTCAGTGGGTAGGTTAGGATTTATGAAAGCCGTAGTGCTTCTGAAGGTGTGATGGAAGAGACTGGATAGCTATGGTAGAGGGAGACTCCTTACAAATTTAGGGAAAACTCATCTTATCTTTTTCTTTCTTTTTTTTTTTTTTTGTCTTTAGACTTTTAATGGCTGGAGAAGTAATGTAAAAGAACTCCAGATGGCCACAATTTGTCACCTAGTAAAAACATGGAATTCATAAATGAGCAGATCAGGAAAGTTTAAATTTAGGCAGAGGAAGACTTCTCCCCTCCCTGTACCTCTCCACAGCATGCAGGGTTATAAAATGATCAGAGATAAAGAGAAAAGGTCATTGAATTTGGTGAGAGGAGCTGACTGCCTCCTAGGGTAAATTTGGTGAAAATTTATGAGGAAAGGGATGCGGTAATCAAGTCGATATGGGCCTGGGGGATGGAGTCAGTGCATATTGGTCATTCCTTGAGGAACTGGCTTGGAAAATAAAGAAAATGGTGATTGTAGCAGCTGGATAAAGTTCGTATTTATTAAAAAACAGAGAACAATTGTAGTACCCCAAAGAATTCCCTTGTGCTGACCCTTTGTAGTCAGACTCTCCCTCCGCCCCTAATCCCTGGCAACTATCCTTATAGTTTTTTTCTTCCTCAGAATATCATATAAATGGAATCATACAGTATGTAAAAGACCAGCTTCTTTCACTTGGCATAATGCCTATGTCAATTTAAAAAATATTTTAAAATGCAAAGAAGCCCCTGGCCCCCAAACAAACAAAACAGATGGGGCCCGAGAAGATGAATGTAGGGAAGGTGAGTTAGGAACATATGGACATTTATCTCATGAAGACTTTCAGTTCTCATGAAAATTGGGTGAGCTGATCAGTGTTGAATGAGTGGTGGGAAGGATGGAGAGCGCTAGTGACCTGACCATGCGTCATCTTTGATCAGACTAGCCTTTTCTTCCTTCTCTGGCCTTTCCCACATCCCCCATCTCCTCTGGGGAGCGTGAGTGGGGGTAGAAATACACATTCAACATACACACACGTAAATCCATGTATCTCCATTTTCATGGCGGAAGCATTTCATTTATAGAGAAGTCATGGGCGCATACCTGATTCAACTTCAGACTTAGTTGAGGGTTGTCAGATGGCATGTGATGACACCAGGACTTGTAATCTAGAGCCGTACACTCGTTTCTCAGTCCAAGGTTTATTTTGCAAATTTTTCCTTTCTAAATTTTGTATCATTTTCCTTTGAATTAATAGGAATTTAAAAATTGAGAGTGAAAAATTATAGAATGTAAAAAATTGAACTTCTGATATCTAGAATTGGAATTTTATGTAAAATATTAGTAACTAGTAATATCTGTACATAACTTCTATACTTTGTCTTTTGGTAGTGTTGATTTATTTTGCAAATTAAGTTATAATTTTATTATAAAAGCACTTACTAATCTCATACTCATTGATTCTTCTGGATACTTTTTCCTTTTTCATTAGGAATTAACTGGCATTTGTTTTCCTTGTTTTTTTCCTTGGTGTGATAATCAATGCATAGGTGATACCATTTCCCACAAAAAGGAAATAGCAGGTGGGGTTTCTTGGGACATTTATCACATTTATCAACTATTACCTTCACCTAACTATTTTTCACCCATGATGATTAATGTATTCATGTCCTCATATATGTTGACCACATATTCTGCTGATGACATAATTTATAGGGAGATGTAAGGGGTTGTTACCATATACCAAAGGTCTTCAAAAGAGAGTGAAGCATTCTATTGCAGGTTACTCTTGGTGCTAGCATGGGAGTTATTAGAGATCCAACATATTACTCTTCTGCCATAAAGAGATTTTATTGTATCTTGCATTTGTCTGGAGGGCAATTACCTGGTACTTTTCATATATCTAGAAGTCAGAATATAAGCCCTCAGAGTGGTCAAAATTTGCTAAAAGTAAATATGTAAACCTTGTGCCTACTCCATGACAGGTGCTTTACATATATTGCTTTATTAGACTCCACATTAATCTTATGTGGTCCTCATTGCTGTCACATTTTACAGAAGAGGCAATTGAAGGTTTAGACATCTAGAGCTGGGGTTTCAGCTTGGGTTTGTGTGTCCCTCAAGATCCTCACTCTGAGTCCTGTTACTCCCATATTCAGGCATTCAATATTTTTTTCAGTACCTACTTGTGACAGGCCCCAGGTATCCAGGATTAAAGACAGATATTCAGAGCCCTAAGGAATTCCTCTATCTGTTTTTTTGGGCTGCAGTACATAAGAGAGAGCCTAAAAAAGAGATACGGCTTGAAGACAAAGACACAGTATATCTCATCTAGTGCTGCATCCACAGGGCAGCTCCTAGTTGGAGCTCAGTAAATACATGTGGAACAGATGAATGACATTATTGAGACGTTAATAGTTAACTAGGAGAGAAAATGAAGTACAGAAAGGATATAAGAGCAAACAGCAGAACTGTGTTGGACCATTTAGTGTTTGACTAAGCACTTGCATTCCTCCAGTGGCCCCATGGAGTATGAGGAGCCTTCAGTGTGCCTGCTCATGCCCAGAATGGGGATGTAGGGCCGCTGAGTGACTAAGGTGACCTGGGCTCTGCACCATAGGGGGAAAGTCGCCCATGAACGGGACACCCTTTTTAAAGAACGAGGAAGTATGCAAAACATTTTAGAAACGTTTCCATTAAAACTGGCTCTTTACCCCTTAAAAGTATGCCAAAGGGCTAACCTTCAGTAGTGTGGAAAAATCACACAGGTGGAGAAGCTCTTTCCCTAATGATATTGGATAAAGGGATATTACATAATATAATTTGTTTTCTTTTCCCTGATATATTTTAACATTAAATTTTCATACCAAATGAATCTTTAAAAATTCAAGTTATATTCTTTGGGAGATACCTTAAGTATTCTGTGTAGTAGTATATGGCATATAAAAATCTGTAGTACTGGAACAATTGAGTAGATTGCATAAAATAAGAAAACATTTTTTGATTAATATCATTTGAAAGAATTACAATGTGTTGAAATAATTGATATTTGGAGTGTCATTTAGTATCTGTAAGGAAAAAAAATGGAGAAATTAGGAGACTATTGAAATGATTTCAATTTCATCATTCAGCAGCATCGATGCGCTACTTTCTTGTTCCAAGTATGTATATTAACAGTGATGTTTTGCCTTACAGCTTTTCTGGGAGAAGAGGCTACAAGGACTTAGTGCATCAGATGTAACAGAACAAATTATAAAAACCATGGAACTACCTAAAGGTCTTCAAGGTATTATCCAAATCCAGTTGAGCAGTCCCTGTGTGCCAGGCTCTGTGTTAGATGCTGTGGAGTCAGAAATGATGAAGACAGGGTCTTTACTTTGGGGGATCGTATGCCTTGCTGGATGATGTCCCTTTTGTGTTTTAATAAACCCAGGGAAAACGTATCTGAAAAGCTTGTGTGTTGTAGGGATGTTTCAGGTTTTTTTCTGAATGGTGGATGATGTCCCTTTTGTGTTTTAATAAACCCAGGGAAAACGTATCTGAAAAGCTTGTGTGTTGTAGGGATGTTTCAGGTTTTTTTCTGTTTAAAAATTTTGGCTTTAGGTTGGGTTCATCATATAAATTAACCCGTGTGCTGCTTTTAGAACCACATGCAGCTGAGTGGTGCAGCTGAGTGGCAGAGTTTCTCAAGCTCCCCGCTCAGAGCAGCGTCTGGCTTGAGCACTTGCTCTTTCACTCTTCGTCTTAGCGAAAGGACAGCCAGCAACTCTTTTGCCTCTCCCTGCACAAACTGCTGTGGCCTGTAGCTGTGGGAACAGGTGCACCTTGGTCCAGTAACAGTAGCAAGTGGGGTCTGGGGTGTAGAACTCAGTTACCTAGGGTGCCTGTCATGTCACATGTTAATTCCAATTCCAGAGCAGCATTGTTTCTCAAGCATTAGAACTTCAGCTTCTAAATGTTGGTAGTGTGGATTGCTCAAAAATTCTCCTTCTTGGTTAGAACATGGTGTCATCCCTCTGCGTTCTTGAGAAGTATTGCTTTAACTGGTTTAGTAAGTTTAGGACTTTAAGCAATGCATTTAAATGTGGTCATGTTGCCAGTCTCCTACAAGTAGTCAAGGTGTGCCATTATTAATTCTATTAACTTGGATTTTTGTTTGGTATTTGAAAAAGATGTGAAAGCTGCAGGTAGAGCATGCCTGCATTGGCTTTTCCTTTGAAGTCCCAAAACAAAGAAAAGTGTTGAGATACTGCTAGAAATTAATGTTAAAACCTACAAGAGAAACTATGCTGGGACTCCGGGGATCCATTAATAGGGAAACTTGGGTATAATGTGACTTTAGAACGCATTTAGATCATTAAAATAATTGAGCTTGCTTGAGGAGATGTAGCCAACTTTAAAAAAGTTTCGTACCTTGGAAAATGTATTTTGAAGTTGTGTTAAAGTTTTATTAAAATGCTCAGCCATTTTGTTACTATTTTTTTCTTTGGTGGGGGGAGGGGCAGAGGGAGAGAGTGTGAAGCGGTCTCTGTGCCGGGCTCTCGGAGCCCATATGGGGCTCCATCCCACGACCCTGAGATCGTCACCTGAGCCGAAACTAAGAGCCAGATGCTTAAATGGCTGCGCCAGCCAGGCGCCCCTTGTAACTATTTCTTTTAATGTTAATTCTTTATATAGAGTAACTATGTATAGAATAACTATGAAGTAGATCCGATATTATCCTTTACTTCTTTGGCTTGTGTCAGTTTAAAATATATGATCCCAAACAAACATAAAAATATCAGTTGTTTTAGGTTACACAAGATTTGCTCAGCCCATCCTGAAATTTCCTAAAATTTAGCTGGTGTGTATTTCTACTTGCAGGAGTTGGTCCAGGTAGTAATGACGAGACCCTCTTATCTGCTGTTGCCAGCGCTCTGCACACAAGCTCTGCACCAATCACAGGGCAGGTTTCCTCGGCTGCTGTGGAAAAGAACCCAGCTGTTTGGCTGAACACCTCTCAACCCCTCTGCAAGGCTTTCATTGTCACAGACGAAGACATTAGGTAAGGCGGTTAAACAGAACTTCAAAAACCTGTTCATTCCATCGGATACGTTGTATAATGCCTCTTCCTTTCTGTGCCACATCTAGTAAGTGACGCATCAGTCAGTAAGTTACACTTTTTTTTTTTTTAACAGATCTTTTGTGAAATTAACGGAAGGTGATATAGAACATTTAAAACAGATACATGCGGGGCGCCTGGGTGGCTCAGTCGGTTAAGCTGCCTTCGGCTCAGGTCATGATCCCAGGGTCCTGGGATCGAGTCCCACATCGGGCTCCCTCCTCGAGGGGAAACCTGCTTCTCCCTCTCCCACTCCCCCTGCTTGTGTTCCCTCTCTCGCTGTGTCTCTCTCTGTCAAATACATAAATAAAATCTTAAAAAAAAAATAAAACAGATACATGCTTGGAAAAAGGTGGAGGTATCACGGTCGTATCCGAGGGACCCGTCAGTTGTACTCTGTCCACATTGTTACTGAGTGTCTTTAGGCTTTGGAGTTCTGCCTTTCGCTCTAAAGAATCCCTTCATTCAGTGATGCCTTTTGTGACTGCTTCCTGCGTTGGTGTGTCTGCAAACCGGTCTCTCTTTAAAGCAGATCGCAACCATGCTGTTTTAAGCTGGGTTGTGTTTTTAGAGTTCAGTTTGCTTATCTCGATTACGTTTACTCTCTTAAGCTCAGTTTAGAGATTTATTTATCTCTGCTTCATCTTGTTTTAAGTAAAGGTTTAAGGTGGCTTCAAAAACACACACACACGAGCCAGACGAGAAGCAAAAAGCAAAGATCAGGCAAAGGGTAAAGCATAAAGCAATAAAGCAGAGTCAGGAGTGAGGAGGGGACACAAGCTACACCTCTTAACATCTTTTGCTTTCTAAGACTGGGCCACAGATTTGGTTTTTACAACTCAGATTGATAATGCCTGGAAAAATATAAGCAAACCGTTGCTCAAAAGAAGCAAACTATTTCAGATATTAAGACCAGAAAGAAATTCTTATATGGGATTAATGAACTTGAGTATCATTGCCTTATAATGAGACTGTAGTGTATTGTATTTTCCTTAAAAATAGGACAGGGTGGGCGCCTGGGTGGCTCAGTTGGTTGAGCGACTGCCTTCGGCTCAGGTCATGATCCTGGAGTCCCGGGATCGAGTCCCGCATCGGGCTCCCTGCTCGGCAGGGAGTCTGCTTCTCCCTCTGACCCTCCTCCCTCTCATGCTCTCTGTCTCTCATTCTCTCTCTCGCAAATAAATAAAATCTTAAAAAAAATAAAAATAAAAATAGGACAGGGTGTATACTTCACTATTTCTACCCTTGAATGTTAAATCAGGTTTTAGTGGAGTATTATTCCTAGACAAAACCAGCAGGTGGCACTTTTGAATCATATAATTTAAAAATATGTTTTATATTTGTATTTTTTTTCTAAATCCATAAAAAGTTGGCATGAAAATGTTTTTAAATGAATGAGTCTAGCTAGGTGTAATTGGAAAGCCCTTCCTGGGTTTTAAAGTAGTTCCTTTCGCAAAGATGCAACATGGCTCAAAGTTGTATTCATGTGTATTGATTGTATGGAATTCATGATCAGCTTTATTTTTAAGGAAAAAACGTAAAATCAAGGGGAGGAATCAGCTTGCTCTTTGGCTTATTCTTACCCTTGAGGAAGGATATTCCTCCGGAGACAAGTTCTTACCTGTCTTGGAATGGACACCCAGTTAATCAGCAGGGGGTCTGCCAGGTCATCGTGGGTGTTGACTGAGGGCCTCTGTGATGTCATGGGAATGCTGATGGCTTCAGCAGCAGATCTTTTGATAGTAGAGGAAAATATCTCAGAGCCAGATCTGCATGATTTCCTTTTAGGGTAAACTTGTTTAACAAATTGTCCGTTTGATTTAATTGTCATAACAGAAATTATTAAGCCAACATTTCTTGTTGAATTAGTGCAGGTTCAAAATAAAAATCACTGCAAATGGAATTGTTACCCTTTCTGTAATTGTGCAGCCAATATTCTGTTTATATTAAACCTTTAACTAAAGATCTCAATATTAAGTATATATATTTTTCAGCATATTTGATAATATTTTCATCCATGGATGTATTTGGGGTATTTTAAAGTAGTCTCCATGCCCAGCATGGAGCCCAAGGCAGGGCTTGGACTCATGACCCTGAGATCAAGATCTGAGCTGAGATGGGAGTCAGGCTCTTAACAGACTGAGCCACATAGGCACCCCCTGTATTTGTTTTTGTTTTTTAGATTTATTTATTTTGGAGAGAGAGAGAAAGCGAGCACACACACTTGTGCGTGCACAAGCAAATGGGAGGGGTAGAGGGTGAGGGAGAGAATCCCGAGCAGACTCCCTGCTGAGCTGGGAGCCAGAGGTGGGGCTCAATCTCACAACCCAAGATCAAGACCTGAGCTGAAATTAAGAGTCCATCTGAGCCACCCAGGTGCCCCTAATACTGCCCCTCAGTATTCCCTCTTGTGTCTCTTATTTTTAATACAGGTAACAAGTTCTCACAAACTTAACAGCCTAAAGCAACACCCAACCACTCACAGTTCCATAGGCCAGAAGCCTGGGCCAGACACCACCGGATTCTTTTCCCAGGGTCTTAACAAGACTGAAACCAAAGTGTTGGTTGGACTGCATTCCCTTCTGGAGCATAGGGTCCTCTTTAAAGCTCTTTTGATTGTTGCAGAATTCGTTTCCTTTTAGTTGTAGGACTGGGGCCTCTGGGTATCTTGCTGGATGTGGGATAGGGCAGTTCCCGGCCTTTAGAGGCGGATAGCAGTTCTTTGCCCTGAAGTCCCCTCTACATTCCCTCTCCAACATCTTTCAGGGAGGACATAGCCCCTTTTAAGAGTTTTTCTTATTAGGTCAGGGTCTCTGGGGTAATCTCTTTTGATTAACTCAAGGTCCATTGATCAGTAACCTTGTCATGGAGGGACCTCCCAGCCCATTCACAAGTTCTGCCTGCTCTTGAGGGGAGGGAATTATACAGGAGTCTATCCAGGGCCAGGGACTATGTTAGAATTCTGCCTGCCCCGATGGGCAAATGCTTTAATTTCAGGTTCCATAAGTATGGGAAGTAATGCTCAAGACAAAAGAGAATCAAGGCAAACTTTAGAGTTTTAGGACATGCCTCTCCAGCCAAAAGCACCATTTGCTCTACTTTTTTCCTAACGGGATTACTCTAGGGCACTTGTGCAGATTCTCATACTCTCTTATCAGGAGTGAGATTGCTCATGAGACTGATATGCCATTTGTCATAAACCTTGAGTCATGAGGCCAGAGGCAAGACTAACTATGTAAGAAATAAACAATGTGTGCTTGACCCTGGTCCAGCTACATGAAAATATGTTCATCTCTAGGTTCTTTTAATATGACAGAGGCCAGACTACTCCGTGACAGCCCCCCTCTTTGTGAAAATTCAGTTAGAGTGGAAGCCCTATACCTTTTAACTCCTTGTGCTGTTTTTGGACTTTGGTAAAGACATGGAAAGTTTTTGTGGCTATACAACTTATGTTAGCTTCTCACCTTGGATATAGTCTCATGAGATAGATCAGCTGGAATCTAGGAAATGTAAATTTACAAGTGGTTGAGGACACAAAAAGTACATACTCAGTGAATCAGCATCGACTTCCAGAATGTTGCCCTCCTGCCGTTCCACGTTCCCAGGTTCGAGATAGTGCTGCGCTGTTTTCCTCAATATCGATAGAGAAAATGACTTTTTTTCCCACTGTGGAGCCCTCAGTATTCCCTCTTGTGTCTCTTATTTGTCACTGGGCTGTTCCATTTCCCACTCTACATCCATCCTACCCACCTTTCCTCTGGTCTCAAGAGGTGATTTGTCCCACTTTCTAGTCAGGGCTAACCCTTCCACTTGTACCTTTGCTTCTCTCCCTTTCTTGTTTTTATCTAAGACTCTTACTTTCCAGTGTTCTCCCTTCTCTTGTGTTTCTTCTTGGCCTCCCCCCTTGGCTCTGGATATGAATTGCTATTTACCGTCTTGGCTCATTAGAACTATTTTAGAAATCCCTCTCTTGTACTGTCCGGGAGCGACTCTGAATTTTTTTCTGATTTTAAACTTAAAGTCCATACCAGTAGACTTTTTTTCCTGTGCTTTGTTTCCCATCAAATGGTTCAGAACCCCCCCTTTTTTTTTTAATGACTTGGCAGTATTAACTTTCACTTTTGAGGTTCCACTGCAGTCCCCAAGACAGAGAGAAACTTGTGGCATGTTCTTAACTACTCCGCTCATCTCAAAGAGATGCTGTTCAGTTTCTCTCCTTGGTACATAGGATCATGTGGTCTTGGCTTCTTCAGGATGGCTGGCTGCCAGCACGACTGGGAACCTGGGAGAGCGCTCCGTCTGTCTTTCCCCAACATAGCCATAGAATGCCAAACTCAATCATGCCCCCACTTCCTCCATCTCTCTGCTTCGTTGAAAAAAATCTCTTCTTTATTTTCCATATAACTTCTTTCTTTTATCCCTGCTTTCAAGTTATTTCTAATATCCTTTATAGCAATAACCCCAAATCTTCACGTACTTGAAATTTTTGAAGTTGAAGAAAAAGTCACTGAAATAAATCTACTCCTACCAGAATTCTCTGAGAGGTGTGGGATACCTGCCTGTCTGAACATTCCTGTTTGTGGCAAGGCTCACCTCTGGTGCAGTTTGGTTTTGTGGGCAAAGGAGAAAGTCTTGCAAAGTCTAAGGAGAAGGAAATGTATTCTTCTCAGGAATTTTCATGATTTTGAACTAAAGATAGACTGTAGTACCAGCTGCATGCTTCCGTTACTTGCCAGATTATCAGTGTGTGTTTACTCTTTTGTAAAAGGAAACAGGAGGAGCGAGTACAGCAAGTACGCAAAAAATTGGAAGAAGCACTGATGGCAGACATCTTGTCGCGAGCTGCTGATACGGAAGAGATGGATCTGGAAATGGACAGTGGAGATGAAGCCTAAGAATATGATCAGGTAAACTGAGAGCAGAGAGAGAGAGACTTGCAACTGAAGGTGCTTTATTTTCTTGCTTTTGCCCTTGGTAGCCTGCCTCAGCAGAATATAAAATAGCTTCTCCGCTGAAGAGCTGGGTGGGTACTGTTGTTTGGTTTCCTCTCTATTTGAGAATCCTGTCCTTTTGTCCTCCTGATGTGAAGACATTCACAGCCCTGCAGCCACTTGCAAGGGATCTAACCTCCTTCTTCAGTGCCAGGTGGAAAACCTGCAAGGTGTCCTTAGAAGCAATCAGGGGAAGAGAAAAAGGACTCTGCCAGGTAGGAGGCAGTGGCTGCAGGAGATGAAGGTGCCTGTCATCCCCACCACGCTGTCTTTCTGGCGTCTGTTGTCCCCTCTTTAAAGTTACGACTGTAAAGTAGGCAAAGTCCCTTTCTTTTTCTAGGTTCTCTCTAGCACAGGCTTGATGCAGAAAGAATGGGAAGGGCATTTTATAAGTAAATAAATACTTTACCTTACCACATACAAACTTGGACCCTATTGTGAACTCACATGAGTGTCATAGGCTCTGTCCTGATGGCTATATTTTCTCTTTAGGTGGTTGTGGTCAAGTCCCCAAGGGCTCGTGCAGCACCTTGCTTTCCAACTGCCGTCCTGCTTTGTTTTGGCGGGTCTTGTCTTACTGGGTGCCCCCCATAAGCCGATTATTTATTTGCGTCCTTTGAAGCCAAAACTGAGGGGCGTCAGGAAGAGAAAGAGAAATAGAGAACGAACAGAGTGAGTTAGAGTCCTAACTCCTAGTTGTTTTGGAACCTGTCCTCCCTGTCCCTTTCAGTCTGGGGACCTGCCCCTCATCCCACTAGTCATTCTTGCATTCAGTGCTCGTCCTGGGGACACAGTGGTGGCCACGGTCACACAGCCCCTGTGCTCACAGAACTTACCGTATAGTTGTATTGACCAGATGCTCACATAGCTCCATAATTGCCAACTGTGATAAGTGCTACAAAGGAAGAGCAGAAGTGCCCGGAGAGGGGAGCTGATATGATGTGAAGGGTGACCAGAGCCTCTCTGAGGAGGTGACATTTAGGTTGAGCCTCGGGGGCAAGCAGCAGTAGGCCAAAGTTTGGGTAAAAAGCCCATCAAAAGAAACAACAAGGAGAAGTTGCTGCCTTTAGGGAACAAAGAAGAGATCTTCACAGTTGGAATGTAATCTGGGGAGGGTTGGAAGAAAATGTGGAGAGGTAAATCTAATCATGCTGAGCCTTGTGGGTTACTGGTTAACTTCAAAGCCAGAGGGAATCCACTGAAGGCTGAGGAAGGTGATCAGATGTGCTTATTTATAAGATCTGGCGGCTGCCCCCTGAGACAGAGGATGGGGGCAGGGAGAGCCTGGAAGCGGGGTGACCAGTGAGGAGGTGGTTGTAGTTTGGCAGCGAGAGGGACAGTGGCTTCACGGGGGTGTTGGCAGTGAGTGCAGAGAAAAGGAGGTAAAGCAAAAGTCCATTGGAGATGTATTTGGAGATAGAATCAAGTTGATCAGGTGACTGATTAGAAGTGACGGAGAGAGTGGCCGGGATGACTTCAGTTTTTCACTGGAGCCACGGAGGGGACGGCCAGGGGCCTCTTTGGTACAGGCACGGACAGGGTACTGTGTGCGGGAGGCTGAGTTCATGGTTCACACAACCATCCCTTCCCATCAGTGCCTTTGTGGGGTTCAGGGAGCGACTCATGCCGCAGGGATAAGAAACCAGGTAATAATTTGAATGCCTCACATTATATATTCAGTAACAGCATCACCATTTGGTGACCATTTCCTGAACACACAGAACTGTTGGAATCCAGTTCAGTGCTATTTTAAGGTTTTTTTTCCCCCCTTATTGAGCACAGGAAGGCGCCATGTTGATCTCGAATCTTGGTTTCTACTCTGGCAAGGGTGTGTTTTATGGGCTCTGACGAGTGTGCTTGCTATGTGCCCAGTCCTTCGGGGGGAAGCCTGAAACATGTTTCTTCAGTCTGAGGGCTTCAGCCACACTGTCCCTGGGGCGCGGGGTGGCCATCGGGGTGGCTGTGTCTGCTGCCGCGGAAGTGACTCTAGGAAGGCTCTCCTCTTTTTAGAGCTTTTTAGCTTTTTGTTGTTTCTCAGACTTTTCTCCTGAAAACAGTTTAAGATAATCAAGGATCATCTAACTGAGGTTTCACTAGACCCTTGCTTACTTCACAGATTGCTTTGCAGATGGATATCAAGGCAGCGCCCCAATTTATGTGAGCAAGCCTGGGTTTCAGGGACTAGGCGCTTTGCTCATATAAAAGCTGGCATTGCTCACTGCCTGGCACAAATGTGGTTACTGGTGGGAACAAACTAACATGGAGCAATTAGAGTTTTAATATATACTTAAAATAGCCATTATTTTGGCATGTTGGGTAGAGAGAGATTCATAGTATGTGTATCACATTCTAAACTTGAGAATGGTATTGTTAGACCAGGCTAGTAGACTTGAAGGTTGTGGAAGAATTAGAAGCACTTCTTAGTTATCAAAATTAAATTTGCCTAATTGACTCATTTAGCCCCCTTTACACCTAAAGTCTAAACCAGAGCACTGCCGTTTGACTTAAGTGTTCATAATAACCTGTAGAATAGACAGCACTTGGCTTGACCGAAGGGTAGGCCATGGCTGACTTCACATGGCTAGTGAGAGATGGAACTGAAACCACGTAGTTCCGTTTGGGTCTGTCAGCCTCATCATGCCACGGCTCTCTCACACGTTCCTCATTAGCAGCGTGGGCCTTGATTTATTTATGTATGTCCTCAATAACAGGTTGAGATTTACTGTGTTAGTTAAAATTTTACAATCATAGAGGGGTACCCAGGTTATCAAAATTTTAAGAGTGCTTGCAAGAAGAAAACTGTAAAAACAAAGGTGTCAAAATATTTAGCTGCAAATGAGATACAGGATCAGAGATATAAATAGTTCTGTCTGCAGTTGCACGGTATCGCTTCAGCCAGGTTCAATAATGAGAAAGCTTCAGTGCCTGTCTGTCACTCATAAATGCTCCGAAGTAAAATAAATCGTGGTTAGTAGATGTTTTTCTAAATTTTCTCAAAAATGCTTGGATTTGTCTGTGTCTATTATCGTTTTCTTTTTTTATTTGTATGCCCTATGATTTCTCTTTTTGTACAGGTTTAATTATAGATAGAAGATATTTGTGTTAGCATACAAAGCTGTACGTACGATTTCTCTGAAAATGAAATGAGTATAAATTTATTATTAAAGCACTTGAAATAATGAGGGGATATGTTGAACTTTTTTTTATGTACAAAGTGCTGTAACTAAATGTTAAGGCTTTAAAAATGTGGTTCTAAGTAAAATTAAGCTTCTAACTACTTTTTAAAGTTCTGCTGACCTCACCTGAGAAATCATCACATTACTTAAGTTTGTTTGTTTTCCTTACAGGTAACTTTCGACCAACTTTCCCCAAGAGCAAATTTCTAGAATTGAACAAAAGCGTTTCCACTGGGTTTTGCCTGTAAGAAAAAAATGTACCCGAGCACATAGAGCTTTTTAATAGCGCTAACCAATGCCTTTTTAGATGTATTTTTGATGTATATATCTATTATTCAAAAAATGATGTTTATTTTGAGTCCTAGGACTTAAAATGAGACTTTTGTAATATCAAGCAGGACCCTTAAGATGAAGCTGAGCTTTTGATGCCAGGTGCAATCTACTGGAAATGTAGCACTTAACGTGAAATATTTGTTTTCCCCCCTGTTTTAATATGAACCGATCAGGAGTACCAAATAAATCTCCCAATTAAAGATTATTGTGACTTCACTGTATATAAACAGATTTTTATACTTTATTGAAAGAGGACACCTGTACATTCTTCCATCATCACTGTAAAGACAAATAAATGATTATATTCACAGACTGATTGGAACTCTTTCTGTTAAAGAGCACACATAATAAATAGCCACACCCCCCACTCCCGCCCCCTCCCCCCACCCTCCCCCCAGGATTCCTGATTTACAGTCAGCTGTGATCCCTGGGCCTTAGGTTTCAAATGGAGGTGGTGGAGAATAGCTCATCCATTTGCAATTCGCCTCCGGAAAGCGAATTCTAAGGTGCCATCTAGCATGTGTGATGTTTTTTTTCCTTGCCCGTGACTAGTACTTTTGTTAGTTTTATAAATATAAAGCGTTTTCTTCCCTTGGGCATGAGTGAGGTACATAAGTACCCTTCAGATGGTACTGGAAGGTCCATGTCTGTCATTTTTTTCTAGGACACTTCGCATTTTCTAATGTCCACTGGCCCTATTGAGTTAACAGGTGCAGCTTAGACCCTTTGCCACAGAAAGAGGCAGCTTTCTAGACAGAGTTGCTTCATGAGCCAGATTGTAATACTTTACTAATCAGTACCCGGCCCCCACAGTATTAATGTTTTGTTGTCGTTATTGAAACTCTTAAGTGTAACTTCATTCCCACTTAAATTCCTTGATACCTAATGACTAAAACTGGCACAACATTATTAAATGAGTTTTAAAATCAAAACATACTTAAGTTAATCTGATGCCAAGGAAAGGAGGGGGAGTGTTCATAAGCAAATTTAAACACATTTTGAGAAATAATATCTTTCTATGGGAAGGGTTTATTTATGTACTTCTTCACTCTGAGTTCTTTTAAAATTAGACCCAGAAATGATGTGGTCACCAATGTGACCCAATTCCATGTAAATGTCACCTGTAGATTTTATTACGGCTACCTCCAGCACCCTTCCCGTTCCTGAGGAAGGGAAAGAAAATAGTCAAAGCAATACAACTGGCTAGGTTGGGGCTGTTGTCTCTCTGGACCTTATGCCAAACTACGTAAATAACACCTTTTTGGAATTCCTGATTTACGTCCAACTTGGATCTTTGGGCCTTAGGCCACTAGTATCCTTAGAGTGGTCTCGCTGGCAAATGAGGTGGGGCGCTTGCAGACGATTGGCCAAGGAGGCCTGCTCTGGGCCCATCAAACTGCCCCAGCGGGGCTGGCAGTGGGAAGTTAGTATTGATTTCTTTTTAAAAACTGGTGTGACTACTTAGAATGGATGTCCAAAGGCTTTTCTTAGGCTCCCCCAAGTCCATGAGTTCTCTTTTGTAATCAGGCTTGGGGTAACTTCACCTTGGTGATCATATGTTCTTTTTACAAAGCTATCCAACCAAGATAGACATGCTTTTTTTGTAAAAGCAAAAACACAATGTATACACATATACAACTTTGATTTTTGTTCCTATATCCTTTGCTCAGGTAGAGAACAAGGTATGAAAGCCATTACATGGTGTCCAACTGGGACCATCCCATAAATCCAGGTTTTCCCAAGATACCCACAGGACGACATGTCCAGAATTAAATTCATTATCTTAGCCCCCAAATCTATCATCATCTTGCATTCCCTAACTAGGGTAAAAGCAAGTCATCTGATCCAATTGCTCAAGGCAGACACCCATGAGTGATCCCAGATGCCACTCTTTCCCTTGCCTCCACTGTCCCATCAGTCCTGTTAGAACTACTAAATGCACTTCTCACATCCATACCTCTTCTCCATTCCCGCAACCCACTGCCTTCCTACAACCTCCTTTCTCTCCTCTGGACTTTCAGTGGCTAACTTCCTCCCTCCCTTCCTTCCTTCCTTCCTTCCTTCCTTCCTTCCTTCCTTCCTTCCTTCCTTCCTTCCTTCCTTCATTCCTTCCTTCCTTATGGTCCTCAAAGTAAATGTGACCGTATCATTTCCATACTCAAAATTTCTCACTTCTCTCTGTAATTTTTAAGAATTATTTTAAGAATAATATTTTAAGAGTGAGCACTTTCCAATGAAGAAAACCTGTGTTTGAACCCTGATTTTGCCATTTGTGTGACTTGTCAGGTTACTTAATCTCTTTGAGCCTGTTCCTCCTCAGTGAAATAGGAATAATAATACCTACCTCATAGAGTCGTCGTGAGGACTAAGTGAGATACTGTTTATAAAGTGTTTAGCACAGTGCCTAGTGCATAGTGAGCGCTCCCATTGGGGCTTGCTATTGTTATAACCCCTGCAGGTGTCTGTTTTATGTCACTTCCAAGAGGCGTTTTCTAATAACTGTAACTACTCTCCACCCCCCATAATACTCATTTCCTGCCTCAGCACTCTGTTTATTTCCTTTGTAGAAATCTTCTAAATCTGTATTTATTTGTTAACTTTTTGTCTATCTCTCTACTAGAATGTAAGCTCCACGAGAGCGAGGATGTGTCTGTCTTGTTCCCTGTTACAACTCCAGCACTTAGCCTAGTGCCTGGCACATAGTAAGCACTTAATAAATGTTCGTTGAATAAATGGATGAATGATCAAAAGGCTCTTCATGATCTGATACCCGCCTATTTGTCTGGCTCATCCTGCCACTCTCCCCATTGTAGCTTCAGCTCAAGAAAAACCGCATTACTGACTGGGTCCATTGAAGTGCTCCTTGGGCCTCTGTGTCTTTGCACCTGTCATTCCCTTTGCCTGCCTGTCTACATGGCAAATTCCCGGTTACTGGTCAAGTCTCAGCTCAGTGGCTACCTCCTCTGTGAAGCTGTCCCTGATTTCTCGAGGCAGATGTTCTTCCCTCTTCCAAGTTCCCACTGCACTTTGTAAATACCTCCATGGAAGCACTTTACTGTATTGTGTTGTAAATTTGTTTGCATGTCTGTTTCTACTTTTAGACTGTAAGCACCGTGAAAGCAGAGATTGCATCTTTTCATCTTAATGTCCCCAGAGCCTAGCACAGTGCCCAGAACATAACAGTTTTGTCAATAAATATTTGTTGAATGAATTTGTCAATGAACAATGAGTCTTGCAGTTGGACAGGTGTTGCGAGACCTATGTGTTATAAAGGAAAGGAATGCCCCTGGTGGCTTCCAGTGTATTTCTTTGTTCTAGAAAAGAGATCTAGAAAGCATTATGTAATCTCTCTGAATATAAGATTACTTGTTTGAATTTTAAAGATAAGTTGAATAATATAGATCTTCTTAAATGATTGCAAACGATATCAGAAAGCTTTGTGATCTCTCAAATGCTACAAAGTCCAAAACAAATATTTGCACTATTAGTATTTCCATAGTAAATGCTATGCGAAAATGTACAGCAATAAATTTTGAAGCTTTAAAAATGTTTGTGTAAGTCATCTTCAATGACTTAATCCATGAAGGACTTCTCTGGCCCATGCTTCCTGGACACAAGGGGCTTTAGACTGGGGTTTAGGTCTCCAGAGCTTTGGAGCTTATTCAGTGACCTTACTTTCATTTGCTGAGACAGTTGCTCCATCATAGGCTGGTATGTCTGCTGAGCAGAAAGGACTGGAAGCTTCTCCACAGAAGCAGAGGGAGGCCACACTGGACCTTGTGAGGCCGTAGCCTCGATGCCCCTCGACAGCCAGAGCTGTCACAGCTTCCCCACCCCGCCTGCCTTCACTTCGGGGACACGGATGTGACCTCCATACAAAATACACCCCATGGGCCCCTACTGAAGTTGCAGGTCCACAATGGCGGTTCCATCAGGTACTCCCAATAGGATTTGCTGGGAATGGCTGTGGGATCGGGAACTGGAACAGTGAGCTATCATCCGCCTGTCTCAAAGGGTCTGGGGTGGACTGCAAAAATTTAAGTTACATACTGATTTCTCTAGAAGGGCACATCGTATGTAAGTTACTTTGTCAATTACTCAGCTTTTGTTTTTATAGCAGAAAGAAGTTTTGTTTTTAAGATTTTATTTATTTGGGGCGCCTGGGTGGCTTAGTCGTTAAGCGTCTGCCTTCGACTCAGGTCATGATCCTGGGGCCCTGGGATCGAGTCCTGCGTTGGGCTCCCTGTTCAGCCCTGCCTGCCATTTCCCCCTGCTTGTGCTTGCTCTCTAGCTCTGTCTGTGTCAAATAAATAAATAAAATCTTTTAAGATTTTATTTATTTGACAGAGAGAGACAGCAAGAGAGGGAACACAAGCAGGGGGAGTGGGAGAGGGAGAAGCAGGCTTCCCGCAGAGCAGGGAGCCCGATGGAGGGCTCGATCCCAGGACCCTGGGATCATGACCTGAGCCGAAGGCAGATGCTTAATGACTGAGCCACCCAGGCACCCCGAGACAGAAGTTTTTATTTCATTTCTATAGCATCTCATAATTTATAGAACACTTTCACCCCCATTAATGTCATGTTTGAATTTTAACTTACATTTAAGCTATGTTATATGCACATGTTATCCCCATTTAAGAGTTGAGGAGTCTAAGAAGCAGACAAATTAAATGACTTACTCAGGCCAGAAAGGTGCAGAGAAGGGAACTAGTATGCAGAGGTCTTCTGTTTCTAGAATGCCCTGCAACCTTCCAATGCTCTTCCTCACTTGGGTTTCAAGCTGCATTTCTTTCTGTAACAGAGAACAACACAGTTTGATTTATTAAGTACAGTGTGACTCTGGCCTGAAAGCTTATATAGGGCAGAGTGCTTTTTTATAGGAAACCTGCTTCTTTTATGTGGGAATAGTCAAAGCTTTTCCATTGATCTCTTCTGCTGAGCAATCTTTACTAGGATTACTTTTCTTTTATAGGAGGTGGGAACAGGTGCAGTTTCTTACTTAGTCACAGAATGTTGGGAGCTATTTTTCTCGGGGGGGTTAGCATTTGCCTTCTGCTCTAGTACGTTCAGCTTTTTGCTTCATAAGCTTGATGCTGTGAGAAGTCCAGCAGCAAGATGCAACTGGACTGTAGGCCCTGGGGAAAGGGGCTTTGAAGTGGGGTGTGTCTACAACATGCATCTTGGGCATGAATAAAAGCATTCACCAGGGGTGGGAAAAATATCTGACCTTTCGTTATTTGTTTGCATCTCATCCTTTTGAGATCTAAGGTTTTGAGTGTTTTATTATATGCATAATATATTAGTAGAGTAGTGTATGTATGTAATTTATAAGTAAATACCCAAAAATAATTGGGATATATGCTTTTGTTTTTGAAAGGGATTATTTTTTTTTTAAAGATTTATTTATTTTGGAGAGAGAGAGTGTGTGAGGTGGGGAGGGGCAGAGGGAGAGGGAGAGAATTTCAAGCAGACTCCCCACTGAGTGGGGGGCCCTATGCAGGCCTTGATCCCATAACCCATGAGATCATGACCCATGAGATTATGACTTGAGCTGAAACCAACTGTCAGATGCTTAATGGATTGAGTCACCCAGGTGCCCCAGAAAGGGGTTTATTATTTAATTTTTTAAAAAATTTTATTTATTTGTCAGAGAGAGAGAGAGCACAAGCAGGGGGTGTGGCAGGCAGAGGGAAAAGCAGATTCCCTGCTGAGCAAGGAGCCCGATGCGGGGCTCGATCCCAGGACCCTGAGATCAGGACCTGAGCCAAAGGCAGACACTTAACCCACTGGGCCACCCAGGTGCCCCATAAAGGGTTTATTATTAAAGGAGTTTTGAGACCACTACCTCAGTGTGGGACTCTTTATCTGGGCTTCCTGTACCCCTGGAGTCAAGGAGCCTCCTCTTGCCATTGGTTGCAAAGTTTTGTGGTAACATGCCCATAGCTCCCATAAAATTCTCCATAGAGAATATATATCACAGTGCCTGGTATATGGTAAGCATTTCACAAATGGTAGCAGCCCCTTCCCTCAAAACAAGCCTAGTGACTTTGGGGGGACTAGAATCTGCTTTTTGAGGAGCTACTGTGAATTTTGATGACTGGACAAATACTCCTTGGACCAAGAGAGAACCAAAGCGGGGAGTTTTGTGTGTCGGGCGATGGGGGGTGGGGGAAAGATAGATGATGAGCTGTCCCAGTGCCTTGTTAATCGCAGCATGATTTATACTGAAAGGCCTGGGACCCAACAATACCTAGTTGTGTGAAAATAGAAACATTTGGAAACTTTAAGGAGAAAGATACAAATGGCAACATGGTAGAAAATGCTGTTTATGGCTGGCATGAATGCCTTCTTTGAAAATCTTTCTTTCCCTCCCCTGCGTCCCCCAAAACATAGAGTCACTCAGTATAATGTTATAAGTGAGAAAACCACAGCTGTATAGCTATAACAGTTATTTTTATAAACTGCTTTGAGTTTTCCCGAAGCTGCTATGAGAAGGGATGGATTAGTCACCTAACACTCCGCCCGGGGGACACAGAGTGACTCAGTGCTCAAAACACATTCCGCTTTCCTGGAACTTTCAATTCATTTAGGGAATAGTCACAATCTTTGTTCTTCTAATTTTTTTAAAAAGTAAAATCCAGGGGCGCCTGGGTGGCTCAGTCGGTTAAGCGACTGCCTTCGGCTCAGGTCATGATCCTGGAGTCCCGGGATCGAGTCCCACATCGGGCTCCCTGCTCGGCGGGGAGTCTGCTTCTCCCTCTGACCCTCCCCCCTCTCATGCTCTCTGTCTCTCATTCTCTCTCTCTCAAATAAATAAAATCTTTAAAAAAATAAAAATAAAAATAAAATCCAATAGGCTCCACCACCATATCCTTAAAGACTAGCTGAGAGGCAAGAGGAAACAATGGGAGATCCCTACCTGATACGGAGGAATCTGGGGAAGAGATAAATGTGACAAGGAAGAAATCTATACTCTCACAAACATGTCCACTTAGTGGGCTCTCTTGTTAATTCAGATGTCTACACCTAAATTTAGATCATATCCTCAAATAGAAAAGGAAACCTCTTATCTTTTCCATTTCGTTATTTAACCATCTGTAACAGGCACAGCAGGTTGGTTAACCCGCTAGCCATTCACAGATGTACTGGCTCCACCCTTATGCTCCTAATTAAGATCTGATGCTTAGATCTTCAGCAACTATCATGTGACCTTGAGGCGACAAATATGAAGATGAAAAAGCAACACTGCAAGGAAGGTGGACTGGAAAACCATCAAGAGCCCAGATTCTCAGTGATAATGTTAAATTCTTGGACCAGCTCTGATAATACCTCTCCTGGGCTTTATCAATCAATAATCAAATCAATAATACCAACATGCAATGAATGAATCAATCTCTTTCTCTCTCTCTTTAAGCTATTGCTAACTGGTACATGCCCAAATTTAGACTTTGCTTTGCGTGCTAATATTCAATTAGTCACCAGGAGTTCTGTCAAGTCTTCTTTCTCATTATCATTTTTCTTAGGTTACTCATGTCAGGCTTTTGTTAACCTTGTCTGGGTTACTACAGTGACTTCTATTTGCTCTCCCTGCCTCTAACTTTTCCAGCCCCGTGCCATTTTATTATTTATTTATTTATTTAAAAGATTTTATTTATTTATTTGAGAGAGAGAATGAGATAGAGAGAGAGAACATGAGAGGGGGGCAGGGTCAGAGGGAGAAGCAGACTCCTTGCTGAGCAGGGAGCCCGATGCGGGACTCGATCCCGGGACTCCAGGATCATGACCTGAGCCGAAGGCAGTCGCTTAACCAACTGAGCCACCCAGGCGCCCCAGCCCCATGCCATTTTAAATATTGCTGCCGGGTCTTTCTCAAATGCCTTTAGATTATCTGATGTTCTGAGTCACAGTTATAGTGGGTTTCTATCCTTTTGGACCAGGTCTGAATTCCTCAGATGACACTCTTGTCCTTGGTCTACACAGTTTACCTGTGGACACTCCCACCTAAAACCCTTAGTTAAAGATAGAGACACTCCTATCAAGTATGGCATACATCACCTCCCACAAGCTGAAGGCCATGGTTAGTCCTTTTTTTTTTTTTTAATAGGAACTCTTTTAAAGATTTTATTATGTATTTATTTGAGAGAGAATAAGAGAGAAAGAGAGAGAGAGAGAGAGAGTTGGGTGAGGGGCAGAGGGGAAAGGAGAGGGGGAGAATCCCAAGCAGACTCTGCACTGAGCATAGGGCCCGACAGGGGGTGGGGGTGGGGGGCTTGATCTCACGACCCTGAGATCATGAGCTCAGCCAAAACCAAGAGTTGGACACTTAACTGACTGAGCCACCCAGGTGCCCGTAGTCCTTTTTGATCAAGGCCAAATTCTTTACCATAGGTTTTGTGATAAGTATTTTGGTAGCAGATACTAACTTGGTTATTACCAGGATCTTGAGCAAAGTTCTATTGATAATCAAATTAATATTTAGGTATTCTAGAATGATCAAACTTAAAGAGCAATTAGCGTTTAGTGCCATTCCACTAAAGCCTTATTTTTCAACTTTTATTACTACACAGGAATACTTCCTTGCACTCATCACATAAAATAAGCAAGCGAATCTCTCTGCTGCTCTTTCTTCACAAATTATATAAGATAATTAAGACATAATTGCTTTCTTTTTCCTTAATCTGGAGCAAATAAATGGTGTAAGAATAAACAACAAGGCCTCAGACTGAGTAATCTTGCAAACACTTTGCCTCCTGGAAAGAAAAAGTAATAATCTCCATTAAACTTTAGCAATAATAATTATTGCAGCAATTACAAAGTCATAGGTCTTTCCTATCTTTAATACTTTTTAAACCTTTTAAAAAATCCATCCTTTTAAATAATCCATCTCTATCATATTAGAGTTTTTTTGATTCTAAACTTAGGACTCTAGTAAAAGTGGTAAACCAACTCAGAATGGAGTTATCATATCTGGGGAGTCCTGAGGTTCCAAAGTCATCAAAGAAAGTGAAAATATATATAGTCAAAATTACCTTAAAAAACTCTAAATCGCCTATATAGTATACCATACATAGTTTGACATATACAACTCTATAAAGTAATTCTAAACATTAGTCTAAAGCAGTGATTCTCAGTCTGGAGTAATTTTGCCCGCCTCCCCCGCTCTCTCCACCAGGACATATGGCAATGTTGAAACATTTGTGGTTCTCACAAAGAAGGGAGAGGGTGCGGTTGCTACTGACATCAAATGAGCAGAGGACAGGGATGCTGCTAAAAATCCTACAAGGCACAGAACAGCACCCACAAATATCCGTGGTGCCAAAACCTTGGTGTGAAGAAAGAGACTTAAAAAAAAAAAAAAAAAGGTTTTATGCAGATATCTGAGCATTTTATTTTGCCTTTCAGGTAAATGTTACTCACCAGAAGTGAATGGGGGTGGGTGGGTAGAGAATTCTAAAGTACTCCTGCATGCCTGAAGGATTACATACCATTCTGGTTTTTTTTTTTTAAATATTCATTTTTAAAATCATATGCACTAAAATTCAGCTTTTTTGATGTACAGGCCTATAAGTGTTGATTGATGAGTAATCATATGTCCACCACCATAATTGATAGGGGAAAGTTATATCACCACCATCTTCCCAAATTACCTTGTGCTATCCCTTAGCTGTCAACCCCTTCCCTACCATAAATCCTTGTCAGCCACTGATCTGTTCTCTATTCCCCGTAGTCTTTATCTTTTCTAGAATGTCATATGAATGGAATCATACGTTATATAGCTTTATGGGACTAGCTTCCTTCACTTAGCATAACGCATTTGAGAATAAGTCATGGTTCATTCTTTTATTGCTATGGATGTTTATCTATTGTTATCCATTCATCTGTTGAAAGGCATTACTCCACTGTTTCAATAATGAAACTTGATAATCTTAATATATCTTTTTTAAATTAAATTTAATTAATTTATTTGACACAGAGAGAGAGAGAGAGCACAAGCAGGGGGAGCAGCAGAGGGAGAGAGAGAAGCAGACTCTCCGCTGGGCAGGGAGCCCAATGCAGGGTGGATCCCAGGACGCCAGGATCATGACTCAAGCTGAAAGCAGATGCTTAACCAACTGAGCCACCCAGGTGCCCCAACATAGCTTAATACATCTTAACACATCTTAAAGGATTTGTTTATATTTGAGAGGCTCAAACAAAAGAGTAGCCTCGTATTCTGTGCATAAGGAAGTTCTAAATTCAATGTAAGTCAGATACACATGTGAATCAATCACTGCTTTTAATTATTCTGTATTTTTCTTCAGAGAGTTGCATCCATTCACCTTAATGTATATGCTCAGGATTGTACTGGATACAATAATGAAAATACAGACTACTCTCCAAATGTAACACATGAGTTAGATATCATCTTTGTCCTCTGGCCTAATCCAGTGTAATGTGGAAATGCTGTTTGCATGGTAATCACAGTCTTTGTGGAAGAGGAAAACGCTATCATATAATCTTTTTTTTTTTTTTAAGATTTTATTTATTTATTTGACAGAGAGCGATAGCGAGAGCAGGAACACAAGCAGGGGGAGTGGGAGAGGAAGAAGCAGGCTTCCCGCCGAGCAGGGAGCCTGATGTGGGGCTCTATCCCAGGACCCTGGGACCATGACCTGAGCTGAAGGCAGATGCGTAACGACTGAGCCACCCAGGTGCCCCTATAATCTTAATGATATTCTTATGGATTCATAACTCAATCCTGATATTCATTTTAACATCTTTTTTAAAAAGTATTTTGAATAATCTCTTTCTTGTCTTTTGAGAAAGACGACACTAAGCTCTTTCACCCTTAGTGATGAGAATTTCTTTGGCTAGCCTAGCATTAAACAAATATGGATAGGAGGGCTTTCTGGCTGCAACATCTACCATTCGGCTGACGCACAGAATAGATCCAGCTGATCTGTCTGGAAAAGGGCATGTTGCCTTTCTCATTTATCGGCGTGTGAGCCTCCTGAGGCTTTGCGAAGAGGCAGACTTTCCGGGTAAATCTTGGTCAGTGTTGGTCAAATGAGGAACTTATGTTACTGTAGCATCTTCCTTATTGTAAATTTCAGTTTTCAATTTCTTTCCTTCCTTGGTGGCCAACTCATTTCTTTGTTTTGTTGGATGGCATTGGTGACAGATTTTGGTTAATTCCTAAAGAAAAAATGCTATCATCTGACTTGGTCTTCTATGGTGATGTTAAAGAATAGAAAATTGGCTAGCTGGATTAGCAAACTTAGTAAATAGCTAACCGTTTGACCCAGTGATGTGCTTCCAAACAATCCAACTACTTTTAGAACTGTGTGTAAAGATACAAATGACAAGGGGAAAGGATCCATGGGGCATAAATCCAGGGTCACTCTTGGGGTCACATTAATTAAGGTGCCGCATGAGAAAAGTGGTTTGATCTCTGCAATGACTAGACCCCCCTGCCTTAAACTTTGTACTAGTGCAGAGAGAAGAGACATGGATCAAACACTTCCAGGATAGAGCCTTTGTTTCCTATTACAGTCTATTTTTATTTCCATGGAAAAAGCATAGCAGTTCTTACTGCTATATTCATAGCAGAACTTCAGAGGATAACTCATGATATAATAAACCACAATGCCAGACATATATCTCATCACATTCCAGACTCACCAGACCCCCGCAAGAGAAGGGTTACTATCCCCATTTTGCAGATGAGAAGACGGAGTCCTAGAGGACCTTCAGCAAGACCCCTCAGCTGGTGGACTCCAGGTCCAGGGCAGAGCCCAGGTGCCAGAGTGCATGCAGGACAGCATCTGCACCTGTCCATTCTGGCTGTGGGGACAAAAAGAACATTCACAGAAAGAACAGCACGAAGGACCACCACGATTCTAGAAAGGAATGATTTTGTGAAAATGAGAGAACAACCTTTCTGGCAACATCCTTGTGAAAATCCCAGAACTGAGAGAAATAACATGACTTCTAATAAGTGGCAAGTGGGGAGTCTGAGGGGAGCAGAGGATCTGGGAATGAGAGAAGGATGAGAAAGTGAGAAAATAGGTCTTGTAATAGAAATATATATGTTTTAAAACAGGGAATGATAAAGAAAACTGTAAAGAAAGGGCTTACGTCAAAGTCCAAAGGGAAATAGGCTCACTAGTCCCATGTTGAAAGAAGCCACATTTAGATATTTTAGAAAATATTGCTTCTTCAGCATTTCGCATCTTCGCTGAAATGGCATGCTTTATTTCTTTAGCGCTTCACTTTCCCTAGCTTTTGGTTGGAGAGGCAGCCTCATTACCTTCATTTTTTACTGGCTGTCAAGATAGCTCAGGTTCTGGGGCGCCTGGGTGGCTCAGTTGGTTAGGCGACTGCCTTCAGCTCAGGTCATGATCCCAGGGTCCTGGGATCGAGTCCCACATCGGGCTCCCGGCTCAGCGGGAAGCCTGCTTCTCCCTCTCCCACTCCCCCTGCTTGTGTTCCTGCTCTCGCTGTCTCTGTCTCTGTCAAATAAATAAATAAAATCTTTAAAAAAAAAAAAAAAGCTCAGGTTCAGATGGGCCACACTGAGGTAATGACCCAGGCAGGGTAAATGGGGAACTTTCTGTACTCCTGGGAAAAAGTCATCAATTTCATATATTTCCTGAATGCTACATTTTTTCTAAAAATAGCAAAAAAAAAAAAAATGTATGCAAGCTAGCTTCTGAATTGTTTTTATTCAAGAAAATTTAAGATGAGCATTGCCAGCTCATTCCTCAATGTCCGTGAAATACTTCAAATGAAACGTGCTCCACGAAGCAGGTGTTGAAAGTCAGTGCTGAGTTTCTAAAATAACCCTTCGGAGGTTCTATTTACCACGCTCTCGCTCTCTCATAACCTTGTCCTGATTCTTTCCCAGAGCTAGTACGCAATCCTAGCCGGGGCTAGATCAAAGGGAAGTGTTTCCATGATGGGGCTGCTCTTCCTTAGCCTTCCCTCTTCTTTCTCATTGGTCATTACCACAGCATGCAGAGCTGCACCTCAGGATCTGCTCTAAGAGAGGGAAAAACAGGCAGGGCTGGCTCACAGAATGGGGCTATTATTTTCCTAGAACCAACATTTGGTGTTAACATTCATGTCCTATCTGCCTGCAGACTCAGCCTTGCCATCACCCTCAATTATGAATGGCGACAGCAGAAGTATTGTACAGGGAGATGCAATCTCTGCTCTCTGGCCAAGGCTGACTGGTGTGTTTGACACAGGACAGCCACAGGGCCCCCCTCCCCCTCCCCCCGCCAACCCCCGCCCCACCCCAACACCAGCATCCACATCATCCGTGCTTGCATGCACTTGCCTCTCAAGTCTTTCTCTCTCACCACATAATTAAATCCATCTGGATCTGAAAGCTTTGTATTTATTGCCGGCTCGTTTGGACACTCTCCTAAGGTCTCACCATTGTGACAGTGGAAGAATTTAAAAAGAGGTGGTATTTCGAAACAAGGTCTCCGTAGAATTCATAATAGTAATTGCTTTTCTTCACTTCTTTCCAATATCCCCACATCAAAGTAAGGAAGGAAATAAGTGTCCTTCTCTTTTTTGCAGCCCTTTCAGCTCTTTGGTGTGGCCTGGGCCGTTGTTCTCACTGCTTCTATGACCCTGTGTGTTGGTTTGCCAGGGCTGCTGAAAGAAAGTGCCGCAGACCCCAGGCGGCTTACCCAACAGTTTATTTTCCTATAGTTCTGGAGGCTGGGATCCAGATCAAGAGGTTGATAGGTTTGATTTCTTCTGAGGCCCCTCTCCTTGACCTGTACATGGTCGTCTTCCCCTCTGCATGTCTGAGTCCAAATTTCTTCTTCTTACAAGGGCACCAGTCAGACTGGACTAGGGTCTACCCCAAAGACCTCATTTTTAACTCAATTACCTCTTTAAAGACCCTCTTTTTAAATAAGTCACATTCTGAGGTACTGGGATTTAGAACTCAACATGGGAATTTTGCAGGGGATGTAATTTGGTTCTTTACACCCTAAATACCTGATACCACATCTTAGATGTTGACATTTGTTGGAATTTATATTAATGTTCATTGTGCCACCATATTTTCACCATAAACCTGATTTCAGTTTAATGCAAGACTCTTTATCTAGAGCCCACGACTACTTTGGGTCCAGAAACATGCTGAAATTTTATGCCAAAGCTTACTGTCATGCATTATGAGCATTCTCCTATCAGACTCTTAAAAGGTTCACAGTGCACAAAAAAATGTTAGGATCTAATAGCTGATGGAAAAGGCCTTGTTGTTCATCTCAGAATATTTTTCCAATAAATAACAAGCACCTTTCACCATTGTGTTTGTAGTTCACACACACATACAGAGCATTGCACAGCCCCTACAATGTACCAAACACTGTCATAAGCGCTCCACAAACAGGAACTCCGTTAATCCTCACGGGGACACTACGAGGAAGGTAATATTTATAGATGAGGGGGGCGCCTGGGTGGCTCAGTCGTTAAGCATCTGCCTTTGGCTCAGGTCATAATCCCAGGGTCCTGGGATCGAGCCCCGCATCGGGCTCCCTGCTCAGTGGGAAGCCTGCTTCTCCCTCTCCCACTTCCCCCTGCTTGTGTTCCCTCCCTCACTGTGTCTCTCTCTGTCAAATAAATAAATAAAATCTTAAAAAAATATATTTATAGATGAGGAAATGGAGGCACACAGAGGTTAAGTAACTTAGATCATAAAGTTAGCTACCAGCAGAGCCAGGGTTCAAATCCAAGCAGCCTTGTTTAAGAATGCTAACTACTACTTTCCACTCTCTTTTCCCAAATCTTGTGATGCCAAGCCATGGTATTTGCATCCAGAGAATCAATTATCTTCACAACCCTTGACATAACTTACCTTTTTACCCCAAATCTATTTTGGAAGGATTTCAAAGTGATCAACAGCCTTTGCAGTGCATGCATGTTGCTTTTGGCAACTTACCGTTTTAACACCCTCTGCTTCCACTTAGCCGACAGTTACGTGTTTCTACAATCACACATTCAAGCAACTACTATCCCTCATTTAAGTTAAATTGTTTGACTCAGATGTATGGGCAGTGGTAATTGCTCCTAAGTTAAGTAACAATCAACACTTGCATAATACAAACAATAATCTTTAAAACTCTACCAGGCTTTCTACCACATCGTAATCATTCTATAAGGACCCAACATTTGGAGGGAAAAGGAAGACATTCTCGATAGAGTTTTTAGTTTTCCGTAGACTTCGGAAGAACAATACTGTTGTCACTGAGCTTCTTTAAATGAAACTGTTGGAGAAGGTCATTGAGAGGAGTAACCCCCGGTTGACCCTCTAGCTGCACCCGGAGCAATGGGAGGTGCCTCGCCCTCTCCCCTATCGTTGGGATGTACATTCCAAGAGCAGTAATTTCCAGGATGCAGCCTTGAGAGAGTAAGGTGTTGCTGAGACCATCTGAACGCTCTACGTGGTGGCAGAACCCTGGCGAGGCCTGTGTCAACTCTGAAGATTTTAAGAGGTGGTGCAGAGATCTGCTGGTCTTGGGGAGCCCAAGATGCGCCTCCTGTAGTAAGTTCCCTTGCTTGTCGAAACTGCCGCCTCCGGATCTGCGGTGACATGTCTGTGGTCTCCCCTTGCCCTCTGCATATGGGGCTGATTTCGAATTTCACCCAGGAAACTCCTGAGGTTGAGAACCAGCAACAACATTCTATCATTCCCAGGCCAAAAGATCCAATGAAAGGAGCAGTCAGCTTTTTGGGCTGAGTTGGGAACAGGAGTTAGCCCGCGGCACCTGCTTTCACGCCCATACTTGATTGCTTTACTTCTACTGTCTTCACCTTCCAACCCCATGGGGCAAGAAGAAATGCCTCCGTCGCTTGGATGAAAAGTGCTTAATGAACAAAACGGCAAAGGAAAGTAAGTATAAATCGCATCTTTTTGTCATTTGGAAAGATTTGTATTCTCCCAGTTTTTCAGAGATTAGAATTGTCACTGGGAAGCCTTATAACTTGGTAGGAGTGTTTGCTCTGGTACTTCTTTGAAACTCAAGTGTGTGTGGGGAAAAAGAGGTATTTGAAGGTACAAGCAGTCCTATGTGTGTTAGGACTGACTGTGTCAGGATTCCCTGTGAAGGAAAATGGGAGCCTCAGACTAATGGTTGCCAACAGTAAGGTGGATACATGCGGTTAATGGTTGCACATTTATGTATTTCTTTTGCTTAGCTTCTTGGCACACTTTCTGAGGGACAACCACAGTGGGAAGCTGGAAAATTTTGTGAATAATTATGATGCTCTTGAATCTTTTGAAGGAAATGCATGAGATCCTAATGGGTGAAAGATGGTGCGTAACCTCCTCATCAATTGGAAATTGTCAATCCAATTATTTCAGCTAAGTCACCCATCCAATCAGATCACTGCCCAATCAATTACTGAATTATCAGTAGTAAAGGCAGCCTGAAACGCCAGATGAATCATGTCAGGGACAGTGTCGAAGGCACAACTGTAATTTTCATGAAACTGGCAACTGGTTTAGCCACAGGATATGGGTTGTTTAATGATTCCATGTTTTTATTTTTGGTATCAAATCTGAAGTGTTTAGGCTATAAATCACGCCTCCCCCACCTCATTTTCCCTAACCCCCGTAGGTATTCATTTTTAAAAAGAAAAAAAAAAAATTCACCCATATATATGCAGGCTTAAAATCCTTCTTCCAGAATTTATAAGGATAAAGAGATTTATCCCTTCAATAGTTTTAGAACTGTTGTTTCCAAAGACCCTTACGTTTCTCCTTCGTCCCTGTTTGTGACACTTAATAGATTTCCTGACCAAAACTGGATCATTTGAATTTTAGAGGCCATATCCCAGCCGCTTTTGGACGGATTGACTTGGACTGTCTGCCCTGAGTGGGGTTGACCTCTTACTGCAACCCGGGAGTGCACCCTCAGAATCCACCGGCCCCCAAAGTCAGACTTGCAGACCTAGCATCTCAGCTCCCCCGTTGTTCCATGTGCTTGATTTCCTGTCTTCTTCCTCCGTATGGGGACAGATTCCCCCGGTGGCCTGCGTGTTAAAAATCAAAATTTCAGCCGCCGGAAGTATGTCGTTAAGATTCTTGGGGGAGGGCGCCTGGGTGGCTCAGTCGGTTGGGCGACTGCCTTCGGCTCAGGTCATGATCCCGGAGTCCCTGGATCGAGGCCCGCATCGGGCTCCCTGCTCGGCGGGGAGCCTGCTTCTCCCTCTGACCCTCCCCCCTCTCATGCGCTTGCTCTCTCTCATTCTCTCTCAAATAAATAAATAAAATCTTTAAAAAAAAAGAAAAAAAAAGATTCTTGGGGGAGTGTGACACGCCACAGTTTTTCGCTGCCGCACGCGTCCCCATGACAGCGCGGGTGATTACTTGGCGCGACTCTACCTCCTCTTTCAGAGGGAAGGGAGGCAAAGGGAGAAGCAAGGCTGGTGGTGCAGACAGACGTCCGGGCCGCTGGGTCCGCGGAGCAGGAACACAGCTTCCCGCCGCCTCCCTGTACCGGGAGGGGACCGGGCGCCGGATGGGCTGGCGGCTGGCCTGCGGTCTCAGCTGCCACATGGGGCAGGGAACCGGAGAGGCGCGTTTAAAGTGCAATCGCGTGCTTCCAATCTGTCTGTCTAATATTGCAGCAAGCTTAACTGCCGGCGCTTGGGGCACGAGAAATGCACTGACCAAGTTTGCTTCTATTAAGGCGCTTTTAATTGATGGCACTTGGCAGTGGGATCCCGTTTTCCTCTTTTTCCCCTGCTCTCCACACCCCTTTTGATTTTAAGAAAGTAGAGCCGCATTTCCCCCTTATTTATTTATTTATTTATTTTCCCCTGGGCCGGATGCCTAGCACGTTCTGAATGAAAGGGAGAACCTCTAGGGGTCAGTGCAGCGTAAAAAAAAAAAAGGCCCGAGCTCCGCCGGGGCGCGGAATCCTTGAGGTTTCAATCACAGCTCTGTCCCTTTTTCATTCTAATGAGGGAACAGTCCCATTACTTCAGGCAGAGCCTGGCTCCAGAAGCAATCCCCTTGATGGCCATTTCCCTTTAATATAAGTTTAAACATTTGCAATCAAAGGCAGCTCTGATTTGAAATTTAGGGCTGTCTTCACATTTGTTGCATTTCACCTGGTCTGCTGGAACCCAGAAGGCTGCCCCCTCCCACCGTCCTTTCCAAGCTCCGCCCCAGGGTGGGCAGAGGCCTGGGGCCTTTTCACCTTCCGTTCCTTCCCTTTTCTTTCTTTCTTTTTTTTTTTTAAATATTTTTTATTTATTTATTTGAGAGAGAGAATGAGAGAGAGAGAACACCTGAGAGGGGATAGGGTCAGAGGACAAAGCAGACTCCCTGCCGAGCAGGAAGCCCGATGCGGGACTCGATCCAGGGACTCCAGGATCATGACCTGAGCCGAAGGCAGTTGCTTAACCAACTGAGCCACCCAGGCGCCCTATTTCTTTATTTTCTTAGTGGAAGAGCGCGCATGCTCGCATGACTGCATCCTTTTGTATACAGATGTCCTTTTGGCCTTGGTCTTTCAAATTTGAAAAGTCCTAATTTAGTTCATAATGTTATCAAAGGATAGTTAAGCTTTCGGGCATGGTGTGTGTGGGGGGGCGGTGTGTGTGTGGGAGAGAGTGAGAAAAGGCGGCACTCATTAAAATGGTGGGTGGGGATGGAGCCCTGCGATCCCTGGGCAGACATTGCAGGAATGGGAAGAAAGACTCTGGGGATCTCCTGAGGTGCGGTTTCCTCAGTTTCCTCGGGTTGAGGTAATTTCAGCTCCTCCCGTTTACTCCTCAACTCTCTCCATCACTGAGACAGTCCAGCTTCCACCTACCTTCTCCAGCCCTTGATTCTGGGTCATCTCCTGAGGCACTTGGCCCTGTTGAACATTTCTCGCTGTTGGGCTTTTTGCTGTTCGTTTGCACTGTTGTGTCTCACAACCTCCTAAATCTAAGATGGTATTGGTGACCCTATGTCTAGACCTTCTCTCACTCTACTAACAGCCTTGTGAGTCCGAATGTGGCCCTAGAATCTTTCTTGGTGGCTCCAGGGAGACACTGCCAACAAATCAAAGTTGACACGATGGATGTCCCCCTGCCCAGCTTACTTTAATTATATCTCTCCTACAATGAAAAGAATTTCATTTTGATATCCATCCTTTCCCTGGATGACATCCTCCTTCCCATAGTTCCGATGAGTACTGTATGCTGAAAACACGCTAGGCTCTAGCTCCAGAACAAGTCCTTCCCTGATCTCTAACACTGATAATTCTATAACCTCTTAGATTCCTCCATCTGGAACTCCTACCAACACTTCTAATGTCACATGTCTAAAACCAAGCTCATCATTACACTTCCCCAAAATCTGGGTCTCCCGTATTCTCCAACTTTGTTAGTGTCATCACTCTCCATCCAGTTGCTTTTTCCTTTCTTGCAATCTCCTCCTACCCCTACCTCCTCTATCACCACTGCTTTCCCCTCAAAATCCAACCAGTAACAGAGAGTGGATATGAGGAGCACCAGATGAGTGGAATGAATATTTGGTGGAGAAGACTTTAGCATCTTCATAATCTCCATTGGACTACCACTCATATCCAGCCATCCCATGTAAACATACACTAAGTGTAAATGGCATATTTACTTGGCAAACACAGCTTCCCCATCCAACCCCTCCTTACAGGAAAGTAGCCTGTAAACTTCTGCATGTGAATTTTGGTGTTCTCTGCAAGGGCAAGCTTTCTAAAGCATAAATCTAGTTGCACTATTTTCTAACAAACCTTTGCTGGTTTCTCTTTGCCTATGAGATAAAGCCCCAAACTCCAAGCATGTTATCTGATGCTCTGTCTGGCTCCAGTCTATGTTTCCAGCCAGATTTACTGTCCTCTCCCCTTCCACATTCCAGCTCCCTTGCCAGGCATGTTTTTTGCATACTTAATTAGTTCCTGTTTCCAGGACATATTTCTTGCAATTTATCTTCCAGGTGTACCTTTTCTTCCTAATTCTTTATTTGGTCACTCAGCTCAAATGTCATTTCTGTGAAACCTTCCCCAACTCATGCAAGTAGACTAATTAGAATTAGATACTCTCTGCTATGTGCTCCCCTAGCACATGATGCATTTCTTAATAGCATGTGTTATGCAGTGTCCTGATTGAGTGCCTTTCTTTGCCACCAAGTTCTATGTTCTTACAGGGAAGGACTCTCTGCTTGTTTTTTGTGTCTCTAGCACCTTGCATGGTAGCTAGGACATAACAAATGCTGATTAATTGTTTTGTGAATGAAGGAGGTAGTGGATGTGCTTAAAGAAGACATGAGCATCATTAATGACAAACTGTTTGTTACAATTTTGCTGCAGAACAGTCCCCAGTAAGAGCATTTAAAATCTAGAAGTGCAGTTCTGGGCTCTACAAGGCACAAGAGAGCCCTGCTCCTGGCCGCACCCACTTGGAATGAGGAGCCCAATAAAGATGGTGCTTGTGGAAGAGTATGGATGAGTACTTGGGCCAGACTCTCTCTCTGTTTGTGTGTGTGTGTCAGGGGAGGGTGGTGGGGAGTAGGATAGGTAATTCCCAATAGAATTATCTGTTGGGTAGACTGTTTATAAGCAAGATAAGCATATCCCGTGCTTACTCATTGTCAAAGATAACAAGACCAATTGATTTTCAAATGCTATTTGAGCTGCTACTATGGGCAAATGCCAGCAAGTGCAGATGGGTTACAGAGGAATGTGATGAAGTTCCCATCATTGAGTCGTTTACTGTCAGCTAAGGAAGTGAGATTTTTGCAAAGGTGGATTTAATAAGTAGAGTGATCTCATTATATCATCCAGACTGGGGTGTTTTTGAGTGGGAAAGGGGATGCTATTAAGTATTTCACTGGGAATATAGGTGCAAACCAGGACAGTCCCACCGAAACCCGGACAGATAGTCACACTAATGGAGACTGTCCTGTGCACTACGAGTGTCCTGGTTTCAGGGTAGAAAGTCATCACTATAAAGTTGGGGGTTCACAGAGAGAGAGTCCGTCCCTGATGAGGGGCGCCTTGATGTAGGCCTGAAAGGAGGAGGATTGGTGTGGTGAGAGGAGGTAGGAGAAAGTGTTCAGTGGCGAAAAGGGAGTGAGCACATCCAACAATTTGTATAGAGGACTGGGAGCAGACCCCTTTGTTTGGTGATAGGTCAAAAGCCAAATAACATCTGGAGATGGTTTGCATTTGAGAGGCAAGAAATGGGGATAGGGAGAATCCAGGAAAGTTTGAGGCTTTGACACTGGGTGGCTGGGAACGTGGTGGCCCTAAACAAGTAGATGGAAATGGTTTGGGGAAAGATAATTAAGTGGGGAAAATTTGAAATATTTTTGCCTTTTAATTTTGATGTCAAAAGTGGCACATGCTTATTTTAGAAAACTTGGATAATGCAGGAATTATGCGTGAGAATTTAGGAATGATATCCCATTCCTAGAATATTACCAATGTCATATTCATTCTGAAGGAAGAAATGGAAACAGCAGGAGGAGTGAAGGTGAAGTCTGGTTTCTGTGTGAGTTTTTCAAATGGTTTGCCTTCTGTGCTTTAGACAATTTTTCACTCATAAAAATATGTTTGTTTAAGACTTCTTGGTCCCTTACTCAGTGCCAGGCACTGTGGAGGAAATGGCATTTTTTGGGGGGTGGAGAGAGAGAGATTGCGCATGAAGGGAGGGGGCTGGCAGAGGGGGAGGGAGGAGAGAGAGAGAGAGAGAGAGAGAGAACCTCAAGCTGATTCCTCCCTGAGCGTGGAGCCTGATGCGGGGCTCCATCTCACAACCCTGAGATCATGACCTGAACTGAAACCAAGAGTCTGACGCTCAACCAGCTGAGCCCCCCAGGTACCCCAGAAATGGCATTTAAAAGTGACATGGAAAGATTCGCAGGTAAAAACTTACGAACAAGTGTCACGTGAATGGTGATGAAGAGTTTGGAAAAGGGAGAGATCAGACACCTGAAAGAAAAGCCCTATTGAAATATAATCCCCAAACATGAATTCCGGTGGTGGGAGTAATAAAATACAAGAGATGCCGACAGGCTCCTTGTGTGTTTGAGGTTTAGACAATTGATCTTCTAGGGTTTAATCTCTGTGGAGTTTGGGTTGTTCTATTCTTAACTAGTTCTTCTGTTTCCTTAGTTCTTGATCTATCTTCATTCATCAGAGCTGTTGCTGTTTTAGCAGCAACAATAATTATGTGGCATATTGGTGAGTTGTGACAAGGCTTATCCATGACATTGTTTAAAGGTTCCCAACTATGCACAAGACTGATGTAACTTTCTCGGGTCACATCGGCTTGATCTGAAAAAGACGCTTATAGTAACAAATCCTCCTTCTTCTGGCTCTTTCCTGTCCTCCGATTTCAGGATCTCCAGCAGCCAGTTATTTCTAGGGTCTTCCGAGAGAGTATCTCAGGTTGCTCATGAAAATAACCCTCTCAGCCCCTGCATGGAAGGCGTTCTCCTATCCCTTTCCTCTGACAACATCTGACGTTTTCTGCCAAGGCTCTCGGGGGTGCTCTGGGTTCCAGTGTGGGTCTTTATAGCAGCATCTGCCACCGCGGGGGAGCTCTGCTCTGCCCGCCTGGAAGGGCCCTGCGGCCTTGTGTTAGCGCACTGAGATGGCCGGCTGGCTCCCTTCCCGTGACGGCACCATGCTGTGCTGACATGGAAAGTGAGGCGACATCTTTTCCCCAGCTTTGTGTCACACCCTCTGGGTTCCAAGGCACTGCTACCTTCTGCCTCTAAAATAACAATGAAGATAGATGTTTCCGTTTTTATAAGTGGCCTTGGCTTCCTAAAACCCTAACATGAGATCGGGGCTCCTTGGGCCAGAGCGGTCTGAGGGAAGGATCCCTGTGGTACTGAAAATGCTTCCTCCCCTTGGATTCCGGGGACATTGTCATGGGACCAGGAGTAGGGGCCTGTCAACTTCCTGTAGGATGACCTCTCACGCAGGGCCTCTCCAAGTCTCCTGTAACTCTGTCTCTGCGGAAGTGACTCAACTACTCTGAAGACATCCCCAGATGTGTCTTTTTGACATCGTCAGGATGGACTCATACTCTTCTTTTTTTTTTTTAATTTAATTTAATTCTATTATGTTATGTTAGTCACCATACAATACATCATTCGTTTTTGATGTAGTGATCCATGATTCACTGTTTTCATATAACACCCAGGGCTCCATGCAGTACGTGCCCTCACTCTCTTCTGCCCCTTCGATAAAGAAACCGCTCTAGGTGTGGGCCAATTTCTGTTGTGGGAAGCAGAACAGTAAGGCCCGAGGAGCTCGTCCCATCTTTCCACCAGAGGGCAGATAAGTCCTACATCTTGAAACAGTCTCAGGTTCTGTTTTACACTAAAGACCGCGTTAGTAAAAAAGCTGACATAAAAGTTATGTTCCCGTGTCCTTCCCTGTATATCTTTAATATTTACAAGCGTCTACAGGGTGTATTAGCATATAGAATATTAATACCTATCCTACGTGAGTATGTATATTGTTATAGTGGTTTAACTTACACTTTCGCTGATAGTGGTTTCACGGACATGGAAAAGGTAGTTAGCAATAGAAATTGCTTCCTGTTATGCCAGATTTCCTTTGAAGCAGAAGACATACATCAAGAAGGAGATTTTAAGAAGAAATGAATGTAGAATTAATTGGCACGGCATGCCATTTTGCAAGAATCTTTGCTGTCGTATCCTGCTTTCGTCTAATGTGTCTTTGAAACATAGTTCTGATATACTGATTTATTTCTATGTCAAGATTTTTTTTTTCCAGCTTGGAGAAGAGCTGTCTGCCGTTTGTAGGTGGCGCTATTTTGATTTGGAGTATCCTTTTAGCTAATTTACTCCAGGGTAAGTGAATGGGAAGTTAAGTCCTGGTGAATGTTATGGCTGCCTTGTGGTTTTAGGGAGTTCTCTAAACCACATAGAAATGGAGCCTTATAATGGCGATGTCAGGTACATCCTATTATGGAGTTCTCTTTGTTGAGAAAACCAACATGTAGACATTATCCCGAGACCCTCCCTGATAAAGAGAAGTTCTTTATATACCTTTATTTGGGCTATGGCTTTTTTTTTTTTTTTAAAGATTTTATTTATTTATTTGACAGAGAGAGATACAGCGAGAGAGGGAACACAAGCAGGGGGAGTGGGAGAGGGAGAAGCAGGCTTCCTGCTGGGCAGGGAGCCCGACGCGGGGCTTGATCCCAGGACCCTGGGATCATGACCTGAGCCGAAGGCAGTCGCTTAACCAACTGAGCCACCCAGGCGCCCTGGGCTATGGCTTTTAAAAAATTGGTGCAATGGCATATCTAGAATTTTTTTATTAAATACGTGTTTCTAAAAATATCAAACTATTGTCTCACAGTTTCAAAGTTGATACAGCGCTCAGAGCCCGAAGGTGTTCTGGGGCTTATGTACTCCCTTTGCCTTAGTTCAAAGGAAACACTTTACATATCCAGCACTATTCCGGGGACATCTCAAGAGAGGAAGAGAGCCAGAGTAAAGGCATTGCATTAATTTTGTTGAAAGAGTGAGCATAGGGTGGCTCAGTGGAACGATATTGCCTGAGAGCAAAGCTAAAACCTTTGACCACCTCCACTTTGTCCTGCCTTTTCATTGCTGTCAGGCAACAAAGACTGCGGAAAATGTTATGGTAGCTGACTCCCTGGGCCAAACAGCCCCCCCACCCCCTCCCCCATCCCCCCTTGCAAAAGTGGGGGTGGATGGGAATGTTGCAATGGAAGGAAACATGAGGAACAGGAAATACTGTCTCAAGGAGTTTCCTTTTTCTCTGTCTCTTCCCCTCACTGATACAGTTTGGAGACCTCAAAGATGTTGTGCCTGGATGTTCAAGTTGCTGACAAACTGCATAGTACAAGATACGCTTCTGAGCGTCTATTTCAGGAACTTAGCTTAGATTCTTGCCACGGAAATATGGTCCGTGGACCAGCAGCATTGGTATCACCCAGCAACTTGTTAGAAATGCAGAACTTCTGTGCCTCACCCCAGAACTCCTGAATCAGAATCTGCATTTAAAAAAAATCCAGGTGACTCACGTATGCATTAAACTTGGAGAAGTGTTGGCCTAGATCTCTTTCTCTCTCTCTCTCTGTCTAAACCAGGGTGTCCTAGAGTTTCCCCTTTCTTACTCTGCCTATTTGCTGGGATACTGATCTATTCAGTACAAGTTAGCCCAAAGTAGAACACCGGATGTCATGAACCTGATGACTAGAATGCATATGGACATAGTTTGCCAGTTTACGGCCATTTCCTTTATACTTCTTTTTTTTCTTTGAGCATCAAGTATAATGCGCAGTTTGCCTTGCATTAAATAAACTTGGACAAAACTCCAACTTATAAGACATAAAATAAGGGAGTGATTATTCACATTGTAAAATAGTCTCTGCTTTATGAGGAAATTTACTAAATTATTTCTTTAAATTGCCCCGGGATACATTTGAAATAGAATTTGACTCAAATGTTGATTCACAGTCCCATTTTTGAGATGGCATATAATACATAAATGGAGACATGATTGCGCAGATAGCGTTTTGGGCATATTATTAATAAAATTTTGAAAGAGCTCTTGACCACCCTCCTCATTTCTTTTTCCCATTTCATTCTAATTTCTCTAAGTCTACAACGTGGAATTACTTCTTTTTATTCATCTACCAACTCATATATAACTCAATTGCTTTACATCCCTATGAAACCAAAGACTCCACTGAGCTTGCATTAGCATAGAAGAAACCTAGAGATGAATCCAAGAAAAATAACCCTTTAGCCTGAGGAACAGTAATGGTGATCTTATGCTTGATCTGAGCCTGTAAAATCCTCTCTGGTAGTAAAACCCTGACAAGGGAAAGTAGATCCATTCCTGCAGAACACTGAGCAACAGCATAGGAACATTCTTTAGGTCCCAAAGTATTATTATTATTATTATTATTATTTTTAAAGATTTTATTTATTTATCAGAGAGGGAGGGAGAGAGAAACAGCATGAGAAGGGAGAGGGTCAGAGGGAGAAGCAGGCTCCCCGCTGAGCCAGGAGCCCGACGTGGGACTCTATCCCAGGACTCCGGGATCATGACCTGAGCCAAAGGCAGTTGCTTAACCAACTGAGCCACCCAGGCGCCCTGGTCCCAAAGTATTACTGACAACTGGTAAACCACATTGGAACCACCACCCAGATCAAGTCCTTCATGTTCTCATGGACTTTGTTCATATCGCTACAGTGGTACTTAGGTTTCTTTTTTTTTTTTTTTAAGATTTTATTTATTTATTTGAGACAGAATGAGAGAGAGAGAGAGAGCACATGAGAGGGGGGAGGGTCAGGGGGAGGAGCAGACTCCCCGCCGAGCAGGGAGCCTGATGCGGGACTCGATCCAGGGACTCCAGGATCACGACCTGAGCCGAAGGCAGTCGCTTAACCAACTGAGCCACCCAGGCGCCCAGGTACTTAGGTTTCTATAGTGCAATCTGTGTTTTTGATTTTTCCTCTAGGAGTTTTTTGGGGACAAGAACTTTGCTTTTTTCATCTTTAGGCATCCAGTGCCTCGCACATAATAGTATTTCACGAAAGTGTGTTGGATGAAAGATTTAGTAGTCTACTGCATAATTACTGATACCTTCAGAAAGAGCAAGAATTTGACATCTGAACAAAGCATCTATAAAAAGTGGGGGAAACACTGATCAGTTGCCTCTTTTCAGAAAGGCAGCAGTAATGTGGTTCATCTGAAATAGAAGATAATAAACACTAGTATTTGGCTTAGAAATTGTGGCTATATTTGAATAATAATAACTATGAAGCATTGGAAACACCAAAAGACAACAAGAAGCAGAAGCAGCAGGAGGAGGAGGAAGAAGAGGAGAAGGAGAAGTAAAGGGAGAGGGGGGAGGGAGGGGAAAAATGATGCCTATTTCATTGAAAAGTTTTGCCTATCCTGTTACACCTCAGGCTAATCCTGCTTGTGAACTGAGGCATTTCTTAGGTCAGTACAGAGAAGTCAACTCTGCTGGAAACCTTGCTTGTTAATATAAGCAGATAAAGTTTTAAAAAACAGGACTCCTTTTCTCTTGCTTAGAAAGAAGAATCAGAATTACATCTTTGTCATCTAAGTACCAAAGTAAATGTAGAGAGTACTCCCAAATACATTAGAAATCTGATAAAGTAACGTTTTAGAAGGTAGGTGACATTCCAGGATACCATTCTTTATGTAGTCTGTGCCTTTCCAGTCAGGTGCTTGAATCCTGCCTGCTGTGGTCACTTGGGTCCACCATATTCAGAGATCTCCTTCCCATGCTATCTGGAGGTGGACTTCACTTCAGAAATTTTTGAAGATATATTAGTTCATAATGATGGAACTCATGCTTTGGGATGAAAGTTACACAAGTTTTCTGTACACTTAAAAATAATTTTGTACAGGGGCACCTGGGTGGCTCAGTCGTTAAGTGTCTGCCTTCGGCTCACGTCATGATCCCAAGGTCCTGGGATCGAGCCCCACATCGGACTCCCTGCTCTGCAGGAAGCCTGCTTCTCCCTCTCCCACTCCCCCTGCTTGTGTTCTCTCTCTCACTGTGTCTCTCTCTGTCAAATAAATGAATAAAATCTTAAAAAAAAATAATGATGTACAACAAATTAAAAGTGACATAATCAGTTTCTGGTATAATTCTTCCTCTTAAGAAAATGATGAGTGAATATAAACAGAAGGGGCCCTGTTCCAGTCCAGTTGGTCATCTCTCCTTCCATTACGTAAATTGTGGTTATCCTCTGAGGTATTTTTCATAGTGCTAGTTTTCCATATTGTTGAATTCCGGGATTTCACTTGCTTCTCTCATGGCCCCAGTTGGCTGAAAATATGGTTTTTGTTTTTAAGAAGAGGCAAAAAATTATTTTACTTATAGCATTTGTCTACTATATTCATCAGGAAGCCTATTATGTCCAGCAAAACTGTCATATTATTATTATTATTATTATTATTATCCCAAGGATGGGATAAAAGTTGTTCATTCCCGTAGCTTTCTCATCCTCCACTCCAATTGTTCTCAAGACTTTGGCCATCTGCCCTTGTGTTTTCCATGATCTACCTTTTAGTGCTTGGAGGAAGATGATTTCCCACTGTTAACAGGAAAAATAGCTCTCCGATCCGAGTGAGAGCTGACAATGGATCAGAAATGTAGGCGCCCATGTGCTTCCCATGTGACATTAAATATGTCCCTCTCCTAATTGCAAGAGCTAAGTAGTGATTCTCTTTAAAAATGCCATACCCAGTGTCTCACAGGTTTTCAAAAACAGAGTTGGTGGCAAGAATGTGGAAGGACAGAATACAGAAAAAGATAAAATATAATGGGGATAAATCTTTAAGATGATTGAGCTGGCATTAGCATTAGCCTAGAAGCCCCAGAATTCTCATGAATGGGACAGAGTAGAAAGTTAAGGTTTCTTCATTAGTGGTTCTTGGAATTACTTGACAAGTAGTCCTCTTCTTCCTCCTTGGGAAATACTAACACTTGGAGACGTGACACTTGCTGGAATCATTCACTTTACTCAGGCGTACTTTGTTGTTGTTTTTAATTTTAAGGACTTACAGCCACATTTAACTGAGCATTTCAGAAGTGAAATGGGGATTGATTTCCTGGAATGTCCATCTCCTCTTCGCATGGGTGATGCATGGATAGTTTATGAGAGTGTGTGCTGTAGCTGAGACCTGGGAGGGAAGGGGAGTTTTTTTTTTTTTTTTAAAGATTTTATTTATTTGACAGAGAGAGATAGCAAGAGCAGGAACACAAGCAAGGGGAGTGGGAGAGGGAGAAGCAGGCTTCCCACCGAGCAGGGAGCCCGATGCGGGGCTCGATCCCAGGACCCTGGGATCATGACCTGAGCCGAAGGCAGATGCTTAACAACTGAGCCACCCAGGCGCCCCTGGGAAGGAGAGTTTTTGAGGCATGCCTGGGTCCTCAGCATTATCTCACTCTGGGGCTTTAAAAGCTGTTGGATCCCATGGACTTATGTATAATGTAATGTGTCTAGGGAAATTTTTTTGGCGCAATCAGAGGTGTGACCGCAATTGTTATGAAAAGTGGCTCAAGCAGATGACAAGTGATAAAACAGTTGATCTCTCATCTTTCATGGGCTGTTTTAATGCTGTAAACACTCTCTTGAAGAAGATGGGAAGCTAAGCTATTGACTTTTGCTCCATTTTGGGTGGGTTACGTTTATTTATTTATTTATTTAAAGATTTTATTTATTCATGAGAGACAGAGAGAGAGAGAGAGAGAAGCAGGCTCCCAAGGAGCAGGGAGCCCGATGTGGGACTCGATCCCAGGACCCTGGGATCATGACCTGAGCCGAAGGCAGACGCTTAACCATCTGAGCCACCCAGGCGCCCTGGTGGGTTATGTTTAAGTTGTGTTGACAGATGCTTGTTCCCAGAGAACTTGTTGGGAGGAATAAATACGTCTGTGGGTCAGACAGGTCCTTTTTCCAGAGTGTTCTAACTAAGAGTGAATATGGAAGGATTCCTCAGACTCATGTTTTATACTACAAAGGATTACCACTAATTAGTTAGGAATGTTGGCTGTTATTGTTTCTTTTGCATAGAGGATTTAGAATTTTTGGGATTATACAGTAACTCAGGGTTATCAATCCCAATTATCCAAAGATCAGAACCCCTTGCCATTGGCTAGAATAATTGGAAGAAGCTGCCTAATGATGCTTGCAGCCTTCTCAACATCTGTCAGCCCATTTAGAATTGGTACATTAGCCTGTAATTGTCATTTCCAACATCCAAATAATTGTTTCTGGCCAGGAAGCTGTTTGCAGTGCATGATGTACTTCTTGAAAATATTTATAAGAGAAAAAAAATCAAACTTTAGCATATGGAAAGAAGTATACAGCCAGGTCTGACATATGAAAAATCAGAGAGGAACACAAATTTTTTTTTTTAAGATTTATTTATTCATTTGAGAGAGCGAGAATGAGAGAGAGTACATGAGAGGGGGGAGGGTCAGAGGGAGAAGCAGGCTCCTCGCTGAGCAGGGAGCCCGATGCGGGACTCGATCCCGGGACTCCAGAATCATGACCTGAGCTGAAGGCAGTTGCTTAACCAACTGAGCCACCCAGGCGCCCAGGAACACAAAATTTAACTTTAGCACTTTGGGTATTCCCTTTGAGTGTTAATTTCCCTTTCCTGTATTCCCCATCTGGCCTGGGGATGCCTACTTTTTTTTTTGCCTTAATAATAAATTATCCCTGGGCACCTGGGTGGCTCAGTTGGTTAAGTGACTGCCTTCGGCTCGGGTCTTGATCCCGGGGTCCTGGGATCGAGTCCCACATCAGGATCCCCCTGCTCTGCGGGGAGCCTGCTTCTCCCTCTGCCTCTGCCTGCCACTCCCCCTACTTGTGCTCTCTCTCTCTCTGTCAAATAAATAAATACAATCTTTAAAAAAATAATAATAAATTATCCCTGTCTTTCCTTGTCAATAAAATATATGTATCCATCAACAATTTTAATGGCTGCTTATTATTTCATTGTGTATGTTTTTACCAAACCCTAACTGATGGACATTTATACATTTATATACATTTACATATTCATTTATACTTACAATTATCTGCTCTTCTTTGCAATGCTTTCTAAGCATTTTCACACATACAACTGTGTATCCTTATCAAATTTCTTAAAAGGATAATTTCCGGGGCGCCTGGGTGGCTCAGTCGTTAAGCGTCTGTCTTCTGCTCAGGTCATGATCCCAGGGTGCTGGGATCGAGCCCTGCATCGGGCTCCTGGCTCGGTGGGAAGCCTGCTTCTCCCTCTCCCACTCCCCCTGCTTGTGTTCCCTCTCTCGCTGTGTATCTGTCAAATAAATAAATAAGCTCTTTAAAAAAAAAAAGGATAGTTTCCTTTGAGTGGAATTACTGCTAGTTTACATAATCATCAAAATACATCAGGGCACCTTTTCCTCCAGACCTAGCCTGTACTGATCTTCAGAATATCTTTCACCAATTAGGGAGATGAAAAATAGTTTCTAATTCTTTTAATTTTTATTTTTTGATTATTAGTGATTTTAAATATCTTTCCATGATTTCTGTGAGTTCTATAGTTTTAGTTCTTACATTTAAGACCAATCTAATTTGAGTTAATTTTCATATGTGGTGTGAGGGAGGGCTATGACTTCTTTCCTTGGGGTGTGAATATCCAGTTGTCGCAGCACCATTTCTTGGGAGGACTATTCTTTCTTCAGTGAGTTTTCTTAGCATCCTTGTTGAAAGTCAGTTGACTTTAAGTGTATGGGCTTATTTCAGGACACTCAATCCCATTCCGTCTTATGTCAGTACCATACTTCTTTTCTTTTTTTTTAAGTAATCTCTACACCCCATGTGGGGCTTAAACTCATGACCCGAGATCAAGAGTCACATGCTCGGTATGCCTGGGTGGCTCAGTCGTTAAGCGTCTGCCTTCAGCTCAGGTCATGATCCAGGGATCGAGCCCCTGCGTCGGCTCCCTGCTCCGCAGGAAGCCTGCTTCTCCCTCTCCCACTCCCCCTGCTCGTGTTCCCTCTCTCGCTGTGTCTCTCTCTGTCAAATAAATAAATAAAATCTTAAAAAAAAAAAAAGAGTCACATGCTCTACCAACTGAGCCAGCCAGGCGCCCCTACTGTGTTTTGATTATTGTAGCTTTGTAGTCAGTTTTGAAGTTGGAAAATATGAGTCCTTCAACTTTATTCTTTTTCAAGATTGTTTTAGCTATTCTTTTCATGATTTCATGGACTATTTCTATTTCTTTTTTGAAATGCCTATTAATATCTGCAACTAATTACTTATTTGATTTGTGAAAGGAGAAGTTTCTTCATCTCTTCTGGCTTTGGGGAATGGCATGGAATGAGATTGTGATGTGAGACCCAGCATAGCATGTTGGGAATCATCTGTCATTTATTGACTGTCGCGTGAAAAAAATCTAGATCAGGCAAAATTGTGAACAGGAAAAAAAAATTAAACTTCATTTACTATCACGAGCAAGGTTCCCTTAAGACAAAGATGACTTGAATCAAACAGAGGAAGGCACATAGGGAGGCCTGGGTGGCTCAGTCGGTTAAGTGTCCGACTCTTGATTTCGCTCAGGTCACGATCTCACTATTCTGGAATTGAGCCCTGTGCCAGGCTCCACACTCGTCGGAGTATCTGCTTGAGGATGGTCTCTCTTCCTCTGCCTCTGCCCCTCCCCCTGCTCATGTGTGCTCTCTCTCTAAAATAAATAAATAAATAAATCTAAAAAAGAAGAAGAAGACAGAATAACTAGAAACACAGACTGCCTCAATCAGCTTACCAAACAGGAGCATGAATGTAGTCCAGGATGTGAGATGATCCACTGGTGGGTGGAACAGGAATATTAACATTTATTTTTAAATTAATTTTATTTCATTAAAAAGTCTATTTTTTGGGCATATGGTTTATGATGTTTATGATCTATGAGTACAGTGATACCTGTGTGTATGCTGTAAGAAAAGTACCTCTAGGGGTGCCTGAGTGGCTCAGTTGGTTAAGCGACTGCCTTCGGCTCAGGTCATGATCCCGGAGTTCTGGGATTGAGTCCCGCATAGGGCTCCCTGCTCAGCGAGGAGCCTGCTTCTCCCTCTGACCCTCCCCCCTCTCATGTACTCTCTCTCTCATTCTCGCTCTCTCAAATAAATAAATAAAATCTTAAAAAAAAAAAAAAGAAAATTACCTCTATTAGAAGTAGATGTTTAAAAACAATTGCTTTCCTGGTAATGGTGAAAAATAAAGAAAAATAGAGGCCACTGATCTAAATTCTGTCTCAGGCCATCTGGTGTTGAGCATTCTTACGCATTTCCTTTACTTCAGTGCATATCTCTGTACAGATTTAACTTCCCTGTAACTTGAACCCAGTTATTTGGCCATCCAATTTTAGTTCCTCTTGGTTAGGCAGGTCATGGAAGGTTGAACATTTTGGGTGGGTGCTAATCTCTGCCTTTGAAAGTTGCCCTTAGCTTCTTACTCATTGGCTGTGCATGCTCAGGACTCTGCTTAGGGCAGTCAGCACTTAGAAACAGAGCAACATACTTCTCCCATTCCTTCCTGCTCTCCTCATCGCTCTAGCCTTTCCCGGGCTTTGTTGTGTTTTTGGTCACTCTGTAATTTCAAAGCAATAGACCTTATTTTTGACTTCAATACCCATTAGAATGTATCTGGGCCTCATTCTCAAGAGGCCTAACCTGTTTACTGGTGAATCCTATACTAAAATAAAGCAACATAGTAGGAAGAATATTGGGTCTGGAGTCAGAAGGATGTCCTCTGGTGTCGGCTGATACTTCTGATCTTCCCAGTCCTTTTAGGCAAGAGACTGGAAAAGCATTTTCCCATTATTTAAATTTGTTAATAGAGTATTCCCATTATAAATAATCTTAAAAAAATGGCTTCTACACATGGATGGTTGTTGGGAGAGTTAGTTTTGACTACAGGGGAGGATACCTTTATTTGTATAAGACAGAACACATTACAACATTGTAACATTATGTTGTTATAGAATTATAATATCTTGTTATAATATTGTATCTAATGTGCGTTTAGCAAATTACTGGCAACTACACATCTTCTCCATCATCACTGGGCAGGGCTATTCCTGCCTTTTTTATGTGGGTAGAATGCTCTGTCCTATCAATTCCAAGTTCAGACTGCATATTTTTGAGATCATATCCTTTAATCTAGTAATTACATTCATAGAAATTTATCAGAGATTTTAAAACACTCCAAAATGTTAACAGTGATTATCTGTCAATTAGTGGGATGCAATTTTTTATTTTCTGTTATATCTTCAGAACTTAAAAGATTTTCTATGAGAAGAACTTTCAAATTAGAAAAACCCAAATATTATTAAAAATGATGTTCTGAAAAACACAGCATGTAGAAATAACTGGCAGCAAGTCACCACTAAATAACACTATGAACCATTATATATGTATTGTAGACTCATTTGACAGCATCTAGGCTTTGCTACTTCCTACCTGTTTGACCTTGGACAAGAAACATTTCTATGTCTCATTTTTCTCAACTGTTTAATGGGGGTTTCCAACCGCAATAACTGAGCATCTACTATATGCCAGAAACTATTTAAAATGGTGGAGATAAAGCAGTGATGCCCAAATAGACAAAAATCCTTGCCTTCTTAGAACTTACATTCATCTACTTTATCATCTACTTTATTGTGTCTACAATGACACAAAGAAAATAATAAATATTAATTAGAATTACCATGATTATTATGAGCACTGTACTTTTTTTTTTTTAAATGGGAAAATGAGATCCTAGTAGCAAGTAACTGAATTAAAAAGAAAACATGTGAAAGACAAATGTTGGTAAGGCAGGACCTGCCTTTCATGGAGCTGTGTCAGAGACTAATGAATGATTTATACAAAGTCATTCTGTCATATTAAGTAACCCAATTGCCCACAAACTGGTACAGGATAGACACTTAGGTGGACAGTTCTTTTTCCTCTGGACATAACATGAACTCAGAGTACTATGGCATTTCAATGGAAAGTCTCCCCATTGCTCAAGCCAGTGCCATGGGATCCTATAAAATCTATTCTGTCCACATTTCCTCTTACATACATTTTGAATTGCATATGTTTTATTTTATTATTATAATATATATGTGGAACACCTTGGGGAGAGAAGCCTTTCAAGAGAAATGATGGCTCACAAAGTCACCCTGCGGGAAAAAACAAAACAGAAATAAAAGTTGTCTTTGAAACACCTGTCAGCATGTATTTTCCTATGTGCCAGTTAATGTTTTAGAGAATTCTCTTCAGAAACATGAGCATAAATATTTTTTTTTGCAGGCTCAGAGGTCAATTTAAGTAGCTTGAAGTTCCTTGCATAATTATTTGTAAAAGATCGAAAGAAGAAGATACAAAACCAAGGATAACTCATGTCCATTTTCTTCCTCTTTACCAACTTTTCCAGTATGTAGCTTAATTGAAAATGCTATGTTTTCAGGTTTTTTTTTCCTGACCCAAATCCTTTGAGAGTATGTTGTGCAATTTAAAGGCTATTATAAACCTTGGGGATCACGTTGTTATTATTTATAACACGCTCTCATTGGTTGGGGGGTAAAGTCACTACTGCAGCTGAAGTAATCTTTTTCTTCTTCAGGAAAAAAATACCTAAGCTCTGCTGACAAGAAAATTAGATCATAAAGGAGAAAATGGGACAGTATGGTTTATTTTGTAAGCCGTACCTATTTAAGAGATACATTGTTTAATAGGAATTTTACAGTGCTTCTGGCTATATCCCCTTCTGTCATATTTAGTGAGGAAGTTTATAAGGTAAAAAATTAAACACCTTTGGGTTTTGCCTCAGGCTCCATTTCTGTCTGGCATAGATCTCAGCAAAGGGCAACATTACTATTTTGTTTAGAGTTTTGTTTAAGACAAGGAACAAAGAGTTATTGAAAATACATCTTTGAAAAAGGCTTAGCATCAGGAATGTGCATTTTATTTTTTTTAATTTATTTTTTATTATTACTATATTTTAAAGACTTTATTTATTTATTTGACAGAGAGAGAGAGAGAGCACAAGTAGGCAGAAAGGCAGGCAGAGGGAGAGGGAGAAGCAGACTCTCCACTGAGCAGGGAGCCCGACGCGGGGCTCGATCCCAGGACCCTGGGATCATGACCTGAGCAGAAGGCAGGCACTTAACTGACTGAGCCACCCAGGCGCCCCTGGAATGTGCATTTTTTTTTGTTTGTTTTTGTTTTTTTTTGTTTGTTTGTTTTGTTTTTTTTTTAAAGATTTTATTTATTTATTCATGAGAGACAGAGAGAGAGAAGCAGAGGGAGAAGCAGGCTCCCAAGGAGCAGGGAGCCCGATGTGGGACTCGATCCCAGGACCCTGGGATCATGACCTGAGCCGAAGGCAGACGCTTAACCATCTGAGCCACCCAGGTGCCCTGGAATGTGCATTTTAAAAGGTGGAAATGAGATGTAGTTTTGTTTGTGAACAAAATTTTGGCTTAGTGCTGAGGGCACTGACCAAGGATTCAAAGTTGCTAGAGTCTGAGTATAGCTTTGGCACTCACTAGCTGTGTGTATTTGGGCAATTGGTTTACTTCTCTGGGCTTCAATATACTCATACATAGAATGGAGGCATTAGGCTGCATCACTAGCTTTTAAATATTTCCAGTTACATTTGACATTATTAACCCATATACATATATACATATACAAATAGATATATAAACATAAAAATTTAGTAAAAGAATTATTCTTGCTCTTTATCTGATGCCCTCATATTTTCTAATCTATTCCATTCCAGTCTCTTTCATTTAGAGGAAAATGTTGGTTCAGACTTACTGAGTTGATTTCACTCATAGATGGTTACAATCAGAGTTCCATAAACATTGGGCTAGATAGTGTTTAAGGTCTTTGTTAGGTAAAAAGACTCTTAAGTAGAATAATGAGGGATTATGGAATTGCTCTTAAGAAAATACCTCTTCCCAGTGAATGAATAGCTCTTTCCTTTTATGGGACTCCTCAGCATATTTGAAATAATCAACTAGATTTTTCCAGATGAGAAGGTTATTTTCTGCATCTTAGGTGTGGCGGGAGGTTTGTTAGCTTCTGGAATCCTGTGTATTAGTGGCTGCCTCCCTGGCCACCATCATAAAGTAGGTGGCATTTATTTGCAGACCCTCCCTCCTCCTTGGCAAGCCTCCTCCTTCAGATTAGCTGGCTCCTCAAGGATATGCTTCAGCTAAGTTCCAAGCTTGTTGGTATTGGAGTATTTAGCAAACAAGAGACCAAACCTCATCTCTCTCTCTCTCACTTTTTTAAAAAAAGATTTTATTTATTTATTTGAGAGAAAGAGAGAGAGAGAGAGAGATTATGAGCAAGGGGAGAGGCAGAGGGAGAGGGAGAAGCAGGCTCCCCACTGAGCAGGGATCCCAATGTGGGTCTCGATCCCAGGACCCCAGGATCATGACCTGAGCCAAAGGCAGACGCTTAACAGACTGAGCCACCCAGGTACCCCCTCTTTTTTTTTAAGTAGGCTCCCTGCCCAGCATGGAGCCCAGTGTGGGGCTTGAACTCACGACCCTGAGATCAAGACCTGAGCTGAGATCAAGAGTCAAATTCTTAACCGACTGAGCCACCCAGGTGCCCCCGAAACTCATCTTTAATGCTTGAGGGCAAACTTGTCTGAAAACAAGAACCAGTTTCTCCAGGCAAGTCTCATTTCCTCCTAAGCCTTTCTGACTATTACTGTCTTTATTGTTCTCTCATTTTCCTGAATTCTTGGCGCATTTTAACCTATATCACTGCTTCTCAGGGTTCTAGAAGAATTAATGATAAAAGTATCCAATGATATTGAGACATGATGTTAAAAGAGAGTGAATGGGTTTATTTATTCCTGTTGAACATTGTGAAACTCTGATGAGGGGATTTAGTATGCAGTTTACCATTCTTTTTTTAATTTAATTTTATTATGTTATGTTAATCACCATTCATTACATCATTAGTTTTTGATGTAGTGTTCCATGATTCATTGTTTGCGTATAACACCCAGTGCTCCATTCAATACTTGCCCTCTTTAATACCCATCAGCAGGCTAACCCATCCCCCCACCCCCCTCCCCTCTAGAACCCTCAGTTTTTTTTTCAGAGTCCATAGTCTCTCATGGTTCATCTCCCCCTCCGATTTCCCCCCCTCCATTTTCCCCTTCCCACTATCTTTTTTTTTTTTTTTTAACATATAATGTATTATTTGTTTCAGAGGTACAGGTCTGTGATTCATCAGTCTTACACAATTCACAGTGCTCACCATAGCATGTACCCTCCCCAATGTCTATCACCCAGCTACCCCATCCCTCCCACCTCCCACCACTCCAGCAACCCTCAGTTTGTTTCCTGAGATTAAGAATTCCTCATATCAGTGAGATCATATGGTACATGTCTTTCTCTGATTGACTTATTTCGCTTCGCATAATACCCTCTAGTTCATCCATGTCATTGTCATTGCAAATGGCAAGATTTCGTTTTTTTTTTTTTTTTTTTTTATGGCTGCATAATATTCCATTGTGTGTGTGTGTGTGTGTGTGTGTGTGTGTGTACCACATCTTCTTTATCCATTCATCTGTTGATGGACATCTTGGCTCTTTCCATAGTTTGGCTATTGTGGACATTGCTGCTATAAACATTGGGGTGCATGTACCCCTTTGGATCAGTACATTTGTATCTTTGGGGTAAATACCCAGTAGTAGTGCAATTGCTGGGTTGTACGGTAGCTCTTCTCACCCGACCATGAAACCCTTCAGACTACTCTAGACAGGAAGCCCAGTGAGGGTAGGGAGCTTACTGGTTTTCTCTTGGGTGTTGAGTTGATAAGTTCTTTATAGATCTTGGATACCAGACCTATATCTGTTATGTCACTTGCAAATACCTTCTCCCATTTCGTAGGTTGCCTTTTAGTTTTGTTGACTGTTTCCTTTGCCATGCAGAGGATTTTTATCTTGATGAAGTCCCAATAGTTCATTTTTGCTTTTGTTTCCTTTGCCTTTAGAAACATGTCTTGCAAGAAGTTGCTGTGGCTGAGGTCGAAGAGGTTACTGCCTGTGTTCTTTAGGATTTTGATGGATTCCTTTCTCACATTGAGGTCTTTCATCCATTTTTGAGTTTATCTTTGTGTATGGTGTAAGAGAACGGTCCAGTTTCATTCTTCTGCATGTGGGTGTCCAATTTTCCCAGCACCATTTATTGAAGAGAGTATCTTTTTTCCATTGGACATTCTTTCCTGCTTTGTCGAAGATTAGTTGACCATAGAGTTGAGGGTCCATTTCTGGGCTCTTTATTCTGTTCCATTGATCTATGTGTCTGTTTTTGTGCCAGTACCATACTGTCTTGATGATGACAGCTTTGTATTAGAGCTTGAAGTCCGGAATTGTGATGCCGCCAGTTTTGCTTTTCTTTTTCAATACTCCTCTGGCTATTCAGGGTCTTTTCTGGTTCCATACAAATTTTAGGATTGTTTGTTCCATCTCTGTGAAAAATGCCAATGATATTTTGATAAGGATGGCATTGAAAGTGTAGATACATGCTCTGGGCAGCATAGTCATTTTAACAATGTATATTCTTCTAATCCATGAGCATGGAATGTTTTTCCATCTCTTTGTGTCTTCCTCAATTTCTTTCATAAGTGTTCTTTTTTTTTTTAAGACTTATTTATTTATTTATTTGAGAGAGCAAGAATGAGAGAGAGAGAGTACATGAGAAGGGGGAGGGTTAGAGGAGAAGCAGGCTCCTCGCTGAGCAGGGAGCCCGACGCGGGACTCGATCCTGGGACTCCAGGATCATGACCTGGGCCAAAGGCAGTCGCTTAACCAATTGAGACATCCAGGCGCCCTCTTTCATAAGTGTTCTGCTCTAGAGTACAGATCCTTTGCCTCTTGGTTAGGTTTATTCCGAGGAATCTTATGGCTTTTGATACAATTGTAAATGGGATTGATTCCTTAATTTCTCTTTCTTCAGTCACATTGTTAGTGTATGGAAATGCAACTGATTTCTGTGCATTGAATGATTTTGTATCCTGCCTCATTGCTGAATTGCTGTATGAATTCTAGCAATTTTGGGGTGGAGTCTTTGGGGTTTTCCACATAAAGTATCATGTCATCTGTGAACAGTGAGAGTTTGACTTTTTCTTTGCCAGTTTGAATGCCTTTTGTTTCTTTTTGTGGTCTGATTGCTGAGGCTAGGACTTCTAGTACTATGTTGAACAATGATGGTGTGAGTGGCCATCCTTGTCGTGCTCTTGATTTAAGGGAAAAGCTCTCGGTTTTTCCCCATTGAGAATGATACTTGCTGTGGGCTTTTTGTAGATGGCTTTTATGATATTGAGGTATGTTCCCTCTTTCCCTACACTTTGAGGAGTTTTAATCAAGAAAGGATGCTGTATTTTGTCAAATGCTTTTTCTGCATCAATTGAGAGTATCATATGGTTCTTGTCTTTTCTTCTATTAATATGATCCATCATGTTGATTGATTTGCGAATGTTGAACCACCCTTGCATCCCAGGAATAAATCCAAATAGGAATTAAAAATGAAATCAGCATGTTGACTTCTCTGCTTAGGCTTTGTCAGGAGGAGTGGTGTGCATCATTGTTGGATGTGAGGATTGAGTAATAATTATAATCATAGTAATAGTAACAATGCTTAATTTGCATAGTAAGTTACAAACTGACAGATTGTGTATATGGACATTATTTATGTATGTAAATATATATACATATATATTTATGTAGTAATTATTTAAACCATCTATGAAATAGGTATTATTCTTATTTTAGTAGTGAACAAATCAAGGCTCATTTAATGTGACTTGCCCATCAAATGCATCTAGGAGGTGGAAGAGTTGGGATATCATCTGTTTTAGTCAAATCTTTGGCTGATGTTGCTGCCCAAGTATGAATTACTCTTTTTTTCTTAGTTTTTGGCAAACATTTTAGAGAAGTATAACATGTAGAAATAAAATACTCATATGATAGATTTTCACAAATTGACCACAGGCATGAAAGCAGCACCTAGAACATGTCCAGTTTCTCAGAGGTCCCTCTCATGCTCCATTCCAGGTATTGGGTCTCCCCACCTTGGCCACTAAAGAAAACCACTGTCCTGTCAAATATTACCTTTTTGTCTTTTCAAACATTATAGAATTGAAACCATAAACTATGTACTTCCTTGTATGTATTTTTTAAGATTTATTTATTTGAGAGAGATTGGGGGAAGAGGGGCAGAGGGAAAGGGAGAGAGAGAATCCTCAAGCAGACTCCCTGCTGAGTGTAGAGCTGGGTGCAGGGCTCCATCCCAGGACCCTGAGATCATGACCTGAGCTGAGATCAAGAGTGAGCCGCTTAACAAACTGAGCCACCCATGTGCCTGCCTTGTATGTATTTTTTTCAAAAGGAAGTATTAGGAACTTATAAATATTTCTTCAGTGGAATGTACGTATTATATTATTTCAGATGATTTTAATTGATTCCCTTTGATGAGCTGTTTTGTTTTCCCCCGATGAGTTGAGAAGGCTGGCTTTGAGATGAAGATGAATACACTTCTGTCAAAGGGAAGTTATGCTTGATTGGAGGTCAATTAATCAGATCGTAGTGTTAAAATATTGCCACTTTCAGGAATCATTGCAGGTGGTATTAAATTATAGAGTCTAGTCTTGATGTTTATGAATAACTCATAATAAATAAATAGACTTAGCATTTTTACAGAGTGACTAGTACAGTTTGACTTATTTCTGTGGGCTGATTTAATGTGTTCAATCAACTGCCACAAATGAGTTCCAGGAAGGCATTGCCAGCCAACAAAGTCAAGAGGAGGCATTTCTGTTAGGGGAGGATTGGGTCTTGCTCTTGGTGGATAAAATCTTCAGACCTTTTACATAAACCACGTGGGTCTTATCAACTTGGAGAATTTCTTCTGGTCAGTTGGCTCTAGCAACTAGACAATTTGGTTTCCTAATGTACCTAGAGAGCTACCACTAATGTTTGAGAGGAAGCTACAATGGACTGGCTCTCAGTGCCTTAGCTTTTACATCTGTGAGATGGGGATGATGATTAGACCTGCCTCATAGTATTGTTGTGAGGATTAAATGAGATAATACAAGTAAAGCATTCATAATAATAATATCTGGTAAATCGTAAGCACTCAATCAGTGTTAGCTAGCAGAGATAGGCTAATGTATGAGTGGGGTGTATGGCAACCTCCATGGTGTTTTCTGAGGGGCTCTAAGAGATTTCCATCTACAAAAAGTTTGTGGTTTTGTGAAATGTCAGGGCAACACGTCCGAGGGCAACAATGTCAGACCAACCCATTGCCACTCACTCAGTTTCTTCCGATATGTCTACTACTTCCTCCTAGGCCCCCTCATGATTCTGTTCCCTTGTAGAGGCTGCTGGTCAGACTGTCTATTTGCAGTCTAGATACATGACACTGAGCTCCACAACCCACATCCAATTGCCGGTGAGGTAATTTCAATGGAATATCCTATAGGCACCTTAGTCTGGACATGTTCAGATGTGAATTCACCATCTTCTCCCCTTCCTTTGGATTGATTAATTAATTAAATGACTCACTCAGACACTGGTCATGATTATACTAAATGCTGGTATTACGTCAGCACCGGGAACACCATGACAGACACCGTAGAGTTGGTCCCTGTCCTCATGGAGCTGGTAAACCAGTGGAAGCGCTCAGACAGGAAAAGAGCCTGGTCACACCATATGGTTGGTGCTGGGATGGGCAGTGATGGTGCTCTGGGAGCATACAGAGGAGGATTCATTAATCCAGACCTGAGCAGTCAGGAGGACTTCTGAGAGGAAGTCACAGCTAAGAAATGGCCTGAATGAAGTTAGCTTCAAAGCGAAGCAGGGCAGGCAATCACCCGTGCAGGCTGAAACCTAGACCTGTGTTACTGTTATTGCTTTAGCCCTCACTTCCCACGTGTATCACAAAAACCTGTTGAGTCGTATACATATGGGGTGTGTGTGTGTGTATGTGTATCAATAAGAACAGTAACATTTACAGATGTGTAACACATGCCACACAATTTCTTAGCCTTTTTTTTGAGGAGGGGGGTTATTTATTTGAGAGAGTGAGCAGGGGCAGGAGCAGAGGGAGAGGGACAAGCATATTCCCCGCTGGGCACAGAGCCTGACACAGGGCTTGATCCCACGACCCCAAGATCGTGACCTGAGCAGAAATCAACAGCCTGGGCTCAGTCGCTCAACCGACTGAGCCACCCAGGCGCCCCCAGTTGCTTAGTATTTGACATATTTAGAATTCATCACAACCCAAGGAGGTCAATCTTACATTGTTCTTCTTTTTTTTTTTTTTAAATATTTTATTTATTTATTTGAGAGAGAGAGAATGAGAGAGAGCGAGTACATGAGAGGGGGGAGGGTCAGAGGGAGAAGCAGACTCCCCGCCGAGCAAGGAGCCCGATGCGGGACTCGATCCCGGGACTCCAGGATCATGACCTGAGCCGAAGGCAGTCGCTTAACCAACTGAGCCACCCAGGCGCCCTGTTCTTCTTTTATAGGTTTAAAAACGGAGGCACAAAGATGTTGAATAACTACTCCATTGAGCGCTGCAAGTAAATGGCAGGACTAGGATTCATTCCTGGGATGTGCTCTAGCTAGCGCTCGTTTTTCTCAGCCACTGTGTTGTGTCGGTGCAGCTTCTCCAGCTCAGCCTCCGCCCCCTCCCCCTCAGTCCTGGTGTTTTCCTATGGGCCTTCCTCCCCCGTGCCTGGCCTTCCAGTGAGTGATTCCATCTGTCCTCATCCTTACTAGTTGCAAACGGCCTCCCACACCATTCCTAGGGTAATCTTTCTAAACTGGGACGCTGATCCTATAAACCCTTCCCTGCTGACCTTCTGTACTCTTCCCTCCCAGCATGCAGAGTTGAATTTGGAGCTCTTACCTTGCCATGTCGGACCCTCTGGGGGCCATGGGCCCCTGGCTCCCACTCCTGCAGCGTGGCTCACCAATGCCCAGTTGAACTCCGAGGTTTCTCCAAGGTGACTGTGGGTCTCTCACACCCCTGAATCAGCACAGCATTGCCCCTTCCTTCATTGGCCAAGTCCCTCTCCTCTTTTTGTCCGACTGGTTCTTCCCTAGTCCCCACCCCCTTCCCAGTCCGGGTGCCGGGGCTGCACTCCGTGTTCTCACACTACACATCTCCCCTCACCCCTGCAAGCCTCTCCATATTGTGGCACCACCTCCACTCCAATGAACTTTCCATTTCCCGTCTTTCTGCTCTAGACTCTGAACTGTGTGGGCAAAGGCTGTTCTTATTTAACATCTCCTGTCCATTGCCGGGCCCAGATTGATGAATGAATAAGTAAAAGGATGTCATACACAGAGAAGGGCCCTGGAGCAAGGGATCTGAGAACGGATGGGGCTTAATGGAGGAACGCGGCATGGAAATAGCAAATCAGGGGGCACTTTGCTAGCAGTTGGAGGAATTTAATAGAGGCTAAGACACAATTATGTACCAGGGGAGGGAGTGACTGAGGGACATAAAGAGAGGGACTGTGTTGCTGACATCTCAGTGTTCCTGTGGACAGCCATCACTTTTCTTATTCTTTTATCCAGTATGCCCCCGGCATCATCCAAGGTGGTTAACAATTTAAAAAATCAGTCCCAGGGCGCCTGGGTGGCTCAGATGTTTAAGCGTCTGCCTTCGGCTCAGGTCATGATCCCAGGGTCCTGGGATGGAGCCCCACATCGGGCTCCCTGCTCCTTGGGAGCCTGCTTCTCCCTCTGTTTCTCTCTGTCTCTCATGAATAAATAAATAAAATCTTAAAAAAAAAAAAATCAGTCCCAGTATTTTCCCTCCCTCCTTCCCTCCCTTCTTTCTTTCTTTCCTTCCTTCCTTCCTTCCTTCCTTCCTTCCTTCCTTCCTTCCTTCCTTCCTTCCTCCCTCCCTCCCTTCCTTCCTTCCTTTCTTCTTTCTTTTATTAAAATGGCCTTTTCAAATTATAAAATTACTCTATATATGCTTTGTGGAAAGTAAAAACCTCAGGTTAAGCCAAAGTTTGACCGGTGTTATTGTATTAGTTTCCTAGGGCTGCTCTAAGAAAGTACCATACACCGGGTGCCTTGAAACACTAGACATTTATTTTCTCACAGTTCTGGAGGCTACAGGTCCAAAATCCACATGGGGGCAGGATGTTCCTCTGAAACCAGTAGGGGAGAATCATTCTTTGCTTCTTCCAGCTTCTGGTGGTTGTTGCTGGTCCGTGGCGTTCGGTGGCCTGCAGCCACCCCCTCTGATCTCTGAGGCCATCCTTGTATGACACTTGTCCTGTGTGTTTGAGTCTTCACGTGGCCATCTCTCCTCTGTGCCCCTCTCTTCTTATAAAGACAGCAGCATACTGGATTAAGGACCCACCTGCTCCAGTATGACTTCTTAACTAATTACATCCTCAATGACCCCATTTCCAAATATGGTCACATTCTGAAGTACCGGGGGGAGGGGGTTAGGACTTCAACATATCTTTCTGAGGGACACTATGATTCAACTTATAACAACTATACTCCTACCACTCAGACGTGACCATGGATAACACTTTATATTTTCTGCATCTTTAAAAAAATCCATCTGTATATATATGCAGTTTTTAACCAAAAAGAGATGATACTATATAGATGCTGTTTTGTACCTGCTTTTTTTTAAAGCTAATGATTTAAAGTGATGAACTAATTAGCTTTCATTATCTGATTTCTTTTGCTTCACTTTGCACCTCTTGTTTTCAGGCTTATTTACTGTGATTTTTAGCCATTATGTCTGAAATGTGATCCTATAACACTTTTTTGAATTCTCAGCATATTTTCTGATTATTAGGGAAACTTGCTGTGTTCCCTGTGGGGATAAAAAAGAAAAAAGAAACACATTTAAAGGCCTCATTTCATTATGCATAATCCAGGTAAGCATGTCTTCTGGATGTTTCTGCTCTAATTGACATTCAGAAATTGAAGGCCAAACTGAGCCCCCACCCTCCACCCCTGTGGAGAAGGGCTGAGGTCAAGTGTGACCCTCGTTTGAATCTCTCTGATTAGATTCAGTGAGCTGTGTGCCTAATGAAAAGTTTCATCTAAAGGCTCATTTGTTCAGAGGAACTTTTTCTTAACCCTTCTTTCCTCTACGTAATGCAAAAGTCTGCAAGGAAAATGCAAAAGAAGGAAGCTTTGCTGCTTAAACATAATCCAGATAATCATGCCAGTGGACTATAATAAAATGAGACATATGAGGGAAGAAGATATTATCTAATCTTTATTTTCCATCTCTCTCTCTCTCTTCCCTTTTCCTTTTGCAGCCGACCCTGGTGCTTTTCAGAAATAAGAACTTGTTTTCTGCCTAAATAAAAAGAATGCATAATGTTTTTGACGGCACTAATGACCGAATGTGAGCTGTCCAGCAGGGCTCATAGAAAATGGATCCCCCACTGATTAGGTGTGGAATCCCGCTGAGACAAGTTCAGCTCTGAATATTTTATAGAGAGAAGGTGACCATCACCTATGTGGGAGGTTTTTATGGGATATTAGGAATACACTTCCTGCCCACAAATATTTTTTCCTACTGACCCATCAAAATGCCTGACATTATGACATTATGAACTTCTTGTGGCAATGTCATCGAAGGACAGGCTTAAACACAAAGGTTATCTGAACTCGGTATATACACAAAGCCGTTGTCTTCAGTCATATACTGTGAGCCTGGGACCATCAGAGACAGCTGATGCAGAACAGAATGCAGGAGTGTTGAGCTTTGTTGGAGGATGAAAACCAAGAACACGTGGGTGTTTACACCTGACAGTGGTACAGATGAGAGGGAGGATGTGGCTACCGGAAGTATAGCTACTGATGACAAAGGGCAGCCCACCTTTTGGAATCAGACTACTTGGGTTCAAATCCGAGTTCTGCCACTTATAAAATGGAGACTTGGGTCAATTTATGGTCTCAGTTTCTTTTTCTGTAAAGTGGGGGTAAGAGCAGAATTATCTGAGAGGGTGGATATGAGGATTAAATAAAAGAATGAATGTCCAAGCCCCATGGAGCCCCACGGAGCCCCACGGAGCTTGGGACATAGTAAATGTTCAATAAATATTAGCTCCTATTATTAGGTATGGTAACATATTAGAGGAAATGTGTTCAACACTAGCCAAGGAACTTGAATCTAATCCCTCCCAGGCTCATTCCATGAGGTGTGGGCCCAGCAGGCCTCTAACTTGCAAGGCCAGGAATCTTCAGTGGGGATCCATAAATGCAAGGTCCAAGATGGGATTTGGATACAAGTGATTTAATGAGGGAGACCCTTCAGGAAAGAACATCTGGGGGAAGGAGGAGAGCAGGATAGGACGGGGAAGGGCTCCCCATGAAGATGTGGTCTAAGGCAAAGTCTAGTCTTGGCTTGGTCATGGCGGGGGAGAGGGCCAGGAAAATAAATCAAGTTGTACACCACAATTGTTCCTTCTTGAGGTCCATAGGTTGGCCTTATTTACTCCCTGAATCAGTAGTCACTGGCTTTGGACTGCCCCCCTCTCCTTTCCCTTTCACCACTTAGGTGAATGGGGCTCTTATTCCTGGGTAGTTATCCAGAAGAAGCTTTTAGTTTCTAAAATTGTCAGCAGCTAGGATGGGTCTATCAGCCCAGCACAGGTATATCAGATGATATCAGGGATACCCGGGTATCATGGGTATACCCAGACAACCTGGGTGGGGTGCGAACAAAAAATAACTACACCAGGAAAATCAAGTAGATAAGCCCAGAACAGGGTCAGTCTGGGAGAAGTATTGACTTGGGATGACTTGGAGAGATCTACTGTCATGTGGAATGCCAGCCTAATCAGGAAAAATATTCATATTCATTGAATCCAAGAGTCAAGATGAAGTATAATGAAAGAAAAAATTGGGAGGGTATTGCTAAATCATAAAGTTGTGAAAATCTGGTGAGGCCAGGTCAGGATTGAGGGCTGAAATCGAATATACTCCTTCATCTCTCAGCGTATAGGCACCGATCTACAGTCTTAAGGAAGTGTGACTATGGGACATGGAAGGAGGGGGTGACCCGATAATGTGACTTTCAGGATATGCTGCAGGGCAGGGGGGAATTGCTTAAAAGACAGACTGACATCTCATCTAACCAGTGGTTGATCTAACCTGAGAACTGGTGGAGCCAGCCTGTAATGGTGGCAGGGTTTTAGGGGCAAGGGGTGCATAAACCAGATTTCCAGTTCTACTTCGGCAGCACACCCCGTGGCTGCTCCTCTTTACCCCCGTGGAATATGGGCTTCTCACCCATAAAGATGAGGATGTCCTCTCCAGATCTAAAACTTGATTCCTTTTTGTTGACCCTCAAGCCAGATACCACGTGTGGTTTTCACCCAAATTAGATGTGACACTCTCGATATGCATCACCAGTGTTGAATGATGGGTTTATTGCTTATTTTTTTGTGTGGCACTTTGAAAAATCAATGAAAATCTTTGGAAAATTGGTTTTAGTATTATTTTTTTAAGTTAGCATAATTTTTTTTTTTTTAAAGCAGGCTTCATGCCCAGCATGGAGCCCAAAGCAGGGCTTGAGCTCACAATCTTGAGATCAAGACCCAGACATTCAACCGATGGAGCCACCCAGGCACCCCTAAGTTAACTTACATTTTTTTAAAAAAGTAAACTCTATACCCAACATGGGGCTCAAACTCATCCCCCGAGATAAGAGTTGCATGTTCTTTTTTTTTTTAAAGATTTTTTTTTTAAATTAATTTATTTGAGAGAGAGACAGCGAGAGAGGGAACACAAGCAGGGGGAGTGGGAGAGAGAGAAGCAGGCTCCCCACTGAGCAGGGAGCCCATTGAGGGGCTCGATCCCAGGACCCCATGATCATGACCTGAGCCGAAGGCAGATGCTTAACGACTGAACCACCCAGGCACCCCAAGAGCTGCATGTTCTACCAACTGAGCCAGTCAGGTGCCCCTGGAAGACTGGTTTTAAATCACACTTAGAGAGCACATGTTTTGGTAGAGATGGATGGTTATGGCGTGGAAGCATTCTAAGTTGGGGAGTGAGAACCTATGAGGCCTACTTGTCGATTGTCTTTGGGGCAGGCCTGGTTATCACCACTCTAGACTGGTAAGAACCACATCCCCCAAAAGTGTAGGTAGAGAGGGCTCCTTGATGGGGTTCTTGAGGATTTGGAGCAAAAGGGTGACCCCAAGTGGTGAGTTTTGGTCCAGCAACACAGTTCTGGAAGTAGTCTGGTACCTTAGTGGACATCCAGTCGCTGCGCTGATTTGTAGGATCTCTGGTGTTGCCTTGCTCATTTAAAATTCTACTTTTAAGGGGATGATGTCTTCTTGGTTTTCTCTCTGTTCACAGTATCCTTTCTCCGCCCCTTGCTTTTCCTATCCACCTGAATTGGCTTAGCCTCACCTACGATAATTGAAAAGTAGCACCTGGATATCATGGTCTAAATGATGTGCTAATACTCTCTGAGTAGCTATTCAGAGTGACCCAGGGAGACTCCAGGAGAGACATTCAGATGACAATCTTGAGCTGACGACCTCTGGTATTCCTGGATGAAAATGTTTTCTTTGAGCTTATAGCAGTAAAGGGTAAGTCACATATAGGTTAGAGTATTTTCTTAATCCCCTACTGTACCTGAACTCTTCTTCAGTCATGGCCTTAGTACCATGCATATGTCATTTAAAAATTTTTTTTATCTGTCATAGCTATATGTTTAGAAAATGTTTGCAAGTCACTGAGCCATATGGATTTCTTGATTGAGTTGACCTTTGAGGGTTAAGAGAATTCTTCCCTGAGAGAGCTGGGGCTAAGTATCCATGAGTCCAGCTCTCACTAGCTCCAGTAAGTGAAAAACAGATCTTTTATTTTCCAGTTACTATTGCAAAAAGTTTCCGGGCCTGGGTGTTAGGGCTGGGTGAGCTGTTCTATCCATAAAAATGTACTGAGAGTCTGTTATCACTTGCTTAAACGGGAGGAAGTCAATCAAGTTCCACTTATATAACAAGTATAATTTAGATTAGAATTTTAAGGAAGAAAAACTTAGATCACTGTACGAATTGGGTGTTTTACAGGACACAGTATATAGCCTGCCTATATCTGAGTGAAAACGATGGCCTATTTATCTCCATGCTCTGTGAGTTTTTCCACGCTCTGACACTTACTCTGATGTGAGGCTCATCTATTAAATCACTTTCTCTATCTCATTAAGACTGTGGCTTTCAATTCATTTTTGCTCCAAGACTGACCTTCTAAAAAAGACCTCGGTCTTCCAAACTACCATGAACTTCTCCTCAACTCTTAGGCTTTAGGTTTGGGAGAGCAAACACAATTCAGGCTTGGTCTTCCAGTGTGCTTTGTTTCATGCACCCCAGAGCCTGGGCGGGGCACCCCTGCTTTCAAAACAACTTCCTCCACAGTGAAGGTGCTGTTGCTTCTTTCTTTCTTTCTTTCTTAAAGGTTTTATTTATTTATTCATTAGAGACAGAGAGAGAGAGGCAGAGGGAGAAGCAGCCTTCCCGCGGAGCAGGGAGCCTGATGCGGGACTCAATCCCAGGACCCTGAGATCATGATCTGAGCCGAAGGCAGACGCTTAACCAACTGAGCCACCCAGGCGCCTGGTGCTGTTGCTTCTTAGCTCAATCAATAATAGAGCATTCAAAAAAAAAAAAAAAAAAAAACAGCTGAGCTTAATTTTTTTGTCATCCTAGGATGAGTGGGAAGTAGAATTTATAGAAAAGAAGATAAACTAGGGATGGTTTTCTTTATAAAATAATTTAATAAGAGATTCCTTTTAATCACAACCACGAATTTATATACTTGATTGGTATGTTAGCTAGACTTTTACAAAAAAAGCTATACACTCCCACCAGTAAAAGGATCCCATTAGTACTCTGAACAGAACTTCTGTTGTCACTGTTTAGTAAAGGCATAAATGTCACAAATGAAATCATCAAGTGATTTGTTAATTTTTAGTGGGAGACCAATGGCTTACCATTGCCTCCCATGGAAAGCCGCAAACACCCCCAGAAGAAAAACTCAACACAGGAAGTATTTTTAGCTACTTAAACAGACTCTGTAAAATGTCAGTGGACCTGTTAAACGACTGTCAGAAGCCTGACTACATATATCGACTTGAATTGAGAGAAAAAGAAACTAAGAAACTTCTAAGGCAGGACCAAAGTTCATCATGGTTTGACACCTGGGTTAGTCCCTCACACTCCAAAAGGGTATGGCCCGTGATGATGGTGTGAATGTTGCTGACTCTTCATTACTCATTTCTGTTGGTTTTGAACATGAATCCTGGTAGTTTTGTGGACTATAGCAGAACTTGAACTGGAAGATGGAACGGGCTCTTTTACCCACGGCTTAGAGCATTAGAATTTCCATTTCACATGAAAATGTGCTCACGTAGAGAGCCTGGCTCTTAGAGTATGTTAGAACTGGAAAGTTTCCAATACTCAGAGGAGAAAATCAAGACCCAGAGAGTAACCAGTTTATTGAAAAGTCTGATTTAGGAAGGGGATGGCGATGCCGTTGTTCAGTTTTTCTCTAGTCATTGCCTTTAGCCCTACTCAGTTGAATCTCCTTTTTCCATCCCTCTCTGATGTTTCCGGCTTATCCCCTAGCTTTCCAGCCACTTTCAGTTATTAGCAGCTTTAGTCCAGTCTGGGCCAATTTAAACCGATCTTAACACAATTTAACTGCTCGTCTTGGCCCCTCCTGGCATGGGCCAGGCTTGGTTCTGAAGGACTTGAGAAGGGGAGAGAGAGCATGGTCAACCGTTGCACACTTTCTCCCTGCTCCCTCTGCTGTGGGTCTAGCTCCTCTGGGGTTAGAGATGGCAGGAGGGAATAGGAAACAAATTATTTTGTTTACTTAACCAGTTAGGGGAGTGCAGTCTTGTGTTGGGTGTTGGCTCAATACGGTCCCTGTGGTCCATGTCTAAATGCTGGCTCCCTCAGGGCAAATGTGTGAGTTCTTTGGAGGATTTAGTGAGATTTTGTGAATCTGGCTGTGGATTGTCCAGCACCCAAGGCTGGTCGTCTACTCTGTAGGTGTTTTTGTGGAGTTCTGCCTGATGCCAGCCCTCTTGGGTAGAGTACTGACAAGGTTGCTTAAACTGATGCCTCCGAGGCACTCCTTTGCACGCAGTGCCCAAGGACGCTCATCATCCTTGTCCTTCCAGACCTTGGGAGTGCTGATTGCTCTGTAGCAAATTTGTCCCTGTTCTGCGATCTCAAATGCTGGGCTTATCAACCAGTCTGTTGCCTAAGCAGATGTCCAAGCTGGAACCAGTGCCAGCCTCCCTTTCTGGAAAGTCCTGCCTGCTCCTCCCTGTTCTAGCACTCCTTATGAGGCCAGTGACGCATGACTCCTTGGATTTTCCTCTTCCCACCTCCCTCCCTGTTGGGAGGTAGACTGGAGGCAGAGGACTAATGCAAACCCACGGGAGACAATCGCAGTTAGGAGCTGTAAGGAACAAAACGATGGACAGGAAATCAAAGTGTACTGTTGCCAAAGGGAGTTACAATTTCTTAGCTGTGGAGATGGTCTTGATCAAAGCTTGTGCCAGATCTTGCTGCTGCATCTGTCTCAGAGGCCAGATTTTCCTGTTCTTCTCAGTAGTTTATTCCCCTCGGTAATAAATGCACTGCAGTAATGAACAAGCTGTAATGAACTGTGTTGGCAAATGGCATGGCTTGTAACTGTCCCGCTTGCAGTTTCCTCCATTCAATGTGATGCTACGCTAATCACTTGTGAAGCTTTACTCTTGCTTGGAAAGAGAAATTGTAATACCTTGTTGAATTTGTACCCATAAAACCATACCAGATAGCACATTTTCTCAAGCACTTTTTAATCATTTGCCAAGAACATAAGATTTAAAGTAGTCTTGAGGTTCCAGGCCAAAAAAAAAAAAAAAAAAAAAAAAGAGCTAGTATTTAGGTTAGGTTTACTATCGTTTTCATGGATCCTTATTAAGAGTTTTGCAGGGCGCCGGGATGGCTCAGATGGTTAAGCGTCTGCCTTCGGCTCAGGTCATGATCTCAGGGTCCTGGGATTGAGTCCCGCATCGGGCTCCCTGCTCCTTGGGAGCCTGCTTCTCGCTCTGCCTCTCTCTCTCATGAATAAATAAATAAAATCTTTAAAAAAAAAAAAAAAAAGAAAAAAAAGTTTTGCAAATAAGATGATGTATTTACATCCAACAGGAATGTTCAATGGCTTGATCTATTGATCAAATATTATTATAAGAACAGCTGTGAAACATCTTGAAATGTAGAGCTTCTGATTGGAATTTATACAAAATTTCATGGTCTTTCAAACTTATTTTTAATTTTAAAGCAGCCTTTTCTTTTTCTTTTAAATAATTTTCACTAAAGCCCAAACTGAAAAAAAACACAAAAGTATTAGTGTCAGATAATGTCATTGTTTAAATTAGGCTCTACCATTTACTACTACATCATTAACCTGGCTACATAACTTAACCTCTCCAGGCATGTTACCTCATCTATAAAATGGGGTAGTAATCTCTAACTCAGAACGGCCTTGACAGTTATTTGAGAATATGTGAGATGCTTAGAATAGAGCCCTGCACACTGCAAACGCTCAGACATTCCATTATCGTCATCATTGACTCTTGTGGTGGATCGATCCTACTTCTGGCCTCTGTTCCTCCCCTCCTTGTATCTTTGCGCTTTGCTACATGACTTTGCAGACCCTTCACCCCAGAGGTGGAGTCCATTTCCCCACCTTCCATCTGAGCTCAGTTGTGTGACTGGCCTTGGCAAATGGAATGTTCATGGAAGCTTGAGAAAGCACATACTGTGTTTTTGTGGTCTCTCTTGATTCTCTGTCCCCCAGCCCGTCACTGTCCATGAGAATTGCTGGGGGACAGTGCATGAAAGGGGTTCAGGTGGCTCCAGTCATCCCAGAGGAACCATTCTGGAATGGCTCAAGGGCAGCTGACGGTCAGACATGGGAGTTAGTCCAGCTGGGACCAGTTGACATCACTGACTAGCACACTTGTCAGCGATACCAATGCTGATTGTTTTAAGTCACAGTGTTTCGGGGTGGTTCGTGCGCGTCATTATTGTGGCAACAGGTAACGGAGACAGATTCATCTAAAACTTAGAAAGGGATCATTGTCCACAGAAGCTCTTCACCAAAGACTGGAACCCCAGTCCTGTGAGATGCTCTGTGAAGGGTCCGATCATCAACAGACTGTGCTAAGCATATAGGAAGTACGCACGAATGTGCATATGAAAGAACTGGAAAATAACTCCAGGAAGAAGACTTTCTTTAATTCATTATTTCCTAAATGAATAAGCCACAGCAATATTTTGCCCAACATCAGTGGACCTTATTATGTTCTACAGTGTACGTGCTGGAGAAAGGTACTTATGCATGGTAATGTGACTGATTTTTAAGCAAACACAATGAAACATGAATCCAAATATATTTTTTCCCATTTGGAAGAGGTCACCTTAGGAGACTGTTCATTTATTCCTGTGATGTTGCTCTAAATCTTAAAATGCCTCAATGATTTTTGGAAACTTTTCTTTCGGTATTCCCTTTAGAGCCAAAGCCACAGAGGAAAATCAATCTTATTACTTTGTAATCACACCTAGTTTCTCACCCAAAAGAGTGTCTGTGAACTTGGTCACCCAGCTCATTCACCAGACTTGGTACTGGATAGAATTGTTCTAAAAAGTAATAAATAAAACTTCAGAAGATGAAGAGTTTCCAAGGGTGAAGATGCTCATATTGAAGGTAAATTAGCCTCCCGCCTGTTCTGAGGTGAAGGGTTTTTGAGCCAAGACGTTGGGTGGGATTGACTGCTCTGAGCCACCACATTAAAAGAAGTCTTTGTCCTTAGGTTCTCTGTCCCCTCAGCTGTCTCTGTACAACTCCTTCCATCATTTTCCTGGTTCTTGGCTTTAAACAGTTCATAGCTTTGTCCCATGCTTGGTGTTGGTCTAGGCTACCCTCCCAGGTTGGTGCAATCCCTTGGCTTCTGTCCTGTGCATGCATCCTACTTGCTTTCTTGTTTGGTCTTCTGCCTGCTAATGTCCTTGACTATGATTTTTGGGTTTCTGTTGAAATTTCTCAGCTGTTATCCCTGGGTGTCCTGACTCAATTCATTGCTGTGATGTTGTTCTAAATCTTAATCCTGTTTTTACCTTGGTCGAACATCTCTAGTGCCTCCAGCATGGCCACTCTCTATGTTCCCAACTGGCCCTGGTGTCAGACTTACAGAAAGGATGCCCCTCACTAAGATTCTCCACTGTTGCCATTTTTGCCACTTGGCTTTATCATTCTTGCTGACACCAATGTGGAGGGTGGGCAGACAGCTGATAGGGAGATGAGACATGTGGCTATGGCAGAGCTGAGATGACGAGTGTCTGGACCAAATCAGGGCAATGGGGAATAAGGAGGAGGGTCTAGATGAGAAACTCTTGTGAAGACAGATAATAGGAATTAGCCTTTCATGACATGGCCATAGGCAAAAAGGAAGAAAATATATATGACTTCCAAGTTTCTTTATGGACAACTGGTTAAAAATTTTTGCTGAGACTGAGGATCAGAATGTTTGAAGGACAGAGCTTCAGTGTATATATGTATATAGTTTTTTAAAAAGACTTTATTTATTTACTTGAGAGAGCAAGAGAGCGCATGAGTGGTGGGGAGGGACAGAGGGAGAGAGATCAGCAGATTCCCTGCTGAGCAGGGAACCAGATGTGGGGCTTGATTCCAGGACCCTGGGATCATGACCTGAGCTAAAGGTAGACACTTAACACCCTAAGCCACCCAGGCGCTCCAAGCTTCAGTGTATGTTAATTGTTACCAGCTTAAGAGTAATAATAAAAACAATAACAGTGACAAAAAGAAATACTCCCTGCTGAGATGCTATTCCAGTGAATTACAATTACATATGTGCATATTTTATTCCTTAGTATATTCTAGGATTTGAAATTCATAGAAACATGATCTACAGACATAAGGGCATAAGAAAGAGGGTAGGATCTACAAGGCAGATTAAAAAAACAAAACAATACTTAAGTCAATTGCATCTGTGGCCCAGTGTGTTAATATCTCTATGTAGTGACTCCCAAGACAGTGATTCATGTTTTGCTTGGTGCATAAAGATGTATAGTTGGGTAAGGTTGTAAAAATATTTTTGAGGAAAGTTACTACATTACAAGTCATAATAAACCTTTATTTTGGCAAGCAGAATGAACGAATTTGTCTACATGATTAGGAGAAAACTCTAGCAAATCATCAAGGTATACAGGAGTTGGCAGCATGTGTATTTTTTGGTTGTTTTTCAGAAACATATTTATTTCCCCTCAAAGGGGAAGAAAAATCTTAATGATAACATTGCTAAAAATGAGAGAAGTTTAGGTGCTTTCTCTGCCCACAGTGAAAATGACTTTTCCATCCCTATGTAGCATGTTTCATATTCTGCTACAGAATTAAACTGTTAATAAGTGAAAAATGTGTGAAAGAAATTTTTTTTCCAAATTATGATTCACAGTTGGAAAGGATAAGCATTTAAATGTTAATGACAATAATAACCATTACTGCTCTGCCTGAAAATAAATCTAGGTAGGAAGAGATCCACCCATGATTTTAAAAAAGAAATCAAGTTTATGTAACATGGTGTGTCAACTATACTTAAATAAAAAAATTTAAAAAAAGAAAGGAAAAAAGTTAAAAGAAAAATGCATAAAACAACAGCAACAAAAAAGAAATCAGGTTTGCATTAAGATCCTGCTTAAAATTCATACTTCCTATGAAATGTCAAGGTCACACACCAACTTTCTCCTGTCATTTAAAGTGGCTTTCAGCACAGTCTGGTCAAGAATAGGACCATCTAACTTGGAGTGAATTGGAGGTTGACATTTCGAATCATATCAATTTTATGGGCTGTTCTAATTTTTTAAAAAATAGTTCAAACTTACAGAAAGGATGACTCTCACTGAGATTCTCCACTGTTGCCATTTTTGCCACTTGGCTTTATCATTCTTGCTCTCTCTCTGTAAGTACGTATCCATATCATTACTGTCTCTTTGAACCACGTGAGAATATGCTGCCGGTTACTTCTAAGTACTTTAGGGTATATTTCCTACAAAGACTGTCCGCAGCATAGACATCAAAATTACAAGTTACACTGATACATTGCTATTATCTAATTCACTAAACCTATTCAAATTTTTCCACTTGTCTTAATGATGTCCAGCATCCAACCGAGGCTTACACATTCCATGTAGCTATAAAGCCTCTTTACTCTTCAGTTCGGAGCAGCTCCTCAGTCTTTTCTGATCTATTATGGTTTTGATTTTTTTGAAGAGTATTGGTCAATGACATCATGGAATGTTCCTCATTTGCATTCATCTGATAATTCCTCATGAGTGAGATCATGCATTTTTGTCAGGAACAGTGTAAATAGGATGTTGTACTCTGTGCCATTTCAGGAGATGGTGTCTTTCAGGTTTCTCCACTGCAAAGTTCATTCATAAGTTGTACTTGTTAATTAATAAGTGTTATTAGTTTGGATTCTACTATGATGAAGAACGTATCAGTATATGCTCATGGATTCCGATTTTTTTAAAGATTTTATTTATTTATTTGATAGAGAGAGAGAGACAGTGAGAGCAGGAACACAAGCAGGGGGAGTGGGAGAGGTTGATAAGCAGGCTTCCCACAGAGCAGGGAGCCCGATGAGGGGCTCGATCCCAGGACCCTGGGATCATGACCTGAGCCGAAGGCAGACGCCCAACGACTGAGCCACCCAGGTGCCCGGGATTCCTATTTTAATCAATGAATTATAATCAGTCACTCTCATTATTTATTTCAATGCTCAAATTATCCCAGATCTGGCTAGTAGTAGCTCCTTCCAGCTGGATATCTGTCCTTTTGAAAGGTCCCTGACGTTGTTAGAGCACTTCCTTACTTTCTTCTGCAAGAAGATGTTCCAGGAGCATCTTGTACTTCGTCTGGCTCAGTGCTGGAACCAGGTGTTTCTTCAAGGATTCCTGGTTCGTTTTGGTGGTGAATGGTCTTTAAAACCATGCAAGACTTGCTTACTGCTACTGGGATGTCACTCCTCGTTGCCCTCTTAGTGGATAAAGCTTGGAAATATATGTATGGATATGCATACACATACGTGTGTGTGTGTGTGTGCGTGTGTGTGGGGTGTGTGTTCATTTGGTGGTTTTCAGAGTGTGGTTCTTAGACCAGCAGCAGCATCACCAAGGAACTTGTCAGAAGTGCAAATTATCAGGCTCCACCCCAGATCTACTGAATCAAAAATTCTGGCGGTTTTAACAAGCCTCCTAGGTGATTTTGATGATGTACCTGAAGTTTAAAAACTACAGATCCACTGATAAATTACATGTCGGTGTGTGTGTGTGTTGTGTAGATCAGTGAGTCAGTAGTTTTTAATTTAGGCATGCATCAGAATATGTATATATATATAGTGTGTATATATTTGCATCTATGTTTTTATCTTTCTGTATATATATGTACATATATATACACATATGTATATATTTATATAAAACCACAAGTTTGCTCTGATACTTCCAATTCCAATCCAACAACAGAGGGTATATTCTAGACTATTCTTTTCTATATTTATAGCTCTCCTCTTTGACAGGGAGATACTTTGCTCCCAATTTTCTCAATATATATATAGTCACTGTTTGGGTCCATTCCTCTGCATAGAAACAAACGCTCAACCCTGGCAGAGATATCACCTTCCCTGGCTTCCTTCTTCCCTCTGCCCCAAACACTGCTGGCCACCTCCAAAAATATTAGAGAAGGGAAAGGAGGAAGCTGTATTGGTTTTTTGAGGATGAAACACTATGAAAATAATTTTAAATTAATGTATGGGATGCCAGTATCAGTCAATTAATATTAATTGGAAATTTACTCTTGGTGATCAGCTGATAAATATCAATAAGTTTTTCCATCTTTAGCTGGACACTGTTCTTTTCTCTAGATCCAGTCTCTTTTTCAGTCCTTCATTTGCCCTTTACCTCACCTCCATCATTTTTATTATCAGTTTATTGCTCTCATTAAATTGAGATGTGTAGGGGTGCCTGGGTGGCTCAGGTCATGATCCCAGGGTCCTGAGATCGAGTCCCACATTGGGCTCCCTGCTCTGCGGGAAGCCTGCTTCTCCCTCTCCCACTCTTCCTGCTTGTGTTCCCTCTCTCTCTCCCTCTCTCTCTCTGTTAAAAAACAAAATCTTTATTTATTTTTTTTAAAGATTTTATTTATTTATTTGACAGAGAGAGAGAGAGCGCACAGATAGTCAAGAGTGGCAGGCAGAGGGAGAGGGAGAAGTAGGCTCCCCGCTGTGCAGTGAGCCTGATGCGGGGCTCGATCCCAGGGCCCCGGGATCATGACCTGAGCTGAAGGCAGACGCTCAACGGACTGAGCCACTCAGGCACCCCATTAAATAAAATCTTTAAATTGAGATGTGTATACATCACTCGATTTAGTCTACAACCTCTCTCTGTACACAGAGATCTACTGCTTTAGCAGTTCATTCTTGAAACTTGCTCTTTATCTTCTTTTTTTATTTTGATTTTTTTATTATTTTTTGTTTTTTGAGAGAGAGAGAGAGACAGAGAGAGCAAGAGCCTGAGAACATGGTGGGGAGGGGCAGAGGAAGAGGGAGAGAGAGAATCCCAAGTAGGCTCCACTCCCAGCTTGATTTCATGACCCTGAGATCATGACCTGAGTTGAAATCAAGAGTCAGCTGCTTAACTGACCCGGCCACCCAGGTGCCCCTTGCTCTTTCTCTTCCAGGCTCAGTTCTCATGCATGGATAGAATTTTGCGCAGGTATTGCCATTTTTGAGCATTCATTCAACAAACATTATTGAGAATGTACCATGACCTTCATTTTGAAAAAGTTGAGTCTGAGGTGCTTTTGAGACACTCCAGTGTAGGTGTCTGGTTGGCAACCGGACATACAGAATGGGATTCAGAGTAGAGTCTTTTGGAGGTGGAAAGAAATAAAATAGTGACTCATCTGCATGCATACAGTGGTACTTCAGGCCATGCACACAAATGAGATCACCCAGAGAGGAAAAATGTAGAGAGAGAGGGGAGGGCCTGGGGCATATCCTTCAGGAATTCTGATACGGTTTTTGGTCAGGCAGAGGAGTGTGCATCGAAAAAGAAGATGGAAAAGCCTACTCAGAGCATTAGGAGGAAAGTTATGAAAGACTGCATCATATTAGTCAAAGGAGAAGTGTTTCAATAAAGAGAAATTTCGATAACGCTTGGAAGCCCGGGAAATAAGAACATGCGTTTATATGGACTTTGTGTGGTCTTATTAAAGGACCAAGTGAAAAGTCATATGCGGAGCTGTTTCTGTGGTGTAATGGGACTAGAAGCTCAATGGGTAGGTGGAGGAGTGAGTGGGAGATGACAAAAGAGAGACTGTGAATACTTAACAATTATTCTGAGAGTTTGGCTTTGAAGAGGAATACAAAGATAAAAGCTGGGGCTGGGGAGGAAGAATAATAGGCCAAGTGAGTTTTCTTTAATGGGAGAAAATAGACAGTATGGAGGGGGTCACTGGGACATCATCACTAACAATGATGTCATGGGGCCTTGCATATGGACAACGAAATTACTCAGAATGATGGCTGGGCACGAGTTAAATACTTTAGCAAGGTATCAGAGTCTTTAATGAATGAGGAAGAATGGCCATAGTTCTCCATTTTAGGATGCACACACTTTAGTTCACGTTTTAATGTTTGTAGGTATAAATGCAGCTTTTAGTTGGTGATGAGTTTATTTATTGTGGTCATTTTGTTGCCCTTCCCCTCTTTCTCCCAAGCATTTACTTACTTCCCTAAACTGAGGAAGCATGATTTTATCTCTCTCTCTCTCTATCATCTATCTATCTATCTATCTATCTATCTATCTATCTATCCATCTATCTATCTCTCTATCATCTATCTATCTATCTATCTATCTATCTATCTATCTATCTATCCATCCATCCATCATCTATCTATCTATAGTTGTGTGCCTGACTAGGTTTACTTAAATTTTCAGAGGCTCAGTATCCTCCTCTGGAAAAAGAAGATAATGGTACCTTCTTTCTTCTAGAGATGTTGTCAAGATTAAGTTAGTTAGATCCTATCAAGCTCTAGTACTTCACTTGGCAAATAGTAAGTGCTTGATAACTAGTAGCTATTTTAATTTTTGCATTCAAAACTTCAGTGTTGTCCGAAACAAACGACACACTAATAGATATCATTGCTGTGGCTCGATAACTAATGGAGCAGACCCTTTGTGTGTTTAGTTTCTAGATGCACCTGTTTCAGGACACATTCATCTCTGATAGAAGAAAACCATACAGGAATTCCTGAATTGGCTCTTTGAGATTCTTATTGTCCTTTGATTTTATATCTTTGATTAAGTAAGTTGCTAGACTACAGAGTTACTGTGTTTGTAATACTTCAAAGTATTCAATTAACAAAGAAACTTTAAAAATAACCCCCTTCCTTTATAAAATTATCTATGAAATACAATGGCTGAGAATTCAACCTTTGTTGTCAGGCATTTCAGATTTACAGTCCTTGCTTTCTACCAGCCTAGGTCTCCTCTGAATTTATGCTTTACTTTGGCAATCATTCACAATTACCTGCAGAAGATATATGGTATCTCTCTGTGTACAAAGCACAGATATTTCTAAAACCACCCAGAGAAGGGATGAAATATTTGAGTTCCAGGTGTTGTTGAGGCTACTGTCCAGTCCTGAATTTCTTAACTCATTTACACTTTGCTTTTCACCGATAACTTTACATTAATATAGGGTTTTGTGCAGGATGCTTTTTCGGTCATTTTTATTAAGTTGCAAAACATGAGTAGTGCTATAAATACTGTCCCGTTTGGAGGACAATAAGTTAGGCAGATTTGGCCTCTTCCATAAACAAATCTTACTTGCAAACTGTCTTGGCCACAACTTTGGTCCCTATGTTTATCCATATTTTTCTTCATAAATAAGAAGTCTTCTTAGGATTCTAGAATGTATTTAGTGCTAAACTCTAATTTAAGGAGCCAAACTATTATAAATTCTGGAGTTTTATTTGCAGAGCTTTATATTTGGGTGCCAGATTGTTTGACATTTAAGATGTCCTGGTTTTCAAATTTGAAATGAAGGATGTGATGTGAGAGACAGTATCAGAGTCTTAAGGGTCAGCCTCTTGGGATTTTGACGTGGTCTCCATTTGTGGGTGTAGTCAGCACTAGGCAAGCTTATGAAGCAGGTGAAATTTGTCTTATTTATTCTTCCAGACTCTGAATTCTGAATTGTTTTCCAGTCTTACTGGCTCTATTTCTCCCCTCTCTGTAGGAATGCAGAGGCTCTGTACTCACTCTAGTTTTTTCCCCCATCAAGACTATCAAAAATGGATCCATATCTCAATTACACTGTGTCCTGTTTCTCAAAATGCAGTCAATAGCAATCTACATTAGAGTTATTTGAGAGGCTTGTTGAAAACATAGATTTCCATCCTTACTCCATCAGGATATCTTGGAAATCTGCAGGTTATCAAATTTCCCAGGTATATATAAGGCATGATAAATTTTGAAAGCACTAATTCAAAACATTCTCTCTCCAAAGACATTTGCCTTGTAGGAATTTCTTAAGCTGAAGAATACAACTGGAGTCATGCAGTCGTAGGTATTTTTGTGTTGCTGTTTTTTTTTTCTAGTACCCTAGAGATCAGACCATGGTAGATTGTATGGATGTTTCTGCATAAAGAATTCTGGGAAAAAATTGATATTTTTAGGATCTGATGAAGCCAGCCTAAATTGAATATTTTACCTGTTATAAGTAACAGGAAAATGAATCAATTGGCTACTTTCTTAGAAATCTGATATTGTATAAAAAGTGATCCTTCCAGTAAAAGATGTTGGAAATAACATTTCCTTGTTTTCCTACAGAGAGGGTAAAATGGACAGATCACAACAGGATGAATTCAAGCTGGATGTTAGGATGAACTTCTGTATTTTTTTGAAAACCAAAATGCATTTTTGAAGTAATTACCAGGATAATGTAAGCTTAAAAGTCATTTGTTTGAAATATCCAGAGAATCATTTCAATAATTTCTAGGAAACTCACCTTATTTTGACACACCACTTCGTAACTTTATGGAGATTGATGTACACTTCGTGACACAAGGACCTAGAATTCTTTTTTTTAAGGAATTTATAGGATTTCTATTTCCTTCCTTGAAGTTCCCAAGTTTACCAAGAGTGCTTCTACATACAAAACTGGTGTGTCCAATTAATTCATTAGAAGGTAGTTGAATTCAGTTGAGGGAAGGATTGTTTATTTCGGGTGGCAGGTGTGTCCTTTAGTATGCCAGAAAATCAATTTGATCAATTTCGTTTTTTAGTTTTTATTGAGTTGTTTTGGCATCGTGGCATACAGTCTAGGCTTATACTTTCATTTGAGAAGAATAATTTTTCTGCACATCACTCAGAACACTTCTTCCTAATGCTAAATAGCTAGCTGGGGGTCCACGTGCTGATGCATCTGCTTCCTGTTGAAACTTTGACTTTGGCAAGGTGAGAAATGTCACCTTGGGTCAACCCCAAGTTTTATCTAACTCAGATTCTGCTTCAGGCAATGGAAATAAGGAATTGATTTAGAGAGAGCATGGGAAATTTTTTCTGACTGTTGTGTTTTAACCAATTAGCCTTAAATTTTCTAAATAAAGTATCAAACCCTGGTGAAGATGTTAAATGTCTACATCAACAACAATAAAAGGAAACTAGCAAGAAATTACGCTTTCAGTTGCATTTCAAAAATTGACTTTATTGGGGCACCTGGGTGGCTCAGTCGTTAAACGTCTGCCTTCAGCTCAGGTCATGATCCCAGGGTCCTGGGATTGAGCCCCACATTGGGCTCCCTGTTTGGCGGGAAGCCTCCTTCTCCCTCTCCCACTCCCCCTGCTTGTGTTCCCTCTCTCACTGTGTCTCTCTCTGTCAAATAAATAGATAACATCTTTAAAAAAATTGACTTTATTTTTCAGAGCATTTGTAGGTTTACAGCAAAGCTGAGCAAAAGGTATAGACATTTCCCATATACTGTTGCCCCACATGTGTGGCCTTTCCCATTATCAAAATCCCCCACCAGAATGGTACATTTGTTACAATTGATAAACCTACACTGATGTGTCATTATCACCCAGATCCATAGTTCATATTAGAATCCATTCTTGGTGTTGTACATGCGATGGGTTTGAATGAATATATAGTGTCATGTATTCTCATCACAGTATCATACAAAATAGTTTTACTGCCCTAAGAATTCTCTCTGCTTCACGTATTTATCCCTCCCTCCTTCCAAACCATGGCAACCACTGATCTTTGTATTGTCTCCATAGTTTTGTCTTTGACAGATGTCATATAATTGGAATCGTATAGTATGTAGCCTTTTTAGATTGGGTTCTTTCACTTAATAATATGCATTTGAGTTTTTTTCCTGACTTCCTAGCTCATTTCTTTTTATTTATATTTCTTTTTACTTATTTATATTTTAAAAGATTTTATTTATTTATTTAATTGACAGAGAGAGAGATATATAGAGACAGCAAGAGAGGGGACATAAGCAGGGGGAGTGGGAGAGGGAGAAGCAGGCTTCCTGCCGAGCAGGGAGCCCGATGTGGGGCTCGATCCCAGGACCCTGGGATCATGACCTGAGCCAAAGGCAGTTGCTTAACCAACTGAGCCACCCAGGCACCCCCTCATTTCTTTTTAGCATGTTGCATTTTTAGAAAAGAAATTTGAGCCAAAGAGGAAACTTCTGGACTCTTTCTTCTTTTTGCCTCAATTTTTATCCTTAAGTCTTCACATTCTAGTTACCATTGCCTTAAAGCCAATTCATGTTCTAGATTAATGTCTTTGTTTTTTCTCTTTTTCCATCTATTTTTTCCCTAGAATTTATTTCATGCCAATTGTGGTCTTAACATTTTCCAGGTTCTGGAGGGCTACTTAAAAAAGCTTAAGGCTGGGGTCTCTGGGTGGCTCAGTTGGTTAAACGTCCACCTCTTGATTTTGGCTCAGGTCATGATCTCAGGGTTGTGAGATCAAGCCCTCCATTGGGCTCATGCTGGGCGTGGAGCCTGCTTAAGATTCTCTCTCTCCCTCTCCATCTGCCCTCCCCACACCCCTGAAAAAAAAAAGCCTAAGATTTTTAAAAAAAGACTTAAGATACAATCCTCATTTTTATTTACTCTGAAGTTGGTGAAACAGAATAAATGAAAATACTATTGGAAGACATTATTTATTAAGAATTACTGTATGTCAGACCTTTAGCTAGACAGTTTATGCACATTAACTTATGTCATCCTTGGAACAACTTTGGAAGTTTGGGATTATTTTTCTTGTTTTACATTATGACAATTTGGGTTAGTAAGAATTGCAATTCAGGGCATCTGGGTGGCTCAGTCAGTTAAGCGTCTGCCTTCGGCTCAGGTCATAATCCCCGGGTCCTGGGATGGAGCCTTGCATTGGGCTCCCTGCTCAGCAGGGAGTCTGCTTCTCCCTCTCCCTCAGCTGTCCCCCCTACTTGTGCTCTCTGTCTCTCTCTCTCTCAAATAAATAAATAAATAAAATCTTAAAAAAAAAAAAAGAATTGAAATTCAAACTCAGTCTGGCTGACTCTGCAGTTCACACTCCTTTTATTACACCAAAACTGAACAAAGAGAAGGCACAGAAAAATATCTTAATGGTTGTTGAAGGGTAGATAACTATATGACTGTCACCTTAAGCTTCTCAAGTAATAGGATTTTATAATTTCCTTTGCTGTGTAATACAGTGTTTACATTGCATGATGTTTTCCTCTTGATTAAGCATTTAACTCCTACTGGCTTTAATCAAACTTTGGTGAATTAGATCAGATATTACCATTTTACAGATGATGGGCTAAATAACGTCATAGTCATATAGCTGACACATAGCTGGGGAACTGGAATTCATTTCTCTGTGGACGTGTTTAGAATGAGCTTGACACAAAATCTTTGAAAAAGTGAAATTTTGAGCCGTAAGTGTAACCATTCCCTAGATCCTCTATGCTGAATGGAAAGTGGATGCTCTCTGTGTCTCTGGGACTCATCCTACAGATCATTGCTTTCCTCTTCTGAGGCTGCATGCAGTAACATCAAACAAAATGTTTGTGGAAGAATTTGGGCCTCTGAGGGGAAGGAAAAATGCAAACGAGTGCCAAAAATGGGGGAAAGAGGTTAGAAAGATGAGTTTAAAGAGTTTGCCTTGGGCTGGCCCTGTTGCCATCTGTCACAATGCTGTTTGCATAATGGTCCTTTTAGCCTTAGAGAGACTAAGAAATATTTAATGATACTAAGAAGTAGATCATATGAATCAGTCTCAGAACTCCGATCTTTACTTATTTTTAATCATCTTCATTCACACGTCTGAAAGTAATTATACAAGAAGAAAAAAATTGTTAAATTTACATGATAACTAACCTGGGGGGGCTGGGTACATTAATTTTATGGTTAAGCTATTTGTCTCTCATAATTAGTTTGATGATATTGATATTTTTAACAAATCATATAAAATAAATGGAGTTGACTGGTACATTATTCCAAATTAAGAATAAGATATAATCTGTTAGTATAAAGCGGTGGTGATTGTGTGTTAGATTCTGGAAAGAAGGTAAGGAAGGGTCATTTAAAAGATTTTGAGACTCCTATTCAGATAGTGATGATATTTAGGAATTGCTGAAAATAACAGGTTTTGTTCTAAGAAATGAAAGCCAGGGGTAGTTTAAACCCATCTTTTTTTTCATAATAAAGTTGTCAGAGGCTATATATGTATGAGATCAGTAGAGGCTTTTTACAGACAAGGTCACCACCTCTGCCCAAGCAATGAGTAGACTGCATCTTTTAGTTTTATTTATGTTTTCCTCCTGTAAATGCTTAGTCTTTTACTCGTATAATAAGCTATGGAAACCTTGGTATCAAAACTTCACAGAAATGGGGAGACCTTGTCAGGAAGTCTAAACACAGTTAAGCTTTCAGTAGGCTAATCAAATAATCACCTGTGTAAAATGGATTTGTAGATTTCTTGCTTTAGTTTTGTTAAATTTAGCTCTGTTATTTGATGAATATATATTTAGGAGTGATGTCTTGATGAAGTGATTCTCTTATGATTATGAAATATTCCTCTGTCTCTGTTAGCACTCCTTGCCTTGAAGTCTACTTTGTTTGATCTTAATGGAGCCATGGCAGACTTCTTGTTCAGTGTTTACATGATGGGTTTTTCTATTATTTTGCTTTCAATCTGTTTGTGTCTTTACATTTAAAGTGCATATTTGTGAACAGTATATAGTTGAGTGTTACTTTCAAAAAATTCAATCTCATATTATCTGTCTTTTTTTTTTTAAGATTTTATTTATTTATTTGACAGAGAGAGACACAGCGAGAGAGGGAACACAAGCAGGGGGAGTGGGAGAGGGAGAAGCAGGCTTCCTGCTGAGCAGGGAGCCCGATGTGAGGCTTGAACCCAGGACCCTGGGATCATGACCTGAGCCGAAGGCAGACACTTGACTGAGCCACCCAGGTGCCCTTATTATCTGCCTTTTAATTGGAGCATCTAGTGCATTTATATTTAACATAATCAGTGACTTGAGTTTGTCCTGTTTCCCATTTGGTCCATGTACTCTTTGTTTCCTGTTTTGGGTTGAGTATTTTTTATTGTTTCATTCTATCATTCAGTTTGCTTTTTTGCTAACCCCATTAGGGTTATGTTTTGGTGATTAGGAATTATGACAAGTGTCCTTAACTTATCATAGTTTACCTTGAATGGATTTATTATACTACTTGTATAAGAAATTTTGATAGTATAATTCAGGTTATCTCCTCTAGAACTCATATATTTTATGTGCTTATATATCATAAACCTCACCTTATGATGTCATTATTTTCACTTTAAAAAGTGTCTTTCAAAAAGTTAAGAAAATGGATTTAGCAAAGATTATTACAATTTTCAGTTCTGAATTATTCTATCCTGGAATTGCCATATCATATTATTTCACTTTGGCCTCAAATACTTTGTTTTGCATTTCTTATAGAGTATATCTGCTAGTAATGAATTCTTTTTGCTTTCAACTGATTTGAAAATTTTGTTCTTTAACTTCAGTTTTGAAGGATTTTTGTTGTTGTTGGATAGAGTTCTCGGTTGACGGTGTTTTTTTCTTTCAATACTTTGAAAATATCATATTATTGCCTTTTAGCTTCTATTATTTCTAATGAAAAGTTGTGATGTCTATTGTAATATCTCTATATGTATGCAATGTGTCTTTTTTCTCTGACTTCTTTTAGGATTTTTTTCCTTTATCTTTGTTTTCAGTAGCTTGACTATGATATGCCTAGTATGAGTTTTTCTGTGTATGTTTGCCATGGTTTGTGTTTACTGAGTTTATTATACATATGAGTTGTTATTTTTATTAAAATTTGCAAAAAATTAAATCCATATTACTTAAAATATTTATTTTTTGTTACATTCTCTTTCTCTCTCCTCTCTCTCTCTCTCTCTGGAACTGTTTTACACATATATTAGTCTTTTATTTTGTTCCACAGACTACTGATGCTCTGTTCATTATTTTAAAATCTTTTTTCCCTTGTGTTTCAGTTTTGATAATTTCTATTGTCCATTTATCAGCTTCATTGACCCTTTATCTTATAGTGTGTAATCTTCTCTTAATTCCATGCAGTGAAAATATTTTATTTCAGATTTTTTTTTAGTTTTAGGATTTCATTTGGCTCATATTTACTGCTTCTTTATCTATCCATCCTGAAATTACCCATCTTTTTATTTATTATATCTATCTTTTTATGTAAATTTAAAAGCATTTTAATAATTATATTAAAAGTCTTGTCTGCTAATTCAAGTATCTTGAATGTCCATGAGTCTGTTTCTATCTGCTATTTTGTATTTTGATTATGAGTCAATTTTTCTGCTTTTCCACATGTCTCATATTTTTTGGTTGTATACTAGACATTGTAAATGATATGCTATAGAGAGTCTGGATTCTGTTTCTCTGAAGAGTGTTGATTCTTGTTTTAGTATGCAACTAAATTATTGGCTGGATCATGTTGATCTGTCTAGTCTTCATTTTAGGCTTTCTTGTGTGTGTATTTTGGTCTTGCCTTTACTCTTAGGACACAACCTTTAGCCTGGTACATGTTCTTACTTTTTTTTTTTTAAGTTTTTTTATTCTTATGTTAATCCCTATACATTACATCATTAGTTTTAGATGAAGTGTTCCATGATTCATTGTTTGTGCATAACACCCAGTGCTCCATGCAGAACATGCCCTCTTTAATACCCATCACCAGGCTAACCCATCCTCCCACCCCCCTCCCCTCTAGAACCCTCAGTTTGTTTTTCAGAGTCCATAGTCTCTCATGGTTCGTCTCCCCCTCCAATTTCCCCCCGTCATTCTTCCCCTCCTGCTATCTTCTTCTTTTTTTTTTTTTCTTAACATATATTGCATTATTTGTTTCAGAGGTACAGATCTGTGATTCAACAGTCTTGCACAATTCACAGTGCTCACCATACATGTTCTTACTTTTAATGAAGCCTTTCTGGAGTTTCAATGAAAAGCTTGAGTGAAAGATGATGCAACACAATATAATGAAGGCCTCAGTGAGGTCGTAGAAAGGAGGGAGGAAATAGATATTTGGCAAGTTTTGCAGGATATTGCTTATGAGGAGTAAAAGCAAGAGAAGTGTATAAAATAAAAAATAAAAAAATGGCAGCAGGTTTTTTTGGAGAAAAGAGAAAGTCAATTTTGCTTTCAATTTTTTAAAATTTGAAAAGAGTTAAAGCTCTCTTTTATTAACATTTTACACTGTAAAGGCAAAGTATTATAGGATTTCTTACTAGAGTCATTGAATTTTAGAGCCAGTAGGAACTTTAGAGACCATTCAGTTTTTACCTTCAACAATCTTAGTAATTTAATTCACCTGTAACTTGTAATTACTGTTCCTTTTATTCAAATAGAGCTGAGTATTGCTAGAAAGTATCTTCTATTTTCAGTAATGGATATTTTGCAGATTTTTAAAAAAAGATTTTATTTATTTAATTGACAGAGAGTACAAGCAGGGGAAGTGGCAGAGGGAGAGGGAGGAGCAGGCTCCCCGCTGAGCAGGGAGCCTGATGCTGGGCTTGATCCCAGGACCCTGGGATCATGACCCGAGCCAAAGGGAGATGCTTAACCAACTGAGCCACCCAGGTGCTCCATATTTTGCAGATTTTTATAGGAGTTTGGTGGGAAGTGAAAGTTGAACTAGGGCCCACATAAGGTTTCTGGCTTCACTGATATTCTTCTTAGTTATATAACATCAAAGCATAACAGTTTTGAGAAGTTACTGAGAACCAACTGCAAAAGATTCTCCCCCGAACCCTTCTCTCTTTGTTAATCCATACTAGAAACTTCAAAAATAAAAGAATCCTAAGATACCTAAGATATTCTACCATAGAACATGGTAAAACCCTTACTACCTTAGGTATCTTGATGTATATATGTTATGGTCCTGATTACGAGAGGAGAATCTTGAGCTGGTTCCATTCAGCTTCTTTCACATCCAAGGGGAAGCAGGACTTTCCCTTTTAACACCCACCAGGTTTCCATTATTTGGAAGCAGGATTCTGCTTACTTCTTCTGGAAATTATAAGTGTATTTGATTGGTGCAAGAGGTTGTTCATACAGGGCAAGTCAGATGGGCACCAAACAAAATCTTAGAGTGCAGACAGGTATTGTTTCTGTTGGCTGCAGCTGTAGGGAATCTCTGGTTGAATGGCTGCTGGAAAGATAATGTGCAGAGCATGGATGGGGTGGGGGGCTGGTGAAGGATGATGCTTCTTCCCTTGGGGCCCTGAGGATTCTGATTCTGCTTCACTTTTCCAGTATCCTCTTTGTGGGCTCCACCCACCTCTCCCACCTGTCTCCAGTCTAGCATTTGTATCAGGATTGGTGGTGGTGGGGGGAGTTGGGAGTGGTTGGGGAACTTTATTTGTATATTCTACAAATATACATGATTTTTTTTTCTTCTAAGCCATAGACTTTCAAAACTCAAAAATCAATAAGAAACTCCTTTTCCTCTGTGTTTTCTGCTTTTAAATTCCTTCCCAGAGGCAACACACACAGAATAGCTTAGCAGTTTAAATGGGGAACCAGGCAAAGAGAAAAAGAAACACCGGGCAAAATCACATTGGCTAATATTAATTAGAAAATCAGAAAAATCAGGTGAAAATATTCTAAAAGCATTAAAAATAAGCTGAAAAATAATGCAGCTTAAAAAAAAGCCTGGAAATTCTCTGCCTCTTTAGAAATACTGTTCAGTAGATATATTGGTGTTCTGTTGACCTTGAATTGTATCTAAAATTCAAACTATGTAAAAAAGAAACAAATAAGCACATAGTTGGTCGAATGGTGAAAAACATTGAAAACAACCATCACTGTAATTGTTTGATATAATTCACTTTTTCTATTTTTCCCTCAAACTGCTTTTGAGATACATTTGTAGGTAAATTTTTATAGCCATTGCTATACATTTATAGCTTAGTAGTTCCTATTTATAAATTTCCTAACTCACATTTGAGTAAATTTAATGAGCTAAAAGGTTTTTAATGGTTTCTGGTTGTGTGTGTGTGCGTGTGTGTGTGTGTGTGTATGTGTGTAGGCTCTCGGTGTCTGTATAATGATCCCTCATTCATGAAATCCATAAAAAAATGAGAATGTGAAGACATTTTTTAGGATATTATCAGAGGAGGAAACACTATACCTTACTGCAAATTTGTTTAGATTCTGTTATTCACTATGCTTACAAGATTTAAGATGATGCTCGGTTCTAAAAACAGTACACATAGGCTTCCTTAGGAGGCACATTCCATGTTTTAGGAGGATCTTGTGAGCCCTGATATGGCTATTATTTGTGCTAAACTCTGCTCAGGTATAAGGACTCTCCTTGGAGTTTAGGTGTCTTAGTATCATTTCAAAGTCATATACGCGGTTCAGTGTGGGGTAGTTGGTGCTGGAAATGGGGAAACTAATGTGTCAAAAAATCTGATAACCCTGCCTCGGTCTCCTTAGCATAAAATGAGAGAGTTGGGGGCGCCTGGGTGGTTCAGTTGGTTAAGCGACTGCCTTTGGCTCAGGTCATGATCCTGGAGTCCCTGGATCGAGTCCCGCATCGGGCTCCCTGCTCGGCAGGGAGTCTGCTTCTCCCTCTCCCACTCCCCGTTTGTGTTCCCTCTCTCGCTGTGTCTTTCTCTGTCAAATAAATAAATAAAATCTTAAAAAAAAAAATAAAATGAGAGAGTTGGAATGATAATCTCTCATGTCCTTTGCAGATCTAAAATCAATAATTCTATTTCACTTTGTATACATATAATAGAATTAGAGAGAAGGCTGGTATCCTGAAACACCATGCGTTTCACTTGTGTTTCTAGGCAGGGCTCCATCTAAATCACTTTGAGCAGATGCTTTATCTAAGCTGCTCTAAAAGATCTTTAGGGGCCATTCTTGATAATTCCCTCTGCCATTTAACTCTATCAAGAATTTTATTCTGGGGCGCCTGGGTGGCTCAGTTGGTTAGGCGACAGCCTTCGGCTCAGGTCATGACCCTGGAGTCCCTGGATCGAGTCCCACATCGGGCTCCCTGCTTGGCAGGGAGCCTGCTTCTCCCTCTGACCCTCCCCCCTCTCATGTGCTCTCTCTCTCTCATTCTCTCTGTCTCAAATAAATAAAATAAAAAAGTCTTAAAAAAAAAAAAGAATTTTATTCTGTCTGTAGCTACACTGTGTCTTGAGCACTGTAATTGCTCAGTAACTACAGGCTGATGATGATACTGATACTCTACCTCTCCCTGTTATGCTGTAGTCAAACTCCACTTTGTCAAGTTTTTTTCTCAGCAGATTCAGAAAGTAAAGATGGGTTAGGGGCACCTAGGTAGCTCATTAGGTTAAGCATCCAACTCTTGATTTTGGCTCAGGTCATGCTCTCAGGGTCCTGGGATGGAGCCCTGCCTTGGGCTCCTTGCTTAGTGGGGAGTCTGCTTCTCCCTCTCCCCTTGTCCCTCTCCCCTATTCGTGCTTGCTCTCTCTCTCAAATAAATAAATAAGATGTTTAAAAAAACAAAGTAAAGGTGGGTTACTTATGACTTTGGGCTTTATTGTATGTGGGAACAGGAAGGAAGTAGTTTGTTCCCTTCCCTTTGTTGATGGTTCTTGGAGAGGTTTTGGTTGTGTCTGTGTATCTCAAAAGCATCCAGATGAATAGGGCAATACAAATGATGTGTTGATTCCCTGTGACAATATTAGGAAGAACATAGAAAATCCTGGTTTTCTTATTCTAAAAATGGTTTTTAATACCTTGGTTATTTAATGAGCGAATCCATGTAGAAGATTCCATAATCTGTTAAGTGCTCTACAGATAGGAATAATTATTATTTTATTTCTAGTATTGTTGATTAATTTGAGCTGGTTTCTTCTGTACTCTCACCCATCTACCCTTTTGGCCAACTAGCTGACTGTGGTTAGGGGTACACTTTTACCCCTTAGGTGTAAGAAGATAGAATCAATTAGTTCCATCACTTCAAATATTAACTTAGTATTTAGTATAGGACGACAAAGGGAACGTACATATTGTCCTGTCTTTAGGTATTTTGCCATCTTTTGGGGTTAGAAGAACTACGGCATTTATGAAAACAATGACAAGCAAGCAATGCCAGAAAGACTGCTTTGTGCCTATTTCCTTGAGTCCCCCAGGTCAAGTTGGCAATGCCTCTCATGCTCCCATAATACACACTTCCATGATCACATTTCTCACTTTAAATTATAATTATTTGTTTATTGTCTCTTTTCCCCATTGGGTTATAAATTCTGAAAGAGTAAGGTCCATGTTTGTTCATCGGTGTTTAGTGTAATGGCTATTGCATGTAAGTGCTCTCTTGTATATTTGCTGAATTAATGAGTGAAGATGTGGAAAGGTAGGGTAGGAGACTCCAAAATGGGAAGTTTGCTAAATATATTCCCTTAGGAGATACGCAAGATGATCTAAATACCATGGGAAGAAAATATTAACTTATTTATTTTTGTATTTGTTTTTTACTTAAAGATTTTCCATTTTGTGTGTTTTGCAATGTTCATGCTGTATTAGTTCAGTAGTACATGTCTATATTTATAAAATGGTATAGTAGGTTGAAGTTGGCTTCATATTTTTTGATGCGCATCCCATTGAAAGGTAGGGATCTATATCCCCTTCTCTTGAATCTGTACTGGCTCTTTGACTGTTTTGGTTAATAGAATATGAAAATGATACTATGTCAGCTTCTGTGCCTAGTCCTTAAGAAACTGGCAGCTTCTAGTTCATCTTATGGAGAATACTCACTCATGAAGTCCTGAGTCACCATGTCAGAAGTGGGATTACTCTGCTGGGGAGACCATGTAGAGAGGCTCTGAGATCTCCTGGAGAAAGAGAGGGGCCCAGCTAAATCTAACTGTCCCTTCCAAGGCATCAGGCTTATAAGCAAAATGGTCTTATCCTTTAGACCAGCTGGCTGAGCCATTAGTAGGCTCACTGAGAGACCCTAGTTAAAGAAACAGCAGAATTACCCACTGAGACCTATCCTAATTCAGGACCAACAAAATTATGAGCTATAATAATATGGTGGTTGTTTTAAAGCACTAGGTTTGGGAGTAGTTTGCTATATAACAACAGATAACCAGCACTATATAGGGGGACATTTTTTTTTAAACCAAAGGGGGTGCATGATCAATAGTAACCACTGAGTTAAAGTAACAGGGGATTAATGTGGTCAACACATGTGAGAATTTCTTGGTTCTCAGTTTTCTATTTACTACTAAGTTTAACAAAGATAGACCTACATGGTTAGTAAGCTATTCAGTCAATTGTAAGAGTGCTATGTCTGCAATTCCCCAGCTGTTAATTGTTTAAAATGTTGTTTTCAATTTCTAAATGACTAGGTGTTTTATAGATATAACCAGAGAATATTAAAAATTATTTCATACTTGCAGGCCCTAATCCACTATGCATGATTCGAGGGTTTGGACTTCTGTCTTAGCAGGGCTTGGAAATGCAAGGAGGATAAGCTTTGAAGTTAGGTAGATCTAGTTTCATTCAATTTGGGATCTGTTGCCTCTAGGCTTGTAGGACTTGATCAAGTTACTCAATTCCTCTGAACTTCAGTTTTCCTCCCGTAAAATAGGATAAGTCCCTAACATACTTACATTGAAGAGTTCTGAGGCTTAGTAAGTGGACAAAAAATTATATCTTCTACTATTATTACTTTTTTGGCTTATTTTATTGACATTGAGGTTTTTAAAGAAAGGGTTTATTTTTTATTTTTTATTTTTAAAGATTTTATTTATTTATTTGAGACAGAGAGAATGAGAGACAGAGAGCATGAGAGGGAGGAGGGTCAGAGGGAGAAGCAGACTCCCTGCCGAGCAGGGAGCCCGATGCGGGACTCGATCCTGACACTCCAGGATCATGACCTGAGCCGAAGGCAGTCGCTTAACCGACTGAGCCACCCAGGCACCCCAAAGAAAGGGTTTAAATTTAGCAAACAGTGGCATAGCAACATGGATTATTACTATACTCTGATTTCACAAATATTTTTGTTTAGCGCTTGAACATACTTGAAACAGCCATGGATATTTTTCAATCAAGACATCCATTTCTTTCTTTTTTTTTTTAAGATTTTATTTATTTATTTGAGAGAGAATGAAATAGAGAAAGAGAGCATGAGGGGGGGAGGGTCAGAGGGAGAAGCAGACTCCCTGCTGAGCAGGGAGCCCGACGCAGGACTCGATCCCGGGACTCCAGGATCACGACCTGAGCCGAAGGCAGTTGCTCAACAACTGAGCCACCCAGGCGCCCTCAAGACATCCATTTCAAGTGGGAATGATGTGGTTGAGAGAGTTAATTAGTTGAGAGTGGCTTCTCATTTCGGGCCAACTTAACCCATTTGCCCAGGAAGAGTTATGATTTTAGCCAGACGAATGGTAAAATATGGCTTTTAAAATTATGATCTTTTAAGTGTTATTGGGCAGAACTATTATCTATCAAACATGACATATCTGATATCACTAAATATGTGGTCACATATTTATGTGCTCAATGTATTTGTGTGATGACGAGGGTGAATTTATTTTTCTAAGCGTTTACCCCTTTATAATGATATAAAATTGTCTATTTTTTTTCTGAGTATACTATGCAGTTAAGATCAGTCTGTTGAATACTGAATTGTGGTACATGAGGAAAGGCAGTATCTTGTCCCTAAGTCAATCTATACATACTTATTGTTTTTAATTGTGGGGAGACATATAATTTACCATCTTAACCATCTTTCAGTGTGTGGCACAGAGGTGTTAGCTGTATGTTCCTTGTTGTGCAACAGATTTCTATGCCCTTTTCATCTTGAAAATATGAAACTCAATACCCATTGGACAGCAACTCCTCTTTGCCCTCTCCCCCTAAGCCCCTGGTAGCCATCGTTCTACTTTCTTTCTTTTTTTTTTTTTAAATAGACCATTTTCTTTTCTTTTTTTTTTTAAGATTTTATTTATTTTATTTATTTGAGACAGAGAGAATGAGAGAGAGAGAGAGCACATGAGAGGGGGGAGGGTCAGAGGGAGAAGCAGGCTCCCTGCCGAGCAGGGAGCCCGATGCGGGACTCGATCCAGGGACTCCAGGATCATGACCTGAGCCGAAGGCAGTTGCTTAACCAACTGAGCCACCCAGGTGCCCTCGTTCTACTTTCTGTTTCTAAAGAAGCTTATTATTTTTATACCTAAGTCTTCACCTTCTGCTCACTTCCTTGGTCTATAGATGATACCACTATTCACCTAATTCCCTCAACTCACATCTCTGCAATTTATCTTCAGCTTCCACCCTGACTTGATTATCCTTGTCAAGTAACTGTTCAGTTAAATGTTTTGAATAGTCTCATCATTATTTTGCTTTCCAGAACAATATTTTTCACTCTGTCTACAGACTCAACCTCGGTGGCAGCCTGGCCCAGAGATTCACAATATTTTTCCAGGTCACCTTTGAAAACTTTCGATTAGGAACCCTGGGATACCAGACTCCTTCAGGTGTAGTCTGAGGCCATTTCCTACAGCCACACATTGACAGAATTTGGTCTTCTTAGCAGCTGGAAGGAGTTAAGCCTAGTGGAAAGTTAAACATATGGAATCCTGCCTTAACTATATGCTTGATGGAGAATAATATGGTCTCAGCACTGTTTCAGGGTCTTCAATCATTTAAAGTAGTTGCTAGGTTTGATAGAGTAGTCAACCTCCATCAAGCATATTCAGAAAACCTTGAATCATTCAATTCAGCAAACCTCTGCTTATGATCATTCAATTCAACAAACCACTGCTCATGTGGCACTCATGATAGCAATTTGAGTGATAAGTGAGCCTTTGAATGGCTTTGCTCCTATTGAGAACATTTCCCTCAAATCTTTGAAGGTTGATGAACTTGGCCAAAATCATGCAAGGGCATGTCAGTTGCCTATAGTCATGCTGCTGATAATTTATGTTGCATTTTTATTTTATAGAGTTTATACTTCTTCCATGATTCCTCATAAACTCTTCATGAAGTGGAGAATATGTACAGGAAGCTCTTTTTGTAAAAGGAATTTTTTAAGAAAAAGGGCTTATAAAGAGTTAATATTTCTAGACAGTAGAGGTAGACTTTTTGTCTTGGGCCTTTACTAAGCCTCCTGAACCACTTGATCTTGTAAGTCAGCATTAGATATAATCTAAATGTAGATTAAATTTCCCATTAATCAATTACACAAGAAAACCATTGGTATTTATTGGCTATCTAATGTGATGGTTTTTCAAACCAGGTTGCATAAGAAATACCTGGGGAAGAATTATGAAAATGCAACGTCTAGGTATCATTCCCTCAGGTTCTTATTCATTGATCCATTGGGCTTAATAATCTGCTTTTTAAAAATTTAAGTTTTATTGTGGTAATGTGCATAACATAAAATTTACCATTTTAACCATTTCTAAGTGTACAGCTCGATAAAGTACATTCACATTGTTGTGCAGCCATCACCACTATCCATCTCTAGAATTTAATAATCTGCTTTTTAAACAACACCCTTGGTGATTTTGAGGCAGGGAATTCCCACCATATTCTGTGCAACATTGGTATAATGTGAACTTAGAGCACTGCTAAGCATGGTGGGAAAAACAAGGTATGTGAAACATGATCCCAGGATTCAAATAGTTTACACTTTGACAGAGGACCAAAGAATAGTACATATGGAATAATTAGAGAATAACTGCACACAGAATAAAAGTAAGTGATACATATAAATATATATATATATATCATTATACATATGTATGTACTTGTACAGATGGGTGGGTGCTAGAAGGAATGAGACAAAGAGATATTTATGGTTGAAAGATATGAAAAGTAATAAATACCATGAAGGAATGGGTCTTGAATTTGATTCAAGCAATATTGACTGTATAATATTGCTAGGCATAAAGGCAACAATGTGAGGAGTTCAGGCAAATGAATAATGTGACCAGGAAAGAACCATAAGCCTGTTTCTCCAAAGACTGTATATGAGTTGATGCAAGTCAGAGTTTATGCTCGCATCAAGGGTGATTCCCACATAGAAATAAGGAATAACTTCAGTTCCATGAATTTTGCAGCAAGGAGCCAAGGACATAAATAACCACAGTAGTACCATCTGTGCTTGTGGTCACATGGTCATAAGCAAAAAATTATAGATCTTTTCATTTGAACAACAACTAAACGAGAACTATTCATATGGTAAGTGTTCTTCCTTGCAGCTAAAACATTAAGCAGAACTTCCTCTTTAATGATTAAAAGTATCTGCACCTGATGGTCTCAAGACCCTAGACCATAATTTAGAGTTTAATCCTCCAGATCTCATCCGGGAAGGGTGAGCAACATTTCCCCAGCAGCATGAAGTGGGGAAGGATCTAGGGATCTGAGTGTTTCTCAAAAAGTTCTCCCCCTGCTAGTTCTCAGTTCTGCCCTCTCCCATCTCCTCCAGGAATAGGGAGTATTTGGTGATGTGGCATTACAGTTAGTTTTGTTGGTTGTGATAAAGGCATGCTGGTTATGTAAAAGAAACATCCTTATCACTTTGAGATACTCCAGGAGTAAGGGTAGCAAGACAAATGACTGGGATTTGCTTTAAAATATTTCTGAAAAAGTGTATATGAATATTGGCAAGATATTGATAGTTATTGAGCCAAATAATGGGTTCATGAACATTCATTATAACATTTTCTCTATTTTTTTGTGTATATTTATAAATTTTAGTGAATGTTGGAAAGGAATCTTATTTAATATAACATGTTAGCTATAAAGGCTTGGGAAAATAATACATATAGAAGAACACTGTCATCAGAATGCTTTCCAAACCCTTTAAATATGGTGTCTTTTTAAAGAAACTGAAATTGAAAATTAGAGATGATTAATTATCATCTGGGTTTAGTTTATATAAGAAAACTGAAGTGCAGTTCAGTCAGTAGATTTACATTTGAAGAAATTAGCTTTATTTCTAAAAATAGGTAATGAATACATATTTATGTATTTTAGAGGAAATAACATTTAAGAATGTATGCATTATCTTTGAGGATTTTTCACTTTAACTTTTTAAAAGAGATTTTATTTATTTATTTATTTATTTATTTATTTATTTATTTATTTATTATTTAAAAGAGAGAGAGTGTGTGCTTTTGGGTGCGCATGCGGGGAGGGGGGGCGGGCAGAGGGAGAGACAATCCCAAGCACGGAGCCCAACAGGGTGGGGGGGGTTTCTATCTCCTGACCCCAAGATCATGACCTGAGCCAAAATCAAGAGTCAGCTGCTTAACCAGTTGAGCTACCCAGGTGCCCCTCACTTTAACTTTTAAAAATAACATTTTTAATTTTAGAATAATTTTAGATAAGTTTCAGAAATAGTACAACATTCTTATATACCCCTTACTCAGTTTCCTTACAGCTGCCAACTTATGTTACCATGGCACATTTGCCAAAACTAAGAAACCAACATTGGTGTACATTACTATTAACTAAGCTCTAGACTTTTTTCATATTTCACCAGTTTTTCTGTGAATGGCCCTATTCTGTTCCATTATCAGTTTTCCTGAGAAGGTGATTACACTGGAGCCTTCCTGCTTAAATCCCCCCAGTGGGCTGCCCTGATAGGCAGATGCCTGAGGGAGGGCAGAAGTGGTGTCTGAGGGGGGTCTTCCAGGTCAGGGGCTGGGCAATGGGAGGCCCAAGGACTCCTTGAAGACACAGGTATCTCTTGACAAGATTAGGCATTAAACACCTGCCACAGAACGCCATCCCCAGAGAAGCAGGGACAGTAGGGAGGAGACACCACCACACTGCAGGGCCATCATAGGGGGAAGCCTGCCTCCTCTCTCCCATCCCTTCTTATCCTAACTCACTTATGGGGCAAGCACTGGAAGAGTGAGGAGCAAGTCAGTGAGACTGGACCAGGGCCCCTCACCCTCAGCTGCTGGAACCTCAAATCCAGCCTGCGGAGCAGAGAGCTTTGGTTTTAAGTGAGTCTACAATTTTAACGTGAGAAAGACAGGGTCTGTCTTTGAGAGCCAGCCCGAGACAGATTGCTGTTAAGGAAGTAAAGGGGTAAGTCTGAGATCTTGGTAAGATTTTCTTATGGGGATGGGGAGTCCAGCAGAGCATAATGGGACAGTTGTGGCAGAAAAACCAAACAAGGCCCCCCCCACCCAAACAAAACAAAATGAAACAAAACAAAACAAAAACAACAAGCAGAGACTCTTCAAATTCTCATTACTCCTACAGAGCATTAGCATGAAGCCTGGTGTCTGTTGAGTATGCAACAGATGTTGTCTTTCATTACTATTAATGTTATAGGATTAGCAAATCGTATGGGATTTGGTATAGGATCAACAAATGCAGAATTTTCCTTCCAGCTTACTTCTCAGCTTTGTACTGTATGTATATGAAGGAAAACAATGTAAAGAGTCTTTATTTTCCCTCAACGCAGGGACTTGCCTGGGATGGTGTGTTTGTGGGGAGGGGTGTGTTCTGGGAGCCCTCACGGTGGGGCCCCTCCCTTCAGTGTAGAGTTTGGGGCAGTTTGCCTGGGAGAAAGATGAGCTCTAACTGCAGTGGCAAACTCACAGCCTTGTATTACATCAAGTCTGGAAGGTGGTGAAGCTTGAGACCAAGCTTCCCATTTTAAGTAGAATGCTCATGCAAGCCAAAAGAAAGTATGGGGGGGGGGGCGCCTGGGTGGCTCAGTTGGTTGGGCGACTGCCTTCGGCTCAGGTTGTGATCCTGGAGTCCCTGGATCGAGTCCCACATCAGGCTCCCTGCTCGGCAGGGAGTCTGCTTCTCCCTCTGACCCTAACCCCTCTCATGTGCTCTCTCTCATTCTATGTCTTAAATAAATAAATAAAATCTTTAAAAAAAAAAAAAAAAGAAAGTATGGGGGGAAAATACTACAAAAGGTCAATCCACGCATTTGGTTAATATGTTGTAAGAAGCTGGTGTTCACCAGAATGGGCTGTTAGTCCTGTGTGATGCAGGGAATGAATAATATCGCCTCCCAGCTCAACAGAAGAGAAACAAAGAAACTGTTAGTATCTGTTTATTCTTGTCCAAGAGAAGACCATGATGGGGCTATATCCTCCTAGGACGGTATTTTGTCTTGTTTTATTTTCCAAGCTTCTTAAAATGTTAATAGTTTCTGGGAATACTGGCAAGAAACAAAACACAAAACAACACAAAAATAATTGAGACAAAATGATTCTCAGGAAGAGTATGCTAGAACGTAAATCTAGATTGTCTGACCCTGTGCTGAGTTTAATTTCAGGGGTTGAAAACATGAGAATTGGTGCTGCATCCAATATTGTAAGTCTAAATATTGGACCTTCAGAAAAACATTTCAGAGTACTCCTTCCCTCTCTCATTACCTATTTCTATCAGCACATGCATACCAGTCCATATGCTGTGGGAGATACCTAAGAAAAGCACAACATATGGTCCCTACCCTCAAAAGCCTGCTTGGGAAGGAAAGAAGCTGAAGAATAAGTCAGAGTAGGATTTTTGGATATTAGTTATAAGAACCTATAGTAATTCAGAGATGGAAAATGTCAGCGTAACAGGGAAATCAAAGCAATGTGGAAATCAATGTACATATTGAATGAGCACCTAACAGACAGTTTTGTCTGGATGCAAGGGAAGGAGCTGTGCTAGTTAATTGGATATGTTCATACCATGGAGGTATCAGGAAAATGTGGGCTTGGGATGGTAAGAATAGGGTGCTATAGTAGGTTCTCAAGCAGTTGGTGTAGCTGTCGGGCATGGAGAAGAATTCTTCTGGGGTCTCTCCTGTAAGCATGTTCCTTATGCCATTTTCAGTCATTAACATTTCAGTTGAAATTATTCTCAACCATCTAACAGGTTCCTCTGGGACTCACTTAGAACTCTCCTCTAATTTTGAATCAGGAGGACCTGCTTTCATGCCTAAGCTTTCAGGCATGTGTTCAGCTTAGTGTTTTTGCGTTATTTCTTACGGCAGTGGTCTCATGTGAACTGTAGCCAGACTTCCCATGGCTCTTCGATGCTCTGGATCCCTTCTATTTCCAACAGAGCTTTAAGAATTTCCCTATGAGGGGTGCCTGGGTGGCTCAGTCGTTAAGCGTCTGCCTTCAGCTCAGGTCATGATCCCAGAGTCCTGGGATCGAGCCCCGCATCGGGCTCCCTGCTCGGCGGGAAGCCTGCTTCTCCCTCTCCCACTCCCCCTGCTTGCGTTCCCTCTCTTGCTGTGTCTCTCTCTGTCAAATAAATAAATAAAATCTTAAAAAAAAAAAAAAATTTCCCTATGAACCACTTCAAGGAGATAGCATAGACCTAGGCTAGCATAGAGTAGATGCTTAACAAATCTGACATTCATAATTTCCTTTTGTTTCCTAGAACTTTTGCTGATTTTTTTTTTTTTCTTTCCTTTGTTGGCTGTTATAAGCTGTGGATTTACTTAGTGGCTGCTGGTGGTGTGGACTGCATTAATGCTAGGGAAACCAGCCCCCATTTTGATAAGGGAGAGCCCCATGGTGGGGAGTACATAAGAAACATAAGCAGCCATGTGGACTGATGAACTGAGGGGATACAGTCATATACCTGGCTAGACCTCATGAATTGCTTATATTCTCTATTTATTAATAGTTTAATTTTCTCTTTGGGAACAACACTTTCTTTTGGAAGCTAGTGAAATGATTACATTTGGAAGAATGTCTTCTTGGATCATTGATGTTCTAGACACAAAAGTGTGGTGAAAGGGAAGTCACATGAATGTCATGGGTCAAAGACACTTGGCATTGAATCTGTCTTCATTATTTGTTAGCTGCTAGAACTTGGTCAAGTTACATAGCTTCCCTGTGCCTTACTTTTCCCATCCATAAAACAGGGGATACTAATACCTACTTCAGAGGGTTATTATAAGGGCTAACCAGTTAATGCTAACAAAATGACTAAATCATGTTTAGTATCAGGAATTATATGGTGGAGTTTTCATGGTATCATGATAGAATTATAGCAAGGAATTGAGGAATCTCTTTGTCTTGTTCTGCATATAATTCTCCCTCTCAATGAGTTCCTAAGGGAGATAATTACATAAGGCACAGAGTTCTGTGGGGATGGGGATTACGGGTTATCACATCCTTCATAGATACTTGGTATATATGAGTGAATGGATGGGTCACTGTATCACCAGTAGGTTCCTGTCTCCAATAGGAGGCTTACTTCTTAATCTTGGTTACAATTTGTAATTTAGATTGAAGGCCCATGTTGGCTTCTCTTTCGCCATCCCTTCCCTCCACCAGTAGTTGTCAATCTCATTACCATATGCCCCAGGCTAAGGAGACAGGAAGAAATGAGAGCACAGAAAGGTTGACCTGCAAGGAGGTCCTGGTTCAGTGTAACAGCCCCCAAGCACGGGGGAAACATGAAATAGGAGAGTGTGTGGCATATGTGGGCATGATCTTTCCTGCACAGTGGGTTCCTCTATTTAAAATATGGACCAAGGGCGCCTGGGTGGCTCAGTCGTTAAGCGTCTGCCTTCAGCTCAGGTCATGATCTCAGGGTCCTGGGATCCAGCCCTGCATCGGGCTCCCTGCTCCGCGGGAAGCCTGCTTCTCCCTCTCCCACTCCCCCTGCTTGTGTTCCTGTTCTCGCTGTCTCTCTCTGTCATATAAATAAATAAAATCTTTAAAAAATATAAAAATAAATAAAATAAAATAAAATATGGATCAATAGTTTTGTGTCACTGGCTTTTTGAGGAGCAATGTGATGAGGAAGAAGGAAATAATGACCTTCAACCACATTGCCTCCCCAGCAAATATAGTAAGTGCTTAATAAATGGTACTTCCCTTGACCTGTTCTATAGTGTTTTAAAATGAAGTGTTTTATATGAATAGATACCAATTTGTTCTTTCTACTCTATTCTATCTCCTCTCTTAGTTTCCTCCAAAAACTGAGAAAATATCTCCCTGTTGGTGCTCTGCCCATTGAAATGGACAGTGGAGCTCGTTCTAGCTGGGGGTTGGGGAGGAACATTCGTGTCTTTTTGTTACCTGACCATTTCTGACCGGCTCACCCCCTCCCCAGACTGGAAGTGCACTGGGCTGAGAGCCAGGAGGCCTGCAGCTTCGGGGATGGCCCAGAGAGGCCAGCCACTTCAGCCATCTGGTTCTCAGCTCCCTCACATTAATATATGGGGGTGGTGTGACAGTGGAATGATTTTCAGACTTTGTTCCTTGGACTTTCATGCCACTTGTGGGAGTCAGGACGGATGGGAAGGCGGTGGGGCCCAAGTGGGGTAGGCTCCCAGCCTCTCACTGCAACTACAGTCATCCCACTTCTATCTTTTATGTGTTGGGGTCCCACATAGAACTTTGTAAGCACCTGTTCTTTAAAAGTCTGAAAACCTCTGACCTGGATGAGCTCTAAAGCCATGCTCCCCAGAACTTTGGCCGCTGGCCACACGTGGCTATTGAGCACTTGACAGGTGGCTAAGCTGTAGGAAACACCTTTGTTTTCTTCAGGACCCTGGGGAGTCAGAGTGTCTTTGAGGGCATCTTGCAAGGTAGCCTGTTGGCCTCTGAGTGGGATGGGGCCTCAATCTTATTTATGAATCCTCAGACTTCCATGGATGACAGACCACTTTGACATGCTTAGTGATACAGGCTATTAAAATGAGAGGTTGTGAGCAAATCACAGCTTAATAAAGCTTCTCATTTTGCCTCATAACCTATAAAGTACTCTTCCTTTTCTACATCCTAATGTCTTGTGTGGAAAACTCTCCTTCAAGGTTCATTAAATTTTTCTTTTTTTTTTTTGAGGAAAGGGTAATGTGAGAAGAATAGGATAATATTCTGTTTTTAAAGGAAGTTTAATTTTATGCTGTAGAGTTGAACAAGCTTCAACCAAGGGTGAGCAGACCTGGATGAGAGTGGGTTCTGCTGATTAATAGCTGCATGACTTTGGAGGGAGTCTCTGTTCTCTTTGGACATTGGTTTATTTATCTGTAAAATGGATGAGACCGGGCTCTGCCTACTGTTTATATGAAAAAAGTATTTATTATGGACTGAATATTTGTGTTCCCTCCTCCCCACCACACTGATTCATGTATCAAAACCCTAACCCCCAATGTGATGATATTTGGAGATAGACCCCTTCGGGAGGTAATTAGATTTATATGAGGTCATGAGGGTGGGCCTCTATGATGGGGTTAGTGTTCCTCTAAGAAAAAGAAGACACCAGAACTCTGCTATGTGAGGATACAGCAAGAAGGCAGCCAGATGCCTACAAGTTCGAGGAGGGCTCTCACCAGAACCCAATCACGATGGCACCATGATCTCAGGCTTCCCAGCCTCCAGAACTACGAGAAATAAATGTTGGTTGTTGAAACTTCCCATCTATGGCATTTTGTTATAGCAGCTTGAACTGTCTAAGACAGTATTTGATAAATGAATAGCGAGGAGGTACAGTGGTTATGAGTTACCTTAGAAGAACTTGGGAAGTTTAACGCAGTCTTCCTCCGCTGGTCTAAACCTGGTTCTGACACTTTCCAGCAGTGTGATTCTGAGCAAGGCACCAATTCTCTCTGGGCCTCTTAAGATTCCTTCTCTCTCAAGGTTCTGTGAATTTACAGATATGACTTAAGCCCCCTGCTTTATATTTTCTGGGTCTCAAAAAGCACACACATGTGTCTATTTATTTTAAAGAATCTCATTTTTAAGTTGCAAAGGTAATATATCTGCTCCTCATATAAAGTTCACAAATTATGAAAGCGTAGAAAATTCAAAAAAATGGAAGACTTTCTCTTTCCATTTTCCCAAATCTAATAGCTTGGTGAATTTCCCAGGTATACCTGTGTTTATATAACCTGTCTGTGTGTGTCTGTATGTGCCCGCGTGTGCGTATGTGTAATTTTTGCGTCAGTTGAATCAGGCTATAGTTGTTTGCAACTTTTTAAAAAATTTAATGGCATTCCAAGGTTATTTGTATTATAAAAATTATTGGTATTCTCTTATAAATGATAATTTTTTTCTGTATTTCAAAGACTTTCCATGCTGGTGGGGTAGAAGGGTGGGATAATTTCAGTCTTTTACTATTTCATGAAACCAATGACCTGGGGGTATTATGTAGCATCAGTTTTATAAGCATGTTTGTAATGACCCAGCTTGTTTTGGGATTATTGGAGAACTTACTGAAGAGAGGGGTCCAAATTTCGATCTGTGGACTGCTGGGGGAACATTGATGAGAGCCTTAGGTGTGGAATCCAGTGGTAGATGGCAAATCCTAGACATTTTCAGACAGATTTCAATGTCAAACTCCTCAAGGTTCAATCTGAGCAAAAGATGTGAATTGTGGGCTCAGGTATACTGGGCTCAGTGTGAGATGACTAGTCAGATATTCCCGAGTCAGACACTGAAGCTCAAGTCAGTTCTAGGGTGGGGATGTTATCTAACACTGGTGCTGGGAAGGTTTTATAATGCAGACACGGATAGAAACTAATTGGAAGTTTCCAATAGAATTTTCTACAGAAAAAATTCTTGTTTCAGGCAACTAAAATATTTCCTGCACTTAAAAAAATTTGTTGGGGCATCTGGGTGCCTCAGTTGGTTAAGTGTCTGACCTTGATTATGCCTAGGTTATGATCTCAGGGTCATGAGCTGGAGCCCTCATCGGGCTCCATGCTGGGCATGGAGCTTGCTCAAGATTCTCTCTCTCCCTCTCCATCTGCCCCTCCTTCCTTTCCCTGCCACCCCGCCTCCCTGTTCTCTCATTCTCTCTCTCAAAAAAAAATTCTCTCCCTCTCCCTCTGCCCCTCCCTACTTCACATGTGTACATGTGCACACACTTTCTCTAAAAATTTTTTTTTTTTTCTGTTCTCATGCTGAGTTGGAATTGGTAAAATGTTAAAGTGGTCTGCTACTCTGGCTTTGCTATTATTAAGGAATTTAAAGATTTTATTTATTTTAGAGAGAGAAAGCAAGCATGGGGGTGGGAAGGAGAGGAGGGAAAGAATCCCAAGCAGACTCCATGAGCCGAAACCAAGAGTCCCATGCTCAACCGACTGAGCCACCCAGGCACCCCTAAGGAATTTATTTAAAGGCAGTGGTAGATAGAAAATTAATCAGGTATGTATTTTTGGGTAAGAGATTTTCTGGCTGATGCATGTGTCTCTCTAGATTATAAAGGAGTGATAGCAGTCCTCTCAGGGGGAAGGGAATTAGTTAACATTGCTCTTAAGGTCATATCTCCAACCACATATCACTTAATAAAGAGTGTTATTCATCACATCTATGTGTGTGTGTGTGTGTGTGGCTTGTGAAATACGCCACTGTGACATCCTGACCTTCTCATGAATGGAAACACCTGGGAGCATTTGACCAGGAATGCTAGGAAACCAGGTTCTGCTGCCTTGCTCCCCAGGCCCGTGAGGGCTCTCTTGATCTCTAAGGGGGTGGGAGCATTCCTAATGGGCCATGGGGCCTGGCTGCCCTGGGCTCAGGGTCCAGATATGGTGGCGTCGGAGGTGGCTGCTCTTTTTTGGGTAGTTCTATATGGGTGAGGTACCATGTTATCAACCAGAACAGAGTGGTAGCCAGTCTCTAGAAGGAAGCACTCTGGTTTAGTCCTTGGGGCCAGAAAGAGTGTTAGGAATGGAGCTCTGAAAAGGAAGATGTGGACATAGGGTAGTGTAGACCAGTGGCTCTCCAAGAGTGGTTCTCAGATTAGCAGGATCAGGATCACCTGGGAACTTGTTAGAAATGCAAATCCTCAGGCACACTCCAGACCTACTAAATCAGAAACTCTGGGAATAGGGCTGAGCAGTCTGTTTTGAACACATTCTCTAGGTAATTCTGATGAACTGTCCAGTTTGAGAACCACCGCTGTAGATTAACTAGTTACCTGTTCATTAATTTGAGATTACTTTGGTGGCATTCATGTAGGCAAGAACAAGTGAAATCTGAGTCAGAAAACCTAGATAAGTGATACATTTCTTCCAAACTTCTGCTATTGAGGAAAAGTTTATGTATTTTTTATATGTAGAGAAATAACATTAATTGAGAAGTTCCTGTATGCTTGGCAGTGTGCTTAGTATCTTAGCTGCATTACTTCCTTGAATTTTCCCATCCTCTCTATTAGTTAGGTGCTATTTTTATTTCCATTTTACAGATGAAGAGACAGAAGGATTAAGGATCTCATTAAAGTTTTTGGAGCTAATAAGTGGCCGAGCTGAAATCTGAACCCAGGGAATTTCACAAAATGAGCCTGGCTTTCTTAAGTGCTAAGCTGTACTATACGATTCTTAATTTCCCATTACACTCTCTCCCTGTGTGAAGGACTGTGGACCATGAACAATTTGGTAATGTATATTGATCAGTGTTTTCCTGCTATGGGTATGATGTCAAACTGGTATTTTGCCTGTCATTGCTAACCCATTACTCTTCAATCTCTATAGAGTTAACACTTTCAACATACTTGTTTGCAGTTAAGCTCAGGAGTTTAATGCTAAGTGAACTTCATATATACTATGTTTTAATCTTGCACCTGCTAAATTTATGCTTTTCCATTACACCTGTAAATCTTTCCCTGCCATAATAGGAATGATTTACCATTTTCCTCTCAAGGATTTCCTTGTGTTGTGTTGACACCTCTTATTATATTTTAGGACAAGGGTAAAAATAATGAGACTTGGTGAGTTTAAATCAGCCCCAAATATTGTTTCAGGATAAGCATCCAATTATTACTGTTTTTTCTTGCGGTAAGTTTTCTGTAATTGGAAATGTTGAGGTAATGCTGTTTTAAATTCCAAGTGTGAAAATACTTCTATTAGCATTAGAGTCCTCTCCTTTGTGTGTATGAGTGATTGGGTGTGGGTCAAAGAGACTTGGAACATTAATTTTAATTCAGAAGTGGTTCCGGAGAGACAAGTTAATTTTCGAAATCAGCCTGGTGAGAGTTGAGGCTTGGAAAATGCATTCAAGGAAAAATGTCTTATACTCTGCTAGAACAATTATGAGGTAATAGGCTCAGGAGTAAACTGGCCACCAAGGTTTAGTAACATTTCTAGAGTTGTGGCTGATTTGCCTGAAAACCTTCAAATACCACATCTTGCTGATTCTAAGACAAGTCACTTTTCACATTTTACTATTTATGAAGTCAGACTACACCTTGTAGTTGATGAATATGTGGTAGGATATTAACATGGAGGTTTGGGCTAAGGCTAAAATAGAAAGTATATTTTCAAAGTAGATGGTAGCAGAAGGAATCATGACTGTTTATATTTTTAAATTTTACTTCTATTATTTTTTAAAAGATTTATTTATTTATTTGAGAGAGAGGGAGAGAGCAAGTCAGGGCAGGACAGGGGGAGAGAGAGAATCTCCAGTGGACTCCCCACTGGGGGTGGAGCCTAATGTGGGGCTCGATCTCACAACCCTGAGATCATGACCTGAGACGAAATCAAGAGGCAGTCAGACGCTTAACCGACTGAGCCACCCAGGCGCCCCTTTAATTTTACTTTTAATTGTGGCAAAATACACATAGCATGAAATTTACCAGCCTAACCATTTTTGAGTGTAAAATCCAGTGGCATTAAGTACATTTACACTGTTGTGCAACCATCCATCTACAGAACTTTTTCATCTCAGACTGAAACTGTACCCATCAAACAGGAACTCCTCATTCTACCCTCTCTCCAGCCTCTGTCAACCACTGTTCTACTTTCTGTCTCTATGAATTTGTCTATTTTAAGTACCTCATAGAAGTGGAATCATACAGTATTTGTCTTTTTGTAACTTACTTATTCATTTCACATACTGTCCTCAATATTAATCTATGTGTCGGAGCCTCCTTCCTTTTTCAGGCTAATTATTCCATGGGATGTATACACCACTTTGTTTTTCTATTCATCCATTGATGGACACTTGGGCTGCTTCCACTTTTTGGCAGTTGTGAATAATGCTCTTATGAACATGGGTATATAAATATGTGTTTGGGAACTTCCTTTTGATTCTTTTGGGTATATACTCAGAAGGTGAATTGCCAGATCATAAGGTAATTCTTTTTCTAATTTTTCGAGGGACTGCCATACTTTTTTCCATAAGGGAGTCGCCATTTTGCATTCCCACCACCAGTGCACAAGTGTACCAATTTCTTCACACCCTTGTCAATACTTGTTATTTTCTGGTTTCTTGATGTTGGCCATACTAATGGGTGTGAGGTGGAGGAATCATGACTCTTAATGACCTTACTCACATAGAAGGCATAATAAAGGGGCAGAGATTGGATACTTGGGGATGACCTTGGGAGGAGGATGTTGATGGGGGAGCTGCTGATTTGACCCCATCGGGAGAACAAGTCAAAGTAAAACCTATGGAGAGGTGTACGTTGTGCTTCCTCTGTTTTCTCAAGTCACAGAAGACTTTTTCCCCTTCCCCCTCAAGTCTGAGGAGACCACTTGGAGATCTAATACGTGCGCCTGCTATCTAGTCTTGGGTAGTGTTGATACCAGCTTATGACGGTATCAGTCAGGTTGGAACATTCCTGCTCCTTTGCCTCCTCTCCTTCTCCTCACTGTAGCTCTGGAGGGGTAGGTGGGAATGGAAGCCTTGACTGGAAAAAGAAGAAGCAGTTGACTACATCCTATTATCTGCTCACTTTCCATCTGCAGCAAATACAGATAAAGGAGGTAAGAAGTTTCAACTTGGTACCAAACCAAGTTTTGAATATGACATAGGGCTGCGTATTCTAATTACCAAGTTGAAACTGCCTTTTGTCACTTAAAGCGACAGTTAAACTTTTTTTTTTTTTTTAAGATTTTATTTATTTATTTGACACACACACAGAGAGAGAACAGGCTAGGAGAAGTGGCAGGCAGAGGGAGAGGGAGAAGCAGGCTCCCCGCTGAGCAGGGAGCCCGACGCGGGGCTCGATCCCAGGACCCTGGGATCATGACCTGAGCTGAAGGCAGCCGCTTAACCGACTACTGAGCCACCCAGGCGCCCCGCGACAGTTAAACTTTTTAATGACCTCAGAGAAACCAGAGAATTCATGGAGTCAGTTTTCATTTTCATCCAGGGCAATGAATAGTCTCATGGAGCCTGTTTTAAGGGACGGAGAAAGATAGAAATAAAGTTGCTTTATGATTATGTCCTGTGGATTGGACTCACTCAGTGAAATGGTTAAGTGCACATGAAATGTGCTAGTGTCTTTCCCAACTGAACCTCCGCCCTGTTGTAATTAAAATGATGGTGAGTTGTCCTTGGACAATTAAGAGGATGGGGGAAGACATTTATCTGAGTCTTGTTAGGACATGTAGAAAGAGAGAACATCCCAAAGTGTGATGTTCAGCTGTAGTGTGTTTAGCCTTGGGAAGAGTGAGCTAGTTTATTGGGAGAGGCATGTAACAGTAGAAGAATTGGGATAATCTCTTACGGCTAAATGAAGGATGGCACAGGGATCCATCTCACCTTCCCTCCAAGACAGTGGGATTGTTTGGTTCTAAAATGTTTAACTCACCTCACGATCTCCACCCTTTTTTAGCCACATGTTGACCATTTTTTTTCTTTCTCTCTTTTTGGAGTCTTAGCAATATTTCTGGATTGGGGTTTCTTTATTTTTTTTTTTAAAGATTTTATTTATTTGACAGAGAGAGATACAGTGAGAGAGGGAACACGAGCAAGGTGAGTGGGAGAGGGAGAAGTAGGCTTCCTGCTGAGCAGGGAGCCCAATGCTGGGCTCCATCCCAGGACCCTGGGATCATGACCTGAGCCGAAGGCAGATGCTTAATGACCAAGCCACCCAGACGCCCCTGGGGTTTCTTTAGTATTGAGAACTTCACTAGAAGAAAATATAAGGTTAACCACTTAGTCAAGACTTAGGGAACATCACATTGTATGTGTTTGTCATGTTAAAATAGTTAGTGACAAAAATAAAATTTTTTCGTTTATTTGAAAAATATTTTTGTTTCTGTTGTATTACAAGAATGCTCCCAAATTGTTTTTGGGTGAAATGTTCAAGTTAGCTACTCAGCATCAGTTAGATAGCAGTGTTCGTGGAGTAGTGGGTGAGAAGTTTATTTTAGGAAAACAGAGCTTTGCTGTTTAGTTATTATTGTTTTGGGGAGTAATGTCTGCATAGTTTTGGTTGTCCTCAACACTGTCAGAACAATACTTAGCTCCAGAGTCTACCAGAGATTAGTTGCCTTCTGTCAGTAGTTAACGGGAATAAATCAAATTGGCCTAAACAGTAAGAAAATTTATTTCCTTTTAATTAAAAAAAAATTCAGAGGCAGGGCAGGCTTCAGATGTACTTCAGAGCCAAGTCTGCTTCTCTGTCTTCTCCTGGGTTGGCATCATCCTCAGACTAATGACAAGATGGCAGCAGGATTTCTAGCAATACATTCAGTCATGACAATTGCTAGAAAAAGACAAGATATTCCTTTTTAAAAAAGGTTTTATTTATTTATTTGAGAGAGAGAGGGAGAGCACAGAGGGAAAATGAGAGGGAGAAGCAGACTCCCCGCTGAGCAGAGAGCCTGACGTGGGGCTCGATCCCAGGACCCTGAGATCATGACCTGAGCTGAAGGCAGATGCTTAACCAGCTGAGCCACCCAGGAGCTCCAAGACAAGATATTCTTTTCTTCCTTAATCTGAAGAAAACTTTTCCTCAAAGTGCCTCTTTCCTTTTTCCACCACAGCAGACTTCTTTATATTTCTCCTTGGCTGGAATTTGTGATACATCCTAAATCAGTAACTGACGAGGGGCCAGGTGCTACCCTGATTGACTTATAAAGTCAATGGAGTGGGCTGGGTCAGTGTCTCTCAAGGCACAGAGGCTATGGAAGGAAGAGCCAACACCAGCTAGGATTCTGTTAGGAAGGACAGTGAGTGGGATGCATGCTTTGTAAGCAGCCAATAATGTCTAATTACAAAAAAGAAGGCTTTTCAAAGAAGTCCTATGACCATCAGTGGTTAAAAGGGATTTTATTCAAATAAAAAGAGTACTCTTTGTTGGATCATAAAAAGTTCATTGTATTAAAGCTAGAGGGAACCTTAGATACTGTCTAGCCCACACTCTTTATTTGGGAACTGAGGCTCAGAGAGTGCAGGTGACTTTCCCAAATCCCAGTTACTAAACAGCAAGCCCATGGGCAGTCCAAGGGCAATGACAGAACATTGACTACGACTTCATTACTCTATAGTGATATTTCTATTGATCATGGCAGAGGGTCAGACACTGAATTGAAGTGGAAGGACAGAGCAAGAGAGTTTCAGGAATCAACTGTTTGTCTGTGGTATCGTCTGCAGAAGAAGGGGGCCTGAGCGGCTGCCAGGGAAGCCAACTTGTTCTGTGAAGGATCAGATAGTAAATATTTCAGGATTTGCTCATCATATGGCTTCGGTTGCAGCTATTCACCTCTGCCATTTCGGTATGAAAGCAGCTGCGAACAGCATGTAATAAACGGGCACAACTGTGCGTCCAGAGGAATGGATTTACAAAAATGGGAAATGGGCAGAATTTGACTTGTGGTCTGCAGCTTGCTGATCCTTGGTTCCATGCTTCCAAAAGATGGATCTTCTGCTTGCGGCTCCAGTACAAAAATGGTTTTGAGATGGGCCAAAGGGGCTTTTAGAGCAGGTGCAAGGATTTGCATTTTCCCCAAACCAAAAGTCAAAGGCATGGCCTTTCACGTTGTTTACCTGTTATGGAAACTACTCTTTCTCCAGTCAATTTATCCTGACAACTGGTACATTCAGTACATTAAGCAGACTCACAGTTTATTTCACTGAACTGATCGATCAAGCAGTCAAAATAGTGTGCTCTTGCCAAAGCATCACCTTGATGTAAGGTTTAGACAGCTAATCCTCCAGGAACCAATGTACCTGAAAGTCATTTTACTGTTTACCTACACATCTTACTGAGCCTCATATGAGAATATCTAATTAAATCATACTCTGAATGAGGGCACAGCTTGCCTTAGAATTAATTTAACCAAATAATTAGGAAACTTCTAAAGTTGTTACAAAAATTGGTAACAGGAAGTCATTTGCAAATTGCTTAAGCATTCATATCCTGGGAGACATAGGTCAACTATTTTTGGCAGGGAAGTCACATGATGGATGCCTCGCCTGAAGTCTTAAGGAGAGGAACAGTGATTTGTATTCGGGGAAACTGCTTTTTAAAACTCTCAGAAGCAAGGGCAAGATCCCTGTTCTATTTTTTGGAGTGATCACTGAGGTTGTGTGTAATCATTTTGACTGAGCAGTTTCAACTTGTCAGATATAAACATATAATGACTTTATCTTTTTATTCTTGGATTTTGTCAGTGGAGCTTCTCTTTCCTCCTGAGAAGCTGACACCCTTAATAACAGTTGGGGAACATTCCCTAATTTTTCTTACTCACCTTTGGAATTAAAATAGTCTCATTCCAGTTCTTAAAACTTTTCCTGTTTTTTAATTTTTAAAAACTTTTCCTGTTCTTTTGAAAACCTCACCCACATACCCGTTTCCGGGCTTCTCCACTTTCCCCCACCTCCCTCAATTTCCCTCTGGATGCTAGGAGTGTTTATGGGACATGTGGTCTGCTTTCCCACCATACTTTTCCTCTGGTGTCTGGGTGTTGAGGGGCTGGAAGGCAAAGTGCCATCTTTCTGCATAGCTGCCGGGAGAGAACTGGCTATCCTCAATATGGTAATTGTCATTACTCTTCCATGATGTGAACAATGTCATACTGGAGGCCGTTGGTTTCCGTCCTCTGTCTGGGGGTGGTTGTCCCATCCCAGTTCTCTGCCTATCAGCTCCGTCAGAGGGTGAGCATCCACATGCTGGTTCTCTCAGGGACACATCCTTTGGTTCTTGAAGGTCCTCAAGGCAACCTTCCCTAAGTCCCTTGTGTGAGAGATCTGACTGGCGCTTAACCTCTTCCTTCTTGCCAGTCCACCGTGGGCACCATCTCGCAGCTTGTTGCTGCTGGGTTCCTCCCGCCGAGCAGGGGGCGCCTGCTGCACGGACCTGCGACCTGTGTAGCTGTCCAGGGCCTGTGCTCAGAACCGCCCTACACTTGACGTCTCACGCTCTGAGGGCACCATCTTGAAATCTTGAATAATTTTATTTTTGAATTTGTGTTTTGGAAGTGAAGTGAGATGGGAAAATGGGGCATGTGCCAGGGGCTTAGAGCCTTTGACCTACATCTTGCTGCTTTCCTCAGCAACCGTGGGTTGCCCTTTCTCCGCCACTTCATGCCCTGGGCCCTGCCCAACCTCCCCAGCGCCATCCTTGTTTTGCAACTGCTGTTGCCCTGTGCCTCTGACGTGTGTGCTGAAAGGGCCTCCACGAGGATCTGGGCCTGGCAGGCTTGGGTTGGTGCGGGCTGCATTGTTTCTTGGAGCAGAACAAGGAGGCATCTGTCCCTGTCCTAGGCTGGTCTCTCATTTCTCAATGACCCCATGGCTGAGAAACCACTTCAGCCTTTTGGGATCCTGAGGGAACCCAGGACCCGCCCTACACTGAGGCCTTCTTTTAGCTCCACCTTAGAGCATTTTGAGATTTTGTTTTTAGGGGTGCATTGACTCTGCTTCAGTCCCTGTTCTTTTCAGTCACTTCCTAGGGCAGGAAATCCCTTATCATTGTCTCTCTCCATTCTGATTACAAGTATTCACACGGACCCTCAGCATTAAAGGAATTGATGGTGGGCCCAAGTTGACAGGCTTTTTCACTGAAATTAGAGTCTCACCCAACAACGACATTTCAATGCTAGGTACATTCTTGTATTCAGTTTCACCCTTCTTTTTTTTAAAATTTTATTTTATTATGTTATGTTAATCCCCATACATTACATCATTAGTTTTTTTTTTTTTAAGATTTTATTTATTTATTTGAGAGAGAGAGAATGAAAGACAGAGAGCATGAGAGGGAGGAGGGTCAGAGGGAGAAGCAGACTCCCCGCTGAGCAGGGAGCCCGATGCGGGACTTGATCCCGGGACTCCAGGATCATGACCTGAGCCGAAGGCAGTAGCCTAACCAACTGAGCCACCCAGGCGCCCCGACATCATTAGTTTTTGATGTGGTGTTCCATGATTCATTGTTTGCGTATGACACCCAGTGCTCCATTCAGTACGTGCCCTCTTTAATACCCATCACCAGGCTAATCCAACCCCCACCCCCTCCCCTCTAGAACCCTCAGTTAGTTTCTCAGCATCCATAATCTCTCATGGTTCGTCTCCCCCTTCTTGAACAGCTGGGGAACTTCCTCCCGCTCTGTAGTGTTTGGCTTAAATTTTCTGCACATTTTCTCTTTACATTTGGTGTATTGGAAACAACCGTAACAATTTTCCTAGGAGTTTCTAAGACTTTCACTAACACTGAAACTAAGCCTTAGTTTTCTTGTGGGTAAAATGGGAAAATAAAAACCAGTCCCATTTACTTCACATGGTATTTGTAAGAAGTCAATAGGATGATTATTGTAAAACCTCTAATGTTTTCAGACTTCTGTGCTTGAGATCTCCATACTCTGAATCTAAGTAACGACCGGCCCTAGGCATCCACGGCATTCATCTGGGTGACAGCTACTTGATGATGGGGGGGAGCAAATCAAAACACAAAACAAAACACAACCCATGTAGGCTCAAGATTATAAAGTGAGGTTTAATTAAAAAGAGGATTTCTTGGTGGAAATGTAGTCATCTGGATGGGAGGAGGAGTTGGGATGTGGCTCTGTAGCTGCATATGGGGTAGGGGTACTTTATTTTGAGAGGAGGCTGATTCAGGTATCTGGGGGAAATATATTTGAGAAAATAGAACTGGGTACTTTTATGTCCTAAGAATCTTGATGTGATGTGAATTTGGTCCTTCTGAAGTCCACCTGTGTTTCTGTTGGCAAATTTTTTCCTGCCTTGATCCTCTCTCTAGCTGCCTCTCGAAGGAGTTCATTCATCTCCACCCCCCCACCCCCCAGTTACTCTTCTGTGTTATCTCTATTACTTAAGCAAACCAAACCAAACCAAACCAAACCAAACCAAACCAAACCAAACCAAACCAAACCAAACCAAACCTCCCTGACTGCAAACCAACTCCGCTCCCTGCCTGCAACACAGGCTTATATTTTTGGATTCAGGACGTCCTGCGGTTTGGATGGCTGCCCAGCCTTCAGATGTTTGGTGTCTGGGATGGCGTGTGATGACAACATCGGCTGACTTCTAGGGACCCTGCTCCTCTGCTGCTGTTTACCAGCTTCAAATTCCATCTGGTCTTGCTGACAGGAACCTTGACACCATCTGCAAAAATTAGAATAAAACAATTTTGGTCTGAAGGAAAGGAAAATTGCAAGTTGACGCTTATTTGGGAAATGTCACGTTCGCTGCTTTGAAAGGAAAAATGGAAGGGGGCGTTTGTTAATGTATGTTCATGTATCTGGTGGACTTCCTGAGTGGACACGTCTATAGGTATGACCTTTGGGTGTACTGGCTCTTTTTCTCTTCAATCTGGTAAACAGAGACTGAAGGAAATCCGAAAGCTGTGGCAGTATTCCAGGATGGGTTTTGATGATGAATTGACATTCAGGTTGTGTTTATACCTGTTTAGGCCCTCTCTTACACTATAGTTGGGGTCATTGTGCTTTGCCTGTGATTATGGCATGTAAAAATTATAGTCATGTGCTTTTCTTATTACCCAAAGGGTTCACTTCTGTATGACATAAACCTCCACAGATTCCTATAATCCCCCACAAGACAAGGGGTAATAATAACATCGCAGTAATAGCTCAAATTTACACAGGGCTGAGTACCCTGCATTGCTCTGAATACTTTACAAATATGAACTCAATTCTTACAACAACCCTAGAGGGGAAGTATTACTATTATGCCAATTTTATAGATGAAACGGTAGCACAGAGAAGGTGAGTAACGTCAAGGGCACCCAGCCAGTAAGTAGATTTGGAAGGAGGTTGTTTTGCTTCAGTCAGTAGGGTTAGGACTAGCCATTATGCTGCAGGAGATCACTGTATACTTTCCTAAGTATATTGTATGTTTAGTCCTCACTTAGGACTATGTGCTGACCACTCTCCATTTGCTGCTCAGATTTCTTCTCCTCCCTTCTGTATCCTGTGCTGGCTCAGAGAGGCTCACCATCTCTGGACTGCATCCTGGGCTTCCTTGCCTCCAATTTTCATTTGACTTTGGTGAATGGGAGGCACAAAAAGAAATGAGAGGCTGGGCATATATTGGCTGTGGACCCCCTGTCTCTCCCTAATGGCTGCACTCTTGGTGGGTGGCCTAGTTCTCTCCAGGTCTGGTAACACTCCTGTCTAGACCTTTATTCAGGCTGAGTGGGATAGAACCTTCCAGCCTATGTAAGTCCTGCTGTTCTCCATCACCAGGGGCTCCCCAAGCCCTGCCTACACCTTTGCAAAAAGCCCTGCATTAAAATCTAACACTTTGGGTATGTTGTCTAGAGAATTCATCTATTGTCCCCTACTTGAGTCTCTAGTATTCAAGTGTTTTTACACTTTACCAAGTTTTTTTTTTTTTTTTTAAATTAACATATAATGTATTATTTGTTTCAGGGGTACAGGTCTGTGATTCATCAGTCTTACACAATTCACAGCGCTCACCATAGTACATAACCTCGCCAATGTCCATCACCCAGCCACCCCATCCCTCCCACCTCCCTCCACTCCAACCCTCAGTTTGTTTCCTGAGATTAAGAGTTTCTTATGGTTTCTCCCTCTCTGGTTTTGTCTTGTTTCATTTTCCCCTCCCTTCCCGTATGATCCTCTGTCTTGTTTCTCAAATTCCTCATATCAGTGAGATGATATGATACTTGTCTTTCTCTGATTGACTTATTTCACTTAGCATAATACCCTCTAGTTCTAACCACGTCATTGCAAATGGCAAGATTTCATTTTTTCTGAAGGCTGCCTAATATTCCATTATATATATATACCACCTCTTCTTTATCCATTCATCTGTTGATGGACATCTAGGCTCTTTCCACAGTTTGGCTATTGTGGACAGTGCTGCTATAAACATTGGGATGCAGGTGCTCCTTCGGATCACTACATTTGTATCTTTAGGGTAAATACCCAGTAGTGCAATTGCTGGGTCATAGGGTAGCTCTATTTTCAACTTTTTGAGGAACCTCCATACCGTTTTCCAGAGTGGCTGTACCAGCTTGCATTCCCACCAGCGGTGTAGGAGGGTTCCCCTTTCTCTGCATCTTCACCAACATCTGTCGTTTCCTGACCTGTTAATTTTAGCCATTCTGACTCGTGTGAGGTAGTACCTCATTGAGGTTTTGATTTGTATTTCCCTGATGCCGAGTGATGTTGAACACTTTTTCATGTGTCTGTTGGCCATTTGGATGTCTTTTTTGCAGAAATATCTGTTCATGTCTTCTGCCCATTTCTAGATTAGATTAATTGTTCTTTGGGTGTTGAGTTTGATAAGTTCTTTATAGATTTTGGATACTAGCCCTTTATCTGATATGTCATTTGCAAATATCTTCTCCCATTCTGTCAGTTGTCTTTTGGTTTTGTTGACTGTTTCCTTTGCTGTGCAAAAGCTTTTTATCTTGATGGAGTCCCAATAGTTCATTTTTGCCCTTGCTTCCCTTGCCTTTGGCAATGTTTCTAGGAAGAAGTTGCTGGGTCTGAGGTCGAAGAGGTTGCTGCCTGTGTTCTCCTCAAGGATTTTGATGGATTCCTGTCTCACATTGAAGCCTTTCATCCATTTTGAGTCTATTTTTGTGTGTGGTGTAAGGAAATGGTCCAGTTTCATTCTTCTGCATGTGGCTGTCCAATTCTCCCAACACCATTTGTTGAAGAGACTGTCTTTTTTCCATTGGACATTCTTTCCTGCTTTGTTGAAGATTAGTTGACCATAGAGTTGAGGGTCCATTTCTGGGCTCTCTATTCTGTTCCATTGATCTGTGTGTCTGTTTTTGTGCCAGTACCATACTGTCTTGATGATGACAGCTTTGTAATAGAGCTTGAAGTCTGGAATTGTGATGCCGCCAGCTTTGCTTTTCTTTTTCAATACTCCTCTGGCTATTCAGGGTCTTTTCTGGTTCCATACAAATTTTAGGATTATTTTTCCATTTCTTTGAAAAACTGTGGGTGGTATTTTGATGGGGATTGCATTGAATGTGGTGATTGCTCTAGGTAGCATAGACATTTTCACAATATTTGTTCTTCCAATCCCTGAGCATGGAATATTTTCCCATTTCTTTGTGTCTTCCTCAATTTCTTTCATGAGTATTTTATAGTTTTCTGAGTACAGATCCTTTGCCTCTTTGGTTAGATTTATTCCTAGGTATCTTATGGTTTTGGGTGCAATTGTAAATGGGATTGATTCCTTAATTTGTCTTTCTTTTGTCTTGTTGTTGGTGTATAGAAATGCAACGGATTTCTGTGCATTGATTTTTTATATTCTGCCACTTTACTGAATTCCTGTATGAGTTCTAGTAGTTTTGGGGTGGAGTCTTTTGGGTTTTCCACATAAAGAATCATATCATCTCCTAAAAATGAGAGTTTGACTTCTTTGCTGATTCGGATGCCTTTTATTTCTTTTTGTTGTCTGATTGCTGAGGCCAGGACTTCTAGTACTATGTTGAACAACACTGGTGATAGTGACCTTAGGGGAAAAGCTCTCAGTTTTTCCCCATTGAATATGATATTCACTGTGGGTTTTTCATAGATGGCTTTTATAATATTGAGGTATGTATCCTCTATCTCTACGCTGTGAAGAGTTTTAATCAAGAAACTATGCTGTACTTTGTCAAATGCTTTTTCTGCATCTATTGAGAGGATCATATGGTTCTTGTTCTTTCTTTTATTAATGTACTGTATCACATTGATTAATTTGTGGATGTTGAACCAACCTTGCAGTCCAGGAATAAATCCCACTTGGTTGTGGTGAATAATCCTTTTAATGGACTGTTGGATCCTATTGGCTAGTATTTTGGTGAGAATTTTTGCATCCATGTTCATCAGGGATGTTGGTCTGTAGTTCTCCTTTTTGATGGGGTCTTTGGTTTTGGGACCAAGGTAATGCTGGCCTCATAAAATGAGTTTGGAAGTTTTCCTTCCATTTCTATTCCTTGGAACAGTTTCAGAAGAACAGGTATTAATTCTTCTTTAAATGTTTGGTAGAATTCCCTTGGGAAGCCATCTGGCCCTAGGCTCTTGTTTGTTGGGAGACTTTTGATGACTGCTTCAATTTCCTTAGTGGTTATAGGTCTGTCAGGTTTTCTATTCCTTCCTGGTTCAGTTTTGGTAGTTGATACATCTCTAGGAATGCATCCATTTCTTCCAGATTGTTTAATTTGCTGGCATATAGTTGCTGATAATATGTTCTTATAATTGTTTGTATTTCTTTGGTGTTGGTTGTGATCTCTCCTCTTTCATTCATGATTTTATTTATTTGGGTCCTTTCTCTTTTCTTTTTGGTAAGTCTGGCCAGGGGTTTATCAATCTTACTAATTCTTTCAGAGAACCAGCTCCTAGTTTCGTTGATCTGTTCTACTGTTCTTTTAGTTTCTATTTCATTGATTTCTGCTCTGAACGTTATTATTTCTCTTCTCCTTCAGGGTTTAGGCTTTATTTGCTGTTCTTTCTGCAGCTCCTTTAGGTGTAGGGTTAGGTTGTGTATTTGAGACCTTTCTTGTTTCTTTAGAAAGGCTTGTATTGCTATATACTTTCCTCTTTGCTGCATCCCAAAGATTTTGAACAGTTGTGTTTTCATTTTCATTTGTTTCCATGAATTTTTTAATTCTTCTTTAATTTCCTGGTTGACCCATTCATCCTTTAGTAGGATGCTCTTTAGCCTCCAGGTATTTGAGTTCTTTCCGGTTTTCCTCCTGTCATTGTGTTCTAGTTTCAAAGCATTGTGGTCTGAAAATATGCAGGGAATGATCCCAATCTTTTGGTACTGGTTGAGACCTGATTTGTGATCCAGGATGTGATCTATACTGGAGAATGTTCCATGGGCACTAGAGAAGAATGTGTATTCTCTTGCTTTTGGATGGAATGTTCTGAATATATCTGTGAAGTTCATTTGGTCCAGTGTGTCACTTAAAGCCTTTATTTCCTTGTTGAATTTTTGCTTAGATGATCTGTCCATTTCAGTGAGGGGGGTGTTAAAGTCCCCTACTATTATTGTATTGTTGTCGATGTGTTTCTTTGCTTTTGTTATTAATTGCCTTATATAGTTGGCTGCTCCCATGTTAGGGGCATAGATATTTACAATTGTTAGATCTTCTGGTTGGATAGACCCTTTAAGTATGATGTAGTGTTCTTCCTCATCTCTTATTATAGTCTTTGGTTTAAAATCTAATTTGTCTGATAGAAGGATTGCCACCCCAGCTTTCTTTTGATGTCCATTAGCATGGTAAATGGTTTTCCACCCCTTCACTTTAAATCTGGAGGTGTCTTTGGGTCTAAAATGAGTCTCTTGCAGACAGCATATCAATGGGTTTTGTGTTTTTTATCCTATCTGATACCCTGTGTCTTTTGATTGAGGCATTGAGCCCATTTACATTCAAGGTAACTATTGAAAGATCTGAATTTAGAGCCATTGTATTGCCTGTAAGGTGATTGTTACTGTATATTGTCTGTGTTCCTTTCTGGTCTGTGTTGCTTTTAGGCTCTCTCTTTGCTTAGAGGACCCCTTTCAATATTTCTTGTAGGGCTGGTTTGGTGTTCGCAAATTCTTTTAATTTTTGTTTGTCGTGGAGGCTTTTTATCTCTCCTTCTATTTTCAATGACAGCCTAGCTGGATATAGTATTCTTGGCTGCATATTTTTCTCATTTAGTGCTCTGAATATATCATGCAGTCCTTTCTGGCCTGCCAGGTCACTGTGGATAGGTCTGTTGCCAATCTAATGTTTCTACTGTTGTAGGTTATAGACCTCTTGTCCTGAGTTGCTTTCAGGATTTTCTCTTTGTCTCTGAGACTTGTGAGTTTTACTATTAGATGTTGGGGTGTTGACCTATTTTTATTTATTTTGGGGGGGGGTTCTCTGTGCCTCCTGGATTTTGATGCCTGTTTCCTTCCTCAAATTAGGGAAGTTCTCAGATATAATCTGCTCCAATATACCTTCTGCCCCTCTCTCTCTTTCTTCTTCTTCTGGTATCCCAATTATTTTAATGTTTCGCTTTATGGTATCACTTATCTCTTGAATTCTCCCCTCGTGATCCAGTAGTTGTTTATCTCTCTCTTTTCTCAGCTTCTTTATTCTCCATCGTTTGGTCTTCTATATCACTGATTCACTCTTCTGCCTCATTTATCCTAACAGTTAGAGCCTCCATTTTTGATTGCACCTCATTAATAGTCTTTTTGATTTTGACTTGGTTAGATTTTAGTTCTTTTATTTCTCCATAAAGGGATTCTCTAGTATCATCTATGCTTTCTTCAAGCCCAGCTAGTATCTTTATAATTGTCATTCTGAACTCTAGTTCCAACATCTTACTAATGTCTGTATTGATTAGGTCCCTGGCAGTCGGTACTGCCTCTTCTTTATTTTTGAGGTGAGTTTTTCCATCTTGTCCTTTTGTCCAGAGGAGAATATATGAATGAGAGAACAAAATGCTAAAAAAAAAAAAATGCTAAAAGGGTAACAATGACCCCAGAAAAATATACACTAAACAAATCAGAAGAGACCCGAAACCAGGGGGAAAAGAAAGGGGGAAAAATATCAGACTGGTGAATATAACAGAGCCACACACTATTTTGGGTGTATTTTGGTCTGTTAGAAGAAATCGCCTCCCAAAATTTTAAAGAAGGAAAAACTTATATATATATACAAAAATAAGGGTAAGTATGATGAAGGGATGGAATATGACTGTAAGATGAAAATTAAAAAAGATTTTAAAAAAGGAATTGATAAGAAGTTGGTGTAAAAAAGAATGAAAAAAAAAAGAGAGAATCTGATCAGGTGGGAGACTAGGACAACATCATACACTAGATTTAGGGCATATTTTGGTCTGTTAGAAGAAACTAAACAAAATTTTAAAGAAAGAAAAACATATATATATATATATATATACACACAAAAAATAAGGTTAAATACAAAAAAATAAGGTTAAATATAATGAAGAGATCGTATATGAATGTAAAAATGAAAAAAAGTTTTTAAAAAAGAAATTGATAAGATGTTGGTTGAAAAAGGAAAGAAGAAAAATTCAACTAAAAAAATATAAAAATCAAGTGTTTTTTTAAAAAGATTTTATTAATTTTTTGGCAGAGAGAGAGAACAAGCAGGGGGAGGAGCAGGTATGGTGGAGAGGGAGAAGCAGGCTCCCCACTGAGCAGAGATTCTGGTGCAGGGCTTAATCCTAGGACCCTGAGATCATGACCTGAGCCAAAGGCAAACACTTAACTGACTGAACCACCTAGGTGCCCCTATCAATTGTTTTTACCAGTGATTTTTAAAAGAATGATTAAGTAAAAGATAAATGAAAAAAAAAAAGTTAAAATTGAGGGTAGGACCAGGGAGGACTTATTATCTTGGCTTAGCAGAGACAATAGTAATCATCCCATACTTGTAAAAATTCTGATTCTTTTCCGGGTGTTTTTTGCTGCATTTTTTTTTTTTTTAAAGATTTTATTATTTATTTGAGAGAGAATGAGAGACAGAGAGCACGAGAGGGAAGAGGGCAGAGGGAGAAGCAGACCCCCTGCTGAGCAGGGAGCCCGATGTGGGACTCGATCCAGGGACTCCAGGATCATGACCTGAGCCGAAGGCAGTCGCTTAACCAACTGAGCCACCCAGGCGCCCCTTTGCTGCATTTGTTAATAACAACCAAGGCTCACATTTACAAGAACTGTGTTCCACGCATCCCATGAAGACTTTACATAGGTTATCCTATTCAATCCTTAGAACAATCCTAGGAAGTAGAACCTTTATTATTCTCATGTTGTGTACGAGAAATTCAAGTTCAGAGATGAAACAGACAGTTTAAGGCTGTGTGGTTCATAAGTTTTGTGTGTGGGGTTTATACCCAGGCAACTGATGCTGGAGTCCATGCTCTTGAGCAATATACTTAGGCCTCCTGCATCTGATTTTGCTCTTAAAGCAACTTGGGAAGTAGGCCAGACAGGTATAATTTTCTTTCCTTTATTACAGTCGAGTAAACTGAAGCATAGTGACTGGAAATGACTTTTCTGCGACCACAGAACTAATTAGTGTATACTTAAAATGGCCGAACTGGTGATTATTGGGAAACCTTGCTGCGGAAATCAGGCAACCACTGAGGTAGTTTTGGCTTGTGCAAAGAGCAGTGGGCTTGGAGTTCAGAGATGTGGGTTTAAATTCTGAGACTTCTAGGTACTTGACCTTGAGTAATTCAGTTTCTGAGGCTTTGTGTCTTCACTCAGGAAATGGGAGAAATAATTCCTCCTTCACAGGGGTGTGTGAGGATGATATAAAGTAATTACATACAAGTGTTCATCACAGTAGTTGTTTAATATATGTTCTTAAAATTGCCCACGTAAATCATCAAAGGGTAGAGCCATGGATTGAGGGAGAGACATGGAAGCAAAGGATGTTTGGCTCCTCATACCCTCGTGGGCATGAGGAAGTGAGTCCTAATATGTGTGTAGGAACTTCCAGAGAAGTCTGCAGTGGGGGGGGGGGACAAGACCTCATCCACCCATGAACACAGACTGAACACCTGCTCTAGGTTATTGAAGAATTTGGATTTTATATAGGTGTTACAGCTTTACTTTTGTGATGTGCTTTATAGTAAAAACTAACTGCGAGCACCTGGGTGGCTCAGTCGTTAAGCGTCTGCCTTCGGCTCAGGTCATGATCCTGGGGTCCTGGGATCGAGTCCCACATTGGGCTCCCTGCTCGGCGGGAAGCCTGCTTCTCCCTCTCCCACTCCCCCTGCTTGTGTTCCTGCTCTCGCTGTCTCTCTCTCTGTCAAGTAAATAAATAAAATCTTTAAAAAAAACAAAACAAAACAAAAAAACTAACTGCAATACTCATATATAGCAAGGAACACCTTGAGGCAAAGATTTCTCTGGTAGTACATTAAGTACATTTATGTAACGACAATGATTTTACAAATAGAATCACTGTCTCTGTTACAGTGATGCCTTGATCAGAGTGGTTTTAGGGTCTCTTCTCAAGTGAATTTGAAATGTCAGGCTTTTCTTAATCATCCCAGCAGGAAGTAATTTCTCACCCCTCTGAACGATGCCTTAACTTATCATCCGTACCATTTCTCTGAACGTCGTATTTTTGGCTTGAAAGTGATTATTTCTGTATTTTTTCTCTTCAAATTGAGAGCCCATATAGTTTTAAAAAGCACAACGTCCTTTACTATTGTACATGAATGTGTTATGAATGAGTTAAATGAAGTTCCTTCTGAGCTATGTCATGCCGTGGGGCTTCCGCCATTCTTTCAAAACACAGCACATCTTCTGTGTGCCAGGGGGTTGGCAGGGCATAGGGATGCAGAGACCTCAGGCTCTGGTCCTTGACACAGGTGCAGATCATTCCAGTATGATCTTCTAAGTCCTATAAGAGACTGTGTACAAGGTACAATGAATTCAGTTCTTGGGTGGTAACGTTGAAAACAAATGTGTTCACACATTAGTAAATGACCCTTATAGGTTATTTTCCTTGCTAAGAACCAGCATAAATGAATACAACAAAGCCTCCCGCACCCAGACTGCTTGGGGAATGGAGTGTTTTGGTTTCTGGGGTTAACCCACATGACATTTACGGTTATGAAAATGCAACGGGAACCTTGGCATCCCTGAAAATATCTGGAAACTCCACAAGATGGCGCTATGGTTCTAGGAAAACAGAGCTTTTGAGTCAAACCTGTCGAATTTGAATTCAGGGCATTCTTGGGATGACATTTCCCTCATTTTTTAGGGAGGCGTATGTCTGGAAAATATTAATCACTCAATTCACATTCATTGAATACATGTTGAATGAAAGTTTAGTTTTTAATTTTAGTTTTAAAGGTTCTGTTGAAAAAGAGGTCACCAGAAGTTTGCTTGCAATACATAAACTGAAATTTCCAAGGGGGGATTTAGCACATTTTTACAATGTTTAATTTGTTTTAAGAAAAACAAAGAGAAATGGCAGGAGGCTCAGGACTAAGCACATAGTTCTGCAAATAGATTTGCAGACATCAGAGGGGGCGGTGTGACTTGTCATTGGCTTTACTTGATTATACTCTTTGATTCAATTTTCTAAATTAAAAGTAATACAAACTTATTATAAAATATAGACAGTACATACATATATTATCTAAAATAAAAGTGAGTCTCTCTTTATGTCCTACCCCCAGATATAGCCCATTCAATTCCTTCACTATGCATTTAAAGCATATTTCTCTTTAAAATGAGAGACCAAATATACAAATGGAGAATGGCCAGACCATATGTAAAAATAAAACTTTGACCTGCAATTCACAGCAACCAACCCAGGAAACCAGCCCATTATCTACTTTAGTCAGCCCAGGAAGCCAACCTGCTAGATATATGTCACACCTGTAGGAGGTCAGACCCTTATCTTTAGCAACGGGTACAGGAAGTGAACAATAACCTCTACACAATCATCCCCAAATAGCCAGAACTTGATTCATCACGGACTGCTTCCTTAATTTCTGTTCCAACTTCCAACCTGGGACTAACCAGAGAAAGCCAATTATGTACCCCAAAACAATCACCTAGGATTCCCCACTTCTTAGTTGGCCCACCCACAGCTTCCCCAAGTTAACAGTCTCTAATCAGGCACACCTGCAGCCTTCCCTTTCTTCTATAAAGCTTTCCCGCTCCTCTGCCTGCCTTTGAGTCTGTAGACACCTGTGATGGTACCTAGCTCTGTTGCTATGGAGAGCTCCAAGTAAATAGCTTTTGCTTGCTCTCATTTGGTTGGTCTTCATTTATTTCACAGTAGAATTATATTCATTCCCTGAACAACATGTATTTGAGTGCTTGCTGTTCCAGAGACTGGGGATACAGACACAGTCCCTGCCCCAGGATGCTTACATTTTAGCGGAGGAGAAAAAGTAAGTAAATACTGTTTATAAAACCAAGTTAGGGAATGCCCTGTGTTCTGAAGGAAAATAGAGCAGTGTCGAAGGGTTGAGAGTGGCAGAAGGTGCTGTTTAAATAAGGCGGACGGGGTGGGTGGGCTGGGTTGCGCCTGGCTGGCTCAGTCACTACAGCAGGTGACTCACGATCTTGGGGTTGTAAGTTTGATCTTGGGGCTAAAGTTTGAGCCCTGTGTTGCATGTAGAGATTACTTAAGAATACAATGTTAAAAAAAATAAGGCAGACAGGAACGTCCCCTCTCGGGAGCTGACTGGTCAAGTAGAGTCCTGGGTCAATGAAGGAAGTGGGCCACATGGCTGCATGGAGAGAGTTCTGTGGGATAAGAGAGCAGCCAGTGCGAAGACTCTGGGTGGGGATCACTCTTGTTTTGTTGTGGGGGAAGCGGGAGGGTCAGAGTGGCTAAGGGAATGTGAGCCAAGGCTGAGTTTCCAAACGGCTTTGATTGTGGCACGTGGTATGATGTATATTTTACTTTATGACCCCACACACAACACACACACCGCTGTGGGCTGCAATACCCATGTTGACGTTCTAGCCCCCGGTCCGTCGGAATGTGAACTTTTTTGGGAGTAGGGTTGTTGCAGATGTCATTGGTCCAGATGAAATCATATTGGAGTAGGGCAGCCCCTTAATCAAAGTGATGGGTGTTCTTAGAAGAAGAGACCCAGAGATGCAGACAGACATGAGGAAAGCGTTATATGATGATGGAGGCAGAGATTAAAGTGTTACAGCCACAAGCCTGGGAACGCTAGTGGCTTCCAGCAACCACCAGAAGCTGGAAGAGGAAAGGAAGGATTCCCCTACAGACTTCAGAAGTACCAACGCCATAATGACACCTCGATTTTTTTTTTTAACTTCTGCCCTCCAGAACTGTGAGACAATGTATTTCTATTGCTTTAAGACACCCCATTTGTGGTATTTTGTGATGGGAGCCCTAGGAAACTGCAAGCACGCCTCATTTTATTGTCCTTCATGTTCTTGTGCCCGGCAGATACTACAGTTTTCACAAACTGAAGCTTTGTGGTGACCCTGCAATGAGCAAGGCTGCCGGCACCTTTTGCCGATAACATTTGCTCACTGTATGTCTCTGTCACACTTTGGGTAATTCTCGCACTATTTCAAACGTTTTCATGCTAACGATATTTGTTTTGGTGATCTGTGATCAGTTAAGACTTGCTGAAAGCTCAGATGATGGTTAGCATTTTTTAGCAATAAAGTGTTTTTTCATTAAGGTATGTACATTGTTTTTTTTTTCTTGAAATAATGCTATTGCACACTTAATAGGCTACAGTATAGAGCAAGCATAACTTTTATATGCACTGGGAAATCAAAAAATTAATTTGACTCACTTTATTGTGATACTTGCTTTATTGTGTCCGTCTGGAACTGAGCCTGTGACGCCTTCCACGTATGCCTATAATGTGTACACGTGCATGCACACACACACACACACACAGAAACACAAGTGCTATTAGTCCATACTTACCCTTATTACCCTATAGTTTACTGACAATTCCATTCTACGCCATGACATTACATGTTGGTCAGGACCCTAGAATGATTTCCTGACCCCAGGCCCCAAAAACCTGTACTCTGCAATTGAAAAACACTGATCCCATGGAAGAGTAATAAGATAAGAGGCTGGGGAAAGAGCCAGAGCCAGATGGGTTTGGGGGGACTGCAGCTCTTTTCTATAGATGCTGAGAAAGGCATTGGTTGGGATTTTTTTTTTTTTTTCCCTTTTTCAAAGATGTGTATGTGAGACATGGTCTGATTGATCTGTTAAGAGGATCTTGCTGCCATCTGGAGAATAACCCTTAGGAGACGAGGGTGGAAGCAGGGAGAGCAGTTGGGGTACATTGTATTAACCCAGCTATGAGATGGTGGTGGCCTGAACTAGGGTTAATAGACACATAAGGCACATGGGAATGCACCGCTCTATATAAAACCTGGGTGTTGCTTTTTTCTCTTAAAAGTTGGCTTTCTTTACCTCTGGAGGCAATTAAGAAGTTTGATTTTACTGATTTTGCTTTCTATTCCATTGCCCACCAATGAGAGGCTCTAGGAATTCCCCCAGAGGAGTTAACATTGTCTTCCTATCCCTTTGTCCAAATTTATTGAATCCCAGAAGAAAATGGAGGGACCCCCTTCTTTCTTGACCATCTTGTCCTATTTTGGGCGGGCGTCAGTACGCCAATGCTCTGGTGTGTACTCTGGACTGTAAGGTACATAGATATATTTCTTTTTTTTTTTTTTTTAAAGATTTTATTTATTTATTTGAGACAGAGAGAATGAGAGACAGAGCGCATGAGAGGGAGGAGGGCCAGAGGGAGAAGCAGACTCCCTGCCGAGCAGGGAGCCCGATGCGGGACTCGATCCTGGGACTCCAGGATCATGACCTGAGCCGAAGGCAGTCGCTTAACCAACTGAGCCACCCAGGTGCCCGATATATTTCTTTATCCAAGGATCAAGCTCTCTTCTAAGAATATTATGGCATGAGAGGCTGAACCAATATTAAGGCTCGGTTTCCCTTTGAGCCACATAGGGAAGGTATTGCGGTACTTTGATCTTCACTAGAAAATGCCATTCATACATGCTTTTTCCAGTTCTGATCTGCTCTTCTACCTTAGGTTCATCCAATCCTCATTTGCAAAATGCTCATTAAGCCCTTGTCTCCAGCAATGGACTCTTTTCTCAGGGATACTCTTTCACATGGGAGTTGATTCTGAGGTTCCATTACTTTCCTCCTCCAAGAAATTTTGATAGGTTTTGTCAGTGAGCAGCTGTCCTGGGCTCAGTCTCAAAGCCTGTGGATGGGGCTGACTCCAGTCCTGTAAGTGAGGGGGAATCCATTAATCCTCTAATTATGTATGTTAGTCTTTCTACCAGTGAGAACCATGAGTCTGTTGTTTTCTTACTAGTGAGAAAGAGAAAAACAGACCTTGACATGTGAGAACTGGCCTTGATGTTCTCTTTTAACATAATTTCATGGAACATTAAGATCAGACAAGGTCACTCTGTGAGTGGGATGAATCAAGACAAAAATGAAACCACATGAGAATATAGACAAAACATATCACTGTCCAAGCCACAAAGATGACCAAACTTGCCCCATCCTGGATAATATGAGTGATGGCTGCTTCTTTATTAATCACAGCTTTAGCCTCTCTCTATTCGTCTTTCTTCTAAGTAGCATTTATTAAACCACTCAAACACAGTATTACCTCTGCTGTCTGACAGCATGCAGTTTGGAGCTAAGCCAGCTTCTTGGAATCTTCCATAAAATCACCTAACATGAACCCAAATCCTACATGAAGTCATTTCTGATAGCCTCTAACTAAGATTCCCCATGGCTCCCCATGGGGTGCTGTCTTCCATGCTTCAACAAGAAATAACCCAACTTGTTCAGCTATAGATGTGTTCTAGTGGTCTTTCCCTGTAGAACATTGGCACAAAGCTATGTTTGAAATAAGCCAATGTGGCAAAGAGAACATATATATTTTCTTACCACAAATCACCTAACCAATTCCCAAATGAAGGTATGTAGGTTGCCTCCAGTGTTTTGCTATTACAAATATTGTTGTGGTCCTGCTCTGGGTCAAGATGGAATAATGGGGAGCATTATGCAGCAGCTTATGGCCTAAGGAAAGTTTCCAGGACTCAGTGTAGGAATGGGGAAGCCGAGTAAAACCTGACTGTCTCCTGGAGTTGTCTCCCTGAGTGTAGGGAAACCAATGTGCCTAAAGTTTGCAGGGCAGAATAAAGGAGAAGAGAGAGCTGCACAAAGGGAGGTGTCTGGAGTGTCTCCTCTGAGTATTGAGTTGACAATGACTCAGCACATACGTATGAGAAAATATACAGAGGCAGGGGTAGGAACCTCCATAAAGTGTTAGAAGGAATAGTGCCAGAGTTCACATTGGATCAGGAACCCTGCTTGTTCCCAACAGCCAGCATGGCAAATGTGATATTTCATGGGGCGTTGGATAGGATTCTAAGGGTCTTGCCTCAGTATTGGGAAAAATTAACTCCCGACTAAATGCAGATCTGTTTCTCATAAATAAAGCTTAAGTAAGACTCAGCAGCATCAAACTCTTTTCAAGTAACTTAATCATGTTTAAGAGAAAATTTCTAGAATATATAAAGGACTAGAAACATATCCAGCATCAATTAAGGTAACAGTTACTATGTCTGGCATCCGATCAAAAAGTCTCATGCAAAGGAGCAGGAAGATACAATCCATAATGAGGAGAAAAATCAGTCTAATGAAACTAACTCAGAAATGACATATGATAGAATTAGTAGTCGTTAAAGTTCATTATTAAAATGTTCCAAATGTTCAAGAAGCCAGAAGAAAGATCGACTATCTGAAGTAGAGACATAAAACTTCCCGAGATGGAAACTACAATGTTTGAGATTAAAAAATTCATGCACAGGGGCGCCTGGGTGGCTCAGTTTGTTAAGCGACTGCCTTCGGCTCAGGTCATGATCCTGGAGTCCCAGGATCGAGTCCCGCATCGGGCTCCCTGCTCGGCAGGGGGTCTGCTTCTCCCTCTGCCCTCTTCCCTCTCATGGTCTCTGTCTCTCATTCTCTCTCTCTCAAATAAATAAAGAAAATCTTTAAAAAAAAAAAAATTCATGCACAACTGTGAAAAACCTATAGCTACCGTCATATTTAATGGTGAAAAACTGAATGCTCTTTAAGCTAAGGAAAGTCAGAAACAACATCAGAAACAAGGCAAGGATGGCCACTCTCATCACTTTTATTTATCATTTTTCTGGAGGTTCTGGCCAGTGCAATAATATAAGAAAAAGAAATGAAAGAGATTCATTTTGGAAAGAAAGAACTCCTTATTCACGGATGACGTGGTTATCTAAGTAGAAAGTTTTATGGAACCATCAAAAACGCTTCCAGAATATGTGAGTTCTAAGCTCTTTACATGGCTATATTTGATATCTCTGAAAATTTGTGACACATACCATTATTCTTTTATTTCCAATTGGTTAAACTGAGGCACCTAAAACATAACGATCTTGCCCAAAGTTGTGCAGCTAGGAAAAGTCTGAGCTGGAATGCAAACCCAGGGAATCTGGCCCTAGAGCCCATGGTCTTTAATTGCTGTGTTTTAGTTCCTCACTACTTAGTCTCACTGAATATAACCAAAGATATAAGACTTTCACATTTCCTCTGGATGCTTTGCCACTGTGTATACATAGTGTATTTTCCCCAGTTAAACAGTTTTTCACAAAGTTTTACACACAACAAACATGATTAAGGAAAGAGTTACTCTTCTGTTTTATGATGATCCTTGCCAGTGAAATTAAATAGTACTCACTTTGGATCCAGATTATTGATTAGACAGTGGGTGTATCAGGCAGTGCCCTTTTATGAACTAGGAAAAGATGAATTAGGGAAAGGCACTGTCTCAGGGAGGGGGAAACAGCCTGATGCGTGCAGCAGCTTGCAGTCTTTGTGGGGTTTCTGCCCTGGGCAGGGTGACAGAGAAGGGACCTTTGCTGGGACACAGCCCTTGGGCAGGATAACACATTGGCCAGCAGATCTCTGGCTGGATTTCAATCTCTACTTTTCCCCTTGGCTGGGGCTATTGTGTAAAGGAGGAATTTTGCACCCATTAAACTCCTCTAAGGACTTACCACAAGGTTTGTAGCTAAACAACTTTAATTAATTCCAGTATTGTTTACTACTTTTTTTTTTTTTTTTTTACAAAACAGGAATATCAATTTTTAAAAATATTTTTATTTATTTATTTGACAGAGAGAGACACAGTGAGAGAGGGAACACAAGCAGGGGGAGTGGGAGAGGGAGAAGCAGGCTTCCCGCTGAGCAGGGAGCCCAACACACAGGGCTCAATCCCAGGACCCTGGGATCATGACCTGAGCCGAAGGCAGATGCTTAATGGACTGAGCCACCCAGGTGCCCCAGGAATATCATTTAAAAAAAAAAGATTTATTTATTTGTTTGAGTGAGACAAAGAGAGAGAGAGAGAAAGCATGAGAGGGGGGAGGGGTGGAGGGAGAGGGAGAGAGAGAATCCCTCAAGCTGATTCTGCACAGATCATGAAGCCCAACGAGGGGCTTGATCTCCTGACCCTGAGATCATGACCTGAGCTGAAACCAAGAGTTGATGCTTAACCAACTGAGCCACCCAGGCACCCCAGGAATATAAATTTTAAATATGTATACTTAAAACACTTATATATCAGATGTCATTTTCATAAGGAAGAGACATACTCAATTGTAGCTTTAACCTAGTCAACATCTCTTCCCTGTGGTTATTCTAAAACATTCGTCTGAAGTAGAACCTCGGTGGCATGGGGTGGATAAACTTGGAATAAGAAATTTCCCAAATCTCTCTATTGGGAAATAACCCCACTGATGTAGGTTCTCCTTGTAAGGTGGGATCTGTCTGTGTGCCTAATTCCCCCTGCCACATTGTAAAATCCTTGAAAGCATATATTTCATGTAAGAAACCTCTTTATACATCCTCATGGAACCCAGCACAGCACCTTGCATGTCACATTCAGATAGGCATCAGATTATATTAAACTCTTCTCTTCCTCAGAATCTGAAAAGTCATTGTTAAGTGGGAGAGTAAGTCATTTTTTGCCCTTCTCTAGAAAAATGATTTACTCAGTTACAAGTTCTAATTGGTTGCCTTTTTTTGCCCTATTTCACTCTTCCCTCTCAAGTGTTTATTTATAGGTATTGAGCTATCTTCATATTTCCCATCAGGCCTCTTCCTTTTCTGTATGAATATATATATGTACTATTTATTCCCCAGTTTCTGTTTGCAAATTTCCCCATTCAAAACTCTAATGTTAATACTGGAACCAGTCAGTCACGGATTCTGTCATTTTATCAGATTATCGTCTGCCCAGGGGAAGCCCATGGAGCCGGATGACAGCTCCCTCCAGACATTTCACTTTCTTGGATTAATCTGGTATAATACGGGGTGACTTAGATAATACAGGGTGATTTGGGAAAAGTTGACAAAGGTGAATAAAGTTATTTCTTATTCTTTTAGGAAACAGTTTTGTCATTTTGCTATTTATTTTTCACTTCGAGGTGTAGTTTAAACCCTTCACGAGGTGGCAACCCACTGCCCAAATCTGAGGTTTCCCCAATGTTAAGTAGATGAGGATTTCCTGTCACATCCCTAAGCCCTTTTCTGCTGCAGTGCCCCCTTCCCCCACCACTTCCCCTCCTGCCAGTGGCCATCAGGATCCTCTCTGGATAGTGGTTTTGTTTGTTAATTCAGCTGCCTTCTCACTGGGCTCACTCTTAGAATTTTCTACACGGTTTTCTTTTTCCTCCTCTTTTCTCCCTTGCCCAAATGTATGATTCTGTTGATTTGCATGCACACAATTACACACAAATACTCGTCCACCCCTCCCTGATGATTTTATGCCTTTGAGCAAATGTCTTCTTTGTTGAAAATTGAACGGAACTCCATGTGGCAGGCAGTTAACTGGAGACTGTATAAAAGAATGTGTACAGATGAAAGGAAACAGGTTTACAAAGATTTATTATTACACATGGAGGGAAAGGACAGAGCGCTACCCATGAAGCAGTGATCGCCACCCTCACACCTACATAATTTATGTATAATTCCCCTTGCAACTCCAGACTTCTGATACATGTGTAAAAAATACCTAATTTTCCTTTGAGAATTGGTCTGTGAAGTTTAGGGCTAGTGTTTGAACAGGCCTGAAGTGGGTGTGATCAACTTAACTCCTTTAATTGGTACACACTTAAAACATTTTATCTTGGCTCACTAAGTAAGCTTAAAGGCGAATCCCTGAAAGCTTTTGCCGCTGAGATTGTTTACTGTTTTTATTCTAGAAGGGTTTGTTGCTTTCAGAATTTACTACCTGGGCTTTTCACCCAATTTAAAGGTATCCATTGTGAATAATTTTATCCCTGTGCCTGAAATTATAAATTAATGTTAGCTAGTAGACTGTGATTTATTGGATAGAGCTCAGTAACATCACTCCTTTTGTTTTATTGAAGTCAGTTTCCTTAAGCTCCACTAAGGCTCTTGGAGTCCCTCTAGGGCATAACATTAGCCTAATTGTAAATTTAGAAGTAAACCCATTGAGCCACAGTGCATTGGTTTACCATTCAGGTGTAGAAACAATGACGAAAATGAGCATTTCCTCAACTATCTAACACTTAACAGAGATTTTTTATTAAAGATTTATTTATTTATTTGAGAGAGAGAGAGGGAGTGTGTGTGTGAGTGGGTGGAGAGGTGCAGAGGGAGAGGGAGAGAGAGAATCTCAAGCAGACTCTGCATTAAACACAGAAAATGTCTCGGGGCTCAGTCTCAGGATCCTGAGATCATGACCTGAGCCCTGAGCAGAAACCAAGAGTTGGAAGCTTAACCGACTGTGCCACCCAGGCATCCCTAACAGAGATTTTTGCTGGGCTAAAGAGCAAAATGCCATGTTCAAGCCCTGGGTAAGCTCTGTGTTTCCCTGAGGTTTCTATATAATTATACTACATGATTTTCTCATATCAAGTTAGGTCAATGCATATTTATTCATCACCCACTATGTGTCTATCAGAGTTAAACACTGGGGGGATGTTCTTATCCTAAGCAACTTGATGTCTACTAATTGGAACGTAAGCTCCACCAAGATGGGTGTTGCTGTCTTTTTTCTCCTTGTATCCAGAACATGCTAGATACACAGTAAGCTCTCAATAATAAATGTCATTAAAAGCATCAATAAAGAATATTATTTTGGTACAGCAAAGTTATGGAGTACCTCCAAAGCTAAAAGTGTAAAGGTATTTTAGCACTATTCTGAGGATCTGAGATTAGAGCATGTGGTAGGGTAGGAGTGAGGAAGCTGGGTGGATGTTGTTTCTGTTTATCACTAGCACAGAGATTGGTAGGCATGGGTGCTTGTATGTCCTGGGGATTGGCAGTAGACTGAGAGTGAGGTCAAGAGTTTGGATGATGTATAGGATGTGAGATTCATCCATGTAGGTCAGAATGTGCTTCAGAAGACAGACACATAGGACCTGAGAGCTGGAGAGGACTGCCTTAGGTACTGAGCACCCTCCACAAACATTATGACAGGACTCTCCATCCTTTCCTGGCACCTTGTGCAGTGGGGAATTTATTACTTCATAGGCAGATAATACCACTTAGGGACTGCTCCAGCTATAGAAAATCCTTTCTTATATTAAGGTGAAATTTCTACTTATTCGTATTTGTCCTAATTGTATTCCCTAAAAAGTACTTAAGACTGTTTCTCTATTATAGAATTTTTTTTTTAAAGATATATTTATTTTAGAGGGAGAGAGAGTGCGAGTGGGGGAAGGGGCAGAGGGAGAGGGAGAGAGAGAATCCTCAAGCAGATTCCATGCCCAGCACAGAGCCCAACTTGGGGCTCAATTCCAAGACCCTGAGATCGTGAGTCGGACGTTCAACCGACTGAGCCACCCAGGTGCCCCAAGAATGGTATAATTTTTTTTAGTCATTTTACAATTTTATTGCATTTATGATTAGAAAAAAAATAATTTGTATTACATCAATTCTTTGAAATGTGTTGTGATATGGTATGTGAACCTTTACTTATTTATTTAATTTTTAAATTAACATAAAATGTATTATTTGTTTCAGGGGTACAGGTCTGTGATTCATTAGTCTTACACAGTTCACAGCGCTCATCATAGTACATACCCTCCCCATTGTCCATCCCCCAGCCACCCCATCCCTCCCACCCCCTTCACTCCAGTAACCCTCAGTTTATTTCCTGAGATTAAGAGTCTCTTACGGTTTCTCCCTCTCTGGTTTCATCCTGTTTTGTTTTTCCCTCCCTTCCCCTATGATCCTCTGTCTTGTTTCTCAAATTCCTCATATCAGTGAGATCATATGATAATTATCTTTCTCTGATTGACTTATTTTGCTTAGCATAATACCCTCCAGTTCCATCCACATCATTGCAAATGGCAAGATTTCATTTTTTTGATGGCTGCATAATATTCCATTATATATATACACCATATCTTCTTTATCCATTCATCTGTGGAATGGTATCATTTTTAACATGAATATCATCATGTCTCATTCTGTCTCCCTTTTCCTGGACTTCTTGCTAATAAAATAAACATTTGCAGAAAATATGTCCTGGATCGTATGTTTCACATGGGCCATAATTTCCTGATCCTTTACTATTTTCTTCTCCTCACTTGCCAGTTTGTATACCTTATTTTTTCTTTGAATTAAGTTATACTTTTTATGCTACCAAATGTACAGATCTTCTGTGAACATTTTGATGAGTTTTTGACAATAGTGTAATAAACTCTGTAACTATTCTCCCAATCAAGATATAAAACATTTTTGGGGCGCCTGGGTGGCTCAGTCGTTAAGCGTCTGCCTTCAGCTCAGGTCATGATCCCGGGGTCCTGGGATCGAGCCCTGTGTGTTGGGCTCCAACCCTGTGTGTTGGGCTCCCTGCTCAGTGGGAAGCCTGCTTCTTCCTCTCCCACTCCCCCTGCTTGTGTTCTCTCTCTCGCTGTGTCTCCCTCTGTCAAAAAAAAAAAAAAAAGATATAAAACATTTTCATCATCCCAGAAAATTCCCTTAGGCTCCTTTTCAGTCAGCCCTCCCGGAGCAACTGCTTTTCTGATTTCTATCACCAGAGACCTTCTCTTGAACTTAAGATTAGTGGAATCAAACAGCATGCATTCTTTTTCATTAGGCTTCTTTTACTCAACATGATGTTTTTTGAGATTCATCTATGTTGTTGCATGGGTCAATAGCTTTTTCCCTATTAATGCTGAGTAGTATTTCATTGTGTGAATAGACTCCAGTTGTTTTTCTCTCATCCTTCTGATTAATATTAGGTGTATACATTACTCTACCTTAGCTTTCCATCAATGATCTGCCCAGTGCCTACTGGAAATGGATTACTACCTCTTTTGTTCCGGCATTGTACTTTTGTTAGCTAACATAAGATTGTATTAGTTATTGCAGTATCTTTATTGCACTGTATACACGATGATGGATTGAAAAAAGCAAGGCTTTTTACAGCAAGTTTGCTATAGGTTCAAATCCCAGATCTACTTCTTGTAATCGGTAGGACATAGGGGAAATTATTTTATGTCTCTGTACCTCTTAAGTGGGAATAATAATAATGCCCCTGTCTCTTTGATGCTCATGGTTAGGAGCTTAAGGCACTCAATAAATGTTAGTTCCTACCCACAGCTGCCTACCTGACTTCATATTGGAATTGCAATCTGTGAGAGAGCATACTATAGTTTTGTCACACCATCTCTGTTCTATACTCATGAATTTTCATAAAACCATGTGCCAGACTTTCACATTTATCCTATTTATTTTCATGTAAATCCAATCCATCATTCTATTCCATTGAGAACAACTGACTCTACTTGATCAACCAGCAGAGTTACTATCTGCCTCAGCTCTATTTCATCTATGAATTTGATAAGCCCATCATCCATGTCTCCATTCAAGTCACTCTTAATATTTGGACAGAACAGAAACAAGGACAGATTCTCTTAGCATAAAATTAACAGCCACCCTTTAGTTTGAAATTAATCTACTAATCAATACCCTTTGGGTACTGTTGTGCAGGCGGTTTTAAATCCACTGAACTATGCTGTTTTTCAGTTACCTTTTCATAAGATATCAAGAGATACAATTCTGTGAACCTGTAGGATTCACAAGTCTTGGAAACTCTACAAATATAGAGGGTAAATTATAACTACTCTTTAAAAATGTCTTTAATTCATTAAGATATCCTATAATAATTTTTTAATAGTTAACCCTATAATTTCAAATTTTTAAAAGGTTATCCCTGATCTGCTATGCCAAGTATGTTACATATCTTGTTTTAGTATATGTGCTGCCGAAGCGAGCACCATGTTACATATCTTGTTCAAAATGATTCTTTAGGGAAAAAAACCCCAAAATAATATTCTGTAATTTAGTCATATTTGTCATTTCAGTGTGCTTTTTTTAGTCTTTAACTTGCAAAATTCATAGCTTTTCTGAGAGTCTTCTAATGAATAGAATTACATCATTCTTTCTATTATTACCTCTAGAATAATTTAAAAATACTCTTCAGATTCAACCAAGAGTAAAGATTAAACCAAATCATGATCTTTCCTAAATATATTATCCTATCTTGATTTTTTAAGTATCAGTTTGGTTGATCTAGACAACTCCACTCACAGGTGTGCAGTTACTAAGAATATGTGGTTTGTTTTGAGTGGTCATCATTTTCTCATTCTTGAACATGAGAACTGACCATATGATTAACCAGGGCCTTGATATACAGACTATTGTTCAAAGTTTCCTTCTACTTTGAAAATTAAAGACCATTTAGTTCATGTAAAAGGAAAAAAGGCAAGTTGATTTGGAAGATCTTTGAGGACAGGGAACATGCCAGATATTTCTTCCTCTTTATTACCTGGCATTGTGCTCTGCACATCACACAATAAAGCATTTCTAAATTGTGTTGAAGGGGAATTAAGTTAATTCTGATTGTTTTTTCACACATCTAATGTGAATGCCATATCTAGAAATATATTTTCAGTAGTTTCTAATCATTTTTACTAAACATCATCTGCCTAAGTATTTTAGTATTTTGAAAATGTCAAAGAAGGAAAGTGTTTCTTGCCTTCTGTAATTTTGTAGTTGGCAATACTATGGTATATATAAGATCATTAAAAGGAGAGCAGCTGGGAGGATGACATCTTAAAAAACTGTGGAATGACATTCACGTAATCAGATTCTCTCAAAAGATACCTGGATGATTAAATTTTTTTCTATCCACATTCCCACCAGGACAATTTTATATAGCAGTTAGAAAAAAATTGTAACATAAACTCATATAGAGGTTTCTTTACATTTGTACTTCTTGGAAAGGTGAGAACTGAGAAGAAGGAATGTCCTTGGGCTGAGTCTTTGATCTGCATTCATTAGACAATCATTATTTATTGCCTTGCTTATTGGACTTCATAGTCACTTCGTGTTGATTCAGTCCTTCATTTAAAGATTACTGTCTTCATATAGTAGATAGCTTGCACTTGTCTTTGAAAGACTTCCCAAGTCATACTTTTCTGGTCTCTTTGTTTTATTTTTTGGGCAAAGGGAAGTCAGCAAAATGAGGAAAGAATTTACTAAAAGCATTTTCTTTTTCATCATCATCATCATCCTTACCATTGTCAATAATGTAATTGTAATGAGCTTCAAGGCTAGAGCTTTGGCATGAATTACTTTTTTAGTTCTTGAATTTGAAGTAGGTAGTTTTAAGAGCAATGTCTGTTTACATATGAGTTAGCCTGGCAGATAAATCAGAGATCCTAACACCAAATTTAATATCCAGGAGTATAATAAGGATTTGTGATGCTTGCTAGAGGACCAGAGGTCTATAAACCAATGAATAGTTTACAATGAGACATAAATATGGCATATAAAACATGCAGCCTTTTCATAGTGGGAATCTTGATGTGTTTGAGGTTTGGCAGTGATGAAAGGAAAGTACTCATTCTTGCAGATTTTATATGAAGATGGTTTTGTTTCAAATGTTAGAGAGAGAAAACTTTACAGCTTTAATTGGACTGAAGGTATTACTGGCCTAGAAAGGAGGGGACAGCAACTGAAGAGCAGGGAGACTCTCATTAAGGGGAAATCCTATGGATCCCTGCTTAAGATCTGGCTCCTTCACTGAATATTGTCTGCATTTGGAAATGAGGGGACCAGGGAGAAGTTCACTTATGAAATGACCAGGAGAAATGTTCTGAAATAAAATGAAAAAAGTCCCCAATGAATAATTTATGACTGAATCTTGTCCTGAATTCTCATTTTCTTAAGGAACACATGAGCCATCTGTCAGCAAAGAGCCACTGTTCTTGAGGTGCCAGTCTCAGCTTCTGTTGACATGACAGAAGCATTTGCAAGCTGAGTGCTTTTTATTCCCCCCCCCCCATGTTCAGCTTTATTCCTTCATTTTCTTGCAGATCTGCATAGCAAGTGATGGCCGATTTGCTCAGCAGTAGAAACACTTTAGACTTGCCCTTTTCTCTCAAGAGCCCTGACTTCGGCAGACTTGCCTCAATAATAGCTCTAAACATGGCCTTGGGATCTTGGTTTGTGCCTGTGGTCTCCGCAGGGGGGCAACCCACTCCTGCCAGTTTCCTCTCACTCCCGGACACCCCAGGTTGCCACTGGAATTTAGATTAGTTGAAATGCCTGGCCTTACCCATCCCTTCTTGAGGTTCTAAAGTTTCATCCAGTCAATTGAGAGAGGGTCTAGGGGAACAGAGACCTTGCCATGCTTTTTCTAGAATCAGGAAAGTCCTCTCTAGCTGAAAGAATCACCCGCTAGCCACGACCAGTCTGCTTGGCCTTTTGCACTGGTATTTCTGGATTGCCTTACAGAATGTATAAAGAAATGATGGGACAATCCTGGAGGACACCAGTGGATTCTATGGCACACAGCCTTTCAAAAGAAGGAAGAAGGGATGTGTGAAGGTTGAGAGTGAAGTGATACTGATTTCTATTTTTCCTTATCTACCAGAATACAACAAAGACTTCCATCTGAGGGTCTAGTCAGAATCTGTGGCTATAGTTGCTCTCCAAATAGCTTTTTGTTCCCAACATTGAGATATGTGTGCAGTAGTTAGCTGAGAATTTTGTGGTAAGTTGGACAAAAACCACGAAAGAATAGGAAATGCACCATACTCTTTGAGAAATTCTAATGTAAGAAATCTATGCTTTAAAATTGAAAAGATGGGGCGCCTGGGTGGCTCAGTTGGTTAAGCGACTGCCTTCGGCTCAGGTCATGATCCTGGAGTCCTGGGATCGAGTCCCGCATCGGGCTCCCTGCTCGGCGGGGAGTCTGCTTCTCCCTCTGCCCTCTTCCCTCTCGTGCTCTCTGTCTCTCATTCTCTCTCTCTCAAATAAATAAATAAAATCTTTGAAAAAAAAATAAAATAAAATTGAAAAGATGTAAGGATAATTGCCCAAGGATATTTACTGCAGCATTGTTTGTAATAGTATACAACCCAAAATAACCTAATCGTTAACCAGTAGGAGAATGAAACAATAAGATTGAATATTATGCAGTGCTTAAAAAGAATGGGTGAGAGCTTTGTGTATGGATCTGGAGTGATGTTGCCATTTAAAATAAAAGGTATGTTGCAGAGTGCTGTCTCATATTAATTCCATTATAAAGAAATGAATAAAAGTGTGTGTGTGTGTGTGTGAATGCATGAGTATGAGAAGATACACCCCAAGATGTGGACATTGGTTATCTGAAAGGCTTGTGATGCAAATGTGAGAGGGAGAGTGTTGACTTTTTCTGTACAAACATCTGCATGGTTTGCCGGTATGTCCCTTAAAAGGGCTGCCATAACAAAGTACCACAACTGGGTGGCTTATACAATAGAAATTTATTCTCTCCCAGTGTGGGAGGCTGGAAGTCAGAAACCAAGATGGCAGTTGGCAGGCTTGGGTCCCTCTGAGGGTTGTGGGAGAGCAATCTGCTCCAGGCTTTTCTCCTGAGCTTGTAGATAGCTATCTAGCTCCCCATATCTCTTTGCATTATCTTCTCTTTATGCATGTCTGTCTCCATGTCCAAATTTCCCTTTTTCAGAAGGACACCAGTCCTATTGGGTAAGGGGCCCACCCCACTCCCGTATGACCTCATCTTAACTAATTACATCTGCAACAGCCCTATTTCCAAACGAGGCCACCTTCTGAGGTCCTGGGGGTTAGGACTTCTACATATGAATTTGGGAGATGGGATACAATTCAACCCATAATAGCAGGTATTATTTTTGTAATTTTTTTTAAAGGGAAAAATGAAGCAACTATAAAGTAAAGGATATGGGGTTGGCATTAGGGAGGCACACATATGCTAGACTTGATTCTGCCACTCTCCAGCTACTCTTGGGTAAGTCATCTATCACTGCCAGGTGCATTTCATCCGTATGATGAAAGTTCAACTTAGCTGATCTTGGAAGCCTACCATACTTCTAGGCAATCCGCATCTCTATACAACCTGACATCTTTGGGCCTGGGAAAGCCTCATTCTTTGCTTTTGGCAAATCACATGAGTTCTAAGGCAATGCATCTTCTCCCCATCATTGTGTCCTGTGGTTAGGAAAGCTCATATGTTACATTTTTTTCACAAGGAGTCAAAACCACTTGCCCCCATCGGGTGAAATGGCCCTGGTGTTCCTGAGGTGGCTTAGTTGCAACCCACACAGGCTAGCAAATTGCTGCGAATAATTCCATGTGTCTGTCAGCCCCCTAAACTCCCCCATTCCACATAACACCCTGCTTTTTATGTCCTTAGATCTTGGGGTGCCTTTTTAGCACCAGGGATTCTGTAGCACAGGATTTCCTGTCCTCAGCCCAGGACCTCATATGGCCCCTCAAATTCCACTGTGTGATCCTACTCCTTTGCCTGACTGGCCCAATTTATAATGTAGTTTCTCTAGAAAAGCTATGGCCCCTATGCAAGTGACTTTGGAGGATAGTGACTACCTTTTCCAAAGAATAGCTGCTGGACCAGATTAATCTTAGGAGAAGAGGAAAATCAACTATGGCCCTCCTCTGTCTCATCTGGCTTCACTGTTCCTTTCTTGTGAAATGTCGCATGTCACACCTCACTGTAGTCTCTTGGTTTTGGTCTAATAAAATGGCTCAGAGGTCACTGAAACTGATGGACCAATATCTCCCTTTTAGGCCATGATAGTCACTTCTACTGATGCCTGGTGACAGCAGTGTCTGAGTGGTGACAGGGATGTTTTCTTTACTCAACAACTTAAACCCTGCAGGTCTTTGGATGAAGAGGTTATTTCAAACAAGACAAAGGAACAGAGTCTTCAAATGAAACATAGGCTTTTCCTATCTGTTCATTCTAATGGTCCTTATCACAACAGTTCTGACATGCAGGTGATCCAAAATCTAATTCATGGCAGAGGCATAGGGTTACAAATAGTTTTAACAGACCGCTACTGAGTTCGTATCAGTACATTCGAGTGACTTTACTTTTTATGTTATACTTCAATCAGGGAACAAAGAACTGGATTCTATAGTTTAAAAGATGTCTTAAAATGCCTACGTGGGTATATTTTCAAAATGAGTGTAACTATATTTTGCACGTGGAATGATATTAAACATTTATGATGTTTTCCCAGTACAGCCTTTATTTGGTTTCATTATTTTTACTTTGGGCAGTTCTAAACTATCTAAACTATTTTGAGTGGGAATTCAAAGTACCAAGTTAAATTTTCTCTTAAGTCCTGAAGAGTCGAGCATTTTTTATTCCCATTGATCAATCTGCAACTTTCATTTTGTGGGTGATTACCTTCAGGTGGGTAAAGTATCAGCACCAAGATGAACACCTAGGGTAGATTTGGGGAACTGTTAAGGATCCTCACTGCAGGAAAGTAAACATGAAGACCACTTACTTACTATTATGGTTGATTTATCTAGTGGAATAGTTAAGCTGAAGTTAAGATCACTGTCTTGCTTGTTAGCTCGTTACCATGTTACTATGAGGAGTCAGGCCTCTACCACTGGGTTTGAATATTTCATTACAGTGCTTTTGTGTCTCACATGAAAGGGTTTAGCTGGATAAACAATTTCTTTATGACTGCAGTGTGGAAATAGAAAAAGTTTCAGTGTTTCTTCTGTTTATGGCTTCTCTAGACAAAGTGATAATACCTGTAAAGTCTTCAGTTGGTATTTGAATGGTAATGGGGCAGGCACTCATATTGTTCTTCTCTAGGACATGCATAAAATGGCAAACTACATGTATATATATGTCCTAAGGAGGCCGCTGTCTTAGAGCTATGTGGAAAGTTCACTGTGGCTCAGTAACTGATTTCTCTGACTTCCATATTTTTTGATCTTTCATATTTTCCTCTGGCTTTCTGTCATGGGAATATACTGATCCATGACTGGCCCCATTTAGAAGAGGAAATCAGACTTTGTATGGGAGGACAGTCCATGTGGTTCCATATGAGTCATCTTTTTATGTTCTCTATACGCAGATACTCTGTTCCAAATTAGTTAACTTCATTAAGGCTACTTCCTTGTTGAGGAAAGGGTTCTCTACAGAATCATCTTTGTATTCTTCATGTGCTGGCAGTAGGCGTTGATGGGTATTTGTGCAATGAATGAGTTCAGTCAAGCAAGTGATTATTTTAAAGATGAATTTAGTTGTTTTAGAAATAATAGACCTAAGTTTTCCTTCAGAAGGTCTTTGTGTTTTGACACAAACTTTATCCTGATGACACACAAAATGATGCTTCAGATGGGTCACTAGAAGGTCTGAAATCCTGAATCGTAGTAAGTAGAAACCCTGATTTACTTTTGGTTTCTCGCCATTGAATTACATCCCATCAGCATAGAAATTAGCAAACTAACAAAAACAGTCCGTGAACTGATCCTACTGTAAATATTCTCAGCTTAGGGACATTTTCCAGTCAAATCTCAGTTGCTTCTTAGGTGTCACATTCTTTTAGTTTCCTCCTTAGGCTTTTTCCAGAAAGCTTTCTAGTTCTATTAAAGATTAATCATACAGAGAAAGTCCTTCAATCCAACAAAGTAGTATGCACGGAACACAAGAATTTTTTTTTTTTTGGAAGTACTTTAACACAAGAATCTTTCAGCATGATTGACTTGTAAGTGACAAAGGCCAGAGAGAAACAGTTACTCTGATCGCATAGTGGAAAAGGACTTTGTTGATGACTATGAAAGAAAGAGTTCTTTTCTTACAAAAAGTAATCTCCGGAGAGCAGACATTGGTCTTCTTTATTCATTACTTTATCCCTGTAACTTAGAATAGGGCACATAGTAGGTTCTCAACAAATGTTTGCTGAATGATTGAGTGAATGAATAATGGTATGATAGAATTTTAAGGGGCACCTGGGTGGCTCAGATGGTTAAGTGTCTGCCTTCGGCTTGGGTCATGATCCCAGGATCCTGGGATCGAGCCCCATGTTGGGCTCTCTGCTCAGTGGGGAGCCTGCTTCTCCCTCTCCCTCTCCCTGCTGCTCCCCCTGCTTGTGCTCTCTCTCTCTGTCAAATAAATAAGTAAAATCTTTAAAAAAATGAATTTTCATATCCAAGTTCTTTATCAAGTGAAAAAGAAATCACCAAAATATTGCTGTAACTGCCCCTACTGTCCGCATTTGGAAGTAAACCTATAATTTTATATTAGAATGCAAAAGACAACTATGCTATTTAATCTCTTGATTGTAGGACAGATCCCTTTAAAAAGATATCTCAAGTCTTTTGAATAAGTCTTTTTAAATTGAACATTTTACTTTGAGATAATTGTAGATTCAGGTGCAGTTGTAAGAAAGAATCCAGAGAGATTTCAAAGACCTTTTACCCAGTTTCCTCCAATGGTGACATCTTGCAAAACATAGTAGAGTATCCCAACCAAGACATGGTCATTGATACAGTCAAGGCATAGGCTCTTTGATAGCCACAGCTATTTCTTATTCTCTCAGCCCCTCCCCAGTCCCTGACCTCTGGCAGATCTGTTCTCCATTTCTAAAATTTTGTCATTTTACGAATATTGTATAAATGGGATCACACAGTAGGTGACCTTTTGGGATGGGCTTTTTTTTCCCACCCAGCATGATTTCCTGAAGATTCATTGAAGTTGTGCTGCCAGGTGGAGGTTCAGCCCTGGTGGGAGGGTCTCAGAACATCACCATTGTCTCAGTCAGGCAGGGATGGAAGATCAGCTTCCTGCTCAGCCCCATCAACACTACCGAGGCAGGGGAATCAAAACACCATCTGGTTTCACTGGATGGGGGCTGGAAGACAAGCTTTCTCTTGCCATGCCAAGACCATCCAACAAAGGAATTGGATCACTTTTGCCTGTTTCCATGGGGGTAGGGAGGAGACTGAAGTGGGATGGATGTGCATATTGAAGATACACTTCCTGCTTGGCCCTGCCTAAAACCACAGCCTCCAAGTCCAGATATACAGGAAACCCAGGGAACTCACTGCCCTGAGTCTGTAGACTGTCTTTCTTCTTTCTACTTTTCAGAGCCCTCCTATGCTATTTGGGTTATATCCAGGGTTGTTTAGTTGCAAGAGGGAGTTTCTGAAGGAATGTGGCTACTCTATCTTGGTAGAATCACAAGTCTCTGAATCCTTTTTTTTTTTCTTTTTTCAAGAGAATTCTGTACAATTTTTTTTTACAGTGCACTTTATGAATTGTTAACTTTCATAGGGGATATTAATTTTCATACTCTGTTTTAGAGTTTTAATTTCTATTGCAACTCAAAATATACTGTGTTTGAGACAAGTCTCTGCAATAAAGTCTTTAAAATAAGACTTCCATCAGGCTAAGTATTTAAGGATGATTTGATAGGTAGCTTAGGGGAAAAAAGATAAGTACATAGTTGTTTCTGAAATTGTCTCATAATTTACAAGTGTTACTTTCTTTCTTTATTTTTTAAAACATCATTCTCAGTTTGGCTGATAGAAACTATACATCATTTTGGCATTCTGGAAGACTTGATTGTAGAGCAATTTTGTGATACTTCTAAGTGGAAGGGGCTAGGAAATTTTATGTTGTTCGAAAATAATTCATCTAAACATGTTTTGATATTCTCAGATGCATATTATTGATCAGACATGATTTTACCCCTTGTTTTTATTATGTTCTTGTTCACTGACTCTTGTTTCTCCTTGTAGCTTTTTCTTTCCACCAACGCACAGTAATTTTCTTATTTCTTTGTGGAATTGGAGTAGTTTCCAGTGTATTTGCCTATTAGAGACAGAGATTAGGGAAGGGACCAATAAAATTATACTAAGGAAATTAATTAGCTTCAGCCATAAAACTTTTCAGTGGGAGCTGTAGACCAAATGACCTCTCCCAAGACAAATCTTTCTAAAGACAGCCTCTAAAGGTCCAAATCCCTTGAGGTAACTAAACTATATCATTATTAATTCAAAGCAAAGAATTCTTTTTTTTTTTAAAGATTTTATTTATTTATTTGACAGAGAGAGACACAGCGAGAGAGGGAACACAAGCAGGGGGAGTGGGAGAGGGAGAAGCAGGCTCCCCGCAGAGCAGGGAGCCTGATGCGGGACTCGATCCCAGGACCCCAGGATCATGACCTGAGCCAAAGGCAGTCGCTTAACCGACTGAGCCACCCAGGCACCCCTAAAGCAAAGAATTCTAAGTAAGCATCTATTCAGGTAAGAGGACTGCCAAAGAAATGAAATTTCCCAGTGGTTTTGATATGTTTTGGGCAGTCAATCTGAATCCAATTTACAGTTTTAGTCTCTGAAATGAGTATGAGTAATTATTTGCACATATGAACATTCATACTTACTACAAATATTAAACCCAGAAAATAAGGAATGTATTTTATACATAAAAAACCCTTATTTAACCTTGCATATGGTAGTTACTGGATGAATATTTGCTGAATGGAGGGATGACTTAGGTTATTCAACTTTGCTCTCATTAACTTCTTAGGCATTTACAGCTTATAGTGAACCAACTCCATTTGTCGATTCCACCTGCCTTTGCAATGGGGATTGCACTCAAAATGTTCCCCTCTTTAATTCTAGTTATGCCATCTTCCCCACTGTCTTGCATCCATGCCCCAGGCACTCCTGCCTTTGTGTTTAGGAGAGATCATTCCTGTGCCCAGCACTGGACCACAGCCTGTGGTGTCCTGCATTCTTTTGCTTTCTCGTTTGCATGCCTAGCTAAAATTCCAGCAAATTTCTCATTTCTTCTATGATGCCTTCTGCAAATACTTCAATATGCTGTTATATTCTTATATAACTATTATGACACCATCATACCTCAAATTTAATCCCATTATATATGATCTCACATGCTTTTCTTTTTTTTTTTTAAAGATTTTATTTATTTATTTGACAGAGAGAGACACAGCGAGAGAGGCAACACAAGCGGAGGGGGTGGGAGAGAGAGAAGCAGGCTTCCCGCCAAGCAGGGAGCCCGATGTGGGGCTCCATCCCAGGACCCCGGGATCATGACCTGAGCTGAAGGCAGACGCTTAATGACTGAGCCACCCAGGCGCCCCTCACATGCTTTTCTAATTTTATTTTTGCTTCCCTCCAACCAGTGGCTTTTGTTACACTGTTATTTGCCCTAATGAGATCAGATCCTCACATTATAGGCTCTCATGACAGGATGTAACACCTTCCTAGCACTTGCCAGAGTTGTGATTGCTCAGAGCCTTGCTTAAAAGTCATTTCAGCAGGGGCGCCTGGCTAGCTCAGTCAGTTAAGCATCTGCCTTCAGCTCAGGTTGTGATCTCAGGGTCCTGGGATTGAGCCCCATGTGACATCAGGCTCTCTGCTCAGCAGGGAGTCTGCTTCTCCCTCTCCTTCTAATCCTCTCCCTGATTGTGCTCCCCCCCAAATAAATAAATAAAATCTTTAAAAGAAGTCATTTTATCAGAAGATACTTTTCTAACTCACTGATGAGGTTGCTCTGCTAATGTTCCTTGGTAATCCTTTTCATAACACCTGTATTTTATGTAATTACATATTAGTTCATTCTGTTCATTCAACAAATGTCTGTTACCACGTCTTACATGTTATATAATGTTTCAGGGGCTAGAGATGGGGTAGTGATACAACAGATACAACGTTCTGTCATTATACCTTCACATTCTTGTGGGAGGGGATAAGGAATAAAAAGCAAAACCAAACCAAACCAAAACAATCAACAACAACAACAAAACTGAGATGAACAATGAAAATAAATAATTAATATTAGAAGATTTATTAGTTAGGATAGGCTAGGTTATGCAGTGGTAGCCAGCCCATAATTTCGGTGCCTTAACATGACAACATTTCTTACTCATTAAAAGATATGCTGTGGGTCTAGATGACTCTCTAGGGAAGCTCTCTTCTGTGCACTGGATCTACAATCTGGGATGCTTTGATCTTCAGCACCTCAATCTCAGAATGCACTTGCCTTCATGATTACCACAACTGTGGAGATCACCAAAAGCTTTTGTACTGGCAGTTAAATTCCTTGGCACAGAAATGGCACGTGTCAATTCTGCTGACAATCCATTAGCCAGAGTTAATTGTGCAATCTTCCCCATTTATATGGGGCCGCAAGGAAGATTAATTCTTCTACATGCTTGAAAGGAGAGGAGAAGCAGGTGTGGGTGAGCATCCAAAGCCTTTCCTGCAAAAGATAATGCTCTAGGGGAAAAAGCAGAGCAGGATGAGAGGAATTTGTTGTGCCTGGGGTGGATTGCAATTTCAACAGGGTGATTGATTTGGGTCTCACTCACACGTTGGCATTTAAGCAAAGATTTGAAGGAAGAGAAAGAGTGAGCATGTCAATATTGTTGGAGAAAGGCATTCTAGAGATTGAGAACAGCCAGTACAAAGGTCCCGAGGACAAAACATACCTGATATATCCAAGGAAGACCAAGAAGACCTATGTGGCAACTGCTTAGTCAAGAGGAGAATGAAAATACAAGATAAATTAGAGAATAGTGGGAGAGGTGGCAATCAGATGACAGGGCCTCAGAAGCCATTTTAAGGACTTTGTGCACACCCACACACACACCCACACACAATTTCACTACTTTATTAAAGCATAGTTTACCTACCATGGAATCAACCTTTTTTAAGTGTATAATTCAATGGTTTTTAGTATATTTACCAGGTACAGCAGTTATTAGCATGATCAATTTTAGAACATTGTCGTCATCTCATAAAGAAACCCCATGCCCATTAATAATGTTCCCCATTCCCCACCAACCTTCCCAGCTGTGTTCCTATAGATTTGCCTATTCTGGACATCTCATATAAATAGAAGCACATAATACGTCGGCTTTTGTGACTAACTTCTTTCACTTAATATAATGTTTTAAGGTTTATCCATCTTGTAGCATGGATCAGTGCTTTGTTTCCTTTTATGGGCAAATAATATTCCAGTGTATGTATATATCACATTTTATTTAATTATTCATTAGTTAATAGACCTTTGGGTTGTTCTCACATTTTGGCTCTTATGAAAGATGCTGCTATGAATATTCATGTTCAAATTTTTATGTGGATATATGTTTTCGTTTCTCTTGTGTATATATGTAGGAGTGGAATTGCTGAGATATAACGGCGACTCCATGTTTAACCCTTGAGGAGCTGCTAGACTGTTTTTCACAGTAGCTATACCATTTTACATTCCCACCAGCAGTGAATGAGGTCTTCGATTTTCCACATTCTCACCAACACTTCTTGTTATCTGTCTTTTTAATTGATTCCAACCACCCGGTAGATGTGAAGTGGTATCTTGTGTGGTTTTGGTTTGCACTTCCCTGATAACTGATGATGTTGAGCATCCTTTCATGTGCTCATTAGCCATTTGTACATCTTCCTTAGAGAAATGACTATTCAGATGCTTTGTCCATGTGTTCATTGAGTTGAGGACTTGAGAGAGATTGGGAGCCACCAGTTTTGATGGTGGCAGATGAATGGAATAATCTGATTCATGGTTTTAACGGGATTACTTTGCTGTGCTAAGTACTGAAGGGACTGCAGGGAGAGAAGGATAGAACTAGTGAAGAGCATATGGAAGTAATCCAGCTGAGAGATTATTGTGACTTGGACTGGGGTCTTAGAGGTGGACTCAGTAAGAAATGTTTGGATTCTGGATATATTTTGAAGGTAGAGCTAGCAGAACTTGTTGACAAATTGCATGGAGGGCAAAGGAAAAGAAATGAGTCAAAGGTGACTCCACAACTGTGGCAAGAGCATCTGGAAGCATAGAGTAGTCAACAACTGAGATGAGGAAGACTGTATGTGGAACATGTCTGGAGAGAAATTTAGTTCAGTTGGGTTTTTGGTGGTGTTGTCAGATTCCTCACTACAGTTCAAACTCCCCAAAGTCAGGAGGGACCATCCCTGTCATACTCATCACACCATCCCCAGTGTGGAGCATGTTTCTGGCATATATAAATAAATGAATGAATGATGATTATAAAGTCAAGCACCATGTATTTTTAAAAAACTGAATTTAACAGATTTTTTTCAATCAAATCTATTAATTTCATATTTATCCAATTTTCTTTTAGCTTCTGATTCAAATTATTCCATTCTTTATTATGTCATGCCAAGAGCATGGACTTTCTAGCCAGATGGTTCTGAGCATTTGCCTACATATTACCAATATGACATGGGGCACATTACCTAACTGCTTTGAGCCTCAGTTTTCTTTGTACATTAGGAATATTGATACTTATAAGAGTTCTCTGAGTATTAAATGAGAATATTTAAAAAGCCCTCAGCCCAAAATTTGACACATAGAAAGAACTCCCCACATGATCTCTTTTTCTCTTTTTCCCCTGTATGTATGTATGTATGTCCACATATATACATCCACATGCAGAGACAAAATGCATGTTGAATGGAATGTATATTTAACATTTTGAATTAATGTGTCGAAGCTATATATTTCATGTAATGCTGAACTATTTGTTGTCCCAGACACAATTTTATTTTGTTCTTACATCAAATGCGGAGGGAAAATGATGGGATTTGGAGCCAGAAGCCTGGAGTTTCAACCCCTAATCTACTGTTTAGGACATATTAGGCTCGTTCTCTCTGAGATTCCGTTTTCTTACCTGTAAGATGATAACAAGAATAACTATACTCACCTTATATACCTAATAGGATTAAGGGGAGGATAAAAATGGAATGTATGTAATAGTGCTGTTAATATTATACAAGTCTTTATTTATTCAATATTATATGTTAAAATATTTAAGTGATTCTTATCACTCTTCACAACCTATATATTTTTTGGTAGGTACCATTAAAAAAGATATCAGTGAATCCTGAGAAAATAGGAAACGCACAAAGAAACACAGTGTCCAATAATCTGTTAAAACATCTATAGCAACAAAATAATAAAAATCTAGGACATGACTTTAATAGAGGCAATGGTGTGGAACCTACAGCATTTTTCCTGGGTTTTATTCAATGCCATGTCAGACTCATTATGTTTGATTCATTGGGTTTCAGTGTCTGAAACTGAGGACTGCACTTTCTACAACCAATTGTGAAAGAACAAAAGATGGTACAAAAGGATAGCTCAGCATCTTCCCTACTCTAAAGTACAGGTCACTGAGAGCACTTTAGTGTTGGGAAGTGATGGAGACTGTGCTGTTCTGGCCTTGAAGTTCATTTATTTATATCTGAGGTATATAGCACAGAGTATGTATTCAATAATAGATATTTGTTGATAAACTTCATTCATTACTTCCTTGATATTTGATCTGGGGACATTGTTTATCATGTGGGAAATGTGGAAATGGGGAGAATAATAAAGCAGATATAATACACTGATATCTACAACTTACTCTGAAATGCATCAAAAAGTAAAAGATAAAAAAAAAAAGAAAGAAAAAAGTAAAGGACAAATTGATGGAAGGAGAGAGGGATGGATAGATGAAGGGATATGTGATAAAGCAAATGTTGCAAAATGGTAATTGTGGAATCTAAGTGGTGGGTGCATGGGTGTTAACTGTACAATTTCATAAACTTTTCTTTTTGTTTGAATATTTTTATAATAAAAATATTTATAAAAGTAAAATGAAACTACAACTAGACTGTAGAAGGACAAATGAACTAGCTAGCTCTCTGTGGTACAACAAATTAGTGCCTGCAAAATAAGAAGTAAATTTGATGTTGCTCTGTTATTTACTTAGTGTAGCAGCTAGACAAGATTAGGTATATGCTGTAACATATTAATCTCTAAATCTTAGTCATTCAATACCACCTACGTATTTCTCATTATCATGTCCAATGTGAGTTGGCTTGGGATTCTGACATAGGACACAGGCTGATAGAGGTTCCACCATTTGTAACATCACCAATCCTAGCAGAGACAGAAGAAAGCATGAGTCACAATATAGCTTTCAAATAGAGGGAAATCTAATCTTCCATGTGCTTAAGGACTAGAGGAGAATTTGGTATTGGTTAACACCTGGGATGTCTTATTATAATGAGACTGAGCATGAAGTGGAGAAGTCACTGCCCATTACTTCTTTATTCTTCTTACTTCTCAGTGACAGGTACAAATTGTCATGACTGTAAATCCAAAATCTTTATAGAACTGGAAAACGTAAGACCTGAAGGAACAAATGATACACACCAACACATTGTAGGGGTTCCAATATGCCCCTTACTTTAATGCCTAGATTATGTGCTGTCCCTTCCAGTGTTCTCAGAATTTATCATTAGGTCGAAAAGATTCAGCAGTTACTTTGAGCCTGAAATTCTCTACCACCATAAGGGAAATAATAGACATAGATCCTGTCCTCAGGCCATAATAATCCAGAAGCTAATGGGCGTAAAATAAAGAATAATTTTTACAGATGCAATTAAAGGCTTAATTGTAGACACTAGGAATAAAATAGGGAGAATATTATAGCAATAGTTGGAGTAATAGTAATAGTAATAACAGCTAATGCTAACATGTGTCAGGTAATGTCTTGAGTCCTTTCTAAATATTACCTCATTGAGTGTCCCCATCAACCTGATGAGGTCAGTGCCATCACTGACAGAACTTCATGGAGAAGCAGTGACTTGAATTGTGTCACTGAAGTAGGTTGGTATTGACCAGAGAGAGGAGATGGAAGGAGGCCCTCAGGAAAAAGGAATTATGTACATAAAGTTACAGAGGCCTGAACAAGCAAAGAATGTGGAAAGGCAGGAAGGAGACTGGTCTAAGTACAGCCCAAGGTCTGAGAGGGAAAGGAGTTGTATCAGTCGTGTATGTCGAGATGGTGGGGATCTTGAGAACCACAGAAAGTTTCAATTTTCTATTTTTTTTTCTCCTTTGGGGAAGTTTTCATATTTGTCCGTGAAAATCACAGGGATCCAGATCCAGACAACTTGATGATAATATTGTAAACCATGTCTGGAACAAGAGAAAAGATGGAAGGATAAATGAATAGCACTGAAACCATGGTATGAGACAACTCCAATTTTGCCTGACTTTTACTAAGAATAGGGAGTAGAACAGCAGCAAACTCAGTCAAAACATGCTGAGGAATTCAGGCCAACTACAGTGTTTAGAGGGCACAGTCCCTAAGACGACCCTCAATTTCTGATACCAAGTGCAAGTTTGCGGGTTTCCCAAACCACCCTTTGGCTCAATAATTTGCAAGAAAGACTCACAGACCTCACTGAAAGCTGCTATACTCATGGTTCTGTTTTATTACCATAAAGAGATTAGAATTAGCCAGAAGAAGAGATGCATAGGGCAGAAACCAGGGGAGTTCTAGGCTTGGAGCTTCTGTTGTTTTCTTCCCAAATTGATAAGCGACATCCTGTATAGAGTATTATCTATCCAGGAACCTCACCCAAGCCTCAGTGTCAGACTTTATCAGGACTTCATCACACATTACTATCAGCTTACTGGCTTTCTTTTGGTGTGTGCCTGCATGGTAAATCTTTCTCCATCCTTTCAAAGGATATGTTTTCTTATATTTAATGTATGTCTTTTATCCTTTACATTTTTAATCCAGCCTGAAAATCTTTGTCTTTTAATTGAAATATTTAGCTCAATATTGTTTGTTAGGTGCAAGCCTATCATTTACCATTTATTTTATTTAAAAAAATTAAAAAAATTATTTAGTTGAGAGAGAGTGAGAGAGAGAGCATGAACAGGGCAGAGGGAGAGGGAGAAGCAGACTCTCCACTGAGCAGGGAGCTTGACACGGACTTAATCCCAGGACCTTGGGATCATGACTTGAGCCAAAGGCAGATGCTCAATCAACTGAGCTGCCCAGGTGCCTCATTTATTTTATTTTTAATTTGATCTTTCCTTCTGTATTCTTTCCTGCCTCTTTGATGGTAATCCAATATTTTTGTTCCATTTTATCTTCCCTGTTAGCTTTTGAGTTGTGCATTTTTCCTTATTTAATTGTTATTTTATGTAGGGGTATGCAAACTTTTTCTGAAAAGAGCCATATGGTAAATATTTTTAGCTTTGAGGGTCATATGATTTCTGTGGAAACTACTTAACCCTGCAAATGTCATATAAAAGATGCCATAGGGGGACGCCTGGGTGGCTCAGTCGTTAAGCGTCTGCCTTCGGCTCAGGTCATGGTCCCAGGGTCCTGGGATCGAACCCCACATCGAGCTCCCTCCTCCGCGGGAAGCCTGCTTCTCCTCTCCCACTCCCACTGCTTGTGTTCCCTCTCTCGCTGTGTCTCTCTGTCAAATAAATAAATAAAATCTTAAAAAAAAAAAAAAAAGATGCCATAGGTAAAACTTAACCAAATAAGGCAAGGCTGTGGGCCAGTAAAAATTTATTTACAAGAACAAGTCACTAGCCAGATTTGGCCCATGGGCCATGATTTGCACACTCCTGCTTTAGAGATGTTTGACTAATAGCAGTATACCTTATTAGTATTTTTACCACTTCCTCCCCAATATATAGGAAATTTATAATAGTTTAAACAGTTATGCTTTTCTATTCTTTGTGCTATTATATCATATATTTTATTTATTTACCCATCTGAAAAACTCCACATTATTAATATTGCTGATTTAAAGAGCAATATTTTTTATATTTACCCACATATTTATTATTTCTAATTTTTAATGTCTTTCTGTATTATTGTACTTCTATTTTAGTTCATTTACTTGAATTTGAAGAATTTAAAAAATATTTATTAGAGTGCTGGTCTGATGAGTGTGACTTCTCTTACTTTTTTGTCCATCTGGAAATGTCTTTATTTCATCTGTACTTTTGAAGGATATTTTTACTGGTGATTAAATTCTGAGTTGGCAAGATTTTTTTCCCCTAGCATCTTAAAGGTATTATTTCATTGTCTTCTTGTTTCCATGTTTCTGTTGAAAAATCAGTTGCAAAATTGTTTTATTATTTGAGTATGTTGTATCATTTTTTCTCTCACTGCTTTAAAATTTATCTTTAGTGGGATGACTGGCTGGCTCAGTGGGTAGAGCATGTGACTATTGATATCAGGGTCGTGAGTTCAAGCCCCATGTTGGGCATATGGCTTACTTAAGAAAAATAAAATTTACTTTTGGTCTTCTTCAGTTATCTTATGATATGCGTAGGTGTGATTTTCTTTATATTTATCCTACTTAGTGTTCCTATCACATCTGAAATCTGTTAGTTTGATATTTTTATCAGTTTTGGACATTTTCAGCCATCATCTCTATAACTACTACTTCAGTTCCTTTCCTTCCTCCTTTCCTTCTGGGACTCCAGTTACATATATGTCAGACCATTTGTGTTCCGCATGTCACTTACTCTCTGTTCTATTTTTTCCTTTTTTAAAATCTGTGTTTTAATTTGAATATTTTTTTATTGATTTGTCTTTGAGTTTACTAATCCTGTTTTCTGCTTTGTCAAATCTGCTGCATGTCTAATGAATTTCTAATTTTTTATATTGTATTTCTCAGTTCTAGAATGTGTATTTGATTCTTTTTTTACAGATTCCAATTATCTATTGAAATTGTCTATCTTTTCATTCATTTTGTTCATTGTTTCTCTGTTCTCTTTAACATGTTTATGTTTAAAATCTTTTCCTTATAACTCTGATATGTGTATCAACTGTGGGTTTGCTTGTAATGCTTATGTTTTCTCTTAACTGTCAGTCACATTCCTTATCTATTCACATGTCTCATGAATTTTTTTTTAAATTAAATACAGGACATTGTATATAAAAGAAGACTAAATCTAAAATTGATTTTATTTTCTGCAGAAAGAGTGATGGGTGAACAATTTCAATTTAACCAGCTCTGTTTTAAGGCTGGCTGGATGCTTTGGTTATTATAATCTGTTTTCCTTTGCTTCTTAATGTCTGAAGGACAAGACTTGTTGAGTGTTTGTTGTAGGTTTCTCCTTCTAGTAGAACTTTGTTTCTAAAGCACAAGATCCTGTGGGTGCTTTTACTTTGCCTTTTTATCTGAACTCTCCTAACCCCCAAGTGACCTTAAGACTCAGCAACTTTCTCACTGAGAAAACTGAGACATGGTCTTGGAGATCCTCTAGATTCTAATTCAACATGCCAGCCCATGGAGTGTCATGAAAAACTCTGCTTGTTTTTTTTTTCTTTCCTAAAGACTCTTTCTCCTACAGCAAGCCCAATTCATAATCAATACTTAATCTCAGGAAATGACTTCAAGGTAGAAATAGACATCAATATTAGCTCATATAAGAAAGACTCTATCCTTTGTCATATTAAATTCATTTAGTCCTCTTTGATTCAATAGGTATCCAATGTCTTTAATAATATGATTTTGCAGTGGGAGTGATAGCCTGCTTTTCTCCTTTTTTTTTTTCTTCCTGGTTGTTGCAGTGGGCCTGCTTCCACCCCTACATTCTACTCAGATCCAGAAGTTGGGAAAAAATATAAAGATAAAATAAGAGACCTGAAGGGTAATTTTTACCTTGCTAGACTGCTTTGGGTTATACTCCCAGACTCTGAGGGTTAAACTTCTTCTGACTTTAGGGCTGTTTCAGTCATAAAATTTTAAGAAGAACTGCCTCCATTGAGTCACTCAACCTCATTTTTAAATATGTATTGTGGGAATAATCAGGCCTATTTTGGTGCATTGTTTGTGTTTAAAAAATAATGAAAGGTAAGAAGTTATAATAGTAAGCAATTTTTTAAAAATATTTTATTTATTTATTTGACAGAGAGAGAGACAGCAAGAGAGGGAACATAAGCAGGGGGAGTAGGAGAGGGAGAAGCAGGCTTCCCCATGGAGCAGGGAGCCCAGTGCGGGGCTCGATCCCAGGACCCTGGGATCATGACCTGAGCCAAAGGCAGATGCTTAACGACTCAGCCACCCAGGCGCCCCAATAGTAAGCAATTTATAGATTATGAATTATCATAAAGATGTTAAGTGTCAAAATTGTATTTGAATATATAAATCAGGTACAATTTCTTTATATGCATATACTTATTTTTAACTACTGCTACAAATATAGTTTATTGGGTGAGGACAGAGATTAAACATAGTTTATGTGAGACTTGTAGAAGTTTAGGAAGATCATCAGACTTCTTCGAAATATGTGTCAAATCCATCTTACAGCCTCCCTCAAGGCTATCATGTTTTACAAATGATCAAAGCAGAACTTGCTTTAACATCAGCTCTTGGGCAACAACTTAACTTTACATTACTGAGGGTGATAAAACTGTCCTAACTTTGCTAGAACATTGATTGCTTGGGGAGAGCAAATTGACTCTGCGAAAGTTTTGATTGCAATACAAATACACAAATATTTTTTGAGGATCTGTTATGATTCCACCACTGTGCTGGGCCTGTTAGGTGCTCAGACACTGAGTAAATCCTGAGCCCTTGTTTTAGCCGTGCTCTGCTTCTGCAGCTGCTCCCCTTACAGTTATTCCTTTTCAATGTCTTGTAGACTGTATCTCTACCTTGACCAAATCTGGCTGCTCTATTTAGTCAAATAATTTTGGTATTTTTGTTTTGGGGATCGAATAAAATGAGTTGAATAATTTTAGCAACTTGGCTACAATGTCCACTTCTAGGATGTCTTGATGTCATCCCTGTAACCTTTATTCTACTCAGTCATTTCTGGACATTTTCTAGTTTGTGTGGCTCCCTCTCCACAAAGCATTTGTGTGTGTGCATGTGCGTTGAAGAGAGGGGCTGATAAAATAGACCCTCAAGAACTCAGATGAAAAAACAGTAACAATCCCTTGCCTATTGAGTAGAGTACTATGAGGTCCATAGTTCTGTCTGTATCATCTCATTCTGTTCTCACAATAGTTACCTACATATCATTGGTTAAGGAATACAGACACACTTTTAGAGAGTAATTATTTGCTTATTAAAGACTAAAATAAAGAAAAATATCAAGGAAGAACTTTTGATACTTATTGTCCAAGCTAACTGGGTTTAGACTCTAACAATATTGTCTTTTATAGATTTTTAAAATGTTAAGAACCTGTGGTGTGAAGGCTATTTGACGTTTTTGTGTTCATTTCAACAAATGGTAGTAGCTAAGTAGATGTGATCTGGTGAAAATGAAAAAGATAATTAATCTGAAGTACCATCTGATTGTTTCATGAATACAAATGGAGGTAGGAAAAGCAGCATTTGTAAAATGGCCCATTGTTTCCTTCAATAGTTCCATTCCCAAACACGCCCAAGAAACTTACATGCTAAGTTAAATAGTATGGTGCTATGCAAATGTCAGCACTGAAACAAATTCTCTAGTATACTCTTTCAACCAGTTGCAGTCTAAGCTCTTTCTGTTTAGACATTCTTTTTTTTTTTTTTTAAAGATTTTATTTATTTATTCATGAGGGAGAGAGAGGAGAGAGGCAGAGGGAGAAGCACGCTCCCCGCCGAGCAGGGAGCCCCATGTGGGACTCGATCCCAGGACGCTGGGATCATGACCTGAGCTGAAGGCAGACGCTCAACCATCTGATCCACCCAGGCGCCCTCCTGTTTATACATTCTTGATCCTTTATTGCATTGGTAACTATTATGAGTATGGTACTTTTCACTTTTACATTGTTTTTTAGTTTATATTTCTCAGTTAATATCCCCAGCAATTCTGTATAACAAATATTATTATTTCCATTTCACATTAAGGAAAACTGAAGTTTATGGAGGCAAAATAACTTACTTTGATCATCTGTTAGGATGGGATCTAGAATTCAAGCTTGGGTAAATGTTCTGTAGGAACACAAAAGGAACATGTATTCTGCTGTTGTTGAATCGTAGTCTTCCATAATTCTCAATTAGATCTGGTTGTTTTATAGGTTATTCAAAATTTTAATATCCTTAGTAATTTGTGGTCTGCTTATTCTCTTACTGAGCAAAAGTGTACTAAATTCTCCAACTATGAATATTTGTCTATTTCTTCTTTTTTTTTTTTTTTAAAGATTTTATTTATTTGACAGAGACACAGAGAGAGAGAGGGAACACAAGCAGGGGGAGTGGGAGAGGGAGAAGCAGGCTTCCCACGGAGCAGGGAGCCCGACGTGGGCCTCGATCCCAGGACCCCGGGATCATGACCTGAGCCGAAGGCAGACGCTTAACGACTGAGCCACCCAGGCACCCCTATTTCTTCTTTTAGTTTTGAGACCTTTTTGCTTTACATATTTGGGGTTATATTACTAGATGTACATTTAGGATTGTTGTGTCTTCCTCTTGAAATGACTATCTCTAGTAATATTCTTGTCTTGAAGTCTCTTATGTCTGGTACTGTATCTGATGCTGTATCTATGCAATTTACATTACACCATTGTTCTCCAGAGACTATGGGAATGATATAGACCTTCTCCAAATGTCAGAACAAATCAACTTTTGATAATATATGGATGAGTCATTTGCTGAAAATTACAAATTCCAGGTCAAATTTCTTTTGGCTTCTAGCACACCACTAGCTGGCTTTCAACACAAGCCAGTTGAGAATACAAACTCATTCTGAAAAGCCAAGTCATAATTAGAAAGTTAATTTGCTTACCCTCAAAATCACATAATGAATACCAAAGCCAAATATAAATTGCTTTTGTATTATCCTTTATTTTAGACTATTTATCTCCTTGATTCCTTTGTTAATGTGGCTAATTAAGAGTTGGGTATATAAGAATGGTAATTTTAATCTTCCCCTTATCTAAATAGAGCCATTTATTAGCACTCCTCTTTGACACAGCATCCATCATATATTTGGACATCTTTGTGTCCATCTTTGTGGTGGATGAATGAAGAAGGAATGTTTCAAACATTTGCAGTAGGTGGGGTTGGACCAACTTTGAGGATGAAATCATTTGTGAAGAAGGGGGAAGGGGTGGCAAAGGGTGCTATCTGGGTGCTGAGTTGGCACTATATTTCCACTGTTATCAGTTCTCATCACAAAGAGTGGATGAGTATTCCCAACCTGCCCAAAGGTCAAGCTACTGCCCAAATAGATAACAAAGAAACTTAGCTCAGGAAATATCCAACTGGTTGGTCAATGGACATCGAAGTTTTATTTAGTACAATTTCACGCCAACTACTTTAGTCAAGCCATCAGTGGTCAGCGATAATGACAGAAAAATTGTCAGTGCCCCTCCTTTCCCTTATTTGTTCAAAGAAATGCCTTACATTCATCTTTATTCAGAAATTTCAATTTCTATATTTTTTCCTCCAGCCACATAGTTACCAAGTCATACCCCATAAATCATAGGACTGTGGGAGAAAGTAAAAACAGCACCTATTCACAGAAATGTTAAGAAACCCAAGCCTGGATGGTGATGGGGAAAAAGCTGGTTGCACTGTATTTCTCATCCTAATATAAGAGATACCACCTCTCCGTGAAAATGTTCAGTGAATGCTGAATCCCCCATTCCACTTCTGAAACATTCAGAGGCTCTTTAGTACCTCTAGCTTTATTGATGAGACTGTCTTTAAACCTATAATCTTCACTAAACAGCAGCTTCAGATAGAAAGCTCTATTGAAAGGATGAAGCCTGCACATAATCCATCCCCTTTCTAAAAATTTGAAAGGTGGGTTTCAAAATATACGGCGAATGTGGCCATTAATTTAACTTTTCGTCTAAGAGCAAGAGTCAAAGGTAATAAAGATCCAAATTGTTCAACGCGCACAGAATCTAGAAGTGAGAATGAATCTCCCTTATGTGTGCATTCATTTGCATTCTTACTAACTGAACAGAATCTTACGGGAATTTTTCTGTACAGTCAGGCTGGAAAACAGAATCATAGAGCTTGTCCTGTTTCATCATGCACATGCTGTTTCCATGCAGTGGAATCAAGGTGAATGATTTGGGTTTATAAAGAGCCAATATCCACAGCGATTTATTGAGGATTTCCCAGGTTGGACTCCAGTGGCCATGGCTATGTCAGAATCATGAAACTCAAGAGTCTTAATCCCACATCGATTGCTAGTGTTCTAAAATATCTTAAATGTGGGCATTTCCACACAACAGTCTGCTTTTCTGGTGTTTGAAATAAAAGAACTTACCAAATTGAGTGATTTGGGGACTATTGGGAGGTGCACAGGACTGGCTATTAAAGCTGTGCTTATGTTCTAACAAATCTTCCTCCCAAATCATTATCGATTTTCCACATCCTGAGGCAATTACACATTCATAGAAGGTTGATACCAAGCAAAAGTGAATCTCTTTCATTGTTTTTCATCTGACTTCTGCTCTCAGTGATTTACCCACTCATTGTCACTTTATAGAACCTGTATAAGTCAAACCAGACCCTTCCACACCACCCATTCAGCATCAAATTAATTAGGATTCTTCTTTCACACATTATGTTTTTACTTACCTATCTCCACCTTAGCAACTTCTGTACCTCACATTCTTTCAGTGATTACAACTACGTAAAAATCTATGTATTCATCCAACAGATACTTGTTGAGCACCAGCATAGCATGTGGCTGGCATTGTTTGACGTCTGGGCCCATAATGAAAGAGCCAGTGCTTTGTGGCATCCTGTTAATTATCCCAACTAAATGTCCCTTGAATCCAAGCACGCTCATCCCTGTGGTCATTGTCCTTACCTAGTTCTGTCTAGACTCTTGCAATGGCCTCTCCACTGATCTTTCAGCATCCACTGTGGTCCTCTGCCAATCTGTTCTCCACATTGCATGCAAAATGAAACTTCCAGAATTCAAAACCAATTATGTTACCCACCTCCCAGTTTAAAACTGCCTAATGACTTCCTATTGCTCTAAAATAAAGAAAAAATAAAAAGGCTTCAAACATGGTGGTAAAGTCCTGCATGATTTTTCCTTGCCTATCTCTTCAACCCTGCCTGCGGACTCACTCTCGCTGTCTCTCTGTGATTGGCCACTCTTACACACCATGTTCGCTCTTATTATAGGGCCTTTGAACTTGGCTGTTCCTACTCCTTCAAATATCCTTTCCATCCCTCCACCTGTTAACTCAGAACTCCGCACCATTGCCCAACCTCAGGGAAGTCTTCCAAAAGCTTCCTGATCTGGCCAAATCCCTGTCTGTTGGCTCTGATAGCATTCAGTCCTTCTCCTTTTGTACGTCTCACAAAATTCCTACTCAACATTTGTGGGCGTGATCATTTGGTTACTATTTCCTCCATGAGATTATGAGCCTCGTGAGGGCAGGGACCAGGTCCAGCTGTCTCCTCCACTGTACTCCCAGTGTCTAGAACAGCGTCAGGTACATAGTAGGTATTCCACACATTCTTACTGATAAATGAATCCTTTATCTCACCAGTTAGAATCTGAATTCAAGGATGGCTAATAGATGTGGCCATCAGGAGCTACATAAATTCTCTGAATTTGTATGCAAACATTTTTGTGATTATAGATTTTTTTTTTCTGTGATCGTGGGAAAGAGCTTTTAGCTTTCATCAGATTCTAAAAGGAGAAAGTGATTCTAAAAATTTAATAAGTACTTGAGGGAGACTCTGAGATTTTATTTTTGTTTGTTTTATCACCCTTTAAGACTGAGCTACTCACACAACTTTTTTTTTTCTGTCAGTAGCATGGCATGATATTTATGAAGGCCCAGAAGAATTGTGCTCAGTGAAAACATTAAGCAAATTCAGAAACACTAGGAGTTGCTATGAATTTGAATGAGAATTCAACTTGAATTTGTTGCCCTGAGTTTTTTCTTTAAAGAGCAGAGACCTGGCTACCAACAAGAGAGGATTAGAATGTAGAGAGAGGATGATGGGTATAGACTTATTGCTAAGATTCAGTGGTCCATTGGGACTCGGTGGCTGTTGGAAGTTAATGCAGAGTGACATATTGATGCTTCGAGTAGATTTTTTTCTCACACAAACAAGTCTCTAATTAAAGCATTTTATGTTTATATAGTTGTCACATCCAATAATTTAAAATTATCCTAATTTAAAACAGCACTTAAGAAACTCTAATTAGACTGTTAATATTATGAATTTTCAAGTACTCATGTTCTCTTTCCCTGATTAAAATAAAGAAAAAAATTCCCCCACAACAGCCATCCAGCACCTGATTCTCGAGGTGATAGTTAACTTAGGGTGAGCATATGGCATAGACATTCTGCAAATGGGTGGAAAAATCCTATATTCCTTACTCAATTTTTCATTCAAGTCAGGGAGCAAATTATTAATTTCCTCAAGTAGTTTTGCTCATGTCATAAAATACAAGAAGAATTTAGCTTTAAGAGATTCACAAATGTCAGTAGCTCTGCAAGAGTAACTGATTAAAAATCTGTTCCTCTCAAAAGAAAAAGCAGGGGGGAACAGTAAACACAACAGGAAAAAAGATCTAGATGAATTTGTTTAATATTGTGTTTTAAAATGAAAGTTGGAATAGATTTGAATAGTCTCTCTATATGGAGAGGGAGGTCATATATTTTTTTTTCTTGATTACAACACCCAAAAGAAATGCAGATAGTTAGCTGTCAGTTTAATTTCCATCGCTTTGACTGAAAAAGTTTGTGCCAATTAAAGATGCCTGAAGCTCTCCAAGCTCAGAACATTATTGCTAGTACTTTTTCTTCAATTATTCTGAAGCACTAAATGGGAAAACAAATCTCTTAGATTGTCATGGGGCTGGAAAAACAAGAGGTAGGAAAGAGAGCCAGTGACAAACCACACCAAAGCATAGTGGGGCCACCTTCCTGATTCAAGCACAAGGCTGTGTTCCTGCAGGAAAGAGTCTTCAGATGGAAACTGAGGGGGGAAGCATTCCCGTCCCTTATCACTCAGCAGTTTCATTCTTTGGAATATCCCCAAGAGAAACTCTAAAGCTTGTACAACTGGAGATATGTGCAAGATGGTTCATAGCATCTTTGATCACAGTGCAACTTCAGAAACAATCCAGATGCCCAGCAGTCAGACACTGGATGAATCAGTGGGGAGTATTCATACGAGGGCATTATTAAACAATAGTTTATTGTTTCTACCCTAAAATATGGGTGGATCTTGGTGATGTAGTGTAAAGTAAAAAAGGTAGGTCCCAACATATTATGGCATGATACCCTTTTTTTTTTTTTTAAGATTTTATTTATTTATTTGAGACAGAATGAGAGAGAGAGAGCACACATGAGAGGGGGGAGGGTCAGAGGGAGAAGCAGACTCCCCGCCAAGCAGGGAGCCCAATGCGGGACTCGATCCAGGGACTCCAGGATCATGACCTGAGCCGAAGGCAGTCGCTTAACCGACTGAGCCACCCAGGCGCCCCGGCATGATATCCTTTTTATTTTAAGATTTATTTATTATTTATTTGAGAGAAAGAGAGAGAGCATGAACAGGGGGAGGGGAAGAGGGAGAGGGATAGAGAGAATCCCAAGCAGATCCCCTCCCATGAGTGCAGAGCCTGAATGTGGGGCTCCATCCCAGGACCAGTTGAGCCACTCAGGTGCCCTGGCATCATATCCTTTTGATTAACTTGAAAACAACTAAAATGGATGCAAGTAAACTGCACAAAACGACAAGCAAGGGAATGATGGGTGTGGAACTTAGGACCATGGTTACTTGGGGCAGGTTTGGGGGAAAGCAGGAATTTGAGGTAAGACATGACTAGTTGTAGATTATCCTCAAGGTCCTGGGTTTTGTTTTGAGTGATAGGTTTGTAGGTCCTTATTACATTGTTAAAAATAACTAAAGCAAGTGGCCATGCATGAACCAATGGTCAATGTGTGTCTTGAACTAAAAGAACCAGTTTATAGAGGCAAAAATCCAAAAAGGATACTTTCTGAACTTCCTGATGTTGAGACTGTGTCTGATTTGGGAAAGGGACTTGAAAGATTCTGTCAAGTTACTTACTATTGGTTTTCTTTCATGAGAAAACAAATTGATTCGCTAAAATACAGAAAGTGAAACTTCACAAAATTCAGAGACTTGGGAAAAGAACAATGAGACAAGTTAAAAACATAAGATTATTTTTTCCTGGAAGAATAATAGAGAATGAAAACCGAGGACTGTACATCCTCTTCTTTAGGGTCAACTCAAACTCGCTTCTTCTATGTAAGCCTAGTATTTTCAAATTCTTATAAAGAATTTTAAATACATCCAAAAATGGAACAGTAAAATAAACCCCCATATGTATACATCTCCCAGATTCATACAGGTAAAGCATGCTATACTTTTACCTGCTACTCCATATCCCTTTCTTGGTTTTTTGGAAGCAAATTCTAGACATCATATTATTTTTACATGTAAATATTACAGGATATATCTCTAAAAGACAAGAACTCTCCTTCTTAAACATAACCAAAATGCCGTCATTATGTAATTCCTAAAAAGAACAATAATTTCTTTAATAGCACTGAAGAATCAGCCAGTGCTTATTATTTGCAGTTTGCTTGAAACAGAACCCAAACAAGGTCTCTTGGGCATTTTTTAAATCTGCATTTCTGGTCCATCTTCTTTCCTTGCATTTTTATTTTTATTTTGTTGAAGAAGCTAAGTCCTTTGTCGTGTTGTTTCCCGATAATGAACTTACTGTGTTCATGTTGTGTATTTTAATTTGTTCCTTTGTCCTCTATATCTCCTGAAAATTAGTAGTTCAGCCTAAAAGGTTAAACAGATTAAGGGTCAATTTTGGCAAAACCGTATAGATAGTGATGTGTACTTCTACCAGGAGGAAAATAATGTCTAATCGTCTCTCCTTTTGTAATGCTAGCAACCACTGATGATCATTAGTTAATTCATTAAGTGATATAGAATAATGATCTTTTAATTTAATCATGACTTCTTTGTTTATTATTCTGAAATCATAAGCAAATCATTCTATAAAGAAAAAAATACCCTCATTGATAATGGTTATTTTGAGGTAATTCCTCAGCATTCTCGAAGTGGAATGAATAAATTTTTAGTATCCTTACAAAAAATGCAAATTCATGGATTTAAACGTATTTGATGTCTTTCATTCTTTCATTCTATCCAAATTGTCATTCAAATTGTTCCCTCTTAGGCCAGTAGGAACATATTCAAGTTGTTCCTGAGTCCTCTTGATATCATGCTAGTAATCTTTAACAATTTCTTTGTTTTTGGTTATAATGTTTATTCTAGGCTCATGAACATTTCCTGCTCCAGATTTAGAAATCAGCCACTTCTTCAAAGAGCTTTGGTTTCTTTTACTGAGAAATGATATTTAGAAACATAGTGTAGGAACTAGACTATGCTGTTGGATTGGTCATTTTGGTATGCCTTTTCAGTGGAGAATGATGGGATATAATTTTTTTTTAAAAGATCTTATTTATTTATTCATGAGAGACAGAGAGAGAGAGAGAGGCAGAGGGAGAAGCAGGCTCCCAAGGAGCAGGGAGCCCAATGCAGGGACTCCATCCCAGGACCCTGGGATCATGACCTAAGCCAAAGGTAGATGCCCAACCATCTGAGCCACCCAGGCACCCTGGGATATAATTTTAAAAAGAAAATTCATTGAGTTTGTATTGAAACTTCCAAATCTAATTCAGGACTACAGAGTTTTTACTTAACCTCATCAAGCTACATCTAAATCTTCTTCCAGCCTTGCCTAAATTCCCATTTTTCAATGACTCTGCCAGTATTATTCATTTGCTTTGTCTCACGTTGCTGTTCATAACAGTTTCAGAACAACAATATCAATCCCACTTCCAATGATTAATGAAAACTGTCGAAAACGTCTAATCGTTCTTTTTGTCCTTGGGGTACATGCCACTGGGGGGCATAGTCAAGTTACTTGTTTCCTCATTTTGACACAATTCTCCGTGGTTTTGCCACCAAGTAGATTCATAGTTGGGGTCATTTATTTCATTTTAATTTTAAGTTAAAACTGTGTGGATCTTGTAACTGTTGCTGGTTTTTTCACCTGCTCTTATTTTGGAGTTCATAGGGATATCTAATCACTTAGTTTCATAATAGATGGAATTTTTCTTTTTAAACAATAGCTGCTCTGTTGGCAGTATCTACTAAAGCTGTATATATACACGTACTATGATCTAGCAATTCTACTCTTACATGGCCAACAGAAAGGCGTATATATGTTCATCAAAAGTCTCATACTAAAATGTTCATAGCCCAAAACTTGAAACTACTGAAATGGCCATCAATAGTAAAATGAATAAATAAGTTGTAATATAGTCACACTCTGGATTTCTATACAGCAACAAGAATAAATGATCTACAGCTACACACAATAGTTCAGGTAAATCTCACAAATGTAATTTTGAGAAAAGAAGACACAAAAGAATATATGTTGTATGATCCCATTTATATAAAGTGTAAAAATAAAAAAAATGCTTAGTCTATATTAGGGGTCGGGATACCTCTTGGTGAATAGTGTCTGGAAGGGATATAGGGGAGCTTCTGTGGGTGTTGGTAATATCTATTTCTTGGTCTCAGTGCTTGTTAAATGAACATCATCAATTTGTGGATATTTATCAATTGACACTTATGTGAATTTCATATATGTATATTATACTGCAATTAAAAATGAAATTAACTGCTTCATAGCCATCTTCATAGCTTTATCATACAAACATACTTTTCTTCTAATTTAAGCACAAAAAAGAATGATGATAGTAAATGGACTATGAAACATTAAATAATAAATACATGTGTCCATAGAGATAAAGTGAGGAGTATGAGGCAAAACTCTTCTTTATAGATTAATTCCAGTTAATAAATGAGAGAAGAGTGATAGACTTAGAAAGCACTATTTTACAGCCACCAGTATAGTAATCAATATACACAAGGATGGGATCATCAGTTGTTGCTAAAACCAATGGATAAAATATCCACCAGCCTCCCTCCTATCCTCACAGATTACTTATCAGTTTCCAAAGGGGAGGAGACACCTTTACAATGGTGCGATTTGTTAGATACTACCTTATGGAATGGATCTAACTTATATAGAGCTTGATATTGGTATTTGACATTGAAATGATATTTGTCCCAATAATGAGATGAATTGATACGTGGCATCAGATGTGACGCCCTGGGATGTAGCTGTATACAACTGTACTGATGTAACATTTTTGCCAACATATTTAACCTCCATCAAATCATGAAGAAACGGATAAATCCAGACTTTTGCACATGCACAAGACAACTAGCCTTGTCTCTTCAAATGTCAATGTCAGTGTCATAGAAGGAAAACAAAAGGTGGAGGAAATGTTAAGATGATAAGCTAACCAAATTTAATACATGATCCGTTACTTAAAGAAAATCACTGTAAGAGCATTTGGAGGACAATTATAGGAACCTGAACATGGATTACATGTTATTTAATATTATTCTTTCAATGTTAGATGTCTTAGGTATGATACCGGTATTGTAGTTATGTAGAAGAATGCTTTTTCTTAGAGATAAATGCTTAAGTACTTAGGAGTGAAGGGCTGTGATGTCTGCAACTCACTTTCAGTGGTTCAGGAAACAGTACATGCACACATAAGCACAGACAATGCAAATACTGTGAACTTGGTGAGGTAGTAAATTAGTAATTGGTGATGGATAAGGAAAGGTGAAGGTTCTACAAGGGTCGATTGCGCTATTTTAAAAATTATATATTAGGTTTCACATTTTACCAAATAAAATGTTGGAGAAAAATTGTGCATGTGGACAGTTAAAAAGTGATTTTTCTTAATTTAATTCAACTTAACTCAATAATAAGCACCTAATGTGCTCTGGGAAGCATTATTCTTTGGGTGTTTTATAGTAAACAAGAAACAGTATGTGTTATTTAGTAAAGTTAATTCAGCAAGTTTGGAGTGTTTAAATCTTACACATTCTGAAGAAAGGACTAGACCTTGAGTAACTTCTGGGAGATAACCTCAGAGCCCTTGGAACATCCTGCCTGATAGGTATCTTTGTATATCTGAGACCTTGAGCCAAACTAGATAGTCTATGCTAAAAATGTGATTTATGGTAAATGCCTGGTTTTGTTTGCCTGGGGTCCTGAGCCATGCTGCATCATTTTGCCCTTGGGGTGGGGGCACAGAGACTGAGTAGTCAAGGTCATGTGGGTTCTCCATACCTATATTATCATAGATACCAAGGCTTGTGTAATCTACCCTAGTTAGCAAAACTTTGTACCCGTTGTCACACATGCAAGGAGAATTAAACACCATCCATGAAACATCACTGAGAGAAGTTCTATGAAGCGCACATCTGGTTTCTGCTGGACTTTGCCGTATGTGCTTTTTGCTTGTTGATTTTAATCTCTACCCTTTCCTTGTAATAAACCTCAGCCACGAGTATAACAGCCTTTCTGAATTCTCCTGAGTCCTTGTAGCAAACCATGGAAACTGTAGGCAGATCTGGGGTCTCCTGGCACACCTGCATTCTAGGAAATTTTAGTCAAGTTGATGGGTCCAGTAAAGTAGCATGGACAATGCCGACTCAGTTGCTGTCCAAGGGCAAGAAGGCAGTTCTTTGGGAAACTTGAAGCACGACCATAATTTTTTCTGAAAGTCAAGGGAGGCTCCTAGAAAAAAGTAATGTAGCTGTCCAATTTTTCCAGCACCACTTACTGAAGTAACTGTCTTTTCCCCATTGTATATTCTTGCTCCTTTGTCATAGATTAATTGACCATATAAGTGTGGATATATTTCTGGGCTCTCTGTTCTGTTCCATAGATCTGTGTGTCCATTTTTGTGTCAGTACCATACTGTTTTGATTACTATAGCTTTGTAGAATATCTTGAAATCTGGAATTATGATACCTTCAGCTTTGTTCTTCATTTTCCCTTTTTTTTTTTTTTTTTAAGATTTTATTTATTTATTTGACAGAGACATAGCGAGAGAGGGAACACAAGCAGGGTGAGTGGGAAAGGAAGAAGCAGGCTTCCTGCCGAGCAGGGAGCCTGATGTGGGGCTTGATCCCAGGACCCTGGGACCATGACCTGAGCTGAAGGCAGACGCTTAACGACTGAGCCACCCAGGCACCCCTGTTCTTCATTTTTCAAGAGTGATTTGGCTATTCAGGGTCTTTTGTGGTTTCATACAAATTTTGGTATTCTAGTTCTGTGAAAAATATTTTGATAGAGATTGCACTGAATCTATAGATTGCTTTGGGTAGTATCAGCATTTAAACAATATTAATTCTTCCAATGCATGAGCATGAAATATCTTTCCATTTGTTTGTGTCATCTTCAATTTCTTTTCAACATTTTATAGTTTTTAGAGTACAGGTCTTTCATCTCCATGGTTAAGTTTCTTCCTAGGTATTTCATTATTTTTGGTGCCATTGTAAATGGACTTTTCTTAATTTCTCTTTCTGCTACTTTGTTATTGTGTATAAAAGTGCTATCAATTTCTGGATATGAATTTTCTATCCTGCAACTTTATGGAATTAATTTATTAAGAAGTTTAAAATTTTAAGTGGTTAACTTGTTAATCTTTTCCTTTATGATTTTGGATATCTTGAATGGCTTAGATTATAAAATTATAAGTGAATTAGTTTGTGATTTTTATTATCTATCCCAAGATTACAATTTTATAATTGTATTATAAATTTTAGCTATTTAAGTATATATAATTCATTTTTATGTCAGGTGGAAGAAAGAGGCCCAATAAAGATTTTCTAAATAGAAGATTATATCATGTGCTAATTAAGCTTTATCTCTTTTTAAATGTTCATATCTCTTATTTTCTTTCCACGTCTTATAGTATTGGCTGGGTCTTTCAGGACAATGCTGAATAATTCTGGTGATTCTGATCATTCTTGTTTTGTTCTGACTTTAATGACAATACTTCTAAAATTTCAGGATATGAAATTTGCTGTAGGTTGATACCGTTCCTTAAGGAAGTTTCCTTTTCTTTTTACTTTATTAAAAGTTTCTTTAAAAAAGTAAATAAATATGGAATTCTATCAAATGTTTTTCTATCATTTGTTGAGAAGATTATATGGTTTTTCTTCTTTACTCCATGCTGGAAATGACATTAATGAATTCCCTAATGTTGACCTGTTCTTGCCCTCCTAGAATAAAATCTACCTGTTTGGGCTTTATTATTCTTTTCATACAATCAATTTATTGTCTTATTTGGTATTTATCATCTATATGATTACATAAGATGGTTCTGTATTATTCTTTTGTTCTGCTATTATTTTATTTTGGTTTCAGGAAAATATTAGCCTTGAGAATTCCTTGGAAATATTTCTTTTTTTTTCTTCATGCTTTGGAAAAGTTAGTGTATGACTCATCTTTAAAATCATCTGGAACTTGGGGCGCCTGGGTGGCTCAGCTGTTAAGTGTCTGCCTTCGGCTCAGGTCATGATCCCAGGGTCCTGGGATCGAGCCCCACACGAGCCCCACATCGGGCTCCCTGCTCGGCAGGAAGCCTGCTTCTCCCTCTCCCACTCCCCCTTCTTGTGTTCCTGCTCTCACTAACTCTCTCTCTGTCAAATAAATAAATAAAATCTTAAAAAAAAAATAAAATAAAATCATCTGGAACTGATATCATTTTGGTCAAGGTATATCCCAGAAATGTGAGGGAACTTACTGTTTAAACATACTACACTTTTTTTTACTTGCAATCTTCCCCCTCAATGTTTAATATTTCTCCAAGTTTTTCCAAAGACAATTATACTGAGAATGAAGTTTGCATTTAGTAAATCCTCCAGGTATCAGGACCCGCCTTCCTTAGGAGGCAGTGGGGAGTTATAAGTAACAAGATCTGTTTGTTCCCTAACCCGCTGAAATTTAAACCAAGGCCTTTATTTATGTATTGAACATGAGTGAGCATGTGTTTGAGTGCAATTTACCTTTAGCATATAAAGTCGCATCTGGAATCTGGAGTTAATAGCACCACATTAGCGGTTCATTATAGGGAGGTGTGAGCCTCCTCTTATAGATGAATGTTCTAGCCACTTCCCCAGTGAACACACTCGGTAATTTGTCTCTATTGAGAGTAGATCTTTGTCTCTATTTACTTATCTAGTTTCTTCACTCTTCTGAGAGAGAAAAGAGGTCACTTTTTCTTTCTTTTTTTTCTTTTTCAGTTTGGTGAATAATGCTATATAATTTTTGTTTTCATTTTGGACTAAACTATAACTACTTTTATTATTATTCCATTGGTATTTGGGGTGGGGGAAGACTATTTATACTAGCCAGCTACATATGTATGACCTACCATCATGGTTTCAAGCAACTCTAAGAGGAGAATCAGATGACCAAAGCAGCAAAGTTTTATTCCCGTGGACATTGGGGAGGGTATGTATTATGGTGAGCACTGTGAATTGTATAAGACTGATGAATCACAGACCTGTACCCCTGAAACAAATAATACATTATATGTTAATAAAAAAATTAAAAAAACAAAAACAAAAGAAAATGGCATTTGCTTAGGGAGCCACACCCCTCAGAATACGATTGTCCTACTCTGTTCTGCAGAGCCTGTTACCCAGCTGCCCACTGGACCTTGCTTCCCTCTGTTACTCCCCCACCCCTGTCCTGTCCTCAGCACTATATTAATCTGTATTCTTCAGAATTATTGACACTAATTGAATAACATTTGTTTGTACCTATTAATTATCTGTCTCTCCCCTAAAATGTAGGCACTATGAGACCAGCGACTTTGTCGATCTTACCTCCATTGTATTCCCAGGGCCCAGATCAATGGAGCACTCAATAAATGAATATAGGTGATGGCCAGGATCTGAAGGCTCAGCACCAGCTGTCCCCCAGAGAGCCCCTCATAGGGCAGCAGGGTCCTTTAAGTGTCCCACTGAGCAAGGCAGGTCATTGACTCCTCCAAGGCTTATGTGGTGTGAGGGCGGCTTGGGACTTCCCAGGCAGGATTCAGGGGATGTTACCTATCAATGTTCTTGAGGGCGAGTCGGAAGGTTTCCCAAAGAGTTTACCTTAAAGAGGAAGACTGACATCTGCAGTCTGCTCATGAGTCCTTGCAAAGTGGCCTGCCTGTCATGTTTACCTATCTCTTCATTCACCGTTCGAAGCTTTTCGGGTACCAAAGTGTAGCTGAGTGCAATCATAGTTGTTAGTGTCATATAATCAGATGCATGGTTTTGACAGGGAACATTCCATACCTGTCTTTGATTACTTGGGTTAGCTTAACCTCAATTAAGGCAATGGCGCATTCACCTGATGGATTCAAGGTGGGCAGATGGAGCTGACACAGCTGTCTGCGATGCCAGGTGGAGGGAGGGAATTTAGACCCAAGTGAGAGCAACATCTCAGCAAATGCACCGTCTGCTCTTCTAGGACGGTTTTTAAAAGGAGGCACTTTAACTCTTTCAGGGAACAGATTTCCAGGACAGCTGCTGGCATTCAGGTCCCCTGAAGGGATGTGAACGGTTTCAAGGGAGCAGTTTATTCCCTTCCCACTGACGTGAGCAGGATAACAACATGGAGCAGCGTGTGCATCTGGAACCCTATCAAGGCCCACTTGACGCCTGTGACGAGGTCAGTAAAAGTAAGAGTTGGCTCATTTTCAGATGGTGAGCTAAGGCAGCCAAGCCAGAGACCTGGTCTGTGTGAGGTCAAGCCGAATGCTGGGGAGGGAGGGGAAACATAACCAGGTGGTTTCAGTTAATTCTGGAGAATCTGAATAAACAAATGGTAGGACGGTTTTTATTTTGCTCTGTTGCTGTGTTCCTGCTCAGCCATTTGGAGTGGAATTTTCCACCTGAACCAATAGATTAACATATGTTTATTCAGCTAAACCTCTGTGCTTTTTTTTGTGTCACCTGCTATTCTATTTAGTAAACTGTGTATTTAACTAAAGCTTTGTGCTAGGTACTCTTAAAGACACAAGGGCAAATAAGATAAAGCTCCTCTGTGTCACATGTTTCGCCTAGTGGAGGAATCAGACATATGCATAAATAAATCTAATACACAGTGAGATTTTGGCAAATTCTGAGAGCTCCTTCTCTGTGTGCTTTGCTGTTGTCTGAATCTGGGCTAAAGAGTGAGATGTGAACGTCATCCTTTTCTGATTGAGTTTATTCCTGCCACTCCATTTTAAATTCTTTAACAGACTTCAACTTACCTAAGTCCCAAGTTCCCTGCTTTAACAGCTAGAATAGAAAAAAGGTAAATTCGGGGGGGGGGGGAGGGGCAAATTGGGAAGAGGGATAAGGAAAACTGCGGATATAGAAAGCTAGCTAATATAAAATAAGAAAAGGGGTCTTAAAGCCTTTTAGGCCTCAGGTTGATTCTGAGGAAACAAAGATGGTTGTGCCTTGGGGGAGACATACAGGGTGAGCCGGAAGGCATGTGGCCCAGAGAGGTGGTGCATTATAGGAACGAGGAGCGGGACTCTGATTAGTTCTCTGTCTTAGGACAGGGGCCTGGGTTCTACTAATCCCTCTTTCTATTTACTGGCTCACAGAGGAGTGTGGAACTGACCAATCCGTGCACTCAAGTCTGATGAGCACTGTTTTGAAATTTTGGAATCTCGTGGCAAGCAGGTGAAGGGGTGGGCATGGCGGGTCCTGTTCCTTGAGGACCACTGCCGGTGGGAAGCCCAGGAACACTGGGCCATAAAGAATTCTCCTGCCAGGCTTTCTTCCCTGTGAATGGTTTCTTGTTGTTCGTACAATCTTCACATTTGCATGTTGTTTGCTTTGTTTGTTTTCTGCTCCTATGGGTGGTATTTCCTGTGCCTTGGTCATGGAGGTGGTTTTTAAAAACTTGTTCCTGTGGTCAGACTTCAGTCTGAGCTGAAAATGAATCTCCCTTTAGGCAGAAATACCTTTTATGTTGCACTTTTCCATCATCCTCTTGTCAACAACCAATCCAGAGTTTGCTCTTTATCCTGTTCTCGTCCTACTTTTATCTGAGCCACATTTGAAAAGTCAAAATGTTTATATATACAAGAGAAAGCATTAATAGCAGTGGCCTACACTCATTTTCCTCAACTGTTACTCCCATGCTTTGTACACAATTTTTAGAAGAAATTTATTTATTTTACAGAGAGAGAGAGAGAGCGCGCGCACGGGGTGGAGAGGGGCAGAGGGAGGGGGAGAATCCCAAGCAGACTCTTGCTGAGCTCAGAGCCCAGTGTGGGACTGGATCCCATGACCCTGAGGTCATGACCTGCGCCAAAATCAAGAGTCAGATGCTCAACTGACTGAGCCACCCGGGAGCACCTGTACACAATTCTTTGATATGAAAAGCTCTGGAGGACAATGGCAACATAGACATGACCCATGTGATTGGTTAAGCTGTGGTGTACTAGGTGCATTAGTGTCTCAGGATTGGGTCTCTGGAAACATGGGGCTAGGTCTCTGCCAGGCCTTGCCTTGCCCACCAGAATGTGGCTGATTGATTTTTGTGAGCTGGACACCTGGCCAACATTGAGGAAATACGAATCTTTCTTTTATAAACTAAAGCTCATAATCTAAGAGAGGAGTATTAGATAACAAATGAGTAATCTTTACAGCTTCTGGGAGAGTTCTGGAACTTGTGCTACCGAGGTCCTGGAGGGGAAAGCTGAGTGAGGAAATGTCGGGTGGGGAAAGGAGAAAAGGAAGAGGGGCAATAGAAAAGGAAAAGGAAGAGGAGACCTGAGTTTCTGTTCTGTTTTCTTTCTTTTCTTCCTCTTTCCCCTTAGGCCTGTGACCCCTCTTTTGTAGTCTCCTTTCCCCTCCCACCTCTTTCTTTTTAGATAACTTCCTCATCTTTTATCTTGTGCATAAATCTGGCCTCTCTTGCCTTTTCCAGTTTGTCACTTCTGCCCATTATCACCGTTATCACCAGCCAGCCCCACTGAATCAGACTGTTCTCTGAGAATGGTTTCCTGGTCTTCTGTGTCTGTTCCTTTGGTGGAAGGGCATCTTCTGCACTCTGTAGTGTTAGGGAGACTGTCAGTCATTGGAACCCACCTTTTGCAAGATGGTCGATGAGAGTAAGCCATCCCTCTGGCCAAAGAGTTTGGTTCAGGGATGGATGTGTGACCGTTTGACCCAAACAGAGTGATCAAAGTCTTCCTTGGGAGTGGTTGTAGAGAAAGAAGTTCTTTTTCCATTGAAGTTGCTAAACTGGGGCAGCGAAAAGCCTGTCATGGCCATTTTGCCTGCCACATAGGGGGCTGCTCTGGAATGTAAAGTCAAGAATTAAAAACAGAGCTATGAGATGGAAAAAGAAATAGCTTAGATATGCCCTCCTGAATTCTTGGATCTCCAGTCATGACTAAAGTCTGTTCAATACCCAAATTTCCCAGATATAGGATCAAAGAAATATCCTTTATGTTTAAGCTAGCCTCTGTTGGGTTTCTATTATGAACTGTTTAGCACCACAAAGATCAAATGACCAACCAAGTAGTAGAACTTTTTGGAAGTTTCCTCAAGTTAACTAGAATTGGTTCTCATTAATTGCTGCCAATAGAATCTCAACCAGTACTTTGGGAACGTGATGTATTTGGAGACAATTGCCTAAACTACCACGGCTGGTGCTCTATGTTGGTATTGTCCAAGTCTCAAATACAATCCCATGGGTTGTTTGTAAAGATTGTTTAACTGGCCTCTTGGCCATTCTCATCTTCTTCATTTACATAACTCATTATTTATGTTAGATATTGCCTGTTAATAGCACTATCCCTGCTCTTCTTTTCCTTTTCTTTGCATTCTGGGGTTAAAAGCCTGGAAATTAGGGCGCCTGGGTGGCTCAGATGGTTAAGCGTCTGCCTTCGGCTCAGGTCATGATCCCAGGGTCCTGGGATCGAGTCCCACATTGGGCTCCTGGCTCAGCGGGGAGCCTGCTTCTCCCTCTGACCCTCTCCCCTCTCATGCTGTTTCTCTCTCGCTCGCTCTCTAAAAAATAAATAAAATCTTAAAAAAAAAAAAAGCCTGGAAATTAAATTTCTCAAACTCCTTATCAGCAGGGTTCCAGTTAGATTTGGCAAATGAGGGTCACTTTGGTGAGGTCCAGATGGCATCTGGAGGGTTCAAGTCATTCCTCTGTAACATCAGCTATGGAAAGTGTGTGGGTGTCAGCAGGTGGCAGGTGTGAGTTTTTGTGGGTGGTTTTTGGGGCCCTCCTGAAAGTCCCTTCAGTAGGGCAGGCAACTGACATCATCGGTGTCAGCTTCCTGCTGTTTCTAGGCATCTGCCGAAAGACTGACTCTGGAGTATAGGCAGCTGAAATAATGGGCTAACCCGCTGATTCCTGACAGCTAGCAGTCCTCCTGACCATTGTCCTTGCAGGCCTCCTAATGTTTTGGAAGCCTCCAATTCCCTGTATTTAATCTTTTCTTAATTGAGATACCTAGAACAGCTTCTTTATTTCTCACCAAACCCTGACTGCATCATTTTATTATCTTGTATTATGATATAAAGACTTGATTACTTGTAGAAAGACCAAGAAAGAGCATGTGGTGATGGTCAAAATGATCATCCTTCAACTCTGACAATTGTGAAACCACTACGGTCTCTTTTACTGCTGGAGTGGAAGTATTTATCAAATCTAATCCACACTGAAAGGCCTTGAGAGGAAATGATCTGCTCCATTGTACACTCAGAAGGCTAAGTCTCTTTAGGAGGTAGTATTCTAAGTGTTACTAGTCTGGATGGGAAGAACTCATTGTCATGTTTTCTGAATTCTAGTTGTAAATGAAGGGAAAGAGGGCCATTGGCCAAAAGTGCAAATTAAAAAGGCAGTGATCTGGCTTTGGGAATTTGATTGGTCCAGCTGCCTAGAAAAGTGGAATCTTCTGGCTTCTCTTTGGCTTTGCTGAATCTTGCCTTTGAATGTCATGAACGTGCCATTGCCATTTTTTGGTTATTTCTAGAGTGTTTTAATCAGAGTAAGTTAGGCTATGTTGTGGTTATAAATAACCCCCAAATTTCAGGAGTTTAACTCAATACAGGTTTGTTTTTCACTCCTGCTACTGCTGGCTTATAGTTGCCGAGGTAGCTCTCCTGGGCAACATTTCTTTAAGCAGTGATGCGGAGATCTAGGCTCTTTCAGTGGTGTGATAATGCCACACTCTCAAACCTTCACTGTCCCCACAGAAGGGGCAAGAGAGGGCCAGGATCACACAGAGGGTTCATTTCCAGGCCTAGATGTGGCAAATAACACTGCAACTTATATTATGTTGGCTAGATCCCAGTTATAAGATCCCAGTCCAACCACAGGGAGGCCTGGCAGTGTGGTCTTCCTGTGTTATTAATAAGCACCTAGCTAGCTGCGGCCGGATTCTGCCAGAGAGTCATCCCTTCCATGTTCCATTTTGCTCTCACCTCACAAAACTGAGCATATTTTAACATTATTTTTGCTTCTCAAAGGGTTCTTTTACTCATATTGTTTTCTTTATCTATATCAACTGCATGCACCCTAATTTTTCTTATTTGAATGATGTCAGAATAAACACAGACCTTGTGTTTGTATGTTGAATCCTATCGATGATAACAATCAGTGATTGAGGTTCTCTGGTTATCTTAATTGTATTGCGAGAACAGGAAGTCTCACTCTGCTGCCTCCTGATGAAGCATTCCTGGTCTCTCCATCCTCAGTATTCTTTTTGACTCTCCAGAACAAGCAGCAGCTGTAAGTCCATACTGGTGGTTCCCAAACTTTATGTGCATCAGTATCAACTAAAAACCTTATTAAAACAGAAATTGCTGGGCCCTACCCTAGAGTTTCAGATTTGGTTTGCTATGAGGTGGGGTCTGAGAATTTGCATTTCTAATAAATTCCCAAGTGATGCTGATGTTTTGAGAACCACTGGTGTATACCAAATGTTTTAGCATGAAATTTTGTGCCATCTCGAATTATTTGCTGTTTTTCTCACATTCAGAGCAATACATTTGAGTACCTACTGTGTGCAAGACCTTATGCCACCTGGTGGTAGAGGTCATCAGTTATATTTCAAGGACATTGTTTTTATTTTTTGTATCCTGTATCATGTTAGTAGGTATTCAGTTCCTACTTATTAATTGTTTGGTGTGAACCAATACAGTAGACTTCTACTGTCTCATCTTTACTTAAAATGATGAATGATGATTATCAGAATGAACATAGACTGTGTGCAGACATGGCATTTGGGACTGCTTATGAAAACTTATGATGTAGTCTTTTGACCTCTGGGATTGTCTTCTGGGAATAAGGCAGCCTTACTATTATGTTAATATTCTAAAGAAATACAATAAACATGGCATGTGACTTGTTCAATTTCATGTCCTTGGACATCCTCAGTCAAAGGTATTGCAGAAACTTATAGATAATTAGACCTGGCTCTTAATTAAAAGACATTTGACTTTACATAGCTAGCTATTAATGGAAGTAAGTTACAAATCCTCCAGAATATGTTTGAATAACTAGATAAAGAGGCTCTGAGATTTTAATTTTGCTCTAATACTTATTGCCCAAAGGTGAATTTTACTCAAGAGTATTGATCCTGTTTTATTTTAATGTTCAGTATGTTTGCCATGGGGTATTTTAGCTCCACAAAGGACCCATGAGTTGAAAGTCATGTAATGTTCCATAACAATATCAGCTACCTAGAAATGATGATTGTTCTGGTAATATTTAAGGTTGGATTCAATTTGCTGTAGTATTTTACAACTAATTTTCTCATATAATATAAAATTTGGGGCTAATTTCGCTTCAATAGTAAAAATCAAATCTTATTTGCACTATGGATGGAAGTTGTAAATAATATGAATTTCATGGTCTACACATTGTTTCAAATTTCTTTGAAACATTTTTGAAGATGAGGCAGAAAACTTTTCATATTTATATAATAAAATCATTCTACTCTTATGCCAGAGTAAGTGCCACTGTCCTCTTACTCTTTTTTTTCCCCACCAATTTTTTTTTTCATGTTTAACATGTTCAAACCCATGTTCAAGTTGCAAAAGAATGTCCAAAGTTGTCAGAAACATGCCACGGGAAGAAACTTTCTATTTCATTTTATTCCACTTTTATTTCCAGCTCTATGGAAGAACAGCCTCTGGCTTTTTCTTTAGCACTGCAATTTTTTTCCTTCTCAAATTTGTACTGCTTTTTGATCTTCTAGAGTTCTACAAGGGAATAAATATGCATGTAGATAAAAAGGAACATATGAATAAAATATATTTAGGCTTTCTGAGACCTTTGACAATATTTGCATAAAGAACTTATTAAAAGTTGAGTCACTTGCATTGCCTATATTATTTCGTCAATGGTGGCAGCCAGCTTAAAGTACAGAAAGTAGAACAATAAAGGAAAATAATAATTTTCCCTCTCTGAGGGGAAAAAATGAATTCATAGGCATCAATTCTATAATAAATTAGGGGTAATGATCTCTGTAGTAAGTGGTTAAGCTTTGAAGATAATACCTTGCTCTTCCAGATTCCAAGTTAGTTTGGGTATTTTGAGGCTACATGAATGCTAAGAAAATTGGCAGAAGAGTATGTGTGGATACTTATAAGGGAGTATGTTTTAGGATAAATTCTCACTTCTCATTCTGAGGAAATTCTTGGTTAAATAAAATTAAACTGAAATTTATATTGTAGAGCCTTGTCAATATCTGAGTACAGATAGAGTATCTAGAGTTTCTCAAATTTACTTGATCATGGAACTCTTTTACCCCTGAGTACTCTTAATAATTCATGAGATGCTGACATCTATAGGTCACAATTCTGGAAATGCTGATCTAAGTTACTGTTATTAGGTGAACATGATTCTTAGGAGCCATTATAGTACATTAATGAAACAATCATCCTGAGCATTAAATGGTCAGCTAGTATTAAGAAATATCAAAAAAGATATTTAAAACAAAGTAGAAATTGATGTACATTATTTATAACTAAAAATCATGGTTCTTTGGCACCTACTATATCAGCCAAAAGAGTTCTAGGTAATGGCAATTGCTTGTCTAGATTTAACCCCCCCTTCCCCCAAGAACTTTGGTTTTTTAGTTTTCTCCTTTCTCTCCTTCATCATCAATCTTGTGCTCACTAGAGGATTACTCCCATGATCATATACCTAAAACATACTGAAAAAAGCCCTTTCTGGTCACCAGAGCATCCTCCAGCTGCCTCACCTTTCTATTCCTTTCATAGTCAAACTTCTCAAAACACTTGTCTACACAAGCTGTTTTCTCACCTCCTATTCATACTCCAGTCTAGTTTCCACCTCTACCGCTCTACTGAAACAGCTCTTTTCAAAGTCACCAATGACCAAGGGGGCCATGTATCGTATTGCCATTGAGCTGCTGAGAATGAAGGGAGGCACTATTAATAATCCTGTGTGGGTAAGAGGCATTCCCTGCACTACTGTCCTAATGCCCGGCAATCACCGATGAGAGCTACTCCCAGACATCTTACTCCTTGGAGCTTCTGGTCTGCCTTGCTCAATTCAAGGAAGACTTCAGTTGCTAGCATTTGTTCTTGGAAGCCTGCATTAGGTATGCAGTAGTCCCCCGATCATCTGCCATTTCTTGATTTTCTGAGTCAGTGACCCACGGTCAACTGTGGACTGGAAGCAGATGATCTTCTTCTGACATATTGTCGGAAGGTCAGTGGTAGCCTGACGCTACGTCACAATGCCTATGTCATTCACCTCACTTCATCTCATCATGTAGACTTTTTATCATCATCATCATCATCATAAGAGGGAGCAAGCACATTCACATAACTTTTATTATAGTACCTTGTTATAATTGTCCTGTTTTTATTATTAGTTCTTATTTTTAATCTCTTACTGTGCCTAATTTATTTATTTATTTATTTTAATTTTATTTTTTAAAGATTTTATTTATCTACTTGACACAGAGAGAGAGAGAGCGAGAGCAGGAACACAAGTGGGGGGGGTGGGAGAGGGAGAAGCAGGCTTCCTGTAGAGCAGGGAGCCCAATGTGGGGCTCGATCCCAGGACCCTGGGATCATGACCTGAGCCGAAGGCAGACGCTTAACGACTGAGCCACCCAGGTGCACCACTGTGCCTAATTTATAAGTTAAACTTTATCATAACTCTGTATGTATAGGAAAAACATAGTATATATAGTGTTCAGTCTTATCTGGGGCTTCAGGCAACTATTGGGAGTCTTGGAATGTATCCCTTCCCAGATGAGGCGGGGAACGACTATATACAGCATGGTGAGTGCAGAAGGCATGTGGGTGGGTATCAACAACATCTGTGACAGCCCAGCATCAGGATAAGGCTGCATAAGCTTCTGGTATGAATGACTTCACACTTCTTGCTTTCAATAAACTCTCATCTGCTCAGAAATCAAGCCACACTGATGTCTAAATATAATCTGGCCATGGAGGCTCAGTGAATGAATCTGAAGGATTTGGAAATCCTAAAATTCTTAAACTTGCTTCGGTGGCCTTGAATCAGGCATGTGACGGTAGCATGGTAAACCCTGATGGGGAGAGAAGTTTATTGTGAGGTTTGAGATAGAATCATCACAGCAGTGCTAGCATCTGAATGGCTGATGATAATGGAGAATTTAATGCACAAGTTGGCAGCCATGCCAAGGAACTGGAACACTCTACAGCTGTCGTCTGTTCCTCAGCAAAGTCCTTAAGCTTCAGCTCAGGATCCCCAACACTCTCCTTTGCTACAAGTTATTTTGCAAAATGACTGCTCAAAGGGGCTCCCAACTTGGGAGATCACAGTCATCCCGCAGTGACTTCCTAGCTCAGTGTGTCCTGCCTTATTGGTTCTTCTAGCATTCCAGTCTGATCCAATCTTGTGTTCAAACTGGTAACATTGCCTTTCTGTGACAAGAAATACTTCAAATGTTTAGGCTTGCTCCTCTTTCCTGGGAGAGAGTGAGGGAGCAAGAAAGAGAGGGTGAGAGGCATCCTGGGTACACCAAATTCCACCTGGAGTTATCTTGTTGACATGTCACTTTCAGAGGCTGACTGTCTAAATACACTGTAGTCAGGAGTGAGCAGGTAGCCAAGTGCAGTGGAAAGAGCCTAGACTTTGTGGTTGGAGAAGAGTAGGTTTCAATTCTTACTCTCCACCTTATCTACTCTCCAGTCCTGGACAAGTTAGCTCTCTGTACTTCAGATTCTTTGTTTTGTTTTTTCTTTTTTTTTTTATTATGTTATGTTAATCCCCATACAATACATCATTAGTTTTGGATGTAGTGTTCCACGATTCATTGTTTGTGTATAACACCCAGTGCTCCATGCAGAATGTGCCCTCCTCAATACCCATTACCAGGCTAACCCATCCTCCCACCCCCCTTCCCTCTAGAACCCTCAGTTTGTTTTTCAGAGTCCATCGTCTCTCATGGTTCGTCTACCCCTCCGATTTCCCCGCCTTCATTTTTCCCTTCCTGTTATCTTCTTCTTCTTCTTCTTCTTTTTTTTTTTTTTAACATATAATGTATTGTTTGTTTCAGAGGTACAGGTCTGTGATTCAACAGTCTTACACAATTCACAGCGCTCACCATAGCACATACCCTCCCCAATGTCTGTCACCCAGTCACCCCATCCCTCCCACCCCCCACCACTCCAGCAACCCTCAGTTTGTTTCCTGAGATGAAGAATTCCTCATAACAGTGAGATCATATGATACATGTCTTTCTTTGATTGGCTGTACCTCAGATTCTTATCTCTAGTGTGGACATGGTAAGACTTACCTAATAGGTGTGCTAATAATAACAGTAATAAAAGTAATAAGAGTGACACCTTTTGTCAAAATAAGTGCTCTGTATCTTGAGAGATAATCAAACCAGAGATAGAAGAAAGGCTCCTATTGTTGGAAATACAAACTCAAGAACAGTTTTTCTGAGCCAGGTGAGATAAGGGTGACCAATCCAGAACTATCTCCACCACATTTTTCCTGAAAGAGTTGCATTCATCTGTCTAGTTATAGCCTAATATAGTTGCAAGGCAGGATTATAGTAGGCTATATTTTTTCCCTGTTTAACTATAATTCCCTTCCAAAGGTTCCTATCAATAAAAAAATAACCCCAAATAAATGGAGTTTCCTCCTCAGTATGGATTTCTTAACATTAGAAAATGTGTAGTCCTACAGTTATTCAATGTGATCACCGGATAGATAGGGCTTGTTTGCCAGGGAGCCCAATATTGGGGCTGGTGATTGAATTTCATGCATGGGATATCAAACAAACAAACAAAAATTTAATTAAGAAATTAAATAGCCCATCAAAAGAATTAGGGACTAAATTAAGTCAAGGTTGCTTCTGCCCTGGGAGCATCTCATAGGTGGTGCTTATTGTGCTCTGTGGACTTAACTTTTAACTTGCCTCCATAGGCCCGTTTCCCAGGTGTAAAATACAAAAATTAGATAACCTTTAATTAGATAATCTTTAATATCTTTTCCTGACATTTTAAGTGTATGAAATTGGAATAAGGTGAAGCAGAGCTAACAATTATTTAGGTACTAAGTGAGATTGTGACCAGGCCAATTTCCTCAGAGACATTAATACATTTTTATGTGCACAAAGCACCGATCTCTCAAAAACATTTTTTTGGGGGGTTCTGGTCACAAGTTATAAAGATTTAAGCAGTAGCAAAGAAACTGTTAAAAGAAGTTTAGAGAGCTGGTAAAATTGCTGGGATAGTTAAAGAACAAGACTCGGGGCTACATAGTTGAGTTGACTTCAAATTAATGTTATGCTGAGCACTGGTTCCCTCAGCTTACCTTGCTGATGGCATGCTCTTGGACACTGGATGTAGCCACTGCAGGTTCTGGTACCAGGTGTGGTTGTCAACATTGCCTCTACCTATTGTCAGAAAGGATTCTGCATGGTCATTGATTTCTTTCTTTCTTTTTTTTTTTTAAAGATTTTATTTATTTATTTGAGAGAGAGAGAATGAGAGAGAGCAAGCACATGAGAAGGGGGAGGGTCAGAGGGAGAAACAGACTCCCCGCCGAGCAGGGAGCCCGATGTGGGACTCGATCCGGGACTCCAGGATCATGACCTGAGCCAAAGGCAGTCGCTTAACCAACTGAGCCACCCGGGCGCCCCTGGTCATTGATTTCTAATTAATGGTCAGAAGCAAGTGCTCTGATTGGTGGAGCTTAGGTTATAAGGTCATGCTCTAGCTGCAAAGGAGTCTGGGAAAGTGATATCTTGCTGCTTCAGCTTCTGAAGGGGAAAGAAGGCTGTGCCTTCCACCAAGACTCAATAGATGGAAAATTTTCCAAACATAAGAAGTGGTTCAGATGCTGGAAGAATGACAGACTCTTCAAGAAAATGTTCAGAAAAAATGACAAGTATCCACCTCAATCCATTTGGAGAGTGCCTCCCATTTCATATCACAACAGGAGCCTTTGACAATGAAGCAACAGATTTTTCTTCTGCCACCAAATTTTATTCTCTTTGCATGCAACCATCACAATGTCATAAACCTTAGTTTTGAGAAGGGAAAAAAACTCCATTTTTGTCTATTTCATTATGTCTATTTTTTAGTTGTTTTAAAACCATTAGGTCCATCAAAATAAGCACCAACCTTTTCTTGTAAAACTGGAATCCAGTGTGAAACAAGATACACTCTCTGCACTTATGACCTCAAAGATTATATTCCTTAAGGGGACTGTATTCATTGTGAATGATTATGCAGTGAAATAACTTAAAGCCTGACAAGGAATATCATTTTTGTGCTTCTGGGATCTGGGCCCCCTAAAAAAATATTGCCAAGACCATCCTTTGACAATTGTGGAGCAGGGAAGGTTTTAGGGCCCTCATTTTCCATTTCCTTCACCTTTATGATAATTATTCTCAGGAAGTGATTTCATAAAACTTAATTTATACCAAGCAGTCATTTATGTAAATGACCATTGAAGTCTAATGGGTACTTCTTGGTCTTTTAGCTCTGATTCTGCCCTTAAAAGAGCACCCATGTTATGAGGACCCACCATCCGGTCTTACCAGCATGGCTTTGGGAAATAAATTGTGTAATTGAGGAGGAGAGGTGATGTGATCTGTAGGTGCTGAAGGAAGTGGGCTCACTATAATTAAATATCCATGATTTTTAAAAATGCTTATGTCTACTATCTTTCTTAGTAATGTATTATAATCCTCATTTCATAGATGAAGAAACCAAGTCTCAGTGAGATTAGAAAACTTATTCTAGGCAACAGAATAATGGTCTCTCCTAGACATCTCTGTGCTAATCCCTACCATCTGTGAATATGTTATATTATGTGGCAAAGGAGAATTAAGGTTGCAGGTGGAATTAAGTTGCTAATCAACTGAGTTTAAGGTTAGGAGATTATCCTGGGTGGGCACAATATAGTTGCAAGTGTCCCTTAAGGTGGAAAAGGGAGGATCGGAGCAACAGAGAGATTTGAAGATGTTACGCCGCTGGTGTTGAAGAAGAGGAGGCGCCTCAGACCAAAGAATGCAGGTGGCCTCCAGAAGCTGGAAAAAGCAAAGAAATGGATCCTCCCCTAGAGTATCCAGAAGGAATTAGCCCTGCTGACACCTTGATTTTAGCCCAGTGAGACCCATGTTGGACTTCTGACCTCCAGACCTGAAAGTTAGTGAATTTTTGTTGTTTGAAGACACTAAATGTGTTAGAGCAGCAACAAATTATTTGTATTATTTGTAATAGCAGAAATGAATTAGTATAGCCACACAACAATTAAATATTAAAGGCAGGATTCAAAGTCCAAATCCTGAATTCTTTCAGTGTAGTTCAAAGGCGAAAATCAAAAGACATGGTTAAAAAAGGGCTCATATAAGAGGCCAAGAACAAGGTGGAAGGGGTCTCAAGAGGTGGAGGCTAAAAATCATGGTATTTTGGGGGTGTTATTAGAAGATAGTGTTAAAGGGGCGCCTGGGTGGCTCAGTTGGTTAAGCGACTGCCTTCGGCTCAGGTCATGATCCTGGAGTCCCGGGATCGAGTCCCGCATCGGGCTCTCTGCTCGGCAGGGAGTCTGCTTCTCCCTCTGACCTTCCTCCCTCTCATGCTCTCTGTCTCTCATTCTCTCTCTCAAATAAATAAATAAAATCTTAAAAAAAAAAAAAAGATAGTGTTAAAGATATCATTTGGCCCAGAAGCACTGGGCTAACCGAATCCTGCTTTTGGCCTCTCTTCCACGGAGTGAACCAAGGCAAAGCAAGCAGACATGCACTGCTACCAGCAAGAATGTAAGCTCCACAAAGGCACAACTTCTGCATTATCCACTACTGACAATGGGGCTGGGAACATAATATGTGCATAATACATATTGACTGTACTGATGAATAAGGGAATGATGCTTTGGCTTCAAGCCCTCATATCCAGTGAGTGAATCTGGATGAGCTGGATGATCCCTGCTCTCTTCCAGTGCTAGGAAAGACTTCAGCAGGCTTGAATTCAATTCAGCCAGAAGGCCTGCTCTGTTTTCATTCCAATGACCAAGCCTGAATTTCACATCTCGTAATAGTATCGATAGCTAACAGGTAAATAGCATTTGGCACAGTTTTAAGTGATTTACCTTTATTAATCCATACATTATGTATTCATGTTTGAATTCACAGCATTTTATTTAAGGACTACAAGACTCCTGTTCTCCAGATGAGGAAACTTTAAATACCCAAAGTTTAGGAGAGTCATTCATGCTTATACAGCTCATTCATGGTGGAGCTGGCTTGCATCCAGGCAGTCAGGCCCCAGATTTTGTGTTCCTTAGTACTTTGTGATGAAATAGGAGAGAGACTGCTGGCCCCTGAGCTCAGGTAGGTAGGGCTGAGCTTGCGCATGCCTCCTGCCATATTTGACCTGACCGCGTGGAGGACAGAAAGCAAATGTGGTGGGGAGGCGTAGCACTCTCCAGGACTATGTGAAGGTTGTTCTGCTTTTAGTATTTGATCACTGGTTGTGCAGAGCAGAAGGATGGTACTAGAGTAGAGGCAGGGTTCAGGTCACATCTAGCCTGGCACGTGCATGTGCGTGTGTGCGCGCACATGTGTGTGACGTGGTATATCAGTAAAAGAACATTAACGAGGAGGCTGAAGTAAAGGAGAGAGCTGTCTGTACAGTAATGGGCTGGAGAGAGAGCTTTCTATGACTGGAGAAGCAGCTGCCTGCCTTTTAAACACTCCTGTCCTCGGGGAAGCAGGAAAGAAACAAAAGACCAAAACCTTAGGATCTTAACTTTTCAATCTATAGTGAAAGCTCCAATCATCCAATAAAAATGTCTTCAAACTTGACACTCAGTGGGGAATTAGATAAAATGTGTGAGGCAGAAGACAGAGCCACAAACCCCCCTCTCCTGGTGGGCAAACCAGAGAAACAAAGTGGGCCTTCCTTTATAGCCCTCAGGAAAGATTACCAATGGAAGCCTCTTCACTTCTTGTACCGCCTTCAGCCTGATCCTGCACTGTAGGGGACTCCTGCCTTTGCACATGGACAGTGCGGCTCCCAAGTCTTTGTTCCACTCTTACCTGCTCAAAGAGTTGCCCCTTCATCATCCTAGTGGCCTTGTCAACCTCAGAAGAATGGCTGGGGAGGAGGGGCAGGCCCTGGAATTAGACCCCTTTGGGCACACATTTCCTGTGTCCCATGATTGGGAGTGGGTCCTGGGAGCTTGGCCTGGAAGGGAGACACAAGCTTTAAGGGGGGCACTCCCCCCTACTCAATGGAGTTGGCATTTTGTTGTGAGGGACTCGATCACAGTAGGGCCAGAGCGGTCGCCCCCGAAAGCAATGCTTTCCAAACATGAATGTGCATACACATAACCTGGAGCTTATTCAAACAAGATTCTTGGGCTTAACTGTAGATGTAGACCTTCTGATTCAGTGCATATTTATAACAAACATCCAGGTGATGCTGATGCTGTAGGTGGACCACACTTATGGTATGAAGAGGAGAGCCCATGAACAGGAGCCCCGGATGTTTAGGACTATACCACGCAGAAATCCTACTGAAACCTGGCCTCAGAGTGGCCCCTCATCTGGTGTCAGGATTGTAGCCATAATTTTAGTGAAGGATCTGGAGTAAGGATGGACTATTGAAAAGGAACCGTGGGGCAGACACCCAGCTATGAGTACTGGGTCAAAAGGTCACACTGGGGCTAGCAGCACTAGCGACTTGATGCTGAATTTTAAAGGCAAGTGACCAAGGTGAGCAAACAGAACCTGCCTCATGGGGGTCACTGCTGGTATTGGGAATGGAAAGGGAGCAAGGTGGAGATGAGTTGGCCCCAGTTTTGTGTAGGAGAAATGATGGAGACATCAAGAACAAGACTGGACTTATATTTAGAGCTCCATCTAGATTATAATGAAAAGTTCCATGTTGAATTAAAGCCAGTGGAGTGAAGCATTGAATGTTAACTTTGCAGATTCATCAAGATGGGAAGAAAGATAAACATTTGGGAAAAATTGAGGGGAGGAAGGTGTAGTCCTAGAAGGCTGTCTTCTGCTGCCAGATGGTTGGATCTAGTTGTTCTAAACATTTTAAGCTGCTAAAAAGATTAGTTTGTGCTTAACAGGTGACATGTAACTAAAGCTGCCACATGGAAGAGCTTACATCTGCAGTTATGTGTTTTATTCTCCTTAGAAAAAATATTGAGAACAAGCAACCCTTTTTTCCCAAGGGAATCTTCACTTGAACTCTGGGTGAAATGGGTTTCCTAGGAAACAGATCTCATGGATGATTCTAGAGCTCAGTCATTTATGTCCTGAAAATGAATCAGTGGAGCTTTTCATAATGTCAACTCTTCCATCCATTCCATTCTCAGTTGAGCATGTGCTAAGATTTAGAAAGAGACATTTACTAGTTGATCACAACTTAAAAGCTTTTACATATTAGCAATATGACCATAGTTGTGAGGTTAGCAGAAGTTTAAAATAATTTTATTTTCTATTGTTGTAACAATTTTTTGTAATCCCAAATTAATTTGATTTATTTACCCATAGAGTTACCATATTCATTGCGTTCTAATCTGCCTGAATCTCAGAGGCACCATCTGTTTGTTTTTTGTTTGTTTGCTTTAGTTAAAGAAATTAAGCCATTAATAACTACCATTAAGAGTTGATTTTAGATGAGTCTGCAAGTGACAAATTTTCTTAGATTTTATTTGTCTGAACATGTCTTTATTTTGTCTCCATTTTGGATTGAAATTTTCTCTCGATAGCAAATTCTAGATTGACAATTGGTTTTCTTTTAGATATTTCTCATTGTTTTCTAGCTCCCATTGTTGCTGTTAAGAATTCAACTAGTTCTCAGATTCTTGCTCCATTGAAGGTAATCTGTCTTTTATTCTCTGGCTGCCTTAATATTTTATTTTTGTCTTTGATTTTTTTTTTTTTTTGTAGTTTCATATAGGCAAGAGGTTTTAGGGGCTTCTTGAATCACTGGATTTATGTATTTTATCAGTGCGGGAAATTTTCAGTCATTATTTCTTCAAATATTGCCCCCTTCTTGACTCTCTAGGACTCCAATTAAACACTGATATATCATCTCATTACATCAACTATATCTCTACCTTCTATTATGACTTTACTTTTTTATTGTTGTTATTTTTCTGGTTTTCTTTATGAATAGTCTCCTTTGACCTGTCTTAAAGTTCATTAGTTTTTCTTTTCTTGTGTCTGTTGTCTGAAGCCCATCCAATGAGTTTTTAGTTTTGGCTTTTTTCCATTTTGTAAATCAAACTGATTATTTTGTAGCTCAGTGATGCTACTTATATAGCTTCCAATTCCTTGTTGGTATTTTAGTGTTTTGCCTTTATACTTATGAGCATAACAAGCACAGTTCAATTCTGATGATTCTAATGTCTGGGTTCCAATAGACAATTTCTTTTGTCTCTTCTTCCTATTGATTATGACTCATGTTTTGTCCCAAGGGGAGCGATTCTTTGTTTCCTGGACACCTGGACATACATTTAAGAAGTCACAAATATAAGTAATTTGATACCTAGAGTGATAATGGCTTTCTCTAGAGAGGACTTTTTATTGCCTCTTACAGGGACCTGAGGGTGCTAATTTATGAACAACACTTGGGTTTCTGTCAGTGACCTAGATGATCCCCTGAGTCTTTCTAAACCCACAACTCCATTTCAGAGTAGAGTCTCAATCCTATGCAAGGGACTTTGTGTTAGCGTTTCTACCTTGGCAGGAGTTGAAGTTGAATTCTGACCTCTTCATTCATCCCCAGGGTCAGCCAACCTGCTTAAATTTATCATCTCAATCATTTTTGAGTGCACAGTTCGGTAGTGTAAGTAATCCACATTGTTGTGCAACCAATCTCCAGATTTTCATCTTGTGAAACTGAGACTCTCTAGCAGTTGAACTTCGAGTCCTCATTCTCCCCGCCCCCCGACCCCAAGCCCCTGGTAACCACCATTCTACTTTCTGTATCTGTCCAAGGTACCTCATATAAGTGGAATCATGCAGTATTTGTCTTTTTGTGAATGATTTCTCTCACTTAGAAATATCCTCAAGGTTCATTTAGGTTGTGGCGGGAGTCAGAATTTCCTTCCTTTTTATGGCTGAATAATATTCCATTGTATGTATATACTACACTTCGTCAGCCATTCATCTATTGATGCACATTTGGGTTGCATCCACCTTTTGGCTATTGTAAATAGTCCTGCTGTGAACATGGGTGCTAGGAACATGGATGTTGGCTTTTTGTCCCTGATCCCAAGTCCATGGTGTCTTTTCCAACACCATTCTCCAACTCTCTGATTCCCTGACACCAACTGGGTATCCAACAATTTAATTCAATTCTAACACTAACTACCCAGCGTTAGTGCAGATCCCACAAATTAAGTGGTTCAGTCCCACAAGACTGTTCCCAGTTCAGATGTCAGCCACAAGTAGGGTGCGCAAGCTACCCACATTTTGCCTATCCAAAGACAAACTCAGGGGTTTCCAAAGCTCCCTCCTCAGATTCAATACTTTGCTAGAATAACTCGCAGGACTCAGAAAAACGCTTTACTTACATTTACCAGTATATTATAAAGGATATAACTCAGGCACAGACAAATGAAAGAGGTGCATAGGGCAAGGTGTGAGAGGGAGTGGTGCAGAGATTCTGTGCCCTCTCTGGTCACACCACCCTCCCAGTACCTTGATGTGTTTGGAAACTCCCAAAACCTCTTTCTTTAAGGGTTTTTATGGAGGTTTCATTATATAAGCATGAATGAATAAATCACTGGCCATTTGTGATTGAACTCAATCTCTAGCCCCTTTCTACTCCCTGGAGGTGGGGAAAGGGTAGGGCTGAAATTTTCCAACTGTCATCTAATTTAACCTCTCCATTTTAAAGACAAGAAAACAAACATCATGAGGGAAAAGAGAAAACAAACATTATAAAGGAGTTTCAGTTTTATGTAGTTACCAATTCTCTTTATTAAAAAATGGTGCAGGTGAAGTTGGTTTATAGTTTTCATTTGCTGGCTCTATTTGTTGGCCTTAGACACTAACCAAACACTGTACAAGCGGTGAGCCAGAGGGAACATAATCTACAATCAGAACATTTTGATTCCGCTAACATGATGAAAAAATATTGAAGTGTGTGGGGTAGACCAAGCCTGAGACAAAATATTTCCACATCCAATACAAGCTCTAAAATAAAGACTATCCTGTAAAAAGTTTTGATGTATTTTTGTGTCATTATGTAGGCAAAGTCTTAAAAAGAGACCAAAAGTATTTCCTTGATGGTTTCCCTTCCTGATGAATATGTTAGTCAACCTTATATGTTAAGATACAAAATCTTAAAATCAGGAAGATCTTATTCTTTTTCTATTCTAGATGGAGCCCAAGTACCATTTAATGCACACTCTTATATTACACTGAGATGTGGAAAAAGGGCATTGAGATCCTGAAAGGTCACAAAATGGGAACCAAAGCAGGTCTAGAAGCATCACGGTGGAGTTAGGTTGAGCTGGTTTTGAATTATCTACCTTATATAATACTTTCTTTTAAAAAAAATCTTCTGGATTTTATTTTGTGTTTACCAAGTAACTCTGGAAATTTTCAGTATATTCTTCCTATGGGTAAGTAACAATAGCAATAACAAAATTTAGAATGCACCTATTCCACTCCTTTGTTCCCCTTAATGGATGTCTCCTTCCCTTCACTTTTTCAAAATGACAATAACAATAATTAAACAGCATGATGGTATTGATCACATTCTCAGACTATTTACAAGTAAGAACAATTCCATTATTATCTGGTGTAATTGTTCATAAACTAGAAAAACATCTGAGTAAAAATAATTTAATAGAACCTCAAAGTCCCAATGCACACGTGTTTGTGGTATTTACATATAATTAAAACAACCCCAAGTTGAAGAAAGCTTAGAACTGCTTTCCTTCTAAGAGACATGAGGGATAAATTACTCAAATAACTTCAACCTGATAAAGCTCCCCTATGTATTTATAAGTCTCTGATATTAAGGGAAATTGCAAAGCAACATGAAAACAGCATGGTACATTTATGCTCTCATGTAATGTGGTGTCACACTTATTCTGAGGAAAGAGTATGGGCAATTCCCACCAGATCAGGGCACTTAGCCAGGGCTCTCGAACTTTTTTAAAGATTTTATTTATTTATTTGACAGAGAAAGAGACAGTGAGAGCAGGAACACAAGCAGGGGGAGTGGGAAAGGGAGAAGCAGGCTTCCCGCTGAGCAGGGAACCCGACGTGGGGCTCAATCCCAGGACCCTGGGATCATGACTGGAGCCGAAGCCAGATGCTTAACTACTGAGCCACCCAGGCACCCCAGAGCTCTAGAAATTCACCAAGGGCCCAAGTAGTCAACTTTCAACCCAAGAAATCCAAAGTGTGTGGTTCTTAAAGGGGTCAGTGCAGATAATCCTAACCAGCTCACAGCAGCACTTCCAGATCCATACCATCTGAGCGAGAGACAGAAGAATTTTCTGGAATAAATTCTCCAGAGTTTGGCCAAAATGACCCATGATGAATTTCAGTGTCATTCCCACACAAAAATCCAAACCCCTAAGGAAGCAACAAGTTCAGTGTAAAATTATTCAGCTTTTTAAAGCTGTGGTTGGGTAATCAGCACAGACTCTCTGGTAATAGTATGTTAGAATGGAAAAGTCAGAGGCTATTTCCCAGGATATTTTCTTTACAATAAAATGAAATAGAATAGAGAAGACATTATGGGCCTACAATAATGTACACTACCCTTGTGGGAAACAGAAAAATGTAGTGCTTCCCAACCTGTTTCACATCTTGACACACAGAGAAATTTAAAATTTGGCATATGTGGTTGCTTTTGGCCAGAGATGATTGGCCTGGGTCCCTGCTGGCCACCCTTAGGGCTAAGGGATCAACATCGTGGGCATTACCACAACTCCTTCCCAATCCACCAGATTTTCATGCTTCTGGCATGGTTTATTGAAAAGGTCTCATCAGAGTTAATGCTCTGTAATACTATGTGCCAGGTGCTGTTCTAGGAGCTTTCTATATCTTAACTCAATTAATTCTAATAAAACCTATGACATATGTAATATTATTATCATTTCTAAATAGCTGAGGTATAAAGAGACTGAAGAACTTGCCCAAATTGCTGGTAATGGCAGAGCAAGGACTGGAACTCTAGCAGTCTGGCTCCAGAGTTTGTGTTCTTTACCACCATTTTAGATCTAGTACTAGAAGAGATTAGAAAAGGTGTCATTGAATCTGTAAGCGGGGGTCTCACCAGTCATAAAGGGGCCTACACTTTAAGATCCCCCAAATACTTGGATATTCTTCTGCTCTGTAGGAAACTGCACATCAGCTCTGACAGACTGTTTAGTGTTGGTGTCAGGGCTAGGAGCGAAAGGCTGCCTTAGGGAAAGGTACCCATCAAAGTGGTAGTGACAGATTTTATTTTATTTTATTTTATTTTATTTTATTTTATTTTATTTTATTTTATTTTATTTTTTAAAGATTTTCTTTATTTGTTTGACAGAGAGACACAGCGAGAGAGGGAACACAAGCAGGGGAAGTAGGAGAAAGATAAGCAGACTTCCTGCTGAACAGGGAGCCCGATGGTGGGGCTCGATCCCAGGACCCTGGGACCATGACCTGAGCCGAAGGCAGATGCTTAATGACTGAGCCACCCAGACGCCCCAGTAGTGACAGATTTTAAAAAAAGAAAAGAAGCAGCAAGGGTTGGACAGAGAGGATCCACAAACTCAGGAAAAGTTTACTGTAAAATTCGTTGCCACTGAAGTTGGTCTAGAATTTTAAGACAATTTCCAGAAATTGGTTACTTTCTGCCCGGTGTAGTGATTGTATTCGTGGTAGCTGCCCATTTGAATGTGCTCAGAGCCACATTGGCTCTTTAATTCTACCATGTCTGGCTCAGATCACTAAGAATTGAAATTAAACATAACGACAGACTTCCGGTTTCAGATCTGGCAGGTAAAGTGCTTAGAAGCTGCCATGCTGAAGTCACAATAAGGAGAAACCTGAACAAACAGGAAAATCAACAACTCTTCTTAGATCTGTCGAGGAGTGAGATGGTGGGGTAAACCAATGCTTCCCAAACTGGAGAGGCTGACAGATGAATACAGAGAATCACAATTTACCGGGTAGAATGAAACCTCCACAGGAATTGATTTTGGGATAGGAAAATCTCATATGTATTTGACAAATTGTTCGGGGCTCAGAGAGGTCAGAAAATACAGCTGACCTTAAGTATGGCTGATGACTTTTTAAGTACAACACCAAAGGTATGATTCATGAAAGGAACAGTTCTTAAGCTGAACTTCATTGAAATTAAAAACTCCTATGCTGTGAAAGACAGTGTTAAGACAGTGAGAAGATAAGCCACAGGTTGGGAGAAAATATTTACAAAGCACTTGTTTTTATAATGCCCTATTATCCAAAATATAGGGAAAAAAACCCCTTCAAATGCAAAAATAAGAAAACAAACAGCCTAATTAAAAAATGGGAAAATCACCTGAACAGAACCCTCACTAAAAAAGATATATGGATGGCAAATAAGTATATGAGATGCTCCATTCCACATGTCATTAAGGAAATACAAATTAAAATAGCAGTGAGGTACCCCTATGCACTACTGGAATTAGCAAAATCCACAACACTGAAAACTCTAACTGCTGGTGAGGATTTAGAGCAACAAGAACTGCCATTCATTGCTGTGGGAATGTAAAATTGTCCAGCCACTTTGGAAGATAGTTTGGCAGTTTCTTACAAACCTAAACATATTCTTATCCTGGGGTACAATAGTTGTGCTCCTTGATGTTTACTCAAATGAATTGAAAACTTATGTTCACACAAGAATCTGCACCTGAGTGCTTATAGCAGCTTTATTCACAATCATCAAAACTTGGATGCAACTAAGATGTCCTTCACTAGGCAAATGGATAAACTGCGCTACATCCAGAAAATGGAATATTATCCAGTACTAGAAATAATTGAGTTCTCTCCTTCTTGCTCATCATTTATATAAAGAATATTTAGAACATGGTAAAACAATTTACTAATTTATTTGCCCCTGAATTTTTAGTAGGTTTTCTCAAACCTAGATTCATGAATAGATTAGACCCTCTCCTCTTTCTAAACCATTTGTGTGTGTGTGTGTGTATATTCTTATATTCTCAGCTGTTGGCTTTGCCCTAAAAGCTCATTTTTGAAAAAAATAGAATAATAATTATTATTGTTTTGTGTTCAGCCACAGATGGCTTGAACAAGAGTTTGAACCTCACAGTTCCCTCAGGATGATGCAGGAGAATTCCAAGTTATGATAAACCTGCTACAGCCCTTTATTATGGAAGATACACTAGGAGAATATCAGCTCTGACTTTGCAAGGCATCTGTGAAATTTATATGCGTGGATGTGTTCTCCAAGAGTATTTGCATAGTCTTAGTAGGGCTACATATTTTCTACCTTTATACTGTCTTTACTTTTCATTAAATATTTTTGAAAAAGTGATCCTGAAATCACTCTTGGTCTAATTAATAGCTTGGCTGCTGGTGTGTGCACAGTTCTCTCAGAAGTGTTTTCTTTGGAAAGCAACATTTTTCAATGTTCTGTGGGATTAAAGAAATACTTCAAGGTATGAAACATTTTAGTTAGTTATGTTTCTTACCTTGAAGTATTTCTTTAATTTCACACTTCTATATGTTTCTATATAAATGCATGTATGGACAGTATGTGTAATTGTGTTTTATGTGTATGTATAAAATCTATTTTAGGTATCTCAAACTGTTGTTCTTATACTTCAGATAGATTTGTAGAATGTATTATGTAATTCAGAGGTGATCTGTTCCAACTCATTTCTTTCAGTTTAGATCGGGACCTGGGGTAATGCTAAATTCTGATTAATAGATTTTTGGTTAACAAGTATCAATGATAGAGTTTATTCCATTCCTTTCTATCCAAGGTTCTGTTCTGGCAGTCTATATTAAAGTCAATATCACTGTCTCTGTTGCCTTTTCTTTTCCACATCATTGACAGGTGTGAAGTCTTCTCTCTACCACCTCCCACCCCACTGGCTCTTTGTCTGGCTAATTGCTACATGTTAATTCATGTTTCAGCTTTGAGACCTCTTCTCAGCAGACTTCCCAGATGACCCACCTCAAGTTGGGATGAGTGGTCTTTCTATAGGTTCCCATGGCGTCTTCTGCTCTTCTTTATCTTGGCATTTATCATACTGCACTGGAATTCTCTATTATCTATCTGTCTATCTATCATCTATCTATCTTTCTACGTGGACATATATAACCCTCCATTAGATCATTAGCTCCTTGAGAACAAGGACAATAAACTGTTTATTGTTTTATTTCACAAGCCTATCAGCATTTGGCATATATTCAGTGCTCGGTATATATTTGTTGAATGAACGAAGGATCTGGTTTCTATTAGGCCCAGCCTAATTTCTTTTACCCCATCATCAAATTAGCAATACAGATGGCATAGCTTACTTTAGGATGGAAGCCAACTGATTTGTAATTTTGATTTTAGCCAAGGAGGTTTTGAGATGATTGAAAATGTTATCTGTTATTTTTGTCTTTTGACATTCATGTGTGTCACTTTCATGAAAACCTGAAAGAAGCTATACTAATATTTGGGATGACTACTCCTATGTGTTCTAAAAACCATATGTTTTAGTATCACAGTTACTGTCTCCCCCATCTGTTCAGCACACAAAGCTGTTTCTGATGAAGGGAGAAGTTCTGAGGGCAGAGTCTGCACAGGACCCAAAGCAGACAGACCAGAATGTCCCATTCAGGGACAAACGTCTGACAACATTGATGGTGGAATTGTAGTAGCCATGAGACTCATCCCACACATCCAACCCCATGCAGTCCCTATACCTATAATCCAGCGTGTTTCTCAAAGACTAGGTTCATGTTTATTTTTTAAAATTACTTATTTTAGAGAGAGAGAGGGCACGCGAGCACGTGTGACTTGGGGGAGGGGCAGAGAGAGAGGGAGAGAGCATCTCCACCAGACTCCCCGCAGAACTCAGAGCCTGACATGGGGCTCCATCTCACTACCCTGAGATCATGACCTGAGCTGAAACCAAGAATTGGATGGTCAACCGACTGAGCCACCCAGGGAGCCCCATCATGTTTACTTTAAAAGAAAAAGTGCTTGATACATTCAACTTCAATGAATTGTTCATTAAAAGAAAAAAATTTGATGGAACTATTGATATAATTAAACAAGGGGCCATTAAACTGGGGTGGCTCTGATGCCTTGGAAGTCTTCTAAGCAAACCAAAACCTGAGCCAGAGTCAATGCACTCTTATCCCAGAAAATGAAACTTAATAATCACAAACAGCCTTTCCCAAATAAGGCAACTGCTTAAGTCCAAGCCCAACAAATAATTTCCTTGCTTTGCTTGTGTGTCTTCTCTATAAAACCCTCTCCCTAGCTCCTATGGTAGAGCGCTCCTAATCACTTTTGATTTGGCACTGCTCAAAGAAACTCTTTGAAGAGTTGAACATGCCACAGTTTATCTTTTCACAAAGCTAATATGGATGGTCACCATCCCATGGGTGTGGGTACCATCCCATGGATGTGGTCACTCCTGTGTACTCTAGAGACCCTCGGCCACCAGTGTGAGCAGAGGTAATGATCCGGAATGCTGAGTGACTTAAGGGGTAGCAGTGAATCTCTCTGCTCCAAAGATTCAAAAATATCAAAGGTTTGAAGAAGTTATGAAAATAAAAAAAGTATCTTGGACAAAAAGTGAGAGTCAAGCAAGATGTGATTGTCATTTACCTTCACTGAGTTTAGCTTGTTAGAACAGCTAGGCGTTCTCGCAATAGTGCCTTCCTGCAATGAAACATTGAAAGTATAGGTTTTAATTAGGTCAGGGAGGCACAAGGAGACAGGCTAATAGTTCTTGGGTTCCTGAGCCCTGGGTACTTAGAGGAGGTGGAGTCTGGGGGGATTGTCATTAGAAGGGCATATGTGGGCCCCAGGAAAGCAGATAGACTACTGATGAAGAGGGTCTCCTTTCATGCCATTATGCCTTGGGATTGGATAGGCCAAGCTCTGTTCTTAAGATGTTATTTTGCAGCCCAGTAGGTTGAAGTTCTAGTCTCTTGGCAACAAGCATAAAGACCTCCGTAAGCTTTCCTGTTATTTTACAGCATCTCTGGACATCATTATTAAAATGGAAAAAAATATAAAAGAAACACTGACCTTCTGCATTGCACCCTATATAGGCTTGAAGCAGAAATAATGTCTTGAATTTTCTCTCTCTGATTAGATTTCAGTTTTGTGAGTATGCTTTGCAGTTCTTTGTATACAGTTGCCTTTTATGAAGCATGTAGGCTGGAATTAAAGATAGTGACACCTCACAGCCTCACTTCTCTGCGGTTACAAAAGTGTGACCACATAGAGTAGATGTGCAGACATTTGAAGTACACAAATTCTATCTTGTCAACAGCCCAACCTTCCCCAAGGCTCCTGCCAAGCAAATGCATCTAAGCAGGCAGGGTGGACCCGCATGCCAGCTAAATGCTGTCACTGATCCAGTTTAATCAGACATCTCGCTACTAATTTACATTCAGAGATTTTTTTTTTTTAGCTCATTAAATAAATTGGAATAAAAACCTGGCTTGTTAATTCTTCTGTTCTGTGCTTCTATATAACCAGTTGAAGTAAAATGTAGCTTTGCAAACAAGGATTATTTAGGTTTTGATTATTCACAAGTGTGCATTATGTATTGTTAATGGATTACTTTAGTTATCATTTCTATTTTCCTGAGACTGGGATGAAGAGTGTGTTTGTGTGTGTATGTGTGTGTGTGTTCAAGTATCTCAGAAGTTAAGGTGGAGGTTGCCTGTTCCTCACCTCAAGCCCAGGAAAATGGGCTTTCCAGGAAACCACTTGGAGAACTTTATATGTGTCCCATTGGCTTTAGGCCAAAATGGTTGACTGCCGTGTTAGCAGATCAAGGAGCACTTATTCACCTTGGAGTGGACCTCCTGCTCATGGGTTTTGCTGGGCCGGGTGAGGTCTCAAGTGTAGAGAGCCAGCATAGATCCTACCCAAGAGGGCCTGCTGTTGGGGTGAGCAGACCACAGGACAGAGGAAGGTCTTTGGGAAGAGTAAGAGACCAGCTAGAATACAGAGACAACCACTCTTAGCAAGGGAATGCTGAGTAAGAATCCTAGTGACTGAGGCATGAGGAATACCTCAGAGAAACCCCTATAAGTACTGTACCCACTGGAGCATCAATAGATTTAGCGAATAAAAAGACAAAAATAAAGACAGAATACCGGGTTAAATTTGAATTTCAGATAAAAAATGAATGTTTTTCTGAAGCTCAAATCTAACTGGGTGTCCTGTATTTTACCTGGTAACTGTCTATCAGAAAAAGTCAGATTTCAACATGTGCGAGGCTAAGAGAGCACAATGCTACCTCTAGACAGCCTTTTCCAAGTAAAAAATTTACTGCCGTGTTTCTGTGCTTTATGATCGGGAGGGGTCAGAAGCTGGGTTAGAAAGAAAAGTGAGGTAAAAACACAGGAAAAAGAATCAGCCAAATGCCACCTCTCCTCCACCAATGCTGCGAGATCCATTAATTACAGATTTGAGGGTCTTCCATTTCTAAAGAAAAAAAGTCGTGAGATGGTTTGAATTTTTACCCGGGGCCAAGGGATGACCAGGACCCCATGGAATACTTTTAAAGGGACCACAGGAGAGAAAAAAACTTTTGTTCTAGTTAACAATACTGTATTATACATTTGAAAGTTGCTGAGAGTAGATTTTAAAAGTTATCACATCACACAAAAAATTGCAACGATGTGAGGTGATGGCTGTTAACTAAACTTATGTGGTAATCATTTTACAATATATATATAGTATATAATTGTTACGTAGTACACCTTAAATTAATGCCATGTTATATGTTAATTCTATCTGAATAAAACCTGGGGAAGAAAATTGCTTCGTGATTATTTCTCCACAAGTCCTTTATGCCTATCATGATGGTTACATCTTTGTTGTTGTTGCAATTGTCGATACTCATGGAACAAGATGTTTAATGAACCATTTCTACACATTTAGAGCTATGAAGACTGGGACCCCAAACTAGGCACCATAGGAAACACGTTTCCCACAGTCTGAAAAGAAGGGCTGCATGTGAGAGGTGGCCGCACCGCAAACCTTCCCTGACCCCAGGACGTAGAGGAGAATACCAAGGATTCACTGAGAGGTGGAGGAAAGATTTCTTTGAGACAAATTTTGAGAATGCTGCATTTCCCTTTCTTGTGCCTCAAACCCAAAGAGAAGCGTCAGGGCAACCACTCAGGAAGTGTGAGGAGAGGGTGTTGGCCTGTGGGCACACACACTGGGGAAGACGCTGACATCTCTACTCGCCCCGTCACCTTCTGGGCTGAATGTTGCTGAGCTGCTGATGCTCAGGGGTCTAGCACCACTATGGGCTCAGAGCAGGGTGTGCTGAGTGAGTTCTTAGGAGAATGTTAGAGCCATCTCCTGGAGTTTAGGGAGAGGGGTGGGGAAAAAGACCAATGTTTACCTTTCACTTTAAAAATCATGTAAAGGTGAAGGTCTGGCTGGATCTGCCCTGAGGACAGTATAAGGAGATGCTGAGAGAGAGTGGCCTGTGTTTCCAGAGTTTGGTAGGGCAAGAGTATGGGGCCAGAGTAGACCACGGAAGGATTTTCTCGACATTCAGAAATGACCTGCCCAAGAAGTTTGCTTGCCTATGGGACTTGGCTAGCCCAGCAGAAAGAGGCCTTGTGTGCTGTATCATTGAATACGTGGACTGAAAGGGATGTCATAGGGGGATCAGCTGGAGAGGATATCATTTGACCCAGGCTGAGGGACAAGGGGGGATTCTTAATGGGAAGGAGCTCTGAGAACCCATCAGCCAGAGAATTAGCATCAGGACATCTGTCACAAAGAAGTCACTGAGAATAGATTATAATCAAGACTATTTTGCCCCTTACTTTTCCTGCCTTGACTCTGGAGGAGTGTGGCAGAGTGTGCCGGTTTTAAAACATGGCCCAACATTCTCTGATACACCTCCTATCAGAAGCTGGGGTCTCTGTTCCCTTCCTTGAATCCGGACACTGCAACTGCTTGACATTAATATGATAAAAGTGACACTGCTCCAGTTTCTGGGCTAAGCCTTTAGAAACTGACAGCTTCTACTTCCGTTCCTGAAGATACTTGCTCTTGGAACCCGGCCACCCTGCTGTGAGAAAGCCAAGCAGACACATGGAGAGGGCTTGTGTGGGTGTCCAAGCTATAGGGCAGCTTTGGTCCCAGCCAACAGCCAGCATCAACCTCCAGATGTCTGAGTGAAGAAGCCTGCAGATCATTCCAGCCTTCAGTCTTTGAGTCATACCCCAGCCTTTGAGTTGCCCTAGGTGGTGCCACGGGGCAGAGAGGTGGCATATTTGTACGCAGAACAAACGACTGTTGTGTTAAGCCTCTAAATTTGGGATAATTGGTTACACAGCAATAGATAATTAGAAGAAGCAGCCAGAATGAACAGCTGTGAGTTTGAACAGGGAGGGAAAAAAGTTGACCCCTTCCTTCCTGCAGGTTTCTGTGGGAGACCCTTAGGATGTAAGATGAGTACTTTTGACTTAGATTTGACTGAACTTTTTAGAACCTGAAAAGGAGACTACCCCAAATCCTTATAGTGACAGAAAAAGCTAAGAAATTGCCTCGAGAGACTTTCTTCAGTGGCTGGGAAAGGAGATCTGGTCTAGCTTGTCTGAAGGGCAGTTGTGAAAAAGAAGAAAGTGTTTTTTTCTTTTTGTTCTATCATCCATCCTGCTCAATAAATGGGTCACCGGTGCATTTCATAAAGCCAAGCTGATTGTCTCACTACTTCATAATAAGATATTTTTAATAAGTAGCTATAACAAAATGAGAATGAATGATGTTATATTTTATTTTTAAGCATATTTAGGAGAAATAGACATAATAATAACAATAATAATGTTACATTTTAATTGAGCCTTAGTTCTGCATTGTGTTTTTGTTTTTTTATTTAAATTTTAGGTAGTTAACATACAGCATAATATTGGTTTCTGGAGTAGAATTCAGTGGTTCATCACTTACATACAACACCCAGTACTCATGATAACAAGTGCCCTCCTTAATACCCATCACCCATCTAGCCCCTCCCCCACCCACCACTCTCCATCAACCCTCAGTTTGTTCTCTGTTATTAAGAGTCTCTTATGGCTTATTTCCCTCTCTTTTTTTTCTTTTCCCCCTTCCCATACGTTTATCTGTTTTCTTTCTTAAATTCTGCATATGAGTGAGATCATATGGTGTTTGTCTTTCTCTGACTGACTTATTTCACTTAGCATAATACACTCTTGCTCCATCCATGTTGTTGCAAATGGCAAGATTTCATTCTTTTTGATGGCTGAGTAATATTCCTGTGTGTGTGTGTGATATCATTTGGGCTCTCTCCATAGTTTGAATATTGCTGATAATGCTGCTAAAAACAGATAATTTCATTCACATCAAAACTGCCTCTGCAGACATTAGAAGGATGTCCACTAGAGGCCTTATTCTTTATATTATTCTGAAAATTTTAGCAAGTGCAATAAGACTAGAATAACCAATACAGAAGAGTCTTATCAAACAAGTTTTTATTTTTATTTTTTTAATTTAATTTTATTATGTTATGTTAGTCACCATACATTACATCATTAGTTTTTGATGTAGTGTTCCATGATTCATTGTGTATAACACCCAATGCTCCATGCAATAAATGCCCTCCTTAATACCCATCACCGGGCTAAACCATCCCCCTACCCCCTCCCCTCTAAAACCCTCAGTCAAACAAGTTTTTATTTTTTTAAATTTATTTTTTTATTTAATTTTATTTTTTTAGTCAAACAAGCTTTTAAATCATATGAATTCAGCTCTATATGTTCAGCAAAGAGAGAGAGAATAACAATTGGAATATTGCTATCTATTTTATCCAGTGCCAAGAGTTTGAGTTGAGAGACATAGCCTGTTGTTTCTTTGCTGTTTCACTTACTGCGTTCTTATTAAATTATGAACATCTTCTCTGATGATTGTGATTCTAGAGTTTAAAAATAAATACTTCTGAATAGTGGAACCACAGCTTATGTGGGCTTTGATGCATGGGGAGAAAATGATATATATTTAAAATTACCCTTGACAATATCTTAAAGGGATTAAGTTTGAAACCAATATACAGGATGACTTTCGGTATGTTCAACATGATCCAATTTTTCTTAAGAATTGGAATAATTGTTACTGCCAATGACACAATTATCTGCTCATAGTGACCATGTTGTGAAATTTGTCTGGAAAAAAATGGTTGAGAATAGTTAAGAAAATATTGACAGAATAATAATGTGGGAATATTTGCACAGCTAGATGTTGAAGAGTCACATCAATGAACAGAGTAGAACAAAGATGCAAATATATACAAATATTCACATATGAAAAACTGTCATTTCAAGTCAGGAGGAAACAGATGCATTTTTCAACAAATGTAATGGTATAAACAGCTAAATGTGTGAAAATAATGAATTTTGATCGGCTAAAGAGAAGATTGATAGGCATGACCACAACAAAACTTTTACTCTCTATTGTCAAAAACACTGGAATATAAAGTAAATTAAAATGGACTAAGAAACATATTTGCAGTGTATGTGAGAACCAGACAGTATAGGATGTTTATCAGTTGATTTGTGTGGCAGCCCCTGGCTCCTTCTCTGAAAAGAAAACAAATAGGCAGAGGCCATACGAACTTCTTCCCCTGACCCCTCAAATTCCCTAAGTCATGTCTGATCTGACAGGGAATGTGCATCAAGCTCAAAGCAAGACAGTTTAGGAGTCAGGTTCTCAGCCTCACATATTTGAATGTGGAAATGCAGGTAACGTAGCTGATTATAGTACATTCTATGAGGTTATCCCTTTTCCTAGCTACAAATTCCCTACTTCCTAAAATAGATTGAAGAGATTTGTTTCAACAAACACATGATACTCATGACATAGGACTAATATATGGACTATGCCTTCATATCAATAACATCTTTATAGTAAAATGGGCAGAAGTACAAATGGGGATTTTTCTAAAGAAATATAAACAGCCAATAAACATGAAAAAATTAAACTTCACTAAGATCAAAACAGAGATATTAAAACAACATAATACTACATTTTCAGGCTTTCATCTTAACTAAGACTGTTTTAAGACTTCAGTATTGAGAAAGATTAGGGAAAATAGTTACTCACGCATTACTTCTAAGAGTATAAATTGGCTGAACTTTTCTGGAAGTAAGTTTTACATGCTCTTTGATAGAGCCAATCTACTTCTAGCCATTAAGACACTCATTAAGTTATAACGATATAGTTACAATGCCATAAGACTTCTCTAGATTTTTATGATGAAAACAGGTGTATACATATACATTTCTGACTTTTTAAATGGTGATTATCTGTCAGTGACAATATTATGGGTTATTTTTCAAAGCACATGAAAGTAAAATTAGAAGATAAAAAATATCCATGATTCTATCACTCAGAGGTTTCTACTCTTGATGTACAAGGTCAGAAATAGGTCAGGTTATAGAGGTGGCCATCTAGTAGATAGATCCAAAGACCATTTCCTTGGATTCCTGTCCTGATCTTGATTGTCCAGCTGTGTGTGACACAATGACCAACCACTTGGCTCTTGTGCCCCATCCCTTTTCTGGATTCCTTCTAAATTTCAGAGTTTTCCTTCTCATTCTCATTGACAACTAATTCTTCTGCCATTAAAAAAATATTTATTTTAATCAGACTAACTTGTATTCATTCTGCTTGTCTAATTTTTTTATTATTATGTTCAATTAGTGAGCATATAGTACATCATTAGTTTTTGATGTAGTGTTCAACATTTCATTAGTTGTGTATAACACCCAGTGCTCATCACCACACATACCCTCCTTAATACCCACCACCCGGTTACCCCATTCCCCCACTCCCCTCCCTTCTGTAACCCTCAGTTTGGTTCCTGGAGTCCAGAGTCTCTCATGGTTTGTCTCCCTCTCTGATTTCTTCCCATTCAGTTTTCTCTCCCTTCCCCTGTGGTCCTCTGTGCTATTCCTTATGTTCCACATGTGAGTGAAACCATATGATAATTGTCTTTCTCTGCTTGACTTATTTCACTTAACATAATCCTCTCCAGTTCCATCCATGTCGGTGCAAATGGTGGGTATTCATCCTTTCTGATGGCTGAGTAATATTCCATTGTATATATGGACCACATCTTCTTTATCCATTCATCTGTTGAAGGGCGTCTCCATTTCTTCCACAGTTTGGCTATTGTGGCCATTGCTGCTAGGGCAACCCACCGAATGGGAGAAGATAAATAACATTATGGATAAAGGGCTGGTATCCAAGATCTATAAAGAACTTATCAAACTCAGGGGTGCCTGGGTGGCTCAGTTGTTAAGCGTCTGCCTTCGGCTCAGGTCATGATCCCAGGGTCTTGGGATCGAGCCCCGCATCAGGCTCCCTGCTCCGTGGGAAGCCTGCTTCTCCCTCTCCCACTCCCCCTGCTTGTGTTCCCTCTCTCACTGTGTCTCTCTCTGTCAAATAAATAAAATCTTAAAAAAAAAAAAAAAGAACTTATCAAACTCAACACCCAAAGAACAAATAATCCAGTCAATAAATGGGCAGAAGACATGAGCAGACACTTCTCCAAAGAAGACATACAAATGGTTAACAGACATAGGAAAAAATGTTCAACATCACTAGCCATCAGAGAAATACAAATCAAAACCACAATGAGATACTACCTTATACCAGTTAGAATGGCCAAAATTAACAAGACAGGAAACAAGTGTTGGTGAGGATGTAGAGAAAGGGAAACACTCTTACACTGTTGGTGGGCATGCAAGCTGGTGCAGCCACTCTGGAAAACAGTATGGAGGTTCCTCAAGACGTTAAAAATAGAGCTACCCTACGACTCAGCAATTGCACTACTAGGTATTTACTCCAAAGATACAGACGTAGTGCTTGTCTAATTTTTGAAATAACTTCCTTTATAATTTTTTTCCTGATTTCCCTCCTTTCATCAGTTTTAGGCTCAATCTCCATTGAACTGAATGTTCCTTGGACATGTTGTGTTTTCTCTCACCTTGGGGATCTTGGATAGCTGGTTTCTCTTCCTGGAACTCTTTCCTACTGTCTTTCACTTCTCATTCATATCACTGTGGAAGAATCAAGCCTATGTCCATAATCTTTGCAATGTCATGCTGCTATTCCTCCAATCAAAGGGTGGTGTCTATATCTCCAATCCCTTGAATCTTGGCTGGTCAATAGCCAGCATCCTTTGTCAGATTTATCAGTGAGGCCATCTTGGATCTTTCAGTAGGGAACTTGGATTACCATTGTCATGTGAGCGATTCCAGGAGAGATCAGCAGAAGGACTGCTGGGATTGCCAACCCATAGAAAATAAATCAGTTATTTTAAGCCACAGAATTTTGGAATGGTTTCTTATGCAGCAATAGTTGACTGATAGAATCACTTTCTTCAACGGACGCATCTCTGAGCATCACTCCCTATCCACCAGCCTCTAACTTCCTGTGCCCTTTGTCTGCTATGATTTGGGCTTAGTTAGCTTTGTTTTGCTTCTCTACTGCCCCTATCAACAAGTCTTATACTATATAGTCATTGTAGGTTTGCTTCTCTGTGTCCTTGACTAAAATGGGAGGAGCAAATCTCTATGTTATTGATTGTTGTGTCCCTGACAACTGGTAGAATGCCTAACATAATAGAGTTTGAATTAATTTTGTGAAATTTATAAACAAATATTCTTGAATCGTGTTGTATTTTGTAACCTGATTTCATATTAAATAGTAGAGCACCAACATATTTCAGAGCAATCAGTAGTCTTCTGCAACATTATTTTTAATAGCACTAGGCTATACCTTTGTTAGGATGTATCATAATTCATTAAAATTTACATCCTATTTCTGACATGTAGGTTGTTATCAATTTTTCACTATTATAAAAAATACTGCCATGAGCATCTTATAAACAAATCTTTGCACATATCTTTTATTATTTCCTTATAATAAATTACTAAAAGTGAAATTGCCTTGTCAAAAGTTGTAATATATAAAATATCCTTAGCTTGTTCCTGATCATTACAAAAGAAGGAAAAAAATTAGGGTAGCAAAAAGAGAAGCAAAAGTTACCAGGATTATTAGTGATTTCATGAATTTATCCATATTTTCTTCCTTACCTAAAATGAACATGTGCTATTTAATGCATTTTTGGTAAAAAATATTAAAAAGTACAAAAAGGTATAAGGTGAAAAGTAATTCGTCTTCCCATGCCTGTCTTCCAGACTCCTGATTCTTTTCTCCAGGGCATTCACTGCTACAAATGCTACAAATGCTACAAATGCACGCCTGCATTTATATGCATATTCAGTGTGCCCCCTCCTTCTCTCTCCCTCTGACCCTCATTTCCTTCCTTCCTTCTTCACAAATAGAAGCACTTTATACACATTTTCTACACTTTTTTCCAGTTAATATATTTTGGGAGATTGTTTTGTATCAATATATAGAGAGCAGTTTCATTCTTTTTCCTTAATCAACCAAGCTTGATTTTAGTGTATCACCCCACATAATCTTGTATATATTCCTCATTTTGCTTCTTTTTAATGTTTTTAAAGAAGATAATATATACCCATGGTTTAACAATTTAAAGACCACAAAAAGTTGTTTAGTGAATAATCTGGCTCCTACTGTTTCCCAATCACCTCCTAAAGGTCAGCACTTACATTGGTTTCTTGTGTCTCCCTCCAAAATTTCTTTATGCAAGTGCAAGCAAACACTAATCAACTTATTTCTCCTTCATTCTTATGTAAAAGATAGTATGCTACATAAATCAGAGTCCCTGCAGGAAACAGAATTCCACTATGATAATTCACCTGAACAGATTTAATGAGACAAATTTTTACAGAGTTGAATGGTAGTGTTAAGGGAGCAGAAACTGGCACTAAACTGGAAGGGGCAAAGGGAACAGAGAGGTTTACCATAGCCAAGTAAGAGCTAGAGCCACGGAGGAGACTTCCCTTGCAGGCTGGAGTCACAGACAAGGCTAGATGCAGCTACCGCCAGAAGTTGGGTAGCAAGGTAGACAGGAAGTGGGGAAGAAACACCCTGGTTTCTCTCCCCTCACCCACCTATCTGTGACTCCCACCACCCAAACCCACCCGAAATGAGACAGCAAGGGGGCCCTTTTGATGCAGTTCCCAGGAATCAAGCTTCGAGGGCACAGAACAAGGCAGAGAAGCACGGACTATGAGTTACAGATCTGGTTAAGGATAAAAGAATAACCAGATGCACGCCTGATCCATTGGTTTGAAACTTGCCTCTTTCCATTTCTTATATCCTAAAGGTCTTTCCATATCAGGACGTGGGGCCCTTTCTCATTTCTTTCTTTCTTTTTTTAAAGATTTCATTTATTTATTTGACAGAAAGAGCGAGAGAGCACAAGCAGGGTGAGCAGCAGAGGGAGAGGGAGAAGCAGGCTCCCTGCGGAGCAGGAAGCCTGACGTGGGGCTCCATCCCAGGACCCTGGGATCATGACCTGAGCCGAAGGCAGACGCTCATTTCTTTTAACAGATGTAGTCTTCAGTTTTTAATAAATTTATCATAATTTAGTTAGGCTGTCCTCATAACAAACTTCAGTCTTTGTCAGCCTCTGGAATGGTGTATACCATTGTATACACACCATTTTGTATATGCCCAGCAATCTCCGAAGGATAGATTTTCAGACTATGATTGTGGTATAATTTGGGGAGATGTTGCCAGACTTCCTTTTGTAGTAATCGTACCACTTTGCACTGCAAGTAACAAAGGAGAAGCATGCTGTTCCTCCCCCGCCCCCAGCCTCACAGACAGCTGAATTTTGGAATATTTGTCAAAATGATAGAGGAATAATATAATCTCCAGATAATATATATATTTGCATTTCTCTTATTCTGAAGGAAATTCAGCTTTTTGTATGTTTAAGTGATGTTGAATTTCTCTCCCTCTGAACTATTTGCTCATATGATTTGTCCATTTTTCTAATGGATCAAAATTTTCTTTTTGATTTGAAAAGCTCTTCATCCATTAGGGACATTAGCCTGGGTGGTATTAGCTGAGGATGTTACCCCAGATGGTTGTTTTTTTCCTTTCACTTGCTTCTTTTTTAAAAAAATGTAGATTTGTTTTAGGTCTTTATTTTTAGCATCACATTTGTCAATATTTTAGGGCTTTTAGATTTGTAAATCATGGTTAAAGACCTCCTCTACTCCAAGGTTGTAAGTAAAATTGCCCCCAACTTTTTGCCAAGTGTGTTTTTAATGATTTAATTGATTACATTTCAATCTTTGATCCACCACAGCTTATCCTTTTATCCTCCTCTTCTGGCCTGATTCTATTCCCAAGGCAACTTAGTTGTCCCAGCACCCTATATTAAAAATCTATGTTAACTCCACTGATTTGAGATGCCACCTTAATGTTTACTAATTCCTTTATGTTTTGTATCTGTTTCTGGACCTTCTTATCTATATCACTGGTTTGTCCAGTCATATACCAGAGCCACACTGTTTTAATTATGGAGGCTTTACCACATGCTTTAGCATCACATGTTTGAGTATGTGGTAGTGATGTGGTTTTGGAATATTGGTGAGGTTCAGTGGGGTGGAGTCTGGAGCCGACGACCAAGAAAGAATTCTTGAGATGTTTTTGGTGCAAAATGGTGGTTTATTAAAGCACGGGGGACAGGACCCGTGCACTGGGGTTGTGAGGGGTGGTAATTATATACTATGGGGTTGGGGAGGTAAGGAAAAGGGAGGTTTCTAGAGAACTTTCATATGCTAAGGAGGACCTACAAGATACAGAGACCTTGCCATTGTCAAGTTAAGGTTGCTTTTCCCCTCTAGCAAGGCATTAACATTAAGATGGTTGGGAGATTCCTGGAAGAATGTCACACATGTCCCACCGAGGAGTGGGGGGTGGGGGGAGGTTGCAGGGTGTCAGCTTATGCTTTGTCTTCAGCCAGCCTTCTGCTCCCTCATCTGTAGGGCAGGTCTTACATTATTGTTTTTCTTTTTCCAGAATTTCTTTGGCTATCCTTGTTTGTTTATTTTTCCATGAGAATTTGATAATCAATCAACTTATAAAATGTCTACCTTTGGGCTTTTTCATCTGAATCTCATTTTGCTTGAAATTAATACCCTAAGTCCTGCTTCTTTCCTTTTACGTTTTCTTAAAATACCTTTTTCCATCCTTCCTTTTTTTATTTTTGACTCACATTATTTTGGGTGTGTCTGTGTGTATAGCAAAGAGTTGGGTTTTCTAATGTGATCTAATCTGAAAGTCTATTTTGTTTAAAAGATGAGGTGTGCTCATTTCATTTATTGATATGGCACATATATTCAGTATATTCTATGCGCTTATTTTTATATAATACAAAGGTCTTACACTGTAGTTTGTTTTAGTTGCTTTTGAGACTTATAATTTATCTGATATTTAGGATTTTTTTGTTCTAAGTATAAACAAATATTTGTTTATAAATATACCTTAATATAATGGCCTTAGTGTCTTCTGTTTTTTGTGGGATTTTTTCCTTTTGGTATTTTTTTGTTTTGAGAGCTAGAAAGAGAGAGAGCGAGAGCACAAGCACACAAGTGCATGTGGCATGGAGAGATGCAGAGGGAGAGAGAATTTTAAGCAGGTTCCACGTCTAACACAGAGCCCAGTGCAGGGCTGAATCTCATGACCCTGAGATCATGACCTGAGCCAAAATTAAGTCAGATGCTCAACTGACTGAGCCACCCAGGTGCATTTCCTTCTCTGTTCTTCCTTTTTTTTTTTTAATGGATTCATTTAGTTCCGTACTATGAGCAATAATTTAACTGGTTTACAAAGTTTTTCTTTGGCCACACTCCCTCTCCTGTATCACCCAATTTTAGTCAAGTTGAGTATTTAGCTTCATATTTTGAAATATGCATTTTCTTCCATTATTGATGTCTTACCTTTGAATGACACACTTTGACTCTCATTATGTGGAGATGAGGCAAGCAGTAAGCTTATTTTACCTCTCCTCTATCCCCTTTCTTTTATTTCTTTTTTATAAGTTATATCATTCCTACATTGTCAGGTCACTTTATGACCTCTTTTCCCACCTTTGTTTTTGTCTTAGTTTTATATTTTAATATATTCAGTTTCACTACAAGCCTCTTGCCAAAGATTTGCCCACCATTTTGGTTGGCTGGGGTTTTCTCTCTAGTGGTAATTTTCTCAAGAAGGGCTCGTGTAAACAGTAGTCCCTGATTTATTACATGTTCAAAACTGTCGGAAGCCTTTATGCTTCATGAACTAGAAGCTGAAGATAAAATCTGTGTCTCCTACTTTCAAGGATATAAAATCCTTGGCTGTATATAAAATCCTTGGCTGTATATCAATTCCTTCACTCATGCTTTCTTTCCTCAAGTATTTTGTAGGTTTTCTTCCCTTGACTTGTGGTGTTGAATTTGCTGGGTAGAAGCTTGATGCCAGCTTAATTTTCCTTTTCTTATATATGTAGCTTGAAAGTTTTGCCTGGCTCCCCAAAGAGTTCTTTTTTGTAGTTAAGTCCTTTATTATGATAGTATCTTTACCGGCATATTTTTTCATGTTGACTGACCTGAATAAATTTTCACAGATGCATAGTACATACTTTGAATTTATAGATTAAGTCTTCTTTTATTCCAGGAAATTTTTTTTGTACCTTAAAACTTGTGTTCTGTTGCATAGTTATTTTTTGTCTTTCAGGTACTCCAAATATGCCTATGTTAGAATACTATTTCTTGCCTACTATGTGTTATTTTCTATTTAATCATTTTCCTTTAAAATTTTTGTTTCATTTTGTTTATTTTTCAATTTCCATCTTGTACGAATCTTAATGAGCTCCCCACAGCATTCCTTTTCCCTGTTCACATTCCAGTTTTGTCTTTACATCTGGAATGATTTCCCTTTTTTTTCCTTATGTATTTTATTTTTTTTTTCCTGATGTCTGTTTATTCCTATTTTGTTTCCTCCTGATATCTGGCTGTCACCTCTTCTTGTTGATCTTTCTTCGTAGCTGTAATTGCTTTATGATGTGTTTTAAAAATTTATGGTATAATATTTTGTCACCATTTTGTTCTATTTCATGACAACATTTCCTCCCCTTGGTGAGCTCCCATCACCAAGAGGACAATTTTGATGCTCATTTATACTTACTTTTCTTTCTGCATGGGTTCTATGTGAATGTGGGTTTTTTTTACCCATAGCTAAATGAGTTGAAATTTCTTGGACAAATATGGTGGTAGTAGAGGGAGGATCCAGGGAGGGTTGACTTTCTGGTTTTTAAATGATAAGATCTCTCTTCTGTCGCTCTCATGAGAGATGATTTCTTTTATATACGATACCTCTATTAGGCATGTCTTCTTGGTCACTCCAAACCTAACTTTGTTCAGGAGGATTTTTACTACCAGTCCATTCCATTGCAATCTTTTACTGGCCCCTGCTGCCAAGGGACACAGATTTGGCATTCCAAGGTGATTCCTTCACTTTTGAAGGTATGATCGCGTGGGTGTTGTCTGGGAAGCTCCCATTCTTTTCTTCTGCTGCCTGTGTGTTCGTTAGTGATTTCTGCAGCTGATCATGCTAGATCCCCTGCTCTCTGTTTACTGTGACTTTTCTGTTGTTTCCTCTGAGGCTCTCTGCAGGGCAAAATCTCAGCTGCTTTTGGCAGCACTTACTTTAATTTAGAGTCTGGGATTTTCTCGCTTACTTGTTCCACCGAAAATGATGATTATTTCCATTTTCCCTCTTCCTCTGAATGGTTTTTGGGAGTCAAATGGGAAAATTTAGAACCAAGTAGTCCCTACTGGTGGATTGAACTCTTTAAAAAACATCTCAGCAAATTTGGCATTTGCAAAGGTGGTATCATAATGCAGAAACACAAGCAGATGAATAGAAAGACCATTATAATGTAACACTGTTAACATATATAGTCATGGTGGCAATTCCAGAAACATAATTAAGCAAGCAGTTATATATGTAAAATCATATAATTCTGCTTTGAATGGATAGGAGGAATGAATAGAAGCTGGTTTTCCTTGATTCCAAAGACTTCTTGCTGATTTCATGAGGAAAGTTAATTTGTGTATATCCAGAAGAGTAGAGATTCTATAAGAGAAAGCTGTGGTTTATTGTTTAATTTCTTTTTTTAAAGATTTATTTATTTATTGGGGGGGGGCTCATGAGTTGGGGTATGGGCAGAGGGAGAGGATCTCAAGCAGGGATCGATTTCATGACCCATGAGATCATGACCTGAGCCGAAATCAAAAGTGGATGCTTAACCAACTAAGCCACCCAGGTGCCCCTATTGTTTAATTTCAGTGTCAAAGGGTAGTAGTCCAAGAGGTATGTCATGCTGAAGTCAGGTTTCTGTTGAAAGGAGCAGGGTCTCTATTCAACCATTCCAGATTTCTGCCTACCTTCTCACAGAAATTCAACTAGACAAGTTAGAGAGGTCCATGAGTTGCTCTTTTACCCTTTCCTTTTAAAATTTATAAATACAGCACCAAAATGAATGATCATAAATGTTAGAAAAGTATCCCTCTCCAATCATTTAACCCATACAATCTGCTATCAGTTTAGGAATCTAGAAACTCAAATGTTTGGCATCACTGTTATAGAAACTTGCTTATCTCTGTAGCAGAGGTGGTTTTACATGAAGCCAATGAAGCTTAATCTTTAGAGACCCTCACTGTTGTGGACTATTTCAAGGCCCAAGGAAGAGACCTAGCAATGTGTATACATGGTTGTATGGCTTTGCAAAGTTTGCAAAAGTAAGATATTTTAGCTTCAATGTGTTAAGACCAATTTTCTTTCCAGTCCAGCTTCCCTTTTATTATACTTACCCTCATTATCAAGTGGCTCTGGTTGGTCACAGGCATTTTGTGATTAGGTTACAAGGAAGTTGTCCTGGTAATACACTCAGTTTGGACTTACTGGGATATATGTATGTAGTTTGCCAAGAATTCCATGTATCCAGTTAAATTACTGCTGTCCTAGTGAAAGAATGTCTTCTAGTAATATTCTTACCAACCCTCTCCCACTAAGCCAATTCAACCAGTGTTACGGCAAAAAAGTGAAAGACCAGAGGTCATATCATGATATGAATGGAAATGCATAGATAGTAGATGACAAAGAAAGCTTGAAATATGTGAAGCCAGAAGTCATATGATGTGTGAAATTATTATAAATGGAGGATTCTCATCAACACCGAGGTTCTCATCAACACCTTGTCCATTCAGAAGTTCTTTCTGCCAGAAATATTTGATAATACAGTGTATACAATTACACACCCCCAGTTCCCAGGGTGGTTACTCATATCAGAGAAACTTTCTTAAAATTTGTGAAGTCTTTTTCTAGTGCATGGGATGGGCTTCATCCAGCACTGCAATTTAGGCAGGGAGATTCAATCCCAGACCTGGTTGTGTGTGGGTCCTGGTCACTAGAAACATCTACTTGAACATTTTGTGAATCTCCCTTTTGTGTCTAGGACTGACCAGGGCTGGCAGTACCATCAAAGTTGGTGCTGGACCTGTACCTAAACCTATGTGGCCCTTGGTCTTCATCTTTCCTTTCTAGGATGTGCCCTCCTCCTCTAGACTATGGCCCAATGGGATTGTCTCAGGGCTCTGTGATGAGTTCCAGTTCTAGGAGGGCAGTTTGGCAGCAAGATGATTGTTACTGGACAGTGCAGAATTTCTTTCACGGAATCTTGTGAGACTGGACTACCAGGATAGTGATGATATGCTGATTTTGGATGATTCTCACTCACACTGGGTACAGATGAGTTCAGAGTTCTGGTGTACCAATGGTCCACCAATAATCCCTGGGTTTAAGCCATGTGTGCATATATGTGCACGCGCACACGTGCCCATGTATGGGCAGCAACCATCCTTTATCCCGTGAGGTCCCTAGCACTGGCACTCAGGACAGTTACTCACCCTCTCTGCCAATTACTTGCCAATGTCAAGTAGTCCTCTGGGCCTGGCTGCCCCTATCTTCTTCGTGGGGTTTCCATACCATTGTTCTTCACTACCAACAGGCCCTTCAGACAAATGTCTTCTCAGAGTGGCCTAGATCAATGTGGTGACATTGAGCTTTCCTGGCTTGATCTTATGCTGTGCTGCACAAGGAATAGACATGCCTATGTGAATAGGACCATTCTTCTCCTTCCATTCATGGGTCCAGTGGTGATATCTGGAAGGCAGAGATGCAATTAACTCAAAAGAGATGACATTGTACGAATGAAGTGATTATGACTGGTTGATATGATATGGTTGGAAGTTGTGTTGTTCTATATTCACACTATAAAATTTTGAACTGTAAGTTCACTGTAACTAGACAATGAATTATTCACATCTCCTACATATTTTGGATAAACTTGAATTTATGTCCGTCATCAACTAGCACAGTAATAACCTGAGAGAGAATTATGCAAAGCCAGTATTCAATAGATAACGCAGCACCACGAGAAATGATGTAAGCAGCATTAAATAAAAGTTATTATGGGACTGCTTGGGCAAGATCAATGTTGTTTCCATACAAATAGTTTCCAAAGAGCCATGGAATTTTGAGTAATAACATTTTTTACCTCTTTAATTGAGGTGAGAGAGAGAAATTAGCCAAGAATGGCATGCCGGACCAAAACCACAAAGGAATAGTTCCTGGACTGAAGAAGGGAAGGTGCCTAGACATTATAAAGGATCTTTGCATTAACCAATTGGGCCCTAAACAAATATGCATGTAACTCTTCTCTACCCATGATTCTAAATCTCCATCAAGATATCACTGTATATCAAGAAAGCTCACAACTTTTCAATATACTTTTAAATCAAATTGTTTATTTACATAGGGATATCACAAAAATATATATATAATTGCCTGTGGGATCAAATACCCTAAGCGTGGCTCCGGTGGGCCAGTACATAAGACTTAGAAGACCTGGTTTCTGTTTATAGGTAGCTCTGTATCAGGCTACACATACATAATCCAAACATCTCCCTCAGGGAAGCCTTCCCTTTTTTGATGAAACATTAGCTTACTTGATAATTAGCTTCTTAATTTCATTCTAGGATACAATCAGAAACTTATAAAATGGTATGAATTATAATCCTGTCCTCTAATTGCCTCTAACTGCTGTTTTTGTATTTATGAGTTCATACTGTTTCACATACTGTTGCACTTGCTTATTTATAAATGATTTCATACATATTTACTTGCTCTCCCTAAGTGATACAAAGTGATAGTCTTAAATCCTTAAGATTATGTTTTAAGTCTTTGTTTCTCAGTATGAACACAAGCAGATGCTTAGCAAATACTCTGAGAAGTTTATAATGGTCAGATTAAGAACATAAGTAATAAATTGATGTAAAGAATGATAATGCATGTGGATATGTTTTCAGCTGTTAGAATAATTCTTTTTTTTTTTTTTAAAGATTTTATTTATTTATTTGACAGAGAGATAGACAGAAGAGCACAAGCAGAGGGAGTGGCAGAGGGAGAGGGAGAAGCAGGCTCTGCACTGAGCAGGGAACCCGATGCGGGACTCGATCCCAGGACCCTGAGATCATGACCTGAGCCGAAGGCAGACGCTTAACCATCTGAGCCACCCAGGCGCCCCCCCCCCCTTTTTTTTTTTTTAAGTAATCTCTATGCCAGGTGTGAGGCTCGAACTCACGACCACTGAGATCAGGCATTGCATTCTCTACTGACTGAGCCAGCCGGGCGCCGCAGCTGTTCAAATAATTCTAATTGAACACAAAGTGTAAGTTCAGTTCCAGTTGGTTCAGTTAGAATGTGCTATTGGAAAATGTTGGTATAAAGTGGGTCCTTATATATTGATAACTAGTGGAAAAGAAGGTAAGTCTCCTTCCATTAAAAGGTATTAATTTTATCCTCTGCTGCTACTGACTTTGAAAGTCTTGATAGGAGGTAGAAAGATCCTCACCCCCTCGAGTTCAGAGAAACCATCATCGCTTATCATGCAGCTGATTTCTATTCTGATGCAATCAATCTAGGTAGTGTCAGGTGTCACTGACAAGAGCATTCGTGACTCAGTCACCTGGAGGCATTCAAACGGTTGGTGCAATGACTTGGATTGGAAAATAAAAGAAAGAAAAGTCCTCTCGTCCTAACTTTCTTACAACTTGAGTGGCCTCTCGGGGCTGTGACTCAGAGACCCAGACAGGGAGGTTCTTTTATCTGAAGATGGTGTCACAGACCCACTGATCAGGAGTGGGCAGGAGTGACCCTTGTCTGTTTTATTAGCACCAGCATGGTAGACTTGGCCCTATGGGGCTAGTTGTTTGTTCATTGTCTACCTCCCCTTTCCCCACTCCCCTTGTCCCTGACTCACTGGACTGAATTTCACAAGAGGATGGCATGGCATCTGTCTCCTTCAGTGACCTTTCCACTGCACCTAGGACATGGATGAGTCACTGGAAGTAAAGAAGATCCGTTTCTAACGGTTTCCTAGCTTCACATGGTAACAGAAGATTGTGCGAAAGAACACGTGGGATGAAAGTACATAATGTCCCTTTTCCTTTATTGTCTATTCTTGTTTTACAATTCCTTGAGTATTGCCCCTCAATATTTTATCTGCTGCATCTTATCTCTGTGCTGGCTCTGAAGTTCTTTTAGCATGGTCCTGCTGCCTTCCAAATCACGCCTTGTCTAGATTTGTTATCATTCTTTAGGCACACAAACCATCATCCAGAGCGAGAGGGGAAAATCAGAGTGACAAACATAGGTAGCTCAGGATTTAGTTTGGCATTCTCGCTGTCCCCATTACTTAGGTTCCCTATCTCTGTACATTTGTGCCTATGACAGAGGTATTAAAACCTTACCTTGGCATCCGTAACCTCATTCGAAATCCCAAAAACGCTCCCTCATAGAATGAAGGGATACATGCATTGAGTAGAGTATATTATTTCTTTTGATACCCCTTTGGCTTCACATTTCCTTGGTATTCTATCAAGAATCATTGTTGTGTGAAATGGCATTTGCAGAGACTTCTGTACTTGAAAGACTGTGTATCTGACACATTTTGAACAATTACTGATGTTTCTCTTCACTGGGCTGTGCTGAAGAAGCTTCTGGACAGAGCACATCCTGTAATTAGGTAAATTTGAGTGGATTTGTCTGAAAGTGGCCTAATAAATGACAGTCTACTTGTCATGGTGAAATCTCCTTTAAGCAAGGGGAGGTAGAGGCTTGTATTTACTTGTCCCATTAATCATAAATGGTATGGATATGCTTAATTTGACCTTTAAACAGACATAGCTCAGGCTCAGCTGTCTTTCTCTATATAACTATTTGGCAAACTTTCCCCCTCTCTTAGCCAGTGCTAAGGAATCCTGATTTCCTAACAGCCTCAATCTTTAAACAATGGTGAAATTTTAGGGTGTCAAAGATATGTAACATTTAACGAGCACCAGTCATGCGGAAGAAACAAGGTCAGTCAGAGCTGTAATTTTCCTAGAACCTTGTTCCTAACTCCAGGCTGGTCATTTCCCAGGCAGATTTGGCCACTGTGTGCATGCTGTGATTTCAGTCTTCTCAGGAGGGCCCGACTTAGCTCTCCTGCAGCAAGACCCTCCTTCTTGCTGGCTGCCAAATGAAATTTCATTTCAGCTGTTGACACAAGTATCCCTGGGGAGAATCATGCAAAGATATTCTCAAATTTTGCTCTCTGAGCAAAGGGTCAGAGAGCAGATTTCAGGAGGTGTAGGAGAAGAAGAGTATGGGGGGGTCATGTGAGAAACAAAATTTGGGTTTCCAAAGTAGTTAAAATGAGGCAGAAATGTCACATGTGGAATTTAAGAAACAAAACTGATGAACATAGGGGAAAGGAAGGATAAATAAAATAAAACGAAATCAGAGAGGGAGATAAACCATGAGAGACTCTTCATTCTAGGAAACAAACTGAGGGTTGCTGTCGGGGGGTGGGTGGGGAGATGGGGTAACTGGTGATGGGCATTCAGGAGGGCACTTGATGGAATGAACACTAGGTGTTATATGCAACTGATGAATCACTAAGCTCTACCCCTGAAACTAATAATACACTATATGTTAATTAGTTGATTTAAAAAAAATAAAATAAAAATAAATTAAAAAAATAAAATGTGGCAGAAATGGAATTATGGGGACAATTTCTGCTTGAGCCAGCCCTAGCAAACACAAAGTGGAATCTAGAATTTCTGTGTGCCTCCATGGGACAGTGATGACTAAGCTGTTAGTCACAGAATGTGACACCAGGTCAAGAGTATCTTCTGGACCCTCACCATTGTTTCACACGGTATAGGTAGAATGAATAGGCATGAGACCAAGTCAGAGGCGATCTTGGTGAACATGATGTTCTGAGTGCACTGATAGCATGCTTTTGTCTCTTTTGGTTTACCGAATATTGAATGCACTGTAACATTTAGGTCAAGCAATTCTGTCTAGATATCTACTCATAATGATATCTGGAGGGTTGACTTATGCTACTGTGTGGGGTGCATTCTTCTCCTTTATGTATAACATCCTTTGCAATGTTCGTATTGGAGCAATGTTTTATCCTTTTCACTATTTGGAGACGAGAGTGCCTTTTTAATTGGCATCCTAGGAAAAATAACTACTACACTGAGCAGAATGAACGAGGCAGCAACACTTCTTGTGATATTAAACATCTCCCTGTAAGAGTAGTTCAGAGTGTTACCCATTAATCATTTGCTATCCAGGATCAGGCAGAGCTTTTTAAGCACAGACTATCTCTGTGATTTGGGCAATAAAGAAGAATAAGAAAGTTATCATATGAATTTCTAGCTAATGTTGATGGACTATCTACAGATGTCAGAAGTAGGGCTCTCATGATCCCAAAAGGATCATGACAATTTGCAACATCTGCTTTATGATACCTGGAACAATGGGTTAAAATCTGCTTGCATACAATATATTTTTTTGAATCTTAAATAAATAACCAGATTATCCCCACCATTTTCAGTCCTTTTATTAATCACAAATAAAAAGTGCTTAAAAGGCGCAATCAGCTGTATTTGTTGGAACCTAGCAATATCTTATGATGTATGTCTTGGATCGTGGAGGGACTTTTCCCTAATTCTTTATTGGATTAGTCCTTCAAGAAGTAGCTGTAATTGATCAATTTTTCTAAGATCATCATTTAACTGCCTCACTGACATAAAGGGGGCTGGAATAACTCCTAGCATAATGTGAAGGAGGTGGAAGGAGAATGTAGAATATTCCTTTTTCTGAGCTACTGTAGGGAAGAACCACGCTGTTTCTTTATTAAGACAGTTTTGCAGAGATAATTGAGGTTGGTCAGCATACCAGAGCAAAAAGAGATTCCCACAATCTTAAGAATGGGCTTTCAAAGTCACTACTATGAATTCTTGAGGGAAGTTGATAATGAAGGACTGACAGCTTTATGAAGAATTATCTGAGTCTCTTGCCACTGGACGAGTCTAGATATTATTTTATCCTATTGATGTCATTATTGCTTTCCTAATTTAATATTTGTGTCCTGGGGAGACAAAGCAGTATGCAAATCAGTGCTGCTTTAACTGGCCTTTGAATTTCTTGAAGACAAGTTATTTTTTTTTTTCTTGTTCACTTTTGTAACTTTACCATATAGCTCAGTGTCTGGAGCACTGTTATGCTTAGTAAACGGTTGTCAAAGGAATTAATGTTAGAAAGACGTTATGGTTTAGTTATGGAGCCAGTCAATGTACATAAGCCCGTAAATTAACAATACAAAGATCATGGGCAAATGCCCAGTGAGATTCATAGAATGAGAAGTTTCAGAGGAGAGAAAGGTTTGGGAGGCTTAAAAAGGAATTCATGAAGGAAGCATAACTTGAGCTGAGCCTTGAATGTAGTTAGAATTTAAAGTAGCACTGGGTGGAACAGACTTGCTGTGACCCTGTTCCTACTTCTGCAGTACTCTTTTCTTGGGGGCAGTATTGATCAGAATGAAGATCCAAGAGGGAAATTTACAGTTTTGGAAGAGGCAATGGTAGCAAGGAATAGCAATAGTGAGGTCAGTAAATCCAGGGAAACATATACAAGTCACTAATACATTTTTGGAGAGACAGACAAGAGAGAGAAATTAGCATTCTTTTGACTTTTAAGTGATGGCAGCCAAAAACATAGTTGAATTTGAGCTAAGTTAGGATTTTAATAAAGGTTGAATTGTGTATATTCCCACCCAGGTTGCCGTGGCAGGAGGGTTCCTAAGCTTATGATAATGACAGTTTAATGGGGGAAAAATTGTACATGCTAATTAAATATATTGTCATTAGAGACAGAGCAATATGTGGTCTAATTAGTGCCATCTTTGGAAATAGTCTAGGGAGGAGTTTGGAGGTAGTTCATGAGCTAAATAATTTGTATATGTTCAAAAGGGTTAAATCAAGCTTGCTCACCTGAGATCACCTTTGAGTTACTGCAAACCTGATTTCTCTCGCCGGTTTAATCACAAACAATTAAATCATAAATCATATTGTTGTATGCCCACCAGTACTGACATCTGGGAGGAACTTTAGATAGGTGAAAGATACCTTTCTGATGACCAGAATAAATTGGTTTGGAATCAGTGCACAGGGATAAGAATAAAGGGGTCTGCAGATTTTGGCTATAAGGAAATACACAGAATGCTAGTAAACCCCAATAAATCACCACTGAATGTTCTCTCACACCTATTATTTACTTATTTTAAATTTAATTTAATTTTATTATGTTGTGTTAGTCACCATACATCATTAGTTTTTGATGTAATGATCCATGATTCATTGTTTTCATATAACACCCAGTATCCATGCAGTACGTGCCCTCCTTAATACCCACCACCGGGCCAACCCATCCTCCCCAACACCTGCCTCCAAAACCCTCAGTCTGTTTCTCGGAGTCCATAGTCTCTCATGGTTCGTCTCCCCCTCAGATTCCCTCCCCCCTTCATTTTTCCCTTCCTTCTCCCAATGACCTCCATGCTATTCCTTATGTTCCACAAATAAGTGAAACCATATGATAATTGACTTTCTCTGCTTGACTTATTTCACTTAGCATAATCTCTTCCAGTCCCATCCATGTTGATGTAAAAGTTGGGTAGTCATCCTTTCTGATGGCTGAGTAATATTCCATTGTATATATGGACCCCATCTTCTTTATCCATTCATCTGTTGAAGGGCATCTTGGCTCTTTCCACAGGACATTGCTGCTATGAACATTGGGGTGCATATGGCCCTTCTTTTCACTACATCTGTGTCTTTGGGGTAAATACCCAGTAGTGCAATTGTTGGGTCAAAGGGTAGCTCTATTTTTAAATTTTTGAGGAACTTCCACACTGTTTTCCAAAGTGGCTGTACCAACTTGCATTTCCACCAACAGTGTAAGAGGGTTCTTTCTCCACAACCTCTCCAAAATTTGTTGTTTCTTGCCTTGTCAATTTTTGCCATTCTAACTGGCCTCACACCTATTCTGATGGGAGGAGCAAAACAGTGGCAGGTATCTCCTTAGAAATGGGAGCTGGATATTTCTGTAAGGAAGATAGAAAAAGAAAAGGACTTCTGTCTCTTCTTTTCCCCAAAGGAAAAAGGATTGTAGGGCATGGAGACTAAAAACTGGGAACTTGATCTTCCTGTCAATAAGTCTTTGCCACCCTGTACCTGCTTAGTCATGTACTTGAATATGATGGGTGCTGCGGAAAAGGTGATAACCACCTATCCTGGAAGGTATTTTCCAACCTGAAGATCAGAATCTCTCAAAACTGACTTTGGTCAGTGAGGTTTCTGTACCACCAGCCATCCTTGATTAGAATGGTGAGGGAAGTAGGAGAAATTAAATAGGATAGAGGGATAGGAAAATGGTTTGGCATTTTTGCAAGGTCCTCTGCCTTCAGAAAAATATGGGAAGGATCTCTGAAATGTCAAAGATACGGAGGTAATAATAATAATAATAATAATAATAATAATTAATAATAATAATAATAATACAGTGCATAGTTGTCAAGGATTTTAGACAAATAGGCATAATAATTGGGGTGGCTTTGAAGTCAGCTATCATATCCTATAGGAAAATGCTTTAAAGGTGATACACCCAGCTGGTTGCAAGTCAAGGATTTTGACAATGAATATATTGGTTTCAAAATAAATATATCAATCTCTTCTCTTGTAGGACAGGAAACCAATGTCAAGTTTCTAAAGCAAACCACTGCTGTGAATCAGTTTGGACCCCTACCTTATGGTTGCTAGGCCAAGCATCTTACCTGCACTGAGCTTGCTGTTCAGGTTGTCCCCCCTTCCCTTGCCAGGTGCCTGGAGGGTTAGACATGCCAAAATAGAAGCAGTGAGAATAGAACAGGGAAACAACTGTCTTCCCTCATCTACACAGATACCTTCCCAGGAAAGGACCTGACGTCACACTTTAGACCTTTATGTGATTTGAAGTCATTGGGTTACAATGGGCTCCATTAATTTCCAAACACTCTACTAAAAAATTACCTCACTTAATCTTTTTCAAAGCCCTTGAAAGAATATTCTATACTTAGACTTTTCACTTACTTCCCACCCATTTCCTACAGCCTAGTGCTGGCCTCCACCAGTGCACTGAAATTGTTCGCTTTCTATCACCATGGCCTTCTTTTTCCAAATTTTGTGGATACATTTTATTTTTTCTCTCCCTTGACAACCATTGCTTCCTTCTCAATCTTTATTCTCCCTTGATTTTGTACGAAGTGGTTCGTCTTGTTCACTCTTTACTATTTATTTTTCTCTCTGCGAACAGTGGTTTTTATTCCACTACTTATTTTTGAAATGTTGGTATTCTTCCAGGTCCTATCATCAGCTTACCAATATATTCTCATCTACTTATTCTCCTTAAGTAATTTAAACATTCTTGTGGTTTTACTTTATACTTACACTGTGAAATCATTATCTCCAGCACAGATATTTCCTATCAACTTGAGAATTGTACACCCTGTAGCGCACTGCCTTGATGATATATGAGCACCCCAGCTGAGTATGACCCCAGATGAACTAACTGTCTTTCCTCTAAAACCTCATTTAAAAATTTTTTTTTGTTGGTAGCGCCACCATCCATTTAGTTATCGTAGCTATAAACCTGTGAGTCATTTAAAACAATGTCTTCCACATGTCTCTTGCTATTGAGCAGAAGGATGTCAGATGTACAGTAATGCTCCAAATACAGATCATCCCCCACTTGCTTTAAGCAAGAGCCTCATTTATCCTAGTTGTCTGCCTTTGCAATTATTCTCTCGAGGAGACTGTGGGTGGGCATTGTGATCAGTCCTTACTCTATAGCTCTGCAGACCCCACGGTCTGTTGTCTATCACGTTAGCCCTGTTTCGTTCTGTGGGTTGCTCTTACTCTGCTGTTCTTCCCTATAACCTTCTCTATTTCTCTGCTGTCCATACTGGTATCCTTCAGACCCCTAGTCTCCATGGGCCATCCCCTGAATTGCCACGATCCCTCCATCCCACGCTGACAACTCATGTCCTGTGTTCCTCTCCCTCTGGCTGGGATAACCACCTCACTGAGAGAGTTTTTGTGTGGTTTTTTTTGTTGTTGTTGTTTGTTTGTTTGTTTTAAATTGTTGCTGGAGTTGTCTAGGGGTGGGAAGAGACAGTGTCTAGCTCAGGAGACAGCCAGGCAGAATCTCACTCTTTACCTGGAGCTGCTGTCTGAGTCAAGGTTCCTAGTATACAGTGTGCTCCTCGGTCTGGCTATTTGGACAGATTTCTTACCATCTCATAGTGATGTTCTCTCAGGGACTTCATTCTGTCTTGCTCTAAAATGGACCCATAGGGGTGCCTGGGTGGCTCAGTTGTTCAGCATCTGCCTTCGGCTCAGGTCATGATCCCAGGGTCCTGGGATCGAGCCCCGCATCGGGCTCCCTGCTCTGCAGGAAGCCTGCTTCTCCCTCTCCCACTCCCCCTGCTTGTGTTCCTGCTCTCACTCTCTCTCTCTATCAAATAAATAAATAAAATCTTTAAAAAAAATTCTCAATTATTTTGTTTCATATGTGTCTTTACCTTGGAGTCTGTACCTTGGACTATCTCCTGACATCAAAGATTGGAGTGCTCTTGTGGTTTTCAAGCTGTGTTTTGGAGTATGATGTTGCCAGACTGGTGTAGTGAGAAGTGTCTAACTTTCTGCTGCACTGAGGCAGGATTTACAGTTGGCAGGTTGAATTGAACATGTTTCTTGTTTTGGAGGGAAGTGGAGAAATCTTCAATTTTTCTAAGCAGGACTTTTTTGGTTTTCATACTTTGGCAGAGTGAACAGGTGTTTGCTAATGAACTGCCAAGCTGGATTACACTCAACTCCCAAGTCCTTTCTTCTCATTATTATCAAAGAGCATTTACTGTGTCTTTCTTCCCATGTCCAGGCCACGCTATATCACATATCTGATTCAACCTGATTCAGGGTAGCAAGAGGCCAGGTGGGCATCCACTATAGTGGAGACTGCTACCAGCTCCTTATCTAAATGTGGATTTCCCCAAATTATGTCATTTAGAAGCTGGCTAAATATCAATTTTTCCAATTTCTATATTTTATAGAAAATGAAACATGTATATAGAGTTAAGGGGCTAGCCCATTATTTTGTTTTATATTTAAACTGGTTTTGCATTTAAAGACATTTAGATACAGCTACACTTTAGCTAGGTATAAGAAAATGGAATACTGTTATTCTCCATGAAACACTGGCTTTCAGGAAGAATGTAGGAAACCCATGAATCTCTGCTTCTGTAAACATAACATCACCAAAAGTACACATCTCAGTGTTTCTCAAACTGTGAAGCTTGTATTTTCAATATCACGGGTTAATAATTTTGTAATATTATTTGCAAATAGAAATTAATAAAAATGAAGTAAGAGATTGCAAAGACACAAAACACAAGCCCATTTAAAAAATGATATTAAATTCAACAAAAGTGAAATTGATCTGTCAAACTGTATATAAGTTTCTAAAGGTGTGTCTTCTGTTTCTATACCTGCCATGGACCAGTGACAGTTGGCAGGTTGATGTCATCCTGTGGGTCACACTGGGGAGAGCACTATGTAGCCAATTCTATCCCTCAGGTTTTATCTGTTTGTGCAGGCCAGATCAACAATTTCATCTCTGTGATTCTGTTCCTGCTTGCTTTACACTAACCTCATAGCTCTACCCACCCCAAGAATCCTATAGAGCAGTGCTGCCCGATAGAAATATGTAATGCTGGCCACATATATAATTTTACATTTACTGGTAGCCACATTACAAACAGAAACAGATTACTAAAATTAATTTTAATAATATGTTTTATTTGACCTGATATGTCCAAAATATTAACATTTCATCATGTAATCAACATAAAATATTATTGAGATGTTTTGCATTCTTTCTCTCATAGTAAGTCTTTGAAATTTCATGTGCAGTTTTTGCTTACAGCACATTTCAGTTTGGACTAGCCACATTTTAAGAGCTCAATAGGCCCCTGTGACTGGTGGCTGCCATATTGAACAAGGAAGCCATAGAACTTCCTCTGAGCTGTCCTAGAGCAAGCAAGATATATATATATATATATATAATACTGAGGGAGGGGCAGAGGGAGAGAATCTGACATGGGGCTCCATCTCACAACCCTGAGATCATGACCTGAGCCTAAATCAAGAGTCAGACACTTATCTGACTGAGCCACCCAGGTGCCCCAGGTATCACTATATTTTTAGAGTATTCTTGTGGGCTGGTCTTACCTTTGGTCTTCTCCCTCCTTCAGCTCTGCTCTACAGGGATGATGTCCTTAAAATCTGCCACTTCCAATTGTTGTTGTTTTGGGAAAATAATGGTCAAGCGGTCTGATCTGGCCGTGAATTACGTGGGAGAAAATCTCTGCCTGCCCAGCAGAACTGCATTCATGTGCACTTCATCTCCTTAATGACATTTACAGTGACAGTTTCAGCTCGGTCCCCTCATCATCAATCCTCTTGACTCTGTTTCAAGTTAAATCCATGGGAGTAGGGTGGTAGGGAAATACCTCTAATCACTCATTTGTAACATTTTGAGCAGCCAAATATTTATAGTTAACCTGTTAGCTTTTTCTTTACAGTAAGACATAAACAACCACTAAGGGAGCTCTAGGTTATAACTATTTAGTTGCATTCTGGAGGAAAAAAGACAGATCCAAAGTATACTTAGTCAGAGAGAGGGATGATAGGTTAAATGATCCACCTTTATTTCATGAGCTCTGAGCAGAGAGCAAGGGCTGAGCACTATAGTTGTATTTTTTATATCCTCTCTCTCTAACCTGAGTCTGTCTTGAATATTTCTCTGGATTATATTGTCGTAAGGGGGTCTTCAGAAGAAGATAAATTTTGCCAATGCTAAATCTAGGGTATGTAATATTGGGATTTAAGTTTTATAAGAATGAAGTCAAAGTGAGAACTTCAGCCCAAGACAGTTGAGAACACGAAGAACTCAGGGCAAAATAAAGTCTCAGTCTGTTAAGGAAGGCAAAGTTTGAACATGGGACACCAAGTACATCGACTAAGTATAAAGACTAGAGGATGATGGGAGTCTCAGGTGGGGATAAGGAAGGTAAAGGGTGGTCTTAGGTGATTGCCACAATACTAGAGAGTGTCATGGTTCACCTTGACGAAGGATGGTGTCTAGTGCCAGGACAGGGTTACTGACTTGAGGAGCCAAAAACCTGAGGCAGGGCTGGTGTTACTCCTCCAGGGACCTTCAGTCTAGGCAAAGTGGAGTCAAAGTCCCTTGGGACTCTGCTGGTGGGTTCTGGCAACTCTGCGGAGTGTTACCAAGGTTAGAAGATCCTGGGATTAATCCTCCGTCTAGCACTATCCAGTGCATCAGGGATTGATATTGACATGGTGTGCTTTGAAACATGATAGTCACAACTCCCTATTTCAGGGGAAATATGTAGCAGGGGGAGATGCAGAAGGAAGTATGAGAAGGTTCTGTATATCTACATGATCTAGGATACTTAGAGAAGGAATTTTGTGGTGTTCTTTCAAGGGTTTCATTTTATTAGAAAAAAAAGGAATTATTACTGTAAGCAATCTATAAGTTGTTGTTCTTGGTATTGTTGCTGGGCATATTGCTAGGGCTGTGAGAAGAAATAAAATGTAAGTAACATAGACACAGCTTTAAGAAACTTACAAATAAGAAGGGGGGCAAGTACATATAAACATCTGCATATCTATCTGGAGTCAGTACTATTTTAAAAATACCCACAAGACAGTGAGGACATAAAGGATGATGGTCATTCTTTCAGTTGTGGTAGGAAGTGACACAGGAGAAGCATGGTCATGGTGGCGTGTGTGAACCAGCATGCTCTGTTGGGAAATACTGAGTAGCGTGTTGTGGCTAGAGTGTAGAAAGCAAGGTATGGAGAATGGTGAGATGCTACCTCTAATTTATCTCATATCTACCTTCTGTTTATCGCCAGTGCCACCATTGTAAAGGAATATATTCTTTCCTGTCACATGTGCTGTTCTAATAGCTTCCTACCTGGTGTTCAGGTATCTGGCAGACAGGCATCCCTTGAGATATTGCATGTTTGGTTCCAGACCATTGCAATAGAAGCAAATGTCACAATATAGTGAGTTAAATGAGTGTTTTGGTTTCCCAGTGCATATAAAAGTTATGTTTACACTACACTGTAGTTCTATTAAATGCACAATAGCATTATGCCTAAAAAAGGTACATACCTTCATTACAAAATAGTCCTAAAAAGTGCTAACCATCATCTGAGCTTTCAGTGAGTCATAATCACTGATTGCCGGTCACCATAACAAATTTAATAATAATAATGAAAAAAATTCCTGAAATACCATGAGAATTACCAAATTCTCTTTGACACAGAGACATGAAGAGAACAATGGTGTTGGAAAAATGAGGCTGGTAGTTTTGCTTTGACATGGGGTTGCCACAAACCTTTAATTTGTAAAGCAAAACAAAACAAAACAAAAAAAACCCAACCCATAGTACCTGCTAATGTTTTATCATACTTCACTCTAGTGCGCTTTGCTAGTCTCTGGATGACTTGCACCTGTAGCTTTTTAAATGGTCCCTCCCATATTAGCTTGGAATCTTCAGTAGGGTTTGCAAGGGTGGTCCTAAGGTGGGCCTGCTCCTCACTTGCACCTGACCTGTTTTTACACTTCCATTTATCCTTGTCTGAAGTGACCAGAAGAGAAATGAGGAATACAGAGGAATGAAGAAAGGACAATCAAAAAGAAAGTCAGTACATATTCTATTTTTGGCACTTTGAGAAGGTTAATAACCCAAGGGATATGTTTACAATCTCAAAAAAAAAAAATATATTGAGCAGACTTCCATATTCCATCCTCAATACCCCTAAAATCTGCATGTCAGTTTTTCTCTCTGAGTGCATGTTTATCTGAGAAAGGACCAGGAAAGTGTAGAAAGTGTGACAAACCATCATTTCTCCAGGTCCCTCCTGGCCCGAATAATAGATGTTTCTGAGGTTTGAAAAATGCCACACATCTGCCATTTAAAAGTCACATCTAAATATACTTGCTACCTTCTAAGTAATCTTTTATTTTTAATTGTAATATTATTTATGAGTTTTCACTCACTAGGAATTCTGTGTCGCTTTAAAAGCGATGGTATGAAACACAATACATCAGGAGAAAGACATGTTCTGATGAAATATGATGCTGAATATCATCATTCCGGTGATGTATATTAGAATAGGGATGGAAGAGCGAAGTTGAGGGATGAGTCTGTGTGCTGTGCATTTTTGAATAATCCCCATGAAAACTGTAATAGAATTATTATCCATGCTTAGCATCATATAATCAGCAAGTATTTGCCTGCAGAGGGAACCAGTTGGCAAGGTAACTAGTTATATATGCCGCCAACACACTGGGCCACACCCATTTTAAAGGACAAAAATCAAACAAAGCATGAGAAAAAAAATCAAATAGATTGCATTTGATTTGAAAAGTAATCCAAATCCTATCTTTATAACTCAAGTAATTTCTAACTACCTAGATTTGATGGGCTGGTAGGGATAGGCTGTATGCAGAACCCATCGTTTAGAGAATTCTGTAGGTGAAGTTGAATTCTTAGCTCTGAGAATGCTGGTGGTACGTTTCTAATTATGCCATGGATTTCTCACACATCTTCATATTCATAATTACCTGGTATTTAACTTTTAATAATGACATTATTAAATCTGAGGTGACAGCCCTTCACTTGTGACATTTAATTTACTTTTCAATTTTCCTTCTCTTCTTGGTCCTTTAAATGTTCTTAAAGGCAAACATCTGAGGAGGCACGGTCAATACCACAGAACATCAGCCACGATGATTTTTCTTGATACATATCTTCAAAAGAAATGTCCAAATCTGAGTTTCAGTGAATGCCTTCTTAGGCAGTATACAGTTATTTTGAAGTAGTATCCTCTACATGCAAAATAGCCGTGATCTTTCTTTGAGTTGTGGGAGAGAGGGCTTTAGGATACGCTGCAGCTGGTCATGCCAAAGGCCATTATTTACACAGCAAATGTCCTTGCTGTCTGCTCTTTCCTGATGGAAAAGCCACCAAAGTTTACCTTTTTGACATGAAGGTGAGCTGAAAAATAAATCTCATTTACTTATTTACATTACCACGGAGAAATCTTTTCTTCTGGGTCTTTTGCACACATTTAAGAATTAAAAAGAATGCCCACAGGCGCCTGGGTGGCTCAGATGGTTAAGCGTCTGCCTTTGGCTCAGGTCATGGTCCCGGGGTCCTGGGATCGAGTCCCGCATTGGGCTCCCTGCTCCTTGGGAGCCTGCTTCTCCCTCTGCCTCTCTCTCTCTGTCTCTCACGAATAAATAAATAAAATCTTTAAAAAAAAAAAAAAGAATGCCCACAATTGTTTTTCAAATAATGGAACTATTTTTCAAAGAATCATATAAAATGAGTATGGGAACATAATTTATGGGATTCGGGGGACTTCCAGAGTGGAGAATTTTATTTGGGAAGTCATTAAATTCCAGTAAAGTAGAAGCTGGATATAGAAACCAATAAGTATATTCTCATGATTTTATGAAATCTATAATATACTCACTCATCTCCCAGCTAATATCTTTTGCACAAACAATAGCCCTCTGTGATGCCCTCTAAAAGTTTTCTTTTTGCCACGAAAGTTATAAATGTTCATGCAGTTGGCACCACTCCTTTGATTAGCATATTGTTCAATGTGTCTTTATAAGCCACTTATCTCCTATTGTACAGAACTCATTCTGAAAGTGGAAGAAGGAGAATGTTACTTTGGGGACTCAATGCCAACGACTTTTTATTTTTCTACTGGTTAATATAATAGAATATTGTTGTTGCAAGGACAATTAGAGGGCACGCTCCTACTATCAAACATAAGGCGGGATCCATTTTGCATTATTAACTCATAGCTCCCTCGGCTTCCAGGAAACCACCCTCTCTTCATTTTCTCACCTCTTTCTTTCTGACCATTCCATCCTGTGCGGGAGGCTGCTGCCCTGCCCCTACCTCCTGCTCATACCCAATCAGTTCAGTGTGTTCCAGCCAACTTTCAGTTGTCAGCATTTGAGCTTTCTCTGGCCCCTGGAACCCGCTCAAACCACAAGCTCTCGTGAGAGGTTCCAAATATCAAAGAATTAACGCTTCCTGGGAGTAGCTCCCAACTTAAGATGGATGGCAGCTGGTATCTGCATATCCTAGTTTCCTTTCTTTTTGGAGGGATAACTTCGAGGCATGCATTCTCCATGGGTTTACAGAGTTCTCCAAGAGAATTAAGTTCCCATTGTGCACAATGACAAACTTGCTTGATAATGTACCCTTTATCGGCTGCCTCCCCCTCTGTTTGGTGTTCTGTCTGAGTCCACTATCAGTGTTTCCTGGGGTCACTTTCCAAATAAACTATTACATTCAAATACCTGCTTCCAGGTCTACTTCTGGGGAAACTCAAACTAAGATACTTCTTTATCACTTTTCCTTGATCCTTATCTTCCGGACATAAACGTTAAAATAGCCAAGGGCTTAGGCCTTGGGCCACTTCTCTTAACTAAATTTATCTCCTAGGTAAATTCATCCTAACCTAAGATTTCAAATATCATCCAGAATGACGCCTCAAGCTTTGCCTTCTTTTCGGAATCTCCACTATTTAATTGGTAGCTCCATTTGGATGTCTACTGAGCATCCCAAATTTACATTTCCCAAACCAAACTCTTGAATTTCTCCTTCAGGTGATTGGGAACTGAATATCCTACGTGACATTTAGGTTTTTATGTTGAGTACATTGGTCTAGATTTGTCAAGAAGCATGGAAAACGTGCCTCCTTCATACTCACAGGAGAGATCTCTAAATATTTCAAGAAAATAGATACCACCCTTTTCCTCTCATATTCTCTAGGCTTCAGGTTCAATAAACCTACTTCACTCAAATGTCCTCACATAATAACTATCTTAGGTTTGCCACATTCTTATCTGTAAAAATTCCAGTTTTTATTGTTCCCCTCAAAATATGACAATGAGAATTAAGTGTGACATTTCTGATATGGTCTAGATGATGTGGGATATTTCTCTCTTTTGTCTCTCTCTCCTCCCCTCTCTCTTACACATACAACACACACACTATCAGGATATATGCATTGCTTGCAAGTTCTTGTATTGAACTTCTTTGTACATGTCAGCAGTGTTACTGTTTTGTTATTTTTAATAAAACTGGACAATCATAACTAGAAAAAAAACACATCTTGACAGATTTTCACAGAACAGTCTTGTTTTTAAAATGTTATTTTAAGATACTTTCTAAATTCAGGAAAGGGCCTTGTGAGAGAATCACAAAGAGCGATATCAATCTGGATGAAGACAAAGAATGCTGTGGTGTGTGTTTTGAGCAGCTTTTTCTTTCTTATTTTTTTTTTTAAAGATTTATTTATTTATTTGAGAGAGAGAGTGTTGAGGGGGAAGGGCAGAGGAATAGGGAAAGGGAGAATCTCAAGCAGACTCTCCACTAAGCATGGAGCTGGAGGTGGGACTTGATCTCCTAACCCTGAGATCAGGATCCTGCGATCAAGAACCTGAGATCACAACCCAAGTGAAATATAAGTCGGATCCTTGGCTGACTGTACCACCCAGGCACCCCTTGAGTACTTTTTCCTTTGTGACATTTGTCTCCATGGCCCACTGGCCTGTTTATCCTTTCTTTGGGGGAATCTGCAAGTCTGAGTGAGGTGTGAAATTTGAAAGAAAACTAATTTTTTGTTGTTAGAATGGAAAAGCTCTTTATTCCCCTGTCAACTAGACCTAGGTAAGCAACAATTGTTCTTTTTATTCATGAAGATGGATTTATTTAGGCTTGGGAATTGTCAGGCCTTAACAGAGGAAAGTTAATTGAGTCCCACGGAGAGAACAAGAGGTATAAGGAGGAGATGCTGTAAGTATAGCTAATCACGTCGTAAGATCAGCCCCTTTCCTGGGTGCTGATGAAAACAGTAATAATATTGAGTTCTTATATGTGTGTGGCATTTACAGTTTTCAAAGCACTTTGGCATATTATCTTTTCCCTCCTTTCCTTCCTTCCTTCCTCTTTTCCCTCCTTTCATTTCTTTCTTCCTTCTTATCAAGTGCTTACCATGTGTCAGGAGCTGTGCTGAATGCCAAATAAAATAAAACATTTTCCTGTCAGGGGAAGAAAATAAAAATGACAAAGAATGCCTTTATTACAGCCCCGATGACGTGGTAGTGTGAGCATTAGTTCACTTGTAAGGTGTTGGCTGTCAACTCCATGAGAACTCACCCATGTGCACAACAAAGCAGATTTTCTTGATACCTCCTTGCGAGTCAATAGGTATATAGACAATCCAGGGTATATTTGAGATATAAACCAATTATTCCTTGACTGTCTAACAGAAGATGACTTAAAGCGGTGATCCTCATCAAAATTAAAATTAGAAAGTCGATATAAAACCTAAACTAAACTCAAAACACACAATACAGAAGCTCACCTCAGTGTTCCCAGAGATCAAAACTGATGTTTTAAGCAAAACTCAATTTCTCACTGAGAATTCAGCTAGAAGGGATTCTTTATCTCAGTGTTTTCCCTGAAAATATTGCCCAATGTGGAATATGACTAGCAATGCAAAATTGGTTTGTAAAATTAGTTTTGTAAGGCAAGGAGTTTTAATATGATGGCATTGACAGAATATGAATATTGGTTATAAGTTCAAAGGGTGCTCAAATTACTAATGATGTCTGAACTTCTTAAAATCTGTGCAATTCCCTGACTCCAATTCTGTGATGTGGCCAGTTGAAAATTGGGCTTTCACCATTATTAATTTTTAAAAACTGCCGAAGAATAAGATAATAACATTTTCATGTATATTTGAGGACTTTAACATTGAGATGGCAAGAGCTGATATAACTTAATTTCAAAATTAATGAATGAGGTTACATTTAAATGAGGCTTTTTAGATTGAATTGTGAACCCAGCTGTTTGAGGGGACTGTTGACAAGAAAAGGTAAAGAGATAATAACCCAAGGCAAGGGTAGAATTCCTCTCCACCAGTATATCCTGGGATTTTACATTTATTTTGGGGGCTTTATGGGTCACTTAATGAGAAAAGAGGCCATTAGTTTCAAATTCTAAGACCAATGGAATTTTTGAGTTTCTAAGGCTCATTTTGTGGTGTGAACATTTATAACCTTTAACTGCAGAAATATGGGACTTAGCAGGATCAGCATCATTTTAAGGAACTCATAGCCAAGCATTAGTAGCCAGATTTATTTTCTCCATCTGATGATGTGAGAATCTAAATGGGTTTTAATATCCTCTTTTCAGTACTAACATGCTGCATTACCTGTTTCCGTGGGAGGTGTAGGAGAGCATGTCATGTCTGTGTGATATATGATCACTGTCTCTGGGAGCTTGGCTTATTAATTACTAGACAGTGAAGGTGTAGAGATAATTGAAATGTGATGGGCTGCGATGTTCTTTTAGGGGGTGATCCCTACTGAATCAGGCTTCCGAACGTCTTAAACCTTGAAATAAATGGGAAGGGTTTTGGTCAATCATTATGCTTTTTTGTTGTTTTGAAAGGTTATTTTTCACAACTATCAAATGATTTGGATTTGTGGAGAGAAACATGGTTGAAACCATTCAGTGTAACTCAACAAATATTTTCTATGCCTTCTTCTGTGCTATTTCTAGCATTAACTAACTAGGATTGTGAAAGCCAAGATCTGGAGTCCCTGCTTTCCACATTCCACTGACTTGAATTGGCAATGTGTAAGTAGTTAAAAAAAAATGTTTTTAAGCTTACTACCAAAGTCAGGATGTAGGGAATGCTTTATTTATTTATTTTTAAAGATTTATTTATCTATTTGAGAGAGCGCAAGTGCATGTGTTGGGGAGGGGCAGAAGGAGAGCCAGAGGAAAAGCAGACTCCCCACTGAGTGCGCAACCCTATGTGGGGCTCAATCCCAGGACCCTGAGATCATGGCCTGAGCTGAAACAGAGAGTGAGATCATGACCTGAGTTGAGGCCGACTGAGCCACCCAGGCACCGCATGTAGGAAATGCTTTTTTGAAGCAGATACGTGTAATCAGAGAAGAATTTGTTTGTATAATATGACCATTGTCTAGGTATGGGCAGTCTCACCTGGTTTTTAGAACCCAGACACTGGATTCTGACTGCCCAGGCTTAAATCCCTGATCTGCATTCACCAGCTCTGTGGTCTTTGCCAAGTACCTAGTGGTTGGATTGCAGCACTAGATAGTTATGTGGACTAACAGGTGAATTCTTTTGAAGCATGTAGAGCAGTGTTCAGTCAGTGTAGTGATTACCTTTATTATATCCCATTTTGTGATGTTGCCATTACACTTGGCTGGTTCTTTATTTACTCTACTTTTACAAAATACGTCAAAGTGCCATGTCTGGCAGACAATATAGGAAATCAAGTTTTGCTTTTTTGAGGCTTGTGGGGTGGGGACCATAGCATGTCGGAACTTAAAGTTTTCAAAGATAATATTTATATTTATCTTTATAAATTTTTCAGAATGTAAAAGTAATATTTGTTATTGAAAAAATATTCAAACCATATAGAAATGTCCTAAGGCAGATCTTTCTTTGTGGAAATGTAAATATTACCAGACCGATCCGTATATTGCTCTTTTTAAAAAGCAGTTTTACTGAGGTATAATTTATAGACCATAAAATTCACAAAGTGCAGTCAGTGACTTTTAGTAAGTTGACAGAGTTAACTGTACTACCATCATCACAGTTGAGTTGTAAGATTCTTCCATCATCTTAGAGAGATTCCTCTTGCCCATTCGCAGACAACCTCTTTTCCCACCCCAGCCCCAGGCACCATTGATCTGTGTCTGTCTCTATAGATTGGCTTCTTCTGAACATTTCATACAAATGGAATCATCCAATATATTTTTTTTTTACAGCTGTCTTTTTAAACTTAGTATAATGTTTTTGAAGTTCAAACATGTATGTATTAAAATTTTACTTCATTCATTTAATATGTCATTAACATTTTCTATGTTGATATATATGATTTATCTCATTCTTTTTAGTAGCTACAGTTGATTTTACCACTAGATAGTTTTAAGTCACTCTCTTAAAATATTTTTAAATTGTTTAAACTATTTCCAGTTTTTTATTGTAAATAAGTCTACACAAACATTTGTGGATAAATATCTTGGTGAACTTGTATTAGTTAAGATGAATTCCTTAAAGTAGAATTTCTGAGTCAAAGGATACAATAAATTTTAGATTTTGATACACATTTCTAAATTACTGTCCAAAAGGTTGAATCAATTTCCATGCCGACCGATAATATGTACCTGTTTCCCAATGTTTTCACATATATGTGTTATTATTTTAAGATCTTTGTTGATAAAATATGTAAAAAGTGACATCTTTGTTTTAATTGAATTTAATTAAGTTAATATTCATTTGAATTTTAGTAAAGCTAAGGTCTTTTCATATTTTGAATGGGCCAGATGCTCTTATGATTCAGTGAATTACCTGCTCATGGTTTTTTGTTTATTACCATTTTCTCTTTCTTTTTCAGTTTTTTTTTTGTTGAAATATATTTTGTTGATGTAAATGTTCTATATTGAAAGCCGTTTTTTTCCTATCACTATGTTGTTCTACCTAGTCTATTGTGTTTGTCAAGTTATAGAAGTTTTGTTTTGTTTTCTAGTGCTGTTGACCTGTTAATCATTTCTTTAGTTTCTGGTGTTGGTGACTTTGGGCTGTTCCCCAGCCTAATATTTATAATACATTATCTATATTTTCTTTTAGTAATGTTTTGCATTAAGTCTGTATAATCCATGTGAATTTAATTTGGCAATTTAAAAATATATTTTAAAATTTCTCTTCATTTTTGCATTCTCTAGGTGGAATAATCTGGTTTTCTTTTTTCTTTTATCTCTCTAGGTATTTGGAAGTTTTACCTCTTTTCCTATCCTTCTACATTTATTTAAAAAAAAACCCCACATTTTAATACTTGGAGATAATTTTATAGCTTTTACACAACTCTCCCCAAATAGGATAACTTTTAGCTTTATTTTACTTCTCCCTGCTTTATTTACCCAACCTAACCCTATTAAAGCTTAAGTTTTGTCCAAATAATTTGGAATTTTAATGTTTACTGGTTCACTTATCACTATTATCTGATTGTTATCTCTTCTTCTTGAGGTTTATTGTTGTTGGTCTGGTTTCCTTTTATTTTTGCTAGAGGTCTTCCATGAGTAATGTTTCCATGGGAAATTGATTTTTTTTTTTTTTAAGATTTTATTTATTTATTTGACAGAGAGAGAGAGCGAGAGAGCACAAGCAGGCAGAGAGGCAGGCAGAGGGAGAGGGAGAAGCAGACTCTCCACTGAGCAGGGAGCCCGATGCAGGGCTCGATCCCAGGACCCAGGGATCATGACCTGAGCCGAAGGCAGCCGCTTAACCGACTGAGCCCCCCAGGCGCCCCAGGAAATCGATTCTTTATCATATTGTTTCTGAGTGGTGCATGCTTCCAAATGTCACACTTACATTCTCTCACACAGTGAATAGCAAGTCCAAAGTCCCGAAGTAAAAGCTTGTTGCTCTGGAAGATTAGAATGGTTCACGGGAACAGTGTGCAGTGACTGAATTGGGGAGAGAGGCAGGTGTGGACAATCATGCCAATGTGCTGGCCCTTATGAGGGAGTTAGGGTTGTATTCTCTTTGCCACTGGGGAGCCATTTTCAGGAGATGGTACCAGGCTTCCCTTATTCCCTTGGCTCCCTTGACCATTTTGGGCTCTTTCAGTCCCAGCAGCCAGCTCCTGTGTCTATTGTCAAGGGTTGTCCTACCTTCCAGAGTCTGCCTTGACTGCTTGTTCTTAGAACAGAAAGGGCCTGGGTATTTTTGTCCTCCTGGAGCAGCTGTTAACCAGTGACTGACCAGCACAGGGGTATAAGTACCCCAGCTCTCGCTGTTTTAATGGGGATGACTCTGAGGGGCAACCAACACTTTCTCCAGTTCCCCTGTGGGGTTGCAATAAAGTTACCCTCTGTTGGATGTGATATTGTACTCTTGTTTGGCTTTCTTTTCTTCTTAGTCCCATTTTCTTACTATTTTCATGTTTTCCTGGGAATACTTCCAAATAAATCTGTTTTACATGAATTCTCATCTCAGAGTCTGAGGAACATAACCCCAAACCCACTGAAGGATGTAAGTGAGGACTGACATATTTGTTGGTATTAGTTGAACTGAATCCCATTCATTTATATATAAATATATATACTTATATATATTTCAATGCTTCCAACGGGATTTTTCTGTTTTGTTTACTTTTTTTTTTTTAAGCTGGAATTTGAAACTAAGCCAGACAGTTGGGCTCTAAGACATGTGTGCTCATGCACCAGATTATAAACTGAGATATATAATCTGGGATACTGGTTTTGGGAAGAGATAATTTTGATGTTGATTAGTGGAGTTGGTGGGAAGTGGTCAGGTTCAGAATAAATTTTGGATTTGCTGCTGGAGCTGCTCTTTTGTGAAAGGGAACAAAATGAATTACAAATAACTTCTAGATTTTTTTGTTGTGTAGTCAAGTGGCTAGTGTTGCTGACTTTTGACAGAATGGATACAGAGCAGGTATTAAGAGTGAAAAGAGATATCAAGAATTTTAGTTAGGCTTTGTTAAATTTGAGGTGTCTATTAGACATCCAAGCAATTAGGTCAAATAGGCAACTGGATCCATAGGTCTATAGGATCTATAGGTCAGGAGGGAAATCAGGCTGGAGATATAAATTTAGGAGTCATCAGGATATGGGTAAGTTTTAGGCCATAGGAGATGAGGAATTTAGTGAGGGAGAGATTGCATATAGAAAAGAACGAGGGACAGAATTGAATCTTTAATTTAGAAGAGAGACAGAGACTAGGATCCAGCAAATTTGTGTAGCAGAAGAAATCAGAAGAACATTTCCCAGAATTGAAAAAGAACACACGTGTTCAGATTGAAAAGTCTCAGGTAGTGCCAAGCACAATGAATGTGTAGAGAGACACCTACAGAGATAATTGTGACATTTAGAACACCAAAGATAAGGAGGTCATCCCAAAAAGTGGGCCATGGAGAACTTAAAACAGAAGTTACCTGCAGAGGAGGCAGATTCGATTTCTTATCAATGATCAAAGTTAATAGCCAGTAAGTCAAAGGTGATAGTAGAGTAAAAAAAATTTTAGACCCACCTAGGTGCTCAGGTTCCCTTTCATAGGAAGTTTCTTGAGGATATGCTCCAGAAATATAAGACAACAACAACAACAAAAACAAATAATAATAATAATAATGATAATAAAAAGATACAGAATGCAGGAAACAGAGGATCCAAAGCAGAGTGAAGCGAAGGGAAGCCTGTTTGCCAGACCTAGAAAGCAGCTAATCCATATTATAGAAAGAGAAGGAAGACCCCACAAGAGAGGCCTTAGAAAGGAAAAAAAAAAAAAGGAAAAAGGAAAGGATAAATTATATTATAAATCTAAAAATGTTTGAGAATATGCTAAAGGAGGTTGGTAGACTGTAAAAAGTCGAATCCAATTGAACCGAGTCTAAGTGTATTCTACTTTAACTGGATAACCTGACACTGGAAAAGGAAATGGAACCATAGCTGGTCACATAGCTCACTGTTGACATGGCCACAGGAAATGAAGTATCACTGGTTTTCATCTTTTAGAATCGGTGTATAGACAAAAAATGGAAAACCATACTAAGATTATAGAACAGATTGCAAACAGTATCAACCCTGCTGTTCTTAAAAGTATAGATCAAGTTGACAGAGATGGAAGGTGGAACGAGGGAGGAGAGGAGGGGAGAAGGGTGAGAACTTTAGTGTCTTGTCATCTTACCAAGTGGGGAACCAAGGTGCGTTGTTTATAATTTATAGGCCAAGAAATGGAGTTTTAACTAATTATGTTGTTGTTATTTCCAAGACATGCAGAGGAGAAACTACGGTAATAAAACTGTATAATTTTATATATAGTTGAGGAGGTGGGGAGTTGTGTTAATGAGGAATATCCTCATCTATCACAACAGGAGGCCTATAGCCAAGAAGCAGTGGTATAAATGTGCTAATTAAGTATTTGGAGGTGAGCCCCAGAAAAACAAAAAGTAAGCAGTTAAAAGTGTTAGCCTGTAGGGATCCAGACTCTGTGGGTGGGGAAACGTGGAGAAGAGAATTCTTAGTTTTCTTTATAAATCTTTTTTGCTTCTTAAACCATTTGCATTTATGACTTTGAATAAAAAGTGGAGAAAGTTAAATGAAAATTTAAATTATAAATAGGGCATTGTTATAAAATAAAGACATTAATTAGGAAGATATGGAAAAGAATATCTAACATGAAAAATGTACAGGGAGCCCAGTCTGGGTTTAAAACTATGAGAAGCTTAGATTTAGACAAGTTCTTTAATCCTGCAGGACTCATTTGCAAAAAGACAACTGCAAGGAAAAAAAAAATGGTTTTGGAAAATGAAAGGAGGAGGATGGAAATATGGCAACGTTGCAGACCAGAAGTTAGCGTACTGGCAGACTCCTCCTCACCCCATGTCCAAGGTTGAAGCTTTAGAAAGCCAGTGACTCCAGAGTCAATACAGGCATCCCCTGCTTTTCGAATTTGCATTAGGCCACTTCGCTTTACTCAAGACCTACAATTGTACCTTTTTGCTAACTGAAAGAAATCTGAGGAGGGTTTTTGCTTTTGCTAAAAAAAAAAAAAAAAGGTGAAAAGGGAAAATACATTCAGCATTTAATTGCAGCAAGCTGTTAAAGAGCCAGTGCACTCAGAAGCGATTGGTGCCACCTGCCTGGCTCCTTCCCCGGAAACCACACTGGGCATCTCAGCCGCAAACCACCAGAACTTTGAAATGTGTCTCTGAGCATCTGTGCTGTATCTTGGTTTATACTGTACATCTGTTAGCAAGCTATGTCCTAAGCCTAAGAGAGGTTATTTTTTGGGTCTAGCAATGCTCAAAAAACTTTCCATATATATTAATAGCAATTACTTCTTAGCTTTATGCCATTTTGGCTTTTATAGGAAAGCTCTACCTTGGGATAGCAGGGGAAAATCTGTATTAAAAAATAATTAAAACATGAAAGGCAAAAAAGCACCAAAGAATTAGTGGAACTAGCTGTAGGTCATGGATAAAAAGGAGATAATACACTAGATAAAGTGTTTCTTGGGTCTTTATTGAAGAGGTGATTAAAGAGATTCCCACTCTTTAATTGTCTTTTGAAGCAGTTAGATGAAAAGGAATGGATCAAATACAGCAAATAAGAAGGGGGAAATCAGATCAAGGATGGAAATACTTGGCACAAGTTCTACATAATCTCTCCTCCTGTGCCCATATGGCTGTAGCCTCAGAAACTTCTCTACAGATATTCCTCCAGAATATCCACGACAATTCCTATGTGAGATGAAAACTATGATCTGAGTAAACCTAGCTGGAAACAGGGTATAACTAAATCACCTAGCAGCTGCTGAATTTATCTAAAAATCAGACCAAAACTTAACAGATTTAAGAGAAAGAACATTGCCTGGTTTTTGAGCAGCTCAAACAAGGGAGATCTTCTAAAAGAGGCAAGAAGTGCTTGAGGCGTTAGTGGAACTCCTGACACTTGAGCCAGGAGCTTATCCAGTGACCTCTCGTCACCTCAGGTTACTAGACCATGGTCAGTGGCTGAGTTCAGTAAAACTTGAAATAGACAGAAAAAGCATTAATAATTCATTATACAGAATAAATAAATTAACGTTCGAAGATGTTAAGTGATATATCCAAGATTAGAAATCAACTTAATAGAAAATCTAACCTTAGATCTCAGGTGCCTGGGGTCCTAGTCTAGAGCCCTCACCCTACATTACACAGCATGCACATTACAACACATGAAACCCGGTTGACATCTAACACTAGAGGCATTTGTTTTAAGGAGCCAATTGTGATAACTGGGAAATATCTACATTGGACTCTGTTATCTTTATAGGCATCTTGATCCCTAAAGAACTGATGGCCTATATATTATTCTATCAGATTGCACCTACTACAAAATTAGAATATGTAGCAGAGATTTTTAGGTATCTGCTAATGTTAAGATGAACATATGTCCTGATTTCCCTGGAAAAGTCCTCGTTAATGCTTGCCCCAATATGATTCATAATAGTATCCTGTGCCTTTCTTAATAGTGTCCTATGTTGTGGGACAATTTTCAATGTGTCTCTTGTATTTCTGTACATTTGATGAGTGAGGCAGTAGCTTCTTTGTTCTGGACTATCTTTTTAAGGATGTTTATATAATGAATAGCCTTGGAAGACAGAAAATGTGCCTCTCTCCAGAGCAAAAGGTAGACATGTTACTGCTCTTATATAAGATTCGTGTTCAAACTTCCTCCTCTATAATGCAATTGACTGTGTGTAGGCATCCATCTGGGCCCATCAGCATTACCCATGTGGGACCTGGGAGGGCAAGGTAAACTGATGCAAATATGGTGATACACACATTATTTGCAAAGTCCTATGTAATAAACCTTGTCCCTGACCCCAGAGTCCTGTGTCTTTTGCCAGTATCGATGAGACTCTGTGAGGTAAACTTGTTATCTTGCAAGTGGCATAAAATCTCAGACTCTTCAGAGTTCTTAACATTATAGTTAGTAGTATAAATTATGTGGTCTGCTGAATTAAACATGCTTTCTTTCTTTAATGAAAGTGCACCAGAGTTTTGCCTGGGCACCCTCGTACAAGACTACATTTTCCATCTTCCTTTTCGTGCCATGTGATCAAGTTCTGGCCAATGGGATGTGAGCCAAAGAGCTACTTCCAGATCATGATCATAAAAGGAATGGATATAGACTGCCTTTGACCTTTCCTCTTTCCATCTGGCTGGGATACAGACCTAATGGTGGTAGCTTAGACTCAGGATAGAAGCCATCTGTTAGGTATGGCAGGACCATCCTCCTGGCCTTAGACTGGCTACCTCTGGACTATAAGGGAGATATAAACTTTTGTTTAATCAACATATTTTTGGCTCTGTTTAATGGAAGCTTGAATTAAGAAGTGAACTTAGAGATCCCTTTGTTATTATTATTTTTAATAAATGGAGAAATTGAGACCTAAAATCAATAAATGACTTGGCCATAATTACAGAGTTAATAAAACTAAGCTAAAATATCCAGCTGATTCTCTTCTCCCCTGTTCCTTCCTTACCACTGCTCACATCTAGTATTACCAGATAGTATTAAATATACAAGAACAAGGTATCCAGAGAAGTAGGGGCATGGAGGAATCTTTACAGCGAGTGAATGTATGATAACTGATATCAATTATCCAGCTCCAGATGAAGAAATGCATATAAAGATGTAATTTGAGCTTCATGAGCTGACAATCAAGATAAGACTGACAAATTGCAAGGGTAAAAAGTACCCGGTGGAGGGTAAATGATTTATACTAAAGTGATGTGGTCGGCAGCTTCTTTCAATTTTCATTGTTATGTCCCTGAAGTCCAATTCACTGCCTTTTTGGAATGGCTTCATTAAGCAAGTGAAATTTGGAGAGGGATCTGAGAAAGTTGTAATAGTTCTCATGGCAAATGGGTGAGGGAAAATGCTAGTAATTGACTTCATAAATCAAGTAGTGTCTATATGTAGGACTCTTCATGAAATGCTTGAGGGTCTGGTGGAGATACATTGATTTTTAAGGCAATTTCTGTAACCTAAAGGAATATACCATTTTGTAGGACTTACAATACCAGCATTAAATATAGCAACGCAATTTGTAGGGAAGAAGGAAATAGGCAGTTTCATAGAGAATATGGGCTTGAGGTGTGCCACGAAAAATAGAATGTTTGGAAGTTGAAGTTTTGTTAATAGTTGAGTAATTGCCAAGTAGTTCTGCATTTAACTGGAATGTCTTAATAACAAGTGTTTTGTTACTATTGTTTTTAAATTTTTTTTGGGGGGGGTGAGATTAGTAAAACCCCTTCCTTAATCTTGTCTCCTTGGAATCTCATTTTTATAGATTGGTGCTGAGGTGTTCTTAGGGCATGAAGATGAAATGGAAAAACTTTGATATAGAAAGTTGGATTTGGGATGGACATCATTCAAAATTCTTAGGTGCCATATGTCATACTGAAATGGGAAAGATTATTGTGGGCTGAGATTCATTAGACATGTCTGCCCTCTTGGAGCAAATGAGGAGTTAGGTAAGTCTTTAAAGGAACTGAGAATCAGTGTGGTACAAAAAAGCCCTTGGGCTAGGCTCTTAAAGTTTTCTACATCTCTGCTATACTATACATTTTTGAAACAAAATTTAATTGTGATAAAATACCCATAAGATTTCCATCTTAACCATTTTTAAGTGTACAGTTCAGTAGTGTTAAGTAAATTCACAGTTGTATAATCTCCATAATTTTTTTTTATCTGGCAAAACTGAAATTCTATGTACATTAAATAACAACTCCTCATTTCTCCCCTTTCCCCTTCCCTGGCAGCCACCATTCCATTTTGTTTCTATAAATTGGACTACTCTAGATACCTCATGTACATGGAATCCTATGGTATTTGTCATTTTGTGACTGATTTATTTCACTTAGCATAATGTCCTCAAAGCTCATCCATGTTGTAGCATATATTAGAATTTCCTTCCTTTTTAAAGAGAGAATAATATTCCACTGTATGTATATAACACATTTATTTATCCCTTTATCCATTGATGGACACTTGGTGTGTTTACCTGTTGGGTGTTATAAATAATGCTGCTCTGAACACTGGTGTACAAATATCTCTTTGGGAACCTGCTTTCCATTCTTTTGGATATATATGCAGAAGTGGATTTCTGTAGCTTTGTAATAAGTGTTGAAGTCAGGAAGTATGAGTCATCCAACTTCATACTCCTTTGGCTTTTTGGGGTCTCTTAAAATTCCATATTAATTTTAGGATGGATTTTTCTATTTCTGCAAAAAAATGCCATTGGGATTTTAGTAGGGATTTATTGCCTTAAATATGTAGATAATTTAGATTAGTATTTACATCTTAATATTAAATCTTCCATTCTATGAAGACAGGCTGTCTTTTCACTTATTCATGTCTTTAATTTCTTTCAGCAGTGTTTTGAAGTTTTCAGTTTGCAATTCTTCCACCTTTAAGTTTATTCATAAGTAATCTTTTTAAAAAAGATTTTATTTATTTATTAGAGAGAAAGAGTGCATACATAAGTGAGAGAGAGAGAGTGAGAGAGCAGGAGTAGGGGTAGAGGGAGAAGCAGACACCCCACTGAGCAGGGAGTCCAATGTGGGGCTCAATCCCAGGACCCTGGGATCATGATTTGAGCTGAAGGTAGATGCTTAACCGACTGAGCTACCCAGGTGCCCTGTGAATGGAATTTTTTGTTTCTTTTTCAGATTGTTTATTGTTAGTGTATATAAATGCAACTAATTTTTTCATTTTGATTTTGTGTTCTGCACCTTTGCCAAATTTGTTTATTTCTAACAGTTTTCTAAATGCAATCTTTAGGGCTTTCTAGGGATAAGATCATGTTGTCAGCCCTGATACTTATGTTAAAAGAGAGTTACACTGATAAAAAATAGTCTTTATCTCTTCATGCAGTTAAGAGTAATGTTGTGATTTGCCAAGTAAAATTTTATATTTTATTTTCTTCAATTTAATCTACTCATTTAACAGTTAAGGAAAGTCCCAGAAGGTAGGCATGCTACATCATACACTAAGAAGTGGCCAGAGTCTCTTAAGTCTTGGGATAGTACTATTTCAGTGACTCTTCTGCAATTCAGCAGTTCTAAGAATTTGTTGTAATTGTCAATTGGATTTTGACACTAGATGGATTAGACTCAACTCTCTCCCTCATCTCCTGCAATGAATTCTTTTTTTCTCTCTCATTCCAATACATTGATGCCTACTTTGTGTTACTATCTCCTCTTTAAAGAATTTCTTGACTCAAGACAAGGATGACCACTCTTACCACTTTTATTCAACATAGTACTGGAAGTCTAAGCCACGGCAGTCAGACAAGAAAAATATATATTTTTTAAAGATTTTATTTATTTCACAGAGAGAGACACAGCGGGAGAGGGAACACAAGCAGGGAGAGTGGGAGGGGGAGAAGCAGGCTTCCCCCAGAGCAGGGAGCCCGATGCGGGGCTCGATCCCAGGACCTTGGGATCATGACCTGAGCCGAAGGCAAACGCTTAACGACTGGGCCACCCAGGCGCCCCAGACAAGAAAAATAAATAAAAGGCATCCAAATTGGTGAAGAAAAAAGTAAAACTTTCACTATTTGCAGATGACATGATAATATATATATAAAACCCCCAAAGACTCCACCAAAAAATGACTAGAACTGATAAATGAATTCAGTAAAGTCTCAGGATACAAAATTAATATATAGAAATCTGTGGCATTTCTATACACTAATAATGAAGTAGCAGAAAGAGAACTTAAGAAGACAATTTTATTTACAATTGTACCAAAAATAATTGAATACTTAGGAATAAACTTAACCAAGGAGGTAAAAGACCTGTATTCTGAAAACTATATAAGCCTGATGAAAGAAATTGAAGATAACACAGACAAATGGAAAGATATTCCATGCTCACGGTTTGGAAGAACTAATATTGTTAAAATGTCCATTCTAGCCAAAGCAATCTACAGATTTAATGTAATTCTTACCAATGGCAACAACATTTTTCACAGAACTAAACAAATAATCCTAAATTTTGTATGGAACCAAGAAAGACTCCAAATAGCTAAAGCAGTCTTGAGAAAGAAGAACAAAGCTGGAGGTATCACAATCCCAGACTTCAAGATATACAACAAAGCTGCAGTAATCAAAACAGTATGGTACTGGCACAGAAATGGACACACAGATCAATGGATCAGAATTCCAATGGGCATATTTTCTAGAGCTGAATTTTTGCTGCATCACAAAGATTCTAAACTGTTCAAACAAATACATCTCTTACATGACTGTGCCCCTACATATCTTAATTGGAACTTTACATTGGTGGATTAAAAATCTGAAGTAAACATACAAAAAAGAGAGCAAAATATCAAATTAAACGAAACTGGTATTTCCACATTCCATTTTTTTGGTTTTATTTTTTAATTTAAATTCTAGTTTGTTAACATGGTGTAATATTAGTTTTAGGAGTAGAATTTAGTGAGTCATCACTTACATATAACATCCAGTGCTCATCACAATGAGTACCCTCCTTAATACCCGTCACCCACCTAGCCCATCCCCTGTCTACCTCCCCTATTACCAACCCTCAGTTTGCTCTCTGTAGTGAAGAGTCTCTTATGGTTTGCCTCCCTCTCTCTTTTTTTTCCTTCCCCTATATTCATGTTTTGTTTCTTAAATTCTACATATGAGTGAAATCATATGGTATTTGTCTTTTTCTCTGACAGACTTATTTTGCTTAGCATAATACCCTCTAGCTTCATCCATGTTGTTGCAAGTGGCAAAATTTCATTCTTTTTGATGGCAGAGTAATATTCCTGTGTGTGTGTGTGTGTGTGTGTGTGTGTGTATCACACCTTTATCTATCAATCAGTTGAGTTTGGCTATTGTTGATAATACTGATACAAACATCAGGGTGCATGTGCCCCTTCACGTCAGTATTTTTATATCCTTTGGGTAAATACCGAGTAGTGCAACTGCTTCATCATAGGATAGTTCTATTTTTAACTTTTCGAGGAACCTCCATACTGTTTTCCAGAGTGGCTGCACCAATTTGTATTCTCACCAACAATGTAAGAGGGTTCCTCTTTCTCCACATCTTCACCAACATCTGTCCCATGTTGTTAATTTTAACTATTTTGACAGGTGTGAGGTGGTGTCTAATTATGGTTTTGATTTGTATTTCCCTGATGATGAGTGATGTTGAGCATCTTTTCATGTGTCTTTTAGCCATATCTATGTTTTCTTTGAGAAAAAATGTCTATTCATGTCTTCTGCCCATTTCTTAACTGAATTATTTGTTTTTGGGTGTTGAGTTTGATAAGTTCTTTATAGATTTTAGATACTAACCCTTTATCAGATATGTCATTTGGAAATATCTTCTCCCATTTCAAAGCTTGCCTTTTACTTTTGTTGATTGTTTCCTTTGCTGGGCAAAAGCTTTTTATCTTGATGAAGTCCCAATAGTTCATTTATGCTTTTGTTTTCCTTGCCTCAGAAGACATGTCTACTAAGAAGTTGCTACAGCTGAGGTTGAAGAGGTTGCTGCTTCTGTTCTCCTCAAGGATTTTGATGGACTCCTGTCTCACATTTAGGTCTTTCATCCATTTTGAATTTATTTTTGTGTATGATGTAAGAAAGTGATCCATTTTCATTCTTCTGCATATGGCTGTCTAGTTTTCCCTACACCATTTGTTGAAGACACTGTCTTTTTTTTCCATTGGTGATTCTTTCCTCCTTTGTCAAAGATTAGTTGACCATATAGTTGTGGGTCCATTTCTGGGTTTTCTGTTCTGTTCCATTGATCTACGTCTGTTTTTGTGCCAGTACCATACTGTCTAGATGACTACAGCTTAGTAATAACTTGAAGTCTGGGATTGTGGTACCTCCAGCTTTGGTTTTCTTTTTCAAGATTCAGGGTCTTTTGTGGTTCCATATAAATTTTAGGATTGTTTGTTCTAGCTCTGTGAGAAATGCTGGTGGTATTTTGATAGGGATAACATTAAATGTGTAGATTGCTTTGGGTAGTATAGACATTTTAATAACATTTGTTCTTCCAATCCATAAATATGGACATCCCTGTCTTGTTCCTGACCTTGGAGGAAAAGCTCTCAGTTTTTCCCCATTGAGGGTGATATTAGCTGTGAGTCTTTCATATATGGCCTTTAGGATGTTGAGGTATGTTCCCTCTATCCCTACTTTGTTGAGGGTTTCTATCAAGAATGGATGCTATATTATGTCAAATGCTTTCTTTGCATCTACTGAGAGGATCATATAGTTCTTATCCTTTCTTTTATTAATGTGGTGTATCATGTTTTTTAAAAAATTTTTATTGTTATGTTAATCACCATACATTACATCATTAGTTTTTGATGTAGTGTTCCATGATTCATTGTTTGTGCATAACACCCAGTGCTCCATGCAGAACGTGCTCTCTTTAATACCCATCACCAGGCTAACCCATCTTCCCATCCCCCTCCCCTCTAGAACCCTCAGTTTGTTTTTCAGAGTCCATCGTCTCTCATGGTTCGTCTCCCCCTCTGATTTCTCCCCCTACATTCTTCTGCTCCTGCTATCTTCTTCTTCTTCTTTTTTTTTTTAACATATATTGTATTGTTTGTTTCAGATCTGTGATTCAACAGTCTTGCACAATTCAACAGTCTTGCACAATTCACTGCACTCAGCATAGCACATACCCTCCCCAATGTCTATCACGCAGCCACCCCATCCCTCCCACCCCCCACCACTCCAGCAACCCTCAGTTTGTTTCCTGAGATTAAGAATTCCTCATATTAGTGAGGTCATATGATACATGTCTTTCCCTGATTGACTTATTTCGCTCAGCATAACACCCTCCAGTTCCATCCACGTCATTGCAAATGGCAAGAGTTCATTCCTTTTGATAGCTGCATAATATTCCATTGTATATATATACCACACCTTCTTTATCCATTCATCTGTCGATGGACATCTTGGCTCTTTCCACAGTTTGGCTATTGTGGACATTACTGCTATAAACATCGGTGTGCACGTACCCCTTTGGATCCCTACCTTTGTATCTTTGGGGTAAATACCCAGTAGTGCAATTGCTGGATCGTATGGTAGCTCTATTTTCAACTTTTTGAGGAACCTCCATACTGTTTTCCAGAGTGGCTGCACCAGCTTGCATTCCCACCAACAGTGTAGGAGTGTTCCCCTTTCTCCGCATCTCTGCCAACATCTGTCCTTTCCTGACTTGTTAATTTTAGCCATTCTGACTGGTGTGAGGTGGTATCTCATTGAGGTTTTGATTTGGATTTCCCTGATGCCGAGTGATGTTGAGCACTTTTTCATGTGTCTGTTGGCCATTTGGATGTCTTCTTTGGAAAAATGTCTGTTCATGTTTTCTGCCCATTTCTTGATTGGATTCTTTGTTCTTTTGGGTGTTGAGTTTGATGAGTTCTTTATAGATTTTGGATACTAGCCCTTTATCTGATATGTCATTTGCAAATATCTTCTCCCATTCTGTCAGTTGTCTTTTGGTTTTGTTGACTGTTTCCTTTGCTGTGCAAAAGCTTTTTATCTTGATGAAGTCCCAATAGTTCATTTTTGCCCTTGCTTCCCTTGCCTTTGGCGATGTTTCTAGGAAGAAGTTGCTGCGGCTGAGGTCGAAGAGGTTGCTGCCTGTGTTCTCCTTTAGGATTTTGATGGACTCCTGTCTCACATTGAGGTTTTTCAACCATTTTGAGTCTATTTTTGTGTGTGGTGTAAGGAAATGGTCCAGTTTCATTCTTCTGCATGTGGCTGTCCAATTCTCCCAACACCATTTGTTGAAGAGACTGTCTTTTTTCCATTGGACATTCTTTCCTGCTTTGTCAAAGATTAGCTGACCATAGAGTTGAGGGTCCATTTCTGGGCTCTCTATTCTGTTCCATTGATCTGTGTGTCTGTTTTTGTGCCAGTACCATAGTGTCTTGATGATGACAGCTTTGTAATAGAGCTTGAAGTCCGGAATTGTGATGCCGCCAGCTTTGCTTTTCTTTTTCAGCATTCCTCTGGCTATTAAGGGTCTTTTCTGGTTCCATACAAATTTTAGGATTATTTGTTCTATTTCTTTGAAAAAAGTGGATGGTATTTTGATGGGGATTGCATTGAATGTGTAGATTTCTCTAGGTAGCATTGACATCTTCACAATATTTGTTCTTCCAATCCATGAGCATGGAACGTTTTTCCATTTCTTTGTGTCTTCCTCAATTACTTTCATGAGTATTTTATAGTTTTCTGAGTACAGATCCTTTGCCTCTTTGGTTAGATTTATTCCTAGGTATCTTATGGTTGTGGGTGCAATTGTAAATGGGATCGACTCCTTAATTTCTCTTTCTTCTGTCTTGTTGTTGGTGTATAGGAATGCCACTGATTTCTGTGCATTGATTTTATATCCTGCCACTTTACTGAATTCCTGTATGAGTTCTAGCAGTTTTGGGGTGGAGTCTTTTGGGTTTTCCACATAAAGTATCAGATCATCTACAAAGAGTGAGAGTTTGACTTCTTCTTTGCTGATTCGGATGCCTTTTATTTCTTTTTGTTGTCTGATTGCTGTGGCTAGGACTTCTAGTGCTATGTTGAATAGCAGTGGTGATAGTGGACATTCCTGCTGTGTTCCTGACCTTAGGGGGAAAGCTCTCAGTTTTTCCCTTGAAAATGATATTCGCTGTGGGTTTTTCATAGATGGCTTTTCTGATATTGAGGTACGTACCCTCTATCCCTATACTCTGAAGAGTTTTGATCAAGAAAGGATGCTGTACTTTGTCAAATGCTTTTTCTGCATCTATTGAGAGGATAATATGATTCTTGTTCTTTCTTTTCTTAATGTATTGTATGTATCATGTTAATTGATTTGCGGATGTTGAACCAACCTTGCAGCCCAGGGATAAATTCTACTTGGTCGTGGTGAATAATCCTTTTAATGTACTGTTGTATCCTACTGGCTAGTATTTTAGTGAGAATTTTTGCATCCATGTTCATCAAGGATATTGGTCAGTAGTTCTCCTTTTTAATGGGGTCTTTTTCTGGTTTTGGGATCAAGGTAATGGTGGCCTCATAAAACGAGTTTGGAAGTTTTCCTTCCGTTTCTATTTTTTGGAACAGTTTCAGAAGAATAGGTATTAATTTTTTTTGAAATGTTTGTTAGAATTCCCCTGGGAAGCCATCTGGCCCTGGGCTTTTGTTTGTTGGGAGACTTTTGATGACTGCTTCAATTTCCTTAGTGGTTATAGGTCTGTTCAGGTTTTCTATTTCTTCCTGGTTCAGTTTTGGTAGTTGATACATCTCTAGGAATGCATCCATGTCTTCCAGGTTATCTAATTTGCTGGCATATAGTTGCTGATAATATGTTCTTATAATTGTTTGTATTTCTTTGGTGTTGGTTGTGATCTCTCCTCTTTCATTCATGATTTTGTTGATTTGGGTCATTTCTCTTCTCTTTTTGATAAGTCTGGCCAGGGGTTTATCAATCTTGTTAATTCTTTCAAAGAACCAGCTCCTATTTTGTTGATCTGTTCTACTGTTCTTCTGGTTTCTATTTCATTGATTTCTGCTCTGATCTTTATTATTTCGCTTCTCCTGCTGGGTTAGGCTTTATTTGCTGTTCTTTCTCCAGCTCCTTTAGGTATAGGGTTAGGTTGTGTATTTGAGACCTTTCTTGTTTCTTAAGAAAGGCTTGTATTGCTATATACTTTCCTCTTAGGACTGCCTTTGCTGTATCCCAAAGATTTTGAACAGTTATATTTTCATTTTCATTTGTTTCCATGAATTTTTAAAATTCTTCTTTAATTTCCTGGTTGACCCATTCTTTCTTTTTTTTTTTTTTTTAAGATTTTATTTATTTATTTGACAGAGAGAGACATAGTGAGAGCAGGAACACAAGCACGGGGAGTGGGAGAGGGAGAAGCAGGCTTCCCGCAGAGTGGGGAGCCCGATGTGGGACTTGATCCCAGGACCCTGGGATCATGACCTGAGCTGAAGGCAGACGCTTAACGACGGAGCCACCCAGGCACCCCCCATTCATTCTTTAGTAGGATGCTCTTTAGCCTCCATGTATTTGAGTTCTTTCTGACTTTCCTCTTGTGATCGAGTTCTAGTTTCAAAGCATTGTGGTCTGAAAATATGCAGGGAATGATCCCAGTGTTTTGGTACCAGTTGAGACCTGATTTATGACCTAGGATGTGATCTATTCTGGAGAATGTTCCATGGGCACTAGAGAAGAATGTGCATTCTGTTGCTTTGGGATGGAATGTTCTGAATATATCTGTGAAGTCCATTTGTTCCAGTGTGTCATTTAAAGTCTTTATTTCCTTGTTGATCTTTTGCTTAGATCATCTGTCCATTTCACTGAGGGGGGTGTTAAAGTCCCCCACTATTATTGTATTGTTGTCGATGTGTTTCTTTGCTTTTTTTATTAATTGGCTTATATAAGTGGCTGCTCCCGTGTTAGGGGCATAGATATTTACAAGTGTTAGATCTTCTTGTTGGATAGACCCTTTAAGTAGGATATAGTGTCCTTCCTTATCTCGTATTATAGTCTTTGGTTTAAAATCTAATTTGTCTGATAGAAGGATTGCCACCCCAGCTTTCTTTTGGTGTCCATTAGCATGGTAACGGTTTTCCTCCCCTCACTTTGAATCTGGGGGTGTCTTTGGGTGTAAAATGAGTCTTTTGCAGACAGCATATTGATTGGTCTTGTTTTTTAATCTAATCTGATAGCCTGTGTCTTTTGATTGGGGCATTTAGCCCATTTACATTCAGGGTAACTATTGAAAGATATGGATTTAGTGCCATTGTATTGCCTGTAAGGTGACTGTTACTGTATATTGTCTGTGTTCCTTTCTGGTCTGTGTTACTTTTAGGCTCTCTCTTTGTTTAGAGGACCCCTTTCAATATTTCTTGTAGGGCTGGTTTTGTGTTTGCAAATTCCTTTAGTTTTTGTTTGTCATGGAAACTTTTTATCTCTCCTTCTATTATCAGTGACAGCCTAGATGGATATAGTATTCTTGGCTGCATATTTTTCTCATTTAGTGCTCTGAATATATCATGCTAATCCTTTCTGGCCTGCCAGGTCTCTGTGGATAGGTCTGTTGCCAATCTAATGTTTCTACTGTTGTAGGTTATAGACCTTTTGTCCTGAGCTGCTTTCAGGATTTTCTCTTTGTCTCTGAGACTCTTAAGTTTTACTATTAGATTTCAGGGTGTTGACCTATTTTTACTGATTTTGAGGGGGGTTCTCTGTGCCTCCTGGATTTTGATGCCTGTTTCCTTCCCCAAATTAGGGAAGTTCTCTCCTATAATTTGCTCCAATATACCTTCTGCCCCTCTCTCTCTTCTTCTTCTGGGATCCCCAATTATTCTAATATTGTTTCATCTTATGATATCACTTATCTCTCGAATTCTGCCCTCATGATCCAGTAGGTGTTTATCTCTCTTTTTCTCAGCTTCTTTATTTTCCATCATTATGTCTTCTATATCACTGATTCTCTCTTCTGCCTCATTTATCCTAGCAGTTAGCACCCCCATTTTTGATTGCACCTCATTAATAGCCTTTTTGATTTCGACTTGGTTGGATTTTAGCTCTTTTACTTCTCCAGAAAGGGTTTCTCTAATAACTCCCATGCTTTTTTCAAGCCCAGCTAGTATCTTTAAAATCATCATTCTGAACTCTAGTTCCAACATCTTACTAATGTCCATATTGTTTAGTTCCCTGGCAGTGGGTACTGCCTCTTTTTCTTTTTGTTGAGGTGATTTTTTCCGTCTTGTCATTTTGTCCAGAGGAGAATAGATGAATGAGAGAACAAAATGCTAACAGGGTAACAACGTCCCCAGATAATATACTCTAAACACATCAGAAAAGACCTGAAACCATGGGAAAAGAAAGGGAAAGAAAGAAAAAAGGAAAAGGAAAAAGAAGAAAAAGAAAAAGATAAAAACACACAAAAACAGAACAAAACAAAACAATAAAAACAGAATATGATCAAATATGATCAGTCTGGTGCCTAGATCAGTGCCACACACTAGATTTTGGGTATATTTTGGTCTGTTAGAAGAAAGTGCCTCCCAAAATTTTAAAGAAAGAGAAAGTTATATATGTACAAAAGTAAGGGTAATATGATGAAGGGATGGAATATGAATGTAAAGATGAAAATTATAAAAAATTTTTATAATAGAATTGATAAGATAAGAAGTTGTTTGAAAAAAGAAAGAAGAGAATTAAAAAAAAAAAAGAAAAAAAAGGGAGAGAATGTGATCAGGCAGGAGACTAGAACAAAGCCATACACTAGAGATTTAGGGTACATTTTGATCTGTTAGAAGGAATTGTATCTCAAAATTTTAAAGAGAGAACAACTTATATATATATATATGCCAAAAATAATGGTAACTACTATGAAGGGATAGAATATGACTCTAAAAATGAAAATTAAAAATGGTTTTTAAAAAATGGATTGATAAGATGTTGGTTGAAAAAGGGAAAAAGAAAAATTAAAAAAAAAAGTTAAAAAAAATTAACTTTTAAAGAATAAAGAATCATGGTAAAAAAGCCATGAATTCTATGTGCAGTATTCCTCTAGCGCTGGAGTTCGGCCGTTCTCATTGATTGGTAAACTTGGTCTTGGCTGGCTGTTCTCACTGATCTTCTGGGGGAGGGGCCTGTTGCCGTGGTTCCCAAATGTCTTAGCCAGAGGCAGAATTGCCCCACCCTTGCCAGATCCAGGCTAAGTAATCTGCTCGGGTTTGCTCTTGGGAGCTTTTGTGCCCTGCAAGCTTTCCGTACCGGTTTGGAGGACGAGAATGAAAATGGCGGCCTCCCAATCTCCACCCCGGAGGAGCCGAGAACTCCGGGCCCTGCTCCTCAGTGCACCCCCAGAGAAAAGCAGTCAATCACTCCCGTCTCCCTGGTGTCTGGCCGCACTCGTGCTCACCCGGCCTGTGACCGAGCATTTCTATCTCTGGCACCCGACCCCGTGTGGAGTCTCCAAACCCAGCAGATCTCTGTGGTGCACTCCTGCGCTGCTCCTCTCAGGGGAGGAAGGGGAGTCTCCCCGGATCTGCCGCTTGTTGGGTCCCTGCTGGAGGAGCAGTGGCCTGACTGTGCCCTGGATCACGGTTTATGGGAACCCCGAGCTGAGAGCCCGCTCCTCGGCTCCATCTCTGCAGCCGGCTTCCCTGCTCCGATACCTGGGAGCTCTGTCGCTCTCAGGCACCCCCAGTCTTTCTGTGACACCGAGGTCCTGAGACCACACTGTCCCGCGAGGGTTCCACCCCCCGCTTAGCCACCGGAGTGACGTTCCTCAGCAGAGCCGACTTCTAAAAGTTCCGATTTTGTGCTGCACGGCCCCTCCGCTGCTGTCTATCCTCCTGAATTTCGCCTCGGATTCACTTCTCTGCACGTCCTACCTTCCAGAAAGTGGTCGCTTTTCTGTTCAGAGAGTTGTTGCTATTCTTTTCTTCAGTCTCCTGTTGAGTTTGTAGGTGTTCAGAATGGTTTGATCCCTATCCAGCTGAGTTCCTGCAGATGAAATCCATGTCTCCTACTCCTCTGCCATCTTGCTCAGCCCCTCCGTGGTGTATCATGTTTATTGATTTACAAATAGTGAGCCACCCCTACAGCCCAGGAATAAATCCCAGTTGATTGTGGTGAATTATTTTTTTAATGTACTGTTGGATTCAGTTTAATAGTATTTTGTTGAGAGTTTTTGCATCCATATTCATCAGGGATATTGACTAGTAATTATTCTTTTTAACAGGATCCTTGTCTGGTTTTGGAATCAAGGAAATGCTAGCCTTGTAGAATGATGAGTTTGGAAGTTTTCCTACCATTTCTATTTTTGGAATAGTTTGAGAAGAATAGGTATTAATCCTTCTTTAAATGTTTGGTAGAATTCCCCTGAGAAGTCATCTGGCCCTGGACTTTTTATTTGTTGGGAAATTTTTGATTACTGGTTCAATTTCTTTGCTGGTTATCAATCTGTTCAAATTTTCTATTTCTTCCTGTTTCAGTTTTGGTAGTTTATATATTTCTAGGAATTTATCCATTTCTTCAAATTGCCCAATTTGTTGGCATATCATTTTTCATAATATTCTCTTATAATTGTTTGTACTTTTGTAGTGCTGATTATCTCTCCTTTCTGTTCATAATTTTGTTTATTTGGGTCCTTTCTCTTTTCTTTTTGGTAAGTCTGGGTAGGAGTTTATCAATTTTATTAATTCTTTCAAAGAATGTGCTTCTAGTTTCATTGATCTATTTTTTGTTTGTTTGTTTCTATATTATTTCTGCTCTAATCTTTATTATTTCCCTCCTTCTGGTTTTGGCTTCATTTGCTGTTCTTATTCTAGCTCCTTTAGGTGTAAGGTTAGGTTGTGTATTTGAGATTTTTCTTGCTTCTTGAGGCAGGCCAGCATTGCTGTATACTTCCCTCTTATGCCTGCCTTTGCTGCATCCCAAAGGTTTTCATTTTCATTTGTTTCCATGTATTTTTAAAAATTCTTCTTTAATTTCTTGGTTAACCCATTCATTTTTTTAGTCAGACATTCTTTAACCTACAAGTATTTGTGGTCTTTCCAAATTTTTTCTCCTGGCTAACCTCAAGTTTCCTAGTGTTGTAGTTTGAAGTTTCCTAGTGTTGTAGTCTGAAAATATGCATGCTATGATCTCAGTGTTTTTGTGTTTGTTGAGGACTGATTGATTTGTGACCCAGTATGTGATCTATTCTGGAGAATATCCCATTTGCAGTTGAAAAGAATGTGTATTCTGCTGCACTAGGATGAAATGTTCTGAATATATTGCTGCTGCTGGAGGGCTGTAACACTGTAATCCTCCCCCAACCCCCCTGAGGAGCCACCTTCCCTGCAGGCCTCCCCATTTTATTCTTTAGTAATGGTTTTGACAACATGTTAGCAAGAGCATTTTCTTAATTGTATATATGATTTTTAAATTTCTTAATCATATATATTCATTTATAAATATATAAAAGGTTTTGTTAAATATTTGGCTATAGTAAAAGTTATCAGCTATCTCAGTGAACATGCTGCCAAAGTGAACACTGGTTTTTTGCTCAAACTTTAGTATACACCAATTTTAAGTTCTACAAGATAAAAAGAGCTATGGAGATGGATGGTGGTGATTGTTGTATAATGATGTGAATTATGTAATACCACTGACCTGTACACTTAAAATTGGTTAAGATGGTACATTTTATCTGTATTTTACCACAACCAAAAGAAGAGTGGAAAGACAACTGCATGCTAATTCTAACCCTCAGCCTAACTTTCTTTCTTTTGGTCAGCAGTGGTAGTAAAGGCCTAGGGTGCTGGGCAGTCCACCTGGTTTTCACAAGAAGAGGAAGAGGATGAAGAAGAAGAAGAAGAAAGGGGAGGGGGAGGGGGGGAGAGGAAAAAAGAAGGAGAAAAAGAGGAAGAAGAAGAAGGAGAAGGAGAAGAGAAAAAGGAGAAAGGAGAAAGAAAGGAGAAAGGAAAGGGGAAAGGAGAAAGGAGAAGGAGAAGTCATCATCAGGGGGAGAGGAAGAGAAGAGGAAGAGAAAGAAGAAGAAGGAGAAGGAAGGGGAGGAGGAGGAGGAGAAGAAGGGGAAGAAATAATATCATTTTGTCTTTTTAGGGCAGAATGTTTACATACATACACACACACACACATGCAGTTTGCCTTACTTTGAGCAAGTCAGGATGTTACAAGAAGTACATGAGCAAAATACTCTTTGGTAAGGAGAATTTGAAAGAAAAATATGCCATTTTCATGCCCTAGGCTTCTTTTGATAGGGAAACAAATAACAACTATAAACAAATTGCTTTTATTTATCACCCCATGCTTGTCACCACCAGGGATCTCTACTGCAGGCTGGTTTGTGTTACAGAAGGATTGTTCCACTGAACATGGTCTTATGGAAATGTCAGAAGAATATCCTAAACAGCTACTTCTATAACCGGGATCATCTCTAGGGCCCTCTCTGAGAATTTTCTTCTGCTGAGAGGGGAAAAGTGGTAGTGGGGAGATTTCTCTTTGATGGATTTCAAATTTATTATGAGTTGAGGACCTTAAAACAAGGAGCTCGTTCATGGTCCTTATTGGAGGAACAAAGCTGGAAAGTGGAGAGTTATTAGCTAACAGTTATACTGAGAGGTGCTAGAAAGGTTTTGGATTTCGAACAGAAATCCAATTTCTTTGCCCCAAACACACCCTCCGTGCTTTATATTCAGTAGTAAAATATGTGAGCAGTGTGCTGTGAAGACACACAATTTCCTGTCCATCTGTGCTGTGCTACCAGTCATCGCCCACAAGCTCAGAGTGTGTCACCGTCAAAGATAAATAGTGATTCATCTGAGAAAGGCTGCCACAAGCCCTGTAGCATGTGGAGTAGTATTTGAGTAAGAACAGAGTGGTAAAATTTTAATTTAGAAAAGGGGCTAGGGAATCAGTTTTATAGGCGTCATAGGTAGAAAACAGAAGAGAACTCCCTGGGATTCCCGAATAATTTTTAACTAGCAGCCCCATTTAATGTGTTGAGCCCTCAGAATTGCTCTTGAATCACCCAGCCCTCTTTATTTCCTGCCATTAGTGAGACTATGTGTATTCTGATACTATGTGTCGTGAGTTTCTGCAGTTTCCAAAAGGGAACAAGGTGGTTATCCCTTTCCAATATGTTGGAGAGGGATGGCCCCAAGGAACTGTAAGTGTACTGATATAATTGAGGTTTATGAATTTATAGTAAAATCAAGCATCAATGGAGATGTCATATTGAGATTATAATGGCATGGGTGTGAATAAAGGCAATTTTTAGGGTTTGGGGGCTATAGAAGTTGCCTTTGCTAATCTACAGAGTGTTCTTGCACTTTCTCACACTCATCCCTGCCCTTTCACACCCCCCAGGTCATGGGTCTCTCTTGGATGCAGTTAGGATTAAGACACTCTCACAAGGGATGTATAAAAATGTTATAAACTAGGGGTGCCTTGGTGGCTCAATCGCTTAAGCGTTTGCCTTCAGGTCAGGTCATGATCTTGGGGTCCTGGTATCAAGCCCCACATCTGGTTCCCTGTTGAGTGGGGAATCTGCTTCTCCCTCTGCCTCTGCTCCTCCCCCTAGCTAGGTGCTCTCTCTTTCTCTCTATCTCATGCTCTCTCTCAAATAAATAAATAAATAAATAAATAAATCTTTAAAAAATGTTATAACATAACTTGTTATAGTGCAATGATCTATAACTCAACACATTTGGTGGTTGAAATATCAGCTAATCTAGATTTTTACTCTTTGATAAAAGTGAAGCCTCTTCAAGACTGGACTTTCCTAAGAGGGTCCTTTGTGGATATGTCCTTTACTGGTTCATGAATTCTTCCCCAGAATCTTTAGTGACTTCTTCAAGTCACTCCCTGGTAAAGTCCAGCTGGACACAGATGGAAGTTTCGAGGCTCTTCTCTGAATCTTCATGGTAAGTGCAGCCCTGGACTGTGGTCAGATAAGCCCTAAGGTCCACTCTAAACACTTCCAGAGGGTCTGGATGAAGAATGGGGTCCAGTCAAGGAATGATGGTACAGGTCGGCCCTCAAGTTCTTTTCACATCTTCCTACCAGTTGTTGGGGTGACACTGCTATTTATCTTTCTAGGGAAGCTGACAAATAACCATGCCACTAGAAACTTTAATTTTTCTCATAAGCTACACAGCCTAATTTTATATGATTGGAAGAACATTTCTCCTATTAGCAGGACTATGACACTGTCTTAGAGGACAGTGTATTTTCCTTGTTATAGTAAGGACATTTGGTTTGTGTCTGCTCAAGCTGAAGTCTGGTGGCAGCAGGAAAAAAAAAAAATCACTGTCTCTTACTAGATTTTCTTTTTGCTTCTTAAGGCTTGACTCCAAGTCCTAATAGCCTATTTGGATCTAGAGTCTCCCTTCTGGAGGGGGTTTCCTCAGTAGCATCTGTGACATGAGATCTTCCTTCCTAAGACTTCACAACCAACTGTCTGCCAAGTACTCATTGTGTTATTTCTTGGTTGGAGGCAATCTTTTAAAGATCTCTTTTAAAGATTTAATGCTATTGTGAAGTTTTAGGGAATCTTGGAGGCGGTATCTTGTCCCTCCAGAGAGAGGGGATTTTGGTTTTCTTAACTTTAAGTGGAAAAACCTAGAAGCAATGCTTAAGTGGCCTCTCCTCAAATGGGGTGAGAGCCTACCTATCAGGGGCCAAACTGACAACCGTGACATAGTGATGTTTTCACCACTTATGCTTTAGTAGTTTAAAGATAAGTTATGATTCCCTCAATGACTTTCTGTTGGCAGCCATGCTAAGGTATGGATGACAAGGGACTCGTTCCTCCAAGCAGCCTGGTCCTAGCACAGGGGTCAGATAGATCGCTCTGCCCTTGCCTATTTTGAACACCTCAGTGTCTCTGTGGACAGCAGGACAGCATTAAGAAGTCCACTGGGGGCCTTAAACACACCTACCTGTCTCCAACAACTTTAAATCTACCTCTAGTCTTAGGGAAGATGTAGATGTGGGAACATTTCCTCTCAGTTTTGGCCGAGTTCTGGGCCTGATTGCTCAACACATTCCAAGATGAGACTCCAAAGTATCCTTATATGGGACTTGACCCTTGTCCCCTCATCCACTTATGACTCTAAATTGATTAACATTGTAAAGGCTGGGAGTGCTGAAGATTAGAAAATTTTAGGTATTTGTGCTTTTCCCTGACCTCAAGGCTAATTAGAGGGGCTTCAGGAACACCATTTGAAGGGCTACAAGGAGACTCTTGGGGAGCTTTTTTGTGTCCTCTGCACTGGAGGGATGGTAGGTTACCATCTGACTCTTGCCTCAGGAATCTAAAGAACAATGTGGGCTGCAGCCATGTTGCAGAACCTGAGGAACAGGATCACATTGCATTCCCACCAATCATGGGCTCCAGATGTGTGTTTCCCAGGGACCAGTTTTGGTCATGGAGAAAGAGCCAACGTGCCAGGGGTCTAGGGTCATCTTGCAGGGACTCTATGAAGAGGACTTCCTGGCGGGGAATGGATCCCCGGAAGAAAGTCTATGGACTACAGAGAACCGGGGGCCTAGGAGAGGGAAGTGGGGCCAGCAGGAATTCTATCACTGTGGCAGGAAATGGTGGGTGAGAGACCACAGCGATGAGGGCTCTGCAAAACACCCAAAGGTGCCTAAGAGAGAGAGAGAGAGTCTTAAAGCCAAGCTGGGCAGGTGTAAGTCCAGAGAATTAGGAAAGACATTTTCTATACTCTTATCTCTTTACCCTCTTCTCCCCATATCTGCTGTAGAGAAATTTTCAGATACTTCCACTGGAAAGAGTTCCAAACTAACTATTGCTTCCATCTGCCAGCAGGCTTAAGCTAAACCTGGAATCAAGTTTGGAGTTTTGACAGGGCATTGCACAAAAACTCTTCTTAGTCAACAGTGACTCTTCAGGGACTAAAGTAAAGGACAACAGTTAGTTATCAGAATGGATGTGCCAGGGCGCCTGGGTGGCTCAGTCAGTTAAGCGGCTGCCTTCGGCTCAGGTCATGATCCCAGGGTCCTGGGATCGAGCCCCGCATTGGGCTTCCTGCTCAGTGGGGAGCCTGCTTCTCCCTCTCCCTCTGCCTTCCTCTCTGCCTACTTGTTCTCTCTATCTCTCTGTCAAATAAATAAATAAAATCTTTAAAAAAAAAAAAGAATGGATGTGCCTAGGTTATGGAGCTCACCTGGGTTTTCAAGCAGGGGTAGGGGAAGAAGAAGCCCTGCAGATCGAGTTCGAGAGGGTCAGAAGAAAAGAGAATACAGGAGTCTCTGTTGTATGACAAGCCTCACTTGTTCAATGTGTTGATTACCTAAGGGTGGGAGCTGAGTAAGGATTGTGAGCTCGTTATTTAGTCACAGCCTCTGTCCTCCCCACACAAGCAGATGCTGCTTTAGCCTCAGCTCCTCCTAAATGCAAAGCCCAGATTGCTACAGGTGCCCTCCCATGTTCTTCCTCATTGCAGGCTACACACCTAAAAGGAAGAACTCTTTGAGGTCAAACCTATGAAGGGACAGGAAATAATGTTACTGCTATTTTGGAGGTGGCCAAAATGTTCCTGTTCATAAGCTTTGGCTCCTTCTTCTGTCTCCACCTTCTTATTCTGGTCGCTGCCTGTTCTTTCAAGACCTGACCTTGCCGGTTCCAGTGAACTGATCCCCATTGCATGCCCAGGCCTCAGACTCTATTGCCAGTGGGTAGCAGACCTCCCGAGAGCTAACCCAGACTCCTAGAAATCACCTTCATAAAGGAACTGCAAAGAACCTTCTTCCTTTTCAAGTCCAGTCACTGTGACTCTTTGTTCTTCCTCAGACCATTGCTTGCTAGCACTTTCCTGACAATGACTGGCTTTGCTCTCCTGCTTGGAAGCGATGCATCAGGGGCCTGCTTGAAACTATTGTCAATAAATCTACCAGCCCTACAACATGTCTTACCACAAGGGCAGTTGCTAGTTTTCTCTTGGGGAAAGATAAATTTATGTAGAAATTAAGTTCAGAGAATATCCTGGGATTAGTATAAATTCAGCCCAACATTCCATACCATCATCATTTCTCAATGATGATGCACCACAAAATAGACCCCAAAGATGATCTTGAGGTTGAAAGTGAGATTTAACTGTTTGATGGATTTCATTTGCTAATAATTAAACAGCTCTACTCCTTTTTGAATAGCTAATATGCTCCAGATACCTTGTTACTACTTTGCATGTAGTACCTTTCAGATACCTGCAAGAGCAGGGTTTGGTGTTGGCTTTTTTACAAATGAGGAAATTGTAAACCCTCAGCAGGCTGATTCCAAACCCATGCATTCACCTTACCTGTCACGCCATGATATCACACTTGCTTCTTGGGAGTTATGCAGTACTGGAGACTTGTTTTTTACCATTGAAAAATGAGCTGGTTTTATTTAAAGCAGTGGTTTTTGACCAGGGGTGATTTTTGTCTGCCCAGGGAGTTTGGCAATGTGTAGAAACAGTTTTGGTTGTCCTGACTTTGGGGAGGGTGCTGGTGGCATCTAGTGAGTAGAGACCAGTGATACTGTGAACAGCCTACGATGCACACGAGAGCCCCTATGGCAAAGAATGATCCAGTCCCAAGTAGTGCTGAGGTGGCAAAACTCTGTGGTTTAGAGCAACTTTAAAAAGCAGTTTATATGGGATGCCTGGGTGGCTCAGTCGGTTAAGTGTCTGCCTTTGGCTCAGGTCATGATTCCATGGTCCTAGGATCGAGTCCCATATGGGGCCTCCCTGCTCGGCGGAGAGCCTACTTCTCCCTCTCCCTGCTGCTCCCCCTGCCTGTGCTCTCTCTCTCAATCTCTCTGACAAATAAATAAATTAAATCTTTAAAAAAAACCAGTTTATATGACTGAATAGAGCAGTTGAATGTGTAGTTATAACTAAATATGTTGCTAGATCAATGAGTGCCTGGCATAGGATATTTTAAGAGAAAGTAGAAAGTTAATATTATTTTGTGAGACTCCAAGTTCCCAGATGTGTTCCAGATTTTCAAATGTTAGTAAATATGGGCCTGCTTGTGCAAGAAAGATTCTCCACAAGGCCCTCCTATCTGAAAATGATTTCGGTAAGAATGGTCACATTAGGTGGGCTCTGATTCTTTCTGGCTCATGCCGAATGTTGGTGTGTCAAAGAATCTACCACAAGGAGCCCAGCAGATCACAAAGTAGAATAACCAAACCCTTTACCACCTGAGATGTCATCAGGGACTCCTGCATTATTTTCCGGAGTTTTTACCTCCTTACCTTTCTTAATATCTTTTAAAATCTCAAACAAACCTCATAGTAAAGCCCTGAAAAGCCAGGTGAGTATCTTCTTCCATTTATTTTTATAATAGAAGAGTCATCCAAGTTTGCTCACTGGAACAAATTACCCACTTATTGAATCAGGAAAGTACAATATTACTTAAAAACTGTTCTCTGCTGGTCCTCACAGCAGAGGATAGATTGTTCTAGCATAATGTAATGGCATCCAAGATATTATAGCATTAATTCAAGTAACCAGACAGTAAGGAGAAAAATAGCAGGCCCCGAACAGCAGTAATGTTCTGCTCCTGGAGCTGATTAGCTATTTAAAATACAAAACAGCAGAGAAACCTAGAGACCAGAATGTAAAAGCAAATACAATAACGATTTAGAAAAAGAGCTTGGAAAGGAAGAGATGGTCACCTCTTGGCCAACTTAGATCTTGACTTTTAAAACAAATTGGAAGTGGGAAGAAACACATTTCCTTTTAAAGTAACAAAGTGAGTCCAAGTGTAATTCTTAATGATATCGTCCAAACTGCAATCATATCGTTGCTGCTTCCCTGAGAAGCATAAATGAATGCAAACATCTGTGCATACCCCATGCATTTGTGTGCAACATGCTCATGCTGTAAAAATCCCCATAAAACAAAGCAGCCTGAATATTACTCAGCCTTATTTTATAATGTTGCTTGGATTTGAAAGTGGATAGAGAGGGTTATTATGTACTCGTAAATTCAGGCCAATTAGGCAGAGAAACATTCCAAGCATAATGCCACATGTTCCTGCATTCTCTCACCTCCTGTAGGTGCTATTCTGTGGGAAGAGGGAGCCTCAGAAGAACTTTACACATAACTTGTTTTCCTGGCAAGTAGAGAACACACGTTTGTAGGATTTTGACTGGGATAAAGGCACTCTTTCACAGGGGATGATGTCCATTTGCTCCTAGGGTAGCTCTGTTTCCAACGGATGGAAAATAATACAGTCATAGCTTGGGGACATAGTTACAGAGACTGAATTAAAGGATGAGTAATTGGTGAGGGACAGATTATTCAAATGTAGAAAATAATACATGTTAGAGGTAGCGTAAATGTGAGTATCCCATCATTCTGGAATTTTAAGCTCTATCTTTAAAGCTTCAAAAAGTTTAAAACTCATTTTAGGAAGTATAAACTCACAAAGAGTTAGTAAACCTTAGTTCATCAACTAGCTATTAAGAGTGGAACTCAACTTACTGAGCAGCCATTATGTGCCAAGTATTATGCAAGGTGCTCAGGACATAAACTTAAGAGACACACACCTAGATTTCATGGGTACTTCAATTTAACAAGGATAAACACACACACACACACACACACACACGGAACTTAAAAACAAATACCTTGATGCAAGATGATAAATGCAACTAATTAAATCTATGAAAGAGGTGAAGATTAAAGATTTGTTTAGATAGTGGTTGAGTCCATTATTGACTGAATCAGAGTGGGTGTCAAAGGAAGAGGCACCCCTCAAGCATGCGTACTTGCCCCCCAGTGCATAGAATTAATTGGATAAAGGTACCATGAACCAAGATGGGTGTTAGTGGTGCAGGGAAAGAAACCAGTTTTGAAGTGATGTTGTTGAAGAATTAAGTTTTTGAGAGATTGAATTTAAGGTTTCTGAATATTCAGGAAATGTGTGTTTGGCTATTAAGAGAGAGTTCTAAGTTGGATTCAACTCAACCCAAACATAGAATCATAATGTCACTACATTTTGCTGCCTTTTTATGGGTACCAAGATGGCTTCTGGTTTCATATCATTTTGCTATAGGACTACAAGCATCTTGAAAAGCACCATGCTGAAGGTGTGGAATATATTTTCATTGCTAACTTAAAAAAATACCTATGGTTGAAAATCAGTTGAAGAATGAGTTAATTGTATAAGAATATATTTCAATAAAGCTGTTATAAAAATGATAAGAAAAAAATCAATTGATGTACTTTTTCTCCAAAGTATTTCCCATAGGAAGGAAGAAAGGAAAGAAGGGAGGAATGGAGGAAGGGAGGAAGGGAGGAAGGAAGGAAGGAAAGAAGGGCAGGCAAGAGGCAGGAGGGAGGGAGAGAGGGGGGAAGTCAGTCAGACAAACTCACAAATTGAATTCATGGAATGAATAAGCTGAAAGCATCTAAAAGGTCATTTAATTCAATCTCCTATTTTTGCTGATGAAGGAACATAGACCAAAAGAGTGAAAATGAGTTAATTTAGAGTTATGAGCTCAGCTACCTCTAACACTCATGCTTTCTTCAGTTCTCTTGTTTTTTGTTTGTTTTTCTGTTGTTTTAAAAATATATTGTCAGTAAAAGCAAACAGAATAAGGAGTGATCCTTCCCTTCAGGAAGAACAGACTCAGAATGAGACATAAGGAATGTGGAGGCTTGGCCTAGCCCATGGGGACTATAGATCCAGGGAGGCTGATTTTCTCTGTTTCTATTTTTAATAAAACTCTTTGAGTTCTGGAAGCAAGCGTTCAACAAGTCCACTCAGTATTTGTCAAAAACTTAAGGTACTTAACTAATTAAACATTCCTATCTTTTTGCATTTGACATTTTCATCAACTAGAAACTTTCCAGGCTAAATTACTGAGTTTGAACTAAAATTTTATGTGATTAAACATTTAAAAATGAATACTAATGCATTTCAAGTAGAGAGCCAGCCTTAAGGAACAGAGCATAACTTCATTTTAAAGTGGACCAATTAACAATTGAGAGCTTCAAGAGCAACTTGTTTATGATGCCAAAAATGAAATCAAAACTTCTAAGTGGCTGCGTTGTCAAACGGAGGAGACTGTGAAATTTACATATGCCACAAGGATTTCCATTTTTCCTTACCATGTCTTCAAACGCAATTTTCCTATGTTGGCATCTTAGTATCGTCATATTGCTTATAACTGTGAGAGTTTGTCCTTGGTCACATGGAAAACGTCAGCTCTAAAAAGTAAAGTTGTAGACCAGTGGTGGCTTTAAGAACAGGATGGCCTCCTCTCTTTCACCGTTTCCCTTTTTTTCACTGACGTGCACTTTTTGTAATTGATTCCCTCTATATGTCATTTACTCTTTTTTTTTCAAGATTTATTTATCTATTTCAGAGAGAGAGAGAGTGAGAGAGAGAGTGAGAGAGCGAGCATGCGCAAGTGGGGGGTGAGGGGCAGAGGGAGAAAATCCCAAAGAAGACACCTTGCCAACGCAGAGCCCCACAACTCTGAGACCAGGACCCAAGAGTCAGAGGCTCAACTGACTGAGCCACCCAGGTGCCCCTGATTTACTCTTTTTAAGTGATCATTTCTTTTTCTTAGTGTATGTTCAGGGAGATAAGTGATTTCAGGGGAATAATTCCGAGTCCGCTCCTTTCTTAGCTTAGGATATAATGTTCAGTAGAGGCATTTTTAGCCACATCTCCACACATAATAGTTGCTCAGTGAATATCCGATAAATAAAGGAATGAATGAAGGAGATTCCTGGATGCTGCTTTTTATAAATAAACATGTGTAGGCAAATGGACTTTTTCTTTTTCAGTTAAAATGTCTAGACCCGTTGACATTCTCTTTTAGAATTTGTATAGTGCCTGAAAAAGACATTATGGGTCATTTGTTAGCCCATATGGCAATTTGATGGGTAAATCAGTCCGTTGCTAAGGAGACAGCTGTGATCCACTGCATATTTGACTCCAAAGTGCTCCATGCATTCTACAAATCTGTGCCTTTGAAAGACAGGGCAAAACAGTTTTATTGTGTTACACCGGATATGAAATGGTTAGAGCATTAAAATCCTGATTTTTATAACCAGAAAATAATGTTTAATAATGTTAACATATGAAGTAAAAATTTTGATGTTTCTGTTTACCAGAGGACTGCTTTTTAGTTTGGATTTTAATCTGGAAGTTACTCTTTTAGCCAAAATGAGAGAAGGTTGGAAAGTGGATCAATGTAAATCAAGTAATGAATGCAGAGATGTGTAGAGCAGGTGATGTCTGCCTGCAGAAGAGAATACCGGAATATAATGGAAACATCTTCAGGAAGCCAAGATGGTATCAGTACCAAGGCTCACGAAAACCCTAATTGCTGCAGTTCAGGCAGAATAAAGAGGCAGGCTGATTAGCAGACAGAGTGTGACAATCAGAAAACTGAATCTGCAGCAGCATGAAAAGTCCAACAGAAGCCCTTCCCCACCAAGAGACTTTGCGGTGGATGTTGAAGGCAAATTCTGTTTTCTTAACAATAAAATTAATAAAGACTATCTAAAGACAGTTTTGTAACACTACATCAAAAACTAATGATGTACCGTATGGTGACTAACATAACATTAAAAAAAAAAAGACAGTTTTGTGCCCTTGGGCATCCATTTCACTCACCCCTTTTGGTGAAGAATTGCACGTTACTATATATTATTTTCAGTTTGGTTTATATAAAGGTGCTTAATAACTGCATCATAATTTCTAGTTCTCCTTATGTGGGTTTAGTCATTCCCCACCTGTTGGAGACATGTTGTCTCCATAAATTCCCAAGTTAAAGAACCATTGCCAGTATTTCAATAGACAATGGATTTGAAGTGGGCCAAGAGTCACTGATTTGCAAGATACCAGTGAAGAAGTGGGCATCCCTGGGTAAGAGTGTTACCATAAGGAGACTTGCTTTTCCCTGGGTGCACTACAAAGACATCTCTTTACTTAAAAATAACCCAAAGCATGTGTTATATCAATGATGTTCCAGCAATATTATCTTTATGCAAAAAGCTTACATGTGGTTGACCCGAAAGCTACTCTCAGGCCTTGAGAATATGGTGATTTCATCCAGTTTGTACCATGACACTCTGACTAGACCAAGAGTACAATTCAGAGCTTTGAAAAATCTTCTGTGAGGCTTAGTATCCTTTATCAATGCTTTTATCATGGTATTTCCTCACTTAATAACCTACAGCTATTTCCCACTTGTTGGGCCAGGCCTAAACCAATTGTGAGGTTTTTGCGACCCTCCATAATCTGCTACCATCTTCGCCTTCTGAAGACATTTCTGTTCTATTCAGATGGTCTCTCCTCCAGGAGACCTTACCTTCTGTGCACCTCTCTGCATGCATTATGTGATGTACTCTCTGATCTTTTTACCAGGGAGTCCCTCCCCACCTCTGCCCTACAAATGATGGTCTCCCACATCTTAAGGTACTACCGTACCCACAGATCTCCCCCCGTTCTAAGCATCCACAGTATGAATTTTGAATACCACATAGTTTATCATATAACCATGTACTACCTTTCCGGGTTTTCTACTTTAATTTTGTTATTATCATATTTCCAGTTGGAATTGTATTTCTTGAAGGCAGAGGCTTTTCTGGGAGCTCCATGGCACCCAGTTCAGTGATGGACAGATGATAAGCCTTAAACTATTATTTATTTATTTAGGTTTCAAGTTTTTATTTAAATCCTAGTTAGTTAACATATGGTGTAATAGTGGTTTCTGGAGTAGAATTTAGTGATTCATCACTTCCATACAACACCTGGTGCTCCTCACGAAGAAGCGCCCTCCTTAATCTGCATCACCCATTTAGCCCATCTCCTGCTCACCTCCCCTCCATCAACCCTCAACAAACTATTTTAAACCTATCTTTTTTTAGTTCTGTTTAAAAGAATCTCCTTGATTGAAGTGCTCTTCCACAGACCTGTGATGCACTGTTGCTCAGTGATCCTGATGCCCTTTCCTTTGTTCACGTTATCGCCACCCCAATTCATCCTTTATAGTACAATGGCAGGCCAGAACGTAGCATATGGATTCGTTTTGAAAATTAAGATTAAATTTGCTTTGAGAACTTGCAGAACCTTTTAGAATATAATTAGCATTTTTTTCATGTCATTGCACAGCTTGATTTGAGAAACATCTTGAAATTACCAGCAGAGCTTATGGGATACGTTGGCATCAACCAATGCTGATGAAACTCATTGGTAGCTATTGTCACAAAGTGTCATCAGTAAGGAGCATAGGTCAGAGTTTAGGAGAACAAGGAGTCTGTGGGCAATTAATGGTTTGAGGTACCTGGGTAAAGCCAAAAGGAAAGGGATTTGATAATGGTGAGGCATCACACAAATGTAAGGTAGCGCTTTATTTAATGTTATTTTAGTAGTCTGATCATGATGGTATTGGGCACTCAGTAATATTCAAAAAACACCATTTGTTAACTTCTGCAAGTAATATCTTCTATGTTCTATTGCTTTTCATGGGTATGATTTGAGACTGGGAAAAAATTTTGCTACATTTAATTAGTTAATTGATGTTTAAAAATTACCTGTTTTATTTCCCCACACTGCCATAATGAGTGTAATTTTTTTAATTGTAAGAACACTTAACATGAGATTTACCCTCTTGACAAACTTTTAAGTGCACAATACAGTATTGTTAAGTATAGGCATGATGTTATCCAGCAGATCTCTAGAATTTATTCATCTTGCACAAAGGAAACTTTATATCCTTTCAACAGCAACTCCCATATCCCCCTTACCCCCAAAGTATAATTGTTATTAATGCTCCAAAAGGGTTATATTATACTAGAATATCAATTTTATTTATCATCTTTTTCTGCTCATTCAAGAAGTCTTGTGTTGCTAAATTATTCACTGGCTTAACATTTCATTAATCTAAAATTTATAATCTCGTCACATTTAAGAAAATCCCTCTCCAAATTCTGACTCATTCATATTCTCTTGCTTTCTTTTTTTAATGATGGCAATCTGCGCTTTCGAAAAGAGTTATATTGGTCCCCACTCATTGTTCCCACAGGCAGAAACTCAAAACCCTTATTAAACTTTCTTGCTTCAGAGGTTTTCAGTTCAAATACTTAAAAAATTCTTTTTGCTCTCTCTATCCTGAATGCTTTCACTCTTAGAGTCCTTTTAATTTCTCTTTTGGATGTTGTTTTGGAAACAGTCCATCCATGGCAGTAGGTGGGGCACTGCAGCTACTCTGTTGAACCGAGGTCACTGTTAGGTTGTGGTACACCTTCCAGCAGCTTCAGGATTCACCTGCAATTCATTTTGTAGCGCAACTACACAATCACAAGCTATTTCCTCCTATCCTTCTGTAATTATCTTGAAGACCTTATTAACCCGAAGCATGGTTCAGGGCACAGTCATGGTTCATGGAAATGCTTGTCACACATCTGGCTTGCTCTTCTCTCCCCTAAACCCCACATACTCTTAGGAGTTGTTTACTGCATAAGAAACCTACAGATTAAAGTAACTCTACATCACTTCAACAAGCTTAATTTTTCAAAAGCTCTGTTTTCACCATAAACATTTTTTTAATGCCACACAAACCTACCTTACTTCATTTTTTAAAAGATTTATTTATTTATTTCAGAGAGAGAGAGAGAGAGAGAGAATGTGCAAGCAGGGGGGAGGGGCAGAGAGAGAGGGAGAGAGAGAAACTCAAGGAGACTCTGTGCTCAGCATGGAGCCTGATGTGGGGCTTGATCTTACAACTCAGATCATGACCTGAGCCAAAACTGAGAGTTGGATGCTCAACTGACTGCACCACCCAGACTCCCCAACCTTACTTCATTTTAATCCTCATACTAATACTGTGAGTAAATTTATAGAGCCTATTGTACATATAAAGAAAATGTAGCTACGTGAGTGTATTAGCCAAGGTTCTGTAGAGGAACAGAGCCAATTAAATACACACATACACACACACACACACACATATATGGAATAATACATATATATACCAAGTACCTATAATATATTAATTCTAAGGAATTGGCTTTTGTGACTGTGGAGACTGAGGTCCTAAGATCTGCAGCTGGTAAACTGGAGATCCAGGAGAGCTGATGTGTAGATCTCATCTGAAAATTATCAGGCTGAACACCTAAGAAGAGCTGGTGTTACATTTCAAATCTGAAGGCTGGGAAAAAAACAATGTTCCAGCTCAAGGCTGTCAGGCAGGGAGTTCACTCTTATTGGCCTTTTTGTTCTATTCAGGCCTTCAATTGATTGGATGAGGCACACCTCCATTAAGGAGAGAGCAATCTCTTTTCTGAGTCTACAGATTCAAGTATTAATTTCACCCAGGGACACTCTCATAGACAACCCATATGTTTGGACAACCAGTGGCTTGGTGATGTTGATACATAAAGTGAATCATCAGAGGGAGTTTAAGTAAAAGTTTGTGATCACACAGCTAGATGGTGGTGGGAATTGGAATTTGATCCTGATCTGTAAAATGGAAAAGTCTTTGCTTTTAATAACTATGCTACATTATTGGTATTTCCATTCATATCCAGTCAGATACCAGGATCTTCCTGTGCAATGCTTCTTGCTTCTTGTACATTTCTACAACTGTCCCCATTTAGGGCCTCTTTATCTCATGCCCACACCATTGTAATGATCTGCACGCTGGTAACCCTTCTTCTAGCCTTCCCCTCAACTTCACACTTCCAGTACTTCTCTTCCAAAGTCACCAGATTAATTTTCTTTCTTTCTTTTTTTTTTTTTAAAGATTTTATTTATTTATTTGACAGAGAGATAGTGAGAGCAGGAACACAAGCAGGGGCAGTGGGAGAGGGAGAAGCGGGCCTCCCGCTGAGCAGGGAGCCCTATGTGGGACTGGACCCCAGGACCCTGGGATCATGACCTGAGCCGAAGGCAGACGCCTAACGACTGAGCCACCCAGGCGCCCACAGATTAATTTTCTTAAACACATTTTGCCGTGTCACTTGCTTGCTCAACAGTCTTCATGATTCCCCCAGCATTATGGGCAAAATGTGGACACCTCGACCTGGATGGTAAGGCTCCCATGTCATGGCTCACATTTCCAGCCTTGGCTCCACCTGCTCAGGTGATCGAGTTGCATTTTACTTGGAGCAGGGATTTCAAAGTCTAAGGTATAAGACAAAATTGCACATGGTCAAAATTGCCCTTGAAAATCTTAAATTTGTCTATAAAGTATGGTATACATAGTTTTATATTTATAATATATTTTTAAAGTTTGTAACAAATAATTCTTATGGGTACTAATATTTGACACACCCTGATCTAGACTAAAAGGATGAACAAAAGAAGAGTCCATAACAGAAGTTTGGGTGTGCCAGCAAATGTGCTTTGAGATCATTGTTAAGTCCCTGGTAGTGAATTGGGTATCAGTGGAGAATTCTAAGTATTCCTACTTGCTTCATGGGTATATTCAATTTGTTAGGTTGGCCAGTCTCTCTAACATTAATACATGTTAAAGGATTTGTTTGTTGTTGTAGATATTGAATGCAATAGTGTGTGTGTGTGTGTGTGTGTCTTTTTGTGTATTGGGGGGAGCGGGGTTGGGGGGAGAGGGAAGGCCTTTCTAAAGTCATCTGTAAGTGAAATGTACTTAGGACATGACCTCATGCTGCTGCCTTATTTTAGCTATATTTGTGTACAGGTAGTATTTATCCTTTCTTAATTGCTCAAGGGTGCAGGGCTGTAACACATAGTGCTACCTCACGAACCTCCTGATTCCTGTGAACCTCTCTGCCCATAAGAAAGTATTCTGATTGTGGCATGGATTAGATATCTCAAAGTAGACATTAATAGTGGGATTTCTACTTCAATAGACAAGGGATGTCCTGGGACTTTCCAGAAACTCTGCATCTGTAATCTCAAGCTTGTTCATATTTTTTACCATCAGAAGTCATTGACCACATTTCATCTTTCCTCCTCCTCCGTTCATGAATATGAGCACACCTCATCATTTCCTTATTGGTGATCAGGAAATCTAAATCTAAATAAATCTAAATTGTTTGACAAAATAATATTTTTTGAGATTTATCTTAATAAGGTAGGAGAAAATCCTTGGATGATATTAACATTACTTAAGGAAAATAGAGCACATTTTTAGTTTCAACTAAAAGCCAGTTGGCCAAGGTACTTTGTGTTACAAAAGAGCCAGGGACTAGAGACATTCTGCTTCTTGCTATGCCACTGATTTCCTGGGGAGACCTTGGGAAAGTCATCCACTCCCATTTACCTTTCATTTTCCAGCTTTCATGGAGGAATTAGGTGTTCTCTAAGGTTCTTTCCCATTGTTTTTTTCTGTGATGGCAACATATTCATTAACAAGTGCACCAGCTGGTAGGGTGCATCCTTTGCATAGCTCACATTCAGAGAATAATCAGCATTGTTCTTGTTAGGAAGAGCGGTGGAAGAGGATGCTCTGTCCTCATATGTGTTTTTAGAGCATTGGAATGTCTCTATCACAGCCTTGGCAGGATTGATAATATAGTACAGGTTTAAATGGAATTATATATGTGAATAACCTTATGAATATATGACAAAGTGTGTGTGTGTGTGTGTGTAAGATGAATTTCTGGATTTTGACTCCTTTCTCCAGTCACTTCCAGCTGGGGATGATTAGCCTACATTTTGCTGCTTTAGTGCATCCAAAACACACTGAACACAATAAAACCAGAGTTTGAGCCTCTGCTTCTGTCCTTGGCTCTGGGCTGAAAATGGCCCCCACGAGAATGGATAAAATAACCATCCTGAGTTTATCTTTAGACTATCTGAATGATATCTTCTTGTTCAATATAAGCAGGCCTTTTGCTCAAACTCCTATGTCTTTTTTTGAGTTCTTCTATCTTTGGCTTCAAGAAATAAAGGGAAAGAAAAGGGAATAAGGATATGAAAGGGCCAGAGATGATACCCTGACACAAATTCCATTTACAAAAAAATTCATCCAGGAAATGAAAAAAAAAATGTGTCAGACAGATGCAAGGCAATTCATGACTAAGTCAACTATCCATTTGAAGGAGGATAATGTGAGTAAAATAGAATTTTATTTTATTTTACTTTTTTGCTCTAAACCGAAAAGGTGTTCTAATACACGCATCTACATGGAAGTTTATGGAAACACCTGGACTCAGATACTCAGCTTCCAGCCCACGTCCTGAGCTGTTCTAGGCAAGGTGAGTGGCAGTTGCGGGTATAGGCTGACTTGTGCTGTCAAAGTCTCTCCAGGCTGCTCCTGCATGTGGTTGGAGAACCCATGGCCACAATGGGCCATGGCCCTGGGAAACATGCTGAATAGAATTTCATTATTTATTTATTTATTTATTTATTTATTTATTTATTTATTTATTTATTCATTCATTCATTCATTCATTCATTCATTCATTCATTCATTCATTCATTCATGCTTTATGACCTGTAATAAAGTATAAAGTCTTCCAATCACGTCACCTAGGGACCATTTTACCCGCTGCTCTGTTTGGCCGCCAGTCTCTTGTCTCTCTCTTCAGCAATGGTGAGGCGGATACCCTTTCCATGGGGAAGAGAAATCCATGGTTTGTTGCCTTTGCCAATAACAAAAATTTTGGAGAGTCGGGTGGAAAAGTTGTTGCCGTTGGCGTCTTTCACATGAACCACATCAAATGAACTAGGGTGTCTCTCTGTTGGTGATCACACCAATTCTTCCCAGGTTAGCACCCCCAGTCACCATACACAGATTACCAGTATCAAACTTGATGAAATCAGTAATCTTTCCAGTTTCCAAATCAATCTGAATGGTGTCATTCACCTTGATGAGGGGATCAGGATAGCGGATGGTGCAAGCATCATGAATCACCAGATGAGGGATTCCTTTTGTCCCCACAAAGATCTTTCTCACTTTGCACAACTTATACTTGGCCTCCTCAGGTGTAATCCGATGAACAGCAAAGCAACCCTTGGTGTCATAGATCAGATGGAAATTCTCCCCGGTCTTGTCAATGCTGATGACATCCATAAAACCAGCAGGGTAGGTTATATCAGTTCGGACCTTGCCATCAATCTTAATAAAACACTGCATACAGATCATCTTTACTTCATCTCCTGTTAGGGCATACTTAAGTCTGTTCCTTAGGAAAATCATGAGAGGGAGACATTCTCTCAGCTTATGGGGACCAGTAGATGGGCAAGGAACAAACACACTGGTCAGTTTATCCAGCATCCAATACTTTGGAGCTGCTACACGCTTCAGATGCTTCTTGGGACCACGAGCCATGGCTGCGCTAGGCACGAAAAGAGCTAGAATTTTATTTTTAAGATTAAAGAGTGTTCACGTTCAGGGAGAGTTTTAGAATTTTAAGGAAATTTAGACTTATTTTATATAATATTTTCATTTTTTAAATTTTTAAAAAATTTTATTTATTTATTTGTAAGAGACAGAGATGGTGAGAGAGGGAACACAAGCAGGAGGAGTGGGAGAGGGAGAAGCAGGCTTCCCGCAGAGCAGGGAGCCCGATGCGGGACTCGATTCCAGGACTCTGGGATCGCGACCTGAGCTGAAGGCAGCCGCTTAACTGACTGAGCCACCCAGGCATCCCTATACTATTTTTAAAGTGATAAATAAGGACGGGCCTGTTTTATGAAAGTAACCTAAAACTTTAGAATGCCTTATAACGTCCTTCAGCTGAAGTTTAGCTATCTTACATTCTAATCTGCAAATACAAGGGAAAGTTAAAGTCTAAGTGTGGAGGAAAATGATTTTTTAAAATAAAGTTTAGTTAGTAATTTACCTGTGCTAATCTTTTCTTTCTCTTTAAAGCCATGAATCTGCTCATTATACTTTTCAGTTGGAAGCAAAAATCATTTCTTACTGTCGTATTTATTGTACTTTTCAATGTTAAAACAATACAACCTTCAAAATGCCAAGCTGTACAAAGAAATATTGCACCAAAATAGTTAGAAAGTGTGTATGAGATACTAAAACATCTGGATTAAAAAAAAAAAAGAAACATTAAATCAACTGTCAGGCAACTGTTTTATGTCTCCAATGTTAAATACCTGTTTTTTTGTTTTTTTTTTTTTTGGAAACATCTGAATGTTTCTTGGCATGCTGAAAAAACTTGCTATTGGTTGAAGGATCTTTTATGCTGTATCTGAATGCATCAGGATAGCTTCTGTGTAGGATCAGGATTGAAAGATAATGATTGCTCTGATAATGAGGTTCATCTCTGAGCACAGAGGTTGAGAGAGAAGGGCTTTCTAGTTGTTTTAAGATCATTAGAAACACCTTGACAATCATGCATATATATCCCTTCATTAACTTCTTCCTTTTCCTAGTCAACTCATACTGCTCCTTATCCTACAACCCCAACCCCAACCCAAACACACACTTAACTTGGCTCTCACTGGTGGGCTTTAACTGAGAAAGCTGATTGAGAATAGCTATCAGGTTTTCCCTCTTGGTGTATGGGGTCCATTTTAATCCCAAAGAAGAAAACTGTCTGTTGGGGTGTCAATGATATTTACCAGGAAGCTTCCCAGGGGAGGAGGATGGTATTGAATTTACTGGGAAGCCATCACTAGGATTCTGTCACTAGGAAGAGACTATGAAACCAGCTGGGTACCCCATAGAATTCACTTTCAGGGAGCCAGCTGGAGGACCTGTAAAATGTTCTTCTGCAGGTAGCTGCTTGGAGTGAATTTCACTGGGCGTCCTGACTACCAGCCCAGTGCAAGAAAAATTAACATACCAGAACCAGGAGGAAAAAAACCTTCTCCTCCAGGGTCCCTCGTATGTCCTCTATTGACAGAGTCAGTATTGTGCCAACTGGCAAGGGAGAAATGTTTCAGTATCACAAGCAGCCAATGAAGGGTTGATTTGGAACTGAGAGGCAATAAGCTAATAACTAGCACATTCCTCCTTGTTATAGGTGCTGAAATCAGGTTTGAATGTAGTGGAATCAAAGAAAAAGAAATCACAAACCAGGATCTTGTAGCCTTACAGTGCTATTCAAAAGATCAGTTCGATCTTCACTGCTTCTATGATTTAGGTTATAAGATGTTTATACATTCTCTGTATCTTTGCATATAAGATATTATCAACCAAAGGACAAACCACTGAGGACCATGATGGTACCATCATGATAGAAAATCAGTGCCAGTTAGACTATGACATGTTATTGATAGGAATCTGCATCCTAGTTTCTGAGACATTAAAATGTAAAATAAGATCTTAGGAATTTAAGGTCTTTATTTTCTTAGAATCAATAAAATACAACTTAAAAAGATTATAGCTTTGGGTAGTTACCTCAACAAATGGTCTCTCATCTCCCTTTTTCCTTGCCCTTCTACTTATACAAATCTTAATAATCTTTCTATATGTAGCATTTCTCCCACCTCCATGAAGACTTTGATACTTTGTCTTCCACTTTTCTCATTCCATATAAAGTTGTCTTCTGAGTATACTTAATATATTGACTCATATTATTCCCTAGTTGTTTCATGTGTGATAGACTCATCTCCCCACCTCCACTGTAAATTCCTTGAGGAATCTTATTTGCAATTTTTATACATTTGTATAAAAATTTTGATTGATTCAATCAATAGCTCTGGTCAGCAAGGTAAAAACATTCTCAATCTGGGGATTAAATATAAGTAGCCCAATCATGTCAATATTTGTGAAGATTCTTAGTTCTACTTGACTTCATACTTCAAAATGTGGTTGGTTGAGAAATTCTGGTAATCATAAATGTTTACAATTAATTTGCACAGGAATTGAATTTCGGTTCATACTTTCAAAGGAAAAGCCAGAGCCTGATAATATAAGATGAGCGTATGTTTGGGTGCCTGGGTGGCTCAGTTGGTTAAGCGACTGCCTTCGGCTCAGGTCATGATCCTGGAGTCCCAGGATCGAGTCCCGCATCGGGCTCCCTGCTTGGCAGGGAGCCTGCTTCTCCCTCTGACCCTCCCCCCTCTCATGTGCTCTCTGTCTCTCTCATTCTCTCTGTCTCAAATAAATAAATAAAATCTTTAAAAAAAAAAAAAAAGATGAGCGTATGTTTGAACTTAGGCTGAATTGAGAGGCTCCTTTAGATCTTCCACAAACATTTTTGCTTAAGTCTCTGGAATGTATATTGTTACCTTGGAAATTAACTCAAGCTCAGTGCATCTTCCTTTTCCTGAGATCCAGGTCGAAGGTAATTTTCTTGGGCCACCAGGTGCAACTTGACACTAAGGTCATTTCAAGCATCTCTATTAGCAAAGACATTTCCAAAGGCAGGGAAAGAAACTGATATGTGGCTTTTCTCACTAGAAAAATTCCTTGCAACAAGTCACATTGGAGGAAAACATATTTAAAAGGATATCATTTTGTAAGAACAAATTCAAGCATTTGCAGTGGTGATGGGGGGAGGTTGTTTTGCAATTTAATTTCCTACTATAAGAGTACAGCTCAAAATCTGACAACTATACATAAACCTTATGAAAGGTCTTTTGGACAGCAAAGGACAGTAAAGGAGCAAATGAGGGAGAAAAAAAATTATCAAGTGTTTCACCTCAGTAGTGAATTAATCTCTTGAATTACTTTCTTGCAGAGGCAGACCATAACTCTGGGGCAAAGTTGGTGTTCCTCTGTTGCTCTCCTATTTTCCCCCATTAAATATGTTGTTTATTTAATAAGATTGCTGAATTTGAAGATTTGGGGGGGTGGGTCTTGTATTGCACCCATAATTTCATTGGGCCTTCCTTCTTGCTGATTATGCTGTTGGCAGCCCTATCTCTTTCCTGAGAAAAGAGGGTTGGGAAGTATAAACATTTCTAATGCTATTTTGATTCCTTTAGCCTGGGGATTTTAAAAAATAAGTATTTTGAACAAGCTTTATTAGAGTTTAATTTTGGGAATAGAAGATTTAGGATGGTGAGAAGTTACCCCAGTGAAAATGATCCCCTCATTTCATTCTGACTTGAATTATGTGAAAATCTTAACTTTGAAAATTTAAGGAAAAGTTGTTGGAAGAAGACTCTGGATTGTTAGATAAAGCTCATTTAAGTTTTTCCAGGTTATTTGTTATAGTTCACCAAAATTTTATTTATTTTTTACTCGTGGTTATATTCTGGATCACCGTATACTATAAAGATAGATGGTGAGGCTGGTCTCTTGGTTTGTGATACTAGCTAAAATGTCACTAACAGCCCAAAGATCTATTACATTTCACCATCTCTCTATGCCTGAGATGGCCAGTATCTGACATCTATGTGATCGTTCTCCACTCATAATGTCTTCACGTAAGAGATATTAGATGTTACTGTGTTTTCCCTCAATGCCTGGGTGCAGACTTAGTCTTTCTCAGCACAGAGCCCCAGGAAGCCACTCCTGATCAACTGGAGTTGGCCAGCAAGAGGACAATTGTTAGCTATCTTTGTAGTATCTAGTGAGGCATTTGGGGCGGGGTGGTAATGGTGGTGGTGGTGATAACAACCGTTGTAAATGCTTCAAAGTTTATAATGTACTCTCATAGATACTTATTACATTTGATGAAAGCATTCTCTAAAAGAGGTGCAAATGAAGAAATGAAATGTGTATACTTTGCTTAAATTTACTCAAACCCAGGACTTTAAATTTTTTTCATTTTTGCACATTTCTCTGGTACATTTGGAAACTGACAGATGAAGCAGTCTTTCCCAGAGCTGCATTTTCAGGCCCCTCCATAATAGGCTGGAGAAAGAAGGAGCAGTTTCTGAAAAAATAGAACCACCGTGTCTCCTCCTCACTGCCCTTAACATATGTTTGACCCCCACCAATGGATCATTGCTTGAGGAAACAACACAGCCTATCAAAAAGGTCACTGAACAAATTGGTAGGATGTGAAAATGCCAGGACACATTGGGGGACCTTCAAAAGTTGAGGGCCAAAAAGTATTTACCTCTTTCAGTTTGTTTGAATATATGGGGGCAAAAGCTGTGTTCAGTGGCAGGCAAGAAGGAGCCAGAATCAGAAGCTCTGGGGACGCCTGGGTGGCTCAGTTAGTTAGGCAGCTGCCTTCGGCTCGGGTCATGATCCCAGGGTCCTAGAATCGAGTCCAGCATCAGACGCCTTGCTCAGTGAGGAGCCTGCTTCTCCCTCTGCCTCTGCCTGCTCGGCCTATCACTGACCCTGCTTGTGTGTGCTCTCTCTGACAAATAAATAAAATCTATAAAATTAAATAATAAAAAAGAAGCTCTTGGGGCGCCTGGGTGACTCAGTTGGTTAAGCGACTGCCTTCGGCTCAGGTCATGATCCTGGAGTCTCGGGATCGAGTCCCGCCTTGGGCTCCCTGCTCAGCAGGGAGTCTGCTTCTCCCTCTCCCACTCCCCCCTCTTGTGCTCTTTCTCTCTCTCAAATAAATAAATAAAATCTTTAAAAAAAAAAAAAAAAGAAGCTCTTGATGGCAGAACTAGCTCCACCTCTCACTGAATCTCTCTCACAACTGGTAGATTGGAATACACAGAAGTGGATATAATTCCCAATTTACATTATCCAATGAAACAGTATTTGGTTAAAAAAAAAGAAACCTTTGTAAGTTGTAAATTGCTATGAAAATGTTAATTATGGTTATTACTTTGTGGTATCTTTGGCAGCATCAGTAAATGATGCTTCTCTGCTTTGTACTCCATCTCTTGCAAATAATTCTTAAAACCTAATAAAAATGCTATTGCTTTTGCCTCAAGATCTAGCATCAGCTCAAATATAGTGTCATCTAAATTTATATGAGAAAAAAGATTTTTTCCTATTAATTTCTCATTTTCAAAGAAAGACAAATGATTCCCTTCCCAACCTACCCTCTCCTCAAAAAAAAAATAAAATAAAATCCCTCCCCACAGAAGTTTCTAAGTTTCTAAATACATCATTTATGCTGACTCATGTATCAAATAGTGGCCCTAAAACATATACATCCAGATTAATGGGGCCTACAGTGTTTTCTCCAAAAACACTTGCTTGGATAAATAATCCATACTTCCAGAGAGCTGGCTTAGAACAAATTAACAGCAAGTCTCAAAAGAAATCTCCATTCTATAATATGGAAAACTTTATTGCTTCAAATGACAGGCTTTTTAAAATTTATTTATTTATTTATTTATTTATTTATGGCTTAAACAACAGAAACTTATTTTATCTAGAATTTGGAAGTCCAAGTTCAAGGTTTTAGCAGGATTGTTTTTTTCTGAGGCCTCTCTCCTTGGCCTCCATCTCCCTGTGTCCTCATGTGGTCCTACCTCTCTACCTTTTTATCTTGATGAAGTCCCAATAGTTCATTTCTGCTTTTGTTTCCCTTGCCTTTAGAGGCGTGTCTTGCAAGATGTTGTTGTGGCCAAGGTCAAAGAGGTTACTGTCTGTGTTCTCTAGGATTTTGATGGATTTCTGTCTCACATTTAGCTCTTCCATCCATTTTGAGTTTATTTTTATGTGTGTATGGCGTAAGAGAATGGTCCATTTTCATTCTTCTGCATGTGGCTGTCCAATTTTCACACAACCATTTATTGAAGAGACTGTCTTTTTTTCCCATTGGATATTCTTTCCAGCTTTGTCAAAGATTAGTTGACCATAGAGTTGAGGGTGCCTTTCTGGCCTCTCTATTCTGTTCCATTGGTCTATGTGAAATGACAGGCTTAAAAGTTTTTACAGATTAAGGTCTCATACCCTGAATATTTCAGTTTCGAGTAGAATACTCCTATATTTAGGCTCCTATATTTCTTGTGCTTTCGTATCATCCACTTTACTAATTTAGAAACGTTGACCTTAATTTACACACTTTTATATAAACAAACTCCAATGTAAGGAGCATGGGGCTTAGAATAAAAAGACGTGGATTTAAATCTCAGCTTTATCATCTAAGAGGAGTTTATTGAGAAAAGTGTGTGACAAAGCTCTCTTTACATTTTAAAACTCTTTGTCATTCTTAGCTATTATTATTTGTGATAGGTAGGTGGGAAGGTTACTTTAAGTGAAAAATTAGAGAGGTCTTTCAAAGCACTTATATAGAAAGGCTGTATATATTTCCCCCTACCCATTATAGGAGGTACAATTCTGAGCTTGTAAGGGCAGCTATCAAGGTGAGCAATTTTGCATTTGACCTTTAAAAATATAGCACATTCTCACAAAGGAGTTGGGGCATAAAATATCCAACCCTGAAATAGGAAAATTATGTGGGTGATGATGCTCAAGGACAATCTCTGTAAGGTTCAAAAAGATACAACATATGCATTCTGCATATGAAGCCATTTTCATGCCTTCTAAAGCTCATGGCAGTATTTGGGCTTGTTGACTATTTGTAAGGCTGTATCCTTCAAGGATAAATAAGGAAGTACTATGAGGCTATGTTAAATAATCCTTTTTGTTTTTGCTATTCACAATCATCAAACCGCAGTAGAATCTGTTACTGAAAATGTAAGTAAGATCAATCACTGCGTGTGCTGCCAGACTGCTTTCTAGAACCATAGGACACAAAGACAAAGTCATGCAGAATTGTAAACAGCCATTAAATTAATTTCCCCAGTGATGAAATCAAATGAGGCACCAGAAGCAGAGTGACAAATCATTTTAGGATTGGAAAGAAAAACAATGTTAGCTTCACAATGAATAACCCTTTGAAAGCCATCTTTAGAAAGGTTATTTCAAGACAGGTATATCTGAAAACATATCCAAGTTTATATACTTGTTTGTGCATGTGTGTGTGTGTGTGTGTGTGTGTGTGTGTGTGTACAGGAAGAAAAAAGGGAGAGAGACAGAGAAATTGGGGGTGGATGGAGAAAGAGAGAATGATTTCTCTCAATCTGTAACACACACACACACTCACAACTTTTATCAGCAGTCCTCCTAAATTACTGCATTAAAACTATGTTCTTCCAATTACTCGTATATTCTACTTAAATTATGATTTCAGAAGTAGAGATTTTTAGGAGATGATGAGATATACTAATAATTTATGGCAACATTACCCAGTTCTGTCTCAACCCATTTCCTTCTTGTTTCAGAAGGTAACATCCCGTAATAGAAGGGATCATCAGAAAGTTTAGTATTAACATGTCTAGAGAGTATCCAGACTGCCCAATGAATATTTTTCAAGGGTTAATTTTTTTTTCTCCACGACAATAAGCCTATTAGGAGCCAAGTAACTGGAAGGATAAAACCCCATGATGATCAACTCATGACCCTGGGGTAGCGGGATTCCAAACTAATAGTCTTGCAGAGGCCATGGGCAGGTTTAAAGCATCAGAATGACATAATCTGTTATACATTTAAGAGATCATTGTGCCCTTTGACCAATATCTCCTCATTTTCCTCACTCCCCAGCCCCTGGTAACCATCATTCTATTCTTTATTTCTACGAGATTGGCTTTTTTAGATCCTGCTTGCAAGTGATATCATAGAGTGTTTTTCCTGACCTGTTTCATTTAGCACAATGCCCTCAAGGTCCATCCATGATATGGCAAATGGCCAAAAAAATTCATATATAGTGAAATGTATATATACATATAATGATAGTGATAAATATGATATATATAATGATAGTGATATATATATATATTTGAATTGATATATATATATATCAGTCACACATCACATCTTCTTTATCCATTCATCCACTGATGGACATTTAGCTATTTCCATTTTTGGCTAAACATGAGAATGCAGATATCTCTTTGATATACTGTTTTCATTTCCTTTGGCTCTATACTCAGAAATGGGATGGCAGGTTAGTTGGTTAAGTTTATTCCTAAGTATTTTATTGTTTTTGATACTATTGGGAGTGAGATTGTTTTCTTTATTTATTCTTCATATGTTTGTCCTATTTTTAAATTTTTAAGCAACTTTTTCCCATAGCGTGTGCACCAGTGTACATTCCTACCAACTGTCCAAAAAATTTTTCCTTTCTCCATATCCTTGCCAGCACTTGTTATTTCTTGTCACTTTTATTATAGCCATTCTAACATGTTACTGATGATTAGTGATGTTGAGCACATTTTCATGTAACTTTTGGCCATTTGTATATCTTCTTTGGAAAAATGTCTCTTCAGTTCCTCTGCCCATTTTTAATCAGATTGTCTTTTTGCTATTGAGTCATTTGTCTTCTTTATATATTTTGAATATTAACCCCTTATCAGATATATGATTTGTAGGTATCTTCTCTCATTCCATTGCTTACCATTTCATTTTGTTGAGGGTTTCCTTTGCTGTGTAGATGTTTTTAAATTTGATGTAGTCCCACCTGTTTATTTTTGTTTTTGTTGCTTTGACTTTTGGTGTCATATCCAAAAAAATCATTGCTGACACTAATATCAAGGATCGTACCCCCTATGTTTTCTTCTAGCAATTTATGGTGGTCTTACATTCAAATCTTTAATCCATTTTTAGTTGATTTTTGTGCATGGTGTAAGATAGGCATCCAGTTTCATTATTTTGCAGGTGGCTATCCAGTTTTCCCACTATCATTTATTGAGGAGACTATTTTTTCCCCATGGCTTATTCTTGGCCCCCTTGTCAAATATTAGTTGATTGTTATGTGGGGGTATTTGGGGGATCTGGATTCTCTTCTATTGGTCTGTATATCTATTTTTATGCCAGCACCATACGGTTTTGATTACTGTAGCTTTGTAGTATAGCTTGAAATCAGGAACTATGATGCCTCCAGCTTTGTTTTGCTTTCTCAGGATTGCTTTGACTATTCAGGATTTTTTGTGGTTCCATACAAATTTTAGGATTGTTTTCTCTATTTCTGTGAAAAACACAATTGGAATTTTGATGGGGATTGTACTGAATCTATAGATGGCTTTGGGTAGTATGGACATTTTAACCATATTAATTCTTCCAATGCATGAGCATGGGATATCTTTCCATTTTTTGTGTGTCTGTGTGTGTGTTTGTCTTCTTCAACTTCTTTCATCAAAGAATTATGTTTTCAGTGTACAGCTCTTTCACCTCCTTGGTTAAGTTTATTCCTAAGTATTTTATTGTTTTTGATACTATTGGGAATGAGATTGTTTTCTTTATTTATTCTTCAGATATTTCATTGTAGTTAAAGGATGAATAAGTACTGTGTATTTAATGCACAGCATTGTGATTATAGTTAACAATAATGTGTTATATATTTGAAAGCTGTTAAGAGAGCATATCCTAAATGTTCACATCATAAAAAAGAGATGGTAATTATGTGATGTGATGGAGGTCTTAGCTAATACAGTCATGGTAATCACTTTGCAATGTAGAAATGAATCAATTCAACACATTGTACAACAAACTAAATGTTATATGTCAATTATATCTCCATAAATCTGAAAAAAAATAGAGATTAATGTGGCTGCTTTGTGGAGAAAAACCGTTAGAGGGAAAAAGGTGCAGCAAAGAGAGCAGTTCGTAGGGTGTTTTCGTATTCCAGTTGGGAGACTCAGACTTGGATTGGGTGATGCACATGAAACTGATGTGAAATGGTTGGGTCCCGAATAATTGTTGGAGGCAGTGCTGCCAGGACTTGGTAATGGTTTGGAAGTGGAAAATAAAGGAAAGGGAGGAATCAAACATGACTCTTAGGTTTTAGAATTGAACAACTGGATGAATGGTGGTGCCATTTATTGAGATGGGAAGAGTTTTCTGGAGAGGGATGAATTGGGTGGGGCAAGCAGTTGTTCTCTTTGGTGACATTCAATTTCACTTGCTTATTAAACATCCAAATGGCAATGGCAGTAGACAGTTTTATATCTGATTTTAGTGTGTCTTAGAATTCTGAACTTTCACTCACTGCTTTATAAAAGTAACATTAATTAAGTTGGGATCTGGCGAATAGAAAGTAGCTCACAGCTCAGTAAAATTCGAGTTCTTAGATTAGCATTCAAGACTTCTCTTTGCCTACTTTCTTAAACTCATCAATCTCTATTTCTCTTTCATGATCGATACAATAGGCATACCAAGTTATTTATAGTTCCCCAGACACACTATGATGACATACACTTCTCTGACTTTGTTTGTGTTCCAGATTGCAATTCCCTTTTTCCCTCTTCCCATCTGGCTAATTCCTTTTTTTTTTTTTTTTTTGAAGATTTTATTTATTTATTTAACTGACACAGAGAGAGAGACAGCTAGAGAAAGAACACAAGCAGGGGGAGTGGGAGAGGGAGAAGCAGGCTTCCCGCCAAGCACAGAGCCCGATGCGGGGCTTGATCCCAGGACCCTGAGATTATGACCTGAGCTGCAGGCAGCCACTTAACCAACTGAGCCACCAAGGTGCCCCCATCTGGCTAATTCCTAACACATCCTTTAAGGCTCCATTTTGGTGCCATGTCATCCTTAAAAACTTCCTTAAACATCCTCAAGGTTGATAGAATCTTTTGCTGCATATTGGTATTCAAGACTTCCATCAGCCATAACATTTGTCGTGTAGGGCGGTAACCATTCAAATGTCTGCCTTCTAGACTAAACTGAGAACTCTTTATAGTCAAAAGTTGTCTTTATTTTTGCACCCCTAGCAATCAGAATGACTGGAATTAATAGATGATGAAACTGGTTGTTGAATGAATAAATATTTCTTTAAGAATCTTTGGCCTCTCTGAGGAAACTGTGGTGTAGAAAAATCTACACAGTTTAGATCCTTGGAAATTCTTTATGAGTAGACAGGACCAGTGGAGGACGGGTAAGAAGATTACCTCTTAGAGAGAATGATTTAAAAGTGTCCAGAATGTGTCCTTGTACAACCTTTAGTGATTCATTTCTTGAGGGTTATACATTTCCCTATTACTTAGGTTCTTTTGAAAAAGGTGCATTATGGGGAGAGAGAGTAACCCATTAAACTATTACATAAAAGGTAAGGTCTTACAATAGAAGCAACAGAGCCAGGAGTCTAGAGTTCCGGGCTATATATGGTCCTAGTTCTCTCCCTAACATGATGTAGAAACTCAGCTTAAGTGAGTGACAGATATGGGGAATACTGTCCCTCTGCAATATCAGCAGGGAAATTAATTGCTCAGAGAGACAAAACATATGACTAACTGGCAGAATTATAAAATACTCTTGAAAGACTTGAGGTGATAGTAAAAAAGCATGCAAAAATAGGATACAAGGAAACAATTATTACTGAGAGGGGGTAAGATACTACAAGTGATTTTACTGGAGAATTATCTTTGAAGAAAAATAATAGTTCTTACTGCTGTCAGCTGGCCATAGACTAGAGGACATTATCCTTTGAAAAAAGCAGTCCTGATGCTGAGAATCTCTTATGTTCTGTGTTCCTTGGTTTTCAAAGGGAACCTAGCCAAATGCGAGGTACAGTTTCCAATCCCCATGCTTAATTGATAGCCTTGACATGGATTGTGTTCTGAGTTTCCTAATAGTCTCAGGGAGGATTTGTTCAAATCATTCAAATTTCCATGCCCAAACTGATTTCCAGATGCTGAAAGCTTATAGCCAGCCCATTCCTTGTGCAATTTTGAGACAAAGTTGAGTATTATCATTAGTAATACCATATAATGGGACCATTAAGAGTCTTGGCACCAACCTCTCATTCATTTTTAATGTCACGGGAGGGAGATTTATTCAAACTCCTGCAGAGCTGCCTAAGCCCTGCATCTTTCAGAGGGAAGCAGAAAGATTGCTGTAATGCTGTACTCCATAGTGGGTCCGTGGGGATCTCATGAGCAAGACCTTAGTAGAGCCTTTTAGCCTTGACACCGGGACCTGTGTTATAAGACGATTCATATTTCTTAGTTCTCGTAGCACTGGGTAGCTTATATGTGTCAAAATATAATGCCTGGAGCCTTATCCCCAAGGGAATGAAGAGGGAGCAAAGATAAGCCCTTTCTGGGATGCAGAGGCTGAAAGAAGGAAAGAGGATTGCTTGTCTTTCCTGGTATTCAAGACCCTATATTCCAATTCTGGTCTCCTTTCACGGCTTTCTCCCCTTTTTGCCTTCCAACATGAATTCTGCTTCAGCCAGCTTGGTCTCCTCACTGTCCCTCAAATATAAATTTCCTGTTCTCACCTTATTAGCTTTCCAAATGCTATTCCACTCACCTGAAATGCACTTCTCTTTCCTCTCCATTTATTTAAAATCACCAAATCATTTGAGGGCTGGCTCTCATTCCATCTCTGTAAAGCCCTCCCTGTTTTCTGAAATTAGCAATCCACAAAGCCCTTCCTCTCTCCACCTGGAATCTTTTTTAGATAGTACTTACCGAGGTCTTACTCTGTGCGGGGCTAGTGATAAAACTGGGCAAGTCAGGCCTTTCTCTGTCCTTAAGGAACTCTCCATCTAGTGGGGTAGAAAGACGTTAATTAGTTATCAGATGATAGCTAATATTTATAGTGTTTACTGTGTTCCAGGAACAACTTCTGATATAACTTCGGTTAATCCTTAAGACAGCTTTATGGGATCTTGTGTTATAGCTTGGAAGAGAGCCTCTTTAATTTTTTCATTTAACAGATGGGAAAATTGAGGCTTAAGGGGATTAAATCACTTGCCCAAGGCCATCCAAATATTGGAGCAGTTTCTGAATGCAGGCAGGCTTACTCACTGAATACATTCCTCCAGGCCTCCAACTCTTTTACCTCTACCTTTACCTTTATTGGCTGCCTTGTATTGTAACTGACTCCTATGTATACGTACCTTACCTCCTCGACTGTATTATAATGCAATGTCTGTGAGGGAACTGACCATATCCTAGGGACCAGTTAGAAACACAGGCTTTAGAAACAGACCTGTATTTAAAACCCTGATCCCCTGGCTATGTATGACCAAGTAAGATTAATCTCTCTGATCTTCTGTTGCCTTCTTTGCAAAATGGGCAAAATAATAACCACAGGAGGTGACGAAGGATTAGCTAAGATAATAAATGTAGAGCTTTTGCACAGTGCCTTGAACGTGTCTAGACTCAGTAAACGGTAGCTAATATTAGTCTTGGGAGACTCCACCCTTTGACTATCAGCACAATGCTTGACATGGCACTGCAAACATTTTTCTTAAATAATTGAATATAGTGAAAACCTAAAAATTTAAAATAACCCTCAAGAAAGCCCCTTTGACAGCTAATTTTTATTGAGGGATATCTTTATAAGATGTAGTTTTATTATTTTAAGGTATATAAAATGCCACAAACTAATCAGAAAGTATAGGACATTTAAAAAGTGCAATATTGGGCACTTGGGTGGCTCAGTTTGTTAAATGTCTGCCTTTGGCTCAGGTCATGATCCCGGGGTCCTGAGATCGAGTTCCATGTTGGGCTCCCTGCTCAGCGGGGAGCCTGCTTCTCCCTCTGCCCCCTGCTCATGGTCTATCTCTCTCTCGCACTCTCTCTCTAAATAAAATCTTTAAAAAAAAAAAAAAGTGCAAGTATTTGGGGCACTCGGTGGCTTAGTGGGTTAAGCATCTGACTCTTGATTTTGGCTCAGGTCATGATCTTGGGGTCATGAGATTGAGCCCCACATCAGCTCTGTGCTCAGCACAGAGTCTGCTTGAGTTTCTCTCTCTCCCTCTGCCCCTCCCCCCATTTGTGCTCTCTCTCTCTCTCTCTCTCTCTAAACAAACAAACAAATAAATATATAAAATATTTTAAAAATAGTGTAAGTATTTGATAAGGACTTGGTCAATTGCAAGTGAAAATTTGAAAACATACTTTGATATAAATTTAATGAATATTAGCTATTTATTCTTAGCACATAATACTTTTGAATATGTATTATGCCAAAAAATTCTACAAAGTCATTTTTCAATTTGTATTCTATTAATACAAAATTATTTAATGAGCACATAGTATGTGTAATATGTTCAAGAAAATGACAAACATATATATGTTTAAATTATATATTTATTTTATATATATATATTTTAATTCTGGTAGATTTTATTTTTTTTAAAGATTTTATTTATTTATTTGAGAGCAAGAATGAGAGAGAGAGAGCATGAGAGGGGGGAGGGTCAGAGGGAGAAGCAGACTCCCTGCCGAGCAGGGAGCCTGATGCGGGACTCGATCCAGGGACTCCAGGATCATGACCTGAGCTGAAGGCAGTCGCTTAACCAACTGAGCCACCCAGGCGCCCCTTAATTCTGGTAGATTTAAAGTTTCCCAGATTACTGAATTCTGAACTGCGTTTGAGTTTTGTCGTGACTCTGCCTTCAGCACACCACCCGTTTCAAATTTCTCTATCATTACTTTGTGCTTCTTTATCATTATCTTGTGCTTAGGTGGAGGACTCATTTGCTGGGGAGTTTTTTCTTAGTCTATTTCATCCTCATCGTTAGGCCATGTCTTTATACCTACACCTTAGAGAGTTGTTTTCTACATGGTGGTTTCAGGGTAGCAACACTGAACAACAGAAGCTACAAAAGTTGTAAAACCTCACACGACCGAGGCTCAGGAATCACAGAAAGTCACTTTTCTCCCACTATATTGGCTAAAACACAACACCACCAGACTAGATTCAAGAAGAGGAGAAAATAACACTGCTTTTGATGGGAAGAGTGGCCGTCACGCTGCAAAGGGATGTGTTCATAGAGCTGGAAAAATTGCTCGTGACTCAGTGCTTGAGGGCCTGGTAGGGAAAGGGGGGTGTGGTTTCCATTGTCCCAGTCTAGCCTCTGTGTTAGACAGGCCCTGTGTCCCTGGTATCTGGCGTGGGACTTTTTCAATGATCCTGTCTTTCTCCCATCTTTCTCCAGGGTGGAGAATTTTTCCATTTTCCCTTCCCATGGCCACTTGGGGTCTTCACTTGTGTCTTGGCAGCAAGGCTTGAAGGTCATTCCTCCAGCAACTTAAGGCTTTTGTTTCATCCTGGAAAAGGAGTCAGATGGGACTTGGTGTGTTTTCTAGAGTCAGCCACTCCCCAGACCCAGCCCTGAGCGACAATGGAGGGTTTCTCTTGCTCCTGATCTTTCTTGAGATCACTGATGAACGTCCTGCCAGGGGGTGTGCAGCTTCCAGAGATTCTATATAGAATCTTACACGAGGTAACATTCAGTCTTTAGCCATTAAAGCTCCTTCTTACTCTCCTGTAGGGAAGCCCTGTTTTCTTGGTTTTCCTCCTGTGCTGTGAGTCAGCGCTTGTCTCCCATGTTTCTGTCCATGGAAGTGCCTGTCTTTCCTTAGATTTCAGGTGTGACTTTAACTGCCTGGTGGGTTCAAGAAAAGTTTGAATTTTGCAGATTATCCATAGTTTTCTTGTTGTTAGAGTGAAAGTGATAATCTTTTAAGATTTCCACATCTGCAGTGGAATGTCACATCGCTTAATTGAGAGAAAAATAAAATTATGCAGCCTTGAGTGAAGGATGCCTATTTAATAAATTCTGTGAGATAAAGAAACATCTTAGAATTCGAAGTACAGGGTGAATTTGGTTGCAAAATCTGTAAGGGGAATGGCAAAAAATAAAACTATATCCTTTGAACATGAGCCAAATATTAAAAAACCAGCATTAGGAAACCTGAAGGGGAAGGCGCAAGGTTATTGTAAGATGTCCTGTTGTCCAGGTGAGTCAGCAGTGATGAATGGAGGGAGGAAAGGTCAGGAATATTTTTAAATGGCACATCCATGTGTTTAGGTGCATTGATGTCCATAAGGGAAAAACACTATATTTCAACTGTGAGGAGACTAAGAATAAGGGATTTAAGAGACTCTCAGGAAGGGAATTGCTATTGTGATCCCTGGACAACTCAGACTTAGTACTTAGAATGTATGGACATGAAAGCAGGAAACAAAATCAAACAAAGCAAACCACCTAATAGTTCAAAAAAGAACCAAATACGATATCTGGCTGGTGATAGCATGCCTGAATGATAAAACTGCCTCTTATAATAATAACTTAGAGTTAACACTGTTATATCAAATGAGATACTATATGTAAAACTACCATGTCAAACATAGAGTAGCATAAAAATGTGAAGTATTAGGATTATAAATATTACCTTGTGTAGGATTAAACATCACCTGGTATGTGGCTCAGAATGAACCCAAGAAACGTCCACATCCAAACAGGTATGGATAATAGGGGCTTTATGAAAATCCTGATACTGCTGATTTGATTTTTGGTAATTTAAACTGTTCCGGGTTGACTGGTTGATGTCCTGCCTCCTCCATGAAGCTTTCCCCGACTCCTTTGACCAGTGGTGATGATGCCCAATTTCTCTGAATTCTTCTTGAGCCTGTAACCCTCCGTACAGCACTAAACAATATACCATGTGGTAGGATGAGATTTTGAAAGCTGTGTTCTCTCTGTTCTTCATTGCATTTCTTCTCTCTGACCAGACAGACATTAATCATCCACTGCCTTAGGGAAAGTCTGTCATGGCAGAAACAGAGAAGTGTCAAATTCTTTGAGCTTTAAAGTTGATTTCAGAAAATATTTGATCTAGTTGTATGTCCATGTATGACAGCTTAATCCAACCCTGGAGTTCATCTTGTCTGTACTTGGGTGAACCAGTCTTTACTTGAGTGAACAGTGTTACATCAGCTATGTCGGTGGGCTATGTCGTTATTCCCACTGCTGATCAGTAAAAACTGGAGCCAGCAGGAAGCACACACATGTGCGCCTCAGGGTTGCTCAGCTTATTCTCTAAATCTCTCCAAGTGGTGGACAACTATCCTTTCAAGTGGCCAAAGACCTTGGAAGACCCAGGATGCCCTATTTCCTGACCCATATATCTGGGAAGGTTGCAACCAAAGGGAATGAACTCTAGATCCATTCCTTCATCCCCAGCCACCCAAGCCAGAAGAGAGATCACAAGTGTTGATAATAACTTCGTTTCATAGCAGTTAATCATCCCTCCCATTCATTTTCTTGAGGTTGTACATTGTATGATGTGGGGGCACTCAAGTAGCTAATAAATTTTTGGCAGACTGATACTGAAGGCAGTGTGGTAGATACACTGGAAATAATGCAATTTTCCATTGAGGATTAAGTCAGGAAATTGATATGTTTCAGTTATCTGTTACTGTGTACAAACCACCCCAAAATTTAGTAACCTGAAACAAAAATCATTTCTCTGCTTAAGATTTTGTAGGTCAGCAATTTGGGCTGGGATGGAGTGTTTGGTAGCCTGGCCTATGGTTTCTCATGAGGCTGCTATCTGCTGACCTCTAGTGGCTCAACTGGAGGCTAGATGGTCCAAGATGGCCTCATTTTTATGTCAGGTGGTTGTTACCTGGATTTCTCTCTCCCTCTCCCTGTCATTCTTGCTGTCTCTGTCTCTCGCTCTCCATCTGGTCTTTTCTTCTGCTAAGGCCTTCTTCATGGTGGTCTTGGGGCAGCAACACTGAACAATGGAAGCTACAAAAGTTGTAAAACCTCATGTGGCCAAGCTCAGGAATCACAGTCACTCTTTTTACGCTCTATGGGCTAAAACGGTACACCAGACTAGATTCAAGAAGAGGAGAAAATAACACTGCTTTTGATGGGAAGAATGGCAAAGTCACACTACAAAGGGACGTGCTCACAGATATGGAAAAACTGTTATGAACGTCTTCGCAAACAAACCACAGCATGCATATGAAAGCACTTAGAATAGTGCTTATATTTATCTAAGTAGGCAGTGAAAAAATGGCAATGATGATGATGGTAATCTTGATAATGATGATGGTGATAATTTTAATAATGAATTAATACTGGTAGCTTCAGCCACTTGAAGATTCTAGCCTTGTCTTCAATATCAAAATCACTCTCCATAAGACCTGGGAAAACTCATTCACTCTTTCTTTATGCTACGTTGTTGCCCTGTTATTAAAATCTAATGCTCTGGGTGACTCAGTTGGTTAAGCATCCCACTCTTGATTTTGGCTCAGGTCCTGATCTCGGGGTCCTGGGATCGAGCCCCGCATCTGGGCTCCACACTCAGTGGGGAGTCTACTTGAGGATTCTCTCACGCCCTCTCCTTTTGCCCCTCCCTCCACTTGCATGCGCACACACACTCTCTCTCTCAAATAAATAAATAAATCTTTAAAAATAAATAAATAAAATCTAATGCTCTGAAGGTTTCCTGAGTAGACAGGCAGCAGTATGACTTAAGATCCTGAATTCATTGCTAGAGGGTCAAGAGGGTAAGAAACAAAAATAACTTAATGTTCTTACTCTTTCTGAGGTTGTGGTACAGTCCTAACAACTTTAATTTCAAGGCTTACATGTATTCATGTACCAAGTATTGGATTAATGAATTTGAGAATATTTTATTGGAATATCCCTTTAAAAATTTTGAGGATAAGCCAGTGCCCTAATCAGTTTTCTTCCAAAAGACAACCTATTAGCAAATCCTCAGAGAATCTCTCTGGTTTTGGTGTTTGAGGCAGTAAAAACCTACACTTTCAGTGTTAATGGTATACTTGCAGGCCAGCTTTTATGAAGGCAATTATCTGTAAAATGTGCCATTTTAAAATAGAATATTCATTTGTTTTGATGGTGAGAAATGGAAATGTAGGAGGTGACACAAATATGTGAGTTGCTTTGTTGCTGTAACCATAACTGAGAATTCTTCTCTCAGTGAAAAACAAAACAAAACAAAGATAAACTTAGCTTTGCTGGAGTGATGTAAAAGACAAAAGTTAAAAGATAAAAACTGCCAAGGGCCAATGAGCAGCACAATGCACCGAATTAAACAGCATCCAAAATTGCTCAAAACTGGAGTACCTGAAGCTCCAGGTAGATGGTGAAAAGTATGCATTTGTGACCCACCCTTTATTTGTTAATATGACGCGTCAGGCACCAAATGAGACCTATTGATTTTGGTGTGTCACAAAAAATGTTTTGTTTTTTTTTTTAAAGATTTTATTTATTTATTTGACAGAGAGAGACACAGCGAGAGAGGGAACACAAGCAGGGGGAGTGGGAGAGGGAAGAAGGCCTCCCGCGGAGCAGGGAGCCTGACGTGGGGCTCGATCCCAGGACCCTGAGATCATGACCCGGGAGGAAGGCAGACGCTTAACGACTGAGCCACCCAGGCGCCCCATAAAAAATGGTTATTAATGGGGGGAAAAAAAGTTGCTTTCAGGAAAGACTTTTTTTTTTTTTTTTTAAGATTTTATTTATTTATTTGACAGAGACAAAGATAGCGAGAGCAGGAACACAAGCCGGGGGAGTGGGAGAGGGAGAAGCAGGCTTCCCCTCTAGGAGGGAGCCCGATGTGGGACTCGATCCCAGGACCCTGGGATCATGACCCGAGCCGAAGGCAGACGCTTAACGACTGAGCCACCCAGGTGCCCAAGAAAGACATTTTCTTGGCACAGATATTTACAAGGAAGGTAATGGCTCAGTAATCATTTGTGAGGAGGAAAACAGACTAGTCTTGCTTAAAATTAGTTGAATTTTTGGTCTACAGTGAAGGCAGTATATATCCAACAGTACCAGTTTGCAAAAATGCAATATTGTTCAGGGAGGCGAGAGCTTCATTTGTCATCTGAATTCCTTAGGGAAGCATTTCTTTTTCTGTATTTGAACAGGTAAATCTTTAATAAAATAGGTCCTGAAATTCCAAATTGGAGGCTGTTGGCTCCTAAATATTCACACGTTGTTATGTGCAAGCTTTATGCAGGTTCTCCATGTCGGCCAGCTTGGGCTGATTACAGAATGAATCTTGAGGCAACTATATTAACTGACATTTAACGGATGGACCTGTTACCTGCACATCAGACTGAATTGTTCTAAACCCAGTTAAGTAGAGCCAGTTTGACATGGTCTATATCTACATGGGCAATGAGCAGTGCAGAGTTAAGCAGAGAACCTAAATTACCACCCCTCTGTGAAATATCACATCACCCACTCTCTTACTGCTATTACCAATAGCAATAAACTTAATAAGTCTATCTCAATTGAAATGATTGGCTATATGTGTTGTTTTAAAATTAGAAGTCATTAATTCCCCATCAACTACTTCCTTAACTACAGAGGACTGCATTCAATATAATCCCTATTAGCTAAGGTTATTTTCCAGTGTTTTCAGGGGAAGATATTAAGAAACCATAGGGATTGTCTAAACTAACACTTTCATTTGACAGGCAAAGGTTTGCTGAAAACTATTGAAACTGAATATTTTGTTCAAAGTTACACAGCCATTTAGCAGTAGAGCTGAGACAAATTCTATTCTGGAGTTCTTCCTACTACTCCATGATGTTATTTTAAAGCACATTCCACCATTTTACTATGATTGTTTCTCAATGCTTAGCAATCATCAGTGGGGGAAGTTTTTCATCACACCTTTGTTTGAATTAAGTCACTACATACTTTTTAGTTCCTTTCCCAATTGACCTTTGAGGGCCCCAACCTAAAGCCAAATGCCAGGAAATCATGACCCTAAAACTGAATGATCTAAACTTCATGCCATAGTTTAGTTTTTCAATTTCCTCAAAGACATACTCAATTTCTCAGTGATTTCTTATCAAGTACCATGTAATGAGTCACATCTCCTGCCTCTTTAAAAAGTGCTTTTTTTGTACACTGTTATTCTAAAGCCTACTTCTACATTCTACTAAATGAAAAAGTGAAGGCAGACAAAGTCAATCTACGTTTACAATGGAGTCATTAGTTTGTTGATTTAATAAATATTTATTGATTACTTACTATATGCCAGATAGTCTTACAGGATTTGGGTTATAGTACTGAAAACAAAACAAAACCAGAAAACATTCCTGCTCTCATCAAAGGACATTCTAACATGGAAGACAGAAAATAAACTAATATTTAAATATATAATGTCACGTGGTGACAAAGGGCTATGAAAGCAAAGAAAGCAGGATAAAAGAACTGATGGTAGCAGGAAGGTATAAATTAGATAGGGCAAGTCAGGGAATGTCTCCTTAAGGATATCTGAGCAGAAATATGAAGGCAATGAGGTAGTAAGGTATGCCAATATCTGGGGAAAAGGTGGGGATAAAATGGTATAGCTACTTTGGAAAGTAGTCTGGAAGTTCTTCAAATGGTTAAATGTAGAGTTGCCATATGACTCAGCAAGTCCACTCAGAGTATATGCCTAAGAGAAATGAAGACATGTTCACACAAAAACTTCTACTCACATGTTTATAGTGACATTATTCATCAAAGACAATTGGTGAAAACAACCCAATCTCACTTAATGGATAAATGGATAAACACAAGTGGTAGATCCATATAATGGAATATTATCTGCCTGTAAAAAGAAATGAAGTACTGCTAAAACATAGAGGAAACTTGAAAACATTACTCTAAATGAAAAAAACCATTTACAAAACACTGCATATTATATGGTTCCATTTATATGAAATGCCCAGAAAGGCAATTATATAGAGAAAGAAAATAGATTAGTAGTTGCTTAAGGCTGGGATGGATGGGGGTATGTAGGGAGGGCAATACCTAAAGGTTATGGGGTTTCTTTTAAAGGAGACAAAAAGATTTTAAAATTGACTGTGGAGATGGGTGCATATATCTGCGAATATACTAAAAACCATTGCATTTGTGGTATAATAAAAAATAGATTTGATCTTTGTCCTCAGTTCCTGGCACAGAGCTCCTAAATCTCTCGGAATTTCCTGAGTAATAGGAGTGTTATTCATAAGGAACCCCTTTTTATCACACCTGAGTTTATGCTGATGAGGTGACTTAAGGTGGGGCCTCAAGAGAAGGATGGTCACCAGAAAATCCAAGTGATTGGAATTTTGCAACTTTCAACCCCACCCCCTGACTGCCCGAAAGTGGAGTGAGGGCTGGAGATTAAAGCTCTATAAAAACTCTTGAGCAATTAGATTTGATGAGCTTCCAGGTTAGTGACTGCTTTGACATGCTGGGAGGGTGGCATGCTCTAACTCCATGGGGGACAGCAGCTCCTGAACTTGGGACATTTCTGGACTTCACCCTATGCACTTCTTCATCTGGTTATTTATCTCTATCCTTTATACTATCCTTTGTGGTAGACAGGTAACATAACTAAATGTTTCCCTGAGTTTTGTGAACCACTCTAGCAAATTATCAAACCCAAGGAGAGAGCTGTGGAAACCTCTGATTTGTAGCTGATTGGTCAGAACTACAGGTGGTAGTCTGCACGTCCACTGGTATCTAAGGTGGGGAGCAGTCTTGTGGTACACCCTTGACTTGTGGGATCTGATGTTCTCTCCAGGAAGACAGTAGAAGGATTGAAGTGAGATGTTGGACACCCAGTTTGCATTCGGAAACCTGAGAATTGTGGGTGGTAATACAAATCACCCTAGAGACTGCATGCTTTAAATGAGTGAATTGTATTGTATGTGAATTATATCTCCATCTAACTGTTATTTGAAAAAAAAAAAACAAAACTAGATAAGTTTGGTGCCACTGTCTTGATTCGTGCTCGTGCACCCAAGTTTTACCCACAATTATTTTTGCACCACCAGTGCAAATGTAAACACACCAAAATAAATTATACTTTGATAGGATTATGAAAATGGTTTTGACCTCATGGGACACCTGGAAAAGTCTCGGGATTCCCCTATGCATCTAGAGACCACATGGTTTAAGAAATTAAGGTGTAATCTAGAGAAGTATTCACATCATGCCATGTCACACTTCCCCGGGAGAGAGCTTTATAAGCAAGTTTTCACTTGGATCTCATTCAAGGGTTTGGATCTCTCAAGGAGCCAAATGCCATTTTTATAAATTGTTTTCACCCATAGTACAGTTGAGTGTCATGGGTCCCAAGAGAGGAAGACCAACAGATCTCTGGTGTGTTTCATTTTCAGTGTGGAATTGCACTGGTAACAATAAATATTTGTTGGGAATGAATCCATAACCCCTTACAAATTACTCTTTGGTTGCATTTCTGATTACTTTGTTACAGGCAATAAACACTGCCATACAGAAAGACCTCTAATGCTTTTTAATCAAATAACAGAATCCTAAAAAGGTCAGAACTGTAACTTAGAAAAGCACTTTTCACTGGCTGTCCCCAAAGGAATTAAAGATCAAAATGTGAGTGATTCCCTAAGCAGAAAAGCCATCCAAACATGAGAATCAAAAATGCATTGCTTCAGAGTGGGACAGCATCGACAATAAGTTGGAAAAAGACAAATTTCTCCTGGGCCCTGGACCACTTTCTTCCATTTCTCTCTTTCATTTAGGTTTCAGAAATTAAATGATTTTCATGGATTTGAGAAATCCAATCCTCATATCAGCAAATGGAAGGAACCATTGTGTTACCAATCAGTTTAATAAAACAATTTGGCCCATGCTGTATGGAATTTATTTACTTTTGTCAGTAATTTCCCCCAGGATAGTTATGACTCTATGACCATTCATTGCATGCAATTTTATGTGGGGAGGTGGAATCAAAGATAGGGCGGTACATTTGCTTGATCTTGAGGTCTGTACATATGAATGCCAAGGTATACAGTTTTATTGGTGCACTTGTTGGCTTTATCAGCCAGCTTCCCTATTTAAAGACAATCTGTCACTTCACATTCATTTATTTTTTGACACCTTATACATGCACTGATTGTCCAGGAATAAATATATATAGAGAGAAGAGAAGTTGGCAAACTAAGTGTAAATGTTCAAGAATGTAATGGCCACGAAAAAATGAAATGAGGTATTTTAAAGCCGTATTTGCCACACTAGCAGTATATATCTGCTACTAGAAATAAAATAAAGGTGGGATATATGTGCAGTAGAAATTTCCAAAGGTAACTATTTTTGTCTGTTTTTTTTTCAAAATTATACATTTAAATAGTCATGCAGTTCTTTAAGTTTTGATATAAAAATAATTTCCCTGCCCCCTAACCATTTCCCACGTCCCAAATCAATTACTTTCAATTCTTTCTGTTGATTTGTTTGATATGTACCTTTGTATTTACAAATAACATGCATATATTGCTACCTTTTGATTGATCAATTTTAAGCATCACCTGTTTACTTCCTACTGTGGAAGATGAGAATTTAACTTTCTTTTACCTTTTTACTCCCTAGGCTACATGAATATATTTCCTGTCCCCAGTCACATACTCCCAGTATATTTATATCATGATTTTAGTAAATATTGAGACTATTATTTGGTGTTTATATAGGTAAACACTATAACTGGCTGAGCAGGTAGTATACTATGGTTATTCTTTTCTACATAATTTTTTCTCTCTACATAATGAACTCTAACTTCCTGTCAATATATTAAAACACTTTAGGTATTTTATCAATTTCATTTTACTGGGAAAAAAAATTCTCATAAGGCCTTCAGATTTGCTCCTGTTTAAATTAATTGATTTCCAGATATGTTATATAGCTGCCATCTTGAGAGGTTGTTTTGTTTTGTTTTGTTTTTTACTATCAGCCTAGAGATTCCCTTTGCCTATCATTGGTAACAGAATCTTTGTGTCCTGATCCCATGTTTTTCCTATTTGGTTTACTTCCTCATTTTGGTAGAACATGTCTTACAATATCTTCCTAAAAATCCATGCATGCAAAATACATTTTTAAAGATCTTACAGGGTCAAAAACCATCTTTATTCTGTCCTCCACTGTGATTAAGAGTTTGGGCAAAACATTGTAGATTGGAAGTTATTTTTCTCAGAACTTTGAAAACGTCTCTCAATTTTCATAACTTTTAGGAGAAGGTTGTAGAGAAATCTGATGATATCTTGAAACTTGTTCCTTGTGTGATATCTGTTTTTTTCCCTCTCCTCCAAAGCTTGTGTGATCTTTTCTTTGTCCCCAGTATTCTGAAATTTCACAATGGATGTACCTGTGTATGTTCTAATTTTATCCATTATTCTGAGGACTTTGTAGGTCTATTTGATGTGGAAATTTGGGGATTTTTGTTATTATTGTTGTTCGTATTTCTTTGATGGTTTCTTTCTTTCAATTTTTCTTTAACATTTATTTCTGGGACCCTAGTATTTGGATTTTGAACCTCTTGGGTTGGTCCTCTAATTTTATTTATTTTCTTCTTTACCTTATGATCTTTTTCTGGGGTATTTTTTGACTGTACCTGCTAACCCTTCTGTAGAGTTTATTATTTCTTGAAACAGTATTTCTTAGATTATTTCTCTTTTAAGATGGAACTCTGTTCTTTTAACTCTGAGGATAGTGATGATGATTTATTTATTTATTTATTTATTTATTTATTTATTTATTTATTTATTTATTTTATTTTCCTCTTTGTATCAGCTATGACTCCTCCAAGTTGCTTTTTTTCTGTTGTTTTGTTTTGGTTCCTGACTTTAACATTAAATGGTTTCCTTGACTGCCTGGTACCCTTGGATAATCTGATCATATTTAAGAGCAAGATGCTAAAAAGACAATTAAGGGATGCCTGGCAGGCTCAGTTGGAAGAGCATGCAGCTCTTGATCTTGGGGTTGTGAGTTTGAGCTCCACATTGGGTGTAGAGATTACTTAAATAAAAATAAAACTTGGGGCACCTGGGTGGCTCAGTCCTTGAGTGTCTGCCTTCGGCTCAGGTCATGGTCCCAGGGTCCTGGGATCGAGCCCCGCATTGGGCTCCCTGCTCCGCAGGAAGCCTGCTTCTCCCTCTCCCACTCCCCCTGCTTGTGTTCCCTCTCTCGCTGTCTCTCTCTGTCAAATGAATAAAATCTTTAAATAAATAAATAAATAAAAATAAAAATAAAACTTAAGAGAAAAATTAGAATAAAAAGACAATCAAAACCTGTACATGTATGTGCCATTATCTAAAGGAAGGCCTAGGTCTTAAGAAGCTGTCAGCCTCTCCTTCCTTCCTCATGGAGTCCCAAACTATCTTGTAAAGAGTTTGGGCTACCATGGTGGAGACAGAAGGGTGTGGAGGGGACATGCCTGACTAGACTTCAGCTGTTCCAGCCTTCCTTTCAGTTGAGGTCAGACACATGAGCGAAGCTGTCACGGAGATCCAGCTCCAGGCAGGCATCTAGGTAAATGCAACTATATGAGTGACATGCAAAAGAATCACCCAGTTGAGCCCAGCCCAGATTGCAGAACCATGAGCTAATACATAGTTATTTTAAGCCACAAAGTTTTGGGGTAGTTTGTCTGCTGAATGGAAAAATCAGTAGAGAGGAAAAATTGTATGATATAGAATGAAAATCACTGAAACAGTAAAAAGTGGGGAAGGAAGTATTAGAAGGGACAGATGAGGACATACTGGGAATGCCACAGGTGGGAAGCCATTTCATAACATTTCTTGTTGATCATACCACCGTGGGCCTTCTTTGCCCATCAACAGGATGAATGTCTTCACAGTCATGGTGACAGTGATGTTGAAGGTGGGGATTCCGCTGGTGCTCTTGGTATGAAAATTCATGGTAAATTCCCTGTCCTACAGTAGTGAGTCCAAGATAATAGAACATTATTATGTGTGTCAGCCCATTCACACAAACAGAGGGAAAGTATGAACAGTTGTCCAGCAAAGATGCTACTAAAATTCTTCATGGACAAAATATGAAGGATCGAACCAAGGCAATGATGCTGGAATAGAGAGTTTATGAGAAATTGTTGTGAGCTGCCTTCTAGAGGAATCTGTAACTAATTAGATTCATAGGTAAAGAGAGAGAAATAAAGGATGATGCACAAGTTTGTGACTTGTGCAAATAAGTGGAAGGTATTATTTTCTAGGATGGAGCAGGGGAGTCCATTAATCCAGTTTGGAAAATTTTGAATTCCAGGTGCATTCTTTTCTAATTAGTACTATGGTATCTGGTACCCAGTGTGCCCAATATTCTGATTTTGAATGTGAAAAATATATAAGAGCCTACACAATAATCTAGCTATAATCACCTATGAGAGGAGTTTGGTTCTTTTGCAGAGTGATTAGTGCTTCTCTTTTGGGGAAACAGAAGGTGCAAGGAATTTAAGTGGAGAGAGAGCCCTACCTTTGAGGTCCAGCAGGTGGCTTACAAGGAAAGCCCTCCGAATTGGTCTTTCATCATTTCTGCTGGCACGAATGATGGAATGACCATGTCAACCCGAATCTGGTTTTCCTTGATTGGAGAAGAAAGTTATGAAATGAAGACAAATCAAAGCGAAACTCTGCTTACTAGAATAAAAAATAAGAATTTAATATTTTACTTAATAAGTACTTATTTTACTTAATACACTTTAGACATAAATTTTTATTTGATCCACCTCTTCATCATAAATAACATTTGGACAGAAATTTCTGTTCTGCTGTTTATATTACTCCTTTGTAACTTCCTTTCCTTTTTATTCCAGCCAGAGAGCTTAGTAGCACAGCTGTCCCTCTGTGGGTGCCAGGATCTCTCTCCTGCAGTTTGATGGTGTACGTTAGACAGGGATGCATCTTCTCACTCCCTGGGGGGAGCAGTTCATTCCATCGCTGTCCTGTGCCTAGCATGGCGGGTCCAGTGTGCCTCCCTAGAGGTGGTAAACACCTTTTTCCTAAGTCTTGCTGTTACTGAGGAGAGGCAACTTGCCTTGCCTTTCTGTGTATTTTAGAACCTTGGATCACCACCTAGAGAGAGAGAGCTATAGGATTAGTAGAAACAAACAAACAAAAAAAACCTCCTCATAATTCTAGGACTTAAAGAAAAATGTTAACATTGAATTTGGGTATATTGGGAAAATGTTTAGATAATGATGGCCAGTGAGTTTCCCTGTGGACTTGCTGACAGCTCTATCAGTAACAGATGGATTGTTCTAAAACTTTGATTCTGCTTTGACAACACAGTCCAGCCAGGAACAGCAGTGTGCCCTGTTAGAAGTGAAAATGTAAAGCCTAGAAAATATTTATACATGGCTGATAGCTCTTTCTTGCTCTATTTTGTCATGCTATTTTTTTCACTTTTTTTTTTATTGGCAAATATTATAATGATGTGAGTAACTTCAAAATCAGTCAGCATGTACTAATGACCTAATGCTTTGCCAAGATTGTTGAAGGAAAATGGAATCCATCTTGATGGTCAGATAAAAGACAATAGATGAATAAACATGAAATTTCAAAAAAAAAAATTAGAAACAGGTTAAAAAATTTGGCCATTGCAAAGATGCACACGGATCCATCTTTCTATTGGTAAGATCACCTGTTTGCATTTTCTATCTCGTGGGATATTTCCCCCCCTCAGTCTGACAATGTTACCATGTGGTGCTGATACTGAGATAATTATGTTTGTAACATCTTTTGGTCCTTCAGGATGCCAAGTTATTTTCTCTGTCAACATATAATGTGATATTCTTGTCCTGGGCCAAATTCATCAAGAAAAATAAAGGGCAGAGAGGTTTCTCCTTCTTCTAGCTTTATCTAACAAATATAATTTCTATTTACTGCCAGATGAAAGTAGCTAAAATAAAGGATAGTTCTGGTGATGAATTGTTGAATTTCAATATTTATTATAGCTGGCCCACAATTCAGGGAGAGAATAGCACTGCTTATTATTTGTGAAGTGTCTCAATTTTCTGCAAATATTGACATTTTGTTTTTTAAAATGACTATCAATTCTTGTTTTGAAACCATAGCTTCCTTTCAACCTAATTGCTTTCCTTTGCAGCTTTAAATTGAGGATAACTTCAGAATTCTGGTAGCTGCTTTTATGACCTGCATGGTTAAAGTTCAGTTATGAGTGGAGGATGCTATGTATCTGAATTTGAATTTTAATGAATAAGAATGCCATTTATTTGTGCACACTTGGATAATAAGAAATATCTTAACATTATCTCTTTGCTTAATCCTGTTCATCACTTATAAATATACTGCCTATACAATATGCATGTAAATATATTGCATTTTAGCTTAATTGGGATTTGCTCAAAGAAGCATTTCTTCTAGATGACTTTAAAGGTGCTGTTAGACCCTTTTGCTACTAGCTTCTAGGTTTTCACATTGTACACTGGAGTCTGAGGAATAGTCCTTTCATAATCCTAGAAGCCAATGGAAGAAGTTGATGGGAATTATAAATCATCTGGGGGAAAAAAGGAAAAGGTACAGAAAGAAAGAGAATCAAGGGGAATTATGTTTTTTCACCAAGGTTAGAAAGGGTATCAGGGACAAGGGAGCCATAGGTCAAGAGTATGTAACATGAGTTAAGCAGGCTGTGGGGGTTTTGTGATCATAACTTACTAGAGACAGAAAGTGAAAAGATGCAGGAACATTCGGGAGTTGTGGGCAGAGGTGGCTAAGAAAAAAAATGGCTGTTCACCTAGTTCTGAGATTTCCTGGCCGTGTTTGTGTTGTGTGTTAGCGCTCATCCTAGGTAAGAGAAGGTCTGTCTTAGTAGCTTGCTCATGCATTCCATATGGGTTTTGTTGAGTGTAAGTGGTAATGTAAACAGCAATCCTAGAAAAGTGTTCTCTGGAGAGGGAAAATTGTGCCTGTAAAATACTTCCATTCCAGCTACAAATAAAAGGACAAAATCTCGAAGATGGCCAGTGAAAGACGTGGATTTTTAGACTGGGATTCACCCAGCTATTTTTAGAGTTTCTTGTGTACTTTATTCACTTAAAGTTTGGTATAATAATTTTACACTAATTAAATTCTTTATAAAATTGAGCAAAGAATGCTTCTCTGGTATAAATAATAGGTAAGAAGAATGGGGACAAGGACTCTGATCACCTGGGGGAAATAGTTTAATGTTGCTCAAGATGGTGATTGTAACTGTTGCCTTCTAGGGGAAGGGACTTTCTGGATTCTCTTTACCTCTCATCATTTCCCCCATTCCTCTCTGGCCTTTTCTGAGACTGGCCCAGGAGCGTGTTCTACCTTCTCAGTTCTCTTGGCATTCTCTTTAGTTGCTCACTCTCAGTCCCGATAACCTGGGGAGCTGAAGCCAGGCCCTAGTTTGCCCTTTCCTCCTTCCTGTTTCTGTCTCTTTGTATGTACTATCTACTACATTATTGCAGATGTGTTCATGGAATTTGTCTTCCGTGTCTGAGGCTTATTTTCAAGTAACATCTTTGCAATTCTTTGAAATGAAAGTGTGAAATTTGGTGTATGCTGGGAATTAGACTTGCCTCACCCTGATCACTTGATACTGTATTTTGTTCTATAAAGAACTCCTGGATGAGTAATACGTAATGAATAATGCTTATGATTCCACCTTGACTTTGAGGTTGACTGTTCATCATTATTTCCTACCGAGTAAGTCTAAGTGAAACCTCCCTTCCTAACATATATCCTATATGTATATGTATGGTCTACACAGAACTCTCTTTTTCTCTCACACACACATGCACGCACATGTATTTCTTTTTTTTTTTTTTAAGATTTTATTTATTTATTTGACAGAGAGAGACACAGCGAGAGAGGGAACACAAGCAGGGGGAGTGGGAGAGGGAGAAGCAGGCTCCCTGCAGAGCAAGGAGCCCGATGCGGGGCTCGATCCCAGGACTCTGGGATCATGACCTGAGCCGAAGGCAGACGCTTAACCGACTGAGCCACCCAGGCGCCCCCGCACATGTATTTCTAACTGAACAGAGATATGTAACAAATGTAATTTTGCTTTTATTCTAGATTTCAATGAGCCATAAAATCAGTTATCATGCACATTATGAAACTCTTTAACTTACTGATATACTTACATCATCTTAATTTCATTTAATTTGGATATCCTTGAAAGGGCCCACTTAGAGTCCTCTTTTCCTTTATCTTCACTATTTAGATGATTCAATAATTTTTTACTTGTTTTTATTTTGCTGTTGACCTTTGTCTCAATACTCCTTTCCTACATGGGTTACTATGAGAAGTATTGAATGAGAAAGTTTATGCTCTGATTCTTCTTTCCTACTATGTTTCTGTAGCTTTGATGAAATTAAATGAACCAAAACACACACATCATGCATTTCATTTTTTAAAATGCTTTATTGGACATGACTTTTCTCATGAGCTTATTCCTCAAACTAGGACAATTCTTAACAAGAACAGACTTACATAAGGAGCTTAGTAAGGGGTAGGATAGGCCAGACCATGGAAGGACATTCCATAGATAGGTTGGTTGAACATTCCATAGAACCAATAGAGTCGGATAGAGTCTGGAAAAAAAGAGCTGTCTAAAGATAGGTTTGCATTCAGGCTATTTTTGGGTGGAAAAGCTAACTCATGATCTAGAAAGCTGATATAAAGATCAGCAGGTCAGTCCAAAAGAAAAGGACAAGTGGGATGGAGCTGAAACAGCTAAATGTGTACCAAAATTTGTGCCTTCCTTTTCTTAGTAGAGAATTGTTGCTATGAAACAGGTTCCCAGCTAGGAACTGTGCTTCCCAGCTCTCTTGCATCTAGGTAGGATCATATGACTAGTTCTCACCAGAAGCAAGGAATGACCAGAAACAGGGAATGTCACTTGTAGGCCAAGAAACTTTAGAAGCAAGTGGCCTTTCTCCACTCTCAACTTGCTGTAGAATTCATGCAGATGAGCATAGCACACTTGGAAGGGTCCATAATATGGAGGAAGGTTGGTCTCCAAATCTCTCTTAGGAGGCACTGTGCACTGGATAGGAACAGCTGTTTTTGAGTTTATGTAAGTGAGAAATAAATATATAAAAATAATATATAACAAATATATATTTACAGTAGCTAATATTACTAAATAATATAGTAAATGTGGGAAAGTGAATGGTAGAAGTCTAAATAACAGCCATTTTGTCCAGTGCCAAGTGGTCAGGAGGAGGAATTGGTCATGTCTGGGAGGAGCTGCCAGGAACTAGCAGTCAAGGACTAGTCCTCAGGAGTCTGAGAAAGTAGGATAGGGTCTTGACCAAAAGTAAAGTTGAGTTGAACTTTCTCCTAATGCTGAAACAGAGAATTTCAAGTCTTTAAAAAAAATTTCTGTATTGAATGGAAGGTGGTTTCAGAGATTGGTGTGAGATGAATATACTAATGGGTTTTAAAAGGTTTAATTACCGCAGTTAGATGGTGTAGGAGGGGAAATCAGACAATCTCAATATGTAGTTAAAAATCTACTGAGAAAACAATGCATAAAACATTCTATTAGCTATAAATATCAGAGTCCATTTAGTTGCTGAAATGTTCTGTAAAGAGCTCAGATGTGATCATGGCAAAGAGGAAAAATAATTTTCATTTTGGCCTTTGGATAAAGTGCAATTTAGAATATTTTGTGAGAGATGGTACACTTGGTGAGCATGTCTCCATGGATTATATGCCTTAGTTGTCCTGAGAAATTGAGTCATATTGTTAGTGATAAAAAGTCAATTTTCCCCTAATTAATTAGATTTTATTCTAATTTTATTCTAATTCTCTGATGTCTTAATGATTAAATTAAGTTTAACATCACAGGAGACCCTGGATCTCGTATTAGGCTTTCACTCTTCTCTGTCCTCCAGAGAATCTCAAAGAACCTTAGTCCCACCAATGACCTTGCTAGAGAGAGATTATAATTGTTACTGGGAGCATAACTTCAACTTTTGGAACATTCTATTACAGTCTATATTAAAAATAAGTGTTGTATTATTTGAAATTTACATTTCTATTAGACATGACTTTGTTCCTTGGTTATAAAAGGCTATTACATAAGTAGAAAGTGATATTGAAGATAAGTTTAAAGAGATATGACAGAAGTTGAACAAAGCCATACATTCTGAGTTAAGGGTACTTATTATCTCTTTAATTACAGAGATATTATCTGCTACTATACATCCTGTGTATAGAAATTAACATCTAATACTCTAATGAGAAGATTACAAATAAAAAGATGATTATCCAGAGATGAATAGAGAGTGACTATGTCTATATTATGTTAATAAATGAATCTGCATGGGTAATACTTGCCTGATGACTAATATAAGTTGAGTTGTCCACTGAAGCTTAGATGATGTATCTATGCCAGTTGGCTTAAGGCATATTTGGGTGGCAGTGAGCAGAGAGGTTGTTAAGTTTTAGCAGGAGATGAGGTTGTGCATGTAAATAGGAGACTGCGGAGGCTCTTAGTTATCAGAACAGGAGGTTTACATTTCCTTCTAGGGGCAGTTAGAGATATTGCAGATTTTGAGGCAGAGAATGATCTTTGGAGAAGGCATATATTGCCTGTGGAAAAGGCTGATCTAAGCAGGGAGACCTTGAATAGAAAAATGGAAGATGGTACAACAGCATGAATGAGGAAATCACTAGATGAGATTAGAAAAATAAGATAAATGGGATAGATGTCTCTCTCATCTAGGACAACTTCAAGAGGCTTGGATCAGAATATGGAAAGCCTTAAATGAAATTGAACTTTTAGGCCGCTGAAAGATTTTATAGCCAGGAGGAAGCAAAAATCAGAGCTCCTCTGTGAGCAAGTTGATTTGGTGATAACCAAGAGTAGGAAGAGTGTAATTAGCTGTAGGACAAAGGACATCAGACTCCCTTAGCCTTAAAGATAAAGAGATATTCAGTAGTCAAAGGTTAAGGTCATAGGGAAGAACTTGAATACAACAAAATGTACCTGAGAGAAAACTTAGTAAATTGATGGGATAGGGAGATAAAGGGGAGTAGTTAAAGGTATTCATTGCATTTATCAGTGTGTGGTCATCAGATAATCTGCATTAGAATTCGTTGGATTTTTTTTTTTAAAGATTTTATTTATTTATTTGACAGAGACACAGCAAGAGAGGGAACACATGCAGAGGGAGTGGGAGAGGGAGAAGCAGGCTTCCCATGGAGCAGGGAGCCCGATGTGGGGTTCAATCCCAGGACCCTGAGATCATGACCTGAGCTGAAGGCAGATGCTTAACTGACTGAGCCACCCAGGGACCCCTTAGTAGTTCTTTTTGATTGTGTACTGATTAACCTAAATTCTCTGAGTCTTAGTTTTCTTATCTACAAAACAAGGATAAATAAAATCCAATTCATGGAATGTAATTATAATCAATTAACAACATGTGGATAGTACTCAATCTATACTAGGGATATAGTCAATTCTTATAAATTGTAGACATTATAATATGAAAATAAAACTGTTTAGGGTATATAGGAAAAAAAACCACAACTGTTTAGGGTATAGAAAATGTGGATTATAAAACCCCATTGTGCAAATATCTCAAATGAGGAAAACATCTGTCAAACAACGAGGTAAAAATATATATGGTATTTTGAGGGATTTATAACCTTATAATAATCTTTGATTTTAGAGGCTGAGTTTTCCATACCTGAACACATACTGACTTACTAAAAGGGAGATGTGTAGTTGTGGTATGGAAGGCTGACCAAAAGCTGACCAAAAGCATTTAAAATGTACCAGATTGGGGGTGCCTGAGTGACTCATTGGGTTGAGAGTCCGACTCTTGATTTCGTTCAGGTCATGATCTCGCTCAGGTCATGATCTCAGGGTCATGACATCAAGTCCCGAGTCTGGCTCCACTCTGGGCTTGGAGCCTGTTTAAGATCCTCTCTCCTTCCCCCTGCCTCCCCCCCTCCCCCCCGCCAGTTGCACTCACTCTCTCTCAAAAAAATAAAAGGTACCAGATCATATAGAGAATTAGTCGTATTTTGATATTCGCACCTAAGGAGCTTTCAAATGCTTTGTGTTTGTGGCCACTCTCCTTGACTTAAGTGTTTCAGACCACATAGCACACGTCAGCATCACTGGATTCCATGCAAAAGCACAGTCATGGATGCCTTAAGACTCCTCGCAGTCCTCTGAGAAGTCCATAGGCAAAGTAGCCTGACTCACACAGCATACTCTGGTGACGGCAGCAAGAAAGAGCAGGCCAAATTTCCCCATCAATGTTAGGGCTAAGGAAGTAGACCAAGGCAATGCAGGAAACACCATTAAACATCCAAAGGGGCAGGATGGTATATGAGCCTTGGCTGCCATAACAGAGTACCACATGCTGGGTGGCTTAAACAACAGAAATTTTTTTCTCACAGTTCTGAAGGCTGAGAAGTCCCAGATCAAGATCAGGCTGGGTCGAATTCTGGTGAGAGAGTGTTTCCTGGCTTGCACATGGCCACCTCTCACTGTGTCATCCTCATGTGGCTTTTCCTCTGTGTGCATGTGTGTGTGAACAGAGAGAGAGACCTTTCTTCCTCTTCTTGGAAGGCCCCAATCTCATCATGAGGGCCCTACCTTCAGGACCTAATCTAACCCAAATTACCTCCCAAAGACCCTATCTCCATCACCTTGGGGTTTAGGGCTTCAACCTATGAATCTGAGGGGGACACAAACAGTCAGTCCATAGCAGGCAGTGATCAGACATTCTAGCAGGTGTGTCCCTTGTATTTGGTGTATTTGAGTCATATAAGAAGAAGGCTATTCAATGAGATTTAAGGAACACATATGAAAGCCGTCTTCCTAAATAAATGAGAACCTGTCAGGTTCTGGTCCTGGGCTGGGTTGGACTATCTCAGGAATTTGGACCAGAGTATGTCAAGGTGCCTAGAACTTCACTGCAGCAGAGGAGGTGACAACATATGTGACAATATCCTGGGAGGAAAGTGGAGATGAAAACCTAAAGGACTTGGTAGTAGTGGAGGACGTTTCTCTAAATGAGACAAAAGACCAGAAACCTGGGAAACATTTGAGAATGGAACTTCAAATTTGTAGTGGAAGAAGGAACGTGGAGAAATTCCTTTTTAACAGGTGGAGAATTTATACCAGAGCCATGAGGGAGCTATGGGAAGTACACAGCCAGCTGATGTCATAGGAACAGGAAAGATGCCCCGACTTTGGGAACAGAAATCAGCAAGAATATGGTGAAAGGCCATTAAGTAGGACCCCACAACTGGTTTCCAGCCCATGGAGTCATTAAAATAAGAACTAGGTACTAGCAAAAGTGCCTGGACACGTGTGGTAGAGATTTGTGAAGGAAGATACAAGACTAGTGTTCACGGTGCTTGGAACTTAGATTCCTCTTGGCAGAGTCAACCACAGAATTGGGAGCAGCAAGCAGCATCCCCATTCCATGTTGGGACCAGGCTTGATGAGCCTGCAGGGACAGAATGTGAGGCGCATGGGACAAAAAGCACTGTTGGCCGTTTCCCTTGGGGTAGTCTTTGCAGCTCATACAAAAATCTACCGTAATAGAAACAGAGGTCCAATTTTGTCTAAATTCATGAGCATTCATTTTAGAAATGCATTTATTTGCCTTTGTGAACAGTTGACTTCCCTTGGCTATTTTTCTGGGCATGTAGTCCCGTTTGATTCAACCTTTATTTGTTCCCACATATAGCGATCTGCATCCTTCCATCCCCTTCTCTTCCCCTCACCCCTACTTGCTTCTTTTAGCATTGGCCTCTTTGTTTGGGATTATTATTAAATGAAACAGAGTGTGCAGGTAATTAGTATGTGGATATGACACTGAAGAAGGAGGCGTAAATGCGAAATTGAGAGGCAGCAAGCTGTGATAATTCCATTATGGGCTCTGCTTCAGTGGGGCCTTTGGATTCCAAGAACATAATGCGACAGTAGGGGATCTGCCATTTCACTGGCGGAGGGTCTCTCTCTGATGTGCCAGGCTTAGTGAATTAGGTTTGAGATCCATCATTTTATTAGTAACATTTTATCAATTAGTGCCCAGGCACATAGTTGTTCAGGTTAAATCGATGAGCTCACTCGGAATGACTTTACCATCCCTAATCAGCAGTACTTTTCCGCAGAGTTCTAATTTAGTTGAATAATATTGTGTTCCTGTTAACTTCTCCTTGCCTTCACCTCGTTTTCTCCCAGTTGCATTAGAAACAGGCATGATTTAAATATAGAGGCAAATTTAAAGTAAACTAAGCCAACTAAATGTAAAATGCAGTGATTGCTGTTTCTCCTAGCTGGAGTACAGGCATAATTTCTATACTTTCCCCCCTGTGGTAAAGTCCCCAGTTCATATTCCAGTTCCAACAAACTGGTGCTGAGAAGTGGAAAGTTCCCTAGGATTAGAGATACAGGATAGGAAAAAAAAAAAAAATTTCAGAGAATTTTATTAAGTCAACAAATGTCCTGGCTTAGCCAATAAGTATTTGTAAATTGCCCACGATGTGCTCAGTGCTGTGTAAGTGTGTCCTTCCAGCTGAAGGAGTATTTGGATTGGTTTGGGAATGCTTTGAAGTGAACTTTCCCCTTGGAGACTCTGACTGTTCTTCTGTTGGGAGGATTGGGAGAAAACTTGCACTTTCTCGTTTCATCTGAAGATCCGCATTTGCTCTGCAGTTCCCTGCTTAGCCCCAGCTTGTGTTGATCACGAATACAAGAGAGGCAGGATCAGGGATCTGGCGTGGGAGTGGATGGGAAGGTTGGAAGACAATTATTATTGAAAGGCAAGGGGACTATCTAAGGAGGTTCGATAAAGCAGGTGACGGTAGGAGGATAACAGGCAGAGGCAGTTCAATAAGAATTGCCTGGGTTCTTTGGTCAAGGAACTCAAGAGGCAACATAGCCCAGTGAGAGCAGCTGCTGAGATGGAAGTTCCTGTTTGGTAAACATTACTGTTGAATATAACATACACACCAAAAAATGTCGTGATTTTATTTTCTTTTATAATTTTTTTATTTAAAGATTTTATTTATTTATTTGAGAGAGAGAGAGACAGACAGACAGAGATAGAGACACAGATCTGAGCAGGGAGCCCGGGGCTCCATTTCAGGACCCTGGTATCATGACCTTAGCCGAAGGCAGATGCTTAACCGACTGAGCCACCCAGGTGCCCCCCAAATGTGCTGAGTTTAAAGGCACTGCTTGATGAAGCTTTGCAAGGTGATTACATCTGTGAATCCACTATGCAGATCAAGATATGGAATATTACCAGCACCCTAGAAGCCCCCCTTCTGCTGCCAGCCCCTCAACATCCCTCAAAAATAACCACTATTCCAGCTTTCATTTCCATAGAATCATTTAGCCTAGTGTTGAATGTAGTCTAAATGGAATCATATTTTACGTCATCTTTTGTCTGTGGCTTCTTTCGCTGTTGCTGAGATTCATCCATCTTGTTGTGTGAAGTAGTATTTCCTTTCTTCGCTGCTGCATTGTATGATTCCACTGTAGTTCTTTTATCTTCCATTGATGGATATCTGTGTTGTTTCCAGTTTGACTCACAAATAATGTTGCCATGGGCATTGCTGGTGCACATATGTATTCATGTTGGAGGAGTATATACCTAGGAGAGGAATGGCTGCATCATAGGGTTTGTATGTTTAACTTCAGCAGATATTTCTTACCAAAAGTGTATGAATGTTCCAACTGGTTCATAATTGAGTTGATAGTTGATATTATCAGTTTTTCTTTTACTTTTTTATTATTAGCTATTCTAGTGGGTACAGAATGGTATCTTATTATGGTTTTAATTAGCATTCCCCTGATGACTAATGATGCTGAGATTATTTTAGTATTCTGATTGACCATTTGAATATTCTTTTTTGTGAAGTGCCTATTCAAGTCTTTGACACAGTTTTAATGGGATCATCTGATTTTATCTTACTGACCTGTTAGATCTTCTAATATGTATTAAAGATAGGAGTTATTTGTAAGATTTATGCATTCCAAGTATCCTTTTCCACTCTATGGTCTGCTCTTTTACTATTCCTCTGAGTCTTTTGATGAACAGAAGCTCTAAGTTAAAGGAGGTCTGATTTTCTATTTTTTTCCGTTATGGTCAGTGATTTTTTTTAATACCTTACATATATATAGTTTTTCCTTATCTAAATGTCATACAGGTATTTTCTTATGTTTTCTTCTAGACACTCATAGTTTTACCTTAACCATCTGGAATTGTATTAATGTGCATAGGATGACATAGAGTTAAAATTCCTCCCCCCCCCCCGCAATGTATATTGATCTGATCCAGCATCACTTAATGAAAAGATCATTTTCCTTTTTCTGTTATAGTGGCAGCTTTGTCATGAGTTAGGTGACATTACATGAGTTGGTCTGTTCTGGTCTCTCTGTTTTGTTCTATGGGTCTGTTTATCTATGCTTGTGAGAAAATACACTAAATAATGTTTGTAGTTTTATAATAAGCATTGATATATAGTAGTGTTATTATGCAACTTTGTTCTTGGCAATTCTTTCTGATCTTCTTGGCTATTGTTATTCTCATATAGTTTTAGAGTCAATGACCATACTTACTGACACACACATACAATAGAGATTGATTTGGATTTTGATTTATCTATAAATCAGTTTGGAAAAAAATGATGTCTTTATAATATTGAGTATTACAATCCATGAATATAGTATATCCCTCCATTTATTTGGGTCTTTTTAATTTATTTCAGTACTTCATATAATTTTTTTCAATAGATGTCTTACACATCTTTCATTAGATATTTCTGGATATGTAAGAGTTTTTTATTTCTGTAAATACAATTATTTTTAAATGAAACATTTAAAGTGTTTGTTGCCAGTATATAGAAATGTAATTTATTTTCATAAATTGATCTTTTATTCAGAGATCCGGACCCAGACATGTATTAATTCTAGCAGTTGGTCTGTAAAATCTTTTGGATTTTCTCACACAACTATCATTTCATCTGCAAATAATGAGAGCATTATTTCTTTCCTTCTAAATCTTCACATTTTACTTGTTCTATTTTCCTCCCTCTCACCCTCTCTTCTTCCCTCCCTTCCTACCTCCCTGTTCTTTTGTTGTTTTGTTTTCTTATTGCAGTGGCTAGGTCTTCCAATATAATGCTGGATGGATTTGGTGATAGTTGGCATCCTTGTCTTTTTTTCTGGCCTCAATTGTTCAAGGCCAGCCTCACCATTTCCAGTAACTGTTTAAATATTTCTGATTCTCTGTTCTTTCTCTGCTCTTTTTGCATCTCCAATTTCATTTTTATTAGAGCTTTCTACTAAGTCTCATATTTCTCTTTCTCTCTATTCTGTATATTTCATCCTTTTCATCTCTGTGCTTCAATTTGATCTATTTTCTAGCTAATTAATTCTCTTCTCGTCTCTGTCTACTCTGCTGTTAAATCCATCTATCGAAATCTTAATTTGTTATTTTATTTTTCAGTTTTAGGATTTCCATTGATTTTTAAAATGTATTATAATTCTTGAGTGAAATTTCCATCCATTCATTTTTCTTTAGCATACAGACCATAGTTATTTCAATGCCTATGTATAACTCTGAATCACTGTGAGTTTCTTTCCTTTTTCTGTTTTTTTTTTTCCTCATATTTTGCTCATTTGGTGTTTCCTGGCATGCCAGCTGATGTTTTGACCAAATGCCTAAAGTGAGCATGAAAATTTGTAGAGGATCTGGATGATATTATTTATTCCAGAAGGATTAATTTTTTTTTTTTCTGGCAGGTAGTTAGACTTTAGGTAGGTCACCTTGATCCACTCAAGATGTATCTGTTACAGGCTTTCCCTTATTCCTTGAGCGTGGCCCTTCAGTGGCTCAACTGAAAAGCTGGGGCTATTTTTAGTGTTTTTTCCTTTTTGGCAAATTCTGTATTCCAATTTGGTTTCCCAAGAACTGTAATGCTGGGAAATATCTACTTAGTTCTTTAGCCTCTTAGCAGCTATGTTTTGTTTGGTTTTTCATATGTTGTGCCAGATATATTCTCTGCCATGAGTTGGCAGATGCCTCAAGGGAAAATTGTGCCCAGTATGTCAAGTTTTCTTCCCTGGAATTCTCTATTCTCCGGGGGTTGGCCCCTTAAGCCCTGGCTGCCTCAATAATCCTGATTTTCAGTTTTTGCTTTCCCAGGCCAGCAAGACTACCAGTAACTCTTAGCTTCTATGCCCTGCTGTGAAATTGGCATAAGTCCTGAGGGTTAAAAATAACAACTTTTTTTTTTTTTTTTTTTTTTTTAACCTTTGTGTGTGTGTTTATGGCGACAATACTTAAGATTTACTCTTTTGGTAAATTTTAAGTATGCAATACAATATTATTAACTATAGTTACATACAACCTATTCATCTTTAAAACGGAAAGTACTTTTTGACAACCCAGCCCCTGAAAACCTACAATTTATTCTCTAAAATAACATATTTTGGACTTGTCTCAATGTCTGGATATCTTGGTTGCTCTCCAAATGCCTTTATTTAGCTGGTTTGAATTTCACTCAGCTTTTACAATTGTTATGACAGGAGATGTTGTATGATACCAAGTATTCCATCATAGCCAAAAGTAGAAGACTGGGATAGAGATTTGTCTCTTCCACTGATTGGCTTTAATACTGGGCAACTTGCTAAGCTTAATGAACCTGAGTTTGCTCATTTCAAAATAGATTCAATACAAACTACCTTAATGTTAGATGGAATAAATAAAATATGCACATAGAGTTAGCACAGTTCTTGGCATTTAATAACACCAAATATTTTAATATTCTTTTTACTAATGATGACATTAATACATATATTCATCTGTTTTACACACTTGTTCAAGACAGGGTTGAAAGAATATTCAAGGTGTTGGATACAGTACAATGAATGCCCAAGGGATTTTATATTAATATTTCTCAGGCAGGTAGTAGATGATGGAGATTCAAGATAGACTAAAAGATAGTACCATTGTAGGAAAAGCACAGTTATGAGGAGGCAGTGGTTGGGAGTCTTAGCAGATAGGTAGGTGGGCTGTCTACATGAAAAAAGTCATTTATCCAAGCTTGTCTGCTGGCCACAGGGTATGGTAAAAGGTCAGAACACAGGGCTCTTATTTCTAGATATGGACTGGCATGGCCAAACTAGGCCATACACACATAATGTGTAAATAGAGAGGATATAGAATTTTTTTAAAAAGGCTCTAGCCCATTATTTACAACAGCCAAATTATGGAAACAGCCCAAGTATGCATCAATTGATGAGTGGATAAAGACGAAGTGGTGTGTACACACACACACACACACACACACACACACACACACACTGGAATATTACTCAGCCATCAAAAAGAATGAAATTTTGCCATATGCAATGACTTGGATAAGCTATCACTTATACTAAGTGATATAAGTCAGTCAGAGAAAGGCAGATACCATATGATTTCACTCATATCTGGAATTTAAGAAGCAAAACAAATAAGCAAAGGGAAAAAAAAAGAGAGAGAGAGATCAAGAGCAAATCAAGAAACAGACTCTTGACTATAGAGAACAAACTGATGGTTACCATAAGGAAGGTGTATAGGGGGATGGGTTAAATAGGTGATGGGGATTAAGGAGTACACTTGTGATGAGCACTGGGTGTTATAGGGAAGTGTTGAATCACTATATTGTACACCTGAAACTAATATACTGTATGTTAACTAACTGGAATTTAAAAAAACTTAAAAAAATAAGGTTCACACCTTTAAGTAACAAGATGGAGAGACAGCCTTGGGATTTGGGCAGAGGCCAATTACAGGGTCTTAGCTCATGTTTGATTGGGCTTTGACAATCAACCATGATGATAAACCTAAGCACATGGGGTCAGAACTTCCTCAAAGCACCTTGGCTCAAAGTCAAGATTAGGAACTGGTAAGGGACTGAACTTGTAAGGAGAGTTGTGTGTCCCAAACAATGGAAAGATAAAGGATGCAGAAACTGGAAGAACAAGGCAGGGTCAGTAGATCAAGGAGTCACGGAAGTAATGCTGCCTTCAGCCCCCTACTCTTATGCCATGGTTCCATGTCTATAGACAGGTGTAATAAATGGCAGGGACTATTGGATCTCTGGACAGCTTTATATCATTTCTTGGGTATGGAGGATCATGATCTCAGAACATTAATCACAGAGAGAAGAAAACCAGAAGCTTCACATGAACACGATGTTAAGAGAGACATGCTAATAATAGCATGGGGGTAATCCTCTTCCCCCAGGTCTGTTACCATTGAATATAAATAACAGAACTTGTTGTTTATTCTAACTTATTGTCATTTTTTGGACATGATCATGTTGATGCAATCATCAGGGATTCAATGGTACATACTACATGCTAGACCCTGCATTTAGACATTCTTTGATAAAACCCCAAGCACTCCATTTATAAGCCAGATGAGCCTCACCTGGCTATTTTACTTCTTTGTACTCCACTTTCCTAATATGCAAAAGGATGATAATCATAGTACGTATTTTATGGTGTTATTGTGAAAAGCAAATGAGATGCAGAGGGCTTAGCACCTTCTCTGATGCATAATAAATGTTCCTTATGATATGTTGCAGTTATCTATTGCCGTGTAACAATAAGTCACAATAATAGAAAAGTTATTCTAAAACTTAAAGGCTGAGAACAATAATATTTATTATGGTACAGTTTCTGTCAGAAGCAGCTTAGCCAATGGTTCCTGTTGGGGTCTCTTATGAGGTTTCAGTCAAGGTGTTGGCCAGAGCTGCTGTCATCTCTAGGCTCAACTTGAGGGATCTGTTTCTGAGCTCGCTCACATGGCTGTTGGCAGTGTTCTCCTCAGTGTGGCCTTGTGGCATGGCAGCTGGCTTCCCATGCAGCAACACAAGCCAAGAGAGTGAGAGAGCTCACCTAAGTCAGAGGACAGGGTCTTTATAACTTCATCTCAGAAGTGACATCCTATCACTTCTGCTGTATTCTCTTCATTAGAAGTGAGTCACAAAGTCCAGCCCACACTCAAGGGAAGAAAGCATACCCACTTATAGATGTTACTTCAATCTCATCAGGCAAGGCTGACGTGAAATGTACAAAGCAGAAGCCTATGTTATTGTCCGATAGCTTCTCTTGGTCCCAAATTCCTGACTGAGTGTGGGGGACCCCAGTGGTATGGTGTGAGGAGATGGCCCACAGCTGCTGGTGACACTGCACATGTCATTAGTCTTGTCAGATCTGGGAAGCTCAGTCTCTATTCTATTCCAGCCATTCTACTCCAGGGGCTTTTATTGGGACCCATGGGTAGTGCTTAGTTGCAAGGGCCCTAGATCCATGCTGATCATATTTAAACTCTCCACCGCTCACTAGTCAGAAACCTTGGCGGAGTTACCTAACCTTGCTGCATCTCAGTTTCCTTAAATGAAAATGGGAACAAAAACAGTAAGTACTCCTATGGTGGTTGTGGGAATTAAATGAGACAATCACGTAAAGTGCTTTAGAATAGTGCCTGCCCCACAGAAAGTACTCAGTAAATGCTAGCTATTAGTATTTCTATAAACATCAAGGAAGAAATTGCATTATCAGTTTATCCACTTTCCTTTGTGGGCATGTTAATGAAACTTGCAATTTCCAGGTACTTGGACCTCAGAGTCACACAGGACTCATCTTTCTACAGGGAGAAATCAGAGTTACTGCCCAGGCATCTTCGAGCAGTGTGTTACTGCCTTGAACTTTCTGGGGTTAGACGGCCCAAAGGAAATCCATTTCCCACATATTAAAAGTGCCTGCAACATACTAGCCATTCAAAAAATACCAGTTACCTTCCCATTTCTCCCTTTACTCCTATTTAGAATGAACGAGAAGTGAAAAGATATCTCTATATAAAATGTAACTGGCAATAGAAAGCCATATCTGTTGAGTGAGTGGTTCAGGTGGTGCGTGCTCTAAGATCCCAGAGGAGAAAGTGATTTCAGGGTGAGGTACTCAGGAAATGGATGGGTAATTATCAAGGGATTTTAGACTGTGGAACCAACCAGAAAAGATAGTTTAGGGTGAGCACCCATTTTCTCTCAGTTACCTAACAACCTAAGGTGAAATCAGGCTGTTTGAAATGTTCTGATATTGGAAACTCTGTCCTCATATTTCCTCATATATCCTCAACCATTTGGGTTTTCTGTTGGTGAAAATGGTGTTAACTAAACCTATTTTCTCCTCAGGCTGATGGTCAGTATCATTTACATCCTTACAGAGTTTTCAGCTCCTGGGAGGCAAGTTCATGACAAATAAAAGGAAGTTTGCCCTTTTAATGATCATGTGAATTAACCAGGAAGGGAAATTATTCATTGAAGTGATAACTGCTAGTCAACTTGAGGCCATCTCTATTAGATTTTCATTAGGAATAATTCTTTTAAAATAGGGTACCTGCTATGTTTGATGTGAGACTAGTCGAATGTGGAAGTATGTATATTTTGCAATTATGCCACTTAAAGAGATTGGTATCATTAGAGCATTAATGTTTCCTCTTAATTTATTAAGCATTGAATGAGAGAAAGTCAGAAACTGGGAAAGAATTTTCCCTTTTTGGGAAAAACCTTGGTAGAGTGGAAAAGGTGAGATTTTCAAATCAGAACTAAAAAATTTGAAGTGAAGCAAACTAATTGAAGGTTCCCAGCTCAACAATAAAATTAACCAGATAAAATATTTTTAAATATGTAATGTACAACATGATGACTATAGTTAACATTGTTGTATGGTGTATTTGAAAATTACTGAGACAGTAGATACTAAAAAGTTGTCACAGGGAAAAAATTGAGGGAGGGTGTAATTACATAAGGTAATAGATGTTAACTAAACTTAGTGTGGTAATTCTTTGCAATGTATATATGTCAAGTCATTATGGTGTACACCTTAAACTTACACAGTGCTGCTTGTTATTATACCTCAATAAAACTGAAAAAAAGTATTTAAGAAATTAGAGAACTTAATTATAATTTGTAACAATCTGCAGGATTCAGAATATCTGTTGTGGGCTGTTTTTGGTGTAAACTTTTAACTGGGTTGTTGTGTCTTCAAGGAGGTACAAAAACTACGAATTATTTAGTATTTCCAACTTGTTTTATAAAACTATGTTACGTAGAAAATACTTATTAACCACAAAACATACTAAGAAGGGATATGACTTCCTTTTTTAATAGCAATTATGATTGTAATCCTTGTTTTCAAAAACAATTTTTTTATGGCTGAAACATGAGTCAGTTTGCAATTTGGGGCAATGCTCTCTATTGCAATGGACACTCACATTTTTCCTGATAGATAATGGGCAAATTTTGGTAGCAATCAAATAATCTAAAACTAAAACAAATTACTTACACATAATCAAAAAAAGGATATATTCTTTTCCAAAGTCCATTTCATAACTACAACCTATCACAGTAAAAAGATTTGCAATAGCATTCTGCTCCTCTCCAAACTCTCTTGATTTTATCTGATGAGGGAAAAATGCTCAAATTAAGAATGATATATTGCATTGATCTCTGAGTAGCTTTCTTCTCGACTCTGCCAATAAGTGATTATTATTTAGTATGAATTTCTCATCAAATTTTATTTCAAATTGAAAGGAAGATTATTATTTCACAAGAAAGACTAAGGAAATTCATCTCTTCTTTGGCTTTTGTGTTTTGATTTAAAGCACCACTGCTTTCCCAGGCTTATAAAATGTTGACTCACTGTACGAGTTTACTATTGCTACCGTAACAAATCACCACAAACTTAGTGATGGCTTAAAACAACATCTGTTTATTATCTCACCGTTTCCGTGGATCAGAAGTCTGGGCACAGTGTGGCTCGACTGGTCTCTCTGTGTATGGTCTCAGGAGGCCAACATCAAGATTTTGATGGAGCTGTGTTCATGATTAGAGGCTTTGAGGTAGAATCTGCTTCAAACCTCGTTCAGGATATTGTCAGAATTTAGTTCTTTCTCATGCTTCCATGTGGCCACTCCAGCTTTAAGCCAGCAACAGCAAGCTGAGCCCTGCCCATGCATCAAATATTTCTGACTTCTGCCTCTGCCATGTCTCTCTGCTTTTAAGGAATGATATGATTATATTGGACCCAAATGGATAATCCAGGATAATCTCTCTATTTTGTGGCCAACTGGTACCAAGCATGGGGTTCTAAAAACTAATCCTAAGGACATAATTATGAGTGCATATATTTATTCCTGAACCAATGACTGCCTAGGAGGATGGGATATGCTACAAGCATAGACCAATCAAGGCTCATTCCTGGAGCTGGGGTAAATCAACTCAGCCTAAACCACCTGGTGGAAAATCCAGGGTCCTAGAGGAACGGGAAATAGAAGCTGGCATGGCAATTAACAAGTATCTTCTAACAATTTGCAAATAACTTTATAAAAAAGAAAAAAAAAGTATACTACCCTACTATCCTAGCACCACGACCATTAATATGTGGGTTTGTTTACTCTTTGGTTTATGTCTTTTCCCCTTAGACAAGTGATTTAACATAGTTGTAAAAATAGTGTATTTATAATTTTATGTCACACCTTCTCATTTGATATTATTTCATATCCTTGATAAATTCTAGTAACTACACAGTATTCCACTGAGTAGAACATACCGTATTTACTTAATCAATGTTCTACTATTGAACACTATTGAACGTTTGGTTTAGTCCTTCTCTGTTATTGTTTGCTTCTTTTGTTTGTTTTGGTTTATTTATTATCTTTGCTATTATGTATGCTGTAAAGGAATCTTTATGTATGCTAGTCCAACGTTTCATCTAAACATGCCTAAAAAATTATTTAGTCTCAATGCCTATATTTATCCCAATATATCAATAGGATAAGAGATGGAATTTATATATGTTAAGTACCTGACTCTCCTATTGATTTCAATACCTTTTTCTATCTGCTAATTTATTTAGTCAATCAAATTAAATGCTTCATGTTGTCCCTGCATGAGAACATGCTGTAGCCTCCCCTAAAAACTTAGAGATATGGGAAATTAGGTTACTTTCTTTGGATTAAGCTAGTGAAATCTCTAGGCGTATTTTCTCCAGATATTTGTTGATGCCCAGTGTATGCCAAGCACAGCTGTAAACACTAAGTGATAAAACAGACATAGTCCCTGCTCTCATGGGTGGATATGATTAATCATCCATGGAATTAATTAAAGAGATTACTTACTGATGATTGAGGCTAGCACTTGGGACAACCCTAAGCTTCAATCAAGACAACCTGGTTATCATTTTAGGGAGTAAGGATATGAATGAATAGGTTAGAAGTTGGAAATCTAATTGATTATAGTGCATCCAGTTTGAAGATTGAATATGGGAGGCATAGAACTGAGATGCTCAAAGAGATAAAAGTGCTCATTGTCCATCCCCTAGTTGTGCAAGGAAGAACCTCCCCAACTCTGTGGATTCATGAAGTCTGGTCCCTGTGAAAGGAACATCTGTGCTTGATCATGGGACCATTTCATTTTGTTCTGATTTTAGTTTATTGACTGATATTTCTACAATAGATAGATCTCCTCTGGTTTGACCACAGTCTAGTTTGGGGTATATCTTTCAAGCATACCAAATTCCCTGAGGAGACTTAAAATTTCAGGGCATCACCTGAATCCTGCTAGAGCAGAATCTCGCAGTGGGCTGGGTCAGGCCATGTATGTTTGAGACACTTCCTTAGATCATTGTGTCTCAAATCATGGGGCAGGATCTATTAAGCAGGGAATGAAATTAATGAAGTGGCCTGTGAATAACACATTTGTAAAAATATGAAATAGAATCGAGTAGAAAATACCAGTACGTTGCTCTCTAGCAGTAAGACGTTATGGGAGTCAGGTGCTAGCCTTCCTTGTCAGCACACTGGTTTTTCCCTTTTTATTTGAATTGTAACACTGATCTATTTAGTCAGCCAATTAGTTAATTAAAAAGTATCAATCCAGTTTGTGAATGATTTAATAATTAATAGGTTATTAATTTTGCAGATTAGCTATGCATGGATATCAACTAGCGTACTTCTTAAAAATTCAGATTTCATGTACCCATTCTTAGATATTCCAATTCAGATATCTTGGAGTGAGACCTAGGACTCTATTTAAACAAGGGCCCCAGATGACTTTGATATAATCAATCAAATACGTCCTGAGTTTGGGAACCAAGTTTTGGATGACAAACCCATTACGGGAGGAAAAGCACTGGGACATTTATACCATCAATACTTAGGATTTTTAGGTGTACCAATAAAGCTCATGGAAGGTAACTTGCAGAGTACAGGAAATTTCTCAAAGGACATAGAACTAATGCTGTGCTATATAGAGAAAAATGGTGTCCCATCCCTCAGGATAACCCAACACAAGACTGATTTTTCTCAGGACTCACCATGGTTGGCATTATGTTGTTTCTCATCTTTTATCAACAACTTGGGGATTTACCAAGATATGTGAATCCCTAAAGACGAATATCTAGGTTGGGAATAACTGAAATGCTAAGCTAAAGAATTGATATAGAATAGACACTCTCATTTACTTAAGAATTTTTTTCTACTTGTGTGATCAAGTTGCCATGGGAACCTAAAGGCTCATTTACCACATACGAATGCACAATGCTATCAATTTTTAAAAATGAACACAAAAAACTTGCTAAAGATCCATTCAGTTTACTCTACCTTCAGAATGACAGCACTTTATAAAAACTAACAAATTATTTAATTGTAGACAGTTGTTTAAATGTAGAATTCTGGTAAAACTCCAAACTGGTAAATGGCTTTTGGTTTTTGTAAAATTAAAATGATCATTGTTCATTTGAATGTTTTCCTCTAATAATCTAGGTGCTGCTGTGTATAATCGTTCGAAGAGGGGTGACATTTAAAATAGGTAATGATGTAATTAATCTGAATGGACACTGGCAGTAGCTTCTCAGGGTCTAAGCATTAACCCAGTTTTTGACTAGCCTATGGGGAAGTTCTGCAAATGTTAGAAGAGCTAGTATGGCTTGAATAGGCAAGGAAGACAGAGAATTCAAACAGCAAACATTTTCCAAGTAGTATAAAAAAAATTCAGTATTTTAACACATACACACTCAGTATGTGCTGTCTGTCTGATTTCCAGTCCTGCTTCAAAGGGACTTGGAGCTTTTGATTTCAGGTTGAAGCTTGGGCTAGTGAGGTAGCAATTAGATGTTGCTCGGAAGACCATAGGTGCAATTTAGAATGAGAAAATATAAAACTGCATGAGACAGGGCGCCTGGGTGGCTCAGTTGGTTAAGCGACTGCCTTCGGCTCAGGTCATGATCCTGGAGTCCCCGGATCGAGTCCCGCATCGGGCTCCCTGCTCGGCTGGGGGTCTGCTTCTCCCTCTGACCCTCCTCCCTCTCATGCTCTCTGTCTCTCATTCTCTCTGTCTCAAATAAATAAATAAAATCTTTAAAAAAAAAAAAAACTGCATGAGACAATCAAGGTGATTTTCCAATGGACAAAAAAAAATGGGTTGCATTGAGCAAAATGATGATTTGCTCATTTAGGACACCACTAATACATGCATAGAAACACACAGAGTTTCACATATTTACACATATATAGATAGGAAAATATACTCATGCTTAGGCAAAAAGTTGGAGGTGTCTCAAATGAGAATGAATAAGAAAGGCTTCTTTTCTTTTGTTTCCAAATAAATATGTCTAACTTTGTTTTGTCAAAACTCTTCCATCGCCAGATGGACCTTAGCAATATTTCAGGCTAATTTTGGTAACTACCAACTCATTTCTCACCATTACTTCCATTAGGATAGGTTTGTTATGCTTGTTCCTAGGAGGTGCCTGTGGAAATACAGGGTCGGGCGGGTGTTGTCTTTCTTACTGAGGGCTGTAGGCCATGGTCCAGCAAACATCCAGATCGGGAGAAGGTCACAATCATCCCTTCTGGCTCTAACACCAGCCATCAAAATAACAAGAGGGCCCTACTCTCCTGCTCTCCCCCAGCTGTAAGGAAAGAGATAGTTGTTACAAACTCTGTGCACCCCCAGAAGTGACTCCCTCTCCCCCTCTTTAGGACTTTTTATATTAAGTGGGAGGGAGAAGTTCTACTAAATTTGAATAAGTAGCTGATAAAAACTGATGGGTTTTCTCCAAAATACAATAAATAAAATCTAAGTCATAACAAGGAGATATTATTTTGTATCTATTGGCAAAAATTATAGCAATCATATCTGACCTAGCGTGGGTTATCAGATACATTTGTGCACTCTTGTGGTAGTGAAAATTGGTCTAAACTCTTTGGAGAAATTTTGGCAATAAATTTTAACATTACTTTTAATATACTCAAAAAAAAATTTTTTTTTAAAGATTTTTTTTATTTATTTATTTGAGACAGAGAGAATGAGAGAGAGAGAGCACATGAGAGGGGGGAGGGTCAGAGGCAGAAGCAGGCTCCCCGCCGAGCAGGGAGCCCGATGCGGGACTCGATCCAGGGACTCCAGGATCATGACCTGAGCTGAAGGCAGTCACTTAACCAACTGAGCCACCCAGGCGCCCCTCAAAAAAATTTTTAATTACATTAATTTAAAAAGGCGCATGTACCTTTTAATCCTAGACTTTAATTGCTAGGAATTTACCATTCATACACATTGTACAAATCCAAGGGTGATTGTTGCATCATTAATGCAATAAGAGAAAAGGATCAAAGTCAATCTAAGCATCCTCAATAGAGCACTACTCTATTATGTTATATTATGCATATAACAAAATGCTATAGAATTTAAACTAATTGAGGTAAATCTATACATGCTGATGTAGAAAGATCTTGGAGAATATGTTCCAAGAAATTCCAAGGCACAGAGGTGAATGATACATAATATGATGGCATTTTTGTAAAATTACATATACAATTGTTTCTCTCTATATCCTTTTTATTAAAACTTTTTAAAAAAGATTTTATTTATTTATTTGCCAGAGAGAGAGTGAGAGTACAAGCAAGGGGAACGGCAGGCAGAGGGAGAAGTGGGCTCCCTGCTGAGCAAGGAGCCCAACGTGGGGCTCGATCCCAGGACCCTGGGATCATGACCTGAGCTATAGGCAGACACTTAACCAACTGAGCCACCCAGGTGCCCTAAAACTTTGTTTTTTATGTATGCATACAAATTCTGAAGTGTGTATAAGGACATATAAACAGTCGTTCTTCCTGTGAGTGGCACTGACAATGGCTGGGTGTGGAGATGCTTTTACTCCTCAATTGATATACTCTCTATTATTTGAATGTTATTTATTTATTTATTTATTTTTATTTTTTAAAGATTTTATTTATTTATTTGACAGAGAGAGAGAGAAAGTGAGAGCAGGAACACAAGCGGGGGGCGGGGGGAGAATCAGGCTTCCCGCCAAGCAGGGAGCTGGATGCGGGGCTCGATCCCAGGACCCTGGGATCATGACCTGAGCCGTAGGCAGGTGCTTAACCAACTGAGCCACCCAGGTGCCCTAAAACTTTATTTTTTATGTATGCATACAAATTCTGAAAGTGTGTATAAGAACATATAAACAGTGGTTCTCCCTGTGAGTGGCACTGACAATTGCTGGATGCGGAGATGTTTTTACTCCTCAATTGATATACTCTATATTGTTTGAATGTTTTTTAAACTATTTGTCTGCATGACTGTTCTATTGACAATAAAATAGTAGAAAACTAAAATAATTCTAGTGTGAAGAGTGGAGGTTGTAACTCAAGAGTTAGTTTTTCTTGCGCCCGTAAAGGTCATCAAACTTAGCACATTGAGGAGAAAGGCTACGGATGGAGGTGGGGAATCTGTTCTGTGACCCCCTCCCCTGTTGTTCATTTGGCCACTGTTATTTGTTGTTACAAGGTCTGTGCTGTTGTCCCAGGTGTTCATACCCCTACCCCCAAGGCTTCCTGCTTCTTGCTCCTATTACCACTGGTCACCATAATAACTCCTGTTCAACACAGTCCCCTTGAAATGAGGTGCCATGTCAGGGGGAGGATGGGCCCAGAGTTTTGAGGTAGCATCTGTGTCTCTCACCCTGCCTCCAGCCAGGGGTGGCTATGGATTTTCCTTTATTCTTTAAATACCACTGCCCAAACTACATGGTGGAAGGGAATTATGATTGTAGGGTAGGGAAGCCCTACATGGAGACAGCCAAGAAATCAAACCCTTCTCTGGGTATCCCTTGTGTACAGCTACTTTTCCAACTTTGGTTCTGCTGCCTGCTCCGCAGGACTACCTCCTTTGTCTCATGCATGGTGCCAATTTCTACCAACCCTCAGGAAAATTCCTTCTCTGTTCAGTGTGCCTGAGAATACTAATTGTTAAGCAATAATCATCCTCTCTTTCTTCCTTAGCAATACCAACTGGAATTTATTTGATATGATAATATGTCCAGCTGAAAATGTACATTTCCTATACCTCCTTGTATCTAGAGTGGTGAAGAGAGGCATGTAGTAGTGTTTGATGGGACTTTTGAGAAACATTTTTGAGGATGACTTACTCAGATAAGTGACATGTGATTTTTGACTTTCTTCCCTTCTGCTACTTCTTGCCTAGTGCTCATCTGTGCTGGCTGGAACTGGAGCAGTCATCTTGGACCATTGTGGGGACATGAGGAAGAAGCTAACACTGAGAATGGTAAGATAGAAAGATTGAAAGCACCAGATACTGTGAGGCCACCCTATCAGGTATGGCAATCTGCTTCTAGTTCATTTTATTTGAGGGAAAAATAAATTCTTATGTATTTAAATTGTGATAATTCTCTCTATTGCAAGTAGAACCCAATTCTAATCACCTGAATCCACCTAACTAGCTCCAGTACATTTTCCAAGTGTGAGTTATTTAGCAGTGAAAAGCATGGTTACCTTGGGCGGATCAACAACGGGTAAAGAAATAGGGCCATGAGCCTACTTTGGTTTTCAAGTTTCTCTAGATAGAGTACAGGGTGGACATAGTTTGATTCCCTTTGAATTCTCTCTTCTGGAATGTGTTGGAGATACACTTTATTTTTTTCCAATTATACAGCAGTAACTTAAAAATATTTTTTTATGGCTATTGTCTTAATGGAATGCCTCTGGGTCACATGCATTTTGCTCACATTTGCTCAGTTAATCCTCACACCAGCCCTAGGTGTAACTCTCAGAATGGAGATGAGTTTCATCTTGCTATGCAGAGCAGGACTGATTTCTTTCATTTGCAGTTCTTCCCTCCTGCTTTTAAAATTGCATAATTCATGAATTGCCTACATTTAAAAATATACCCAGTCCTGACCCAAGACCACATAATGATCAGTCCCTAGACCTAGTGATAAAATTACTCTTACAAGAACTTGTTTCAGTTCTTAGGCAAGGTCTATGCCTGTCCATAATCTCTTGATGGTGGAGGGTAAGGTGAGTGGATGAATTCCATACTTTCGATTGCAGATACAAGGAGTATTTCAAGAATGGGTCAGCTGTTTGCCTTTACCTTTACCAACCACATACAGATATAAAATATGTGTGACAAATGTTCAAAGCCCCCTTCCTTCATCCAATAAAGAGGCAGCTCCCTATGACTACAGGAACCTTCCTGTCTCACTGCTAGCCATACCCTGTTACCTGAGATTTTCACAGGACATATTAATTTGAGTTAATGAAGGCTTTTGGACCTCTATAAATACTTACATGTTATAGGAAAGATTTTAAAATGTAAAATAATTCTGATCTATAAACTGAACATTAAAAATCGAGCTATCTATTTCTTTAAAGTGAACAGGTATCCATGCGGATGGACAGGTGAAATTTTATTTTGGTGGCAGGAAATAGAAATGTGATCACACCTAGCATACTTAGCATCCTGGGCATATGAAAGTAAGAGGCAGCAGTGTGAGAACACTCGGTATACTTGCAGTAGGTCTAAAGGGCAATGAAATATAAAATTCATGAGTTAGTTATAAGTTGGCCCTACATATTCTTGCATGGACTCTAAGTTCAGTTGGTTTGAGCCCTTTGTTTCTTTAGACCCCAAGCAGGGTTACATGAATTGACATAGAAAGTATTTTATTAATAATTTCAAAATGCATGCCCATGGATACCTATTTCTAATATTCTTTCATTTCTCTTAATATAGGATATTATTTTTAAAAAGCCAAAAGATCCAACTTTAGGAATAAAGATTTTTAAAAATATGTGTATGCTATTATCATCCCTTACTCTGCAAGATGAATAAATCTTCCCAAATTTACTTTACATGTTTAATATTTTTGAATGCATACAATTCAATCTCGAGTTACCTGTTAGGGCATTACTTCTGGATAAAAGACTTAAAATTGGATATTACAGGTCACAGATCTATACTTATCTATCAGTTTCATGCCTCAGAAACATAGCTTCTTATAATACTTGATTACCAAATTGTGTTGTGTATAAAAACACATAAATGTGAGTGCTAGTGTTGTTTCAACGCTGGGAGAAAAGAAATTAGGTAGTCTAGAAAGGAGACTAGCAAAATCAGTATCAATTGTTTAAAGAATCATTTGCCTATTTTAAACCATATCAATAGCTTCGCTAAAAAAAAATGACACTTCTAAGTTATGTGTCATATAATAGTCATGGGGAGAGTTGGTTTCTCTAATCCAAACCTTTTAAATAAGTGATTTGTAAAATAATTGCTACAAGCAAGAGGCTACCGTGGTGCCATTATTAACATCTGTGTGGGCGGGATGCTGAAGAACATCTTTTGTGGACATAAGTTACAGGGTTTAAGTACATCCACAGAAGAACAACAGGACCACAGATAAGAAACTGACTTGGAATGGGGGAAACAACAGAAAACAAAAATAAAATTGCTTCCCGATTTCAGTTTGTCTTGAAAAATGGTTGTCTATTGCTAGTTGCACCAAATGTATAATAAAATAACTTGTTTTTCCTGATGAAGAGTGCTTCATGCTCCTGGGAACTGTGTTGGACAATTCACAGCCATGTTAAAATAGAGCCTGATGCACCCTCGATCTTAAATTTTTTTGGTCATATTTTTGCTGGCATGATCTTTTGAAGTTTTGCTGCCAGGATGTATTAGAAGAATGAAATAAGTTTAGTGGGTGCCTAAAGAGAAAAACAGACACATATGCATATCAAAATTGATATCATAAAATGGCAAGCACCCCCATTTGCCCTGAAGTTCCTCTAGGATTTATCACAAGCTATAGCAGAGAGCTATAAAGTGGCTTTCTCTGCTCTCGTTTTGGGAGATGGGTAAGAAAGCTATGGGTGAGAAACTCACAGAACAGAGGGGAAAATGGTTCAAAAATGAGGAAAGAATAAAGAGCTGAAATAATTTGAAGAGGGTGTTTTGGGTGTATGTGTTTGGAAACAGAGCCAAAGTCACGCTCTGAAAATCCTTCAGAGTATGGCAGCTTCTTAGTATGTGCTATATCAGAAAGGGTCCTGGCCTCAGCGCCGGGGGTTGGTGTTAATTCTTGGATCCTCCCCTAACAGCGAGCTTAGTGCTCTCTTTATTTCTCTGTTTCCTCCTTTCTGAAAGTGAGATTGATTTTACCCAGTGAACTGGGTTGAATAATGTTACCTCCAACTTGAGGTCCACTCAAAACCTCAGCATGTGACCTTATTTGGAAATAGAATCTTTGCCAATATAATCAAGCTAAAATAAGGTCATACTGGATTAGAGTGGACTTTCCCCCCTCATTTCTTGTAAGATTCTTACATTTACAAAAATGACAAGAGCACAGAACTTCCTGCAATTGTTTGAAATTGCACTTTTCTATATTTTAATTTTTTTCCCCAACCACTTTATTGAGGTATAATTGGCATACAAAAAGCTGTACCTATTTAAGGTACACAAACCTGATGGGTTTAAAGAGAAATACACACTTTGAAACCATTACCACAATGTAAGCCATAAACATCTCCATCACCTCCGGTTTGCTCATGCCTTCCTTCTTGTCCTTATTATTTTTTTTGTAACAAGAACACTTAACATAAGGTCTGCTATCTTAATAATACTGTATTGTGTACTTAAAAATTTGCTAACTATAGGCACTGTGCTTTACTGTAGATTGCTAGGACTTATTTATCTTGTATAACTAAAATTTTATGCCTTTTGACTAATACTCCCCCTTTCCCCTCCCATCAGCCCCCCCCGGCAACCACTACTCTACTTTCTGTCTCCATGATTTTGACTATTTTAGATTCCTCATATAAGTGGTATCATGTACTATTCGTCCTGTACCTGGCCTATTTCACTTACGTTCCAGGTTCATCTGTGTTGTCCCAAATGACAGGATTTCTTTTTTTTTTCTTCTTAAGGCTGAATAATGTTCCATTGTATGTGTATACCACATTTTCTCCATCTCTTCATCCATCATGGACATGTTTGTTGCTTCCATGTCTTGGCTATTGTGAATCATGCTGCAGTGAGCATGGGAATACAGATTGCTCTTTGATCCTGAATTCAATTCCTTCAGATACATACCCAGAAGTGGAAATGCTAGATTCTTTGGTAGTTCAGTTTTTAATACTTTGAGGAATCTCCATATAGTTTTCCATGGTGGCTACACTGATTTTCATTTCTACCAACAGTGTATGAAGGTTCCCTTTTCTTTACATCCTCGCCAATACTTACTTTCCTTTTCACTTTTTATAATACCCATCCTAACAGGTGGGAGGTTTAGTGGGTGCCTAAAGAGAAAAACAAACAAATAGACACATATGCATATCAAAATTGATATCATAAAATGGCAATGGTTTTGATTTGCATTTCCCTGATGATTAATGGTGTTGAGCACCTTTTTATACACCTGTTGGCCATTTGTATGTCTTCTTTGGAGAAATGTCTATTCAGTTTCTTTGCTCATTTTTTAATGGATTTTTTTTTTTTTGGTCCTGAATTATTTGAGTTACTTATATATTTTGGACAATAACCATTTATCAGATATATGGTTTACAAATGTTTTCTCGGATTCCATAGGTTGCCTTTTTATTTAGTTGATTGTTTCCTTGGCTGTGCAGAAGCTTTTTAGTTGGACATAATCCCTCTTGTTTATCTTTGTTTTTGTTGCCTGTGCCTGTACATCCAAAAGATTATTGCCAAAGCAAATGTCAAGAGCTTTTGCCCTATGCTTCTTACAGGAATTATACAGTTTCAAGTCTCAATTTAAAGCAGAGATTGCTTGTAAGTCAAGGACTCCAAGGATTGCCAGCAACCACTTCGCTAGGTGAGAGGCATGGAACCTATTCTCCCTTGGAGCCTTCAGAATGAACTAACCTTTCCAACACTTTGATTGCGGACTTCTAGCCTCCAGAACTATGAGATAATAAATATCTATTGTTTTAAGCCACCTAGTTTATGCCACTTTTATTATGGCAACCCTAGGAAATTAATATACCTATTTTACACAAAGAGTAGAAAATTAAAGTAAGATTTAAAAGTTCAACATAAGAATCCTAGCTAATGTATGTAAAGTATTATCTAATGAGATACAATAAGAAACAAGAGTGGGAAGGAATACATTTTTAATTTGTATAATCATTACATCAAGATTAAGATTCGGGGCAATTAGGTGGCTCAGTTAGTTAAGCGTCTGCCTTCAGCTCAGGTCATGATCCCGGGGTCTTGGGTTTGAGCCCCACATCAGGTTCCCTGCTCAGCAGGGGAGTCTGCTTCTCCCTCTCCTTCCCTCCCCACTCATGCTCTCTCTCTCACTCTCTCTCTCTCAAATAAATAAATAAAATATTAAAATAAGAAAGATTAAGATTCCCCAGTATTTTGCAACTATAATTTCAGAAGGAGGCTCTCATGCAGTTTCTACTCATCACAAGCCTTTATGGGAGTCCTAAAAACTGGAAGAGATTACTGTGGTTGCAGTAACCAGTTCAAAGACCCGGTCGGTGAGCCTGTGAAATTTATCAAAATAAATCCAATGCTCATGTATCTCTTTTACATAAGGATTAATGTCTTTTTCTAAAAATATTTTAATTATCTGATTCAAATGTTAATAAGAATGGCAAAGAGAAAAGAAGATCTAAGTAGAACCTTGATCTGAGCCATGAAGTATTGATGATAAAGGTATTTAGAAAATTTCCTTTGCACTCCTTAACATTGTGATGGAAACACTGAAAATCTTACCATAGTATAATTCTTCCGTTCAAAAGAGAAAATAACAACACACTGCTAACTAATACATGTGATAAAATATAAGCAACTGATTCATCAAATTAATGTCCTGACACTTTCCTGGCATACTTTAAAATTTGGATGCATGGAAAACATCAGCACTTTTTGTTTTCTTCTTTGCAATTAAGAAGTTCATGTTTGGTCTTAACAATTAGATTTAAGGATGCTGTATCAGAAACACTAGTGCAGAATGCTGCAAAGCTGCAAAATATTTGGAAATGGTTTAATCTCTGTGGGAAGAGTTAAATTTCTGGATACCAGGGAGAAAACAAACTGAAGAGAAGAGATGATTTTCAGGCAAAGACTAGATCTATTCAACCATGTTAAATTTGGAAGCAGACATCAAGTATTTAGGTCAGTTTTCTGGGCATCCACTTCATAGGAATGATAAATATGCTTCTGTATCCTGCCATGTTTCATGATGAGCCAAGTCAAAGAGATTTACTCAGCCGCATTCATGGAGCCTTTGGGTGCTCAGTTTGTTTGGTCTGGCAAAGCTAACAGTTCTCTGTTGCCCAGCCTCTAAACCTAACCTCAGATTGCAATTTAAATCCACTCTTTAAATGTTGTTGCCCTATGCAGGCATAGTGACCTGGCCCTTCGGGATAAATCAGTTCTGTAGCAACAGACCAGTTCAGTCAGGTACAGCCCTGCCCACCAACTGCCGGTTATGTTTACCTTAGGAATCCTAAGGCCAAGTAATTCGCTTTTCTTCTCATTCTGTTGTTACATTACTAGGTTGCAAAATAAAGAAAGAAAAATTCACCAGCTAAAGTCAAAATTTTGGTCCCAGGTACGTAAATGTCTGGCTCTTCTGCTTTCTTCCGGTCTTGTTGACTAAAGAGGTTGCATATACCTTGAATTTGATGGTGTTTACAAAGACTTGCAGAGGTGAGAGATTCTACCTCTTGAGAACTTTGATCCTTTCAGGAAGATGTAGAAAAGTCCTGAATACCTGAGATCATTGATATGAGTATGGAAAAGACATGCCTTGGGCTAGGATAGGTATGTTGTTTCTGGTACCTGAAAATAGACAGAAAAGAGCAACCTAAAGGGACTCCCTCTTTCAAAAAATGAATCTGGCCTTTTAATCAAGGATAGCATGGAAGGGGTATTTATAAAAACTTCCCAAAGTCAAATATTAATATTTGACTTTATATAATATATATATTTGACTATATAATATATGAATTATATAGTCAATTATAATATAAAATATATAATATATTATATAATATATAAATATATGTATTTGACTTTATATAATATATAAATATATATTTATATAAATATATAAATATATATATTTGACTTTATAAAATATATATAATATCTGACTATATAATATATACTATATATAATATTTGACTTTATATATTATATATAATATTTGACTTTATATAATATATATAATATAATATAATTAATAATGTTTGACTGTTTCCTCTGGACCAAATTACCTTAAGCCAATACTTGACTAGCTGGTCACCATTGATGCTTTTGCTACCATTGGCTGTAGTTACAAAATTTAAATGGAATTTTTTTCAAACTTCAAATTTCTGCCCCCCCTTTTTTTTTGCAAAATATTAACTGGAACACACTGAATCAATTAATCTTAACAGCCAAAAGAATACCTGTCTCATATAATTTAGTGGTTCCACAAAAATAGATTTGTGCTTTTAAATTCCCCAGCCAACAGTAATTGAGTGAATAAATGAATGAATGAATGAATGAATGAATGAATGAATGAATGAATCAGTGGTTGAAGAAGTTGGGAAGATTTTAAGGATATGCCTATTCCAAATGGATTTTAGGACACATTAAAAGAAATATTGTAAATGCCATAAAAAGAGACCTTTGGAAGTTTTATGCCCTTAAAATTGAGATCAGGTCAGAATATTTTATGAGTATTCACCACATAAAATCATTAAGAGGAAGATAAGTATAGTCTTAAAAGATTTAGTCTAATTAATTGGTCAAGGAATAAAAAGGAGATTCAAGTAATTTATAAAATGTATATTGAGAAAATATCTATGAAGAGTAAGTGATACAAACTCAGAAAGTTGAAAACCAAAAATTTACAGGGAATAATGGAATGTCTAGATATATAAGGTCTATTGAATATACTTAAGAAAAAATTTCTCTTTTGCTTGTCAAACTCAGTTAAATTTTCCACTTGCCTAATTTTTTTTTTTTTTATTTGCGAGAGAGAGAATGAGAGAGAGCACGAGAGGGAGGAGGGTCAGAGGGAGAAGCAGACTCCCTGCTGAGCAGGGAGCCTGATGTGGGACTCGATCCCAGGACTCCAGGATCATGACCTGAGCCGAAGGCAGTTGCTTAACCAACTGAGCCACCCAGGCGCCCATTGCCTAATTTGATAAAATAGAAGAATCCAAACGAAAATATAGTATGGTAGAATACAGAATTTAAGAGAATTAAAAATTTATTTAAGGCATTCATTTTCAGTAATATTGTGGATTACATACCCAAGTAGACCTCCATCTAAGAAAGAATAATCCTGGATAAATATTAAATGAACTGATGAGTTTCAGGAAAGCAAGGACTTTTCAGGTTAAAAAACACCAATCAAAGGCAGGAACCCAAAGAAGTAAAGAAAACAGTGAAACTGGCTTTTACATGTAGATACTTGCTGGGCCTGTGAACTTGGGCTATATTTTGAAGAACTCTCAAAGTTTGAGAAAAAAAGACAAAATCCAGGACCTGTCTAAGGTGGAGGATCTAATATGAAGCCCTTATGTCTGAAAGCTGGTACTCTAATGGGTGTATAATAGTAATCCAGAAATCATCTTCTCTGCCACTGTCAAGTGGGACAACAAGAGAAATTAGTTACCTAAATATGGCACTGAGATGGGGTAAACATTCAGAAACAACAGATTTACCTCAAGCAGCTTTGAAACCTAAATTTATGTTGCCATTGAGATATAAACATATAAATTAAAAGGATTGCTGGCTGATAATTTCCCCAGGCACTTGGCAGAGGCAAATGTAGAACTTAAAGGAACTTCTTTTCATCTTAATCATCTCCATTGTTTCCCACACTAATAACTAAGGACAGAAAGAAACAAAGTACCATGAGCAAGAACCATTGGAAAAAAATCCTCAAGTCTCAAGATACTGTAATTTTCAGATGCAGGATATAAAATATCTATGCTTACTATACTTAAATAAAAGACAAGCTTAAAATTATGTGCATGGGACAAAAAAACAAAGAATAATCAAACATATTTGATAAGGAATCAAGCAGAACTCTTAGAAATAAAAACAATAATATCAAAAATAAAAACACAGTGGGAGAAGGGAACATTATAGTAGAACTGAAACAAAAAAAAGGAAACTGAAAAGAAATTATCAACTAAAAAAATCATGTATAATCTAACAAAGAGAGATAAAGGTCTGGAAAATATAAAAAATAAGTTCAGGGATATGGAGGATAGAGTGTGGATATCTACAAATTGTCTAAATGGAGTTCCAGGGGGAAAAAGATAAAGAGTGGGCTGAGGCCATATTTTAAAAGACAGTGGCAGAAAATTCTTTAAAATCTTTAATTTCTAGGAGTCCCCCGAATCTTAGGCAGATAAATAAAAAAATTGGTAACTAGACAAAACAACAAATATAAGATGATTTTAAAAGCAGGCATTGAGGAAAGACTTAGAAATACATATAACTTTTTCTTAGCAACAGGGGAAGGCAAGAGACTGTGAAATGATGTGCTAAGAGAAAGCACCTACTGATATAAAATTGCAAAACCAGCAAACAATGTCTTTAAGGCAGAATAGTGCAATAAACACTTTTGCCAACTAAAAGGAACTGGAGATAGTTTTTTTTTTTTTTACCATCAGACTTCCAGTAAAAGAAACCCTGAAGGATATACTTGAGACAGAAGGAAAGTGATATAAGATGGAAAGTCAGAGATTCAAGAATAAAGAGTGCAGAAAATAACAAACGTGTGTGCAAATCTATATAAACATCTATCATAGAAAACATAAGTAGTAATGTCCACTCCAAGTGAATTATAGACCTTTTGTAAAATCCAAAGCTATTAAAGTTTTCAGAAGTTGATATCCAAGAATATCTTCATGATCGTAAGACAGGGAAATTTCTTTTTAAGGCACAAACCCCACTAGCCAATAAAAAAAATAGGTTGCTCAAATATGATTACATTAAAATGATGATTTTCAAAACTTCTGTTAGTCTAAAGGCATTATAGAGGGAAAACCAACTGGTACACTCAATAGTCTCAGAATATATATTAGGAATTTTTTTTACCATGTACAATATTGATGAGCTTATCTATAAATAGTTGCTTAACAAGATATAACTTTTATTACTATGCTCATTCATTAATTCTGGGAATTATGATGAAAGTGTAACACATAAAAGTTACATAATATGGCATATTACAGGTGTCATCTAAGTGTAATACATATATGTTATATATGTGTATACATAGATATGTGAGAGTCTGAGTGTGTGACTCCATGTAAGATAGATATAGATATACAGATGTAGATGCATACGTGGATATATCTCCCTGGGCAGGAATAAGGGGGACAGACACTCTGTGCCAGGTGTGTTTAGGGTTCTGTTAGGCATGGTTTTGTAGTGGAAAGGAGAGATGTTCAATGACTGTGTGTAACCTTAAACAAGATTTTGTCAACTTACCTAGGGTCCCAGAACTACTAGCTCTGGTTTGAATGCTTAGTGGCATTTTAGGAAGACTAGGATCCACTTTTTACTAGTAGGCTTCTGTGGGCTTCTAAGGTGACAGTAAGGAAGGCAAAGTCTGGCTTGAATCAGAATCTTAAGAGAATATATTAGTTGTATCTTGCTTGTGGGGATAATACAGAAATGAAAGTAGGAACATTTACAACTTAGTAAAAGAGTAACTTCAAAATAGGCCTTGGCATCTATTGGTAGGTCTTGCGGCAAGACTCTTTGAAACGTATGGGTAACTGACCATTGTTCTACTTCTGCTGTATGGTGCTGAGAGACATACTTGCAGTCAACTGTGTTGGCCTAATAAGGCTGAGGATGATAAATGTGAACTGTGATTATGCTGAGTGAACTGTAGTGTGCCTTGTAATCCATCCATGTATTGATTGTGTAACTCCAAGATCGATGAGGTGCACCAGCTCAGATGGGTTGATCATGGCTCAAATTCAGACCAGCTTCTGTGCAATTTTGATCTGGACTTAATGGAAAATGGTTGGGCATCAAAAAACCTGAAATGGACCTTAATCACACAAATAGTAATCTTTATGGATGTGCATGCCAGGGAAGATTTAGGGATCTGTATACCTCCTGCTCCTAGAAGCTAGCATGTTCACATGTCTCTTCCATGTGTCCCGACTATGTTAACCTTCCTCCATACTTCTACATATATAAATTTTATTTAATTTGCCATGTTTAACTTATTTAGAGTCTGTATCCGGTCATTCCATCAATCTAAGTCCAATATTGTTATTATTTATATGGTGATCATGTGATAATGTTATAAACAAAGTTTACATTAAAAAACCCATTATTTTATTGTTTACAATCCCATTTTGATTTTGGCTCTTTCCTAAATAAAAACCCATCTTATATGATAGATATAATGGGGCATAGTGTCAGGGAAAATGAGGAAAAAATCAGCTTATCACTGGGGTCTCCGTTTTTTTGCAGAGATGTTTGATCAGCATCTCCCTTCTTGTTCTCTTTGAGACCTCTCAACATCTAGTTATACTTAATCTAGTCGTGCAGTTCTTCATCAATAGAGGAGGGAGACAGAATGACATACACCCTATCTATCTAATGGGGAAAAGTGGCAAGTTTAAGAAAGTGGAGGTTTAAAAGGGATTATTTAAAAAATAAAGGAATGCAGGAAAGATAGTTCAATTTAATGCTTAATCTTAACATGACATCAACCTCAGAGCTCTGGCAAATAAGGGGAAGGTGAGATTAATACCCCCAAATTAATCTTTAACAGAAAAACACATTAGCTATACAAAACAGAGGCAAAACTCTAAGAAAAAAAAAAAAAAGAAAAAGGAAAAGGAAAATAAATCACCACCAATCTTACTTAATCAGATGAATTTCCCTTAGATTTCCTTAAATTCTCTTAAAATCTCCCAAATAACCAGCTTTTTTTTTTTCTTCTTAGCCTCCAAGGGTGCCCACCACACCTGTGTCATTCTCCAAGACCACAGAATTTTCCATCAGCCCTCTCTTTCCCAGTGCCTCCTAGATTAGGTCTAGAAGGGATTTTTCTTAACTTTCTGAGAACTCTGGAATTAAAGGGATCATAGTCATAAGGATGCTAGTCTTTAAACATCCACATAATAAAACTACAAAGTTTGGGCAGTTTGTCAAAATAAATTTAGAGCCCTTAGAAATATTTTATGTTTCTTGACTCTAAAGCATTGGCATGGTTCTGCAAGATTCAGAAGAGGGTAGCAGGCCTGAAAGATTAGGAAACTGAGCTTATGGCCCTAACATAGTTTCTAGTTCCTGGGTATCTTGGAATTGTCGTGATGCCATTGCATTCTTGAATCAAGGCTACAAATCTTTGGCACACCTAACATTTTTATTGTTGGGTGCTGTAAATTCATAGAGATTGGTTAGTTCTGATTGATCCATTTGCTTATCACATAAAACATCTCAAAAATATGGCATCCAATATGTGAGAACCCGTAGGGTTTCTGGAAGGAAAACCCACTAAAACGGAGGCCCCCATGAGTTTCTTGCTCTCAAGCCAGTCTGCGCTCTGCCTCCAAAAATTCTTGAAAGCTGTCTTATAACTGTTTCTGTCAGTTTATGGCTCCAGATAAGCTGACCTCAGTTGCGATTCTCTGTATTCATCTATCTCTCCAGATTTCAGGATGGCGGTTTGCCCGGGTACCTCAATTCTCCAAGGGTCCAAGACAAGTCACCAATTTTCCGTGTGTTCAGCTATTTTCTTATTATAAAGATGGGAGTGATAACTTCCAAGCTCTTGTCAGAGCTGAAATTGGAAAGATTCTAGGATTTTTCATATGTAAAATGAAAAAAAAAATAATAGCTTCCTGCATGGTTTATAGAAAGGAAAACATCTATTACCGTGTCTTGCATGTAAGTTGTTGCTAGATGATTGTTAATTTCTGAACTCCGAGATATTGTGGTAAATGAACTGAAGTCCTTGTGGCTTTTCAATCATACACTTTTATTAAGCCCAGTTCTCTCCATTATGTACTTCTACAGTTAGATTTTTAAGCCCTGGAGCAGGATTTTGCAGAGATATGTTAAATTTTATAGATACTCCAGGTATATATATGAAGCAGCAACCATTATCATAGATAATGAAATACAGATCTGCATGGAGCTTCATGACATAGCTCAGGTGTGCCAAATGGCATATCAGGGAGTTAGGAGGCTGAGATCCAAAGGGAATAGCAATGCCTGATAGAGCCAGAGTATGGAGAACCAACATGAAGATGAATCAATGCAAATTAGAGGCTTCCAGAAGAGATCAGTTAATGATAAAATTCTTTGAAACCAAGGAACAGTTGAAGGACTAGGAGAAGTCTCAGCCTGGAGAAAGGAGATTATGATAACCATCTTGAAATATTATAAGTATGCTAAATAAAGAAGAGACTGCATTTGTTTTTGTATCTATAGAGATTAATCCTAGAACTCATGGATGGAAATTTAGAAGCAGACATGTTTTGGCCTAATATAAGAAAGAATTTTCTTATTTTTTTTTAAGATTTTATTTATATATTTGAGAGAGTGAGAAACAGCATCAGAGGGGAGAGGGCCAGAAAGAGAAGCAGGCTCCCTGCTGAGCCGGGAGCCCAACGTGGGACTCGATCTCAGGACTCCAGGACCATGACCTGAGTTGAAGGCAGTTGCTTACCCAGCTGAGCCATCCAGGTGCCCCAGGAAAGAATTTTCTAATGGTCAATATTCTCTGAATATGAATATAATAGAATCCAGAGGACTTCTAAGTTATTTATAAAAAGAATACAGCCACAAGCTGGAAATTGGTCTGGATGACTTTAAGCCATAAGCGTTTATTATTCGAGGCTACTTACATATGGTCTCATGTTGTTTCATGGAAGTTTTTCACAATCAGTCATGAGTCCAGACTCCTATAGCTCTCATGTTATATCATAAACATGTTTTCATATTACAGCTTTTTGATTTATCCAATTTTGATTTTTTTTGTGCTTGTGTTTAATATAAATGCCATGTTAAGAAAGTTGCAGCAGATGAGAATGGTTCAGAAAAAGAAAGAAAAAAAAAACCCAAAAGAACAAAGGCTCTCCACTGCCACATAGCACCCCTATTTGTCGTTGGAACCAAAGATAAATGATAGTTTAGAATAACTCCAAATATTTTTGCTCAAGTACCTTTTTAAACAATTTTGAAAAACTCTATATACACTAAAGACACCCAAAATTTTTCACCAGAAGTTTAAGTAGTTGCAAAAGATATGGGTGAATTCAGGTAAATAGAAAATAGCAACATTTTTAAATTAAACTGTTTGGGGGCAGAGTTTTCAGAATAGTAGAATAAGATATACAGAATATCCTCTTGCCACAAGTTATGATAAAACTCAATAAAATTGTTAAAAATAACCTTTTTAGGACACTGGAAATTGATCGTAGGCCTTATATAAGAGCCAGAACTATTAAATCTAGAAGAAACCATAAGAAAACATCTTTGTAACATTGGGTTAGGCAAAAATTCCTTCAATAAGATGTGAAAAGCATAAAGTATAAAAGAATATTGCAAAATGGAGTTCATTGAAATTAAAATTTTGCTCTTCAAAATTCATGGTTGAGAACATAAGCCATAACTTGGAAAAATATTTGCAAAAATATTTGATAATGGGCTTGTATTTACGGTACATAAAAACTCTAACAACTCAAAAATACAAAGACAATCCAATGTGAGAAGGGCAGAAAGACCTGAACAGACTCTTCACAAGATACAATACATGGATCATCAATAAGCACAAGAAAGATGGTCGGCATCGCTAGTCATCAAGGAAATGTAAGTTAAAACCAAAATGAGATACTACTACATGCTTACAAGAATAGCTAAAGTTAAAAATGCTGTCAATATCAAATATTGGTGAGAATGTTAAGCAACAAGAACTCTCATACATTACTGGTGGGAATGCAAAGTGGCAAAGCCATTTTGGAAGATAATATGGCAATATCTAACAAAGTTAAACATACATTTAATATATGATCTAGCAATCCTACTCCTATATATCTACCTAAGAGAAATGAAAGCATGTATTTACATAAAGATTTGAAAATGAATATTGTCGCATATTCTGAATTGGAAACAATTCAATTGTTTTTCAATGGGGAATGGACAAACACACTGGTATTCTACTGGGCTTAAAAAGGAACAATACAACATGGATGAATCTAAAAACATCATGATAAGTTAAAAAGTCAAACACAAGATCTACATTCCATTTAAGATTCATTTATATGAAATCCAAGAGAGTGTGAAACCAGAGTGAGCTAAAGCAGATGAGAGGTTGTCAGGGCTTGGGGGTTAGAGGAAAAGATGGGTTGGAAAGGAAAGGATACCTTTTAGTGTGAAGGAACTGTTCTATATCTTAATTAGATTGGAGGATACATGGCTGTATACAATTACCTGTATACATTAGATAAGTGCATTTTATTGTATGTAAATTAAAACAATGAAACTAAAACTAAAAAACCCCCGAACTATTCTTTAATAATATAAAATATGCGTTCTTTCCATTTCTCTTGAAATTTATATTCATCCTACTACACCCACATAATTTTATGCTAATGTAAAATATGGTTGGACGTCTTTTACTAATCACCCTAATATATTTCTCAACAAGTAAAATATGAAAATACATTGAAATATAGATTTCTTATCTATTAATATCACTGCTACATAAGTCTGTAAGCATTACTTTTTTTCTCCTTGATTGAGTTATTTCTATAATTACAATTAGTACACAATTGATCAAATTGGTCTAAATATATTTCAAATTTTGATAAATAATTATCTAAACTTAATAAGTCAACATGTCTCTTAATGAGCTGGATGGAAGTGATTAATCATTTTTGAGTTAAAGGAGGTTTCTCCCATGTCGTGTATTTCCAATATTCTGTTTGTTTCACCAGACGTTATACTCCTGAGGGCAATGCATCATACCTAGAAGATTCTCAGTGAATATGAGGGGAGCCTTTTTGAAGGGTGGTTGTGAAAGAAAATAGGAAAGCAACTCATCCTGATGCCTTAACCCCAGTCACATCCTCAGGCATTCAGTTTTAAAAGAGAGTACGTTTGGACACTGTGCATCTGAGAAATGGAAGAGAGTTCTTTTAAAGCTCTCAGGGCTCACCTTCCTTTCTTCCTCCCTGAGTGTGAACACCACTGGTCTAGGGTGGTGATTATCAGTCCTAGCTGCTTAAAATATATATTGATACTCAGGTTCCACAATGCACCAACCCAACAGACTCTCTGAGGAAGTGCCCCTGGTGCCATATTTAAAAAAACAAACAAACTCCTCTGTTTACTCAGATATGCGGCAGCCATGATTGAGAATCTCTGGTCTAAGACCTACTTTGAGAAATTGACTTTTTATTTTGGAGGGCAACTGGTAAGAATTCATCTCAGTTTTCTGAATTTTATAAAGGAAAAAGTGAAAACTAATAATACCAAGAGTTCCATCTGATGGCTGGGATTTCCTGTCTTCAGAAGAAGAAAAAGAAAATTATGAAACAGGAAAGAAAAAGAAAGAAAATATGATTGTCCCAGCTATTTCTTTTTTTTTTTTAATTTTTTTTTTTTTAAGATTTTATTTATTTGTGAGAGAGAGAATGAGAGAGAGCACATGAGAGGGGGGAGGGTCAGAGGGAGAAGCAGACTCCCTGCCGAGCAGGGAGCCCGATGTGGGACTCCATCCCGGGACTCCAGGATCATGACCTGAGCTGAAGGCAGTCGCTTAACCAACTGAGCCACCCAGGCGCCCAGTAATTAATACTATTAAGCAACATATTCTCCTTCTGATTAATTGCTTGCCAAAATACAGGACTCATATCCAAATAATTTTTTTTCTCATTTACTGTTTTGCTCCTGTCCCCATTTCTCTATTCAAGTAAAAAAAAATTTAAAGATACCTACTCTTGTCATACAAGTTTTATTAGTGACTAACAGTATTTGCTGCTTAAAAAATTTTGCTACTACTATTTATCCCAGAACTTAAACCCATTATTACTCATAGTTTATGCCACTGTAGTTATTGTATGCTTTGCTGGGGTTTTCCTAGAACTTGTGTGTATTGTAAAGTCATAATTGGTAGCAGATTCTAATTTTCAGGCCTCAGAATTTACAGGTGGAAATGTTTCTGGGATGTGAAGGCAGATTTCTTCAAATAGATGGATTTTCTTCCATGATGTGGAGAAATTTCCAGCAGAGTACATGTTGAATGTTAGAGGGAAGGGATCATTCATCATGAAGCTACAGCTGTCTTTGAACATACAGGTAGAAATACCAGGAAGTGGGCACCTGGGTGGCTCAGTCAGTTAAGCATCTGCCTTCGGCTCAGGTCATGATCACTGGGTCCTGGGATCTAGTCCAAGTCGGGCTCCCTGCTCAGCGGGAAGCCTGCTTCTCCCTCTGCCCCTCCTCCCACCCATTCTCTCAATCTCCCTTTTTTTCTCCCTCTCTCAAATAAATAAGTAATATTCTTTTTAAAAAGATTTTATTTATTTATATGACACAGAGAGAGAGAGAGCACAAGCAGAGGGAGTGGCAAGCAGGGGGAGAGGGAGAAGCAGGCTCCTGCTGAGCAGGGAGCCCGATGCGGGGCTAGATCCCAGGACCCCCGGATCATGACCTGAGCTGAAGGCAGACGCCTAACCAACTAAGCCACCCAGGTGCCCCGAAATAAAGAAAATATGTATTTATTTATTTATAAAATATTTTATTTATTCATTTGAGACAGAGAGATACAGAGAGAGAGTATGAGCTGGGGGAGATGCAGCGGGAGAGGGAGAAGCAGGCTCCCCGCCGAGCCAGGAGCCAGATGTGGGGCTCAATCCCAGGACGCTGGGATCATGACCTGAGCCGAAGGCAGACGCTTAAACATCTGAGCCCCCCAGGCGCCCCTTAAATAAAATTATTATTTTTTTTTAAAAAAAGAAATGTCAGGAAGCTCCATCTTTTGTAATAGTATCTTCTGGTATCCTAGGAAAGCTACAATCTGTGCCACTTAGCACTTGGACCCCATCAATGCAATTTTTTTTGGTCTGTTAAACAGGAATAAAAATGATTTGCTGTAGACCTGGTTTCATGAATATATTACCCATCTTCTTACTTATCTATGTATCTACCCACATCTTAAGTTTTCTATACAATATTTTTATCAACACTAATCTTCAATTATCAATCTTAATTTTTCTATTATGTATAATAAAGATTCATTTTCACCTATCAGCCATTGAATTTTTTTCTCTTTCAATACAGTGTCTAAGCTCTCTGCTTATCTGAACTCTTTATCCATGAAAACTATCTAACGGATCCCCCCCTTTCCTTCCCTACCATTTTATAACTATCTTCTGTATTTGGCATATCAGTAACTAGCAATGCTGTATGGTCAAGGTTGCTAAATTGCTTATTTCAACATGCTTTATTTTCCTCCATCTCAAAGTTAATAGTCCTCAAAATCTTATATGTTCTACCCATCTCTTATTAATTCTGCTTTTCCATCAGACTATCAATATAATTAAAGCTTTCTTATTGGAGGTCATATTCTGAATAGACACCATAATACTCTGATTACCTTACAACTTGATTACCTTGGATGGACCAGGAGAACTTGATCCTTTATTTTCTTGCTTCTCTATTTTTCACATGCCAAGGAGATTTCTAGTAAAGGCATACTTGAGTGTAGGTGAGATAAGGGAGGTAACTGAAAGTGTCCTGTTATCAAGATCTAATTCCCTTCCAATGATTCTGCCATTACAATCCCACCCCAATGTGGAGAGTGAAGGCCACACACCCAGTCTTGCAGGATAGACACTTTGGAGATATGTATGATTTTTGCCTTTCCTTCACTATATCTATATCTGATGTCTGATACTATCTATAAGTTTTAAAGTTTCTTTTCTTTGAGGCATCTATAAAATTTAATTCTCCGTTCTCAGTTCTGCTGCTCCCTTCCTAAATTCAGATAAACTATTCACTGTGCATGAACATGCCAACAAATGTGTGAGAATAATTCATTGTTGTATATATACACAATACGTTATTGTATAATTATGTAATTGTATAATTTGTACTTATGTGCATTTATATATTTATATGTGGATTGCATGAACAAGTGTAATCAAGTAAAAATAACACTTTATTCTAATATTTAATGGTGATTACTGTATGGTAATTAAGCACATGCATTATCTCAATGAGCATATTATTGCAAATAGTATTTTATTAGTTTTACATGGACAAGCCAAATTTTGAATTTTTCTTATCTTACTATGTTAATTCCTATAATATGTGTAATTTCTGCTAATACTGACTCCCTGACTCACTCAATATACCCTTATAATCCTTTTTGCTACCCATCATTCCTAACACACACATACATGTTACAAGGTAAAGAACCTCACCTTAATTTTCTCCACCTGGAGCCCTTGTGTTCAGTACTTCTCTGGTTTTACCCTTACCTCTCTCATTTCTCACTTGAGGGATTCTCGAGCAACTGCCTCCTTCCCCAGCCCTCCCCTGTAGTTTAGGAGACCAGAGAGATGGAGAGACCAGAGAGATGGAAACAGTGAACTGTTTGCAGTGGCAATGACTCTTGGAAGTGCCTGGAGGAAGGAGGGAAAATGGACCATCCCAGAAGAAATGCAAACAATAACTGCTTTTGACAAGGGAGTAGAGGGCAGAAAAGAGAAAAGTCCGGGTGGAAGGAGAGGGAATGAAGGAGAGAAAGGGGCCTGCCTGAGCCACTCCTGCTGGCAATTTTGACCCATTTCCCAGATTTAACTCTAGAGCCAGGTAGGGCTATAGTGGAAGTTCAAAGACAATCATACTCAACAGGCATTTTCTGGACACATTTTATTTGCCAAGCACTGTGCTAGGTACCCCCCATAAACAATGGTGGAGATAAAGGTTTCACTGTTAATATCAGATCTCTTGGGGAGAAAGAGAGGTAAATGAACTCAAAGCAGATGTGATTAGTATCAAAAGGGGGGAAATTATTTTTGTGCCATGAGAAAGAATAGGAGGGGAGGGGATGTAACTCAGACTTGGTGGCGTTAGGAGGACGGCATCCCAGAGGAAATCATGTTTTCACGGAGACCTGTAGTGCAGGTTAGAATGAGCTGGGTGGAGCGTGAGGGTCTGTACTAGGGAGGGTGTAGGAGAGAAGCTTGGTTGCAGTAGCAGGAGGAACCCCCATGCCGGGACCTGGGTGTCTGATCAGAGCACGGATGGAGGAGGAGAAGAGTATCCATTTGCACTCTCCCAGTCCTCCTCTTCTCCCAGGACTCCTTCCTGCCCTCAAAACACATCAAATCTCCTATTCCTGCTGATATTGCCTGAACTTGCTAAAACAGTAGATCAGTTACTAGGAGATCAAAGGTTTTACAAAGCAAATCTCCTGGAGAGTTTGTGCTGGCTTTACTGAATTTTAGTCGAAGTATAAATTATAATGTAAGATTCCTTCCCCTCTTAATGTAGAAAGTGCATAACAAATAGGAAGTCACCTGATGCTGAGATTCAGACAGAAACAGAAGTGAGTACAGACAGAGCTACACACATTCAGCTTCGTCTTGGACTGATGAGTCTTAGAAGCTGCTTAAAATCAAAAAGGAAATACTCTGGCTTGTTCTTTTTCTAGGATATGAGATAACAGTGGGTGTTAAATAAAAACATATTTGGTTTTCTAGACAAATGATTTTCAAAATGATAGAAGTAAAAGGAATTGAGAGAGAGAGAAAGTGAGAGAGGGAGAGAGAATGGAGCCTGGGTGGCTCAGACAGTTAAGCAGCTGCCTTCCTCTCAGGTCAAGATCCAGATTGAGCTGCATCGGGCTCCCTGCTCTGTGGGGAGCCTGCTTCTCCTTCTCCCTCTACCTGCTGATCCCCCTGCTTGGGCACTCACTCTTTTTCTCTCTCTCTCTGTCAAATAAATAAAATCTTTAAAAAGAGAGAGAGAGAAAGAGAGAATTTCTTCACTGTAAAGTTCCCAAAACTTCAATGTGCCAATAGTTTTGTGAATCTCTCAGTAGGGATGACTTGGCCCCCTTTCCCAAACTTGCTGGCTATGTAGCCCTTTTGTTATAGAATTCCCATTAACTTCTCACTGAATCAGTGCTTTTTAACCCTGAAGAAATACCATGTGTTTGAATTTTTCCCTCAAGGCTGTACTATATTGGGAATCATTTTAACTTGACATGTGGTCGGTCAGTGTGTATATTTCTGTAAAATTTTGTAATTCTCCTTTGAGAATGAAAGATCTTTTTATTGTGCAACTATTCTAGGAATAGAGAATGAACTATATCCAGAATCTGCTCAGTGCTCTTAAGATTGTAGGTCACTCCTTGTTATTTAAAAAAAACTATGAGATAGTGTTCTGAAGTCCATGTGTGTTTTGAGTAATATTATAAACACGAGAAGCTTCCAAATATGACAGACAGTCCTTTCTCTTGCAATTTTGTTATACCATTTTATTTTTTGGTTTCCCATCAACTAAGTATAATCCAAAAACCTTTGGGATAATATATTTTAAACTTGTACCTAAAAAGCTCAGCAAAGACAACCAAACAAGGGTATTTTTTATGAAGACATTTTTTCTTTTTTTGCTAGTGCCAAGACATTGCAGTAACATCTGTTTGGTATAAATAAAACCTACCATGTAGTGAGAAGTTTCTCTTACTGCCCCATCTACCCATTAGTAGAGCATATTAAGCAAACTTGGAATTAATTGTGTTGGATCCGTTTACTTTAATGAGGAAGGCATTGATGATTTCCCTCCTCAAATTCTGGCACAAACTATTTCAGGCACTGAGATAATTATGTTTGTAAGGTTTTTAATGAGGAAACTGTCCCAGCTCAAGACTTAGTTTAAGAAAAGGGATTATTCTGAAGGCCTGGACATGGTAGTTATGCAGATCTCAGCTCCTGGAATCTTAAATGAACGTGAAAGAACCAACTAATAATCAAGACAACTCAGATGTCATGCTAACACCCCTTCTCCAGTCTCACAATAGCTGAAAGACTCTTATTTTAAGGTAGATTTATATATATACCTTAACTACTATTAAAAAGGAAGCATTTGTGGATATTACATTTCCAAATGATATTTCTGAGAATGTTTCACATTTAAATGCAGTTTTCAATATTTTAAAGAAGAAAAATCATATCTATTAGAAGGCAGCTGCTATGGGGTGAATTTTATCTCCTCCAAAAGATGTGTTAAAATCCTAATCCCTAGTACCTCTGAATATAATCTTATTTGGAGATAGGATCTTTACAGAGGTAATCAAGTTAAAATGAGGTCATTAAGTTGGATCCCAATCCCATAATGACTGGGGTATAAAAAAGGGGACACAGAGACAGACACGCATACGTGAAGACATGGAGGGAGAAGACAGTCATGTGATTGGCGTGATGCATCATCTCAGAGCCAAGGAATGCCAAGCATTGCTGGAAGAGACATGGTAGGATTTTGTCTGAAAGCCCTTGGAAAGAGCATGCATGGCCCCTATTTATCATCTCCTTGAAGAAGTTAATTTTTTTTAAATTTTATTTTATTATGTTATGTTAATGCAGGAGTGGTGGGGGGTGGGAGGGATGAAGAAGTTAATTTTTTAAACAAAAATGCTAGCAACTGTGTCACTGGTCACAGTTAATCTAGAGTTGTGTGGTGTAATCTGCCTTTCAGTATACGGAGAAACCTTTGTGCCCGATGGCAGTCAAGCAGTCAAAAGCAATGAAAGTAATCTCTGAAGTAGTAAGCATTCATTTACTAAAGGAAACTCGTATTGTTACTATTCATCTTTTGCAGTAACCTCCCCACTGCCTCAGCCATGAAGCACTCAGTTTCACTAAGAAATCCTCAATATTTAAAGACCAAGGCTTTTGCTCAATATTACAGACTGTACATAAGTACCACAGCTTCAAATGATTCCCTTTCCAGACATGATCTAAACCCATTCAAAATCTAAGCCCTTGGGCTCAGTCACATAACTTGAGTTGGCATTAAAGTTCAGTCTCCAGAAAACCAAAAGTGATTCTTGATGTCAGGAAGTAAATTGTGTCTACATTCGTTTTCTTCAAAAATACTATTTTATGTGTCTAGAAGAGCCTGAACTACAGGTTGTGTCTTGATGAATGAAGATTTGGCCTCAACCTAACACTGTTGCCAGTGATTAAATAGAACTAATGTGCATTGAGTATTTTCTGTGTGCCAAGCAATACAAATAAGACTCCTAAGTTTCTAACATAGGAGTCTTATTTAATTCTCATGTAACCTTCCGAAGTGGGTGTCCATGTTTTAGGGACACAGAAATTGAAGATAAAGAGCTTAGAAAATTGCCCAAGGTTCTGGTTCTGGTAGGAGTTTGATAGCAACTCAATTCCTACTTCCCACTTACTATTACAGATGAGAAAAGGAAAAAAATAAACTCACAGAATTCATCTCGGAAGGTAAGGGGAGAAGGAAAACTCATAAACCCCAAGTTTTATGTAGGAATGGTCAAAATACCATAACCAACAGAATATGCTCAACACTCAACACCAGAACACAATGGAAAAACACTAATAAGATACTCATGAAGAGTGTGAACCAAGGATTTTAGATTCCACCAAGCTGTCCCTTAAAAAAAGGACTGTAGATAAACAATTATTTTATTTTAAATATTTATTTTATTTATTTGAGAGTAGGGGGAGAGAGAGTGTGTGAGCAGGGGTAGGGGAAGAAGGAGAGGGAGAAGTAGACTCCCCACTGAGCAGGGAGCTTGACAAGGGGCTCAGTCCCAGGGTCCTGAGATCATGACCTGAGCCCAAGCCAGACACTTAACTGACTGAGCCACCCCGGTGCCCCTAGATAAACAATTTTAAACAGAGGCACTGAGGAAGCATTCCCATGAATTGTTTATGAGAAATCTAACAGGTGAACATTAGTCATCAAGAGATAATCAGTGAAATTGTAGCAAAAAGACTTAGGGTAAGTCTTGACTATATTTAACTGTAAACTAAAATTGAACAAAGATGGTAATGAGCAAAAGAAAGCAGAGGTCAGAATCTTGATATTAGACTAGGTAGTCAAACCAAAAAAGTGTTAAGCAAGACAAAGCATGGTACGTTAAAATGATTAAATTCACATTGAAAATATAAAATTTATGAGCAAATATTCTTCATACAACATACCATAACTCTCATAAAGTTTCTGTAAACAAAGAAAAAGTTATTTCTACAAACTAAGAACACCTGCTTTTCAAGCTTCCGTAGATGTTTATAAAAATCAGCTCTCAAGAAAACGCCAACAAACGTCAAAAAGCAGATGTTTTATAGGCCACAATTTCTGACCATCAAATAATAAACTAGCAACAGTTATTTAAACTAAATATAAGAGAAACCCCAACCCCATGAAAACATTTTTGGAATTTTAACAGTTTATTTGAAAACAATCTGAAACTTACAAAAAAGCTGCAAAAATAAGAACACATAGAATATTCATACATCCTTTTACCCAGATTCATCTATGGTGAAAACGTTCCCATTTGCTTTATTTTTCATCATTTGCATTTGCTCTGCATGTGTGTGCATATGTACTTACATACTGTTTCTTTTCTTAACTGTTTTGGAGTTAGTTGCATACATCAAGCCTCTTTACTTCTAAGTGACCATTAAATACCTCAGTGAATATTTCCTAAGAATAAGAGAGTTCTCAGATGTATCCACAGTATGATTATCAACTTCAGTGTCATATTAACACAGTGCTTTTATCTAATCTACAACCCATATTTCCATTTTGTCAGATAACTCAGTACTATCCTTTACAGAATATTTTTTCCCTCCAGTGAAGGATTCATTCTAGGGTCTGATACTGTTTTTGTTTGTGAGGTCTCCTTTAATCTGAGACATTTCCACAGTGTTTGTCTTTGAGGACATTGCTGCTTTTGAAGGATAGTCTCTCCCTGCCTTTGTTTTTAGTATAAGGATCTTTATTGGCCTGCTTGATGTTTCCTCATGGTTAGATTCAGATTAGACATTCTAGGACAGAATAATACATTAGTGATACGGTGTCCTTCTCAGGGTATCACATCCGGATGCACACCATGTCCGCTTGACCTTCAGTAGTGATGTTAATTTTAATCACCTGATTAAGGTCTACATTTTCTCACTATTTACTCTTTATTTTTTCCATTGTAGATAAAAAATAATATGTGGGGAGACACTTTAAAATGATATACATGTCTATGCTCATCACAATTTCCCCGTAGATTTAGCATAAATTGGTGAGTCTTCTCATAATCTTCACTGTGATAGCTACAAAATGAAGATTTTCCAATTCCAGCATTCTCTTCATATTTACCAATCAGTAATTGGCATTCCATTATAAGGAAGGTCCTCCCTTCTTTCCGACTCATTTATTTATCTACCTATTATCAAAATGAACTTAAGGATTCCTGTTTTTAAAAAGATCTTTGATCAATTGTTGCACTTTTTTATAAAGATTTTATTTGTTTATTTGAGAGAGAGAGACAGAGATAATGAGAGAGCACTAGTGTGGGGTGGGGGGGAGCGGCAGAGGGAGAGGGAGATGAGGACTCCCTGCTGAGCAAGGACCCTGACACGGGGCTCGATCCCAGGACCCTGGGATCATGACCTGAGCTGAAGGCAGATGCTTAACCGACTGAGCCACCCAGGTGTCCCATCAATTATTGTACCTTAACTGAGTGCTCAAATTGTCCCAGATCTGGCCAGTAGGAACCCCTGTAAACTGGTTCTTGCCTCCTTGGGACATGCCTCCATCTTTTTTGTTTTGTTTTATTTTTCTCATTTCCTCTCTCTCTGGCACAGTATGTTCCAGGCTCATTGTCATTGGATGGAATCAGCCATTTCTCCAGGAATCTCCCATTCCCTTCATTAAAGACCCATATATTTATATTGAGTATATTTATTCCTACAGGTGTCTTTGCTCCTCAGACCTTTCTGCACACAATGCTCATGAAAGTGTAGGGAAAAAAATACTTCCATATAACTCTTTGCTCAAAAATAACCCAAAAGTCCATTTACTGGAACTTCAAGGTAAATTTAAAACAAAACAAAAACCCCATTTAAAGAAAACCACATGTTAAAACTTGTGGAACACAAATTATTTGAAATCAAATGTCTAGCCTTACATAATTTCATTAGTAATAGTAAAAGAATGAAAAGGGAGAGGTGCCTGGGTGGCTCAGTCGTTGAGCGTCTGCCTTCGTCTCGGGTCATGGTCCCAGGGTCCTGGAATCGAGCCCCGCATTGGGCTCCCTGCTCCGCGGGAAGCCTTCTTCTCCCTCTCCCACTCCCCTGCTTGTGTTCCCTCTCTCACTGTCTCTCCCTCTGTCAAATAAATAAAATCTTAAAAAAAAAAAAGAAAAGGGAACTAACAATTCATGTTCATCATAATAAACAATAATCACAAAGACCCAAGGAAAGCAAAAGAAAAACAAGGCAGAACTTATGACTTAGAAAACAAAGCAAAACAAAAATTAGGACTGTTTGAAATATACATGCAAACAACAAAATGTAGAACATTCTGACAAATCCATAATTTAAAGAAAACATGTTTGGATAAATTTTCCTTTATGGACCTGAAGATTCTTTTAATACTTGTCATATATTTTGGGGCACCTGGGTGGCTCATCGCTTGAGCGTCCAACTCTTGGTTTTGGCTCAGGTCATGATCTCATGTGTTGTGGGATTGAGCTCTGCGTAGGACTCCGCACTCAGTGGGGAGCCTGTTTGAAGATTATCTTCCTCTACCCCTCCTTCAACTTGCATGTGTGCACTCTCTCTAAAATAAATAAATAAAATCTTTAAAAAATACTCATCATGTATTATTTGTTTTCTCTTTTTAGAAAAAGATGAAAATTGAAAATTGTGACTGTTTGCTCTTTTTTTTTTTTAAAGATTTTATTTATTTGACTGACCGAGACATAGAGATCACAAGTAGGCAGAGTGGCAGGCAGAGGGAAAGGGAGAAGCAGGCTCTCTGCTGAGCAGGGAGCCCGACTCGGGGCTCGATCCCAGGATCCCATCATAACCTGAGCGGAAGGCAGACACTTAACCGACTGAGCCACCCAGGCGCCCCTGTTCACTCCTTTTTTAAAACGAGTTCTACCATGGCCTGCATTTTTAATTCACATTATTGCAACCAAAGATACATGCAATATTTACAAATTTCCTGTAGGAATCTTTGTATAAGATGCATACTAATTTACTCTGTAATATTGGAGCTAAAGTAGAGAGAGAGACCTGCCAATTAAACCTACTTTGCTGGGGCGCCTGGGTAGCTCATTCGGTTAAGTGTCCAACTCTTGATTTTGGCTCAGGTCATGATCTCAGGGTTGTGAGACTGAGCCCTGGGTCAGCCTCCGAACTGGGCATGGAATCTGTTTAAGATTCTTCCTCTCCCTCTGCCCTCCCTTCTCTCTCACTCTCTAAAATAAAATAAAAAAATAAACCTACTTTGCCATGGAAATGCTGCTAGATAAGTAATTTCTGATCCATTTGGTGGTCATTTGCGGTCTAAATAGCCTCCTGTGAAGAGGGTACTTGAACTGCTCTGCTCTGCTTCCTGGAAATCTGACTGATCTATCTTGGCAGATGCTGGTTTTGTGGGGCTTTATATAAACAGGAGGATTCACTTAAGAAAAGAGAACACAAAATGATGTAAACACAATTTGGGATGAGAATAATTGTTTATTTAGAATGAGTAAAGAACTCATGACAACTTACTGAAGGCTTAGCAATTGAGGTCTCATCTGACATTCCTTCAGGCAATTTTCCATTCATGCTTACGTATATTCTAACCTGGCCTCCCTCTCACCACCTAGAATACTGAACAATTCCCAGTACTTGCAAGGGGCTGTCTCAAGTGAGGGGAGTGAAGGTTAAGCTCCATTAACTTTGCAGTAAATCTTCCTCTGGCTCAGATTTATGAAAAATCATCTACCACATGCCAAGCATTATTGTACGTGTAAGGATACAAACTTGAATAAAGGCCCTGTGTTTATAGAGCTTATAGCCTCGTGCTGGGAAGAGATGGAGAAAGTCAGTAAGTCAAATATAAATATACCAAATGATGATAGGGGCTATGGGGAAAAAGAGTAGGTAAAGGGAGAGGGTCCTGGGGAGGATTTCTAGATATGGTGGTCAGGCGTACTTCTCTGAAAGGTTATATTGACGTTAAGATCTGAAGGAAGTGAAGGAGTGATTCAGTTACACATGTAGAGACATCATTTCCTGAGAGAAAATAGGAAGTAAATGGCTCTGGCATGGGTAGGTTTTTGCCTTACCAGTGTGACTGGAATAGAGTCAATCATGAGAGTTGTAGAAGATGGAATTCGAAGTAAAGGGAGAAAATCATACAGGACCTTGTAAAGTTTTTGGCTTTGATGCTGAGTGAAATGGGGGACCACCAAGACTTTTGGCCAGAGGAGTGTTGTGATCTAACATGTGTGTTGAAAGAAGAATGGAATGGAATGGAGGGAAGGCAAGGGTAGATAAAGGGAGACCAGCTAGGAGGCTTTTGAGATAATGGTGATTTGGACTACTAAGTAGTGGTAGATGTAGCGAGAAGTGGTAAGGTTCTCACTGTACTTTGAAGGTAGAGCCAGTAAGATCTGCTGATGGATTGGATCCTGGGAGAAACAGGAGTCAGTGATGAAAGCAGTGTCATTGGCTTGAGCAACCAGAAGAAAGAACTTTCATTTCCTAAGAACAGGAAGTCCTTGGGGGTGTCCCAGGGGCTGTGGGAAGCGGTGGTGATGGCTGAGATCTGGATTTCAAGTTTCAGGTGCCTGGTAGACATCCAAATGGAGATGTTGGTGCTATTTAATGATCTGGTGCCTGGAATTCAGAAGAAGCATTTGGACTGCAAATGCAAATTTGTGTCAGTGCATACAGATGGTCTTTGCAGCCATGGATTTATTAGATTACCTGAGGAAGGAATTTATAATGAGCCTGGGGCACTCAAAATTTTATAGTTTGAGAAGATGAGGAAAACCAGCAGAGCTTGAAGAAGAACCGAGCAAATGGGTATCATAAAAACCATGCTTGAAGAAGGAGGAAATAACTTTGTCAAATTCTGTAGATAGGTGGGGTGACATTAAGATTATCTAAATGTTATGCAATGTATTTATAGAGAATATAAGGCCAGTAGAATAGCAACTTAACTGGTCCCTGGGTCCCTTGGTATCTTGAAATTTCTGCCACATTGCTGACATTAAGTATCCTAAAATTCAGGTCTTGTCTAGAGAAGGTGGTCAGCTGTCCGCAATGTGGTAACGAGGCAGGAACAGGCAGAGCATGGTTTGGGGGCCTCAGCAGATTTTATAGCATTGAGCTGCACCAGTAGCCGTCCAGGACTTGCTGGGGATGCAGAAAACAGGGAATAATATTAAGTCTAAGCCTTATTTCTCCTGCACTCTCCTGGGTTTTGTGGAGCTCTTGTGTTCAATTGCTGGCAGGCAAAAGCAGGGAGAAAAACCTGGGTAGCTTTTCTCTCTCTGTTTTCTTTCATTTTGCTTTTAGCTGAGAAGATCACATGTATTAGGAAAGGTAATTCTTTGTAAGTGGAATTTTTTTTTTAATGCACTTAGACACAAAGCTTGTTCCAGAAAAAGCGTCAAAACTTTTTTTTTAAGTATAAAAATATTATTGTTCTGAAAGAATACATGTGTAAAGATGACTAAGCAAACTTTTGAAGGATGGTTACCTTTATTTATTTTTAGATAGATTCCAAGCAGTCAACTGAAATGGAGTCAAGAAATTAAACTATGTTTTATTTATTTTTTTAAGATTTTATTTATTTATTTGAGAGAGAGAGAGAGCAGGGACAGAGGGAGAAACAGACAATTCCCGGGGAGCAGGGAGCCCAAAGCAGGGCTCCGTCCCAGGGCTCAAGGATCATGACCTGAGCTGAAGTCAGACACATAATTGACTGAGCCACCCAGGTGCCCCTAAAATATGTTTTAACCCTAAACTGTGTTTTAAACCAATAACTTGTTTTTCACTATAATCTTACACTCAAAATGAAATTTAATTTCTGAATAACCATTCTGAAACTCGACAGTCACCTTGAATTGGACAGCATACATACTATGACAGCATGCTTAGAACATAGCTGATGCCTGATTTTCTATCTCTTCCCTCCTCCCCCAGATTTAAATGTTAGGAAGAAAACAAAAGTTTGGATGCCATTTTTAATTGTATTTGAGCCCTAAATCAGAGACTCAACTGCCTCATCACTTCTTTGGTAAATACAATGGAAATTTATTTTGGAAGGTTCTGATTGCAAACTTACAGAAATGTACACTAAAATGAAGATTAAAAATATATGTATTTAACAAATTTGAGAAATTTGTGACTTCTTGATTTGAAGATTTCCCTAACTCATGCTTCTAGAATAAAACAATAACATTTATATTGGTAATTTAATTTTGGGGGGGAATCTTAATTTTTTCAGATTATCTTCATTTCATTACTGAAGTAAAGGGGCATTTGTCATTGAATGCAAAACACATACAAATATGACATATTTTAAACCATGAAGACCCAGACTCTTACACAAAAACTAAAATTACCAAAGCAGCTGCAGTTGTAACTTTAAAATTTCCCTAAACTAGCCTTTATACCAAAGTTCTAAGTTTACCACTTCCTTAATTGGTTGCAACATTGTGTGTGTATGTGTCTGTGTTTGTGTGTGTGTATGTAAGACTTTACTATAGATATGTGTTCTAAATCACACACACACTAACATATGCATCCCAGTCTATATTTTGTGGCAAAGTGAAAACTTAATGGAAGATAGATATTTCAAAGAACTGAATACACCTATTCTCCCTTCTCATTTTCTTTTCTATTAAGAGTATGCTGATGGCTGTCTAAAGTGCCATGTCTTTGTATTTTCTGATGTATTCCTGAGAGAATTTCTTTTTCTTACCAAAGGATACAATTGTTGGATGAGAATATAGCAACTGATTTCCTAACTCTGCTCATGTGAGATAATACAATGTGAGCCCCTCGCACTCAGATTTTGATTTTTAATATGATTTTCCACTAATTAAAACCAGAGCTTTCTAGGGTATAGTCCAATTCAAAAAGAATTTTTATTTTCCTGTCCAAATGCTTTTGAAAATATCTGAGGGGAATATAAAAAGGACAGAGGAACAGACTTGAAGAGATTTCAAGTGACCAAGCAGTAATAATTCGATTTGTAGACGGAGGAAACAGATGGAAACTATAAAGGCCATTTGCCCACTATGATACCCTAAAAGGGCAAGTATTACAAAAGGTTCTAAAAGAAAGGCATATGTGAGTTTCCTTTAGTAGAGTTTACTAAAATGCTATATGTTGTTACATGTCATACACTAAATTTTGTACAATACCTAGGCTAACAGTATAGAAGATGTATAAACGTGTAAAGTGTACATAGAATCTTTTAAAACTGCTATACTGATTGTTAATTTTGTCACTTTTATATTGAAAGCATTATGCCAGTGTTATGTAATAATGAATTTAAAATATGTTGACTGCCCAGAAATTAAAACATGTAAAACCAAGGTAAAATCATCAGATTTGTAGAATTGGTACAATAGAGAAGATACCATGATAGTTTTATACAATGAATACTAATGCTATTCTTCATATATAAAGGTTAACTATTTGAGCATCTAAATGGTTCCCCATCTGTAAAAAATAAATCTTTGAAAAATAATGATAGGATAACCCAGATATAATAGTTGATTAAGACAACAATTTGAGATAAAATAGCTACTTCTGACTAGAGGTAGTCTGGCTGTGGGGGCCACATGTGGGCTTGTGGCTTTGACTTCCATGGCTCAGGCTGCTGAAAACCAGCCATGCTGCCCTACATGCATGCTGCCCATGCCCAATATCTAAGATGGCAAATTGAATAAAAATAATTAACAGATAATTTACAATCTAGAAAACTAAGAAAATTTAAAATTATAGCGTAGTTAAATAATCCTGTATGTTCATTTAAATGAATCAATATCTGTAACTGTTAGAACCTAAGGGAGCCTCAGAACACCAGGATACAAAGATCCTAATTAGTAGCAACATTTCTTACTTAAGAAAACACACACTCACTCCTTTTGTCAGTCAAGAGTCACGAGGGCCAAGAATATCACTCCTGGACCCAGCAAACAGAAAAGTTTAAAATGTTGGACTTTATATGAAAATGTGAGCACAAAAAGAGAGACCCAAAATTATAAATTAAAAAACTCCCTGGTGTTTGCTAGGGACGAGAGGAAGGGGAAAGGGAGTGATACTGGTCAAAGGTTACAAAGTGTCAGTTATGCAAGATGAGTAAGTTATAGAGATCTAATATACAGCATGATGAGGGTAGTTAATGATGTAATAGTATACGTGAAATTTTTACAGAAATATTTTGATTACAGAGCCCCAAATGATAGATCTTACTTCGAATCTTCTCAATACACCAGGTGGAGGGGATGGATATGTTATTTAGCTTGATGGTACTGGTCTTTTCACAATGTATACATGTACTGAAACATCAGTTTTGTGTACCTTAAATATATACAATATTTATGTGTCAAAAAGGCCACCAATAAGGGAAATATATATTCCACTATTGATGATCACTTCTACTTTTAAATGGTTCTCTACAAGATGTAAAAGTAAAAGGTAGCTTCATTTGACAGCTCCAATTTCTTTTTCTTGTTAAGTCATATCTTATTGTCTCAACAGATTACTATCAACCCAAACTCTTTCCAAAAAGCAGTAACTTGTCACCATTCTTTTTTGGTTTTAGTTTGCTTATTCATTTGTTCATGCACTCATTCATTCACACAACAAATTTCTTATTGACTGCCATATACCAAGCACAGTACTATTTTTTTATTATGTTCAGTTAGCCAACATATAGTGTATCATTAGTTTTTGATGTAGTGGTCAGCGATTCATTAATTGTGTATAACACCTAGTGCTCATCACAACATGTGCCCTCCTTAATACCCATCACCCAGTTACCCCATTCCCCCACCCCCCTCCCCTCCACACCCCTCAATTTGTTTCTCAGAGTCCAGAGTCTCTCATGATTTGTCTCCCTCTCTGATTTCTTCCCATTCAGTTTTCCTTCCCTTCCCCTGTGGTCCTCCACGCTATTCCTTATGTTCCACATATGAGTGAAATCATATAATTGTCTTTCTTTGCTTGACTTATTTCTCTTAGCATAATCCCCTCCAGTTACATCCATGTCAGTGCAGATGGTGGGTATTCATCCTTTCTGATGGCTGAGTAATATTCCATTGTATATATGAACCACATCTTCTTTATCCATTCATCTGTTGAAAGACATCTCAGCTCCTTGCACAGTTTGGCTATTGTGGACATTGCTGCTATGAACATTGGGGTGCATGAAAGCACAGTACTATTAAGTGGGGATACATTACTGACCAATCGCATCTAATCCAACCCCTGCTTTCATAGAACATTCATTGCAGAACATAGAGACAGACAATAATCATCAAACTTATTAAATAATTGTATTGTTGGTTATATTAAAAGATGATAGTGTTTTGGGGAAAATACAGCAAGGGAAGGAGATTGGGAATTCTGGGGAATGGGTGGTACATTTTCATGATGTGTTCAGGTTAGATCTTATTAAAAGGTGAGATTTGAGCAAAGAACTTAAAGAGAAAGACAGGGTAGGTAAGATATATCTGGTGGAAAAGTATTCCAGATGGAAAAAAAAATAGAACAAAGAAAATATTTTCTGTATGAAATATCTTATTGAGTCCCAACCAATAAGAAAATTATTGATGTGGAATTTTTCAGTAAACATTGTTTAAATTGCCCTTATGGAATGAAGTTCCCTAACATTTATAGCACATTTAGTAAAGTTTAGATGATAGCGATAAAAAGTGCTGATAAACTCTTGTCCTCAAGCAGGGCTGACAGAGATCTGTGTGAATGCTTCTGAAAAAGATGGCTTTTACGGTATTGAAACAAGTGGGGTTATAAAAATGTTCCTGAAGTCCCAATGAGAAATCTATATGCAAAATCTGTGCCAGGTTAGTGTTTAATGTTGCAGCTGAAGAACAGCCTGTCCATAAAATCCTCCTCAAAGGTGGTGATGGAGTTCCTACAGGAAGTCATCACCACATTCATTGCCACCATAGGACAGGCCCTAAGAGGGGTCTGGAAGCTACTCCCTCTTGAAGCAGATGGCCATCTGCAAGAACTCCTCCAGAGTCAGCCTCACAGACTGGTGGAGGGTCTAGTTTGGATTACACATGTGAGAAAAACTATTCAGACCACAATCAGAGTTGAAACCATGTAAGACAAATGCTGAAAGCAGAATTGATTTGCCAAAGAATATGTTGTACGATACTTGGTGTAACCAAATATAAGGGTATCAAAAGAACCCTCTGAATAGAGATGTCCTGACATATGTGCCTTTTGCTTGTTAAAAAACCCTGAAAATTAAATCTAGCCTTGAGTATTTTAACTCAACCAGCCATTCAGCAGTGCTCAAAATATTTTTCTTTTCCTAATCAGCTGTTTTTCATTTTTCATTTGTTTGTGTGTGTGTGAGAGAGAGAGAGGGAGATTTAGATCTAGCACTTAGTCAACAGGTGCTTAGAAAGTTAAGCCTATTTTCACTAGGATTTAGCTACAAAGTTTCCATTTAAAAGTTTCCAGGCCATTTATTTCTCTGTTGGGGGTATCAACCCTTTGAAATAAATGCTCTGTTATTATTTTCACTTGGAAAAAACTCTCAAGTTTCATTTCAGTATTACAAGGCAAATATGAGTCCAGGTTTTGGAAGAAAAGATATGAGAACTTTTTTCTCTCATGACAGGGGATTATCCCTCCTTACACCTCGGTGTGTAGAGCTCAAAGGCCACTGGGGCAGAGGGTAGGTAAGCTTTCATAATGAGCCAAGAAACCTTGTGGGAAGAAGAGGGCTAAGACCTTGACACAGTTTTTTTTGGGGGGGGGTGGAGGCTGAATATTGGGTAGCTCAGTTGGTTAAGCGTCTGCCTTCGGCTCAGGTCATGATCCCAGGGTCCTGGGATCAAACCCCGCATCAGGCTCCCTGCTCAGCAGGAAGCCTGCTTCTCCCTCTGCCTGCCACTCCCCCTGCTTGTGCTCTCTCACTGTCTCTGATAGATAGATAGATAGATAGATAGATAGATAGATAAATAAATAAATAAATAAAATCTTTAAAAAAGAAAAGAATATTGTGAGCATCATAAACCCTCAGAGATCAGCAGATAGGAAAGGACACCAAGCAAACTCACTTAGACCCAAAGAGAAACTATGAGAGTAAATGTAGGCTTAGGCTATGCTAGGAAAGAGCTAGTCGTGGGCATGGTGTAAAGTGGATGGAGAAAGAGCCTCTGCCCACTCAACCCTGGACCTTTTTTTTTTTTAAAGATTTTATTTATGAGAGAAAGAGAAAGAGAGAGAGCAAGCACAAGCAGGAGTGAGGGGCAGAGGGAGAGGGAAAAGCAGGCTTCCCGCTGAGCAGGGAGCCCGATGCAGGACTCGATCCCAGGACCCTGGGATCATGACCTGAGCTGAAGGCAGACAGGCAGACGCTTAGCTGACTAAGCCACCCACGTGTCCCTAGAAATGCATTATTGGGAGATGCTTTATTTTTAAAATAACTGAAATACATTTTTTGTTTTCAGAGTGCCTGAGACAAAAAGAAATGTCCTTGGCATTAAATACAATATACATGCAAATAAATCCTGCTAATGCTTTCTGGTAAATAAGTCAAACAACAGTGAAATTTCCAGTATGTTCTCCATTAGAATGCCTTACATTCTCCATTAATTTTCATTCCACCTGTGGATTCTCAAAATTCTCCCATTCATTTTGAGAATTCTAGAGAGAGGTTTGTGGCTTGATGACAAGCAAATAGGCATAGTTCAGTGTTCTGAACCCTCAACTTAACAGTATGAAGAATTCAGCTCCTGATGTTCTAGGGACAGCTAATATTTGCATGGAATAAGCTGTTTGATCTAATTCTTCCTATCTTTTAAGTAAAGGCTCTCTGAGGTGAAAACAAATTTATAATGCATGATATACATGTGGGCAAGTTAACGTTTACCATTGTGAATGGTAGGGAAAATGAAGTATTTAACCAGAGCTGGTATTAAAGAAAACTCACACGTGAAAGTCTCTCTCCCTCTCTCTCAACTGCTCATCACTTCAATATACACTGAACAACCAAGATTGTTTTTTTTAAAGATTTTATTTATTTATTTGAGAGAGAGAGAGCAAGAGAGCACAAGCAGGGGGGAGGGGCAGAGGGAGAAGGAGGCTCCCCACTGAGCAGGGAGCCAATGTGGGGCTTAATCCCATGTTACACTGCCTTACTTAGCTCATTAAGATGCCATGCTGAGCAGTCTTCACATTCAAGCTGTCCTTTGCTGTGATTTTTCTTTTCTGCCGCCTTTTTAATCTTCTTTCCCACTTCACCCAATACCAACCATTCTTGTCCTAAATTCCATTCTCTCTGAATGTTTCCAGGTGTCCAGAATTAATCTTATAAACTAAGGTGTTGATGGATAATTGCCATAGTTTCCATATCACAAAGATATTTGCATCTTAAAGGAGTAATTCTAGAGGTGGAATGCCCTGTCCCAAATTAGAATTTTCAATTTTGGAATATTCAATTCTGGAATAAAGGTTTTTGTGGTCCTTCTTGGGTGACATTACCTGGGCAGGGACTTAATCTGCTTATATTGTCCATATGTAAATAGGCATGGAATGTGTAGCTATAGAACTCTGGGCGACTGCGCTGAGTTTGACAGTGTAGCTATACATGGAGTAAGGCAGATAATGACTTTTACACAGTGCATAGACTCCTTGTTATGACCCTCCACCTTGAAGATTTTTCATACAAAATGTTGAGAAATCTGTATTATTTCAACAACAGCAACAACAATAAAACCTGCATGGGGCTTCCCAGCTTCTGTGCTTTGAATAGTTTAGAGATGTTCCCTGAAATACCGATCCCTCTATCTCATTGATTCTCAAACTAAAGCATGAATCAAAAAGCCTAGAAAGCTTATTAATACACACAGAGTTTCTGTCTTAAGTGGGGCCTGAGAATTTATATTTCTAGGAAGTTTTTAGGTGCTGCTGCTGTCAGTTTGGGGACCACATTTGGAGAACTCCTTTAGCCTTTGGGGCACTTAAGTTGAGTCATCAAACAAGAGCTCAAGGAGCCACATCTGGCAGTGCTCGCTCTAATATGCCTGCTAAGCACTCAGAGGATGCTCTACTTCGAAGAAATCTACTTTAGCATCCAGCTAAAGCAGCCCAGGTTGCTGCTGAAAGAGTTACATTCAGAACACAGAATACAGCTCAAGGTGAATTACACAGGGGTGAGGGTCAGAGAGGGTAAGAAATCTGGAGATTATTTTAGGAGTGGGCTTCTCAATCTGTTTGTGACATATGTTTTGTTAGTGTGTACAATCTAGCTTCAGTATGACCATTCTAAAAATGGATACATTTTCTGCAAAGTAGATGTTCTCTATTATTTTGGAATATCTCATTTACAAAAGTTTATTTGGGGGTGGGGGACGTCTGGCTGGCTCAGTTGGTTAAGTGGCCAACTCTTGATTTTTGATCAGGTCATGATCTCAGAGTCCTGGAATCAAGCCCACACTGGGGAGGCTGCAGGGTGGGTCTGTGCTCAGCAGGGAGTCTGCTTGAGGATTCTTTCTCTCCCTCTCCCTCTTCCCCTCCCACACTCATGCTCTCTCTCTCTCTCTAAAATAAATAAATAAATCTCTAAAAAAAGCTTATTTGGATATGAAATCTATTTACACTACTATAACTATATAAACTATAAGAAGTTTTGTTACCTTAGTGAATGAGAGTAAAGGAAGTGCTTTTGGATTTTTTAAAATATAATTTCAATTTGCAAGTTTTTAAGCAGCTGTAAAAATGGGGAAATGGCTTTAAAATTTTTTATTATCTATATGTGAACAAAGTTTTTCATTTTCTGTGACTCTCAAGGATTTGAAGAAAGATCACCATAAAAATCATGATTAGGAATTGCCTGTAGCCAGCTTAATCATAAAATCAAACATAAAAATCTATTTTCATAAAAGCAAGCTCGTTTCTCACTAAAGAAAAAAAATGAAAAGTCTTTATTTTGAAGTTTTATATAAATTCAATAGTTAATACTCTTTCTATCACTTTTATTTGACTTTTCTAACATTGTTATCTTACATTAAGAATGTAATTTTTTTCCCATCAAGTCCTGTATAGATACTCCCAAATCCATTCCAGTTTATCCCAGTTCTCATACAGATACAGTAATTTTTTATGTCTACTCTAACTTGAAAATGGTTGGGAGGAAATGCCATGGTCCTCACTGAATGTGGATTAGCAAGGCAGAATTTAAAATTATGCTCCCCTCAGTAGTCTGTTGCATTTCTAGACACTAACAATGAAGCAGTAGAAAGAGAAATCAAGGAATCGATCCCATTTACAACTTCACCAAAAATCATAAGATACCTAGGAATAAACCTAACCGAAGAGGTAAAGATCTGTACTCCGAAAACTATAGAACATTTATGAAAGAAATTGAGGAAGACACAAAGAAACGGAAAAACATTCCATGATTATGGATTGGAAGAACAAATATTGTTAAAATGTCTATTTGCCTACAATCTACACTTTCAGTGCAATCCCTATCAAAATACCACCAGCATCTTTCACAGAGTTGGAACAAACAATTCTAAAATTTGTATGGAACCGGAAAAGACCCCATATAGCCAAATTAATGTTGAAAAAGAAAACCAAAGCTGGTGGCATCACAGTTCCGGACCTCAAGCTCGATTACAAAGCTGTCATCATCAAGACAGCATGGTACTGGCACAAAAACAGACACATAGATCAATGGAACAGAATAGAGAGCCTATGGTCAACTAATCTTCGACAAAACAGAAAAGAATATCCATTCTTGAAAAAGACAGTGTCTTCAACAAATAATTTGGGAAAATTGGACAGCCACATGCAGAAGAATGAAACTGGATCACTTTCTTACACCATACACAAAGATAAGCTCAAAATGTATGAAAGACCTAAATGTGAGACAGGAATCCATCAAAATCCTAGAGGAGAACACAGGAAGCAACTTTTTGACCTCGGCTGCAGCAACTTCTTGCTAGACACATCTCCAAAGGCAAGGGAAAAAAAGCAAAAAACTATTGGGACTTCATCAAGATAAAAGCTTTTGCACAGCAAAGGAAACAACAAAACTAAAAGACAACCGACAGAATGGGAGAAGATATTTACAAATGTCTTATCGGATAAAGGGCTAGTATCCAAGATCTATAAACTTACCAAACTCAACACCCAAAACCAAAAATCCACAAGAAATGGGCAGAAGACATGAACAGACATTTCTCCAAAGAAGACACACAAATGGCCAATAGACACATTAAAAAATGTTCAACACCACTTGGCATCAGGGAAATACAAATCAAAATCACAATTAGATACCTCCTCACACCAGTCAGAATGGCTAAAATTAACAAGTCCGGAAATGACAGATGTTGGCGAGGATGCAGAGAAAGGGGCACCCTCTTACACTGTTGATGGGAATGCAAGCTGGTGAAGCCACTCTGGAAAACAGTATGGAGGTTCCTCAAAAAGTTAAAAATAGGGGTGCCTGGCTGGCTCAGTCATTAAGCGTCTACCTTCAGCTCAGATCATGATCCCAGGGTCCTGGGATCGAGCCCCGCGTCAGGCTCCTGCTTGGTGGGAAGCCTGCTTCTCCCTCTCCCACTCCCCCTGCTTGTGTTCCCTCTCTCACTGTGTCTCTCTCTCTGTCAAATAAATTTAAAAAAGCTTTAAAAAGTTAAAAAATAGAACTACCCTATGACCCAGCAATTGCACTATGATGTATTTATCCAAAGGATACATAGTGATTCAAAGGGGAACTGCACCTCAATGTTTATAGCAGCAATGTCCACAATAGCCAAATAGGGAAAGAGCCCAAATGTCCATCATCAGATGAATGGATAAAGAAGAGGTGGTATATATATAATGGAATAATACTCAGCCATCACAAAGAATGAAATCTTGCCATTTTCAATGACATGGATGGAACTAGAGGGTATTATGCTAAGTGAAATAAATCAGAGAAAGACAAATACCATATGATTTCACTCATCCGTGCAATGTAAGAAACAAAACAGATGAGCATAGGGGAAGGGAAGAAAAAATAAAATAAGATAAAAGCAGAGGGAGGCAAACCATAAGAGATTCTTTTTTTTTAAATTTAAATTCAATAGCCAACATATAGTGCATCATTAGTTTCCGATCTAGTGTTCAATGGTTCCTCAGTTGCATATAACACCCAGTGCTACTCTAGGAAACAAACAGAATTGCTGGAGGGGAGGTGGGTGGGGGGATGGGGTAATTGGGTAATGGACATTAACGAGGGCAGGTGATGTAATGAGCACTGGGTGTTATATGCAACTGATGAATCACTAAATTCTACCCCTGAAACTAATAATACTCTATATGTTAACTAAATTGAATTTAAATAAAAACTTTAAAAAAAGAAAGATGATGGTAAAATTTTAAAAAGACATCTGATATACTTTCTAAATTTGAAAATATTTTTTAAAGTTTTATTTATTTGAGAAAGAGCACGTGTAAGGGTGGGGGGACAGGGGGAGGGGGAGAAGCAGACTCGCCTCTAAGCAGGGAGCCTGATGCGGGGCTCGATCCCAGAACCCTGAGATTATGACCTGAGCTGAAGGCAGACTTTTAACTGACTGAGCCACCTAGTTGCTCCTGAAAATATTTTTAAATAGCAAATTAATTGTAAACATTTTTGAGTTTGCTATAAAGAAAATGTAAACTGAAAATATTGTATTATGAAATATAATAACTTCACTCTTCAACTTTTCAAAAATAAAATAAAATAAAATTGTGCTCCCCACTTCTATGTCTAGAACTGTAAAGAGTAAGCTACCACAGAGCAGACTTGTGTTAATTATGGGAAGAATCAACTGCATAAAAATAATTTTAAGGTAAGTTGGTACCCATTGCTTTAGGGGAAATATGAAACAGCATCATCTAGTGGTTTGACAAAGGCATCAGTTTTCCTTGGTATACAGAAATGAGCATGCAGAAGAAGTAGATAATTCTGCACAAATGATAAGGATCCTCCTGGGTAGAAAATGATCAAGACACCAACCAGTTCCCTTTTGAGATTCACCGCTATCATAATGAACCTCTGTGGTAGATTAGGATGGCTCCAGCTAAGGGCCCCCATGGACCCCAAAAAGGAATTCATCTGATAAGAAATGAAAATTCTGATTGGTGGCTTGGATTTATGACTGCCTACATCATGAAGGGAAGAATTATTTGGGCACAGCATTTTTCAAAGGTTAGAGATCTCTTTCTGATTCAGACACTGTGACATGGAGGCCAGAATAATGAATAAATTTTGTGAATAAAAATTAAGTATGATTTCAAATCTATATATAATTTATATGACTATTTTGGGGGTAAGTAGAATAGTGCATATAAAATACTTAGAACAGTCAGTGGCCCATGGTAAGTGCTTAATAAATGTTAGTCCCTGCTAATGTGAAAAAAAAAAAAAAAGTATGAAACCTTACTTAGGAACTGAATATTTAGAAGCTCAAGTAGAATACTTCCTTAACTGATCATAATATTAAAAGCAATGAGGTTATTTTTCCTCAAAACAAAACAAGCACACACACCAGGTTCAGAAAGAACATCTTCAAATCTTTGTGAGATTAGTTTTCAATGACAAAAATTGTACCCAAATATGGGGGCCGATGCTAATGGATTGGATTCTTCACTTGTGTTTGCTTGGCATTTAGAAACAGGGATGATTTTCTCTGTTCTAAATAAGTGGCTTTGGTTTGTAGGTAATTTCAGTGGCAAAAGGGAAGAAAGAAATATAGAGAGAAGTGTGAGAGGGTGTGGGGAGGGAGAGGAAAAAGAGAAAAAGAGAGAGAGAGAGGGAGAGAAAGAGAGATTGCTGTTGGATAACCAAGTTGGCCAGGTATAGGCTTGAGTAATGAATTAAAATATTATAAGGAGATTTGACCACAAGGTGGTGAAAGGCACCAACTGGATGATATGATAATAGACGTATATGAGAAGCATTTTTAGAATTAGAGGGCATTGTGGAGGGGAGGCAACATCTTTACATTTTTTCATTACAGGAATTTCTAACTTGAGAGGCAATTTAGGAAATCAATAACTAGAACTTTAGAAGAATATCTGAAGGACACTGAAAATAAAGCATGAACTTTAAACAGTTTCAGACAAAAAGATTTACGATTGAAATCCCTATAATTAATCCACATACTTAAATGCATGAAGGTGAATATTTCAGATGCAGAATGGTAAGGGTTAGGGGAGTTGACATAATGTAAAAGGTGGATGACGTATAAACAAAACAAACTTAACAAACAAACAAAAAGGAAAATCCACAACAGATACTTCCGACAACCATTCCTGAAGACGGATTTGAATTAATACACTCACTACCAGTTTAATGTTCTTCTTGTAGTTTCAGATAGTTATCTCTGTCTGTCTGTCGGCATACACACACATGCACACACACAAGCACACATATATACATAGGCATGTGTCATACCTTCTTACATGTACATGTATAGTATCTATGTTTACACTTAATTTTGTTGGAAAATAGAATGTGGCTTATTCTACAATAGGTTAATTTCTTCTTAGTGAATTTTTTGCTCCTTTGTTTGTATTAATCATATAATATCAAGGTAAGGAAACCTCTTACTGGATCCAGAGGCCCAGATGAGCAGCACCTTTCAAATAGTGTTGCCTTCGCAAGGCTTCTTGCTATCACTGGGCCATATTTTATATTTATGCCGATGATAATGACGAGGGTAGCCATGCTTGACTGTATTCCCCCCATCCCTGCATATTTCAGGGAAGAAGAAATGTTAGGGATGTCGTATGTACCAATTTTGCATCTGGGTTGCGAAGGGTGGGTTTTTTTCTCTGAGACCTTCTGAAAACTGCACTTAATTACTGCACTAAAGGGGACTTGGGAAGTAAGTGAGTTCATTACAACGTAGCCTTGGACTTGAAACCTTCATCGTCGACATCTCCAGTTTTGGTCTAGGATGGCAAACTGTGTGAAAATACTCTTAACATTCTTAATCAAGGTTAGCCCTGTAGCTATCACTACAAAAAAGTGAAATCAAAATTTTAGTACCTATCCTTATAACTTCATCAATACAAATGGCTCTGAATGATTTAGAAATAGGCCCTTTCTTTTTCCTTTGAAGGCACATTTTAAAGGAATGGCATGAGTACTTATCAATCATTTTAGCTTGGATTTGGAATTAATAATCAATGTGAAGTGTTCATCATTTTCTCAGCTGTTTTTCCTCTAGATTTACAACTAAATGTATTCTCCCTATTTTCATTTTGAAATGGAAACAGCCCAGCCTTAATGTTCCCAGTATGCTAGTACAATTTACATCAAGCTGATACATAAGGACATTTTGACTTTTAACAAAAATCTTCCTTTATGAACAGAGATTACTTAGATTTTCAGAAGAACGCAGAGGGTTAGCAACCTATTAGGTGAGTCCAGGCAATGGGAAATAGCAATGCAAAAATTTAGTCTTGAATTCCCTTCTTTCCTTGATTGCTGCCATTTCCCTGAGTTGCATAAAACACCGCAGATATGTTTACCCAGTCTAATGAGTAGGGAATGTCATCGAGTTGTGCCAAATTTTCGGTGGTTTGTAATGCACATATTTTCTGAGTTGGGGAGAGTTCTGATGTGAGGTGGGAGAGGGGAAAGGTCTCCTTCTGACTCACGTGTGGACTCTCAATTCTGCCACGTTTTCCCATTTGCACACTACAAGATTTATTTCCAGGATTGGAGTCTTCCAATACACTTTCATCAGACACACTTGGCAAAATTCTGCTTTCTGAGATACCCCAGCTCAAATTTACCATAACTTTTCTTTTTTTTTCCTCACCCGACCATAATTTATAGTAGAGGAGAACAACAGGCGAGATAGATGGAATCATTGTTCTTTCCTTCAAAGTCTTAGAGTCATGAGTAAATTGTGCCTAGAGTCTGTCACTATGACCTAAAGCCCTGGTGTTTTGGTAATATAACCAATATTTGAAATAAAACTCAGAAATAAAAGCAAACCCTAAAAATGGGCTAAACATGATTATTTACAAAAACAAAAAATACAAAAAACATCTACCAAGCAATCATCTATCAATCATCTATTGTCTATCAGTCTATCTCCATTCTAAAAAATCCACATCATCTATTAAAACTTTTATTTTTATTTAATTTTTACCATTTAAAATTGATAGTTCAAATTCTTGATTATCAAATTGTTTCAATGTGGCAACTGTAGAAACATTAATATACCTTACAGTACTCTGCTGGTTATTATCCTTAGCCGCCATTAACTCCCATAGGAAGTGAGGAAGTTATGAGTTTCTTTTTTCTTGCACATTTCCAGTAGGGAAGAAAATTGAAAATAATCCTAAAAGAGGAATAAAAATAAAATTATAAAATGGTAACTCACTGCATTATGTTCATGTACCAAAGCTGAAGGAACATGGGGAAAGCCTAAATGAAGGAACAATTTTGCTTTTTTATAGCTTGAGAAAAGAAAGTTTTAGCAATTTTATTAGCACATGGGCAACAAGTAAGGTTAATAAAGAATTTTAAAGAGAAAATTATCTTAATCTTAATTAATATTATAAAATACAAAGCCAGTAGACCGACAGACAGACAGACAGACACACACACACACACACACACTTTTTGTTTCTTTTTGGATCTAACAGAAGCTACAGGACTGTAGTCTTTTCTGTAAATGGATTTGAAAACCACAAGTACCAAATACTTTTCTATTGCACTCAAGGGAATATAATTACAGCTGAAGAGCTGAGAACTCTTAAAACATATGAAACTGGATATTCCCAGAAGATTGTACTGGCTAGAAGTTTAAATGGGTTAAATAAGAGTTTAGATAAATCCCTGGATGGCTGAGCCATAACCAGTCATTTCAAGGCAATTAGAGATTTAGAGGTGAAGGTCTTGGGAGGATTATGTCACAGCAAAGGCAAGGGTCCCTTAGGGTACTTTAGGAGCCAGGATTCTGTCCAATTCTTTTATTCTTCTTCTTAAACCTTCATCCTCTGGAACTTTACATATATTTGACATTTTGGCATGGTTCTCAGGAAGCACAGTAGTTAGTCCAGGTTAAACTAAAGTAGCATTAGATAATCTCCTCCTAAGCGATGAATTCCAAATTAAATATTATGTACCAGGAAAGATAGAAAAGCATTCCTAGACTTCACTTTGTAAAAAAAATGTAGGTTTGAGATGACCTCTCCATTCTCTTTTGCATATTTTTTCTCCAAAATTTCCTCCATTAATATTATACTTAATTATAGAGATAATCCAGATATAATTACATGTTACAAGGGGGAGGAATCATGTAACCTGAATGAAAATCAATCATTTTGGCCCCTTTCATTTCTCTTACATCACACATCCCCAAAGATTTGAGTATGTTATTGACTGATTGCAGATCTGTCCCAAGTTCTTTATCCTTTCCTCTACCTCCACAGTTTGCAATGTAATTTGCAGTTCCTCCAATCAAGAGGTAGTCTAGTTCCCCAACTCTTGTCTAGTCTGGCCTTGTTACTAGCTTTGGCCAATAAATTCAATAGAAATGATGGTATGCCAATTCCAACAATGGAATGGTGCTATTTCAAACTTCTCTTTGAACATTGGCCACTGACACAAGAGCAAGCCTGCTGGAGAATGAGATCACACGGAGGGAGGACCTGATCATTTTCAAGACTAGCCCACAAATGATCAGCCTGCTGACAATAGATGTGTGAGTGAGCCCAGGTAAAATCCCAGTAATTGTCCAAATGATCTACAGATCCATATTTAATAACAGATGCTTATTATTTTATGATAATGCATTTTGCAGTGGTTTGTTATATAGTTATAACCAAATAATAAAGTGATGAAACATGTAATTGAATTACTTGTTAGGTATATATTACCATAATAAGTATGTGGCTTCATACTCTCTTCCCTCAGTATTTCCTTGGTGATATTAAATGATTTTGAAACAAGTGGTTGCATATTAAATCCAGGAGAACAAGGAGAAAGTTAGACACCAAACTTAAGGAAATGAATCTGATACAAATATCATTCTTTCATTGAATGGATTATTAGAAAAATACAACTGTATACTTGTATGTACTTAATAACATGCCCTTAAAATGTATATTAGGCTGAAAGGACACCAAATTAATTATAATGAGCTATTTTAAACACCCTATTCTCAATAGTTAAAAATTACGAATTGTTTGAAGAGCAAGAGCACCAAAAAAAAAAAAAAAAGAGATTACCAAAATCAACCTAATCAAATATCCTACTGAACAACTGCAAAAGGCTTTCCCCCCCCAAACACACAGAGAATATTTATAAAAATTGACCACAGATTGGATCATAAAGCAAACCTCAACGAATTTCCAAGAATTAGAATCATATGGAAGAGTATGTTCCCCAATCACATGGGTGAATTCATACATATATAGGATAAAATACAGGGGCATTACATAATGATAAAGTGGTCAGTTCTTTAAGAAGGCATAACATGCATGTGCCTAAAAGAAATATCAAAATATGTGAGTAAAAATGTAATAGAACTACGAGGAGAAACAGATGAATCCACTATTATTGCTGGATATATCAACACCCTTCTTTCAGAAATGGACAGATCTAATAGGTAGAAAAGCAGTAAGGACTTGGTTAACACAACAACACCATCAATCAGCTGAATATAATGGCCATTTATAGACTAATTCATCCAACAACAGCAGAATACACATTCTTCTCAAGCTCAAATGGAGCATTCACCAAATAGACCACATCCTGGACCATAAAACACACTGTAAAAAATTTAAAGCAACAGAAATCATATAATGTCTTCTCTCAGACAACACTGGAATTAAACTAAATCTCAGTAACAGAAAGATATCTAGAAAATACAAAAATACTTGGAGATTAAACAACACAGTTGAAAATAATGCATGAATCAAAGAAGAAATCTCAAATTAAAAATTATTTTGAACTAAATGAAAATGTAACATCAATATTTGTGGGATTTGAATACATATATTTAAAAGAAGAAAGATCTAAAATCAATAATCTAAGTTTGACCTTAGGAACTAGAAAAAGAAGAGCAAATTAAATCCAAAGTGAGCAAAAGAAGAAGAAGAGGAAGAAAAGGGAGACAGAATAAAATGTGGAGCAGAAATCAATGAAATTAAAAATAGGAAATCAATAGAGAAAATCAATAGAATCAATAAAACCAAAAACTGGTTCTCTGAAAAGGTCATTAAAGTTGATAAGCCTCTAGACACATTAACTGATAAAAAAGAGAGGACACAAATAACTAATATTAGAAATGAAAGAAAGAATATCAATGCAGATCTCATGTACATTGAAATGATAATAAAGCAGTACTATGAACAACTCCATGCCCACAAATTTCATAACCCTCCACATAAAGTCTAAAGCTATAATGGTTCTAAAAGAAAACATAGAAGAACATCTTTGTAAACATGAAATAGGCAAATATTTATTAAATGGCTTGACTAAAAATGAAGTAAGCCTAAAAAACAGATATACTGTTTTTAGTGGAAATCAACAATGATGCTTTTTGAAAGATATTCAAAAAATGAAAAGGCAATTGAGGAACTAGGAGAAATATTTATAGCACATATATCTGATAAAGCATTTATATCCTCAAAAATTATAATATGGAGTTCTTCATTTATATCCCATGCACTCTTCTGTGTGAGAATTAAACTTCCTAATTAAAGGTTAAAACAGACAAAAATGGCAAAACTCTTACAAGTTTCCAGCCTCATGTTTCAGCTAGCAAATATTTTATTTTTTTTAAATTTTTTTGAAGATTTTATTTATTTAATAGAGAGAGAGCATGAGCAGGGGAGGGACAGAGGCAGAAGGGGAAACAGACTCCCCAACGAGGAGCCCAACATGGGGCTCCATCCCAGGACCCTGGGATCATGACCTGAGCCGAGGGCAGACACTTAATCGACTGAACCACCTGGGCGCCCCTTCAACTAGCAAATATTTTAAAGAGAGCTTCTGGCATGGTACACAAATGTGTTTCTTCACAAAAACAGTACCCTTTCACACTGGATTAATCAGCTGTTTTCCTTTGTACCTACTGTATAAACAGTTTCCCCTTACAAAAATATAGAAAGAATGAAATAGAAATGTCCCAGTGAAATATTTCACAGACAATAATCAAGGGAGCAGAGAACAACCTAGAAATGTACATTCATTCGTACATACATATACACAGGCATACAGATAGATTTTTTTAAATTTCCAGTCTTTATGTTACTTTTTATTAAAATGTTGTACTGCCTCCTTCTCAGAACATGATAAAGTCTACAGGATGTCTGAGATGCATCCCCGGTGAGGCAGTCACTCTTTTTTTTTTTTTTTTTTTTTTAAGGTTTTTTATTTATTTGACAGAGACAGAGAGACAGCAAGAGAGGGAACACAAGTAGGGGGAGTGAGAGAGGGAGAAGCAGGTTTCCGGCTGAGCAGGGAGCCTGATGCGGGGCTCAATCCCAGGACCCTGGGATCATGACCTGAACTGAAGGCAGATGCTTAACGACTGGGCCACCCAGGCGCCTGGAGGCAGTCACTCTTTACCTGCATCCTGCATAACCTTGGAGGAGAAGGCCATTACTGTGTCCAGTCATTTGAGATGCCGCAAAGCCCTGTTGCACAGCATACTGTTTAAAGGTTTCTTTCTTTCCTTCCTTCTTTATTTTTAAGGTTTTTATTTATTTATTTGAGAGAGAGGGAGCATGAGAGGGGGGAGGGTCAGAGGGAGAAGCAGACTCCCTGCTGAGCGGGGAGCCCGGTGTGGGACTCGATCCCAGGACTCCAGGATCATGACCTGAGCTGAAGGCAGTCGTTTAACCAACTAAGCCACCCAGGCACCCCTGTTTAAAGGTTTCTTGATTACAAGTGAATTCTACAGCTCTAATATGTTTCATTGGCTGTTTAAATTTAATAGACATCCCTGTATATAAGTTTTGGCTGGCAACCATATTGGGCATCATGGGCACTAAGCTCCTATATTTTTTGGAGTCCTTTTCACTTCCAAAGATTGTACTGACAGCTATTGATGAAACCAAGGCCATTCCCACAGTGGAACAACCTGCTTTTACCTTCATTGATTTTTGGCTTGTGCTTCTCACCAGAGAGTAATTGTTAGAATCTCTTGTGGACCAGGGAAAGCCTGCAACCCCAGTGTTCACACAGCTTTTGTTGCCCAAGTAAACTGCAGAAATTTTTTATAACATAATTGTATCTGTTTTCAAGGAAAGAGGATATTTCATTTGTCCTGTAAGAAAGGAAAATTTACCTAAATAACCTCCAAGACTGCAACATCAGAATGTTTATATATTCTTTCAGTTTAGTGTTTCTTTAATTAGAAAGTGCTATATTGATATGGTAAGGAATTCAAAAAATAATAAGATTATGCACGATGAAAATCAAGACTCTCCCCACACTGTGGGACCTATACTCTTCCTCAGTGGCAAACTCAGTTTTTTGCTAAGTGCTGGAAATGGTTTATACACATGTATGAGCATGCATGAATTTTATGATATATATTACAAGTATCATATATAAACAAAACCCTAAGGAAACATATGACATAGATACTCCTCTGCACAATATGTTTTAAATTTATTTTTAATTTCCATATGATAAAATTAACTCTTTTTGATTGCAGTTCTATGAGTTTTAACTAATGCATAGAGTCATGCAAACAACATAATCAAAGCACAGAACAATGCTATTACTCTTCTCCCCAAAAATGATCCCCTAAGTTTTCTCTTTTTTTTTAAATTAAATTAAATTAAATTTAATTTTTTTTTAAAGATTTTTATTTATTTGACAGCGAGAGAGGGAACACAAGCAGCGGGAGTGGGAGAGGGAGAAGCAGGCTTCCCGCGGAGCAGGGAGCCCGATGCGGGGCTCGATCCCAGGACCCTGGGATCATGACCCGAGCTGAAGGCAGACGCTTAACGACTGAGCCACCCAGGCGCCCCTAAAATTTTATTTTTTAAAGATTTTATTTATTTATTTGAGAGAGAGAGTAAGCAGGGGGAGCAGCAGAGGACAAGCAGACTCCCCATTAAGCAAGGATCCCAATGCGGGGCTGGATCCCAGGACCCCGAGATCATGATCTGAACCGAAGTCAGAGGCTTAACTGACTGAGCCACCCAGGCACCCCTCTCTCTTCTTTTAAATTGTAATTCCAGTGTAGTTAACATATGGTGTTATATTAATCACAATATAGTGATTCAACAATTCCATATATTACTCAGTGCTCATCAAGATAAGTGAGCTCTTAATCTCCATAACCTATTTCACCCATCCGCCATCCCCCTCCCCTCTGCTAACCATCAGTTTGTTCTCTATAGTTAAGAGTGTTTTGTGGTTTGTCTCTTTTTTCCTTTGTTTGTCAAATCCTCCCTCAACCTTTCTTTAACTTCTCGAGTTCATGAATCTGTTTTCCTCTCTATAGTTTTGCCTTTTCCAGAATATCATGTAAATGGAATCATACAGTGTGTAACTTTTTCTATTCTTTCACCTAGCAATATGTATTTGAGATTCCTCTGTGTTGTATATGTTGATAGTTTGTTTCTTTTTATTGCTAAATAGCATTCCATTGCGTGGATGTATCACAATTTATCCATTTCCCAGGTGAGGGACATCTGGACTGTTTCCAGATTTAGTGATTAAGAACAAAACTATTATAGGGGTTCCTGGGTGGCTCAGTTGGTCAAACATCCCGGGTCATGAGTTCAAGCCCTATATTGGGCCCCATGCTCAGTGTGGAGCCTACTTAAAAGAAATAAATAAGTATATAGAACAAGAATACCATAAATATCTTGTGACTATGCTTTTGTGGGAACATAGGTTTTTATTTCACTTTGGCAAATACTTAGAAGTGAGTGCATCTGGCTTTTAACCTCATATATTATGAGTATTGTTTAATATTAGCATCAAAAACACACACAAACACCCTCCACAAATCTATTCTAGAGAGGATATAACTCAGACTCTACCCCCTCTGTCATTGCCCAGAAATATCGCAAGATGTTAAGAGAGGTGTGAGTTTAATTTTTGTTCCTTTCTTTGCTATAATTTTCTAAAATGACCTATGTATTACCTACCTAATAAGGAAAAAACAAGAATAACAAACACAGATTGGCTCCAGGTTTTGAAAGTGCTTTTTAAAAACTGATTCTGAATTTAATTGGCTCAGTTAATTTTTACAATACTTTTTAGATTTTGTAACTAATTTCAAGCAGCAATTTCTGAAGTCTGATTTGAGTTTAGAAACACAAATTGCTTAACCTACTGGAACATTTAAGGTTTTTGCTAATGCTCTTGTCCCATGTTACTATCCAAAGAATTCACTTCTTAACAAGCTTTGCCAATGTCTCTGACTTGACTGGTTACAGCAATTTGAAAGCATTAAAGTCAATGAAATAATTGGTTATATGGACCAATGACAAGAAAACACTGTCTAGATGCTTAAGCATTGTGTAAATAGCCATCGTGTGATTTTTCCAAGAAGAAAAAAAATAATAATAGTGAGCAGAAATGGAAGCTTAAATTCAGAGAACTTAAGTAGAAGTTGATAAAGTGTTTTAGCACCCAACTCTGTCAGATGCCTTTCCCATAAATATACTTGTGGGAGGGCATCTCAAGGAATCTAGCCTTTTTGATTTATAGATATCATACTAATGAGATTAATTTAAGACATCTGTATTCCCATCATATTTTTATTTTATTTATTAGGGGGATCCTTGTTAAAGAAAAGTTCTGACATACGTTGCCTTCTTGTGTTCTTCCAAAATTCATATGTTGAAGTCCTAATCCTCAGTTTCTCAGAACATGATGGTATTTAGAGATAGGGCCTTTAAAGAGGTATTTAAAATTAAATGAGATCATAAGGCAAGCCCTTATCTACTATGACTGGTGTCTATATAAAAAGAGGAGATTAGGATACCCACACAGATGATTAGGTGACCATGTGAGGACACGGTGAGAAGTGGCCATAAGCAAGCCAAGGAGAGAAGGTTCAGAAGAAACCAAACCTACCAACATCTTGATCTTGGACTTCTGGCCTCTATAACTGTGAGAATGAATTTCTGTGAGGCTGAATTTCACCCAGTCTGTGATGTTTTATTATGGCGGCCCTAGCAAAGTAAAGCACCTTTTCACCATGTGGTACTGTTTCCACTATCTGGTAGAGAATCAAGTATCACAGCCTGAGCTTCTGCTCTGGTAACTTTGCTTAGAAAAAAATTAAAAAAAGAACTGTTACTTCAATAGTTACAAAATAATGCTAAGCAAATACTAATATATTGGCAAGTTCTACTTTTTTTTAAACTTCTAAATAAATGATTACAGTAGAATTTGATTTAGTCATAAACCTTTGTTCTGCCTTGCCTTTCCTCATTTCCCATTTTCCAGAAATATTTATTGTTCACTATATTAATTTTTTTTTACCTCTTTACCCCCTTTACCCATTTTTCCCATCTTCCAACCCTTGCCTCTGGCAACTACCAATATGTTCCCTGTAATCATTAGCTTGTTTGCTTTTGTTGTTATTATTGTTTGCTTTTTAGATTCCACCCATAAGAGAGATCATCTGGTATTTGTCTTTCTCTGTCTGACTTATTTCAGTTAGCATAATGCCCTCAAGGTCCATCTATGTTATCATAAATGGCAAGATTTAATTCTTCTTTATGGTTGAATAATTTCTTTTTTTTTTAATGTTTTTATTTCAGTATAGTTGTAGGTCACAACATAGTGATTCGACAAGTTTATACAATATGTTATGTTCACCACAAGTGTAACTACCATCTGTCACCATGCAACACTATTATAATAGCATTGACTATACTCTTTATGCTGTGCCTTTTATTCTTGTGACTTACTCGTTCCATACTAGAAGATCTCCCACTCCCCTTCACCCATTTTTCCCATCCCTCCATTCTCCCTCCTCTCTGGCAACCGTCAGTTTGTTCTCTGTCTTTATAGGTCTGATTCTGCTTTTTGTTTGTTTATTCATGTGAGTTTTTTTAGATTCCACAGATGAGTGAAATAATATATTTGTCTTTCTCCGTCTGACTTATTTCATTTAGCATAACACCCTCTGGGTCCATCCATGTTGTTACGAATGACACAATCTCATCCTTTTTTATGGTTGCACAATACTCCACTCTGTATGTATATACCACATCTTCCTTATCCATTCTGTTGAATAATTCCTATATAGTCAACTTCTACACGGGAAGTTTGATATTGGAATGCTTACCTTAGTTTCCATTCAGTTTACTTCAACAAACATTTATTGGGTCCCCGGTAAATAGACTCTGGAGATTTACAGACTCTAGAAATTCACACGCACTGGTCCTTATCCTTATGGAGGTAGCCAGGGAGATATTATCACTAAATAAATAGCCCCAGGAAGATATTTTCAGTGCCTTGACAGAGGGATGAATGGGCTCAACAGAAGCAGAGACACAAGCTCCCAATCCAAAAGTGGTGTGTGTATATGGAGTGGGGGAATACAAAGGATCAGAGAACGATTTTATGAGAAATCCATGTTTCATTTGAGACTTAAAGGTAAAGAAAGACTAAATTAGGTGGCACGAGGGGTAAAAAGGATGTTTCTGGTAATGGAGAAAGCATGAGCAAAGGTGTGATGGGGGGAAGCAGCATGAAAAATTTAAGGTATTGAAAATAGTTTGGTTGCACTGAAGCATTAAGCCAGGAAGTGGTGAGATTGAGAATGGGCAGGTAGGCATGTGCAGGATATGGAGAACTTTGTAAATTATACTAAAGGCTTTATTTTAAGTTATTATTTAAATTTCAGTTAGTTAACATAGAGCGTAATATTAGTTGCGGGTATACAACACAGTGATTCAACACTTCCATGCAACACCCTGGGCGCATCACAAGTGCATTCATTAATCCCCATCACCCACTTAACCCATCCTCCCACTCACCACCCTGTGGCACCTAAAGACTTTAAATTCTACATTGGAGAAATGACAGGGATTCTTTTTCTTTTCCTTTTTTTTTCTTTTAGGATTCTGGCACAGACATATTTGCATTTTTAGAGGGATCCTTCTGGCAGCAGTACCGAGAGTAAATCATACAGGGTTGAGACCAGAGGCAGGGAGAACAACAAAGGGGCCATTGAAGTAGTTCAGAAAAGAAATAATGTAATCCAGAAGTGAGGAAGTCATGAGAGAGAGGAAGAAATGGAAATATCAAGGACTGGGAAGACAAATAAGTTTCCTGGTAGGTCTGTGAGGAGCTTTGTTTTGAGGAATTATGTGGTGGTGAATTCAGAATTCGCAGGAATGGATATTGTGATTGTTTAATCATGTCTGCACAGGCTTAGCAGGGGAGTATAGGTGGTGAGATGCTTTTCATGCACTTGCCTGCCATGATTTCAAAGGGAAAAACTAAGAAGCATAGACAGAAAGTGGATTTTGGAGAGTGTGGGAAAGGGAGCCAGAGGTGGACGTAACTCAGATTTCCAAAATTAGTGACTGAGTAAATGTCCTACTGAGAAGCCTATGGATAAAGGAGAAGTAAAGAAGGTTTTGCAGTGTGTGTGTGTGAACATTTGTGCCCATATGCATCTACTTTGGGGGACATCTACTTTGATTATATTGAGGTAGAGTTCCCTGTACAACACTCAGGTAGAGATGTCAATTAGAAAATTGACTGCATAAATGAATCTGAAGCTAAGGGGGAGTTGAAGAATCGTATTTAAGAGTGATTAACTCTTCAGTTAAAATAAATGAGGAAACATAGAATGAAACAAAATGTGAGAGATTTCCTCAGTGTGTCAAGATTACCTTAAAAGTCTTAAAATAGCAAAGGGCAGAAGTCAAATCTGTAGTCTATTTCTGTTCTCTGGTATCCTCCAGGGAAGATAATTAATTTTCCTTCAGCTCAACATTTCTACATCCAAAATAGAAATGATATAACTAACTTGTCTTTTACTTTTATCTCAGCAATCTTGAGCCAGATCATTCCAGTTCCTAATCTTTTAATTAATCCCCCTTGCAATTGGGTTAATTCTTCCTAGATGCTTAGTCAGTGTTGTATTAACAATTCACAGCCCTCATTGATGGCATATCTATAAAAGTTCCTACAAACCCTAACTTTGTTTAGAGAGTAAATGTACATCTCATAATCACAAGCCAATCAGCCAAACCAGTCATTATGATTATTACATTGTCAAAAAATTTTAAGGGGGGAGGGGCAGAGGAAGAAGGAGAAAGAGAATCCCAAGCAGGTTGCATGCCCAGTGCAGAGCCCAGCATGGGGCTTGATCTCACAACGCTGACATCGTGACCTGAGCTGAAATCAAAAGTCAGATGCTTAACAACTGAGCCACCCAGGTGCTCCTTATTATTATATTTTTATTGATGATATCAATCTTTTCAGCAAAAGGGTGAGAATTAGCTGCCCCTCCTTCTACTTCTCAATTTCCCAGTATTTACCTTAAGATAGAACGTTTCCTCATTTACTCTCATTAGATATCCTCACATTAGGGATCATTTTCAACATTTTTTGGACCACTTGTAGGTTTGTCATCTGTTTTATGCATCCCGCCTGTGCTGGCCTACGTTTCCAGAACTTGCATTCTTTCCAGAATATTGAGAAACTTTCCCATCAATCACCTCACTCTCATCTTCTCAGAATATGTCTTTTATTAGCAAACATGAGATGGAAAAGAAAATAATCTTTAGCTGTGACAATAATGCCTTGGTTTTATATTTTGTTATTTATTTTGTATTTATAGATTTTTTTTTCTTAATAAGCCCTTCTTTCAACTCTTGGAAATTCTAATGTCTACAAAATATTATAATTATTAAGGTACATAGAAGCAGTGTATTTGTCTAATGCTTTTAATATTCTTATGTTTTTACAGAATATCAATATAAGGATTAATTATATTGCCAGATATTACAGACCTAGGCAGGGAATGGGGTCAGATAAATACTTAGATGATCAGTTCTAAGGATGAATAATAAATTGATAAATGGGCATTAGTGTGATTTGAGGTTTAAACTTAAAGAAAAAAATGCCTTGTACCTACCACTGGAATTAAATATAAAAGATGTTAATGATGGTGTTATTAATGATCTGATTCTAGGATGTGCATGTGTGTCTCCCGTAAGCCAGGGGGATCAATCATTTCAGAATGGAGAGACGCTGAAAAGACTCTGATAAGTGGCAGATTTAGTTTGTAAATTTAGTTCTTGAGTGATCACTTGATAATTTATCAATGAAAAATAGATCTCCTTTACAATAAGAAGCAAAATAAACACACTAAACCCTTAAAATTAAAAGGAAAAAGCCTTATCAGTAACAGTTGGTATTTCAAAATATGGATCCTCAGCTGTGATTGTAGATAAAACCTGAATAATCCTTTGTTTTTGGGTCGCAAGTGGCCATAAAAAGCTGTAAAATAAAAAATCCAGTAAATAACAATGGATAAGAAGATGTAGATTTTTCTTCTTTTAAAGATTTTATTTATTTATTTGACAGAGGAGAGAGCATAAGTAGGCAGAGAGGCAGGCAGAGGAAGAGGGAGAAGCAGGCTCCCTGCTGAGTAGAGAGCCTGATGCATGGGGCTCGATCCCAGGACCCTGAGATCGTGTTTTTGAGCTGAAGGCAGATGCTTAACTGACTGAGCCACCCAAGCACCCCAAGAAGATACAGATAGGGGATCCAAATCTTGATGATAGTGACATTTGAATTATGAGGCAATGGGCCATTTAACAATTAGAGTAAGGTTTTATGTTCTCAGAGAAATCACTAATATGTAATGTGTGGATAGTATTTCTGAAACCAGTTAATTCATCTTATCTCAAATTTACACTGCCCTTTTGAACTAATTTTAAGTGTAATCAAGAAGATAGTTGGAAAGCAAAAATCCAGTGGACCTCCCACTGTCCCGGATCATGGGTTCCAGTTTTAGCCTAGTCTTCTCTCATGCAGACTGATATCAGCCAAGACTGTGGCACTCTTGGAAGGCGGCTGTTGGGTTGCCAATGATCAGAGACATTGCCACAATGCTATGAGAATGCAGGGTGGGAAATGAAAAATATCGCCTAGGAGGCAAGGCAGCCAATTCTCAGGACATCTGTGAGATACCCGAGGGGAATCCCAGAACTATTTGGGAAGAATGTTTGGAGAGGCTTGAGTTTGAAAAGAGCAGAGGGCTGAGACAGAGGAATACCCTTATTGTCACTTTACTCTTACTGCTTTAGAATATATGACCTTAGAAAAATTTGTTCTAGGTAGAAAGTATATTTTAGTCAACTTATCATAATCCAGGTGTATTAGTTTCCTATGGCTGCTATAGCAAATTTCCACAAACTTGAAGGGTTAGAACAACAGCACTTTTTTTCTCTGAGGTTCAGGATGCCGGAAGTCTGAACTCAGTGTCACAGGGCAGTGGGGCCTCACTCCCCCATCGGCTCTGGTGGAGACTCTTCCTTATGTCTTCTGGCCTCTGTGGCTCCTTGGGGTCTAATCACTGAAGGCTCTGCTCCTAATTCACATCATCTTCTCCTCTTTTGTCTGTGTCAACTCTCCCTCTGTTTCTCTCTTTTATGGACACTTGTGAATGGAGTTAGGGCCCATTTGGATAATCCAGGAGAATCCCCCCATATCAATATCCTTAATTTAATTCCATCTGCAATGATTCCTTTTTCTTGTGAGATAACATTTGTAAGTTTCAGGGAAAAGGACCTGAAGACATTGGGTGGCTATTAACCAGGTAAGAGAGGGTAATAGCAATGACTAATTAAAAAGAAGTAAAAGGGGAAATCATAGGCCACTAACTTCAATTTCCATTCCTTTTCTTAATTTCCTATTTTTAAAATTGTATTTTCATCATCATCATTATCTCAGGCCACCCTCTCCACTTAATTTAGTTTCATCATTCTAACAAATATTTTCCACCCTGGCTACATATAAGAATCACCTGGGCACTTTTATAATACTACAGATACTCAGGCCCAACCTTAAGCTAATCAAAATAGAATCTCTGGGACTAGGGCCTGGTATCAACATTTTTAAAAGCTTCTTAGGTGATTCCAACATGAGGCCAAGGTTAAGATTTACTTCAGTAAAGGGGAACAAATTATGGTTGGTTTATGGGCCTGTGTCATATCAGGGAAACCACTGGCTTTGAAACTGAAGTTTGAATCTTGTCTGACATTAACTAGCTATGGGACCTCAGACAAGACACTCTGGTGCCCAGATTTATTGTAAGTTAATATAGATATATATATGTGTATGTGTGTGTATATATATGCATATGTATATATATGCATATATTTATAATATACTTAACATGTATGCATATTCATTTATAATATAAATATGGATAATGTTTGTTAAATGAATGTCAGGAACTATGCGAAATGTAACACCATGGTAAATGATAGTGATAAAATGAAGAGGGAAGCAAATATGAATCCTGCCCATGTGCAACTTATACTATAGTGGAGAAAAAGACATTAATCAAATTAAGTCTCCCAAAATGTGATACTGAGGCAAAACAGTGCTATAAAACTCTATAATGCTATTGGTAGTGTTTTTACTCAGTCAAAAACATTCTGAAAAGCTCCTCTAAAGAAGTGATAAACACTGTGATAAAGAGCTGAGATCAGAAGGATAAGCAGGAGTTATTAAAGGAATGTGAAGAAGGAAAAACACTCTGGGAAAAGGGACAGGTGTATGCAAAACCCAGACTGTGAGAGAGCACGGTGAGGTCATGGTCTGGAGGTAAGCCAGGGACCAGTTGAGAGAGTGCAGTGACATGTGGGACAGGACCAGCCTGGGCAGGAGTTCAGAGGAAGTTCATGCAGGGACTCCTAAGCCATATTAAGGAATTCTGCCTATCAGGGATAGTCAGGAAATGAGGGTGATATGTTACCTTGGGACTTGGAGAGAGGCCAGAGTGGATGCAAATAAATGAGTGAGTGTGCTATTAGTGTAGTCAAGTAAAGGATGGTAGTAGCTTTCATCAGAGTGATGATAACAGGGAAAGGAATGGGTAGATTAAAGAAATAGGCAATAAAACTCACAGTGAGGAAGAGTGTGAGGGAAACCAGTGAAGACTCCTACATTTCTGACTTGTACAATTGGGTGAATCGTGAGCCCTTTACTGTGATGGAAAACTCTGGAAGAGAGTCAAGTTCAGAGAGGAGGATCAGGAGATTTGGTTTTGACCTTGTTTACTTTGACATTTCTATGAGTTACTTAAGAGGAATCACAAGATGGCATTTGGGTAGGCAGGTCTGTAGTTAAGAAAAGAAGCTTAGGCTGAAGATAAGTATTTGGGAGTCCTGTGAAAATGGCAGTAATTAAAGCAGCAGCTATAAATGAGATTTCTCAGGGACAGAACACTGGGTGAGAAGATATGAGAAATCAAGGCTGAGTGCTGAAGAACTCCTGGTCCAGGCAGGAAGAGACAAACTTGAAAATTTGACAAAGATTATCAGAGCAGTAGGAAAAGAATCTGGAGAGTATTTATCAAGCAATCCCCCCAAAGATAACCATACTTACAAGGGTGTACTCAAGAAATGTGGATGTTGATTGTAAGTGAGGTAAGATGAAGACTAGGAAAAATCCACAGCCTTTAATGACATGGAGGTCACTGGTGATCTGTGGAAGAACACTACCAGGGAATAAATAAGCAGAAAATTAGATTGAAAATTATTGAACAATGCATGGGAAATAAGAAATTAAAACACAGGGTATAGATGAGTGTTTTGAGAAATATGGTTGTGAAAAGAGAGTACATTATCAAATGACATTGAAAGTTTGAGGGATTTTTGCTTTACTTTCTGTTTGTGTGTCTTAATGGGACAGACTGAGATCATTTAATAACTGTGAAAAGGAATTACATGGGAAGAAGAGGTTGAATTATAAGAGTGACAGTGTATGTTCCTGAGAAGGAACTAGATTGGTCTTGGATAGGAGCTAGTTCTCCTTATCTAAAATAGGAGAGAGAATAGAATGGAGGCAGATGACGTAAGTTTACGTGCTTGGTCTCAAGAAAATGGACATGTTTCTATCTTAGAGTTTCTATTTTCTTTTTTTTTTTTTTTTTAAGATTTTATTCATTTATTTTGACAGAGAGAGAAGAAACACAGCGAGAGAGGGAACACAAGCAGGGGGAGTGGGAGAAGGAGAAGCAGGCTTCCCGCAGAGCAGGGAGCCTGATGCGGGGCTCGATCCCAGGACCCTGGGATCATGACCTGAGCCGAAGGCAGACGCTTAATGACTGAGCCACCCAGGCATCCCTAGAGTTTCTATTTTCTTTACAAATTCATCTACTGAATGGGTGGTGGAAAGACAATGATCAGAATTTTGAGAAGAGGGGAAGATTTGCAATAGGCTTGTGAGAGTTTAGAAGGAGAGACTGAATTAACCAGACAAACACAATAGGATTTCTAGGTATAATGAAGGTCTCAAGTAAGGTTGCTGTTTTTTCAGAAGTTCCAATCTTGTATTGTGTCATTTCCTCAAAAGCTCAGCTGTTCAGGGCAGAGTTGAACTCATGTAGGGTTGGAGGGGGAAAGGAAGTTGGGGATGTACAAGAATATTAGTTACACAACACAACAGACTAGATCCTCTATAAAACCAACAATCTTAGCAACTCATTCTCTCCTCACACTGTTCATGCTTATTTCAGACTTTCCCCTCCCCTCAAAGTTCTAATCTTTTGCTTCCTTCCACTACCTGCTCAGAAGATGAAAGCCCTTCCTACTTTCTAGAGAAAGTAGAAGCTGTCTGAGAGAAATTTCCCATTTCCCTGAGACCAAACACTAAAGTTAGTGATTACCACGGAATGTGAACTTCATAACGAGGAGAGTGGAGAAATGAGAGGCACTGATGGATTGGAGTTCCCATTCTCCACTTAATTTTTACATAAATATTTATAACCTCGTCAAATTTCTATAAATTCTTTTTAATATAAATATTCTAGTGCCTTATATAATTAGAAAATTCCTCTATGATCATTTCCACTTCTTTTATTTAATCTTTCACTGACTTCTTGTAATGAATTTTCATGGTGAATAAAGAATGCTTTCAAATAGCCACCACATATGTGTAGTTTGGACCCCTCTCATGTCATGTCCAGTGGTCATGAGAGTGGCTGCTGCTTAGCTCACATGTTTAAAGGATGATGCTACTGAGGTTTGTTTAGTGTCTCTCCTCCCTGGCTTCAAACTGACCTCTCCCCTCCTCCTCTACTCAACTTTCTCACAAAAGGAGATCATTAGTCTCGCAAGGTGGATGGAGTAGAGTGGAGGAAACGTGACCACAAACACATCAATGGTATGGAAAGAAAATGCACTTCTCATGCTTTCTTGATGGGCTGTTCTTTACAAAAGCATCAACTATCTTCATAAATGGGTTTAGTGTTTGCGAAGTGCCTTCATATCTGTTATCTGCCAATTTTTGGAGGTAAAGAACATTATTACCTCCATTTTTCAGATGTGAGATCTGAGATTCAGTGATGTCAAGGGGCTTACCATCAAAGCAGTTGTATTAACCATGTCTTTATTTTCTGTATTGCTGATGCTCTGACATCTGGGGCCTTGCTGACCTTGGAGGGCCCCTCCCAGGGATCAACAATTCCTAGAGGTAGGAAACAACTCACTTGTGAGTGTGCTCTTCAGATACAAACCGGCCTATCCAGGCCCACCCCAAGTATCACCTCTCTCAGGCTCTCACACTCTGAGCTACCATCCACTGGCCCTAATCACCCCAGGGCCAGGTACTAGACTACTAAGGACAGCCCCTATGCTCCAGGTCCTGTTGAAATTGTTCAAACTAGCCAATCATGAGTTTGCTTACCTTGCCTCTCCTCAGTTCCTTCCTGGGCAAACCACAATGAAGGATCCTGCCCACAGCTCTTCCCTCTCCTTCTACCTCCTTACCAACCTCGATGATTCCCAGTGTGGCTCCTCCTGGTGTGTCATGCCTCTCCTCTCAGGAACTATGAGTAATAAGGTTTCTTTTCTTTCTTTTTTTTTTTTAAAGACTTTATTTATTTGAGAGAGAGAGTGAGCTCACAGGAACAGGGGGGAGGGGCAAAGGGAGAGGGAGAAGCAGATTCCCCACTGAGCGCTCAGCCAGGGAGCCAGACCCAGGGCTTGATCCCAGGATCATGACCCGAGCCGAAGGCAGACACTTAACTGACTGAGCCACCCAGGTGCCCCAATAAAGTATCTTTTTAATGGCTGTTGTCTCCTGATCTGTTGGCTTTGCAATACCTCAGATTTTTTTATTAATGCACTCTATTTCACAAAAGTAGTTTCACTTGATGGGGCACCTGGGTGGCTCAGTTGGTTAAGTGACTGCCTTCGGCTCAGGTCATGATCCTGGAGTCCCGGGATCGAGTCCCACATCGGGCTCCCTGCTCGGCGGGGAGTCTGTTTCTCCCTCTGACCCTCCTCCCTCTCATGCTCTCTGTCTCTCATTCTCTCTGTCTCAAATAAATAAATAAAATCTTAAAAAAAAAAAAAAAAAGACAAGAGATGACAATTGTTGGCAAGGATGTAGAGAAAAGGAAACCTTTGTATGCTGTTGGGAATATAAGTTGGTACAGCTATTATGAAAAACAGTATGGAGATTCCTAAAAAACTAAAAATAGAACTACCATATGATCCTGCAATCCCACCTCTGGGCATATATCCAAAGGAAATGGAATCAGGGAAGATTCCCGTACCTTGATATCTGCAATCTCATGTTCACTGCAGCATTATTCACAATAGTCAAGATACGGAAACATTCTAACAACATTATGTGAATGGATAAAGAAAATGTGTGATATATATACCATATACATACACGTCTATGTACCTATACATATGTGTGTGAAATGGAATAGTAGTCAATATAAAAAAGAAGGAGGGGCGCCTGGGTGACTCAGTCGTTAAGTGTCTGTCTTCAGCTCAGGTCATGATCCCAGGGTCCTGGGATCGAGCCCCACATCAGGCCCCCTGCTTGGTGGGAGGCCTGCTTCTCCCTCTCCCTCTGTCCCTGCTTGTGTTCCCTCTCTCGCTGTGTCTCTTTCTGTCAAATAAATAAATAAAATCTTTAAAAAAAAAAAAAGAAGGAAATCCTGCCACTTGAGACAACATGGATGAACCTGGAGGACACCATACTAAGTGGGTTAAGACAGACAAAGACAAATACTGTATTCTCACTTTTAAAAAAAAGCTGAGGGCGCCTGGGTGGCTCAATTGGTTAAGCGACTGCCTTCAGCTCAGGTCATGATCCTGGAGTCCCTGGATCGAGTCCCGCATCGGGCTCCCTGCTCGGCAGGGAGCCTGCTTCTCCCTCTGACCCTCCCCCCTCTCATGCTGTTTCTCTCTCGCTCGTTCTCTAATAAATAAATAAATAAATAAAATCTTTAAAAAAAAAAAAAGTAGTTTCACTTGAAAGTTGTGAAAGCCAGATTTAGAATCCAGGTTTGGATTCTTCCCATTTTACCACTCTACTGCACTGTGGATAGTGGAGCAAAAAAATCACATCTACTATTAATTGAATTCATTCATACATTAAATATGTATATTTGGAACACCCATAACATGCTAGGCAATTGCAAGCACGGGGTATATTTATTGATAAAATAAATTATAATAAGAGTGCCTCAGTGGTTCAATTGGTTAAGCATCCGACTCTTGATTTCAGCTCAGGTCATAATCTGGGGATCATGGAATCAAGCCCCAGGTCTGGCTCTGCATTCAGCATGGAGTCTGCTTGGGATTCTCTCTCTCCCCTCCTCCCTCCCCCCCACTCATGTGTGTGCCCAGCTCTCTCTCTCAAATAAACAAAATCTTTAAAAAATAAATTATAGGGGCACCTGGGTGGCTCAGTCGTTAAGCGTCTGCCTTCGGCTCAGGTCATAGTCCCAGGGTCCTGGGATTGAGCCCTGCATCGGGCTCCCTGCTCTGCGGGAAGTCTGCTTCTCCCTCTCCCACTCCCCCTGCTTGTATTCCCTCTCTCACTGTGTCTCTCTCTGTCAAATAAATAAAATCTTTAAAAAAAAATAAAATAAAAAAATAAAAAATAAATTATAATAGACAAAGTGGGCAGACAAAAAAAACAAGTAAATACACATATAGATATATAATTACAAATCGTGACAAGTGCTATAGTGACAAGGAATGCTCTAATGTATTGTCTACTTCAGATTGGAGGTCAGAAGAGATTTTCTGAGGAGGTAATATTTGAACTATGACCTGAAGGAAATGAAGGATCCAGCTAAGTAAATAGCTCAAAAGGCTTAGACAGGAATGATCTTGGTTTCCAAGAGAATGGAAAGAAAACCACAGTAGATACAACATAGGAGAGAATGGCACAATGTGAAATTGAAGAAAGAAGGAAAAGTCAGGTTATTTCAAGATTTTGTGAGCTATGGAGTTTGAATTGTTTTGCCAGAATAATGGAAAACTATTGAACGGTTTTAAGCAAGGGAGTGTGACATGATTCCTTTCCTGTGTATAAAATTCACTTTGGCAGCTGTGGAGAATGGATACAGAGTGGATAAGAATAAAATTATTTTAATAGATCAGAAAAAGAAATGTGTGGCTAGGTCTAGGGTGATGGCTGTAAAGATGGAGAGAACCAGGCAGGCTTAAGATATATTTTGGTGATGGATTGATTATATGTATAAGGGTGAAGTGAGGAAATCAAAAGAGCAACTTGAAGGGTTTCCTTAAGTAATTAGTCAGATGCTGCTGCCGTCATGTGCTCTGATGGAGAAGACAGAGAGAGGAACGTGTGTGTGTGTTTGCGTTTATGCACGTAATAGGGATGGATGAGGTGGAAATTGAGAATCCTGTTTTAAAAACACATGTCAAGTTTGACATGCCTCTGAACTCTTTCACTGGAATCATAATAGATGGTTGCCTATGAATCTGCATTTCAGATATCAGAAGGCTGAGCTGAAGATATGTTTAGGAAGAAAATGCACAGAATTAGCATTTCACAATGCTAAAAGAATGAGTTGATCTGGGGCCATATTTATAAGAGAAATAGAAAGGTCCACAACTGGTTTCTGAAAAGCTGTAACATTTATAGGTTAAGGGCAAAGTCCTAGAAAACGATAATCAGAAATGGGCAAAGAAAAATGAAACCAAAACATGTGGACCACTTTGTAAGGTAGGAATTATCAGTATTTAGTAGGTTCAGAAGCTAATCGGCTAGCAAGTGGTAGAATTGAGATTCAAGCTCAATTTGTCTGATTTCGACATTTCTATTCTGATTGCTCTATCAGCTTTCTTTCTGAAAACAGTGATAATAATTGAGCATCACATATTCTCAATGTTTTCTAAACTGACCAGTTGTAAGTGTCTCCTGGAATTCTTATTGAAGAGCAGATTATAAAATCCCTCTCTTTCTGATTAAAGAAAATTCCTGTTTTTATCCTGAAGCTAAGTATAGTTTGATATAAAAGTTAAAGAAGATAATGTAGTTTGATCCAAACTCGCTAGAATCAGAGTAGTTAAATGACCTGCCCAAGGTCACACAGTTAAAAAGAGTTGGCATTTGAACTCAGGACCACTTGTCTTCAAAGTTCTACTTTACTGCTAAACCTCCCCAGTATGAATAAAAACACTAATCAGTTCCCATGAACTCCCTTGACTCTGCTGAAAACCCATCTAACCTCCTTTAGATTATATATTTTTTTCTATTAAGTATTTATTTATTTATTTATTTATAATTATTATGTTATGTTAATCACCATACATTACATCATTAGTTTTTGATGTAGTGTTCCATGATTCATTGTTTGCATATAACACCCAGTGCTCCATGCAGAACGTGCCCTCCTTAATACCCATCACCGGGCTAACTATCCCCCCACCCCCCTCCCCTCTAGAACCCTCAGTTTGTTATTCAGAGTCCATAGTCTCTCATGGTTCGTCTCTCCCTCCAATTTCCCCCCCTCATTTTTCCCCTCCTACTTTCTTCTTCTACTTCTTCTTCTTCTTCTTCTTCTTCTTCTTCTTCTTCTTCTTCTTCTTCTTCTTCTTCTTCTTCTTCCTCTTCTTCTTCTTCTTCTTCTTCTTCTTCTTCTTTTAACATATAATGTATTATTTGTTTCAGAGGTACAGGGCGCCTGGGTGGCTCAGTTGGTTGGGCGACTGCTTTCGGCTCAGGTCATGATCCTGGAGTCCCAGGATCGAGTCCTGCATTGGGCTCCCTGCTCAGTGGGGTGTCTGCTTCTCCCTCTGACCCTCTTCCCTCTCGTGCTCTCTGTCTCTCATTCTCTCAGATAAATAAATAAAATCTTAAAAAAAAAAAAGAGGTACAGATCTGTGCTATGGTGATCTATTAAGTTTTAATTTTGATGATTTTCCCCTTCCTTTGGATGCCTATAGTATTTATTATCACTAATGTTAAATCATCACTCAACGTAGGTTCCTTTTTGTTGCTGTATTCTGTCTCCCTTGGATTGTAAATTCCTTATGGTCATAACTTACATTCTGTGGCAAAGTCTCCTAGCTAACCACCAAAATCCATTTTCTTTTTCTCCCTAGTTACTGAAACTAAATTCTCAACTGCCCTTGCAGTTAAGTGTGACTTTGAAACAAAGTTCTTGCTAATGGAGTAGAAGTTTAATATGCCTCTTTCAGGCCTAAGCCATAATAATTTCCATGAGAGCTCCACCATGATCATCCCCCTTTCTATGTGCCCAGATGGTCATAACCAGTGTTAAATGTGGTGGAGTCAGTGCTAGCCTGGTACCCTGAGAGACTGCATGGAGCATAACTCCCTGCCAACCTGAGATGCTCTATAATGTATGTGATTTATACAGTTTATTACTGGTTAAGGCTTTGAAACAAAACAAAGTAGATCTGAAATTATAAGATATATACAACAAGAATAATATTTTTATAAAGCAGTTTGGGGAAAAATAAAATTAAACTATAGAATCAACCAACCAACCAACAACAACAACAAAAAAAGATTTTTAGGTTTCAATGACATTACTTAGAGAAATAATTAGAGTAAGATATAGAGAAAGCAATGGAGGAAATGCTTTTGTTTTTTCTTTGAATTATAAAGTGTGTTAAATTAATAGGGAAGAAGTTAGAAAAAGAATAAACAATTTTTTTTCTGTTGACTATCAGCTAAAACCTGATTTAACTGAAAGAGTGATTATTTTGATTTGTATTATGTATTGTGTTATGAAAGTGATAAGTGATCAAGTTGACTATTAGAAATTAATGTGACTAGTATATACATCATCCCATGTGTAATTTGTGAGATCTCAGGAAGTGGTTGAGGGAAAGAGAGATCCAAAGATTCTTTGATCCTCCAGTTCTGATCTATTACTTCTTTATAGGCAAATATCTCCTGGGACCTACAGGTAACTGGATACAAGTGAGACCTTAGACTGTTAAGGGAAGGCCCCACCAGAAGCACTTGTTCACAGCTTTCTTATCCAAAGGTGGATGAGTATCTGCATCCTTCTGTCAGGAACCACAGGACCAAAGGTGGTTGGATTCTAGGGAGAGCTTTATCCACATATAGCTGAGGGTCTCTGGGGGAAGATTGACAATGGACACATACATGATCTCTCTGGACCCCAAGTGTCCAGAGAAGCAAAATGGACAAGCTAAATCCTTTTTCTCTTGGAAATTGAGACAATAATTAATTGCCTGAAGTTGGAGAAAATTCTTCTAGGTAGTTCAGCAAGGAGGTGGCTACCTACTTGTTTTTAAACTGCTAGCCCTGTAGAAGGACATACAAGTATGTTTTCCCCTATTTGTAGGAATACCACCACTCAGGAAACTTTTATAATCCAAACTGATATCTAATGACTGGCAAAGAAAGAGGAAGAAAAAGTTGATTGCATAGTATCCAGAGTAGTAATGCAGCTGCTGAAAAAGACCACAATCTGAATAAGAAACTAACAAGAATGCTTAGGTAGAACCTTAAGGGAAGCAATCATACATGCATATAAATGCTTCTCTTGACTTATTCTTAGAAATCCTTGAGTTGTCCATGAGAATATTTGAATTTTGAATGTTTAGGTCAATAATCAGACTCTTAATATAAGCATATACATAATCACATGGAAAACTATCTTAAAAGAGAGTACAGCTACATGATTTTAGTGCCTGTATTTTCATTTGTATTTATGATCATGATGAAACTTTTAATGAATTAATTTAGTATCACTTGCTAGTAAGAAGAAACTAAAGAGGTAGGTCTAATAATATTTAATGATTCACTTAATGAATTCCATATGAAAAAGGTTTTGCGATAAATGGGAAACATTTTTAAAAATGAGTCATCAAATGATGCAACATAGAATAGACAGATCAAACCCAAATGATTCTGTACAAATTCCTATTCAATACAATATTCACATTGTAAATGGTAATGTAGATACAACAAAGTATTGTACATAACATTAAATTATTATTTATTTGATTTTTATTGGTTTTGTAGCTGTTGTTATTTTGTAAATTTTAAGTTTATATATAGTTGCATAAGAATTAAGAACATAAGCTTAGTTTTATGTCTGTATATATTTAACTGATTTATACCAACAATAGAAGTCTACTATATTTTTCCCTTTGGAGGAGATGTCTATATACTCAGACTTGAGAAATATTGCTTTATATATGTGTATATATATTGTGTATAAAATATATATATATTTAATGTATTTTTATTTCTCATCCTCAGTTCAAAATATCATTTTCTATTTTATATTCATATAATATCTTACTTAATATATTTCCTAAATTGCATTTTCATATATTTAATCTGTAGGCTGTAGATACTTTTTACTTACAGATAAAGCAAAAAAAAAAAAAGGTAATCATTTATTGATTTCTAGATCCCAGGATTCAGAATTGTGATGTCAAATCAATATATCATGTGGCTGTGAGCTTTTCTTCCATGTCCAGACACACTGTCACTTGTTCCAACAACCCATAATACAATGGGCTATTCAAGAAGCTGAAAAGCATTTTCCAGAGTCCAGCTACTGTGGGATCAAAACATCTCAGTCACCACCAAGTTTGTGATTGTTTACAAAACAAGTGGAAAGGTAATTCTTTAGAGATGAGGTTTACTGTCATCTATTCAAATAAAAAATATCAGGAGAATATTATATTTCAATTTGAGGTGAAAGAAAGGCAAGCAGTGCTTAAAATGACATCTTTAATAGAACTTGTTATTCTCATGCCTACATTAGTAATTATAAAATGTAGTTTCTGAATTCTTTATTAGAGCTTAAAGGAATGATATTAGGTGCTTGTTTTCCATTCTTACTTGTATTTCTGTTCTTGGCCTCTCCCCCCACCCCCAAAGAGTTCATAAATAACAGGAACAATTGAGGAAGTTTCTTCCTGAATCATAATCAAGATTTAAATGTGGCTCTGAAGCAGACCTAATCCTGTGGCAATGATTCTGCAAATGTGTCCTTTACAAGATACTTACCTTTATTGAGACCAGCTGGGAGGGGAAGGAAAGCATAATTTTGACCAATTCAGAGAGCATAATTGTAGGATTATATCCTAATATCTTGCTCATCAAACACTGGCCCACTGAATGTTAGATTGACAGGAAGCAATAAATGCTCTTTTTAAGAAATACTTTTGAGTGGTTTCCATAACTGACCTGAAAATGGAATTCCTAAAAACAACAGCAAAGAAATCATTTCAAAGAAGCACATCCGAGCTGTCACTCCAGCTCTCAAAAGCTCGATTCTCTGTTGACAACATTAACTCAGGCCATCTGTAACTTGTTCCTATCTCTTCCCAGTCTCATCTGGCCACTTAATATGTCTTGAGTCTTTGGTGTGTATAAAAAAATTGATACATTTTGATTCAGCTGATGGAGCATAAGATTGCTCTTACAGATATATTGCAAGTTTTCAAAAAAAAAATTTATGGGACTTTAACAGAATGGAAGACACTATAAATTTTACACAATGAATGAAACATGTTTTCTCAGCTCTTTTCATTCTGTAGAAAATTATGTATCACCCATTTCAGATGGTGCCCACACTTCACTCATCTGTTTGATAGCTGGTTTCATTTAGCTATTGGGGAAGGGAGAAAGGAGAGCAGAAGCTCCACTCATTTGTTCATCTTTCAGAAGAAAATTTGAGACACTTACAATAGCAATTTAGTACCTTTTTTTTTCTTTATATGAAGTTCGACTTATGACTTCAAGTAAGAACTCCATCAGAACCCAGCAATTCACAGGGACTTATCCTTGGGCACTTTTTGATTGCCATCTACTTAGAGTAAATAAGTGGACACTTCCAGGAAATCTATTTCCTTTCAGTGCTATAAGAATCACACCATATTTTGAGATAAAGAGGAATATTGTGGGAAATATAAACTATAGTGACAAGGAAGAATTGCTTAATTTAGTAGAGAAGAAAGATTCTTCTTCAAAAATGTAAAAGTAGACAATGTATTGTTCCAGGGTGGTTTCAGTTTCATTTATATGCAGCTTTCAAATGGAATTATTTGAAAAAGAATTAAAATAGGAGGCTAGTCTCTCATATCTTGAATGAGCTATTTCTGAATTCTTTTCCTGCAGGAATTTTTCTTATTTAATCCTACCTGACTTGCCTCACTTTCATGGTCATAATACCAATCAAGATATGATCATTCACTCTTGTTGAGTCCCTGCTGAATGAGTTACTTGCTTTCTGAGGATTTTTGCCTGATTTCTTCCACTATATCGACAGCTCTTTGAAGATCAGTATGCTGTTTTTTGATTGTCCCTAATCTGTTTAGCCCCTCTTTGCATGCCGAAGAATTCACAAAATATTAGGGCATGATCACCTGGATTGTCTTTACAGGTAGCTTTTGTCCTGTTGTGCACATCCAGTGCTGCTTAAAAGTAGCTACTGCACAGTCCTCATTGTCTTTCACCCCAGTTTCTGTTCATGATGGTGGAGTATGTCCCCTTGGTTATAGGCAATAGTGCATGGCCAACTGGCATTTTCTTGAACCAATGCCTGTGTGTTATCAAATGAGGAAATTTGGTCTTTGTGAAATGTCGAGAGCACCTTAGGATCATGATACATGAATCAGAGAAGCAGCTCTGCCTATCTCCCTACCACCCATCAGGTAACACTGTGAAGCATTTGATGGTAAAAATGGAACAATCTTTGTACATGCTGGGTGGGTCCCCGAAGGTTAAAAAGAAAACCACCTGAAAAGTAGCTCCCATGAGGTGTATTCTGGACTTGATACCAGCTTCTTTCTTATTTAGATAAGACATTTTGATTTGGGGCAATTTAATAGGGAAATGATAAACTTGCTACTCTTTCAGGGAAATGTCAGAGGGGAATTTTGATTTGGGTATGGGAATTTGAAATGCTCAGGAGGAAAGCAAAGCTCTTATAGAACAGTAACTACTTATTAGGTGACATGAGGATCTAGAAATGAGATGGGTTACAAGTGGCTGAAAGTATTTGCCCTATTCTCTTCCTTTATTGCTTATTGGATTTACTTATTGTGATCATTAATTTTATATGTCAAATTGACTGGGACACAGGGTGCCCAGATGATCTGCTAACTGTTATTTCTGGGTGTGTCCAGGAGGCTGTTTCCAAGTGAAATTAGCATTTGAATCAGTAGATTGAATAAAGCAAATTGCCCTCCCCAGGGTGGGTGGACATCATCTAATCCCCTGAGAGTGTGAATAGAACACAAAGGTGGAGGAAGGATTCACTCTTTGCCTGACTAGTTGAGCTAGGACATTGATTTTCTCTTGCTCTTGATGCTGCTGGTTCTTGAGCCTTCAAACTCAGACTGGAATCTATACCACGGGCTCTCTGGCTCTCAGGTCTTCTTTTTTTTTTTTTTTAAAGATTTTATTTATTTATTTGAGAGAGACAATGAGATAGAGAGAGCATGAGAAGGGGGAGGGTCAGAGGGAGAAGCAGACTCCCTGCTGAGCAGGGAGCCCGATGCGGGACTCGATCCCGGGACTCCAGGATCATGACCTGAGCTGAAGGCAGTCGCTTAACCAACTGACCCACCAAGGTGCCCTCAGGTCTTCTTAATATACCACCTGCTTTCCTGGGTTTTTATTTTGTAGACAACAGAGTGTGAGACTTGAAAAGCTCCATAATCACATGAGCCAAATCAGTGTGTGTGTGTGTGTGTATGTGTGTATTTTACTGGTTGTGTTGTACCCTAACTACCACCCTTCCATGGCAAATATGAGACAATGCTTATCTTCCTTCCAAATTTAAAATCAAGAGCACTTTTTAATTCTCAATTCTTGGGATATAAATATAAAATATGCTTAAGCCAGAGAGAATATATTGGAGCAAAATCATTCTCAAGGACATAATGAATGAAATAAGGACTCAAATGATTACTTGACTGAGAACTGGGATAAACTTTGATATACTCCCGGCTCTGTTTCTAACTAGAGGTGTAAATGTGGTGATGTCTCCTCCTCTTTCTGGGTTTTAGATAGCTTATCTTCAGATGAGGAGGCTGGACTGTATCAGTCATTCTCAGCTTGGGGCAGTTTTGCTCTCAGGAGACTGTTGGCAATGTCTGCAGACACTTTGGTTGTCACAAGTGAGAGTGATGGTGATGTTACCAGATGATCTATCATAGCTGCTGACTCAGGAAACAAACAGATGAGCCCTGGTGCTTTCGTGGCCAACTGCTCCATCCTGGAGAATCATGAGGGGGCTGAACAAATCCAGAGCATGGCTCCTGTCTGGGTTGGCTAGCTCTGTTGCCAAACAAACTTGGATAAACTTGTTGCAAGAGAAGCCAGTAATTCAAGAGATGAGGGTTTGGAAAAGAGAAAGGGAGAAATTTATTTTGGGTGTTGGCAGCTGGGGGAGGTGGTAGGCTCAAGCCATAACAACCACCCTTTCTGCCTGTAAGATGGACAACTAGAGTAGTATAGAGAGAGGTTGGGGAATGCATGATTGTGGGTGAGGGTATTGGTATGTGTTCAGCCCAAGATCACAGATAGGGAAGGGGATGTGTGTGGTGTAGTCTTCTGGGTATTCCGTTGTTATCAGAGTTTTTGTGGTCTGGTGGTTGGAATGTTCCAGTCATTGTCAATGCCTCCAGAAAGTACAATAAGAAATACTGTTGGGATTTATAGTTGAGCAAGAGGGCCTGCTGGCGTCTCATGGGTAAAGCCTAACAATGCTGCTAAATATCCTATAATGCACAAGACAGCTTCCCACAACAGAATTATCCAGCTCCAAACATCAATAGTGTTAATGTTGAAAACCCCTGGTTTAGATTCTTTCTCTTGCAGTCCTCATCTTTATGAATCTATCAATCTGCTCTCATTGTATCAGTTAAAGTATTTGAACTTTGAAGGTTATTTTTTTAAATAAAAAGAGCAAATCATGGTGCATAATTAATATGAAAGAAAATTTTACTAGTAAGAAATATAGTCTCATTTATGAAATACTCCCCTGGATGTATTAATTTGAAGGATAGTTTCAATACCAACCACGTTCTCCCATTGATCTCTATACACACAACTTTTTAGTAAAACTATATTAAGGAGGGGACTGAATTCTCTTTGTCTTAAAGCTATTTTTGTATTTGTTACTGGTGACAAAATCTGTCGGAGAAAAGTTGAAGAGAAGTAGAGAGAGGCTCAAAATGATTAATGGTCTGAAAATCCCCTTGCTTGAAAATCTTTTCCACACTGCCTCTAACTGAGATATCCAGTTTGATTAGCAAGCTCTTCCTTGGAAATACAGACGAATCCTGAGAACGAACGGACATCACTGTCTGTTAGTATGAATCTCCTTAATCATAACGATGCCTAAGGACTCAAGAGTTTTGTTTGGAAATAAGGAAATTTGGAGGTGGTGCCTGCATGGATGAGACTTTGAGAATGTGACTCTCTGGTGGACAGGAAAGAGAAGGTATTGGAATAGAGGGTGATGGGAGGAGGGAGAATGGAAGAACACTTGGTCTTTGTGTTTCTGCTTCTGGGAATCACCCACTAGGTGTGAGTGCCTTAGGAAAGACAAAGAGGAAGAAACCCCCAAATTCTCAGTTTGGACATCCCTTCTTCACAGCACATTTCTCTAGTTGTGTCCACCGTTATGTTCCAGAGAAGAAAAGGGGAAAGAAATGTCCCATGGATTCTTCATTTCTTTCCTTTTCTTTTTTTGTTTATATTAGTAGTAGAGTTTCATTTTCAGAGGGCCTTTGAAAAGGTTATTCAGGAATGCAGGAGGTTTATTTTTGAATTTATGTAACAATCAAAGGTGACTTACCTGTCCTTCAGTCAGCTTAGTGAGTCCCCTGACTTCCTTGAGCTTATGGGTCATTATCCTAAGCTCATGGGAGTATGGGAGTATTGTTTTCACCTCAGGATTCACCTGTAAATATATATATTTTCTTAAAATATAATATTAATGATTTTATATATTATGTATAATTTATTTATAATTATTAATAATTATGCTATAGTTTTTATAATAATTGTAATTATACTGTAATTTTATATACATATATATATACTTTAACAAGTAAAATTCTAATCAGAACGAGGTCAAGTGGGCATTGCTTTGATTGCCTGGAGCAGATCTACTGGTACCCAGCTGGTAGGATGAGCTGGCCTCCCATTTCAACAGTTTCTAGTTTTTGTCCTCCACAAAGGCACATCCTCTATTCTATCAGGCAGTAGATATACTTCTGAACTCCTATCCCTTTTGAAACTTACACTAAGGTGTCAATGACCTATGGGCTTTCAGTTTCCTTTCTATGGCATCTAGAGTTATATTTAATAGCAGGCAAAATTAAAAGAAATTAGGGCATGAGTTAAAATTGTTGAATTTCAGATATTAAGAATGGATAGTTGAGATATAAGGGGCTTTTCAAGGCTCCTATTGAAGACTTTTTGTTCCTAAGTTTAGCTAACCAGCAAGTCTTTCTTTTCCCTTTCTGTTCCAGAGACTTCTAGCTCTGTATCCCATAAAAAATACAGATCTACTATACCTAATCTGAAACCTCAGAGCCTGATGTTTTTCAGAATTCATTTTTTTTGAAAGATAATACAATGAATAGGGGGAACACAGAGGATTTGTAGGGCAGTGACACTGCTGTGCATGATACGTTCATGGTGGATGCCTGTTATTATATGTTTGTCCAAACAAATAGAATGTACAACACCAGGAGTGAACCCTAATGAAACTGTGGACTTTGGGCAATAATGATGTGTCAATGCAAGTTCATTGATTATAATAAATTACCACTCTGGTGCTAGATGTTGATGATAGGGGAGGCTACATGTGTGAGGGGATAGGGAATATATGGAAAATCTCTACCTTCTTCTCAATTTTGCCATGAACCTAAAACTACTCTAAAAAATAAAGTCTATTGTTTAAAAAGATAATATAATATATAAGCCATATATATTATAAAATCACTAGTAGAGTCTGAAGCAATACCCAGTAATCAAAATAATATCTTTACAGTGAAAATTATGCTCATTTTTGCTAAGTGGGATAAACATAGTGTCTAAATAAGTATATAAATAGCTTCAAGTCAATTCAAGTCAGATTTTGTCTCCAAATGAGTTTGCATCAAACTTGCAAAAAGAAAAATTGTTTTTCTGAGATCTTTGGATTTTTAAATTATGGATAAGAGCATTCTCCACCCACTCCTCCATTCATATCGGCCTGAGATAATCAGCCAATTCTTAATAGCAGCTGCCCAGGCTTCCTTGTTTGGTGACAAGACTCACAACTGCCATCTTGGGAGAGTCATCCCACATGCCAGCTCCCCTATGCCAGGGTTCCCCATGGCCCTGTCCCCTGGGGTATGCAGAGCTGCAGATGGTGACAGTAGGTGAAACAGGAGAGGATGATCTTCTCCTATCCAGGTCCTCTCTATTATAAATCATCATAAAGCTGCCACTGGATTTTGGAGACAGGAGTTCACTGTTCCTATTCCTTTGTCTCTGCTCTCAGGAAAGGGCAGCTTTACCCACACATTTCTGGGTAAATAAATGTGCTTTGCTCTCGGGCAATCCTGAACTTATCAAAAAGATAAAAGTCACAGTTGAGTTTTTGCTGATCACCAAATAACCCAGAAAGTAAAATGCCAACTTCACGTGTTTTTATATTCTTACTTCCAAGCCCTGATCGATTTCTTGTGAAAGTGAAGACCTACAAGTGTCCCTTCTTTTATGAATTAGTTCACTTGTTCCACTAAAAGTTAGTTTTTAAAATGTAAACATATCTGAGAAGTATGCTACTCACATAAATCCCCCAGTGTTTTTTTTTTTTTAAATAATGGGTCTCAATTTAATATTTATGTTCATTGTAGAGGAAAAATTTTAGACTGGAAATCCAGAGGCAGGTCTGATTTCTAGTCCAATTTCTGCTAGTAATTATCCTTTTCACCTGGGACAGGTGCCTCTGATTCCTCATGCATAAAATGAGGATGTCGAATGCAAGGCCATCTCTAAAGTTTGTGCCCATAACCTGGGTCCTTATTCAGATGGGCTTCAAGGAGTCTGTGAAACCATTGTTAAGTAAAAGTGTGTGTGTGTGTGCGTGTGCGTGTATGCGCTCATGCATATGAGCCTTGGGTGAAAGCAGCATAACTTTCATGAAATTCTAAAATGGATGCAATCATTTTGCCTTAAAACTTTTATGATTTGGTAGGTATAAATTTTCATATATCAGATTTGCTTAAAACAAGTTATAATTGCAGATATATGGCAGCCTTAGGTGGACATTTACTAAGTCAGTAGGGCCCCAGAAAGAAATAGGTGGCATACTCAGAGAAGTTTGAGGAATGTATAACAAGGAAGTATTTACAAATGTACAGATAGAGTTGAGGAAAGCAAAACGAATAATGCGACACCCAGGGAGTAGTAATGGGGAAAGAGGAGTCATTATCACTTTCAGGCCTGAAGGGGCAAGGGGAGAGAGCCATTACTACAGTCCCAAGGAGAAAGTCATGACCTTGAAAGGAGCAGTGACTTTTGATCCAGGGTTGCAGCTGTTTTTATGTACCCCTAGAAAGAGAACTGGGAAAATAAATGCTTCAACCATCATTTCCTCCATCCCTTGGATTTCTCTCCCTTTTCTGCAATGGCCAAATTCAAATGTAAAACAGAGGTAAAGGAATCCATTGACGTAGGTGAGCATCCCCAGACAGAGGAGAATGGATCTAGACAGGCAAATAGAGGCTACCCAGCCAAGCAATGCAGAGTAGCTTAGGTGGAAGCAGCTAAAGCCTGGAGACAGAATGAATCTTGTCCCTGCTCTGTCACCCAGACCTTCCATGTGATTCTGTTTCTTCATCTGTCATCTAAGGTGATGACATGAATGTACCTTGGAGAGTTACGTTCAGAAATAACCAATAAAAAATGAATATAAAACATTGTGCAGATATAAAGTGCCATATGGATACTCAAAATTTGTGGTTATAGGTTTTAAATTCCATAGGAGGCATGCCAAAAGGAGGGGTGGGATGTGCCCTGGTCGCTCCATCTGGGACCAAGCCAGCTGTGGAAAAGGACACATTGGCAGCTTCATGGACATTTCTGCAGGGTGAGATCTGTCCTTTATACAGTTCAGTCAATATGTAATATATACTAGAACAATTAATGGATTCAATGACAATACCAATAAAAGACTGGTCAAATCAGCTATTTACTTCTCCCAGTTTAAAAACTTCTATTTTTAACTAATTGATGGTGTGTGGAACTAGTGATTGCCAAGCCAAAATACAGATTTCTGGGCCCCAGCCCTGGAGATTCTGACTCTATTATGAGGCATAGACCCCGGTAGCTCTACAACAAGGTTGCCCAGGTGTTTTTTACGAGTGGGTTGGTTCGGGGACACATGATGCAGACAAACATGGAAGGCCTTACTGTGTCCATTCCTTTGTCACAAAAGGGAATGATTGGGAAAGAAGAAGGAAGAAGCAGGGAGTTAATTTATTCCATATTAAGGTAGCTTGACTTCCTAATCCGGACTATTGGCAGAGTCAGGAGATGCTGTGTATTATATGAAGGTGCTAAAAGACTGCTCAAAAATGACTCTCGCTGCTTGCTCAAAAAATCTCACATTCATGGAATACTACATCAAAAACTAATGATGTATGGTGATTAACATAACAATAAAAAATTTAAAAAAATCTCACATGACTCATTCTTCTGCATTAGGCCATGAAAGCCTCATGTTCAAATGCAATCATTATCTACAAGCCAACATGGCAGGTTGGAAAGGTCATTGGACTGGGAGTCAGAAAACCTGGTTCTGTCATTTATTGTATTTCTCACCTCTTATTATCTGTCTCTAAGACTCCTGGAGCCTCAGGTTGCTTCTTTATAAAAAGGAAAGGGATGAGATTAGTGGCTTTCTGGGGTATTTACTTATTAGTGGAATTTTGTCAAATTAAAGCTTGCAAAAAGTCACAATATGTCAAATAAGGAAAAGTTGAGTCATTTTAATGAGAAAGAGGGCAGAGGACTTAGGAAGAAGTCTGTTCTACTTTTTCTCTTTCCCCCTCATTGTTTCCATTGTGATGCTTCCCCAGAACTCTAGGATTCTACCACCCATATTTAGAAAATCACTGCAAAAAATGAAATCTAGACTCTCTTTATGTCTAAAAAATTTTATTCCATTTGGATACATATTAAACTATTAATAACAATTATATTTTGAGCCATCAATTCAAAGCAGTTTATTGGAAAACTTAATTATCTAAAAATATCCAGAGAAACTAGAACATTTAATAAGTATATTTTGAGGAAGCACAGAAATTAGGAAAGGAGAGTCAGGCTCTAAAGAGAAGGACCTGAGCAGGAAGCTGGATGGAAGAGGCTGAGACATCCAGAAAAGGGTGAAATATGAAGGCAGTGGGCTCTTTGTCAGGAGGAAGGAATTCTTTTCTTTTTTTTTTTTTTTTTAAAGATTTTATTTATTTATTTGACAGAGAGAGAAAGAGCACAAGCAGGGGGAGTGGCAGGGCGAGGGAGAGGGAGAAGCAGGCTCCCCGAGGAGCAGGGAGCCCGATGCAGGGCTCGATCCCATAACCCTGGGATCATGACCTGAGCCGAAGGCAGTCGCTTAACCAACTGAGCCACCCAGGCACCCCAGGAAGAAGGAATTCTAAGGAGGAAACAGGAACAAATAATATGATAATAATAACACCATCAATTATATAATTTTATGGATTCCTAAAATATCCATATCCTTTTCCCTTTTATCTTCTAATAAATCCTCAATACGAGCAGGGCTGGTTGAACCTCTCCATTGTCCATACCAGGGTTTCTCAGTCTTAGTACAATAGAAATGTTGGGCTAGGTAATTCTCTGTTGTAGGGACTGTCCTGTTCATTGTAGGATGTTTAGCAGCATCCCTAGTCTCCACCCTCTAGATGCCAGTAGCAACTTCTCTCCAAAGTTGGGACAACCAAGAATGTCTCCAAACATTGCCAGTGTCCCCTGTGGGGCCAAACCACTCTCAAATGAAAACCAGTGCTTTACATAACATAACCTAGATGCAGAGAAACCATGAGATGGGACTCCAGTGGCACAGCTGTTGAGTTAGGACATTTGTTCTTTACCTTTGCAATGTTGTTTGAAAAGGATCATTTCTTTTCTTTTTATTTTGCTTAATGTTATATCCAATCCTGGCAACAATTATATCTCCCAACCTTCCATACCTCTTCCAGAAAATACACTTCTAAGACCTGTTTGTTTGTTTTTTCTAAAAAGAGAAAGTCCTGACTGTGAGGGCAAATTTTGGGCAAGGTAGGATCAGGCATGTACAAACCTAGCACTCCTAGCTTGAAAGAATATTTGCTTTAGAATTGAGCCCAGGGCTTTTGGGGGATGCTGGTTTTGACAGTTGATATGTTTATAAAAGACATTCTTTGGTCCATTATTAATTCAGCTGTCTATAAGCCTTGGTGCCTCCTGTGTGTTCCCTCTTTAATATTTTCTGTTGAATTTTTAATAGCCATTTAGAGAAATTAGCCATTAGTTTCAAAAAGCTCATCATGGTAATGAATTTCTATACCCAGAAACTGATACCATGGTCTATAATTTTGAACCTTGATTGGACTGGTATTAGAAAAGGAATTTATTGCTTTGAAGAGTTATAGGATCAATACACTTGGAATAATGTGTTGGGTAACCATGCCAACACAACTTACATACAAGGCTGGAGGGCAAGGTGATTTTAAAATAATTGACAGAGATAATTAAGTCTAGTTGTGACAAGACATAAGAGAAATGATGATTCACTTGAAACCCTCTGGTATTCCTTTAGCTGAAGAAAAAATAAGGCTAGATAGCGAACATTAAATCTAATAAATGATTCTCTAAATAAGGTCTTCCAGAGTATGTCCCTAAGAGGTGAATTTTCCTTTATTTTGTGTTTCCCCTTTCATATTTGGGCTTATTTCATTTAATCTCTTCTCAAGGACTGTAAGGAACTCATTGCTTAAGAGTACAAAATGGAAGGGTACCTGGGTGGCTCAGTAGGTTAAGCGTCTGCCTTCAGCTCAGGTCATATCCCAGGGTTCTGAGATCGAGTCCCACACTGGGCTCCCTGCTCAGCAAGGGAGTCTGCTTCTCCCTCTCCCTCCCTCTCTGCTTGTGCTCTCTCTCTATCTCACTCTCTCTCTCTCAGATAAATAAATAACATCTTTGATAAACATGCAGGGAAGTTATGGCAATTGGAGTCAAATGTGGTAAAATTGTGATATTGTTGAGTTCTTCATTGGTGGACCTTCCTCCTCTTCAGCACCACTCTCCTTTCTCAATCTTTCTGTATTTAACATACTCTTCAACTGATATCAACCACTCCCAGCAAAAAATCTCCAGAATGCTTTCCTAGATTGTACCCTACGCCAACAGTTCAAACTGAGGTACTCCTATCTCTGAGAGTGTATGAAAACTCTCTTAGAGGTACCCTGGCATGAATAATATTAAGTGAATCAATTTCCAGAATTTCAGTTTCCATATGATTTGCCCAGAATATCTATAATTGGGATGCCAATTCTTCTCCACATTCCATCTTTCCCCTTTCATCTCACCCATCCAGAATCTTACTATGGTCCATTGCCCAAATTTACTTAAAAAAAAAAGCACCAGGGGCACATGGGTGGCTCAGTTGGTTAAGCGTGTGCCTTCAGCTCAGGTCATGATCTCAGGACCCTGGGGTGGAGCGCTGTGTTGGGCAACCTGCTCAGCAGGGAGTCTGTGTCTCCCTCTCTCTTTGCCCCTCCCCCGCCCATGGTTGCATGCGCACGCGCGCTCTCTCTCTCTCAAATAAATAAATAAAATTTTAAAAAGCATCAAATAAAAGGATAATTTAAAATCACCTCTAATGAAGAGACAATAATCTCCACTTCCACCCATACCATTAGGAAAAACATTTTCAATTCTATTTTTAGATTAAAAAGTATTTCGTATTTATTTGTTTTGAATAATTTTATAATAACAATAATATAATAAAACTCAATCCAAATGAATTTTTTATAACTTCATAGAGCCTTAGGGTCCACAGGAGAAAAAGATATATATATATATATCTTTTACATATATATGTAGTTGTTCTTGCAAAGAAATATGATATTATAGGTGCCCAATAACACTTTCAAATATAAACGTTGTATTAGAATGGCATTTTGTGGAAGAAATAAATTGAAAATATGATTTTGAAGTGTACAAATAAAATAAAAAATTGTTCATGCATTTATTTAAATGGTTGATGATGAGTGTCAAATTACTATGCTAGTTACATCCTATTGAATATATTTAAAGAAGGGATACAATTACTTCAAAACATTAATACAAGTTATATCCTTAAGATGATGTATGAGCAAAATGTTTCACGCTTATTACTATATGCCATGGACCACTTCTCCTTTCAGAGCCTGCCTACCTTGTGACCTCATACTAGATAGACACAACTGTTTTCTTAATTAATGTCAACTAAAATATTAATTAGAGGTGAAATGTAACATACTTTTGCTTTGTAATAGTGCTTTAACCTGAACCTTTGAAATCTTATGTCCCTTTTTCGCTGGTAGGATGGGTGGGCGTTTTGTTACTCTTCATACCATGTATAATTAGTTCACTACACTGCCAATCCTTGAAATTTTCTGTGAAGAATCAAATAACTCTTCAGAAAATGTGTCTACCCTAATTTTTAATTCTAATTTTCTGTGCTAATTTTTTAACTTTATTTATTTATTTATTTTGATTTTGAGGTTTTCTTTTTTTTTTTTTTAATTTTATTATGTTATGTTAGTCACCATACAATACATCATTGGTTTTTGATATGGTGATCCACAATCCATTGTTTTCGTATAACACCCAGTGCTCCATGCAGTATGTGCCCTCCTTAATAGCCATCACCGGACTAACCAATCCCCCCACCCCCCTCCCCTCTAAAACCCTGTTTGTTTCTCAGAGTCCATAGTCTCTCATGGTTCATCTCTCCCTCCAGTTACATTTGTTTTAATTTTTAGAATTTCCAGTATCTATAGACTGTATTACTTGATTAAAGTAAGGTAAAAAGCCATCCTCCAATACTGTGTTTCCTGTTTCTTCGATTCTTGAAGGAATGCTACAATTAATAGGACTTCTACAGCAGAGTAAAGACAGTGGGAGATTGTGAATTAAAATGTTTTGGGAAATGTATATTGAATTTCAGTTGTCCAACGTGTCTAGGCAACATGGAAGCCATTGATCCTATTCAAACATAACTGTTGGTTCTAAGTCATTTAACTATAGCCAGGGCTTCGTTTATTTAATGACATATTCAAGTTACTGATATAATGAAGATGGAAATAAACATTTTTTCTGGAACACCTGGGTGGCTCAGTCGGTTAAGCGTCTGCCTTCAGCTCAGGTCTTGATCCCAGGGTCCTGGGATCGAGCCCCGCATCGGGCTCCCCACTGCTTCTCCCTCTGCCTGCCACTCCCCCTGCTTGTGCTCACACTCTTTCTCTCTGACAAATAGATAAAATCTTAAAAAAAAACCCAATTTTTTCTCTTTTCAAGATGCTTTACCTTTTTGTAGAAAGGAAGAGAAGAATGTCTTTAATTTTATGTGCAGCAGTACGTTTCCCCTCTTCTCTTGAATCCATGTCCTTGAACAATTAAGATGGCTACTGTCTTTAAATCACATGCTTCTATGACTTCTCTAAAGATTTACTCTTGAGTATACTGATGGTCCCCAACTTATGACAGTTCAATGTAGGATTTTTCAACTTCACAATGGTGCAAAAGTGTTGTACATTCAGTAGAAACCATACTTTGAATTTTGGATATGGATCTTTTCCTGGCTAGTGATATGCAGTGGGATCCTCTCCTGTGATGCTGGGCAGGGGCAGGGGCTGTAGCTCCCAGTCAGCCACGAGCACGAGGGTAAACAGTTGGTACACTAACGACTGTCTGTACCCAACACCATCCTGTTCTTCACTTTCAGTGCATTAGTCAGTACATTACATGAGATAGTCAATGCTTTATTATAAACCCGGCTTTGTGTTAGGTGATCTTGCCCAATGACAGGTTAATGTAAGTGCTCTAAGCTTGCTTAAGGTAGGCTAGGCTAAGCTATGATGTTTGGTAGGTTAGGTTTATTAGATGCATTTTCAGCTTATACTATTTTCAACTTATGATGGGTTTATCAGGGCATAACCCGAGGGTAAGTCACGGAAGATCTGCATATGAAATGTGGAATGGAGGGCTTACACAAATAACCCGACAGACACTGAGCCATTTAGAGAAAGGCCCACTTAGAGAAAGGTGGCATCTTTTAAAATTTTGTGTTCCTTGTGCTTCACTCAGTAGCAATATCATAGTAGGCAATAAATAAAATTGTGTTCAATTTCCTAAAGCAACATTTTCACTCCAGAGCTAGTTTTAATATACTGAATACATGTCTACCAGTATATGAACTACCCAAATAATTGATGAAAACTATCAGAATCATTCATATAATTGCTCTACAATCTGTTTCCAGTTATATAGCCTCACCCCTAAGTTCAAGATTATTGCAAATACAGTTTACAGGTTCTTTAAAAAATACTTAGTGACATGTACAGCTCAGCTGCCTAAATATATTCTATTTATCCAAACTGACAATAATTCACAGTCAAGGACAGTGGGAAATAATCAAGCTTTTAATCCTTATCATTTTTCCTGGCACCATTTAAAATGAGGCTGTGGTTCCCAGAAAGATATATATATAGCAATTACAACTACGAGCAATTATTTATATAAAGATATATATGTATATAAAGATATATACATATAAAGACAAAGATCTATCTATCTATAAAGATATATATATCTTCTATATGTCTAAGTCCTACTTGTTCCTATTAAAAAAAAAAAAAACATTCTCTACCCTGACCAAATCTAAACTGACATGGTTGGGAGAGGGGGAAAAAGCATTGTAAAATGTTTGCACTCTACTGAGATGAGAGATCTTTGCACCTGCTTATTTTTTTAATAAGACCCTTGTTTGTCAAAACAATTCTCTTGAGTTGTCATAAATTATACTATGTAACAGTTTTGGTCCCAAGTTCAATCTGTAACAGTATGCGCACAGCTGGCAAATCTGTTACATTTTGCTTCAGGCTTGTAGTGTTTCATTTTATTTAAGAATAACATCTGCTCAGAGGGGGCACTGGGGCACAGACTTAAGAAACTTGGTATGTTTGAGTCCATCAACCTGCAACCTGAACTTGATAACTAGACGTGCTGAGTTCTGAGTTTTGCTATACACCCTGGTCCCCAACCCCGGGCATGGGTACGTGCACACATACACACACATACACATACACACACACTCTTTTTCTTTCCCCCAAATGGCCATATGGGTAGAGTTGGCTATTACAACTGAATGGTAGTCAATAACACTATAAAATCTGAGCTTGATTTATGTTCTCCTTATTTAAGGAAAGCGTACTTCTTTCTATACAAAACTTACATTGTAAATAATAACTGCAACTACAACAAAAAAAATCCTGTCTAAGGAAGTTCTCTTTTATAGTCCAGGATGTGCAGGACGAGAGTTTCAGTCCTGAAGAACTGGCATCTGGAAGCTCAAAATCATTTTCAGGATCCGGGATGAACCAATATCCTGAAAAGAATGGGGTTGTGAGTTAGTTCTCAAATGACACCAAAAGTCAGGGCCAGGAGTGAAGCAACTCCTCAGTGGCGTCAAAAAGAAAATGTGCTGCTAAACACCATCACCCTGTTGATTTTGCAGAAAATCTCAGACTGGCTCTTCAGAGAGCATCCACATCTCGGCCTCACACATCACACATCCTGAACTGCAAAACTGCCAAGGGGATGAGCTCAGTCTAATACGAAGGCATTGGAGGGCTAGCTGAGTACCAGATTTCTAAGCTTTTTCTGATTCTAGTCAAACTAGGGGAAAAAAAAGAACAAATAAATGTCATTTCCCAAACACCTACAAGTATGTGGCATTTCACCCCTACTGTAGGGTTTGTAAACAAGTTTGAAGTGTCTCTGACCTCACCGAGTTTATTTTCCAAATGCAGAGAATAGATGTACATACATGAAATGGTAGCAGAAATACACACATAAAATAAAAAAGATGAGAAAAGACAGTAGAGTGTGTTATTAAATTCTAGATCACATACAACAAATTCTGAGAGTCGGCATTGCAGGGGCAGGGATATCCACAAGGGCAACGGGATGCTGGAAAATGTCATGGGTCTTGAGCAAAGTCTGCAAACATACACAGCATAGAACTAGGCAAAAGAAAGAAAGGAGAACTTTCTGGTTGGGAAAATAGAGCCAGGGGCTGGTATGTTTAAGTTCAGTAATGAGATGGTGCTGACCTTAGCAGAAGTGTACTTGTAACATTTTTTATTTTTCTGTTTAGTTTCACAACTTTTCCTTAGCAGGGCACAGCAGGATTTGAGGGGATGTGGATGCCTGGACCATGAAACCAAAGATGAAAGTGAGTTTGACATTGAGTCGGCATCCTGATAAACTGAATGGACTCCAAAAATGATAGTAGCCATCACTGATTGTTTATTAGGACCAGTTATGCTTCTGAGTGTTCTGTATGCACTAACTCTCAGTTCCTCTATCTCAGGCAAATCCTGTTATTTGACTGGTTTACAGATTAGGGAACTCAGGCACAGAGAATTTAAGTAATTTGCCTGGTCAAACTGGGCGAAACTGTTAGGGAAACGCAGGGTTCTTGTCTCACGGAGTCGAAGAATGAATCTCGCAGACAAAGGAGCGTGAGTAAGCGATAGAGTTTTATGAAGCCTGGAGACAGCAAAAGCTCTCTAGAGTGAGACTGGTCCTGAATGGGTTGCCACTGAGGGCTTTTAGTGGCACTTCTATTGAGAATTGACTAGGAAACTTGTGGACTTGAGTTTCTTGTGCCGTCTTGGTTTGAGCACGGACTACCGGTAGCACCCTTAATGACTTACTTCTTTGAGGGTTAGCCATTTCCTATGATACACTGTAGCTGCCAAAGAAAAATACTCCCGACCACCTGAGGCCAGGTGATCTGTTTCCTTATCTCTTGTTCACTCTGGCTTAGCACTTCTGCCTGCTAGGAATAGTTTAAGAGCCCAGCAGGGGCCCCCTACCTCTCCCCGTCTATACCTTAACCCTTTCCTTATTCAAAACTAGAACGCCAAGCAGAGTCCTTCTCAGCTCTAACCTTCTCACTCTAATATAGCTCCCAATGAGACACTGGAAAATGTCACATGGGCCTCACAAAACCATCTGCACTCTCACAGACTGCCTGGGTCCACAGGCTTCTCTGATTGCTAAATATCTTTATATTTTATCTTATTTAGTTCTTTAAAGTTTTATTCTGTCTGTTCTTTTTCCCTGGCTTAGACTTTTATTATCGTCATTTTTAATTTTTTAATTTGTATCTCTGCTTAAAGAATATTAGCCATCTTTTTTTTTTTTAAAGATTTTATTTATTCATTTGAGACACAGAGATACAGAGACAGAGAGAGAGCATGAGCAGGGAGAGAGGCAGAGGGAGAGGGAGAAGCAGGCTCCTCGCTGAGCCAGGAGCCCGATGTGGGGCTCGATCCCAGGACTCTGGGATCATGACCTGAGCCGAAGGCAGACGCTTAACCGACTGAGCCACCCAGGCGCCCCGAATATTAGCCATCTTATAATACCTTTGTACCCAAATCATTAAAGATAAGTTTTTTAAAGATTTTATTTATTCACTTGAGAGAGAGAGCACACAAGCTGGTGGAGAGGCAGAGGGAGAGGGAGGAGCAGACTCCCCACTGAGCAGGGAGCCTGATGTAGGGCTTGATCCCAGGACCCTGGGATCATGACCTGAGCCGAAGGCAAATGCTTAACCATCTGAGCCACCCAGGTGCCCCTAAAGATGATTTTCTAAACTTATACTAATATACATGTGATCCTGACAGTTTGCTTGCTTAAATCAGATTGGTATATGTCTGTTATATCCTTCTCTTCTCAGTACACATACATATCCTAAAAAGTGATTTGTAATCCTTGTGTAACAAAGAGAACGTTGTGAAGTGGGAGTACATGCCAGTGGCTAAGTTGGGAAGAACTGGAAAACCACAGTGCCTAAAATTAAATCTTGCCCCATTCCTCCCATTTAACTTCCTCCATAACTTTGCACAAATCACTTAACTTTTCTGTGCTTCATTTTTTTAAATTATTAAATGATATAATATAACCTGTTTGATAGAGGTGTTAGGAATATATTTATAAAGCACTTGGATAGGCTTGGCACTAACAATAGTTACTACCACCACCACCACCACCACCAATGACAATGACAAAACATAACTATAAATGTTAGCTATTATTATTATTAAGAAGCTGCTACCGGGCGCCTGGGTGGCTCAGATAGTTGGGCGTCTGCCTTCGGCTCAGGTCATGATCCCAGGGTCCTGGGATTGGGTCCCGCATCAGGCTCCCTGCTCCTTGGGAGCCTGCTTCTCCCTCTGCCTCTCTCTCTGTCTCTCATGAATAAATAAATAAAATCTTTTTTAAAAAAATAAATAAAAAAGAAGCTGCTACCAAAATTATCTCATGAAGAGAACTGACTCCTCTCAAGATTTATAATATATTTATAAATAAACCCTTTCATGCAAAAGTTGAAATCCCAGGACATAGCTATAAATTGGACAACAACCCAAAAATAGTTAAGCTGCTCTATATAAAGAAGTGAAGGAATTGTTTTTTGCTACTGGGAGGGGATAAGAGAGAAGGTGTGAAGCTATTCATACAGTGAGATGAAAGGCCCTGAGGAATTTTCTTGTGGTTCAGAAAGAAGCCAAACAAAACAATAAAAATAATCAGATCATTCCATAAAGTATTTGCATTCTTCATGATAGCTGCTCTGGTTTCTTCAACAGGTGAACGCTGATTCAAAAAAAAAAAAAAAAAGGAAGAGAGTTTGAGCTACGTTAAAAGAGACTCGGGAGTATGGAATCCTTAGTATAACAGCAGAAGTCTAACTTATAATCTCTCCAATCTTTCAATAAGCCATACCCCATGACTACACCGGAACTGAGAGAAGAGAATACTGGGAAATTAAATTCCCAGGTAAGAAGAAAACTGAATGGTCTAAACCAGCGGAGTGATCTCTGGAGCCCATTTGGCAAAAAGGTAGCAACTGTGTTGAAGATAGGAGAGTTCAGTGAGGTTCTACTAAAGCACACAGATAACGCCAATCAGAGTCCATTCGTAGAAGGAAAGGGTCAGACCCTGAGTCTGAAAAACTTCAAGAACAATTCTGCAATCTGGTAGAATTGAGTACTGGTTCCTAGGGTGTGCAACAGAAAAGTTTTGAAATTATTGATCAGACTGAATGGTACTAAAAAATAACACTTCTGTAGAAAAGGGCGCCAACTTGGAAAGAGGAGGTACCTCTTGAAGAGATGGCAGTAAAGGGAAAGAGGAGGCAATGGTAGGTAAAATCCATAGTAAAACAAGACACCAAGAAGAATGCAGAAATAAATCAACAAAAAAGATGCTATTTTTAATTGAAGAAATTGTACTTTACTATAGCAACAGAAGAAGATGCTCTTAAACTAAGAAACCAAATAAGTCATACAAACCTCTCCCTTTGGAATGCCTACTATTCCAATAAAGACTAATTATGAATTTAAATAAAGAGAATTTAATATCCATGTGGAATTTATATAAGAAGAAAACACAACATGAGAACAAAACACTAGGAGTAACAACAACCAAAAGAAGGTATGAAAAAAAAAAACCTATAATGCAACACTGTAAATTAAATGTAATTAGATAAATCAAAATAGAAATGAAAAAACAGGAAGACATAAACAGGGAAATAGTCAAACTGAAGAAAAACATGAAAAAAGATAAAAATATATTAGAATATAAACCAAACTATATTAAATTAATTATTAATGTATTGATTAAATGACCAGGGGAGAATAGCATATGATTAAATTACAATAAGTGGCACAGAAAATAGCAATGCAATCAAGGAGATAAGAGTCCAGTAAAAAGGGCTTAAGTGTAACATAAGAGAAAAGATAACAGGGATCAAATAAAAAGTTACTAATCGAGAAAATAGGCAAAGAAGATCCAATGTGTATATAACTGGAGTGGCCAAAGAATAGAACAATGATGACAGAACAAATATTTAAAAGGATATTTAAAGAAAATCTCTCAATACAATTAAAGAAATGAAATAAGATCTGAATAGATGTATTCAGATAGATAAGACCTATTGGTCCATTCTGAGATGTAGTCTAGTAAAATCAAAAGATAAGTAAACTTAAATAAATTTCTCTGTGCATCCAAACCAAAAACAAACAATAAAAATCCAAATAATCTACAAAGGAAATAATCCATTTGGCATAAGACTTTTCAAAAGGAACATACAAAGTAAACATAAAAGAGCAACATTTTAAATCCAGGAAAGAAAATAAAGAGCCGGGGATTTTATGTCCAGGCAAATTCATCTTATAGTATCAAGGCTATAGAAAAATTGGTTTAAAGTTGACAAGAATATTCTAATCATAAGCCTTCCCTAAGGAATTAACTGTAGAATGAGCTTGATTCAACCAAATGATTATTGGGGAAATGGACATGAGAACTGTGGGGTATCAAATATGTTCTACCATAAATATAAGCCTAAAACAAAAGTGGTTCTGAGGGTGGACTAAATGTCATATGCTCTTGAAGAAAGGAAATAACACAACTTAAAACTGGGAGAAGAAGGGAAAGAGGCAAAGGGAAAGTATAAGAAACTCAATGAATGCTGCATGGGTAGTGTAAGAGAATAAAGATACCATTTAATGCTAACAAATGGAGTAGTATCAGACTAAGTAATAAAAAAGGTGAGTTAGGGGCATTATATGAAGTGATTAGTAAAAGTCATTTAAACAAACGTATATATGTTTTAAAATACCAAGTAAAGCAAGTCTTAAAACACAAAGAAAAAGAACCGATAGTGAAAAACACAACAAATATAATACACTCAAAATATTCAAAATAAAATAACAGAATAGAAATGAAGCTAAATGCATGAAGTCTGTGAATAAATGAAAGTGAACTTAATTTGCTTAATAAAATAACAAGGGCTTTTAGACAGCTCCCCAAACAAAGCTCAATTTGATGCTGTTTACATGAGGGATACCTAACACACATTGGTTCAGAATGATTAAAAATTTCCCAAATTCCCTTTTACAGGGGTTGTATACCTTTGCATTCTTACTGTCAAGGCATGAGAGTCTTTTTTTCACAGTTGCTCCAAAGAGTATATTGTCAAACTTACACATTTTAATCTTCTTTCTTTTATCAAAAGGGAAACTGAACATTGTAAAATATGTTTAAGTTCATTTGTCTTTCTTTCCTTATGAATTGCTTATTCATATTTTTGTCCACTTTTCATCAATTTTGGAGGGGGGAGTTACTTTTAATTTTCAGCTTTTAAGAGCTCTATTTTATATATCAAAGGTTAAAATTATATGTGTAATGCACAGTGCAGTTGTTATCCCCCAAGTTGTCAGTTGTCTTTTGACTTTGCTTAAAGTTACTGTCGCTCACCCTGAAAATACACCACCACAAATATGCGTTATATATATCACAGGCATTCTTTTTAGGAGCAAAAGACTAGAAATAAATCCAGTGTTAATCACTGGTTGAATAAAGTATGGATTATTCACAGAATGGCGTTCTCAAAGTCATAAAAAAAAGAATAAAATATTCCTATGAAGTGGTTTGAGTGATCTCTAGAACACATTTTTTTAAGATTTATTTATTTATTTGAGAGAGAGAGAGAAAAGAGAAAGGGAATGGGAAGAAGGAGAGGAGAGAGAGAATCTCTCTGAGTGTGGAGCCTGATGTGGGGCTTGATCTCATGACCCTGAGATCATGAACTGAGATGAAACCAAGAGTTAGATGCTTAACCAACTGAGCCACTGAGGTACCCCTCTAGAACACATTTTTAAGGGAAAAGAATCAAGGTTCGGTACAATGTATATGGATAAATAAGGAGGGAGAAAAACAAGACATGTTTTATATATTCAAAACTTGAATAAATTCAAAGAGGAAGCAAAACACATAACTGAAAATAAACTAAAATAAAACTATAAATCTGATAACATAATCACAGAGGAAAAAATAATTCTGAGTTACCTTTCACTCTGGGAGAAAAACTGAACTCACTAGTTTCATTGCTATTAGTTTTATTTGTCTAGCTAATTTGAAACTGTTTTATAAATATTTTAGGATAAAAAAGTAAACATGATAATGTTATTAGGATCCAAAATTTTCAGAACAGAATATTTGGAAGAAAATAAAAGAGATTAGAAATTTCAATACAAATTTATAATTTTTAATGTATGTTTCCTACGTCTGCTCACTGAAGTGGCCCATGAAGGAATGACACTCCAGTAGTGAGGACCATACCTAGTTTCCCCACCAGAAGGAACCAGGGCTCCTTGGAGAAAAAGGTAATTGTCAGTCTGGAGCAGATGAACCTAGGATGTCTCATTTCAGAAAACAAGAAAACACTCAAAGACTGAATTTGCTGGGATTCCCACTAGCCAAATTTGTGATAATTTGATTATCAAAAAGAATAATGACTCTAATTGATTGTAAAGCACTGAACAAATTAAAATCTATGAACCCAATAGTCACTAATCAAAAGAATAAAACTTATTTGCCACCGTTGGAGGTAAATCTTCCACTAAATTGCTAATTAAAGGGAAGGAATTAATCATTTACTTTGTCTTTTGGGGAGGAAAGATATCTCTGTTCAAAATGATAATAGAAAGCTTTTTTTTTTTTTTTTTTTTTACAAAAAAAGACAGCTAAAAAATACAGAAGAAGGAATAGAATTAGAAATCAACGTTTTGCAATCCTCCATGAAATAATTGGCTGAGGCAAGGCATTATTGGAGTCTGCCTAAAGTAGTATGGAAAGGTTGTTACAAGGTAGAATATTTACATCATACAAAGGAGAAAATGTGCCTTTATAGTACATCTATCAGGAGGTTACCACCTTAACCAAAGGATCAACCTTAAATTACTTAGAGTGGAATAACCTGTCCTAATATGCACCAAAATTACCTGAATCTAAATAAATCTTTTACCTCCAGTTTACAATAACCTCTGGCCTGAACTCTTCAAGAAGTCAATGTCATTAAAAAAAAGTAAGGAGGGGGCGGCCATTCTAAAGTAAAAGAAAATAAAAAACATAGCAACCAAATGCAATATGTAAACCCAAGGATATGTAAAAAAATCCTTGGATTTTTTTCTTTTTTTTTTTAATATAAAAGGTATAATTCTATGCAAAATTAGGAAGGCAAAAAATATATAAAAGGCATTTTATGTTTGAGGAAATTTGATATAGAATATTAGGAAATATTAGGAAAAATGTTAGTTTTCTTTTTTTTTTTGAGAATTTTCTCTCTTTTTTTTTAAAGATTTTATTTATTTATTTGAGACAGAGAGAATGAGAGACAGAGAGCATGAGAGGGAGGAGGGTCAGAGGGAGAAGCAGACTCCCCGCCGAGCAGGGAGCCCGATGCAGGACTCGATCCCGGGACTCCAGGATCATGACCTGAGCCGAAGGCAGTCGCTTAACCAACTGAGCCACCCAGGTGCCCAAAATGTTAGTTTTCTTAAATGATAATGAAATTGCAGCTGAGTAGGAAAAGTAACTTTTTTAGGAGATGCATGGCTGGAGTATTTAGGGATAAAATATCATGGTGTCTGAAGTTTACTTTCAAATAGTTTATTAAAAAAAATGTGGTACATAATATATACATGATAAACTGGGCAAAATAAAAGCAAAGTTTGAATCTAAGTGGTGTGTACATTGGTGACCACTGTACTATCCTTTCAACTTTTCTATCTGAAATCCACAATGAAAAGTTAGGGGGGCAATGACTTCAGAGAAGTAACAACTCTATGGTATATGCTGGAAAGTGAGTTTGTGCAAGCATATCTTGAATGCCCCTGTTAATCACTATCTTGAAAATGTAAAAACCCTGTCCTCCCTCTATATTCCCATCAAGCATAATGTACAGAAGAACATGTTCAGTGTTCAAGGTCAGGGCTCCCTAGGTGGCCAACCCAGAGCATCTCTCTTCTAACAAAGAGTGTCCAGGTGGCAGGCTTTACTCTCCTTGGAAATGCTGGTCATGCGAGGTGGGGGATGGGCCACTGAGAGTTACTAGGTTAAGTTGCTATGATATTAAAATTTACTGCAAGTAGACCCCAGCAGGGGATGCCTTGTCTAGTCAGTTGCTCCTGGAGTTCCTGTATATAAGTTCCCCCAATTAACCTATGGCTCGATTGCTGTCTGGGGGTCTTTTCTTTGGTCTCACCAGGCCATCACCTACACGAGGCTTAGAGTCTGCTGGATTGTTGCTCCACAACAATCAGTTGAAATATGTGGTCCTAAAATGTATCCTGAATTAGATAGAACATTTGTTTATTCATTTATCATTTGGGGAAGATTAATGATGATAAAAATTAGTTTTAAAATACTTTATCAGGGGGCGCCTGGGTGGCTTAGTCATTAAGTGTCTGCCTTCGGCTCAGGTCATGATCCCAGGGTCCTGGGATTGAGCCCTGCATCGGGCTCCCTGCTCCACGGGAAGCCTGCTTCTCTCTCTCCCACTCCCCCGCTTGTGTTCCTGCTCTCGCTGTGTCTCTCTCTGTCAAATAAATAAATAAAAAAATATTAAAAAATTATTTTATCAGTAATGAAGTTTAAATTCTCTTATTGTTCCAAAGGATCATGATAATTCAAGACCTACAGTTTGGTTTGGCAGGTTAGCTTGAGTGGACATCTGGTTAGAGAAAACACATCCAGAGTGGTCTACTTACATCTGCTGGCTGACTTTAATGAGTCTCTGCTAATGGGTTTCCCCTATTGGATGGCTGAAGGATATCAGGTGTGGACATCCTGTGAGTGCTAAAAGAGAACAGTAAAAGAAAAGATATCCTTTAGGTATTACTAAAGGGGCTGTAGTAGGTAAGTGACTGTGTGCTTCTGTGATATGCTAGAATGAAACTAGATCATTAGATGCTAAAATGAAACTAGATCATTAGGTAATAACTAAAGAAATACTTGTTCACCTAACCTTGTGATAGCTATCTGAACAGAAATATGAAACTTGATATATTTAGTTATATTTGGTGTAATGTATTTCTCCTGTAAATCCAAATAATCTGATTATATTTTCATAAATTATATAAAATAAGAAAGCTGTCAATTCTATAGAACCAGCCAGTTTACAACATACTTTTCTATACAGTGAAGAAGGCAGTGAAATAGTTTTTAATCTCATTTATATGTGAAGTAACAGGCATGGAGACTAAATTATTCACCTAAAGCCACACGGCTAATAAAGCTAAACCGTGGGTAAGGCCTACAAGCCAGCCCCTCTTCCTTCTTTTTCAGGCTCCTTTTTTAAAAATAACTGAATCTCATCAAACTCATTTGTACTTGTCGATCCAGGCTAGGGCTCAGCCTGACTGGTGATGAAGCGGAAAACTGGCACTTCACAATAATGAATTCTCTTTGCCTGATGTGCTTTACACGGTAAGACATGACCAAATGTACGTTTCAGGTCGCAAGTGGCTGTTTGGTTGTGGAGACCTATTTTTAGCTTCTTTTTATTTTAATGATGCTTGATCACTCACATTCTTTTCATTTCGCATGAGAAGAGTGGTGGTATTTTTCTGTTAACTTCACCTGAATATAAAACCCCTTAATGAGCTGTGGCACTGGGTGGGCAAGTCTGCCTTTGGTCCCTTCTCCTCCATGGAATCCTTGGCCCCAGTCGAGCTTTCTCAGTTCATTGCTCTTTTTAAGGAACTGTTAGAGGGGCTTGAGGGCTCTTGAACTTTTGATGCCAATGGGTAGTGAGACACTCTCTGGGCTTAATAGGTTCTTTCCAGAATTGCTAGACTGTATTTGTTTCTCAGTACTAGCAGGCAGGGATATCCAGAGGGGATCTTTGCATGTAATGCAGAAGGCAGTTTTTTTCCTGCTTCTTTTAGTTCTCTTACTTTGTGGGTTTTTTGTTTTGTTGTGTTTTGTTTCTTCTTCTTTTTTTTAATCTCAATTTATAGCTATCTGTGCATAAAACACTTGGTGTGTTTAGCTAATATCTTAGAAGAGAAGCTGAATGAGTGTTTTCAATTTTCTTCTTTCCTTAACAGACAGTGATTTTCCAGACCGAGAATTCTACCATGGAGGAAGTCAGGAGTTCATCTTTGTATCTGCTTCATTTAAAGGGATTGAACACATTTACTCAATTGTAATATCCACCTATGACTCACCTTTACTTTGTGTGTGTGTGTGTGTGTGTGTTCATGCACTCACACTCATGTGCATCTAGTTAACTTCACAGACTAAGATCTTCGATTCATTTATGGTTTTCAGTTTTAAAACAGTAGCTGCTCAAATATAATTTCTCTTTTAAAATTAAACAAGTTTAAACATCTATCAGCATATATAGTATTTTTTACTTGTTTTTGGCAAAAGAGATGATTTCTTCTCTATTATTCTAATGAACAGTATAAAGAATAGAATACTCTTCTAAGGGAAGTAGTTGACAAGAATTACATGTTTGTGTGTGAAGAGAGCCATTTTTTTGATAACATGCTTTTTTTTTTTTTTTTTTAGATCAGTCTATACTAACAAAAGTGAAGTGGAGAGGACAGGAAGTAGGAGGGGTATGGAGAATGGGACAGAGAAAGTGTTTTAAAATATAATGTATTTATTTATTTATTTATTTATTTATTTATTTATTTATTTATTTATTTATTTTTAAGATTTTATTTATTTATTTGAGAGAGAGAGAGTGAGAGAGCACAAGAGGGGGGAGCGGGAGAGGGAGAAGCAGACTCCCCGCTGAGCAGGGAGCCCGATGCGGGACTCGATCCCGGGACTCCAGGATCATGACCTGAGCCGAAGGCAGTCGCTTAACCGACTGAGCCACCCAGGCGCCCTAAAATATAATGTATTTAGTAGAAAACTTGAGATATAGTAGGACCAATAGATTAGAAAATTGCTGTCCCAGTTTGTTGTTCTCAGTTCCCAAGAGGTAAGAACACACTAGGCCATGGGGGCTCCACAAACAGAAGTACCGCCATCAGGTAGGAGATGGAAGGAGAGGGAACACTGGGCAAGAGCCTTTATTGTGGTTTCTTCAGGAGGATGTGCACGGCAGGAAAGGCAGGTTTAGGAGTGGCTAGTTTGAATAATTTCAGTGTGGAAGGGCTGTCCTTCATTGTCTGGCACCTAGCCTGGGGTGACTTGGGTAGGTAAGTAGTGGCCCAGAGTGTGACAGCCTGATAGAGCAGGTGGTTGGGCTCTGGATGGGTTGATTTGTATTTGCAAAGTGCACACTTGGGTGAAATTTTTTTTTTAAAAGATTTTATTCATCTATTTGACAGAGAGCATAAGCAAGGGGGAGCTGCAGGCAGAGGGAGAAACAGGCTCCCTGCTAAGCAAGGAGCCCGATGCAGGGCTCGATCCCAGGACCCTGGGATCATGGCCTGAGCCAAAGGCAAATGTTTAACTGAGTGAGCCACCCAGGCACCCAGTTGAATTGTTTTTTATCTCTAGGAATTGGCTACCTTTGGAAGGGGCAGTCCCTCCAGGGTCAGCGAGGCTCCAGACATCAAAACATCAGAATGTGGACAATAAAAGACACGGTTAATACAGAGAGAAAGAGAAAGAAGACTGGAGGTGAATTAAGAAGAAAGACACACAAAATACGCCTGAGTCTAAAATGATGTTTTAGAAATTTAATATTATATTATAGATGAAGAAACCAAGGTTTTCTCTGATGTATCCAGGTTTTGTGTAAGCATTCTTTCTGCTCGGCCTCCACAGAGCATTTTAAAGGTTTTACTATAATAATGCTTATCATAGTGCTTCAGTTGAATTACTTTTTGGGTATCTGTTTCCTCCACAGAACTAAGAAGCCCTGAAAGTCAGTACTTTATCGTCTCTTCTATGTACCAGTTCTAGCACATTCCACATATTTACAAATCTTTGAAGAAGGAAGGGAACAGAAGACAAAAAAAATGGAAAGGAAGAAGGAAAGTGCTAGGGTTTCAAGGACTGCTGCGGTAAGAAGGGGATTTGAATACTCATGTTACAAATTTTTTATTTATTTATTTGAGAGAGAGAGAGAGAATGAGCATGGGGTTGGGGGTGGGGAAGAGGCAGAGGAAGAAACAGACTCTCCACTGAGCAGGGAGCCCATTACGGGGCTCGATCCCAGGACCATGAGATCATGACCCGAGCTGAAGGCAGAGGCTTAAGTGACTGAGCCACCCAGATGCCCCTCACGTTACAAAATTGAAAAGAAAAAAAAGAAGGGGACTTGAGACTAATCTCCAGGGAAACACCAATGACAGAATTATTTTGTAGGGAGGAGGCTAGTGACATATGTCTTATGCAATAAAATACATAATTGAAGTCACTGGCACCATCCAGCTTGGATGATACCTGTCACTACCCTCAGCTTATGATTGACCCACAGATTAACACCTCGCTGTAATTGTTGGGGAATGGCAGAGTGGAAAATGAGCATGAAAATGAACAGGAAAAGAAAGCCATCATGAGCCAAAATGCACATGTATGAGATGTAGGAATCATGATATTTAGGAATGAAAAATGAGGATGAAAAGCATAATTGTGTGTTGAGTTGCTATGCAATACTATGAAGAAAGAGGGGGGTGTGCCTGGGTGTCTCAGTTGGATTAAGCATCTGCCTTCAGCTCAGGTCATGATCCAGGGGGCCTGGCATCAAGCTCCACATTGGGGTCCTTGCTCAGCGGGGAGTCTGCTTCTCCCTCTCCCTCTGCCCCTCCCCCCTGCTCGTGCACGTGCGCGCGCTCTCTCTCTCTCTCATACAAGTAAATAAGTCTTTTTTTAAAAAAAGAAAGAGGGATTCAAAAGGGGGTGCCAGTGAATCAACACAGATAACCATGTTTCTCACGGTATGAGAGAGAAGCCGGTGTGCTATGGCTCCCAGTGATTCAGGGAGAATTTAGCAGCAGAACGGTAATATGAGGCTGACTTAATGTGGCAATATCTGCCAACATCAGACAGAGTCTGACTGCAGTTTCAAAGAAAAATACATAAGAAGGAAACTACTAAATTTGAAATTGAGTGGTTTTGGAGGAGGTGGTCTCCCACGCTGAGAAGCTAAATATAGATGTTGACTGATCAGGCATTGTCAGATTTACCCACTTACCATCCCTTGAGTTCTTGCTATTTCAAGTTTCCTAGGATACGCCTCCAAGACCCCTGCAGGAGCCTCTGTGGGATCAGTAATAATTGTTAGAACACCAAATGGACCTTAAACCAAAGGCAATGTGAAACCAATAAAAATCTGTGAAAACATAGGAAATAGAACTCGTATTCTTTCCCAGTCAGGTGTTGGATTTACTGGTTCTTCTAGCTTCTGATCTCTGTGGTATATAATCAATTATTGATAATCTAAGTCAGTGGTTGCAAATAGGTTTAAACTTGCCTGCCAACTCCAATGGCTTAGTAGTAGAAGCTGACTGGAGCCTTATTTTAAATAATGCTGAGTGGGCGCCTGGGTGGCTCAGTCGTTAAGCGTCTGCCTTCGGCTCAGGTCATGATCCCAGGGTCCTGGGATCGGTCCCACATCGGGCTCCTTGCTCCGCAGGAAGCCTGCTTCTCCCTCTCCCACTCCCCCTGCTTGTGTTCCCTCTCTCACTGTGTCTCTCTGTGTCAAATAAATAAATAAACTCTTTAAAAATATATTTTATAATAAATAAAAAAATTTGGTAATAGTATTGAGATTGTAATTACTAATATTAAAATTGTCATGTGTGTGGGCAATTTATTAGGTTTTTTTTCTTCTTCTAACTTGCTTGTTTATTTTAATAAGGTCTTTTTCTTACTGATTTGTAACAACAATCTTGCACAATTCACAGCGCTCACCATAGCACATACCCTCCCCAATGTCTATCACCCAGCCACCCCATCCCTCCCGCCCCACCCCCCACTCCAGCAACCCTCAGTTTGTTTCCTGAGATTAAGAATTCCTCATATCAGTGAGGTCATATGATACATGTCTGTCTCTGATTGACCTATTTCGCTCAGCATAACACTCTCCAGTTCCATCCATGTCATTGCAAATGGCAAGATCTCATCCCTTTTGATGGCTGCATAATATTCCATTGTGTATGTATATATATATATATATATATATACACCACATCTTCTTTATCCATTCATCTGTTGATGGACATCTTGGCTCTTTCCACAGTTTGGCTATTGTGGACATTGCTGCTATAAACATTGGGGTGCATGTACCCCTTCGGATCCCTACATTTGTATCTTTGGGGTAAATACCCAGTAGTGCAATTGCTGGATTGTATGGTAGCTCTATTTTCAACTTTTTGAGGAACCTCCATACTGTTTTCCAGAGTGGTTGCACCAGCTAAGACAAGTCATTTTTGAAAGCAGTTTAGAAGTTTAAAAATTTTCAAATAGACTGTTAACTCCTTTTTGTCTTTCTCCTGCTCTTCTTCCTCTTCTTTATTAACAGAATCAGTTAGGTGGGACAGATGCTTTCTTAATGTAGTGACAATGTTAGAATCAAAGAGAATATTTTGTTTAAAGTGATAGCACTATAAATATTCAAAAAATGTTAAGTCTCTGCTGATTTACTGATATATCACTTTTCTGGAATTTTTACATCGTAAAGTTAACCATAATCTCTGTGATAGAGCAAAGCACTAAATTACACTGACAGGCAAATAGTCTGCCAGCTTCGCATCTTGGGTCCCTTTCCAGACTTCCAGTGCCTGCTCATCTCTCTTGGGAGAAACTAAACAGATTTCTCCAAGAGGAGAGGAAAAAAAATTCTGGGTTTAATTTAAAATAGTACTAGGGAAAAAAAAAAAAAAATGGAATGTCTCTACAGAAGCCGAGAATGGACAAAAAGACATTATTTAACTTAACAAAAATACCCAGACAAGAAAAGGGCCTTGCTCTCTTTTTTATCTCACATTTCTTCATAGGAGAAATACAAGATCATTCTTTCCATTTGAATTTCACGGCTCTGCTTCAATGGTGAGAAAACACCAGCAAGGTTTGTTTTGTTTTTGTTTTTGTTTTTTGAAATAAGCTTTGCCACTCCCTGCCCCCCCCAACCCCTGTCCCTTTAAGTGTTAGGGAATTAGGTAGTTCTGACTTTTCTCAAAGTTTGGTTTTTATTTTTCAGTTAATGTTGCTTTATGTAGCTACTTTTCATTGAACTCACTGTATTTGTTTTTACTTGTCCCTCCCCCATATCATTTTAATATGACAAAAATTAAGCTTGAACATTTTGACTTAACTAACCAATTCTTTTTTTTAAAGTTATGTGTAGAAAACTACTTTTAAAGTTTATATTCATAATTAAATTTACCAAACATTATTGAACACATGTTATGAATCATTTAAGGACTGAGAACATATCAGTGAAAGTTGCAAGGCCTTTGAATGCATAAATCACTAGCAACAATTTCTATAAAAGATTGGAGCAACAAGGGGATTTGGATTTTTTTTTTCAGTTCTAATTATATTCAAGATTTCTTGATTTGTGACCCATGTCCTCACAAAGTAGTATCTTCTTTAAGATAAAGAACCTTCTGATAAATAAGAATGCTGGAGTTACTGTAAGTCTGACTCAGCAAAAAGAGAGCTAAGAAAAGTGATATTGGTGACAGGATAATTTTCAGGAAAAGACAAAATCATGATTCATATGGATATAAAATATTGAACTCCTATGAGATGATATTTTACTCAGGTCACTAGGAAAATGTTTAAACTATTCAATGGAAAAGTCAAAGGAGCGCACATTTACATGGAATAAAGGAATGTTGCAATAAATTGCAAATGGAGACAAAACTGGATTTTCCACAGGGTGGAGGAAGTCAATTAAAAGTACTATCCAGTGCCTACAATTTACAAAGATTTGACAGATGAACAATGAACGAAGATAATCAACACAGCTAGGACATGATAACTGAGAAGGGTGTGTTATAGATGAGGCATAGTTTTCCATGGAAACACATTTTTTTGTTTGTTTGTTTACATAGGGAAAAAGAATTAACACCAAATAAGCCCATTGAACCTAGTTAATATCATCAAATCAGTTCTCCTACAAGGTCAGAGTGCCATCCATGCAGGAGTGGATACAAAGAAACATGGTCAAAGGCAACACAAAGTACAGGAAGCATCTTGGTATATCTGCTCTGCACACCACCACCACCCCCACCCTGCAAGGTACCACCATTAACCAAGACCTAGGCACCTTGGCCACAGATGGTAGACCAGAGGTCAACTGCTGACCCAAACTGAGTCAAGTAGATCCTCTCTCAAGAAGAACAAACTTTGAGCTTGATTTCAGTTCCTGTCTGGTTATCCACCTGATTCTGGGAAATGCCACTTTGCAGGCTCAGTCGTGATCATGTTTAACCACGTGCATAGCGAAGCAAGCAGAGCTAGTATCAGAGAAAAAGGAGTTAAATGCATAGAGAGGCAGAGCCAAGAGACAGGTCTGGGTTCCTGAAGAGCTCCCAGTTCTTGGTTCCAATTCTTCATGCAGTCTGGTATAGATAAGTGTCAAATAATAGAAGTCCCCTCTTTGAAAAGAGAAAATATGTAATCAGAAATGTGAGAAGCGAGACTAGTATCAATTTTCTGAGACTTCAAAATAAATTGTGTACTCAGATACTGTGCTGTACCCATTTCTGTTCTGATAAAGTAATTTTATGGCCAAGTAAACTGTAGAGAGTAGGGCAATCAGGTTAAAATAAAGGTTTTTAGTAAGGTTGAATTTGGTTGTGCTGTGTTATAATTACGAATTGCTGTAGTAGTTTCCTTCTTTCTTTGTAAGGAAACAAAAGATGTTCTTGCTGAGAAGTTGATTTACTCAGATTGTATTGACCCATATAGGTAGTAAATCTGCAAGAAGTCAGAGTTTGTGAGACATTCTTAGATAATTGTGAAACATCACAAAATGTGGATAGGGTAAGGGGTGTAATAGTTTCTAAGTTATTTTTAATGTCAACCACATCAGATTGAACTGAACTTAAATTCAACTGCAGTGCATTTTGATGATCTTTTACATTTTTCCATTTCATTTATCATGACTCTTAGCTATGTCCCCAAGGAGTTGACTCTGGCTGATAAAGCAGAAAAGAGATGTATTGAAAACATACTGCCAACTCTGGCTTCCACCTAAGGTAGAGAAAGCTGGAAAGAGCATGGCCTCCAACTAATCACAAGAAAAGCCAGATAATGTACAAAATTATAACTTTCCTTGAACCCATGAAAGAGCTGAGGTTGCAGTGCAGCCAACTAGCCTGAAATCTTAAGATGTGCCCCGCCAAGGACAAGGAGGATGTGAGCACCATTTCTACTGTGACAGTGGGAAGAAGACAAGACCTCCACACCTGTTGTAAGAAGGTAAAAAGGTTTTCAAATAGATAACGGCAGAGTGTGGGCTAGCATGAGTGTATGGTATCCCTGGGATGTTAACCCCTGAGGAAAATTCACACCTGCCTTCAGGCTTTTCTGGAAGTCACTGGTACTCAGCAGCAACACTGAAGACAAAGCCTCCGAGCAGAAGTCCACTTGGCTCCTTTGCCCTGGGGGAAAAAAGCCTTAAGCTGCTGGGGGAAGGGCAGCACACCTGTACCAACATGCCCCGCCCCCCATGGGCGCACAGGTGAAATTTTATTACGCCTGGGGCCAGAGTGTAAGGAAGGCATCCTAACTACTGGGGAAGAGTTGGAGATGGCTTTGGATGCAGACTAAGGTCTCAAAACACTACAGAAGGGACCGGATCTCTGAGAAAGCCCCACCCTCTAAGACACAGGATTCAGTACCAACAAAAACGGGGGGTGGGTTTCAGTTGCCTTATACTCTGTGTAAGAATCCAGACTCAGAAGGCTAAATAAACCATAGGGGCAGAAAACAGCTCAGTGGTTGCAAAGGGCTGGAGTTCTGGGGAAGAGGACACAAAAAGGGGTGTACTTGTGAAGGGATTGTTGGAAGTGATGAATCTGTTCTGTGTTTCCACTGTGGTGGTGGCTACATAACCTTATACATTTGTCGAAAATTATAGACTGGGATACTGTAGAAATTGCTATACCTCAATAAACTTACTTAAAAAGATTCATGTAGGATTCTTGGGTTATAACAAGATAATAACAGCAGTATCAATTTTGAATCTCCTCAAATTCCTCTCCTTATCAAAACCCACAGACAAACTTGATTAGCAGATCAAAAATCCACAGAGAACATACAGACCGTCATCAATTTCCAAATTTGAATAGATGGAGACAAATCAATGACAGCTACGAGGCATGCCTGTTGTCAGTATCTGGGTAGAAGAAGCACTGGGGCAGCTACAGCCCAGAAAAATCCTCAAATAGCCATCGGATCCTCACTGAAGTGCTAAGAGGGTCCGTTTGAGAATAGTAGCCGAAATTGAGAGAACCTCTGCACACTTGATAGGGAATAAAAGCTAGGAGTCTTTGGAAATGTCGGGAGGGGCTTGCATCGTTTCTGCCCTCTGAGTTCTCGGAACGAACCGGTGGAAGCCCCCTTCCAGGACAAAGCCCCACGCTAAGATAAACTCATGGGAATCGAATTTAAATTGAGTCCCACAGGGAAAATGGAGACAAAGTGGGAGAGAACGTCTAGGTCAAATTTGGGGAGGTGAACCAAGTCAACATGGAGGCTGCCGTATTTTGTGACACTTTGGGAAAACGTCACCGAAGGGCATTTTATGCAGCTGTGAGTTTTGAAATGCTATCCAGACCAAGCTTTTCACTGTAGTTCAAGAAAACTAGGTTCACATAAAAAGAGCAACAAAAAGGATAGAGGTCAAATTCCTTGCAGTGTTATTTATTTATTTATTTAAAGATTTCATTTATTTATTTGCCAGAGAGAGAGAGAGAGAGAGAGAGGGAGAGTACAAGCAGGAGTGCCAGGCAGAGGGAGAAGCAGGCTCCCTGCTAAGCAAGGAGCCCGATGCGGGACTCGATCCCAGCACCCTGGATCATGACCTGAGCCGAGGGCAGACGCTTAACCATCTGCCACCCAGGTGCCCTCCTTGCAGTGTTATTAAAAGAAGAGGCTGCAGCCAGGGCACAGGGGTGTGAAGAGTGCCCGCCTCCGGGGCTCCCAAACAGACCAGGTTCGGCCACTCACCACTGACAAAATCCAAAGGCAGAGAAATCCAAAAGGGTGGTGAAACAAGAGAGGAATTTATTTCAGTGAGACCACCACTGGGGAAACAGTGGACTAACATCTCAAAGACTGTCTTCCAAGCGCCAAAAATACTTCTAGGTTTATATAAGGAAAATGTGGGACAAAGGTCGATGGGTATGTGCAGGTGGGCAGTAAAGGTCAGATCCAACATTGTCTTGGGGTCAGTCCTGCACGGTCTGGCTGGCATCAGGGCAATCCCTATTTCTTGAGAGGTTAGTTTTGGTTTCTATCTGGGGATGATTTGCCTTCAGGGTCTTTTGCCTAAGTTAAGAGAGAAGCTGGAAAGAAGAACTTAATTAGAAAGTACAGACTGAGGGGGCACCTGGGTGGCTCAGTTGGTTAAGCGTCTGCCTTCAGCTCAGGTCATGATCTCAGCGTCCTGGAATCGAGCCCCCCATTGGGCTCTCTGCTCAGCAGGGAGTCTGCTTCTCCCTCTCCCTCTGCCCCTCCCCCTTGCTTGTGCACTCTTTCTCTCTCTCAAATAAATAAAATAAAATCTTAAAAAAAAAAAGAAAGTACAGACTGAGGTCAAAATGGAGGTAGTTGACATCCTCTTTCAAGGAGAAGACTAGCATCCCCAGCCAATATAAAGCATGCCATAAAGACATGTCCACAAAAAGATGTCTGACTTTGGCTCAGGTCATGATCTCAGGGTCCTGGGTTTGAGCGGTGCATAGGGTTCTACATTCAGTGGGGAGTCTGCTTCGCCCTCTCCCTCTGCTCCTCCCCCTGCTCATGCCCTCGAGCAGGTATGCTCCCTCTCTCTGAAATAAATAAAATCTTAAAAAAAAAAAAAGTAGAAAGTGAAAATAAAGATGTAATAAAAATATTTGAGAGAAAAAAGATAAGCCAAAAATATCCCAAAGTGTGTATTATAGTAGTCCTCCAACTCTCACTGTCCCCAGAATGGAAGAAAACAGAACACTTATATTTAGTAACTGTTACAGTAACTATAATTGAAAAAAAAAAAACACCTAAAATTTAAAAAGAAAAAATTTAAAATTACAGTTTGAGAGGATACATTACTACTTGAGAAAACTGACCCAGAACAACCAATACCCTAGATATATTCTAGTAAAACTATAGCACAGTAAAGAAAAAGGAAAATTATTAAACATCCAGAAAGAATGCCCAGTTACTTATAAGGGAAAGAAACTCAGATTGTCACCAGCTTTTAAATAGCAAAACTTTATACCAAGGTAATTGGAGTATCACATTCAAGATATTCATGTAAAGTAAATGTGAACCAATGATTAAATCAAGGCAAGCTGACTTTCCCGTATAAAGACCACAGGCAAACTCTTTTTTTTTTTTTTTTAATTAATTTATTTATTTTTTCACAGGCAAACTCTTACCTGTATGCAAGAGTTCAGGAAATATTGTTCCTCTAAGCTCCTCCTATGGAATTTACTAGAATGTGAGCTGTAAACAAAATAGCCAGAGGCATTGATGTAAAGACTGGGGGTAAATGTTAATTGTGTGTATTTGTTCATACAACTAATACTAAATCGGGACTATAAAGGAAAGAATATAGTATGTAATGTTTATATGCTCTGACAATGTAAATAAGCAGAAATTGAGAGAGAAGGGAGAAAATATGAGCAAAAATATTCAACTGCTTTCAACAATCACTTTGATTATGTTAATATTGGGATTGTTATTTTGAGGTTGTTGTGAATAAAATGTGGGCTTGAGCAAATACAGTTGTCCCTTGAACAACACAGGTTTGAACTTCTCTGGTCCACTTACATGCACATTTTTTATAGTCCTGTAAATGTATTTTCCTTATGATGTTCTTAATAACATTTTTCTTTTCTCTAGCTTACTTTATTGTAAGAATCTGGTATATAATATATATACGAAATATGTGTTAATTGACTGTTTATGTTATTGGTAAGGCTTCTGGTCAACAGTAGGCTATTAGTAGTTAAGTTTTAGGGGATTAAAAAGTTATGCTAGGATTTTCAACTGTGTGGAGGATCGGTGCCCCTAACCCCTGCATTGTTCCAGAGTCAACTGTATATAATCATGTGACATTTTAATTTCCTTCCCTAGTGATCTTGAAAACCAGCTTCTCAGGGAGGAGACGTGAGATACAGATGTGCAATAGACAAGGGTAAGTCAAACTCCTGACATTCTGAAATTGAATTGAAAGAATTATTGTGAAATCATGAGATGCTTTCTCTTTAAAATATATATATTTGTATGTTCTAGTTCTAACCCCTGAAAAGATCAAAATAACAGCAGTGAGCATCCCTGGAGCTCAGATGGTACTTAGTAAATATGATTTCCTTCCTAAAGAAACAAACAAACAAAAGCGTTTTGGGAGTGATGTCTGATTCTAGCGGCCTGGGTGAAAATTGTTGCAGATAATTGTGAGACATCTTGTCACTGCAGACATGAGCAGAGCTATCAGAGACTACCAGGGTCAAAGCTAAAGGACTTAGAGCCAGCTTGAAGAGGCTCCTAGTGTCTAAAGATGTGGCAATTTGTATGTCAATAAGTTTACTACCTATAATGGTTTGAAGACATCAGGTATTTTTGAATATATGAGTTCAAAAATGCTACTTTATAAAGAAATTAATTGTTCAGTTTTGGAAGATAGGAAAACAACTCCATATTTTGAAGCCTGGTAAACAAAGGAAAAGGTCTAAGTATTACTCTTTATGAGTTGTTTTCCTGAGTAACTCCAGAGTAGCTGCGGAGAAATGTCTCTTCATAGATGCATTCCAGCTAATAATTGAAGAAGCCATTAGTGAATTAGAGTATTACCGTTTGCAAAGCCTAACAGGCTTTGAGAATCAATTGCTGGTAAACTCATAAAATGAAAGACAACTCTATGGGTCCCCTGATGGAGGAACACAGTATCAACTCTAAGGAAATTCCTTAAAAAAGTCATCAAATCAGAATATGACCAATTCTTTATATGTAATTTGAATTTATAGGAACTGCAAGAAATGGTGCAGCATGTGAATCTACACCATGGAGATATAATCAGCAGAGCACATACTGTGTTTTGTGAAACTCAACAGGCTTAAAGAAATTAGTTATATAACATACACATTGTAGTGGGGGAGGGGAGAGAGAGATAGAGAGGGAGATGGAGAAAGGAGGGGCTAGGAAGATTTAAAAGATATATTTGTAAAAATAAGTAAACTATATTATTTTGGGAATGCACATTCCAGTAACAAAACTATGAAGAATCCAAGGAAATAATTATTTTAAAAGTCAGATTAGTGGGTTTCTTTTGAGGAAGAAGGAGGGATGGAGATTGGCCTCTAGAGTATATGATAAGTTCTACTTCTTACCCTGAGTAGTGATTACAAAAGTTATCCTTGTAATAATTCACTAAGTTATAATTTAATATGTGTTTTTATGAATCTACATTGTGCTTTATAGTAGAAAAGTTTAACAAAAAGATACTGAGTGGCTCCCAAAATTTTGAGAGAAGTAGAGCACTAACTTGAAGTGAAATTTCAAAAAAAAAAAAAAAAAAAGAAGTTAAAACCACACCACAGAACTCTCTGATAGGGAAACTGGCTATGCTACTGCTTCTTCCCCAGCCACAGGCTGGATGCAAGAGTTGGTTCTGCTGCCTGCAAGTCTACTTTATGGCAACTGTAAATCCTGTCAGCACCAAGGCCATCAGGAACCTGGCCTAGACAGACCACTTCTTGCTTCCCAAACTTTAGCAAGCAGAATGGATTTCGTACAGATTCTCCTTCCTCATGTTGCTCCCTTCTGTGTTGGCGTCTCAGGTGATGAGGATGAGAATGGTGGAGCCCAAGGTTGGTCAGGTGGGCACAATCCTTGGGGAGCGATTGGCAGGTTATGTGAGAAAATACTTTTTCTCTTACTTTTAAAGGGCTCTGTTTATTTTCCTATTTGTTTTTATTATAAAGCTTACAAAAGAGAGACATACACAGGGGATACATTAATAATTGTGTGTTCTCTGGCCAGAGTTAATGAATGTTAATATTTTATGACTTTTATCTTCAAATATGTTACATATAAATGTAACATAAAAACATGTACATATGTAATGTACATATAAACATATATATGTTACATATAAAAAATGTAAAATGTAATCGTTGATGGTCTCTCTTGTTACTTTCTCCAGTTCCAGAGTTCTGTCTTCCTTCCGGAAGCACCACTATGACATTTTATATGGATTCTTCTAGTTCATGAGCAAGAGTTTGCCAAGGGACTATAATTGGCAGTATTTTGAAATTGTACTGAAACACAGTGCCTACTTTTATAGATACAACCAAATTTTCTGCTACTATGGGTACACCAAAATTTAAGATTTCTATTTTCCCATCTCCTTGCCTGCTTGATATTTTTAGACTTCTCAATTTTTGCCGATTGGATGACTGTTAATTGGAGTTTCACTTTAAATTGCATTTTCCTGATGTTCATTACAGCATCATCTGTAACAGCAAGTCATCGGATTTTTTATTTTATTTTTTAAGTGCAAGCCGTGCTGTGATCTAAAGTGATACATAGATGCTGAAGTAGGCCAGTAGCACAGAGCCCAATTTTCTTACCTGTGCTCATTTCATTCACTTGCCAAAATGATCGTTCACTCTGATCATTAGCGGATACACGCAAAATCAGTAGTAGAGTATTGACCTGAGCTGATTCTCTGGATTTCCATTCCCTCCATTTCTTTCTCTTGGAAATTGAGAATCTGAACACCTGGGCCCCCTATTTGAGAACACTAGATTTGTAGGTTGGTGTTGGGACTGCAGTTGCGTATTTGAGCTGTCATCGTGGGAGCTGGGGAGCATAGGTGTGGACAGAATTTGGAAAACTGAACAGCTGTGGCCCGAGAAGCAGAGTCAGGAGTCAGGACAGGTAACTTCAATTCCTCATGCTTTCCAGTTCCAGATCCAGGTCAAAGCCAGACCCAGCTGCAATGCTTGCCTTGATAAGGTCTGGAAAATCTCCCCTGAGTGCTTATAATAAATCACCTTTTGTTCATGGTATGTCAAGTGAGCACTTACCTAGATACAGCAAATGGTGGATTAGGTCCAGCAATCATTTTATCGGTTTAGATATAGCCATCATTTTTGTCAGTGGAGACATTTTTCCATTATGGCAAATAAATGACCAACACTAAAGATCAGACACTTTTGTACCTGTTGGGAAAAGTTAAACAAAGACTAAATCAGCAGGTGTTACTCCAGGCAGAGTGGAAAGTAAAGTGGATTTGGAATTAAAAGATAAGAGGTAGATTCTATGCCACTTTCTAGCTGTTTGAATTCAGGCAAGGAATTCTTCTGAATGTAAAATACTTACCTATGTGATAAAGACAATATCTATCTCAGAATTGTGGTAGAGACTTAACAAGATAATAGATGTGAGTGGGTTTTATAAAGCACGTCGCCATAAAATAGAGGGATTAGAACTTGAGAAAAATCAGAGTAAGGCCATCAGCAAAAGAGCCCAATTTTCTTACCTGTTTGTGTTTCTTCTATCTTCTCTGGGTTAGAAACACACAGCTCGGTTTCCCAGGGCAGTGTAAACTCTGTGGGAGACGTAAACTTTTTAGTGAGGTTTCTATCTTGGGTAAGCCTAAACTCAGGAAAGAAAGAAGGAAGTCTGAATCACCAGGCATGTCCTCCAGCAGTTCATGAACTCTCTTCTCTCCCGCTCTCTCTTTTTCTTTCTCAGCAATAACCCGCTGACGTCACATAAAACAGTAAGAATTTCCTAAAGAAAGAGAGATTCTTAACTGATCTAGATGAAAGGTAGCTTCACCCCTGATTAGCAGGCAACCTAAAATGTCAGGGCAATGTAGTTCAGGTGGTAGGAGGTTGGGAATGAAGTTTAAAGATGATTTTCAAGTTTAGTGCAAGGTAAGCCTAGCGATAGACTTGGATTTGATGGACTCCCATGATTGGTTGTACACATGGAGGGAGAGGGGCATATTCATGGACTTTATTAGGCTAGTAGTTGTGAAAGAACTCATTCTATTTTTTTAAATGTAAAATGGTAAAATATGCAAGATATAAAATTTGCCACCTTAAGCATTTTTACATGTACAATTCAGTAGCATTAAATACATTCACATTATGGTGCAGCCACCAGTCTCCAGAACGCTTTCCATCTTGTGAAAGTGAAACTCCATACCCATGAAATAATTACCATTCTCATTATTTCGGAACTTCATTTTCTTGAATTGTTTGGTCATGTACATACTAGATCAGAAATAATACACACTGTGCCTTGTGTTCATGTAAATTTGTCATTCTTAGATTACCAAGGCATAGAGAACTGGCGTGAGTCCAAAGCATTTGTACCCAATTTAACACAACATGCTTAATAATTAAAAGGACGGCAACAACAGGGATGTACCTCCAAATATCAAAATCTGACCTCAGATTTGATCTCAGGACCAAATTTGAGCTGACTTAGTTCATTTTGCTGGTTGTTGAATCTGTTTCTTAAAATGATAAAAAATGATAATCATCCTTAGGATTTTGATTTCATGAAACAACAGATTGGATAGGAACGCCTTACTTGGCTAAGGCTCGTGAGCACTGGCCTCCCCGACTTATTTTTGAGTGGTAAATGTGGACTCTCAGACCCATCTAGAGATGCGCATTACTGATTTTTCTCTACAGGAAACTTTAGCTGACATTTCCTCCATGACATATGCTTATATGGCAATAGAAAATTGTCCAAATTCCTTTTCATGCCTACTTCAAGCAATTGTCCAAAAATGTCTCTTTGCCTCTCCACACCTTAACACTCAAAACAAGTTGGGGTTAAATCAATTTCACAAGACAGCAGCCTTTTGGGAAGGAAATTGACTGGAAGTGCAAACAGCAATGGCTTTTCTTTGCCATTTTTCTTAGATTTAGAAAAACAACTGAAATTTAAAAAAAAATTAAATATAATTGATCATATAATCTTTCTTATCCATAATCAACTCATTAGGTTTTAAAGTTTTCACAGACGTAAACAAAGTCCTGTATGACTTGAGAGATGAAAATGAGCCCATGATAATGGATGTATATATTTCTCTCATGCTAGAGCAACAGAAGAGCTAGAGGGGTTTTAACAGATGCTTCCTTTCCTAGCTTGACATGGATTATTATTCCTATTATCATTTACTCTTCCATCTGAGGAGAAAAGGCAGAACTGTCACAGTAGGAGCAAAAGAAGAAAGCAATAAAAATGAAGGTTCTTTCCCAGATGACAAGAATTTATCTTGCAAAGTTTGAAATACTGTTTTTTTGGGGTTTTTTTAAGATTTTATTTTTATTTTGCGAGACAGAGAATGAGAGACAGAGAGCATGAGAGGGAGGAGGGTCAGAGGGAGAAGCAGACTCCCTGCCGAGCAGGGAGCCCGATGTGGGACCAGGATCATGACCCGAGCCGAAGGCAGTCGCTTAACCAACTGAGCCACCCAGACGCCCCAAAATACTGTTTAAGTAGAGTAAAAAACAAAATTGGTCTGGCTGTTCCACCAAGGCACTTGCTGGAGATTACCGTCAATTAGTTACGTCGTTCCATAGACACTTTTATGGAGAACAGTTGAATGCAAAATATTTGGAGGTTTGGTAGGAATGATTTAAACTAACGTGTTTTTTTCTTCCCCCCCTTAATTAAATCATATTAATCTGAAGAAAATAAGATGGCATGATGTAGTGTCAGTTTCACTGAAAAATGTACTGTTATGAGTAAGAAAAGAGCTCCTGCCAAACATTTATTGAAAATAAAAAGTTATATGCAACGTCATAGATGAAGCTAGAGAGTATTACGCTAAGTGAAATAAGTCAGTTAGAGGAAGACAAATACCGTATGATTTCACTCATATGTGCAATGTAAGAAACAAAACAAACTAGCAAAGGGGAAAAAAGAGAGAGAAAGAGGCAAACCAAGAAACAAACTCTTAATTCTAGAGAACAAACTGATAGTTACCAGAGGGGAGGTGGGTGCGGGGATGAGGGAAATAGGTTATGGGGGATCAAGGAGCGCACTTGTCCTGATGGGCACTGGGTGTTGTACAGAATTTTGTTGAATCACTATTGAATCACAGTGTATCCGTGAAACTAATATAACACTCTATGTTAACCAACTGGAATTAAAACAACATTTTTTTAAAAAGAAAATAAAAAAATTACATGGCAGCAAATATTTGAAAATAAGAGAATCAAAGAAATTAGCACCTGTCATACTTATTAATCTGCTCATTTTATATCCCTTAAGGGCAACGCATTAAAATAAAGACACTTAAAAAACATATATGCAAAAGAGCAGGAACAAATGCTTGACCGCTTATGGAAGGTTGTAGTGAAATAATTTTGATATCACTCATGTCGGTGACATTATTATTCATGCAAAGAGATTTAGAAATTTACTGGTATAATTCTGTCAAGCTGGGGAAACAAACCAAAACTAAACCAAATGAGAACAAGCAAAGGCTATTTATTCGGAGAGAGACAATCACTTGCCTTTTGGCAGAGACTCAAAGGCAGGCAGAGGAGTGGGAAAGCTTTTTAGGAGAAAAAAGGAAAGCTTCAAGTATGTCCTGATTGGAAGCTGTTGACATGAGGAAGGGGGGCCACCTAGAGGCAGAGCATCTTGTGTGATTAGCTAGGGATGCATATTTGGGTTGCTGTTGTTGGTCCTAAACTGGAAGCAGGGACAAGAAACTGACAAGAAGGTTGTCCCTTATTAATCAAGTGCTAGCCATTTGGAGCTGGTTGTTGTAGGGGATATTGTTTGGCTTCCTGAATTGTTGCTAGCGACAACAAACTCACTTCTTACAAGTCTGCCTTATCGCAGGCTGGCTTCCTGGGCTTGCTATTGCAGATAATGGCTTGGTTCCTGGGGCAGGTCCTGCAGGTTGTGGGTCAGAGGTCTTTTTTTAGGTGCGGTCTGATCATTGTCCTTTTATATAGTCAATCTCTCAAAACAAACCAGTGTGAAAGCCAAAATGCACAGGACAAATAAGGAGATTATTTTATTTAGGCTATTACAATAGGGAGAACATTCTTTAGTGAGAAATGACCCAAAGAAGAGAGAGAAAATCCAGAGTTTTATCAAGGCAAGTAGAGTCCTGAGGACATGTGGAGCTGGGTCTCATTCAGGTTACTGAGAAAAAATGGAGATTGGATTTATCTTTGGAATACGCTAGGGCTGCTGTAATATAAGGGAGTGGGGTTATTTCTCAACCTTTGTTGCCTTCCAGGAGCACCAGGCTGTTCAACATTGTCACAGGGCGTTGCCTGAGATAAGTCAAATGCTTAGAAATAATTAGTTGCTTGATCTAAGGTTCCCTCTTGCCATTGTCTATCTGGATGCTGGCTCAAGCCTGAACAGCTTCCACAACGTGTGCAAGAACTCTGAGTAAGCGCCATCACTTCTGACAGGAGCAATTTAGGAAGGGGGTATGGGTATACATGCACATCTGAACTGCACTTTGAAGGATGGCTAGAATGTGACTAGGCATTGCAGGAGGATCAAATGGAACGTCACATGATCCAAGCATGGAAGCAAGAAAGCCTCAAAACTTTTTGGGTGGATCTGCAAGCTATTATGGTCTCCTAAGGGCTTCACATAGGGAAATCTGGCCACGTGAACCTGGGAAAGTGAACGGGAAGACAGAACACCAAAGGCTGAGGGATCTGGATATCATTTTGCAGACAATGGGGTGAACTAGGGAAGATCTGGGGACAAGGGAGTAATGTGTCAAAATGATTCTTTAGGAAGAGCCATGTCTTCCTGAATGCAGTCTCCTCATGAGGCAACATAAAGGCTGTATTCTTAGAAAGAGACTAATGAGAAATTGAGGAAATGTCAAAAACTAAAGGATGGAACTAGAGGGTAACTGTGGTTCGTACTTCACCTCAGTTCGTACTTCACCATCCTCTAGTCCCAGCGCATAGGACTTCCGTTCTCTTTCGATTCATCTTCCTCCCACACTATCCTGTGAAGTTTAGACCTGTTTATTCTGAGGTGCCAGGGGGATAACCACATGGGGATATCCAGAAGATAGTTTGGTATATATGTTGAAAAGTTAACTCACTTTTTTGGCCCCAAACTTCCTCTCCTTCTGGCTTGCCCTGTTGGTGGAAAGGGCCAGCTTCCATCAAGATAGCCTGAGAATCCTGGGGAGGTTTCTTGACTCCTTTCTCTCCTTTGTCTTGCAAATTCAATCAGCAATGAAATCTTATCCATTTTAGTTAGTAAATAAGACCCAAGTCGCCCTCTTTCTTCTCTTTCCCCACTACCACACTCTCTTAGCCTGACCTCCTCAGCACTTTTGAACGGGCTTCTGAATACCCCCCAAAATGCTCCACACTCCTCCCTTGCTCCCTTGATCCAATCCTTCTATTACTATTGAGATTTTTCTAAAAAAAAAAAAAAAAGCAAATATGGTAATGTAATGCCTTTGATTGCTCCTATTTTCTGTCGCCTTTAAAATAAAGTTCCAAACTCTTTTACATGGACTACAAAACCTCACATGACCCAGCTCTTCTATATCATCATCCTGATTTCTCAAATCTACCTTTTCTCTATCTGTGCTTCAGTGAGATTGATCTTAATTCTTTGGATATTCCACTTTTTTTTTTTTCCTGCCTCCAGTTTTTAAAATACGCTTTTCTATCTTGTAGTTTTCTTTCTTCCCCAGATATCCTTCCAGCCACTTCTCTTCGCTAACTATTACTTATCCTTTAGATAACATCTCATATTTCATTCCTTCATGGGGGCAAATGAGCCTGAAGCTTGTGGGGCATGTCAGGGCTAGAGGTATGTAGGCAATTAGTGAAATCTCAAAATAGATGGAATTTCTCCAGGAGAACACATGAAGCAAATGAGAAAATTGCCAAAGGTGGTTTCTTGGAAAGTACCAACACTTAATGGAGAGGCAGAACAAAATGAAAAATTGAGGGTAGACAGAACAGGCACAAAGGTGTGGGGGTCAAGACAAAGCTAACAATCAGCAGGATTAGGTGCATCTCTGAGCTCTGCTAAGGTTAAGATCTTTTTTTTTTTTTTTTTAAAGCAATGCTTTCTTTCTTTTTTTTTTTTTTAAAGATTTTATTTATTTATTTGAGAGAGAGAGCATATGAGAAGGGGGAGGGTCAGAGGGAGAAGCAGACCCCCCGCTGAGCAGGGAGCCCGACGTGGGACTCGATCCAGGGACTCCAGGATCATGACCTGAGCCAAAGGCAGTCGCTTAACCAACTGAGCCACCCAGGCGCCCTAAGGTTAAGATCTTAAAAAATGTTCTTTGGATTTGCCATTTAGGAATTGGCTGGTGATTTGAAGAGTAGTGTTAGTAGTGTTAGTAGTGAGGATAAAAGTCAGGTGGCAGTGAGTTAGAGTAAAAATGTGGCAATGAAGTAGAGATAGCAAGAGTAAAATAGTCTTTGGAGAATTAAGGATGACAAAGAATATAAAGTTTTAGCATTGCAGTTTTAGGGGGATAAAGATGGAACAAGGGCTTGTGTGTGCATTATCAATTGGAGGTAACTAATAGGGGCCAGGGAAAAAAGAGATGATTAATTTCTTGCTATGTGCTCAAGCTTCATCTTGGAGGTGATATCCTAAGGCCTGTAAAAAGTGGCAGTCTGAGACTACAATATGGCTAATCACAAGTAGAGTCTATAATAATCTGTTAATTGGCTTTAGAAAAGAAGTTCCATTACTACTGATAGATGGTTGTTTATGATATGGTGAACATTTTATTTATTCTGTGATTATTTGAAGGTTTGGATCTCTCTTTGTCAAAACAATCTGAATAGGAAACCATGTATTTTGTTCCTTAAATGCTCTCAGCTCCTTCCTGCAATACACTCTAGGCTAGGAAATGCCAGTTTGTGACTCACACTGGCATGAAAATGTAGCTTAAACACAACTATCATTTTCCTTCTTCCTCGAGCACAGATTTGGTCCAAAGATAGACTAGGTTGCCTCAGGGAGTAGTGAATTCCACATCACTGGGATTGTTTAAGCTTCTGGAGTCATTCAGATTGATGATAGGGCTAGATGATTTTTAAAGGTCCTTCCACTCACAATAGTCTATGAATTTCACATTTCTAAAGGACTTTAGAGGTTGAGTGCAAGCTACATGCCAAGTTAAGAATAAATAGATGTGAGCTGTTAACAAAATAAGCAGTGAAGTGGGATATTGTTTTTGCTGGCAAGATTTGCCAAGGATAATCTGCTTTAAGAGAACTGAGAGTTGATTCTATTAATGCTCATTGTTGCTCCTTTTTAGAAAGACTTCCATTTGTGCTTAACTTCCAAGTTGTATTTTCAAGAAGAATGTGAAGGTAGGATGAGAGCCTGGTGATAGGATATCCGTCCGGAACCTGAGACGTAAACCAAGCTTTGCATTTGTGGAGTGCTCTGAGGAAATTAGCTTAGTTCACTTTCCCCCCATCTGAGGGTGGTTATCATCATTTCACATCATTTCCTTGTCCCTTTTATCATCCAACCCCTTTCAGATGAGGAAACTGAATGAGAGCCATCGCACATGGTCCAAGGTCAGGGAGGGAAGCAGTGGAGAGAAATCACCGTGTACATCAAGAGAAAACATCAATAGCAGAATGATCAATGATGATTCATCAAGATCCTGTCTTGATGCTGACATTTAGCCTCATGCTTAGCATTTCTGCATGCCCAGCACTCTGGGCATATATCCACCCAGTACAAATTGAATTACTGCTGATGCCCACTTGTAGAAAAACTCAACAAATATTAGAAATAGGAAAAGTCGAATTTCTATTAGAAGGCTCATTTCTCCTGCCAAAACATCTGATCATTGCCTTTACTAATAATGAATTCCTTAATATTTTTGCTATTCAGCAAAAGAAGGATGATAACAGAGACAGAAACGTGAATTTGAAAAAAAAAAAATTACCTCAAATATTTTCTAAGCTTTATGTTTCATTAGAGTAAAAAAAAGAAGCCACAAGAAAGAGACACAATTTTTCTGTGAGTTTTATATATTTGACAGGAAAAAAATTAAACAAAACTATTGAACAATTTATTTCATGAATGTGAGTGGTGGAAAAAGCTATATTAATTTGATGTAGGTTTTATGCAGATAATTATTATTTTTTTTAAAGATTTTATTTATTCATTTGAGAGACAGAGAGAGCATGAGCCAGGGGGAGGGGCAGAGGGGGAGGGAGAAGCAGGCTCCCCGCTGAGCAGGGAGCCCGATGCGGGGCTTGATCCCAGTACCCTGAGATCGTGACCTGAGCTGAAGGCAGACACTTAACCGACTGAGCTACCCAGATGCCCTATGCAGATAATTCTATTTTTACTTCCTTTTCTGAAGGAAGGGTAGTTTTAAATTTTTATTCTAGGTAACTTTTTTTTTTTTAAATGAGATACTTGAAGGACGCCTGTGTGCCTCAGTCAGTTAAGCATCTGACTTGTGATTTCGGGTCAGGTCATGATCTCATGGATTGTGAGATGAAGCCCTGCATCTCTGGTTCTGTGCTCAGTGCTGGGGTCTGCTTGAGATCCTCTCCCTCTACCCCTTCCCCAACTCAGGCTCACTCTTGTTCTCTCTCTCAAATAAATAAATCTTAAAAAAAATACAATAAAATGAGACACTTGAACATAATCAAATGCCCAATTAGATTTGATATGTTTGTCTCAGGTAAACAGGTAGGATAGAGGTATCTGTCAGGTAAACATCCCCCACCTGAGAAGAATTCAATGGAACTTAATCTAACAAATATTTATTGAATGTCTACTCTGTTTCAAACACTAGTATAGTCATCTCACATACAAAATGAAAGATACAGTCACTGTCTTCAAGGACACATGGCTCCTGGAGGAATTCACAGCCGCGTGTGACAGTGTTTCTTAAAACACTGAGTCCCATAGATTCCCATTGTTGAAGCCATTTCTGTTTTCAAAATTGCATTAACTCTTGTCATTTTGTTGAAGGATCTCACCAGTTCTCCCCTCTCAGTTTTCACAGAATGATATGAAAGATTGGATCTGAAAATGTCTTGAGAAGAAACTCTGGCAATATCCTTAAATACACGATGTCTATGTTACTAGTGGAATGGACACTTTTCCAGGATCCAGCCTTTCTAACTTGCTTAATATATTTGCATGCATTTTGACAGGAGCCTTATTTTTTAGTTACTCTATATCTTTTCTTATAAATAACATGCAGCAGAAGAGTCAACAGTAAAATGAGAACAATGACTCCAAATTTAGATATTTTGGTACTTTTGCACGAGTCCTTATGAAAATTGTCTGTGGAGAAGAGAAAAGAAAAGAAAAGAAAGAAAAGAAAGAAAAGAAAGAAAAGAAAAAAGAAAAGGAAAGGAAAGAAAAGAAGGAAAAGAAAAGAAAAAAACAAAAGAAAAAGAACTGATTAATTTGTAGGAAACAAACAAAAAAAAGTAGTTTCTAGGAATACAAGGTGGTGTGTTTTTCCTACTATTAGGACAGGTAATTAAAAGTAATTGAATATGCCTTTCTCCTAAGACTCAGACATCAGTATTTCACTATACTGCAAATCAATTCAGCGTTTTGTACCACAGGACTGTGAAGCCAAAGACAGATCATAGGTTAGGCAGTGTTTTTCAAATTTTGAGTTTACAACTCACCTGGAGGATTTTGTTAAAATGCAAATTGTGATTCAGGGTCTGGGGTGAGGGCTGTTCTGTATCTGCTTTGTCCAGAACTGTAGCCAGCAGCCGCATGTGGCTATGGAGCACTTGATACGTGGCTGGTATGATGAAATTTTTAATTTAATTTGAACACCTGTAAGTGACTAGTTGCCTCTGTTTGGCACAGTGCGTGACTCGTCTATCAGGAAAAGTCAGACGACTGACACATCATTGACCGTCTTCAAGATCTTTCTGACATTTTCTATTTCTTTTTTCTTTTTCCTATTTTCTAGATAGTCGTCTATTTTGATTATTTTTGATTATCTTGAATTTCCTGGTAGAATCTTTGAAAAGCATATGGTACTTTTTTTTTTGGTTAAACCTGTATAGCTCTTGCTGAGGAAAGAAGAGTCAGTTAAGTATGACATTTTGTTGGCTTTTCCATCAGAGGTATACCCTGACAAAGCACAGGACCCAGAGCACATTAAAATGCTCAAGGAGAGCTAATACCCTACATTCACTCATGAAAAAAATCACTTCAGGTGGCAGATATTAGAATAAGGAGATTTATTTTTTAATATATTTTATTTCTCCATTTAAATCAAAAGATTCTTTATGCCTCTGTCTTCAGTTAAAAGGAGAGTGCAAGATACTTTGAAAAATACTGAAGTTAGCAAATAATGATCAGTGGGTGAATCATCTAATTAATGTTTACTCTGAATAAACATAAAGGCCATTCCTTCCAGTGATTTATCCTGAAAAATAAATCTTCCCTAGGGGCATAAACAAAATCTGTCAACTTAGTGCATTAAAATAGGCTCTGGTTGAGTTGACAATACTCCCATAAAATTTTCAGATGATTATTATTAATACATATTTACATAGTATTTATTATGTGACAGGCACTGTTCTAAGTGATTTTAACCAATATTTATCGAACCCTCATGACAATTCTATTAGGTATTAGCATCTTTCCCATTTTATAGATGAGGAAACTGGAGAAGTGGAGTAATTTGTTGAAGGTCAAATGGCTAACACGTAGGAAGCAGGTTTGAGACTTGGCCGAGCCCATGTTCTAAATCCCTGTGCCAGGCTGGGTATTTGGTTTAGGATTAAAGGATAGGATTGCTCCTGTTAGGCTTTGTATTTTCAGAATATTTCCAGAAGCACTAATTCATTAGCAGCCTTTAAAAGATAAAAGCATTTTTATTTCTGTTTTTCCTTATGGTCAAACAATTGAATTTTCTATTTGAATATGGAAAGACTCTGGAATTTAATTCCCAGCTCTGCCTTATAGAACTTGTGTCATTTGGGACAAAATTCTTCATCTCTAAACTCTGATTTTCTCACCCCTCAGTGTGGTCAATCATAAAGCCTACTTCACAATGCTTTTGTTAGAATAAAATGAGAAATATATAATCCACACCAAACACCTTGATTAAAATGTTATCAAGTCCCCAGGAAATGTTAAAGTAAGTAGAAATTTAAATAAAACTTATGTCAGTAAGTGGTATTGATTGAGCCTGGCTCCATATAATAAAATCAAATATAAAAATTGCCTATAAATTTGATGAAATTTAAACATTTTAATCACACCCGTGCACTAAGGTGGAACATTTTACAAAACCTCTCTATTTGGGAAATAGAAAGAAATTAAATGTGGGCGCCTGGGTGGCTCAGTCAGTTAAGCATCCAACTCGGTTTCAGCTCAGGTCATGATCTCAGGGTTGTGAGATCAAGTCTGACGTCACTCAGTGGGGAGTCTGCTTGAGATTCTGTCTCTCCCTCTCCCTCTCTCCCCCCACTCTCAAAAAATAAAATAAAATAAATGGATAAATTGCTTAGTTTCTCCAGTCCATATATGGATGTTATATAATGTGTAAGTTGTAGTCCTAATTTTTATTTGTGTTTAATTGATACATTTTAATGGAGATTCGGATAAAAATGGGTTCAGTATAATACAGGTTCATCATATTCATTCTTTTTAAAAACATTTAGCACCTTTGACATCAAAATGTTACTATGAACAATTGTGCCTACAAAATAAATCGTGTTTAAGGGATATTTGGTACAAGTATCTCAATTGATTACATATATAGTTAATTTTCAAGGTAAGCTTTCTTCTTTTTTTTTTTTTTTTAAAGATTTTATTTATTTATTTGACAGAGAGAGACACAGCGAGAGAGGGAACACAAGCAGGGGGAGTGGGAGAGCGAGAAGCAGGCTTCCCGCGGAGCAGGGAGCCAGATGCTGGGCTCCATCCCAGGACCCTGCAACCATGACCTGAGCCGAAGGCAGACATTTAACGACTGAGCCACCCAGGTGCCCCAACTTTTTTCTTTTCTTTGAAAGCTTAAGGTAAAGGTTGAGGTAGGTATGGTTATAAGGTAACAGGATTTCTTCTATTTTTTAAAATATTATTTCACATGTAAATTACCTTTAGCTTTTAAAAGAGGTCACTTGGAAATTTTATATTTATTTCAACAATGCTGCTAGGACCCTAAATATTTTTGAACTCCTTTTTTTTGAAACTTTCTTCATATTCTTTGAAACATTCATAAAAGTTAACTATTGTGTTCATTCTTCACCTATTTGAAAATAGACTTGAGTATTAGAGAGCACTCAAAGTCATTCAGAACCAAATCTGTGGAATAAGGTGGGTGGTTAAAAATTCTGATTTTGATGACAAAAAGTAGAGTTGACATACAATTTTAATACACAATTACAAAGAAATGAGATGTTGCCAATACATCTAGGCTAATAATCCTAGTATCAACAAGAACTTGCTATAAGGTTCCAGGATTTTCCAGCCACTGTATTATGTACTTAATTCATACCCTTTTATTTACTCTTCACAGCAACTCACTATTATGTTTTGCATAATTCAGATGAAAATAATGAGACTCAAAGGCTTTCATAACATTCTCAAGGTCCATAGCAAAAAGCAATATAAGATTTCAAATTTAGAATTATATAAATCTAAAACTCATGCTCTCTCCACTCCTTACATATTTCTGAAGTAATACTTTGCAAATGATTTAATCATCATGGGTAAGGGTAACATGAAGGAGCAAGTGCCTAATCTATCCAGGTGATGAAATGAAGGGCAATATTTATTCAGATGACGTATTTGTAAAAATAAATTCTATTTCTTTTAGGACACACTTCAATATTATGGTAATTTTACAAATTCAAGTGCAAATCATAAAGTACTGATTTTATCTAGTATTATGTTGAGTCAAATATTTGTTCATCTAAGTGGAACTGGACTAGGAGCTATTGAACTGAATTAAATGTAATATATTTAAATATATATAGTTTGTGTAATGATTAAGTTAAATGAAAATCTTTGTAGAAACTTTAATATTTACTATTTCACTTATAATTGCAATGACTAAGGAAAGCAGTCTTTTAAACATGCTTTATTAAATATGTATTTATTTTTATCATGCCCTTTTCTCTAGAATTCTTTTTTTTTTTTTTTAAGATTTTATTTATTTATTTGAGAGAGAGAGAATGAGAGACAGAGAGCATGAGAAGGAGGAAGGTCAGAGGGAGAAGCAGACTCCCTGCCGAGCAGGGAGCCCGATGCGGGACTCGATCCCGGGACTCCGGGATCATGACCTGAGCCGAAGGCAGTCGCTTAACCAACTGAGCCACCCAGGTGCCCTTCTCTAGAATTCTTAACTACCTTTCTTAATAATACTAAAACCTACTGATTTCCCTTCTGCTTTTCTTAATGCTTATTCTCTAATCTTTTTTTTTTCTCAGTTTGGCTCTTTAAAATGGATAATGCTTGGTTCTGGTATTGAACCATTTTTTCCTTTCTTATTCTTCTTGTTGTCAGATTCACCCAGGCACCTCAAAGTAGCTCGGCTTGCCCTAACCTTTAGCTCCTTTCTTCTCCAAACCTGCTCCGGAACAAACAGCTGCTTTCTCAGTGACTGGTATGATCATACAGCAAATCATTCAGAATAAGAACAAACAAACAGGGGCACCTGGGTGGCTCAGTCGTTAAGCGTCTGCCTTCGGCTCAGGTCATGATCCCAGGGTCCTGGGATCAAGCCCTGCGTCGGGCTCCCTGCTCCACGGGAAGCCTGCTTCTCCCTCTCCCACTCCCCCTGCTTGTGTTCCCTCTCTCGCTATGTCTCTCTCTGTCAAATAAATAAATAAAATCTTAAAAAAAAAAAAAAAAAAAAGAACAAACAAACAGAACAAACCCGAAAAGCCAAAACTCAGAGTGGTCTTTGATTTCTGATTTGGAAATCCCTGTGTGGCTCTCACCAGACCCAGCTCCATGTCCGTCATTTACCAGGGCAACGTTTCTTTTTGGCATTGCGTAGGTGGGGCAACTTTCTCTAGATACTATGTTTCAGCTCTCCACTGTGCAAGCAATAGGGGGAAAATTCTATCCACAGTATGGATAAAATAGAAAAGTTTCTCCCTTCAATGCTTTATTCTCGCCTACCTAAATGTCCCTGCCTGGTGTTTTCTCTTCTCTGTGCTCACTGTCATCTTGGCAAGCGATCTGATAAACCCATCCTTGTTATGCTATAATGATGATGATGCAGTTGATAATAATAACTTATAGCTAGCATGTTTGGAGTGGCTAACGGACACTAGTCATTTGCTGTGCACACTTGTATATAACCTTTAGCTTTATCAACTTCTCTGCAAAGCCAGTATCAATTCTTCATTGATTGAGATCAGGAGACAGAGGCTTAGAGAGGCCCAGTGGCACGTCCAAGGCCACACAGATAATGGGGGGAAAGGCAGATTTCAGTCCATATCAAGAATATTCCAACTGGTGCTCTTTTCCCTATCCCATGTTGGCTATGGCTAAATGCTAAATCTCTTCCAGAATCATTTCCATTTAAACAGAAAGCTTAAGGAAGCAGTGTCTTCAAGCCAATGAGAATATCTCTAAGGCCAGACTTTCAGACTACAAATTTAATTCACATTGTCCATGTTTGTCCATTCTCCCAGCAAGATGTCACTTTTTTGCTTTCCTCGTTTCCAAGACTTCTAAGATTTGTGCTGGCAGACAAGAGACCTAATGACTGGACTCCTTACAAACTTCCAGATCTCCATTACAATAAGCATCGTCATACTCCACATGATCTGACTTGCCACCACATTGACTTGCTATGAAGTTTTTTTAAAAAGATGCAATTATCAGAAAAATTTATTTGCAAATAGTTTAAAACAAATATGAGTTTATTTTCAGAAAATGTTTAGGCGTAGGCAGTGATATGGCTGGTTCGCAGGCTCACTACTTTCATGAAGGGCCTGGGCTGTTTTCTGGTTCTCAATTCCCTTGATCCTTAGCGACCTGGATTTTCACCTCATGGTTGAAATAAACTTCTGCTGCTTCAGACATCAAACCTTCACTCAACTTAGGAAGAAGGGGGAAAGTAGGGCTCTAGCACATCTATTTTCTTTTATCAAAAACACAAAAGCTTTCCTAGAAACCCCCAGTAGACTTCCATGCCCATTTCTTTGGTTGGACTTGTGTCACGTGTCCGCCCCCTGCTGCTAAGAGATGCCAGGCAAGCAGGGTTGTTCTCTAGGGCTGTACACCTGGCTGTTGGACTCGACTCACCAGGTAGAAGTGGACAGTGGATCTGAGATGGGCAGCTCACGGCACCTGCCACACCCTGACAGGTGTTCACATTATCCTCTTATAACCCCAGGCATGAGTGATTACCCCCCACTCCCTCTCATCCTGGCAGAATTTTTGTCTTCGTCATATTTCTATTTTCATTAACTCTCACAAAACCTGGCCTCTTGTAAGTGCTTAATAATTTCTTGCTTATTGGATGCAAATGTGAACCTAAAAACGCTTTCATGTATTCTTCCCAAATCAGCCTTAAAAAAATAGCTTTGAATAGGAATTGAAAAAGAGAAGAAAGAATGAAAGGAAGCAGAAGGAGAGAGAGAAAATGGGGAGAAGAAATTAAGTACTTTATGTTGCTAGCCATCCTGGAAAGAAAGAAATTAAAACTCCAGGCTAAAGAACTCTAGTTCAAAGAGAAAAAGGTCATCTTGACTTTGCAATCCTCAGGTTTCTGCCATGACTGTGGGAACAGGGGTCGCCCTCACTGTCCTTCGCTGGAGCACCTGCTGCGCACTCAGTGTTGGGATGGGCACTGTGGGTCCTGTCAGGGTTCTTTCCTAAGCTTCATTCTGGGAGCATGCAAGAGATGGGAAGCTCTATGGTCAATCGTAACTTTTCCAGTGAGGAAGTATGTCAGTAAACTGTTTTATGTTTTCTTCCCCCCCCAAAAAAAACCCCAAAAAGTTTGCCCATTTCCCTCTCAATTTAATTTGTGCCATGCGTTTTAGGAAACAACTATCTAACGTAGTGCTCCTAAGGAAAAATAAATTTCTGGATGGAACCCACGTAAATATCGAAAGTGAAGACTATTTTGGTTTTGCAGCTCAACTTCTCTCCGCCTTTGTTTTCTTGCTTTGTTCACAGAGGGTAACCAAGGCACTCTATATAATCCAGCGGAGTGTTTGAAAGCGTGAGGTGCCCAATAACAGGGTGGCCCAGGACAGGATTTTTATTTGTGCATCATCAGAGCGAGGCCACTGCCAGAACTTCAGGAGAGGTGGTGTCCTGGCCTGGCTAGTCCCTTGACCGCTCTGCCACAGTTTCAACAACACTAAGCCCATTAGAGTGTAAATAGCAATATGATAAGTCTCCATTCAATTTATAGGGTTTTTATTGCAGGCAGTGGCAGCAAGGGATTCATCTAAGGTGGAATTCCCTAATGACCACAACCGGCCCCAATATACACGCCAATTTAAAGCCAGTGCTTACAAATTGCAAAATACTTGGAAACAAGTCAAGGAAGATTGATTCTTTGGTTATAAATTTAGTTAGTTCCTAGACACTAAATATATGGATTTTTTTTTTTAAGTAGCCATGTGGTTTAAACAAAATCAAGCAAGAAAATCCTCTCCCCATAAATCACATAGTAGAGAAATGTCTTGTCTTGAATTATCTTCCTTAGGGCTTGATCAAATAGTAAGTTTCCAAGCCTATTGTTTTCAATAACAGTCTTTTCCTGCAAACTTCTGTTTGAAATATTTATGCCAATGCTCTAGGGGTTTCTTTAATGGGGTTTCAACATTGAAAAGTGGGGAGTGAGTACTGCAGATGGTGCCTGTATTTGGAGCTATGGTCTCTGAACAAAACCAGCTAATTCATTCTATACTCATCCTGCCTTGAGAATTTTCTGCTTCTCTCATTACTAGCTATGGCAAAGCACACCTGTGGCCAGGCAACACTTGTTTCACATTCGGGGCCCTCTGGGGAAAGAGTTCCCATTAAGCCGTGGCCCCAAAAAATGAAAGTTGGTTATTATTGAATCACAGTTAAGCTTCTCGCATAGCTACACACCTGCCCTAGAGTTAGGGGATCTCAGAATTTCAGGACTGGAAAAAAAAACCACGAGGCACACAAAATTACAAAATTGCCCTTGAAAGAGACTCCTATTGAGAGCCTGGGAGCAATTTGCATTATGGAAAAAAAAAATACATCCATGGGTCTGGGATACCTCAATTCAAGGGCAAAAGAACTGTTCGACTTGACTAGGCAGAATTATCCTGCACCTGGATCCTAGCTTGTGCCTTTCATAGGTCAGCTGCTACCTAGAGGCCACATGAGACATTCATATTTTAAAGTTAAGATAAACTAAATGGATAGAAACATCAGAATATTACTCTCTAGAAATGCCTGTTGTCTCATTGGGAACAACTTACATTAAACTTCTTGCAGGCATGGAACAAATCTGACAGGTTTTAGCTCTAGCATCTCACACATTCTTTAACAAATATTATTCAATGCCTGTTATATGTTAAGCCTGTCTAGTCACTGGGAACACGGCAGTTAACAAAAGAGACAACAATCCCTGTCCCATGGAATTTCCAGTCCAGTGAGAGAAGACAGATAAGAAACAAAATAAATAGTAAATCATGTAATGGATTAGAAGGTGAAGTGTACCTAGGTTTAAAAAAATACAGTAGTGGTAGAAAGGTAATTGCGTTTTTTTTTTTTTTTTTTTTTTTAAGATTTTATTTATTTATTTGAGAGAGAGAGTGAGAGAGAGAAAGAGCACAAGAGGGGGGAGCGGGAGAGGGAGAAGCAGACTCCCTGCTGAGCAGGGAGCCCGAGGCGGGACTCGATCCCGGGACTCCAGGATCATGACCTGAGCCGAAGGCAGTCGCTTAACCTACTGAGCCACTCAGGCGCCCCGGTAATTGAGGTTTTAAAAAAGGTGGTTCAGAAAGGCCTCCCTGAAAAGGTGAGATCTGAGCAGACTCAAGGAAGTGTGGGAGGGTGATAGCTGAGAGAAGGCCATTCCTGACTCAGGGTGTACAGATGGCAGAAGGCCTGAGGTGGGAGCATGCCCGCTCCTTTGAAGGAACAGCAAGGACACTTAATGTCCCTGGAGTGTGGTTGGGAGAGAGAGTAGAGAGAGGTCAGGGAGGCTAAGGAGTCCAGATCACAGAGAGCCTTGTGGGCCACCGTAAGGTCTTGAATCTGTGCTCTCATTGAGAAGCCTTTGGAAGGTTCTGAGCATAGGTATGTTTTAAGAGTCACTCTGATTCTGTGAAAATAGACTGCAGGTGGATAAGAATGAAAGCAAGGAGACCAGGTAGGAGGCCATTGCAATAATACAGGTGAGAGGAGGTGATAGCTTGGAAAACGATGAGAAATCGTCAAATTTGGATATATTTTAAGGTGGACATAAGTAACTTTGCAGAGGCATTGAATTTGGGGACAGTTGAAGAGAAGAGTCAAAGAGGATTCTAAGATTTTGATCTTGACAATTGTACAGACTGTGGGGGGGGGCGGTGTGCGCATGCGCGCATGGGCACCTAGGTGATTTCCAATACAGAGGTGGGAATGAATACAGGTAGATCAGGTTTGTGGGAGAACCATAAAGAATTCTCTTGCATGTGTTCAGTTTGAAATTAGACATCCAATTGAAAATGTTTAAGAGGAACTTGGATGTATAAGATCAAGACAAAAATGAGTGCTGGAGATGCAGATTTGAGGTCCAATTTTATGTCTCAAATGTTAATTTTAAAAAGTGAATTATTGGTTTCAACTGAGTAGTTTAAGCATTTTAAGAGATTTTTCTCTTTCACTCATTAAATAATAATTAATCCTTGTTTATGTACCTGGCAGTGTCCTTGTATGTGCATTGATTAATGTTATAGGCTGGTCTGTGCTCTCACAGGTTTCATGGGCAAGAAAGGAGTGAGAGAAGAGCCAGATCATCACAATACTTGGTGTCAAGTGCATGTTACAGGCTGTGGAATGTCATATGGGAGTAGAGAATAGTGGCACCTCACATAGTTAATGACTCAGGGAAAGCTTCTTGGAAGAAATTATATATTAAGTGATATCTTAAGGAAGTAAAAATGTAAAGACACAGGGGAAAACTATTCTAGGCAGATCAAAACAATCTATGGAAGGGTTTAGGATTGCACATTGTATTTGTAAAATGTAAGATGTTCGGTTTGCTTGGACATAGGGTACAAGGTTGGAGTGGGGTGAGGTAAGAAGGACTGAAAATGTAGAGGGTCTTTTAAAGGAATTTGGGCTTTAACCTAAGAGCACAAATAAGAATAAAAGCAATAAAAACTTCGAAGCAACAAGTGTTTGTTTTACCCATTCAGTGTTCAACAGTCAAAGATTTCTTTTCTCACTGAAATTGGGTCCACTGGTTTTCTCATTTTGAAAGAATTTTCCTATAAGATCAGTAACAATTTATTATTTTATTATTCTTGATGTGTGTATTCATTTTTGTTAACGTATCTTGTTTCAGTCAATTGCTAATTGTTAGTTCAGGTTTTGATGCACATGCAGAGATAATTCTGAATATCTGAGAATGTCAAATTCATCCTGGTTCATATTGCTGAGAAATCAATCCAATGTGTTTCAGATAGTTGCAAATCTTGAAAAAAACAAATAGAGCCAAGATCTGAATGGTAGAAATATAGGTATTGCTCATACGGCATTTGAAAATGCAGTAGGGTTTAAAGATTTGAGACAGCCCAGTTTCCTACCATCTGTTGGTGGCAATTATTGGAATACATAGCCAAAATTGAGTGTCCAGTAACTTAATGACCATCCATGGCAACTCAGGAAGACTTTGCCAGAAATATGTTGAATGGAGTCACTTAAGACACCACAAATGGGATAAATGAGAAGACATGATGGACAAGCCATGAGTGGAGGCAAATGTAGATATTAATGCCACATATCTGTTAGAAAGGGAGACTAGAAGAGAGGCCGAGAGACAGACTTTAATCTAAGGTCAAGATAGTGAAATTTGCTCTCAGAAGGAATGTGGTCCCAGAAGTGAGGTTGCCAAGGTGAAATTAAATGATTCAGACTACCTTTCAAAGTAAATTTATCAGGACCCCTTCACACTCAGCCATGTACATAGGCAAATGCCACATGCAGTGACAAGCTACTAATGTCCTTCTAGGTAACCCAAAGATTTCAGGTAATTTGTAGGTAGTGAAATTTAGTGAATAAAATTCTATTCTTCCTGAATTCACTGAGTATCATTGCAAGGTCAAAATCAGCTATGAGTAAAAAATGGCATAATCTCATTCAACCTAAGAGTGAGCTTTCTTTCCAATATGAAAGATAGATAATATCAACGTATAATTTTTATGTTATAGCACTAAACCGGATAAATGGTGTTACAGAGCAATTAAGCAATTCATTTATTTGATGTAGACTACTTGTTCTGTCTTCTAAGTTTCAACACCCTATCTTTATATGAGTTTCTATTGCACAGTTCAACAAGGGAATTTCAGGGGAATATACGGAAGTTAATAGGATAAAGTGATGGATTCTTTCTGTGGGTAAACATGGTCAGACGTTTGTAATTTCCCATGAGAATTGTGAAGTTTCTTATCAAGGCCAAAAAGGCCCCAAATACCCATTTACTTATGAAGGTCAAATAGCTATCTAATAAGGGAATAGCACATACAATTCGGGCAGCCGCACATTTTAAACAAAATATTGTATCTGGGTGTGTTTTGATTCTTTGGATTCCCAAACTAGCAAAGAGGATTGGATTATAGTCCGCTCAGCCATAGGAAGGAGAAATGTCAGACCAATCTAATTTTCTTTTGTGATGGAGTAACCAGCTTTGTAGATGGAAAAAGCAATAGGTATAATATATCTTTCCTTCAGGAAGGCTTGGACTTTGCTCCCCAAGATATGCTCATAAACAAGCCAGAAAAAAATATTGTTGTTTATTTATGTCAGATGTCAGATGTTTGGAGGTCCAAGAGACCACTTATCAATGATTCAGAGTCAACATACCAGAGCCCACTGAGAAGTTCTCTTAGGTGTAGCTAAAGTTCAAAATGTAGAACAATGTCACATCATATTCCCTTAGAATTTAGGATAATTTGTTTATGACTTAGCAAAATGATTGACCTGAAACTCAATTGATGAAGTTGAGGAGGATGGAGTCAATTATTTTCAGAATAATAGTTTTGCAAAGTTAAAGGGGGAACAGTTGTTTTAGGGAGGAAAATGGAGAGGAATCTAGATTACCCTTATGAGTTGAATTGTGCTATCCAAAAAGATGAACTTATGTCCTGAACCTCAGTACCTGTGAATGTGACCTTATTTAGATATAGTCTTTGCAAATGTAATCAAGTTATGATCAGATCATGAGTGGGCCCTAATCCAGTAGGAGTATTGTCTTTATAAGAAGAGAAAAATGTCCTGTGAAGACAGAGACACACAAGGAAAATGCTATGTGTGGACAGAGGGTGAGATTGGAGTGAAGCCAAGGAATGTCAAGGATTGATGGCCACCACCAGAAACTAAGACGAGCAAGGAAGGATTCTACCAAAAATCTCAGAGGGAGTATGGCCCCGCTAACACCTTGATTTCAGACTTCTGGATTCCGGAACTGTGGAAAAATAATTCTGTTTTAACTGGCCAAGCTTGTGGTACTTTGTTATAACAGTCCTAAGAAACTAATAAAATGACCTACTGCAGGTGTTCCACTGAAGGAAGTTGTGAATATGAGGATATAGAGCACCAATTAGACCACAGGACTCCAGGAATTATCTAGGAACAGTTACTCACTAGCTGTGACAATGGGCATACAATTTCTCTCACTGGGGTCTTAGCTTCCTAAATTTTATAAAGGAGAGATGCTGTGTAGAATGGAATTAGATCAGACTTTCCTGAATAGTATTCTGTTATACACATCTTCCCCGGAGTGGGGGGAGGGGGGAGGTTATTTTTATAAATTTCTGCACAACAATTTAGGGATTTCATAGACCTCTTGCAGCCCAGTGCCTGGTCCTAGTTTAGCTCCCCTGCCTTAACAGTGCTGCCTCTCTAAAAGCAAGCCACTCTAAGATGATATTCTTCATTGCATGATCTTGGCAATAGGGCAATTTCAATCAACTAGCTATCTACAGGGAAGAAACAATGTCCTTAATGTATTTGATCTTCTGCCCTCTGCCATCTGTCTTCCTACTCCTTTTCCAAGTACCTGTACAATGTCTATCTCCTCCACAAAGTTTCTCGTCTTCCTTCTTTGCCCTCTCCCCGACAGCCATCATCCGAGCTTCATGGCATAACACCTGATCACTTGTATATTCAGTGATTGACTGGTGTTTTCCATGCCTTTTCTTTTTTTTTTTTAAGATTTTTATTTATTTATTTGACAGAGAGAGACACAGCGAGAGAGGGAACACAAGCAGGGGGAGTGGGAGAGGGAGAGCAGGCTTCCCACGGAGCAGGGAGCCGGATGTGGGGCTCGATCCCAGGACCCTGGGATCATGACCTGAGCCGAAGGCAGATGCTTAACGACTGAGCCACCCAGGCGCCGCTTCCATGCCTTTTCAAATAGATTATAAAGTAGTGCTGGTTTGGAAAGGATTAATAAAAACAACAACTATAACAAAGGGCAAGTAGTCCTCACTACCCATAGCCATTCAGCACGGGAACCACAGTGAAGATTTTAAGCCACCCCTGGCAGGGGTGGTGAACCAAGTCAAGTGTAGTGAGAGAGATGGAGAAAAGAAAGGAGGAGAAGAAAGAGAAGAGGAAGCTTGTATACCGTGATCAGTTGTTATCTATAACCTCCAAGAAACAATAAGAAGACGTGGTAAAATTTTATTGGGGAGGTAGAAAGGTTATAAATATCAGCCTCACCATTGTTGGCTTAACATTTTTAAGTAGATTTCTGGATGGACGTCACACATGAGCTTTAACAACAGGCTTGATCACTATCAGTATGGACGATGGGGACACAGGCTTCACCCCTGAAGCCCTTCCAAACCAGCACTGCATAAGAAAAATCATTACACCCTCAAAAGTCACAAAGCCGAAACAAAAGTCTCAAAGACTGAGCAGATAATTCCATGGAGGCCTATTTAGAGCACCTTCCTCAGTTACAGTCAATTTCCTTCCACATGATGTTTATTCCGTTGTCGGATATTTATAGTCCTAATACCAAAAGTCCACTGAACATCAACCACTGATACAGTAACATAAAGCAGATTTATATATTCAGCTTGTCTAATACTCCATTGGGAAGAGAAGGCATTGCTCAACCTAATAGCCTCCTTTCTTAAGAGATATTCATTTTAAAAGGTTGTCTTATAAATACAAGATGGGTTGAGACTTGTGTGCTCTAAATATTTTAAGGGATTTATGTTTGCATTAACTGTCCTTTTAATCAAACTTCAGTGAATTGCTGGTACTGCAGAGGTTTCAGGGAGAAAAACACTACTTGCTGTTTCAAAGTTAAAAGTTTCCTAGTAAAAAGGAAATCCAGAAAGTTCTTAAAAGAAGATATTAGGAACATATTGTCAGACTCATTATTATTCATAGAAAATATTCCTACATAAATCATAGTTGTGAATTTTAAAAAACCCCAAACTTTTCTACTCTTTTTTTTTCTTGAATGATACCTTATGAAAATGCTCCAGACTTGTATGTCTGCATTTTTGTGGTGTTAAAAAATATGGAATATCTTTCTCTATTCAGTCTCTATATGCATAAATTTCCTTTTTAATTTAGCGTATTTTAATTTCTAATATTTCAGCAGTGTCTCTAAGGCTGTATCTTCAATGACTAGAATATTTGGAATTCATTGAAGTTGGACCTCGCTCCACTGACTATTTCCTTCCTCTGGAACCATGCCTTCTTCCTATTCAGTGTACTTTCCCCTCAACCTAGAAACTCATTCTTCTATGTTCTCCCAAAAAACATAATCCTCAACCCTGAACCATTTCCTCTTTATCTTCACCTCAAACTTTTTGAAGGAATGGCTTAAACATTTTGTCTCTACTTTCTCAGCATCCTTGCTCTCTTCAACTTAAAACAGTACAACCCCACCAGTCCCCAGCGACTGCCTGAAACAACTCTCCCTCAGGTCCTTAGTGACAAAAGGATGTATTAATGGCTTTTCGTAAATTTTCTTAGTTGTCTTTGTCAAATCATTGACTCATGGATAAGCAAATTTGAAAGAACGATCATCAAATTTGGTATTCCTTTATGTGGTATTTTCAAAAGATTTTAAGTGGTGAAACTTTCTTAGACAAAATGTTATTCAGAAGCCCAATATAGGTGGGTGTGGTACTCATTTGGTTGAATCAAGATGGGGGCCCAGCTACACAGTATTAATTAGAAATAAAATTTAGATGTCAGTTTAAAAAAACTGACTTACAAGGGCTTGTAAAATGGGAAAGGTTTTTTTTCAGCTTTATTGGGGTATAATTGACAAAATAGTAAGATTCTTAAAGTGCACAATGTGATGATTTGACAAATGTATGTATACATTGGGAAGGATTCTCCAATCTAGTTAATTAATACATCTATCACCTTACATATTTTTCTTCCTCCTCCTCCTCTGCTTCTTCCTCTTCGTCCTCCTTCTTCCTTCCTCCTTCTTCTTCTTTTTTGGTGAGAACATTTCAGTTCTACTCTCTTAGAAAGTTTCAATTATATAATAGAGTGTTATTAACTATAGTCATCGGATTATATCTTAGATTCTCAGAACTTTTATAATGAAACTCTGTACCCTTTTACAAACCTCTCCCTATTTCCCCCACCTTCCAGCCTCTGGCAACTGCTTTTCTACTCTCTGTTTCTTGGAGTTCTACATTTTTTTTTTTTTTTTTTAGATTCCACATATAAATGATAAATACAGTATTTGACTTTCCTTGTGTGCTTATCTCACTTAGTATGATGCCATTCCAGTTTATCCATGTTGTAGCAAATGACAGAATTTCTTTCTTTTTAAGGCTGAGTAAGATTCCATTAGATGATAGATAGATAGGTAGATAGATGATTGATAGATAGATAGATGATAGATAGATAATCACATTTTCTTGACCCATTCATCCATTGATGGACACATAGGTTGTTTCTATACCTTGGCTATTGTAAATAATGCTGCAATGAACACAGGAGTGCAGATATATCTAGGAGATACACTTTCTTTTTTTTTTTTTAAGAATTTATTTATTGATTTGTTAGAGAGAGCACAAGCAGGGGGAGTGGCAGGCAGCGGGAGAGGGAGAAGCAGGCTCCCCTCTGAGCAGGGAGCCCAACATGGGCCTCCATCCCAGGACTCTGGGATCATGACCTGAGCCGAAGGCAGACGCTTAACCGACTGAGCCACCCAGGCGTCCTGGAGATACACTTTCTTTACATATGTATCCCAAAGTGGAATTGCTGAGTCAGATGGTACTTCTATACTTCTATTTTTAATTCATTGAGGAAACTCCATATAGTTTTCCATAGTGGCTATACCAATTTACCTTCCCACCAAGTGCACAAGGACTTTCTTTCCTCCACATTCTCCCAACATTTGTTATCTCTTCTCTTTAGACAATAGCCATCCTAACAGGTGTAACGTGATATCTCACTGTGGTTTTGATTTGCATTTTCCTGATAATTAGTGATGTTAAGCACCTTCTCATGTATGTGTTGGCTGTTTATTTATTTTTTTAAGATTTTATTTATTATTTGACAGAGAGAGAGAGAGCACAAGCAGGGGGAGTGGCAGGCAGAGGGAAAAGCAGGCTCCCTGCTGGGCTTGATCCCAGGACCCTGGGATCATGACCTGAGCTGAAGGCAGACACTTAACTGACTGAGCCACCTAGGCGCACCTATGTTGGCCATTTATATGTCTTCTTTGGAAAAATGTTTATTCAGATCTTTTGTCCATTATTTAATTGGATTATTTGTGGTTTTGCTATTGAGTTGTATGAATTCTCTGTATATTTTATATATGAACCTCTTACAGGATATATGGTTTGCAAATATTTGCTCTCATTCCATAGGTTACCTTTTTGCTTGTTGATAGTTTCCTTTGCTGAGCAGAAGATGTTTAATGTTGTCTTACCTTTTAAAACTTTTGCTTTGTTGCCTTTGTTTTTGGTGTCAAAACCAAAAACTCATGGCCAAGATTGATGTCAAGGAACTTACTGCCTATGTTTTCTTTTAGGAGCTTTACAGTTCCATGTTTTAAATTTAAGTCCTCAATCCATTTTGAGTTGATTTTTGTGTATGATGTAAGATAGGAATCCAGTTTCATTCTTTTGCATATGGCCGTCCAGTTTTCCCAAAACCATTTATTGAAGAGAACAGTTTATAGTGTCTACAATATCTACTCTCCATTTACCCTCCTCTTTTTTGTAATTTCAGATACTGCATGGAAGAATGTTAATAACATTTAAAATATTCAATTGCTTTCTCCAAAAACTGGTGACACCTGGCTGTTGAGCTACTGAAAGTTTCTGAGTAGAGTTGAAAGGTTGAAAATGGTGTTGTGTTTGTTTGATTACTGAAGGGGTAAACTCCAGTCTACTTATCTGAAAATAAATATTTTCTGAGGCTTGCAGAGTAAAGAAGTATAACTTGACAATTTTTTTGCTGCAAGAGAAAAACAGAAAATAATGTTTTTCAAGCCTTCAGTCAATGACTAAAACTTTGTGACCACAATAAAGCACAGTGTCTGAATTGAAGATTTTTAGAGTATCTTAATTTAGAACTGATTTTTGATGTATGTATGAAGAGAGACTAGATAAATTACAATATGAAAGCAATAAGATTCAAATTAAATGAAAGAACACAAAATAAAACATTTCTTAAAAAAAACTCATTATACTTGTTTATGCTTGTTTGTAAAAATTATATGTCCCTAACTGTATACAAGTGTAACAGTTCATAAAAATAACAAGGTACACAATTAAAATTGACCTAATTCAACATTCTCTTTAGGAATAATAAATATTATATGCTGAGTAACTCATGAAATTTTAAATGCAACTTCAGAAAGGTTTCGTTCCATTAAAAAAAAAACAACAACTGTAAAACCAACAAACACAAACACTTCTTATTCTTAGTATCTAGCATGTGGCTCAGAGAATACCTGAGTGGCTAAGCTAGTGAGGTCAAGACAAATATCAGGTTGGTTTTAAGAAAGAAGTTTAAGAACCAGGAGAACTATGTAGAAGCCAGAAAATCATTGTGTCTACATGCAAAAGCCAATTTTCTGGAATAAGTACAAGGAGGAGAACAACAACACAAAAGAGGAAGCTGGTTTCATGGGCCCAATAGGGCAGTGTCAGAAGTTGTGATGTCCGTTCATTTCATACTACCTACTTAGGTGCTTTTCTTCCATTCCTCATGCAAACCCTTTAATCCCCGGAAGTTCCACCTAGATCATGCAGCCCAAATGGCCTCCATTATGATTTCATGGAGGTTTTCTAACACAAAAAATGTCAAAACTTGTATTTCATGAATGCGTGTTCTGTGTTTTCACAGATTCTGTATTTGGCCTATTTGGCAGCCATTCATCAAAGAGCCAATATAAGCATACCTCAGAGGTAGTGGGGGTTCAGTTCCAGATCACCGCAATAAAGCAAAAATCTCAATAAAGTGAGTCAAATGAATGTTTTGGTTTTCCAGTGCATAGAAAAGTTATGTTTATACTCTCCTATGGTCTATGAAGTATGTGATAGCATTATGTCTAAAGTAAAATGTGCAAACCTTAATTTAAAAATACTTTATTGCTAAAAAGTGCTAGCCATCATCTGGGCTTTCTGTGAGACATGAGACATAAGCACTGATCACAGATCACCAGAACAAGCATAATAATAATGAGAAGTTTGAAATAGTGTGAGAATTACCAAAATGTGACACAGAGACACAAAGTGAGCAAATGATGTTGTAAAAATACCAATACTGGCTAGATGCAGGGTTGCCACAAACCCTCAATTTGTAAAAAATATACCTGAAAAGTACAATAAGGCAAAGTGCAATAAAATGAGATGTGTCTTATTATAGTAACTATACTTTCTTATTTTCTGTTCTCTCACTCTGGCATTTGGGAGACTTACAGACCCAAAGACAGACTGCTCCTCCCAGAGCCAGCTGCTTCCTAAAAATGGTAACAACAAACCAGCCAATCCTCAGTCTGTACACCCAACTATCTCCTTATCTAACTCTCATACACGAAGCCAATATTTATCTTGTCCTAAACCATCCAATGGCCAGGTATCAGGCAACTAGAGACCACCTCTATAGCCCAAAGCCTTCCAGTATTTCAAACAAGCCAGTCCTAAACTGTTCACTCTGCCTTGTCTTGCCTTTTCTTTCCTTTCAGAAACCCAGTAAAGGCTCTGAGTGAGACATTCTCCTCACTCCTTTCTGCTTCCTGACCAACACTGCTGCTTTCCTCTGTGAGGCTGCATGGGATGAAGGGACCCCCTCTCTGGGACCTGTGAGTATAATCAACTTCTTTACCATATCCAACATTTAAATCCTTAGAACACTGAGTTAACATAAAGACAAATGTATTGATATTTTACATTAAAAATTTTAATCAAAAAGCTCATTTTTTCCTTCTGACTTCAAAAGAAATCAAAATATTTTTGTAGGCTCCTGAAACTGTCATGGGCCCTAACGTAAGATCTACTATGCCTGGTAGATAAGTTAGCCCTACAGCCAGGGACTTCCTGTTCTGATAGACACCCCTGTAAGCTCCTGAGAAACTGAGTTATGAATAGACAATGGCCAGTTCATATATAATCAGTAGAACCATGACCCACAACCTCACAAGGTGCCAGTCACAACTTCTTCAGCATTGGCCCCAAATGATTATGAGTTGGTCAATGACTGTGAACTTCCTTTTCTTTTGCCCTTGCTTCCAATTAGAACTAACCAGAGAAAGTTAAGTATGCTCCTCAAATCAATCACATGAGATATTCCACTTCTAGTTAACCTATTTTCAGTGACTCCGTCAATGCTATGCCAGTGACCTCAATTCCAACAAATATTCCAACAAATATTCTTTTCTGTCCATTATAAAGCTTTCCCACTGCCTTGCCTGCCTTTCAGTTTCCACCAAACACAAGTGATGGTAACTGACTCTCTTGCTAGAGCAGGCTCTGAATAAAAAGCTTCTGTTGGTTCTCATTTGGGTGGTCTTTGCTTGTTTTTACATATCCCATCTCCCTTGCAGTTTTTAGTTAGGATGTTTTCTTCTCACTAAAAGCCACCTGTCCTGTACATCTTCTAAGGAAAAGGTTAATTGTGCTTTCCAAGATGACAAGCAGGTAATTTGATGAGTTAATCTATGCACATAGGAAGACAGAAGATTTATAAATGCCTTTGCTACTTTCTCAGATAGAAGGCTTATATTGAAACCAGAAACTCTTGAATCTCATTTTCTAAAGATTTTCTTTATCCCAAGGAAATATGAATAAAAAGCTAAATAGAGTTAAATATAAGCCAGCAGGAACACCAGCATCACCTGGAATCACATTAGAAATGCAAGTTTCTGGGCCTCACCCCAGATCCTCACCCCAAGATTCAAGTGATCTTGCTGCACTTTGATGTTTGAGAACCATTGGTTTAAACCATGCTATCTTGGACAAGTCCTTCAAATTCTCTGAATATTATTTTCTTCATATATAAAACGTAGTTATGGCTTCCTTGCTTCCAATTTTAAAAGATTGTTGTGAGGATCAAACTTCTGATGTACTTGAGAACTTAATGTTTTCAAGATGCTTTCTCTGAAGAAAGGAAAAGATGAACTCTGCTGTGTAATACTTAAGAAGTCTAAGAGAAGAGTTGGTTCTTACTTTAGACAAGCAATTGAGAATAGGTAGGAATTAATGTAACTTAAGAAAAAGGGTAAGAATTATGTAAGTTAAGAAAAAGGCCAGGAGAATACAGATTGTCACTCACTATACTTCCTTCACAGCTTTACTTAATACTGGTTCTGGGCTACATTTGACAATGATACTGAGCTTAGTCCCAGGAGCTATAAGTAGATGAGTCTTTTATAGATAACCCTGATTAGGTCAGCTAATTTATAACTATGTTTCAATAACATGTTCCTTATCCTGTTTGAGACTTAGTTTTCTAATCTGTCAAATGACAATGGAAATGAAAATATTTACCTTACAGTATAATGATAAGAGTAATTAAGATAATACACAAAACATATTCTTTCCCAAGAAATATTAACTGGAAATATAAGAATAAGATATAAAGTCCATATTTTCCTGCTTCAGTACCATGCTTTGAGACATGCAATTTGCCTTAACGTCCTTCCAGAGAGTATTCTGAGAACATTCTGTAATATTTGAGTTGTGCACCAATAATTAATCCCCAGTTTTAACTCTGGGTTATCTGTCATTTCCTCTCCTCTTTTAGGTTGTTTTGTCTTTGATAAATGTCCCTGCTAAAAAGTAGCAAGTGAAATATGAGCCCACCCAAGTCAGGCTGTTATCCTGGTTGGTGCTGATGTCTACATGGGGGCTAGTGACACCCAAGCCCAAGGGCAAAAATGTCTGTCCAAAGGCACTCGTTCCTAATGTGGGGGTGCTGCTGGTGGCTATTGGTATAGTCACCAGCCTAATGCTGTGTTTCCAATGGCACTTTCATCAGCACTACTATTATTGTCATTGCTGATGCCTCACATTCTAAATGTCCCATAGAGATTAAAAGAAAAAAAAATACCTTTCACTTGTTTCTTCACTCTTTTATTGAGATTTCCTAAAACTTTTATTAGGTCCTGAAGCTATGGTATAGTTTGAGTGACATTGCTGTGGTATATTTTAAAAACCATACCATCTCATCAGTGCTGTCCAGTTGTCCTTGAACCGAACTCAGTATCTCTTATTTACCAGGAGGCTCTTTCATCCTTCATATAAATGGCTCCCTGAAGATTCTGTCCCACTAATTCTCTGAGCATACTCAGAACTGCCTGAGTCCTATACTAAACACAACTTAAGCTTGTGTTGGCTCCTCTAATACATGCATTCATAGAAACAAACATATATATGTGAAGACATTTCAGAAGTATAAAGCATCATAAGAAAAATATAATGATAATCCATCATTTTTGTCATTACTATAATGTTGGTGTGGTGGGCAGACTTTGGGGTGGGCCCCATGATCATCACTTCTTGGTATTCATGCCCTTGTATAATCCCCTCCTTTATGACTTGCTTTTAAACAATAGAATATCAAAGATGATGGATGTCACTTCCATGATTGTTACATTACATGAAACTCCATCTTACACTACATAAAACTCCAGACCTATGACAGCAATCTCCTTTCACACTTTGAAGAAGCAAGCTGTCATGAAGTAAGTAGTCATATTGGAGAAGCCTTTGTAGCAAAGAACTGCAGAATCCTCCATAAGTTGAAAGAGACAACTAGCAATAAATTAAAGCCCTTAGTTCTACACCCTCAAGGAAATGAATTCTGCCAAAAACCTGTGAGAGTTTGGAGGTATATCCTTCCCCGGTTGAATCTCTGGTGAGACTGCAGCCCCAACAGACATGTGGATTGCAGCATAGTGAGATCCTCAGGTAGAGGACTCAACTAAACATGCCCAGATGCCTGACTCACAGAAACTGTGAATTAATAAATGTGTGTTGTTTTAAGTTGTTAAGTTTGTGGTAATTTATTGTGCAGCAAAAAAACTCAATACACTAGGTTAAAGGAATAAATCCAAAGGGAGTCATTTTATTATGAGCCCCCATAATACATTTTTAGGTAATATATTTACTTAATATGTTTTAGGTAAAAATGTCTTTACATATTTTTATATTCATCAATTATTATGGCTATGAAGCAGTACAGTTTGCTTTATTACTATTTCTATTACTATTTCTATTAATTGCTTAATTAATAGTTTATGCCTAATGAAATTATGAAGATATATTCCAAGGCATGCAGCTTTCATAGTAAAGATTTAAGGACTTCCAGTTAAATATGATTAAATGAACATATGTTTTTTGTTTGCTTATTCAAGAAACTCACTAAAATAATAATTTAAAAAATAGGCATAAATTCAAAAGGAGCTGGAGAATGGAAAAAGTGACAGTGCTAGATCAAATATTCCCATAAAAATTTTGGTATTGGCTTGGGTGCCTGGATGGCTCAGTCGGTTAAGCATCCAACTCTTGATTTTGGCTCAGGTCATGATCTCAGTGTTGTGGGATCGAGCCCCATGGAGTCTGTTTGAGATTCTCTCTCTCCCTCTTCCTCTGCCCCTACCCCTTCAAAAATTTTGATATTGTGACTGCAAATGGACAAGTAAGAAGGTAACTGACGTGAGAGAGTAAAGAAAGTTCACATCCAACTGCCTATGGAAACTCAGAAAAGCTTGGGAATTCAACATAGCAGTAACTTATAAAGTTGGCAGTGTAGATTGGGGTTAAAAAATATTAGGTTCTATGTCTCAGTAGGAGCCATGAAGTCCTTGGATATACTCATTTCACCCAGACAACTAACCCATCTGGTGTGAACAGAAATAGATATTTGCTTTATACAGAGAGTGAACCTTAAGTCTTCTGGTCTTGGAGTAGATATGAAGCATAGTAGAACAACAGCTGGACATTGATATATGAGCTTTTAGACCCCCTCACTATCTCCCAGATTCCTCTAACTCATCTCCCAGAAGAGAGTATAGATTATGACTCTCTGGGAAAACTTACAAACCCAAAAGAGAAGCTCTCTGAACACTGACAATTTGGGGATTTAATAATAAAATATCCTAGCCAGATATTTTTTCTGAGAACTAGCCCCCTCTTCCACATTTGCATATACAGAGTTTCCACTCAGATTTTTAAAAATATTTATTTATTTATTTATTTATTTATTTATTTATTTATTTATTTAGAGCACATGAGCAGGGGGAAGGGCAGGTGGAGAGGGAGAAAGAGAATCTCAAGTAGACTCCACACTGAGTGCAGAGCCTGACTTGGGGCTTGATCTCATGACCTGGAGATCATGACCTGAGCCAAAATCAAGAGTTGGACACTTAGCCAACTGAGCCACCCAGGCGCCCCTCCACTCAGATTTTTAATGCATTGAACCTAATATAGATTCACAGTTTTCTTATTTCTAGTAATTATGGACAGCTTATTTTGGAACAAGTCTTTCACTGAGGACAACTGCAAAAGCCAGGCAAAATGTTTTTAAAATTCTATTTGAATGCATTAAAGACCCCTAAAATAATAACAGATTATGGGTCTAAAACCCAATCTGAGGAAGTTTTCAGCATTTTGGTGGGCTTGTTTCTTCTAAAACAGAAGTTAGCAACCTTATTCTGTAAAGGGCCAGATAGTAAATATTTTTGGTTTTGTGGTTTATATGGTCATTGCCTCAACTAATCAACTCTGCCCTTGCAGCATAAAAACAGCCATAGACAATATCTAAACAAATGGGCATGATTATGCTTCAGTAAAATTTCATTTACAAAAGAGGATTTGACTTCCAGACCATAGTTAGCTGACCCCTATTCTAAAAGTATTTGTGAATTATGGAAGAAGTGGCTGACAAGATAAGGAGAGCTTCCAATATACTCAGTGCTAGAACAAAGTGTAGAGTTAAAGGCCCACAAAGAAGGGTTGGTGAATTTTTGAGGCTTGAGTTTGGACCATAAAGGACTATATCTTAGAAATAAGGATAAAGTAGAAGTAGACTAGTTCTCAAATGGGCAAAGCCTAGCTTCAAACCATCTTTACCCTAATTGGATTAAGTTGACCTGTCATGGTTCCTGCCACTAGCCTAGCCTTCTTGAAGCAAACATAAATTCCACCCGGAGGATAATATGATCATTCATAGTCTCAGATTAATACTTTTAACAATATATATAAAGTTTCCTAACTACAGAAAGAGACAAGGTTAAATGGTGCAAAAACAAGAGAAACTAGTGACAATATAAAGGGACCTGCAAGGAATATGATAACGGAATAATAAGAAACCAATTTTAAAATATGTCCAAGAAAATAAATATGTTGCAGAGAATAGGATACAGATTGAGAATTTTAGGCTGAGAACTGGAAGAACTGAAAATGAAATAACTGAAATTGAGAACTCATAGAATAGATTCAACAATAGAATATACAAAGCTTAAGAAATGAATGAAACTCAGCAAAAATTGATGGACAGTGGATAATGTGCATATAAGGTAGATGACCTAGTAGAAAGGTCTAATGCATAGATAAGAGAAGTCCCAGAAGAAGAGGAGAGAAAAATAAAGAGCAAAATTGTTATTTGAAGAGATAATGGCTAAAAATGTTCCCAAATGACAAAAGAACAGCAGTCCACAAATTTCAGAATAACTATATAATCCAAATAGTTTAAAAGGAAAAAGAAAACAATACAAGACAAAAAAGTAGGAAAATGCTAGTAAAATTGCAGAAATTAATGTGGTGGAGGTCTAACAGCAGCTAGAAAAAAGAAAAAAAAAAGTTTGCCTTAAAAGAAAGAGCAGTGAGACTCAGAGTTATTTCTCAAAAGAAACGGTGTAAGTTTGAAGACAATAGAACAATATTTTCAAAGTGCTCCAAAAAATAAAATAAAAATAAAAATGAAATAAATCACCTCTGAGCCCCTTAGGCTAAAATGTCATATTGAGTAAATTTACTGATACAGTGGTCAGCAAACTATGACTTACGGGGAAAATCCAGCTTTTTGTTCGTTTTTGTAACCAATGTTTATTGTTGGTTGTTTTTTTTTTTAACAAACAGCCATGCTCCTTTATTAATCTGTTATCTATGAATGTTTTTGCACTACAGAAAGAGAATTGAATAGATACGATATTATGACTCAAAGCCTAAGAAATATACTATTTGACTCTTTACAGAAAAATGCTGCTCTTTCTTCTGGAATAAAGATGAAAGGAGGCATCATTAGTTAGAACAGAAAATAAGAGGTTTGGGGTTTTTTGTGTGCCAGTAAACTAGTTAAAAAAGAAGTTTGAAGCTTAAAAATAAAAGAAAAATGAGCAGTAGAACAAGCTAATAAGTTAGTTACAGTAAATGAATATTGATGCTGTAAAATCATCAGCATATTTTACGGATTTAAAATGTGTTTAGGATAAAAATACACTACAGCAAAAGCATATGATTCAGGATAGTGTTACTTAGAATTAAATGTTCTAACATCTCTACATTGTTTTGTAAGTGACAAAAATACTAATTTATATCACACTTGATACATTGAAATTGCATTTAGAAAAATCTAGAGTAAACACTAAAAGAATAGGTTTAAAAAAATACTAAAAACTAAGCAAGTGGGAAAAAATGGGGAAAAAAAGGAAACCAAACCCAAAGGGAGCAAAAAAAGGACCATAGTGTTATCAAGAAAATGAGAAGCAAATAGTAAGATGGAAGTCTTTTTTTTTTTTTTTTAAAGATTTTATTTATTTATTTGAGAGAGAGAATGAGAGAGAGAGAGCATGAGAGGGGGAGGGTCAGAGGGAGAAGCAGACTCCCTGCTGAGCAGGGACCCCGATGCGGGACTCGATCCCAGGACTCCAGGATCATGACCTGAGCCGAAGGCAGTCGCTTAACCAACTGAGCCACGCAGGCGCCTAAGATGGAAGTCTTAATCACAAATATACCTTTAACTACATTACATTACATGTGAATAGAATAAATACTGATTAAAAGTTTGAGTCATAGACAAGATAACAAAATAAAAAGACCCAATTTTATTCTGACTGTAAGAGCCACACTTTAAATATAAACATACACAAAAATTGAAATTAAGTACATGAAAAAAATTGTACCATTCTTCTGCATGTGGCTGTCCAATTTTCCCAACACCATTTGTTGAAGAGACTTTTTTTTCCATTGGACATTCTTTCCTGCTTTGTCGAAGATTGGTTGACCATAGAGTTGAGGGTCCATTTCTGGGCTCTTCCCTATTCTGTTCCATTGATCTATGTGTCTGATTTTGTGCCAGTACCATACTGTGTTGATGATGACAGCTTCGTATTAGAGCTGGAAGTCTGTAATTGTGATGCTGCCAGCTTTGCTTTGCTTTTTCAACATTCCTCTGGCTATTCGGGGTCTTTTCTGGTTCCATACAAATTTTAGGATTATTTGTTCTATTTCTTTGAAAAAAGTGGTTGGTATTTTGATGGGGATTGCATTGAATGTGTAGATGGCTCTAGGTAGCATTGACATCTTCACAATATTTGTTCTTCCAATCCATGAGCATGGAATGTTTTTCCATTTCTTTGTGTCTTCCTCAATTTCTTTCATGAGTATTTTATAGTTTTCTGAGTACAGATCCTTTGCCTCTTTGGTTAGATTTGTTCCTAGGTTTCTTACGGTTTTGGGTCAATTGTAAATGGGATCGACTCCTTAATTTCTCTTTCTTCTGTCTTGTTGTTAGTGTATAGGAATGCCACTGATTTCTGTGCATTGATTTTTATATCCTGCCACTTTACTGAATTCCTGTATGAGTTCTAGCAGTTTTGGGGTGGAATCTTTTGGGTTTTCCACATAAAGTATCATATCATCTGCAAAGAGTGAGAGTTTGACTTCTTTGCCGATTAGGATGCCTTTTATTTCTTTTTGTTGTCTGATTGCTGTGGCTAGGACTTCCAATACCATGTTGAATAGCAGTGGTGATAGTGGACATCCCTGCCATGTTCCTGACCTTAGTGGGAAAGCTCTGTTTTTCCCTATTGAGAATGATATTCGCTGTGGGTTTTTCATAGATGGCTTTTCTGATATTGAGGTATGTACCCTCTATCCCTATACTCTGAAGAGTTTTGATCAAGAAAGGATGCTGTACTTTGTCAAATGCTTTTTCTGCATCTATTGAGAGGATCATATGATTCTTCTTCTTTCTTTTATTAATGTATTGTATCACATTGATTGATTTGCGGGTGTTGAACCAACCTTGTAGCCGAGGGATAAATCCCACTTGGTCATGGTGAATAATCCTTTTAATGTACTGTTGGATCCTATGGCTAGTATTTTGGTGAGAATTTTTGCATCCATGTTCATCAAGGATATTGGTCCGTAGTTTCCTTTTTGATGGGGTCTTTGATTTGGGATCAAGGTAATGGTGGCCTCATAAAATGAGTTTGGAAGTTTTCCTTCCATTTCTATTTTTTGGAACAGTTTCAGAAGAATAGGTATTAATTCTTCTTTAAATGTTTGATAGAATTTCCCTGGGAAGCCATCTGGCCCTGGGCTCTTGTTTGTTGGGAGATTTTTGATGACTGCTTCAATTTCCTTAGTGGTTATGGGTCTGTTCAGGTTTTCTATTCCTTCCTGGTTCAGTTTTGGTAGTTGATACATCTCTAGGAATGCATCCATTTCTTCCAGATTATTTAATTTGCTGGCATAGAGTTGCTGATAATATGTTCTTATAATGGTTTGTATTTCTTTGGTGTTGGTTGTGATCTCTCCTCTTTCATTCATGATTTTATTTATTTGGGTCCTTTCTCTTTTCTTTTTGATAAGTCTGGCCAGGGGTTTATCAATCTTATTAATTCTTTCAAAAAACCAGCTCCTAGTTTCGTTGATGTGTTCTATTGTTCTTTTGGTTTCTATTTCATTGATTTCTGCTCTGATCTTTATTGTTTCTCTTCTCCTGCTGGGTTTAGGCTTTATTTGCTGTTCTTTCTGCAGCTCCTTTAGGTGTAGGGTTAGGCTGTGTATTTTAGACCTTTCTTGTTTCTTGAGAAAGGCTTGTATTGGTATATACTTTCCTCTTAGGACCGCCTTTGCTGCATCCCAAAGATTTTGAACAGTTGTATTTTCATTTTTATTTGTTTCCATGAATTTTTTTAATTCTTCAGTTTCCTGGTTGATCCATTCATTCTTTAGTAGGATGCTCTTTAGCCTCCATGTATTTGAGTTATTTCCAACTTTCCTCTTGTGATTGAGTTCTAGTTTCAAAGCATTGTGGTCCGAAAATATGCAGGGAATGATCCCAGTCTTTGGTACCAGTTGAGACCTGATTTGTGACCTAGGATGTGATCTATTCTGGAGAATGTTCCATGGGCACTATAGAAGAATGTGTATTCTGTTGCTTTGGGATGGAATGTTCTGAATATATTTGTGAAGTCCATTTGGCCCAGTGTGTCATTTAAAGTCTTTATTTCCTTGTTGATCTTTTGCTTAGATGATCTGTCCATTTCAGTGAGGGAGGGTGTTAAAGTCCCCTACTATTATTGTATTGTTGTCAATGTGTTTCTTTGATTTTGTTATTAATTGGCTTATATAATTGGCTGCTCCCATGTTAGGGGCATAGATATTTACAATTGTTCGATCTTCTTGTTGGATAGACCCTTTAAGTATGATATAGTGTCCTTCCTCATCTCTTATTATAGTCTTTGGTTTAAAGTCTAATTTATCTGATACAAGGATTGCCACCCCAGCTATGCTAGGTATTCCACCAGGATCCTTGTGAATAATTTTTAAAGAGATTCTTTTTCAAAGTCCCTAAGAAAATGGGGGAATGGATGAAAGACAAAGGCTTAAACTGAAATTAGAGAGATTTAAATTAGTTATGAAGACAAATGCTCAAATGAGAGAATGATTTAACACAGAAATGGGATTTTTGAGGAGACATCTTTTTTAGATATTTTAAATAATGCTTTCCCGGGGGCTGGAGATTTCTATATCCTATTTCTCACTCTCTAACCCACTGTTTTGAGCCCTCCAAACACTAACCCAAGTCATTTTCTAACATTCTGGATACCATCATCATACCCTCTCCAGTTATTTTGTATGAAGGAGTGGTTCAAAACTCTGGTTTATGATATTGAGATGAACTCACCTGAGAACCTTTGGAACACATTCCTGGTATGGCTTAAGGCCAAAGTCTAACCATTACAAGGACCAGCCAATGTCTTAAGGTCCCATCCACCCAGGCTGTCCTAGGCCAAGTTGTTTTGTTGTTGTTTATTTTTATAATTAAAAAAAAAAGGAAGCTCTCAAAGGAAGGAAGATCCATTTGTTGTCTAGATTCATGTAATTTTGCCATTTTACCATCTGGTGGATTTCCACCATAATTGCAACCATTAGACAAATTCATTAGTGCATAAGAATGCAATTTCACCATAGACTTTCAAAGAACTCTTGTAATTTTGATGAAAAGGAGGCAGACATATATAGATGTCTCTCTCCTGTGTCTACCTTTTCTATGTCAGAGACTTAAGAATACCTAAGGAGAGTCTTAATATTTTTTTTAAATTTTTTATTGTTATGTTAATCCCCATACATTACATCATTAGTTTTTGATGTAGTGTTCCATGATTCATTGTTTGTGCATAACACCCAGTGCTCCATGCAGAATGTGCCCTCTTTAATACCCATCACCAGGCTAACCCATCCTCCCACCCCCCTCCCCTCTAGAACCCTCACTTTGTTTTTCAGAGTCCATCGTCAGGAGAGTCTTAATATTGACAGCATGTATTTATGATCCCAAGGGTCCTACAGGAGATCTAAAAAAACTGAAGCTGACAGAGGTTACTATATCATCAGATGTCATGAAGACATTGCTGTCTGGGTGTGTGTGTGTGTGTGTGTGTGTGTGTGTGCGCGCATTCAATGGATATTTTTGCATCAAGAAAACCTAACCTGTGAAGGTATTCTGTCCTACTCCGGGAGCAAATTAATAATGAGCATAATCAAGAATATCTCTTTATGGATAGAAAAATGAATATTTATATTAAAATGCTTATTATCTGAGCTATGACTCTAAGATATTTATAAGACACAGACATTATGTATTTCTCAGCAAGGGCTCCTGAAACATCTAAGTTATGGTTAAAAAGGAGGCTTAGCTAACCTGAGACCATGCCTTAGAAATTCATGGATTAAGTGATCTTTTGTTTCACCTTATTAACTGCATTATAATATCATAGAAATAGCCTAGGCCATTTGAATTCAGTAAATTAGAAATCTCCATTATCTCCTGGTGTCTTATAATTTTAAGTTCCTGTTCATGGGGCCTAATGATTATATAGAGTGAAAAATGCAGCTTTGAAATCTGGAATTCCTCTGGGCTTCTTCAAAATGGTCCTTTCTTTTAACCTGTGAAGAATCCCTCATTCACAGGGCCATCCTTCAGTGGTTGAAAGGAGTGATAATATACCACCTACAGCGCCTAAAATTCCATTTGCAATTCAAAACATTCAGTTTGTCTGTAGGAGAGAGAGAAAGAGAGAGCATGTGTCTTCAGCTTGTAAGGTGAGAGAGAGGGAGAGAGTGTGTGTGTTTTGGAGGCAGGAAGTGTGTGTGTTTTGGAGGCAGGAAGGGGACAGATGAATATGAAGATAAACTTTGTTCTAGAACGTGCACATGACTGGTTATGACTGTGGATTGCTCTGGAGAGCCTGAGATCGTGGATGGTACCTCCCATTTATATGTTTAAGTATTCTTAAACATGGTACCTCCATAGGCTAGAATCAATTTTTATGTCTGAAAAATACTTTATGCCTGAAATACATTTCTCCTTGTTGATATTTTGTTCAAAGAAATACCTATTTTCATTTCATTTCATTTTCATTTGTTCACAAGATTAATTTTAATAGGAACAATCAAGGAATGCATGTTCTGGGTGGTTCCCAAATGTCTGTCTTTGACATTGTCTGTTGCCTGGAGAATCTTGAAAACCCCTGATAGAATAATGTGTTATTCCATCCTATTGACTCCAGAGATGTTTGTGTCCAGTTTTCCAGGCCAGTGGTTGTGGCCCACAGGGCTGAATGCTCTAGTGACTGAATGCATCAGGCTCTATCACACGTTTCACTAGGGAATCAGTGATATTCTCTCCTTTGTTTTCCAACTTCGACTTGTACTTCAAGATTAATTTTAATGTGCTATAGGGCCTTATATAATTTTATTTGCTCAATGCACTTGCCACCTTCTGAGACCAGCAGTGTATTTTTTTGAGAAAATACTCCCAGTGTCTTATCTTATATCTCTAGCCCGATCATGGTGGACAAAATGGTGGCTGCTGTGTTCTTGCAGTCTTCATATTAGACTATAGTTGATAGCAAAGGTAAGCATCTGACACAATAGGACCAATCATAGCTGCCTCTTGGAGTATTTGAGCTTGGGAAGATGGAGGGAATAGAAATCAGTTCCTCTCTAGTGGTGAGCACTGTGGGAAGTCATGTTTAGGAACTGCCAGCTACCATGTTCTCTAGCACATGAAGGCAACCAGTTTGCAACAGGAGGATAAGAGGTTGATCTGTGGAGACAAGAGAGATGATAATTTTTTAGTATTTAAGTCCTGGATTTTAATAGATGTTGAGGTAACTAACCTTCCTCCTGTTAACAAAAGATACCTCCAGTATATTTCATATATATCCTTCCAATATTTTTTTCTTCTGTGGAACAATTTGAGTTGATGTCACTTGGAGCCAAGAGTTCCGACTGACACATAGAGCTCTTTCCACATATGGTATGTTTCTACTCTAGCAGTTTTCTCATCCACATACATTGTAGAAAAGTCTTTTCAAGTCTATAGCTTCTGACCATGAATGTGTAGCTCCCTTGTTTTCTCTCAAGGAGGCCAAATAAGACAGAAGATAGTTGAAGAAGAAGTACAGGGAAAGGAGAAAGAACATGGTAACATAAATCAGTTTTGAGGACAATGGTCAGAACTAGTTCCCTTGACTTGCCAAAGACTAATTATGCTATGATAGTCAGTGCTAATGTCCCCCCCAGGATCTGTTGTCTAAACTGACTTAAGAATTCAGTGTGTGTCTCAGAGTGATTGCAGGTATTCATTACCTTTAATTATTGAAAGTTTATTTCTGTTTGCTAAGGAGGCTTAAGCATAAGCCTTCTAGGATTTGGCTTCTCATCTGACCGAAATGCCACCCAGCCCAGGGGATCCAGAATAATAATTCTTATTTGACATCTATGCTGCAATCAAAATGTGCATCTGTAGGGAACCTGTACACATGTTTTTATTTGTTTGTATTGAAAGCAAATTGAGCCCAAATTACTCACTTTGACATTTACTACTAAATACTGTAATTTCATTGTTATTGGTGATGACTCAGTACCTTCCCAAGGGAAGATTGCATTCAATAAGAAGGGTAGTTGACCTTCTCAATGTGAGCAATTCAGTTGGTAGTAGAGTATATTCTATAATTAGGAAAAATGCGAGAAAGAACTCCTGAGAGGCCTACATATTATTTATTGGGAAAATTGACCATCTCTATGAATTTATAAAAAAGTCTCATTATAAACACCATTGTAGAAACAAATGGATCAGGTAAAATAAGTGCATTTGAAACATTTTTCTCCACTCGGTGAAGGTTGCCCCATGCTCATGTTTCTCATGAGCTGCTTGACCACTTCTTCCAAGAGTCTCTGCAGGGAGCCCAGACTCAGAAAGGACAACAGACATTGATATCAACAGATTCCTCACAGTGAGATTTCTTTCCCAACTATTCTGATAGTTGGAGTCCATTTGCTCTCTGAAACTCCGTATTTCTGTAACTGTCACAAAGTTCTCAGTGTCATGTATGGCAGGTCCACTGACTTCCAAGTCACTGCTCTGAGATCACTTTATATATTCAATGATTTATTTAAATATATTTTCAGTGGGAAGGAGTCATGGCACATATCAGCCTACTTAACCATCAATAGTTTGTCAACATCACCTTGTAATAAGGAGAAACTTGTTTGATTCAGTAAATATCTACCATACCTATGTTTATCACCCAAAACTGAGATAATTTTGAGTGAAAGAGAATACTATTTATCATTATACTGGAGCAACAGGTGTAAATTAGAAATTTCTCAGGAAATCAGGACATATGGTTTCCCAAATTCATGATTATGATTCTATCCATACTTCTATAGGATGGACATCTTTTGGGATTACCCACCCAGCTTACATTTTTTTCTCTGAAAACTACTCTTTTCCACATTCTTTTCTGTGGTTTATTCTTGGAAAATCCTGAGTCATGATCCCTGTCCTTTCTAGTCAAAACTACAAATTGAGGTGCACTGAGCTAGAAATGGATTTGGACCCAAGGTGGGCCAATCAGATGATTTATTTATGAAGCTATCTATCTATCTATCTATCTATCTATCTATCTATCTATCTATCATCTATCATTTATTTATTTATTAATATGAAACAATTTAAAATTGGGATTCAGAGATCTGGCTAGAGTCTGTTAGCATTTTAAGCTGAAAGATCATGTAAAGCAAGACAAAGATGATCATATCAATGCCAAAAAAAGGAATGTTGCTCTGCTGAAGAACAAAAGAATGAAGAAGTCATGTAGAGCAAGGCAGAATAGTAATTCCATCTGCTTCAGAAAAAGTGGAGTCAGAGGTCAGAGGCTAGGCTTCTGACTTCTTCTGATTCTGGGTTTTGTGATGTATGTGGGATCTGTGATCAATTTGAATACACTTATAATGAAGACTCCTTTTTGCTTATGATGGTTTAAGTGTGTTTCTTTTGCTTGTAACCCAATATTCCCTGACATAGGCATATATTTGCTTAAGAAGCTCTCTTTCTATAAATCGACAAATTCCAACAAAGTTAGCTAAGCCTTGGTCTCTCCCATGAATTGCAATGTAAGGACATTAAAATTACTTATTAAAAGTAAATATGCTTTAGTTTCCTTATAGTCTCTAAAGACCAATTAAAATATGTCTTATTTTTGAATTGACATATAATTAGCGTTGATGATAGAAACAGTAGCAGAAATCTAATTTTCTGCTTATTCCACCTTGCTTCAGAGTTCAGCTGGTATGTGCCTTCAACAGACAAGAAAAACTAATGAGGTAGGAAGGCAATTGGCATATTCTCTCTACTTCTTTGGCCTCTCTTTGTATTTTCAGGCCTGAATTGCCTATTCCAGTTGCATCAATCTCCTTTAACATTTGAAACATTTGCTTTCAAGGAGCTGCAGGTGCAACATTTGAACAGGCCAAGTTCTCAAGATCTAAGTAACAAAATAAAAGAGAGTAAAAAAGCCCACTTGCCAAATTCTAGAAGAGGGGTGAAAATTACACATGAAGGAAAATACACTTGTTTACATAGACACAGGCCATCAGTATTAATGGGGAGTGTTTGGATTCAAAGAGCTGCTTACCTTGTGGAGTGACAGGGGCTGGATGAGTTTTGTCAGATAGGAGCAGTGTAACCCACTTTCATTCTTAGGGGGATGTCTTGCTGCCATCAGAAAGAAAACAGAAGGAAAATCAACCATGGTAATTTAGTGTTGATTTTTTAAGAAATCAGAAACTGTTTTACTGTTAAATGATTACTATTGCCTTCTGGCCTCAAGCTAATAATTAAAGAAATTAGGATGATTTGTAAATATTGGAACTGATCCTGCCTAAAGTAAGACTAGTATGTCAGTGGTTATGAGTCCGCTGAATTTCTTTTCTTAGTTTACAATTATAAATATACCCCCACATTTATTAACTGATCTATTCATGCTACCAGAGGGCATCAGATGATGGAATCTGAGATTAAACTTGAAATTTTTGGTCAGATCAAAAGGCTATAACAACCCTATAGTTAGAAAGTTTATGTATCAGGTTAACACCTCCTAAGCCATTAGCACACATAATTTCGGTTAAAAAAGGTTTCATCAATCTTCATGAGGTCATATTTTCCCATATTAGATGAATATGTTAGTAGGCTGGATTCAGAAACACTGAATTTAATAGACTTAAATATTGAATAGATTGCAGCGAATCAATCATTTCTAAGATTTTTTTTCAATATATGCTAAATAAGTAGTTTTATAAACTTCAGACCTCATATTAGTGTAATGAACTGGACCAACCTCAAGATGGATTTTTAAATAGGGATTTTCAAAATGAATATGGGATCAGTCATGGTTCAATCAGAGAAACAGAATCGGTAGGAAATGTATTTTAAGAGATTTATTGCAAGGAATTGGCTTAAATGATTGTGGGGCTGGTGGCCAAGTTGGAAATTGGTAGCTTAGGCCATCAAAAGGAACAACAGCCTGGAATTCTCAGGCACAGTCTGAAAGTACTATCCATAGGCACAGTTTTTCCTTTTCAGAGAGGCCTCAGATCCACTTTTAAGACTTTTCAGTTGATTGTATCAGGCTCACCGTTACTTAAAGTCAACTGATAACAGAGTGTAATCATATCTACAGAATACCTTCATAGCAACAGCTGGATTAGTGCTTGGTTAAATGACTGGGGACTGTAGCCTAGCCAGGGTGACACATCAACAAGACCATGACAGATGTCTAAACAGTGGACCAAGCCATAAGGTAAATCTCACATATAATTATGTTCCTCAGGGCTGTACCAAATGTGATTAACTCCTTCACGAATCAAACACATGGCGATTCCAAGAGACCAAGTTGAAAGAGAAACCTTTTTTGTTGGAATTTATGAAAAAGAAATGATGTGTGAGTGGTAAAGAGAACATTCTCAGAGAAATAGATCTCTGCTTTGAAAATAAACATCCCTGCTTTGCCTTTTTTGACTTGAAAAAATTTTTTCTTTATTTCAGCATTACTCTGACAGCAGGTGACCATTGTTCTGCACAAATATTCTATTTCCCTGCCATTATCTTTAAACAATGTTCCGAGGACAGACCTGAGAATGAGTTCTAAACTACCACTTTGCTCTCTGTGTTTCAGAGACCTTGGACATTTTACTGGAGTATGTCAGAAGGGATTAATAAAAGCATTTTCTATTAGATCACATTTAAACACAGAGAGATATGATGGGAGAGTAAACTAACTCATGATAAATAGCATGTGCTAAAGCGTTAGCCTGAATTTAAAATGGTGGTTTCCTAATAAAGTTATCATGGGGTTGGTGTTTTATTGGTCAAGAGAGGATATTATATTTTATATACAAAAAGATGGCATTTCTCCCTGGTGCTAATAAATTCTATTCATTTCAGACATTCACGTAGGCAAATGATGTGAATTTTATTTGAGTAAATCAGCTCAGCAGATAAAGATGACAACAAGATAATGCTTGTTAATATCTTCTGAAATCTGACTGACTGCCATCTTGGAGAGTTTGTTCAGGTCTGGTCGCTCTGCAGTTTCTCAGCCATTCGTGTATTATTTTTCTAATAACTTGAAAGCATAAAATTTTCATTTTTATTCATGTGCATGGCTTGACAAATTTGTACATTCTACATAATGTCTTTCTTAGTTTAGAGCAAATGTTAAAATTGCACGTTAGAAATGTTCAGTGCCTCTTCATGTCTGGGAAGGGCATCAGAGTTATTTTGTTCGTTTTTGTTTTCTTCTCATTCTTCTTCTTCTAGAACACAACCACAAAACCAGCAATTTGAGAAGTGCATTAGCTACCATCTGCTGACTATCTCATGTCTGCCACTCGTCATGTTAGGAGCTTTATAATCAACTCTTTTTATCCTTTATAAACATTTCTACATGGTGATTCCCATTTTGTAAATGAGGAAATTAAGGCTTATGGAAGTTAAATACCTGGCTTACAATCACACAGTTTCCTGGTGTTGGAGCTGGAATGGCACCAGTGTCTGCCTGTTTTCAGACCACCCTGAATTCTAGTCTACCGTCCTACCTGCCAATTTAATTTGTTATTTGACAATATGTAAAAATGTGTATTCTGAAGAAATGGTGATTCCCAAAGCGTGAAACTTTAAGTCATCTTTTCCGGACAGACAAATACCTATAGAAACTGTCTTCATACAACTTACGTGGCAATATCAAGAACAGTCAGAATCGTCATGAACCGCTTTAATTCTGACTGCCTATTATGGAATCTGGAACTATTGGGTATTGGTATGGAGGAATTATTTAAATTATATAAAATTCACTTTTATGCTATGTGTGCATTTAAAATCAAATGATATCTAAGCAAATTAATCATACAATTAAGGTTGTAGGGCAAATGTTGAGCCTATTTTGTAGGACTGCCTGATGTAAAGCACATTCGAAGTCCATTAACATACGAATAATTGCTGTGCTCCTTTGAAGGCAGTCTACTTATTATCCATTCATTAGGCCGATCATCAAAAAATTCTGCTTGACAACAATTTGTTAACCTTCTTCAAGTTACTATATTTACTTAAAAGTCATTAACCTGCACTTTTTGAAAATATTACATAACTGCTTTGGTTTCCTACTAATCATGATTGTTTCTTCCCAGTGGTTCCAATCAGTGAAGTTTTTCCTATATATAGAATATGTTTAGGTCATATGCAGTGGGTTATTTTTTTTCCTCTCAAAAACGTCTTATTCAGATATCCAAGCATAAATAAAATGTTGGACTACATTCAGAAATAACTGTTGTATGACTATTTTGATTAATTTCACTTAGTGACACAAGGATTTATGGTTGTAATGGCCCCTGGAACATATTACTTAAAGACACCACAAGCCAATCAATGGTTGTTATTTTGGGGTATTGTCCTTATTACCCTCATGTAGGGAGGTTCACAGTGTGACAGCTCATACCCACGTCAAAAGTCTTCATTAACACTGAAAAAAAAACCAACTTAATTGGTACATAAGAACCCACTTACTTCAGCCCAAATTTTCATCATCTGTTTCCAAATCCTGTCTTGCCACTTCAAAACAGGTAAATATCTCATCACACTCAGAAGGTGCAGAGGCAGAAGGAGGAATGTTATTAGAAGAAAGAAGAGTAGTGAGAAAATGCCCCCATGAATTACGTAATATTTGTTCTCAGAAGACACATTTTATTTTCTTTACAATCTCTGAGAATTCCTCCATAGACAAGAAAGGATATGTCAGTTACAGAGGTATGGTTTGGGACCTTCCTCATGACAGATACACTCTAAAATTATATAGATTTTATACATTACCTTGTGGAAAGATGAAAATCATTTTGAGGCAGAACAAGGATAGAGTCTAGTTTAATAGGTAGGAAAACTCAAGATTTATAATACTGCTTAATATAATTGTCAGAGACCTGAAATAATATCTTGTCAGAAGAACATGGAAAGGGAGATTTTAACCAGCGGATATTTAATGCCATATAGGCACAGAGGTCAGAATAGCTACATAAATCTGCATTATTTTTCTCTAATAAAATAAACTTTCTCTTCTCTCCCATACTAGTTTTTTTATGTAGCTATTTCCAGAAGCACATAGGTATTCGTTATACTCATGTGTGTCTTGTGGGACATTTAGTCCATAATAATGCCATGCTTTGAACTGCACTTCAATGAGATGGAAGAGAAATTGCTATCTTGCACTGTACCTCCTATGCTTTTTGCTAATTGCTGTTGTCATTGAGTATCTCAACTTCATTTAAGTAAATAACATTGAACTTGTTACTGCTAATTTTCTCTTGACATCAATTAAGTATCCATATTGCGGATTTGTTTTTGACATGAGAGTTTAGGTTGGTTTGCTTTTATGTTTCAGAAATACGTCAAGGGAAGATTAGCTCAGAGAAAATACCTGTCATGAGCCAGAGAAGACTGGTATGTGTGTACATTGACTAGAAACTTCTCAGCTATAGAGTTATCTAAGAGAAATGAAATCAGATTACCTGTCTATAAACACAAACCATTTTGTTTAACGTTCATAAAAAAGCAAAAAAAATATTTTAGTCAGTGCACTGATTTTTTTTTTAAGATTTATTTATTTATTTATTTGATAGAGAGAGTGAGAGACAGAGAGCATGAGAGGGAGGAGGGTCAGAGGGAGAAGCAGACTCCCCGCTGAGCAGGGAGCCCGATGTGGGACTCCATCCTGGGACTCCAGGATCATGACCCAAGCCAAAGGCAGGTGCTTAACCAACTGAGCCACCCAGGCACCCCCAGGGCACTGATTTTTTTAAGAAAAAATCACATCAATTGACTGGTTTTCTACCATTCATAATTCTGCTATTCCTAATTCTGCCATTTTGCATCTTGAGAGAGATGACAGCAACACTTTTTTTTATCCTTCGCAGTAGATATATCTGCAGGTTTGGTTGTTCTTTGGGGTACAGTTTCTCCTACTCCTTTGAGAATCTAACAAAAGGTGCAAAGGCACACATATACCAGATTTTGAATAAAATTTCAGTGGGTCATAAACCCATCTCCCAACAACCCCTCCCCAACACCACACAGATATAATCATCTCAATACATGGATTCTGGACCATGTTATAAAAGTATACCATTCTTGAGAACGTGATCTCATCTAAATCAGTTTTATATGCTTCACAGAGTCTGGTATATTGTCTTGAACATAAGTTGGTTCTTAAATATTTGTAGAATTGATCAGCATACAAATTAAGGAGGGTCATTTTAACATGTTCATTGTCAAGACCAATTATGTTAAGAAAAAAAAAGAAAGAAAGATATCCTGATCACTGAAACAGAATAGAGTCCAAAAATAGGCCCACACATATGTAGTTGATTGATTTTTTTAACAAAGGTGTCGTTATTCAATGAAGAAAATCTATTTTTATTTTTAATTTATTTTTTTAAAGATTTATTTATTTATTTGGCAGAGAGAGAGAGAGAGAGCACAAGCAGGGGGACCATCAGAGGGAAAGGGAGAATCAGGCTCTCTGCTGAGCAGGGAGCCCGATGTGGGGCTCAATCCCAGGACCCTGGGATCGTGACCTGAGCTGAAGGCAGCCGCTTAACTGACTGAGCCACCCAGGCACCCCAAGAAAGTCTCTTTTTATTTATTTATTTATTTTTAAAAATTTTATTGTTATGTTAATCACCATACATTACATCATTAGTTTTTTTTACTCTTTATTGTTATGTTAATCACCATACATTACATCATTAGTTTTTGATGTAGTGTTCCATGATTCATTGTTTGTGCATAACACCCAGTGCTCCATGCAGAACGTGCCCTCTTTAATACCCATCACCAGGCTAACCCATCCTCCCACCCCCCCCAAACCCTCAGTTTGTTTTTCAGAGTCCATAGTCTCTCATGGTTTGTCTCCCCCTCCGATTTCCCCCCCTTTATTCTTCTCCTCTTGCTGTCTTCTTTTTTTTTTTTCCTTAACATATATTGCATTATTTGTTTCAGAGGTACAGATCTGTGATTCTACAGTCTTGCACAACTCACAGCGCTCACCATAGCACATACCCTCCCCAATGCCAATGTCTATCACCCAGCCACCCCATCCCTCCCACCGCCCCCCCACTCCAGCAGCCCTGTTTGTTTCCTGAGATTAAGAATTCCTCATGTCAGTGAGGTCATATGATACATGTCTTTCTCTGATTGAAGAAAGTCTATTTTTAAAATAATTGCTGCTTTAAGTATTGAATATCCATATGGAAAAAAAAAAGTAAATCTTGACCATAACTCATACCATACCTAAAAATTAAAAGTGGATCAAAGAACTAAATATAAAGCTAAAACTATAAAACTTTAGTAAGAAAACGGGGCTAAATAGTTGTAGCCTTGGGGAAGAAAAAAATTTCTTAGGACATATATTAAAAACACTTTCCAGTTTTTCCCTCTCATGTTAGACAAAACCTCGGTTCCTTCCTCCTGTGTGTCTCTCCTTTACTTTTACACATAACACTTCACTTCTGACACTTCTGGTCACCAAATGGATGTGAGTTTGTTCCACACCAAGCAATCTGCATGTAGGACATGCAGCTGGGTGTCCTACAACTTAATTCTGACACCATCTACTTAAAGATAACGTCAGATCCCCCAGGTTAAGAGCTCAGTACCACAAGACCACCCTCACCCTCATCAGGTGCAAGTCACAAGTCCAGATTGTCACCTGTGTTTCTGACTGACCAGTAGCCAGAGATTCCAACAACCCTCTCCTGGGTTCAATTAATTTGCTACAACAGCACACAGAACTCAGGAAAACAATTTATTGATGTGTACTGGTTTATTATAAAAGGACATAAAGGATACAGACGAGCATTTAGAAGAGATGCACAGAGCAAGGTTTGTGGGAAGAGGCACAGAGATTCTCACTCCAGCTACATCCCTTCCAGCACTTCCATGTGTACCCAGAAGCTCTCCAAACCCCAAAATTTTGGGATTTTGTGAAAGCTTCATCACTAGGTAGGATCAATCATTAATTCCATTTCAGCCCTTCTCCCTTCTCAAGACAAAGAGGCATGGGGCTGAAAATTCCAAGCTTCTCATCATGGCTTGGTCTTCCAGTGACCAACCCTCATCCATGAGCTATCAAGGAGCCCACTCAGAATTTCCACATTAGAACAAAAGAAACTTCTATCACCCAGGAAATTACAAAGGCTTCAGGAGTCCTGTATAAGGAACTGGAAGCAAAGACCCAATATTAGAACAAAAGATGCTCCTCATGCTCTTATCACTTAGGGAATTCCAAGTATTTCAGGAGCTCTGTGCCAGGAACTGGGGGCAGAGATCAATATATATGTATTTTCTATGATCTCACAGGACATAAAATGCATATACAATAAATGAAAAGCATTGATAAATTAGCTTTATCAAAATTTAAAGCTTTTCCCTTTTGAAATACACAATGAAGAAAAGAAAGGGAAGGCCAGGTTGGGAAAAAGTATCCCACTACAGATCTTCCTTGATTTATGATGGAATTATGTCCCCGTAAACCCATCATTAATTAAAATTATCTTAAGTCGAAAATTCACTTCCTATACCTAACCTACCAAACATCATAGCTTAGTCTAGCCTTCCTTAAACAAGCTCAGAACACTTCCATTCGCCTACAGTTGGGAAAAATCATCTCACATCAAATCTGGTTAATAATAAAGCATTGACTATCTCATGTAATGTATCAAATATGACACTGAAAGTGAAGAAAGGAATGGTGTATGGACCCAGAATGGCTGTCAGTGTTTCAGTTGTCATGTTACACTATGGTAAAGTTGAAAAATTGTAAACCATGGTGTATCGGGGACCATTTGTACATATAGCAGACAAATCACTGATCCAGAATTTATAAAGAACACTTACAACTCAATAAAAAGGAAGATAAACAGCCCAATTAAATAAATGAGTAAAAGATTAGACAGGGACTTCAAAGCAGGAGATACGCAAATGGCACATAAAAGATATTCAACTACCGAAAAATGAAAATTAAAACCACAGTGATATACCATTACATACCTGATGGAATGGCTCAAATTAAGGAGGCTGACAATATCAGCTATTGGTAAGGAGGTGAACAACCAGAATTCTCAAAACTTGCTGGTGGGAATATAAAATAGTAGAGCCATTTTGGAAAACAGTTCATCAGTTTCTTATAAAATTAAATGTATAAGTACCGTATGACCCATATGATCTTATTTTCCTAGAAATTTCCTAAGAGAAATGAAAACATATGTCCAGACAAAAAAACTTGTGTTTAAATATTTATAGCAGTTTTATTCATAATTGTTCAGACAGGAAGAACAAAAATGTCTTATTGACAGGTGAATAGATAAGCAAATTGGGGTGTTCCCATGCCCTGGAATGCTACTCAGCAATAAAAAGGAACAAAATACTACTACATACAACAGGGATGGATCTCAAAACCACGGTGCTGAGTGCAAAGAAGCTGGACCCAGAAAAGTGCACACTATGTGATTCCATTTCTATGATATTCTAGAATAAACCTAACAATGGAATGCAGCCAGAAGTTTTCTGAGGCTGGGTATGTGTCAGGAGACAATTGGGGGGATAGACTGGGAAGGGGCAAAGGGGAACTCTTTAGGCTCATAACACTATTCTGTATCTTGATTTTGGTAGGGGCTACATGGTATATATATTTTTCAAAACTCATCAGACTGCACACTTAAAACTGGTGCATATTATTTTATGTAATGATATTAGTTTCCTAGGGCTACCATAACAAGGTACCACAAACTGGGTGGCTTAAAGCAACAGAAATTTATTCTTTGAGAGTTCTGGAAGATAGAAGTCCCAAATCAAGGTGTTACAGGCACCTGTTCCCTCTGAAGGATCCAGGGAAGAATCTTTCCTTGAGTCTTCCACCTCTAGTGTCTGCAGGCAATCTTAGGGGTTCCTCAGCTGATAGCTACATAACCCCATTCTGCTCCATTTACACATGGCCTTTTCCTCTTGGTGTCTCTGTCCAAACTGTCCTCTTCTTAAAAGGACACCAACCATTGGATTAGAGCCCCCTTCACTTTAACTTGATTATTCCTATGAAGACCCGATTTCCAAGTTAGGTCACATTCTGAGGTTTTAGGTAGACATAAATTCGGGGGGACAGTATTTTTGGGACACTATTCAACCCAATATAGCAATATACCTCATCAAGATTGATTAAAAATAAGTGGAGGGCGCCTGGGTGGCTCAGTTGGTTAAGCGACTGCCTTTGGCTCAGGTCATGATCCCGGAGTCCCTGGATCGAGTCCCGCATCGGGCTCCCTGCTCGGCAGGGAGTCTGCTTCTCCCTCTGACCCTCCCCCCTCTCATGTGCTCTCTCTCATTCTCTCTCTCACAAATAAATAAATAAAATCTTTAAAAAAAAAAAAAAAGAAAGAAAGCACCTGAGTATGTGGAAGAGATAACTGGAGTTTCTATCATAGTTCTTAAAAAAAAAAAAAATAAGTGGAAAAAGAGGGGCACCTGGGTGGCTCAGTTGGTTAAGCGACTGCCTTCAGCTCGGGTCATGATCCCAGGGTCCTGGGATCGAGCCCCGCATCAGGCTCCCTGCTCTGCGGGAGGACTGCTTCTCCCTCTCCCACTCCCCCTCTTGCGTTCCCTCTCTCGCTGTCTCTCGCTGTCTCTCTCTCTCTCTCTGTCAATTAAATAAATAAATGAAATCTTTAAAAAAAAAAGTGGAAAAAGAAAAGATCTCTTCATGAAATGTATTAGTACTCTTGGAAAAGTCATGCATGTTTTCAAAATAAATCACCACAGAATTGCAGACACTGCCATGGTCACATACCAACTTCCATAATGGAGATATTTCTTTTTTTAAGGCCTAAGTGCCAGTTCTCACAGGAAAGTCATATTTGGATTCTTGAATTGCTAGTTGCACTGCCCAATTAAGAGCAATAACTTGAATTTGGCTACTAACAAAAATTATATTTGATAATAGCCACAGGGCTGCCGAAAGCACAATGACTCTTTGAGTTCAAATGTACCTTATTAGTGCTTGTGGATGGCCACTCTGCCTAGCACCCAGCAGACCTCCCGATCGCATGCTAACCCATAGTACACATGTGGTCGGAGTCATGGAGAGACCTAGCAGACTTGGCAGCAGGGAGACACAGCCAAGGAAAGGTCAAGTAGGGCCGTATCAACAAAGTTAACGGGAAGTGTAACAGAGCCCTGTAAGAGGAGTTCTGTGTGTCTTCTTGCTTTGCTTCTGGCACTGGCTGAGCCCTCTCCTCCTTCACACTGTATATGTGACCCCACAGGCAAGTTCTGCCTGGGTAATTTGGCACACGTTCCACTTAACAGACGGCAAGAGGCCAGAGCACAGTCATTCAAATCCCACGATGCAGGTTACTTGCGTGATGGGCTAAGAGGGGCTGATAAAGCTGGCAGATCAGAATGAGTCAGCTACTGGGCGGAGAATGGTTGGAGGACCTTTAATGCCTTCCTTTGCTTAACTAAGGGACAGAAGATAGATCTTCTATGAACAAGCACCATACAGAAGAATGGGAAGAAAAACTAAATACTTCAGAAGTATAAAATGGTGTATTGACAATAACAATAACATACCAGTGATGTGTATAGCATTTTATAGCTTAGAAATTGTTTCTTGTGTGTGTGTTTTTTTAAGAGAGCTTGCAATAAACCCATGAGGCGAGCAGAGGTTATTGGCTGCATTTTATGGAGAAGGGAGGTGGGTTAAGTGACTTGCTCAAACTATTGAATGAGACACACGGGACTCAAATGTAATGCTTCTGACATGCCTGTTGCTACCATCACTATGATTGCTACGATTATGTTAGTGTTCCCACTGCTTCCTATGGTGCCTCACACGGAGAAGTTTCTCAAGAAATAGTAAGTGAGGGCGCCTGGGTGGCTCAGTTGGTTAAGCGACTGCCTTCGGCTCAGGTCATGATCCTGGAGTCCCGGGATCGAGTCCCGCATCGGGCTCCCTGCTCAGCAGGGGGTCTGCTTCTCCCTCTGACCCTCCTCCCTCTCATGCTCTCTGTCTCTCATTCTCTCTCTCGCAAATAAGTAAAAAAAAAAAAAAAAAAAAAAATTAAAAAATTAAGTGAATAAATGAATTGTCAGCAATGTGGACAATATTTTACTTCCATCTTTAACCAAACAACATTTTGATATAGGAAACCCTGATCAGATAAACCCAATATATAAGACTCCTGTTGGAAGTTTAGCAATGCTTGTTAAATGAATGACTAGACATTTCTCAAGTACCCATCTCTTAGAAAAGCACATTTAAAGGATGAAGAGTATATAAACAATGTCCCATGCATGCTGTCATGCTTTCCTCTTAAGCCAACTGAAACCCAGCGCTGAAAATTTGCCAGATTGACAAACACCAGCATGTTTCAGTGTTTCTTTCCTCTCATAGGTGAGATAAAGCCATGTTGCACACAGAACTCCTCTTACAGGTCTCAGTTTACACGTCACGTTCTCTGCCACACCCTCCATGACTCTGTAAGACTGGGCCCAAATCCAGTAAATAGAAGCTCCATGCATTCAGGACAGTGTCTGTCTCAGGTGATCAAGCATTCCCAGAGCATACAGTGGATAATCAGGAATAAATTCCTGAAAGGATGCTAATCTGTGAAAAGATTCATGGGGTCAGAATAATGAATACAGCACTTTTGGCAGTAGCCTACATGTGATGACTGAAGGTTCTGAAATCAGACTGTTTCTTTACTGGCATTTACTATTCAAATATTGAAGAAAAATTCATGAACACAAAGCATCAATAAATTTTTATTTTTTTCCTGATAGATGATGCTCATTTTGAATGAGATTTGGAGGTTCTTAGCACTCTGGGGAATGCCAATGCCTAACAGGGAAATTTACTAGAAAAACAAAAGGACTTCGTCAGGACAAATTTCCTTGCTGTTTAAGACATTTCAGTTACTTTGATGATGCAGAAAAAAAAATTCTAAATGGAAACGATTTCATCTCTCCTTTATATTAAATGTGTGGTTCGACACACAAATCTATTTTTTTTTAGAGAGGGAGAAAGAGTTGGGGGAGGGGCAGAGGGAGAGGGAGAATCTTAAGCAGGGTCTACACCGAGCACGGAGCCCAACACAGGGCTCAATCTCACAACCCTGAGATCATGACCTGAGCCGAAATCAAGCGTCGGACATTTAAGCAACTGAGCCGCCCAGGCGCCCCACGTGTCTATTTTTTTGTTTTGTTTTGTTTTTCTCATTTATTTTCACAATCCATTTTGGTATTTTTATGGTATAAATTTAGACTTTAATACATAGAATGCTGAAGTGGACAGTGTTGAATTTTTCTACTCCGGAATACTTTCTTCTAGAAAGAGGACGCTCTTGCAGAAAGAGCATGTTGTAGAAAGGGCACCTCTCTTTTCCTTTACCCACACTGCTTCTCCTTCCTCCGTTCCTCATCACTGGCCCTTCCCCAGCCATGTTGTTTTGATTGCAGTTGCCAAGCACAGGACCTTCTCCTTAGGCACAGGTGTGGCCACTTGGCCCAGACTGGGCCACCTGCCCACAGTGCTTGGTCCAAGTGAGGGCACAATCCCCAAGGTAGATCAAAGGGCTCGTCCCACAGATTGCATTAATTACAGCTGGTGCAAGGTTCCGAGGACACAATCCAATAGCAGCTGCAGATATAGTCCAGTCTTGGAACGGCTAATCCGCTGGAGCACTTTTTGTGCCTGGTTTGCTTATGCGCTTTCTAATGTTACTGAGGTTTGATAATATGAACCAACAAACTTCCCACTTTTATTCGAGTTCAGTTTTGAGCCCTAGAAACTGAAAGAGACACCATTAGACTGTTAGAAGCCTTAGCTTTCACATCTTGGACATTCTTTTTTTTTTTTTTAATTCAATTCAATTCAATTTTATTTTTTAAACTGCAGATTTTTTATTAAAGTATAATTACCATACAGTGTTATATTAGTTTCAGGTATACAATACAATGATTCAACAATTCTATACATTTTTCAGTGCTCATCAATATGTGTACTCTTAATCTCTTTTTATCTATTTCACCCAAGTCTTGAACATTCTTGAAGATTGGTCTAGAAGAGCTCAAATTCACTTCCAATTTATTCCATTTTATTGCCCTTTAATTCTTTTGTTTTCAGGAGAAAAGTTTTACTTTTCTATTTTCTTTTTTCATACTTGGATGCTAAAATTATTTTGTGTAATTCTGCACTAAGATGCAATACTTGTCAGTAGCGAAGGAGCAAAACTGAAAAATGTTTAGAAAGTGTGGAATGAGTATTCTGTGCCATGAGCACGTTTGTAGATCCAAAGTTCAAAAGTAACTCTGGCATTAGCTGTCATTTCCTAACTTTTACACATAAAGAAAATAATGTTCAGGGGCCTTATTTTTAGTGGCTTAAACTTTGAGGTTCATCTGTGTTCAAAGTAATTACCTGAAATAATTTCTCTAATTCACTCCTTCTCCTAGTATTAACATTAAAATATAAGCTAGAAAGGGAGGAAAATTATGTAACTGGGATGCTTTACATATCCATAGATATTAATAGTTATTTATAGCTCATATTTGTAGCATAGTCTTAGCTACTGTTCTTCAAATAACATTTATCAACATTGAATTGTTTATCTAAAAAGATATTTATAGAGAATTAACATGAGCTGTTCTCCTATATAAGAAATCTTGAGACGACTTTAGAAAGCTCTGTATTTATTCTAGATCTGATTTCATTATGCCTGGAAGAAAACATTAATTGATAGCTTTATTCAATATGTAAAAATTACTCGTTCTTCAGTGTTTGCTATACCTCCAGAGGTACAAAGTAAAGTTGAAGAGCAAGGAGCAGATGGACAACAGCCATTTCAAAAAGAAGAATAGGACAATAAAGGAGGGCAATAATATATATCATGATATATATAATAACAAAGAATAATAATATTGGCTATGGTTTTTCTCAGGATTCAGAACTTCTGAGAAAAAATACTCTGATTTCCTTAAAATTTTGAAATGCAATTATAGGTAAAGAAGCTGCAGAAATCAAATTGGGTTCTTTTTGGGTTATCTAAACACATAATTTTGGAATCTAATACATCCTTTGGGATCAAAAGAGTCATTAAGAAGCCATTTAGCTATAAGAAATATCAGCAAGAAAGCATTGAATCCAGATGGTTATAAAGTTTCATTTTAGGAAATATTCAGTGATAGAGTATATCCAATTTTAAATGAGAGTTGCAAATAGGCAGTAAAGTTATTTCATCTTAATTTAGTAAACATTTTCCTTCTTTAAACTGAAGCAAAAACTCCAAGATGTGAATTTCCAAAAAGGTCAGTTTATAATTTAACATGAATCCAGTAACCTTTACAAAAAAATTATTGGATTTTTTTAAATATGTAAGCAAAAGAGAATTGAGATAGACTCATTTTTGCAAAATGAGAAGACTCATTTTGGTCCATTTCTCTTCTCTCTGCATTGGAAAAGAGTATATGTCCAAGAATGTAATAAAATGTATCTCCTTCAGACATAAAGATGATATGAATAATACTGATGGTTTTGTGGGGTAATCTGTCTGAACGTACAGGATTGGAGGACAGTACCTTAGCAGTCAAGTTATCTTTGGTATGATAAGGAAAACTTTCCAGTCATGATTTTGATAGTTTCTTAAAGCAGCTGACAGTGTATTCTTATGAACTTATAATTTTACCTAAGGAAGTCTAGTGTACATCTCTTATTTTTGCCACCCAGCATCCACTTCCCCTTCCTTCTGATAATGAGCCATTGTAACCCCCACTTCCCTCTCCTCACTCCATGGGCTTCAAGGAAGGAGTGAAAGAGCAAAATCAAGAAAATAGCAAATTCCATCCACTTGATCATAGTGCTTGGTTCAGGGATAGACCTATGATCTACATCTGGCCAGCCGGGGCCAAGGAGAGTCAATCTGGAACTATCGGTACAAACTGACAATAAAGGTGAGTCTGAAGTTAGTCTACCCTAAGTTGTTCAGGTATCTAAGCCAATATATTTTCTTTTTAAAAAATTAAGTTAGGAGTTCATATTGGATTTTCTATTGAGAGCAGTAGACAGAGTTCTTACTGATACATGATATGAGAATAGAAATCAACCAGGGAGCTTGTTAAAGTTACAGATTCTCAGACTTATCCCAGACCAATTGAATCAGTATCTCTACAATAGGAGCCTAGGATTTATTATTTTAACAAGAGTTCCAGGTGGATTTTTTAATCACAGTTTGTGAAACACTCTCTTAAGGAATTTCTTAGAAGTAGCCATTGAATGTTATTCAATTTGGTGATAAAAAGCACAGAACAGAAGTGGGTTTAGGACTCAATTTTTCACTAAATAGGTGACTTATGGCAAAATAAAGTAGCAGTTCAGTGTTTCTCACCAACAAAGTAGCAATAATAGTGTTTCACACATCAAAGTGTTGTTTTGCGTAGTAAACAAGATAAGGTATACAAGGTTCTTAACACAGCATGTTGAATATATCAGGTATTTAATTTCATTAGTGTTTATTATATTATTGAATTTATTATCAGCATAAGTCAAACTCTGTGCAACATTGGGAAACAGCTCAAATTGAGGAGACTTGAGTCATACTTTCACTATTGAGAGTAAATCAGATAGAACTGAACAAAGAGTTATACCCAACATTGATAAATCTATGAATTAGGTTATTTAAAAAAGTATTTGGGTCTTGACTTTACATGGTACTTTATTTTTCACAGTTGATAAAGCAACAAATTAAATTAATTAATTCATTCTATAAATTCATTCATTCATTCAGTTTTTGTCAGTTTGATCTCCATGTGCAACATGAACAGGCCTTTGGTCTACAAAATACATTTGAGAAGGGCAAAAAGTTTGTTTGAAAGGAATCACATTTCATAACTTCAGCTTCAGGGAGGGTCCCAATTTGACACAAGATGATCCAGAGGAAGAAGAAGTATTGTTTCTTTGCTGTGAAGTCTGGCCTAGAAGTCTTCCCTTGCACTTAGATAAATGTGAGAAAACTGGGGTAAAATTTTCATTTTATTTTACCGTGTATCAGGGTAAGCACTATATTATCATAACAGCTGGCTACAGAATTCCTTCTATAGAGGAAATAGTTTTTAGAGAGAAAGAACCTTAATTAACTGCTTGGGTTAGGAGGTAAAGTCTAAAACTCTGTCAGCAATAGGCTGAACAACAAAAGTCAGTAATAATTCACTGAAGGAAAGAATGGGAGGAATTTGTATGTCTGCTCTTGGAAGAAAGACTAGAACAGAATGGAACAGAGAGACAAAGAAGCGGAGGGAAAGAGAGAAGTCTGAGAAACTTCAGGGACTTTAAGGACAGGGACTGCACGGTTTCTGGGTCGGTGGAACTTTCCCTCTGAGAAAATGGCTGAAGAACATTTTTACATTGGACTTTTTGCATTGCTACAACTAATGCAAAACCCACTTCCACCCTTTCTGTTCCTGTCTTCAACCCAATCTCAAGTAAAGTCTGCTACTTACACTTCTATGTTTTTGTTTTGTTTTTTATAAGGAAATAGTTGAGTCAACGAGATAGCCAACAGAATCTGGTTGTACAAGAACCTGAGCTGACGTTTCCCACTCAACCGCTCTGGAAGTTCACAGAAACTTTAAGGAAGGCCTTGAATCCTAATCGTATATGGGATTTCTGGTAAAATCCCCTACAGATGCTTCCACTTACTTATATTTTAGATCTCGAAGGGTGAGTAGATCACAGTTTCCTGGGTACCAGTATTGATAATGAATACCACTGAAGCTTTGTAAGCTATAAAATAGCACTTTATAAAAATAAAGTGTTTTTATATATGGTATCTGATGTGATGCACATAAGAGATTTGTGAGATAGGCAAGCCAGATACTATTATCCTTGTGTTATAGACAAAAATATAGGGAAAAAAAAAAACAACAACCTCAAACTCAGAGAAATTAGGCATTTGTTCAAAGCCCAGTGTCCAACAACCCTAAGGTTACTGCTTTTGGCTGGGATCTGTATCATTCCAGATTCATCCTCCCAGTGGCCGAACCTGAGCTCATCTTCTGGACAATAACCAAGGACCCTCATTTATGCCATACCTTTAAACACTTGAACCCAGCCTGTCTGTGAAGTAACATTGAACACTCCATCTCCTTGTCTCCACCAAGATATCTCCTTTAATCTCTTTGGACTTGGCATTTGTCTTTTTAAAAATTTATTTGTTGCATTTTAGACTTCATGGTCTTGTAGGAACTGAGCTTTACTCAGTCCTGCCATATTGATTTCATGTAGCTGCTATAACAAGTTACCACAAATTAAGTGGCTTAAAACAACAGAAGTGTATTCACCCATAGTTCCGTAAGCCAGAGTCTGAAACTGAGATTGAAATCAAAGTGTTGGCAAGGATGCACTCCCTCCAAAGCCTCTGGGGAGAATCCATTCTCTCCCTCTTCCAGCTTCTAATGGCTGCCACCATTCCCTGGTTTGTGGCTACATCACTGCAATTTCTGCATCTGTGGTCACATTGCTTCCTTCTATTCTATGTCTGTCTCAGAATTCCCTCTGTGTTTCCTTTATACGGACACTTGTGATTTCATTTAAAGTCCATCCAAATAATCCAAGATAGTCTCCCCATCTCAAAACCTTTAACTTAACTACATTGACAGAGACCCCATTTCTACTCCATACAAGGTAAAATTTTAAGGTTGTAGGTGTTAGGATCTGGTATATTAGGATTGTCACCATGATATCAGCTTATTACATTCTATCCTCTTGAATAAAGCTACTGCATGTCCTTTTGCCTTTGGTTCTAAAGAGTCCCATTTCCTGCGCTAAACCAGGGCAACCCTGTCAAGCAACACTCTCTGGAGTGTTTAATTATTGTACATAGCCTGAAGGTCTTTTTCTTAAATCATACAGCTATTCACTCTGAAAATTTATGGCACAGATGAATTTGATTTGGAAGTTGCTCAATTTTCTAGAAGAATCTTTATGAGTGATTTTGCAGTTCATTTTTCAAAGCACTTAAGATCCAGTTACCCTTCCAATTACTCCCCCTTTTTCTGCTGTTCTTCATAGTATAACTTCTTCACAATTATTGTACATGCATTATATTTACTTCATGAGTTCCCATTCCATTTACGATCCATTATAATCTGACTTCCACCATTGCCCTTTCAGTTTCACTGAAACTGCTCTTAATTTAGTCACCAATAGCTAGTATGACTATATAAACTATCATCCAAATGAAGATATTTTGAAAGTGAACATAGACACTATGTTATGTTAACTACTATTCTAGAAATTAACTACATGAGGGCACAGTACAGAAACTGGGCTATCCCAGGAAAACTAGGGGGACTGGTTACCCTTTGTATGATCTTCACATTGATAAATTCAATACACACTATTTTATCTTTGCCTTACCCAGCTTTCTACCAACTTATTAACACAGCTGAAACCTTCCTCTGTTTCCAATGCTTTTTCTCTCTTCTTCTGCCATACCAATGTTTTTTTCTGTTATTTTCCTCTATAGAAAACTCCTGAATTTCCCCCCCATTTTTGCTTGTCATTGGCCACCCTTCATAAGCCTGCTTACCTGGTTGCTCCTTCTCTACCCAAAGGCCCAACTTTCTCTCTCTGCCATGCATATTCCTATGGTTTTAGATGGCATTCACATATTGGAAACCTCTTCATTTATGTCTCCAGGCCTGATCTTTATGTGTTCCCAGATTCAAATATTTGTCTACATTTTGATATCTCCTCTTGGATAGCACACAGGCTCTTTAAAAATTACACTTTTATTTCCCTATGTATACACCATACCAAAACTGTTTCTCTCCCAATCTGCTGTATAGAGAAAAAGTTACTACCAACTTAAAAGTGTAAACCAGAAACCCACCCCAACCTGTCCATTTGCATATGTGCTTATTTCTACCTCTAAAACACAGTTCAAATGTTCATTTCTATCTCATCACCACAATTGAATCAACCATCAAACCTTTCCTGCAGATTTTTTTTTCATTTTTGCTACTTGGAATTCATTCTCTAAACAATAGCCAGATTGATTTTTAATGCACACACACACACACAAATACATCTGACATATTATTTTTGTAAACATTAAATTAATAAAATTTCTATTCACTGTAAATCTTGATGCCTTGTGGCTTCATAACCATTGACCAAATGGTTTCAGTGCTTCAGAGGAAATGAAGATACTGATATAATACACAAATAGTGAAGATTTTCAAGATATGACATAAGAAGAATTGTCACCAAACCTGAAAAGTAAGCAGAAAGTTTCTATTAGACAAGACATGGCATATCAGCAGGTAAAGGTAGAAGTTAAATCTAAGGGTTCTGGCACAACTCTATGAGGTAAAACCTGTGGGCAAGGAGGCAAAGGCTGTTAGAAAATCTAGACAAGTAAGGAGTGAGGCCAAAACCAGAGGACTCTTATTTGTTGTGGCCTACAACATTCTTGGAAGGGAACATCCCAGAAGCCTGGCCACTACTACAGAAAAAAAGCAGTGTCTTGTGCAAGGAGAAAGAGTACTGGGGATACCACTTATATACAGCAAGTAGGGAGCCCAGTTATTCCAGTATGCTCTCAGCAGGGCGTTTAGCAGATACCTAAGTTGAGAGCTGAGTCTACCTTAGGATCATCAAGGGCAAAGGAGAACTGGCTTTTAGATAGAAGTTATGTAGTGGATAAAGAAGATGTGGTATATATATACAATGGAATATTATGCAGCTATCAAAAGGAATGAAATCTTGCCATTTGCAATGACATGGATGGAACTAGAGGGTATTATGCTAAGCGAAATAAGTCAGTCAGAGAAAGACAATTATCATATGATCTCACTGATATGAGGAATTTGAGAAACAAGACAGGATCATAGGGGAAGGGAGGGAAAAATGAAACAAGACGAAACCAGAGAGGGAGACAAACCATAAGAGACTCTTAATCTCAGGAAACAACTGAGGGTTGCTGGAGTGGTGGGGGGGGTAGGAGGGATGGGATGGCTGGGTGATGGACATTGGGGAGGGTATGTGCTATGGTGAGTGCTGTGAATTGTGTAAGACTGATGAAATAGTAAGACTGAAACAAATAATATGTTATATGTTAATTAAAAAAAAAAGTTACATAGTGGACAGCCTAGTTAGGGGCCAGGTGGAAGACAAGGCTGAGACCCAGAGATTTAATAGTGCCAAAAAAAAAAGCTTAGATTGGGCCAAATCAGTGAGGAGAATCATGGGATTCTACTGTGCTGAGAGAAAAGATTCTCAGTGTCTCCAGATGCAAACCTTGGTGCTAAAAGCCAACAGAGTTCCAAGAGATGAGATGGAATAAAGGGTCACTCACTGGAAGCAGAGAGGATCCATATTTGGTCAAGCACAACATGAGAACATACCTGCTTCCCCAGAAGCCATCTTGGGAAGGATTGGCAATGGTAGGGAACTTTGGGAAGAGAAACAAAGCTGTGGCAGGGAGTTAGAACTTTGAATTTAGTGACTTTATCCAAAAGGACTTAGTAAAATAGAAAGAAGCTGCTTTAAATGAAAAAGAAATAACAGACTCCTTTCATTGGCAAGATTGAGCTTTATCTCACGACCCAATAAGAATTGGGAACATGAGCAAGACAGAAGCAATTATAGACAATAAAAAACGCTACATAATCTTGCACATCTGAGGTAGTGTGCTCATTTTTTTATCCTGATACATATAAACCAGATTTTAATTCTCTTCTTTGTGCCTTCAATTGGCTATTATTTCCTTTGGAATCTAAACTCAATAGCAAGCACTGCACAGTGTGATTTGGCCTAGTTCTAAATCCTTAATCTTTTCATTCTATTTTTCTTCCTGCTCAGTGAAATGCAACTGCACTAACCCTCTGTCCAGCCCTTGGATAAGCCAAGCTCTTTTCCCAACCTGGGCCTTTGCTCAGTTTTCCCCTTTCTGGAATGTTCTATGTTCCCAATATTCACACGGATGGCTCTTTGGTATTCTGTGGTTTCAGTTTAAATGTTACCTCTATGATGACGTCTTTCCCTATCTAAAATAAATGTCTCCATCCCCCATCAATAATTGTGGATAATTCCTAAAGATATACTATTTCATATCATAATCTTATTTTGTAGCACTCCTTACAATTATTGCACCTATCTGTTCTTTGTCCCCACAAGTAAATTATAAACTCCATAAGGGCAGCAATCATATTCATACTGGTCACTGCTGCTTTTCCAGTACCAGCTCAGTCATTTGTACATAGTAAGTATTCAACAGACATTTGTGGATGAAAAACTAAATATTCCATTTTCAATGTTTCCTTATTAGTTACAGAATTAAGTTAAATATCTTATATCACCATTACATAACTTCCGTTGACTTTGTAAATATACTTCCTACTTTTTTCCACAATCCATATACTTAACAAAAAACCCTGAGATACTTATTAGTTCCAATTTTTGTCCTGTAAATTCTTACCTTTGTATCTTTTTGCTTATATAACTTTTTTGATCTGAATAGTCCTTTTCAATCTCTGAAGATTTTAGTCTTATTTATTATTTAAAGTTCTTCCCACATACCACTTTCCCTATGAGGCTTCTATCAGCCTTTGTTTGATGCACTGTAATCTGATGGAATTTTATCTTTACCTATCTAAAACTATGTGGGGTGTATGGGTGGCTCAGTCGTTAAGTGTCTGCTTTTGGCTTAGGTAATGATCCCAGGGTCCTGGGATCAAGCCCCACATTGGGCTCCCTGCTCCTTGGGAAGCCTGCTTCTCCCTCTCCCACTCCCCCTGCTTGTGTTCCTCCTCTCACTCTCTCTCTCTCTCTCTCTCTCTCTCTCTGTCAAATAAATAAAATCTTTAAAAAAGAAAAAAAAATAGAACTGTCTCATCTGAACTATCCCCATGTATATATGTATGTATGTATATAGACACACACTTTTTTCTTGTCTGTTAGTGGATAAATACATAAGATGCATGGATTTATTCTTTGGTTCATTGGTTCGCTTAGTACTATGTCTTTCATGTGAATAAAAGCACTAAATAAATACTGGATATATATGTTAAAAAAAAGGAAAATTATTTTTAATAGTACCATCCTTCTGTAAACTGCTTTTGACATCAGCATGCATGCTATAAATAATACCTAAGAAGTTAAAACCACTCCCAAACCATAAATTTGCTAAATTCCCATCTATATCTTTTTTTTTAAGAGTTTATTTATTTATTTGACAGAAAGAGAGAGAGCACAAGCAGGGGGAGCAGCAGAGGGAGAGGGAGAAGCAGGCTCCCCACTGAGTAGGGATCCCGACGTGGGGCTCGATCCCAGGTGCCTGGGATCATGACCTGAGCTGAAGGCAGCTGCTTAACCAACTGAGCCACCCAGGCGCCCCCCCATCTATATCTTTTAAAACATCTAAAAATCTTCATAATTATTAAAGGGAAAGATTGAGTGCAGAGACAGAAGGAACAGAAGTAGCATGTTTTAGGCTTTTGCCAAGTACTAGATATTGTACTAAGAACTTCATTTACATTGTCTAATTTTAATTTAAGCCTACAATATCTCTATGAAGTAAATGTGATGTTAATTTTTTGAAACATCCGATTTAGGGAAGAACTAGGAATAATCCACGACAAATATAGAGTCATATTTGCAAAATTAAAATGCCACTGTTGCTGAGAGTTCCACACCAAAGAACAGTTTTCAGTTGAATAAAAAGAGAAGTAGCTGAGGGAATCCACCACAGATTTAAAGAATATTATAAGAATTAATCCTTAAGAAATACTAAGGTGAAAAATTGTTCTACCAAAGGGTATTTTGTCAAACTCACATAAAGAGTCAGAATAGATATTAGCAAAGACAGGGAAATTAAAGGACTGTCATTAATTTATAAAGAGGAATGTTAATTAAAACCCAAAAGGAATCTGGGAAAAATTACTTCCGTTATTTATTTCAAGAAATCTTTTGAACTGCTAATGAGAACATTTGGATTATCTCAGGAATAATTGCTTAGTGTTTATTGTATCAAATTATGAATTTCTAAAGTTAAGGTGAAGGAGAGAGATTAGTCACAGATGAAAGAAAAAAATAATGTAGCAACACAGAAATAAGAAATTGGTAAATAAAATATAGGTTAAGCTTAGACTTGGGTAAATAGAAAGTAGGATAAAGCATAGGCACTTAAAAAAAAACACCTAGGGTTCAACAGTTACAATGGCATCTGGAGATTTGCCCCTTATGGCAAATCTTGCTTTCCCATTATTACATCTAGGGATTCAGAAAACGGATGCTTGAAGAAAGGAGGGAGAAGAGGAAGAAGAAGGCATTATTACTGAGAAGCTGGACTTCTCTACAGAATCCAGGAAGGTTTTTTTTTTTTTCATGGACTATAAGGCCAAGAAAATGTTAAGAAAGTGCAATAGATGGACCATGCTCACCATATTGCCAGTGATCTCCTGCAAACGGATCTTCGGTTCACAAGAGAAAAGTTTATGCCAACCACAAATCCCGGCCAGCATCACTCTCATGGCCTCAAAACTCATCAGGCACACAACAGTTATTTATTCCTCCCTCTGATCTCTCTCCACTGCATTCATTTGTTATTGCAAACTGCCAGAACAGAACTCAGCAGAAAGGATAGAGAAACGAATGACCTTGGGTCACTTCTCATGTCTACGGCATTCTTGGTAGAGGTTGAGGTAGAGAGGAGATGGGGCATCTGTTTCTTCTTGAGTTTTGCTCATTTTCATGTACTCCAACTGGCACTGTAAGAGTTGGGTAGACGGAAGGGAAGACCCTAGATGAAAGCCAGGAGAGAGCGACAGCTTCGCTGGGACCTGTGGACAACCGGCTGGCTCTGTGCTCAGGAAGAAGTCTCACAGAGCACAAGGGGTCATAAAATGGGGCCACGAGCCATTCACACACACAGACGGTTGACACACATTGGCCTGGATGGATTTTCCTTCACCTCAGAGTAAATAGATAGATTAAGAATACTTAAATCTAAAATAAAGATAAGAACAAGCTGAAGTAATGAGACATAATGGGCTTATAGGATAATTCTTTTACAAAACCAGAAGGAGTTTCTTTCAAAGAAAACTGGCATTTTTCAAGTGTACAAAGAAATATGGGCTCTCTGAAACAGAATTGGAATACAATCAAGAGAGAATGGGATGGGATAAAAAAGACAAAGTGAGGAAATAAGAAGATGGGTAAGAAAAGGAAAAGTCACAAGGAAATTAAAAATGCAATTGCAGAATTAAAACCATTAATGGAGGAAGAAAAGACAGATTTAGCTTTACAAACATGGAATCAGTATGTGAATGCAACCGAGAGGCTGTGAATAATGTTTAGGAAAAGAGTAATGCATGAAAGAAGTGAGGAAGTGGAATGATAGGATGGAAATTGGGAAGAATTTTTAAGAATTGTAGGTACACCATTAAAACACATCAGAATAAGTGAAACAGACAAGTGATTAATAAATTGAAGAAAATTTCCATGAAAGAGAGGCAATGTTAACCTTTCTGGATTTTGGCTCTGAGTGGACCTCTCTGACATGCCACCTTCCTTCAGACCTGCACACATATTAATGCAATTTACTATCTATCTAACTATAGCATCATAGGGTATTTAAGATAGAGAATATTTCATTCTTTGACCACTCCAAAAATCTCTTCCATAAAGATTTTTGCAATGCAGAGAGTAATTAATCTCTTAGCCTTCTCCTTTCTAGGTCAGACACCAGTAATCCATTTTATTTTTTCTTCAAATAACCAGTTTTCTATGGAAGTAATCATTTGTGATAGTCTTCTATGGTAGCACAACATTCTTTTGTAAGATATGATTACATCAGTTGAATATGGTAGTGTAAAATGTGTGAGAGAAAATAGACTGTGGTAAATATGTTGCTTCTATTTCTTGCAGATCAATCTCTTTTAACATTTTGGTGTTAACATATTTATATTTCAGGAGTCAAAGAATAAATATCAGCATTTATAGCAGATGGCTCTGGAATATCCTTATTTGGAGATTTTTTAAAAATTGTGCTAAAATATACATAACATAAAATTTACCTTTTTAACCATTTTAAGTGTACAGTTCAGTAACATTAAGTACATTCATGTTGTGCAACCATCATCACTATCTATCCCCAGAACCTTTTTCATCCTCCAAAACTGAAACTCGATACCAATTAAGCAATTATTTCCTATTCCCCTATTTTCCTAGCCAATGGCAACCACCATTCTACTCTGTCTCTATGGATTTGACTACTCTATCTACCTCATATAAATGGAATTATACACTATTTGTACTCTCTTGACAGGCTTATTTTACAAAACATAACGTCTTCAAGTTTCACCCATGTTGTAGTCAGAATGTCCCTCCTTTTCAAGGCTGTGTAATATTCCACTGTATGCATAGACCACATTTTATTTATTCATTCATATGTTGATGCATCCTTGGGTTGCTTTCATCTTTTGGCTGTTGTGAATAATGCTGCTGTGAACATAAGTATCCAAATATCTGTTCAAGTCCCTGCTTTCGATTTTTTTGGAGAGTGGATTTGTTGGATCACTTGGTAATCTATGTATAATTTTTTGAGCAACCACCAAACTGTTTTCCACAGTACCTGCATTAGTGTATATGCCACTTGTCATCACAAGGGTTCCAATTTCTCCAGGGTCTTGGCGATCTTCAACACATTTTTTTCCTCTAGATGGAATGATTATGAGTTGAGAAAGACAGGAAGATCTAGGTGACTTTTAAAACCCCACATGTCTTGTCACCTGTGATGCATTGTCTTCAAGGAAGAGCTTAGTGAATAGTTCTTTGCTTGCCCCAAAGAGTTAATAAAACTTTTATTAATACGTGGCTTTCTCTTAGAGAACAGATAACATGCCCAACTTAACCTTTCGATACACATAGCAATATCTCGTTCAGTGCATATGCATCCCCAGTTCTGCTATTGATACTATAAGAATGAAGTATCTGGAGGATGGAGAGAGCGTTACATTTATTGGTATTGGTGTGTTCAAATGGAAATAAAAATAGAAGGGTCTTGTCTTGGGTGAATTCCCCCAAAACAGACCCCAACATGAAGATCTGTGTAAAAGTGATTTATTATGAAGTGCTCCCAGGAGAGACCTTTAGGGGAATGGGCGAGGAGGGAAAGAGAAAGGAGGCAAGCCACGCAAGGGAGCCCTGTTTCTCCTCAGAGCCACTTTGGCTCAGTCCTGCACAGAAACTCTAGAGGTAAGTTGGGTTACACCACAGAGTTGTCCCAGTCAGGGGCAAAAAGGCCAGAGTATTCTGCAGCTATTGCTGAGGTGTGATCAGGGATTTCCAGCTCTCCTGTGCATGCAGGCAAAGTGGGTTCTGGCAACCTGGGGCAGCCCCCCAACAAAAAGTCATGGCTATTGCCTGTTGGGATTGCAGCCCTACTGTGCATGTGCATGAAAATGGTAGAAGGATCCAAGGGGATAGAGCAGAGCACTGTGGCCTCTGCCACAGATGTCAAAAAAAGTATGTAGCCTGAGGGTAAGAATAGACAGGCAGGGATGAGGGTTGGGTGCCTTTAATGTCAGCCATTTAATAAAAATAACTTGAAGAAAGAACTTTGTATCAAAACTTTATTTATTAAACAAAAAATGCACCATTGGAATAACATTTCTATAAAAAATGAATATGAGACTGTTCTACAGTGATTACAAAACCCCTTTTCCTCGTGTGGTAGTATACAAGATCGAGTGTAGAAACAGTCACCGTTTTAAACTGTAAGCAAGTATCCTTTCTCATAGAACAAGATTTACACTTAAATATTGCAATCACTAGTCTAATTTGGTTAACAATGCTAGAGTCTTGACAATTTAAAGAAACTCTTTGTAGGCTCAAAATACCTTTTTCTTTTTTTTAAAGGTGTTTTGTAGCAACAAAAAATTTCTTTTTTCCACTAAGGCTAGTTAAAGCTGTAGTATACCCATTTCTACCAAATAAACCTACCACTAGCACAATAACAGTTTGAATTGCAAAGCCCTTTGAGAGAATGAGTAGCATTGATCTGCAAAATGCTAGCAGACTATTTTAGATTTGGTGTTATCTTGTTTGAATGACCCTGGAAAGGGAGAAGGTGGTAATGATGAAGCTTCAGCGGAGGCTTTGCCTGGACGCATCCTCATACTCAGCAATGGACAATTCATTTCCAAAGTGGTCCCTCTGAGATATGGAACACTGCAGCTTTAATAGCCATATCTAGATTCCCAACCAGATCTCCCTTTTTATCATAAATTATCCAAAAAGAAGCCACTCTAAATAATAAATTAAATATTACTTATAAAAAGTACACCCCGGACCCACCCACCCATCCCCCAAACAAGCTGACAATTCACCAAGGTCAGAATTGTCAGGTTTACCCTACAATAATAAAAAACAGCCCTTCTCCTCCTCTCCAACATTCCTTTCTTGCATCTGAAAATAACACTTTCAGCACACAGTGAGATCCCTTGGCCCATGCATCTGTGACATCTTGCAGAGTTTTGCTGTTGCTGTCCAGCCAACAAAAAAATTATAGGATGACACTGTGCAAAGGCTCTCTACTGAGAGCAGGAGAAGAAGTCCTTCAGAGAGTGCGGCTAGAAGTCGCCAAGTGAACGTTACCCAGCGGCGGCAATGCAGAGCCCAGAAGTGATATTTATTTGCTGATATGGGCATGGTATTTGTCTCTTATGTAACCTCACTGACCAGGAAATAGGCATTTCTTTTCATCATTACCTTTTGGAAGCAGGTATTTGGATAGCAAAGTCCATTGAGGCATGGGAATGTGTATTTTTCATTGGAATGGAATATTGCACAAAATATCTACGATTTTCTAAGTAATGTAATTTAAAACAGGGGAACCCTGTGGAAAGCTATTTTGTGCAATAGTTAAGTGATTTCTGAAAGTCACTAGAGAAATAGACACCATGAGTAAAATGTTGCTTTGAAAGTAATTTTAAAAAGAGAGATGGCGGATGTGAGTGTGTATGCCTGCTTCTGAAGCTCTGCTAGGTTACGGGCTCTGTATTGTATATATGGTTATGAACAGGCAAGGGAGGCTACTCTGGCCTTCAGGACGGTCTGTGATCGTATGAAGTCAACTAGTTGATTGAGGGAGGGAAAGCAACCTTATTCCACATCTATTTGAAAATTCAGAGGATTTTGTTTTCTCTAAACACACCTAAAACTAGGAAATTTTTTCTGTCTCTCTCTTATGGACTAGAGATGGAAATTCTAAAACCATAAGAAGTCTGAGTCTGGGATACAATTTCATCTGAAATGGTAAGGTGATTTCTTTAGAGGTGACATTTTTTTGTTGTTGTTGGAGTGACAGTCCAGCTGCCAAATGAAACCCTCTGTTAAATTTGGAGACTTTAGATGTTTCTCTAAACAAAGTCAACAGCCAGATGTATCAAAAGGGTGGATAACAATGAGCAACCATCTTCAAACACAGACTATGAAGGTTTTCCAGGAAAACCTCTACTTAGAGATTCTTTATTGGAGAAGTTGTGAGTGCCAAACTTTAAAGTTTCCAAATATTGATGGGAATGACACACTAATGCTGGGCCACTCTCCTTTTGTAGCTCCTACTGAGGCAGAGGACCAAACATACATGTCATTTCAAGCACCCCATATTTTGAAGAGAAAAATGTTATAGCTAATCCCTCATGGGAAACTTTAATAAGTTTACCTCTTAAATCTTGATCTGTTTCTCTCCATTTTTTTTCCAGATTGTTCAATTGAGTGTGCATTTTATAACATCCAAATGTGAAATTCCATTGTTTACATATCCTAGAAGGTTATAGCATATTCTACAAAGAGGTTGCTATGACTTTTTTTTTTTTTCCGAATATGAATCGCTAAGAAATATTTAACTTTTGGCTAGAGCATCCTCCTGCCTTATGCATTTTGAGCTCTCTGCATTTTTGTGAGTTTCACAAATGAAGAAATTTCTAGAGGAAAGAAAAATAGCTTTCTCATCGGTATGAAATACAGAAGAAAAATACCAGACTTTTTCAAGAGGAGGCTCTTGCCTGACAGTTCAGCCCAATGCAGGGGAGTCCTGAGCATGCCCTGCCACGTTTTATTTTCTTCTTTTTCAGGGAGAAATGAGTCCTGGTGGCAGAGCTGCTGGTTGGCTGTCAAGCATCGCCCTGCGGGAGTCAGAGAGATTTATGAGCTTAAAGAGCCCTGTATGTTATGAACTAGTCTCGGAGTAAGGAACAAAATAGAGGCTATCTTGCAGTCTTCACAGATTGCTTCTTGTCAAGAGATCAGAAGACTGGAAATTAAACAGTTACCTGAAAATTTGAGCAGGCAGTTATATACATATGTGAACTCTTTGGCAGAGTGAGGAGCAGAGCTTTACAAAAGTTGTGGCAAAGTCATTGCATATTAAAATCATTGGCAAAAGCACAGAAGAGTCTCTTGAGAGAATTTAAATGGATTCTACTGTATCTTCAAGGCATGAAGCAAGACTTACTAGCAATACCAATTACTAAAATAAAGCATTGTATTTCTTTAATGAAGAAAGCTTCAAGAGCATGCACCAGAAATGTGCTGAAAACAAATAATGCATGTTTTCATGTAGTTTTAAAAATTTTTATTTATTAAGGTCAGGGACTTTGACTAGAGTCATTGAGAATTTTGTGAAGAATGCTATTCTCTTGATTGTCCAGATACAATCTATACTCAATCTGAAATTTGAGATTTGTAGCCCATTCCAAACAGAGCACTCAGGATGACATTCCTTGGATAACAAATACCATCAGAGAATGTTACTTATTTATTAGTATTAGAAATGGGGGAGGCATTCTAGGACCTCGAGAGGGTAAAGCTAGCCTAATGAACATTTTCTGAAGTAATGAATTATTTCTGCAAGATTCAACATTATGTTAGGAAATGCCTTGTTCCCGGTCAGTGGAGGGTTGTCTACCTAAGTGTCCAGATTTTGAAGAAGAGTAATCTGCTCCATAGAATAACGTCACATAGCTCTTCAGAAGAACTTCAAGAAAATCTTAGTAAATTGAATAAGCACTCTTGTTGAAGGAACAATTTCACAAATGGACCGGACTTTCTAATGAACCATTTGAACGACCCCTCTCTTTGACATCAGATTTCCTTCCCGACATAAAACTGTAAAAAAATAATCTGAATTATTACTTCTGTTACAGTGCCATTTTGCTCAAAATATTTTATTCGGGGATTCATATATAATTACCCACCTAATAAAAGGAGCTATTAGGTTGTAAAGATCCTATCCCTTCCATGCTCTTTTAAAATTATGACCTACTCAAGCTTGAAATCAAAGAGAGCTGAAAGGAATAATTCAGCTGAAACTCTCTTATTGGGTTTTCAAGTCGCCTAACTGACAAATATGCAAACTAGCTCCCTTTTGGCAATTCAGCTGCATAAACAGGGATTAACTCCAAATGCGGCTGAAAATTTAGAAACTAAAAGGGTGCACACAAAATGTTCTTAATTTCACCTAGTTCCAAGCTGTAGATAAACATGGTGTTAGCAGTTTAAAATTCTAGTTCAATGAAGATGCAGCTCTGGAAAGTATCCACTGGATTTATAATGTGTCAGAAGTATCAAGTGACACCTTGCCCTCTGCTCCTCTCTGACTCTGGGCAGGCGTAGCGTAGAAGGTTCCCTTGACAACAGGGCCTGGTGGTCACCACTGACCAATACTGCCCCCTCTAAGTCAGTGAGGAGCCTGTTGGAGGAAGTGACATCACTCAAGAACAGGTACCCGTGAAACTGCCTTCCATTTTCCTTCCCTTCCTCAGGGCCTGTTCTCAGGGAGTCTGCCATTTCCACAGAGGGTGACAGGGATGTTGGTCAGGAGGCCAAGCGATGTGTGGAGCCGGCCACCTCGCCCAAGGCTGGCTGCCAAGGAGAACTCAGGGAGGGACAGGACGAAGGGGGGAGCTCTTCTGGCCCGACTTCTGAGGAAGATGGCCGTGGTGAAGCTTTGAAATGTCATCACAGTGTGATATGGCACAAAAGCCACCCCAATTGAAAAGTGTCCTGTTACAAGCTTAAGCACATAATTACCGTGTGTCTGAGAAGACTGCATATTGTATCCTCTTTCAGGAAACGGATTGCTGCTGGCTGGATGCCCCTAGTTGCAGATTTTTACTTCCCTGTTCTCCAGACATAAATATTAACCAAGGGTGGATTTACAAATACTTGCTAAAATGGGTGAATTTTACCGCCACTGGCTAATAACCACCACTGGTGCAAGATGAATGTCTGAGTTACAAAACATAAGCATTCACTGCCTTTTGTTTGTTTGCTTATTTACTCTTTGTGCTGTCAAGAAAACATCCAATCCTTTGGTGCTATGTGGCGAGAGAATTTCCATGGGTGCTCTGTACTTTGAAGTTGCAAACAAAATAATGAGCTTGCACTGATTTGCCATGGCATGGTACAGGCTTGGATAACGCACTTGCATTTTGTAAGACTAGACCTACACAGAAAGGAAATGACAGGCCTCACTGAAGGAAAACCCAAGCCTTAGTTAGGACAGTGTGGTCACTGCAGTGGCAAAGACCCAGGACTCGGCTAGCAGCTTCAGCCTTGACATTGCAGTGAGGATGGATCTTTGCTTTTGTTTAGGGGCCCCATGGTAACCATTGTGAATTTCCTGATACCTATGAAAGAAGGGATGCTTTTTCCCTCCGGACTGCTTCAGGATCTTCCGTAACTGAGTGGTCCTGGTGGTTGACCTGTATACCGGTCAAGAGTTCTTGGACACAGGTGTGCTGCTGATGGGTAATTGGTATGCTGCAAAGTTCCCGGAAAAATACACCTCATCAATTGGGTAAGACGTGTTAAAAGGCCGAGCCTGTGATGGCATTAAGTTGCTTCATTAGCCCTTCCAAGCTTGCCATCTGCTCACTCAAATCATCCTGTTCATACACCTGCAGAAAGAACGAGAACAAAGAGTTAGGACACGTGAAGGGGCACCTGGGTGGCTCAGTTGTTAAGTGTCTGCTTTTGGCTCAGGTCATGATCCCAGGGTCTTGGGATCGAGCCCTGTGTCGGGCTCCCTGCTCCTCGGGGAGCCTGCTTCTCCCTCTCCCACTCCCCCTGCTTGTGTTCCTGCTCTCGCTCTCTCTCTCTCTGTCAAATAAATAAATAAAATCTTTTTTTTTAAAGGACGGGCGAATATCGACACCTCCTTTTATGAAGGCAGTGGCCACATCTAGTTGGTTTACTTTGTGTTATCAAGCATGACACAGTGGCCCACAGCCATAGCAAGAGGCTGTGCTCAGAATATAATCACTGAATGAAGATGTTGGTAATAAAAGAGGTAGTGATGAGAGGAATGACTGCATCGTGTTTCACTAACTTCATCCCTGTGTCGAGGAAAAAGCTTTAGAGTAAAAAAAAATCTCATTTCATATCAAGTTCTACCAGCGTAGAACTGTGTGGTCTCGGATAAGTTAGTGAGCCTCTCTGATCCACAGCTTTTCTCAGCTATAAAATGATGATGGTCATCTATTTCATAGGCTATTCTGAGCACCTTGTGGCCTGTTTATCACAGTGACCAGCACAGGGTGCATATTCAGTATGTTGCTCCTTTTTCCTTCCCGTAGGTCACCCAGCAGGATCTGAACAGAATGTCTATCACCATGTTCCTTTTTTTCATAACACAACGTACGTACATTTTTGTGAGGGAGTTTGATGGGCTTTGCTTGACCAATGAAAGGTCTGAAGATTATGACTTTAGTTTGTGTGTGGAAAGAAAATTCTCACCCCAAACCAGAGTTGCCTGTATGCACAGTTGTAAAGGCAATATTCTAGCACATTTGACTGGTGGGTACAATGAAGAGGTTGAACTGAGGAAGTCTTGGAAGTCTTAGTGAACATACATAGTCTCTAGAACTCTCACTGGGAGCCACGAGAATCAGGGCATTAGTAATACTGGATCATTAGTTATCACAGAACAGATACCCCCATTGCTGGCCTCAGAAATTCTGACGCAGTTAAGATGGTTACAATCTCTCTCTCTCTCTTTCTCTCTCTTTAAAGCTTCCCAAGTAATTTTGATGGCTAGCCAGTGGAGGAAATAAGGCTGTGGTATTGATTGGAATCCCGTTCTTTCATATACTTGCTCATTTTGTGTTGAATGGGAATAACAAGCTTGCCTCATTGGGTAGCTGGGAGGATTCAATAAGTCAGTGTTGGTGGGTCTTACCTGCTCAATAAATGTTAGTTTTTCTTTTCTTTTCCAACATACCCTTTATTTTGTTTTTTGTTTTTTTTAAAGATTATTTATTTATTTATTTATTTGAGAGAGAGAGAATGAGAGAGAGCAAGCACAAGAGAGGGGGGAGGGTCAGAGGGAGAAGCAGACTCCCTGCAGAGCAGGGAGCCCGATGCGGGACTCGATCCTGGGACTCCAGGATCATGACCTGAGCCGAAGGCAGTCGCTTAACCAACTGAGCCACCCAGGCGCCCTCCAACATACCCTTTATTTTGAATAATACAGACCTGTCCTGCTTGATTATTCTTGTCCATCAATTTGATTAAGTTATTGAAACAATGAGGCCTGAGTCATGATTTCTAGCTCTGAGTAGGATGGAAAGCATTACTCACTACCTGGTCAGAATGGGTATGTAATCCTGCCAAATAAATACCGTTGATCCCAAGAGCATACCACTAGAGATTATATGGGGGATGGGCACTAACCTACTCTAGCCACTAAGGAAACAGCTCGAATGCATGATATTAAATATGTTGAAAATGGTACCTTCTTATAGAAATCTCAGCATACCAATGAATGGTCATATACCACATAATCTCCAGAGCTTAATGGGGATTGAAAAGTAGTCAGTTTTGCTCAAAAGACTGGTCTACATATGAAGGGAGAGGTTGAAGGGAGGTGATCAGTTGGTAAGTCATTTCTTAACTGTTGTTTGGGTTTTTTTTTTTTTTTTTTTTTTGAATTATCTAGCTATCATTGTCCAACACAGCAACCACTAGCAATATGTAACTACTGGATTTCTGAAATGTGACTAGTCTGAATTGAAATGTGTATATATATAAAATACACACCAGATTCTGAACACTTGGTACAAAAATGTAAAATATCTTTTTGACAAATTTTTATATTTATTGCATGTTGAAATGATAACATTTTGGAAATACTGGGTTAGATGAAAGATGGTATTAAAATTTAATCTCATTTATTTTCACATCTTTTAATGTGGCTTCTAGGAAATTTAAAATTACACATGTAGTTCACATTATATTTCTATAGGGCAGTGTTGGTCTAGTTTATTTGCCCTATTTCTGTGTATCCTTTAATGTATAATCTTACTGCTTTTAATACTATAGCTTTGACTGTCACTCTTTAGAATCAACCTTAAATACAAATATGGGCCACCTGACATAATTCCTTATGAGATGAGATATATTACATAAATTTAGGAATTTGACCTGACTTGAGGTATGGCCAACAGCCCTGAGACTAAACGAATACTGCACTCTAAATTTGAACCTTTTTAAAGTATACGAAATGTATATTAATCATATACTTCTGCCAAATATTCACACACAAACACATATCCAGATTCCTTGGTTTCCATGTTGTTAAAATACCTTATAGTTTGTAGTACCAAAAATGATAAAGTCAAGAAAAAATTTATTGTTCATTCAAATGAGATGATTCTAACTTGTTTTTCTCATCTTTTTTTTCTCCCCTTCCACTGTGATTTCTCAAGGTATATGATATGATAGTTCTTTGTTCTCTTTTTAAATGTTTTCTCTTCAAATATATTCAGACACACTCCAGAGTTTTCTAAATCTCTGCCTTTAGGCAACATCTTTTCAAATATCTTTTATAATGCATTTTTGGGAGAACTCTTAAACTCTCTTTTGCTCTCTCAAAATTTAGATTTTTTTTGGTCTCCATTTATTTTCTTTCTGAGTTTTCTAATTTGATCACATTTTAGCTTCTTCCTCTAGTTAGCAAATGTTTTCTCTCAAATAACTAAATTTTCTCCTCTTATTTTCTAATTATGTCAGTTCCTTCTCTTTTTTCTTCTTAAACTCCTGCCTTCATTTCTTCATTTTGTATTTTTTTCTTCTCAATTCTATATTTCTAGGCTACTGTGTGATTTTAGAAGCGACGTGTCTGATAACTTCAGAAAAGTTTTCAGAGTACAGCTTTTGTTACTATTTTTTCGTTGTTGTTGTTTTAAAGAATCATCATATATGTAGTCAAATGCCAAGGTATGTCAACCCATTGCAAGGAAATACATATATATACCTGTATGTGTATGTATGTATGTAAAGTCACACATTATTTAAATCTGCTTGATTTTTAAGATTGGTTTTTAAGTATAGCAACGGTCACTGCTTCACCTGACGCAGCATAAATTTCAAGGATAGCCTTACATTGGCTGGATCCTCTGTTGCTTTGTGGCTCTCCTCGGATACTTCAGGGGCCGTTGGCACAGATACAGGAAGCAAAGGAGATCTTGCCTTTCCAGCCAACCCAAGAGAGGCTGTTTTAACATGAGTCTTGGGAAGAGTAGGTCCTGAAATAGAAAACACAGAGTGATGAAAGTAATGTATAAAACATTCTGGGGAGCAATCTCTCAAGCGTGGAAGCCAACTCCAGTGGGTTGGCATTGATTTTAGGTTATTGTTCATTCTGTAGTATAGAGATGAATTATGACACAATGAATGGGCTCATTTTATTTCTACTGAATGGAAGACAAATTCTGATTAGGCCTCTCCAGACGAAGCTCCACCAGTCATATGTAATTTCAAGTGGATTCCAAATCATGCTGTGAAAGGTTGCCTGGGAGCTCCAGACTGTTCATCACACCCTACCGAGTGTCAGTGGAACTCATTTGGTGCCAGTCCCAGCTTTGGGCCAGAAAGCCCTAAGCTAGCTTGCCTAAGCAAAGCCTCAATTGTTTAACAGTACCAAGGAATATTTGTACAGTTAAAAGAGATGGTCACTCTTGACCTATAAATGACTATTAGATGTTATAGTAAAAGAAAGTCCTACTGGCTAAACTCATAGAATCTCATTATTAATTCTCTTTTGGGAAAGAACAAAGATATTATTCTGTCCTGATCAGTATAGCTTCTCTCAATAAAATAAAATCATTTGTGGGAATTGCTGAATTTCTACTAGATGAACTTTCTGTCTGTTATAAACAATGGCTACCTTTTGTTTTTGGATCTGAAATTTGCCTTATAAATCCTGCTTAGCTTAGAGCACTAATTAATATAATTTGTCCTTATAGCCTAAAACAAAGGTTTTATGAAGGCTTATTGAATTGGCTAGTATACCTCACATACCTAAGGACTTTGTCATTCTGAGCTTTGTAACCAAAACCTCAGCACAGAGGGTATTGAATTATGAGACTGACACAATACCTACTGTGCTAACGAGGCACCTCAGAGGGTATTGAATTAAACCACGGAAAGAAGTTTGCCTGAGTTCTTTTGTATCATCAACAATGAGTTCTAATGATCCCAATGGTCTATTAATATGTATTTTGGGGAAAATGTTTTGTTCTGATCATACTTTGGTAAATATAATTCCAGTTAATAAAACTCAGAGGTTATTTTACAATCAAAGAAATTGTGGGCATTTGTTTATTGGGAAAAAAAATAATAGAACAGTCTAAGGGGCCAGCAATTGGGTATATGCTATGCAAAATAATGATAAATCATAACACAGCACCTTTTCTCATACTTTCATATTTATATGGCCTAGCATGAATTCCTTCATACTTACATTCTTTCACTCTTAAACTTCAGGGATCAAAAGTTTGCAATTGGAGTGACTAATCACTAGAGGGTGATCTTAAGTTTTTGGTAGCTCAGATGAAAAGAAATATAAAAACAGGAGGAATGTGAATCATTTTCTTTAAGAGAGGAAATAATATTTACTGAGTGTCTACTAAGCTCCAGACCTATGGTAAGTACTTTAAGTCATTTTAGGCCAAAAAACATAGTGGGGAAGAATTTGGGATTTATCAGTCCAGTCTACATTCAGATCCTGGAAAGCTCAACTATGCACTAGCTACGTAATCCCTTGGTCAACTGACTTAACATCTGTTGGCCTGTTTCTTCTGTAAAATGGGAATGATAATTTGGGAGGGATTAAATAAGATTATGTAATTAAAGGGGCTGATCCCTATAACTTGTTCAAAGAGGGCACCCTGTTACGAATATTTAATTGTCAAAACAATATGTGAATTTTTAGTTCACATATGAGGATGTTAAAGTGGAGAGAAGAAACAAAGTAACTTACCCAAGCTCACACATTTAGGAAAGGGCAGGCAGGTGTGTACCAAGATCTATCTAACTCCACTGAGCAAATTAAGGGTTTATCATAATATGTTGATCTAGCCCATCCAATTAAAGTTAGCTTTTTGAAGAAGCAATGTAGAAGACCATGAGATCTAGTTCAAAGACTGTAAGTAACTTCAGGGTAGAAACTACTTCTTACATTGTTTTGTATTTTCTCATGGTTGAATTGGGTTTTAACACAAAGGGGAAAACAACATTCTAATAAACTCCAGCATCGATCTAAACTACTTTTATTACTATGCTATTTAAATATATACAAGCTGAACACATGGCAGAGCTTTTATAAACTTGGAATTCTTATACTATGCTATAAAACCGCTGCGAATTGTGCAAAACCAAAACACATTTAAAATTAAATAGCAAAGTCCTAGAAAAATAGCACAATTTCAATTAACATCATTAATTTAATATGATGAATGAGTTGGTTTGGCTAAAACAAAACAGCCCTATAAATGTGGCCCTGACTGCTATGGCAGAAGTCATCGTGGGTTGGTCTTACGTGCTCAGTTTAAGACTACCGATTTCCTCTGGTTGAATAACAGGAAAACCTTCTTTCTTCTGGAGAATGTAATGCCAGCTGGTCTCCACTGGATGTGAACAAACTCTTTGTATATTAAGTCTCCCTCTGTCATTTTCTCTTTAGCTTCTGACTATAAATGCAATGTTTCTGGAGCTAACTTAGTTCTAAACTCAAATACAAAGGCAGAACTAAAACCCCTGGCAAAGTGGTGCTATAAAATGGCTCTCCAGAGGCTCCAATATGTGTAGTTCACATTAATATTGCAGGTGATTACTTAAGTGAAAGCACAAAGTTTAAAGAGGAATTTTCATTGAGGACTGGTGAACCTTGAGAACCGATCTAGTGAACCCCTACTTCGAGTCACATTTCCTGAATTATGCTTATCTTCCCCTCTAGAATGTTCACCATGTTCTGCTTAAACCTGAGTTTAGCTTTATTGCCATAGAAAGCTGCTTCTATTAGAACATTCCATGAGCCACCTCTTCCTTCCCTATATTTAATAGAGTACATGCATTTTGAAAACTAACACAGATTTCTGTACATATCTTCTATTTATTTATTTTTGCTATGATTTTGACTTACATGTTCTTGATTATGAAATCTATGTTATTTAAAAATTTTTAGCTTTGAAATTTTTATTTTATATATATATTTAAAGATTTATGTATTTATTTTAGAGATAGAGAGCACAAGAGGGAGGAGCAGAGGGAGAGGTAGAGAGAATCTCAAGCAGACTCTGCACTGAGCTCAGAACCCAACAGGGGCTCCATTTCATGACCCTGAGATCATGACCTGAGCCGGAACCACAAGTTAGACGCTCAACCGACTGTGCCACCCAGGCTACCCCTAGCTTTAACATTTTTAATAAACTAAACTATGTCTGAAAAATTGACAATTTAACTCTTAAACATATGCAGTGTATATCTAACGCATATTGTTAATCAATTCACTTTATCAGCACCATGCTCTAACCAACTGAGCTAACCGGCCACTTTCAATTCACTTTAACATAGATATCTACAAAGAGAATGACACAAGAAGAAGTCAATGACAGAGGCAGGGCTTATTATGTAGGAAATTCAAACAAGCTGGGCCTGTTTTATACCAGGAAACACACAAAAATAAAGATTATTTTAGAATTTATTAGGCTGTTCTGTAAAATTCCCTAATGTTTATTTGACTACCTTTTTGTGTGGTTTTGCATGTGGAAAAATTACAGTTCCCACTATAAAAGTATATTTTAGTGGTGTATTTTCTGTCCTGGATCCTAAACACTTGGGCAGATCCACAGTGTATTATCCTGTATCTAAAATACTTATAGTATTACAATATGATGCAAGTATGCCTAGAGAGTACCGTAACTCAGACCTATTAGAAAGAAGTTCATTATAATTGATTTTCTCTAGTGTCCAGGCAACAGTTATACATTCGGAACCTACTGAGTGTTCAACAATATACAAGACACTGCATTTTACAAAAGAAACTAAAGACAGTGTCTTGGCTTCAAAGACTACAGAGTGTTTAAACCTCAAGTGACTGCCTTTTCTCAAGTAATATTCAGAGATCCAAAGAAATTCAGAATGCTGTCCCCTCAAGGGCTCTTGGAGTTCATCTAGTGACCTTCCCTTTATGTTGCTGAACAGAACACCAAGGTCCCCGGAGATCAAAGGATCAAGGTCAAATTAATTTCAATAAAATTCCAGGATACGCAAAGAATTTGAACAGTTTTTAGAGTTCATTATTAGCAGGGTTTGTCTGATGTACTTTATGGCCTTAAATATTTTTCTTTCCCTTTCCTAGATGGGGAACTAAGAAAAGACTATGAGGGACATTTCCCAGGAGAGATTTACTAATAGCCAAAAAGATAACGTTGGTCTCAAAACTGCCCTTTAGTAAAGGGGAGCAGATGTTGTAAACCAAAGACTTCTTTGAAAACATGCTGTATTCAAAAGCTGATGCCCATGCTCTTGGGTGGGCACTAACTCTGTTCCTATGCTATGTTTGTGTTTTGGTAGAGTCAGCATTTTCTCCTCTGAACCACCGATGTTTCAAGCCTGGACACTGGTGAACAATGGGTCCTTACAGGCTCCCCATGCTGAGCTTCTCTCCTTACTTATGTACTTGTAGTTCACCATGTATTAGTAGCTCCCATCTGGATTTTCTAGTCTGCATCCCTATCCTTCCACAGGACCATGAGACATGCCTTTAATCCTTCACCTTGTGCTAGACAGCTTACCAGTGGCTTGCCCCAATGGTTAAATTCCGAATCCATTTTATTTTATTATGTTATGTTAATCACCATACATTATATCATTAGTTTTTGATGTAGTGTTCCATGATTCATTGCCGAATCCATTTTCAACACCATTCAAACCAAGGAAACATCTTTATATACAATCACCAGTCTCATGGCATGAACTCTGCTCAAGTGAGAAAACAGGGTAATCATTTAGTACTCGTATTAGAAAGTGGCAGCTGGAAGCTCATTCCGATGTGAAGAGGACACTGGGAACCATCTTGCTGCCCCCCACCTACTGATGAATTGTGATTGTTGGGGCACCATTCATTTTGAGTCTGTTCCCTCATATTGAACCTTCCTAGATTTCAGTAATGGGGTGGTGGTGGTGGGGTCATTGCACATTTCCTCTGCTGCTATTTGGCCTTTTTTACACTGCCCTCAGAAACCAGTTTAAAAGCCAACTTTGTTCTTGCAGCCCTGTCCCCCCTATTCTCTGTGTACTCATTCCTCTTCATGGGCCGCCATAAGGCATGGTGGCCTTTGTCATGCCCAGTGGTGTTTGGATACACTGAAAGAGAACCACGATCTTACCTTCCCAAAGAACTAATGGCAACAGTAAGAATTAGAAAAAGCATTTACACGAGGGTATTAAACTTCTGCTCTTCAATGTTGAGCAATGATAGAGTTTTTGAGAGTTTTTCCTATTCTTTGTAGATCTAGGGAGTAACCAACAGAGAAGTCTTCATATTTATTTCTTTGCTTTGGAGAACTGAACTTATGTTGATAATTGGTCTAAACACACAAAAAAGTTTCAATGAAACTTCTACGAGTTTATCAGAGCAATATATGAAAGCAAAAGCAAATGAAAGACAAAAGTTAAATGAATTATTTTCATGGCTCTCAGCTGCTAATTTAATATAATCTTAATCTGTCAGTCAAGATCCTCTGTGATCACTCCCAAATATGAAGAACGACTTTCAGATGTGAACAAGAATACCCATGTAAGCTGAGGGCGGCAGCAAGTGATAAGAGGGTTGGCACTGGGGCTCTGAAAAATTCTCTTTCTGCAGACAGGCCTTTGAGAGATGAGGGTTTCCCAATTCTGAAGACCAAGCTGGTCTTCATGACAAAAGGTTTCTGATCTCCTGTATTATTTACTTTTTTTTCCCATGACAGTAAAATATGTATGATCTACACAATAAATTCCAAGCACAGAGTGTGTGTTAAAATAAACATCTAAATATTGAGGAAGAGTCCTAACCTGGGACTTCAGAGACCCAGTCATATAGTTTTGTAACTTTGGCTCAACAGCCTACTTTCTTTGGGTCTCGATTTCTTTATAGCTATAAAGGTCAAACAATTTAATCTTTAAGCTATTAACTATAACATTATACAAGGAAGGAGAATACAGCTACTCTACCCATACTGAACTTTACATTTGGATTTCTTTGCGCTCCTTAAGATTCAGGAAGCACTAGTTAATCCATGGTAAAAAAATGAATTGAAAGAAATCTCCAGCAAGTAAATCCTTAAAATCCAGTTATAGTAACTTATGAGTTAAACTGTACTTTCTAGAAAAAAAAAGCTCTATCATTTTCTCTTAAAGTTATTAATGAAAAGCATAACAATTATGGTTGTTTTGCTTTTTTATTTCAAACTAATAATGGGCAGTTCAACTAAAAATAGGCAGTGTTAAATTACAGTGAGTTTACATTATCCATGATTAATTGAAAAATTTATCTGAAACCACTATAGATTTTCCCCTACCCAGGGTGCATGTTGAAGAAGTGTTTCAGGCGACCCTTGGGTAGAACACATGATGTTGATATGCTAAATAAATGGGTCTACACCGATATACAACTAATTAAGTGAGCGCTGCTTTGGTTTTAATGTTATTCTCCTCAGCAGGACCCACCGAGGGGATAAAATACAAATGAAGCTGAAGATCTGAGATGGCCCAGCCGTGTGCCTCAGGTGTAGATAAGCAGCCTCAGCAGGAATTTACTGTTTTAAGCTTTATTTTCACAGTACAGTTATTAAACATTTCATTTGCTCATTAGGTACATAATGTATGACTGCCAGGTGCAAACTCCTGCCAGCATCTCTCTGCAGAGGGTTCTCCCAAGTAAAATGATTCTTGGTGAGAAATGCTGGAATAGGCTGCAGCAGGAATGTAGTGAACAGAGTCTCACGGGTCAAATCAGAGGCCAGTGGGTAGCATGATTTTGATTTCAATATTAATTTTCCCATCCTTGCCTACTTTTTCCTATTTCCTATCTCATTTTCCACTTCATCACCCTTAAGAATACAGATAAAATGGGTAGTTTGGAAGAGGCTTGGGTTCACATCTCCACTTGGTCTCTGACCTATTCTGACAAATGAAATGTCCTCTCTCGGTCTAGTTTCTATGTGAACCATAATATCACTCTAACCCGTATTTACTATTAAATAACAACTCTGTACAGGCTCAGGATGTCTGGGGGGAAATGGAAGTATATAGTTGTACACACTTCTCACATACAAAGAGCTTTTGAGGCTCTGGAAGAAATAAGAAACATGTACATGGGAAATGTGTAATATTCTCTACCTTTTCATGTTGACAATATATTGAACAAAAAGCGAGTGGCTCTATTTACTTAGATACAACAGCCTCTGGCATTCCTCATGTGTGATTGAATTTCAAGTATGTAAGCTTTGGCATCAGTCTTAAAGCACTTAGTCTACAATGTGTATTCTATTTTAAAGGTGAGGAACATACCTCAGTGTCACTTCTGGGGACAGAAGCTTTGTGTTCTTTTCCTAACCTTCCCACCTCTCTTCAAAAATAAGGGAAACACCGAGGATATGCTTATGAGGTGACCAACTGGGTTGAAGACATGAGGTTAATATTGTCCCAGATGGCTCTGAATCCATAAAAATCCTGTATACAGGGAAGTGTTTATTTTGCATTTATAATGGGTAAGGGAGAGCTTTACGGAAGGATTTAAAGGGAGCTAAGTTGATAAATAGTCATTCTACAATGTTTATGTTGGGAAATAATGACTAAGAAAAGGATGGACGAGAAGTCCTCAAAGACAAAATCATTGTCTAATGTGTCTTATTGTCCTTAGGACCTACGTCAGTGTATAATTCATACAGAGTAGAGCTGACATCATACTTTGTAGAATTTGTTCCTGGAAACAAGACAACAAGAGGAGAGACTACACTCATAATTCTGCTTGTTTCTGCTGCTTCTTGATTTAGATACCTTCTGGAATAAGAAAGGTTTCAGGAAAATCTTCAACGATTTTGAGAAATGAATTCACCAGAACAGTTCGAGGTCTCCCCCTTTCTTTGGATGCTTTTCTGAGGTTCCTGGACCATGTATTAACAAAACAAAAACTACAAAATCAAAACTAAACACCCGTGTTGTTTATTGGCAGGCTCCCACAGCTCAAGTTAATAGGTCCATGGTGACTTCCTATGTCCTTCTGCATATAATGTCAAAGTCAAGAGGCCTCTCAGTTAATTTCGTGGATATTCCAGATCATTTTCAGATAGTTTGTTATTAAAGGGACATTTGTGTTCTCCTCCCAAATTGATTATTTTTTTCTAACTTTTTCTACTCTATTTGCAACAAGAAGCAACAGGTTTGAGCTCTTTACATCAGTTCATCGATTCAGATGTTTTGTGCTCATAGGAAGAACATTGTCAATTCCGTTTTCTACTGAAATGAGGCTTAAAAACCCTTCTTGTATTATCTCAGTTTTGCTGATATTCTAGTGATCAAACTTCAGAGGAACTACATTCTGGATTCATAAAGACAAGTGACACTGCATAAAGCTTCCATATCATTGTATGAAAACCTTAGAAAAATGCAGAAACAATGCAGAAATCCAGACATCAGCCTCATGCAACTTTTGTAATTATGTACGCCGTATAGAATATCATCATTCCCAAATTCATCCACATTAGTACACAATAGATTGCATTCATGGTATATTTCACATGATGTATAAATATAATGATATTTACTTTCCAAACATCAATTATTTTGTCAATATTGGAAATAGTTCCTTTTATAAAGACAATTAGCCACAGAGGATTCTGTTTTTATAGTATAATCTTGGTTATTCAGACCCAGATTTCTTAATGTCCTGATATACTTGATTTTTAAAATCTGGTTTTGTTTTTTAGTAGAAGTCATCAAATCTCTCTTTGTCTCTCTCTCTGTCTTTGTTTCTCTCCCTCGGTCTCTTCCACATACACACACCTACACCCACAAATGGATATTAAGACACTATGGCCAGAAATATAACATTCAGATTACATTTTGGGGTTAGTAAACTATCATATTAACCCAATCTCTTCTAACTTTTACAGGTATACCTTTCAGACTGACCAAAGCACAACATGAATAGTATTCATTGCACAAGAACATTTTAAAAACTCAGAGTAACTTACTTAGTCAACAAGGTGATCATATAAGTCAATGATCATATAATTTAAAAATATTTTCAACTGTAAGTTAAACACCATCACCACTTCCACCCCAAAGAACATGTGTGCCATTGAGGAAAGCTACTTAAGTAAGCATTTCCATTATCTCTATGGAGAAGCCAACTTCTTTTCTGCATTTTGGCCATACTTTTAGGGGTTGTCTACACTTGCATATTACCTATTTATTTATTCACCATGGCTCTCTCAGACACCTGGCTTTTGACCTCACCAATCTATAGAAATGTCAGATATAAAGGTCATAAATACTATCATAATTTTTCAGTCTAATGGGGATCTGCCTTATAAGTCTCTCTATAGGATCTGTTAGCATTATGTTTTCTCAGTTCTAAGATTCACAGCAATATTCCTGAAACCGGAATGCTTCTTACAACTGATTCTGTATAATAATTATAGTTTTTATTTTTTTCCCTTTAAATTATACAACTAAATCAATGGAATACTCCAAGGCAATGGCATCTTTATATACTTGCTGAGGTATTTAGGGGTAAAGTGAATGATGTCTGCAATATCCTTTGAAATGCATCAAAAATTAAGGTGGATGGATAGATGAATAAATATGAGCCAAAAATATAGAATCTAGGTGGTGGGTATAGGGAAGTTCACTGTACAAATTTTCTAAGCATTTAATATTTTTACAATAAAATATTGGAAGGAAAAAAATGATGGCAACTTTGAATCAAGGAACTAGTGTGTTTAAAACTGCCTTTTCCTTGAAATGTTTTCCCTTCTTGGCTTCTGAAAAATTATGTCATTGTTCTCCTACCTCTAGTACCTCTTTCTTTACTCCCTCATAAAATGTAGACTTACCTTAAATTTCATTTTTCAAATTTCTTTCTTTTCCTTCAAATTCTTTCTCTGGGAGTTGTCATTTATCTACAGTGTGCTAAAGCTCTCACTTCTCTGAAAATGATTCTCTAATCCACTCTTCAGTTGTGACTCTCTCTTGAATTCCTCCTTGTTCCCTACACTCACTCTCTAGCTCCACTGAGATGCTCCTGCCCCTTCAGGCTCAACAAACTCCACTCTCTCCCACTCTCCCTTCCCTCTCACAGAGTAGAGGGAAGCTCACTTCCCTCTTTCTATTTGTTTATAACTGTGTTCCTCAAGACACAGGATTCAAGCAACTGAGTCACCTTGGACCTCACTTTCTCCCTCATTCTTCATAGCCAATTATTCACTCAATTGCCTGTTTCTTCTTTTGGAAGATAAGTCCTGCAGCTGTCTCTTCTATCAGTTCTCACTTTCATCAATCTACATTACACACTTTCCATCTTCATCTCAGTTTGTGATTTGATTCTCCTAAGTCACTACCCTGTCTTTTCCCAGCTTATTATCTCGTGAAGACTCTAGGAATCATTCTCTCTAGCAAAAGAGCGTTACCTGTAGACTCTGAAAACATGTTGTACTTTCTCATCCTGGGCGTTTTCCTCACTCTGGCCCTTCCTGGTATACTTCTGTAATCATTTGCCATCATGCAGAACTAGCCAGCTGTACATCCTGTCCCTGCACTTTAGGAACTGTGACCTTGGAGATGTTATTCGATTCTCCTATACTCTGGGTCCATTGCATATAAAACAACACGGTCTACTTTGCAGAGATGGTGTAGGATTTACAGACAAGACACGTGCAGAATAGCATTCTTCATAGTCCTTAGTTTATAGCTATCATAGGATTGCCAACTGATAAACATTTTTTATTATAAAATTATTTCTATTTTACCCTGAGCCATCCAGAAATGCAATTTCCTGAGAATATTCCCCAAAGATACTAGTTAATTGAGATTTTATTCTTTATTTGCAGTGGAACAAAATGTCAATGAAAAATTCTGACTAATCCTTGTCATGCTGGGCCAGAAAGATCTCTTCAAGTCCATATGTGGGAAATTATTTATAAGGAAAATATGTTGTTATGCAATGTTCCATAACTTTTCAATATTTGACATGTTCTGCAGCATGAAGCTTCTGAATATTTCATATCTATAAGATGATTGGAAGCTAGTTCTGAAAAATAGGCTATTGGATATCTTGTACTGGCCTAAGAAATAAGCCCATAGTATCTCTGGGTTTTTGACATTTACATAAATATTTATTTTTGTCTTCCAATGAGAAATAAAACTTTCTCTAGTTGGATGTGTTGGGCCAATTCAAGTATGAAAAATATGTAATCAATACATATTTGGAAAGGAAAATGACAAAAATGACAAAATAAAAGCTAATGCAAATGTAAATAATACATGGAGAAAACAGAAATAAAACAAAATCCATTTTTCTTCCTTTTCCTTCTGTGAATGTATCTGGAGTTTTATGTCATGGAATAGTATTAGAATGTCTGGAAAAAATTATATCTCTCTCTCTCTCTAGATATATATATATATTTACATGTTAAGGGAGATGCTAAAATATAAGTGGAGTGTTTATTATTTGTGACATTACTAATTACATAGTCATTGGCCCTTTATGTACATGATTATATAGTTGTTCAGAAAAGCAGGCTTTGGTTTCAGAAAATCCTAGGTTCAAATCTTGGCCCTGACATTTCGATATGATGTAACGTTGAATGAATTATTTTATCTTCTCTGATCCCAAGGTTCCTCATGAGTCACTACTTTCCTCTTTGTGTTTCTGTGAACATTATATAAGATAGCAAATTCACGGTTAAATGCTTGCTAACGGCAATTGTCAATAACGAAATCTGCAAACAGATCACCATGGTTAGAATCAGTTCATTTTTTTCTTAAGTATCTACTGGGACCCAGCATATATTAGGTTTTATTGTGATATTAAAGAATATTGAAAATTGGTGTCTATTATGATATTAAATGTTGGCTTGGGACGATAAGCCATGGAAGTGTGAAATAGTTCATTAGAGTCATACTACATGTAGAATAAATAAAGAGATAGAAATCTAAGAATACACGCAGGAACTAACTAAGAAGGGACTGACTATGTGGCAGCTGGAAGATAGTGAGCGCACTGGAGCTGGAGGAGGAGAGGGGGACAGAGCCTGGACAGCGGACCCGGCCCCCGACTGGCACACGTTTCAGAAACTGGATCCTGCATCATGTCTAACCCAGGAGTACAAGGAGAAAGGTAAATATGTGCAGAAAATTCTCAAACATTAAAAACATCATGAAATCTAGGAAAAAAGCCTTTAAGCATTTTTCTCATGGTACTTCCCAATATTCTATCATTTTTCCTCTCTCTGATCTGTAATTTCTCAAATTCAAATACTCAGGTACTGGTAGGTACTTGTATAGGACCTGTTACCACTTAAATTAAGAAGCTGTGATGTAGGGGCGAGGGGGACAACCAAACAACCTTTTAATGTAAAAGAAAGAAAAAGAAAGAGGTTGGTGGGGAGAGGGAGAGGAGAAAGAGGGGGCACAGAGGGAGGGAGGAAGACTTTAATTGCTCAAACATTTATTGGAGAAGCAGGTTCTTTTTCTTTAAAAACTCTCCTTTCTCCCACCAGCTCTTTACTATCACCAAGTCTCCTCAAATATATATTTACTCCTTAGAATGATTTATTGCCCAATAAATGATTCATGATGATATTTTTCAGATATCATATAATACAACGTAACTTATTCAGTACTCAAATAAACATTTCTTTTATTACCACACTTTCTCTGTGATTTCTATTACCACTGTGTATAGGTTCACTTACCTACCACCATCAAAAAAATTTTTTTTAAATATGTTTTATAGATTTCACATGCTCATCACCCTGGTATGATGCTGGCTGAATCTGACATTTTCATTGTACAATGTGTCACTGTTTGAGGAAATGTGTGTGTAATCATTCAGTCTCTGCTGAAGCACTTTCCATCACACACCAGAACATGGGATGCCACGGACAGGTTATGATGACCTCCTTAAATGACAACTCATCTCAGTTTCCACAGAACCTCCTTTACTGGAGAAAATTTATCACAGATGGTTATGAATCTTATCTATTAGTCTTCATTTAAAAAACAACAGAAAAGAGACAGTTTCAGAGGTGGGATCTCTTTTAAGACATTAAAATATTAATTTAATTCCTTCATCAGGCATTAACAAATATACACTAAGGCCCCAGGTGTTTGCACAAGAAAATGAATGACTTAATTTTGCAGAATTTCATTTGGAGCAGGGCTCACATGTTCAGCCCTTAGATTCCAGAAAGTTACTTCTTACTAAAGGCTTTTGGATTGGTCTAAAAAACAAAAACAAAATGAAGCAAAACAAAAAACACTTTGTTGTTTACATTGCACAACTGAGCCTAAATGCAGGATGATGACAAAGTGGCAGGGTGAGTGGTCCTTAACTTGTTATAGATAAGGAACAGTTTGAGACTCTAACCAAAGCTATAAATGCACTCGCTGGGAAAAATGTGCATATGCTCGCTCACACACACACACACACACACACACACACATACACACATACACACACGTGTGAATGTAATTTCAAATAAGTTACAAAACCCTTGAGTTCTTCCATGAACTGCAGGCGAAGGACACGTGGTATGTTCTAGAACCTCACTACTCAAAGTATGATCTACAGAGTGGCAGCGTCAGCAACTTCTGGAATCATCTTAGAAATGCAGAGTCTCAGGCTCTCCTTCAGAGCCACTGAATCAGAACCTGCGTTTTAATAAGGTCTACAGGTGATTCCCAGGCACATAAAATTTAAGAAGTACGGAAAAAAAAAATTAAGAAGTACGGATTTAGATAGTCATGTTCATTGGAGAGTTTAGAATTAAAAACTTACATGTCAAATCACATTTGGAAATGAATCATACATATATAATATTCCTAGTAAAAGAAATTATATTATTCATAAATGAAAAGACAAAGGTGTCAGTAATGTTTTACATATATTCAATGAGAAATAACTTCTTTTTCCCACTTCCAATAGCTCAATTCTTGCTCCTCACTTTGTATTCTTCCTTGCCCTGTTATTTATTCTCTTTGCAGAGACTAAATGCAGGGAATAGCTAAGTCAGATATTAGAGCTGGGATCTGGAAATTCCATGGGCTTTAGTCATGTCAAACTGGTTCATCCTGAGAAGGAATTCAGGAAATGCAGTGTTTCTAAGAGAGAAAGTCAGGCATGTGACCACCAAACCTACCCACGTTTTGGTGATAAATCCTTACTGGGTTTGAAAAATGGGCTTTCATACCAATTGGTACAAACAGATCAAGAAATTGGAAGGGGAATTCTATTTAATGCCGTTTGCTCATTTAAAGGGGCTGGTGGGACCTTCCTGGCTGTCAGACGTATTTATAGTTTGAGAACAAGACCTGTTCAACTGGAAGAGGCCATGCTTCTCTCTAGACTCAGGAAACAATATTCAGATAACTGTGAGCAGACACTCTGCTCTCGTCTGTTCACCATCCTGTCTTTGTGCAAGGGCTGACCTCTCCCTGGTACGCACACTGGTGGTGAAATATAACATTCTGGAGTTAGATCTTGTTTCCCCAGCCACTAAACCATTAAAATTTATTTTTAACCCCCCTTCCACATGATCCTACAGCTTCTGAATATAAGGTGTTGCAGACTTCACCAGGCCCAATTTATAAGGCAATGTGGTCTCCAGCTTATATCAAATCAGAAGCTCCTGGATGCAGTGCTAACATTTTTAACCAGTATAATTCATTTTACATGAACAAGCCCTTTCCAGACTAGATTTTATTTTCACCATTTATAGTTGTGAAACATGGAAGCATAAAGAGGTTAAATGACTAATTTGATGCTAACCGAGCCAATGAGCAAGGAAGCTGGGTCCTACAGTTTTCTTATTTTCTTCCTGTAAATGCTCTTTCAGTCCTACATGGCTTCTGCCAGAGAAGAGACTGGGAAGATTGGGTATATTTCTCATTACATGGCCCCATTGTGCTGCCTTTAGTCCTGCACTGGGGTAGGCATCAGCTCAAATCATGTACACAAAGCAGCCTATTTCTATAAACTGACTGAGGTACCACTTCAGAGAGTAGCTGAAAAGAGAACAAACAAATAACTATAATTTTACATGCAACACTGACTGAAACTCAAGTTTAAATTAGCAAACTCAACCTTGAAAGGTAGACTAGGTCAGCACATTATTATAGCTGGAAATACGCTATCTCTATTAAAAATCGTGGCTCAGGTGACCACAGAAGTACAAAGATACAAACAACTGTGTAAAAGGATGGGATATGTGAAAGAAGGATGTCTAAGAAGGGCACTTTGGAGTAGATGTGAAAAGAGTGTCATTGTGAATATCATTATTCCTAATTCCTATAAGCCTCTACCTGCAATTATGTCATAATATGTCTCTCAGTTTGAAATCAATAGGGCTTACTTACTGTTTTTCGCCAAAAGAAGAAGGAGGAGAGAGAGAAGAAGGGGAAGGAGGAGGAGGAGAAGAAGGAGGAGGAGGAGGAGTAAGAGGAGGAGGAGAAGAAGGAGAAAGAGAAGGACCAGAGGAGGAAGGAAAGGAAGTGGCAGCAGCTTGCTAGAATCCCTTTACCACAAAAGATAAAGGCATTCTTTTCTGGGAGCCTTGACATTCTGGTAAATAAAAAGACCCTAATAATAAGAACATCAACCCTAGCTATGAAGTACACAGGATGTTTAACAGGGCACTTGAATTCTCCATTAAGTCCCTACCAGTAAGATAAACATTATAAACATTCAGAAGTAGTAGAGCTCTAAATGGTTTTAACCATGGTTTTCTTACTTTATTTTAATATCACAGAGATTTTTTGTTTTCAGTGTGTTAGATTTTTCACATTTTCAATAGTCCATTAACACAGAGGTTTATGTGAACACTTTTTGTTTCAAAATTTCCCCTTGTTTCCAAAGCAACTGAAACCTAATACTAGTTGACAATGCACACTATGAAGTTCAGAATCTACTTGAGTGAAACCCCTTCTCTTACTCATACTTTTTCACAAAGCAAAGAAAAAATACAGAGAGAATATCCACCCTCGTTTCTGCAGTAATTAAGACTGATACAATTCCGGGGGGACGGAGCAAGATGGTGGAGGAGTAGGAGACCTGGATTTCATCTCCTTTCAGGAATTCAGCTGGATAGGGATCAAACCATTCTGAACACCTACAAACCCAACAGGAGATCAAAGAAAGGAATAGTAACAACTCTCTGAACAGAAAAGCGACCACTTTCTGGAAGGTAGGACGTGCGGAGAAGTGAATCCGCGGCGATATTCGGGAGGATAGACGGCGGGGGAGGGGCCTCCGTCGGCCGCTTCTGGCAAGTGATAGAGCCGCAGGGCACAAAATCGGAACTTTTAAAAGTCTGCTCCGCCGAGGGACGTCACTCTGGTGGCTAAGCGGGGGGTGGAACCCTCCGGGACAGTGTGGTCTCAGGACCCTCGGGGTCACAGAAAGACCGGGGGTGCCTGAGGGCGGCAGAGCTCCCAGGGATCGTAACGGGGAAGCCAGCTGCAGAGGCGGAGCCCAGGCACGGGCTCTCAGCTCGGGGTCGCCATAAACCGTAATCCGCGGCCCAGTCCGGCCCCTGCTCCTCCAGCAGGGACCCAGCAAGTGGCAGATCCGGGGAGACTCACCTTCTTCCCCGGGAGGAGCCGCGCGGGAGTGCACCGCAGGGATCTGCTGGGTTTGGAGACTCCACCCGGGGTCGGGTGCCAGAGATAGAAACGCCCGGTCACAGGCCGGGCGAGCACGGAGTGCAGCCGGAGACCGGGGAGACGGGAGTGACTGACGGCTTTTCTCTGGGGGCTCACTGAGAAGTGGGGCCCCGAGTTCTCGGCTCCTCCGGGGCAGAGATTGGAGGCCGCCATTTTCACTCTCCGCCTCCAAAGCTGTACGGAAAGCTCGCAGGGAACAAAAGCCCCGGAGAGCAAACCCGAGCAGATTACTTAGCCGGCAGGGGGCAAGGGCGGGGCAATTCCGCCTCCGGCAAAGACATTTGGGAACCACGGCAACAGGCCCCTCCCCAGAAGATCAGCGAGAACAGCCAGCCAAGACCAAGTTTACCCATCAATGAGAACGGGCAGAACTCCAGCACTAGGGGAATAATGCACATAGAATTCACGGCTTTTTTACCATGATTCTTTAGTCTTTCAAAGTTAATTTTTTTTAACTGTCTTTTTTCTTTTTTTTTTTTTTGAATTTTTCTTTTTCCCTTTTTCAACCAACATCTTATCAATCCCTTTTTAAAAAAAAAAAAATTTTATTTTTCATTTTTAGAGTCATATTCTATCCCTTCATAGTAGTTACCCGTATTTTTGGCTTATATAGATAAGTTGTTCTCGCTTTAAAATTTTGAGATAGTTTCTTCTAACAGATTAAAATATACCCTAAATCTCTAGTATATGGTGTTTTCTATTCTCCTGCCTGATCACATCCTCTCCCTTTTTTTTTCTTTTTTCTTTTTTTAAATCCTCTTCTTTCTTTTTTCAAACAACTTCTTATCAATTCCTTTTATAAAATTTTTTATAATTTCCATCTTTACAGTCATATTCCATCCCTTCATCATATCAACCCTTATTTTTGTACATATATAAGTTTTTCTTTCTTTAAAATTTTGGGAGGCAATTTCTTGTAAAAGACCAAAATACACCCCAAATCTAGTGTGTGGCACTGATCTATATACCAGCCTGATCATATTTGATCACATTCTGTTTTTTTTTGTTGTTGTTGTTTTGCTTTGTTTGTTTTTGTTTTTATCTTTATCTTTTTCTTTTCTTTTTTTTCTTTTTCTTTTTTCTCTCTTTCCCTTTCTTTTCCCACTGCTTCAGGTCTTTTCTGATTTGTTTAGAGTATATTTTCTGGGGACGTTGTTACTCTGCTAGCATTTTGTTCTCTCATTAATCTATTCTCCTCTGCACAAAATGACAAGACGGAAAAAATCACCTCAACAAAAAGAACAAGAGGTAGTACCGACTGCCAGGGACCTACTCAATACGGACATTAGTACGATGTCAGATCTAGAGTTCAGAATCATCACTTTAAAGAAACTAGCTGGGCTTGAAAAAAAATATGGAAGTTATTAGAGAAACCCTTTCTGGAGAAGTAAAAGAACTAAAATCCAACCAAGTAGAAATCAAAAAGGCTATTAATGAGGTGCAATCAAAAATGGGGGCGCTAACTGCTAGAATAAATGAGGCAGAAGAGAGAATCAGTGAAATAGGAGACCAAATGATGGAAAATAAAGAAGCTGAGAAAAAGAGAGATAAACAACTACTGGATCACGAGGGCAGAATTCGAGAGATAAGCGATACCATAAGATGAAACAACATTAGAATAATTGGGACCCCAGAAGAAGAAGAAAGAGAGAGAGGGGCAGAAGGTATAATGGAGCAAATTATAGCAGAGAACTTCCCTAATTTGGGGAAGGAAACAGGCATGAAAATCCAGGAAGCACAGAGAACCCCTCTCAAAATCAATAAAAATAGGTCAACACCCCAACATCTAATAGTAAAACTTACGAGTCTCATAGACAAAGAGAAAATCCTGAAAGCAGCTCGGGAGAAGAGATATGTAACCTACAAGGGTAGAAACATTAGATTGGCAACAGACCTATCCACAGAGACCTGGTAGGCCAGAAGGGACTGGCAGGATATATTCAGAGCACTAAATGAGAAAAATATGCAGCCAAGAATACTCTATCCAGCTAGGCTGTCATTGAAAATTGAAGGAGAGATAAAAAGCTTCCAGGACAAACAAAAACTAAAGGAATTTGCAAACACAAAACCAGCCCTACAGGAAATCTTGAAAGGGGTCCTCTAAGCAAAGAGAGAGCCTAAAAGCAACATAGACCAGAAAGGAACACAGACAATATGCGGTAACAGTCACCTTACAGGCAATACAATGGCACTAAATTCCTATCTTTCAATAGTTACCCTGAATGTAATGGCTAAATGCCCCAATCAAAAGACACAGGCTATCAGACTGGATTAAAAAACAAGACCCATCGATATGCTGTCTGCAAGAGACTCATTTTAGAACCAAAGACACCCCCAGATTGAAAGTGAGGGGGTGGAAAACCATTTACCATGCTAATGGACACCAAAAGAAAGCTGGGGTGGCAATCCTTATATCAGACAAATTAGATTTTAAACCAAAGACTGTAATAAGAGATGAGGAAGGACATTATATCCTACTTAAAGGATCTATCCAACAAGAAGATCTAACAATTGTAAATATCTATGCCCCTAACATGGGAGCAGCCAATTATATAAGGCAATTAATAACAAAAACAAAGAAACACATCGACAACAATACAATAATACTGGGGGACTTTAACACCCCCCTCACTGAAATGGACAGATCGTCTAAGCAAAAGATCAACAAGGAAATAAAGACTTTAAATGACACACTGGACCAAGTGGACTTCACAGACATATTCAGAACATTCCACCCCAAAGCAATGGAATACACATTCTTCTCTAGTGCCCATGGAACAGTCTCCAGAATAGATCACATCCTAGGTCATAAATCAGGTCTCAACCGGTATCAAAAGATTGGGATCATTCCCTGCCTATTTTCAGACCACAATGCTTTGAAACTAGAACTCAATCACAAGAGGAAAGTTGGAAATAACTCAAATACATGGAGGCTAAAGAGCATCCTACTGAAGAATGAATGGGTCAACCAGGAAATTAAAGAATTAAAAAAATACATGGAAACCAATGAAAATGAAAACACAACTATTCAAATCTTTGGGATGCAGCAAAGGCAGACCTAAGAGGAAAGTATATAGCAATACAAGCCTTTCTCAAGAAACAAGAAAGGTCTCAAGTACACAACCTAACCCTACATCTAAAGGAGCTGGAGAAAGAACAGCAAATAAAGCCTAAACCCAGCAGGAGAAGAGAAATAATAAAGATCAGAGCAGAAATCAATGAAATAGAAACTAAAAGAACAGTAGAACAGATCAACGAAACTAGGAGCTGGTTCTTTGAAAGAATTAACAAGATTGATAAACCCCTGGCCAGACTTATCAAAAAGAGAAGAGAAATGACCCAAATCAACAAAATCATGAATGAAAGAGGAGAGATCACAACCAACACCAAAGAAATACAAACAATTATAAGAACATATAATGAGCAACTCTATGCCAGCAAATTAGATAACCTGGAAGAAATGGAGGCATTCCTAGAGATGTATCAACTACCAAAACTGAACCCGGAAGAAATAGAAAACCTGAACAGACCTATAACCACTAAGGAAATTGAAGCAGTCATCAAAAATCTCCCAAAAAACAAAAGCCCAGGGCCAGATGGCTTCCCAGGGGAATTCTACCAAACATTTAAAGAAGAATTAATACCTATTCTTCTGAAACTGTTCCAAAAAATAGAAATGGAAGGAAAACTTCCAAACTCATTTTATGAGGCCAGCATTACCTTGATCCCAAAACCAGACAAAGACCCCATCAAAAAGGAGAATTACAGACCAATATCCCTGATGAACATGGATGCAAAAATTCTCACCAAAATACTAGCCAATAGGATCCAACAGTACATTAAAAGGATTATTCACCATGACCAAGTGGGATTTATCCCTGGGCTGCAAGGTTGGTTCAACATCCGCAAATCAATGAACGTGATACAATACATTAACAAAAGAAAGAACAAGAATCATATGATCTTCTCAATAGATGCAGAAAAAGCTTTTGACAAAGTACAGCATCCTTTCTTGATCAAAACTCTTCAGAGTATAGGGATCGAGGGTACATACCTCAATATCATAAAAGCCATCTATGAAAACCCTACAGCGAATATCATTCTCAATGGGGAAAAACTGAGAGCTTTCCCCCTAAGGTCAGGAACGCGGCAGGGATGTCCACTATCACCACTGCTATTCAACACAGTATTAGAAGTCCTAGCCTCAGCAATCAGACAACAAAAAGAAATCAAAGGCATCCAAATTGGCAAAGAAGAAGTCAAACTCTCACTCTTTGCAGATGATATGATACTTTATGTGGAAAACCCAAAAGACTCCACCCCAAAACTGCTAGAACTCATACAGGAATTCAGTAAAGTGGCAGGATATAAAATCAATGCACAGAAGTCAGTGGCATTCCTATACACCAACAACAAGACAGAAGAAAGAGAAATTAAGGAGTCAATCCCATTTACAGTTGCACCCAAAACCATAAGATACCTAGGAATAAATCTAACCAAAGAGACAAAGGATTTGTACTCAGAAAACTATAAAATACTCATGAAAGAAATTGAGGAAGACACAAAGAAATGGAAAAACGTTCCATGCTTATGGATTGGAAGAACAAATATTGTGAAGATGTCAAGGCTACCTAGAGCAATCTACACATTCAATGCAATCCCCATCAAAATACCATCCACTTTTTTCAAAGAAATGGAACAAATAATCCTAAAATTTGTATGGAACCAGAAAAGACCCCGCATAGCCAGAGGAATGTTGAAAAAGAAAAGCAAAGCCGGCGGCATCACAATTCCGGACTTCCAGCTCTATTACAAAGCTGTCATCATCAAGACAATATGGTACTGGCACAAAAACAGACACATAGATCAATGGAACAGAATAGAGAGCCCAGAAATGGACCCTCAACTCTATGGTCAACTCATCTTTGACAAAGCAGGAAAGAATGTCCAATGGAACAAAGACAGTCTCTTCAACAAATGGTGTTGGGAGAATTGGACAGCCACATGCAGAAGAATGAAACTGGACCATTTCCTTACACCACACACAAAAATAGACTCCAAATGGTTGAAAGACCTCAATGTGAGACAGGAGTCCATCAAAATCCTAAAGGAGAACACAGGCAGCAACCTCTTTGACCTCCGCCGAAGCAACTTCTTCCTAGAAACATCGCCAAAGGCAAGGGAAGCAAGGGCAAAAATGAACTATTGGGACTTCATCAAGATAAAAAGCTTTTGCAAAGCAAAGGAAACAGTCAACAAAACCAAAAGACAGCCGACAGAATGGGAGAAGATATTTGCAAATGACATATCAGATAAAGGGCTAGTATCCAAAATCTATAAAGAACTCATCAAACTCAATACCCAAAGAACAAAGAATCCAATCAAGAAATGGGCAGAAGACATGAACAGACATTTTTCCAAAGAGGACATCCAAATGGCCAACAGGCACATGAAAAAGTGCTCAATATCGCTCGGCATTAGGGAAATCCAAATCAAAACCTCAATGAGATACCACCTCACACCAGTCAGAATGGCTAAAATTAACAAGTCAGGAAACGACAGATGTTGGCGGGGATGCAGAGAAAGGGGAACCCTCCTACACTGTTGGTGGGAATGCAAGCTTGTGCAGCCACTCTGGAAAACTGTATGGAGGTTCCTCAAAAAGTTGAAAATAGAGCTATCATATGATCCAGCAATTGCACTACTGGGTATTTACCCCAAAGATACAAAAGTAGGGATCCGAAGGGGTACGTGCACCCCGATGTTTACAGCAGCAATGTCCACAATAGCCAAACTGTGGAAAGAGCCAAGATGTCCATCGACAGATGAATGGATAAAGAAGAAGTGGTATATATATACAATGGAATATTATGCAGCCATCAAAAGGAATGAGATCTTGCCATTTGCAACGACGTGGATGGAACTGGAGGGTATTATGTTGAGTGAAATAAGTCAAACAGAGAAAGACATGTATCATATGATCTCACTGATATGAGGAATTCTTAATCTCAGGAAACAAACTGAGGGTTGCTGGAGTGGGGGGTAGGGTGGGAGGGATGGGGTGACTGGGTGATAGACACTGGGGAGGGTATGTGCTGTGGTAAGCGCTGTGAATTGTGCAAGACTGTTGAATCTCAGATCTGTACCTCTGAAACAAATAATGCAATATATGTTAAGAAAAAAAAAAAAGAAGAAGAAGAAGGTAGCGGGAGGGGAAGAATGAAGCAGGGGAAATCGGAGGGGTAGACGAACCATGAGAGACAATGGACTCTGAAAAACAAACAGGGTTCTAGAGGGGAGAGGGGTGGGAGGATGGGTTAGCCTGGTGGTGAGTATTGAGGAGGGCACATTCTGCATGGAGCACTGGGTGTTATGCACAAACAATGAATCATGGAACACTTCATCTAAAACTAATGATGTAATGTATGGGGATTAACATAAGAATAATAAAAAAAGACTGCTACAATTCCGTGTTTCATTCCACTTTAAATATGAAAGACTATCAAATATCACAGATGAGAATAAATGGATTTGGGGGAACAAAATTAATTTCCAAATTGGCATAATGGAAAGACTCAGGAATCTTCTTCCACTGAGCTGCCTCCCTCTTCTTATGAATAAAGCAGATGCCATTCTCCATTGTAGTATGGATGTTAAATTAGTGAATAGGTTTTCCAGGGGTGGTGGCTTCATTATCATATTTTTCCACTTGATGCAATTTAATTCAGCTTTGGAATAAGATGTTATTCATAGTTCAGAACATAATATTTTAGGATCAAATGGTTGTGACTGGAAATTTTTTTCGGCTTATCTAATCCTTTTGCCAACTCTCAAGTTGCTTTGCTTCACCTGTAATCATCATTCGACTTGAAATTGAAGACCTGAATTCAATATCTGGCTCTTACCTTTATTATTCTATTCTGCTCAGCTCCACAAGTATTTACTGAGTGCCCACTGTGGCTTATATAAAGGTCCCAAGGATAATGACATGTGATCCTAGAGAAGTCACAAGTTATTCAACCTCTCTGAATGTCTCCCTCTGCATCAATTGACAGTGATTGCACTTCTCTGCTAGGCATGAATTCACTTGGAAATGTCCTTTATAAACTATAAAAGGTGGCAAAATCCAGAACCTTAACCTTATTAATTTCACATAAGCTTATTTAAAAAAAAAAGGACACTTTGATCCTCAAGATATTTCATAAAAAACAAAATTTATATAGCAGAAGTTAACCATGTGACCTATGACATTCTTAGGAAATGTGAAAGGAATGTTTGCTGCTTTGAAAACAACTTATTGCTCACCCTTTTCCTTGTCATTCTCTTGCACTCATGAGGCCACCCACTCCTCATAAAATCCAAGGACGTTCTTAAATCATAGGTTTCAAATTATGTAGTCTACTTGGTAACAAAGTTCTGAAAATAGATATTTTTCATTTTCTCTTATGATTATATAGATGGCAACGTAATACTTTAACCCCAGAGTTTAACTGTATTAAGTTGATAATTAACCTCAATTTTATATATTGATATAACCATTTCTGGTGAAATATTTTCTCATTTTTTTTTTAATCTAGCAGAAGTCCTCTGAAAGGACTCAGATTTTGACTCAACTGTCCTCCCTTGTCCCAATAGATTTTTGCAGTTAGAAGGAAATACCAGCTGTTTGTTTTTCATGCTCATTGGCCCTGACATTCTCTAACCCACAATCTGAGTAATAGTCTCATGTGCCTTAACTTTTATCTTCATTTTACATTTCCTTCTATTCTTCTTTATTTTTATTACTGGACTCCAAAGCCCTGCCGACCTGTGGTGTGTGTGGTACTGAAAAGCAACAGATATCAGCTCCCTGGCTCCCTACTGTCCTGCAGAGGGACATTGGCAGGTTGGACAAGTGAGTTTAAGCAGATAGGAGCTATCCTGAATCCCTGGCTAGTCACTACTCTTGCTAGACCTTCTTTCCTCCATCTAGCCTACATGAAGGAATAAAACATCTATTCAAATGATAAGCTAAATAACTCAAACTACCTTCTATGAAATAATTCTTTCTGGAGCCTATTTAATAACTAGTATCATCCTAGAAGCCCTCTTATGGGGCAGGGCGGGGGGGTGGAGGTTGATCTAAGTATAACTATTCACATCACAAAAAAGTTAAATAAAATCCTTTGTTTCTCTTCAATGTTCTACTTCTCTGAATTCTTTTAACTTGGCCATTAGTGCAATTGTTGACCTTGGGCAAGCTGCTTAGTCTTTTAGGCTTTGGTTTTGTCATTTATAAATGAGACACCAGTCATGTGACTTACTCATAATGTTTCCTCTAGCAATCATTTCTCCCCCTTTGAGGAAATTAGAAGAGCTCTTTCCTGTTTAAAATACTGCAACCCCATCCTAGAGGAAATAGTACTTTATTAAAACACCAAGTAGGCTCCAGAGTCATAAACATTGGTGATATATAAGGCAATTTTGACTTACTTTTCCTAAGGGATAATTAAGGATGACTAGACCAAATGAAATTAGATTTCATCTATCAAAAAAAATCTGTTAGGAATGAGGACAGGACAACTTCAAGGAACTACCTACAGAAACAAACAAACTAAAACACAGATGATCTTACATATGAGATGAAATGTAACAGGAGATAGTGTTGTTTTCCCCATCGGAATTGATTAGTGGTATGGACCCCAATAACGTCAAATCAACATATCTCTCCTACTTGGCTGTGCCAATGACTTACGTGACCTGACTGGCCTGAAAAGTGACCTTCTTGTTTCACCTGTGTAAGGATGTCTGATCTCCCGTGACCTCCCTGTGACTGATTTCAGCACAATGGAACACTCCTGTGGTATCCTTGATGAACACCCCCAACGGTGGCCTACAAGTGGCTCAGGAAATGCAACTGTGTTAATGTGTTACAGTAATTTATTGGCAGTTTTGTGTGATAGCATATTTACTGAAATGAGGCCTGTCAAAAAGATCAGGTTATAGCAGGAACACATGATTTCCCAACCAGCCATAAAATATAAATCAAATGCCTTTCCTGTCCACTGTCCAGCCACCTCCACCCACTCCTTGTCCTCAGTCCTCAGACAAACTGAAGCACATGCCACAATTTGCAGAGGGAAAATCAAACTCAATTTCGTAGTACAATGAAATGAGTTTTGGTCTTGTCATGTCCACTGACATATTGATCCCTTGAAGATTGGAAAGATCAGAATGTTCTAGGTTTTTGCTTTTATAAATGAAAACGTGTGGAAATGCAATGTGTAAATGGAGGGCAATAAAGCACATGGGCCCCTTTGACAAAGATGCAAGAACTCCAGGGGACTGATGTAAAACAGTCACTATTTAGTATAAAAGTCACTATTTAAGAGGTCACACTTTCTTTCTCTTTAGATTTACAGCCTCAGAAGACAAATGGTCTCCTAATCCAGGTTCATTTAAAGTGCAGCTGATCATTTCACAGCTAAAAGGAATTTTTACTAGTGAAGGAAAAAAACAAAAAAACAAAAACCGTCTCTTGGCCCTTTGTAGAATTTATGTCAGATCTATAAGGCCATAAGCGCAACACTCCATCAAACATTTTCTATTTAACCTGAAAGGGGATGAAGCCAAATCACTTCTATGTCCACATCTGTGATTTGCAAAGTGCAGTGATTGTAGCCTCCCTGAAATGCATAAAGACTGCACAGTTATTCACTGTGAAGCATTAAGAAACGGAACTACCTTATCATAAGGGGATGATGAAATTGTAAGAAACACCATAAAGTACTCTCGTCTAGTAAGCTAAATTTTAACTGGGCAGGTGGAAATTAAAAAAAAAAAATGAAGGAAAGAATCTGTGTTTTCAGGTAGGCAGAATTTCGGTCGTTATGACAACCGGCTGACTTTCTAATTACCACTCACTATAAAAATACCGCAAAAATCTCCCCAACTCCGTGGAGACAGTTACTGCGTGGTATGCACTGCCCTATACCTCACATCCCGCAAACACAGCTCTGCATGCCTTACTGGAAGTCCAACTGAGGCACAGATCCCCATGATGCTGCCTTTAAAAAAACCGCACACAATTATATGAGTAGGGAAAGAGCTTCTTCATTGATCCTAATTTAAGTGGTTTCGAAGCAGAAGGAGCTTCGCATTTGGTGTGATCTTTAAAAATTATAGCAATGCCTCACATTACCATATTCTAAAGTAATTACTTGAAGTAAGTAAAGATAAATTCATTAGAAATTACTCAGTCCTTTATTGTGAAATCTGAAGTAAAATTATTTGAGGTATTTTTTTAAGCCAACAAGAGAATGACTTTACTTCATCAATCAGTTTGACTAAAGTAATGATTTTCTTAGAATTAAAATTTGTTGAAAGCTCTAAGTATTTCATCTTTTAGGCTAAGAAGCATGTAGTTAATGTCACAGCTAATACATTTGTCAGTCTGCTAATTTTCTTTTTCTATTAGAATAAGTAAACATCAGCCCTTTCTTAAAAGCATACTATTTACCATGTGTCAGAAGCAATGCAGGGAGAACTTATTTGAAAATCATGAGGTAAGACATTATGAAATGAACAGGAATCACAGGGAGACAATGAAGGAGAAACATGAAAAGGAAAGGCATTTAATAATTCCAAAGTGATGGCAGGATATGCCTCAAGGTGAGTGGGGGAGGATGGCATTTAAAGGAGAACCATGGGGTGCCTGGGTGGCTCAGTTGGTTAAGCGACTGCCTTCAGCTCAGGTCATGATCCCAGGGTCCTGGGATCGAGTCCCGCATCGGGCTCCCTGCTCTGCAGGGAGCCTGCTTCTCCCTCTCCCACTCCCCCTGCTTGTGTTCCCTCTCTCGCTGTGTCTCTCTCTGTCAAATAAATAAATAAAATCTTTAAAAAAAAAAAAAATAAAAAAAAAAAAATAAAGGAGAACCATGAAAAATATATAATCAACCAAAAACCCAAAGATATTGGAAAATATAAAATAAGAGATCGTTTTTAAGAAATAGTTTAAATAAAAACAAGAATGATAGTTAAAATGAGATAGACAGTTAATAAAAAGAAGGCTCTTAAGTGTACAATGGAAATAAAAGAAAATGAGGTCTTGCCTGCATGGCATTAGATCAGAGAATGGTTCTTCAGATATGCTTATTTTTTGAGAGAACGGGTGTAGAGACAGCAGAAAGGACTCCATTTCCCATCTTTTAAAGACATAATACACTTATTTATGCTACATTGTGCCAGACTCTGTTTAAGGTTGCTTTCCTATTATTTGTAACCGGAAGAAAACAGTAAGTAGTAAATAACAATGCCAGTGCTTTCTTCTGTCTATTGTCAGATGTTCTTTCTAAAATTAGGGTTCTTTGTTACCACAGTCCTCTGGAGCATGGGTTGATTTCCAAACGTTGTTTTCCAAAGCGAGTATTTCTGCTATGGTAAAATTTCATTTAAATGAAAGTGACTTCAGGATTTTATTTTCATCTTTTTTTTTTTTCACCATGATAACATAGTTAATCTTTACTTCCAACTAGAGACAGTAGTTAACAGTATAAAGTACTTTGGTGCATTAGTTTTTTGATATTATAAAATTGGTGTTCTTCCTCATAAAACAGTTAAACCTCTTGCCTCATTAAAATGTGAGTGAGGAAGGCTTATGAGGAAATGGTATTCCTCAATTCAAATTATTTCAGATGTTTCTCATTTTTCTTTTTATCAGTTTTGGGATGATTTGATGTAGTAAGTTTTTTAAAAAATCTATCTTTGTTTTTGTCATTAAATAAGTTAGAAACAAACTAACAGGTGCAAATGAGTTCTTAAAATTTCAGAACCTGTGCTTTCTTATAGGCAAAAAGAGCGGGAGAAGATGCATTGGTCAGTAGTTGTGCAGACCTAAATGTTACTTAAATTAACTGTGTCACAGTTTCCGTAGCCATGAACCGGGGTTAAGAAAGCAGCTACCTCCCAAAGTTGCTCTGAGGGTCAAATGTGATGTTACAAGTCTGCATATGCATGCCAGGCATATAATACATGTTCAGTAAAGGGCTGAATACCAGTCATTTCCAAGGTCTATTCTTTTGGTTGGTACTGCAGTGGGAAACAGCGCAACCAGAAATCACCAGGGAGTGAGTTCTTGACATGGGAATTTCGTTAACTGAATTCTCTTGCTTCCAACTGTCCTTGTCTCAATTAGCAAAGACTTCATAGTTTCAGGGCACTATAAAGTAGCAGATTCTGCCCATAATGTGTGTGGAGTGTATAGATGTGGAGGATGGGGAGAGGGGTTTGGGCGATCTAGATGTGCTTTAAATCCTAGTGTGGGTTTCTTTTGGGTTAGAAGAGCTATTCCCTGTGAAACAAAGTCATGGCATCCACTGAACCTATGTGTCAGAGAAACCTCCTTCATACATCCCAAGGGCTGGAATCCCACATCCTCCCTGAGCTCCACTCCACCTCCCAGGGCTAGCTGGTAGCTGAGCATCTGTACCACACACCACAGGAAGGGCAGAACACCAGAGGGCATGAACACAAATCACTTAATACGGTACCAGGAACAAGAAACATTCTTAATATTAAGATAATATTCATAATTGCAATTGTATCTTTTTTAGTGTTTGCAGTCATCATGAGGCTTATGAACTAATGCAGTGACTGTAGCAGCTGTGGGTATGGATCTGAGTAACAGAAACTTACACATATTTGCCAAATGACAGACTGGCCAATCCAGCTGTGTCTATTACCGGTGCTCTTTGTACTTGGGACCACTGAACTTTGCTATCTTATGCTTGATATATTGAGGCTGTTAAGAATTATTCAAATCGTTCAAATAATTTTAAGCACTACATAGTTCTTTATGTATCTACATATCTATCTTTTGGCTTTTTATCCCATCTGTTGCTCTTCCTCCTTCTTCTTTTCCTTCTTCTTCTTCTCTCCTTCTCTGTCCTCCCTCCTCCCCCCTAATCCCTAACAGAAATGAAGAGGAACTCCAGATTAGCATCACTGGATACCAACCGAGGCAATAAAATGAACACTGCATTGGGAATAGGGGACTCTGGTTCTCATCTCTGCCAACTGATCTTCTTAGAAAGGCGTTCTTCAAGGTTAGTGTTCCTAACTCCAGTGTTGGGGGGGGGGGGCGGTTGTCCCACCAATACCAACCAATTCTCAGACACCAGCAGAATTCAACTCAATTCTGATATGATCTACCTAGAAATAGTATCAGATTCCACAGGTTAAGGATTCAGCCATACAAAACTGTCTCCTACCCCCGACTTCAGATGCTAGTCACAAGCTCCAGGCTGTTACCTGTGTTTTTGACCTACTGGCTACAGACTGGTGGTTCCAACGACCTCCTCTCTAGGTTTGATTCATTTGCTAGAGTGGCTCACAGAACTCAGGGAAACGTGTCTGTCAGTTTATTAAAGGCTATGATAAAGGATACGAATCAGCAGCCAGATGAAGGGATACATAGAGTGAGATCTGGAGAAAGGGCATGGAGTTTCCATCCCCTTTCTAGTCACATCATTCTCCCCAAATCGCCACATGTAAACCAACCTGTTTGCTCTCCAAACCCTGTCCTCTTAGATTTTTATAGAGGCTTCATTGCACAGTCATGCTTGACTAAGTCATTGGTCATCAGTAGATTCCAGCTCCAGCCCCTCTCCTCTCCCAGAAGGTTGGGGGTGGGACTGAAAGTTCCAACTCTCTAATCATGTAGTTGGTCTTCCTGGCAACCAGCCCCACCCTTGAGGGGGTTGTCCAAAAGTCATGTTCATAAGCAAGCAAACAAACAAAAAACACCAAAGGTCACGTTCATTAACATAACTAAAGATACCTTTATCCCCTTATCACTAAGGAAATTCTAAGGGCTTGGCAGCTGTGAGCTCCAGAGTACCCAGAAACTGTGGAGGAAGACCTAATATAAATGAAACTATATTTTGATCATGTGAATGACCAAATACGTATTTCTCATAAATCACACTATCACAGTTACCATAGAGATGTTACTCCTTGTCTAAGTGTTTGTTTTGTCATTTCTAAAATTAAGAAGTTGGACTCTTTCCCTTTCTGGCCTTGGAACTTGGAAATAAGAACCTCTGGAAGATGACTATTGAAAGGCACAAAGCAGAATTATGGAATTACACGCATATCTCTAAAAAGTGGTTTTTTCAGACTTTTGTATCTTTACCTCTAGTCTTGGTGTCTAGCCTTAAATTCTAGGATCCATGTGGCAGACCAAAGAACCAGGAATGTTTCCAGCAGTGTTCAGTATTGATGAACGAATTCACAAAGGAATAAAGGGCACCTATAACCAGCCAGTCCTTGCCAAGGCAGATCCTTACGAGCTGCCCTACAACCATCAGTACCAGACAGGAGCACGCTGGGTAGGCCTACAGTGGTGACAGACATATTGCAACCTGCCTTCGCAGGAACCCTCATGCACTCAAGGAGAGGAACGGAGGATAACTATTCTAAACGTGAACAAACGGGCATTTACCTGGCTGAGACAAGAGTGGCGTGTAAGGGACTTTCGGTTCTATTGCACTCATTGGTGGAGGTAGCAAAGGATTAGCAAAGCTGCGGAGTGGGTGTGTTGGTCGAACACAGGCTGTGGGGATGGTTCTGCTTGGTGCCTCCTCATTGCTGGGATGCTCAGGCTGTGCTGGGGGCAACATCGGTGGCTGTTGGGTGGCTGGTCCTTCACTCACCGCTGCAATGGAGACAAGAAAAGCCATTCATTATTCCAGGACAAGGCTTGCTTTCCCTAAGTCAGCTGCAGGGCCGCTGGATCCATTTAGAGAAATAAGTCAGGATCTGGCCAATCTCTTCTTCAAGTTATGAACATTCTCCTTTCTCTTCGTTCATATGTTTCTGGGATATAATAGCATGTCCCCTTTAAATAACAGTGGCAATAGATCCAGCAAGACAGGGATCTATCTCGCAGGAAGAACAGTAAAGTATACACAGCAGCATTGACTCTATTGCCTGAACTGGCAGGGCCCTGTAATCATAAGTGATGAAGCAAGAAAAAAGAGTTTATTTCTCCTTTCATAAGTAGTAATGCCAGTGAAATTCAATATCCCAAACTCAGCTACAGCTGCATTATTATCTACTAGCCAATATGCCAATTTTTTTCTGCGATTTAAACATGCCATGTCAACTGTCAAACAAATCAGAGTTACCAGGTGTTCAAGGCATTGCTAATAAAATGATACAGGTAATAGCCACTATCATTGTCTTCCATAACAAAAAAGAAGCACATCCAGCTCAAAAGTTATATGAGAGATGACTTTGCTGGAACAAGTTGCCTGAATGCAGAATTGTAATTTTTCCTCTTTGGTAGCAAACCTTGTAATTTTCAGTCAGATTACTATAGTTGAAGAGGTTTCCTGTAGTCGTTTGTGATCGCCTTTGGGCATTTGGACAGCTCCGTATACAGAAACATACCTCTTCTCCAGAGAACACAGTTGAGTGGGACTAAAATATTGGTAAGGCAGCTTCTTATGATAAGGACACTGTGACTTGACTTTATCATTCGTATTCAAAATCAACAGGTCCAGGTGAAACTGTAAATGCAAAGAGCTGCATCGGCAGTATAAGTGTTGATGAAATAAGATATTTCTGAGGATTTATTTTTGAAAGAAAGTTCTATTGGGTAAGTGGAAAAAATGCAGCGAAAGAAGATACTATATCTCACTTTTGAAAGAGAATTTTTAACCAGGAAATATTTTGAGATAATTAGTTTGTGAGATAATTTTGAGACAACTCTCTGGGAGGCTCAGTGAGGTCAGCAAAGGGCAGAGGAGCTAGAAAGAAAATGTGATAATGCTGAAGGGAGTAGAAATTAAAGATACCAAAGATCAAGACATTATATTAAAGATATGCAGAAGTGAAATGTGCCTTCGGAGGGCATTTGGTATTAAGTCTCATTTTTCTATATTCAGAAAGGGTTAGAGATCCTCTGGGTCATTGAGAAGACTCTGGCTTACCCCACTCAAAGATAGAGGCAGGGGAAACATAGCGTTGGCCAAGGACAGGATATAGCCACCCAGCCACCAGAGCTAGTAAAAAAGCAAAGACTTGATAAAAGATTTCTTCAAACAAAGAAAATGTAATCAAGACAGCAAACTGGATAGAACTCTGGCAAGAGGAGTTTTCAGAAGTGCCTTGTCTCTAAGCTAGGAAGTCCTATCACGGAGGGGAGGGGCACATGCATGCAACATATCAAGGTTAAAAGGTGGGGCTGCAAGGAAAACGTTAAGGCAAATCCTTGGTGACGTGGGTTCTCAGATAAGGGCAGAAGGGATAGAGGCTTCAGGTAGGTGTTTATAAGGAGCTAAATTGCTTGAGAGAGTGGTGCCTGGCTGGCTCAGTCAGTAGAGCATGTGACTCTGGATCTCAGGGTTGTGAGTTCAAGCTCCACTTTGGCATAGAGATTACTCAAAAGTAAAATCTTAAAAAAATAAAAGAAGAAGAATATAAAGGAGAGAGAAACAGGTGTTCTTGTATTCAAATTATGCAGTCTTGATTGAATACAAGAACACCTGTTTCTCTTTCCTTTATATTTTTAGGGGCATCTGGCTGGCTCAGTCGGAAGAGCATGTGACTCTTGATCTCAGGGTCATTGAGTCTGAGTCCCACGTTGCGTGTAGAGATTACAAACAAATATATAAATAAATAAAAACTTTAAAGACTGCATAATTAGATGGTTGACAGTATAGTTTTAGAGGCAAAGAAAATTACGCCAGTTTACTCTGGACTCATATTTAATCTAAAGGAGAAAATGACCAATGGTCAATATCCAAATAACAACACAGTATGTCTTAGCTCTAGATCGGAGAGAAGAGGCTGTAGGAACCTATGTCTGGGTCCCTCTTCATTACAAATGGGCCAGTTTTTATTACAGGTCCATACCACCATATTAGAAATATCTTTCCAGGGAAAGAAATTTCACAATTTTCTACAGAAATCTGCCCTCAGTAATTCTATTGAAGATGGACTGTAATAAATCCATATCATATTTTAAAAACTGCTTTAGCCACTAAAGAAATAATATATTGTGTGATGTGCTTCTTTATTCCTTCATATTTTCCTTTTCTATTTCTTCTACATTTTTGAAATGAAAAAGATCTATGTTAAAATATTATTGTGACATTAGGCTTAATAAAGTTGACATGCACTTTTTTAGTTTTCCAAAATTTAGTTTCTCAAAAACCTCAGGTTTCACAGGAATTTTGATGACATCATGGGATGTTTGGGGGTCACTCCCATTCCTATTCTCTTTAATGGCATTGCTCACATGACTAGTCCTTCATCCCCAGGTCTTCAACTGGTCACCATGATTCCCACTGGGAACACATTTGAGGGAAATAATGGTAGCTCCACACATATGGACAAGCTCTTTGGCAAAATCAATCCTTAGTACCACACATAGTGGAAAGGAAAGTGCCTAATCTAATGTGCTAGGTGGGAATGAGAGACCAAATACATCACTAATCCATAAGGGACTAGTTCTATTTTGTTCAAAAATGACAAGTTTGCTTAATTAATATCTAATACAATGGACAAGGTACCGATTTTCCATAGTCACTTCATAATTCTTATATTTTATGGGGAGCAAAAGAAATGCTTTTCAGAACTGGCTGATATTTGAGGCAGTCAAAGCTCTTAAATACAATAGCCAGGGCTCCCCGGGAGCAAAGCCCTCACATCAGAAGAGCCCTTTGGCCAGTTTAGTCATCAGTATCAGGACACCTGTGTGAAACAAACTGGCTCAGTGACATGGTATTTCAGAGCTTGGAAAGCAAAGAAAACCTCCCTTTGCCCACCAAGCACAGCCTTCCTGCAATTCCGAAAGGAAAGGGAGAATCAAATAAGTGTTGGCAAGGCACTCGTTTTCAAATGATGAAATAGTGGGAAGGCATTGTACAAATAGCGTACGATTACACAGCAGAGTCAAATTTCAAGGCACTTTATGATAATTAATGTTAACACATAAATAATTGCTACAGAATAACTGGCAAAAATATTGCAAAAATGGAAATGAGGATTTTTCTTCTATCTCAAATTGTAGTATTTGAAAGAAATATAGTATGCCGGCAACTCTACGCAAAGACTTTGAGACAGGAACACTTAAGGAACCTAATTCACTCATTAATCTCAGAACAAACAACTGTGCAATACTCCTGAGTAACCCCAGTTCCTGACAGTGTGGATTTTTGCATAGACCCTAGAGAGAAATTCATTAACTCCACTGTGCCCATGATTCTATCTAGGTCAAGTCCCATCTATTATTTGATTTCCAATTTGGGGGAGAGTTAGGACAGAAAAATAACATGGGTGAGGTTGACCAGCCTTCTCACTAAGACAACACCCAAACTGAAAGGAATGGTAAAAATCATCTAACCTCTGGTATCTACCTGTTTCGAGGATGAGAAAATGCTTATAGTGACTTGTAGAAATCGGGCCTCAAGGCTATCTGTTGGTCGAAGTTTTCAAAATATGGCACTGTTTCTTGTTCTCCAGGGAGTTTGCCTATTGAGGCTAAGACCAGAACTACAGTTTATTAGTAGGAAGAGGAGGTAATTGTCCATCAGAACTATATAAATCTTTATTAGTGGATCACCAAATGTGTGTAATGCAAATGTATAATATCCTACAACTTTCTTTTTCTCACGGTAGGAGAGAAATTCAGCTTTATTTGTGACTTTCAGAAAGGAGCAGCTCTTTGGGAACAGAGTTTTAGTGATCCATTTCTTGTGCAACTCAAAGGTCTTTCAGATAACTTCGGAGGAAGGAGAGTCTCCACACTTGGCACAAATTTTTCTTTTCCTATGTGTGACTTTGGTTGTTTCTCAAGGTGACTAATAAGACATCTCCAGCCAGAGTCATGAAATGTTTTCTGCTTGAGAAAGAACAGGGATGTTTAGTGATCTCCAAGGCATTTAGAAACCAATATTGAATGGCTGGAAGTTAACTGGTTCTGATAGTGATTTAGAGAATATTTGGTTTCCTAGAAAAGAGGTGCTTATTTCTTTTCCTTTTCTAAGCCATCACGTGGAAACATATATTTGTGCCTATTTCTTTTGCACTGCACATTCCTTTTGCTCAAAAATTACCTGATGTATGACTGAATATATATATTAAAAAATCTGTGAAATTTTGGCCAGGAGTCATATGTCCATGCTTTTTGATTTTTAGATCAAGTTCAAAAATTAAGTTAAGCACTCTTTAGGAATCCTTTACTTATATAACTTTATATAATAGTTGTATTATATATTTTATGTTTACGTTATATATTATAGTTGTATAACTACCCTTATTTAATAATCCTTACTTTTAAATAAGTTAACAAAATTTTAAAAATTCCTAAAGAGACTAAATTTTTCTTTTATTCATTTATTTATTTACTCATTCATTCATTCATTCATTCATTCATTCATTCATTCATTCATTCATTCATTTTTAGGTTCACTGCGAAACTGAGTGGAAGGTACAGAGCTTTCCAGTACCCTCTCTGTCCCCACATATACGCAGCCTGCTCTACTCTCAAAGTCCTGCACCAGAGTGGCACGTGAGACTCTAACCACAGCTATAAACAAATCTGTAGTGTTTAACCACAAATAAAAACACATTTTAACCTAGTTCATTTATTTTTCTTTGGCTTGTGCATGCATCACTCCAATTTCTGCCTCTGTTGTCAAACGGTCAACTTCTCCTGTGTGTCTGAGTCTCTTCTCTTTAAGGACACAAGGCATATTGGATTAGGACACACCTTAACTCAGCATGAACTCACCTTAACTTGGTAACATATGAAAAGATCCTATTTCTAAATAAGGTCGCATTCATAGGTATTGGAGGTTAGAACCTCAACATATCTTTCTGGGAGACGCAATTCTCTTCATAAAAGTTTGTGGCCTCCAAATATGTCCTTAGAGTTCTGGGTCTCTAAGACCTCTTCAGGCAGAGGGAGGATGGCCATCTGAAGGAGGCAGATACTGGAGTTAGCTGACAAAGCCAAGGGATGCCTGGGACTACCAGAAGCTGGAAGAGGCAAAGATGGATCCACCCCTAGAGACTCTGGGGAGAACACAACCCTGACAACACCTTGATTTTGGAGTTCTAGCCTCCAGAACTATGAGAGAATAAATTTCTGTCATTTTAAACTACCTAGTTTATGGTACGTTATTATGGCAGCCTAAGAAACAAATACATCCACGGTAGAAGAATCTGCATAGAGTCTGAGATGAGACACGGTGACTCACACAAAGTCCTGATGGTGAATGGTAATCTGTGATAAACTGTATTATTTGTTCACAACTCACCCTTCCCCTGTGAATTCCTTAGTTCACGTTGGGTGGCATATATACTTCCCTATCCCATTGGTACTGAGCTTCTCCATGTAACTGATTTTGGCCAAGGGGGAAAGGAAAAAAAAAATTATGCTAGCTCATTTATTATTTTCTTTTTCATTGAAATTTAACTTCTGGAATGACTATGCCTATGATTCAATGAGACAGTTTTGCACATTGCACCAAATCAAGAGAAAAAGAAAAGAGTAAATGGGATGCTGAGTTCTCAGAAGGAGACTATATCTTTACAGGAGAAAAAGAAATGACAGGAATACACCATGAATAAAATAAAATAGTTAAGGGGCGCCTGGGTGGCTCAGTCATTAGGCACCTGCCTTCGGCTTGGGTCATGATCCCAGGGTCCTGGGATCGAGCCCCACATGGGGCGCCCTGCTCTGTAGGAAGCCTGCTTCTCCCTCTACCAGTCCCTCTACTTGTGTTCCCTCTCTCGCTATGTCTCTCTCTGTCAAATAAATAAATAAAATCTTTAAAAAATAATAAAATAAAATAGTTAATTTCTTTAATAAAGTGTACTGAACTTTGGCTTGACTTGGTCTTGTGTAATGAAGAGATAAAGGTCATGCTACACATCCTTCTCACACTTTTAAAGTCAGAGAATATAGATGAAATAAAAAGAAAACAATGGACAGTGATGTGATGAGGGAAAAACTAAACAAAAACTATAATCCTTTCTTTTCTGCTGGGGAGAGTTTGTTTCAGAAGCTGAGGAAGGGACTTGTGGGTTCTGAATTCTTTGACTGGAATCACTTTCCTAGTTGTCCTAGGATTTGGAAATTTTGGTTTTTGGACTTCCCATATCTTTCTCATTTAATGCTGTTCAATATGGTTTGGGGAACTATTTTTTCTTGAGTTTCTGCACACAGCTCTATTCTGTATACATGATGTGCAGTGAGAAAAGGGAAAATAAATCTCATTCTCTCTTGTCAGATTTTTGATGCCTTTTAATTCTAACCTTGCTACATCTAGATGATTTATGATTTCTTAGAGCTGTCCCTGTTGGGTTGGAAAAAATATAGCTTACCTCACAAATATATTTTATTGCTGTTACCATCTTATCTATTACAAAACATCCTATCTCACATGAGCTGCTGAGTCACCTGTTCCTAACTAAGAGAAGAAAGCCATAAAATTGATTTTAAAATGCTGTGCTTGAAGAAGAAAAAAAAGTCAAATGGCATAGGAGAAACCACCAGAGTGTATATAATAGATTGAGAGCCTCTCTCCATACCTACTTCCCTTAAAACAAATGAAATACTACTTTCAGGATATAAAATCGATACACAAAAATCAGTTACATTTATATATGCTACTAATGAGCTATCAGAAAGAGAAATTAAGAAAAACAATCCCTTTTACAATTGTGTCAAAAAGAATAAAACACTTAGGAATAAATTTAACCAAGGAGGAAAAAGATCTTTACACTGAAAACTATAAGATGTTGATGAAAGAAATTGAAGACATAAATAAAAGGAAAGATATTCCATGCTCATGGTTTGAAAGAATTAATATTGTTAAAATTTCCATACTACCCAAAGTGATCTGCAGAGTCAATGCAATCTCTATCAAAAATCCAATGGCATTTTTCACAGAAATAGAACAAACCATCTCAAAATTTGTATGGAACCAGAAAGACCCCAAATAGCCAAACCAATATTGAGAAAGAAGAGCAAGCTGGAGGCTTCACACTTCCTGATTTCAAACTATACTGCAAAGCTATAATAGTCAAACAGTATGGTATAGACATAAAAATAGGCATACCGACCAATGGAACAGAATGGAGAGCCTGGAAATAAACCCCTGTATACATGGTCAATTAATTTATGCCAAAGAGCCAAGAATATACCGGGGGGTGAGGGGCAGTCTCTTTAATAAATGGCATTGAGAAGATTGAATTGCCTCTTGAAAAAGAATGAAACTGGATTTCTTACGCTGTACACAAAAATGAACTCAAATGGATTAAAGACTTGAACTTAAGACCTGAAACTGTCAAACTCCTAGAAGAAAACATAGGGGGTAATCTCTTTGACACTGGTTTTGGCAATGACTTTTTAGATTTGACACCAAAAAGCAAAGGCAACAAAAGCAAAAATAAACACATGGGATTACATCAAATTAAAAACTTCTGTACAGCTAAAAGAAAACCATCAACAAAATGAAAAGCAGTTTACAGAATGGGAGGAAATATTTGCCAACCACATATTTGATAAGCAGTTGATATCCAAAATATGTAACACAATCACACAATACAATAGCAAAAAAAGTTGGATTAAAAATGTGCAGAAGAACTGAATAAACATTTTTCCAAACAAGACATATAAATGGTCAGCAAATATGTGGAAAAGGTATTTGACCTTACCAAATTATCAGGGAAATGCAAATCAAAATCACAATGGGGTATCACTTCATACCTGTTAGAATGGCTATCATCAAAAAGACAAGAGAAATGTTGGCAAGGATGTGGACAAAAGAGTGAACTGTTGCTGAAAATGTAAACTGGTGCAGCTACTGTGGAAAAGAGTATGAAGGTCCTAAAAAAAATTAAAAATAGAACTACTATATAATCCAGCAGTCTCACTTCTGGGTATATATCCAAAGGAAATGAAAATGAGATCTTAAAGACATATACACACTCCCATGCTCACTGTAGCATTATTCACAATAGCCAAGATATGGAAACAACCTAAGCATCCATCAATGGATGTATGGATAAAGAAGACGTGGTATATATACAAAATGGAATATTATTCAGCTATGAGAAAGAAATTGCAACAAATGGATGGACCTTGAGGGCATTATGCTAAGTGAAATAAGTCAGGAACAGAAAGAAGATACTATATGATATCCCTTATATATAGAACCTAAAAAAGATGAACTCATAAAAATAGAGACTAGAATTGTGGTTACCAGGATCTGGGGGATAGGGAAAAAAGAGAGATGTTGGGTCAAAGAGTACACACTTCTAGTTATAAGATGATTAAGTTCTGGGCATCTAATGTACAGCATAGTGATTATAGCTAATAATACTGTATTATATACTCAAAAGTTGTTAAGAAAGTAGATTTAAAACATTCTCACCACAGAAGAGAAATGGCAATTATGTGACATGAGAGGGGCATTAACCAATTTTATGGTAGTAATCATTTTGTCATACATAAGTGTATAAATCAACACATTGTAAACCTTAAATTTACACAATGTTCTATGTCACCTATATTTCATTAAAATCAGAAAAGTAGTAATAATACAAAAACAAATGAATTACTCCTTTGGAAATCTTTTTCTCCAACAATTATTAATTAAAAGTCAAAAGATATTGCTTAATTGATTTAATTAAAGAAAGCTAAGGCATTCATTTAAATATCAGTTTATCAGGAATCAATGACACACTTTTAAATAGAACCAACAGACACTTACACAAGAATATGTTGGAGGACAGTCACTTGATTATTCATTTCCTAGTTGACAACATATTAAGTTCAAGCACCCATCACATCATTGTTTTACTGAACCAGTTAATCTTTGTTTCCCCACAGCTTCCCACATTGTCTATGGAAAGACTCCCAGAGAATTGGTCCTTTGATTCTGACCCAGGGCAGAGGTAAACCAATTTTCCCAAGGGATGAGAATATTAAAATGTGATACATTTAACAAGACATGCTTGGTTATTATTCATTTGTTCTTAGTAAAAAGAAAGGAAAATGCATTACACTGACTTTTTCCTGCTCCGAAACCTCGGTCCACTGACAGTGTGGGGAATGGCACGGGCCGGAGGGTAAACTGTGGGTGGGGGTATCCACACGTGGGAGATGGAAGGATTCCTGGGTACTGGGCACTTTCCAGGGTTGGCACAGGGATGGCACTCACGACAGCTGCAAAAAAAGAGATGTTGTTATTATTATTATTTATCTTAGGTAGCCACCTAACAAATAAAAAAGGAAAGGGCTAAATTTTCACATCTTCAAACCCATGAATACTCTTCATAGCATCATGTAGGTTCCTTTACTTGCCTCTCTTTCCACAGTCTCTTTCTTACTCTAAAAAAGACGGCTCCTGAACAAATAATACATTATACGTAAAAAAAAAAAAAAGAAGATAGTAGGAAGGGTAAAATGAAGGGGGGAAATCGGAGGGCAAGACAAACCATGAGAGACTATGGACTCTGAGAAACAAACCAAGGGTTCTAGAGGGGAAGGGGGTAGGGGGATGGGTTAGCCTGGTGATTAGTATTAAAGAGGGCATGTACTGAATGGAGCACTGGGTGTTATATGTAAACAATGAATCATGGAACACTACATCAAAAAAAAAAAAAAAAAAAAAAAAAAGACGGCTCCCTCCTCCAGCACCTTACTACAGAGCATTACCCTGAGATTTCAAACTTTCCACAGTTTCAAAGAAAGAAACAATGAAACAAGCCACCATAAAGCCTTGTTAAGGCTCTCTGGTTTTTGTTTTGTTTTGTTTTTGCCTTTTTCTTTCTCTTAAGCAATAACTGTGGTGTTAGAAATGCTGGGTTGTTCAGAAACTGAATATATTGTGTAAAGTGAGCTATGGAAATAGGAATTTTCTGCTCATTCTGTGAAAGAATGTAATGCTGTTGAGAGATAGTCTGGAGAGAGAAAAGCAAGGTATAGTCTCAATAATCATACTTAGGATTTTTATTTAAATGGAAAGAAAATGACTTCGAACAGCAAAACAGTACAGTTTAGTGACACATTAATTTAAATATAACTACATGTTGTTTGGGAATACCAAATATTTTTTAGTGGTACTGGCTTAAACCCACAGATCAATATCTTACATAATATTTCCTAGGTGTATTGAGCATTATTCAATTCCATTATTCAATATCTATTAAATTATGCCACATTATAAAATACTTATTCTAATTGAAGTCGATCATCTTACATCATCTTATAAAATATTTAGTATTCCCTACCTCTTATTAACAAAAAATACAATTTAAACTAGCTACTAGAATGATTTTCAGCAGTATATTTCTATTACATCAATAAAGTTAGTTCTATTATATGCATTATTTTTATTTAATTACACTCTAATTCCAATTACTGGAGTTTAACATGCATGAGCATGCACATTTACCAAAGGAAAACCTTTCTTTTTATCATATTCTTCTTACCTAAGTAACTTCATGATCATTGACACAGATTATATTGCATTATTTTAAATTAGTTAGAAGTAACATGTAGATTTAAAAATTTTTTTTCTAACTTAAAGTGCAGATTCATTATATTAAACATACAACACTTTAAATCAAAAGGGCTGCTTCTAGTAAAATAGCTTTTGAATTAGCATTCTGGAATTTATTTTTCAGTGTATTTATAATACTCCTTGAAATATATAGTAACATGTTTATTTGAATTGAAAAATTAAAAAAAGAAACACTATTGGTTTCACAATAAGGACTAACTCTTTCAAATAGGTTAAATGATGGGTGTTTTCCATGAAATGACTACAAACTAAAAGATTGTAATAGAATAAAAGCATTTTTCAAAAAATTATATTGGTAACAGTATATTGTAAGTGATATTTCAATGCTTCCAATCCTGTCATAATATACCATATTATATAAAGTACTTCTTAGTGGAAAAAATTTGCAGATGTATTTTATAATTACTCTGTAAATCTTGGTAAAGTTTCTAACAGGTGTACCTCTTAAAAATGAGAAAGCAAATAACCTGAATGAGTAACAAATACTTTTGAAAGTCAAGCAGTTTCTAAAATTTTTACTTCCAGCATAATTGGAAGACAACATCTAGTTTGTTGAAATATTATAAAAAATAACTTCAGATGAGAGTTCACAGTCTGATTTTGGCACGTAATTTGGAAGTTCAAATCATTGAGTGACTGCTGTAAAAATCTTATTGTTGTAACACTCACCCACACATATATGCAAATAAAGTTTCTCAGTGTTCAGATAAATAAAACAGTGGAATAGAATTTATGCAAAAAGTAACATTCATCCACAGATGTATGCAATAATTGTATAGAAAAAGCCTTATTTGTGTCATTTAAGTGATAGAATTCTAATAAAATCTTACTTTATAAACAATTGTACAGAAATACTAATTGTAGAATTGAGGAGGAAAAGATGGCGGAGGACTAGGGGACCCTATTCCAACTGGTCCCCTGAATTGAGCTGGATATCTACCAGACCACTCTGAACACCCACGAAATCAGCCTGAGATGTAAGAAGATAGATCTGGATCTCTACAAACAGGATATTGCACACAGTTGGTTTCAAGGTATGAAGCGGGGAGCCGTGATTCTGCGGCAGATATCAGAAGATAAATGGAAGGGGGAGGGAGCCGTGGGAATCCTGCACTGCCAGTGAGCAATAGCCTCCCATGCTGGGGATGGGGCACAGACTCACAGACCGGTTGTGGCGGGGAAAGGACTTTAGGGCAGCCCCCCAGACTAAAACCTGGAGCGGTGGGGCTGTACGTGTGAACTGGGGGCGGCTGTGGTGTTAGGAACACAAAGGGCAGAGACGTGCCCCCATGCCCTGACCTGGAGGTGAGGACTGGGAGCCCTGCTGAGGGGTGCACAACCTAGGATGCTGCAGTTTATAGCAGCACAGACAGAAACAGAGATAGTGTGGCCTGGAGAGCTCATTGAAGAACAGACTGCGATCTCTCTGCTCTGAGGCAGAGGGTTGGAAATGATCTCTTCTACTCTGACTCCTGAAGAGACACGGAAAGCCACCAGGGAAAGCCACCAGAGAACAAAAGCCCCCCAAAACTGGTTTTCACTGAGCCCATCCCCCCCCCAACAGGGGGCAGGGCAACTCCACCCAAACAGCGTTGCCTAAGTAACAGCGCAGCAGGCCCCTCCCCCAGAAGAGAGGCCAACAACACTAAGGTCCCTATAAAACAGGTGCATCTTGCTTGGGTTGTGGTCAATAATTTGGACCCTGTACATTCCCTCAACAGAATGACTAGGAGGAGGAACCTGCAAAATAGGAAAGACTCAGAGACTGTGACTTCTGCCACAGATTTACAAATGGATACAGATATAACCAAGATGTCAGAAATGGATTTCAGGGTAACAGTTATGAAGATGACAGCTAGAATGGAGAAATCGATTAATGGCAACATAGAGTCTCTAAGGGCAGAAATGAAAGCTGAACTGGCAGAACTTAAAAATGCTATCAATGAGATCCAATCTAATCTAGATAATCTAACACCTAGGGTAAGCGAGGCAGAAGAATGAATTAGTGATCTAGAAAACGAATTGACAGAAAAGAAGGAAAAAGAGGAGGCCCCAGAGAAACAACTCAAAATCCATGAAAACAGAATCAGAGAAATAAGTGACACCTTGAAACGTTCCAATGTCAGAATTATTGGGATCCCTGAGGGTGTGGAGAGAGAGAGAGAGAGAGAGAGGACTAGAAGATATATTTGAGCAAATTGTAGCTGAGAACTTCCCTAATCTGGGGAATGACACAAACATTCCTGTCCTAGAGGCAGAGAGGACCCCTCCCAAGATCAAGGAAAACAGGCCAACGTCCAGGTATGTAATAGAAAAACTCACAAATCTTAGAATGAAGGCAACCATCTTAAGGGCAGTTAGGGGGAAGAGATTCCTTACGTACAGAGGGAGGAACATCAGAATAACGTCAGACCTATCCACAGAGACCTGGTAAGCCAGAAAGGGCTGGCAAGACATATTCAGGGTACTAAATGAGAAGAACATGCAGCCAAGAATACCTTATCTGGCAAGGCTGTCATTTAGAATGGATGGAGAGATGCAGAGCTTCCAAGACCAGCAGAAACTGAAAGAATATGTGACCACTAAGCCGGCTCTGCAAGCAATATTAAGGGGGGTTCTATAAAAGGAGAAACACCCCAAGAGTGATATAGAACAGAAATTTATAGAGACAATCTATAGAAACAAGGACTTCACAGCCAACATGATGACAATAAATTCATATCTTTCAATAATCACTCTCAACATGACCAGCCTAAATGCTCCCATAAAATGGCACAGGATTGCAGATTGGATAAAAAGGCAGGACACATCCATATGCTGTCTACAAGAGACTCATTTTGAACCTAAAGATACATCCAGATTGAAAGTTAAGGGATGGAGATCCATCTTCCATGCCAATGGACCTCAAAAGAAAGCTGGGGTAGAAATTCTTATATCAGACAAATTAGATTTTAAGCTAAAGATTGTAGTTAGAGACACAGAAGGACACTATATGATTCTTAAAGGGTCTATCCAAAAAGAAGATCTAACAATTGTAAATATCTATGCCCCCAACATGGGAGCAGCCAACTACATAAGTCAACTGTTAATCAAAATCAAGAGTCATATTGATAATAATACAAAACTAGAAGCTGGTTCTTTGAAAGAATTGATAAGATTGATAAACCACTGGCCAGACTTACCCAAAGGAAAAGAGAAAGGACCCAAATTAATAAAATTATGAATGAAAGGGGAGAGATCACGCCTAACACCAAGGAAATAGAAACAATTATTAGAAATTATTAACAACAACCATATGCCAATAAATTAAGCAACCTGGAAGAAATGGATGCCTTCCTGGAAAACTATAAACTCCCAAGACTGAAAAAGGAAGAAATTGACAACCTGAATAGGCCAATAACCAGTAACGAGATTGAAGCAGTGATCAAAAACCTCCCAAAAAACAAGAGCCCAGGGCCTGATGGATTCCCTGGGGAATTCTACCAAACATTCAAAGAAAAAAATAATACCTATTCTCCTGAAGCTGTTTCAAAAAATAGGAACAGAAGGAAACCTTCCAGACTCATTCTATGAGGCCAGCATTACCTTAAACCCCAAACCAGGCAAAGACCCCATCAAAAAGGAGAATTTCAGGCCGATATCCATGATGAATATGAATTCCAAAATTCTCAACAAAATCTTAGCTAATAGGATCCAACAATACATTAAAAGAATCATCCACCACGACCAAGTGGGATTTATCCCAGGGATGCAAGGGTGGTTCAACATTCGCAAATCAATCAATGTGATAGAACACATTAATAAGAGGAGAGAGAAGAACTATATGGCCCTCTCAATTGATGCAGAAAAAGCATTTGACAAAATACAGCATCTTTTCCTGATTAAAACTCTTCAGAGTATAGGGATAGAGGGAACATTCCTCAATTTCATAAAATCCATCTATGAAAAACCCACAGCAAATATCATCCTCAATGGGGAAAAGCTGAGAGCCTTTCCCTTAAGATCAGGAACACGTCAAGGATGCCCACTCTCGCCACTATTGTTCAACATAGTACTAGAAGTCCTAGCAACAGCAATCAAACAACAAAAAGAAATAAAAGGTATTCAGATTGGCAAAGAAGAAGTCAAACTCTCTTTGCAGACGACATGATACTTTATGTGGAGAATCCAAAAGACTCCACCCCCAAATTACTAGAACTCATCCAGCAATTCAGTAATGTGGCAGGATACAAAATCAATGCACAGAAATCAGTTGCTTTCTTATACACTAACAATGCAACTGTAGAAAGAGAAATTAGAGAAACGATTCCATTTACAATAGCACCAAAAACCATAAGATACCTTGGAATAAGCCTAACCAAAGAGGTAAAGGATCTATACTATAGGAACTACAGAACACTCATGAAAGAAATTGAAGAAGACACAAAAAGATGGAAAAACATTCCATGCTCATGGATCAGAAGAATAAACATTGTTAAAATGTCTGTGCTACCCAGAGCAATCTATACCTTCAACCCCATCCCGATCAAAATTCCAATGACATTTTTTAAAGTGCTGGAACAAACAATCCTAAAATTTGTATGGAATCAGAAAAGACCCCAAATTGCCAAGGAAATTTTGAAAAAGAATAACAAAGCTGGGGGCATCACGTTACCCGATTTCAAGCTATATTACAAAGCAGTGATCATCAAGGTAGCATGGTACTGGTACAAAAACAGACATATAGACCAATGGAACAGAATAGAGAGCCCAGATAGGGACACTCAACTCTATGGTCAAATAATCTTCGACAAAGCAGGAAAAAATATGCAATGGAACAAAGACAGTCTCTTCAATAAATGGTGCTGGGAAAATTGGACAGCTACATACAGAAAAATGAAACTCGACCATTCTCTAACACTATACACGAAGATAAACTCAAAATGGATGAAAGACCTCAATGTGAGACAGGAATCCATCAAAATCCTAGAGGAGAACATAGGCAGTAACCTCTTTGACATCGGCCACAGCAACTTCTTTCAAGATACATCTCCAAAAACTAGTGAAACAAAAGCAAAAATGAACTTTTGGGACTTCATCAAGATAAAAAGCTTCTGCACAGCAAAGGAAACAGTCATCAAAACAAAGAGGCAACCCACAGAATGGGAGAAGATATTTGCAAATGACACTACAGACAAAGGGCTATATATCCAAGATCTATAAAGAATTTCTCAGACTCAACACCCAAAAAACAAATAATCAAGTCAAAAAATGGGCAGAAGACATGAACAGACACTTCTGAAAAGAAGACATACAAATGGCTAAGAGACACATGAAAAAATGTTCATCATCATTAGACATCAGGGAAATTCAGATCAAAACCACATTGAGATACCACCTTACACCAGTGAGAATGGCAAAAATGGACAGGGCAAGAAACAAGAAATGTTGGAGCGGTTGTGGAGAAAGGGGAACCCCTCTTACACTGTTGGTGGGAATGCAAGTTGGTACAGTCACTTTGGAAAACAGTGTGGAGGTTCCTCAAAAAATTAAAAATAGAGCTACCTTATGACCCAGCAATTGCACTGCTGGGTATTTACCCCAAAGACACAGATGTTGTGAAAAGAAGGGCCATATGCACCCCAATGTTCATAGCAGCAATGTCCGCAATAGCCAAACTGTGGAAAGAGCCGAGATGCCCTTCAACAGATGAATGGATAAGGAAGATGTGGTCCATATATACAATGGAATATTACTCAGCCATCAGAAAGGATGAATACCCAACTTTTACATCAACATGGATGGGACTGGAGGAAATTACGCTAAGTGAAATTAGTCAAGCAGAGAAAGTCAATTATCATATGGTTTCACTTATTTGTGGAACATAAGGAATAGTCATGGAGGACATTAGGAGAAGGAAGGGAAAAATGAAGGGGGGGCAATCAGAGGGAGAGAGGAACTATGAGAGACTATGGACTCTGAGAAACAAACTGAGGGTTTCAGAGGGGTGGGGGATGGGGGGATGGGCTAGCCCAGTGATGGGTATTAAGGAGGGCACGTACTGCATGGAGCACTGGGTGTTACACGAAAACAATGAATCATGGAACACTATATCAAAAACTAATGATGTACTGTATGGTGACTAACATAACATAATAAAAATTAAATTAAATTAAAAAAAATACTAATTGTAATGTTAACTCAACTCCGAAGAAAAAAACCCAGCAGTTAAACCTAAACTTATGCTCACATAAGTTTATAATAATACACAAATAATTTCAGTTTATAAAAATATTATATTGCAAAGAAATAAGATAGATGATCAATAAAAGACATAAAGACAGATGACATTTGTATATTATTCTGTTGGGAGAGTGAATTGTAGGTACTAGCTCAAGGAGAAATGTGTAAATTCTTCTCAGTTAAAAAGAAGCTTCCTCATGTATTTTGTAAATGGATGATGGTGGATATCAAATTGCTATGGTATTTCTATGCATTTGGATTTATTTAAAAGAGTGGTATACCAAAGAAATTACATCCTTCACGGACATTTATAACAAACTGTTTTAGATGTTAAATTAAAAAATGTTTGAGTGCTACAAAGTTTTCTAAATTATTTTTGGGAAGAATTGAATGAAAATTTGAGAATAAGTGATATATAACACAATATCCTATAAAGATATTTACAAAGAGTAAATTGTGGATAAACAAACACATGAACAGACTCCAGAAAATGGAAAAGAAAAAAGATGACAGGGAAAATTGTAAAAAGAATCAGAGATTCTAAATTCCTTAAAGAAAGAGGTTGTAATTTTGTAGTCTTTGTATCTCTCATAGTACAGTGATAGAGATACTTTATATTTTTCAAGTGAGTTAATAAGTAGGATTTTCTAGAAGTAATATTTAGAAATCTGTCATTTTAATCCACTAGAGACTATTTAAGTGGTTTGATGTATTATTTAGTTTCCTGGGGTGTACAGTTATTATAGTAATAATAGTATTAATAATGGACTTGAACACATTTGTAAATAAGAGCCATATGATAACATAATGTCTATATTCAGGAAACTTAAACTCTCAGTCTCCCAGGCAGTCAATTTAATGATTTCACCCATCTTACTGATCAAATGGGATCACTGCATAGTCATTAATGTTGATTGCCAGATTGTAAAGCCGTCTCTGTGTTGACAATTTTCACCCATAAATAAATGTGACAACCATAGTTTCCCTAGATATAGAAGGCACCCAACTCCACAAATTGCGCACATTTCCTTACCAATAGTATTATGTGAACTTAACCAATATTTTATAATACATTTAGAAAAAGAATTTCATAAATATATCCTGGAATGGAGAAACATAAAATAATTTGGCAAGTCACAGAATATAAAATCAGAGAACTAAGAGAACCCAAGAGACTAAATTTATATTCCAGTTCCAAGTCTTTCATTACTGAAGAAAGGAATTTTCCTTTCTAAGTTTTGCATTTTCACTACTGACCTGGGTACAAATGGCTCACAAATAATAAAAGTTCTTTAAAAAATAAAAAATCCATTGTATGTTTCTGCATCTCAACAATTCCCATTGTTCTATTCCCTGGCATGAAATAGAATAGTTTGTTTTCCAAAGCTTTGGTTTTGAAGTATTTTGATTCATGATTCATTTCTAAAAAGGCACAGAAGTCTACACCTACTTCGAAGACAGTTGTTGCAGAAATAATCATTCTAAAGTAAGTTGGATACAATACTATGTATTGAAATGCTGTTTGGTATTTTTCTCCCACATGTCAGGGTTGAGAGCCAGAAACACACACACACACACACACAGAGAAACACACACACACACACACATTCTCTCTCTCTCCCTCTCCCTCACACTACTGTTCAAAGCATTCACCGCACTGCTATGTTTATGTAAAACAACTCAGAAACCGATATCATTAAGAATTTTCAATAAATCTCTGCTGTGTGGCCAAATATGACAAGAAATCTGCTCTGACACAGCTTGCTGACAATTGAATTTATATCTCACACTGATGCACAAAGATTTTTCAAGTAGAAATTCCCTCACCAAATTACTTAGCTCTTTGAACAGAACATATTGATATTCGAAAGCTTTTACAACGTTCTTAAAAATGTTGGCACTAAATGCTACCTATAGGAAATCTAAAGTAGAGATTTTTTTTTTAAGCTACAATTTTAAGAAATAAAACCCTCTGTAGGTATTTCTCAATATGGTACTTGACAGAGTCGAGAGATGTGTTGAAGAGGAGGGGTAGAAAAATAAGAACAAAGATAAAATTTTGAAGTGAAAAGAATTTAAGTGAAATGATTTCTCATTCTGCCTCTCCTTACCACGTCTTTTCTGCAATGACCTACATATCATCCGGACTCTTTGGAAATTTAGTGTCTATTGCCCTTGTTAAATATTTTCGTCTCCTTCACAGTTTCAGGTGTTCTTTGACAAGTACTTGTCATGGAATATCCACGAACTCCACCAATATCCTCATACTCCCCTCAGGAAACGTATGAATATTCACAAATATGTGTTCTGTCATTATTCTCTACAGCATGGCAAAGAGCCCAAGCACTGAGGTCAAACTGCCTGGGTTCATGATCTAGTTCTGGCTCTTGGTAGTGAGTACATGTTACAGCCAGTATCTGAGATGCCTCCAATAGAGTCCCAATGCATGGTATTCACATCCTGGTGGCTTCCCTGACACATTTCGCCAGGATTGGTCTGATTACCAGTGGAATGCAGGACAAATGCAGAAGAAATTCCACTTCCAAAACCAGGTTAACAAAGAAGACGTACAAATGGCCAACGGACACATGAAAAAATGCTCAATATCACTTGGCATCAGGGAAATAAATCAAAACCACAAGGACATACCACAATGAGATATCACCTCACATCAGTCAGAATGGCTAAAATTAACAACTCAAGAAACAACAGATGTCGGTGAGGATGCGGAGAAAGGGGAACCCTCTTACACTTTGGTGGGAATGCAAACTGATGCAGCCACTCTGGAAAACACTATGGAGGTTCCTCAAAAAGTTAAAAATAGAACTATCTTACGAGCCAGCAATTGCACTACTAAGTATTTATCCAAAGGATACAAACATAGTGATCCGAAGGGGCACCTGCACCCCAGTGTTCATACCAGTAATGTCCACAATAGCCAAAATATGGAAAGAGCCCAGATGGCCATCGACACATGAATGGATAGAGAAGATGTGGTGTATATGTACAATGGAATATTACTCGGCCATCAAAAAGAATAAAATCTTGTCATTTGCAATGACACGGATAGAACTGGAGGATATTATGCTAAGTGAAATAAGTCAGTCAGAGAAAGACAAATACCATAGGATTTTACTCCTACGTGGAAATTAAGAAACAAAACAGATGAACATAGGGGAAGGGAAGGAAAAGTAAGATGAAAGCAGAGAGGGAGGCAAACCATAAGAGACTCTTAATTATAGGAAACAAACTGAGGGTGGCAGGAGGGGAGGTAGGTGGGGTGATGGGGTAATTGGGTGATGGGCATTAAGGAGGGCACTTGAAGTAATGAGCACTGGGTAGGTGGGGTGATGGGGTAACTGGGTGATGGGCATTAAGGAGGGCACTTGAAGTAATGAGCTCATTGTGTTATATGCAACTGATGAATCACTAAATTCTACCTCTGAAACTAATAATACAGTCTATGTTAATTAAATTGAATTTAAATTAAAAAGTTAAAAAAACAAAAAAAAACTTTGTTCCCTGAACAATGCTATTTTTATATGAAAGCATTCATTAAAATTGGTCTTCTGATGTGAAATAAAAGACATAAAAAGAAAAAGGTTGTCCTCTCTCACTGTTTTATTTTTATTTTTTAAAAGATTTTATTTATTTACTTGTCGGAGAGAGAGAGGACAAGCAGGGGGAGGAGAAGAGGGAGAAGCAGGCTCCCCGCTGAGCAGGGAGCCCGATGTGGGGCTTGATCCCAGGACCCTGGCTCATGACCTGAGGCAAAGGCAGACATTTAACTGACTGAGCCACCCAGGCGTCCCTCTGTCCCACTCTTTTAGATCACTCATCCTGGGAGGAGCCAGGAGTCATGTCTGGAGAACATGCTGGCAAACCTGTGGACATAATGGAAGCTGTTGAGAAAATGAGTGATTGTTTTACGTTGCTACGTTTTGGAGGTAATGTGTTATGCAGTAATAGATAACTATGCGTTAACCCGAGCAAGTTATTTAAGGTCATTGTTTCTTAGTTTTCTCATTGTGAAGTGGAGATGGTAATAGTACCAATGTTATGGTATGGCTGTGAGGATTGAAGAGATTAACCATAGAGAAGTATAATAGAGTGGAGGGTCAGGAGTCAGCCCTTCAAAAATGCTGCTTATTGTTATCAATCTGCAGGGATCCAACAGATCCTAAGATTGAGCCAAATGTCATATAACAGGGAAATGCTGTTTAAAATACCCCTTTTACAGGTATATTATCTTAATCATGGTGATGGTTTCATGTGTATATGCATATGTCCAAACTTACCAAATTGTATACATTAAATATGTACAGTTTTGTATACACCAATTATACCTCAAAAAATCTGTTAAAAATAAACCAAATTTTAGGGGCACCTGGGTGGTGCTGTCGGTTAAGCTCTTGGTTTCGATTCACGTAATGATCTCAGGGCTGCAAGATTGAGCCCCGTGTCAACCTCAGCGTGGAGTCTGCTTGGGATTCTCTCTCCCTCTTCATCTGTTCCCCCCTCTCCAAATAAATAAATCTTTTATAAAAACCCAAAATTTAAAATATGACCACTTAAAAGATAAACCGAATATTTTACCAAGATGCTGAAAATTATTCTCATTGTCAAAAATGTATACTTCTATAAAAAAACAAAAACATCCTGTCTTACATTCAAGAAAAGAGTTCAATACATTAAGATAGAGGTAACTAAATGGTAGGGTTTTTTTTTTTTTTTCATGATTTTGTTTATTTATTTGAGAGAGAGAGAGCATGAACAGGGGAGGGGCAGAAGGAGAGGGAGAGGCAGACTCCCCACCACTGAGCAAGGAGCCTGACTCAGGGCTCGATCCCAGGATCTGGGATCATGACCTGAGCCAAAGGCAGACACTTAACTGACTGAGCCACCCAGGCACCCCTAAATGGTAGGTTTTAACTCAAATTTGAACCTGAGGGAAATATAACACTAAGATTTTTGAGATTAGATAGGAAAATTCTTCCCCTGGCAGAGGAAAATAACTGGAATTATGATTATAAAACAAAATCTAGGTTCAGATTTTTGTTCTGTCCTTTATGAGCTAAGGGAAGGCCTCGTTTATTTAGACCTAGCCAGCCTGAAGATGAGGTTTGATGTGGAGGTGACCGGACCACTACCCACCATAGGGTAACTATGAAGATGTACTGAGATCAGATGGAGGACACTGTCAGCAGGAGACTTGAAAACTCATACAGCCTCCTACAGCCTTGTTCACTTCTGTCTGACCCTTCTCAACTGAGATTTTCTCAAACGAGACATGGCTATGAAGTCTGGATAGTCAACAGCTGAGTGTACATTTTGACGCCATGAACATCAGACAGAAGACGAGACCACAGGAAAGGGAACCTCTGATCTGGGTCCAAATGAATCATTTGAGATGAGCTTGAGTCACCACACCTCCCTTTTCTGCACATCAGTGACTTTCTCAAGACACAGTGAGAATATCTGCCTTAGTCTTTTACAAGTTACCCTGGACTGCCCAAAAGACTTACTCAGATGAGAAAAGTCTTGGAATAAAAGATGGTGTGTTTTGTTGTAGAGCTATCTAAGACATTAGGAATTAAAAAAGAATTAGGTGACACAAATCTTAAAAAGCAAGGGATTCTTATTTTTCATATTGCTCTAGGAAACCTTTCCAAAAGCTATGCTTGTGTTCCTTTTGTACTCCATCATCCAAAATTCTTTACCTTCACCAATTCTTCATCAGAAGCATTCTTGATTATTTCTATATCTCTGATAAACCACTTTTTTGCCTTGCAAAATCCTCCCTAAAAACACATTGCATATTCCCCAGAGTACCTTTTTGAGCTTAAAAGCCATATCTTGACCTTGTCTGCACAATCCTACTGACCTGCTGATTTTGATAATCCAGTGGAATTACCAATCAATTAATTTTATTTAACAAGTCATTTGCTTATGGAACTACCAAGAAACAACCTCTGGGTTTTCAACTCTCATTCATCAACAACTGTGCCATTTACACACATGGGAGATACAGAGGTACATAAAAAATACTACCTCCTGCAGAAGCTCACAGTAAGAGGAAGAATGAAGTACACCATTCAAGACTCAAAGAACAAAAACTGGTCTTAATAATGTAATGATCAAATTATTATTTGGAGTTACAAACATATTAGACAATGACATCATTTCTAATGCAAATTTAAGTGAGCTTTTAACTTTCTCTTTCTTGCCACTGTTCCCATAGTTCCGAATAGTTGAAAATTTGTATGTGTTGGTGTTTACGATGGAACTAGAAGAGTTGTTAGCACTCATTACTCCTAAGAAAAGCACTCTTGGTCAGATGTGGGCATTCACAGGGGCTGCAGGGTGATGGAATGAATGCCCAGTTCTAAAACCTGTTAAGCAGGGACCAGTCTTAGGATACTGGCTTCTTACACCATGAATGCAAGTTTCACACAAGGATTGTGACTTAGAATCAAATGTTTCAGAGGTTAGAATTATCCTCATATCCTCAGCCAACAGAACTCTAGTTTTTAAAGTCTGCTTTTTCTCATGCAGCTTTATTTCACTTCTCAATAGCTTCTCCAATCCATTGTTTGAGTTCTGCAATCAAGTGACTAAAGCAGATGGTGGGAATGGGGGAAAAAAAGAGTTGGCTTTCACAGTAAATGTTCTAGAAAGCCCCAAACCAGTAGTCATAAGCAGTTCCTAAGCTATCACAAAAGCAAAACTATATGCCTTCCTTTGCCTCAGTCTTTTTACTACATGCTTCAGGCCACTTTTTTTGAGACTTCTTTTTTCCTTTAAAAGCTGATACTATATTTTTTCCCCTCAAAGATGTACAGGGAAACAGAAAAAAAAAATGAAATTCAAGAGAATTCTGCCTAACAAACTTTCATACGTTAAATTATCAGAATTTTTTTTAACTCATGTGATCTTAAAAGTCATCTGCTTCAATCTAAATTCTTCCTAGTTCTGATTCCCCTCCTCTCCTCCAGCATTTTCCAGAAGAAAACCCTGTTCGAAAATGGAAAGGGGATCCAAGGTCAAACAAATACTTATGTTCCATCAAGTAATAAATTACTAGAAATAAATGTAAGTAAATCTACCTCTTTCTAGGAATGGCTCTCACCCAAAGAAGTTGCTCACCCAAGATTACACCCCATTTCTTGCGGGGGGCAGCCTGCATCAAAATCGAGACAAGATTGGAGACCAAGTCCAGAACTCTCCTTTGGGACAACTCTGAAGGACAATCCATCACCAGAAGAACCTGTGGGGTCAGCTGAAGCCCCCATTAAACTACACCACCAGGGGTGCCTGAGTGGCTCAGTCGTTAAGCGTCTGCCTTTGGCTCAGGTCATGATCCCAGGGTCCTGGGATCGAGCCCCGCATTGGGCTCCCGGCTCAGCGGGGAGCCTGCTTCTCCCTCTCCCACTCCCCCTGCTTGTGTTCCCTCTCTCGCTGTGTCTCTCTCTGTCAAATAAATAAATTTAAAAAAAAATCTTTAAAAAAAAAACAAAAAAAAAACCTACACCACCAGTTCCATTTCTCCCTCCTCCCAATCCTGCATCACTTACCCTCACAGGTGTTATTCCAGAAAGCACTTGCTAATAAATTGCCTGTATTTGAAATTCTGTCTCAGAGTCTGATTCCTGGAAACCCATCATCTGACCCTTATATACCCTTTACAAATTCAGGAAAGTTATACTTGATGCTCCTGATTTCTTATAAGTAATTTCATTTGTAGTATAATTCTTTGGCCATTGTAAAAATTGTCAGCCTTTGCCACCATTTTACAACAAAGCACACTGAATCAGAAAATCAAAATACCTGGGTTCTCTTGCCTGTGTTCTGAGCTGGTATGTTTCTCACAAGCATTAGCTTACTTAGCTGTGAAATGTGTTCAGGAGTAAGGAGCCACATACGTCACATCATGTTTTCAACCAATACGTTGACAAATCTTAGACAAATAAACAGATTTTTGCACTCCAATGAAATTAAATACATTTCCCCATGGATTTGAAAAAATGAAAATGCACTTCAGATAGTCTATATTTGATCTGCTAAGTTACATTTTATAGAGCATGATGAGAAATGTCAAGGAAGAGAGGAAAAATCGTCTTACAAAACTAATGATTCTTAAGTGGAACAGCAAACATCTTCATACAGGTGACTAGAAATCAGCATGGCGCTGTGATGTGGTTTATAGAAGACTCGCTAGATAAGACTTGATAAATCTAAGTAACTGCAAGTGGGGCCATCAGAAAATGTATCTACTATACTGCATGAAATCATTGCTCTGTCAAGATAGAGATCTACAATTTGTTCAGCAGAGCTATCTGAGGCCTATCAATCATGTCAGTTGCAAAGAGCTTATTTTATTTATCAGAAAGCTAAAGAATTTATTTTAAAATCAACTTTGATTATATGTTGAAGTCATTTCTTTTCATTAGATAGAGTTTTACCAACACAGAGTTTGGAGATGACAAAGAATATAATGTGATGAAGTTACTTCAAAAGATATATTTTCTATCAACTCTTCCTTTCTTATTGAAGTTTTATTTAAGTATAATATATGTATTGAAAACATGGAATATCCAAAGTAGTGCTTAGGGATTTTCCAAAGTGAAATGCCTTGTAACCATACCCAGGGCATGAAATAGAACATTATCCAGTTTCCCCATGTTCTCTTCTGGTCACTAATCACCTCCCATCAAGAGTAACTCCTCTTCAGAATTCTAACCCCATAGATTATTTTGCCTGTTTTTGAATTTTACATAAGTTGAATCACACAGATGTTAGGTTTCTGTCTTATAACCTTTTATCTGCAAGATTCTCCTTATCATTTTTGACATTTTAGTTCATTAATTTTCACTGCTGCATGGCATTCCACTGTGTGAATATGTTACAATGTAATAAAGATATGATATGATGAGGACTGCCACACATATTCTTGCATGTGTCTTTTGGTGAACGTATTATGTAATTCTGCTGGGTATATACCCAAGAGCAAAATAGGTATAAGAATGGGATTGCTGGGTCACAAAATCCTTACACATTTTGTAAATCTATTTAACTGTTTAAAATAATGTACCCATAATATAAGATAATTTTAAAATAAAAACAAAATTAATTGCTGGTCATTTTAAGGCCTCCATTCATATAGAGTAAGACTCTAGGAATAAGGAAAGGTTTGTTGTTTTAGGCAACAAAATAGAGCAACTCTGAGCTCCAGGTGACAACATAAGGCAGCACAATGTGGTGGCCAGATTAAGCACAGGTTTGGGGTTCATACTCTCAGAACCTTAGTTTGCATGTTTGTAAATTGGAGATGCTATTGTCAAAAAAATTCTTTTAAAAAAAGGATACATATAATACAAGGCATTCAAGGCATCTTCATCCTTGAAAAAGCAGTATACCATAGAAGTTCAGAGGTTGCCCAGGTTATCTCCTGGAGTGAGTCAGTAAGCTGTTTGAATCTTTGTTTGCTGTCTGCAAAATCAGGATAATCTCACCACATGATAATATTATGAGGATTTAATGAAATAGTAATTAGCAAGTTACTTAGCAAGTGAATAATATTCAGAAATTCTCAATATTTGTTAGATTTCATTTCATTTTTCCTTCTTCCTAAGCTCATTAGTGCCTTTCCTATTTAATGAAAACAATTTTAACTGCCCTTAATATATCATAAAATCCTATTAGAAGATATTCAACTATAACTGATTAAAAAAAAGTTCCCTAAACTGTTGTGTTACAAATACAAGGCATTCATATAATGCATATACTTATTCATTCAGTGATTTGACAGATATTTAGCAAGCACCAATTTTGTGCTAGTATTGAGCTATACAATGTATGAATGTGAGGATGAATTAGATACATTCCCTCCCTATCGTGAAGTAATTCACAACCTGTTAGAAGAGGGAAGATTTCGACTTGAATACCGAAGCATATGAGGCAGCACTATGTGTAATTAATGCCACAAAAGCAGTAGAAAGAAATGCTATTCAAACATGAGAAAGGAAGCCATCATTTCTGGATACAACATTCAGAAGAGAAAGAATTTACGAGAGCATCACTTTGAAAGTGATGCATACAACTTTGTTAGGTACAGATAGCCACTGAGTCATTCCAAAAGGAGAGCAATGTTCAGAGGGAAAAACAAAGAAGGGGCAATTATATTTATGGATTGGCAATTAGTCTAGCTTGGCAGGAGTCTCGGATATATCTATATATCTTTCTATATCTATCTATCTATCTATCTATCTATCTATCTATCTATCTACCTCTATATGATCAAAGAGTATGGAAGAGGCTAGAAGGGGCTAAGACTCATTGTGATGCTGTTTTGACGGTTCAGGTGTGAAGTCATAAAGAAGAGAATTAACATATGACTCTGGGGAATAGGAAGGTAGCCAGGGATTGAAAAGATATTGTGGGAGAAAAATCAAATCAACAAGATATGGGAACTTACTGGATAAGGAAGTTATAGATGGAACATAAAGGTCCACAGAGGATTTTTTTTTTTTTAATTTGAGTATAGTTGACACATGAAGCACAATGATTTTTTAAGAAGAAAGCTATAGAAGATTGGCACACACAGAACTTCGTTACAAGAGGAAAGTGGTTGGAGGGGAAAAGAGAGGCAGCTTAGAGTACAGTGACTCTCCATGTAGTAAAAGGAATGAAAGAAGGACAATGGCTTCACAGAGTAGTGCAGCAGGGAGCTTACTGATTAGGAGCTCAGAACTCTGAAGCCAGACCTTCTGAGTCCAAATTCTGCTTCTGCCACTGAGTTGCTGTATGACAAAAAGCTAGGTACTTAAACTCTCCAAGCTTCAGTTCCCTTATTAGTGAAACAGGCATAAAAATTATATCTAACCCATGAGTTGAACAGTTGGAATTCATTATAAATTCCATAACAATTTTTGTACTATTAGAGCGTGGAGGAAACATGACATCTAGTAAAGTAGAAAGAAGCAGCCGTTAATTCATTCACCTAAGTTGTCTCCCCTGGAGCTTGTTAATTGCACCAGGCTCTGTTCTGAGCATTGAGGATATGAGATGATCAAAGAGGCAAAATCTCTACCCTTATAGAGATTACAATATGGGGAATACATAATAAATAAGCAAATACAAAAAATGAAAGCAGGATGGTCATTCACCTTGCTAAAGAAAAATGAAGCAGAACAGAGCAGAGAGTGACCAAAAATGCTGTGTTAGACAATAGTCAGGGAAGACCCGTGATGGTGGCCATTGAATGCAGACTTGAATGAAATTAAGAAAAAGCCATGTAATTATCTACGAAAAGAAATTCTAGGGAAAGGGAACAGCAAGTGAAAAGTCCTTGAGTTTAGATGTGTGTTACTTTTTTTTTTTTTTTTTAGATTTTATTTATTTATTTGACAGAGACACAGCGAGAGAGGGAACACAAGCAGGGGGAGTGGGAGAGGGAGAAGCAGGCTTCCTGCAGAGCAGGGAGCCTGATGTGGAGCTTGATCCCAGGACCCTGGGATCATGACCTGAGCCGAAGGCAGACGCTTAACGACTGAGCCACCCAGGCACCCCTGGATGTGTGTTATTATCCAAAGAACAGAGAGGAAGGCTATGAGGCTGAAATGGATTAGAGTAGTAGCAGGAGATGAAGTGAGAGATGTGTCCAGAGGTTTTATCACAGGAGGCCTTGTAGGACATGGTAAAATCATGGATTTTGTTCTGCATATGATGGGAAATCAAGAGGAGTGACATGATCTAATGCACACATTGAAAGACTGCTCTGTAGATAACTTACCATAGGAGAAAGAGCTAAGAGATTAATTATGAGCTTAGAGCTACAGTCTATAATCTGAAATAGTTGACGGTGGCATAGTTTAGGACAGCAGTAGAGATGGGAAATAGTTGGCTTTGGGACAGTTATTGTAAGCAAGAACTATAGGATTGATGAAAGACTGAATTTGGGATGTGATGAAATTTGGATAAAAGAGCATGAAATTAGAGTTTTGAACAAGAGTAAATAGATGAACTGTGATACCATTTATTGAAAAAGGGGAAACAGTAGGAGGGTCGAGTTTGGAGTGGGGGGGAGGGAATTATGAAAAGCAGGATTTCCATTCTGAACATAGCTGACTTGCCTATTACACACCCATATGGAGAAATTGAGTCAATGGTTGATATGAAAGTTGATATGGATTCTGATAAGAGATCAAGTTAGAGATAAAATTTGGGATTTATCAACATTTGGATGGCATTAGGCCATCAGAACCAGATGACATCATCAAAAGAGCGAGATAGGCAGAAGAGAGAAGGCTGAAGACTGAGCCCTGGGGCACTCTGACTCAGATTGGGAGTAAGAGGAGGAATAAGTAAAAGATACTGAGAAGGAGCAGCCAGTAGGATAGGAAGAAAACCAGGAGCATTTATTATGTCATAACCCAAGTGAAAAAAAAAGTGTTTCAGTAAAAAAAAAAAAAAAGTGAGATGCTATGTCAAATTTTGCTGAGCATCTGAAAATTGATGATTTATTTTGATAATGTGGAGATTACTCATTTCACCTTGCAACTGTGGTTTTAAGTGGAGAGAAACTGTGAAAATCTCATTAAAACTAATAAGGAAGATTACAAAGATTATAAAGAGGAAAATGTAGGTATAAACACATTTTAAAAGAGTTTTTCAGGAAGGGAGAGGGATGAGCTTCTGCTGGAGGGGAAAGTGGTATCCAATGAGGGTGTTTTGAAACAAGAGTTGTGACAGAATACTTGAATGCCTATTGGAGTTATCCATGAAGGAGAAAAATGGATGATTTTTCCCCAGGAAAGAGAAGGGGTCCTCTGATGGATGAGAAGGCTTCAGATAGGAGCACAAACACATCAACTAGATTGAATAAAGATAACATTTCTCAGTGCTTCCCTCTTCTTGGTAATATCGTAAGCCAGATTATCAGCTGAGGATGGGGAAAGAAGAGAGATCTGGGGAGTCTGAGAAGTTAGAATAGATGTAAGACATTCATCTTATAAACTGAAACAACGACTGACGAGAGAAATGAGTGGCATTTCCAAAAACAAGACTGCTTGCCTTGGATTTATGGTCATTAATGCCCAGCAAGCAAGTCATGTGTTTTTCTCTGGATAAAATCAGCTGTTAGGGTACATGGTGAGAGCTGGTAGTGGAGCTGATTTAATCAGGGTTGAGTTTTTTTCTGGTGAGTATGATGGGGTAGGAGGACCAGGGGAGATGAGGGTGTTTGCAAGGGACTGAGGATAATAAATGACTATGAATTCTCAGTTGAGTTTGGAGGTGAATGAGGACATGAGGCAGATGAGGGACTGTGGGAAGGTGGCAGAGTTAACGGGTTGGAGGTCTTGGTGGGACTGAAGAATTGTTGGCAAGGAGGCAATAAAATAAGTGAGCAGGAAAGTAACAGAGTATAGAAAAAGGGGTGATAGAAACTGAGGCTTGTAGGGGTTACAATGATTGCTTTTTTTAAATTTTATTTCTTTATTTTAAAGATTTTTATTTATTTATTTGAGAGAGAATGAGAGAGAGAGAGAGAGCACATGAGAGGGGGGAGGGTCAGAGGGAGAAGCAGACTCCCTGCTGAGCAGGGAGCCCGATGCGGGACTTGATCCCGGGACTCCAGGATCATGACCTGAGCCGAAGGCAGTCGCCTAACCAACTGAGCCACCCAGGCGCCCCAACAATGATTGCTTTAATGGGTGATTGGAATTGATGAACTGAGGTGGGAAGGAGCAAATATCATTGCAGGTACCTTAAAGGAACTAACAGTCTAGGACATTGGATGAATTACCTGCATGGATATTATAATTACCAAGATTAATCATAGAGGTAATTGGAAAGGAAGTGATCCCCAGGTGTGCTAATATCTTCAGTTAATGTGGGAATATGACAGAAAACTTCAAGAAGAGGGTAGTAAGTGGATATCTGTTAACACTTGCTTCAAGGGTGCTAGATTATTTAAATCTGGAAATTAGACCTATTAAAAAATCACACACAAAAAACTATGAAAATGTGATCATTAGAATAAGACCAATAATAGTGACAGAAGTTTCAGCTCTTCAATTCATATTTTTTATAATTCCTTAACTATGTAGTCATCTGTTTTGTAAGAGAGAGACCACTGGATTGCACACAACAAATACAATAAGTAAAAATTTGACTTGAAATTATAAACGATATGGTTTTAGTCATTCTTCATTTTGTCCAGCTGCCCAGAAAATTCAGAGAAATCTCTAAATATTTTTGATAATTTGATACAGAAAAGATGAAAACAGAAAACACTTCATTTCTTCCTTGTGGTACCAATCTTTACCCACCAGGATTGTTGGACTGGGCATCCATAGGAATCATAAGCTTGGCCCGAGTGGCTCGACGTGCAGCCAGTGACCTTTCCAGAGTGGACATGGAGCTCCCTGCTTCTTCAGTGTCTTGACCTACAAGAAAACCAATATTCCTGAGAGACACACCTTCTTCAATGATGAAATATTTTACATAATTTTTAGCTAGGCACACCGATGCTTTTTTCATTTTATTGAGTTTTTAAATAATTATATCTACTTTTCTAGTTACCCAATCAATATAATATAGTCTCATTGCACAAACATTAGTAAAATTTACCATAACCCCATTACTCAGAAAGAACCATTATTTATATTTTGTTCTTTACAAGATTTGCCTATGTGTTCATATGTGAAAGTGAGAAAGTATACATATTTTGTACTTAAGTGACATTTACCATACATACTATTTTGTTACCTTCTTAGGAAAATACTATGAACATCTTTTTCTGTCAAGTCAGTTTTATAATATGTATTTATTTATTTAAAACCACTCATATTTCTATATTCATGAGCACCACCCATTTTACTTATTTTATTTTTTTAAGTACACTATATGCCCAGTGTGGGACTTGAACTCACGACCCCAAGATCAAGAGTCACATGTTCTACTGACTGAGCCAGCCAGGTGCCCCAGTTTTATCATCTTTAACAGTTCCATAAATGTCCTGTTGTATGAATTTACTACAATTTAATCAACTATTACTTAAGGCCCAAAGGCATTATATCTTATTATAAAAACACAGGAAATGAACTATATTTTTCAAAAGTAAGGCTAGGTCTATTTATATAAATTTATTATGATTCCATAAAATACCACACTGAAGAGTCATCAAAAATAATAAAAAACAATGATATGTGTAGATTTAAAATGTTAACAAAAATATATGTTGAGAACAATAAAACTGAAGTTCTGAAGAGTATCATATATGCCCATTTGTGTAATATACATATAAAAGCATATTGTGTATAAACACATTTCTGTGTGTGCATACATATATAAACATATATGTGTATATAATACATGTATATATGGGTTATATATTTGTATACAATATATAATATATATGTGTGTTTATATATCTGTATAAATGTGTGTGCATATATATCTGTATAGAAAGGTTACACACAAAATTCTCAACATTGCCTTTCTTTTGTGAAAGGGATAAGGAATTTGGGGATGGTGAAAAGGCAAACATACTTTTAATTCCTTTGGGTATTATTTTTCACAACTTTTTGTACTATATTCTTTCTTTTAAAATTACATACATGTATTCTTTTTTTGGTTAAAATAGTAGTTAATAAAATTCAAAATTTAAAATAATGCTGTGGGAAATTTCTACACAGCCAAGATAATGACAACTACCTAGATCTGAATCTCTCCACACATCCTCCAAAAAACTATACAGACCATATAAGACAATAAAACTATGCAAATTATACCCCTACAGCACAACTAAAAGAGAGAACACAACAAACTTTGAATCTCCCAAAAGTACAGAAGTAAATAATATTTTCCAGTCAAGCTATGACTCAAGTTGCTGCCATAAAGTCTTTGTGGGAAGTTGAATATTTGAGAAAACTATACAAAAGAAACAAGAGGGGAATAAGCCTCCTAAGACTGACCTAAAATCATCCACAAAAGGAGAAAGTCTACCCCAAATGTAAAAATATTTTTAAAGTTTCCTAGAAGACCAGAGCACTTAAGAGTATACTATTCATTGACATGGAGTTTTGTTCTTTTAACCAGGAGAGTATACAGAATGCTTGATATAATGTAAAATATAGTCAGAATTTTGAGTGCTACTTTCCTTTTACTATAGAGTTGGCAAGTAGGTCCTCAAATAAAAACAGATAGGCACAAGTATCCTCTCATTCTAAAGAAAATAGCCATTGTTTGGAGTTAAGCTTCTCCCAGGACTTATTAAATGATCAGAAGTAGTCTGGCTGCCCCCAAATGTCATTTTAGTGTATAAAAGATAAAGGGAAATGTAAAGAAGGAGAAACCCTAGCAATAATTGGTAAAACCTCCTGAGGGCTGAGAGGCAATTCTATCCCCTTCAGTGGGAGGCAGAACTATGCTATCTTCCTGATGCCCTCTAGGAACCAAAACAGTCAGAATAAGCATCTGTAAAACGTGGAGGTTCCTGCAAAAGAGATCTGCCTTTCATTCATTCTCCAGGTATTAGTCTGCTCAGGCAGCAGGCTTGCTGGTCTACCCTGTGTCTATTTAAACAGAGGAAGAAGTTATTAAAGAGAGCAAGACTGAAAGAAGACCAGGACTGGAGTACAAGCTCTTGCTCTCTCATCATTTGACCTGGCAAAGATGTGGAAACTTCTTCTGGGTCAAGTGAGCATTTGGAAAGTTGCTCAAGCTTGAGTCATCTTCCTGGAATTCACTCAAGTGAAGCTGACCCACCAAAGGACAGTGAGGTTGACATAGCTGTTCCTGGTAGGAGTGGGTTAAGTCCTGACTTGATACCTCACATCATGTAATTGGCCAGTAGAAGAATCCCACAGGGTCTCATAAAGAACTCATACTTGTGTTTCACAAAAGTCCAAGAATTTGGATGTCACATGAAGATAGCCCCTGTACACAAAAAGCAATGCCAAACTTCAAACTATCCTTTCTCTCCTCCCTCCCTGCCTCTCTCCTCTTCATCTTCCCTCCCCATACTCCTATATAGCCAGGAAGAACAGACAAGCAGGGAGAATAAGTAAAGGGGTTTCTGAAACAGACTGTGCCCCCTCCTTCTGCCCCACCTCCCCCACTCCATTTCCCTCCAAGGTGCTGGAAGCTTTAAACAACACATTATGACCCAAGTCCTCAGAGCCAAAAGTCTAGCTGGCCATAAGGGAAGGAGAAACTTTAATTTAAATTTCAGATTGCAGTTTTTAATAGAACTAGAATGCAGTTTAACAACTGAAAATAATGGAAAAGTTAGGGAATCTGCTTGAGATATTATTTAAGAGCTAGAAAAAGAATACTCATTAAATTTTACATTTTAAAAAAAATTTGTTTTCAACAGAAAATGAAATATCTTACAACAACTTTCTAGATTTCTTAGTTATTCCTGCACATGGATTGTTCTGTACCTATTCATCAAAGAGTAGGCTTTTTTCTTCTGATCACTTGTGTATCAACAGAGCCTGCACATAGACTCCACCAAACCAGGCTAGTGATCATATAATGTGATTGCACAGGGATAAAAGTTGATCTTCACAGTAATCAAGGCTGAAGTAACAGAAGAGTCAATGTGTTCATACGTCATGTGTCCCTAATGTGATTTTTTTAATGCAAGAAATTGAGAGCAAATTTAAAATCAACTTACAATGATCCATAGACATAAGGAATTAAAAAATGTAAAACAGCTTCAAATTTTATTTGACAAAGCTTTCGTTCAAAATTTAACAAAAAGTAATAAACTCATTTGGCTTTCAAATTTCAGTATTTCCCAAGTGTACCACCTGTTACCGCTTAGAAGTTTTAAGAAGCATTGCAACTAAAAAAGGCAGGTAATAGGATGATGGAAATGAAACTAGTTAATCAACCAAATTTACATCAGATTATTTTAACTATTGGTAAATGACCTGCAGATTGAAGGGAAGGATGCCTCCATCAAAGAGGGAGTGGAAAACTCCCCTGTGGGGTTCAGAATGGGGGGTTTGGATGCCCAAGAGGAGAGAGTTACCTGAATGAGAGGTGCTTTTGCTTCCCAGTTGGGTTTCTGACTGGCTGTGGCTGACTGGTGTGAGGTCTTGGCAACTTTGGATGGGAGAGTCCCTTCCTGTAGGGTCAGTACCCGATGGCTTCTCGATATTTTTCATCTCCATTTCTTCATGATGTATCCAAAGGTCAGGGGGCCTGAGGTCCTTCTGGCTGCCCTTCCTCTTGCCAACACTGTGGGTGGCCCGCTTCCTATGGAACAAAAAATTAGAAGGCGATAGTGAGTACCTTTATTCAATGGTCTTTCCTCTCTTTTCTCAGTCAATTCAGGGAAGGATACAAGTGTATCAAGGATACAAGAGTGCTCCCAGGAGGAAACCTATGAAATCCAAGAATTGGCAGGCGTGTCTTGGCTGCCTTTCCTCCCCTCCCCTGGAGCTTCACCACATTATAGGAGCAGTGGTGCTGAATCCCCAAGGCCTAGGCTGCCTGCCAGAGAGTGCCCGACTCTAGCTTCACCAGCTACAAATTTTCACACAAGGTGACAATGGGTTAGATGGAGCCATATGCCAATCTTTGGAGCTAGTCGTAAGGTACTTGACTGCAACATCTGTTTAGGAGATAAATGAAGGAGTTGCTTTGAAAGGGCAAAAGAAATAAAAAGGCCAGAATTTGTACCAGCCAAGACTGGGGTTTAGAAGAAAGTCCATAGCTCAGCTGTATAAGTTAATGTGCTATTTAAAGACAAAAGGCGGCATGAGGACATTCTAAGGAGAATAAAGCACTTGTGCTTTGGAGTCACTAAGTATCTGGATGCAAACACAGTAAGACCCATCCTTTGAAGAGAGAAGAACACAGTTTAGAAGTAGCCTTCAAATATCTCTTATTTTCCTCTGTAAGAATTTAACAACCATAAATTCATTTTTCAGTGGTAGTCTCTTTTGGGGGCTAGTGAGATTCATATGTTCCCTGCAGGCTAAGTAAAGTAGCATGATATTCCTGCCCACTGTTCTCTATAGTAAGGGTCAGTAAACTATGGCCTGTAGACCAAATCTGCCCACGGCCTGATTTTGTAAATAAAATTTTATTGGAATCCTACTGAGCTCCTTTATTTTCACACTGCAGTGTGTTGAGTAGTTGTAACAAAGACCATGTGTCCCTCATGTCTCACAAAGCCTCAAATATTTACTATTTGCCCGTTTTCAGAAAGTTTCCAACCTCTGCTTTACAGTTCTGTTTTTTTGGTTTTTTTTCAAAAGAATTTATTTATTTATTTTAGACAGAGAGAGAGCAAGCATGAGCGGGGTTCGGGAGGGGGGTGGGGCAGAGAGAGAAGCAGGCTCCTGGCTGAGCAGGGAGCCCAGTGTGGTGCTCGATCCCAGGACCCTGGGATCATGACCTGAGCTGAAGGCGGACGCTTAACCACTGGGATCATGACCTGAGCCAAAGGCAGACGCTTAACCAACTGAGCCACCCAAGCACCTCAACAGTTCTCCATTTTTAAAAATCTCCACTGTAGCTTCTATTTTTTTTTAAGGTAATAATGTCTCTTCTACGACAGAATTCAGATAGTTAAAATCTAACCTCTGATAGAACCCCAGAGAAGTAACTCCCTTTTAGTTCCTCACTTGCACCAAATGGCTTATAAGGATTAACTGTTTTCATGGTTGCTAAATGGTTCAAACAAACCACTTCAGTGAAAACTCTTTGTAACCTGTACAAGGCGACTGCTTTATTTTCCAATGCTGAAAAGGACCTTTATGCATATGAGGCAATTAATGAATGTTTAGTGGTGTGACTTGTTTTTTGTTATTGTTGTTGTTTTGTTTTACATCTTTTGGTCTTTTTTGAAGGATGCTGATAGGGAGAGGAGACAAAGAATGCCAGACTTAATATTTACCGAGTAGTTTAGCAGAGAAATAATGCAGTATTTTCTGTTCTAATGTTTTTCCTACAACTACCTACATTTTGCTGATTTCCTGGCAGCAGTCCCACACTGACTCTAGACAATGGTCTGTAATAACCCTTAGATCATTTTCTTGTGTCTAAGATAATAACTCTCTGCTAACCATCCGTTCCCTGAATTCATTTCCTTCTACTTCACCTGCCCACAGGAAACAATCTGCAAGTCACTCACAGCTCTTTATGTAATCTACTCCTGGTAACTTCTTAGAACAATTTAATGTCATTTTAGAACTTGGAGATTTCACCCTGTTATCTTTCTAACAAATCAAAATGCTAAATAACTTTTTAATCCCAGTGGCTACAAGGCTGCATACAGAGAAGTACCAGTTCCGACATCCAGGATAAGACAGTCAACCTTTATATAATAACTCAATATTTAAATATCCTGTGGGGGAAAATGTGTCAAATAATCTTTGAAACTAAAAATAAATTATGAATTCTGGTTTCCTCTCATTTACACACATGACTCATTCATTCATTCATTCATTCATTCATTCATCAGCCCCCATAACCTCAGTATGCCAAGCTTCCCCAGATGTATTTTATTAAAAAAAAAAAAAAATCCCAAACCTGACTGAGGTAGAGCCTTTTTATATGTTGTGATTTATAACCTCCACCTGGGAAAAAATTATCATTCCTGATAAAATGCATACACATTTTTCGATGGATTTTAGTCAGATCAAGACCTTTTCTGAGAAGCTACTCATCCACTCAGCTGTCTTTTATTTTCTCTATAATGTGTCTTCTCAAGAGAGAAATCTTTGACCTTGGAGAGGCCTCCCTTCCCTGCTGGTGGCAGCCCAGCCGCCCATGCAGCAGGTTTGTAATAAAACTGACATCTGCTCATAACTAAATTGCCTGAAATTTGTCTTAAAACCTGCAGGAACATTGTCATCCCAGCCTTCTGTCCATCTGCTGGTTCTCTGACATAATGACTGCTGCCCATTGTGGCCCCCTAGCTCCTCTGTCTCACCACTGGAATCTTCAAAATTTGTATGCAGATGAACCTAATGCAATGGATCCTGAAGTATGGTCCCAGTATCAGCATCACCTGGAAATCTGCTGGAAATGCACGTTGAGATCAGAAACTTGCAGGTGTGGGGGGGATGTTGCGAGAGGGCGAGGCCCAGAAATCTGTGTTTTAACAGCCCTCAGGGAAATCAGATGCACCTAAAGTTTGAGAAACACTGTTTAAGTGAATTTGGTTTTGTTTTTATTTTAAATTTAGTTTTTGTATTCGATATAGAACATGTCACATGTTCATCCCTCCTAGATGCATGCATCTTTTCTCACAGGTACCAGGTAATCTTTCAGTTTCCAAACACAGCTGTAGGATGGGAGGGTCTCTTCCTACCCCATGAATTCTTGAATAAAGGTTCTCTGTTCACAGCATAATCAAGTGCTGGTGGTTTTTGTTCTCGCTGTCCATCTCTATCTCTCTCCCTATTTCTCTCTCTCCCTCTCTCTCTCTATCTCACCATACTTTGGCCCAGAATGCCTTTACAATCTTATTTACTTACAAACTACTTACTCTTAAAAGATTTTCTTCAAGCTTCTCTTCTTTAGGAATCCTTCTTGACCATGTAAGTCAGTGTAATCTTAGCATATCTAACTCATATTCCTTGTCTATCTTTACCACTCATCTTGCATTGAGTACTGTCTGTCTTACTGAGCTGGCCAGGTGCTCCCAGTGTTTGAATTGGTTTCCTCATGATACTGGAGCAAATTCTGTTTCTTTCTCTTGTCCAACATCATCCATTGTTTTACAACATTAATTCATGTATTTACTCAGTGAACATTTACAGAATACTGAGTATGTGTCAAGAAATTTGCTAAGCACTAAGAAATGCAAAGATAGGTGAGACATTAGGAGCTTAATAAATGAATGAAAAATGGCATGGATACTGTGAATTCCTGCATTTTTGGAGGAAGGAGCAACCACTGGGACTGGCAGTTGGTAAAGCTGAAAAAGTAGAGACCAAATCATAGGAGACCTTGCCTCCAACAGAAACATTTTTGATAATATCAGGAAGTCAGTGGGGAATTGCAGAAAGATCTTTAGCCAAGAGTTAATCAGATTTGTTACTTTGTATCATGCAGATCACATAGTAAGCACATAGTAATTATTTGAATTAAATAATAAGAATTTTTCATTATCAACTTGGAAAGACTTTTTGCAAGGTTCTCTGATTCTTTATTGGCCTGTTTCTTACTTTGCACATAACCTGTTACTATAAGAGAAGTTTGTTTCCTTTTCACTTTTAATTGGGATATGAAAGGGTAGAAACCAACATTGGGTTAGGATTCATTTTATTCAGGACTGCGCCCTTTGAAATTCTAAAATACTATCATCTCATAGATTCTTTTGCCACACTGTAATAAATTATTTTTTTACATTGTAATAAATTATTAAATTCCCTTCTGTGCTTAGGCATCCTTTGCTCAAGTTGTTCATAGGAGGCAAATAGCTCTGTACTAATTCTCCTGGTCAGATACACATGTGCCCAAGATTTACTGGGAAGTTAAGGCAAGGACACTTTGCCCCACTGGGGATTTACAGAAGATTTTAGAAAGGAAGAGGGCCTGAACTGAGTGTGAAGAATGATTCAAGTTAACAGGGAAAAAATATATTGGGATGTATAAGTACCTGCCCTACTTCTTCCATCCAAATCTTTCCCAGAGGTTGCCTCTGTGGAATACTAAAAAACTATTAAAATGTTAAAAATTTGAAAAATCAGTGAAATTAGCCTAAACTACAGATTTCATTTAAGAGTTTAAACATTTGATTGTCAGTACTGGAGATAATTATTTTTGTCAAGATTTGAATGTGGACTAATATTTAAAACCTGCTATATACTTTTTAAATCAAATAGAAGGCTTATTCAACTGTTTATTCTATCAAGTGAACCTTGAATTTTATTTACATATTTAAATTGAAGGTATTCAGACAAGTTGTTGATTATCTACCCAGGTAACTGCCTTAGAAATGTGATAACCGTGTGTCTGGGATTTCCAGGAGGTTCTCAATATCCCCTATTTTGTCTTTAGTATCTACAGATACATTGTAACTTATCGTGACACATGTTCTATATTTTGGCTAGGAAAATGTTATTACTTAATTAAAAGGCACAGAACCCCTTTAATTTAAGTTTTCATAAACACATTTTTTCTATATTATGATATTCTACTATAATTTCACTAATTCAAAATGTGTAAGGGGATTCTCTTCAAAGTAGTAAAAAAATTTAAGTTAATAACTAAAAAGAAAGGCAAAATTATTTTTATTTCATATTAATTTGAAGCTAAGTCCTACCATGCAATTCTATAATTTGAATTATATTCAGGGAATTTCAACGTTTTAAGATAGAATGATAGCAAGTAGTTAGCCCTGTTTCTCATTTGAGGAAACCGACATTCAGGGATTAGGTCTTCCTTTAGGCTGATTTAAACACCACTAATTTAATTCAAGAAGTGAGGAATTAGAACTAGAACTTGAGTTCTACCTTCTGTTAGTTACTTTATATTATAAAAATAAAATCTAACCAACTGGAATGTGAATCAATCAGAAAACTACATCATTATTAAATATGTGTGTGTATATATATATGATAAACCATACAATAAAATGTGTGGATACTAACTTGAATTAAGTGTTACCAATAGTACACAAAAATACGTTTCAAATCCATTGGATATAATCAAGAGCCCCGATAAAACACAAAGACAATTTACATTCTCCAGCACCAACAGATGAAGAGATATTGAAGAAGCCCATGAAGGTGTTTCTTATTTCACTTTATTAATTACATTAAACTCTCATTTTTCTGAGAGTTCTGTAAGGGACCTTATTTCTGTCTCAGATTGGAATTGATTTTGCTTTCATCTGCATCACTTAATTTGTTCTAAAAGACTCAGTGGTGGTGGTATCAGGAGGAAGGATCCTCGGTGAAATCAAGAAAAACTAAATTAAATAGGAATAAAATCAGGCATATCTTGAAGGAGAAAAATTTTTCTGTTTTTCCTCTGTTAACATTACAAACAAAGAGACCGAGATGAATGCCAATGGGTCTGTTACAGGAGAAAGATACATGAAGCAAAATCGTGAAAAAATGCCAAGTAAATATTAAGAGACTTTTGGTGAAGGCTGAGGAAAAATCGAAGGGGCAGTAGCACGGGAAGCTATAATAAATCCACTGTTTTTGGTTTCCAGTCATTCATGGAGTGATTTATTCTTTCACTCATTTCCTAATTTTAAAAACAAGTCATACCCAGGGCTCAGCCTCAACTCTTTCCAAATAAAACCTGCAAGCTCTTAACAAAGTGCTTAGAGGGGGATTTAAGACAATTTAAGAGTTTCTCAAAATAGCATCAAATACCACTTTTGCACTTTGAGAAGACTGGCATTTTCTCTGTGAGGACAAAACGTGCCCAGGAATCCGGTTCATCAGATCAACATAACCTTCCAACATTCTTCTCACAAGGATGAAAATGGAACAAAACACCCCACTACATACAGATGGTTTAGTTAATTAAACTTAGCTTAGTGAATGCATCCATGTTTTTAAAGCCCTCATGAAATAGGGTCAGTTTGGCTTTGACGCCTTCCCCACTTCCGTGTCCGTGAATCTTTGTCAGCTCAGCTTCGCAGCCCTGCCGCATTGGTGTTCTACCGTTCTGTGTCTGCACAACCCCTTTCCTGGGATAGCTCGACCGAGAGACTGTTGGACGCCTTACTCAGTTGCAGTTCTTTTTTCTCCAGAGCCTCACTGAGTGTGAAGCATGTGGAAGTTCTGTGGGTAATTAGGATTTCCCAGAATGCTAACACATGAGGGTCAGTTAAGCTCAGTTGCCCTGGTTTCTTGTTTAAGCACAATGGATTAGCACACTAGCTAGCACCAACCAGCTGGAAGACAGTCTCACAAATGCAGCCAGGAATAAAATGTGCCCTGCCATATACATCAATTAAATACAAAGACTGCATCGACACCCCTATGTCACTTTCTTCAGTTTGTACATCTTCCTGTACCCTGTTTCTAAACACTTCAAAAGGTTGGAAGATACAATACCGATCAACAAATGGGTCATAGGATTTTTAAAAAGAGAGAGAATCTAAGATATTAGCAAAGGAGAGGAACAATGATTTGTTAGAGAATCTTTCTCTGACACTGTGTGTATCATATGGTTGTCAAGCCAGCTACCTATAGGCCCATGCCTCAGGCTTCCAGTGCCGGCACCATGCCTGAGGCCAAAGGGGAAAAAAAAAAAAATCAAGGGAGGAGCTTATTATAGCCAATTCAGTGAGAAAGTACAGCTGAAAGGGACAAGTCAGGCAAGATTCGAAAAGTGCTAGAGGCAGAGAATAACCAGGAGGCCGCTGATTCCCACAACTGGCTGACACAGGTTAATATGCTGATTCTGGATGTTGCTGGCAGCGGATAAGCTGAATTAAAACCATCTTTCCATTCTAAACTTTGACTTTGATGTATCATCCTCTTCATGTGCTATAACCTGGAACTGCATAATGTGAAAATATTTTTAAACCCCTCAAAAAGTTTAATTTCTGAGAATTAACCATAGCCGGGAAATCTGAACTATTCTGAATTTCTAGAATCTCTTCTATCCTAACTACTATCTCCAAACCAAACACTCCACAGTATTGTAACTACATTGAATTTGGTAATCATTCATGCAAAAAGCATCGATTCAATGCCTACAGTCCTCCTTGCCAGAATGGGGAAATACTTTTAGAGGAACACACATCTCCAACATTTTATACATAATTGTACAGAGGGCCATGAATTGGGACCTGATGAAGTCCATTCTCTAAACGCTGCTAAAGGAACACCTGCTCTCGCCTGAAAGGAAGAATCTGGCCCGGAGAAGTAAAATCAAGCAGAAATGCCACGTAAGTCTCCAGGTGGATTCTATTATTAAGTCTGCAAGTCTGGTCCTCAGTCACTCAAGTTATGGACCTGGAATCAACAAAAGGCAAGGTTTTGCTCCGGTCAGACGATAACGGATATGTGGTGAATTACGAAAGAACACAGGAAGAGGCTGTCAAAAATAGAACTCAAGAAGGTGATAGGTCAAACGGTGACCTCTCTCCTCTTAGGAACCAGCTGTTACCTACTTTCTCTGCTGGGCTGAAGAGCGCCGGGTGCAAATCACAGCCACGATCACTACCACCAGCACTGTGATGACGCCAACAGTGATCACAATGATCACAAGCAGGTTGCTGTTCTTCTGAGGAGTGACACTGCCATGTGGGGGGTGCATCTGGCCAATGGGTGGCTCTGGGAAAAGACAGGCAAATGGAGATCAGATTTAGGGAGATGTGACAGCTTGGTGTTTATCAAGCTGTTAAGGATGTGGAAGTTCCTATTGCTCTGGGCATTCCTAAAGCTGGGCGGGGGGGGGGGGGAGGGAAGCAATGAAAAATGAGAGGAAAGATCGAAATTATGAAAGATAAATGAAATATATGTCCACACAAAATCTTGTACAGAAACATTCCTAGCAGCATGATTTAGAATAGCCAAAAGTGGAAACAACCCAAATGTCCATTGACTGAAGAATGGATAAACAAAAATGTGGTAGTTCCATACAGGGGAATATTACTCAGCCATAATAAGGAACTGATATGTGATACATGCTACAATATGCATGTGTCTTAAAAACGTTATTCTATGGGGCGCCTGGGTGCCTCAGTTGGTTAAGCGTCTGCCTTCGGCTCAGGTCATGATCCCAGGGTCCTGGGATTGAGTCCCTCATTGGGCTCCCTGCTAGGTGGGGAGCCTGCTTCTCCCTCTGCCTCTGCCTCTCTTTCTCTCTCTCTCTCTGACTCTCATGAATAAATAAATAAAAAACATTAAAAAAAAATGTTATTCTAAGGGCAACAAGCCAGACACAAAAAGGTCAATATTGTGATTCCACTTATATGAAATATCCAGAATAGGCAAATCTATAGAGACAGAAAGTAGATTAGTGTTTGCCAGTGGATGGGAGGAGTGAATGAGGAAGGACTGAGAATGGGTATAGGTTTTCCCTTGGGGATGGTGAAAATGTTTTGGAATTAGATAGTGGAGCTTGCGGCACAACCTTGTGGATATACTAAAGACCACTGACTTGGTGCACTTTCAGAGGGTGAATTTATGGCATGTGAATTATACCTAAGGTTTTTTTTAGAAAAGAATTAACCTACCATATTGAGTAGAAAGTGGAAAGAGGAGGAAGAAGGCTACTTTGTACTGTGAATATTCCAGGGTGATGAGAATCAAGGAGGCTGTGCTTTATGAGAAAATACTTTTTATTAGATGGTGTGAAAGACAAACTATTTGAAACCAATAGCTCACAATTTATTTCCTTTTTCTTAAAGAAGCTACCTATAAAACACATTTAATTTTCTACCTGTTAAGAATGTATGAATCCCACTTAAAAGCCAATCACTGGGTTTGAAAGAGTGTCATAAAGTCCTGTTATAACTGTTTTCCTGTGTTGCAATAGTACCTCAAGGTAGACAATATTTACATGAAAATAACAGACTAATAAGATATTTTTTATAATTTGCTTATATAAGGGAGAATGGCTAATGACCCTTTAAATTGCTTTCTTTAAATCCTCAGTGATCAATTAGAAATACTATGTTCTATACATCATGTGATTCATTAGAAGTCACAGTGTTTTAAAAAGTAAACATTAGCTTATTTTATTTATCAATTAATTTAAAAAGGAGCAGAAAGCAATGAGTTTGGATGTTTTCCTAGAACGAAGTTTGAATGTGCTTCTTTAACAAGTTATATTAGCATTCTATACCTCCTGAGTGAAATATTTAGGCCTTTGGACCCTTAGTGCCTTTGCCTATAAAATGGAAATAATAATACTTATTATATACAGCTATTGTCAGAATTAGAGAAAATACATACAAAATAATCATCTTAGCATGTGACAGGGAGTAGTATAAGTTCATTATACTACTGAAACATTAAATAAAATGTTGCCTAAATTAATCATCTACCATACCATTTGGGATACTTCTGGTATAGACTTCCAAACTACAAAATTGTTAGAAATAATACTCAGTGTGAAAAATAAATTAACTTCTCACAAATGAATAGAATAACCCAGTTCTTGCTTCAAAATCAAAACACTATCTTTTGACAGTTATCTAAGAATCATTGCTTTTTTGAAACAATAGTCACCTAAATTTATTTCTGAGTCATTATTATTGGAAAAATATTAAGCACTTCTGATATAACTTGAATCTCAGGGGAGGAACTCATCAAAAGTGTTTAAATAGCACTTTCTGTTGAAAGATTCTGCTTCTAAGTGAAAGAAATAAGATTTCCTTGAAATAATTTTTACATTTACTACAAAGGAATGAGTCAAGTAATGAAAGGTCAGAACTTTCTGTAGCATAGTTTTACTTATAGTTTAAGAAGTCATTTTACAGTAGTATCTCAATATGCCCTTTCTGTGCTTGATAAATTGATTGGAATAAATTAACCTTTTATGTGAGAACTTACAATGAAGACACTTGGAGATATCATGGATTTTTATTAGCATGACTTAGATTTAACAGTTCACCATTTCTGACCAACTTAGTTTGAGTCCTACAGAGCAGTATACCTTATGAACATTTTTAAAACCTTGTAAACTAGAATTTTTCAAATTTCTACTCTTTTTTTCTCTTTCCACCCAGAAAGGCATCACATTTCAAGTCAGAAAGTAATGACTCTGGGCTCTGCTGCACATTAGTGAGATTATATTCGTGCCATTTGCCTCAGAGAGTCAGGGATCATGAGGACTCCCATTATAAATCTTTGAAGCCTTTATGACTTCCTCATAAAAGTTCCTATCAGTTTAAAACTTGGTATTCAAGGCCTTTCATTAATTTCCCAATCTCAATTCGAAGGCTGAGTAATCAGAATATTTGACATCAAATGGGCAGTTCAGAAAGTCAAGTGGAATGGAATTTTTTGGTGTAGTTTACCCTCATTATTTGTAGTAATTTGTTCTATAAAGTTGCTGTAAACACTGAATTAAGGAATACTAAGTATTGCTTCTGGAGGCAATTCAGTGTTCGGTTCCTGGGAGCCTCTGGTTACAACATTTTTATCAGTCAATGCATAGTCGTGTTTTAAGTGTGTTTCTGTTTAAAGACACTTTAATATATAATGTGCATTCATTAACATTGAACTCACAGTCAACAACATTACAACTCATGCTTGAGTGAAGCTTAATTAACAGCCTTTCGCATGTAGGAACACTAAGCAGCATTTCAGCACTACATTTAAGGGCCACTTTAAACACTGAACCCGCCATCAAAAAACTCACAAAAATGTGAACAATTGGCACTAAATAAGGACACTTGTTTATACTGTGAGAGCTGAAACAATAAGGCAGAGGGTCCCTTGTTCCATTTCGGCTGAGTTTATGAGCATTGAGCTACTTAAACTTGGGCTGCTCTGTACATGTCCACAAATGACCATAAAAGGTCCCCGGGTACTGATTTTGGTGGTTAAAAATCCAAATTTTAGGAGTAGGTAAATTCACAAATGCAGAATCTGCAAGTAATGACCATCAACCATGTATCTGGATGCATCAAAAGACTGGTCCAAATCAGGAAAAAATTAAGAGCTCGCAAACCTAGATCACTAGAGTTAAGAGTTCTGAATGACTGCCTGACTCCAGAAAAGGCCAGATGACACCTACCGCCTTTTGGGCTTCAGAGTGGAAGCTGCATGTAACTCAGAGATTTGCAAATATCTTCCAGAAGACTGTGATTATTTCATGAGATAAGGGATGTAACACACTGGCCACAGGCCCTGGCACAGAGTTGGCATCCAATAGACATTATGATGTCATTCAACATAATTCATTCTATGTGATCTTTCCAAATGAAAGAAAAATACACTGTCTTAATGCATCTTTTCTTGGTGTTACCATAATAGCTTGGGTATCCATTGCCTGAGTAATCAAAGACCTAGATGTGTTTCATTAAAATTGGTCAGGAGAAAATTAAATTTTTAAAAGTCACATGGGCATTCCATCCATTTTTTATTTTCATGATGTCTGATTACCATAAGAGGTTACATCCTTTCTCTACTAAATTCGATAAAAACAAATATATATTTCATAATCTGATGGGCCTAAAGTCTTAGTAATAATTGGAAAATTGGTTTTGTGAAATAATAATGTCTTTAATTTTTATAGTACTTGGGAGAGAACAGATCCAATGATTGCTTGGGGACTGGACTTCTTTCCCACAATTGCAGTCTTCGCTGATAACAGTTTTGTTATTAGAACACTCTGAGCTCAACATATGTCTCAATAATTTTACAGGTCTTTGAATTTGAACAGAAATTCCTATGGCATTGAATATTTCAAGGCATCTCCTGCTGAAATAAGGTGCTATACAGTGAATCAGCTGGAAGAAATTTCACAGATAATCTAGGCCAATGTTCCCTAAAATGAAATATTAATCGGCATTATGGGGTGGGGAGGAAGTTCCTTGGTCAATTAAGTTGGAAGACATATTTCTTTTCTCAAATCTCAGAATTTTGAACATGCTAATGTGAACTATGAATTGCCAGGAGAGATAGGGCAGGGATGGTAAAGGATATAACAATTATTCTAGAAAAATATATTGAAGATCCAGTTAGGTGCTGGGGATATGATGCTGTGATCTAAACATGGGTGGACCTTGAGGGCACTATGCTAATGAAATAAGTCAGACAGAGAAAGACAAATACTCTATGATGGCACTTGTATGTGGAATCTGAAAAAGCTGAATGGTGGTTATCAAGACTGGGGGTTGGGGGGAAATGAGATATTGGGCCAAGCGGTATAAATTTCCAGTTACCAGAAGAATAAATTCTGGGGTTACAATGTACATCATGGAGATTATAGTTAATAATACTGTACTATATACTTGAAAGTTGCTCAGAGTATAGATATTAAATTTTCTTATTACAAAAAAATAAATGGTAATTATGTGATGTGATGGGGTGTCAGCTAATGCTACGGTGGTGATGGTTTTGAGATATATAAGTGTATCAAATTAACACATTGTACACCTTAAACTTATGTAATGTTATATGTCTATCATACGTCAGTGAAGCTGGGGGGGATAGGGGGAGAGAATTCATGAAAGGATTCAAGCAGGCGGAAAGGAACCTATGAGAGGCACATATGGTTGTGATGTAGCTGTAAGTCTGCCCAACTGGTTAGACCAGAGAAGGAAAAAAAATCAATATATATTAAATGGCCTATCTCTTCCATTCCTAAAACATGTACCTTGTCTGGATCATTGTGACCTGAGTAGAATGTCAGGTTACTTCTCACCTGGGACCAACCCATAATTGTTAGAAGGGAGCTGTGAAAGCTCCATTTCTGAGCTGTTTTTCTGGAAGAGCAGAGAGGAAGCAATAGTCAGGCTATGGAACCATTAACAAGTATTCATAGGGCCCCGCTTACATTGCTTCATAATAATTTGCACATCATCGTCTTCTTGTATATTATGCAGTTTGAGAATAGTTCCCAAATTAGAACATTGTGGGATGGCAGGAGAGTAGGAGGACCTTAGGTTTGTCTCGTCTGAGGAATACAACTAGGTAGGTATCAAATTAGAATACTGCGATTGCCCCTGCCCCCACGTGCCTCTCAAAAAGAGGCATCATGGTTGGTATCATGGAACTTACAACTTTCTGGAAAATACGTATTAAACAAATCATGAAGTAAATACATATTTGGTATTCTGAGAAAAAAACTGAGGGTTCTAGAGGGGATTGGTATTAGGAGGGCACGTACTGCATGGCAATGGGATGGGTTAGGCCGGTGATGGGTATTAAAGAGGGCATGTTCTGCATGGAGCACTGGGTGTTATACGCAAACAATGAATCATGGAACACTACATCAAAAACTAATGATGTAATGTATGGTGATTAACATAACATAATAAAAAAAAATAACATTTAGGCAGAATCATGGCATATCCTAGGAGTTAGCTCCTGTTTCTTTACAGGGGAACTGAGAGCAGATCATGTGTCCGGAGCACTAGGAGCAAAAGGGAACCGGCACAAAATGAGGCTGGAAAGAGAAACAAGACCCAGTTCATTCAAGAGCCTCGGAGATCACATTCAGTTATCCTCAGAACAATCACAGACCATTTAAGGGCTTGCAGGAAGAAAGGGGTTGGTGGTGGAAGTGGAGAGACCTGTCAAGAAGATGTTAACGTTCTCCAGAGAGACACAGTGATAGCTTCAACGGAGTTGGTGGCCAGGCAGCCAAGCAAAGTAGACAGGTACACAATACACGATACAAAGCAGACTGCAAGTGGGGGAGGGAAAAAAGGAAGTGTCAGGTTCAGACTTAAGCCATAGTCCTATGTCTGAGGTGAGGGAGAGGGTGAAAGACCAGTGAGAGAAGAACAAGAGCTCAGTCTTGACTATGTTAGGGTTGAGATCTTATGCTAAATTATAAAGAGGCAGCTAGAAGGTCTGTGTTAGAAATATAAATTTGGGAGTTGGCACATAGATGGGAGTGGACGAGGTCACGAAGTCAAGAGTGTAGAGTCAGCAGAGATGTTTCAAGACTAATACTTCTAGTGTTCAGGTAGAAGGAGAGGATCTGGCAAAAGAGACATTAGTGGCCCAATATTATTTGACAAAAGGACATTTTTTTCCCTCAGAGCTTCTCATGGGATCTGTTTACCTTGGGACAACATTTGGGGGATGGTGATCTAGATGAGAGGTTTTTAACTGGGGAGATTTTGCTCCTCAAGGGGGGAATTTGGCAAAGTTTAGAGACATTTTTGGTTGTTACAACATGGTAGAGGGGAAATACTCCTGGCCAGGGATCCTACATTGCATAGGACAGGCCCCACAACAAAGAATTATCCAGTCTCAAATGGCAATAGTTCTGAGGTTGAGAAACCCTGATCTAGCTTAACACTTTCTATGTTCAGATGAAAAACTGAGATCCCAAAACTTTAAGTGACTTGATGCATATAGTCCTAATTCCTGGCAAAGTCATTCTAGAACCTGGGGCTTGGGATTAGTCTGGGATCCTTAAAATCATTTGCCATAGATAATGGTTGGATGGTAGGTAGGCAGAGCCTCTTGCAGACTAGAACTTGAGACCCTGGACCACTCCACTTACTTTCTATCAGGGAAACAACATAAAGTTTTATTTCTGGACCTTTCTCTTGACATTAAGGTGTCTGTTCAATATCTTATAACAGCTCACCAACCTCAGAATGATCATTTCATGCAAATATGGAAGAGCTTTAATGCAGACTCTATTTAAATTAGCTAAAATGTTATTGAGTTCTGAAAATAATAAAACAAAATTTTTCAAAAGTAGAAATCGGGGAGGGTGGGGGAGATGAACCATGAAAGACTATGGACTCCGAGAAACAGACTGAGGTTTTTGGAGGGGAGGGGGGTAGGGGGATGGGTTGGCCTGGTGATTGGTATTAAGGAGGGCATGTACTGCATGGAGCACTGGGTGTTATACGAAAACAATGAATCATGGATCACTACATCAAAAACTAATGATGTATTGTATGGAGACTAACATAACGTAATAAAATTAAATTAAATTAAAAAAAAAGTAGGGGGCAAATCATGGTCTTTTCTCCTAAACACACAGTGTAAGTCATGTTCTACAGAACACCTAATATGATTCTGAATATTTAAAAATTAATTAATAATATTGACTTTTTAACAATATTTCACCAAAGCATCAATACTTATCAAACTTAATTTGGTTTTTAAAGGTTGAAATCAATATAGCAACATCTTTGGAGGGATCATAGATCTCTTAGCCAAGATTGCTAATTTCACAAATTACAGGAAGAACCACCGACAAAAAGAAATTGGTGATTTATCTTCCCCAATGAGAAAAGCAGGACTGAAGTAATTGTCACTGTTGTTCTTATTCATACAAATATAAACTAGAAAATCACATTTCAGAAGTTGAAGATTTTCCTGCTTTAAGAATGTGGACCATAAAATTGAATGCATCATAAAAGTATAATACTAGCATATCAGCACATATTAGCTTTGATTCTACCTGCCATCGGAAAATAATTTAGGATGCCTCTTCAGTTTCCTCAATTTAATTAAGGGCTTCCTACTACAAGAGTAAACATGAACTATAGCTTTGTTTTTCTTTATTTGAATTCCAAGAGTACATTTTTAAAAGAGTGGCCTTCTGTAAGAAAGAGTAAGTGATTAGTGAGGTCTAAATTTATTTGCAACTAGCTTGAGTATCCTGACAATAAGCCATTATTCTATTACAATTATTTGAAGGATGAATCCAGGAAGTGTAGGGAGAGACAGGAAAACTTTGTAATTCTGTTACCCTAAGAGGAGCTGTATGAAATTTTCCTCGGTTACGAGGTTCAAAAACTCAGATTTTAAAATGTTTATGTTGATGCAGCCTAGGTTGGGTGGGTTGGAGTTTTCTCAGTCAAGGCTTCATTTGTACATCAATTTAGAAATTATACCCCCTTCTTAACGCTTAAGACATTAGCAGAACTTTAATTAGGAAGGTAGGGTTTTTCAAGATGCCTTAGCTGATTGGCTTGTAATAACCCGAGCTAAAGTTAAATTACATATTTACCATCATTTATGGGTTAGCAAAATAGAATGGGAAACAGATTGAGTTTGCCCTCCACCGCCCATGTCTCTCGCAGGTTATCAAGTCACTTTCATTAGTCAAGTAGCCTGTAATAATTTGTTATTCCAGTAAGAATTCTAGAAATGATCCAGGTGCTTTGTTCATCCCATTCATTTAACATGAAATACCTAAAACATCATTAAGTGATACAGAAAAGTGAGAAGGGGTGATGACAATAATCTATCTAAACTAGTTCAAAGTCATTGGCTGCCATTCCTCTATTTTATCTCCATGACTTTCTCTGGTGAGATAATATATATTAGATTCAATTTAATTACAATTATCTTTCTCATGAGGAATCTTCAATGGCAAAAAAAAAAAAATACAATGACATGCATTTCCCTCAATTACTGTCACTGTCATTCTCTTCATCTGAGGTCTGACTCCTGTGTAAAGTTCTTGTTGACTTACCTGTTTGCGTCCAATTTAGTGTGGGGTTTCTTTTCAGAAACCTCACTTTTTTTGAAGGGCAAGTTAAATTAGTTAATACCAAACTTTTAAACTTCATCCAAAATTAGGACTGCTAGATTTAGTAATTAAAAATACAGGGGACTCAGTTAAATTTCAAGTATTTCTAGTTGCCTATAAATATGTACCTTGAGATGCATAAGTACATTGAGATAGAAATTCTTTGCAATATTTTCCTTTATCTCATATTTAGAGGCAATTAGAAATGACTGAAATTTTAGTGGGCCTCCTGTATTTTGAGTTGCTAAATTTGGCAGTTTTATCCAAAATGAAAGCTCCTTAGGATGTACAGTTTAAGAGAATACATTGGTTTTATGTCTGAGGCTTACACCTGCTCCACCTTTAACACACATTACCATGGCTTAGTAGAGAGTAGGAATGGTGAAGGGACAATTGTTCCTTCTCAATTATCCATTCTGACTCTCTCTTAATTTCCTGGCACTCTCTCTTCAAAAAACACCATCATATGCCAGTATGGATAGTCATGCCCTTAGCTGTGGATGAATTCCAGTTTGAAACTCTCTATAGAACAGCATCTGAAAATCAGCTCTGCAGGATGATTTGAAAGGGGATGATGTTAATTCCTGGCATGGACTCTAAACCTAGAACCTCCCTATCTCGGGGCAAAAAATACTACCATGTTGTTTCCCCACACAATTTCAACAATGACCTTCTTTTACCCTCCCTCACATCCCTAGGATTTGTTTCACTCTCTTTCATCTTCCTGGCATGTATTTCTCTGTCTTGTCCACCTGGGTAATTCTCCTTCTTGTTTGTTGCTCCTTTGGCGTTCTAGTTTTCAATATGTGGGCATAGCTCATAGGAAGCTCCTGGCACACAGTGAGGGCTTAGTAGCATTTCTTAACTGACTGCTTGAATGCATGAAGTGTGTTTGGCATATTGCTGAGACTCAAGATAAAATTTGAGGCAAAAGAATGAGTTGATAAAACCTGCACGTTTTTGGGAAGGGAACCACCATTATCTAAACTTATTTAAGGAGCACACCCTTGGTCTGTTTTCAGTCCCAACATATCCCTCCTCTCATCTTCCTGCTGTGAGCTCCCTAAAGTGTCCCTTGTATGTATGGGAGTCTGGAAACTACCAGAGCCAGGTACTAGCTATAGCAGGTGTCTAAACCTGAAATACCTATAGGAGATAATAGTGTTACTTAATGAGGAAAGGGGATCTGTGTACAAGACAATAGGAAGTGGTGAGGATTGTAGTAATCTGGAAAGAGCATTCTGGATATAACCTTAGATAGGTCTGATTGGAATATATTAAGGAAGCTTAAATGTAAGAAATATACTTATTTTATTTTAATATTCTGGTTAAGTAAATGCATTATTATCAGAGCAGGGCATGCTTGGCAATTACAAAAGAAGAGTCAATAGGTAAAAATATGTTCCTGAGTCCACCACTGGCCAGAGGAGGAGATACTGAGTCTTTAACTGGAGCCTCTGGTCTATTCCACAGACACATATGTCCTCTTTGAGAAAATAGATACGTTAGGTTATTATAGCCTATAATAGGAAATAATCACGTAACTCACCCCCTTATTCTAATTTCTCAACCAGCAAGCAATTTTTAGATTGCAATTTTAGCTTCCCATATGGACGTTTTTTAAAGATTTTATTTATTTATTTGACAGAGAGAGACACAGCGAGAGAGGGAACACAAGCAGGGGGAGTGGGAGAGGGAGAAGCAGGCTTCCCGTGGAGCAGGGAGCCCGATGCAGGGCTCGATCCCAGGACTCTGGGATCATGACCTGAGCCGAAGGCAGATGCTTAATGACTGAGCCACCCAGGTGCCCCCCATATGGATTTTTTAATAAGAGACCACCCAAATGAATATCTATTCAGTAATCAAATTTCTCATGAAAACCTGCTAAAATGGTTATATACATATATTGTGTTATTTTCATAAAATAAAACACTATATAGCAGTAAAGATAAGTGAAGGAGAGGTATTTGTAAATACATGGGTAGATCTTAAAAACAAAATTAAATATGAATGCAAGTTGCAACAAGATACATATAGTATGATGTCATTTCTATAAAGTGATAAACATGTATAATAATATAACCTTTAGGGATATGTATCTATACAGTAAACATCACATTTGGGAGAATGGTTACATCAATGAGGAATGAAGGAAACGGTGGCGAGCATGTGTTAAGTCAGAGACATATAAGAGATTTCAATTGTATGTTGAATATTTTATATCTTAACCTCGCTGATGGGTACACAAGCATTCATATTTGTATTTTGAATATATAGAATATATTTATAGTAAACCAAACCAAACAACAGCATTGGAGCAATTTTTTAAAAATCTATATAAGGAATTTAGCATATATACATCAGTCCCTTGGGAGTTTGGCTAGTATTATTCCATTCTCCCACAGTTTCTGTTTCAGCAAACTGAGGACAAGATCCTAGAAGACAGCTCCAACACCAACCTGCTTCTTCTGTGCAGTTCAGATATTACCTCTGTCTGCTCAACCCCAAAACATGTGAATGATCCATTAGAATGAGCAGAAATAAATGTTCAATCTTGAGAGTGTGAAGAAAAATTAGCAATAAGGTGCTAGAGGATTCTGAAGAGTAAACTCTCCAGGCAAAAGGTCCCAGTGACTTCATTTTAGGAAACTGAGTGGGTTTAGTTCAAACTACCTTAGATATCACCTCTCTCTAATAATATTAAATTTTTTGAAACATTTTAAATATATATAACACTTTAAAATCTAGATATTCTATTGTTAACCCTGCATCACTTATAAAAGTGATTTTTCTCAGCTTTTCTAACGGACTCTGTTTTGTGCACTTGTTGACTCTCACTGGCATTGTCTGCTGGTAGAATATGCTACAGGTTTGCTAATAATTTCATCTTTCTATTATCCCCACTAAAACTCTAGGTCTAGGGTTCTTAACACTTTCAGTAAGTAAAAAGAAATCTGCCTCAGACACTCTAGAATTAACCATTTAATTAATATAACTAATCCAATAGACCTAATTGATTGACTTACCATTGAGAGTGCTTCTATCAATCAAATTAGTATCAACTGGCCAATAACCTCCATCTCCATGACGACCTGTTTGTTGGAAAAACATAAGAATATTAGGGATAGAGCGCATGAATGCACAATGAAAGAAAATAGACAGAAATAATAAACATTTTAAAACACACAAACAATTGAACAAGGTATTTTGGCCACCTCAGAGAAAGGTTAAGAATATTAATTCCAGTATACTTTGTGAGGAAATGTTATTTTTTTATGTGTGAGAAAAATCTGTCATGAATACTCTTTTAAACAAGCTAAATTCAATTCCTCTCTGAAAAGTCGTCCGCCCTCTTCTTTTTTTTTTTTTCCAATCTTCTTGCAAAAAGCGTCCCCAGAAGGTACAGCAGGGGCATGAATCTCAATGTTACTTTCCTGAACATCTCAGAACAGAAAGGGTGCTAGTCATGGCTCCTAGAGAGGTAGAGCCCCCCTCTTTCATGCTATAAGAAGTCCATCCATCTGACATGACTTTGCGGCAAATTAGCATTATTACTCTACAAGGGGACAGCACATTTTGTCTTATAAATGGATTTTGAGCAGTCCTCGTGGTATGTGCCAAATAGGTGCCCGGGAATGAGGTAGTAGATAGGGAGTAAAGAATGGGGTTATGGTACCACACACATACCTGTTCTGAATATTTCTTACAAACACAGCAGGGAAGGAAGAAGACTTCCTTAGTATCACCTTACTGGAAACACTGCTTTCCAATAGGTATGCAACCGTTGTAAAAGCAGTCTTTAAGAGCATTGAGCCAGGAAATAACCAGAATTGTACCATCAGCCAAATTTAATTAATGTGTTTCACCACAGGTAATACTTTTTTCTATTGGCACACTTGTAGACCTGTAATTATTTTATTAGATTTTGAATTCTAGAATATCTATTGGGTTGACAATTTATAGGAACACATTTGAGAGTTGAATTTATATGCAAACACATACAAGAATGCAGCTAATATTCCATTTATTTACTTCAGAGAGTTATTTCTGAAAGCAGTTACAATCAGTGGATGATGTAGAGGAAGCCAACTGAGGCAGTCAGCTACAATAACATAGGTCATTTGCTCACATGCATAGATTTTATTTTTCTTCTTCTTCTTTTTTAAGATTTTTATTTATTTAAGAGAGAGAGAGAGCACAAGCAGGAGGGGCAGAGGGAGAGAGAGAATCCTCAGCAGACTCCCCTCTGAGTGCAGAGCCCAAAGTGGGGCTCCATCCCAGGACTCTGGGATCATGACCTGAGCCAAAGGCAGACTCTTTTTTTTTTTTTAAAGATTTTATTTATTTGACAGAGAGAGACACAGCGAGAGAGTGAACACAAGCAGGGGGAATGGGAGAGGGAGAAGCAGGCTTCCCGCTGAGCAGGGAGCCTGATGCGGGGCTTGATCCCAAGACCCTGGGATCATGACCTGAGCCGAAGGCAGATGCTTAACGACTGAGCCACCCAGGTGCCCCCAAAGGCAGACTCTTAACTGACTGAGCCACCCAGGCACCCCTATTTATCTGCTTCTTTAAGACTTTCAAGTCCTGCTCTTGTGACATTGTTCGGCATCCCAAACACTCCTCTTGCTGACGCTTTCCCAAGATTTCATCACTTTATTTGCAAAACAGTTGTGATGGAACAACTTAAATCTTGTTAACAGACCATACGTTTGGAATTTTAGAAATTCTTTTCATATCAAGGCACAGCTGAAGTTAGGATGTCAAGCTTCCAACAAGCAATGCATACATTAATCTAATCACATCATCTTCTGTTTTCAGCATAAACTGGTAGATTTAAAATCTGCTGGCCAGTGACTGTGGGTCTATAAAGCAGGTATTAGGATGGACGCTCCCCATGGGGAAAGGCAGGAGAGAAGCAAATGAAATAAGCAGCAAATGTGAGCACTTTGGTGGGCTGACTAAAATGTGGACAAGCCTTTTCCCAAATACCTTGCTTGTGTGACTCTGGCACATTTGGGGTTTCAATGAACAGAGGATAAGCTTTGCCCACGGGACATTGTAAGATCAATGTTGGAAGAAATGAAGTGAGCCGGAAGTTCTGTATGAATATTAAGATAGCTTTTCTCACATCTGAAAGCAGCTAGATTGCAAAGCAGTCAGCCAAAAGAGATTATAACAGTCCCATCACTTAGGCCAGTAAAGCAATAAATGATTCCTGGTGGGAGTAATCCTGTATTGGCTGGAAATTAGGTAAACAGTCTGTGGAGGATTTTCCTTTTCCTTTAGCATCCTGACAAATGTCTTTTTAATGAAGTTTCTCCATCTCCCAGCTAGTTTGTGGGAAGATGCAAAAACAAGCCCACAAGCATATCCATGTATTACTCAGACATAAAGCTCTATAGGTAGAGCACCCCCTGAATTTAGTAAGGCTACTGATTACACTGTGAATTTCAATAGGTAGGAGAAAATCAGATGTCATATGGTTAGAGCTCTATGTCAGATAAAGGAATTCTGGAAATGCTTTCTACCTAAGAGAGGGCAGCTTAAAACTTGAACATTCTACCCACACAATCTAGTGTACTGACATTGCTTAACTTTTTGTTGGTTATAATTAGATTGATACCACAAAGAAAATTAAGTAACTCTTAACAGAAAGTACTTCAAAAAAACTTGATATCATCAGCAAGCAAGATTGGATTTATGGTAATTTAGAGTCCTTGAACCACTTCAGTAAGGAAACACAAAACTCCTTTCTGGGATATTGGTGAGTCTGGGGATCTCTTCATCTTAAAGGCGTGAGAATAAAATTTTAACGTTATGTGCTGGTATGTTTCTATTCTCTAAAATATGTCTTTTAACTTCCAGAAAAGCTTCCTTTGTGGGGAAAATAATAAGCTAAAACAAACCAAAAACAAACCAGAAAAAAGACTCTCCCTTTGCTCTAAGGCAAGAACCACAAAGTTGTCAAATGAGGGGACACTGAAGACCAAAAAGGACACTGAGTGTCATTGCTTGCACTTCAAGGCATTTTTAAGGGCTTTGTGGATCAAATATTGAATGTGTTTAGTTAACTTGGTTAATTTCATAAGCATTGATCTAGGGAAACAAGATGAATGCGATTCTGCAAGATGGAAAGTCAGTTGATGCAAAGTATAAAGTACTATCTGATCCTGGAGGTCTTTGTTTTATTAGTGGAGCATAAAACTGGTAATAATTCATTCAAAATTTATTAAGGGCCTGCTAAATGCAAGGCACAGTCCTAGATCTTCAGGGAAGTGATAATATAAAAGCATGTATTAGATGAGGATCCTGCCATGACAGATCAAGTTGGTTCACTATATCCCAATCCTATATAAGATCTATACACCAACTGCAGATGGTTTTTAATTTGCGCTGACTTTAAAGATTTAAGAACAAGTTAACCCATCTTTTACTATAAAATCACTAGTAGGTTTAATTACAAATGTTTTTTCATTTGTCTAGTATTGCTGAAAGAACTACATGCAAATAAAAATAATGTATTATTTTCAGTCTTATGTGTTCTACAGTTATATTTAGCTTAAAACTCCTGATTTTTTTTGCATGCTACACTAAATCTCTAACATTTTTCAAAATTAAAAATTCCCAATAATAAATATATGAAATTTACATATAACATTTGTAGAAATAATGTAATACATTTCAATGTATACTGGCTTTTTTTTGTATTCAAATAAAGCTCAACATGGTTCATAAAAATTGGAAATGGGCAGTTTTTCTTTTTTCTTTTTTTCTAGAATTAGTAGTATCATGACTTTATGTGACACAGTAATCAGAATGTACTTTATGAATAAAATGTTATATTCTTCAGAAAATAAAGAATTCTTGTGTTATTCTGTACCCATATTTTCTTAGTAATAGAAATAAGGGTGAGAAAAGGAATCAAGATGCTAAAGAGTAATGAATTCATATATCATATAACCAACTAGGTATTTTATCCAGATAATTTCATCCAAAAATCACTTCTTCCAGAAATTTTTGATAATTAAAACAGATATTTTCTACTTTTTCTTAGGTTTTGAAACCAGGAAATGGTACTTTCAGAAAGAACAGTAAAACAAATGAGCCCATGGTTAACTTTGAAAAGAGGAAGTGTATAACTATTTTAGGAGTTATTAAAATTATATATTTCTAAATTTATTTTTTATAGGCACCTATTAGGTAAGTCCAAACCAGAAATTTCATGTCCCTTCCCTTATTTGCATTTTTACAGTATTATAAAGTATGAAGTCATTTAAAGAGTAAACTTTTATATTTTCTCTAAAGGATAAAGAACAGATCTCACTAGGAGACTTCTTTTCATCTTTTTTTTGGGGGGGGGGCGGTTTTGGCAAGAGACATGCGCTCCCTTGGGCAAAAGTTAGTCTCCATGATTTCCCTGCCATTTGCTCTCTGGATTGAGGGGAAAAGCGGGCAGAGGTAATAGGACTTCCTGTAGGAAGTGTGCTTATTGTGATATTCCTTGGTGTTTACCAAAGTGACATGTATACTGTGTTCTCAAGGCCTGATGAGTGACTAATGTGAGTTACAATGCTCAATGACATGTTATTAATGTGAACAAGAGTTTAAGTTATAATTATTATACAAGCTATTTTCTTTGTTCTTGTTCTTACATATCACTTTAAATATTATTTCTATATTTGAATTGTGGTGTGTGTCTGTGTGTATGTTTGTATAAAATGAAACATTAATGTTTACATTAAGTCCCTACTTTTAGCAGTCATGGGCAGATGGAGAATATCTTCCATGATAAAAAATTTTATCAGCAGCTAACAAAGATTAATTCAATTGGGATTTCTAGAGTCTAGTTTTTCTGAGTAGATATTTATAAGTTCAGGGAGGAGTTAATGGAAAATTAATGTGCAGAGGACATGGGGAAAACTGGATGTGGTAGTTCTGATCTATTCTTTAATCTATCTTCCCTGAGTGGGGATAAGAGAAGGTCCTTAAGAATGGCACCCACACAATCAATCCTAAGAAAAACATATGGCCCATAATCTAAATTGAATGAACAGATTGGTCATCTAACAAATGTTCAATAAACGTTCTCCCAAGAATGCAGAGCACTGAGGTATCTTCTTGATCTTAGAATTGGTTCTCTGAAAATAGTTCTGGTGATAATGATGGAAATTGAATTGATTTTGTGTCCTGTGTACCAGTGGATAAAGGATATCTATTAATGACACCTGAATACAGTTTTATGGTCCAATACACAGATCATATGGAGCTCTATTTTGAAGCAGATAATTTTTCAGAGGCTGGAGAAGTGTCTAAGAGATCAATTTATCACACAGTTGATAATACTGTTGACTTTGAACAAAGGCATCAGGATATCTAAGAGCCAGGAAGCGAAATCATAACTCATGCCTAGGATATTTCAAACATATATTAATGGAAAAGAATTAATGAGCTCTCCTTAACACATTGTTTCCAAGTACACATGAAAGAAAGCTCATTGATTGAAAGAAACTAGAATGTTACTACTTCATATGTAAGAGAAGCTGACATGCCTGCCACATATTGAGATGTGGTGCTTAACAAATCTTTTTTGCCTTCCTTCAAAACATATCCTTATATTTGTCACCTGTGGCAAGTCTAAGAGCAGTAGTTTTCAAGAATGGGAATGTTCTTTGGTGACCTGCTACGAGTTAGAAACAATGTAAGAGAACCAAATATGTGATTATCCATCTTTTCCTTGACCATGAGAAGCACTTTTTTTTGGAGTTCCAACTTCTGACTTTATGCAATAAAATATGGACAGACTAGACTACAATAAAAAGCAAATTCATTTTTAAAATCCTTAGAAATCAATCTAAAATCTAAGATTATTTTTCCACCTACAAACGTCGTGAATTGGGTGACCATATAATTATGAAAACCAGGCCACTTTAAGAATGAAAGAGGGTGCTATTACCACTTTTGCCTGGATCTGGGTATTAATCAGGACACTTTCCAAAATGGAAATTATAGTCATCATAGACATAAACAATTTCAATAAATGAACCCCTAATTCCTGGCTCTTGGTTGACATCTCAGTTTGATTTTGGGTCCTGACTTCCTGAAGTTTTTTTGCAGTGTGGCAATTGACAGGTGAAGAAAAGTTGCCTGGGGAATATTCTAAGGTAGGAAAAAAGTTTGCAAACATTGCGTTCTTCTTCCTTTGCAAGCACCAGAGTAAAGCAACGCTAAGCCAGACTCACTGGTATCTGGATTCCTGAACAGGATAATAGATGTCAGCCAATGAGAAGAAAAGACAAAAAAATACATACATATATATGAATGATATGGTGATTGTGGAATTTTCTCTTCTCTCTTTGTATGCATTCTTGCCTATAGCATATCTGGAATAATGGCTAGTATGTGGGTCTAAGGAATCACTTCTGGTGCAGCCTTGTCTTTATCAAAATCTAAAAAGCCTCCTATTTCTCTAAACATGGACCCTCTCCTGGATGACTAGATCTTCCCAAGAGCTAGCTCATTCACCCGACTAAAACATGGAGGATGAGGAAGAATTTTTCATGGATTATAAAAGAACAACTGTCCTCAAAAGCCACTGAATGAACATGAAAGTCTCCCATACCTGGATGGTCCACAAGCTTATCCCAAAGGCAGTGTGAGATATGCTTGTGTCTGAGTGGAGTTACCAAGCAGTGCAAGGAGAGGTAACAAAACAGCATGAAAGCTCTTTCTTCTCCAAGTGACTGTTCATCAGGAAGTTGCAACTACAGTATGAAAACACCAGAATGTCAGGATCACACTAGTTGTGCTGTTTGTATGTGTAAATGATGACACTTCTGGAGCACAAAATTTTTTCATTCACGTATCAGCTCGTGCTCCATCCATCTAGTCAACAAATGTATTGAATGGACCACTGTTCTAAGTATTGGGGATATTGCAAAGGCTCATAAATTAGTGAGGGGGAAAATGTTGAGTAATAATAACTACATCATATGGCCAAAAGTTTTAAAAATATTATAGGTAGGTGCCACAATGGAAAAACAGGATGATGACTATTTATGCCTAGTAAAATGATCAAAGGCTTTTCAGGGTGACATCTGAGTTGAGAATTAAAAGATGAGTAGATCAGGTAGAAAAGAGTGAGGTGGGTAACCTTAGAAAGACAGGCAAACATGAAATAATAAAACTCCCTATATGCTCTACCAAAGAGTCTGTAAGTTATCTTGCAGAAGCCAGAGGTCCATTACAGATATTTTATGCAGAAAAGTGACTCAATTAAATATGTGTTTTAGAAGAAGTATTGTGGCTGAATTTGAAGAATAAATTATAAGAGACTGTTATAATAGCATGAGAATAGTACTAATTATGAATCCACAAGGCAGACATTTTTAGTTCCATTTTATAGGTGAGTAAACTGTGGCTCAGAAAGACTAACAAGTATACTCATTTTAAGCAGCTGAACAGGTCTGATTCTGATGATGATGATTTTACCATTACTGGGTGAATTAACAGATACTTAGGCCCTCTTCCTATTCCACATCTTCCTTTCCTCTAATGCCCCACACTTTCACACCCCGCCTCCCCTGAGAAGCAAGGTATGATTGGCATCAGCAGCCAAGAGTGAATGGGGTTTGCAGGGTTCTGGAGGTGAGCATGCTGATCTTCAGTGACCAGTGTGGACAGAGATACTTAATGTGTTGAAAAGTAGGAAAGCCAGAGAACTGTTGTGTTAGAGTAGAGGGAAAGAGCAAAACATCACCATTTTCTTTCTCTCTCTTTCTTTCCCTCTCTTTATCATAATAATACACAGCGGTACCCTAACTGTCCCCTGAATGCATCTTGCAATCCTCGCTCTATGAGCAGCTTCTTGGCATCTTGATTTTCCAATTCTAGGATTTCTCTACGTAAAGGTTCAAGTAATCTTTCCCTCCGCAATCATGTGTGTTGAATCAAGTTCTACTCATATAGTAAAAGTCCATTCTTGGGTTTAAGGAGTCTTTTCTTCTATTACCAATAGTGATTGCCCATCTGAAGCCCTATAATGACGATATACATATGAGATGGCACCACTTAATTTCACATTTTGTATTTTTAATGTTGGGCTGGAAGTATTTACATACTCCTCCCAACTACATTGCATGGTTCTTGAAAACGGACCCATGGAACTGTACGTCTTTCTCATGTTTACCACACACAGCACGATGCTAGGTACATTGTTACCAGCAAGCTGTCAAAAGTGAGTCCAATTCTTTTCATACTTCATGTTTGAAATTTCAAAATCTAATCAACTCCCATAGTTTTGATTTTTCTCCTTTTTGTACTCAGAATTACAAGCAGCCAGGGAAATGCAAGAAAAATAAATTTTCTGCTAACCAGAAATGACAGGAAGGGTAGAGATCAAGAAAAGTGCACAGGAGGTCAGAATCATCTACAAATGTGACCACCATTTTCTGAATTAAAGAGAACTTGTTTTCCAGTTTAGCTTTAACTTAATATATGAATATTCAAGATATTTTTGCCTTATTGGAAACATATTTTCACCTTCCCCAAGATTAGTAACATGCACAGTATCCATAGCCCTGAGCATTATTGCTTTTAGGTCCCAAATATACTTTTGATCAGATGGTAAAGTCTTTCTTTCCAGATTACTCTGTGACTGTTTCCTCAAAGACATGTGTCATAATTCAGTTCAACAAACACTTACCAGGCAACTACAATAATGACAGATTCTCAATTAGAGACTGAGAGGTGGGGACGACAGTGTGAATCAGACCAGTCCTCTGCCATCAAGGAATTTATAACCTGGCCCAGAGATTAGGAATATAAATGGTGAACTATAAGAAATGAAGAACAGAGCAAGGAATAAGTTGGGTGTTATGGACATACAGAAGGACAAAAAGACTGGAAAGGTGAGAAAGACTTCTTGGAAAAAAGCAGAATGGGAAAGGGAGTCTTAGAAGATGAGGACCTGACTTGGTATAGAAAGGGAGAAAGTACTGCCAAAGCTAAGAGAATGGTACCAGTTAGAGCATGGAGTTGGGAAAACCTTTCCCAGAGAGATTTATACATTTTTGCTAATAGACTGTGACATATGTGGAGGGATGAACTAGTCTTGAGGCTTGAAAAGGACATTTGGGGTGTTGATGTCAAAGAACTGACTTTACTCCATAAGCATTGGTGAGCCATCTATTTTGGAAAGAAAATTGAGGAGGCAGAGTCCAGGTCTAACAGTAGTGGGCAGAAAACTCAAGCCAGGAACCTGGTATTTGGCTAATGTCTACAGCAAAGAAAGACATTCAGCAACAGAGTGGTTCTTACAAAAAGAATTTGTTTAAGAAATCTTTTTGAGGGCTTGTTAACAAAAATGTCTATCTTTTGGGTCTAAGAAACTTACAAGTATGCCATGAATCGCATCAATTCTTAAGAGTACTGAGTATGTTTTCTTTCAAAGTTACGTATTGAAACATAGAAGCTCCTAAGAGGTTGACTTAAGCAAATACCTGACTGCTTGCTGGGAACACGAGAAGCACCTCAACACTTTATCAAAAGCACACTACTCATTTTTCACCCCTACTTTTATACCATAATCATAATTTCTAGAATTGCAAAATTTTGGACCTGAGAAAAGCACAGGTGAGAATAACTCTCTTTCAAGGGGGTGGAGCAGCAACTAATAATAAAGTAGTTGAAACTCCACACAATAACAGGGTAGAAAGAGATTTTAATTTTCAGTTAAACAGCTCCCATCAAAAGGTGCTAAAGACTTCAATTTTTCGAACAGCATCCTGGCTGGTGTAATCCAAACCCTGCAAAGTCTGGATTACATTAACTAAATTCCAAGCTTGACTAGACTGCCTTGAAAACCCTATTTCCTTAAAATTGGAAACAATTAACGTTCTGTTTATTCATGAGATTAAACCCGCTGAGGTATGGCAGGTGTAGTATTAAGTACTTTGCCTGAATACCCTACTGAGGAAAGACAAAGAACTTTAAACTAGGTGAATGTATGGTGATGCCATTTAGGTTTCACTTTCTTCCTAACAAAGTAGGAACAAATTAACTCACTGTATTTCCAGAAATTATACAGTGGTTAAGGGCAGAGACTCTCAAATTATTTAACCGGGGTCTGTATCTCGGGCTACCCTCTTATGTACTGTGAGTGTTTGGACAAGTTTGAGAACCTCTGTGTCTCATTTTCTTTATCTGGAGGGATGTTATGATGATATGATAGCACACGAACGGTGCACAGAAGAATGATTGATGCATCCTGGGAATGCTAAAAATGTGAAGTACTACACTGCGTGAAGATGCTATGTCCGAGTTTTTTATCGTAACACCAATCTTCTAGTTCAATCATCTGAAATCTTGAAAGAAAACAAAAGATACTTTGGACTAACGTCATCATTTGACAGATGAGGATGCTGAGAGAGGTCAGTCACATGTCCAAAGTCACACAGGAGGTCACAGTGACAAGATGGCACTAGAATTTGAGGTCTCCGAGCCCAATCCACCATTCTTGGAGTACACACTGGGTGCTGATGGGAAAGCCAGGGTATTATCAGCCTTTACCATGATTCAGAAGTGAGTAATTCTCCCTCCTGGTGGGAGGGCAGTTCTCAGCAGGCCACCTGCATATAGATCTATAAAGTGGGCTATGCATTTCCATCTCCTTTGTAGCCCTGGTGTTTTAGATCACCCCTCTGAAGGCCATGGAGAGGGGGAGACACTTGAGAGCGCTTGAAGCAAGCATTTTCTTCCTGATTCATCTCAGTGATGACATAGATCATTTCATAAAGGCTCCCGCCCTCTTTCAGGTCCTGTGACATGGCCCTAACACCTACTCTGCATGCCCCAATGGGCAGACATGGAAACACACATGACCTTGTAGACATTTGTGTTCATGCTAAGAATGACCACTTTTTACACATGGACACCTCAAAGTGGAGAGCAACATTTGGGGGTTAAACAGAACATAAGGGTGTAAAAGCAATCCTTTAAGATTAGAAGTTTGATCTGATGATAATCACTTCTGAGAATTGGTCATATTTTATAGTCATAGCCATCCTCCATTGCAGCCCCAAACAGAGGCTTTTATAAATGCTTCTGTGAGAAACCCTAAAAGGTTTAAGCTCATTACGGAAAATCAAAGAGCCACATTTTTCATACAGAGAGCAGCAGTCTACAATGGACAGACTACACTCCGGGAGTCAGAGAGAAGCATGTTGGCATCCACCTCTGCCCACAACTCTATTTGTGTGACCTTAGGCAAGGCACTGCCTTCTGCCTCCTCATCTGAAACACTGGGGAGATAATCAGTGAGGGTTAGAGAAGAGCTTTCTTTTTGAAGGCGGATGCTGTGAACTGGTTCGTGCTTCCCCTCTGTCCCCCAGAACGACATGCTGAATTCCTAACACCCAGTGTGAGGCCCTATGGAAGTAATTAAGGCTAAATGAGGTCACAAGGGTAGGGCCCTGATCCGAGGGGAAGAGAGATGAGAGAACCAGCTGTCCCTCTGCCATGTGAGGACACAGCAAGAAGACACCTGTCTGCAAGCCAGGAAGAACGCTCTCACCAGAAACCAACTCGGCTGGACCTTGATCTGGGGCTTCCAGCCTCTAGAACTGTGAGAAGTAGATTTCTGTTGTTTAATCCACCCAGTCTGTGGCGTTTTGTATAAGCAGCCTAAGCTGACTAAGGCAGTGGAATTAGCACCATCCCTGTGTTTCCCGAGATAACCGACTGTCAGGATCACATACTCAGTGCTGTGACTTCCCACTAACAAGATGACCCCAGAGTGAAAGCTGTTTTATTCTTTGTTCTTTGGACTATGCACAGAGATGGGGAAAGGAAAGCTGATACTGGGAAGATATCCGGACACAAACTTCAGATACAGCAACCTTACAAATCTATGTTAAACATGAGTGTGTGGTTGTGTATGCATCCATATACATACATGGGATGAACATACTCTGTGGTTAAGAACAGGGTTTGAATCGTGGCCTTGCTACTTACTAGCTGTGTGTCTATAGACAATTGACTGAAACTGAGCTTCAGCTTCTTCATTGCTAAGATGAGAACAATAATCGTATCTCACAGTATAGCAGTGAGGATTAAATGAGAATTCTGTGAACAGAGACAGTGGTAGGCCTTCATAAGAGTTCATTTTACCATTTTACACACACACACACACACACACACACACACACTGAAAGGATTCTTACCAAAATATGAAAAATAAAAAAGGGGAAAAAAGGCACAGCATTTCTATGTCCTCCGCACTCACTTGACATAGCCCATACAATTTCCCTATCCTACCTGACCTTCCTAAAAATTAAACTCTGTGGTTAATCTCTAAAATCTCATGATCACCTTCAAAATTATTGGCCACTTGTGCCTGGAAGAGACTAGAGGAAAAAATTGGGATGTGTAACAAGAGATAAGGGGCTGCAAAAAACAGGGAATTACAGAGGAGGCTGAGATTAGAGAGATAAGTAAATGCTAGATATAATCAATTTATAACTACACAGAAGGAAAAAGAGTTCAATGCAAATTATCATTTTCAAACTACTATTGCTATTACTTGGGAGAAAATATTTTCCTCAAATCATGGCTGATTCAAATATAACTGACTTTTTGTTTTCCCATTTATGTACTTCAGGACATATATCAGATTCCAAGAAAAAGTAATTGTGACAAAAGTCTACAGAGATACTTCGTTAAAATAATCAGAACTTTTCCTCCTCTCTCGCATGTAAATTCAATTCGACCTGTTTTTCTGTTTAGGATTCATCTTTGCAAGGTTCACTATGACCCAAGGTGTTGAATTTTCTCTCAACAGAAATTCAGCTCCTGTCATAGATGTAACAGTGAGATCACTTCACCATGGGGAAGGGCAAATAGGTCTAACAGTGGGCACAGTAAGACATATTCAAATAATTTGCTCTGTGCTAAGAGTGGGAACATTCAGAATGGCTTTTTCCTCTTATTTTCATCAATCTTAGAAGGATCTCCAATCTGGGTTATTTTTCTTCTACACGGTCATCAACGCAGGAGACTGATTTTGTTTACAAAGAGCTTTTGATGGCCAGTAAATCTGATATGCTTTCTTTGTAAGAATTTAAAGATCTTATTTATAACCACTAAATTATCTGTTGTCAGTTCCTTTCAATTTCACAAGTGATTTGAGTTTGATGTAAAATTTAGAACCTATCAGTTTGAACAACTGTATACCAGCTGTGATTGAACAAGGCACCAAGTAGTATAATATGTGACAGAATCTTTTAAGTGGTATTAGATGAAGAAAAAGAAAAATTGCCCAAATAATATTAATACACTCAGCCACGGACAATAATTCTTGGGAATGACTTTTTCCCTGAAAACAGATCTAATTTCACGATTGATAAGAAAATCTGAGAAAAATCCATGGAGAGTGTGTGATCAGAGAGACTGGGGAATAATTTACTCTTTTTTTTTCTTTTATAAAAGGACTGATTTACAAAACATACTTTTGATAGCTTAAAATAATATTAAACAAAACAGTTAACTGAAAAACAGCAACAAAATCCATTTATTCAGAACCTTGGGCATGTCGTTGCCCGAGTGGCTAATAATGTAACATTTCATCTGGTTCACTGACTTAAAAAAATTTTTTTTGGTATGTTTTCTCTCTCTATATATATTTCTCTAAGTATAATTTCAAAAATCAGGAATTATCCACCTGTGTAAGTTCCAAATTCATTTAAGAAGTCTATGCAAGGTTGTTTTAATTATTTTATAAATGAAATAATAAAACCACTTTTGCTAGTTAATTATTCCAGCTTTGGATCTGGCCAGCACTAATACTTAATTTTCCTATGTAAATACAGGTTAACTGATCAGTATTCATCATTAATAGTTCACAAATATTACCATTTAGTAGATATTGGTCTTACAAAGATATTTTAAGTAGAAGTAAGCAGGAAGTACGTTTAGGTGATTAATGTAAATGTGAACTCTGGGTAGATATTTCTGCGTATTGTTCATTTTTATTACTTCCATGTGTGAAGTCCCAGCCATGTTCTCTGAAGCAGAGGTATGATTTAAGGACCCAGGGATAAACCTGAACACAGAATCATTAAATAAAATACTACTCATGTAGACAATGTTCTGTTAGTGAGCCTTAATATCCAGATGCTTAATATTTAAAAGTTAAAAAGTATTCTTGTTGAAAAGAATGTTTTCCTCCATCTTACAAGATGGTGCCTTCTAAGACAGGATGCCCACAAGCAGGTTCTGCTGACAGGAGATTGTCCAAAGCAGGAGAAAAACGACACAAACTGTAGACTCTGAGCCAACAAATATGGACAAAATCTGGACATCACCGACTATAACAAGTTGCAAATACTTCCCAACTCCTCCTTCTTTAAAGAATATAACAGGCTGAAAAAATACAGCTCATAAGCTATTCTTTTTCTCCTCTAGAATTCTACCAATTACCTTTAGTGTAAAAATAATTTATCAGTCTGCAAATCATGATAATAGCAAATTCTTATCTACCTGTGAAGTGATGGATAACTCTTATTTATCTCCATTTTCCTTTGTGTAAAGCCATGCCTATTTCTCTACACGAATCAGCTTTTAGCAAAAGAATGGAAGGAGAATAAAATACTCTGAGTTGAGCTAGCATCTGATTCACAGAGTGAAAGCTTTCTGACTTCAAAATGAACCATAGTAATGCCCTAAAAAAGTTGTCCTAACTTTGTTTTTATTTATTAAAAGAAGCTCACTGTAGAGAAAAAGCACACTTGATTTATGGTTTTTCTCTGTGGAGCTACAGAACTTTAATCCATAGCTCATGAAAGGGTATAAGAGCAGCTTGAAAATTATGCTGAGCTTAATTATACTTAATGTGAATTATTCAGAAGTGCAGACAGAGACTAAAAATTTATTTCATACAAAGAAGCTTGACATTTTAATTGGTCCTTCAGAATAGAGACAAAACAATTTCCTCTCAAGAAAATTTACATCTTCCCAACAGACCAGCAGCTTCAGCCAAACAGAACTTCATTAACAAGATTAATTATCACGCCAGTGTCTACTTCATCAGGTGTATGGCCCAGGTGAAAAAAAAAGGAATGCAAAATAATGACTGACATTTCTAGCAGATAGAATTGATTCAAGCAGAGAAAGGATGACAGATTGAGCCACCATACCTTGGTCATTAGCCATTTTGTCAGGGTGTTCTACTGTGGGGGAGAAAGAAATATTATTAGACATTGACACTTCTTAGCAAGGAAGCTGACACTTCAAATCGACAGTTTTGTGAGCAAGTGTTCATATCAAGGCCAAAGCGCTGTTGAAATAAAATTGATAAGGAATCAAGGTTGATGTGATTATTTCTATTAAATAGTAGTCAGAGGAGAAAAATTGAAAATGGTTTTTGCTATATATGTTCTTAAAAATATGTTATTTGTTTCATTCCTCTACACATCAACTCAAAATGATCATCTTGTAAGTTTAATTAAAAATACAGTACGTGAAAACTCATATGATCACCAAGTAATTATCACCCATATATTTTAAATAAGGTAAAGAGGCTATTTTCTTGTCTTCAATTTTTTTTTCAACCAGAGAACTTAACCAATCTCACATGGATAGGGTAAAATAAGAGAATATCATAAATGTGTCTTAATCTAAATGGTTTAATAAATTTTTAGACCTTATGAAGAGAATTCTTACCTGCTCACAACTTCAAGTACATTATGAATAATGTTCTTGAAAATGACTTTTTTTCATTTAAAAAATATCTTTAACATTTTTTAAGTGGCTTCTTTTCTATTAACCAAATATAACTGTATAGGAGGTAAATTCACAATATCACTGCTTTTACAGAAATTGTGAGAGGACATTTTGACCAGTGTAGATCTTTGTCCGTTTCCATCAATTAGAATGATTTCCCCTATACTTGAGTTCCTTTGGGCTTCAAATCTTCTGGGTTTATTGAACTCAATTGCACTAAAACTTGACATTTAGGCTACTACACTTGCTGTTGGCTTCTTTACATGTGTCAGTTAAACTCACACAGAGAAAAATACGATAGTGTTCCCACGGGCAGCCACCTATAACCTAAGCACCCTGGTTCTCTCATTTGGGGTGGCAGTCTCCCAGCAAATCCATCATCACTGTTTGAAAGGTAAAGCAAAAGTCTCAGAAGCAGTAGTCCTTCCTTTGCTAATTGATGGGACACATATCATTGCCCAGAAGAATATGTAGACTGGAAATACTCAAAAAATGATGTTGTTAATAGATACCCCTTTCAGATGAACAGGGTTTATGAATGTCACCTCATAGAAAAATTCTAAACTTAGTTACAAATTTCTATCACTTACAATTTCCTTCATTTTAAAATAATCCATAAACATATTCTATGAAAAAGGATAGACCAAGAAAGGTTATCTTAGTAAGTAGTAGACTTTGAACTCTGAATGACTCTTTGGGAAACAGCATACATACAAGAGTGCTTATTATATTAAGATTCTACCAGTTTTATGTAAGTTTTTAAATGTCATTGTAGCTCCTCAAGATTTAACAAACTTTTTTTTTTCTTAATTCACCAGGCCGTCCAACCTACTCTTTCCTAGTCTAATCATCACAACTTAATTTTTATCTAAATTTTGTCTCGATTTCTCAAGATCCATTTTTTTTACAGTATTAGGGGATTATTGATGAAAGGTGGTTTTGATAGGCAATTGCATTATCTGTAGTTTATAGACAGGGATAGGGTTTTCACTGAAATCCTAACATAGTTTTTGAGAAAGGATACTATGTTGTAGGATGTGCCAAACCAGGTCTCTGGTAAGAATGAGGAGGATATTTGGGAATCACATGTGACCACACAATCCAGGAAGGATAAAAGTTTGGCAGCCAGAACAGGGCACACTTGAGAAACTACCCTAATCAGCATCTCATATTTAGGGGAGAAATGTTTGGAATGATATCAAAAAAAGAGAGAAGAAAATCAATCTCATCCGATTTTCATTCTTCCTTTCTCCCTTCATCTTTAATTATACACACACATTATCTACAGTCTAAGAAAATTTTTACCAAGTGACAAATAAATATATGTTATGGGCAACAATAGCATCCTCATTCTTACCTTCTGGATTTGTTTTACTGTTAGCAATCTGGACTGGATATAACTTGAGAAATTTTGAATGTCTCAAAAAAGGTTATCAACTAAAGAGTATTTTCCAAAAGGGATAAAATATATCCTAAAAGTTACTGTTTATTAAAGATGAATAATGGCTTAAAAGTATCATAATTTGGGTCTTGACTTTTTATTTGCTCCTGCCATTTGTCAAGAAAATCATGTATTTTGTCAAAAATAATGTGAAGACTAAAACTTTTCTGTATTCTGATATGGAACTTTCAGTTCTACATCCTTGGATGGGAAAGATGCACATTTCAGAATGATGATTAAAGATGCCCAGAGAACAGACTACAGTCTAGTGCTCTTTCACTGCTGAACACTCAGCTTTTTTGTATGTAGGAGGTGACTCCATCCCCCTATAGAATTCCTATAGAGGATGCTATAGAATTCCACTTTGGTCTGTTTCAGCAGAAGCATCCTTTCTTCCTATTATTTGACAGGCCAAAATGGAGAAGCTCAGTTTACCCAAGAGAACAACCCACGTGAGAGGCAGAGATTGACATGCCTCTTGTACATCTTCCAAGGGTTTCACGGTGTATGGGTATCCTAATGGGGACTATTTGCAGAAGGGAGATGTATATTTGCAGAGTCCTGTGTGGTCAGAGAATCAAGTTCAAGATTCTTTTAATTAACATTCCAAAGAAACAATCAGATGTACCACATACACGCATGTACGCAAGAGTATTGTAATTTAATCCCTTTTTAATAATAAATGTCCTTTTCATTAACCAGTGATTATGGATTGAGTTTCCTATACCTCTCTTGCTGGTGGCTAAAACCAAAGACAAAACTCTAGTCTTCTAGTAGTAAATGCTACTGTCTTTGCAAAGACTGCATATGAAAGAATGAAGCTTGTAGACACCTGCCTGGGGCATGATTTGCAATGAAACACTTGCCTGTTACCCAGTAGACTACTGAGAGCTTTCTCAGCTTCAGGATAACATGTGAGCCTTTCTTGCTGTCAAACAAAGTTACATTCTGATGAACAGAGGCCTTATGTTTTAAAGCAGCTTTGGAAACTGAAAATCTTAAATCAGAGAGCAGTAACATGATGTGATGTGTTTAGTGTAGATTTGGTTCACTGTGGCTTTGACTCTCTTAAGAGTAATTTATTTGCCTTAGAATATTTGTCATCGTAACATGTAGGATGCATGCATGTACAATGTCAATTATTGATAAAGATGGGTAAGATCAATATCTCTAAATAATTTAGAATGCAATCAAGACATCTGAAACTTGGTTTGCCATATGAGCAAGATTTGTTTTAAAATCGAATTGACTATTAATTGAGCATGACATACTGAGGATAGACAATATTAAACATTCAAATCAGGATATTAGAAATAATGCTTGTGAACTATTACAACATAACAAGTTCCTGAATTTGTTATCAGTTCTGAACATCATTTTATAGATGAGTTTAGAGCACTTAAGGTAAACAGTACCAAATGAGATGTGGAGTTCATTAAATAATCTCCAGGATGGTTATCAGTGTGGGCCTGTAAATCCTGTGATAACTCATCACTCTGCTGCTTAATACATTTGGATGCCTTAAGTCATCCTAAACCCTCCCTGAGATCTCTAGTTGGCACACAATGTGAGCATGAAATTAATTTGGCACTTGACTATAGATAAAGATGAAGCATTTGTGAAACAGTATCTAGTTACATTTCATGCTCCCACAAAACGAATAACCAGTTTCCTTTCGATTGCTCATTTAGAGTGAAACCTGATTTAGACATGAAGTCCTAAAAACCCAGAGAGAAGAAGATTAGCTCATTTCCTCCTGCTTCCCTCCCCAATTTCTACTCTGTCGCTAAGAACTGTCACGAAGGCTTAGGCTGAATGCTTGTTTGTGTGTTCTTGGCGAACTTTCAGATTAGCTGTTACCAAGTCCAGCCTTGAATGGCTAGCTCCCTCACCAGAATTCAAAATCCACTATTTATTAGGGTACCTTTCCTAGGGGAATTGAATGACTATACAATTATTCTAAGACTCTTCTCTTAATATGTCAGGCACCTGGGTGGAAATGTCAACCATCCTCATGTTTCTAATTTTTCAGTTGTTTGCCATCATGTATTATCAACTTAGCCAGATATATAGATAGACATATGTGGTCACAGATTTAAGAGTCAAGTATCCTTCTTTAGAACAACACACATCATGCCTAAATATACAACTTTAAATACCAGCCCTGGAACATTCCTTTTCTTTTTCAATTGTTAAATAACAGAGGCTCTTGAAACCATTTGTCCTCCAGAAAAATAATACTGTTCTAAAATAGTAAGGACTACCATGAAGATTATTTTGATGTAGTCAGGGCCTTAGCATTTTTTCTGGATGAACATGTAGCTATGCTTGAATTGAGCAGCTATTTTTACTCTTGCAAGCACGGGGCGTTTTCTTCTAGTAATAATACTGTAAAGACTCTTTTTTTCCCCCCCTTGTTGCTATCCTAGGTCCTTAAAATAAACACATTCATTTTGTTTGAGATTTTCTGTCTTGCCATATCAAATTTTCTTTTTATATATAAGGACAATAGTTCCTCAAAGAAAACATTTAAGGCTGGCAGTAGTATGGCATTCACATAATTCAATGCTTTTTAATTTTTATTTCCTTACATAAAAATTTTCATTATATTTTGAATAGAGCCAATATACTTGAAATCAATACAGAATTCCAAAAAGATTGTAAATGGGGAAAAAAAGTTAAGTTAAATACACCTGCCTTGTGTTGAAGGCAGAAAATGTGATAACACAATAGATCTTTCTCTGACATGCTGGCTTTCAGCATGAAAAGGTACATTTTAATTTATTCTGAATGTCCATTGTAGTCATGTTGCCAACAGAGAAGGCAGACAGTTCCTAATGCAGACTCCTTAAGTATTTTACAACCATCCCACAGGAAAAGAAAGGCACTGCTGTACTAGGAAATGATTCAAACCTTTCAGAGTCCTGAAGAGGATGGGATCAGAGAGAGGCCCCACTCCTTTTGCATTTCGTGCTTGAATTCGAAAGTAGTACATTGTGTCAAGGTTGAGATCCATGATTTGGTGAGTAAGCCGATCACCACTGATTGTTTCCATCACCCAGTCGTCAATTGGTATGTTCTTGTCCAAGGTATAAAACAAGATGTAAGCTGCAGAAATAGATGAATGCGACTGGGTTTAGTGTACTGACTGCATACTATACTTCTGCTTCTAAACACTCATGTTTCCCAAATATAATGTGCAATGATTATTATACATTCACAGTCTATAAACTACAGTATTCATTTAAGGAAGTAATAATTTTTTTGATATTGCAAAGATTAGACAAATCATTGCCTCAATGTACAGAAACTGAAAACGGAACAGACCATTTAAAATAAAAATATCATCTCTAAAAATACAAGGTTTCTGTGGTCTATAAATCCTGTGCATGGATTCCTGACTGACAGAAACACTGAGATAACAAATACATTTTTAAGCTGCTAAATCTGTGATGATACTGTTACACAGCAATAGATACCATAATAGGCTAATGGTGACCTTGGCAATCTGCACCCCAGATGATTTCTGTGTTCGAGTAAGGTCAGGAATCACTGCTTTAGTCGATATGTGGAATCTGTATATTTTTGGCATTCATTGAGATGCTGCTACTGCAGCTATGAATGTCTTATAATGCAGACCGCTCAGGAAAAGATAAAAGACGAAGGTAAAGAATTCTGTATAACTCAAAGGTTGTAGGACTCTCTGGTTAATATTAAAATTGGAATACTACAGTTCAAAAGGGATTGTGAAATATCACTGGGCAAAGGAGTTGTTTCTGACTCATTTATAACTCGGCCCCCATGATCAATATCAATAAAATCTTCTAATATTTTTTGAATCAGAATAGTCTCCATTCTTGTCCCCAAAGAACCACATCTACTGAATAGAACACCCTAGTACTGGTAATACTTTTTTTTTTAACTTTTATTACGTGCATGTCTTATCTCTTCAAAAGGATAAAAACATTCTTTTAGTTCAAGAGCCATATCTTATGTTACCCTTTATTCTTCAGAGAAGCCAATAACATTGTCTTCACATAATAGGTATTGAAACTCACTTATTGAATGAAATCCTCTAGCCAGTAAGCACAGATGCTTTACATTCATAACATTTAATGCAACTGTAGAGTTATCATGGGCTGTTGTAAATGCCCGATGACAATGAAAGTTTGGAGAATTGTTCTCATCCCAGGTCAGCTACATTTATTTCTGATTTTGTTTATTTGCCAAATGGAAGTAAAATAATTGCCCTCCTTGTGTTTTCAGGGGTTTTTTCTTTGTAAAAAGTATTCAATTAACCATTTAAAAATGATAGTTCTGACATCAAATAAGTACAATTGAAGGTACAAGCATCAGGTTCTGACAATTCCAAACTGTATTTGAAGTGATTTCCTGGTATTTATGGGGAATCGATCTGTGTAAATTTGAGAACTGAGATGCAGAATAGAAATATACTAGTACAACATTCCAAACTTTAAAAATTGGCCTTAGGGAAAGCATACAATTTTATCTGGATATATGAGTTTGGTGTGTTTAGAGAATATTAAATCTGTTATTGAAGTCCTACTGTAGAGATTTCTGTATCCACATAGGTTGGAACAAATTCATTGGTTTCTCAGAAACTTTCTGTACCTATATGTCCATTTCCCCGTGTCCAAGTTTCTTTCTTCATTCTTTTCTCTTACTTTTTTCTACTTCATTTTTGTCTCTTACTCACCATAACTAGCCAAATAATGAGAACTATCTCCTGTCATAGGTAATAAGCCTGAGATTGTTAACTCAAGTGGGCATTCCCGCATTAGAATTACATTTGTCTAAATGTATATAAAATGTTAACACCATACATATGTCATTTTTGACTACTTCTACAAAGAGGTTGTAATTGTAAAAAGAAAGTGTCAGAAAGTGTTCAATTCCACCTCTCTCCTCTGTCTTTTTCCATACTTCTTTCCACAGATCACTGATTCCCTTCCATGGTTCAGCTGCTAAGTACCAGGAAGACCAAGATGATGCCTACCAGCAAGGAGCTCAGCCCAGTGAGAACTCCTCATCTTTCAAAAATTGATTCTGATAATCATGTCTATAGATAAATACATAATGAAGGACCCATTTCTTCCTTCCTAATAAAAAAAATTAAAAAAAAGCAGTGCTATGGTGAGCGCTGTGAATTGTGCAAGACTGATAAATCACAGACCTGTACCTCTGAAACAAATAATACATTATATGTTAAAAAAAAAAAAAAAGAAGATAGTAGGAAGGGAAAAATGAAGGGGGTAATTGGAGGGGGAGACGAGCCATGAGAGACTATGGACTCTGAGAAACAAACTGAGGGTTCTAGAGGGAAGGGGGGGGTTGGTTAGCCTGGTGATGGGTATTAAAGAGGGCATGTACTGAATGGAGCACTGGGTGTTATACACAAACAATGAATCATGGAACACTAGATCAAAAACTGATGATGTAATGTATGGTGACTAATATAACATAATAATAAAAAATTTAAAAAAAATATTAAAAAATAACAGGCTATGGATTCAGGAAGACCTGACCTTAACTCATAGGTCTTTCATTTCCTGGCTTTGCAACCTTGAGCACCTTGCTTAATCTAAGTAGGCCTCCATTTTCTCATCTGAAAATAAGTTGCTGTGAGATAATGTATTTTAAGAAATTAATATATGTGGGTATTCCTATCATGTTATCTTCTATATAGTGACTACTTAGTAAATGCTACATTTATTCTTTCTGTTTTTCTTTCTTTTTCTCCTCCCTTCCTCCCTTCTTTTTTTTCTTAATATTAGTAATTAAGGAAGTATAATATTTGGAAGAGCTGAATTTTTATTTCAAGTCAACAATAGGTTTAATAGCAAGTCAATGATTATTCTACTCAACAAATATTTATTAATTACCTACCAAGTGTCAAGAATATTGATACTGAAGAGAAAGCTTTAAACAAAATCTGAAACCTGTTCTCATAGAATTTTCAGCCCTGTATTAGGAGCATTTAGATTTATCTCTACTGATTATATGGAGAGGGGACATAGAGGAAGAAGTCAAGATGGCTAAATTTCCAACTTTTGCAACTGGATAAACATGAAAAATTTTTATATGATGGGAATAGGAATAGTTAGACACATATAATTGCAGTGAGTGCCCAGCTTGGTCCACAATCCTGGGTGGTCTTACAACCTATTACAGAATATAATAGTGCATTATTTGGCTGGTTATGGTAGGGTCTAGATTAAAAAAAAAAAAACACCACCACAAAGAAACAAAAAAAAAAAAAAGAAAAGAAAAAAAGAGAAAAAAGGGAGAGAAAGACGGGTTGGGGAATAGAAGGAAGTGCCAATAAGATAGGCAAGTGGAAATGTACAATATGAGGTAGGATATGTGTATTTAGAATTCCTTGGATGGAGATACAGATTTCAGAGACATAAGTTTGTGTTCACTGAAGCCCTGGCTATACTATACACACTTTTTCAGAGAAAGTGACAAAGGGACTAAAAAGATCTACTTAAGAAACAGATGGGGGCGCCTGGGGGGCTCAGTCGTTAAGCATCTGCCTTCGGCTCAGGTCCCGGAATCGAGTCCCACATCGGGCTCCCTGCTCGGCGGGAAGCCTGCTTCTCCCTCTCCCACTCCCCTTGCTTGTGTTCCTGCTCTCGCTATCTCTCGCTCTGTCAAATAAATAAAAAATATTAAAAAAAAAAAAAAAGAAAGAAACAGATGGAAGAAATGTTTGCTAACAAGACCAAGAAGCTGTAGCCTGAAATTGGGAAGAAAAGTGGGTAGATGATCTTAAAAAAGTCGAGAAGAGAATTTCAAGAAAGGGGAAATGGACTAGAGTATCACATGACACACAAAAAAAGATAACATAATCTTATCCATTGGAAAGTACTGATAGGGAAACAATCCCTGAAGACCTAACTCTTCTAACTATGTTGGTCTCTGATCATAAATAATGTTGGATGCTGCATTTATTTAGATCAATGTTTCAAAACCCTAGCTGTACATTAAAATCACTTGGGGAGCTTTTAAAATATAGCATGCTCAATCCTTCCTCAGATAAATTAAATCATAAATCAGTTAAGAATCACTGATTTGGACTAGTTGAATACTAATAAGCTGGAGCAAAACATAGTGGAGTCTGAACATGAATTTTAAATCCTAGCTCTGTTACTTCTTGGTTATTTGACTTTGGGGAAGTTATTTACCCTAGAAACCCCTCATCTCTTCATTTCAACATGGAATAACAGGAAGATAGGATCACTTAACAATACTAAAGTGCTTAGCAGGATGCCAAGCATATAATGAATGCTTAATTCATTCTGAACCATTCTCTCCTGAAAATGTCAGTCCAAATTCCTAAACTGACAGTTTATAATCAAGGAATTTAGGGATTGGCATTATCTAGATCTCCTTCTTTGTCCTCTTTTTTTTTTTGTTTGATCTTTTTGAAGTATATATATTTACAAATTGATGATCTGGGTTCTATGCAGAGTACATTAATAAAGCCTCACCCTAGAATGGATTTAAAATGGGAATAATAATAGTTCATTTGTTTTAGTTCTCACTGGACATCAGAGAATTTTCTCAGCACTTCATTATTACATTCTACAAAAAGAGGTTCTATTACTATCCTTATTTTATAGATGAGAAAGTGAACTTAGGAAAGTTAACTTACCCAGGCATCTCCCTCAGAAGCTTGGGTCCTTAACCACCCTGCTTTACGTCTGTGTACATGCAGGGATGTGGTTAAACAAAGAAATATAAAGGGAGGATGTGGGCACCTTCTTCTGCATAGGCACACGCATGCTCTGACACACTGGGAAAGAGCTCCCGTTTCCTTTGTACTTTTTTTTTTTTTTTAAAGATTTTATTTATTTATTTGAGAGAGAGAATGAGACAGAGAGAGAGAGCATGAGATGGAGGATCAGAGGGAGAAGCAGGCTCCCCGCCGAGCAGGGAGCCCGATGCGGGACTCGATCCAGGGACTCCAGGACCATGACCTGAGCCGAAGGCAGTCGCTTAACCAACTGAACCATCCAGGCGCCCTCCTTTGTACTTTAATGAGAAACCGAGTGTAGTAAATCTGGGCCCTCTGCTATATGGTATTTTGAATATTTTATCATCCTGTTTTCTGGAAGTAATTTGATGAAAGAATAAAAATATATATGGAAAAGAAGTTGTCTTAAGGGTTCTTAATGTTTGCTCCCTGTTGACTTGAGTCAAAATATCTCAACTTGAAAATAATAATTTGGTTTTAATAAATGAACTAGGTTCTTAAAGATAAAAAGTATTGCCTCCATACTTTTACTTTACCATTGTGAGGGAAGGGATACTGAACATACAACTCTAAATAAAATATGTGGAGAAGGTTGCAATTTTGGCACACAGTATTTTATTGCTTAGATTCATTTGCATTTCTTAACATGAGGCAGACTTCCATTTTTTTCCCTCAAAAAAGCAAAACTAAGCTTCTTCCAGAGTTGAAAACACATTCTATTGTTTACATTGACTATTTGATGAGATTTATTTAAATAAGAGATGAGAATTCTGGTAGTATATGGCTTATTTTATCCTTTACTAAAAAAAATATATTTTTTCAATCAGAACTCATTTTTATTTAGGCAACTTCTATTCTGTTTTTTTCTTCTTAAACTTATTATCTATTGATTTACCATATGCTTATAAATTACTGTTTATAACATAACAAAAAAGTCACCATGTAAACAAATCAAAATCTACAAAAGTACTGAAATAGAACCAATGAAAATAAATCATAACATTGACGGGAAAAAGAAAAAGAAAATTGGAATGAGCCAGCCTCAGTTTTAAAAAGCCTGGCAGAGTGACAACTAAGCATATACAATTTTGGGAAGATTTAATATCCCTCTTCTTTTTCCATATTTGTCAGCTCAAATGAAATTTCTGTTTGCTATTGCACTCAGAACAATTTTCTAGAGAAAACAAGTCTTCAGCTTAAATTTAAATCACATTTGGAATTTTCACATTATCTTTTCATTTTGGAAAATCCAGAAAGTAACTCATACAAAGTAAGTGTGCCATCTGAACTATAATTTCCATGCTTATCTCTGTTATCACAAAATGACTGAATTACTTTGTTAATTTATAATAGTGCTATCCACTTCTTTGCAAAAAAAGAAGAAAAAGGAGTGACTCTTACATGTGCCTAACCCAATGGTTCAAGTTAATTAGACTATAATGTGCACATTTTTAGTTATACAATATTTTTCATAATAATTATATGCTATGGAGACATCTATTAAAAGCCTAAAGTGATCATTTAAAGGCAAAATCCCTGATAGAACTCCATTATATTTTTCATACTAAATTAACATTACAGGCTTCTAATGGATGCTTTAATTAGGCATTGATGTTATCAGCAATATTTGGCAAAATAAAATCTGTCACTGTGAAATATTCATTAAGTTCAATTTCTGTCAGACAATATTAAGTATTTTACGAACCTTATGATTTAAGTCAGAAGCTAAAAGCTAAGTGAGAAACTAAAAACCCCCAGACAAACCTCCTTTGTATGTGCCATTCAAAAATACACGGTCATTAGGTGTCTTTTGTATTTTGTAATTGCCAAACAACTGGCTTCGTTTTAGTCATTTATGCTTAGAGACATTCCATTAGAAGAGTGTCCCAATGCTCCACGAGATGAAAAACAAAAGGTCTAAACTAATTGAAATACACATCCTTCAGAAAGCAACTCAAATGAAATGTGTATTTGTAGGCACCATTAGAAGAAATTCCATGGTTAGCAGGGGGCAAGAAGAGACAACCAGAAAGGGCGGGGAAGTCCACTGAGATGCTGGCACAGAAAACTAATACACAAAAGGCATGAGCCATGCACATGAGGTAAGCAATTGCAGGCCAAGCAGAGCAATGCTGGAAATAAAGCAGAGATGCTTACCAGTAATTTTCCCATTGGCTTCCAAGGGAGGCTGCCAACTCACGATGACAGCACGAGGCTTCCCTTCTCGAGTAATGACTGTCAAATCCTTGGGAGCAGAGGTCGGGGCTGCGAGATGAAACAGAGACAAGGCCTTGTCATTGGATGTGAAAGAAAGCAGACATTTATGGGACTTCTAATCATGATGTTGACACTCAGAATCCATCATGCAGTATATCATGCTGATCTTAGCATTTACGATTTATTTCAAGTATTTTAATTAAACAAGCAACCAAACAAATATATAGAAATGAATGTTTTTCCATGGAAGTTAAATGACTTCCAATGGTATAACTATAGAGAGTAGAACAGAATATGTATGAATACAGAGGAGAAAAGTATAATGGATATTTCCAAGCGAGTGCCACACTAAACATGTAAGAATCATTATAAGAACAAAGAAATGTGCACATACTTAGTGAGATTGATGGCTACATGTCTCCAAGAGACAGAGTCCTGTTAAAACTGTAGGATTTCAAAACAAAAATTCACCTAATTCTATATTTTCTTAAAAGCAAGAAGAAGGAAAAAAAAAGAATGAATTTAAATGCAGGTTAAAAGATCTTGCTTAGGTGAACATATTAGATATCTCTTAGCAAGAAGGCAAAGGAATATTTGAAAATGGACGTATGGAATCTGGGAAGGTCTTAGTATCAGCCTGTCATGGAAAGAGAAGGCATGAGACCATGGGGGTCTTAGAGCTAATTTTCCCACATGTTGTTGAAAGGGACCAGAATTTATCACCCCAAAATATGCCTCTTTGGCATAAGGATTATTTTAGGCCGATTATTTTTAAGAAACAGTAGACACAGGAAAAGCTCTGAAAACTTGGTAGATGTTACCCTTTTATAAGAGAAATTTGTATTTATAAGAGTGTCTCCCTCTCTGTACCCGGAAGAGGAGGATGATAAAATCTCTAGAAACTCTTATTAGGGAGAAGGCAGGAATTTAAATCTGTATAATAACGACACCCTTGTTTACTGTGATTTGCCTGAAAACCTCCCATTATTGGCTCCCTAACCCCCAAAGTATTCTTTTGTTTTTAGTTGGAGATTGTATTTAAGGTGATGGCTTGGGCCATTTCAGGGAGTTACTCAGTGTTCCTGGGTATCCTCCATGTCTCCAGGAGGTGCACATGTTATTAAACTCCTGTTTGCCTTCCTGTTATTAATCTAACTTTTATTACAGCGGGGTCTCAGCCAAGGACCTAGAAGAATAAAGAGAAAGTTGTTTTTCCTCCTATATTTTGCTCAACAAAAATTTAAATATATTTTAAATGTGGCAGTAAACTGGCCAGGCCAGTCCAGTATCTTCCAGGCTTCTTTAGATCTGATTTTCAGTCTATGCTTTGAAATGCAGTGAGTTTTCCTTCGAGGCAATGCATAATACTCCAAGTCGATTATTGACAGTTTCTTTTCATTACCCTTAGTTTGACATGTGAAATTTCAGAACATGTCTAAGTTCTATGGTTGGATTATGAAGGAATTTCCAGATCTCTGCATGATAATGCTTCTGTATTACAAGATAGGTACAACTTTGTCCTAATTCTGAATTCTTCACTCTTCCTATTCTCTTTGGCTCTTGTGTTGGCCCTATCATGCAGAATCTGAGCAACCCTATTTTCAAATGGAGGAGACACCAAATATTTCCATCTCTTATAACATTTTATTTTTAATACGCTGATTCTCACAGCCACTAGTATTCCAGGTTAACCAAAGCTGCACCTAATCATAATATCCTGAGAAGGTACTTAATATATTTAAATTAAGAAAAAAAAAAAAGGAAGCGGAAGGAGGAGCAGACATAGGTCTAGTGTAGTTGAATCCTGAGTAAGAAACTGCATATGTATATGGTTTTAATGAAACAAGAACAAGGACATTCTTGCAGGAAAAGAAGATGTGTTATAGCAAAAATGTGCCCCTCCCCCACTGCTCCTGCTCTCTCTTGCTTGTTCTCTCTTTCTCTCTCAAATAAATAAAGTCTTTTTTTAAAAAAGATTTTATTTATTTATCTGACAGAGAGAGATACAGTGAGAGAGGGAACACAAGCAGGGAGAATGGGAGAGGGAGTAGCAGGCTTCCCGCCCAGCAGGGAGACCGATGCGGGGCTCCATTCCAGGACCCTGGGATCATGACCTGAGCGGAAGGCAGACGCTTAATGACTGAGCCACCCAGGCGCCCCTAAATAAATAAGTCTTAAAAATGTAAATAAATAACAAATAATAAATATCGGGCCCTGGTATTTAATGCACTTTCTTTTACAGCGTCATTTCCCCTTGTTGTCTGATGAATCCGTGCTCTACTCACGCTGAGCCATGCATAGGTTCCTCTAGAAGACATCTTTCTGATCCTTGCTTGGTACTGTTGTACATGCTGTTCCTTTCCTTTGAAGTCCCTGGTATGGGTACCTGATGATCCACCCAGGCCATTGCTCAACTGTTATTTCTTTTGTGAAACCTCCCTTTATTTCTCCAGACAGGATTTATCCTTGGATCTGTTTGTTTGGATTCCAACTTAGCCAAAACTCTGTGGTTCTATTTCTTATGTTATTTCAGGATTTTTGTTTTTTTCTGCATTATTTCAGGTGTCCTTCCAGTTTTTTCTATTTTACTTAACTAGAATAAAATTAAGGATTTATCACCTCGACAGAATGAAGTGTTTTATTTCAAGGATTTGCCAAACACTCTTACCTTTATCACAAGCAACTTCAGCACAAGTGCACAACTATGCAGTCCCATACAGTCTTTATGTTACTGCAGAATTAGAAGCAAACCTAGAATTATTTCATTCACTTCATCTCCTTCTCACAGCTATAAAGTCTGCAGACACTTGTGAATTACTTCTTGCTTCTCATCATCACCCAGGAATCTCATCCACAAGCTATTTACACTTTTGTCCAGATCACTATCTGTTTTGACAATCATCTTCCTATTAACCACTCTCTAGCAGTTAATATCTTTTTGTCAGCAATGGGTCTCACCGTTGGTGTCCCTACAAGGCTAGGCAGTTGATGAGAAATGAATAGGATATATTTATCAAGCCAGATGATAGGGTGCACTTTATGTTTATGAAAGGGAAAAATGAATGAATTTGCTTGCTTTAAGAGGAAATTACTGCTCCTTCTCTTTCGCTCAGGGAAGACCAAATGTCTTACTGGTTTATGTTTAATTCCTTTCATCTCCTTTTAAGTAAAAAAGAAGAGCAGGGCCCTTATTCTCCCCATAAAACATAACCTATTTATCATGTCTTATTCTTCCTAAGAAGCTGTGAATATTGGCATCCAGGGCAGACTTTTAGGAGAAAGAGTTAACACATGTAAACATGTAAAATAGAAGAAGTTAAAAAAAAAAAAAGGATGTTGAAATTAAATCAGACAAACTAGAAAACTTCTTATAGAAAGAAGTATCCACAAAAATATAAGAAATATTAACAATGAACTCTCTGAGTTAAGGTAGTAGTTTGGAATAAATGAACTGCCAGGGGACAAATTCTAATGGAAAAAGAAATTCAACTTACTCAGAGAGTTTTATTGGTATATATATTTTTAAATTTGGAAATGTGTGGTGTAGTTTACCCCTAAATAGAATACCATGAAACCAATCAAACAGCTGGTTGAACCCTGTATTCTTCAGATTTTGGATTTCTGTGAACTGTAAAAGCCAAGTGCACTGCACGTCTGTTAAGGTTACAAATTCAACATTTATGATCCATAGTAAATGTGACTGGTAAAATTTACAGTGAATTACATTTTCCTGTGATTTGAACTATTTCAAATTACATGAAGTTTGTTCCATTGCATTGTCTTATTTCTAAGGAGTGAACATAACCACCCAGAAACTTCTTCCCATACCCATAACAGGTTATTTATGGTAAACACCAATGCGATTATGGTTGTAATGTATTACTGTATCTAATTTCTTTCCAAAAAAGTAAATACCCACCATGACTGCTAATCAAAGACTCAAATGTTTTGGACAGAGTTCAGTCCATGGATTTCTGCCTTTACTTAAAGGTATTGAAAAAAAGATTTATATTCAGATCTCCAGAGTTAATGCCCAGATTAAAACCAGATTACTCAAACCTCTGGGGATTCATTTTCTTCTTTTCTAGAGTGGGGAGGATAATACTAGATATAAAAGTGCTTTGAACTACAGAGTATGAAATATTTTCTGCAGGATAAGGTATAACTTAAACACCATAATGCACATATGTTCCAACTTCCAAAAAACCTGGGAAACACCATCAAAAATCGAAATTTGGAAGTAAGACTCTCTTCACATACCTGCTTCATATGTGGTGGCATGGGCAGTCATGCTCCACGTGCTTGACCTTCTGTTTTTTGTTACCATGACTGAGAACTCATACATCGTGTTGGGTTTGAGGCCTGTTGCTGTGTAACTCAAAGACGTTGTATCTTCTGACTGTACCAGTGGGGAATAAGCAAAGAGAAGAAGATGAACTCTATCAACTTGCTAAGTCAAAGCATGTAAAGAGACGACCAAATAACAAACAGTCTATTTCCAAATAGCATAAGACCTAGGACACAGCACTGGCCCTGCTTTTTTTCTGTCAACCAGTTTACACTGGCTGATGGTAACTCCAAAACACGATGGATTAAATCCGGTGCGATGTTGTTCAGAGGGGCAGCTAGCTGATCAATTTTCCCAAGTAGGGTAATAACCACTGTCTCAGGACCAGTTCTGCTTGCTTCTGTCAATCCTATTTTTAAGCTAATCTGCAGTGACTTTAACTTTCATTTGTTTGTAATGATCAAAATCTTTTTTTCAGAAGTTTTCATTTATGTATTTTAAAATAGATCATCATGATTATTTTCCATTAGTAATAAAATTAATTTTTAGAGATCTACTACTTACACTTTTTAAAAATTATTTATAGCACGAACTTTTAGTGATTCCCGAATCTGTTGGGCTATTATAAAGAAAATAAACAAAAGCAATGTTGTATTGTGTGGCCTTCTTTTTATGCAAAGTTCACATGAAACACACATGTAAGTATGGTCACTGGAGCAATTGATCAGGAAGGGAACAACAAATTGGATATGTATTAAAAGATTATAATTGTGTTAGTATTATTTATCTTTTGAATTCATTTGTCTTTTGAATTCATCTTTTGAACAGGTTATAGATATTTTAGTAGAAAATAAAATATCTATTTTTATTGTTTACTCAAGAGATCAAAATGGTAATGAAGAAGAAAACCAAGTTAATCTTCCAGGTTAATGAATATTTTCCATGTGATCAGGCAAATTTTGCCTATTTATGCCTCTTATAAGTATCAATTTATGCTTGGTATTTAGATCTTGATTTTTTCCCAATGTTTATTATTTACCTTCACTTTTATATTTATTATATTTGTTAATATCTCTGTTTAGAAAATCAAGGAAAGCTCTTTTTCCCCACTTATGTCACACCTATCTCCTCCTATACCACTGTAGTGTGGTGTATCTTTTTTATTCTACTATGAATTCTTAGATTATAGCTATGAAAATCCTACATTTCATTACAAAACCAAATAAATATTTAACTGTACTAATAACATTTTAATGATGTGCCCATCCATCTTAATAAAGTGATCATAAACATCTATCAGAAGCTCTTCTTTAAAATAGCTGTAAAAACGTGGGCCCTGAGTAAATGTAAAAATACTGTGTAGACTCAGGAAGATAGAATTTCATCAAATAAAACACAACATGGGCAGCTAGTATCTGACAAGCTGAAACATAACTTCCAACCCTGTCTTCCTTCACTGTCGTGAACACCTCTAAGTCTTAGAAATGGAAATAAGGGGAGAAATGGGACAATGAGAAATATTTCAGCTAGGAAGAAAAGATCATACTTTTATAAAACTAGTCTCTTTGAACATAAAGATCACTGGCGTTTGGGAGGCCGCTAAGCAATACTGTCCTTGTTTGTGTTTTAGAATGACGCACTTGCCTTCTGTAAATACCATGGATTCACTGGGTTTTCTCAGGAACTTCATGGAAGGTTATTGTTCAGAATAAATCATTAGCCTAGAAGTACTTTGGCCAGTTACTTTTGAGAGCATAGAATGCAACAGGTACTACCCCTCTGAGCCTCAACTTCCTTATCCATAAAATGGAGATAACCATACCACTGACCTCCTAGCATTATTTAAAGTGTCTGTAAACCAAAACATAGTATCTGGTCCAGGGAACATATTAAATGTTAGCTACAATATTTCATGCATTGTCTAACATGATATGTAACTTTAGGCATGCCTTAAGTTCCCTATTGAATTGTAAGTATCTTGAGGGTGTGACTGAGTCTTGCACAACTTTGTATCTTCTGTAATAGCCATGTTATATCTGGTAAGCAGTAGTCAATACTCAGTGAATGTATTTTGAATAGAAATTTATATAAAACATGTGATTAATCATTTCAATAGAAAGTAAATTACAGAAAATTCCCCCTTCTGATAAGGAAAATCAAAACAGAGTTTTAGACAATCAAAATATAAATGTCTGGAATATGGCTTGATTTGGGATTAAATGAAGTAGAAGGGTACTCCTGTGGGGATAGCCTTGGGTAATGCCATTAGGTCACCTGAGCTCCAGCTGAAGTTTCATGGGAAAACTTTTTCAAGTTATACAACCTAATGATGTCTTTATAAAGGGATCTACATACATGCTTAACTATGGAGAATCTTACTCTTTTTATAGTAGGTGTGAATATTCCAATCATACAGATGGGAAAAATGAGATTGAGCAAGTTCAATGACATGACAGGACATGGTAAAGCCAACTCTTGCACCCAAGTCATTAGACTCCATGTATTTCTTTTTTTCCCCTCTATCTTGTGTTATGTTCTGCCTACCTTATAAAGCTGTGCTGGGGAGTGAGATGAAGTAATAGGTATGAAAGTAGTTTGAGAAGTTCACAATGTAAAACCAAAGCACCCTATTAACATTATTTGTAAAATGTAAGCTTACTGTATTACTTTCTAGTGGGCTTGATATGGTCTGTATTTATCCTTGCGATCCAACTTATACCACCCTTTCCTCTAAAACTCTTCTTCTCAGGGTGAAGATGTAGAGTGTAGGTGTGTATGGAGGGCAACAGAATGTTTTTTCTATACCCAAACTTCAATCCATGAGAGAAATCAGCCTCCGCTTACAAGGAATAGTTACTGGGTTGAGTCTTACAGGCATTCTTTGTGAGACTCAATAATTCCATGTGTGCTGGTATGAACTATTCAACCAAAATAATCTGCTTCAAGAAATTCTGGAACTTAAGCCATTCTGCAGAGAACAATCATTGTCCTTCAGAACATTTCACATACTGGCAAAGTACCCATGGCCATTCTGTGAAATGAATGTATTGACAAAGTACAGCAACTATGGGCACAAAATTTTTAAAGTAGTCTTTTAAAAATAAACTTAGAATTGGGCAATCTGTATATAAAGAGAGACTTTTTTTTTTAATGTTCTCATATGTTTCATTGGTTGTCTTATCTGATAATGTTATCTTTATTTATCGTTCTGCTGAGCCTTAAATCTAATACTGCAAGGAGATGGATAGGGTACTTAAAACATATGTTATATCAATGATACCATTTGGACTTGCCTGGAGAGTTTTTCCAAATACCTGACCTAGCAGGGTGACAGTACCAAAGAAAGCTTTTTAAAATGGTTTCAATTAAAAACTGATTTATGATGAAATGTGAATTTTATACCACTTAAAAGTTGAAAGAGACTAGAAACAGATCCAGCATGCCTACAGGAAGAAAGAGGCAGATTTACAACATTATTGGTGGGATTTTGATTTATCTCCAGGGTCTTTAGAGTCAGACACTCCCAAAGGATGTTGTCATTCCTGAAATCACCACTTGGCTAGAGGCTAGATTAAGCAAGATGGCAGTTTAGTGGGAAGGACACTGGATGAAATATCAGGAGATTCAAATTCTCTCTGAGAGCTACCCCAGTGGAATGGTAAAGAGAAGGGATCTTCTCTTCTCAGATAAGGGGCATCTGAAGAAGCTGGAGTGCCAGGATTGAACTATTGGCTCCTTGGTTACTGGGGAACATGTATGATCTTATATTTAAAGCTATCTTCTTGGGGCACCTGCGTGGCTCAGTCGGTTAAGTGTCTGCCTTTGGCTCAGGTCATGATTCCGGGATCCTGGGATCGAGGCCCCATGTCGGGCTCCCTGCTCAGCGAGAAGCCTGCTTCTCCCTCTCCTCCCTGTTCATGCTCTCTTCTCGCTACCTCTGTTGCTATCTCTGTCTCTTTCTCTCAAATAAATAAATAAAGTCTTAAAAAAAATAAAGCTATCTTCTTCATCCCAAATCATCATCTTGTGAAGCTTTATGTTTTAAATGCATTTTCATATATTATGTCACTTGAATAACTTAAGAATTCTTTGAAGTGTATCAATGGATCAATGGAACTGAGTGTCTTACTCATTCCAAGATTATAAATGATATGTTAAGTAGCAACAACTAAACTGTGTGTAACTGCCTCTATCATCTAGTACAGCTCTAGGTACATAGTAGGTACTTGATAGTCATTTGTTGATTTTCTCATTTTAGACTACATTTTGTGTATTGTTTGCATATACTAACATTATGGCAGGCTTAGGAGGTAACAAAATTGTCCCTGTATATAACTATTTGCTGGAGTTGCTAAGGCTGGCTGATGGAGATTCAGAAGTAGTAAAGACAACGCCTCCACAATCCATCTCTACTGAGCTCTTAGCAGGGTTGTAGGATGACTCAGGGAAAGGGGTTGGTCTAATTCATGTTAGTTAAAGGAGAATGTGCACTGTGGTTTTCTTTACCACATGAGCATGTTTCAAGGCTAACTGAGAAAGTAGATGCTAATGGCTTAGAGTGCTTTCTGAGGACTTTGTAACAAAATCTTCCAGCTGTGTTCCCAGGCATGTGCACTATAAGATGGGTCTCTGTAACATTGATAGGGTTGCCTTTGGGGTCCATCTAGATTCCAAATAAAAAGAAAGACACCAAAATCTATCCCGAAAATGAAAGTGGAGCCCCGCTATTTTCAAAGGAAAATGGCATTTCCTTGTACAGAATCAAATCATTTACACAAACGCAGCATCTGGTGGAATTTAGATAACGTTTGCATTTCTTGATGTTGTTCTACCTTGCCTTAGAATTGCTTCCTAAGATACAATTATTCCCATTCTAATTTTAGATACTGTGTTATTAAAATGCTTTGTTTTTCCATTTAGTGCCCCTGCAACAAAACGACTCACGACAGCCCAGGAAGCATTGAAAACAATGTATTAAGCAAATGACAGTTCATCTTAAGTTTTACGCTATCAGTTAGAACTTCACCTTGTATTTCGCATTCGCAGAAAAGCTGGTCCTCCACCGGACAGTGTAAAGTCGCACTTCAGATGTTTTTTGGTTCTTAGGGACAGAGTTGTCTGCCCAGCTGACCCTCACGGCATCGTGGGTAAGAGCCACAGCCTGTACACCTACTGGTGGGAGCATGGGGGTGGAGACATCTGGGGCCGAGGTGGGGAAATCGTCAAGCAAAGGATAATAATCAACGGGGTCAGTGGGATCTGGGTTTAAAAACCCGCCAAATGAAACAAACAAATACATACATAAATAAAAGAGTTAAAAAAATAAATATCAGTGGTAACACGTCACAATGAGTTAAATGCATGGCAATAATGATGAAAGGGAACATGAGAAGAACAGAAAAAAATACAATTAATTCAATCGGAAAACTCATTTGAGACAGTATTGCTCTATTACAAAAATACTATTTTCTGTAACTCACTCATTTCCCTATAGTGGTTTTATCAGCTCCACTTCTGGTGGTCACTTTTAGCTATATATTTTAAAAGCCCATTTCGTCTTGGAGTTTTGCACATGGCTTCTTAAAAGGTCTAGTATAGAACTTGTCAGTTTTATAACTATACAGATAACTTAAAATAACAAGATCAAAAGGAGTGTCTGGTTTATTTCCTCCTGTTAAGGAAATAAATGCCTATCCAATATCTGTTCTTTTAAGTTTGTTTATTTTTCTCCTTTTCTAACTTGATTCGGTTTCTCTAATGCTTTCATTATTGCTTAGCTTATATCTGCATAAATATTGTTTAGGCAAGAAACAAGTAATAAAGCCCAAAGGGCTCTGTGGTCTACAGCAATCCGTCTATGGCTATGATTGCGTAAAGCCAGACTGACCAGGTCCATGGCCCGTGTGCCCCGTGATATGTTTGATAACTAGGTTTCTTCTAGCACTTGGCGTGGCAGGTTTTCTTAGATTGAAATCATTAAAGAAAGTATGGATGTATCTGTTTTACCCACTTTCCCACAGAGTAATTAACTAAGGCTCTTAAGGCATACCTATATTCCATATTACTTGTTCCAAAGTATCAAGTTCCATGGGAAAACTTTATGTTATTGGCTGGGGAGACAGAACGAACTGTGGGAGGTACACACAGGCTTTGATCCTTATTAACATAATCAGAACCTGCATGATGACGTGTGTGGTTTTAGAAAATTCTCTAGAAAAATTTTGTACTCATTTTTATGCTGCGGATATCAGAATCAGAAGAGTTTGTCTTGTGGCCATAGTAAGAGTCCAATTTTGAGCCTTTTATACCTAAGACTTTTCAGTTTTTGAAATTTTACCTTTAAATCATGTAATATGTATTCTCACTAACAAAAAAAAAAAAAAAGAAAGAAAGAAAGAAAGAAAGAAAGAAAGAAAGAAAGAAAGAAAGAAAGAAAGCCCTCAGGCAGGGCATCTGAGGACATTTGGGGAGCTGACCTGCTAAAATGTAGAGTATCTGAAGCAGTGTACATACAGAGTTTACATTTTTAAATAGCCTAGTTCCAAGCACAGCAGTTATTGCCTGGTTTTGATGACTACTTCACTTTGTCCACCGTATTTCAAATGCCTACCCCCTACTCATTGCTCTGTTTTCCAATGAATTATTTAGTAGTTTACTGGGCTGTGGTCTTTGGAGCAAAATACAAAACCTGAAAACAAAAACAGAACAAAAGGAAAGAAAAAAAAAAGAGAAAGAGAGAGAAAGAAAAATGTTTAAAATTTAATGACAGAGCCCAGGCTTTCCGTATTTCCTTTGATTGTGTCTTTTTATTAAGGGCTCCTTTAAACCCAAATGGATTTATGAAATGATGAAGGGGGAGCTGAAGAGCCTCCAGGAGGATCCCGATCAGTCATCAGGTCGGTGTATCGGTGGCAGGTGTTTTGGCCAAACTGAAACAGGTGCTGCCCCCCTTGTTTCTATTCTTAGCCGACTTTCCAAGAAGAATGTTATACACAACAGGAAGACTATTCTGAATCACAAACTTCTTTTTTGACCAACCTACATAATGTGTTATACCATATATGTTGTTTCTTTGCTTAACCTGGTTTTTAAACCGATATGAATTTAATAATCTGCCACAGGTGCCATAGATAAGGTTTTGAAAAGTAGTGATTCTACTTCAAGAAATGCTAACACCCACTCTGGCTCTTCCTGGATTTTACAATAGTATATTTTTCATGACTTGTGGAGTTTCTTGGAGTCTCAGTTCCAGAATGTGTCCTTCAAATTTCAAGTAATGTTTGTTGGTATTTATCTATGGACTTACATAATTTAAGAATTTCTATCCCTGGCCAAGTTTTTCTTGGCTTTTTTTTAGCGAATTTGTTTTCAGGCATGGCTTGTCATTCTACTTGCCATCTCCTTTAGATCTGTACTAATACAAGAGCCACTAATTACACGGACAATTTAAATTTAAATTATTAAGATTAAATACAATTTAAAAACCACTTCTTCTGTTGCACTAGCCAATTTTAAGTATCCCACAGCCATATAAGCCAGTCTATCATCTTGGATAGTATAGATATAGAGCTTTTCCAACAAAGCAGAATGTTCTAGTGGAGAGCGAGCACTATTCTAAATACATGTATGCTCCATACACTGCTAATTATCTTTCTCTCAGCACAGTTAAATTAAAAGCATTTTTTTTTTGGTTAAAAAACACCATTTTTTTTCTAACAACTTTTTTCCAGTTTTTAGGTGCCTTATATGCTGTTGATTTGCAGTGGTTATATTCAAGAGTAAAAACTAAATAAAAATTAAAAAGAAAAAAACATAGCCTCAAACCTTTTGCTAAAAAGAGAAGCCTATTCAATTCCTAATAAATATTTTGGTAAGAGTTCATGAATTTTCAGTTCACATACTAAAGTTCAAAACAAGCTTTTAAAATAATAACATAATTTTACATCTGGATTATACTTCATTCAGACATTGATAAAGCAGTTGAGAATAAACAAATTCAAAGAACACACCTCCTTATTCCCCTGCCTTCTTCCCTTCTCCAGGCTCAGAATGTCTTGTTCTTGCAACATTAAGAACTAAAAAGCTCTACTGCACAAATAAAACTCTTAACACACCCATTTGATCTGGTGAAACTTCCCTCAGCTCTAATACTAATATGCTCAGGATGAGATGAGGCTCCAGAGAAGAGGCTCCACCTAAGAGCAGGTGTTTGTGGAAATCATCATGGCCTGATACTTACTCCAGTCTGATGCATTTATTGCCTCTGATTTTTTATTTATTTTATGCTGGCCTCCTCCAAGTCTGCTCATGGGAATACTTACAGAGCTCAGAGACAGAGAATGTCTTCTCTGTGGCACTATGACACATTTATTGATAGAGTTTCTCCTAGAACCTTAACCTTTCATTCTATTTATTTGTCCTTTGTTCTCCATGATGTGTGGAAACACAATAAAATAAGTCTGCCACATCCAAGAGAGGACTGGTTTTATTCATTCCTCTTCAAACCCTACTGACTTTACTTCAATAAGAAAATGCCTCACATAATTCCCAACTTTTGGTATCCATTCATTCCTCCAGATCCATTAGGATTAGAGTCTTATTAGAGAAAAATAGTCTTATGGATCACTGGTGTTTTGGAAAGTATTCTGGGAATGCCATATGCCAAGGATTAAAGAATGACAGCAAATGGGAAGGCAGAAGTTAATGTCCCAAATGGTTCTTTGTGAGCAGCTTATCTTTGGTTTATGTAAACTCTATTTTTACTACTACTGCTTTCTGCTCAAAATTGATTTTTTTTTTTTTTTGGTCACCTGAGTGTCTCTTCTTTCTGGGCTTTCGTTTTGGTAAGAAAGTGGTCTTTGAAAAGACTAGCCATAGTATAATTTGTGTTGCCTGATCACAAGCTCAAGGTCACATTGATGAGCAGATGCTCAACATCTTCTACCATTGACAGGAAAGAGATAGCTTACTAAATACAAATTATGGAAAGAACAAGTAGAGCTAAAGTGACCTGCTACCTCCCAAAGAACACTGCTACTGGCAGAACAAGAGAATAAGGGGAAGTGAAAATTCTAGACACCTCCATCATGTTATCTCATGGTTTCCTATTCTGGACCTCCATACACCTCATCTTATTTAGAGATAATATGTTTGACAGTAGACATTCTCTCAGGTAATATTTCTTATTTGCCTATTTGCCCTTTTGGGGAGACATGAGCCCTTTTGATAACACAATGAGAGAGCCATACTGTCTCCACAGATAAAGAAATACATTGACACATACCCAAAATTTTTCATACCACTTTAGGCAGATCATAGACCTTGAAAACAGGAGCCAAAGATTCAAGCAAACTCTGGAACAACAACTTTGCCTTACAAGAAAATCTGGTTGAAATTAATGAAGTGATGGTATATTTGGAAACCATCATGTAACAACTGTGAATTCACTTTAAAACTGTATATTCTCAAGAGAGCCTATGAATGGAGCTTGTGGGTTTGGAAAATAAACTGTACAAAGTTTACATAAACTTAGGTGGTAGCAGAAGTCACAGATCCCACTATTTATTCCAAGGTGATTTATTCCTCCTTGTCAGGACTTCATACTCAGGCACCCAGTAGTTTTCCATGTTCTCTAGTGTTCACTATGAAATCCTGCTCTCAGATTTTTTATTCTCATTAAGGTGAAAGTAACTGATGAGTTAAATGAGGTCTGAGGCTTGTGGATTTTGAAATGGGGCAGGATCAAAGAATTCACTAAACAGATGGACCTCTTGGGTTTTACTTCCAGATTTCAGACATAAGGCTATTGGGGATGGTTGTGTGACTTTCCAGTGACTCTGAACAGCCCCCCAGGAGCGGTATTTATTCTATTTTTGAGTAAGCCCAGCCTTGCTCACAAATAGTCTCTGTAAATGTCCTGTATCTCACCCTCTTATCCATTCCATTCTGAGTTCCTTCAGCTCTTTTTTTGTGTGTGTTCTGCCTTTACAGTCCAACTCACATAAGAATTCCTAGAGGTGTGAAACCCTGGAAGCAGCCACACTTTTAAATATCATAAGGCTCTGGGCACTGCTGGGGTGACCTATAGGCCTGGCTCAGGAAAAGGCCACCTGTCTGACTCAGCCTAGTCCAAACCAGTCCCAGGAGGTCAGTCCTTCCTTGTCACATTAGTTTGAAGGATCCTCTGTAGAGAAGCAAGTGGCCATTTGGGCATCTGGTGGCTTTTGCACAGAAACTTTCCTGCCTCAATTGCACTGGTTTGCAAGATGAAACAAGATGCACATGAGCATGAAGAGTGGTATCGAGCCACCAAAATATGAGCTACTGAGAGAAGACAGAGAAGGAGAGATCTATATTCTCTAAGTCCACATATTAATTTATAGATTGACTTCCTCTCACTTAATTTTGTAAACCAAGAAGATAATGAACTATGTGTGTGTGTATATGTATATTCACGTAAACACAAATATGCATGCACACATACACACGCAAGGCTCAGAACATGACTACATACATTTTGTTTGTTTTCTTCCTTTGTATTTTGCTTTAGGGTTTTTTTTTTTTTTCCCCACCACAACTTAAACACTGGCTACCTTGTCATAAGAGGTTAAACTATTTCAGTTTACCTGTTAGAGATCTGGTGGTGGCACTTTCATAAAGTGGAACTCCTTCTCCTGCATTGTTAAAAGCTTTTAGGGAGATTACGTAATGGGAACTTGACTCTGGAGAAAAAACAGAAAGAAAATAAACATGATGATTTACTTAGTGTACTGAAATATCCAGGGTAAACATTTTCCTGCAATAAAATTTAATATAATCTACTAAGTAAGTTGTTGTTTAAAATGTGTGAGTGTGATTCTGGGAAGCAGGTGGTACGGGTGACAATACAGTTTTTAATCTTCCTGAATCTTCCCATAATAAGAGACTGATTGACTAGGTAGACAACCACAAGCACTTGGACAATTCCAACAAAAGTAGGCAATGAGCTATACTCTCAAACCCCGAAATATAATTGCATGTGGACAAACCACCAACAACCTTAGGACTTGCGTGTTTATCAGCATCTGTGTAGGAGAAATCAGAGAGAGGCATCCAACTTCAAAACAGAAATAGTTCTAAAATACCTATCAGCTAATGCTAGAAAATGCAGCGGGCCAATCTGTGGACAGTAAATATAAGTACACAAAATTAGCCTGCAAAATCTCCTCTCCAGGACAGGACTTACACCGGGGACAAATTGCTGGCAACAGAGTTAAAATTTGAGCAGACAGAAGCAACAGAAATGAAGGGAAGAGAAGGTCCAGATAAAAGTAGAAGAGAGCAAAGTCATGAAAACTTGGAAAGCAAGCTGCCTTACAGTTTTTAGTGTGTATCAGGGTTTGGCCAACTTTTCTTGTAAAGGACCCAGATGGTAAATATTTAGCTCTGCAGCCCACATTATCTGTGTGATGTATTCACCTGCATTTGTTTGTTTGTTTACAGCTCTTCAAAAATGCAAAAACCATTCTTAGTTCAATGGGGTTCAAACAAAAATAGGACCTGAGCCGATGTGACCTGCAGGCTAAAGTTTGCTGAACCCTCAGCTCTGGTCTAATGAAAACAACGGGAGAGGGAGCTCTGTGTATTTAGAAAAGCTATTTGAACATCTGGGAACGTAGAGGAACAGGTCATGTGAAAGAAAGCAAGCCCCAAAAATCTGTTGGGGCTAAATACCTTACAAAATAAACTGAGGAGTATACCATTCCTGTAGACAAGCACACTCCCAAAAAGAGATTGAAAATACGCAAGGAGGGCGCCTGGGTGGCTCAGTTGGTTAAGCGACTGCCTTCGGCTCAGGTCATGATCCTGGAGTCCCGGGATCGAGTCCCATATCGGGCTCCCTGCTCAGCAGGGGGTCTGCTTCTCCCTCTGACCCTCCCCCTCTCATGCTCTCTCTCTCTCAAATAAATAAATAAATAAAATCTTTAAAAGAAAAGAAAATACACAAGGAAAGTAGATCAAACCTTTGAAATTTACTATTTCAAAATGAGCTAAACAACATTAAGAAAATTAAATGCCAGATATGCAAGAGTAACATAAATTAAAATTAGGAAAAAAACTCAGAAATGAGGTGGTATAACTCAAGAAAGACTAAGTAAAAAAAAAAATATTTTTAAAAATAAAGAGTACCTAGACAAACAAACAAGCACAAGAAAAAACAAAACAAAAAGAAATTAAGAGAGAATTTAGGAGATAGTGATGAACAGAAGAGAAGGAAGGTCTAACAGACGAGTAATAGTTGTCCTTGAGGAGGAAAACCAAAGAAAGGGAACAGAACAAATAGTAAAAAGTGTAATTTAAGAAATTTTTGCTGAGTTAAAAAAAATCTTTTAGGCATCTGGACAGAAAGAATACATGACTTGAAAGGGGGAAACTTATTTGTTTCAGAGGTACAGGTCTGTGATTCAACAGTCTTACACAATTCACAGCGCTTACCATAGCACATGCCCTCCCCAATGTCTATCAACAAATAATATATGTTAAAAAAAAAAAAAAGATAGTAGGAAGGGAAAAATGAAGCGGGGGGAGAATCGGAGGGGGAGATGAACCAGGAGAGACTATGGACTCTGAGAAACACACTGAGGGTTCTAAAGGGGAGGGGAGTGGGGGGATGGGTTAGCTTGGTGACGGGTATTAAAGAGGGCACGTACTGCATGGACCACTGGGTGTTATACGCAAACAATGAATCATGGAACCCTACATCAAAAACTAATGATGTAATGTATGGTGATTAATATAACATAATAAAAAAAGAACAATTTTAGGTTGAAAGAAAATATTTGCTATACACACAAAAGTGGTTAATCTTGTTAAGATACAAGTAGTTCTTCAAATTAGTAAGAACATTGCATATAGCCCAAGGAGAATTGATATTCAGGGAAATGAAAAGAAAAGCAACAATAAAATAAAACTTTTGGCCCTTCAGATTGGCAAAAATGTAAGATCGTGTTAATGCCCAGTGTTCATGAGATTACAAGGAAAACAATACTTTCATATACCATTTCTCAAGAGCAGTGATGAGTCTGGAAATTTCTGTAAATTTTGGAAAATAAATCTGGCTATATAACTGAAAAAAAAAGGGGGGAAACTTAAATTATGATCAAACTTTTGGACAGCCACATTTTATGCCAGAAGGAACTGAAGTAATTTATTTGAAATACCCAAGGTAAAAAATGTGATTCAAGGATTTTATAGTTAACAAAAGTTAGCTTAACTATAAAGGGCACACCCAAGCTGTTATCAACATATAAGTAACCAGGGAGTATTACTCCCATGATCCTGAGAACTACTGAACTACTGAGAAATGAGCTCCTAAATGACCAGGGTAGATACCCCAATGGTAAACTGATGAACGACAAATGTTAGGAACTAAGACTAAGTAAGAGTTAAAAGGGGGAGATTTTATTTTGTAATGGCTACATGTTCTGATATTGTAGCTATCCTACAGTCATAAGTCAAAAATAAGGGAGACTAGGGGTAGTGTATGCACAAATCAATGTTTCAATAATTATTGATGGTGATAATATTATTATTGTTATTCTGCAACTAATGTAACATGGGATAAAGCAAATGAATAACCATGAGAAATTATAATTATATCATCTCCTGTGTCCTTGAGAACCAGGAGATTAGTGTGGATGAAAGGACATATTGATGTAAAATAGAAGAGGTATGTAAAGTCTTACATTCCTAAAATTTAATCAGAAAATCAGTTTCAACTCAAAAGGCATTTTATGTCTGTCCTAGTTCCATCCACTGAAGAAGTCTAGAGACATTGTCAATAACAAATACCCCTAAAGCCCAGATAGGGATTTTGAAAAAAAAAATTTTTTTTTTTTGCACTGCAAGAAACAAGGGGTTCTTGTAAAACTGGTTGATTCCTGGTCTGAGATAGGACACATAACAATTGAGCTTGAAACATCTTGATGTAACCAGATAGAAAGGAAACAACCAAAGACTAATAGGCTCATGTCAAATGGATTCAGGAATCAAATGAAAAAGGCTCCCACAGACCAAAGATGAAGACAATCTGATATTCAATAAAGGTGAGAGTTGCAATGAATTGAAACCCAACAAATATACATGAATGTATGAATTCATAAAGGTATTTTTAAAAAATAATAAAAGCTGGTCACTTCTGAGGTTGACAGAGAACCAAATTACTATCTTGAAAACCAGCTAAAGAATCAAACATTCATTATGTTTTTCTTAAATAAACTCTACAGTATATAACCACACAGCGTGTGAAGGGGAAGCATACACTTATAATATTATTCCAACTAACAAGTGAAAACTCAATGATAGAATTCAAATATTACTATTTTGCAGCCCCAATGAACAAATGGATCTGGGCATTAAGCATTCATGATTGTTAAGATAAAATAGAGAAACCTAGGCATAATGTATCTTCTAAAGAAAGAACACACTCCTAGAGTCTTCCCAAAGGATGGAACCTACTTAGTCTGATTAAACCTATAGATCCAAATGCCATTTTGCAGGAAATAGAGCAAAGAAACAGTTCAAGTCCAACTTACACAATTCATTGAGCTATATATTTGTTGCTTGTAGTTTTCTGTATCTGTCTTTTATTTTACAATTTAAAAAAGTTTTAAAAATGAGTGGATTTATCTCTGACAGTGAGTGCTCTTTGAAAATTGATTAGATGGCTTTTTCTTCATGAGATTTTATGTGACCTAAATATTAGCATTCGAGATATTGACATTCCAAACCACAATGACAGGAGAGCCACAATATAGCAAGAGGAATAAAATGAAATTATGTTTAATGTAGTCAAAGGGCTTCTATTAAATGAATTGCTTCCCCTACAAGAGGGGATATTTATTTATTAATTTTTGCTATCAACCTAGTTTACTAATAAGAAAGTAATCAGTCAACAAATGTTAAATGCTCTTGGAGCATATGTTAAAGAGGGACCCCTATTGTCAGGTTACAATCATAGTTCTGGGCAGAGAAAACAATGGACAAGGAAAGACTACATAAAATTAAGTAGTACAGTGTGTAATACAACTTGTGAATGCTATGTGAGATTAGAGGTCTGGAAAATTAGTGAGGGATTGGGTCATCTAAGACTTCTTGGCAGATACGGACTTGGTACCAGGGCTTGAAGGTATGGGTAGGATTTAGGGATAGAAGGATGACAGGAAGTAGAAAACAATCTCAGGAAAAAGGTATATGTCAAAAATACAGTTAGATGGGTCAGCAAAAATACTTCTCTACTAGGAAACATCCTTTATAGCTATTGGAGTGGAGACAAAGCCTGATTTCAAACATATGATTGATCTATACAACTACAATGTAAACATTTGCATTAGAGTCAAGCTCCATAAAATTGCCTGTGGGTCAAATTGCATTTGGTTTCACATAATACACATCCAGCATATATTTGCATTTATCTATGTATTTGTTTTTCAAGGGAGTGAGAGAGAGGTCAGCAATTCCAAAACTCCTGTGCTTGGGAGCTAGGGTTTTGATTTTTGTTTGGTTTAGTTTGGTTTTACTTGTTAAATCTGAAGGAGAGAGAAGAGGAGAGAGGAAGAGAGATAGGAAGAGAGAGAGGGGGGAGAGATTTAGTCACAGGGTATGAGAGGGTGCTAGACAGTAATTCCTCCAAGTAATTCACCTAAGGAATGGAGCCACCACTCCAAGATGTTATTAACATATGGAAGGCAGTCTTCTAGTCTATCAGCATAGGGAAGGTAAACCACAAATCTGTAACCTCAGGTTCCTATATACACAAATGCATGCAAATCTATACATACTCATGGAAAAATAAATGACGAAGTCTGGGCTTCCTTAGTTAACATGTCAACCATAAGATCAACAGCAACAAATTAGAAACTATACTAAGGAAGTAAGGAGGGTCCAATAAAATAATAAAGCAGGTCTCATTTATGCAAGGTGATTAAATATGATTGTTTTATGCTGACCTCTCCATTTAGAATTCAGATTGAAGACTGTCTGACTTGATCAGAGGCTCTTCACTTCCTGCTCAGAGTTAAGAGCTAAAACTCACAGGTAGCATGGTCTATGAGACATTGAATTCTTGCCTTCACCTCTCTGTCTGCCCCCTCCTAGCTGCCCAGCTTATCTCTCCTTAGAAAACATGCTCTGAAAGCCTCTGCAACATTTGTGCACTATTGGCTTTCTGTCTTTTGGAGTGCATATTGTTTCTCATTTAAGAGAAAAAAAGGTATCTAAACTGGTTCATTGTCATTTTATTAGTTTGAATTTTTATATCAATCTGAATTACAACAACATGCTGCTATCTGGCTCCTGAGCATTATTAATCATTTCTTAATCTCTCCCCCATAGTAAATGTGAGATAAATGTCATTTCAATACTGACGCTTGCTTACAAGTGTCTGATGATCTGAGTAATGACAGCTTCTTCCACTTGATGTCTAGCCATGGTATAGGATATACTAACAAAGAATCTGGAGTTTTATAATTTCTTAGCTGTTGGATTAATGAATTACACAAACTGCTAAATTCCACAGATCCCAACTATGCTGTGCACATCCTAGGGGAGACCTAGCTTTAATTTAAATAAAACATGGTAATGGCTTAGCCTTGGGAAAGGGAAACAGATTTGCAATGGAGTTGTAACTGGTATAAGAATATCACTCAGAGCTGGCAGTCCCGGAGATGATTTGGTCTGGTCTTCTCTTGTTTTCAGTTGGTAATATAAGGATCAGGTAGTTCATTGACTTTTCTAAAGTAACATAGAGCTATGAAGGAAATAAAAGACCTAGGTCAACTCCACAATCCTTTTTGTCTACCTTTTTTTCCCTTCTTTTTATGAAAAAAAAAAAAAAATCCTTCCTTTATGTTCTTTATACTCTACCTGCTCATTAACATCTTTTGAGCTTCCTCTGGCCTCTGTACAGTGCTTTTTTCAAATGCACCTGGATCTCCTAAGGAAGCAACAGGAATATTTCATGCCCCCACAAAGCTTGATCCAGTACTGAATCAGCCTGAACAACAATAACAAAAATATTACTCAATTATTGGCTAATAGTGGACAGTGGGCTATAATGCTTTGATCCCCTTTTGTGTTGTGATATTGGCATCTTGTTTGTGTGTTAAGGGGGAAAGATGCTGGGAGCAACCGAGAATGAGGGTTTTCTCCCCATACAAAAGGAGAGGAGAGTGTCATTTATTGGCTCACCACTAGAGGGCAATGTGAAGCTATTTTCCTGCACATGCTCAGAGCTCCTAAACTTTAAAACCAGTAAATCACAAAAGAATTGCCTGGAATTGCTCCCTCTATAGAAGAATCAAATGAGTTAAACACATTTAATATCATAATGAATTTCAAATGAATTAATCATTAATTATGGTCAGACCCCATTGTTCAGGAATACATTTAATGACAATTATGACAGCAAATTTATTTTTTGGATTTACTGAAATGATGCAGATATATGGCTTGAAAATATATCAGTTGCCTCTGGAAAATAAAGTACAGCAGTATTTTTTCATTTGAACTCACTGTGATCGAATCACACTGAAATAACTTGGATTTTGGTGGATGTCCATGGGAATTATTTTTAATTATGGATCTTCTGAGTGATTCCACATATTTCAAATTATTGATCCGATGTTCACCACTATTTGGCCAACTTTTCTTACAGAATACATTGAATTGGGATAAAGGAGGCTGAAAAAAGACTTAGCTCTCTGGGCCTCTAAGACACTTCCTGGCCGGTATCTTCTTTGTGACCAGGAAAAAATGCATATTTACTGATTTTAGGGTTTGTAAAGACAAGGGATGGGTAATAGAGAGAATTCTTGGTTCTCCTTCCCCAGAGACTTGGTAGATATGAGACCCATTATTCTAAGAGCTTTTGTTGAGGCTTTCTTGAAGGTAGTGAGATGAATGGCTCTCTGTGGCGGAGGAAGTGAATCAAAAGACCTGTGGAAGGTTGCTCGGGGTCTAGACCAAGATGCCGTACTTGGTAAAAAAAGAGCCAGCATGAAGAACAACATTATTTTTAATTAATAACTGGTCTGAATTAAATGCCACTGGCAGCCAAATTGACAGCCTGTAGTCCTGTACTCGTTACAGATTATGTACTTCACTCAGTGGCCCCCCTCCATGCCAGGTGCTTGTCAGGGCCCAGTCTCCATGTCCCTGCATCTTTTGCCTTCCCCATTAGCACTGCCAACAAGTCAATTAGAGAAAATTAGAGTAGTAGCTGTTTTCCTAATGCAGAAGCCTGCGCATTGCAGGGAACCAGGACTACGTGCGCACAGAGTCCAGGCCACTGGATGGCGGTCGGATGGTAAACGTTATTGGACACCTCTGACCCCACTGGACCTGAACCATTTAATTAAGTGTAATGGGTGTATAGCAAACAGATCTGATGGCATTGATCTCCTAAAAGGATGAGTAATTCATATTCGAGAAAGATGCAATTTATATAATACATTCAATATTCAATTCTATTTCATTATATATACTTCTTTGCAAATTTAATTAATAGCTAATCTAACTAGCACCCTTAGGAAGGTTTTGTTTTGTTTCATTTTGCTTTTCTTTGTCTAGGAATGCTGTCCAAAGAATGGTCAGATTATTATACGACTTGCTCATTGACCAGTCTTTACAGGTACCAGATACTCAGCTAGCCTGAGTATTTGAATTATGGTAATTTTTTTTTTTTTTTAATCACCAATGTCTATCATTCACTAGGAGAGGAGTCAGGTAAAAATACACTTTATAAGAAATGTTTCAGTGCTTGGCAGATAGAAGATGCTTAACAAATATTTGTTAAATTAATGAATGTATGAGACATAGCAAGGCTATATTATTTAATGAAGTTTAAACAGCAAGCCCCTAATCAATCTGAATGCAGAATTCAGATTTCTTGATCCCAAATTGCACTTTCTGATACCTGTAGGTTCATGAAAAAATAGTCCAATGAGATTGTACAACATTTCCCCTTCTCACTTGCAACGATTCTACATCCATTCATCTGTTTATTCATTTATCAATCATCATTGAGCATCTGCTGTGTGTAAGACATTGTTTTAAGTTTTCTAGGGTATCTAAAGATTAAGAGAAAAAAACCCTTATATGCCTTGATGAGTCTTTTTTCTTTTTCTTTCCAGTTTTATTGAGAAATAATTGACATAGATTATCGTATAAGTTGAAGGCATACCACATGTTGATTTGACATATTGTGAAATGATTACCACGATAGGTTCAACTAACACCCATCTTCTCATATAGATACAATAAGAAAAGAAAAGAAAAGAAAAAGGGAAAATAAAATCTCCTTGTAACGAGAACTCTTAGGATTTATTTTCTTAACTTTCCTGTATATCCTACAGCAGCATTAGCTCTAGTCATCATGTGGTATGTAATATCCCTAGTACATATTTATCCTATAACTGGACATTTATACCTTTTGACCATCTTCCTCCAATTTCCCCTCCCCTCTTCTTCTGGTGACCACAAGTCTGATCTCTTTTTTATGAGTTTTTTTTTTTTTTAAGGTTCCACATATAAATGAGATCATACAGTATTTGTCTTTGTCAGACTTACTTCAGTTAGCATAATGCCTCAAGGTCCATCCATATTGTTGCAGATGGTAGAATTTCCTCATTTTTTATGGCTGAATAATAGGACTATGTGTACACACACACACAAACACACACACACAATATGTCATGGCTTCTTTATCCACTCATCCATTGATGAACACTTACATTATTTCCATGTCTTGGCTATGGTAATTAATGCTGTTATGAACATAGGGGTGCAGATCTTTTTGAGTTAGTGTTGCATTGCTTTTGGATATATTCCAGAAGTGGGATTGCTAGATCATAGGGTAGTCCTATGTTTAATGTTTTGAGGATCCTCCATACTGTTTTCCATTGTGCCTGCACCAATTTGCATTCCCGCCAACAGTTTCTCTGCATCTCTGCCGGCATTTGTTATCTCTTGTCTTTTCGGTACTGGCCATTTGATGAATCTATTATTGAAGAAGCTGTGTTGGAAGTTTAAAAAAATCAGAGTAAAGTGTCCTAGAATCAGAGAGAGGCTTTGTGGAGAAGATGGGAATTTTGCTGAATCCTTTGGTGAAGAAAGGGTGAGAAGAAAGAGTGGAATAAACAAGCGCAAGCTCGTAGTGGTTGGAGCATCACACACCTAGGATCAAAGCTTGAAGACAGTGACAGCTTCTCCTCCTCCTAATCCTAACATTTATTGGATGTCTCATTAGGCCCTTTCTTAACTAACTCGCATCACTTATTTTATGTAATCCGTACCTTAATCCAGTGTCTGACACCCAGTGAGTACTCAATAAATATTTGTTGAAGGGATGAATAATTATCCCCCTTTTATAAGTACATGAAGAATTTTTAATTCCGAAGTTATTATCCTCCATACTAATTGCTTTTTACTAAATAAGAGGTGGTGAGTGGAAGAACATTTTTTACACATTTTGAATCGGGACTTTAGGGATATTAAATCCACAGAACTATGCGATGCAGGAAAGATGAAAAAAGAGGTTGAAAGTGTGTATATCTTAGAAGGTATTGTAATTGTCCAGGTAAAAATCATAAGGGCCTGGATTGGAGTGGTCTAGCACAAATGAAGAGCAAAAGATGGGTGTGAATACTATAATTTCTAGATGTGCTTGGAGGGACAGTGGGGAAAGGGAAAAATCAAGAATGACTCCTAGATTTTGAGTCTGGTAGTGAGATGAAATTATTGCTGGGACTAGGAAGTCAAGAAGGGAGAGAAAAAATTCTGTTTCTGTCTTATTTGGTATAGAGAGGAAGTGGCATCACAGATAAAACAGACCGGCTATGCTGGGCTTTGGTCCTGCTGTAAGAATCGTATGTACATAGCCTGTGTTATGGTGGACTTTCACTTTAAGCCTTGGGAAAGCAGTGCATATACTCTTCTGGATACTCTCCCAGAGAATTGCTTTCCTATTTTTTCCCCACCGAATTAACTAGTTGTCTTGGGGTTTCTAGGCTCAGACTAGAGATTATCTCCTTAGAGTTATTGGCTCTACCGTGGTGAGTGCTACAAAATTTACGCAGTATCTTCCATCACATTTTGGAAAAGCAAGCTCTTTCATGTGTATGGAGCTTTGATTTTAAAAACAATTTTTAATCAAGTAGCTTAATACCACAAAGTAGATAGGGCAGGGATAATCATTTCCATTTTAGAAACGGAGAGACTGGGGCGCCTGGGTGGCTCAGTTGTTGGGCGTCTGCCTTCGGCTCAGGTCATGATCCCAGGGTTCTGGGATCGAGCCCAGCATTGGGCTCCCTGCTCCGCAGGAAGCCTGCTTCTCCCTCTCCCACTCTCCCTGCTTGTGTTCCCTCTCTCACTGTGTCTCTCTCTGTCAAATAAATTAAAAAAAAAAATCTTAAAAAAAAAAAAAGAAACGGAGAGACTGAGGTCTCATTGTAATCATTTAAGCCAGAGAAGACACAGGAAGAGCTGAGTGCCTTATATGTGCTCAGGTTTGCTCCTCCACAGTGTCCAGACAAGAAGGTCTGGGGTTTTCTCTGGCCATTCTGCAGGGAAGCCGTTGGTCACCAACTAGAGCAGAATAAACATTCTTTGCAGGCTTCAGTTAATGCAGTTAGTGAGGTGTGCTTTGGCAGAGAGCACTCAGAGTCAGAAAAAATGATAGAGTAAATGCTTAGATTATGAAGCACTACAAACAGCTCACAAATGGGAGGACTTAATGAAATAATTTCTCAACGAAGCTTTACACTAGGAAATTGCCAGAGACAACATAACCAAACATATACAAGTTTTCCTCTTGTGTTCATATTTCTTGAAGAAAAACAAAATGGATGATTAGATAAAAGACAAGGTGTTACTGTTATATGACCACCTAAGGACTTAATTAAAAAAACACCAACACTGTTCATTTAGTTAAGTCAAGGAAGGAAACAAATCATTACTTTGATTTAAAAAGTCAAACTGACTCCCTAGCATAAAGAAAAAATAAAATACATTAAAGTCTTTTGGTTAGGAATTGAAAGAGAAAGCATATCTTTCCCTTTTACAAATGCTTGCCATTCCTTCCTCTCTTCTTACTTCCTTTCTCCTTTTTCTTTACTTCCTGGGCTTCTGACTCTCCTGACTCATTCCTTTGAGTTCCTAGGAGGCGCAAAGGTAACAAAGAAGTAGAAAAGAATAGAAAACAGAAGATGTGAAGAGAAAGAATGATAAGCATATGAATACATAGGTCCTGGGGTAAGAGAGTAGATGCTACCATAATGCCTCGAGTCAGTTTATGGGCACTTGGTACACTGGATACCAACTTTGCCTTCCTTTATCATGCTTATCTTCACAGGAATCCTAAGAGGTGGTTACAGTGATTTGTCCCCACTCCAGAGATGAGAAAGTTCAGTCTTAGTGATGGTCAACAGGACTCATTCAGAAGCAGTGCTTGAATTCAAAGCAAGGTCTGTCCTACTGCCCTTGGGTCATTGCAGGATATAGACTGAATAAGACATCATGGGCAAGAGGCCCCAAATAGTTTGCACTCTCTTTGAAATGGAAAAGTAAAAACAAAGACACAAACGGAAATAATTTGGGGACTTCACCATGCATGTGTCTGTGTGTGTCTGTGTGTGTGTGTGTGTGTACATGTATGTGTATCAAAATAGCCTGCTCAATCTGCCAGGTTCTATAGTCACTCAAGTTCCTGCCTTCATCTGGACAATGTCTTTGTTATCTGAACGCTGACCTTTAATTACCCAGTCTGGGGAATAGATGATACTGAAACATTCAAGTGACATGCAGCTTACATGCACTTATGGGAGCATTTAGTCACAACCATTGTTTTCATTTCTCCATGTACTACTGCTTCTGCTTTCTTCATTATCTTCAGACTAAGCCCCATTTAAAATAACACATGAATTACCATAAAACAGCATTGTCCTATGGCACTTTCTTTGATGATGTAGATGTTCCCTACCTAGGCTATCCAGTATGGTAGTTACTAGTCATATTTGGCCTTTGAGCCCTTCAAATGTGAGCACAAGACTGAGGAAGTGATTTTTTCCATTTATTTAATTTTGACTGATTTAAGTTTAAAGAGCCATTCGTGGCTATTGCCTTCCAAAGTTGGACAATATACCTATAAGAAGCTCTGTTTACCTTTCTCTCCTGTGGCATTGCCATGGTTACTAGAGGCTTGTGGACAATGTAAAGAGCAGATGGAGTAGATTCACTGTGAGGGTCTCTGCTGCTATTTTTCTCTTAGAATATGAAATAACACTACCTATACATGCTATGATTTTATAGCTTGGTCTGAACTTCAATTTAATAGGTTGCATGCATAAATTACACTTGAATGTAAACACAAAGCATTTGCCTTGTATATGATTCAATACCTTATATACATCTTAATTAATTTCTATGCCCATGGTACTAAGATTGACAGAACTGATGAAACTTTCAAGTACTCGTAGTTGTCAGTTCTGTGCTCTAAAACTGGGACTTGTTGCTCGTTTAATTATATACTCAACTCAGGAAAATATGACCAGATGGAAAATAACTTTGTTAATAATGGAAAGGAACATTAAATTAATGATAATTCTAAGGTAACTGTAAAATTGAACTCATTTTTAACCTCATGCTTTAATAAAACATGAAGGAATAAAGTCAGAATAATTAGGTAAGAATAAAGACCTGGTAAAAATGATAGCTACCAGTGATAAATGGCACAAGAAAAAGCTTTAGACCATTTGATCAAAAACAAATATAGCTCCTGACTTAAGTTCCCAAGAAAATCAACTAGCATTTTAATTATCCCCTTAGATTGTCTTGGGATGAGTGGGTAGGAGAGGGAGAGAAAAAAAATTAGACAAAATCAAATGGACTAAAAATGAGCTGAGCCATGAGTCAACTAAATGTCAGCATTAATGGTAATATTCAGTACATATATGGGAAAAGTAAAAAATGCTGTCAATATCAGGAAGCCACTGAAGTACAAAACAAAATAGACTCTTTGGTCCCAGCAAAATATATTGAATTATAATATTACCGATGCAGATTTGGATCATAATTGACAGATTTGTATATGATTGCTTTAAATGGACCTCGATTGTAATACAGCCGAATGAATGGAAAAATCTGCTGAAAGATTATAGGCAAAGGGAAATGGTGAATCGCAACCTAGCCAGTTGCAGGGAGACAAGCATGTGGGTAAGCTTGGCCTGTCTTTGGCATCCTGCTTAATGAGAGAGACCCAGGAAGAGGTTAACTAGCTAGAGGAGAACATTTAGATATGCAAACTCTAAAGGGGCTACCAACCTAGATCCCTGCTGGGTATGACCTTACTGAATTCACAGGGCCCCTGGCTTTCATGGAGAACCACTGAGCTCTCAGAGTTAAGGGTTAAAAGGACAGAGTTCTTCTTTCCAGATCAGATTTTACCCTAAAAGTGTGAAAACTCAGTGAGAATTCAGAGTGGTAAGGCCATGGCCCTGGGATTAAGCACACCTGAGTTTAAAATGAGTTTGACTATTTAGAAGATATATACATATTCTTGTCCAATTTTCTAAGCTCCATCTTTGTTTTTTTTTTTTTTAAATCTGTAAGTGTAAACTGTATTCTCTTTATTTAAGATATGTATTATTGACACTGTGTTTTAAAATTGGTAGTCACTGGGTCAACATTCAATCAATGGTATTTGTTTTATTATTATGACCTATATCAAATGCTGCCTCTTATAACTGTATATTATACATTTAATTAAAATTTTGCTCACTTTTTTTTAGGGTCCAAACTTTCTCTTTGATGCCTATTCTCTCTCTTAAAGTCCTGCAAGAACCATCACTCTGGTGTATCTGTGAGCAAAAGCATTATTTCACCACTTCCATGCCTATGCAAAAACAATGAGGATGAACACTCATATGACTGTAGATTACAAAAAGAAACACAATCACGCTTCCAGGACTAGTCACTTTTTCTCCTCTGACACTCATCAGCCCCATTTCCTTTGAAAATCATGGACTAGGATTATATTTCAGACCAGATGACCTAACCCTGGGGTGATTTATAAGGCAAGAGATGTCTCTGGAGTTTGCTACTGGCTATTTGAATATATCATTTACAGGTGAAACAGAACTTAAAACAAGCTCAAAGTACAAGAATAATCTCACCATCTTTAGACTTTTTTTATTCACCTGAAATATTGGTTTATAATTTATTGTTCATCTTACTTATAAGATTTTGCCTTGAATGAAGAATGAAGAAATGAAGAAATTTCGCCTTGAATGAAGAAATTCAAAAGAATGTGCTCTGCTTTCTAAAAGCCTTTTCCAACAGAGATTTCTAAAAGACACTGTCAACAGCAATATCAACGAGAAAGTGTTTAAAACCTTAAGGAATCAACTCAGAGAAGCACTCACTTGTTTCTATAAATTTTATTCTGTGGACTAAACATAATATGCTCACTGTGTGCTCCTATCCATGCTACAAGGCTGCTGAACGGAATATTCTCATTTTTATGTTATATTTATTTCAACCCATTACATTTAGAAGTTTTAATGCATTGTGGAAAAGGCAAAGATCAAATTTTAAAATATTATAAAAATGTAATAAGGGGTTCAGATTTCAAGAGAATGCTCTAATTATTTTGTTGTTCATGAATTTTACTTTACTGGGCATTACTTGAAATAGGAGGGTTATCAACAAAGACTAAGATTTTTTTCCCTTGTGATTGTAAGCAATTTTTCCTGCACTATAATTATTATAAGATAATTTTATCAAAGATGAAATAATAAAGTTGAGAAGCATAATTAGAGAGAGATATTCAATAGCACAGTAGTAGTTTCAAAGACGAATCAAGAAATATTTTTATTTTTATTTTTATTTTTATTTTATTTTATTTTTTTTAAAGATTTTATTTATTTATTTGAGACAGAGAGAATGAGAGAGAGAGAGCACATGAGAGGGGTGAGGGTCAGAGGGAGAAGCAGGCTCCCTGCTGAGCAGGGAGCCCGATGCGGGACTCGATCCCGGGACTCCAGGATCATGACCTGAGCCGAAAGCAGTCGCTTAACCAACTGAGCCACCCAGGCGCCCCAAGAAATATTTTTAAAAATATTTTTTTCAGTGATGAATGTTAACATTCATCATTGATGTCCTTTCTAAGATTCAAGATGATGAATACAGTATAAACTGTATTTGTATATATGCAAATTCATTGTGTTAGGGTACAGATCAAGCTGTTATAATTAAGAAAGACCAAAATATAGCATCTTAAGTAAAGCAGAAGTAACAGTCTAGAAGTGAGCAGAGCAGTGCTGGTCCTGTAGCTTGGCCACTTTCTGTGACTTCCATCTCTAGTTTCTGGTCATCACCCAGCTAGCAAGAAAAAGAAAGGGGTCTAAGTGCTCACATGTGTTCATGCATTCTATGAGGGGACAAAGCCTGAGCACTGTCACATTTACTTTTCTACACTGGCCAGAACATAGTCATGCAGCCACCCACACCTGTAAAGAAGGTCACACATGAAACTTGCCTTTGGCTAGGTGACTAATGTTGCTAAAATCAGGTAGATGGGTCTACTACTAAAGTCGTTGCCTTCGGATGAAATTAGAAGAGACAATCCACGGAGAGTTCTTTCCAAAAGAGAATGAGAAAATTACCAGGGTGATTCAGAACAGTGATAATTATTTATACACACTTTCTCCTTTAATGCACACATCATCCTTAAGAAATGAACATCCTTATTCATTTGAAGACAGGACCCATTTTTCTCTATTTTTATACCCTCAGTGCCTACCGAAGTTTCTGGCATGTGGTAAGCACTTAAAAACTATTTGTTGAATGAAAAATTAATGGCTAAATGAAGAAATTTAAACGTAAAAATTGATCCTCAAAAAGATTAAACATCTTTGCCAAGGTCAAACAGCTTATATCTGGTAGAGTCAGGAATCAACCCAAATATATTTGAAGTTTCTCTCCTAAGCAATTCTCCTGTAAAAAAGTTCCTGTGATAAAACAAGCCATCTGCTTGAGAGAAGCTCTTCCTCCGTAAACTGAAATATAAAATCTGTAATGACTACAGCTTTGTCAGCAAAGGATTTGTTGTATTTCTTTTGTGGAATATGAAAGATACTCATGTTGGTCTCATAAATTTCCTAAGCAATCACCCAGTGTTCTCTCAGCCTTTTTGATGTCAGGGAAGTCTGTGGTTGACTGATTTTCAAATGAATAATTCTAACAAGTAGGCTCATTTCTGATTTGCTGCATTTTTGCTTATGATTATAAATAGTAAGGTTAACACCTGATTAATGGCTGTTTTAACAAATGCTCAATACTAGAACACTCACATATTCCTGGTCTCATCCTTTACCCATCAACTACAATGATTCCTGAACTGATCCCTTCAAAAACCATTAAATCTGGTAATGGACTAACTGGGCTCCCATCCATGGTTTTAAGTATTAATGCTCACTCAGGAAAGTTTGCTGCCTTTTCTTTATCCTTGAAGGTAGAATTCAGAGAGAGTGTGTTGAATATTTAGCATAAGACAAAATTTCCAACAGGGTGAGAAACATCATGGTGAGGATGTATGTGTGTGTGTGTGTATACTCATATAAGGAGAGCTGCATAAGTGTTTAAAAACAATCTTTAACATTTACAAATTTGAAAGTTATGAAACAATGTATGTGCAAAAGAAGTTGGTAAATGTGAAATCTGGAAAAATAGAGATGTCATGACATTATTTGCACGTATATTAAAAAGAGAGAGTAAAAGACAATTTGAACAAATATAAAAATATTTCCCCCCAAATTATTTTTACTTTATTTATGTGGAAATGTTTCATAAAAGTTGGGATTTTTGAATTCTCCAAGTTACTTTGCATTTTGTAATATGGCAGATATAGTCGGGAAAACCCTTACTGTTTGTGATGGTTAATATTCTGGGTCAACTTGACTGGTCACAAGGTGCTCAGATTAAACATCATTTCTGAATGTGTGTGTGTTTGTGTGTGTTTTCCAATGATACTAGCACTTGAATTGTTGGACTGAGTAAAGCATATTATTCTCTGCAATGTATGTGGGCATTATCCAATCCACCGAAGGCCTGAGTAGAGCAAATGTAGAGGAAAGAGGAATTCATCCTCCTTCTTTTTCCTGCCTCACTAGTTGAGCTTTGACATTTCAGCTTATCTTTTCTTACCATTGGACTAGGATTTACAGCATTGGCTGCCCTAGTTCTCAGGCCTTTGAACTTGGACTGAATTCTATCACTAGCCTGCCAAACTTCCCTAGCTTACGTGCATGAATGTGTGTAGGTGTGTGTACGTGCATACCTTATATATTATATATATATATCCTATTGATTCCATTTCTCTAAAAAGCCCTGACTAATAGAGTGTTCTCCTTCTGTCCATTCTCCACTTTTTCCTCAGAAAATCCATGAACTTGTGCTGCGTCAATGTTTTGGCAAAATAAAGATTACATTTCCCAGTCAAACTTGTAGCTATGTTCTCATGAGAATATAGGGATAATTTTTCTTTAAATATGAAAAAAGAAAAAGAAAAAAAGACACTTTATAAAAATATATGTTAAGTGGTTTTATATACTTCTTTAATCTTCAAATAACCTCAAGAAACTTGCATTTGTTTTTATTTGGCATGTGGAAATTGAGGCTTAGAAAAACTCTGTTACTTGTCAATGTTCTTCCAGATAATAAAAAAAAAAAAAAAAGCCAGATTCTAAATTAAGTCTTTGATTCCAAGTTTAGTGTTCCTTCTATTCAGCCATAATAGGCAATATTGCTTCTCTCTTTGGCACTTGATATATGTTGATAGAATTGCTGATTTACAGCATTAAATTCTAAACACACTAATGCTCCAGTAACTCTAATTAGCTGAATAGACTTATTCAAGTAATTTTATTTTGCTATTATTATAATGTTAATGATCTTGAACAATTTATTTATTATGATTTTTGTACCTCTAAATGTATCTTGCTGATAATAACCAATTCTTGTCTGTTCATTGACTCTTAGGGAACCACGCAAAGCACTGGGGGCCCATACTTCCATATGAGGAAACTTGTTTTTAGAGAAAACAAATTGTTCTACTTACAATTTACTGTGTAAGCCATTATTATTCAATTCAAAATATATTTTAAATAGAATACAAATTATATATATTCTCTCCATATTACCCTAGAACTTCAGTTGGATTGGCTCCATTTGCTAGGTATTTTTCAAAGCTGTACTTGACTTGTGGAAGATACTTCACCTGATGTAATATGGTTGAGTGGTTAAGAAATGCTTTGAGTTAAGCAGTTTGAGTCCTAGTTCTGTCACTTATGTACTAAGGGATGTGGTGCAAGTCATTTAAGCTTTCTTTGCCTCAGTTTAACTTTACCTAATTGGAGTTAACCCATCTGTAAGGTGGCATCAGTCAAAGCACCCTTCTCCTGGGATTACTGTGAAGATCCAGTGAGACAGGGAAATAAAATATAGAGATCTTGGCAGATACTAGTGTTCAATAAATGCTATTCTTTGCCATTTTTATGGGCTGTTGCAAGCCTTCTAGTATTTCTAAGGTACATACTAAGGGAGGTTCCTAAGGGTTTAATATACAGCAGCATAAACAATATGTTTGTTTTATTGAACATTATTAGTATCAGTTCCCCCCTTATTTTATCTTCAAGGTCTATTAATAAAATATAGTTTACAGAAAATAGAAGTATAGTCTTCACATAAAAAAAGTTTCAAATGTTTACAGGCATAGCCTATTCAGAAAAGAGAAAAGAAAAAAGTCTTAAACCAAATTTGGTTCCTGAAGACACATGAGACTTGTTTCAAAAATAACCTTATCCTCTACCACCCTGATGGGACCTGTTTTCTCCTCCCACACTTGTTCTTGTGAAGGCCTGGAGTGCTTGTTATGCTCACTTGACAGATTGAGGAAACCAGGACACAAAGTCTAAGTAATTTGACCAACAACAGACAAATCACTGTGATGCACGCATTGGAATTTTGGAACTTAGAAACACTTCCACTGCCATTCAGACAAGGAAAGCACCAAGAGGGAAAATGGGCTTTTTCACGCTGGCATTGTCAAGAGATGGAATCTCATACTACTTGTTACCAAAAATTCTTTAAATATATTCCATTTGACAATACATGTGTCCATGCTTTTGGTTTCTGTATGTCATCAAACACATATCCCACAGTTGTGGTCCAAATGATAGTCTCCAAAATTTCACAGCAAGTTCAAAGAATAAAAGATGGTATGGCACTAATATAAGAGACCTGAGAAAAATAGAGAGTAACAATTAAAAATGGAATTATTGGTGGAGCGGAGCAAGATGGCAGAGGAGTAGGAGACCTGGATTTCGTCTGGTCTCAGGAATTCAGCTGGATAGGGATCAAACAATTCTGAACACCTACAAACTCAACAGGAGATCAAAGAAAAGAATAGCAACAACTCTCTGAACAGAAAAGTGACCACTTTCTGGAAGGTAGGACGTGCAGAGAAGTGAATCCGAAGCAATATTCGGGAGGATAGATGGCGGGGGGGGGGGGCTTCCCTCGGCTGCTTCTGGCAAGTAGAAGAGCAGCGGAGCACAAAATCGGAACTTTTAGAAGTCGGCTCCACTGAGGGACATCGCTCCAGTGGCTAAGTGGGGGGTGGAACCCTCGTGCAACAGTGTGGTCTCAGGACCCTCGGGGGTCACAGAAAGACCGGGGGTGGCTGAGTGCAGCAGAGCTCCCAGGTATTGGAGTGGGGAAGCCGGCTACAGAGATGGAGATGGAGCCGGGGGGCAGGCTCTCAGCTCGGGGTTGCCATAAACTGTGATCCCTGGCACAGTTGGGCCACTGCTCCTCCAGCAGGGACCCAACAAGCAGCAGATCTGGGGAGACTCCCCTTCCTCCCCTGGGAGGAGTGGCGTGGGAGTGCACTGCAGGGATCTGCTGGGTTTGGAGACTCCAAACGGGGTCATGCGCCAGAGATAGAAATGCGCGGTCACAGGCCGGGTGAGCACGGAGTGCAGCCGGCGACCGGGGAGACAGGAGTGATTGACTGCTTTTCTCTGGGGGCTCACTGAGGAGCAGGCCCCGAGTTCTTGGCTCCTCCAGGGTGGAGATTAGGAGGCCACAATTTTCACTCTCCTCCTCCAAAGTGGTACTGAAGGCTTGCAGGGAACAAAAGCTTCCGAGAGCAAAGCCGAGCAGATTACTTAGCCCAACCCGGCAAGAGCGGGGCAATTCCGCCTCCAGCAAAGACATTTGGGAACCACAGCAACAGGCCCCTCCCACAGAAGATCAGCAAGAACAGCCAGCCAAGGCCAAGTTTACCGATCAATGAGAAGGGCAGAACTCCAGTGCTAGGGGAATACTGCACATAGAATCCATGGCTTTTTCCCCATTATTCTTTAGTCCTTCAAAGTTAATTTTTTTAACTTTAAAAAAAAATTTTTCTTTTTCCCTTTTTGAACCAACATCTTATCAATCCCTTTTTTAAAAAAACATTTTTATTTTTCATTTTTAGAGTCATATTCTATCCCTTCATAGTAGTTACCCTTATTTTTGGCATATATATATAAGTTGTTCTCTCTTTAAAATGTTGAGATACAGTTTCTTCTAACACATCAAAATAAACCCTAAATCCCTAGAGTATGGCTTTGTTCTAGTCTCCTGCCTGATCACATTCTCTCCCTTTTTTTTCTTAAATCCTCTTCTTTCTTTTTTCAAACAACTTCTTATCAATTCCTTTTATAAAATTTTTTATAATTTTCATCTTTACAGTCATATTCCATCCCTTCCTCATATCAACCCTTATTTTTGTACATATATAAGTTTTTTTTTCTTTAAAATTTTGGGAGGTACTTTCTTCTAACAGACCAAAATATATCCAAAATCTAGTGTGTGGCACTGATCTATGCACCAGCCTGATCATGTTTGATCATATTCTGTTTTTTTGTTTTGTTTTGTTCTGTTTTTGTTTCTTTTTATCTTTATCTTTTTCTTTTTTTTTTCCTTTACTTTTTTCTTTCTTTCCCTTTCTTTTCCTCTGGCTTCAGGTCTTTACTGATTTTTTTAAAGTATATTTTCTGGGGACGTTGTTACCCTGTTAGCATTTTGTTCTCTCATTCATCTATTCTCCTCTGGACAAAATGACAATATGGAAAGAAATCACCTCAACGAAAAGAACAAGAGGTAGTACCGACTGCCAGGGACCTACTCAATACGGATATTAGTAAGATGTCGGAACTAGAGTTCAGAATCATGACTTTAAAGATACTAGCAGGGCTTGAAAAAAGCATGGAAGATATTAGAGAAACCCTTTCTGGAGAAATAAAAGAACTAAAATCTAACCAAGTCAAAATCAAAAAGGCTATTAATGAAGTGCAATAAAAAATGGGGGCACTAGCTGCTAGGATAAATGAGGCAGAAGAGAGAATCAGTGATATAGAAGACATAATGATGGAAAATAAAGAAGCTGAGAAAAAGAGAGATAAACAACTACTGGATCACAAGGGGAGAATTCGAGAGATAAGCAGTACCATAAGACGAAACAATATTAGAATAATTGGGATCCCAGAAGAAGAAGAAAGAGAGAGAGGGGCAGAAGGTATAATGGAGCAAATTATAGCAGAGAACTTCCCTAATTTGGGGAAGGGAACAGACATCAAAATCCAGGAGGCACAGAGAACCCCCCCTCAAAATCAGTAAAAATAGGTCAACACCCTGACATCTAATAGTAAAACTTAAGAGTCTCAGAGACAAAGAGAAAATCCTGAAAGCAGCTCGGGAGAAGAGATCTGTAACCTACAATGGTAGAAACATGAGATTGGCAACAGACCTATCCACAGAGACCTGGCAGGCCAGAAAGGACTGGCAGGATATATTCAGAGCACTAAACGAGAAAAATATGAAGCCAAGAATACTATACCCAGCCAGGCTGTCATTGAAAATTGAAGGAGATATAAAAAGCTTTCAGCACAAACAAAAACTAAAGGAATTTGCAAACATGAAATCAGCCCTATAAGAAATATTGAAAGGGGTCCTCTAAGCAAAGAGAGAGCCTAAAAGCAACATAGACCAGAAAGGAACACAGACAATATACGGTAACAGTCACCTTACAGGCAATACAATGGCACTAAATTCAGATCTTTCAATAGTTACCCTGAATGTAAATGGGCTCAATGCCCCAATCAAAAGACACAGGCTATCAGATTGGATAAAAAAACAAGACCCGTCGATATGCTGTCTGCAAGAGACTCATTTTAGACCAAAAGACACCTCGAGATTGAAAGTGAGGGGGTGGAAAACCATTTACCATGCTAATGGACACCAAAAGAAAGCTGGGGTGGCAATATTATATCAGACAAATTAGATTTTAAACCAAAGACTGTAGTAAGAGATGAGGAAGGACACTATATCCTACTTAAAGGGTCTATCCAACAAGAAGATCTAACAGTTGTAAATATCTATGCCCCTAACATGGGAGCAGCCACTTATATAAGGCAATTAATAACAAAAGCAAAGAAATACATTGACAACAATACAATAATAGTGGGGGACATTAACACCCCCCTCACAGAAATGGACAGATCATCTAAGCAAAACATCAACAAGGAAATAAAGACTTTAAATGACACATTGGACCAAATGGACTTCACAGACATATTCAGAACATTCCATCCCAAAGCAACAGAATACACATTCTTCTCTAGTGTCCATGGAACATTCTCCAGAATAGATCGCATCCTAGGTCACAAATCAGGTCTCAACCGGTACCAAAAGATTGGGATCATTCCCTACCTATTTTCACACCACAATGCTTTGAAACTAGAACTCAATCACAAGAGGAAAGTTGGAAAGAACTCAAATACATGGAGGCTAAAGAGCATCCTACTAAAGAATGAATGGGTCTACCAGGTAATTAAAGAGAATTAAAAAAATTCATGCACACCAATGAAAATGAAAACACAACTGTTCAAAATCTTTGGGATGCAGCAAAGGCAGTCCTAAGAGGAAAGTATATAGCAATACAAGCCTTTCTCAAGGAACAAGAAAGGTCTCAAATACACAACCTAACCCTACACTTAAAGGAGCTAGGGAAAAAACAGCAAATAAAGCCTAAACCCAGCAGGAGAAGAGAAATACTAAATATCAGAGCAGAAATTAATGAAATAGAAACCAAAAGAACAGTAGAACAGATCAATGAAACTAGGAGCTGGTTCTTTGAAAGCATTAAAAAGACTGAAAAACCCCTGGACAGACTTACCAAAAAGAAAAGAGAAAGGACCCAAATAAATAAAATCATGAATGAAAGAAGAGAGATCACAACTAACACCAAAGAAATACAAACAATTATAAGAACATATTATGAGCGACTATATGCCAGCAAATTAGATAATCTGGAAGAAATTGATGCATTCCTAGAGATGCATAAACTATCAAAACTGAAACAGGAAGAAACAGAAAATCTGAACAGACCTATAACCACTAAGGAAATTGAAGCAGTCATCAAAAATCTCCCAACAAACAAAAGCCCAGGGCCAGATGGCTTCCCAGGGGAATTCTACCAAACATTTAAAGAAGAATTAATACCTATTCTTCTGGAACTATTCCAAAAAATAGAAATGGAAGGAAAACTTCCAAACTCGTTTTATGAGTCCACCATTACCTTGATCCCCAAACCAGACAAAGACCCTATCAAAATGGAGAATTACAGAGCAATATCCTTGATGAACATGGATGCAAAAATTCTCACCAAGATACTAGCCAATAGGATCCAACAGTCCATTAAAATGATTATTCACCATGACCAAGTGGGATTTATCCCTAGGCTGCAAGATTGGTTCAACATCTGCAAATCAATCAATGTGATACATTAATCAAAGAAAGAACAAGAACCATATGGTCCTCTCAATAGATGTAGAAAAAGCATTTGACAAAGTACAGCATCCTTTCTTGATCAAAACTCTTCAGAGTATAGGCATAGAGGGTACATACCTCAATATCATAAAAGCCATCTATGAAGAACCCACAGCAAATATCATTCTCAATGGGGAAAAACTGAGAGCTTTCCCCCTAAGGTCAGGAACACGGCCGGGATGTCCACTATCACCACTGCTATTAAACATAGTACTAGAAGTCCTAGCCTCAGCAATCAGACAACAAAAAGAAATAAAAGGCATCCGAATCAGCAAAGAAGTCAAACTCTCACTCTTTGTAGATGATATGATACTTTATGTGGAAAACCCAAAAGACTCCACCCCAAAACTGCTAGAACTCATACAGGAATTCAGTAAAGTGGCAGGATATAAAATCAAAGTACAGAAATCAGTTGCATTCCTATATACCAACAAGACAGAAGAAAGAGAAATTAAGGAGTCGATCCCATTTACAATTGCACCCAAAACCGTAAGACACCTAGGAATAAATCTAACCAAAGAGGCAAGGATCTGTACTCAGAAAACTATAGAATACTCATGAAAGAAATTGAGGAAGATACAAAAAAATGGAAAAACGTTCCATGCTCATGGATTGGAAGAACAAATATGGTGAAGATGTCAAGGCTACCTAGAGCAATCTACACATTCAATGCAATCCCCATCAAAATACCATCCACTTTTTTTAAAGAAATGGAACAAATAATCCTAAAATTTGTATGGAACCAGAAAAGACCCCAAATAGCCAGAGGAATGTTGAAAAAGAAAAGCAAAGCTGGTGGCATCACAATTCCGGACTTCCAGCTCTATTACAAAGCTGTCATCATCAAGACAGTATGGTATTGGCACAAAAACAGACACATAGATCAATGGAACAGAATAGAGAGCCCAGAAATGGACCCTCAACTCTATGGTCAACTCATCTTTGACAAAGCAGAAAAGAATGTCCAATGGAAAAAGACCGTCTCTTCAACAAAGGGTATTGGGAAAATTGGATAGCCACATGCAGAAGAATGAAACCGGACCATTTCCTTACACCACACACAAAAATAGACTCCAAATGGTTGAAAGACCTCAATGTGAGACAGGAGTCCATCAAAATCCTAAAGGAGAAAACAGGCAGCAACCTCTCTGACCTCAGCCACAGCAACTTCTTCCTAGAAACATCACCAAAGGCAATGGAAGCAAGGGCAAAAATGAACTATTGGGACTTCATCAAGATAAAAAGCTTTTGCACAGCAAAGGAAACAGTCAACAAAACCAAAAGACAACTGACAGAATGGGAGAAGATATTTGCAAATGACATATCAGATAAATGGCTAGTATCCAAAATCTATAAAGAACTCATCAAACTCAACACCCAAAGAACAAAGAATCGGATCAAGAAATGGGCAGAAGACATGAACAGACATTTTTCCAAAGAAGACATCCAAATGGCCAACAGACATATGAAAAAGTGCTCAATATCACTCAGCATCAGGGAAATCCAAATCAAAACCTCAATGAGATACCACCTCACACCAGTCAGAATGGCTAAAATTAACAAGTCAGGAAACGACAGATGTTGGCAGGGATGCGGAGAAAGGGGAACCCTCCTACACTGTTGGTGGGAATGCAAGCTGGTGCAGCCACTCTGGAAAACAGTATGGAGGTTCCTCAAAAAGTTGAAAATAGAGCTACCATATGATCCAGCAATTGCACTACTGGGTATTTACCCCAAAGATACAAATGTAGGGACCCGAAGGGTACGTGCACCCCGATGTTTATAGCAGCAATGTCCACAATAGCCAGATTGTGGAAAGAGCCAAGATGTCCATCAACAGATGAATGGATAAAGAAGAAGTGGTATATATATACAATGGAATATTATGCAGCCATCAAAAGGAATGAGATCTTGCCATTTGCAACGACATGGATGGAACTGGAGGGTGTTATGCTGAGCGAAATAAGTCAAACAGAGAAAGACATGTATCATATGACCTCACTGATATGAGGAATTCTTAATCTCAGGAAACAAACTGAGGGTTGCTGGAGTAGGGGGTGGGGTGGGAGGTATGCGGTGGCTGGGTGATAGACATTAGGGAGGGTATGTGCTATGGTGAGTGCTGTGAATTGTGCAAGACTGTTGAATCACAGATCTGTACCTCCGAAACAAATAATGCAATATATGTTAAGAAAAAAAAAAAAAAGAAGAAGATAGCAGAAGGGGAAGAATGAGGTGGGGAAATCGGAGGGGGAGACGAACCATGAGAGACGATGGACTCTGAAAAACAAACTGAGTGTTCTAGAGGGGAGGGTAGTGGGAAGATGGGTTAGCCTGGTGATGGGTATTAAAGAGGGCATGTTCTGCATGGAGCACTGGGTGTTATGCACAAACAATGAATCATGGAACACTACATCAAAAACTAATGATGTAATGTATGGTGATTAACATAACAATAAAAAATTTAAGAAAAGGATGGAATTATTACTCACAATTGTGAGATAACATTGTAGTAAAGGACATTGATAGGATTGAGGTCAATCATAAGAAGAAAATCATCACTTTCCTGCCCATTCCTACAACCTCTCTATAAATAAATACGGTTTTGTCCAGTAATTTTATAGCGTTCTCTGATTTCTGCTCAGAAACGATTAATTGATGTGTAATTCTTGTGAATTAGATTACCACAAAGATAAACCATTTACTTTTATTCTGGTGGGAATAATTCCTGGCTTTGTTTTTATTTATTTATTTAGAAATAATTTGATTTCTTTGCTGTAAATATGCTCTGCTCTTAGCTAGGAAAAAAAAAAAAAACACAAAACAAAACCAAAACCGAAACAAACAAAACTCTCTATTCAGTAGTCATTGTATGCCATCCACGTGTCTTTTCTGTCTCTTCCTGAAAAACAAAGATCTTGCCACATCACAGAGAAGGTAGACAGGGATGAATGCAAGGTCCGTATTCAGTTTCCAATTTGCTTCCAGACATTAGCATAAGAGGTGCGGCTGACTAGCCAGAAGAACATAATTCCATTGGATAATTGAGGTAATATTCCCTTGACTACAAAGTGAGAACCATCCATTTTATGCATCTAATGCCACCACGAAGAATCTTCACACATCATTTCCTGCTACTCTAATGCTTTCTTTTGCTGATAACCATCCCTTTTGTGTTGAGTTCTTAACTTTTCATCATTATTATTGTTTATTTTAATACTGGTCATACTGCTTTAGAAAGTAGATAGGACCTGATTCAAAAATTTTTAAAAAATAGGAGGTTAAGTAAAAGCAATGAAAATGGAGAGTTACCTTTTTTTATTGTTTTCTTAGGGCTGCTGTAACAATTTATACAAACTTGGTGACTTAAGTTTAGAAATCTATTCTCTCACAGTTCTGAGGGCTAGATGTCCAGAACACATTTGTAGACGGGGTCTGTATGTAGGGCCACATGCCCTGGAGGCTCAAGGGAAAATGCTTCCTTGCTTTTTCCAGCTTCTGGGGGCTGCCAGCATTCCTCCTGGCCCCATTGTCCCAATCTCTGCTTCTTTCTTCATATGACCTTTTCTTCTCTTAGTGCCGCTCCTCTCTGCGTCTCTTATAAGAACATGTCCTTGAACTTAGGGCCCTCCTAATAATCCAGGAGAATCTTATCCAGAAATCCTTAACTTAATTACATCTGCAAAAACTCCTTTTCCAAAGGTTGAAAATGCCCTTTTTCTTATTTACAGGTTCTGGGGGTTAGGAGGTGGACATATTTTTGGTGGGGTTCCTATTCAAACCAGTATACCTTATATAGATGCATAGCTAAGAAATCAGTAACTTCTAAAATGTCACTTATCTGCTAATTGTTAAGAAAGCTATGTTGACATTCACTTAAATGCTTCTAGAAAAAAATGACCCTTGGCTCATAACACCATGACTTCTCAGAAATACTCTAGGCTACCAGCACAAATATGTAATCCCTACTAATGAAAGAAGTGGTTTACACAAGATATTTACAGGGGTGAAAACCTTGTCGTAGTAAAGCCTCTGCTTTACTTACTGTTTACATAAACATACAATAGAGCAGTAGAAATACAACGCAACTTGCTATGTTTTCTTTTAATGATTTATTATTTCTGAACTATATGGCCATTTTCTTTATCTCCTTATTCTAAGGAGATAGTAAAATGCTTAGTTCAGGGAACAAGCCATTCTTGCTGAATGAGTAGAATTTAAGATAATATATATTTCCAAGTATGATTAAAAAGTTTTTCTAAAATTTGGGCTGTGTATAACCAATGGCACCGCCCAAATGACATTGTTAATTAAATAAAATATGAAAGTAATTTGCATATTGGATATTTATCTGATTACTTGATTAACTGATTAATATGTTTCAGGGTAAATATTGCTAGAAATAATAGATTCTTTCCTATTACTATCCTTAATTTGTTAATTTATCTGTACTAGTCTCATGACTATGACTATATGTCTTATCCTTCATGTTTGCCCAATGGAATACTGATCCTTAAAACACATGCACCCAGACCCAGACATGCAGAATATCTGAAAAACATAAACATCTTTAGATGCATTATTGAATGAAAGGATTTGCCACTTTTAAAATATGGATTTCTTTAAATTCTTAACTATATAAACCTTAATTATCTAAATCTCAACTATCTGTCCCATATCCTGCCTCCCCCTACCATCACTCTCAAAATAATTAAGGGCCCAGACACAGTCCTGAGAAAGATGACAAGATTTATATCATCACTAGCCCCTTGGATACAGGGAGGAAGCCAGGATATAATGTGAAGATGACAGGAAGTCAGGTGTCACTCAATTGTGTATTGAATCAGGTCTCTCCAAAGTAAGGGTGGCAGAAATTAGACTCTGAATGTCTTCATAAGCATGTCAAGTGCTCCACCTTGAGAATTTTGGATATTGAGCAGAGCATTTAAAGAGAATGACCAATGTGTAGGGCACACCTGCCCAGCTAGCTAAGATTAATTCACTAGACGTACACCGCATTTGCTTTCTTTTGACTTAGTAGCCTTGTACATACCACACGGTATCTTCTCCCATGAGAATGAATCCTATCCATCCTTTAAATCAAAATTCTCAAGCCAGTATTGCTACCAAAACTCTTCTAACAACCTCATATCTAAGTAACTTCCAACCTACCAATGCAATTACCATCCTTGTATAAAACTTTGACCTCACTTATACTTTTTAAGAAATTCTGTTCTGCTTATCATACAAGACTTTGGGAGCCTAGAATACTTCAGAGAATATGCCTTACACTTACTAGTAACCTTCACTATCCTCAACATGGTGTCTTAATGCTTAGCAGTCACTCAATTAATAATTATATGCACTAACTTTGGTGACAAATGATAAACTATTTGGTCTTTTAACACACTATCTACCACAAGAGAGATGTATTTTTTTTCTAATTAGATAACTGCCTGCACTATGGAAAATTCATCCATTTAGTGTTTTGATTAATGTGAACTAAATGGTCAACGTATGAAAATGAAATTATAATTTAGACAATATGCATTATGTTATACTGAATTCATCTACATAAAATAAAAGCATTGAAACCTACCAAGATGAATTTCAAAGAGATTATGAAGTGCCAAGGAAATAAGAAGATATATTGTTCTTTAGATTCATTAGAGTCATGTTCCATTCACAAATTTAGAATATAGATATCAGATAAATAGTATTGACAGGGAGAAATAATATACAGCAAAATAAGAGGCATATACAACCAAATCTGAGATAAATGGCAGGCAATCACATGTTCCTATAGAAATTCTATCTTAGAGCCCATTCATTAAAACTGTCAGAATAACATTTTATTATAAAATTACTAATATTAATTTGAAAATAAGGAGAGGGCGCCTGGGTGGCTCAGTTGGTTAAGCCACTGCCTTAGGCTCAGGTCATGATCCTGGAGTCCCGGGATCAAGTCCCACATCAGGCTCCCTGCTCAGCAGGGAGTCTGCTTCTCCCTCTGACCCTCCCCCCTCTCATGTGCTCTCTCTCTCTCATTCTCTCTCTCAAATAAATAAATAAAATCTTAAAAAAAAAATCTATGAAAATAAGGAGAAATTCCCTGTATAAATAACAAAATTACAAAATAATAACAACCACCAGGTAAGTTAACTTCCTTCTGAAGTAGTTTATAGAGCATAAAATACATGGATTTCAATGATCTATTCTGATCCTCCAGTCTGAAATACAGCTGGAGTTATGCTCACTATTGCTTCACTGTACATAAATGCTCTGAATAAGATAACTGGGGATAACGAAGGGGGCAAATCTACCCCCCTTTTTATTTTCTTTACCATTAAATGCCTTATTTCAATGGGTTTTTTGTGGTCAGGCTTTTCAGACTTTGGGTCAAAAATCATTTTCCACAATTCTTCTTACACTCTTCTTCAAAAAAATACAAAACTGAATTTTGTTAACTAACACCTATAATGTACTTCATTTCAAAATAATAAAATGTTCTCTACAGGGTGCTTACTCATTTTTTATTCATGTATGTCAACTATTCTTGAAGCTGCTATAGTGCATTGATTTTTCTGATTTAAAATGTTTGCATGCCATAAACTAAAATCTTCTAAATTCCATGCATGAAAGGATTTTTTTGATGGGGGGGTGATGCTGAGGTTAACATTATAATTTACATTGTATTCACTGAACTCAGAATGCACTCTGGGAGTTATAAAGGTTCATTTCTCCACAGGCTTAGAGTCCCATTTCTAGGAGCACTCAAGTTAAATTTATTCTCCAAAAATACAGTATGACAGTTAGGATTCATTCTTGATTAGATTTGTGACAGAAATCAGGAAACAGATATGATGCAGTTTGACATTTTTGGCATTTTTGAAAAGCTGAAAGTTTCGGCATACTGAAATTATAAAATGATTATTTAATTATTTATTAAAGGACTTTCACTTCTGATCAAAAGAGGTTATTATAAACTAAATTCACCTTCTTACCTGGATCAACACAAAACAAAATAAGACAAAAACAAAAGAAACAAAGAGACAAAATATATGAAACAAGAGTTTTCAGATATTTGACATCAAGCAGATCAGGTCAGCCACCTCTGAGAAAACAGAAACAAAGTGAGTCCATTGATTTCCTCAGCTTATTGCCTTGAGAAAGTTTCCAAGATGCAGAAGAGAAAGGGAAAGCCTAGATGCAGCCCAGTGGTCTCCCTGAATTAAGGACATGGAGTTAGAAGTCTGAGATGTCCAAAGCAATTGTAGTTTGTAAAGAAGAGAAGACAGAAATGCATGGAAGAGGCATTTTGGAGGTCTACCGAGTGTCTCTCTTGAGTCTTCATTGGAGTACTTATCAGTGCATGCTTACGAGAAAATTTCCCAGGGGTGGAAAAAAAAAAACCACCCAACAGAAGCAAAGAAAAAAGTCTTTGTGCTCACTCAGGGCCAGAAAAAAGTGGGTCTCCATGAGTCAGATGGACAAACTATTTGAAGAAATAATAGCCAAATTTTTTCCAAACTTGATGAAACTAATAATTCCACAGATGCAAGAATCTCAGTAAGCACCAAGCAGAAGAAGAAGAAGAAGAAGAAGAAGAAGAAGAAGAAGAAGAAGAAGAAGGAGAAGAAGAAACAACTACACAGAGACATAATAATAAAATTGTGTAAAATTAGTGACAAAGATAAAAAAAACAACCCTTCAAAGTAGCCAGAGAAAAGAGACACAATGTGTACAGAGGTATAAAGAAGAATGACTGCAGTAGTCTTGTTAAAAACAAGGCCATATAGGAGATGGTGAAGGAATATCATTAAACACAGGGGAAAAAAATTGTAGACTTAGAATCCCATTGCCAATGCAAATGTATTTAAAAAACAAAGATAAAATGAAATCTTTCCAGATGTACAAAGATTTAAAAAAATTATCACCAGCATAATTCCATTACAAGAAATATTAAGGAAGTCATTTAGAAACAAAGAAAAATAATACCAGTTGAACATATGGATTAACACAAGGAATAAACAACACTAAAATGGTAACTGTGTAGTTAAGATATAAAATACATCTTTTTTCTTATTTTTAAATTTTTAAAGTATATTTTATTGTTTAAAAAAAGAAAAATATTTTGCGAACTAATATAGTATTTTTGTAAGGTCAATAGCAATAAATTAAAGATACACACCATAAATTCTAAAGCAATCACTAAGGAAGCAAAAGGCTTACAGCTAATGAGCCCACAAAGGATGTAAGATAAATTATTAAAAATACTCAATTAGGGGCGCCTGGGTGGCTCAGTTGGTTAAGCGTCTGCCTTTGACTCAGGTCATGATCTTGGGGTCCTGGGATCGAGACCCACATCGGGCTCCCTGCTCAGAGGGGAGCCTGCTTCTTCCTCTCCCCCTGCTCATGTGCTCTCTCTCTCTCTCACTCACACACTCTTTCTCTCAAATAAATAAATAAAATCTTTAAAAAAATTAAAAAAAATACTCAATCTCAAAAAAGGCAGAAAGAAAAAAGGCACAAAGCTCAGATGGGTCAATTGAGCAACAAATGAAATACAAGCAGCAGGATGATAGTATAAACCCAAACATATCAATATTCTCATTAAACATAAATGGCCCAAACACCTCAATTAAAAGTCAGAGATTGTCATATTAGATAAAAATGAAGACTCAACTATATGCAGTCTACAAGAAAAAAAAACGCTTTAAATATAAAGACACAAATGGAAAAATATATATCATGCTAACACACAAACAAAAATTAGGCTGGAGTTGTTATATAAATATCAGACACAAAGTAGATTTCAGACCAAAGAATATTACTCCTGATAAAGATAAATAGTTCATAAATGATGAAATTCTTAATTCATCAAGAGGACAAAATAATCATCAAAAATTTTGCAACTAGTAACAAAGCTTCAAATTACATGGGGACAGAAACTGATAGAAGAGGATAAATATTAGTCCACAAGCATAACTGCTTAATAAAGCAAAATGTCCAGACATCTGGTTTTCTCTCTTTTCTCTATCAGCTCTTGATCCTAGCCCACAGGATAACAATTCACGGACATCCATGGGTAAGTTCTCGGACTCATACCTGAAGTATGACTTGTTTTTCGATCAGAAATTTTAGGACTATGTCCCTACATTTTAGGACTGTGTATTATTCCTTTGTTGAATTAAAGAGGTTTAATTTTACCAGAACACTTTGTTTTTCCCTATAGGAAGTAAAACTTCCTTGCAGTAATGTGTTCTGATGCAAGCCCTGATCAGGCTGGGATTGGGTCCCACCATCCACTCTCCACACTAAAGAGTAAGGTCTTTGCTGTTTATGACAATATTTATCTGAGTGTGTTAATGTAACACTTAACTTTTTTCATTTAAAAATTAGCTTTGATTTTTCTTATTTTAGTTCTCTTGCTGATTTCCCTCATTTGTAAACTTGGGATGATACCTGACACTAACATAATGGAGGGGGTAAAGAAATAAATTGGTATTTGTAAAGTACTTGGAAGAAATGCACTAAGCAGCCATCTGTAAACACTAAATGACATGGAAAATTAAGGAGAAATGTAGATTGTTCTTATCCAAATAAAACATTTTCTAGAAAAATACAGAAGATGGAGAACAAAATTTTGTTAAAGATTTATTTATTTATTTGAGAGAGAGAGAGAGAGAGGGAACAGGGAGGGGAGGGGCAGAGGGAGAGGGAGACAGAGTCCCAGGCAGGTTCCACATTGAGTGCAGAGCCCAACACTGGGCTTAATCTTAAAACCCTGAGATCAGGATCTGATCTGAAACCAAGAGTCAGACGCCCAACCACCTGCACCACCCAGGTGCCCCTGATGGAGAAAAAGTTTTTGATTGAATGTTTGAATTTAATGTTGGTAGAATAAATGACCCACATAGTCCTTTATTTTACCAATTTGATTTTACAAATAACAACTCAGGTTGTAAAACACAAGGTAAAATGTGGAAGAGTTATATAAAAAGGAGAACAAAGAGGGGGAGATTGGAAATTTTTAATGAAATATATATACATATATACACACTCCATATGAGAATATGTATATTTATTCCAATGAAATCTTTTCTGCTCTAGTTCAATAATAGTATTCATCTTTTGTAATAGATTCTTCTAAATAGCCTTAGAAGATTTACCAGGTGTAAAACAATGCATCTGCTTTGGACCTCAGGGAGTAGAAGTGAGAAAAGAGTTACAAATAGAATGATATATATTATTAATGAATCACCCTAAGTCTGCCCTTAAAGACCGCTAGAAAATGCCTATAGGTTTAGAAGACACTAACCTCAGGAAAAAAAAAAAATCACAAAAGATAAAATCTATTCTTCCTGATATATTTTAAGTAATGATCTCATGGAATGACCTTTTCTCTTCCTTCTCACTCCTCTCCAAGCAACCAGTGCTCATGTTGAATGAATCTAACTCTCCCACTCAAGATTTTTTAATAAGCATTCTATTATAGCTGAAAACGGGAGCTTACATTTTTGTCTTTCACACTGAATTGAATGTCACTGTGTTGTTTAGATTTGTGATTTGTTTTAATTTTAGTAAACAAATATGTTTTATATAATGTTATGCAGCTGGTGAATATTGGTGTTTAAAACCCTGTAATCCTTAACTGTTTTCTAAGTTGTATTTGATATAGTCTACTGTTAGGTATAGAGGATAAATCAGAACAATATAAACTTCAAAGTTTATAAAAACACATAAATCAAAGCTTATGGAACTGAATTTTTTATATTTGCTAAACCACTGATATACCATATGATAATAGAACAATGCCTTATTCACATTTGCATAATGTTTCTAACTTTTTAAAGAATTGTAAATGGCATTACGTTTATTATTTAAGTGGAATCTCATAGAAAGTCTATAAGGTAGCACACTTTCCTGATTCATAGATGAGAGAGCTGAGGCTTTGAGAGTCCCACAGTGTGGGGATGTAAAGGCTACTGTGCAGATGACCAATAATCCATTGTTAAAGACAGAACTTAAACCTACATTTGATACCATTGGATTCTGAACAAATTTAATCACAAATGAAACACGCATTTTCTTCCTTCCTTCCTCCTTCCATTCTTCCTTCCTTCCTTTCTTTCTCTTTCCTTCCTTCCTTCCTTTCCTTTCTCTTTCTTTCTTTTCTTTCTTTCTTTCTTTCTTTCTTTCTTTCTTTCTTTCTTTCTTTCTTTCTTTCTTTCTTTCTTTTTTCCTTCCTTCCTTCCTTCCTTCCTTCCTTCCTTCCTTCCTTCCTTCCTTTCTTCTTTCTTCCTTTATTTTTTTTCTTTCTTTCCATCTTTCTTTCCAGGCCAAAGTAAAATATTTCCAATCACTGTTATAAAAAAGGATTTTTGATAGTATTTAGCAACACGTAATAAATTTACATTAAAAAGCTGAGTATTTTTTTAGGGAAGAGGAGCAGGATGGTGGAGAAGTAGGAGGCCTAAATTTTGTCTGGTACCAGGATTACAGCTAAATAGTTATCAAACCATTCAGAACACCTACAAACTCAACAGGAGGTCAAAGAAAAGAATAGCAGCAATTCTATGAACAGAAAAGCGACCACTTTCTGGAAGGTAGGATGTGCAGAGAAGTGAATCCCAGGCGATATTTGGGAAGATAGACCGTGGGGGGAGGGAGCCTCCATCAGCCGGCTACCGGCAAGTGATAGAGCAGCAGAGCACAAGATCGGAACTTTAAAAAAATTTTTTTTTTAAGATTTTATTTATTTATTTGAGAGAGAGAGAGTGAGAGACAGAGAGCATGAGAGGGAGGAGGGTCAGAGGGAGAAGCAGACTCCCCGCCGAGCAGGGAGCCCGATGCGGGACTCGATCCCGGGACTCCAGGATCATGACCTGAGCCGAAGGCAGTCGCCCAACCAACTGAGCCACCCAGGCGCCCAAGATCGGAACGTTTAAAAGGTGAAAGATTTATGCAATCTGAAGAGAAACCAGAGTGTAAGATCAGAAATTTTAGAAGTCTGCTCAGCTGAGGGATGTCGCTCCAGTGGCTAAGTGGGGGGTGGAACCCTCGCTGGGACAGTATGGTCTCAAGACCCTCAGGGTCACAGAAATACCGGGGGTGCCTGAGTGTGGCAGAGCTCCCAGGTATCATAGCAGGGAAGCCGGCTGCAAAGACGGAGCCGAGGAGTGGGCTCTCAGCTCAGGGTGGCCATAAACCGTGATCCGTGGCACGGTTGGGCCACTACTCCTCCAGCAGGACCCAACAGTGGCAGATCCAGGGAGACTCCCCTTCCTCCCCTGGGAGAAGTGGTGCGGGAGTGCACTGCAGGGATCTGCGGGGTTTGGAAACTCCAAACAGGGTCATGTGCCAGAGATAGAAGTGCTCAGTCACAGGCCAGGTTGAGCACAGAGTGTGGCCGGAGACTGGGCAGATAGGAGTGATTGCCTGCTTTTCTCTGGGGGCTCACTGAGGAGTGGGGCCCCGGGTTCTCGGCTTCTCTGGGGCAGAGATTGGGAGGCTGCCATTATCTTTCTTGTCCTCCAAAGCTGTATGGAAAACTTGCAGAGAAGAAAAGCTACCAAAGGCAAACCACAGCAGATTACCTAGACTGGCCCCTGACAAGGGCGGTACAATTTGGCCTCGGGCAAAGACATTTGAGAATCACTGCAACAGATCCCTCCCCCAGAAGATCAGCAAAAACATCCAGCCAAGACTAAGTTTACCGATCAAGGAGAACTGCAGAACTCCAGCACTAGGGGAATACAGCACATAGAATTAAGGCTTTTTTCCCATGATGCTTTAGTCTTTCAAAGTTAATTTTTAAATTTTATTTTCTCTTTTACTTTTTTTTCTTTGAATTTTTCTTTTTCCCTTTTTCAACCAACATCTTAGCAAAACTTTTTTTAAAAAATCTTTTTAAATTTTCATTTTTAGAGTCATATTCTATCCCTTCATTGTAGTTAACCTTATTTTTTGAATATATATAAGCTTTTCTCTCGTTAAAATTTTGGGATTCAGTTTCTTCTAACAGACCAAAATATATCCTAAATCTCTAGTATATGGCTTTGTTCTAGTCTCCTGCCTGATCACATTCTCTCCCCACCTTTTTTAAAATTTCTCTTCTTTCTTTTTCAACCAACTTCTTATCAATTCCTTTTATAAAATCTTTTATAATTTTCATCTTTACAGTCATATTCCCTTCATCATATTTACCCTTATTTTTGTACATATATGTTTTTCTTTCATTGAAATTTTGGGAGGGAGTTTCATCTAACAGACCAAAATATGCCCAAAATCTAGTGTGTGGCACTGATCTATGCACCAGCCTGATCCCATTCTTTCTTTTTTTTTTCTTTCCCTTTCTTTTCCCCCTGGTTTTGGGTCTCCTCTGATTTGTTTAATGTATATTTTCCTGGGGTCATTGTTACCCTTTTAGCATTCTGTTCTCTCATTCATCTATTCTCCTCTGGACAAAATGACAAGATGGAAAAACTCACCTCAAAAAAAAAAAAAAAAAAAAAAAAAGAACAAGAGGCAGTACCGACTGCCAGGGACCTAATCAATATGGACATTAGTAAGATGCTGGAACTAGAGTTCAGAATGATGATTTTAAAGATACTAGCTGGGCTTGAAAAAAGCATAGAAGATACTAGAGAATCCCTTTCTGTAGAAATAAAAGAACTAAAATCTAACCAAGTCAAAATCAAAAGGGCTATTAATGAGGTGCAATCAAAAATGGAGGCTCTAACTGCTAGGACAAATGAGGCAGAAGAGAGAATCAGTGATATAGAAGACATAATGATGGAAAATAAAGAAGCTGAGAAAAAGAGAGATAAACAAATACTGGATCATGAGGGCAGAATTCGAGAGATAAGCGGTACCATAAGAAGAAACAATATTAGAATAATTGGGATCCCAGAAGAAGAAGAAAGAGAGAGAGGGGCAGAAGGTATATTGGAGCAAATTATAGCAGAGAACTTCCCTAATTTGGGGAAGGAAACAGGCATCAAAATCCAGGAGGCACAGAGAACCCCCCTCAAAATCAATAAAAAAAGGTCAACACCCCGACATCTAATAGTAAAACTTACGAGTCTCAAAACAAAGAGAAAATCCTGAAAGCAGCTCAGTACAAGAGCTCTGTAACCTACAATGGTAGAATCATGAGATTGGCAACAGACCTATCCACAGAGACCTGGCAGGCCAGAAAGGACTGGCATGATATATTCAGAGCGCTAAATGAGAAAAATATGCAGCCAAGAATACTATACCCAGCCAGGCTGTCATTGAAAATAGAAGGAGAGATAAAAAGCTTCCAGCACAAACAAAAACTAAAGGAATTTGCAAACACGAAACCAGCCCTACAAGAAATGTTGAAAGGGGTCCTCTAAGCAAAGAGAGAGCCTAAAAGTAACATAGACCAGAAAGGAACACAGACAATATACAGTAACAGTCACCTTACAGGTAATACAATGGCACTAAATTCAGATCTTTCACTAGTTACCCTGAATGTAAATGGGCTCGATGCCCCAATCAAAACACACAAGGTATCAAATTGGATTAAAAAAACAAGACCCATCGATATGCTGTCTGTAAGAGACTCATTTTAGACCCAAAGATACCTCGAGATTGAAAGTGAGGGGGTGGAAAACCATTTACCATGCTAATGGACACCAAAAGAAAGCTGGGGTGGCAATCCTTATATCAGACAAATTAGATTTTAAACCAAAGACTGTAGTAAGAGATGAGGAAGGACACTACATCCTACTTAAAGGGTCTATCCAATAAGAAGATCTAACAATTGTAAATATCTATACCCCTAACATGGGAGCAGCCAATTATATAAGCCAATTAATAATGAAATCAAAGAAACACATTGACAACAATAAAATAATAGTAGGGGACTTTATCACCCCCATAACTGAAATGGACAGATCATCTAAGCAAAAGATCAACAAAGAAATAAAGGCTTTAAATGGACCAAATGGACCAAATGGACTTCACAGACATATTCAGAACATTCCATCCCAAAGCAACAGAATACACATTCTTCTCTAGTGCCCATGAAACATTCTCCAGAATAGATCACATCCTAGGTCACAAATCAGGTCTCAACTGGTACCAAAAGATTGGGATCATTCCCTGTATATTTTCAGACCACAATGCTTTGAAACTAGAACTCAATCACAAGAGGAAAGTTGGAAAGAACTCAAATACATGGAGGCTAAAGAGCATCCTACTAAAGAATGAATGGGTCTACCAGGTAATTAAAGAAGAATTAAAAAAATTCATGGACACCAATGAAAATGAAAACACAACTGTTCAAAATCTTTGGGATGCAGCAAAGGCAGTCCTAAGAGGAAAGTATATAGCATTACAAGCCTTTCTCAAGAAACAAGAAAGGTCTCAAGTACACAACCTAACCGTACACTTAAAGAGCTAGAGAAAAAGCAGCAAATAAAGCCTAAACCCAGCAGGAGAAGAGAAATACTAAAGATCAGAGCAGAAATCAATGAAATAAGGGCGCCTGGGTGGCTCAGTTGGTTGAGCGACTGCCTTCGGCTGGGGTCATGATCCTGGAGTCCCAGGATCGAGTCCTGTGTCGGGCTCCCTGCTCAGTGGGGAGTCTGCTTCTCCCTCTGACCCTCCCCCCTCTCATGCTCTCTGTCTCTCATTCTCTCTCTCGCAAATAAATAAAATCTTTTTCTTTCTTTCTTTCTTTCTTTCTTTCTTTCTTTCTTTATTTATTTAAAAGATTTATTTATTTATTTATTTATTTGAGACAGAGAGAATGAGAGAGACAGAGAGCACATGAGAGGGGGGAGGTTCAGAGGGAGAAGCAGGCTCCCTGCCGAGCAGGAAGCCCGATGCGGGACTCGATCCTGGGACTCCCGGATCATGACCTGAGCCGAAGGCAGTCGCTTAACCAACTGAGCCACCCAGGCGCCCAAATAAATAAAATCTTAAAAAAAAAAAAATGAAATCAATGAAATAGAAACCAAAAGAACAGTAGAACGGATCAATGAAACTAGGAGCTGATTCTTTGAAAGAATTAACAAGACTGATAAACCCCTGGACAGACTTACCAAAAAGAAAAGAGAAAGGACCCAAATAAATAAAATCATGAATGAAAGAGGAGAGATCACAACCAACACCAAAGAAATACAAACAATTATAAGAACATATTATGAGCAACTCTATGCCAGCAAATTAGATAATCTGGAGGAAATGGATGCATTCCTAGAGATGTATCAACTACCAAAACTGAACCCGGAAGAAATAGAAAACCTGAACAGACCTATAACCACTAAGGAAATTGAAGCAGTCATCAAAAATCTCCCAACAAACAAGAGCCCAGGGCCAGATGGCTTCCCAGGGGAATTCTACCAAACATTTAAAGAAGAATTAATACCTATTCTTCTGAAACTGTTCCAAAAAAAGAAATGGAAGGAAAACTTCCAAATTCGTTTTATGAAGCCACCATTACCTTGATCCCAAAACCAGACAAAAACCCCATCAAAAAGGAGAATTACAGACCAATATCCTTGATGAACATGGATGCAAAAATTCTCACCAAAATACTAGCCAATAGGATCCAACAGTACATTAAAAGAATTATTCACTACGACCAAGTGGGATTTATCCCTGGGCTGCAAGGTTGGTTCAACATCCGCAAATCAATCAACGTGATAAAATACATTAATAAAAGAAAGAACAAGAATCATATGATCCTCTCAATAGATGCAGAAAAAGCATTTGACAAAGTACAGCATCCTTTCTTGATCAAAACTCTTCAGAGTATAGGCATAGAGGGTACATACCTCAAAATCAGAAAAGCCATCTATGAAAAACCCACAGCAAATATCATTCTCAATGGGGAAAAACTGAGAGCTTTTCCCCTAAGGTCAGGAACACGGCAGAGATGTCCACTATCACCACTGCTATTCAACATAGTATTAGAAGTCCTAGCCTCAGCAATCAGACAACAAAAAGAAATAAAAGGCATCCGAATCAGCAAAGAAGTCAAACTCTCACTCTTTGCAGATGATATGATACTTTATGTGGAAAACCCAAAAGACTCCACTCCAAAACTGCTAGAACTCATACAGGAATTCAGTAAAGTGGTAGGATATAAAATCAATGCACAGAAATCAGTGGCATTTCTATATACCAACAAGAAGACCTAAGAAAGAGAAATTAATGAGTTAATCCCATTTACAATTGCACCCAAAACCGTAAGATACCTAGGAATAAATCTAATCAAAGAGGCAAAGAATCTGTATTCAGAAAACTATAGAATACTCATGAAAGAAATTGAGGAAGACACAAAGAAATGGAAAAACGTTCCATGCTCATGGATTGGAAGAACAAATATGGTGAAGATGTCAAGGCTACCTAGAGAAATTTACACATCAATGCAATCCCTATTAAAATACCATCCACTTTTTTCAAAGAAATGGAACAAATAATCCTAAAATTTGTATGGAACCAGAAAAGACCCCGAATAGCCAGAGGAATGTTGAAAAAGAAAAGCAAAGCTGGCAGCATCACAATTCCAGACTTCCAGCTCTATTACAAAGCTGTCATGATCAAGACAGTATGGTACTGGCACAAAAACAGACACATAGATCAATGGAACAGAACAGAGAGCCCAGAAATGGACCCTCAACTCTATGGTCAACTAATCTTTGACAAAGCAGGAGAGAATGTCCAATGGAAAAAAGACAGTCTCTTCCACAAATGGTGTTGGGAAAATTGGACAGCCATATGCAGAAGAATGAAACTGGACCATTTCCTTACACCACACACAAAAATAGATTCCAAATGGATGAAAGACCTCAATGTGAGACAGGAATCCATCAACATCCTTGAGGAGAACACAGGCAGCAACCTCTTTGACCTCAGCCATGGCAACTTCTTCCTAGAAACATCGCCAAAGGCAAGGGAAGCAAGGGCAAAAATGAACTATTGGGACCTCATCAAGATAAAAAGCTTTTGCACAGCAAAGGAAACAGTCAACAAAACCAAAAGACAACTGACAGAATGGGAGAAGATATTTGCTAATGACATATCAGATAAATGGCTAGTATACAAAATCTATAAAGAATTTATCAAACTCAACACCCAAAGAATAATCCAATCAAGAAATGGGCAGAAGACATGAACAGACATTTTTCCAAAGAAGACATCCAAATGGCCAACAGACACATGAAAAAGTGCTCAATATCACTTAGCATCAGGGAAATCCAAATTAAAACCTCAATGAGATACCACCTGACACCAGTCAGAATAGCTAAAATTAACAAGTTAGGAAACGACAGATGTTGGTGAGGATGCAAAGAAAGGGGAACCTGCCTACACTTTTGGCGGGAATGCAAGCTGGTGCAGCCACTCTGGAAAACAGTATGGAGGTTCCTCAAAAAGTTGAAAATAGAGCTATCCTACGACCCAGCAATTGCAGTACTGGGTATTTACCACAAAGATACAAATGCAGTGATCCCAAGGGCATGTGCACCCCAATGTTTATAGCAGCAGTGTCCACAATAGCCAAACTATGGAAAGTGCCAAGATGTCCATCAACAGATGAATGGATAAAGAAGAAGTGGTATATATATATACACAATGGAATATTATACAGCCATCGAAAAAATGAAATCTTGCCATTTGCAATGACGTGGATGGAACTAGAGGGTATTATGCTAAGCGAAATAAGTCAATCAGAGAAAGACAAGTATCATATGATCTCACTGATACGAGGAATTTGAGAAACAAGACAGAGGATCATAGGGGAAGGGAGGAAAAAATGAAACAAGATGAAACCAGAGAGGGAGATAAACCATAAGAGACTCTTAATCTCAGGAAACAAACTGAGGGTTGCTGGAGTGGAGGGGGGCGGGAGGGATGGGGTGGCTGGGTGATGGACATTGGGGAGGGTATGTGCTATGGTGAGCACTGTAAATTGTGTAAGACTGATGAATCACAGACCTGTACTCCTGAAACAATACTACATTATATATTAACAAAAAAATAGTTAATCCCCCCAAAAAAGCTGAGTATTTTTAATTAAGGCAAAACTGATATTTTTGGAGCAGTCACAACCAAAGTTTGATATCTCTATCTCTTACAAACACCAACTTCTCCACCTCTGTTAACCTTTTTCAGTGTCTGTTAACACTCTGATACCACAAAATTAGTAATAAAAGACATTCTTATTCTCCATTTTCATTGAAATATTATAAGGCCAGAGTTCAAATCTTTTTCCCCAGGTTAGACACTGTGGCAGAGAGAAAAATATGGAACTGAACCCATAACCAGAATGTCATTCAATTCCATTTTTATTTGCTTTTTAGTATGCTTAGACTATGGTTTTAAAAATAGGAGTTTATTAAAACCATATCCTCTAATAAACATCAGTGAAAGGATAAGAATGAAAGCAAATAACTGAAATAAAACCCTAAGAGTATCTTTTTGTACTGGGGTTAAGACACTTCAGAAGAAGTACCAGATGATCATTAAAACTTTTAATTGTACATTCTTCCTTTTATAGGGTAAAACCAAAGTTTATGAACATTAGTTCCCTGTAGATCTCTGCTAATCCACACGGGTGGTGGTGAAAGATTTTAACCAGCTCTCCTTAAGATATAAGATAGTTTTAAATGGGCTGATTAGACGAGGAGAACAAAAATCCTTGTAGGAATATCTCAGTTGGAAAAGCAGTGACTGCATCTGGACATTTATACATAATCACTTTTGTTCTCTGAGCTCAGGAATTCATAAGAGTAAATGAAAAAGAGATGGGAGAAACAGAAAACAAAAGTAAAATGATAGACCTAACTTCAACCATTTATGTATTTACATTAACATTAAATTTTACATTAAATTCTAACGGCCTAAAAACTCCAATTAAAAGGTAGAATTTTTCAGAAGGCATAAAATAGCAAGACTCAACTATAAACTGCCTACAAACACAGAAAATCTTTAAATATGAAGACATAGGCTAGGGCGCTTGGGTAGCATAGTTGTTTAAGTGTCCAACTCTTGGTTTCAGCTCAGGCTGTGATCTCAGCGTCCTGAGATCCAGCTCCTAGTAGAGCCCCAAGTTGGTTTTTGTGCTCACCAGGGAGTCTGCTTGAGATTCTCTCTCTCCCTCTCCCTTCCACTCCTCTCTCTCTCTCAAATATAAATAAATAAATCTTAAAAAAAAGACATAGGCTGAAACTAACAGAAGGAAAAAGATAGATCATGTAAACTGTAAGTATGAGAAGGCTAGAAGTATATACTTATAAGCTATATTAATAACAGATATAATCATCTTGAAGACCCTGAGTATTACCAGAAATAGAGAGAGTCTTCTGTAATGCTAAATGAGGTGACTTACTAAGAAGACATAACAATTACAAATGTTTATCAGCTTAATAACAGACTCCCAAAATACATGGAAGAACAGAGACAAACAGAGAATTAAAGGGAGACATAGATGATGTTTATAAGAGGTGATTTGGATAACCTGAGCAATTCACAAACTGTTGATCAAAAAATTTAATAAAAACATAGATGATCTAAGAAATACTATCAAAGACCTTGGTCTGATCAATATTTACAGAACTCTGTATCTAATAACTGCAGACTACATATGATTTTTAAGTTCATGTAGTACATTCAACAAAATGAAAACAGGTCATGATAAGTTTAAAGATGTTCAAGTCAGTATATTTTCCATTCATGACAAAATAAAATTAAAAATCAACAATAACAAGATGTCTAGGAAGAAACAAAATTTGAAAAGGAAGCAACAAACCTAATAACTCATGGGGAAAAAGAAATTAAGGAAAATTAGAAAACATTTTGAATTAAATGATAATGAATAGACAACATATCAAAATCTGTGGGAGACAAGGGAAGGGGTGCTTAGAGAACACAAATAGCTTTAAAAACCTACAGCATGAGGTTCCACCTTAAGAAATTAAAAATAGAGAGCAAGTATGATTACAATAAGTACAAGAAAGGAAATAGTCAAGGTAAGAGCAGATATGAAAGAAATAAAATAGAGACAGAAAGTAGAGATAATCAGTATTGTTAAAGCTTCAAAGATCAACAAAATTGGTAAACTCCTATCTAGGCTGATCACAAAAAAGAGAGAGGACATAGATGATCAATATCAGAAATGAAATAGCAGTTATCACCACAGATAATAAGAGATCATTATAAATGAACAATTCTATGCCAACAAATGGGACAAAATGTAGACAAATGTCATGAAAATTATAACTGACCAAAATCAATAGAAGAAAAAAAATATAAAAAGATGTATATTTGTTAAAGAAGTTAAATTCATTATCAAAAGCCTTCCTAAAAAGGAAATCTCAGATCCAGATGGTTTTGTTAGTGAATCCTATCAATTATTCTAGGAATAAAAAATATAAATTTTACACACACTTTTTCAGTGACAGAAGAACAAACTGTCCAACTAATTTTATGAGACCAGTATAACTTTATTTAAAAAAAAAACTGGATAAAGTCATTATATGAAAAGAAAACTGTAGACAAATATACTTTGTGAATATAGTAGACAAATATACTTCATGAATATAGTAGACAAATATACCTCATGAATATAGGCACAAAAATTCCTTAATAAACATTAACAAATCAATCCAACAATACAAGAAAGGGGAAATACATCATGACCTGTAGGATCTGTATGAGAAATTCAAGATGAGCTACCCTTCAAAAATCAATCAATATAATTCACTATATTAAAAAATACTAATAGGGCAGAAGAGGAGAAAATAATTTCAAAAAATTCAACAAATACTCATGATAAAAATTCCCAGAAATCTAGAAAAAGTAGAAAACTTCCTCAATCTGATAAGAGACACATGTGAAGAACCTGTACCTAACATCTTATTTCATGCCTCCCCTAAGATTAGGAACAAGGCAAAACTGCCTCCTCCCACCACTTCTATTCAACATTTTACTAGAGTTCTTAACCAAGAGAAGGCAAGAGAAAGAAATAAAAGGCAGGAGATCAGAAATTAACCATAAAACTGTTCCTATTTACATACGATATGCTTGTTTACATGGAAATTCTTAGAGCATTCTACTAGTAGCTCAAATAGGGAATTTAACCAGTCTAGGGTACAAGAGTAATGTTTAAAAACAACTGTATTCTTCTACACTAGCAGCAACAGCTGGGAAATAAACTTGAACAGTCCCATTTAAAGTAGTTCATATATACACACACCCATATAAAAAGGGACTATATTTAATAAACACACACACACGTATATATGTGGACTAAATCTAACAAAAACATTCAAGACTTCCTATACTGAATATTATAAAACATTACTGAGATAAACTAAAGAAGAAATTTGAAAAACAGAGATTATTGTGTGTCAATTATACCACAATAAAGCTCTTTTAAAAACTCAGCAAATTGTACACTTTAAATATGTATAGTTTATATACATACAGATACCTCCATAAAGATGTAGAAAGAGATAAACTGATCGATTGATAGATTGATCAACAGATTGGTAGATACACTGTGAGTTTTTAAAAGAAGAACTTGGTTTCAAATTAATTTTGCCAACATTGCCAGAATTCAGGTCTTGTTGATCTATGCTATGTGTATACATCAAAGCTGGTATTTAGGGCTCTTAAACTAAGAGGTGCATGATGTCAAAAGATTAATTACAACTATCTAATAGTACAAACATTGGTTAATGAATCTCTTTGTCTGCACTAGGCAAGCTTTGTTTTGTAGTCCCGAGGCAGGTCACAGGGCCTGGTATCTAAATGCTCAATTATTATGCCTGATAAACAAAATGCTATTGGAAAGTTCTGGTCTGTCATCAAAGAGAAGTTTATTGGTCAATTATAAAACAGATAGCTTTTTTATAGTCTAAAATACAACCATGACACTTGAAGTTGTAGCTGATGCTATGCTTTAACAGATTATAACTTTCCTTAATTCATTTTTAATTGTATAACTGTTATACAGTCCTTAAAATATATATTCCCCGATTTAGGTGAAGTTTATGTTAGACATATCTTAAGTTCTAACTTTTAAAAAGATAAAGGATTCACTCAAGCCCACATTCAAACTTTGCAAAGAAACCACCAATTGTTACATTTATTCTATTAAACTTTAAAGTAAGCATACCAATTTCGTAATATCTTTTTGAAAGGTATTTAAAATATAATTTTTAAAGCTTTAGACATACAAAATTGTCTACACATTTTTTTTTTAAAGATTTTATTTATTTATTTGACACAGAGAGAGAGACAGCGAGAGAGGGAACACAAGTAGGGGGAGTGAGAGAGGGAAAAGCAGGCTTCCCGCTGAGCAGGGAGCCCGATGCGGAGCTCGATCCCAGGACCCTGGGATCATGACCCGAGCTGAAGGCAGATACTTAACGACTGAGCCACCCAGGTGCCCCTTGTCTACACATTTTATATATTTTTATAGGTATATATAAAACTGTTACTATTTAATATATATTAAGATATGTTTAACATACACTTTGGGTAAACAGCAAAACACATTTTGAAAAAATACCAGTTTCTTTGTGTAACTATGGAGATACTTGAACAATAACAATAAAACGCTATTTTATTTCATATTTTATGTTAAGACATGGGACTATGTTAGAAGAGTATCAGCTGGTAGAACTTAAATACATGTGTACATATACATATGTGTGTGTGCTTGTGTATATGCAAATGTATGTGTGTAAATCTCTTTCCAGATAAATTTTAAAGTGTAATAAACACATGATGATCTATCCTGGAGATAGGTTCATATCCATTTTATTTGTACAGTTTTCTTAGCTCTTTAAAATATATCTTACAAAGGGAAATCTCTTGTTTTCTTGTTAAGCTTTTGGAGAGATTAGCCAGTGTTAATCTTCCAAAAGCCTCAACTTTGCAAGCCTTGGAGATTCCTGGAAAGTCTGCTTGTAGTAAAGAACACTGTTACTAAAAGGCCCTGGTGAAGCATTGCGGTTTTCCTTCATGACTTCATTATGCGCTTGCACCCACTCTCGTTACAGGGGAGCATGGGCATGGCCACGGGGATCTCCCTCTGCTGGGTGGCATCAAGATCAACGGTCAGACATGATGCCCACTGAATAATGGATAAATGACAGTACCCTGGCATAAGTTCGATGGCCATAACACATATTATGGGATTGCCTTAACATTCAAACTTGGGGACTGACGGAGAGAATTATTATTTCTAAATGCCAAGCTAACTAGCATTATGGAGATTTTCAGTAGGCACTTCTCTTATTAGTGTTTGAGGCAACTATAGAGAGAATGGGTCAGTGCAATTTTCCTCCTGCACTGGGAAAATCTTTTCTTGCTACTGCAAGAAAAGGTATTCAAATTCAAATCAAGTTTCTCATCAAAATATTCTGTTTGTGGAAGCCATTACAAATAAGTAGCACCCTCACACACACACAAACTCCCACCATCACGTTGTATTCCCAGTGAGGTCAGTGTACTTCATTGCAAATAATATGGTGTTAAATCAACAGGTAGAATCAACCTGCTTTGTGCTTTATGAGAATAGCTTAACTTCCTGACACCCTATATATGACATATATTTCTTTGATTTCTCTCTGTTAATGATATAATCTCTTATGATACTATGGAAAATCAGATATAAAATGGATATGCCCACTTTTACTGCATGATAGCCCTCTCTGAATAAACAAGTTTTCAATGAATTCAGAAATGTCATAATTCAAGTATTGTATTTATTAAAATGAGGTGAAGTATGATAAGAGACCTTGGAACGTATGGAGAGAGCAGTCTGATAACTAAGTTTATAGGATTGATTGAAAATTCTCATAATGGCATAGCCACAAAGCTTTACCTATAAATGCCAAGGGAAAAGAAGGCAAGGTGACTAGATAATTTAGTGTTAAAGAAAAATTGACAGAATATCTTCCTAGTGAGAAAAAAAGTGAAAAAAAAAAGTGTTGACTTTCTTTTTATAAGAATTATTAAGATTAGAAGTTTCCATTGACCAGTGGAAAAAAATAATACAATTCCCTTTTTGTATTCTATGACTCGTAAGCAAAAGTACACAGCAGAGCACCTACCATTGTTGTGAATGTCTCTAGATAAAATGCCCCAATTCAAAATCCAGAGACGAAAAACAGGTGTGTATGTGTGTGTGTGTGTGTGTGTAGATTGATAGAAGATAGAGAAAGAGAGACTTGTCTTATGAAATAATATGTGTCACAAATTAAAATAAAAGTCCAAAGAACAAGTTTCTAAAAAAGAAAATAATTTCAAATAAATCATTTATTTCCCTTAATAGAATAAAAACCATAGCTACTCACCTAATCTCTCAATGGAATAATATCGTTGTTTACTATCCACACGTACTGTCTCAGCATAAGGGCTCCCAACACCGTAACCAATAATGTAACCTCGCACCACGATGTTTGGGTTCAAGGGAGGAGTCCAACTCATGATGATGCAGTTGGTCTGGGGCCTCACATGAAGAGAGCTTGGTTGGTCAGGGACTTGAGACTCTAGAATTCAAAGGAGGCATTATTAGTCTGTCTCATACTAGAACATGCAGCATGGTAAAACTTCCTATTTAAGCAAGACTTAATATCATATTCCATAGATCCTCAAATGTTGTATCACTTACTGCCCAAGTTCCTCCTTGTGTCAGCACGTAATACATTTTCCATGTTTGATTTGACTTTCACACTGTTTCTCAAGCACAGAGGGCACTGAGTTCCTTCTATAGACATGTAGCATCATGCATCTTTATTCTAATCATTTTTTTCTTTGGGCTGTCCCCCCATATAACTCTTCTTAGGTATCATCAGAACTGAGTGAAATCAAAGAGGATGTAAGAATAATAGAAAGGGAAATGAAATGTCAAAGTGGTCTTGCCCAAGGATTATTTACTCTGATTTAACTAAAAAACAAAAATAAAGCAGTCTTTTCTTAAGAAATTGTCAGGAGAAACAGTTTAGGGCCATGATTTGCTCAGCATGATTAGGATGGCACTTGACCCATAATTAAGTGCATCTCTGAAAAGCGCATTCATTGTAAAGAAAAGGAGACAGCGGCTGGGATTGCAGCCATACAGACTTTGGAGTGTGCAAATTTGGTTTCAAACCAGGCTCTGTCATTTACTAGCTGTGCACCCTCATGAAGTTATTTATCTTCTCCGAGATTACCTTCTAATTAAATTGACATTCCAAATATTGATTGCCTCGAAGCCTGAGCTCTGGAAGTAAGAGTTCCAATTTGTACTGTATACTCACATCTCAGAGAAACCTTAAGACCTTATTTGTCCTGTCTCCATTTCCTCATGTGTAGAATGAGGCTAAAGATAGCAATGGTCTCATAGGATGCTGAGAAGATTTAATGAGATAATGCATAAAGTGCTCTAATTATGAGTAGCACCACTGATGTTAGCTGTTAGGGAGTAAATATACATGTAACTCGGACATGAATTTTCTTTGAAGGAGACTGTGTGTTGAAAATTAATAAATTGGAATTCTGGCTTTTATATCATCCTTCTTCCCTCTGATCTCATCCCTAAAGAAATGATGCATTTTCTGGATGATTATCATAGTTCACTTAATAGATATTTATAGAGCACCTACTATGTTTGGGGAGTGGGGCAAGGTACCCATGATGATCAGGATACAGGACAGAGTGATTATGGCAGACGGAAAACATGTATCTTTGGAGTTTATAGTTTAATGGGAAAGACAAGTAAAAAGGCAGTTATAATATACTATGATACATATTTTGATAGGATTAATAAGGCACACGTACCCTATTTTTTGAAAATCACAGAAGTATTCTGGGAAGAAATTTAAGAAAGAATGTGCCCATCTAAACTAGTAGTCCTTTAAATGCTCAGCACAGTACCTGGCAATTAATGGGTATTCAAAAATATTAGTGATGTGAACCTTATTCAAACTACTTGTGTTCATTATTTCTTTCTTAACTGATAATCTCTAAAGGTAACATATGTCAGATTATGCAAAAGACTTTGATGATTAAAGGTAATATTAAAATATATTTTTTCCTTCATGTAATAGCAAAAGGTGATATAATCTCTATTACCAACCTTGGCCACCTTCAACACGTATGCTTCTAACTTAAGTGATACATGGAATCATGTCTTTTATTAGAGTTTTTAAAGTAGGTCCCATACTAACAGCTTTTCAAAAGATGCTACATTCTAAAGATGCTACATCAGCAGCATTTTCTAAAGGAGTTTTTTTTTCTGAAGATGCCCATTTGTGAACAAAAAGGGACAAGCTTTTATTTGTCTGCCCTAAATAAGCCTGTGACATAATATGCAAAGGTGTCATAAAAAATTATCTCAAAATGTGGATATAAACCTTAACAACAGAAACACAATGTTTGTGAAGGATTTTCCACTATAAACCCTAAGGAGAAGTAATAAAAGAGATAAAAGGAATGGATTAATACTTTTCAACTCTACTGCCACAGAGGCTCTCCTGTGTCCTTGAAATGTAATGGGCTCTACAGTGAATTCTGTTGAACACTTTTTAAGCTTTTGTAATAATCATCGAAAACAACAAGAAAATCTGCCTAATCTTTTATTTAGAAAATGAAATAAATGCTATGACTTTTTAAAAACATTATGAAAATCTAATGATTTTAATGACAATTTTCAATATCTTTTAGAATAAAAGGAAAAAATATTTAAAATGTTTTCAGAACAATAACTTCTCCACCTTTCTGCAAACCATAGAGTAGCTCCCCAACAAGTTAGTTAGGTCAGTACCCACAGAATTATATCCCTTGGAGTTTTATAAAAGGACTAGGGTAATAAATGCACAAACGCTCTTGAAGAAGAGGGACTCTTGGTACACAATACTCATCTTTTTTTTTCACTGCATAAAAGTAGTTTCAATCCTAGATCCAAACCTCAAAACTATTTTAACATGATAAAAATAAGCGTGTCAATACATAAGAATATATGCTGCCTCCCCAACTAAATATTTAATGGGCTTTTGCCACCCCTTTAGGATCACAGGGCCATAAGAAAGGGTGTCCATCAAGGCAGTAGTAGACCTAAGCCATTCACAATATATGGCCTCATCATAAAGATAACTGTGTTAGGAGATTGTTTATAATCTGGAATAACCAGTTTGTACCCACCTACTCACTTCTTAATGTAAAGACAGAAATGACATTTTCCTTTTATGTGACCTGAGTTAGTTTTCTCTAACACAGATGACCTTATGGATTAGGAAAATGGTTACTACTGGAATGAACTATAAAACATCAATTTAGAAAATTTGCCATGAAAGTATGTGATGTGTTTGAAGGCTGAAACTAAAATTCACTACTCAGAAGTACGTGAAAGATTTTACAAGTACCTCTAGGACAATAATTGAGTACATAAAGCATAGAGAAGTATTAAGGTAATTATTGAAATAATTTGAAAGCAAAGAACACATTTTGCCTGAAATATCCAAATTAATGAGCCCCAAATTTCTACTGAAGTCTGAATTATCACAGTAACTAGGTCAACTGCCATTCTTGATTACACTATGGAATTATGGATTCTATCTTGGTTTAATTTGTTCCTAAAGAATAGTTATTATTTTTTGAGTGATGATTGCAATTTTCACTAATGAGTAGTGTTCACAGATAGCACAGTAGGAAATTTATCATATTAATCCCCATGACATTTCAATAATTATTGTGCATCTCTTATGTGCCAGTCATAGTTCTAGGTACTGGGGATATCATTTTTTGGGAGGTAAGACCGATAAAATAAGAATAAACACACAAGGAATTGGGAGATCTTATAAGTGCTATGCTGATGGAATAGTAACTGACTCAAGGAAGGTCTAAGGTGAATGATCAGAAAGAGCCAGTCAAGCAAACAGCAGGGTGGAGAGTTTTACAGGAAGAGGGAATAACTCAAAGGCCCTATAGCAAGAATGAGCTTGGTATTTGGAGAAATCAAAGAAGGTCACTGTGCCTGGACTAAGAAGGAAAATGAAGAAGATAAAAAGAAAGTTACCCAGTGGGAATGTAAAATGGTACAAATGCTATGAAAAACAGAATGGCAGTTAAAAAAATAGAATTACCACTAGATCCAACAATACCACTTCTGGGAATATTTCCCAAAGAATTGAAAGCAGGGACTCAAAAAGGTATTCGTACACCTGTATTCACAGCACAATTATTCACAATAGCCAAAAAGTAGGTGAGACTCAGGTGTCCATCAACGGATGAATGGATAAACAAATTGGGGTATATACATACAATGGGATATTTTTTCAGCTTTTAAAAGAAGGAAATTCTGATACATGCTATAATGTGAGTAAGCCTTTAGAACATTATGGTAAGTAAAATGAGCCGGACACAAAAGGACTAAAATTGTATGATTCCACTTCTATGAGATACCCAGAGTAGTCAAATTTATAGAGACAGAAAACAGAATGGTGATTGCTAGGGGTTGAAAGGAGGGTGGAGTAGGGAGTTATTGTTTAATGGGTACAGAGTTTCAGTTTTGCAAGACAAAAAGAGTTTTGGAAGAGAGTGGTTTTGATGATGGTCACACAACAGTGTGAATGTACTTAAAGACACCGAACTGGGGCACCTGGGTGGCTCAGTTGTTAAGCGTCTGCCTTCAGCTCAGGTCATGATCCTAGGGTCCTGGGATCGAGTCCCGCATAGGGCTCCCTGCTCAGTGGGGAGGCTGCTTCTCTCTCTCCCACTCCCCCCTGCTTGTGTTCCCTCTCTTGCTGTCTCTCTGTCAAATAAATAAAAAATCTTAAAAAAAAAAAAGACACCGAACTGTACACTTAAAACTAGTTAAGATGGTTACTTTTATGTCATGTGCCTTTTTAAACAATTAAAAAAAATTAGGAAACCTTAAAAATGTTTTTGTACTTGACTGGGTGGCCATTGTAGAAATGTAGTGTGCATATTTGGGACATTTGAGAGGTAAAATCAACAGAGGTATAAACTGGATGTGAATGGTGTGGGAAAGAAGAAACTCAATGAGGACCCCCAGATCTTTGGCTCGAGCAACTGGTGGATGACCTACTGAGATGAAGAAAAACAAGCAAGTTCTTGGGTGATGTTAAATTTGAGAGGCCTATTAATCACATCTGTGGAGATCTCAGGGACGTACGTGGGTATGTAAGTCTGGAGTTTTAGTGAAAGGCCATGGTCAGATACACAGATATGAAAGCCATCAACATATAGATGGTATTGAAAATAAATGTGTATGAATATAAGATACAGTGTGAGCACATGTGTAAACAAAATACAAATAAGATCATGTCAAATAAATAACACCACTCCAAACTCCTTCAAATCTTCCCATAGCACATTGTAAGGTCAAGTTCTTTACCATGGCCTAAAAGGTCATGTATGATCTACCCCATGCCCCCTTAGCTCTCTCTCTTCATTTCCAGCCACTTTCCCCTTTGCTCACTTTACCCCAGCCATCTACTACACACTGGACACTTTGTGTTCCTCAAACATGCCAGGCATGCTCTGACCTCAGGGCATCTGAGTTTGCTGTACACTCTTCCTGGGAAACTCTCCCTCAGATATGCCTTCCTCCCTTATCTCCTTCAGGTTTCCGTTATTTAATTTCCAACTTCAGCCTTCCCTGGCTACCATATTTAAAGTTGCAATCTTTCCCTAATCTCTAATCTAATAATCACCTGTCTATTTTTTCCCCCCTTAGGATTTATTGCCATTAATTGTGCTTCTTATTTGATGTGATTATCTCATTATTCTTGCCTCATCTCCTTCCATAAATTCTCTGTAACTCCTGTACCTAGAACAGTTCCTGGCACAAAGTGCTCAAAAATATCTGAACAATGTCTATACTTCCTATAAGGTTCAATCTAACTGTTAATACATATGACTGTCATTAATTATAAGATTACCAAAATTTTATAGAGTTCTCTGAAGATAAGGATTGTAAGAAAAAAAAAGGAAATAACAGAGAAATGAAAATAACAGTTATTAAAGTTGTTTTCTCCTAGTGGTCGGAAAGACTTGTGCCCGCTGGCTCCTGCTAACGGAAGTGATTGCTGCCGTGTACCATCTGCTGTGTATGGCTCCGCCACGCGGCGTCAGGCAGCTGGTACTTTTGACAAATACTCACATATCTGTTCTTGATTTAGTGTGCTGCATTTTATGGGTCATTTTGTTAGAGTTCTGTTCTAGTCCCTAATAGCCTATATTTCTTCACAGAGAATTATGTAAGGCAATTGACAGAGCCATATGCTATCTTTCCAGACCATTTGGATACATACTAATGTGTTCATTTCTGTTGGTGGGGTCTGTTCTCACCAATGGACATCAGCTTCCTTAAGCCACTAATGTCTATAAACTGAATGTTATCTATTTATTATAGTGAACAATCACTTCTATTTAACAATGAACTATACCTTCTTTCTATTTTGTTTGTTTCTGCTACTATCTTCAGTATTAACTTTTTACTATATTTTAAAAATTTATATGCAGCAAATTCACTCAGTGGTATACCAGTGGAGTCATGTATCCACCACTCCTGTCATGGGACAGAACAGTTCCGTCCCCTCAAACTGTCCTTTATTCGTCCAATGTGGGAAAAATGGCCTCCATCTGTTGAGTTCTTGATTTTACAAATACCAACAGAAAGTTAAGATGCCTGTCTAGGAAGGAGGTTGGTATGTCAAATGAACACAGGAAAAAACACAATGAAGTTCAATTTTATTTACAAACTTCTGAGTCCTTGAGTGGGAAAACCAAAGCTTGACAGAGGCGACACCCTTGATATGGCTTTCTAAGAGCACTGTGGGATCAGAGCCTATCAATAACTGGGAGATTTATTTTCTCAATTTAGAGTTCAGGGACACCAACTTCAAAAATCATTGAATCTCTCTAGAATCTTATGTCAGCTACCTCATACTGAATAATCTCCAGATTTGGGGCCATTCAAATAACAAATCTTATTTTTTAACAGGGCATGGGGAGTAGGGTGTCAGTCCTTGTCAAAGGATGTACTTCCATGAATTTTTCATGCTCATTTTCCTCTAATTGGATTAAAACCCTAATCTCTCAAAACTATAGACCAATTTGTTCAAAAAACAAAAACCTCAATATCTCTAAATTCTTATGCCAAGCTGCTCTCTAGAAAACTTGGGTTTTCATTTTTAACATCTTACTTGAGAAAAAAGCAATGCATTTCTACATTTAAGTAAAAATATACCAAATAGAACAAGGGTGTTTCTAGCTCTCGTTTATCTGTAATTGTTTTTTTGACTATAAGAATGGACATCAATAGAGAATCAAACTATATACATTGTCTGAGTTTAACATAACTAATACCTGGCTATGAATGCTTACAAATTCACCCATCTATTCAATATTAATCAAGCATCTACCATGTAGCCTAAGGCACCATGTCAAGCATTGAGAAGTTCAAATCAAATAAAGCATGGTCTTTGCTTTTAGTCTGCTGAGAAGAGTGGGATAGATGCTTATGGCATGCCCAAGACAGCAGGCTTAGAGGAAAGACATCTGAATGAAATTCGGATAAGAAAAGCTTCCTAGGGGTGCCTGGGTGGCTCAGTTGGTTAAGCGACTGCCTTCGGCTCAGGTCATGATCCTGGAGTCCCTGGATTGAGTCCCACATCGGGCTCCCTGCTTGGCAGGGAGTCTGCTTCTCTCTCTGACCCTCCCCCCTTTCATGTGCTCTCTCTCATTCTCTCTCTCTCAAATAAACAAATAAAAAAAAAAAAAAGAAAGAAAAGCTTCCTAGAAGTAAAACATCCAGTGAGTTTTGAAGGACAAATAGGTGTGAAGTCATGTGAAGGGCACTCTGGCAAAGGAAACACTAAGTGTGAAAGTATGAGATATGATGGAATGCATCTGGAGAGATGCATACATATGCAAAGATGTGACGGAATGTCAGACTTGAGGCTATGGGCAGGAGCATAATAGGAAGAATCTGAATAGAGAAATGAAATCATCAGATCTGGTTATGAAAAATCACTCTGGCAGCATGGTAGAGTCTAGAGAGGAGCTAACTGGTGTTGGAAGACCAGGTGGGAGGCTATTTTCAGGTGACAAAGGATGACAGCCTGACATAAAGTAGAATGGTGGGAGTGGAGAGGAGGGGATGGATTCCAAGTCTGTTAGGGAAGTAGAAATGACAGGTTTTGGGTATATGGGTAGGGAGCAATAATGGAGGAGTTGAGGACAGGGAATCTGCTGGCTTGGATGACTGGTGGATATGGGTACCACTACTAAGGTGAAGAACACAGGAGGGAGAACACAATCTTCTACAGTAGGAATGATACCTTGAGAGATCATCTCATCTCACAAGTGTTTGAGCCCTCCATCTTTATTATACTTGAAAATACCAAAAGAAAAAACAACAACAAAATCTTTAAAACCATCCTTGACCCTTCTACTTTTGATTTATATAAGAAGTGATAACTTTGCTCTCTTTTGCCTTCAATTCCATCACTAGAATCAACCACTGCCAACTAGTTTGATATAGGAGAAGGAAAACTTTATCATCTACCAGAAGAACTGGGAATAGTCTCAACACCATTTATTGAATAATTTGCTGGTTGAAATGCCAACTTCATTTTAAAGTTTACTTCTCAAATGTAGCAAGAAATATTTCTGTCTTCTATATTCGGTTACACTGATCTAACTTGTCTATTTCTATGCCAGACAGTACTGATTGATTTTAAATCAGGCTTTATTGTAAATGTTAATGTTTATTCTACTTTTCAAATTTTCTCAAATTCTTTTACATTTATTCTTCCATATGAAGTTCATTCTGATTGGAAGTGTATTAGTGTATTAATCATTAATTTGGGAAGAACTAGCATTTATATAATGGTAACATTTTGTATCAAAAATACATTTTTATTTATTCATGGCTTATTTTTATCTTTTAATAAAATGTTATTTTCTTCATATACATTTATTTCGTTTGTTAAATTTAGTCTTAGATATTATACTTCAGGTTGCCATATGAATGCATTTCCTTTCTTTTTAATGTTTGAATTAATTATTGCCAGTATAAGATAAAGCTATTGTGTGTGTACTATATATATATATATAAAATATAAATTACCTTATTAAATTTCCTTATTAATTCTAATAGGTTTTTAGTCTAGTTTCTTGGAATTTCCAAATATGCAATCACACTATTTATAAAAATAACATTTCTTTCCTTCTGTAATAAAATGTTATAGCTTTTTAAGTTGTTTGTTTGTGTGTGTGTGTGTGTGTGTTTATTTCTCACCAAAACCTCTACACTTTGTCAAATAACAGAACTAGTAGGAAACATCTCTGGTTTGTTTGGGTCTTAAACACAATGTATTTAGTATTTTATTATTTAGCAGAATGCTTGCTTTTAGTTTCTACAAAACAATAACATTTCAAAAGTTTCCTTATGTTCACCTATTAACCTGAGTTTTTAAAAAATTGATAGATTGCCTAATTTTACAAAATGCCTTCTTGCATATATTGATATAATTATATGACAATGTCCCTTTAAATTATTATAATATATTATGATATAATTATATGACAATGCCCCTTTAATTAGATGGTAGGCTTTTAAGACATACTGAACACATGCCCTGCTTTTGTATCAGAAGAGAAGATATCTATTCCCTTAAAGCAGACAAAGTTTTATCATCATGAACAAGAATAAGCTTCATAGAACAAGTATTTCATACCACTGAGATCTAATCTATGAAGACCAGCAACAACAATAAGCTTTTGCTGAGTGCTTCATATATATCAGACACATTGCTGAGTACTTTCTTGCCACTGTCATAGTTAATTCTCACACAGATCTGCTGAGATGGATTCTGTTGTTATACCCTATTTACAGATGAGAAAACTCAGGTCTTAGGGAAGTTAAGTTACTTGTGCACGATAATACAGTGAGTGGAGAATTCAAATCTAGTTATTAGGACTTCAGAGCCCACAACCTTATCTACTCCATTACACTTAGAAAAAGTCAAGGAAGTCATAAGGGGATCAAAACTTCATGAGGATATTAAAAAGTCTGCTATGGCTAAGGAAAGGACTTGAAACTTCTTTGAACATTTATCCAAGTCTAAATAATTTGTGCCATCCTTTGTACAGTGGAGCTCTGAGATTTTGAAAAACCACTTGCCCAAGAACTAAAGCAGATTTTAAATTTGTTTCAAAACACAGTTTGGTTTTGCCTACAACATTCCTTATAGGTAAGATGAACTCTAGTTCAATGAGAATAAGGGGCTGGATTCTTCAATTTCATGATGGATTGGCTGCTATATCCATAGCTCATCTCATTCGCAAGTCTTTTTGTCAACTAGTAACCCAGAATATCATGGATGGCTCCTATCAAAAGCCCATGTGAAGGAAATCCTTTTTCATGACATGCCACCTACACCTACATTCCTGTGTATAAAATCACATAACTAACTTCATTGTATCACCAGAGGACTATATTTGTGAGCTCATTGGAGTAAATCCTGCTTCTTACCCTCAAATTGGTATCTTTAACTTGAATGTATTTTAATGGCATGTCATTGGCTTTCACCAAGAATTTTATCAAATAATAGCCAAAACAAAAATAATTTCTGCATTTGTTAAAAATAAAAAAGATCCATTTTTTAAAACTTTCCTTAGTATTTTTTAATCTAGTAGATACATAAGTAAACAAGATTGCTTAGGTATTAGGTACTAAAAGTTATATTCTAGATATAATATGATTTCTTTTGGACCAATGAGTTATTTGGAAATATGCTCTTATATTTCCAAATGTATTGGATATCATATTATTATTGACTATTAGTTTAATTACACTGTGGTCAATGAATGTGTTTAGTATTATCCAAGACCTTTAATATCTATTTTCTTGTAGCCAAGCACTAAATATTCTTTGGATGCTTAGGAAAAAAAATAAGTGACTCTCTGTGTGAATATTTCAATTATGATAGGTAAATCTGCAGAATTCCTTCCTTTTTAATTTTTTTCCAATTCTGAGAGAGATGTGTAAAAATCCATTAACATCGGTCTTTATATATAACTTCCAGTTTACAAACCTACAGAAACTAGAGGGACAAGTTAAAACCACAAGAAATAATTAGGCTGTTGAAACAGAGGACACAAAGCCAGTCTTTTCAATAAATCTCAGTAGGAAAAAAGGAATTGTGGTAGATTAAGAGCCTGAGGGGATACAAATACAATAGCCAGATTATGGAGAGAACCCAAATGCCCATCGACTGATGGATGGATAAAGAACATGAGGTATATTTGTACAATAGACTATTACTCAGCCATCGAAAAGAATAAAATCTTGCCATTTGCAATGATGTGGATGGATCTAGAGTGTATTATGCTAAGCAAAATAATTCAGTCAGAGAAAAACAAATAACATATGATTTCACTCATATGTGGAATTTAAGAAACAAAATAGATGAACATATGAGAAGGGGGAAAAAAGAGAGAAGGAAACAAACCATAAGAGACTCTTAATGATAGAGAACAAACTGAGGATTGATGGAGGGAGGTGGGTGGGGGATGGCTAGATGGGTGATGAGTATTAAGGAGGGTACTTATTATGATGAGCACTGGGTGTTGTATGTAAGTGATGAACCACTGAATTCTACTCCTGAAACCAATATTGCTCTGTATGTTACCTAATTAGAATTTAAATAAAAAGGTGAAGAGAAAAAATAAATGAAAATAAAATCTATATACAGTGTGTGATCCTAGATTCAATTCTAGTTTATATAAATGATCTGTAAAGAAAGTTTTTTGGGTCCATTGAAGAAATTGGAATATGATCAGGATTTTAGGTAAAATCATAATCTGCAAAAATAAAAATAATTGAAAAGTTTAAAGAACAGTTAAGTATCATATGTTCTCATTTAAGCTGTATCTATATTTTTTCATTATAATATATACATATTTTATGTATGTATGTATGTATGTATGTATGTATATATTTACATGTGTGTATAAAGACAGAAATTAGAGGATACGTATTAGGGTGTTAAGTGTGATAATCTGATCATCTTTGGATGGTGAGACTTGTGTTGGTTTGTTGTCTGTATTTTCTACCTATAATTGTATATATTTACTGCTTCTATAATGATGAATCTGCACTCAAATGTTATGGTGGGTTTGCAAATTTTTCTATAAAGATCTGTCAAGATTTGCTTAAATAGTACAAATTTATGTTATAAAAGCCATATATTTATAAGGAATATATATTTCTTCAACAATTTACATATTTTTAATAAGTCAATCCTTTTATCATTATGTAGCGACTCTCTATCCCTATAGAAGTTTTGGCCTTAAGAAAATTACCAAAGAAAAACCTACACTTGTTTTTTGTTAGGATGACTGCTATTTTTCCCCATCTATTTTCAACTTTTTCATATCTTAATATTTGTAAGTATTGCCAATTGTAAATACTATAGATCTGGATGTTTTCAAAATTACATTTAGTAATCTATACTTGAACTGGTGAGTTTAATACACTTACACCTATTTTTATTATATATTAAAATTTATTTATGATTTTTTCATGCACTATTTTATATTTGTTCATAACAAATTATTTTTCTTTTTTTATGGTTTCATTTGTATAGGCTAAAGAGCCCTCCCCTATTATTTTTTTTTCTACTCTACCAGATAAGAAATAATATACTCTATGCCCTTCTGGTTGTAATATTTTTAATTTTGAGATCACATATATCTTGTAGTCTAAAGTTAATTATATCTTTACTTTTCACAAGAACATCATAAAAACAATTTCAAAGCTGTTTAACCTCCACAGTCTCCTTCTTCTTTACCACCTCATATTCACTAAGTTTTTAAACCCTCCAAAATATAATTTTTGTTTTAGATAATCACAATTTGTTCAGATGTACCCATATGTTACATTATTTTGTTTATCCACTTTCTCTAATCTTCTCTCTGGTTACTTTCTTTCTCTTTCTAGCTTTTTTTTTTTTTAAAGTACCTTCTTTACAAAAAGGATGGTGGTAGTAAAGTCTACTTTTCTTTTTGTAAAGGGTGTTTATGTGTCTCCTTTCCTTGAATAATTATTTAGTTGGATATACAATTCTTTAATGATAGTAATTTTTTTAATCAGCACTTTGAAGACATTTCACTGTTTTCTGCTTTAATTGATGCTATTGGGGAGTCTTTGTCAATATAATTGTAGTCCCTAAATAAGTAATCTCTTCTCATGGCATGCTAAGCTCTTCTTTTGTCTTTATCTTTGGTATGATACAATGTATCAAAGGTAAAGCATTATTCCTGAATCTGATAATCCATGTATTTCATCAATTCTGGAAAACTCTCACTAATCTCTTCAAAAATTATTTTTCCTCCATTCTTTATTTTCTTTTCAAATTGTGATTGAAGCATGCTAAATTTTCTCAGCCCATGCTTTGTCTTTTAAGTTCCCTTTTATTTTTTCTGTGTATATTTTTATGCTGTTCCAAGCATTTATTTTTTTATTTTTTTCAAAAAATTTTTTTTAAATTTTAATTTTAATTTTTAAAAATTTTTTTATTCTTATGTTAATCCCCATACATTACATCATTAGTTTTAGATGTGGTGTTCCATGATTCATTGTTTGTGCATAACACCCAGTGCTCCATGCAGAATATGCCCTCCTCAATACCCATCACCAGGCTAACCCATCCTCCCACCCCCTCCCCTCTAGAACCCTCAGTTTGTTTTTCAGAGTCCATCGTCTCTCATGGTTCGTCTACCCCTCCAATTTCCCCCCTTCATTCTTCCCCTCCTGCTACCTTCTTCTTCTTCTTTTTTTTTTTCCTTAACATATATTGCATTATTTGTTTCAGAGGTACAGATCTGAGATTCAACAGTCTTGCACAATTCACAGCACTTACCAGAGCACATACGCTCCCCAGTGTCTATCACCCAGTCACCCCATCCCTCCCACCCCACCCCCCACTCCAGCAACCCTCAGTTTGTTTCCTGCGATTAAGAATTCCTCGTATCAGTGAGGTCATATGATACATGTCTTTCTCTGTTTGACTTATTTCGCTCAACATAATACCCTCCAGTTCCACCCACGTCGTTGCAAATAGCAAGATCTCATTCCTTTTGATGGCTGCATAATATTCCATTGTATATATATACCACTTCTTCTTTATCCATTCATCTGTTGATGGACATCTTGGCTCTTTCCACAGTTTGGCTATTGTGGACATTGCTGCTATAAACATCGGGGTGCACATACCCTTTCAGATCCCTACTTTTGTATCTTTGGGGTAAATACCCAGTAGTGCAATTGCTGGATCATATGGTAGCTCTATTTTCAACTTTTTGAGGAACCTCCATACTGTTTTCCAGAGTGGCTGCACCAGCTTGCATTCCCACCAACAGTGTAGGAGGGTTCCCCTTTCTCCACATCCCCGCCAACATCTGTCGTTTCCTGACTTGTTAATTTTAGCCATTCTGACTGGTGTGAGGTGGTATCTCATTGAGGTTTTGATTTGGATTTCCCTGATGCTGAGTGATATTGAGCACTTTTTCATGTGTCTGTTGGCCCTTTGGATGTCTTCTTTGGAAAAATGTCTGTTCATGTCTTCTGCCCATTTCTTGATCCGATTCTTTGTTCTTTGGGTGTTGAGTTTGATGAGTTCTTTATAGATTTTGGATACTAGCCCTTTATCTGATATGTCATTTGCAAATATCTTCTCCCATTCTGTCAGTTGTCTTTTGGTTTTGTTGACTATTTCCTTTGCTGTGCAAAAGCTTTTTATCTTGATGAGGTCCCAATAGTTCATTTTTGCCCTTGCTTCCCTTGCCTTTGGCGATGTTTCTAGGAAGAAGTTGCTTCGGCTGATGTCGAAGAGGTTGCTGCCTGTTTTCTCCTTTAGGATTTTGATGGGCTCCTATCTCACATTGAGGTCTTTCAACCATTTGGAGTCTATTTTTGTGTGTGGTGTAAGGAAATGGTCCGGTTTCATTCTTCTGCATGTGGCTATCCAATTTTCCCAACACCATTTGTTGAAGAGACTGTCTTTTTTCCATTGGACATTCTCTCCTGCTTTGTCAAAGATTAGTTGACCATAGAGTTGAGGGTCCATTTCTGGGCTCTCTATTCTGTTCCATTGATCTATGTGTCTGTTTTTGTGCCAGTACCATACTGTCTTGATGATGACAGCTTTGTAATAGAGCTGGAAGTCCGGAATTGTGATGCCGCATTTAAAAAGAGTCTTTCTCAGATCTGGTTTGATCTTTTGAATTTTTTGGAAAACATATTGTTTACATACTTTAAGTGTTACATGTTTGAGATTTAAAGTTTCATGACTTGTATCTTTATCAATATAAAATTATTCATCCATTTCATGCATGTTTGTGTGTATATGTATTTGTGTATGCACTGCCTATACATGTATGTGTATGTTGATGTATATGTATGTGTGTGCATGTATGTATATGTCTTGTGCATATATACATGTGTGTACATGTGTATGCCTGGGCCTGTGTGTATACATGTGTGCACGTATGTATGTCTTTGTGTGTATGTGTGCAAGTGTACACATATGTGTGTATATACTGTATGCCTGTATCATGTCTGTATGCATGTATGTATATATGTCTTGTGTATGTACATATAGGCGTGTATTTCTGTGTATGTGTGTATGTATGCATGTGCATATGTATGCATGTGTATATTTATGTATTGTTATCATCACCCTGGAATCCTATCAGTTTTTATCCTGTTAATTCTCTGACCAACTTTCATTTCTCCAATATTTTTTCCTTTGTTTTGAAAATACATAGTTTCATTTTGTTTTTAACAGGATCTGAAAGCCTCTCCCTTTTACGAAGGGAGGTTAATTCAGTTTCATTCAATTTTAGAATTTCTCTCATCTAAAAGTGTTTTCCATTTTTCCTTTCTAATAACTTTATTTTCTAAACTTTGCTTATAACATGATATTTATTTCTATTTTTCCAATAATTTAGAAAAATACATATTTTAAAAATATTTTTTGAAAAGCAATTCTTGGGTGGATATGCAATTTGCCATGGTGTTTGTCTCCCATCAAATCATCAACAATTTTGGGCCTTAGCTTATTTCTTTAGGTATCTATTAGGTAAGACTATCATTGTAGAACATATCTCTGATTCCTGATAAAATGAAGCTTTTATTAAATGTTCAGACTTTGTGAAATTCCAGATTTTTGAGCCTCTCATTTCTATATAACATTATTTTTCCCTTTCCTTGACCCACTTTTCTATTTCAAGCTTAGTACTTATTGTTTTCATACCTTTTGGCCTCAAAACCTTTGGCTAATATGAAACTAAAATAAAACACAAACTGATTGGTTTATATTATTTTATGCAAACTTCTATTTTGATACAAGCATACTGTTGGCCCTTGAACAATGTGGGTTTGTACTGCACAGGTCCACTTATACACAGATTTTTTTCCCAATAAATACAGTACTGTCAATGTATTTTCTCTTCCTTATGATTTTCTCAAAAACATTTTCTTTCCTCTAGCTTACTTTATTGTAAGAATACAGTACATAATATAAAAAAGTACAAAATATGTGTTCACTGTTTATGTTATTGGTAAGTCTTACAGTCAGAAGTAGGCTGTTGGTAGGTAAGTTTTGGAGAACCAAAAGTTACGTGTGAATTTTCACCTGTGTGGGGGACAGTGCTTCTAACCCTGGCATTGTTCAAGGGTCCGCTGTACTTGGTCAATTACTCAAATGACACCAAAACGTTTTTGTTTTTTTTTTTTCCTGGAAACTGTACTAGTTTCCGACTCCTGCTATCCTTAGTGGTTTAAATTAGCACAAGTTTAGAGGCTTACAACAACACAAATTTTTTACATCACATTTCTGGAAGTTAGAACTCCAATATCATTCTCAGAGAGCTAATAATACACATGTCAGCAGGTGCATGTTCCTTCTTGAGATTCTAGGAAAGATGCGGTTTCTTGCCTTTTCCAACTTCTAGAGATTGCCCACCTTCCTTGGCTCCTGGCCTCACATCACTCCAACTTCTGCTTCTGTTGTCACACACACCTCTGTCACTCTTCCTGCCCCCCTGTTAGAATGGCCCCAGTGAGTACACTGGGCCCACCTGGATAATCCCCTATTCTCCTTTGCCATGTAAAGTAACAGACTCACAGATTCCAGGGATTAGGACATGGACATTTTGGGGAGGGAAGCTATGCTTCAGCCTACCATAACTCACACATATGGTTCACCAGCCTTTCTTCCATCTTTCCTTCCATTTTCCTCTCCTTCTAGCTTTCTTCTTCTCTTCTTCAATTTCTTCCAATTAGCCAAAAACTTGTTTTTCTCATTTCTCATTCTTCTGCCCAGAGATTTTCCACTTTTCATACTCTAGTTTTTGAATGAGGAGGACAATTTTAATAGGTAGTATTCTTTCTTTCAGGGTGGTCTCATTGATGTGGGAAAAAAAGGCAAAAGAAAAATTAAATTGCCTTACTACCTACAGCCCTCTGACAAGTCCTTGACACAGGCAGAGTGACATTCCTCTAGGAACTCAGCTGCCTCGATGTTAATACTTTGCTAAGGGCGAAAGTCATCTCAGCCCAACCCCCAGGATCCTGTAAGTCTATGTTAACATATAAAAATTCCTTTGGAAATTTCCTTTATATCTACTCCCCAAGATATATGTGGGCAATCATCCCCAAGCATATGACCCACTGATATACATCTGAGGGTCTCATGACTGGGTTTTTACTAAACAGTAATAAATGATCTTTTCCTAACAATAGTTGGTCCCCTCAAAGTTCTGGAAACCTTGCTTCCAAAATTCCTTAGAGACTTATGCTATCCCTAACCCCCTCCCAAACTTGAAAGTATATAATGGGCCACTCCTCATGACCCCAGTGCAGCTCTTTCTGCCCACGGGTCCTTGTCCCCCTGCTTTAATAAAACCACCTTTTTGCATGGAAGACGTTTCAAGAATTCTTTCTTAGCTGTCGGCTCTGAACCCCAACATCTTACCTACATCATCATCATTTTGGATGTTATTATTATTCAGAAAATAAGCTTTTACGGGTTCCTTCTCAGCCATGTTCTTGGTGAATACCATGTATCATGCAGGTTCCAAAACACAGGAATTTCTTTGTGGTTGACTTTCAAGTGAAGTAAATTTGCAGCTATTCCATTTTACCCTTACTCAATCAGGCTAATAAGACTAATTATCTCTTTCCTGAGGACAGGAAATTAGAGCCTGCTCCTAGGGTCACAGCTTTTGCTACATCACCGAGTTGCATTTTCAGGAGTCTCTCTGCATTGCTAATTTTTGCTGGCCGAGCTCCTCCATTTTAGGGTAGAAGTTTATTTTAAATTATATCACTATTGATGACGTATCACAATTTCTACCTGTTCACTTCAAAATTAGGGGGTAAAAAAGCAGCACAAACTGATCCCCAAGCTCAACTTCCTGGAGGATACCTTGCTGATCTTCATCACAAATTCTCTCATATCCTTATGCAAGACATTTACATAAGAACTTTGGGGGAATTCTAATGATCTTGTTTTTTTTAAGTTGAAATTTTGAGGCACAAAATAAATACTTTAAAACTTTCCAGCTGTTGGTAACAACAAGCAAACATGCTTTCAGGGAGCCCTGAACAAACAGTGAGGTTTGGCTCTGTAATTACTTTAACAAAACATCCTAATTAAAAGGGCAATCCATAAGGAATTGGGGTATTTCTCGAAGGTACTGCTGATCTTCACACTGCTCAAGCCAAGCAAAGAATGCAAGAGGAACTATAAAAGTCACAAAGAGGGGATTGCTTTTAACTATCTGCACTTCCCACTGCATCTCCTTAGTGACTTGCAGGGCTCATTACCACTCTAATGAGTAGATCACTCCCTTGGAGTTCACCAGGAGACTCAAAAGCAAGAGGGAAAAGTTATGCAACACAATGCACCTAGGGAGGGCAAACACTGCAGTTCCCTCCCAAAAGAGGTTTCTCTGGCTACTGCAAAGAATGCCTCCCATTAGAGTTGGTTTTCAAAATGGCTGCTTCCCCCTTAGCTATAATTTCAGGCAAATCAAAGCAATTCTATATGGAAATTTCTGACTTTAGGACTCAAAACTTTCTTACATTAGCCATGAAAGCTTTGGGAGAAGTCACTTATATCTTATGATTTAAACATGAGTAAGTTAAAATGAGATGACTATTTAAAGAAACCCCCCTTAACTTAAATATATATATATATATATATATATATATATATATATATATATTCACATTTATGTATTTATATATGGAAATAGAACAAGCTATCAGGCTGTGTGTTCTCTGGAGCTACTCACAACCACTTCTGAGATTGTCCATTTGTTCAAACATTGGTTCCTATCAAGGGTAACACTTTTTAATATTTGAATTGTGCATTCAAAGTAAGAAAAACAGGAGGAAAGAAGAGAAATTGAAATCAGTCTAGAGGAGTATCTCAGTGAAAAGAGGTTATGGGTCAATAAATTTAAAAGGCCTTAAGACCAAATATGTGTGATCTTATTAATTTCTTAAAGCCAATAAAACACTTTGTTTTACAAAGTTAGTATAACATATCTTTCCCACACTCATATAATTATATGCCCTAAAATGGCTGTTTCCACGTTTTAAGAGTGAACAGTTTCAGGGCACGTGGGTGGAGCAGTCATTTCCGACTCTTGGTTTTGGCTCAGGTTGTGATCTCAGGCTCCTGAGATCAAGCCCCAGGTCAGGCTCTGTGCTCAGGGCAGAGTCTGTTTGAGACTCTCTCTTCCTCTCCGTCTGCTCCTCCCACTCATGCTCTCTCACACTCTTTCTCTCAAATAAGTAAATCTTTTTTTTTTTTTAAAAAGAGTGAACAATTTCAAGTCATAATCCATAACAGTATTATGTACAAAAAGCATCAACTCCATTAGTTTTCTTCTATTAATTTTTTATTTACCTTTTTAGATTGCTAATGTGTACATTATGGACAAGGACAAGAGCTGCCTCAACAATTAAAATCCAAATAAAGAAGTGAAAGAAAAAGAGGCATTATTTGAAATATGTTGAAATGTGTTAAGATAATCAACTGGCAAATGAGTAACACTTGGATGAGTGAGGGCACATTTTAAACTAATCGTGGCAGAAATAATTTTCCCAAAGGCATTCTTTTTGAAGAATATTTACTATGCTGTCCCATGCACCCTTCCTTGTAACCTTAGTCAACCTCTTTTTCCTGAAGTTTTTAGTTCAAGTACTGTTTGTTTTCATGAAGTCTTTTCAATTAGGACAGCCATTCTCTGTTTATCTCTCAAGAGAACTGTTCCTACTATCTCTTTCATGTTTGTACTCCCCATGATTGGGCACACTATGGGTTCTTAATTATATTTCATAATAACTGCATCAATACTCAAGAAAGAAAAAAGTAACCAAGAAGGATGCATGCAGAAGAGGGACATTATTATGCCAAGAGTATAGAAACTTTCAAACAAATCTAATTAAGCAACATTTATTAAGACTTTATTCATGAATACAGCATAGAGATTCTTGATTAAAATAGATGTATGGATTGGATTATATTAAGATTGCATGGATATGAAAAGCACACAGTTAAATAGAAAGTTTGTGCCATCCCAGGGGCTGTGATTTGACATTTTGGTTCCAATAGACTGTGAGTCATTAGGAGTGAGGAGAAAGAGCTCATAAGTCAAGTGGAGAACCCCATTCATCCTGGATATTTTATAGAACCTTTGGAACCTCTGCTCCATTTATTTTCACTCCTTCCAGTAAGAGATATAGTCCCTTAGGTTTGGGTAAATGATATGACCTCATTTCTTAGAATCTTTTGACTTGAATCACTATCTTTTATTGTCACTGGGTCAGTTCTAAGGGATTCGTGGAGGCTTTGCTCCGATAATCTTGGACTCACAAAACTTGGTCCTGAGTTTCAGATCCACAATTACTAGCTTAGTGACTTGATTAAGTTAGTTAAATTTTCTTAGCTTAATTTATTTTCCTTAAAAGTAAGTCTAATAATATACGCCTTGTAAAGGTAAGTGAGAGGATAAAGGACAAGTGTATGAACTTTAAAAGTTATTTCTTAAATAAATAGAAAAATAAGGTATTTGTGTAGCTTATCCTGTCTTTATTCTTTAAATAAGACAGCACACATCCTCATGACTTTAGACCCAGGCCACCCTGATCTTGTTAATACTTCCACCACCAATTGGGCTATAGCTTCAGGATGTCTATTCTTGCTATTCTGCCTGGAGGGCTCGTGCCTGACCTATTCACATGGCTGCCTCCCTCACTGCCTTAAGGTCTGTGCTGATATTTTACCCAATCAGAGAGATCTTCTCAACACCCTACATGAAACAGTTCTCCCTAATCTTTCTATTCCCTCTATGATGCTTTATTTTTCTTCATAGCATTTATCACTATCCATCTCTATCTCAATAAAATTTATACTCCTTGAGAGTAGGGACCGTGTTTATTCCTTTACCCCTGGTACCTAAAATAATGCCTATTATATATAGACCTTCAAAAAGAAATATATGTTGGATAAATAAATACATGAATGTTCCCTAATCTATTAGTGAAGGATATAAGCTTTATGAAGTGTGACTTTGTGTAGCTCTGCAACTTTTCGATTTATAATGCCTAAGACAAGTTAAATAACATCTTCTAAGCCCCAAGTTACTTTTACATAAAATCTGACATTACCTCTAAGGTTGTCCTGAGATGGCCCATGATTGTCTAATCTAATACAATTGTTTATGCTTCAACCAGGGTAATCTCTTCAAAATGCAAATATAATTAAGTCGCTATTTAAAAAAAAATCCTTTAATGACTTGCTTAGATAAAGCACATTATTGCTTCAATGACATTCTTAGAACAAAGTTCAAAATCCTTAATTTGGTCTTGCCAGATTTAGAATCTGCTATCTTACAACCCGCAACACATGTCATCTATGTGTTTCAGTCTCGATGGTCTTTTTTTCAGGTCTTGAATAATGTCATGGTCTGTCTTGACTTCAGACCTGCATTCACCTTGCCCTCCACATTTCCTCCCTCAGTCTGTAATGTATGCTTTTGCATAGCAAACTCCTGTTCATCCTTCTAGTCTTGGTTTAAATGCAAACCTTCTACATGTCTGTTTGCCTATCAATCTATCTATTCATTCTATGTTGATAGATCAGATACGACCAATATTCAACCAGGTTTGAACTAGGAAATGGCAATTTCCTATGACTTCACCTGGAATGTCTGTATTTCTTTGCTATGTTCTAAGCTCCACAAGAGAGGGTCATGCCTTTTATCTACTATTATACTCTCAGAGTTAAGCACAGTGACCAAGCCTTACTAGCTTTCCTATAAATATTCTTTAATGTGCCAGTAGGAATTACCATTACTGTGGAAATGGCATTTGTTGCTTGTTTCCCTGCCACGTTAATTATTTTGTAAAATGGAATCTACGACTATATGAAAATCATGAGCAATGGTGAATTACTTAGGGAAGCAAAAGATCAAGAAGGAGAAAAATGAGAAGGAGGAGCTCAAAGAAGAAGGGAGGACAAACCAGAGAAGGGACACTGCAACTACTGGGACAAGAATAAAAATGAGGGAAGGAGAGAGAGCAAAAAGGAGAGGAAAAGGAAGGGACATAGCATTTTCACCTTGCAGTAACTTGGAGGCCTTCAGGTCTACTAGGGAAGGAATAAGAGGCTTTCATTGTCTTTAGACAGTCATCTGGTGCCTCACATCTTCAATACATGTGTGTTTATTCTTTTAGGCACTTTTCCTTGGTCCCAGTTTTAATCACTTTGCTTGAAGTTTACCGATCACAACAAACTTCTTCTTCAAGTACCTTCTATTTATTTCTGCTTTATTACTTAGACTTTTTCCTGTCACTTCTATTGCCCATTTCTCTTGAATTTTATTTTCTTATTAGTCATGATGTTTCTATTACAAAAGCTATTCTCCTCTGCTAATTTTGAAGGTTTTGCTTATATTTAAATAACTGATATGTGACTTTTATACAAATCTCAGTATCTCATCCACAAATGTCTCAAGACAACTATCAATTAAGTAAATAAGGCAGATTGTGCATTACATGGAAAAAAAAGATGAAATGTCAAATATTAATGACTATATCACAAGCAAGCAAAAAATATATATTGCTTTGTGGCAGAAGCAACATAAAAGAGCAAGAGAAGCTATGTAAAGTAATTATATTTCATGATTATTTTCAGAAATTGTAGCAGTTCCTGTGAAGAAAATTTTAAGGTTGGTTATTCAATAAGATAAATTTTAAAAATATTATTTCAAATTATCTTGGAAAAGTAACTTATGAAGACTGTAATTAATGCATAATTTTATGTGGCATTGTTGAAGAATCTACTGAGGATTTTGTATTTTGTTTTGTTTTGTTTTGCATGGAAGGATATAGGAGGAATAAATATCCCCAGTACTGGAATTCATCAACTTCTATTAAGGGAGTCTTTGAAGGTGAAGTAACAAAGAAGATAGAAATCAGAGCGATAGTGATTGGAGATAGGTCTTACCATCCAGATCATTCTCAGGAGTCTCTGCTGTGTACCAGTTGGAAGGTGGTCCAGTGCCATTAACTGTCATGGCTGACACTTGGAAACTGTACTGACTTCCTTTCTCCAGTCCTATGAGAGAATTTTCCATAAAGCGGGGGAAAAAGTTACTGACCAACAAGTATTTCTAGCTGGGTTTCAAAAGTTTTAGTAAAATTTTAACAACAGTATAAACACTTTACATAGTTTGTGAATGTTGTGGTAATTATTATTATTTTGGCCAAAAGGGCAGAAGTATTATGGCAAGATCAAATTATTTTTCATATAGTCTCATTTATTTCTTTCTAGTTTATAAAATTGTATCCCTGAAAACAGCTTCTGGGCAGATGCAGAATATAAAATATGAACGATGAAGAAATAATCAAAAATAGCAAGGTTCATTTTTTCTCACAGTCTGCCTGTGAATCAAGAGGCCCACCTATAAATCAAGAGCAGTCATTCTAAAAATTTATGTCTCCGTCATTTATTCAAGGTCAGTGATTATGTTTTCTTTGGGCCAAGAAAAAGAATCCAAAGTCACTGCACTTAAGCAGAAAATAGTAGGCTTTTTGTGTTTCAAAACCATCGCAAAGCATACTTTGTTTTGCATCACCTTCCATACTAGAAGCATGAAGAAAGTCTATTTCCATGATAGCTTGGACATAAAATATTGTACACAGTGATGACATCAGGGCTTAGTTTAGAGAGCACAGCGAACACAGGTTGATGAGAAATGGCCCACGTATCACTAGCGTGATATGTATATATTTTTACCTAAATAACATTCCTTTTAACTAAATCTCAAAGCAGTTCATTACCATGACAGATTATGGTAAAACAAATGACACTTGTTAAAAAACTATGTGACTTTTTTGAGCCATTGAGGACTTGGCTTAACCCAACAAGTCCTTAAACCTCAAGGAGTTGAACAATCTTAATAAAGCTAAAGTGGCATAAATATTTGGTAACGAGAAAAATTCATAAAGAAAATGAAGTATTAGAAAAATGATGCTTATCATGTACAAAGTTACATATTTGTGGATTTTTTTGCAGAGGCTGATGAGTAAATCTTGGTCCTAAGGGGAATTTTAACTTATTATTAATTGGAGATAATGTTTTAAGTGATGGTTAGAATGGACTTGTTAATGTCCAGGGCAGTTACCTTCAATAAATTGTACTATTAGAGAAGACAATTTGATAAACCCACCCACACAAAAGTATCTATGACACAAAATGCTATCTTCTCAAGAGGCTTCTAATTTTGTAAGATAGACTAAAGCTCCATGAAGAAATAGACTGAGAATGGTTAACACTGCTGTTGTTTTTGTTATTGCTGGTATTTTATTTGTATATCCATAGATCCCACTACACTGCCTGACACATGGAAGGCACACACAAAAAGAATGCTTTAGTGGATCTTTTAGTGAAAGATCTTTTAGTGAAAGATCCACTAAAGCATTGCTCAACACACATGAAAATATGAGGTTAAAATACAATAACCAACATCATCAGGTAAGCTGGTAATCACTTTGATTTGTCCCTTAGTTCACATGACATTGATCTTAATTTGTTGACATTTTGCACCCTTTCCTAGGCACCACAGTTGATTACTGAGGCACAGGGATCATAGAACTCTTCCAGAAAATTAAAAATAAGGAGAGAATTCTGGGAAGAAATGCTTACCTAATCATTCTAACTCATGACTTTCATAGTGGTCTTATCTGACATAGTTTTAGACCATCAAGAATATTCTTCTGTATTAAGTAAAAATTTAACTTTATTTTTCTTTGAAATGGATGGACAATTGTGCTAATACCATCTCCAACAATGACTGGGAATACCATCTGTGTTGGTCAGTCTTATGTGTCAACTTGGCTAGACTAAAGTCCCCACTTTTCAAACACTAATCTAGGTGATGCTGTGAAGGTATTTTATAGATGTGTCTAAAGTCCATATTCAGTTGATTTTAAGTTAGGGATATTTCCTAGATAATGGGGGGGGGGGGTGGCTGCCGATTCAACCTGGTGAAAGGTCATAAGAGCAGAAGTAAGACTTCCCTGACGAAGAAATTTCACCTGCAGACAGCAACTTCAGCTCGAGTTTCGGCCTGCTTTTCCTAATAGCCTGCCCTATAGATTTTGGAATCACCTAGCCAGCTGTCACAATCAATTAAGCCAATTTCTTGTAAAAAATGTCTTAGTACACATCACCACAGGTTCTGTTTCTCTGGTTGAACACTGACTGACATACCATCTTATCACATGCAATATTTGACATATAAATGGAAATTTTTTTGAACGCCCTATATTCTGTTCCGTTCACTTGACTTTAAATCAAGTAACTTCTTGTGGGCAGAATCTATCAACTTTTAGTAGGAATGTATTAAAACATCTCAGTAGAAAGTAGATATGAGTAGTAAAAATATCTCACTAGAAAGGAGAAAGATTTCTCCTAATTTTGCCAGATTTTTATTTATATACATTGTGTTGAGGATCTGCGAGTATCCCTAATTTGGTTTTGAATAACACAAAAACCTATTAACAGTTTGGAGTGAAATTATGAGGCAATTTAGAGACCATCCATCAAGTATTTCCCCAGTGGAGTCTTGCCTGATCAGCCTCACCTACTGGTCAGAATATCCCTTCCAACCAGGGAAGAGGAGCTGTTGATACATCCTCTCTGACATCTGTAGTGAAGGTTTAACATGATGTATACATTACTGTCTAGGTCACTCTGAAAATCCTGCCAAATTTCCTTAACTATTATATTTTAGTTTAAATTTTTTTATTTTGCGTTTTATTCTAGAATATAACTGTATAATCTCTCTCCCAAGAAACACCTATAAATTCTAGATTAGGTATAAAAAATTAAATATATACACATAATCCTAATATCAGAAGAGATGTTAATGTTTATTCAGATGGCCTATCTAGTGCTATTTAGATGTATATCTAACAAAGTGATCTTGTAAATAAAACAGGAATACCTTTGGAATGAGAAATTCACCAAGGAAGGACACCTACTCAACTCTTTTCCTTGTTAGAGAAGTTCTTCCTTAGATTGCACTGAATCTGCTTTACTATAGTATTGTCTACAGATAAAGCCTAGTTTTATACAGCAGGGGTAAAAGAAAACTAAATTTCTCTCTTAAAATATCTTTACCCAAGTCTTCTGAATCTACGTTCTGCCTTCTGAAACCTGTACCTGTGGAATTAAACCTATGACACTCTTCTATGTCTAGAGAAGTGTAGGATGCAGTGATAAGTAGAACCAGACATTCTGGATATCACCTTCAGAATTCTAGGTTGCAAATGTTCCTGCTTCTTTGTTGTGAGGGGTATTTGCCTGGGCAAGTTTTAGATGTACTGAAAGCTCTTTTAACCTCAATTTCCCCTATAAAGTAATTAGGTAATAATAACTGTTTTTCCATCTTATAATATTCTTTTGAGAATCAAATGACAAACTGCTTTTAAAATAATTTATATAATTAAGCATTTAATAGATATAAAGATAAGATTTGCAAATTATTTTCTGACTTGATTTTCACATACTCTACAATTTTGCCACACAATACATTATTACTCTCAGTCTAGAGATAAGGATAATAAGGTGCAGAGAAATTAAGCAAGGTTACTATGTGGAGCTTTAATCACAACCTGGACTGCTCTTGGGTGAAGACTCTTGGTTCTGTCCTGTTTCCTGTTGGGGCCCCAGGAACATTCTCTTCGGAGACCTACTTGGCCAAGGCTGGGACTTAAGAGGGACGTCAGTAGCAAACATAAAGTCCTGTGCAAATATGCAAGGAATTTTTGTCTAAAATGGTTACATCCAGAACTGAAAAACGAACAGGCAGGCAGGAAAGAATCCATGATTCTGTAATTTTAACAATGGATCAACCTAAGAGTTCAATAAAACTTAAAATTCAGAGTAGAGTTAAGTTTTTCTCTCACTTAGAAAAAATGTTGCCATTTGAAAGAGGAGGTATCTTCAAAAGTTGTAACAACAAATCACCATGAACAAGCAATTTTTTGAGCCCTAAACCTGATAGCTGATATATAAAGATCTTTCAAAACAGTATCTATCTATCTATCTATCTATCTATCTATCTATCTATCTACCTACCTATCTATCATCTATCTATCCATCTATCCATCCATTCATTCATTCACGGAAGGGGGGTAAAGGGAAACCTGTTTGGAATCAAAAGCTTTTTTGTGTGTGTATTTCTAAAAATTGTTTTCTGGGATGTGTCTCCTGTGTTGGGCCAGTAGAAAATTTTTTAAATTTTTTAAAGAAATAGGTAGAAAAGCTTTGAATTAATTTCTTCTAGAGTTATGCAGCTCCTTTAGCTGCAAAGCTAATATTCAATTTTTATTATCCAACAGATACCCTTTTCAATTGTGCATTATTCCACTTTATTTATTCCACTTTGTGTGTTCCTTTATACACACAAAATCACACATTCATTGTCTGTGGTTGGCAACACATTACTCACAACTTAAGAGCTAGGAGTATAGGTTTTCAATTCAGGCAAAATTAGTTTTACTCCACAGCTCATGAGGTATATTACCTTGAAAAGCTTACTTATCCTCCTTCCTTGCTTAAGTGTTCTCATTAATAAAATGGGAATATATACATAAAAAATTGTTACAAAGACTAAATTTGAAAAAAATATATAAAGTGTTTTTTCCTGTAGAGGTTTTTCAGCTTTGTCAAGGTATACTTAATACACCAAAAATTGGACATATTTAATGTATACATTTTGAGGAGTTCGGACATATGCATACATCCATGAGACCACCACCACAATCAAGGTAATAAACATATCCACCACTTCCAAAAGATTTCTCGTGTCCTTTTTTTTTTTTTGTAATGGTAGAAACGCTTAGCATGGGATCTACTTTCTTAACACTGTTTAAGTGCACAATACAGTATTGTTGTTTAGCAGATCTCTAGGATTTATTCATGATATATAACTGTCACTTTATACCCATGGAACAACTCCCCATTTCACCCTTCCCATCTCTTGTGGCAACCACCATTCTATTCTCTTCTTTCATGAGTTTGACTATTTTATTTATTTTCATTTTTATTTTTTAAAGATTTTATTTATTCATTTGACAGAGAGAGAGAGCATAAACAGGCAGAGTGGCAGGCAGAAGGAGAGGGAGAAGCAGGCTCCGCACTGAGCAAGGAGCCCGACATGGGGCTCGATCCCACCTGGGATCACGACCTGAGCCGAAGGCAGTTGCATAACCAACTGAGCCACCCAGGCGCCCCAAGTTTGACTATTTTAGATAGATCATATAAAATGAATCATGCAGTATTTGTCCTTCTGTGACTGACTTATTTAGCATAATGTCTTCCAGGTCCATTTATGTTGTTGCAAATGGCAGGCTTTCCTTATTTTTTTAAGACTGAATAATATTCCATTGTGTATCTATTTTTATTACATTTTCTTTATCCATTTGTCTGTCAGTGGACATTTGAATTATTTGTCTATGTTGGCTGTTGTGAATAGTGCTACAATGAACATGTGAGTGCAGATGCCTCTTCTGGATCCTGATTTTAATTCTTTTGGATATGTTCCCAGGTGCAGAATAGCTGAATCATATGGCAGTTCTATTTTTAATTTTTTAAAGAAACTCCATACTGTTTTCAACATAGTAGCTGTTGTCAAAGTTCATGTTGTTATTATTATTGTTGTAAATGTTAAAATTAGTTTTAATACCAATGATCTTTTACAGATTCATATGATAGCCAGAGTCATTCACAATACAAAGAGCTAAAGATGACAATATTGTGTAGTACAAGGAGTACATAAGTAGGAGTTGAAATGCCTACAATCTAGTTGGTAGATCTTAGCAATGTCGTTCTTCAGATCTCAGTTACCTCTTCTGCAAAACAAGGGCTGTGCATGAGATGAATGGTGTGTTTCCCACTCTGTTTGTCAGGGACTATAGGTCAATCTCAGTGTGTATGTGTGTATGTGGGGGTGGGCATATGTGTGTGTATGCTTATGCATGTGTGTGTGCATGCTTGTGCATGTGTGTTTTCTAGCTGCTTCTAAGTATAATTTGGTGTAAGTAGCAAAGCTTTTCTTAGCTGTAAAAAAATGTACTGTTGAAAGCAGATTGTCTTCTGCCTGTTTCTATCCCCAATACTAAATGCCTTCAAGCTCTGTAATTCTGTTCTATTTCTAATTTTATAGGACTTATGGTAAGAGATGGTGCATTATTCAAATATAATTTCCCTTTATTCCCCTAATGTCAACCTTGTTATAAAATTCTATGCTATTGTTTCATTTTTCAGTCCATAAAATACCAATGCATGTTTATCATTATGTTTATTCTATATTGGCCATGAAACACAAGAAAACTCTTAAATTCAATTCAAAATAACCTTCTCTGAAGAGCACTCAAAAATTAAAAACACACTTTAAAATTTAGTTGACATGGGATTCCACAATGAAACTGATAGCAGTGACTTAAAGTCCTTGTTATAACTGAATTACTTTGTTATTGCAGATGCCTCATTATCCTAGTAAAAAACACACACAACAAAAAACACCTGTCTAACAGAAAGATTGTAAAAAAAAATGTTTTAGTCTCTACACCTGAATATTTATATCATCTAAATAAAGCACTCTGGCATTTCCAATGTTCTAACAGACAAATCAATATATCCACATATCTTAAAGGTATTGGAAACATGGGGTCAAATTCTGTACATTCTAAAGTACTACAGATTCATACAGAAAATCAATTACTTCTGCAAACTAGGAATTGCATAAATTACTAAATATGTCTTGGGGACAAGTCAAAACCACAGCCAATCTACCAGTGTGTAGTACTTTCTGGTTCCTTGATGCTTTGTAGCACTTGAAGATATTCCCACAACATCTAGAAATGCAACAGGCATTACCGAAGTTGGGTCACACATCAGGGGAGAGCAAGGCAGAGGCTCAGCAAAACATGTTTTTAATGTTTTAAGGATATGAGACTATTCTCTGAAGACATCTATTTCTTCATTTTCAAATTAAAAATGGAGTCTGTGTGACTTTTATAATAAATATCATGTAAAAACTTATAAACGTAACTGCCCAGATTGTTTGTTTTCCCAAACTCACTTTATAATTATTGAAATGAAGAAGGAACAGTTACAAATAAAGGATTCAAATTTGGAGTCCAGATTCGTACGAATCTATGAAAGATGGGAGTGGGCATTTGTGAGTTATTCCAATAACAAGCTAAGTAATTCATCCTATTTCTTTGCTTTTGGCCAGAATGGTATTAAACTAGAGTGGTAATGGGTTATATCTCATGCTAATTAAAAGCTCTAATTGTCCCATATATTTTAGATGAATTAAAATATAGGACTGAGGGCGCCTGGGTGGCTCAGTTGGTTAAGCGACTGCCTTCGGCTCAGGTCATGATCCCGGGGTCCTGGGATCGAGTCCCGCATCGGGCTCCCTGCTCTGCGGGGAGCCTGCTTCTCCCTCTCCCACTCCCCCTGCTTGTGTTCCCTCTCTCGCTGTGTCTCTCTCTGTCAAATAAATAAATAAAATCTTTAAAAAAAAATAAAAAAAATAAAAATAAAATATAGGACTGAATTACTTATTTTTGAATAAAGTTTATTAGAGACTATAATTAAAAATGATTGTCCTTCAGAGGAAAAATAAAGGAGTCTTTAGAGAGTTGAATAGTGTCTACCTCAAAACTCGTGTATACCTGGAACTTCAGAATGTGACCTTACTTGGAAGTAGCATTTTTATAAATATAATTAGTTAAGGATCTTGAGATGAAACCATCCTAGATTTAGAGTGGGGTCTAGCCAATGACTGGTATCCTTATGCAGAGATAGGAGAGGCATATCTGTAAGCCAAGTAATGACAAGGATTGCCAGCAACCACCAGAGGTTAGGAGAGAAACATGGATGAGTTTTCTCTCAGAACCTCCAGAAGGAACCATCCCTGCTGACACTTTTATTTCAGACTTTTGGCTTTTTTTTTTTTTTTTTAAGTGATTTCACTTTCTGTAGAGTAAAGGTCCTAAATGTTTGTATATTTAGGTAAATTTTGATAATCTTTGTTTGATAATACTGAGTTGAATGTATTAAATTCCATTTGCCATATATATCATAAATACTAAACAGTCATATCAGCAGTTTTTTTGGCCGTGTGGCTACTATTCTTTATTTTCTGGACTGTTCACCATTTAGCTGTTCAGTGGGCATAGAATTGGCTTTACTGGGAGGAATTTGCAATTTTGATAACCAGAAGTCATAATATGACATTAGAGGCTTGAATTTTTGTTTTTCACTTTATATATACAATTTTAAAATACATATTTTACTGTTGTTACAAATGTAAGTAACAATCAGTATCAATATTTTGGTATGCATATATTACTCTAAATATTTTTCTACAAATTCATATTTTTTATTTATAAATATGGACTCACACATTAATGTTGATTTGAAGTTTAGTTATTCATGTAACAATATTTTAAAAATATTTAATATGTAATTTAGTATTTTTACATTGTATCATTTCAATAGATATACAGTATTCCATGATATGAATTTTGACAAAATTTTTTAGGTAACTGCCTATATTTGGATACTTGAGGTCTTTTTTTCTTATAATTTGCTTAAAGTAACAGTGCAGTGAACATGTTTATTGTTAAAAACTTTGCAGAAAATATGGCTGAAGAATTGGAATTCCTAGTAGAAAACTTAGATCATACATCTATGAAGTTCTCTCTCTCTTTCTCTCACTCTCTCTCTCACACACATGTATTTATACCTGTTTATAACACATATCTCCATATTGCTTTCCAGAGAGATTCTAGAATCTTCTGGCCCACAGCAGTATATGAGTATTCATTATTTCTCTTGTATGCTTTCCAGAACAGGGTATTATCATTCATTTATATCTTTATTACTTTAATCAAAAGAAAATGCTAACTCATTTTTCTTTCAATTTGCATTTCTCTACTAATGAGTTTGAACATTTTATCATGCATATTGGCTATTTATAGTTCTATAAATTGAGTATCCTATCCTTAGTTTTTTCAATTGGAACACTCATCCTTTAATTAATTATTGTATAAAAATTTTATTTTATGTTTTTAACCTTTTTCATTTGAGAAGGAAAATAAATTTTAAAAAAAGGTTTCAGGGCTTCAAATGCCAATATCTACTAAAAAATAAGGCATGGTGCTTGCTCCAGGAGCACATATACTAAAACTGGAGTGATACAGAGAAGATTAGCACAGCTCCTATATGAGGATGACTTGCAAATTCATGAAGCATTCCACATTTGTATGATATAGATCAAAATTTTAAGAAAGTAGATCCTAAGAGTTCCCAAAACAAGGAAATTTTTTTCTTTTTCTTTTTATTGTATCTATCTGATATAATGGCTGCTAACTAAACTGACAGGGGCAGTCATTTCACAATAAACAAAATTCAAACCATTACGTTGTATACCTTAAACTTACACAGTGACATAAAAGTGGGGGGAAAAGTCTTGGATATAATTATCCTTAGAGGCTCTTCTTCTAGTCTAATATGATATCTTAGGAATTATACTAAAAACTTTTCAGCAAGATTTTTTTCAATCTTGGTGCTTTCTTTCAAAAGAAACTACATGTTGTACTAAGTATCCCATTGAGCCCATATGCCTCACCTCGAATCCAGTTATCGTTACCTTCTTCCCATAATTTCATCAGGAAAAAAGACATAGGATCTTGGCTTTTCTTAAGCTTTTTAAATGATGTGGTAGAGTGCCATAACTTCTGCTGATAGGCAATAATATCTGCCTAAGAGATTTTATCCAGGTATAAAACAAGTAATGTGATTTTTGACAACCTACCTTGGAAGCATTCTCACCATTATGCTAAAATTGTATTGGCATAAAAGAAAAAAAAAAAAAAAAACATGAGGGGAAAAAAAACAGGTTTTGACCAAGTCTCAGAGTGTGGGCTAAACAAGTAGCTTAAAATGTGTGTTGTGTGTGTGTGTACATGCTATGATTTCAAATGGAAATTTACTGAGTATGTGGTATAGACAAAGGAGTAAATAAGGAGTTACTTTCTTCTCTTCTCATTCACAGTGATAATTTTCTTACTAGCTGTAAGTTATGAGTTTGAGTTTGTATATTTTCCTGGACCCAGTTTATGTTCCATTCCAGATTTCTCAACTTCACCCACCAGTTCTTATCATGAGCCACTGCTATATGATTTGCTTTCCAAGTTCCTGGCAATAGTTCATGCTCTTGTTAGAGCTATAAAGCCCTCTTGAGTGCTGTTGCTACCTTAGACTAAGCAACCACCATATAAAGTATTTACAGACAAGGAGAGAATTCCGTGTTTGCATACTCACTGTGTGCTCTGACTTCTCAGGTGCTGTTTGGAGATACAGAATAGATAACAGCCTACTGGTGGACTTTGACCAATGACAGGCTTCCTATCCAGCCACTGATTGTGATACATAGTACTTCAGGTGGCCTCTCAGGAGACACCCTGGGGAGGCTGAGCAAACTCTGTGCTTTCTCTAAACTTGTGTCCAGCTCAATGATATGCCACCATCATTGATTTCTCTTCTCCCCTGGTCACTTTCTTTGTTCCCTCACTGGTGCTTTCCTAGGCTTGCACCCCCCAAGAGGCATTACCTTGAAAGCATACCTCAGACTCTGTTTTCTAGGAACCTGGCCTGACATGAATTAAGGGTTCCAATAGTTAAAATAAACACATGATTATTCATTTTATAAAATAAAACACATATTTTCTAAATACTGCACAGAAACTGGGTCCAGCGTTCATAAAGAAGCATGACTTACTATGAGTTCCACCAATATTGCTACAAAAGTGAATTTACTTTTATATTTATGGAAAGTAGAATAATCTGCTTATTTCCCAAACTACCATTCTCCACATTTTCCAACCCCATCCTCACCGCTGGAGATTAGGGGAAGGAGGGATTGAAGTGACTTAAACTTGGAACTATTTGATTAGATGGCTTTTTAAGGTTATTAGTTAAAATGTTAAAAGTTATTTGACAAGAGGAGCTGTTGTTGAATCAGCAATGCTGAGAAGCTAATATGGATAAAAAAAAATCTGATCCATTTATTAAGATGATGATCCAGAAGCAAAATATGTACTGAAAGCATTATAGAGAATATCGAGTTAAAAATGTAAAGGTTATTTTTGTTCAGACCAATAAACGTCACCTGTCAGGAAACAAACAAAAAAAAGGTGTTCCCTTGAAGTGAGAGTATATTTTATTCCTAAAGCATTTAATTCATCAAAACCTTGCAACACTACACCGTGTGAACACTGACCTGTGAAGAGGTACCAGAGGTTGTTGGGCTCCAATGTTTCCATCTCACCCCTGCGGGTCGTCTTTCTGTGTCGAATTTTATAACCGGTAATAAATCCATTTTGTGTGCCTGACGGAGGAGGCAGCCAGCTTACTTTGATACTCTGCAAAATAATCGATGTAAATTAAAACACTGGAGAAAATAAGGACAACAGGATGGGGTAAAAAAATGACCCAAAACTAAGTGCGAATAAAGCAGAGAGGCAGGAAGTGCTAGGGATTACCCCATAGAACCAGATTAAACCCATTCTTACTACCTGACAGTATTCCTCTTTGTATGATTTTGACAAAAATGCACAATTCATTTGATTGATTACATGCATTATCCCCTCTCCTTTGTAAATGCCACTAAAATGATGGTAAAATATTCTAAAGGGTATAAACCTATAAGGAAATAGAGAATAGGAGTCTAATGGATGAGTGATTTTAACAAATATTTAAGAGGTGCAAACTGAGGGAAGTGTGGTGGCTGAGCCAAAGCAGAAAGATGAAACCTAAATTACCCTTTAAGAGATATTAATGAAGCAGAGGAGCAAGATGACGGAGGAGTAGGAGACCTAAATTTCATCTGGTCCCAGGAACTCAGCTAGATAGGGATCAAACCATTCTGAACACCTACAAACTCAACAGGAGACCAAAGAAAAGAATAGCAGCAACTCTCTGAACAGAAAAGCAACCACTTTCTGGAAGGTAGGATGTGTGGAGAAGTGAATCCAAGGCGATATTCGGGAGGATAGATGGCGGGGGAGGGGGCCTCCGATGGCCGCTTCTGGCAAGTGATAGAGCCGCAGAACACAAAATCGGAACTTTTAGAAGTCGGCTCCGCTGAGGGACGTCACTCTGGTGGCTAAGCGGGGGGTGGAACCCTCGTGGGACAGTGTGGTCTCAGGACCTTCAGGGTCACAGAAAGACCCGGGGTGCCTGAGAGCGGCAGAGCTCCCAGGTATCACAGCAGGGAAACCGGCTGCAGAGACAGAGCCGAGGAGTGGGCTCTCAGTTCGGGGTTGCCATAAACCGTGATCCACGGCACAGTCGGGCCACTGCTCCTCCAGCAGGGACCCAACAAGTGGCAGATCCAGGGAGACTCCCCTTCCTCCCCTGGGAGGAGCGGTGTGGGAGCACACTGCAGGGATCTGCTGGGTTTGGAGACTCCACACAGGGTTGGGCGCCAGAGATAGAAACGCTCGGTCACAGGCCAGTGAGCACAGAGTGCGGCCGGAGACCAGGGAGACAGGAGTGATTGACTGCTTTTCTCTGGGGGCTCACTGAGGAGCGGGGCCCCAAGTTCTTGGCTCCTCCAGGGCAGAGACTGGGAGGCCACCATTTTCACTCTCCTCCTCCAAAGCTGAACGGAAAGCTTGCAGGGAACAAAAGCTCCTGAGAGCAAACCCAAGCAGATTACTTAGCCCAGACCCGGCAAGGGCAGGGCAATTCCGCATCCGGCAAAGATATTTGGGAACCATGGCAACAGGCCCCTCCCCCAGAAGATCAGCAAGAACAACCGGCCAAGACCAAGTTTACCGATCAATGAGAACAGCAGAATGTCATCACTAGGGGAATACAGCACATAGAATTCATGGCTTTTTTCCCCTGTGATTCTTTAGTCTTTCAAAGTTAATTTTTTTAATTTTCTTTTTTTTTTGAATTTTTCTCTTTCCCTTTTCCAACCAACATCTTATCAATCCCTTTTTTTAAAAATCCATTTTGTTTTTCATTTTTAGACTCATATTCTATCCCTTCATAGTAGTTAACCATATTTTTGGTATATATTTAAGTTCTCTCTTTAAAATTTTGGGATACAGTTTCTTCTAATAGACCAAAATATACCCTAAATCTCTAGTGTATGGCTTTGTTCTAGTCTCCTGCCTGATCACATTCTCTCCCTTTTTTTTAATTCCTCTTTTTTCTTTTTTCAACCAACTTCTTATCAATTCCTTTTATAAAATCTATTATAACTTTCATCTTTACAGTCATATTCCATCCCTTCATCCTATTTACCCTTATTTTTGTACATACATAAGTTTTTCTTTAAAATTTTGAGAGGCACTTTCTTCTAACAGACCAAAATATGCCCAAAAGCTAGTGTGTGGCACTGATCTATGACCCGGATGATCATATTTGACCATATTCTTTTTTTTTTTTCTTTTTTCTTTCTTTCCCTTTCTTTTCCCCCTGTTTCAGGTCTCTTCTGATTTGTTTAGTGTATATTTTTCTGGGGTCGATGTTACCCTGTTAGCATTTTGTTCTCTCATTCATCTATCCTCTGGACAAAATGACAAGATGGAAAAAATCACTTCAAAAAAAAAAAAAAAAAAGAACAAGAGGCAGTACCGACTGCCAGGGAGCTAATGAACACAGACATTAGTAAGATGTCAGAACTGGAGTTCAGAATGACAATTTTAAAGATACTAGCTGGGCTAGAAAAAAGCATGGAAGATATTAGAGAAACCCTTTCTGGAGAAATGAAAGAACTAAAATCTAACCAAGTCGAAATCAAAAAGGCTATTAATGAGGTGCAATAAAATATGGAGGCTCTAACTGCTAGGATAAATGAGACAGAAGAGAGGATTAGTTATATAGAAGACCAAATGATGGAAAATAAAGAAGCTGAGAAAAAGAGAGATAAACAAATACTGGATCATGAGGGCAGAATTCGAGAGATAAGCGATACCATAAGAAGAAACAATATTAGAATAATTGGGATCCCAGAAGAAGAAGAAAGAGAGAGAGGGGCAGAAGGTATATTGGAGCAAATTATAGCAGAGAACTTCCCTAATTTGGGGAAGGAAACAGACATCAAAATCCAGGAGACACAGAGGACCCACCCCAGAATCAATAAAAATAGGTCAACACCCCAACATCTAATAGTAAAACTTAAGAGTCTCAGAGACAAAGAGAAAATCCTGAAAGCAGCTCGGGAGAAGAGATCTGTAACCTACAATGGTAGAAACATTAGATTGGCAAGAGACCTATCCACAGAGACCTGGCAGGCCAGAAAGGATTGGCATGATATATTCAGAGCACTAAATGAGAAAAATATGCAGCCAAGAATACTATATCCAGCTAGGCTGTCACTGAAAATTGAAGGAGAGATAAAAAGCTTCCAGCACAAACAAAAACTAAAGGAATTGCAAACACAAAACCAGCCCTACAAGAAATCTTGAAAGGGGTCCTCTAAGCAAAGAGAGAGCCTAAAAGCAACATAGACCAGAAAGGAACACAGACAATATACAGTAACAGTCACCTTACAGGCAATACAATGGCACTAAATTCCTATCTTTCAATAGTTACCCTGAATGTAAATGGGCTCAATGCCCCAATCAAAACACACAGGGTATCAGATTGGATAAAAAAAACAAGACTCATTGATATGCTGTCTGCAAGAGACTCATTTTAGACCCAAAGACACCTCCAGATTGAAAGTGAGGGGGTGGAAAACCATTTACCATGCTAATGGACACCAAAAGAAAACTGGGGTGGCAATCCTTATATCAGACAAATTAGATTTTAAACCAAAGACTATATTAAGAGATGAGGAAAGACACTATATCCTACTTAAAGGGTCTATCCAACAAGAAGATCTAACAGTTGTAAATATCTATACCCCTAACATGGGAGCAGCCAGTTATATAAGGCAATTAATAACAAAAGCAAAGAAATACATTGACAACAATACAATAATAGTAGGGGACTTTATCACCCCCACAACTGAAATGGACAGATCATCTAAGCAAAACATCAACAAGTAAATAAAGGCTTTAAATGACACACTGGATCAAAAGGACTTCACAGATATATTCAGAACATTCTATCCCAAAGCAACAGAATACACATTCTTCTCTAGTGCCCATGAAACATTCTCCAGAATAGATCACATCCTAGGTCACAAATCAGGTCTCACCTGGTACCAAAAGACTGGGATCATTCCCTACATATGTTCAGACCACAATGTTTTGAAACTAGCACTCAATCACAAGAGGAAAGTTGGAAAGAACTCAAATACATGGAGGCTAAAGAGCATCCTACTAAAGAATGAATGGGTCTACCAGGAAATTAAAGAAAAATTTAAAAAATTCATGGAAAGAAATGAAAATGAAAACACAACTGTTCAAAATCTTTAGGATGCGGCAAAGGCGGTCCTAAGAGGAGTATATAGCAATACAAGCCTTTCTCAAGAAACAAGAAAGTTCTCAAATACACAACCTAACCCTACACCTAAAGGAGCTGGAGAAAGAACAGCAAATAAAGCCTAAACCCAGCAGGAGAAGAGAAATAATAAAGATCAGAGCAGAAATCAATGAAATAGAAACCAAAAGAACAGTAGAACAGATCAACAAAACTAGGAGCTTGTTCTTTGAAAGAATTAACAAGATTGATAAACCCCTGGACAGACTTATCAAAAAGAAAAGAGAAAGGACCCAAAGAAATAAAATCACGAATGAAAGAGGAGAGATCACAACCAATACCAAAGTACAAACAATTATAAGAACATATTATGAGCAACTCTATGTAGGCAAATTAGATAACCTGGAAGAAATGGATGCATTCCTAGAGATGTATCAACTACCAAAACTGAACCCGGAAGAAATAGAAAACCTGAACAGACCTATAACCACTAAGGAAATTGAAGCAGTCATCAAAAATCTCCCAACAAACAAGAGCCCAGAGCCAGATGGCTTCCCAGGGGAATTCTACCAAACATTTCAAGAATTAATACCTATTCTTCTGAAACTGTTCCAAAAAAAGAAATGGAAGGAAAACTTCCAAACTCGTTTTATGAGGCCACCATTACCTTGATCCCAAACCAGACAAAGACCCCATCAAAAAGGAGAATTACAGACCAATATCCTTGATGAACATGGATGCAAAAATTCTCACCAAAATACTAGCCAATAGGATCCAACAGTACATTAAGAGGATTATTCACCACAACCAAGTGGGATTTATTCCTGGGCTGCAAGGTTGGTCCAACATCCACAAATCAATCAATGAGATACAATACATTAATCAAAGAAAGAACAAGAACCATATGATCCTCTCAATAGATGCAGAAAAAGCATTTGACAAAGTACAGCATCCTTTCTTGATCAAAACTCTTCAGAGTATAGGCATAGAGGGTACATACCTCAACATCATAAAAGCCATCTATGAAGAACCCACAGCAAATATCATTCTCAATGGGGAAACACTGAGAGCTTTCCCCCTAAGGTCAGGAACATGGTAGGGATGTCCACTATCACCACTGCTATTCAACATAGTACTAGAAGTCCTAGCCTCAGCAATCAGACAACAAAAATAAATAAAAGGCATTTGAATGGGCAAAGAAGAAGTCAAACTCTCACTCTTTGCAGATGATATGATACTTTATGTGGAAAACCCAAAAGACCCCACCCCAAAACTGCTAGAACTCATACAGGAATTCAGTGAAGTGGCAGGATATAAAATCAATGCACAGAAATCAGTGGCATTCCTATACACCAACAACAAGACAGAAGAAAGAGAAATTAAGGAGTCGATCCCATTTACAATTGCACCCAAAACCATAAGATACCTAGGAATAAATCTAATCAAAGAGGAAAAGAATCTGTATTCAGAAAACTATAGAATACTCATGAAAGAAATTGAGGGAGACACAAAGAAATGGAAAAACGTTCCATGCTCATGGATTAGAAGAACAAATATTGTGAAGATGTCAAGGTACCTAGAGCAATCTACACATTTAATGCAATCCCTATTAAAATACCATCCACGTTTTTCAAAGAAATGGAACAAATAATCCTAAAATTTGTATGGAACCAGAAAAGACCCCGCATAGCCAGAGGAGTGTTGAAAAAGAAAAGCAAAGCTGGTGGCATCACAATTCCAGACTTTCAGCTCTATTACAAAGCTGTCATCATCAAGACAGTATGGTACTGGCAGAAAAACAGACACATAGATCAATGGAACAGAATAGAGAGCCCAGAAATGGACCCTCAACTCTATGGTCAACTCATCTTTGACAAAGCAGGAAAGAATGTCCAATGGAAAAAGACAGTCTCTTCAACAAATGGTGTTGGGAGAATTGGACAGCCACATGCAGAAGAATGAAACTGGACCATTTCCTTACACCACACACAAAAATAGACTCAAAATTGTTGAAAGACCTAAATGTGGGATAGGAGTCCATCAAAATCCAAAAATGAACTATTGGGACTTCATTAAGATAAAAAGCTTTTGCATAGCAAAGGAAACAGTCAACAAAACCAAAGGACAACTAACAGAATGGGAGAAGATATTTGCTAATGACATATCAGATAAAAGGCTAATATCCAAAATCTATAAAGAACTTATCAAACTCAACACCCAAAGAACAAAGAATCCAATCAAGAAATGGGCAGAAGACATGAACAGACATTTTTCCAAAGAAGACATTCAAATGGCCAACAGACACATGAAAATGTGCTCAACATCACTTGGTATCAGGGAAATCCAAATCAAAACCTCAATGAGATACCACCTCACACCAGTCAGAATGGCTAAATTTAACAAGCCATGAAATGACAGATGTTGGCTAGGACGTGGAGAAAGGGGAACCCTCCTATACTGTTGGTGGGAATGCAAGCTGGTGCAGCCACTCTGGAAAACAGAATGGAGGTTCCTCAAAAAGTTGACAGTAGAGCTACCATATGATCCAGCAATTGCACTACTGGGTATTTACCCCAAAGGTGCAAATGTAGTGATCTGGAGGGGCATGTTTATAGCATCAATGTCCACCATAATCAAACTATGGAAAGAGCCAAGATGTCCATCGATAGATGAATGGATAAGAAGAAGTGGTATATATATATACAATGGAATATTACACAGCCATCAAAAGGAGTGAGATCTTGCCATTTGCAACAACATGAACTGGAGGGTGTTATGCTGAGTGAAATAAGTCAATGAGAGAAAGACAAGTATCATATGATCTCACTGATATGAGGAATTCTTAATCTCAGGAAACATACTGAGGGTTGCTGGATTGGTGGGGGGTGGGAGGGATGGGGTGGCTGTGTGATAGACATTGGGGAGGGTATGTACTATGGTGAGTGCTGTGAATTGTGTAAGACTGTTGAATCACAGACCTGTACCTCTGAAACAAATAATACATTATATGTTAAAAAAAAAAAGAAGAAGATAGTAGGAAGGGAAAAATGAAGGGGTAGATATCGGAGGGGGAGAAGAACCATGAGAGACTATGGACTCTGACAAACAAACTGAGGGTTCTAGAGGGGAGGGGGGTGGGAAGATGGGTTAGCCTGGTGATGGGTATAAAGGAGGGCACATATTGAATGGATCACTGGGTGTTATACGCAAACAATGAATCATGGAACACTACATCAAAAACTAATGATGTAATGTATGGTGATTAACATAACATAATAAAATAAACAAAATTAAAAAGAGGTATTAATGAAAAACAAGGTGATTTGCATGACAAAGTTCAGGTAGGATTAGAAATTGTTGCTTCCTAAATACCTTGAAAGACAAGACTGAAGCATGGTTCTGAAATAAAAGATGGATTGAGGTCCTACCCACATCCAGCAAAATCAATCTACCAACACTCAGTGACCTAGGAGTAGCTGGGAGTTTCATCCTCTAGGGTTATTGAAACAGAATCCACAGATTTAGAGATATCAGGCACAGAAAAGGGTAGAGATGAGGGCAAGGGACTTATTTTTGACTTATTAAGTCAAAGACACCCAAGTCTTCTTTCTTCTGCATTCCATCTGCATTAAGAACAATAAGAAGCAGATGTATAGGGCACCTGAGTGGCTCAGTTGGTTAAGCGTCTGCCTTCAGCTCAGGTCATGATCCCGGGGTCCTGGGATCGAGTCCCGCATCAGGCTCCCTGCTCAGCGGGGAGTCTGCTCCCTCTCCCTCTGCCTGCCACTCTGCCTGCTTGTGCTCTCTATCTCTGTCAAATAAATAAAATCTTAAAAAAAAAAAAAAAAGAAGCAGGTGTATATTCCCCAGGCAGAATATCAGGTAATAATTCTCTAGAGAAAATTGTAAGTTTGGTCCTAGAGAAAACAATAGCCAGGTTTCTGATCAATCCCCCAATAATGAGGCTCCCACTTAAGAACCCCACTCATGAACTACAATTTGCACTTTGCTATCAGCTTTTTAGTACATATTTCATTTTAATGTAAACCAACAATTTAAGACACTCAGACATTAAAAAAAAAAAAAAAAAGCCTTTCCTATAAAAGACAGAGGAAAAAACACATAAGAACATAATGGCCCTTGAAGGAAATAGCACTGATGCTTAGAGGAGAGAAAGGATCCAAAAAGTTGTCACTAATACCTAGCAATCTAAGAGAAGATATTATATCTGTGAAAGGAATAAAAATACAGAAAAAATGAAAGATTCTTTTAAATTATTATGACATTTATAATTTGGTTGTACTAGTTAAATATTCGATAAGTAAGTTGGAAGATAAATTAAAGAAAATTCCTTAAATTCAGTGGGGAAAAAAAAAAGATGATCATAGAAATTTGAAGAGAAAAGATAAGAAATTAGAGGTTTAGTCCATAATTTCCAACATCCAAGTAATAAGATGAAATAATGAAAAAATAGGAAAAATAGAAGCAAAAAATTAGCAAAGAACAGAAAGAAAAACAAGAACTCTTCCCTCCAATAAAAACCTTGCAGAACTGGAAGATTTGAGACTTCAGTCTAGAAGCGATTATGGAATATCTGACATCATGCACGAAAAAAAAAAACTACATTAAGGCACATTACTGTGAAATATTGTAGCATCATGGGGGAGAGAGAATCCCAAAGTTTCCAGAATGGATGAAAAAAAGCAGGTCACATAAAAAATGATCAGAAGTAGGGGCGCCTGGGGGCTCAGTCGTTGAGCGTCTGCCTTAGGCTCAGGTCATGATCCCAGAGTCCTGGGATTGAGCCCTGCATCTGGCTCCCTGCTCGGCGGGACGCCTGCTTCTCCCTCTCCCACTCCCTTTGCATGTGTTCCTGCTCTTTCTATCTATCTTTCTGTCAAATAAATAAATAAAATCTTAAAAAAAAATGATCAGGAGTAAAAATTGTAAGGAGTAAGATTTCTCAACAACATTCAGAGTTAGAAAACAATAGAAAAGTATTTACAAAATTCTAATCCTAAAGGATTTTAAACCTGGACTTCCAAGGCTATACAAACAAATGATCAAGTATAAGGAAAATATAACACAAGTATAAGAATATATGCTTATATAAGTACAAGTCTTTTCAGAAACACATGTTTCAAAGATATCCATCTGCATTCCCTTCATCAGGAGACTAATGAGGGTATGCTTTGGAAAAATGAGAGGGCAAACAGAGAGAAAAAGATATGAAATCCAAGAAAGAGAGAATCCAAAACAGAAAAAGAAAATGGAATTCTCAGTAATACAGTAAAGAAAATTTTAATATGATGTAAGATTGGATATAATGAGACATAAACTCAAAAGAGTACATACTGTATAATTCCATTTATATGAAGTTCAAGAATAGGCAAAACTATTTTATAGTTTTACAACTATAGTTTTATAGTTTTACTGTTTTATAGTAATACAAAACAGACCAGCAGTTGCTCATGGCAGTTGCACTGGGGGACTGATGAATATGGGAAAAAGGAGACTTTTCAGTGTGATGGAAACATTCTGCATCTTTGTTTCACATTAGTTACATGGGTGGATACAATTGTCAAAATATATCATTATGGGGTAAATCACGCCCCTGCTCTAAATTCACATGTGGAAGTTTTAATCCCCAATACCTCAGAATTTGAGTGTATTTGGAGGTAGGGACTTTGAAGAAATTATTAGGTTAAAGGAGGTCAATTAGCATAGGACCAAATCCAATATGACTGGTGTCATTATAAGAAATGGAGATCTGGAGACACACACAGAAGAAGATCATGTAAAGACAGTGGAAGAAGAGGGAGAGAGGATGAGGAAGAAATAACTCTGCTGATACTTTGAACTTTGACTTCCAGCCTCCAGCGGTCTAAGAAAACAACTATCTGGGTTTGTTTAGGTTTCCTTGTCTGTGGTGTTTGCTATGGCAGCTCTAGTGAAATAATAGTTGTAGAAATAAACACTGAAGTTTTATGCATTTCACTTTAATTAACTGCACCTCTGAGAAGAAGAAGGACTAGAATAAGAATGAAGAGCGAGAGAAGGAAGAGTAGGAGGAGAAAAAAAGGAAGAAGATCGGTGAAGGGGAATAGGGATGGAAGTGTACAAGAGTGCTAAATCCTGACATAAAAATAAATCAGCAGGTGATATCTAAAACTGGTGAATTAAAGCTGAGAAATTAAGGGACAGATACCTGAGCACATTATTGAAAAACATGAAGATAAATTCCAGAAAAGAAAGAGGGATGAACATGGGAATCTGGAGGGAATGGAAACAGGGTTTGGGGAGGAAGAGTCTATTGGTTTTAGTTACAAGCCTATTTGAAAAAACAATGTGCGTGTAATACTTTGATCAACATTTAAGCTAATTATTTTTTAAGATTTTATTTATTTATTTATTTATTTATTTATTTATTTATTTATTTATTTAGAGAGTGAGTGGGGGGCGGGGCAGAGGAAGAAGGAGAAAGAGAATCTCAAGTAGAGCCCATAGAGGGGCTCAATCTCACGACCCTGAGATCATGACCTGAGCCGAAATCAAGAGTCGGACACTTAACTGACTGAACCTCCCAGACCCCGTAAATTAATTTTTAAAATAACATATGAAGTTGTTCTTTTGAGGTGGTAGAAATAAATGACTGTCAGAAAGAGGCCAGACACAGAGTCAGGGAGTGGATTTCTGAGTCCCTGGCCCACAATGGCAGGAACACTTTGATATTGTTTCAGTCATGTGGAAGTGTAGCAGAGTCAGGAAAGTATTCTCTGGGGAAACTGAAGTCTAAGCCTCCTCTTTTAGATTACTACAAATTAGCTGTTACTCTACAAATGACTAAGTGCCTTTGTAAAAGGATTTAAAAAATTACATAAAGTCAGTTACTGGCTAAGCATTTTTAAAATGTCAGTGACATGCCAGTCAATTCTCATGATTTGCAGTAGCCATGTTCTATAACATTGCCACAAACACTGTACTTGTAAATATGGTAATATTGCTCCTAGGGAAAATAAAGGTTTAGGTTCTTATGAGCCTTTGTTTACAACATTTTTGTCAACTCATCAATACATGACCTTGTTTTATGTGTGTTTCTGTTTAAAGACATCTTATCTAATATTATTGTCAACACATTAACATTGAACTCATGGCCAATAGCACTGTAACGCATGCCAGGATGAAATTTATCTAACACATGGATTTTCTCCCTAAGGCACGTCACAGTCTCTTGCAAAAAGTGATACTAAACAGCATTATGCTTGGGTAGCATTTTAAATAGCAAAATCACCAATAGCAAGCCAAAGTAAATAAATAAATAAATAAATAAATAAATAAATAAATAAATAAGTGGCATTTATTTGACCACAAAAAGGACACTTGGTTACAGTACAAGAAGTGTCTTCTTGTTCAACCTTAGCTGGGAATGTGTGCTTCTGGAGGTTCCAATGGTTACATGGTTCTGTATGTGTACAAGTCCACAAATGACTGGAAAGGGTGGGTATTGATTTGGGGTTACAAATACATTTTAGCAGGTAGGTGAATCTGCAAATACAGACTCTGAAAATAATTAGAATCAAGCGTAATGATATAACAAAGGCATTTTAATAATTTTAGAAGAACTTAGATAAATAGAATTAATATGACTATTTAAGTCAGAATATATCTGAAAGAGTATGACATTACTGAGACCATTTATCTCACCCTTATTACCCTTTAAATGTGACAAACTAAATGTCACTCTTAAAAAATGTTTTTTAACAATACTTTGTTTCCTTACTATAGACCTGTGAATGGTCTAAGCACCCTATATATCCATGTCAGGTTTTTTATCCTCATAATGATCTTATGAGTTAAGGTCTATTGTCACATTTTTTGTACAATCATATAAATCAGGACACAGATGGGAAAGTACCTTGAACCTATGCGGCCACCAAGTGATAGAGGAAGGAACTGAACTGATTATATGACTCTGAAGCTGGCATTCTTTACTATTTAATATTGCCTCCCATAGGAGTTTAAGAGGCTGAGAGTGTAATTCATTCAGTTATTACTCATTCAAAATATATTAACTGCATTGCTGCAGTGTAGCAAACACTATCTTTGGGACTATAGAAACACCCAGATAAGTCATGGTATATCCATTCTGGCTGAGGAAATATACACATAAACTCAATGAAAACACAAAGTGTTAAATACTAAAACAGAGAGTCCCAGAAAATTACAGTGGAAATACAATAGAGGGAGAAATTAATTCTGTCTCATGTGTTTGAGAAAGACTTCAAATATGAATCAAGAAAGACTTCAAATATGAGTAGAACTTTATGGAGGGGATAAATAAGATACTTAAGACAAAGGGCATATCAAGAGTAAGCTCACGATGTCATGACGATGTACAGCACCTTCAAGTGAAAGTCAAGTAGTCCCTTAATGGCTAGAGCCAATGGGACATATAGGACAATGTAATGGAAAGGTAGATTGGAAAAATGTTAAAAGTTTTTTGGGACATGCCAAGGAGACATGTTAGATCAGTGGGCTCATTTAAGGCAATGGCTAAAGAGACAAACTAGTGAATAAACTAATAATATAATGTCCCTGGACCCCAAAGAATACATAGCCTTAATTACAAATACACTCATCTACCCCTTTTCTCTGAGCCCCTCCTCCCACACATACATGCACATGCGTGGATGTGTTCTTTCTTCTCAAGTGTTTTAGAAACTAGTAAAGAAAATCAGATTGATGAAGAATCATACCTTATGTTTATATTCCATTACTTATCATGTGTATTTTATTTTTCAATGCTTCAAGGTAGCCATGACAGATATTATTACCATTTTACAATTTTGCAAAAGAAGAAATTGAGACACAGAGTTAAATGATGGACAGAAGTCATCTTGTACTATCACAGAAAGATTATCCAATGTTTGAGCCTAATATTTTTATTATTTTATGCTAAAATAATCATAGAACTTCTACTTGGCAATTCTACTCACCTAAATTCTCCCACAAAATATTCTTGAAAGGAATAAAATCTGAATTTCAATAATTAGTTTTTAATACTATTAGTATTAGTCTTCCTGTAAGTAGCCCTTGGCAAATCAAGATGGGTTATTTTCTATGGAGTACAAATTAATTTTTTAAAGTCTAAAGTAAATTCAAATAGAAAATAAAAATACAAATGAAGACATTAAACTTTGACCAAGAGGTAGAACCTTATAATAACCTTATAATTTCCCGTAACTACTTTGCTGTGTCTTTGTTGAGTGACCTTTTATAAGTCTTATAAATGACCCTAATCTCAATGCACATATTGAAACAAGGAAAATAATTGTGCTTTAGTATGTCTACAAATGGTTGTAAATCACTTGCTAAGCCTGGAGAACTTAATTGTACTAATGATTACATGAGCAATACTTAGTTTTTGACAGATAATAATTTTTCTTGATCATATTTGAGGATTTTCAGTGATTGCATAAATTATTCCCACATAGCCAATACCTTAATATCGATGCCTAGCAGCAATTAATTAATAGAACCAGTTATACACTCTACACGCCAGGAGGCAAAGCCCCTCAATGGTTGTCATTCACCTTTGGAAGTAAATTCATTGCTTGTATTCATTCTCATAGATGGACAGCAGCTAAGTTTATTAGCATCTTTTATGCTTTCTCATTGGTTTCAAGCAAGAACCAGCAGGTGGCAAAGGCTCAAATGGTTCTCCTTCTGCAGATATGGCTAGATGTCCCAAATTATATTGTTTTGGGAAATTAATTGAAAGTATTCAGTAAATTTTTCATATTCAGTGGCATAATGTATCTTATTTTCTGTATGGGACCTGTTCAGTCAGTGCTCAGTAGCTCAGACTTCACTGCCCCTTCCCCCACAAAGCCACCTAAAGGGGTCACTGTTATGGGAACATTCTTGTGCCTAGTCTTCATGGGTAAGCCTGGTAATTATTTTTATTAAAAATACTTAACACATGACCTTTGACATTTGAAAAATCAATTCTAATAGCTGTGACTTGACTTTTGGTTCTTTCATTACTTGAGAGGGTGAAATTAATCCTTTTCAAGCTGTTGCCAGTATTCTATCTTGAATCAAGGATTAATTTCACTTTTTTTTCAGATTTGAAATAAAAGAAGAACTGTAAAATTTAGCTTCCCCAAATCCTTCCACTTCCTTTTTGATTATCATAAAAATGAATGAGTTTCCAAGTTAGCATGGTGCGAGCAGTTAGGTTTACTGATTGAAAAGAAAAGATCTCTGTGGCCATTATTTTCTAACTTTTTGAGATAACCCTATTCCATTTGGTGATGTGGTATTATCCTTTTCATGGGCTCCATTTAATTCCTTTCTTTACTTTTCCTTCACTCTAGCATATGAGTAGTAAGTAATAAAACAGAAAAAAAATTGATAAGTCTGCCACCCCAAATTTTTCTCAGAAGCCACATTTTGTAAGCTTCTATTTTTAATTCCACATATCTCACTGCACACTGACATTTTGCTTTACTCTCTCTAGAATGGACTGCAGAGGAAGACAAGCCCCATTCCCCATTCCAAACATATTTAGGGACTATAGTAAAGACCTTTTTTTTTTTTTTTTAAGTGGTTTCATCTGGATAGCATTCCCATAGAAGGGAATTGAAGGGCACCATTTGAAAGAAGGTCCTTGCAGCAAATAAGAATGCCTTGGGTGAAACAGCAGGAATCGAAGGATCTTGAAACTTAATTGAAAATAAGGTTTGAACTCTGCCCCTTATTTCTGTTCTGTATTTCTGGTGATTTCTTGAATATCATGTTGCTTGATGAATGAAATATGCTTTCTGTACTCACGACACCCTACAGCTTTTTATTAAAGAGTGCCCTTGGCACTTTTAAAGAACCTCTTTTTATTGGATCCCTCATCCGTCTCCTTATTTACATTTCCTCTGCCACTGCCCTCAGACCTTAATTACCATTGCCCAGATTATTGCCACAGCTAATTGATCCCCCTGACTCCAGGTGTCACCCTGCTCACACCCATATCCGTTACCTTCCCGATCAAGTGATGGGCTGCTTAAGTTCTCTGAGTCAGTATTCTCATCTGCAATATGAGAAATACCTACCTCAAAGGATTGTGCTGTGGATTAAAGCAGATGATGGGAACATGCTTTGAACTTCAAGGGAGGGAAGGAGGAAAGAGAAAAAGAGTAAGGCAAGAGGTTAAGAGATTAAAAGATGGAGGGGGGAAAATAAAGGCAAAAGTAAACAAGGGTCCAAAGAAATCAAGCAAGCAAGACCCTGTCTATTAACAATGCTCTCAGAATGTGGACCTACTTACTTGTATGCTGACTCAATAAATTTTCTTCTGTACATCAGGAGCATTGCGAGAGGTAAGTTACCTAGTAACACTGTTTAAACTCCTTTTCTTCCATGAATATTTATGGAGCAATTTACTCTGTAGGGTGCAATTCACATTTCTTGGGGTAGCCCATAGAACCTTCTGGCATGGGTGGTAAAGAAGAGACCTTGGAGATTAGAGGAATGTGAAAAAGTGAAGAAATGCTATGTATATTTTTGGAGGTAGACTTGACAGGACACCATGATTCATTGAATGTCAGGTGCAAAGAAGGAAAAGTCATCAATATTGACTCAGGTTTCTGACATAAGCAACTGAGTAGATGATAATGCATTTACTGGGAAAAGGCTGTCTGAAAAACAATCCACTTTCAGAAAAAAAAAAGTTTCCTGGACCTTCTAGTAGTATCAATAAATGACACTTCACAGAAGATGTAGAAACAAAGGCTACCCATATTAATAATATTTTAGTTAATGCTGGGAAGGGCATTTTCTAATTTTATCATTTAGAATAAATATCTTAATAATATCAAAATTATACAACAACATTTAATATTTAACCTTTGATATTTATCTAAACACTTGGTAAATATTTCATTGGTGCTGAAATAAACAAAATTAAATTTCAAACTGGAATAGAACTTAATTCACTAATTAAAGAGTATTTTAAATTTTGTTATGTGTATAATTGTGTGAACAATTTCCAAAATGTGTTTTGGCTTTTTATAAACCTCTATACTTTATGGGACTAACCAGATACCGATTTGATAAAATGTCAATAAAATATTATGAGGATCTCTCTATATTTTTCCTGCAGTTATATACTATTCTTGCAGATTTGACATGTTTTTACTTCACTATCATAAATATGCAATCTCTTGTGATAAGTGAAGTTAAAAAACTGGGTAGCATGCTAAAATTGGCATTCTTGAGTTCATGTAGGCAACTGTTATCCAAAATGACATAAAGCCATTTTAGCAAATACTTCGTGTGACACGTTTCCAGAGTGAAGTCTGTTAGTATCATTCAAGTCTAAGTTAAATATTTGTGCAATCATAAAAGTATGTTTATATACAAACTGAAAAATCTTGACTTAAATAAAATTTCATGTCCTAAATTCAGGCAAGAAACATTGCTTTGTTTTATTTTTAAAAATGAGGAAAGCTATCCTGTTGTGATTTTGTTTATGGCTTTATGTGGCTTTGAAATGATAGGAACATTTCTTCATCAATAGGTTAGTTTAGTTGTAAAAGTCTTCCTTTTATCTCTGCCCTGGTGGTCCCTGGCTCCCCATAGTTAGTGCCAGTGGGACTTCTCCCTGAGGATTAAACCCTACTTGACCTACTCTGAAAAAATCCTGTTCTTGGTTATGTTGTGCTAAACCACATTGGGATTTTTTTCTCAGGCTGCTCAACTTCAAATCATATACTGCAAATCCACTTTGAGTTGGGTCTTAGTTTTAGTGACTGGGTTTCTCTGGTAGGGATGCTGCCATGCATCTTTGTCAATGTTCTTTTACCTTGGTAATCTGCCTGGTTCTTCCAAAACACCCAAGAGTGGGTCCTTCAGCAGCTCCTCCTTTGTGCCTCTCTGAGGCTGACAGACTTCCCAATTGTTACTCACCTCTCTGAATCTAGGCACTCCCTGCTTTCACACTCTGAACCACCCAAACCTCCTGGTCTTCTGATTTAGCGCCTAAAAAAATCCTTGTCAGCCCTTCTGACTCCCCCCCACCAGGCACAGCTGCTATTTACTTCTCTGTTTGTCTGGATACTGTGACCAGTCTTCCTGAAGGAGCATCCCTAATCACCTTCCTTACTCCTGATTTAATGGCACAGCCCTCCTAACACTGGATCTGAATTCCATACCCATTCATCCCACACAACTGTCTTTTTCAGGTGTAGACAACGGGCACATAGCAGATTTAAAAAAAATTGCACACAGTGAGAAATTGCATCTGGAATATGCTCTATTTCTTATGTGTTCCATTTTTATATTTCTTAGTTAAAGTAAACTGGGCTAAATTTAATTTGATGCTGGGAAATTGACATGCCACCACTTTTCTCTGCTCCTTTAATCAAATTCTGAGAGCTCAACCTTCACAATTCCAAGGGAAAAAAAGGGGAAACTAATCACTTATCTAACCTACTTCATTTTGGTAGCATAGGGGAATTGAACCAGTAAATTAAGGTCAAATAGGTTTCCAAACCAATACTGTGAGAGCATCAATCCATCACTGTGCCTGGAGACACAGGGCATCCCATGTTATACTGGTAATTTGGCAGTCTGGTAAGTTAGTATTTGGGATACTTTCAGAGCAATACTAAAAAAAATATATTTCCTGTGTAATGTAAAGATGAGGCATAAAAGTCTATCAGAAGAAAAGGAGACAGCAGCCCAGTGTGGTCCACAGACTCTTTTCCAGTGGTGTCGCTAATTCAGCTCTGGTCCCAAATTTGCATACCTATTCTACACAATAAATATTAGTCATCTATTTAAGAATTAACTCCAAATGTTAAATAAAGCTTAAATCCTAGGCACAGGTAGATGGAAATATACTTATAACTCATGCTTAAAAAATCTTACTGGATGTTCTGTCTAGCATGCAGTCCTGAATTGTCATTTAGAAAAAGAGAGAATAGTATTTTGCAAATAAAAGATATTCAATAAGTATAATAAGATGGATGACAGAAAGCATACTGTTCCAACTCTCAGCTTTTCATTAATTTGCTAAGTGACGTTAGGAATCCTTGACCTGAGTCGATTGTACATCACAGGACCACTCTTTCTCTCACCTAATTGTTGAGGGGTGATCAGTGAGAAAGAGTTCAGAAACATAAAAACACTGCAAAACACAAAGTTCTACTCTTAATTATTTTTTTCATTTCACAATTCTTGAGTTATCAGGTCACTTTGGCTTCATATGATTGTGTATCAAAGACATAAAAATACATAAGTGAATGAATGATTCTTAACTAGGCAGAATTATCTTCATAAACACTTCATCTGATCACAACAACTAGATTACATTAGTCTGGAAAACAACTTTCTTTGCCACTCAAAAACCATTCAGTGCAATGTATAAAGAGGTGGTTTCATTATGGTAGATTTTACCATATTCTGTTGAGTGGCCCATAGAAGCAGTGCTTTCTCCATTGATTACAGAAACCCTGTTGGAGGTGATTCTCAGGTATGTAACTATGAATGGTCTCTATTACTGGAAGAAAAATGAAGAAAAATCAATTATTTTTTTCCTGCTAGCCAGGCTTTCTTGGCCAACTAAATAAAATTAACTGAATATTCCTAAGCCAACCAAGAAAATCACCCCCAAATACAGACTATAGTCCACACTAAAGGGAATAAAAAAAGAAAGGTAGAATTGGTATCTATCTAGCATTTTTTTTTTTTTTGTAAACTCTTGGATTTAAAAGAGCATTTTTTTTTTCACATGATAATTTGCTATGCATAGCCTAGTAGCCAGGCCTGTTTTATTCTAGGTCCTAGAAACTGGGAATGTAATTTCTAGGAGGTATTCACATTTTGACAAAATTCCATTACGATAAAGCAATTTGGTTGTTCCCTGGAGTTCATGATAAAGTGATCTTATGAGTAATACATTTCAGAATTTGTCAATATCAATAGACTTTATTCTCCAGTACCCAAGTCATTCCCTGGAAGTAAGCTGGATGTTTAGGGAGGCTCATTAACTCTTTGAGATCACTAGGTCCTTTCTCAGACTATTCATTTCTACTAAATAAAACTTCTAAAAGCAATGTAACAGCCTTGATGCAGGAACTAGAGTTAGGAAAGCCAGAACACAAATACATCAGCAGAGTTATATGTAAAATTATGCCCTTCAAAGGCACAAGAAAATAGACCAATATACAATTTAAGGCAGAAAATACAGTGTGCACTTATTTCTCACTTCTTTTGTTGGTTTGTTTTAGAACATGGAAACCAAGATGCTATTCAAGCAGTAAGGTGAATGGCATAACTTCAGAATAATTGATTTCACCAAATATTTAAGCAACTGAGGCAAGAGATAAGAGTTTAAATACTGATTTATACCAAATGAAAATTTTTTCATATGTGGGATAAAATGCATGTATCAAGAATAACCAGTAGGAACTCAGAGTATTGCAATAATGCACTCATGTTAAAATGATCATGATATACCAATTGGTCTCTTAAAAAATGAAATATTAGCTTAAAGATTGTACAGTGTTCAGTAAGAGAATAAAAATCAGTTTTTACAATACTATATACTAAAAATTGTTTTAGTGACAAAACCAGAGCCTTTGTCACAAAAATAATTTCTATTTGGGGCGCCTGGGTGGCTCAGTCGTTAAGCGTCTGCCTTCGGCTCAGGTCATGGTCCCAGTGTCCTGGGATCGAGTCCCACATCAGGCTCCCTGTTCGGCAGGAAGCCTGCTTCTCCCTCTCCCACTCCCCCGCTTGTGTTCCTGTTCTCGCTCTCTCTCTCTCTGTCAAATAAATAAATAAAATCTTTAAAAAAAATTTCTATTTGATGTTTGATAGGATAAATATGATTGCAAATGAGTTTCATCCTATACAGAACAATACCCTCTATGCTTTAATGTACATTAAAATTTAGGCATGTCCAATATTTAGGGATAAACACATACAGCTGGGTCTATATTGAATAAGGGAAAATGTTACTATGAAACAATTTTCTCAAAAAAAAAAGCAGAAGTGGCTATTTAACAGAGGCATATCTTCAAGCAAACTGTCAAATTAGGCCCTAAGTAATTAATCTCTGAAACCAGCAGGCTTTCAATCTCAGAGCAACCATCTCAAAGACATGACTTACCATGTAATTACATGGGACATTACAATGTATTTATGAGGTCATTTGTTACAATGTACAGTAATTACAGAGTACTTACATAGCTATTTATGTCTCATAAAATGAAGTGAGACTAAATATTTTAATTGTGTTGCAGAAATAAGGGAAAATATTTGAGTTCCAAATGTCAGGTGAGATTACAGGTCAGATTCACATAACTCATATTAACAGCTGTCTGCTTCCAGAATCACAAGTGTTTTGCGGTGCTCTCTTATTAGAAATGAAGGTTTGAGAAATATTCCTTCTAAGAAGAGTGAGTGGAATTGTTCTCAATTTCAGTGTTCAGGTAATGCCAGAAGACAGACCAATAATATAATTTATTATTCATACTTTACATACAAACCATGAATGTCCAGGCATCAACAGAGTTGCTGGATTAGAAACAAGGTCATGCACAATGTGTTAACAAATGATACACCATACAACTAGACAGAAGAATAAAATAGCAGTTCTTTTCTTTTCCATTTCTATTATTTTGGATAAAAATGGTATTTGTTCAAATTTTCACACATTCTTAATTATGTAGTAAAATTTCAAAATTGTGTGTTTTACAGGTTTCTTCCCTTCATCCCAGATTATACTTGGAAATTCTTATTTAGCCTAACAAGTGAATTATGGCAGCCGAGAGAAGAGGATTCTGAAACATCATTGATACATGAATAATGGAGAGCTCAGTGCTCTTATTATTGCATTGCTAATTTTAAAAATTAAAATTAAAACAGCTTTTGGATTTCTGATCATCTGTTCTCTTTGGATTAATGCCTAAAGCAAATCTTGCCATTATCTACATGCATTGCTTTATTAGTTTATTCAACAAACATCCCAAATGCTTGCTATGTTCCAGGCATGGTGTTACAACAGAGTCATATTCACCTAAAACGCTTTTCCTGAAGAGCATGACCCTTTCCAGTGACAGATTCTATGATACTGTTGGTAGATTGGCCTTACTAAGTCTATTAAGCTTAACAGATACACCATACTATGCTCTCCTTTTGGTTAAATAAATTCTGGCTTTACATTCAGAGTTTATGCCTTTATATTAGATTGGTCATTATTTGATGAATCATGAAATGCAAACAGTATTGCTCAGCCTTTGCTTATTCTTGCTAAGATGCCTCTCTTCATGTGATTCAATGATTAGAAAGTACAAAATAATGATCAGTTATGATGGTGTAGACAAAATATTCTTTTCTTGGCTTTAACCTGTCTTGTGAACTTCAACAATCATTTTTCAAAAAGAATAAATGTCAAATCTTTTTTTTTGTCATGCAGGTATTATAACTACCAAATTGCTATAAATATGTGAGCTAATTAATTCCTGTAAAGACTGATGAGCAGGTTGACAGTAATACCAACTGCAGCCTCCTGGCAAAACAGGGATTCCATCAGTGTTTAATGACTGTTACATTCCTATATAATGGTCCCCAAATCTGCCAAAGCCAGATGCTCAGGGACCACAGAACCATCTGCAGAATGCTGCCTGTTAATATGCTAATAAACCAATTAAGATCCACAGACTTCTTCAACAGCCACTCAGGTCAATTCTGATCAACTGTACCAATTTTATTTATACATGCCGAAAGAATGGGTCCATTTCTCACTAAAGTTCCAAGAAGCTACTCAGAGTAGTTAGGAACATTATCTCAATAACTCATTCTAATTTAAGAACAGTAAGAGATAGTTTACTATTGAAAAAAAATTATGGGTAACTATCAATACTTCAATCATTATTTCAATTAATATGCATTCATTATGTGTCTAATTGATTAACAATTAGCAGCAGCTGTAGTTGGCTATAATTTTAATTACTGATTACACTAGGGCTGATTACTTAAAATGATATCTGCCTGAACACCACTGGATTATAAAGAAAAGAATAAAACAATTCCAGAATAATTAGTTCTATTAAAAATGAGATTAAAACCAATTTGATAAAATGTTTTAGTGTTTTTATTTTAAGGAATGGTAATGATTTTTCTTAAATTATACAATATGGAGAGAATCAAACCAATGATTTTTTTTAATGTAACTAATCTGCCATTTTCCTGGAAGATGTGGAAGTACTTCAGAATAAGCCACTGTCCATCAGAACAATAAGCATGAGAAAGAAGATCCTAAGTAACAATAGATAACAATAGAGCCCCATTTCTAATCTGCTTTTTAAATATTCATGTTTTAGAAATGGAAAGGATTGTCATGAATATGACAGACCCATCAACAATCATCTTCAAAAGAGATCTTGGACTGTATTTTTTAGGCACAAAAAGAACCTACATAATTGTTTTAAACACAGGTTTTTAAAAAGAGAAAGTCAATTTTGAACTAAAATATCTTAAAACTAGGTAATAGTTGCAAAAATTCTGGTGTGCAAAGTACCATGTGTTTTCATTTTGGTATTCTAAGAGAGGATCTGTAGTAACTCTTGGAACCAACAACTCTTCCAAACTTAAAAAAGTATTCTCCACAGTTTCATATTATCACATCATATTTTTTTTAGGATTTAGGACTTCAAAAAATGGATTGATGCATGAGCTACAGTAAGTTTTTTACAACCTTTTTTAGTATAAATATTTGTGCAAATTACTGTTTTAAACAGAGAGTTTGATATTGATTTCCTTTTTGTAACTCTACTACAGAATGTTTCATGCAAATACAAAATTAGAATAGTATATCATTTCACAATCACTAGGATGGCTATGATCAAAAAGACAGATAATAACAATATTGGTGAGGATGTGGAGAAATTAGAATCTTCATACACTGCTGGTAGGGATGTAAATTGGTGCAGCTGCTTTGAAAAATAATCTGGCAGTTCCTCAAAAGGCTAACTGTAGAGTTAACTATGATTCAGCAATTTCTTCCTAGGTATTCTCCAGAAAAATGAAAACATGCCTTCACACAAAAATTTACACAAATGTTCACAGCAGCATTATTCATAATAGCAAAAAAAAAAAAAAAAGTAGAAACAACCCAAATGCCCACCATCTGATGAATAGACAAAATCTGATGAATAGGTTAACAAAACAGATAAACAATATTCCATACAATGGAATATTATTTGACGATAGGAAGCAATGAAATACTGATAGATGCTACAACATGGATGACCCACAAAAACATTATGCTAATTTTAAGAAGCCACCCACAAGAGACCACATGGTGTATTCCATTTATATGAAATGTGCATCTTAGAGACAAAATTAGATTGCCTATAACTGATGGAGGAAGGGGATAGGAGGGAAATGAGGGGTGACTAATAAAGGGTAGAGGATTTTTTAGGGATGGTCAAATGTTATACAATGAATTGTGGTGATGCATGCGTAACTTTAAATGGGTGAATTCTATGTTATATGGATTACATCTCAATAAAGATGTTACAAAAATAATTGAATCACAAAAATTAGATTAGTATAATGGACCCCAACAGGCCCATCACTTGACTTCAAATTCTCAGTTTATTTCCACTCTTATTACATGTATCTACTAAGCCCTCTGGACTGAGATTGTATTTAAAGAAATCCTGTAAAGTGGAGAAATGCACTTATGTGTGTGGGTCTCCCCATAAGTGAAAAGTACATTCCAGAGGGACCTGAATACAATCTATTTTTAATCCTCATCCCTGATACGATGCCCTGTATATATGGTACTTACAAATGTTTGCAGTTGGCGGTGGTGACAGACTGAATAAGTATGGCCTCTAGAAGGGAGGCAGTGTGGAAAGTGGTAGAGTAACACTCCATTGCTTTTTAAGTGCTTCTTTTGAGGACATTTAGGAAGTAAGGTATGGTTAGGGGCTAAAGCATCTGCAAAGAGCTCAATTGGTTAAGAGCTCTAATAAAGCCCATGGGAAATTTGTGGAGGCTGTAATCCAACTCCTTTTAAAAATGATTCTTGTGTAACAAAACCAGATGGCAAAACATGGTTCCAGCCTACACAGGGTGTTCTTTAGGGGGATAGGGGTTGGGGAACTATTGCATACAAGTGAATGGTTGAATTAGGTTGAAGTTGATGAAAGGTCTCATAAAAAATCTTTATATGCTTATTTATTTACTTAAGCCCAAGAAAATTCAATGAGAATATATCTAATGTTTTCATGGGCTAAGTGCTTTTTCTGATAGTGCTCATCACAGTTCTGTATTTGTTTGATTATTTGATTAATGTCTTTTTAGTTCCTTAGAACTTAAGCTCAAAAGCTTTTCTGCTATTTCTTAACAATAGGATCCCTAGTGCCAACAGTAATTCTAAAACTTAGAATATATTCAATAAATAGTTGTTGAATTAATTAATAAAGAAGCATTTTAATGGAATTAATTCTTCATTTAATCAAATTTCACTTCAAATCAGAATACTTTCTTTTTCCTTGTTACTAGGATATCCACACTATTTCCATTACCCTTAAAAGACATTGTGTGGGCTCACAGGTGCAGTGAAGGAAGAAATAAAGGAATGCCAGATAGAAGGGGTGATAGCTCATGAGGCCCCTGACAAAAGTTTGAAGAAAAAAAGAAGGGAGCTGAGAAGTGAGAGGGCTTTTGTGAGAAAGAGAATGATTACCTAGACTCAATGAAATAAGTTGTAGTAAAAAAAAAAATTTGAATTAGGTTCTTCATAACTTCCACCACGTGATCTCCTCAGACATCTGGGGTAAGAAGGGGGGGTATGTTGGGAGGGTGAGAGTTGAAAGGGAGAGAAAAGCATGGAGTCCATAGGACCCGGGAGGAGGGCAGGGCATGATGTGGGTCATGTGGCTGTAAAGTTATCAAGCTGGGTACTCATGAAGCAGGGTGTGCCCATAATTAGCATTAATGAAAAATTAATTTAAGTAAATGCCAAACAAGTAACAATCATGGTATATACATACATACATATATATACATATATATACACATATATAGATAGATATAGATATATAGGTCATACACAATTATAATACTGGCCCATGGTTTAATTTTCCTTCTCAATTTCTGTGTTGAGGTATGAAAGAAGAAGTCTAGAAGAACAACAGAAGAAGCGTAACTAAAAGGTTATCATCTTTTGACCTTCTACTTTAGATTTTTTATCTTCACTTATTATCTATTATCTTTGCTTTCAAAATTACATTGAAGTATTATGAAATTTTATGAAAACATCTTTAAAATAATATGGATCAGAAACAAATAATGCAATATATGTTAAGAAAAAAAAAAGAAGAAGAAGAAGAAGGTAGCAGGAGGGGAAGAATGAAGCGGGGGAAATCAGAGGGGGAGACGAACCATGAGAGACGATGGACTCTGAAAAACAAACTGAGGGTTCTAGAGGGGAGGGGGGTGGGAGGATGGGTTAGCCTGGTGATGGGTATTGAGGAGGGCACATTCTGCATGGAGCACAGGGTGTTATGCACAAACAATGAATCGTGGAACACTACATCTAAAACTAATGATGTAATGTATGGGGATTAACATAAGAATAAAAAAAATAATAATATGGATCAAATCAGTAATCCCTTCCTAAATCAATGTCTTAAATGAAGACACTGAGTCTGCAATGAAATGAAATGAAATGAAAGAAAGAAAGAGAAAGAAAGAAAGAAGGAAAGAAAGAAAAGAAAGAAAGAAAAGAAAGAAAGAAAAAGAAAGAAAGAAGAAAGAAAGAAAGAAAGAAAGAAAGAAAGAAAGAAAGAAAGAAAGAAAGAAAGAAAGAAAGAAAGAAAGAAAGAAAGAAAATAAAGAAAGGAAGGGAGGGAAAAAAAGAAAGTTCTTTTTTCTTTGGAATAAATCAGAATACGCTTGTCAGTGACCAAGCAGATAGCAACGTCGTCTTGTCTATCCCAGTTTATCATTATACAGCCAATGTACAGGTAAACATTTCTATCCTTTAAACTCAAGCTTTACCTTACTCATGAATTCTGGCTGAACTCTTTTTTCACTCTAAGCTTTATGATTCATATGAAATACTGAACTGCTTAACCAAAAATATTTTCCCATTCCTGAGTTGCCAGCAGGTCAGTTGTAAAGACATTCACTTTGCAATAATTAGGTCAGTGCTGACTTGCTGATTCCTTCTTTTATGTCTCCTCTTATTCTTCTGTTCATTAGCAAGTTCTGTAAAGATCATGGGAGATAGCCACTGAATATTCTGGGGAAAGTAAACGACCAGAAGTCACCAGACAACATTCTTTGCACATTGATTTTCTTTTTTTAGGATTAATGACTAGGGTCATTCCGTGCAAGTCTTTCAATTTTGTACTCAGTAGCATTTGTTTAATTAGATGTCTTTTTGCTCCTTGCACAAATTCAATAACATGAGGCTAAGTACCATCATCTGTGTATATCTTAACTTATAGATGAAAATAGAGTCCCTATTTCATTCTGTTGTTTATCACTTTAAAGACATAAATATTTTAAAAAATTGGTCTGAAAGTGGGGAATAGCAGGAAGGGTGCAGAGAGATGTTAACACGCAGAGATGATTAACTTCTAATTTCCCACATTTATATAACACTTTAGTACTATAATAAACTCCAAAGATACTAAACAGATTTTCTTGCTCAGTTTCCTTTATCATAGGTATTTTGCAAATAAGGCCACAGAGGCAAAGTTATTCTTGGTTCTTTGGGTGTGGATTACAAAAGTTGTTTATTTTCTAAATCTCTACTGTAGAAACTTTCTACAATAACTCTTCTAGTGTCTTCAGTGTGTGCTATCTGATCTGGGAATATATGTTGTAAGGGAGAAGAGAGGAGTTGGCACTCTGGTTGCTGGTTCTACTCATCAGCTGCTCTTGCCTAGGCAACAGTGAGGGAGAGAGATGACAGCCTTGAAGTCAGTGGGGCCTGGGTTTAAATCCCATTTACTGCCACTTTACTGGCCATGTGACACACCTGCACTTTTAACTGTTTTATTTTATTTTATTTATTATTATTATTATTTTTTTTTAAAGATTTTATTTATTTATTTGACAGAGAGAGAGACACAGCGAGAGAGGGAACACAAGCAGGGGGAGTGGGGGAGGGAGAAGCAGACTTCCCGCGGAGCAGGAAGCCCGATGCGGGGCTCGATCCCAGGACCTGGAATCATGACCTGAGCCGAAGGCAAACGCTTAACGATTGAGCCACCCAGGCGCCCCATTTTTTTTTATTATTAAAAAAAATTTTTTTTTATTCTTATGTTAATCCCCATACATTACATCATTAGTTTTTTTTTTTTTTTTTTTTTTGGTGGTGCAAGCCTGTTTATTATTATTATTTTTTTTTATTTTTTATTTTTTTAAAATTTTATTCTTATGTTAATCCCCACACTTTACATCATTAGTTTTAGATGTAGTGTTCCATGATTCATTATTTGTGCATAACACCCAGTGCTCCATGCAGAACATGCCCTCTTTATTTTTTTTTGTCTTTTTTTTTTAATTTATTTTTTATTCTTATGTTAATCCCCATACATTACATCATTAGTTTTAGATGAAGTGTTCCATGATTCATTGTTTGTGCACAACACCCAGTGCTCCATGCAGAATGTGCCCTCCTCAATACCCACCACCAGGCTAACCCATCCTCCCACCCCCCTCCCCTCTAGAACCCTCAGTTTGTTTTTCAGAGTCCATCGTCTCTCATGGTTCGTCTACCCCTCCAATTTCCCCCGCTTCATTCTTCCCCTCCTGCTACCTTCTTCTTTTTTTTTTCTTAACATATATTGCATTATTTGTTTCAGAGGTACAGATCTGAGATTCAACAGTCTTGCACAATTCACAGTGCTTACCAGAGCACATACCCTCCCCAGTGTCTATTACCCAGTCACCCCCTCCCTCCCACCCCACCTCCCACTCCAGCAACCCTCAGTTTGTTTCCTGCGATTATGAATTCCTCATATCAGTGAGGTCATATGATACATGTCTTTCTCTGTTTGACTTATTTCGCTCAACATAATACCCTCCAGTTCCATCCACGTCATTGCAAATGGCAAGATCTCATTCCTTTTGATGGCTGCATAATATTCCATTGTATATATATACCACATCTTCTTTATCCATTCATCTGTCGATGGACATCTTGGCTCTTTCCACAGTTTGGCTATTGTGGACATTGCTGCTATAAACATCAGGGTGCATGTACCCTTTCGGATCCCTACTTTTGTATCTTTGGGGTAAATACCCAGTTTTTAACTCTGTTTTGTAAGTGGGATATGTAAACACAAACACAAGAACAATCAGAAGTAATAACCGAACAGGATGCCTGTGAGAATTAATATATGATAATACTTATCAAAGTGAACCATGTAGTAGGTGGTGAATTGAGTCTTCTCTTCCCCTGAAGTTATCAGTATCCCCAAAAGGACTGGCAAAAAGAACCTGAACCCACTCTCTCAACTGAAAGCAGCTGTTTTCATTTTGAAAGTGTTTTGTCTAAATTACAGTTCTCCAACTTCTCTTTATTCTACCCCAACTCCTTGTATACAATGTTTCAGAGTTCTGCTGTGGGCTTTTAATTAACTGCCCATGTGTAATAATCAGATGTAAAGATTTCTGAGAATTCTACAGTAACTGCCAGCCGTGTGAATTCCTGCAGTGGACTGGGAAATCAGTTTTCTGACAAAAAAAGCCCTCACAGGTAGTGTTTGCCAGTTTATTTGGGTTAATACTTCTACCATGGCTGATTTCAAGCTACCAATGGTTTCATAATTACACTTGCAAAATTTTGGAATATTTAAGAATTGGCTCTTATGAGCAGCTGGCTCCAACATACACATATCAAAAAGGAATATGAAGCCAGTGTGTTAACAAATAGCCCCAGGTCCACACGTCAAAGTGGGACGAGTGTGCATGGACTCGACCTTAATACCGACTACAAAGTCCTTGGGGACAAGGCCTTTGTTTGATTCAAAGTTTTTAACCTCCTCTACTACTTAGCAATCAAGAAATATTCATAGATGGACAAACTGAAACTCAGATTGCCACACAATATTTTAATCTTAATTTCTATTAAAAATCAGAAAGAATGTTATGACTATTAAATTTAGAGTAAAATCATCAAATACCACCTTAATCTTATAGTTTGCTGGTCCTCGAAAACAACTAAGGTCTTTATAAATACATATAAATACTTAACAAATTATGAAATAGTTGATCTCTTACATTAAGCCTTATGAAATGGCAAGTAATCAAATTTTTTTCTGACCTAAAAATGGGATTTCATATAGTTCACATGAGTAAAATGGTTTTTATTCTTTATCTAGTCCTACCTTTTCAGGTTTTGATAAGGAAATAGAGGCTTCATGGACATTTTAGACGTTTTAGATGAGATGTTTTAGAAATTTTCTCATAATGGCAAATTATGGACCAATATAATCAGGTTTGTTCAGTTTTTTTAACATGTTAATTCATATTGATTTTGAGAGAAAAAAAAATCTTATACCAGAGGACATCTGTAAAAGAGGAAGTTACCTGTGTTAGCTCGAGACTCATAAATAAAATGGGGGAAGGTCATAAAAAAGAACAAAATTCCTGGTAAGTCCAGAGCATGTTCCTTTAGCCTACCCAGAGATCTTCATGAAGGGATTCAAATCAGATGGGCATTCGAAGGTTTGTGGCGAGGAACAAGATCTGGCATTACAATGTGAAATGACCCTCTCTGCAACTTCATGAACATTTTTTTTTTTCTCAACATACTGTTCTAAAACGAACAAACAACAAAACCCATAAAAATCTCTGAAATGTAAACAGTATTGAGACTAGGCTATTATAAAATAAATCCAATACTGGGAAAGGAAGTAAGTATTGAATCTCAATGCCTATAGAAAATAAAAATGGCACTTTGCATATAACTGGATTGTATCTCCTGTGATCGAACTTCTAGGTTTCATATTCATTCCATCAACAATCAAGAGCAGTGTTATAAAGAGATTCATCCACAAGCTTATAAAATAGCCTAGATTTGAGTCTCTGTTTTGATACTTAACAACTGTGAGTTCTTGGGTGCAAGTTATTTACCCTCTCTGCCGCTCACTTTCCTATCTACACCAACTTCATTGTGTTAAGAGGCTCAAAGGGCAGCAGATGTAAAGCATTTATGAGTATACTATTCCAAGCGCTGTGTAAGGCTAAACGTCAAGTCTATAAGTGAGTTCTCAACAGAAGACACTGAAATTAACTATGTTAAGAAATAACAGAGTCACATCCCTGGGCAATATTTTCTTTTCATCTAGAAGACTTTTGAAAACTAACAACAGAAAAGGAGAGGGAGCAGAAGGAGCAGAGAAAGCACAAGAAAGAGAACTTGCTATACCATATTCATGCAGAAACAGTAAATATTAATCCTGTCAACCAAAGGAGTTAACACAGACCTTTATAATGAAGTCTGTTATTGTACAGAATAGACAAAGATGGTATGGTGTGGGGCGCCTGGGTGGCTCAGTAGGTTAAGCATCCGATTCTTGATTTCATCTCAGGTCATGATCTTGGCACAGAGTCTGCCCTCCCCTCTCCCTCTGCTCCTCCCCGCTGTTAAAGTGCTCTCTCTCTCTTTCTCTCCCCCATCTCTCAAATAAATAAATGAAATCTTTAAAAAAAGATGTTATGGTGCATTAAATTAGTATTTTGCCCATCTAAGAATCATGTAAAAACATTCTGGGGCACGTGGGTGGCTCAGTGGGTTAAACATCTGACTTCCGCTCAGTTTATGATCTCAGGGTACTGATATCTCAGCGGGGAGTCTCCTCATCCCTCTGCCCCTCCCCCTGCTTGTGCTCTCTCTCTCTCTCTCAAATAAATAAATAAAATCTAAAAACTCTAAAAAAACCCCCCCCAAAACAAAAACCTTCTATGGACATTCTATGGCAGTGTTACGTCACAAAGTGAATATTAGTTCCAATCTGAATGCACATTTTTCTATGTAAAGGGAAATTCTAGTCTTTCGTGAAAATGAGATCAGTACATGTTCCCACATCCTGGGCCCATATAATTCCCAAGTATGTCAATGAAAGAGCCATGAGATTAATTATTCAGATGTCTTATATACATAATGCCAAATATCTGCATGTTTGTACTTTTACTCAGCTCTTAAGAATCACATGCATGCTATTTGTGCAGTCATGTGTCTGTGCATATTTTTTGATTTTGGTTATTTATTAAGATCAAATCTACTTAAAAGAAAGCCAGATTATTCTTTGTTCTTCTTTTAAAGAAAAAGAAAAACAAAATATTTGTTGCAGTTCAAATTATTTATGTAAGTGCAGAATATCTAACTGGAAAAAAAAACATAGTCACCATTATATCTTTAAAAAAGCAAAAAAGTATTACAGTCAAGATCCCAGAATATGCCATTCTCTTCCTTTCTGAATGCCTGTGTGGGAACGTTTCAGCAGTGGAAAATTGCCGTCACATGGACTATCATCATAGCTGGTGGTTTTAAAATGTGTGGAGCAGCCCGGATTCCCACTGGCTATAAATATGCCAGCGTGACTGTTGATGTGCTCTGTGAGCTGGGGCCCTGTGGAGCTGAGGTTTTCTGGAGAGTGAGGGCTCTACTTCTCCAGATGATCAGAGGATCACCTGGGCACAGTCCATTGAAAAGGGCAAGATTTCACTGAGAGACTCGCTCCCTGATTTGCTGCTCCACAGTATCATCCAGATTGCCAAGAGGAGGAGAGTTGGGGCAGGGAAACAATTCTTTAACAACTCTGTCAGAAATCGAATGAGACAGACCCATTCCATAGGATTTTCTAATTTTGTCAAAATTATATCAGCTGTCAAGTCAACTATTGGAATGTGGAAGCAGTCGTAAAATTGACAGTTGCTGGATGAATTCTCAGGCCGTGCTCACATTTGGGAAGCAAAGTGGGAAGTGAACAGAATAACAAGCAATCCAGGATCATCCTCATTCAACCCAAAGACAAAATAAATGGAACACTATGAGATTACTGAGTGAGGTGACTAGCCAGGAGTTCCAGTCTGCAGGAGATGGGGGCCAACATGTATCCCGCAGTTCCTTGGCAAAATAGTCTTACGACTCTATTCTGGCCTACATCAACTGCTGACATTTAAGGTGGACAGTAAGTGTCTTCGACTATTATCTCTAATTAAATATACCTGATAAAATAATGATCTACCTAGAGTTTCCAGGGCTCTTGACAGTCAATTCAAATAGCATACATAGTGTAGCCAAATCCACTCTAAGTATATCAAGTGTAGGGCTCAAATTCCCCAAAGACTGGTGGTTGACTCTATGGCCACCTGTATCCTTTGAATTTCATGTTTACCTTCATTTTCCAGCCCTCTCAAGTAAGTCTCAATCAGCTCTTGTTTTAAAGGAAAATCACAGATCTGTGTACTTCATTTCCACTCTAACAATCTATGGACTTACTTTAGATGCTAAATACCTTACAAAATTGTTTGTAGTAATTTAGAAAGAAGCAGGAAATATTAATATTTGGGAAGTTAAAATTAATTTTTGTATGCGTGTTGAAAGTACTATATTTCTTTTTTATAGTTTCGAAGGGGGTTGCGGGCATTTAGATCACCATATTCTAATTATCTTAGTATCTGCCTGTCCTTTCTTCACAGCCTCTTCTTTTTCTAGCACTGATGAAGTTGGGTTTGGTCTTAGGTCCTGTATTCCTATCAGTCACCTCTGTGGGTAACTGTTTTTAAATCAGTTCATATGGTTTCAACTACCACCATCAGTGGGTGCCTAGCGAAGTGTATGCCTAGCTCCAAAATTGACCCAAGTCCCAGAGTAAAATTTTTAACTGCCTTATCAACATCTTTTTTTTTTTTTTAAAGATTTTATTTATTTGACAGAGAGAGAGGGAACACAAGCAGGGGGAGCAGGAGAGGGAGAAGCAGGCTTCCCACGGAGCAAGGAGACTGATACGGGGCTCGATCCCAGGACCCCGGGATCATGACCTGAGCTGAAGGCAGATGCTTAACGACTGAGCCACCCAGGCGCCCCTGCCTTATCAACATCTTAACCTCTATGTCTCATTAGTACCATAAAGCCAAAACGTCAAAGATCACATTTATTCCTAGAAAATCCCACAATTATTTTGACTCTTTCCTCTCTCAGACTTCTTTGTGCTCAAGCTGACATGAGGTCTTATTGATTTTACTTTCTAGGTATATCTCATCCCTTCCTTTCTATCTGCACAATCATAAGCCTGGTCCTGCTCCAATCATCTCTCACTTGAGCCACATCAATAAACTGCAGCGGGTCCATAATTTTATAGGGTCATATGGGACAGGGAGTGTCCTATCTTGGAAAGATCACTGATAGGAGAACGATGTTTAGAGTAACTTGGTATTGCTCTTATCTTCCAAGGAATTCTGAAGATCCAAGTTACCCTTCATTGACTCTGATCAAAATAAAGCAAAGAGAATAAACAGTGAACTAGAATTCATTTGTGATCTGTCGAAAAACCAATAGTGATATTAAAAAAATATATTTAAAACTTGAAAATAAGAAAAAGAAGGATAGGTGATATTTTCCATGAGGATTCAACAGGCCTATACAAGGATCATTCATTATATAGGGAAATGTACTTTTTTAAACTTACTATTTACTATTGATTAAAGGACCCTAGCTTAGTGAAGTTATAGGTGAACTTGTAGATATCCTGTTCAGTAGAAATGCAAATAATTTCTGTACAGCAGGGGGAAAATGTCAGTTTATAGTTTATTACCCCAATGAACATTAACCAATTTTATAACTATCTTAGCGATTTTATTCTAACCTTCCTTTATTAAAGTGCCCATAAATACTGGCCTTGCCATCTTTCTAGTTCTGTCATTAATTAATGAGATGAATAAAATGTTTGATATGTTCATTTTACATTTATATGGGAGTCATATTTTCAATTTTTTTGAAAATTATGCTTTACCAATGGCTTAAAAGTGATTATTAAGAAAACCTGCTTTAACTCATGAAGAATGTCTTCATTTGCATTGTTGGCATAATATAAAGGTAGAAAAGCTATTACTAAAACTAGATTTAGGGGTACCTGGGTGGCACATTCAGTTAAGCATCTGATTCTTGGTTTTGGCTCAGATCGTGATCTCAGGGTCCTGAGATAGAGCCCCAAGTCGGACTCTGTGCTGGGCGTGAAACATGCTTGGGATTCTTTTTCTCCCTCTTCCTCTGCCCCGCTTACTCTCTGCTCACTCTCTCTCTCTCAAATAATTTTTTTAAAAGAGCAGGATTAAAAAAAATAAAGTCAATAAAATTTGGTCATTCACATTACCAGTGATAACCCTCTTGTATCTGCTACACATTAGCTCTGGAAATAGACCTACCTGAAAAGTGAAACGGATTGGAAATTAATCAGAAGAGATCTTTAGCAGTGCTGCTTCATTTTTGGGGGGTTGTTGCTCACTGGAGCATCACGACCAGTTTCTCAAAATAGCTGTGTTTTTTACTTGACTACAATCATAGTCTTTGGAAAACTTTTGCTCCCATTTTTCTGTGCTACATGTAATACAAAGGAAGCCAGTAAAAGAGCTGAATGAAAGGACTACTAATTTAAAAACAAAAAGAATTCTTTCTCTGTAACATATTTAGTCAGATTGTAGAATTTAGGGCCAAGGGAGATCAAAGAATTCACTAGGTATTACAAAAGTCGGTATGATTTTGTAGCAATTGCAGTAATGACTGAGAGGAAAAATAAAAGTCAAACTTTCTCCAGCTCCACTGTATAATAATCTCTACCTTCTCAAGACTTGTATAATGGTGATAGCCTTAAGCTCAGAATCTAGCCCTTGACTAAATATGGGCTTATAATGTTCTCTAATCATTTTTAGAATGCATGTTTTATTGTCTATAGTGGGAAAGCAATTGGAGTCAAGTAATTCCACTGTTCTACAGAGCTGAGATCTTTCCTTTATTTTCTGGGCACTCCTCACTATCCTGAGCATGCACTGGAGGCATCAAATACTAATTATCTTTATTTGCATTGATTGGCAATTTGAAATTTTCATTGCAGTTAGGTTTTATAGCTAGAAGACAAAATTTCAGAGTTGCTGCCTTATAGCAGAAATGGTTCTCATCTGCCCTTTAGAATATACCCTACCTGAGATGCAATTTTCTAGGGCTCAATGCTTTGCACAAGAATGCAATGATTTGCTCAATGAATGCATAAGAATCATCTGGAGAATCTTGTTAAATGCAGATTTGGATTCAGATGGATGAGTCTGAAACCTGAGACTGCATTTCTAAGGAGATTCTAGGTCTTGCTGATGCTGATGCCGCGCGGGCCAAGAGACAATGCTTTGACCAACTACACTTGGGTAGTTTGTTTTAAAAGCACATGGCAATCCATTTTGGACTTCTAGTTTCTGAATAAAATCAGGAAGCATAGCCATCTGTAAATGGTTAGAAGTTCAATTGGGCTTTTCCAACGAATCCCTCCTTATTTCACTAAGAATAATATGCTTCTGAAAATCCAAACTAATTGTCAGAGTTGATCTATCTAGTCTTCTATACAACTTGCAGTGACATCTTTGCCCACAGAAAGACATTTCATCTTCTTAGCTTGGCATCCATGGCTTTTGAAAACTGATCTGTACCTCTGAAACAAATAATGCAATATATGTTAAGAAAAAAAAAAAGAAGAAGATAGCAGGAGGGGAAGAATGAAGGGGGGAATCGGAGGGGGAGATGAACTATGAGAGACGATGGACTCTGAAAAACAAAGTGAGGGTTCTAGAGGGGAGGGGGGTGGGAGGATGGGTTAGCCTGGTGATGGGTATTAAAGAGGGCACGTTCTGCATGGAGCACTGGGTGTTATGCACAAATAATGAATCATGGAACACTACATCTAAAACTAATGATGTAATGTATGATGATTAACATAACAATAAAAAATAAATAAATTATTGCAAAAAAATTACAAATGAAAACTGTACCTAAACTGCCATTCAATCATATTTTTTTCTTTCTCACCAGATGCCCTTACCCACCTGCCACACATATTTATTTGGTTGAAGTTAATAATTTTCCCATACCTGGAAATCATCAGACCCACACGTAGATACAAAAGACTATTTCAACTATTGATAGGTTCTGTGAAGATGCTAGATCAGGGTAACGTGGTTGAGGGTAATGGTGGGGAGAGGAATGCTTGCTGGTAGCTAGGAGGTTGGGCAAGATCTTTCTGAGAAGTGATATTCATGTGACTTGAAACCTGAATAAGAGGGAGGTGCATATCTGAAGGTTTGAAGGAGGGTTTTCCAAGCTGAAGGAACAGCAAGTGCAAAGATCCTTAGTACTGAAAAAGGCATTTTCGATTACTGACATGTCAGATGCTTGAAGAAAATGCAGGAGGCACATGAGGAGCAAAAAGAGGAGAAACTGAGTACAAAAACACCCAAAAGATGTGATGCTATCAATGCCAGCAACATGGCGCAAGACCATCAGAAAGTGTTAGAAAACAAAGAAGATCCGTACCTGCTCCACAAAAAAGCTTTGAGATTCTTCCCACCTGCCCCTCTCCACCACTAAAGAGAACATGATACCAAGAAGGGCAAATACTTAAATACACTTAGGGTTTCCCCCATAAGTTCTGTAATGGGTCTGGTCTAGAATGCCAAAAAATAACCATCTCATCTATACTGACAACTCATATGTAGTTTCTCTAAAAACTCAGCACTCAGTGTCTGCTGGTATCCCAAATACTCGCCAGTCCCACTGGAATCATGAGGCACGTGGTAAAGAACAGAGATGCAAATTGTGTGATAGCTTCCATGTCCCACACACTTACTTCATCCCTAGAAATCCCATGTACTGACAGCATACTGGAATCTATCCCACTGAAAATCTTTACAAAAATCACACTGCCTGCCACAGCAAGTTTGTTCCAAATGGGATAAAAAATGAACTTTGAGGGGCAGACTTGTAACTTGATTGTAGTATTCTGGATGATGTAGGAACAATCACTACTCCTTCACTTTAGTCCCTGCACACCATCCATGATGGATATCACATGCTATGATTCTTCTGCAGAATCAATAATGGCCCTTACACACTTTGTCCTCAAGAATTATCAGGGGACTTTAAATTTGTTAACATACATTTCCATATCTATAATTTATTGAACAATTAAATATATGACGGTGTCTTCGGAAAGTTAGAGCATGGTTTCCTCCCACTGTGCCCTGTCCTGCACACCCCCCCTTCTCATTTTAAATACATTTGGAAACATTCCTTTTAAACTTATCTTGCAGCTTGCCAATGATGTTTCTTTTTTCCACATCCCTTAATTAACTCTTTTCCTCAGGCTTGCCTGGGGCCCTATTGATTGCGTTCTCCTACACAATATTATCAGCGGCAAGGAGCTGCTCTGTGATGACTGTGGAGCCCATGTGCTGGCATCTCACAGATGTGTCAGGGCTACATGTGTCACGTGTGGACTCAACTGAAATGACTCACTTGGACAAGAGGAGTGAGTCCCTCGAGTGCTGCCGAGTAGAAAAGAAGACTCACACTGAAGTGACTTGGGTGGAAAAAAAAAAAAAAAGGGAAGGGAGAGTAGCAGAAATAGACATGACCTAAGGAGATGAATTAAGTGGGAAAAGGGTGGAAAGTGTAGAAGAACAATAATTTCAACGGCATAGGAACCCCGTGAAACAAACCCAGAATTTATTTGCAAATAGCTCTCAGGCAACACTTGTGGAATTTATTATTTAATTTTTAAACTGGGATTCAGCACCAAATGATTTTCTTGACACAAAGCACTATTAATTGAATCATTTGATTTTAATGACATTTGCTCTTAAAATCCTAACAAGTTCGGGGGCACCTGGGTGGCTCAGTCGGTTAAATGTCTGTCTTCAGCTCAGGTCATGATCCTGGGGTCCTGGGATCAAGCCCTGCATGGGGCTCCCTGCTCAGTGGGGGGCCTGCTTCTCTCTCTGCCTGCCGCTCCCCCTGCTTATGTTCTCTGGCTCTCTCTATCTCTCTGTCATAAAAATAAATAGAATCATTAAAAAAAAATCCTAACAAGTTCACAATTTGCTAATTCTACCCATCAGGCTTCATTTGACTACCATTCAATATAGCCATTTAGCCATTACTATCTATCTATCTATCTATCTATCTATCTATCTATCTATCTATCTATCATCTATCTATTTATCCATCCATCCATCCATCCATCTCTCTATCCATCCATCTATCTACCTATCACCTATCTATTAACAGTGAGTTAGGTCAGACATTGCATGTACAGGTATAGGGAACTGCATCAACCACTAATAGAGCACAAAAGGGACAATTCTCTCCAACCTTAAGAGAATTCAGGGGCTCATGTATAATTTCTTATTAGGAAAAAAAATCATAAGGTGATTATTATTCATAAGAGCTCATACTTTCGGCTCTTTGGGACTAAATGAGATTACGATATCTTAAATATAATCGCAACATCACTACATTTAATTTACAACTCTGTACTACTTGTCTGCATGTGGCTGATCTTGCTGCACTTGAAAATGCAGAAATAATCAAGCTAAATTATTTCCATTTAGTAATGGATCATTATCCCTCTTTTACTATTTGCTCCTGACTCATAATCAAGGTTCGGATCCAATCAATAATTGTGTTCTTTTCTCACTAGGGTAATTTATATTTCTATATCTGTGTTGAGCTTTTTTTTAAAAAAAATCCTTATGAAGCATCCTTCTTAGAGAATCATATATTAATTTTTGGTGACATTTAAAATACTCTTTAAGAGAACAGCTTTTCTGAAACAATAAAAAGATTACATAATTATTTGAAGCTCATTTGCTAATGAAAATATTAAGAAGTAAGTATCGCTACCTCAATCTAGTGTAAGGTACTAAATATTCTCATACTTGAAAAGATTTTTTGAAAAAAGATGCAATGGCTAGAGTTGAACTGAAATGTTTAGAATTGTGTTTGGCCCAGAATAGGCATTCAATAAACAATTGCTGAATTAATAAATGACTGGCAACTTAATGAATTCTACAAAGAAATAAAAATTATCCGAGATATGAACAATTGTGACATCAGTAGACCCATTACCAATTCACCCTACAAATCAGGATCATTTTGTAATGATAACTAGAAGAAACATGCATATATCATTTTGTAATGATAACTAGAAGAAACATGCATATATCACCCTACAAATCAGGATCATTTTGTAATGATAACTAGAAGAAACATGCATATATCACCCTACAAATCAGGATCATTTTGTAATGATAACTAGAAGAAACATGCATATATCACCCTTTTTGTAATGATAACTAGAAGAAACATGCATATATCACCCTACAAATCAGGATCATTTTGTAATGATAACTAGAAGAAACATGCATATATCACCCTACAAATCAGGATCATTTTGTAATGATAACTAGAAGAAACATGCATATATCACCCTACAAATCAGGATCATTTTGTAATGATAGCTAGAAGAAACATGCATATATCATGCATACATCAATATTTGAAAGAATATTTTGCAAAGAATAACAATTGATAGTTCCTTGAGAAAGGATGTGTTTCAAAACTCAAACGTGGTATCATTGTCTGATGGGGATAATCATTCATCAAAAATAATCTTACACAGAAAAGGACAATTTATAACCTGCTGTCTTGGTGAAGTATTTATTAGTTAATTCTATGTTTCCCTTTATTTTGGATCGGAAAAATAGGTTAAGGAAAACCCACTCTACTTCTCAGACCTTTTTGACTTAAAGCTAAATGAGCATGCCATCTGATTAACTCAGCCAAACAGGCATTACTAAATGGACTCAGATCAGTCAAGTGGGTTGCTTGCCTGAATTAACTACTTGTTTAAACAAATTAACCAGTCAGTTCTGCCAAAATACTAAGTTTTCCTATCCCTGCAAAGAAGATCAGTCACCCTGAAGCAGAGAGGATATAATTAAAACATCTTATCATAGCATAGCAAACTGAGCAAAATTGGTGTGAAGTTAATGGAGGGTACACAAACAGCCTTTTTCTAAAAAAGAAGCTTTAAATAGAAAATTGCTGTGTCCATTAACTATATAAACAGGCAAGGAGACAACAGATTCACTGATCTTTCATTACTCCATGGCAATTCTAATTTAACATAAGCTGACAAGAGGAGGCACATTGTTTGACCAGCAACCTCAAAAATAGAGCCCAGTGACCCCTACTGCTTGATATTTATGTGCTGTGTAATCCCCTCCCCTAGAGTCTAGACTGGATTTACTGACTGGCTTTCAATACATGGAATAGAGCAAGAGTGATGGTCACAGAAAAACTGTGGCTTCTGTCTTGAGTTGCCCTCTCTTGCTGACTTGCTCTGAGGGAAGGTAGCTGCCATGCTGTAAACTACCCCAGGGAGAGGTCCATGTGGCCCTGGGAACTGCCCACTGCCACCCACGTGAGCTTCGAAGCAGATCCTCCCCAGTCAAGTTTGGAGATGAGACCACAGCTCCAGTCCACACGTTCATGACAAGTCCTGTGAGAGACCATGAGCTAGAGACATGGAGCTAAGCTGTCCCTGGATTCCTGATTCACAGAGGCTGGGAGATAATACATATTCATGGCTTTAAGTCAGTAAGTTTCGAGATAATTTGTTTGCAGCAATAGATAACTATCTCACATTGCTTCCTTCAATTCACAGGCAGTGATATAATTAAAAATCACCTTCAGATACCTCACTGTATCTCTTATGGTAGACTGGGAAACCTGCATTCAGTAGTGCTTCTCTAGATTGTAGACAAGTAAGTACTCATAAATACCAAGCAAAATACTCCAGCATTATATATGCTTGACATATGGACTGATGCTTAGCCTTAGAGGGTAGTAGAGTGGTAAGCAACAAAGTCTCTAGGCCAAATTGCCTGGATTCAACACTGAGCTCTGATATATAAGAGCTATGTTCCCGTTTTAGTTATTAAAATGTCTGTGTTTCATTTCTCTCACCAGTAAAATGGGGAGTAGTACCACCTCAAAGGGTACTATGAGAATTAAATGAACTAAACAAATTTGATGTACTTATAATAGTCCCTGAGAAATAGTAAGCATTATGTAGGTATTACTTGCTTATATTGGAAAAGAAATCCTGAAGAGTTTTCTCTTAATAGTTAATGGAAATTATAAGACCCAAATCTTAGAAGCATGCTCATAATAAGAGGAAGAACTTTGGATAAATCTGCAGAGGTCAAATCTGTAGAAGTTAGGGTGATAAAGCATCATTCTCAAAGACTAACAATTGGTACCAATGTGCCATATGGTATTTTGGAGGGAATTACATTTTCCGTGTCATGAGACATATGATAAAATTGTAAGAAGTAGTGAGCCTTTTATTTCAAAATTTCTTCTAATTGTTTTAGGGGAAAGTCTCCCAGTAGATGGATCCCAGGAAGCAGGCTGACATCCATCTCTTAAACAAGCCTTCAAATCAACCATTTCAATTATAAGATCTGTCTAATTAGGTTTTTAAGGTGATTTTGAATATCCTGCTTTTTTTATACAATAATCTTCAGCACTCTGCCCTCTCCCCAAAAAAAAAAACAAAGAATCACAAAAAACCTCCAACTGGGCAGTCTTCATTATAGTTAAAAGTATTTGGACCAACATTTTCAAAGCGACTTGCAATAGCTTAAATAGATTTCTCAAATCCTCTATTACGTTTGAACAAAAGCACCTTGGAGCCAGGAGTTTATGGATAGTACTCTGAGGCAAGTGGGTGAACTATGGATGCTTTGTGTTTGTGTTAAGAGATGAAAGGACAAAGGATTAGAGATGGACTCTAGAGTTAAGTTATCCGTGGATGATTTCTGGATTTGCAGCCAGCAGTGCCTTTGGGGACTGTTTCTAAAAAGGTCTTTGCCTCCGCTTCCTCAACTGTAAAATGGGGTTGATAATAGTATTGGCCATGGGGAGCTGCTAAGAGAAACAATAATACAATATGCACAGACCACCTAGCATTGTGCCTGGCAAAAAACAGGTTCTCAGAAGACATTAATGGTTGAAGTTATTGCCATTAGCATGATCACTGCTGTTGTAAACATTCTATGGCTTTCTCTTCTATTTCTTGCATGCAAGAGAAAAATTTTCTCCTCTGCTTCTTTTCCTACAACTTGCACTGATATGCTGGGGAGGGGAGAGTAGAGTTGAAACAATCACCTTGGATGGAACTTTGTGCCCAAGAATGACGACTGGGTTTTGGTGTAAAATAGAACATTGCTACTAAGCTCAGCACATCAGAATGAAACCTCTTTCAATTTGGCCAATGCAAGAATAATTAATACATGTGTGTGGTTAAAGTACAATAGAGAAGACAAAAATTTACATTTTTGTTAAAATCTTATTTTATCATTTTGTAACAAATAAATGGAAGACACACTATTTCATCAAACTGGTCAAGCAAAATAAAATGTTAACCCATGTACACATTCGCAAGCACACATGTATACACACAATATACATGCACATACACGCACCTCTATCAGAATAATAAATTGGATATTTTTGTTCTGAACTCTAAACTTGAGTAAAACTTGTCTCTGAGATGCTTTTCCTACTGAAACCATCAGCTCACTAATGGACAATATTCTCTCCTCTGAAAACACATTTCTAGTATAAACGGCCTGGAGACTATAGTCTATAAAGAGCAATTGCCCTCTATCCCAAAGGTGGTTTTTGTAATCCTACTTCCCCCTCCACTCACCCATCCTCATTCTGTACAACTCCTCTCCACAGGCCAAGTCCCGTCCTCTGCCCTTTGGCTGACACACAGTGCCAGCATCTGTGGCTGTTCATCCTGTTCAAGTTGTCATCGTAAAGACAGGGAAAACAGAATGGAACGAGGCTTCCTGAAATCAATGTGACAGCACCACGATTCCCCTATAAAAACATGGCCATCTTAAACATTTGAGAGTTCTGCAGTTGGACAGAGATATGAATCTTGTCATTTTTTTTTAAGGCCAAATAACAAAGGGAAGGAAGAAGGAAGATTAGAATGGCATTGCAAATGAGAAAATTGAAGGCTGCGAAATCCTGATTAGACACATTCTTGAGAAGAGCTTATTGAATATGTAAGAAGTCATTTTATATCTTAACATTTTCCTGGGTGAAAGAAAGAGAGATATTTCTTAATTTTAATCCAATATGTGTAGTAAAGTGATTATGCTTTGGATTTTAAATTGTATTCATGTGGAAGTACATGTTTTTCTTCCTCCTAAAATCTATGTGAGGCTACTTAATAAATTAAATCTATTTACCACATGTTCTAATTACATAAGTATGTGTGAATCATATTAATTCTAATTTGAATTGTTTAAAACCTTTTTTTTGACAAACCTATAAAATCACGATGCTTCAGGGTACAAAAGAAATGACCATCCCTGCCCGCCCCAGTGGAAAACAAATCAACAAATCCTTTGAAAGAAAGCCAACAACAACACTTAATATTAATCTTGTTTCAGACTAAATTTACTTCAGAGACCTTCTACAAACTCATTTTTCCTGCCTGTGTTCAAGTGGAAATCAAATATTATAGATACAATGGAAGCTCTCAGCTACCCCCAAAGTTTGCAATACAGTTTTCTCACAGGGGAATCTTAGAATGCTTTGAAGTGCTTACCTTTTTTTTTTTTTTTAAAGATTTTATTTATTTATTTTGACAGAGAGAGACACAGCGAGAGAGGGAACACAAGCAGGGGGAGTGGGAGAGGGAGAAGCAGGCTTCCCGCGGAGCAGGGAGCCTGATGCGGGGCTCGATCCCAGGACCCTGGGATCATGACCTGAGCCGAAGGCAGACGCTTAACGACTGAACCACCCAGGCGCCCCTGAAGTGCTTACCTTTTTATGCCTACAAAATAATTATATCTGTGGTTATAATATAAATGAATCTTCTTTGGATGTAGCCAATCTGTGCCAGGTTTAGATTTTATTAAGTATTACACTTTAGAAATCCGCTATTCACAGAGCTAAGTGTGTTTGAATTATGTCCACTCAGCTTGACAAATCTGAAACAGAAAGTATCGCCCATTCCTCATTAAAAATATTGCAAATGTGCTTGGAAGTAAGCATTTGAAACTACAAGATCCCAACTCGTACCACTCTGAATAAAGTAAGTGATAAATTTTAGGCAAGTGTCAGATATAGAATGAGAAATAAATGACCAGGAATCTTATCCAGCATATGAGGAAACCAAGTCATGTTCAGCAATGACAATAGCTGGATTTGGGTGCTTTGCAGTTTGAATGGTGAAATTTGAACATGAGATTTTAAAAATTCACTCTAGCCAAGGTTCTCTAATAGAGGAATATAAGCAATAGTAGTAAATAAAGGAAAATATTTCATTACTCTTCTCCAAAGGGGTCCAAGATAGACATGTGGCTCTCTTGGAGGATATACTCATTTTTGAGTATTAAAATAAAAATACACAATCAGTCAAGTAAGAGAAAAGTTAGTGTTTAAAAAAAAAGAGCATAGGTATCACCCCATACCTGTCAAAATGGCTGGAATCAAAAACTCAAGAAACAACAAATTTTGGCAAGGATGTGGAGAAAAAGGAACCCTCCTGCGCTGTTGGTGGGAATGCAAACTGGTATAGTCATTGTGGAAGACAGTATGGAGGTTCCTCAAAAAATTAAAAATAGAACTACCCTATAATCCAGTAATTACACTACTGGGTATTTGCCCCCAAAATATGAAAAACTGATTTGAAAGATTATATGTACCCTCATGTTTATTACAGCATTATTTACAATAGCCAAACTATGGAAACAGTCCAAGTATCCATCAATAGATGAATGGATAAAGAAGAGGTGGTATATATACATATAATGGAATATTATTCAGCCATAAAAAGGAACAAAATCTTGCCATTTGCAATGATATGAACAGGACTAGAATTTAATGCTAAACAAAATAAGCCAGTCAGAGAAAGAAAAAGACCATTTGATTTCATCATATGTGGAATTTAAGAAACCAAACAAACAAGGGAAAAAAAGAGAGACAAATAAAAAAACACTCTTAACTATAGAGAACAAACAGATGGTTACCAGAGGGGAGGTGGGTGGGGAGGATAGGTGAAATAGGTGAAGGAGATTAAGAGTACACTTATCTTAATGAGCACTGAGTAATACATGGAACTGTTGAGTCACTCTATTGTACACCTGAAACTAATATGACACTGCATGATAACTGCACTGGAATTAAAATTTTAAAAATAAAAATAAAATTTGAAAAAAAAAGAGAATAAAAGATGCTCAGCATCATTAGCCATCAGAGAGATGCAAATCAAAACCACAGTGAAAGAGATACCACTTCGTACCCAGTGGCATGGATATAATCAAAATGATAGATATTTTGTGTTGGCAAGAATATGGAGAAATTGGAACCCTCATACAGTATTGGTAGTGATTTAAATGGTGCAGCAGCTTTGGAAAACACTGGCAGTTTCTTAAAAGTTTAAATATAGGGGTACCATATAACCTAGCAATTCTACTCTTAGGTATCTATCCAGGAGAAATAGAACATAGGTTCACATAAAAACTTGTGCATGGCTATTCATAGCAGCATTATTAATAATAGCTAAAAAGTGAAAATAAGGCAAGTTTATATTTCCATTTGTTTACTCTTTTTTTTTAAAGTTCTTTTTTTTTTTAAAATATTTTATTTATTTGAGAGAGAGAGACACAGGGAGAGAAGGAACACAAGCAGGGGGAGTGGGAGAGGGAGAAGCAGGCTTGCCGCCGAGCAGGGAGCCTGATGTGGGGCTCGATCCCAGGACCCTGGGATCATGACCTGAGCCGAAGGCAGATGCTTAACGACTGAGCCACACAGGCGCCCCCATTTGTTTATTCAATAAACAAAATGCGGTACATCCATACTGTAGAATATTATTTGGCAATCAAAAGGAATGACGTACTGATACATGCTACAAACGGATGAACCTTGAAAACATTTTAGTAAATGAAAGAATCCAATCACAATAGACAATACATTGCCTGGTTCCATTCAGAAGAAATGTCCAGAAGAGGCAGATCAGCAGATTCCAGATTGCCTGGAACTGAGGGGTGGGGAGGATGGTGACTGACTGCTAATGGACACATGATGAAAATCTAAAATTAGATTGTGGTGATGGTTGTACAACTCTGTAAGTATACTACAAATTACTGAATTGTTCACTCCAAAAGAGTAAATTTTATGGTATATGAATTCTATCTCAATAAAGCTCTTTAAAAAATAACACAGGAAAGGGATCAGGAACTTTGGGGTGGGCTGGGTCTGTGGTTTGCACATTCTTTTTTTAAAAAAGGATTTATTTATTTATTTATTTAAGAGAGAGAGAGAGAAATAGACAGATGAGGGGCAGAGGGAAAGGGAGAGAATCTCAGGCAGACTCCCTGCTGAGTGTGGAGCCTGAGACCTGAGCCCCAATCATGACCTGAGCAGAAATCAAGAGTTGGATGTTCAACCGACTGAGCCACCCAGACATCCCAGGTTTGCATATTCTTTTTTTTTTTTATTTTATTGTGTTATATTAGTCACCATACAATACATCATTAGTTTTTGATGTAGTGATCCACGATTCATTGTTTTCACGTAACTCCCAGTGCTCCATGCAGTACATGCCCTCCTTAATACCCATCACCAGGCTAACCCATCCCCACACCCACCTCCCCTCTAAAACCCTCAGTTTGTTTCTCAGAGTCCATAGTCTCTCATGGTTCATCTCTCCCTCTGATTTCCCCCCCCTTCATTTTTCCCTTCCTTCTCCTAATGTTCTCCATGCTATTCCTTATGTTCCACAAATAAGTGAAACCATATGATAATTGACTTTCTCTGCTTGACTTATTTCACTTAGCATAATCTCCTCCAGTCCCACCATGTTGATGTAAAAGTTGGGTATTCATCTTTTCTGATGGTTGAGTAATATTCCATTGTATATATGGACCACATCTTCTTTATCCATTCATCTGTTGAAGGGCATCTCGGCTCTTTCCACAGTTTGGCTATTGCGGACATTGCTGCTATGAATATTGGGGTGCATATGGCCCTTCTTTTCACGACATCTGTGTCTTTGGGGTAAATACCCAGGAGTGCAATTGCTGGGTCATAGGGTAGCTCTATTTTTAATTTTCTGAGGCACCTCCACACTGTTTTCCAAAGTGGCTGTACCAACTTGCATTCCCACCAACAGTGTAAGAGGGTTCCCCTTTCTCCACAACCTCTCCAATATTTGTTGTTTGTTGCCTTGTCAATTTTTGCCATTCTAACTGGTGTAAGGTGGTATCTCAGTGTGGTTTTGATTTGAATTTCCCTGATGGGTAATGATGATGAACATTTTTTCTTGTGTCTGTTAGCCATTTGTATGCCTTCTTTGGAGAAGTGTCTGTTCATGTCTTTTGCCCAGGTTTGCATATTCTTGAATAACTTTCACCTCTCAGTCACATTTTATCCTCACCATTGAAAAAACTAAAACCCAAACAAACAAATAATGGGGAAAAAAGATACCAGGTGACATAATCTCCTCTATTTGCTTCAAGCTTTGTCTTTCTAAATATTCACAGAGAACCTACTGTGTGGCCTGTGCAATATGAGAGGAATGCAATAAAAACATCTCCAAGAAAGGACAGCGAGAATATAAAGATGAGTTGTAGAGGCGCACAAGAGACACAAGATAATGTGAGATCAGGCAATAGTATGGCAATAATTATAAAAGAAGTAGAACTTCTAATGCAATCCTTATCAAAATACCGATAGCATTTTTTACAGAACTAGAACAATCAATCTTAAAATTTATATGGAACCACAAAAGACCCTGAATAGCCAAAGCAATCTTGAAAAAGAAAGGCAAAGCTGGAGGCATCACAATTCCACACTTCAAGTTACATTAAAACAGAAGAATGAAACTGGGCCATTTTCCTACACCATACTCAAAAATAAACTCAAGATGGATTAAACCTAAATGTGAGGCCTGAAACCATAAAAATCCTAGAAAAGAGCAGAGGCAGTAATTTCTTTGACATCAGCCATAGCAACATTTTTCTAGATAGGCCCCTTGAGGTAAGGGAAACAAAAACAATAATAAACTATTGGGACTCCATCAGAATAAAAAGCTTCTCCACAGCGAAGGAAACAATCAACAAAACTAAAAGGCAACTTATGGAATGGAAGAAAATATTTGCAAATGATATATCTGATAAAGGGTTAGTATCCAAAATATATAAAGAACTTAAACAACTCAACACCCAAAAACCATAACCCAACTGAAAATGGGCAGAAAACATGAAAAGATATTTCTCCAAAGAAGACATACAGATGGCCAACAAACACATGAAAAGATGCTCACCATCACTTATCATCAGGGAAATGCAAATCAAAACTACAATGAGATATCACCTCACACCTGCCGAAATGGCTAAAATTAACAACACAAGAAACAGCAGGTGTTTGCGAAAATGTGGAGAAAAAGGAACCCTTGGGTACTGTTGGTGGGAATGCAAACTGGTACAGTCACTGTGAAAAACAGTATGGAGTTTCCTTAAAACGTTAAAAATAGAACTATCCTACAATCCATTAATTGTGCTACTGGGTATTTACCCAAAGAATATTAAAACACTAATTCAAAAGGATATATGCACCCTTATGTTTATTACAGCATTATTTACAATAGCCAAACTGTGGGAGCAGCCCAACTGTCCATCCACAGATGAATGGATAAAGAAGAGGTGGTGTATATATATACAATGAAATATTATTCAGCCAAAAAAAAATGAAATCTTTCCATTTGCAATGACATGGATGGAGCTAGAGAGTATTATGCTAAGTGAAATAAGCCAGTCAGAGAAAGACAAATACCATATGATTTCACTCATATGTGCAATGTAAGAAACAAAACAAATGAGCAAGGGGGAATAAAAGAGAGAGAGAGACAAGCCAAGAAACAGATTCTTAACTATAGAGAACAAACTGATGGTTCCCAGAAGGGAGGTGGATAATGGTGGGGGGGGGATGGGTGAAACGGGTGAAGGGGATTAAGGAGTGCACTTGTCATGATGAGCACTGGGTGATGTATGGAAGTGTTGAATCACTATATTGTACACCTCAAACTAATATAACGCTGTATGTTAACTATACTGGAATTTTAAAAAAAACTTAAAGAAAAAGAAAATAAGAAGTAGAACTTCATAGAAATCCTAGTTTGTTGTGGATTTGAGATCCCTGGCTCGAAGGTTGGTTTAGATTTCAATGGGTAGGGAGAAGTAGGGAAGATGTGCCAGAGCAAGAAAGAGCATAAAAGCAAGGCCTAGAGGCAGAAAATTGCAGGGCACACCCAGGGAAGTAAGAAGCCTAAAGCAGAGCTCCAGTGAGAGAATGGTGAGGATAAGAGGGTTGGAAAGGTGGCATGAAGCACTGAGAGTCTTGAATGATGAGTCCAATGTATTTAACAGAGGAACCTGGAAGAGCAGAGGTATCACCATCAGAAAATGGATCCCTGGGAACAGAGCTAATTTTGTGGGGAAGATGATTGCTTCTGGGTTTGCAATTCTCTGTTTGATGTGATGGGGAGGAGACCTGTAAGCCTCTGAAAGGCCCAGGCAAGAGGTCAGAGCTGAGGATTACTATTAAGAGTCATTAGCATGTGTAGCCTTGACATTTTCAGTGGTTAAATTTACTTCTGGAACTATGTAACAAGTGAACAACTTTACTTTCTCACTTCCCATTATTACTGGCAGGTTAAGGAAGTAGAACGATTAAACTTGAGTAGACTAAGATTCAGAAAAATAAGAGGCTGTGGTCAGTTAGGGAGAAGGAAAATAAAAATGGTCTCCAAATTCTTGAAACATTCTCTAGAGCAGAAGAAACTTCTTTCGCTGTCAATCATCACATCTATTTTGAATCTGATAATGATCAGTCAACCACTTTCTAGGTCCCCTTTATACCTAGCATATTTCTTCAAAGCACAGTACACTCTTAGGACTGAAATTCATCACCCAGAAATTATTTATAACATGCAAAAAATTCACCTTTCCCCTCTAATTTCTCATAGGCTGTCACTTCTTAGGAATATTGAGCCAGGTTATAGCTCAGAAAACAGTGCTAATGAGGCCAAGGACATAGGTTCTCATTAGTTAGCATTAGGGAAGGAAAGAAAAACACACTCTTTTCCATAGACTGTATCCCTAATACCATCCAGTTGCTTCTAACATGGGGTGCACTTAGCTTAGGACAGATGCACTTTCCTATGAACAAAAGCATAAGCTGGCTTTCACAGTTCACTTGGGGGCACATACTGGGCATCATGTGAATAGAACACCCTTAACAAATACTTGCTGAATGATGACATAATAATCTTTAAATAAGAAATCCTGAAACAAAAGTTGTAAGATTCCTTTTCCTCTAAATATTACATAACAGTTCTCAAGCATGCTCTCTGAAAGTAGCTACAATTTCTTTTTCAGGATATGAAAGATGTTCCTATCCTATTACTTGGCTTTATGGCATATTGCTCCATCCATGCTGATTTTTTCATCCCTATTCTGTTCAGTTAAATATGATGAGAATTATTGAGCTAAAGGGAGAGCCATATGACAGCTACTTTATAATGAATTAAGTGTTGAGCAGCAGGTCTTACTGCTGCTGAACTTGAAGGGCTGATGTCAGCCTTTCCAAATTTAGAAGAGAGTCAGAGGTGCCACCAACTCCATCTGTGACATGATGGAAAAAGACCACTAATGACAGTTAAACTCTGAGCCAAGAGTGTTCGTTGGGGATCGCCCACTAGGTATGAGGAAGAGGTGTTCTTTCTAACACCACTTCCCAACATTCTGTGTAAAAGAGTTTCGTGGTGAAAGGAATTCACAGACTATTAGGACAAATTTGAAGAGGTTTTACTACCGTAAGACTCCTCAGAATGTTTCCTATGCTGATGGGGTTTGTGAATTTGGGGAGCAAAATATAGGAAATAGGATTTGTGAATTTTAAGAACAAAGGAGAGACAATTTCCCAAGTATATTTATCCCTTATTCAAGAATGTACTTTGTGAATCATTATTCTCCACTTAAAATCAGAGAATGTACCTTATGGGAAGTTTAAATCATTGTCAACTCTGTACCTCTCTCTTAAAAAAATAATAATTTAAAAGTTCCTAAAAAGAACAGTTGCAAATTAAGAAAAATATCAGTAGGGCCAGAGTTTACTATGAAATTATTAAAATTTTATAAATACAGTATAATTACAAAAAGTATGAAAGTAACATTTAAAGCTACTAACAAGGTGTCTAATCCAGTAAATATTTGATTGGCCTATATTTAAAAAAAAACATAAAACCACATAAAAACTATATTGCACAACTAGGACAAAACTTCTTTATCTTTTATGTTGAAGATGTTTGGAACATACATTGGGTGCTCCATCATTATTATTTTATTTTATTTTTTATTTATTTTTTTCATCATTATTATTTTAAATGCAGTATTAAGAGTGGTCATAATCCTTTCCATCCTGATTTATACTTCTGTTCCTAATGCAAACTTAACAAAAACCTTTTTTAATTAAACATGTCTTCAAATTTCTATTTTCTAAAAACCATGTGCAAAAGTTAAACAAGATATACAAATATGTTTTAGAAGTATGCATTTTATATAATATTGAACTCATTCAGAGTAACAGAGATTAACTTTGTTTAATGTTCAGACATAATGTTTGTTTAATGTTCACACTTACTTTGTTAGAATGGTCATAAGCCGATTCCCCCATATACCTACCCAGTTCTCAATGGAGATTTTCATTTTCTTTTTTTTTTTAAATTTTTTAAAGATTTTATTTATTTATTTGACAGAGAGAGACACAGCAAGAGAGGGAACACAAGCAGGGAGTGTGGGAGAGGGAGAAGCAGGCTTCCCGCCGAGCAGGGAGCCCAATGTGGGGCTCAATCCCAGGACCCTGGGATCATGACCTGAACCAAAGGCAGATGCTTAACGACTGAGCCACCCAGGCACCCCGAGATTTTCATTTTCAATACTTATCAGTGAAAGACCAAGAAATACCCAGATATGCATATTGCATTCTTAAAAACTTCAAAAAAATCACCATCTAATACTTGCGATCTTTTGTTACAAATAAGCAACTCTTCTCATTTTATGGAAATATCATGAAATTCGTTCTAGGCATAAGTGGAGTTCTTTATTTCAGAGAAATGAATTTACTGACCTCTTGAAGATACTTAGGATTATTTGCCACTTTGTAACCTTCTTTAAAATTCAAAACACCCAGTAAACCTCTAATCAAGGACTAAGGAAGAATGTCTATGCAGCAAAGTGTTTTTATTTATCTTTTAGAATTTATCAGTGTTCTTCATTATATAAAGAGAAGGAGAATATCTATTAAATAATGTAACCCTTTGAGTTGTGTGCAATATCTCCCTGGGGAACCATTCTCAGTACACATCTGAATATGTGCATGAAAATTTAGCATGCATGCATCATCTCTTCTGAAAGTATTTTAAGATGTTTAGAATCAGACAGGATGTTAGCTTTAAACATTTGGCCAAGAAGACCCAGGGACAATGAATTACATAAAACACATCGTATCTACACATCGTATTGAAGATAGAAATGATGTCAGGTGTTACACACCACCATGGAATGAATTCTTGAATAACACAATCTGCAAAAGAGAGTGTTCGGTCTATAGGCCTGTACCTATAGTTGTTTGATTTGATTTGATTTTAGGTTCTTACAAAGAACAACAAAAAAAATGAGTGTAAGTTTCCTGCATTGGGACAGAAGTGGGTGTAGTGGGCTGGACATGTGTATTTTAAAAGAGCATTACACCACTGATTAAGAACCTCTTGGGGACAGGGGGAAGCACAACGATAGCCAGAAATGGAAATCCCACCTGATTCTGATTCACTTGGACCGGAGCGGGCACTGAATTTATATTTTAATGGTGATGCAGTTGCTGGTGGCTCTTGAATCTCTCTCATTAGGGATGCTAGCTAAGAAGTCCAACATAACTTTGGGAGGATGCCATCCCAGAGGCAGACTTTACTATCTTAGTTTGGGCTGCTATAACAAAGGACGATAGATGGTATGGCTTAAACAATTAATATTTATTTCTCATAGTTTTGGAGGCTGGGAGAGTAAGATCAGGGTGCCAGTATGGTTGGGTTCAGGTGAGGAGCCCTCTTCTGGGCTGCAGACTTCCAATTTCTCATTGTATGTTCACATGGCAGAGAGCAGAGAGGAAGCAAGCTCTCTCATGACTTGTAAGGGCACTAATCCCATTCATGAGGGCTTCACCCTCATCTAATCCTAATTACATCCTCCCCTAATTCTCTGCCTCCTAGTACCATCACATCAGAAGGAGAAGGTCTCAACATATAAATTTTGGGGGGACACATTTGATCTGTAACACCCACTCAGGCATTCATCACCACTTTAGTGATGGGTAAATCTGAGCCCGTTCTCTTCTCTCATGTTTGCTGACTGGGTTCTCTACTTCCAGAAGGAAATATTATCATTTCAGAGGAAAGAGCCACAGTAGCTTTAAGTAAACCCTTTTGCTCATCTAGAAGATGATTATTTTTTTTTATGCTCAGGGTGAAGATATTTGCTTGATAAAAGAAATCCATCTGGTTGTTCTCCTTACACTGAGTAATCATTCATTTTTATAATGAGGGAACCCTGGAAATATCCCTTCACTCATTAGCTTTGAAAACTGCCTGGATGTTTTTGACTTCTGAGGCTATTTGACACTTTATGCTAATACCTATTTGAAGGAAAACACATTTCATCTAATCAGGCATTGTTTAGACACCTGCCACCTAACTCTGATTCCTATATATCCTTCATTGCCCTGTCTCAGACGAAGCATCAGTTCTTAAATTAACTCATTATTCATGTAGAATGGCATTGGGTGGGCGGAGGGGAGAGGGATGATTTCTTATACCAAGGTAAATAAAAATGTCGTGGATTTATAATTAGCTTCAATCATACTCCTTAATTCTGTGTGAGAGAATTCTTAGTTTGAGAAATTTGATCCGTATTTTCTTTATGACACTCCCACTAAGCTGGCTTTGAGAAAGCTCATGATGCTTTCCATTAAAAGAACAATAATACAATATAGTTGACACAATGGTTAATTAGCTAATTTCTTCAGAGTACTTGTCAACTCCTCAGAGAGGGTAATATTAATACAGAGAATTGTTATAATGAGACCAAACTGCTCTGTACCTTATTTGAAGCAACATGGCACCAGGTCTGGAGTTAGACAAAAATCACCTCTAATTTAAATCCTGATTCCGATATCTATTATCAATCTCTTAGTTTCCTCACCTCATTTTATGAAAGCAATATGAGAGGATTGGATAGAGTGAAAAATACTATACTATATATAAAAACTATCACCATAAATTGAGGTTTTAAAAAATATAAGATTTCTTTCCAAACTGCCTAATTAACTCAATTACTCTGTTGTGTCTTGATCAATAATCAAGTCTTCTGTGTGCCTTTCTCCCCAAATGGATGGATTGGTCCACCTCCTGAACCCAGTGACTATGCCTTCCACTTCTCCTTCAACGTTGCACAGCCCTTCTCCTAGTTCTGGGCATAGGGAAGGAGCTAGAAAGACACTTGGTGATGGATCGTACCTCACTGTTCCTATTTCTGGGTCTAGCAATGGCTCATTCTTTCTCATAGAATTTTTGAGCTCTTTACGATTATGCTGATTTGTTGACTTAGGGACCTTTACAATGCCTCCTGGGGCCTGCAAAATAAGTGTTGTTTTAAAAATAAATTTCATATTCAAACATATTTTTGTGAAACCTGACTTTAGAACAATTATTTTTCTGTCTGTGACTACTCTAGCACACCAACTACCTGGAACCCGGAGAGTGATTAAGTCTAGTCTTTCCTTGTCATTTTTTCTCGTCTATTAAGTCTATTTTTATCATGTCCTAATACTTTATTTTTATTTTGTTTTTTCTTTTTATTGTAGACCATCTCATCCTATGCAGCATATAAATAAACACCTGCAAATATACATAGAGACACAGGCAGCATAGCATCTGAAGAGATTTCTTGCAAAAAGCATAGGTCAAATATAGTGAAGAAGGGTCTGAGGCAGCTTAGATAAAATCATTTGGTTTAAATAAAACAATTTTTTCTTGGTTCCTATTTTGATTGATTTTGTGGTAAAATATATTCACCAATAGGATATTGGAAGTCTATAAAGATAATTGCATATATTTATACACAATTCTGCAACTATAACTACCAACTTTTAGTATGGAGCTCATTTTCTTATAGGATTGTCTTCTTTGTATGCTCAAATTTTTTTTAACAAAATGAAAGATTTTTCAAAGAGATTTTATAACTTTCCTTGTTTTACCTGTAGTTTCAGAATAGAGGGTTGCACTCTCTATTTGGCAGGCCAAACATACTTGTTTCTTGTGGAGGATGTGGGCCATCTCAGATAACATCTTCCTGGGGTTATTCTAGACCCAGTGTAGTGGGTTGAGACAAAGAAACCTCAGCAGAAAGAGGCATTTGGTGACACCCTTGAAACAGACAGTGTTGTGGGAATCTAAGGTGGAAGGGAGAATATCGAAGTAATAGGGGAGAAGATGCATTTATTACCCACTTCAGTGTACTGAAGGTGACAAATCATAGATGACGGTGGGATGCAGTGCTTCATCAGGGAACCCACTTCCCTAATGATTAATGATATTGAGCATCCTTTCTTACTGTTATTGGTCATTCCTATTTCTCTTTGATAAAGTGTCTATACGCACCCATACAACATGGACAATGCTGTATGTAACTGTAAATACTCTTAATAAATGTATGTGATTTCAGAGAAAATCCACATTTATCCTAGACAGAGATTAGGATTATGTAAAGGGTAGGAGGATTCCATGTGAACTGGGATTTGAGTTTATAGGTATGATCTGGAAGAGTGATTATTTAGTACCTGAATTCAGGAACCATATTCATGTTATTATTAATTACATCAATAGAACATGTAGCACATCGCTCATGTCCATGCAAATGAATTAATCCTAACTAAAAGATGTGGAAATGCAAAATGGGTTGTGAAATAGGAAAGAAGGCTTCTAAAAATAGAAGACAGAGGATTTGTATGGTGGGATAAAAGCTGATCATGGCAAAGCTGACTGTCAGGCTCAAATCAGGCTGTTTGCAGGCAACAGGGAAAATTTATGGAGACTTTTCGAGCAGGAAACAGATATAATCACAGAAGTGCTTTAGTCACATCAGTCAGAAAACAGGAGGAAAAGGGATAGAGTCTAGTAAAAAGAACAAGGGATGGGACTGGAGACAACTGTATAAGAGACCAAGAAGTTCCCATTCAAGGGGTAGATAAAGGGAAGGGAGTCCACAAAGGAGATGCAGAAGGATGAAGAGGAGGACAAGAAGCCAAAGATAGAGAAGCATTCCAGGAAAAGGGAGTGATAAACCAGGCTCAACAATTAAGAAAGAACAACACAGAAGTCATAGATGACCTTTAAGAGAATAGACTCAGGAAAATAATGCAGCAATAGCCAGATGGCAGGGTTTGTGGAGTCAGGAGAAGCACAGGAATCAGAGGCACTGAGTGTGGATGCCACTTTAAAAATCACTGCTATGAAGGGAAGGACAGAGAGCAAGAAGTTAAAACATACCTTTTATTACCATGTTAGAAAGTTGACTATGTCAAATGCAAATGAGGAGGCCACTGAGGGAGAAGGTGAAGATATAAAAGAGTGAGAGGATAATCAGAGTGAGACATGAGATGCTTGAGAATCTGGAAGCTATGGAACACAGGAAGAGGAATGGACGTTAGAAAGGATGGGTCTTCCAGAAGCCTGAGGAAGGAAGGAGAAGAGAATGGGGACGATGCTGACTAACCTGTAGGTCAGGGAGCTGGGTAGGCGCCAGGCCAGGTTGGAGGGAAACAATGCAGAAGGATCTGAAGTATAGTAAGGATGGCTGGATCAGCTAGAAACATCTGATCGCCAAGTTAACTTGTCCCAAGGCATAACTACTGTTAGAGTAGTTGGAGCTGCAACTCCAACATTAACTCTTGAGGATGGAGTAATTTATTTCATTGCATTCTGCATTAATATAGTAATAGAAACCACTTAATCTGATCCTCAACATATACCAAAAACTACTTCCTGAGGGAAGTTCAATTCCATCCTTTTTTTTTAATACTTGGAGTAATTCTTTCTTAAAGATGGAGTTCCATCACAAGTCTGATTTTTAAGATCTGTTATTGAGTTTTCAGCATCCTAGAAGATTTGTACTTCAGATCCATGTGAGGGTTTTTATTTTCAAATTATCTTTCTCTAGCTCTTATCAAAAACCTAATTATACTTTCAGTAGAGTATTCCATGATGGAAAGTATAATTTGATTTAATGCCTATAAAATTCTGATCATAAGAGAATAATATACCTGGAAGGTATTATTTTAGCTCCCTTATCAATGTCGTCAGAGGTTTACAATTAATTAGGATGCCATTAATTTTTTATTGAAGATTGATATAAATGCTAACCATATAACCACATGGCTATATTTTTGGTAAAATCTACCCAGAAAGAAACTATCCATATAATAAGTTCCCTTTGAAATTTCGTACTTGGGAAAAACATATCTTTCAACTGTCACACTTCTATTACAGCAAACAGCTATCACAGCTATGTTTCTTTTGTTTACTTTTTGCCTTGGACAGTAAGAAGCTCAGAGTCAAATTTGGTACAATAAGCAAGTAGTTAACTCTACTGCACATTTCCAGGACAATGATTTCTGCTTTCTCCATTAATTTGCACATATATTTTTAGCCTTCTTTCCTTCATGAATTAGCCTCCAAATACCCCAAACTTACATACACAGCCCTTGATATGTCATAAAAAGCTAATTTGAAAAATGTCAAAAACAAGTGACTTGATAGAACCTTCTGTCAACATTTAGTACTGAGACTTCTTTCAGAGAGGTATCCAGCCAGGTTACTTCAGAATACAATGTACACATTGACAATTTATTTTTGTTTTGGTTAAAAGCTAATTATAATATAATAACAACTGTCTGTTCCAATAAAAGAAAAAGGGTTTTTTTTTTAAACTAAATGATAGAATAGAAAATGTAAGGAATAACTCTGCAAATTATGTAAGTTCCTAAAGCTCATCATAAACTATGGCAATTCAAAGCACACATTCACACCGGGCCTGATCCAGCTGTCCTAAAGCAAGGAAACTCAGCGGGAAACCAGAGAAATCTCTGTGCTGAAATTTTTTATGTTGAAGAAATACAAACTAACTCCTGAAGGTGCCAAACAGAAGCAAGCGCAGTCATCCTGATTTTCTATCCACAGAGGGTAAAATGGGAACTTTCCAGCAAAGACATTTGTTCTGAACGGCCAAAAAGTACATTCCCCTGAAACACATATTAGTTGTCAATTTTTCTTGAATTATTCAAATATTTGTATTTTTTATTTAGTGGTCATAACACAGACAAAAAGAGTATATTCTCAATCCCTGCAGGGCAGTAAAGGAGAGAAGCCTTATTGTCTTCTTTCAAAGCAACCTCTTTGACCTCAGCCGTACCAACTTCTTACTAGACATGTCTCCTGACACGAGGGAAATCAAAAGCAAAAATGAACTACTGAGACTTCATTAAGATAAAAGACTTCTGCCCAGTAAAGGAAACAATCCACAAAGCTAAAAGGCAACCTGCAGAAGGGGAGAAGATATTTGCAAATGATATATCTCATAAAGGGTTAGTATCCAAAATCTATAAAGAATTTATCAAACTCAACACCTAAAAAATAAATAATCCAGCTAAGAAATGGGCAGAAGACATGAACAGACATTTTTCCCAAGAAGACATATGGATGGCCAACAGACACATGAAAAGATGCTCAACATCACTGATCACCAGGGAAATACAAAACAAAACCACGATGAGATACCACCTCACACTTGTCAGAATGGCTAAAATTAACAACTTAGGAAACAACAGTTGTTGGCAAAGATGTGGAGAAAGAGGAACTCTCCTACACTGTTGGTGGGAATGCAAACAGATGTAGACACTCTGGAAAACAGTATGGAGGTTCCTCAAAAAGTTAAAAATAGAACTACCCTATGACCCAGCAATTGCACTACTGGGTATTTACCCAAAGGACACAAAGATACAGATTCAAAGGGGCACATGAATCCTGATGTTTATAGCAGCATTATCAACAACAGCCAAATTATAGAAAGAGCTCAAATGTCCATCAACTGATGAATGTATAAAGGAGATGTAATATATATGTATATGTGTGTATTTGTATATATGTATGTGTATATATATATATATATATATATATATATATATATATATATATATATAATGGAATAATGGTATTAGGGAGGACACTTGTGATGTGTACTGGGTGTTATATATAAGTGATGAATCACTAAATTCTACACCTGAAACCAACTTTACCATATTTGTTAACTATAATTTAAATAAAAAATTGAAATAAAAAACTGAAAAAAAGTCAGCATCTAATTTTTCTAATTGGGTAGGAATTTTTGTAACATGATGGTACTTTTGATATTAAGTAATTGGCAACCTCATTCAAATTGGCATAAACAATAAGGAGTTTAATTGGCTTACACAACTGGAGGTGCAGAGGTAGAAGGGAGGGTGGGAGCTTCCCACATGGTAGGGCTCCAGCGCTGGCTTTGTTTCTTGGAAATATTCCAGGCTCAATTGTCCTCCATGGAGAGACTTTGCCCTCATTGTGGCTTCCTTCAGGGTCACAAATTAGCTGCCTCCAGCAAGCAACTAGGACAACATGTGTTCTTAATCGCTTCCAGTGGAACAAAGTAAAAGCGGTTTCTCATTGCTTCTCTAAGAACAAGGAAAGATTTTCTTAAGACCCCCTCATAATCCTTTCCTCAAGTCTCATTGGCCAGAATTTGTTCACAGGACCATTCTGTAGGCAATTATTGACAAGGGTGTAGGATTACCAAAATTGTCATAGACTGATCTGGACCCATCTCTGAAACTTGCATTGAGGTCAGCATCTCCTAACTACATGGAAAGTTCTGGAGAGGGTTGGATATGCAATTAAAATCAAGGTGCTATTAGGAAAGACAAAGAGTAGGATGGATACTGGTCAACAAACAATTTATTTGTATTTATTCTGTATTTATGGAACACCTAATATCAGTCCATTTATTCATTCAGTAAATGTTTATTGAGCATCTACTATGTTCCTGGCAGTCTACTAAGCAGCAGAACAGTTAATGGGTTGAAAGGCCACTAGAGCTGAAAAAGTCAAGAAACTATTAAACTAGAATATTAAGGAGGGTGTCTACATGGGTATTAAAGTCCTCTGGTTCAGGGCTAAAAGGTAGGAAAAGAATTCTATGACTGTGTTAAGAATAAAAGCAGAATTTTGAAGTTCAATAGACTTTAAAGGAAACCCTGTTGAGGGTAACCAAACCAAACATGACTAAGTCCCAAGCAAGAGCAGTCTCAAGAGTCAGTCTCCACTAAATAATTGGGCAAATAGCTTCAAACAATAAGATTTTTTAAAAGAATGGCAGCTTATAAAATGATTTAACTTAATGGCTACATCAAATCAACATTGGTCATCATCTTTTGTATGACCCCCACTCAAAACAGAACAAAACAAAACAAAAAGTTCTGGTGTGCATGTTATTGCTTTTTTTCCCCTTTAATTATATATCTATGTTGTGACATATGTGAGATCAAACTATGTAAGTAGGTGAATTTAATGTCAGCTTGCAAATATCTTTACTAGTTGTAAGCACATATGATTTTCCTGGAAATGGACATATTTGCACCAAAAAAATACAACTTTTCTTTGAAATGCCTTTCCTTGTTCTCTTCTCACAGAACATTATTTTAGATATAAAAATTCATGGGAAGTTCACATAATATTACTTACACACTGTTTCTTCCTCCTGGGCACCTAGAAAGACCATACTTCCCAGCTTCCCTTATAGTATGACTGAGGGACATTTGATTATATTTCAGTCTACAGAATGTGGAAGAGATAGCCACTTCCAGGTCTGTTCCTAAAAGTAATCTGTGCCACTGGCCAGTTTTCAAGGAACCTAAGATGTTCCTGATCCAGGCCCAATCTATATAGCTTCATGATCTATAATACTTCACCATGTAGTCTTTACTGCAGTAAAAGTAGAGTGCTCTACATTCTCTGAGCCTTCCCAAACTCTATCACTTCTGTGCTTATAACCCTAATGTTTCCTTTACTTAGAACATGAAAACTCCCTGGCTTGATCACCTTAGCAAAGTCACCCACCTTTTATAGGACATATTGAATTTTATCTTCTTTTCTAACCTCCTTTAGAATCCGAGCGTTGACTTCTCTCTGTAAATTTGCAACTGCAGGCAGATGTTGACTTTGTTACCATTGAAAACATAATTTATAATCAGGCTTTATGGGATTACTCTTGCTATTCCTCCAGAAAAGTGCCCTGAGAGATCCTCCATTCTCCTTCAACTGCTACTCATTGTTCACGACCCAGATAAAAATCCCACTTTCTCCATAAGGCCCTCCTTAACCAATTTAGCCCTGAAGTAAATTCTGAATTTTTGTAGTAATTGTCTGCAATTCTTTGAGTTAATCATAAATAGGTTTGAGGTATCTTCTATATTGTTGTCCTGATGTATTTAACTGTTTGCTGCTTTAATTCACCTATTTATTTTCCTTTGGACTATAAGTGACTGCATTAGTTGGTCCAGATAAAATTAGGAAATACTAGTTGAGATATTTATCATTTCATTTCCTTATTGCATGACCCTTGCCCATATCCAAGTAACCATGTTCTGACAACTCCCTGCCCCATACAGACAAAGGAAGTTGAGTATTTTCATATGCAAAAGACAAAGCCCTAAAGGAAACCAGTTTATAGTTGGGGCTGTAAATAAAGACTGGAAATAAATTAAATGAATAGGCAGACAACTCCTGCTCAACAATATAGATCACCTGGGTGGAGGAGAAAGAGGTTACATTTGGATCATTCCAGAGAAGGGTCCTGGAGCCTGGCCCCTGGGCCGGCTCTGGGAATAGTGGTGGCAAATGATAGAGACTCTAGAGGTTCAGGGGAAGTCTGAAAGATGAGGGGACCTATTCTTTCATACCTGGGTGAAGGCCACAGTGTGAACAAGCCTCATGGTGAACTACTCAACACCATCAGCATGCTATATGGTGTAGCAGAAATGGTGGTAGACAAAGACCTGAGAAAGTATGGCAGAACCCATACCCAGACAGATGTGGAAGGGCAGCGGGATGCCACACACCTCCAGGAGTTACAGTGAGAGGCTTATACCCATGAAGTAGCCAGGAAGTTGGGATGAAGTAGATGCAAAATGATTTATGGAGGCCTAGAAACAGGAAGTCAAGGCATGACTGTGGGTTTTGCTCAGGAACAGCAGATACGATATCCCTTATCCTTTGAGGCTACTGAATAGGGTTTTCAGTGACTTACCGTCTATGGCATCCTAAGCAAAATTTAAGGCTTACCGTGATATATGTTATTATTAATGGGGCCAAGTGATAATTTCTTAGACAGTCTTGCTTAAGGAGGTCGCCGTCTTGTCTAAAAACACAGTATCATCAGGGGGGAACAGGTCACTACTAGGACCTGAATTTGAAGAATAAGCTGACATGTCTGACGTTTCTTTGAATTTTCCTTTATCTCTGGTGCAAAGCATTTAGTTCACTAACATTTACAAAATGCTGTTCACGGGCCAGGAGCAGTTCCAAGCACTTAATCAATATAAACTCACGCAATCCCCATAAAAACTCCACAAGGCAGGTACTGTTATTTTCCCTTATAAAACAAATGAGGAAACTGAGGCACAGCATTTAAGTCACAGTCCAAGGCAGTCTGGCTCCAGAGCCTGTGCTTAGCCACTATCTATGTTGCCTCTTCTCCAAATTTTATTTGATTGGACTTGGACTCCAAATAAAATCATACCTGAGCCACAATCCATAAAGCAAATGACAGAGAAACAGTGCTGAGAGAAGCGGGGAAGAGGAATTTGAGCAAATTATAACCTCACAGGTCTCAGCTTTTCCTCTGTAAAAACAGAGGAGCTGACTTAGATGGATTTGAAGATTCCCTGTAGCATGGGCTATGGTAAGATGACATTTTTGACATCCCAAGGCATAGCTCTAATTACATTTTCTCAGGATACTGAGGTTCAGGCACAAGTGAGAAAACTATTAAATGTCCTAAGTAAGTAAACTGCTCCTGATGCTAATTCACATTTTAGAATGAAATTATGAGAAAGTTCAACTAATCATTTAAAATAATAGGATATCTTGCTTAGCCCCCCAAAGTGGGGTGAATTAGTGAATATAACGTGGGCAATCTCAATTTTGGTATCTTGTGGACAGTGCCACATACCGTGATTCTGGGATATGTACATATTGGGTATAGATTAGCCAGATGCAACTTGTGTTTGCTGGTCTCTAAATATTGGTCCAAATGAACCAGACCCTTGTGTAGTCCCATCCCACCTGGTGCACTTCCTCTTGAAATCCAGTGGCCACACTGTGAGAAGTTCAAGCTTCATAGACAGGGCACATAAGGAGAACAAAAGCACAGAAATCAACAGTCCCTGCCGAGTTCCCAGCAAAGCCCAAGCCAACTGCCAACAGTGCAAATAAGCCACTCTGGATGATTCTGTCAGATGCCAACCCTGCCCACATCACATGGAGCAGGAAAACTACACAGCTGACCACAGTAAACCCACAGAATCACAAGAGATAATCACATCGTTATTGTTTTAAGCTACTACGGTTTTGGGTGGCTTGTTACACGATATATAACAAACATATTTGTACTCAAACATTTGGTTCAAGTCCTGTGAAGTTATTCTGAGGATCACATGGCATTAACTGGTCATAGGCACCTCACTCCTGATTTTAAGTCTAAGTCTGTATAGTCATTGATACTAGAATTGGAACATCAACTTTTATGTAGGTGGTTCATATTTTGAAGGGAAGTATGTCTCAAGTGCACAAAATGAAACTGAAGTAATAAAATATCAAACTTCCCATGAAGAACCTTCAATTTCCCATGGTGGAAAGAATAACGCTCAGTGGGCCAGGAGAAAGTAGATTAAATCTGGTTACATCTGCAGCAGCAGAATAACCTGACCGTTCACTGATACAAAACTGTATATAGCATGCCAAAACCAACTCATATTTTTCATAATCATAAGGGAGACTATTTTGTGTCTTGTACTGCTTTGCTGAGAATGTTAGGGCATTGCACTTGACAAATTAACCTGAGAACAACTCACATCTTGTTCTCTTTCTCCTAACAAGCTTGCTCAGGTGCTGAATCTACTGCAGATTTAATTAAAAAAAAAAAAAAAAGATTAAAAAAACATAAAGATAAGATTTTTTTAGGACTAGATTTCTTCAGAAAAAAGCAGTGGAGTTAGAATAGCTTTCTCACTCCTTCCCCACAGCTGAGTAACCACGTTGTACATGTGAATATTATGTGGCTAACACTCCATGAAAATCTCACTTAAAGGTGGAGCCTGAATCCTGCTTTTCCATCATTTACAAACTTCCCAGAGTCTAACATTTCCCTGAAGCCTCTTACCCCACATGGGCTGCCAGTAAATGATTCTAATGATTCTAATGATTCTGACTCCTTCCTGAGAGCACACTGAAATATCATTCCATGAGTCTACCAAGTTTACATCTTTTGATTACATTGATATGGAAGCTCCTGTGAGTAGTTCAGAAACAAAGGGACACCTGGTCCCTGCCTCCTCTCATTTGTTAGCCTCTGGTTGCTCAGAGCATAACACATGTCTCCTTGGTAGACATTTGAAATGATTTTCAGCTTCTGGCACAAGGAGATCCTTAAAACATGATCGCTAAAGATAGCAGCCAAGTACCAATGTCATCTTGAACTCTCAGGCTTTGGATTGATTTGTTTCCCTGTGGTCACTGTTGAAGTGTCTTCCCCCAGCTGTATTGCATGATAATTCTTTGAGGTGTTTTTTTTTTTGCAGAAAATCTACAATACAGCCAGAAGTTGTCTTCATACTCCTAATGAGGACCCAACGTCTTGACAGCTCAAGTGACATTTCCTTCAGTGTCAACCTCTGTGCCACAGTCACCAAAGTAGGACGGCTTCTCTCATCATTCTGCTTCTCTTTTGAATCCAGAAATACCTACAGCTTAGAGTCACATCAGTTCAACATGCTGAAAATGTTCCTTCTTAAATCACAGTCGGGCAGCTTTTATAGCTTTGGGGTCCTCTCCTTTACCACTTAAGCTGGTGTCATGTCTCAAAATGAGGGATGCAATGTGAGTGCCTGAACCTTACAAGCTCACTGGCCAGGTGCCAGGGACCACACACACATCCCTCATCATTCTCTTCTACACCAGAGGATAGGTCTGGACATCTTTGGGGAACAAAGGGAATTTTATTTTGTGACTAAGGACGATGTGTGTTTCATCAAAAGGCTGGAGAATGGGATAGTGGCCCCTTTCCATAAAAAAACAAAAACAAAAAATAACAAACCTGACTAGTAGTCTGTACAGAGGGGCCTATCTGACGTATGTTGTAAAGTCATTTAAACTCTTAACCCCAACAATGAGTTGTCATTGACAGTGTATCACGCTACTTTCTCGAAGTCATTTGGTTCCTAAATTTCATTTTCTGTCTCCCCAATAAGAGTAACTATTCTCTACAGGCAGAACCTTGTTTTATAGTATTTGTTTGCTTGTTTTGATCGAGAATAAATCTTGCCAGGCTAGGTTTCTAATACATATTTGTTGATGAAGTCATTTTTCCATCCACCCGTCTTCCACTTTCCTGGGAAAATGGAACAGATATTGATTGAGCAAATACTGTGTTTCAGATAATGTACAAGGTGCTCTTTATATGTCATTTCATTTAATCCTAGATGCAATTTAGAACAACAAACTAACTTTCTGCCTTCCCTTTTGGAAACATAGATTATTAAACCTGAAGGTCTTTTTGAAGGCTCCAAGTTAGCTGATTCAGTCTCTTTTGTTGTCTAAATAAAAGATTTAACATAACTTCTCTTGCTCTGAAATTTGCAGCTACTATAGTTTCTTCCTTATTCTTAGCTATGCACTGGACCTCAGTCTTCCCAGTGTTCTTTTTTTTTTTTTAAACATTTTTTTTTTAAAGATTTTATTTACTTATTTGAGAGAGAGAGAAAGAGCGAGAGAGAGCATGAGGGGGCTAGTCAGAGGGAGAAGCAGACTCCCCACCGAGCAGGGGGCCCAATGCGGGATTCAATCCCAGGACTCCAGGATCATGACCTGAGCCGAAGGCAGATGCTTAACCAACTGAGCCACCCAGGTGCCCCCATCTTCCTTCCCAGTGTTCTTCTTTCATTTCTTCTTCAATATAAATCCACAGCTCCTTTTCTGCTTTACAGATTTTACTGCAAGTCAAGAGAAGGGGGAGAACCAAAAGGCTGGGCCAGTTTTAAGAAGTTCCTGTTTTTACTATTACTGGATGTCTGTGGGACTGCTTCTCATTAAGGAGTCTGGCTTCTGGTTAAAACCCTATGTAAGTTTTTCAGGCCCGACCACAGAGGATTACAAAGGCTTTCCCTGGCAGACCCCCTGAGGGGAAGCTTCCCTCCCACACCTGACTCGCCCCAGCCAATGCACTGTAGCCTGTGAAGGTAGTCGTGGTCAAGGCCTTGGGACCCTGAGCTGGCAATGGCAGGGCTCCCCTTCATCTCTGCATTTCCAGCCCAGACACCTTCATTCAGAGGCTCTTTCCTCGGGGCCTCAAGCAGATATCTTTTCCTCAGGCACCTGTGTCCAGGCCGCCTTCTGGGGAAAGGAAGGAAACCATGCAGGTACTTTTTTCTGCTATGACTCAGTACTCAGCACTTTTCCTCTTCTAGCCCTTTCCCCCAACCTCCAGGTCCAGGGTCCACAAAACTGCAGGAACCTTCTGTTCAGGGCTCCCTTGGCAGTGAGACAACCCCAGTGTCTGTGCTGATCCAACTGACCCTCCATGGGTGCCATTCCATGGGAGAAAATGGAGCAGGGAGAGTCCAGTGCTATCTCTGGTTTGCCTCTTGCTTACATTATTGCAGTGAACTGACTAAAGACCTGAAGTTTACTTCCATTTTGGCCTTTGGTCTTGATGGGACACTCTGACACCTAGCAGCTCAGTTCTCTCCAGCTCAGCCAAGCCTTTGACACTCACACATTTAGGATACCAGGTAACTTTTTGAGTCCCAGATTTCGACTTCACCACACCTTGCCGTCTTTCTGCACTGGATCATTCAGATGCATCCTACTGGAATGCCCTCACTTCACAGCCAGATAATGTGTAGGAACTAAGATCCTTTCAGAAGCTCAAAAATCTCTGTTGTCAAAGAGGTAACATTTCTGAGGTCTTCCCAGTCCCATAAAACTTTTCCATGGTTCTTTTGCATTAAGAGTACAGGCTAAGGCTCTTCAGATATTCCTTTGATGCATTTAAGCAATATACACACACAATGGAACAAGACTCTATGGAAGTGAAAATTATTATAAATATCTTCAAAATGAGTTAACAGAATGCAAGCTTGTAAAAAAATGACTTTGAGAAACGGGTTTTGGAGAGAAGATACAGCCTGAGAGACAAATGGAAATATTAATAATGAAAATGATAACAACCTTTGCAAGGTACTGTGCATTTAGAGGCAATATTTTAATTTGAACAACAATCTCATGAAAGTGAGGGCCCAGTATTAGTCTCCTTCACGGATAGTTGGATAAATGACTAATTAACTATATAGAGGTGTCACTGAAAAGAGAGACAATAACAGGTCTGTTTGACACCAAAGTTTTTTATGCCTTGAAGATTATTGTCTAACACATTTTCTACAAATATTCCTACATAGATACAATTCATAGCTCTATTTCTGAGTCTTTGGACAACAGAACCAGGATTGGTAGGTTTATTTCTTTGCTTTTCATATGTAAAATTGAGTGTAACTACGGCAATCATAGACACAATTGTTGATCCCACAGCAGTGAGAGCAGATTTTTGATAAAGCTCAGGGTGGGCTGAGGCCACCTGAGAAATGCAAAAATATTCAGTATAAGGAACAGTCGAAGATGGAAACTTTCTGTGCACTTGTTCTTGTTGCTTCTTAATTTATTTTTTAAATACCAGCATTTGTCTATAATTTTATCTGACATCACTTCCCTTTAAAAAAAAATCCCCAGAAAGAAATTGTCTAATATAAAAATAATTAAAACTTTGTTATTTATCCTTCTGGAAAGCAGTGGAAGCATGACTGTTTCTGATTGTATATTATACATTGATGAGAAAATAGTGTTTTTCTGATTCTACAACTAAAATTTTGGGTGTCTAAATATATTTACTTCTTTTGTTACCATTCTTCACTAACAAAAGTAAAATTATAAGCATAGTCTTTGTTTCTCTGCCTTAGTTCTGATTAAAATGTGTATTATGTTACCATTTTGCTTATGCAGCACTTTTACATGCAAGATAAAAATCATAAATTATAGTATTATATCAGCCCTTGGGTATTCAAAATAAAAGAATTCTTCTAATAGACCATCTGAAATTCTGTAAATCATATTATCATTTCTGCCCGCCCCGAAACAAAACAAAACAAAACAAATCAGGGGTCTTTCCCCTTAACTCTCTAATTCCTGGGGTGGAATATTGTTGTTCACAACATTTGAATTCCTCTACTCAAGGCAGGAGATCTATGAGGTATTGTTTGACATTTGGAAGCATTTTTCTTGATAAAAAACTCCAGTCAAAGGGCCTGATGACATAGTAACCCGTGGTGGGCCTTCCTGTAGGTATATTTCCTCCTCACTACGAGCTCTGCTTGTGAATTCACTCATTTATCAGAACACCAGTCAGCTCTGGTTCATGGCCTCTTTCAACATGAGCCACCACTACAGAGCTCATAGCAGAGAACATTAATAACTGGAAACAAGGAAGAAAACTGCCATGATTCATGGCTATTGGAAGTTTGAAGAACCACAAAATGATACACCTGGGAGAAAATTTGAAGGGCCATTTCATATTTTCTCTACTCTGGGCTTTTCTTTCCTCCAGTCTCTGCAACTATAAAATGGAGAATAGTAATGGGCTTTGCTGGATTTTTGTGCAGGTTAAAGAATTTCAGGTATATTGAATGCACATGGCACATAACAGACATTTGAAGGTCCTTTCAATAAATATTAGCTGTCTAATTTCTCAGAGTTCACCTTCTGTGAGTTAATGTCCCCCATATTGCGGGTCAGGTTCCTTCCTCTTAGCAGGCCTCTATCATAGCATTTTCCAAATTCAATTTTACATGTTTGGCTGCTTGTCTCATCCTCCTCTAGGCGGTGAGTTCCTTAGTTGCAGTGACACATCTTATATATCATTTTTAGAGTCTGCTACTATTATAAGGCTCATAAGGAAAATAGGGTCCCCTGCAATGTGTGTGAGCTTGGACAAATAAATCATCAATACCTCTGATACTCTTATTTCCTCATCTTCAATGGAAATAGTAATATTTTAATTCTGTCATAGAATTTTTGCAAGGATTAAGATGCATACTTATAAGATTGCTGTTTATTTTACTTACATAGCTTTTCTAAAATATTTATAATCTTATGTAATACAACCACAGTGTATCAGTTTAACATTTAACATCAAAAGGCTTTCACATTGCATAATGCTAGAAGGCATGTTTCACCTAGATTCACCCAGAACATCTAGAACTCAGCACAATATAGCCTCTAATTATAAACTGGAAGATCGGTTAGAATTGTAAAAATCAAACAAAATTTTCCTATATATGGTGTATTTCTTTATATCATAAATAAAAATAGCTGATATGAAAAATGCATCAGCAATATAAACTAGATAAATTCAAAGAATATAAGAAACACGGAATTTCCCATGTGAAGATCAAGCACAGTGTTTCAGTAGGCTCTTTTAGGAAGTAATTGATTTAAACATTTTAGGCAACTTGTTTTCTTAGGACTTCTCAATAAGTAATAGATTTAAAGGTTAAACCCAATTGTGTGCTAAGGTATTTCTCAGGGGTGGCAAGTAGATAATCATGTAGTTGTTCATTTAAATTGATTATGTGAATAAGATATAATTTTATAACTATTAATGTTTAAAGCTGTCAGTTCAGCTTGTCACATATATTTGGCAGAAAAAAAGGGCTATTTTTATTTGATTTTTTACAGTCAATAATGATTTTGAAAAACAATGGGAATCAGAATGTGACTTCTCTTGCAACCACTCACATACATTTATTTATTTATTTATTTATTTATTTATTTATTTATTTATTGTCCTTTTTAGTCTCAATACCTGGAGGATGAATTTGTTATGTAATTCAGTTATTTACTATTTTTTTTTAAATCTTGGCTTTTTAAGAATTTTAAATAATAGTGTTATATTAATTTCAGGCGTACAATATAGTGATTCAACACTTCCACACATCACATGGTGCTCATCACGACAAGTGCCCTCCTTAATCCCCATCACCTAATTTCACCCATCCTTCCACCCACCCTCCCCTTAGATAACCATCAGTTTGTTCTCTATAGTTAAGGGTCTGTTTCTTGGTTTCTCTCTCTCTTTTTTTCCCCTTTGCTCATTTGTTTTGCTTCTTAAATTCCACATGTGAGTGAAATCATATGGTATTTGTCTTTCTCTGATTTATTTCGCTTAGCATTAAACACTCTAGATCCATCCCTGTCATTGCAAATGGCAAGATGTCATTCTTTTTTATGGCTGAATAATACTACATAATATATATAATAATATAATAAATATAATAATTATATTATATTCATATATAATGTTATATAATTATATATATTATATAATAATAAAATATAATAATTAAATATAATTAAAATATGAAATACAAAATATAATTAAAAATAAAATAATAATAATATATAATAATATATAATATACACATATGTGTATATATATATAATATATATATACCACTGACTTTTAAATAAAGTACTTTGGGTTATATATGCTTTGGATTTTTTTATTTAAAATTCAATTTAGTTGACATATGGTGTATTATTATTTTCAGGGGTAGAATTTAGTGATTCATAAGTTTGGATATAATTTTTATGGAAGAGCCACTAAGTTGTTATGGAATTATTAAAACTACTCTCTGAATTATACCTTTATTCAATGTGACAACTAGCTAGGAAGTATAGACACACCTGCCTCTAGACAAAAATCCAATTGTCAACCATGGTACATGCACCCTACCTGATCATTCAAGATGATTACTGGTTGGCCATGATCATTAAGAATGAAAAGAAATCCAGTTGAATCTTTTGAACAAATTACTACTCTGACCTTCACTTTTTCCATCTACTAATGGAAATAATAAATCAGAGAGTTTGTTGTGAGAGTTAAATTTAAATATGACAAGATCTGGAAAGAACTTTTTCAGAATGCCTGGTTATAAAAGGCACTTCAGTCGGGGCGGAGCAAGATGGCTGAGGAGTAGGAGACCTGGATTTCGTCTCCTCTCAGGAATTCAGCTGGATAGGGATCAAACCATTCTGAACACCTACAAACCCAAGAGGAGATCGAAGAAAAGAAGAGCAACAACTCTCTCATCAGAAAAGCGACCACTTTCTGGAAGGTAGGAGGTGCGGAGAAGTGAATCCGCGGCGATATTCGGGAGGATAGACGGCGGGGGAGGGGCCTCCGTCGGCCGCTTCTGGAAAGTGATAGAGCCGCGGAGCACAAAATCGGAACTTTTAAAAGTCTGCTCCGCCGAGGGACGTCACTCTGGTGGCTAAGCGGGGGGTGGAACCCTCCGGGACAGTGTGGTCTCAGGACCCTCGGGGTCACAGAAAGACTGGGGGTGCCTGAGTGCGGCAGAGCTCCCAGGTAACAAAGCAGGGAAGTCGGCTGCAGAGGCAGAGCCCAGGCGCGGGCTCTCAGCTCGGGGTGGCCATAAACCGTGATCCGCGGCACAATCGGGCCCCTGCTCCTCCAGCAGGGACCCAACAAGCGGCAGATCCGGGGAGACTCCCCTTCCTCCCCCGGGAGGAGCCACGCGGGAGTGCACCGCAGGGATCTGCTGGGTTTGGAGACTCCACCCGGGGTCAGGTGCCAGAGATAGAAACACGCGGTCACAGGCCGATTGAGCACGGAGTGCAGCTGCAGACCGGGGAGACGGGAGTGACTGACGGCTTTTCTCTGGGGGCTCACTGAAGAGCGGGGCCCGAGCTCTCGGCTCCTCCGGGGCGGAGATTGGGAGGCCGCCATTTTCACTCTCCGCCTCCAAAGCTGTACGGAAAGCTCGCAGGGAACAAAAGCCCTGGAGAGCAAACCCGAGCAGATTACTTAGCCGGGAGGGGGCAAGGGCGGGGCACTTCCGCCTCCGGCAGAGACATTTGGAAACCACGGCAACAGGCCCCTCCCCAGAAGATCAGCGAGAACAGCCAGCCAAGACCAAGGTTACCGATCAATGAGAACAGCAGAACTCCAGCGCTGGGGGAATACTGCACATAGAATTCACGGCTTTTTTTACCATGATTCCTTAGTCTTTTAAAGTTAATTTTTTTTTTAACTGTCTTTTTGTCTTTTTATTTCTTTTTGAATTTTTCTTTTTCCCTTTTTCAAACAACATCTTATCAATCCCTTTTTTAAAAAAAAATTTTATTTTTCATTTTTAGAGTCATATTCTATCCCTTCATAGTAGTTACCCATATTTTTGGCTTATATATATAAGTTGTTCTCTCTTTAAAATTTTGAGATAGTTTCTTCTAACAGATTAAAATATACCCTAAATCTCTAGTATATGGTGTTTTCTATTCCCCTGCCTGATCACATCCTCTCCCTTTTTTTTTCTTTTTCTTTTTTTTTTTAAATCCTCTTCTTTCTTTTTTCAAACAACTTCTTATCAATTCCTTTTATAAAATTTTTTATAATTTCCATTTTTACAGTCATTTTCCATCCCTTCATCATATCAACCCTTATTTTTGTACATATATAAGTTTTTCTTTCTTTAAAATTTTCGGAGACACTTTCTTCTAAAAGACCAAAACACACCCCAAATCTAGTGTGTGGCACTGATCCATATACCATATAGATCATATTTGATCACATTCTGGTTTTTCTTTTGTTGTTGTTGTTTTGTTTTGTTTGTTTTTGTTTTTATCTTTATCTTTTTCTTTTTTTTTTCTTTTTCTTTTTTCTCTCTTTCCCCTTCTTATCCCACTGCTTCAGGTCTTTTCTGATTTGTTTAGAGTATATTTTCTGGGGACGTGGTTACTCTGCTAGCATTTTGTTCTCTCATTAATCTATTCTCCTCTGCACAAAATGACGAGACGGAAAAAATCACCTCAACAAAAAGAACAAGAGGCAGTACCGACTGCCAGGGACCTACTCAATACGGACATTAGTACGATGTCAGATCTAGAGTTCAGAATCATCACTTTAAAGATACTAGCTGGGCTTGAAAAAAATATGGAAGTTATTAGAGAAACTCTTTCTGGAGAAGTAAAAGAGCTAAAATCCAACCAAGTAGAAATCAAAAAGGCTATTAATGAGGTGCAATCAAAAATGGGGGCGCTAACTGCTAGAATAAATGAGGCAGAAGAGAGAATCAGTAATATAGAAGATGAAATGCTGGAAAATAAAGAAGCTGAGAAAAAGAGAGATAAACAACTACTGGATCATGAGGCCAGAATTCGAGAGATAAGCGATACCATAAGACGAAACAACATTAGAATAATTGGGATCCCAGAAGAAGAAGAAAGAGAGAGAGGGGCAGAAGGTATAATGGAGCAAATTATAGCAGAGAACTTCCCTAATTTGGGGAAAGAAACAGGCATGAAAATCCAGGAAGCACAGAGAACCCCTCTCAAAATCAATAAAAATAGGTCAACTCCCCGACATCTAATAGTAAAACTTACGAGTCTCATAGACAAAGAGAAAATCCTGAAAGCAGCTCGGGAGAAGAGATATGTAACCTACAATGGTAGAAACATTAGATTGGCAACAGACCTATCCACAGAGACCTGGCAGGCCAGAAAGGACTGGCAGGATATATTCAGAGCACTAAATGAGAAAAATATGCAGCCAAGAATACTCTATCCAGCTAGGCTGTCATTGAAAATTGAAGGAGAGATAAAAAGCTTCCAGGACAAACAAAAACTAAAGGAATTTGCAAACACAAAACCAGCCCTACAGGAAATCTTGAAAGGGGTCCTCTAAGCAAAGAGAGACCCTAAAAGCAACATAGACCAGAAAGGAACACAGACAATATACGGTAACAGTCACCTTACAGGCAATACCATGGCACTAAATTCCTATCTTTCAATAGTTACCTTGAATGTAAATGGGCTAAATGCCCCAATCAAAAGACACAGGCTAACAGACTGGATTAAAAAACAAGATCCATCGATATGCTGTCTGCAAGAGACTCATTTTAGACCCAAAGACACCCCCAGATTGAAAGTGAGGGGGTGGAAAACCATTTACCATGCTAATGGACACCAAAAGAAAGCTGGGGTGGCAATCCTTATATCAGACAAATTAGATTTTAAACCAAAGACTGTAATAAGAGATGAGGAAGGACATTATATCCTACTTAAAGGATCTATCCAACAAGAAGATCTAACAATTGTAAATATCTATGCCCCTAACATGGGAGCAGCCAATTATATAAGGCAATTAATAACAAAAGCAAAGAAACACATCGACAACAATACAATAATAGTGGGGGACTTTAACATCCCCCTCACTGAAATGGACAGATCATCTAAGCAAAAGATCAACAAGGAAATAAAAACTTTAAATGACACACTGGACCAAATGGACTTCACAGACATATTCAGAACATTCCACCCCAAAGCAACGGAATACACATTCTTCTCTAGTGCCCATGGAACATTCTCCAGAATCGATCACATCCTAGGTCATAAATCAGGTCTCAACCGGTACCAAAAGATTGGGATCATTCCCTGCCTATTTTCAGACCACAATGCTTTGAAACTAGAACTCAATCCCAAGAGGAAAGTCGGAAAGAACTCAAATACATGGAGACTAAAGAGCATCCTACTGAAGAATGAATGGGTCAACCAGGAAATTAAAGAAGAATTAAAAAAATACATGGAAACCAATGAAAATGAAAACACAACTGTTCAAAATCTTTGGGATGCAGCAAAGGCAGTCCTAAGAGGAAAGTATATAGCAATACAAGCCTTTCTCAAGAAACAAGAAAGGTCTCAAGTACACAACCTAACCCTACACCTAAAGGAGCTGGAGAAAGAACAGCAAATAAAGCCTAAACCCAGCAGGAGAAGAGAAATCATAAAGATCAGAGCAGAAATCAATGAAATAGAAACTAAAAGAACAGTAGAACAGATCAACGAAACTAGGAGCTGGTTCTTTGAAAGAATTAACAAGATTGATAAACCCCTGGCCAGACTTATCAAAAAGAGAAGAGAAATGACCCAAATCAACAAAATCATGAATGAAAGAGGAGAGATCACAACCAACACCAAAGAAATACAAACAATTGTAAGAACATATTATGAGCAACTCTATGCCAGCAAATTAGATAACCTGGAAGAGATGGATGCATTCCTAGAGATGTATCAACTACCAAAACTGAACCAGGATGAAATAGAAAACCTGAACAGACCTATAACCACTAAGGAAATTGAAGCAGTCATCAAAAATCTCCCAACAAACAAAAGCCCAGGGCCAGATGGCTTCCCAGGGGAATTCTACCAAACATTTCAAGAAGAATTAATACCTATTCTTCTGAAACTGTTCCAAAAAATAGAAACGGAAGGAAAACTTCCAAACTCATTTTATGAGGCCAGCATTACCTTGATCCCCAAACCAGACAAAGACCCCATCAAAAAGGAGAATTACAGACCAATATCCCTGATGAACATGGATGCAAAAATTCTCACCAAAATACTAGCCAATAGGATCCAACAGTACATTAAAAGGATTATTCACCATGACCAAGTGGGATTTATCCCTGGGCTGCAAGGTTGGTTCAACATCCGCAAATCAATCAATGTGATACAGTACATTACCAAAGGAAAGAACAAGAATCATATGATCCTCTCAATAGATGCAGAAAAAGCTTTTCACAAAGTACAGCATCCTTTCTTGATCAAAACTCTTCAGAGTATAGGGATAGAGGGTACATACCTCAATATCATAAAAGCCATCTATGAAAAACCTACAGCAAATATTATTCTCAATGGGGAAAAACTGAGAGCTTTCCCACTAAGGTCAGGAACGCGGCAGGGATGTCCACTATCACCACTGCTATTCAACATAGTATTGGAAGTCCTAGCCACAGCAATCAGACAACAAAAAGAAATCAAAGGCATCCAAATTAGCAAAGAAGAAGTCAAACTCTCACTCTTTGCAGATGATATGATACTTTATGTGGAAAACCCCAAAGACTCCACCCCAAAACTGCTAGAACTCATACAGGAATTCAGTAAAGTGGCAGGATATAAAATCAATGCACAGAAGTCAGTGGCATTCCTATACACCAACAACAAGACAGAAGAAAGAGAAATTAAGGAGTCGATCCCATTTATAATTGCACCCAAAACCATAAGATACCTAGGAATTAATCTAACCAAAGAGACAAAGGATCTGTACTCAGAAAACTATAAAATACTCATGAAAGAAATTGAGGAAGACACAAAGAAATGGAAAAACGTTCCATGCTCATGGATTGGAAGAACAAATATTGTGAAGATGTCAATGCTACCTAGAGCAATCTACACATTCAATGCAATCCCCATCAAAATACCATCCACTTTTTTCAAAGAAATGGAGCAAATAATCCTAAAATTTGTATGGAACCAGAAAAGACCCCGCATAGCCAGAGGAATATTGAAAAAGAAAAGCAAAGCCGGTGGCATCACAATTCCAGACTTCAAGCTCTATTACAATGCTGTCATCATCAAGACAGCATGGTACTGGCACAAAAACAGACACATAGATCAATGGAACAGAATAGAGAGCCCAGAAATGGACCCTCAACTCTATGGTCAACTAATCTTCGACAAAGCAGGAAAGAATGTCCAATGGAACAAAGACAGTCTCTTCAACAAATGGTGTTGGGAAAATTGGATAGACACATGCAGAAGAATGAAACTGGACCACTTCCTTACACCACACACAAAAATAGACTCCAAATGGTTGAAAGACCTAAATGTGAGACAGGAGTCCGTCAAAATCCTAAAGGAGAACACAGGCAACAACCTCTTTGACCTCAGCCGAAGCAACTTCTTCCTAGAAACATCGCCAAAGGCAAGGGAAGCAAGGGCAAAAATGAACTATTGGGACTTCATCAAGATAAAAAGCTTTTGCAAAGCAAAGGAAACAGTTAACAAAACCAAAAGACAACCGACAGAATGGGAGAAGATATTTGCAAATGACATATCAGATAAAGGGCTAGTATCCAAAATCTATAAAGAACTCATCAAACTCAACACCCAAAGAACAAAGAATCCAATCACAAAATGGGCAGAAGACATGAACAGACATTTTTCCAAAGAAGACATCCAAATGGCCAACAGACACATGAAAAAGTGCTCAATATCGCTCGGCATCAGGGAAATCCAAATCAAAACCTCAATGAGATATCACCTCACACCAGTCAGAATGGCTAAAATTAACAAGTCAGGAAACGACAGATGTTGGCGGGGATGCGGAGAAAGGGGAACCCTCCTACACTGTTGGTGGGAATGCAAACTGGTGCAGCCACTCTGGAAAACTATATGGAGGTTCCTCAAAAAGTTGAAAATAGAGCTACCATATGATCCAGCAATTGCACTACTGGGTATTTACCCCAAAGATACAAAAGTAGGTATCTGAAGGGGTACGTGCACCCCGATGTTTATAGCAGCAATGTCCACAATAGCCAAACTGTGGAAAGAGCCAAGATGTCCATCGACAGATGAATGGATAACGAAGATGTGGTATATATATACAATGGAATATTATGCAGCCATCAAAAGGAATGAGATCTTGCCATTTGCAACGACGTGGATGGAACTGGAGGGTATTATGTTGAGTGAAATAAGTCAAAAAGAGAAAGACATGTATCATATGATCTCACTGATATGAGGAATTCTTAATCGCAGGAAACTGAGTTGTTGGAGTGGGGGGTGGGGTGATAGGGATGGGGGGGCTGGGTGATAGACACTGGGGAGGGTATGTGCTCTGGTAAGCGCTGTGAATTGTGCAAGACTGTTGAATCTCAGATCTGTACCTCTGAAACAAATAATGCAATATATGTTAAGAAAAAAAAAAAAGAAGAAGAAGAAGGTAGCGGGAGGGGAAGAATGAAGCGGGGGAAATCGGAGGGGTAGACGAACCATGAGAGACAATGGACTCTGAAAAACAAACAGGGTTCTAGAGGGGAGGGGGGTGGGAGGCTGGGTTAGCCTGGTGGTGGGTATTTAGGAGGGCACATTCTGCATGGAGCACTGGGTGTTGTGCACAAACAATGAATCATGGAACACTTCATCTAAAACTAATGTTGTAATGTAAGGGGATTAACATAAGAATAAAAAAATTAAAAAAAAAAAAGGCACTTCAGGGGTGCCTTGGGGGCTCAGTTCACTGGGTGTGGAACCTATACTTAAAAAAAAAAAAAAAAAGGTACTCCAAAAAACATTAACCTTCTTCTTGCTTTATCTCACACCCATGTATACACATATTTGGCAGAAGTTCTTATTCAATTATGAAGGAGAATCTAATGGTCTAGGTCCTACTGGGAATCTAGAACATTTTCTTACTAAGATTATATGTTCTTTGTACAGAATAATGGTCTAAAAGGGAATATAAATAGTAATATTCTATCCTGAAGAAGAACAGCAACATTGATGGACTTATGCTACCTGATTTCAAGACTAGCTATAAATGTACAGTAATTAAGACAACATGGTATTAGCATAGGAATAAACAAACAGATCAATGGAACAGAATAGGGTCCAGAAATAGATACAAACATATATGTCAATTGTTTTCAACAAAGGCACTAAATAATTCAAAGAAGAAAGGGGAGTCTTTTAACAAATGGTGGTAATAAAACTGAGTATCTATATAGAAAAAATCTTGGTCTCTTCCTCAATCCACATACAAAAATTAATTCAAGATGGGTCATTGAGGTAAATGGAAAAGCTAATAAAACATAGATAAACTCCATACATTGGGTAAACAAAGCTTCCTTAGTTCATAAATGGCATTAATACTAAAAGAAAAAAAATATAACTCGGACTTCATCAAAATTAGAAAACTCCGCTTATCAGAAGATACTTTTAAGAAATTGAAAAAGTAAGTCTCAGATTGGAGAAAACATTTACAACACAAAAATCTGTTTGGCTTTTTTCCTGAATGTTAAAGAATTCTGACAAATCAATAATTTAAAAGACTAACAACCGAACTTTAAAGAAAATGGGGAAAATAAAATGTTCAAATGTCCAAGAAACATATGAAAAGATGTTCAACATCTTTAGTTGTAAGAGAAGGACAAATTACAGAGACAACAACATATGACTACATACCCCTTAGATTCGCTAAGATTAACAAGTAAAACAATACAAATAATGCATGTGCTAGTTAGGATTAGACAACTGGAACTTTCATACACTGCTGCTGGGAACTCAAATTGGCAAGAGCATTTTGGAAAACTGTTTCTAATCCAGTAAGACATTTATCTAAATTCTGACCCAAGAGTTCTCCTTCCAAATACTTATCCCATTGGAAGTTTGTGTCATTGAAAGACTTGTTTAAAATGTAGTAGTTTTCTTTATAACAGCTCCAAACACCATCTAATTGATTGATCTCAGCTTAGGTCTTGATCTCAGGGTCATTGAACACCATCTAATATTCATAAAGAGAGGAGTGGAAAAGCATATGAAGTGTATCTATGCAATGGAATTACACTTAGCAATAAAAAAAAGAACAAATTATTGTAACACACAACAAATAGGTGGATCTCAAAAATGTTATGCTAAGTGAAATAAGCCAGTTACAAAAGGGCAAATATTGTATGATTCCATTTATATGAGGTCACTTACAATAGGCAAAATTATGGAGACACAAAGTAGAACAGTGGTTACCAGGGCCTAAGGAAGGTAGGGAATGGGGATTTATTGCTTAAAAGGGATAGAGTTTTTGTTTGCAATGATGAAAAGGCTCTGGAGACAGACAGTGGTAGTAACTGTACAACCATATGAATATACTTAACGCCAGTGAGACATACACTTAAGAATGATTAAAATGGTGAACTTCATGTTATGTATATTTTACCATGGTTTAAAAAAAAAAGCCAAATAAATCTGTGTTGAAAGTGGGAAGAGGTCCAATTGTTTTGTTTCTGCACCACAAAGTTATAATCTTAAGGCACTGTATAGATACCGTGTTCATCAATCTTTTCAAATACAGAAAATGGATGCTTGGAAGACAAGAATCTATGGAAGGGAACAGGGACTTGTATGTCTAGGGGTTCTTTCCCTTTTAACTCTGTTCAGACAAAGGAAAAATAATTCTAGGTACCACATGCCATTCTAAGAGGTTTAAATTTTCATTAAAGTGAGACAGCAGACAGGCTTTCACGGAAATAATGTGAATCTGTGCCCACATCCAGCAGAGATAATGATTCTTTTAATTATAAGTTAGTGGGCCAAATTCAAAAAGACATGATGGGCAGGCATTAGGTAACTAAATAATAAATAGTAATTGCATTTCTTCCTTTGCATTTTAAAGAGAAAAATACCTGAGAACTTCTACTTGATATTCCTTACACAATGTACCCTCTGTGTCATGAAGTCACTTGAAATAATGTCATTTGATGCTGTGCATCCAATAACTTTAAATAACATCAGTAACATTAGAATGAAAAGAATGGAAATTGGCTATCTAGAAGGCAACCTTCCTCATACTTATAAGGTTTGTCAAACAAAAATTATGTGACTCTCCCTTTGTTACACATATTTGTCTTATATCAGTAATAAAATGAATATATTTATAAGGAAGAAGAGAGGAAGAAAGGAACAAACCATATGATTATCAAAAGTTTCAGTTTTAAACCAATCATTATTAAACAAACTATTATTTTTTCAAGAGATCTAGGTATTAAAAGGCACTATCAGCTCACTGAGAATTGGTGAGTATGCATCTGTTCCTCGTTTCAGTACAAAGCAGAGTAAGCACTAGTTTAGCCAGACAACAGGAGTCTGTTACTAAATTGCTGAGGGATTTAGATTGTCTTGATTTCATATGGTTTTTTAAACGAGGGACTTGTATTATTTTATCTCTAAAGTTCTTCCAAATATGTTATTAAGTCGTGTTTAAGAGAATAATGGTTTTTTGTAGGGTATACCTAGATTCGTGTGGTACATCTGCCTGGGCTTTTTGGGTTTATAAGAGAAAAAAAAAAGGCTGGCTGGCCAATACTGCATTTTGAGACTAGAAGAGATGGAAAAAAGATTTACTTCTTCTCTGTTTCTTCTTGCTTTTGTGTGGATACCTGAACTATTTCACATAAAATAATATTTATACCAATCATGAAGTTCTAAATACTGGTCCACATGTTTGGTGCCAAAAGTAATTTTTAGAATAGTTTTAAGTAGGGGAACCTGGGTGGCTCAGTCAGTTAAGTGTCTGCCTTCAGCTCAGGTCATGATCCCAAGGTCCTGGGATCAAGCCCAGCGTCTGGGCTCCCTGCTTAGCGGGGAGCCTGCTTCTCCCTCTCCCTCTCCCTCTGCCTGCCGCTCTGCCTACTTGTGCTCTCCCTCTATCACTCTGTCAAATAAATAAATAAAATCTTTAAAAAAAATAGTTTTAAGTAAAATCAGATACGATTAGTTGAAAAACCATCAAGTGAAGCATTAAACCATTTTCTTTTTTATCAACTCCTTTTGCTGTGGCTTTGAATGAGAATATGATATAAATACATTAAACCTGAAGGCACAGGAAATGAGGTAAAATGAGAACCTATAATAATTGCTTAAATAAATCAGTTTAAAATACTTTCAGAAATGTATAGAAAAACCATTTCTTGGTATAATTTTAGTTTGGATGAAAAAGGGCTACATCAATGGAACCCAACCCCTGCGTATTAGTTGACTTTTGGATATGGGTAAAAATGTGAACTTTGGTTAAAGCAGAATAAATATCTGAATTTGTGCATGACATGGAGAAATATAGGGAAAACTAAAGGAATATTAGATTAAAAACTGATGTGATAACTAAATAGAAAAACTGGAGAATGTTCACATAAGGGAAAAATAAAATTAGTGGCTTGTTGCGGATAGTTTGGATCTGGCATTTCAGCCATTCTAGGATTTTCTCCCATAGCTCTCATTAGCTTGATTTTGGGAACAGGCAAGGGAGTTGACAGAAGGGATAAGATATAAATGAGAATAGTATTAAAGCAAAACAAAACAAAATAAAGATAATCTTGAGGGTACTGAATATGGCCAGTCACATGATCAACCACAAGGTCCAGTTTCAGAATGAGAGTGAGATAATGCAGAAAATGATAAAAGGTTGTGAAAATGAAGGGATCGAGGTGGAAGTGTTTATGAGGTTCATCAGTTTATTGAGAGTGAAGACAACAGTGATCTGAAAGGAAAGAGTAACCATTACCCAAGATGGTTTTAAAGTTGAAGGTTTTTAATGTACATCCTGTCAAGGGGAAGAAAACAAGGTTACAGCATGGTCTAGGGTTGGTGGATGAATTAAAGTTGGAGGGAAAATTGCCCCCAGAGTGAAGAGGCCAATTGAAGTTGGGTGGTGTATCAAATAAATGGACCACAGAATTAACATCTTGCACACTGCCTGACACACACCAGGTGTACAACCCATCTTTGTTTATTGATGTTGAGTAAGTGCATGGAGATTCCAAGGGACCTTGAGAGGTTGTTGTAATGGATTTAACCTGAGATAGAATGTAATAAAAATAAATAACACATGCAAGCATGTGAGTAAGACAAATGCTGGTATGAACAGAGTGAGGTGGATGCAGTTCATGAGCATCATTCATGAAATACTTAAAGGTTTTAGTGGAGAACCAACTTGATAATCAGTCCACAAGATAGTGTGACCACCCACAACATCGGTGTGATAGTAGATTATATGAATAATAATGTAATATGAAGGCGAGGAAGGTACCCTAAAGGGATGTTTAATAATCACATGCCATCTGTAAACTGTGCAGAGGAGGATGACATATCAAGTGGGGAGCTGACAAGCAAATGAGAAATATTTGTAGAAACTAAGGATATTTAGCTCAGAGAAGAATCGGTGGAGGGAAGGGGAGCCTGACAGACATCTTCAAATATTTAGAGTCATGCCAGAAGAGAAGTCACTAGACTCACTTGATTTGTTCTTTGTAGTCCCAGGGGAAATAATTATGACAAATGATTGGAAGTTATAGGGAGATAGAGCAATTCATTTTGAATATAAATTTCTGGAAGTTAGACCTACATATGACAAAAATGGCTGCTTGGGGCAGGGAGGGGGGAGCTCCCTGTCAGCAGAACAGTTCAGGCATGAGCTAGAAGAAGGTTTTATCAAGGGGATTTGTATAACAGATGGAAGGTGGGAGAACCTGGCTTTTAAGAGCCTTTCCGCACTTATTTTCTGAAGCACCAAAAATAAACTTACAGGTTCAAGATAAATTCTTGGTGATTCTGGTTTTGTTGTTTTGTTGTGTATATGGTAGAAGAGACCACAGATTAGTGAAAGAGGAATGAATTAAAAATGAAGAAATCATTTGGATTTTTTCAAACTGACAATGTTTCCTTTAAATGTCATTATATTTGATTTCATCAAAAAAAAAACCTCCTGACTGCCCCTAGAGATCCATCTAACATCCTGAGGATTAAATAGAATTTGTGTAAGACATACATTTAAAAGTTTGAATCCAATTAATACTCATATAAATGTTATTTGTTGGGCTTTGAAAAATCAGTCCATCAACTATAAAATTCAGAATTGAAATAAGTCTCAAGTTCATTAAAAAAAAAAAGAAAAGAGCCTCCTCAAATCAGTTACATCATTAGTCACAATTCTCTGCAAGATCAGGCAAAAGAGCCCTGATTGCTGCCATTAGGTAAAGACAGGATGTGCCACATTGTTGAGATACTTACTTCATAGTCTATTTTATGGGTGCAGCTATTGATAGTTATAATAAGTATATAAATTTCTTTTATTGCGTGCTTACTATGACAGGTACTATTTTATGCACTTTAAAGTTATTTATGACTTCTCATCCAAAGAGCCGAGAGCATATTCAGAAGTATATTTCCCAAGAATAGCATCATAACACAATGTTTACTTTAGTTTGAAGTAAATCTGATGTGACAGCATGATAGATATATTTCCCTTTGGCTAAAGAGCATCGCCTCCCATCAATGTCAGTTCCTCACAAGACCCACATGTCAGAGAATAAGTGTATCTTCTTATTGATAACATCTGACTCCTGTGTGTGCCACTCTGTCAAGTTGTATCCCATAGTAAAGTTCTTGACACACATGTCCTCCTTGGGATAGAGGAAAAAAATCAATTCTAAAAATCAAAATAGGATCCTAGCAAATACTCTCAGGAAAAGGGGTACTCATTTACTCCAGCCAAGTCTACATACTTACATACACGTCGAGGAAAATTAGGCCTCAAACTACATGTCATACATGCAGATATTTCTAAAAATTGTGGTATCTACTATCAATTATAGAGAGAAATCATACAAATGATTGATTGAAACAAACTTTTCCTCTGGTGTTCTAAACTGAATATACAGAATTTCTAAATATTTTGTAATCTTTAAGTGAAGATTTTTAAGGCAGGCATTTGCTCCCTTTATATATAATTCAAAATAAGAGAAAAAAAAAAGTACACACCGGTGTATTTAGCTTATCATACTGCAATTCAGACAGTTTATCTCAATGATCTAAATTTCAGATTATTTCTTGATAAGGCCTCTTAAGGGGTGCCAGTATCTAGTTGTTAACTAATAGGTACATAATAACTCTTTGTTGAGTAAATGAATCAAGAAAAATTAATTAATGAGTAAATGGCTGAGTAACAGACAAAAGACTACATGTTATTAGTAAAATCAGATAATGGAATCCCTTAAGGAAGAAACAACTGTGTTTTGTGAATGCCATTAAAAATTCTGATCATTTCAGTTTTAAAAGGCTCAAATAATCCATTACTAAGGAAATGACATATTTATTACAAAGATATTATTAAAGAAACTGTGTAATTCTTCTACTTTGGGGGCATCTCAAGTTATGAATTAGTGTTAAAGACAAAAGGATCCATAATAGAGAGTAGGGAAAAGTCTCTAAAACTGCTAAAGTAAATGCTAAACATGGGCTTTATTATGTAAGATTGTCACTTACATTTCAAAAAAGGTACAGAGGTGTTTATCATTCATCATGATCACTGAAAATGGATGGACTGCCTTCTGGATTAAACACTGAAACTGTCATCTGCTATCTGAAAACACAAGTTTCCTGGACAGGAAACCTCCTGAATCAAAAGTGTGTGTGCTAGGAGGTGGGGAAGGGATTCTTTATTTTCAACAAGGACTGCCTTATAGGATTTTCATGCTCCTTAAAGTTTGAGATAACTCAGAGCCTTCACCCTCTTTTTTCTCCAAACTGCAATGGTGAGCCTCCACCTGCTGATTCTGTCACACTCAGCTTCCACTCCAGGAAAGCAAGGCAATGAGCAAGATTCTGTCCCACCTGGACCTCAGGTGCAGCTTTATAGACTTGGTGTCTCGTCTATCAACCTAGAACATCTCTGATTATATCAAAGCTAAGTATAATAAAAAAACCTCCCGACTGCCCCTAAACAACAGGCAAGGGGCGAGCAACTGCTCCATTATCACAGATAGAGAATTTAATTTCTTCTACACGAGCAGAAGCTCTATTCAATGTCAGGTGCTGTCACTTGTCAGAGTTTCTCATTCTTTGCTACTTCTCATGGAGGTGTTGAGGTTTCCTGACTGACAAGCAACCAGGGAGGCCTCTTATTAAACTGGCAGAACAGAAGTGTCTAGCTAGTGTCTGTCGCATGGTATATACTCAATGAATATTTATTATTAAGCAAACATATGAATAAATGAATGCACAAATGAATAAACGCATGAGAAAATTAATTCAAGGTTATAACAAAAATAATTTTTAAAATTTTTGTTCCCTTTTTGCTAATAAAACCTCCAAATGAAGAAATCATTTGGATTTTTTCAAACTGACAATGTTTCCTTTAAATGTCATTATATTTGATTTCATCAAGAGAATTATGTACATTAGCATCTAAATGAAACACAAATATGTTCTTTCTTTGAAGTACAAAAAAAACCCCAAAACGCTTAACTTGGAAATATGGAAATATAAACATCTCTGGAGAAGTACATGTTGATATCACAGCCATGGACTTCGACATATATATTCTTTGCACCATTTAGATTCATCTATGCATAAAAGATAAAAATCTACAGTCAGCTTCATATTTTAAAAAATATGAATTTTATTTAAAGTCTGTATGGGGCATTTCTTCATGTATAAATCCCTTTTGTGTGTGTCTCTTCAACTTTATCCGTGTAAAAATAAAATAGACAACTATCTAGTTAATAGCTACTGCCTCTCCACTAAAACACAAAATGATTTGTCAAATAGATCTCTCTGAAGTATGAGAAATGTTTAGGTAGGAGGAACTTGAGTTATTACAATAAAAAAAAGAAAATGGAATTTCTCATTTCCCTTGGAACAAAGGAATTTGTAGAAGACACACGTAATTTCTCCTAGTTCCATGAAGATTAGATATTTAATAGAACCATAAGTTAATTTTCTGAAAATCTTAAATTGTTTTTCCATACTTTTTAAAAAGATTTGTTTATTTATTTGAGAGAGAGCACGCATGTGCCTGTGAGTACACTCAAGCTGGGGGGAGGGGCAGAGGGAGAGGATGGCAAGCACAAAGCTTAATCTCTTGACCCTGAGATCATGACCCTGAGATCCGAAATCAAGATTTGGACACTTAATTGATTGAGCCACCCAGGAGCCTCTGTTCTTCCATACTTTTTACCCTACTATTACATACTTCTCAATGTATTTGAAAAATCCATCTGTATTCAATACAGTATGTAGAATATTTTCTAAAAATGTTTAGGAAACATGAAGATGATGCTTTTAGATTGTCAATTTCATGTAGAGAGTTTTCCAGCGGACTGACTGATGTTTTGGACAGCTTTGGAAAACTAATGGAAGCTATTTTCTATGTGAAAGAGCAACATAATAAATGAAATAAGTAGATTTCAGTGTTCAGTGCTATGGAGAGTATATATTGAAATTGCATGTTAGTGGGCTTTTTAAATGAGACTAAACCAAAATGACTTCAGGGCAATCATATATTAGACTTAGTTTGGTTGCTAAAGCAGCTATATCTTAAAATAACACTCTTATTTAGATAGTTGCACTATTACCTGGCAATGTTTGCTCTAGGCTTCTTATCTAATTAATGCCCATTTGGTTTAGTTTTGCTTATTATTTAAATTAACCATGTTTGCTAATAAAATGTATGGCAAGTGTTCTGATTTGCATTTTCTTTGAACCTTACATACATTTCCTAATGGTTCCAGACCACTGCTGCTACCGATTAAAAAAAAAAAAAAAATTTAAAAGTTTTATTTTATCGCCAACAAATCTTGAGAGTTGAGGTAAAGCTCTCCTCTGTGATCTCATTTTTTCCCTTTCAAAGTTTCATTAATAAATATATTCTACAACTTGGAATTGAGGAAAAACCAGAATTACCTTTGGAAATGCCAGAAGTCTTTAAAATTGTTTAATATCAGCTTTGCTCAGTGAACAATCTAGGGCTCTTCTTAGGTGTTTTTTAGGCTCATCAGGGAGAAATATATTGCAAGGAATAGAGTCAGTCTTACAGGTAGGTTCAGTCCGGGAGACACTGGGGAGCCAGATGCATGTGTTTTTGAATCTCCTTCTCAGGAGATCTCCTTTCTTAACATTTATGACCTCCTTTCTTGCCTTTTTTTTTTTTTTAAAGATTTTTTATTTTTTATTTATTTATTTGAGACAGAGAGAATGAGCATATGAGAGGGGGGAGGGTCAGAGGGAGAAGCAGACTCCCTGCCGAGCAGGGAGCCCGATGCGGGACTCGATCCCAGGACTCCAGGATCATGACCTGAGCCGAAGGCAGTCGCTCAACCAACTGAGCCACCCAGGCGCCCTCCTTTCTTGACATTTATACCCACCTCTTTCCCCGCTTTCCGCACCTAGTTCTGTTGGCCACTTGATGGTTTAACCCATCTTCCAGCTTCTGATCTAGACCTTACTTTCTGCCTGGAAACTACTCCTACTGAGAACTTAAAGCAGTTGAAGGCCAAGCTTATCTTGAACTCCTTCTCTCATAAGGCCCTATATATAGGATGCAGTGTGGCCAAATGACCAACAACCTTAGCCTGGGTTTGAATCCTTGTGCTGCCACTTCTTCCCTGTATGGCAGCAGGGCTCATTACCTAGCCTCTCCAAATTTCAGTGGTCTCTCTGGAAAAATGGAGTACATTAATAATAATCATACAATTATTATACAATTATACAACAATCATTATACAATCCACTGACTTTAACCACTTTTTCATTATCCGTCACTCCTGCCCCTGTACCCTCCTTCCCTTCCTTAGCTTCGAGGAAGTGGGTCTTTTTTTTAATCATTCCCTTGCAAAACCCCTTTGCCACTCCACCCCTTCTCCCCTGACAAACTCCAAACAAAATAAAACCCAACTATCTGCCTAACCCAGGCCAGCAACCAAGCAACCACACCTGGAGAGGGAAACAAACACAATTGTGTTGGCTAGTTTCACTTTAAATTCATGACAACAAATCTCAAGTGGCCAGTCCACACTGCTCAGCAGTCATAAGTTCATATACTTTATGATTCTCTTTCCTACAATCTGAAATAACTATTTCTCATCTTGCTCCCTGTCTTCAAACTCTCAATACTTGATCCTCCAAGACTTCACATGCTGGTGAAGAACTTTTGTCATACTTCTCATCTCAGCTACTGACGTAACTGCATCTGCGCCCACTCCCTCTGCCTTGGCTCACCTTCCCAAGACTGAAGAATCTGCTCCCCTGCACCTGCGTGCTGGAGCCTCTGCCTTCTTGCCTACACAAAGGATTGCACTCTTGCAATTTTCCACTCTCTCTTCTGCATCACTAATTTCCCCCTCTAGGCTGCACTATTTGCAAAAGTTGCAGTGTCTCCTGTGTTCAAAAAGGAAACAACAGTAAATACATAAATAAAACAGGCAATAAAACCTCCCTTAAGCCTACCACCTCCTAAAGTTACCGTCCATTTCTTTGTTGCACTTCAGAACAAAACTTCTCAAAAACATCTGTGCTCATGCTCTGCAGTTCCCTCGCTTTCCTCTCCATTTTCATGCTCCCTCCCAAGCACCCGCATTGCTGTCATTATTTTACTATATTTTTCATCAGCACTGACATGGTTAGCAGCACCCTCACCCCCAAACCCCCTCCCCCCAACGCTGGCTTCTGCGATACCATCCCTCTTTATTTTCTCCTACCACTTTTGCTCCTTCTCATCTGTCCAATCTCTAAATGTGCAGTATCTCAAGATTCAGCCATTTGGTTTTCTAGCTATAATCTCTCCCCAGGTGTCATCGATATGACAGTGACTCCTAAATTTATATCTCCTGTCATGACCTGTCATCAGACCTCTGGTCTGATACGCCAGATTGTCTACATGATTGACATCCCTAATTGTATGTCCAGTAGTTATCTCAAATGCAAAACATCCAAAAACTAATTGATTGTTCCCTCTAAACCCATCTTTTTCTGCACTCATCCTTATCTCATTAAACAGCCCCACGGTGCACTCATTTGCTGTAGCAAAAATCTAGTCTCTATCCTTGATCCTTCTCTTTTCCCTGCCCTTTATAGCCAATCCATTAGCCAATCTTATTGGCTCTAAATGCAACACACATCATGATTTTTCCCATTTCTCTCTTCATCTGCTGTAATGACTCCCAAGTCCCAGCTACAATCATTTCATACAGATCACTCAATTGTCTTCTAAACGGTCTCCTTGCTTCCACCCTGCCCCATCCCTAATAATTTTCCTCACAGCAGCCAATGTGATCTTTTAAAAAGAGATCACTCCCCTTTCAAACCTCTTTTCGTCATCCACAGAATGAAATTGTAATTTTTACCATGCCCTATAAAGCCCCACATGATCTGGCTGTGACCCAGAGATCTGTGATTCATGCATATGGCTATTATTTCAATCATTCACAGATGGTTCCCTTGTCAAGGCTTTTGTACTAGCTGGGAGCTTTCCTTGGAATGCTTTATCCTAAGTGTGCAGACACTGGCCCTTTTTCATATTCTTGACTCAGCTCCAGTGTCACCTCCTTAAAAGGCTTTTCTCTGACAATCTGATTTAAGTTAGGTCCTTCTCTGTCATGGTATTGTGTTTAATTTTCTTCACACAATTCATCATTCTCTTGTGTTAATTGTTCAGTTCTTTGTTTGCTTATCAATCTATCTCCCTGTATTTGAATTTAAGTAAGTTCCAGGAAAGAAGGAGATTTGACTGCCTTCATTGTAGCTTTTCCAGCAATAAGCTCAGCTCAAAGTTAGTATTCCAGTAATCAGTTTAACAACTAATACTTATAAGGTTATTATAAGAAGTAAATAAAATAGTGTTTTAATTGCTTAGCACTTCACCAGGCACAAAATACCTGCTGAAAAAGCTAGTTACTGCCATTATTATTATTATTATTATTAGGTGTTCCTTAAATATGTATCAGGAATGTTAATTAAAATAACTCATGCTAATATCTTAAGTAGTTTAGATGAAGGATTTGTAACACTAACAGTTATTTTCTAAGGTAAGCAATATTTTAAGCTAGACAAGCAAATTAAGTTTTTTGCATGTAGGTGAATGTTTCAACATCTCTAAATTCAAATCACGTAGTTAGCGACTGCTTTTACCTACTGGTAAGACTGAACCTATTCATGTCCTCTAAGTAATCAACCATTCCAAATATAAGGGCAACTTCCTTGAACTAAATTAAAATCAGAGACCTTATCACTAGACCTAGGTTCATTTAATTTAAGCCCATTATTAAACCTCCCACTTTTCAAAAATGTATGACTTGAGGGAAATCTCATTAAACTTCACGGAGAGGCGAAAGTGAGCTTTGCTTTCAGAGCCAACCAGAAATGGAGCCATTAGACATGTGTGTGATGAAGTACAAATTACCAAGGTGATATTAAAGTGGGGCTAGAACACACAAGAAGGTGGTATTCTACCACCTATTTTAGTCTTTGTCCAAATCCTTTGTGCAGGTATCCTAGATGGCAGTAACAAGAATGAATTTGGAAAGAAAATATAATAACCCCAAAACACACAACAAAAAATGATACATGTAAGTATTTGAAACATTCTAGGAAATGTTTTTCTAATCCTATCTACATTATAAAAAGTTCGTATAGACATGGAGATTTAATCATGCCTCTTATTTATTCAAATCCTGTAAGAGAGGTCATATAGGTCATTCTTGACTCCCTATTCCATAGTTTATGCACATAGGTGCTTTGTAAAGATTGTTCTTAGATTCACTTCTAGTTTTTCAGAAATTTATTTTTTATTCTCTCTTTTTTTCCACTTAATTTATATTTTTATTTGAAATTAATACAGGGAAGAATGTACTTTTTTGTGGAGATGAGTTAGCTCAACTTATGGACTGCACTATTCTTGTTTGGAATGTATACGATGTTACCAAGATAAGTAACATGGAAAAAGTTTTAAGGATAGTATTTAGTATAAAAGGCATCTATAGAAAGAAATCATTTGACCAAAACAGTTAAACAAATACTTTTCACAGCCCTTAGTATCTCTATTAGGGGACTTATATTTCTCACAACATTTTAAACCATGCAACATCATTGCTTGGGAAAGTACCATGAGTCAGTATTCTCTAAGAACAGCTCTAAGAGAATGAATGATAGTGTAATATGAAGGTATGCTTTGAATTCACAGTGTATTCTCTTATTGAACTTATTTACAGAATGCATTTAAATTGGCATGGTGGATTTGTTATTTAAAAATTGGTTATCTATTTTTTTTTTCCACTATCCTAATACCCTCCCCATCATAGTTTATCCATTCACTGTGTTTTCACTGGGGAAAAAAAAAAGATGGAAACTGTTGACTTATTTGAACTTTCAGAAAGAAAAAAATCAAAGGATCGATTTAGCTACTGGTTCAGAGCCAGATGCATGTGTTTTTGAATCTCCTTCTCAGGAGATCTCCTTTCTTAACATTTATGACCTCCTTTCTTGACATTTTTTCTTTTTAAGATTTTTTATTTTTTATTTATTTATTTGAGACAGAGAGAATGAGCATATGAGAGGGGGGAGGGTCAGAGGGAGAAGCAGACTCCCTGCCGAGCTCTGGTCTAAACTGTAAATGGGATATGAAACTGATGTTGGTGACCAAAATTATGTTTTCAGAGTTACTCCAGAACAATCCCATGCATATACTTCTGGTTCATTATTATTAACTATAGCAGTTGGTTTTATCAGTAAATTTTTTAAAATTTTATTTTATTATGTTATGTTAATCACCATACATTATGTCATTAGTTTTTGATGTAGTGTTCCATGATTTTAAAAAAGAATTCATAAATATGGGACCTTGGAACAGAATTATTTTGAAAGCAGTATCAACAACGGGAAGTGAGGTGTTCCCTCCCAGCCAATTAAAGCATCTGCCTCTATTCTTGACCACTATGATTCATTAGATCCTTCATTTCCCTGTGAAGATGTAAAACTTTAAGAATGTTCTCATTTCTTTATTAAGATAGAGTAAGAGGACAATCACATTTTTTTTTCCACAAATAAGTCTCCTCACTTTTTATAAAATAAGTCAGGAAGCAGAAAGTAGAATGTTGGTTGCCAGAGCCTGGAGAGAGGGGAGAAATAGAGTGTTATTATTTAATGGGGACAGAGTTCCAGTTTGAGGAGATAAGAAGTGTTCTGAGAGTGGATGGTCGTGATGACTGCGTAACAATGTGAATGTACTTAAGCCACTAACCACACACCCAAAAAAGTGTTAGAATGGTAAATTTTATGTTATATGTATTTTAGTACAATAGAAAGTATTGATTTGTTTAAAATGTAAGCAGGCCGGCAGGTATCGGAAGACACATTCTTTCCAAATTACAGACCAAAGTTTTATACTTGAGGGAGTTCCCATGAATTACATGTTGTCCAGTTTTAACATAACATAAAAATTTATAGCCAGTCTATTCTGCAAATTCTAAGCAAAAACAGAAAGACTAGACTGGAGGAACTATCAGGAAACATTGTCTTCCTTAAAATTACACTTCTACCCTTATACCCTGTCCAAGACTATTTCAATCATAGCCCTCTGGACATTGTCTACACTCAAAAAACACTCAGGTAATGCATCAATGAAGAGATCAATAACTAAAATAAATACAAGGGATCTATATCCACTTGAATTGAATTGACGAATAACTGGACCAGACACTATAATTAAGTAGAAATGCTCTGTGTATTATGATTGCGTAAAAACACCAGTGTGAAGTCTGAAGTGTAAATATTATTGCAAATGCCAGTTTCTAATTTATCTTTGCATGGTAGCAATGACTTAAGGACTCCTGCATGTCCTCTTTCTCTACATTAAATACATTTCAGAAACCAACTGTTTTGTTGTGGGGAGGACTCAGAGGTCTGGTTCCAAATAACTCAATGGCCAAAGTGTATCTTATGAAGGATTCAGGATGATTGGGAGAGAAACAAAAAACTGTTTTCATGAGCTGTCTGAGGCCTCTGCCTATGTTCAACATACAAGGGGAAGATCAACATTCACAGGAAGTTTGGTTGGACTGAAGAAGAGGGTCTGGAACACCTGTATGAGCAGTATGTTCTCAGGGCGGATGCAACGCAGCAGGAAGTGGTGTGAATTCCAGCACCCTCTGGACAACCAAGAGGAGAAACCTCCAATCGGTGGGGGGAAAAAAACAAAAAACCAAAGTATCTGCAAATTAATATTGTAACTCACACTGCCTCTTTGCTTTACAATTCTCCATTCTCTCCCCTCTCACTTTTGTTCACGGTCCCTAACAAGTGTGTATCCCAGTTGGCAGTCAAATGCAAATAACTCACTCAGCCGTCCACTTGACTCTCCTGTTCTGTTGATAAGAGAACCAGCCCGATGACAGGGGACAGAGACCTGAGTCAAACCCATTCTGTCACTCCACATTTTCAGAAGCATATGCCCCTTTGAGGTTACCCCATAATACAGTCCTTAGATTACCTCTGCATTGTTTTTGTTTGTTTGTTGCTTTGCTTTGTTTTTAAAGAAAGAGAGAAAAAGAGAAAAGAGAGAAAAAAACAGATGTTAAAATATCTGGAACCAAAATGATCAGTATGTTTTCTGAAGTTGGAAATTGTTGTTTTAATTCTCCCTTTGGGTAGTTTCCAGGTAAAGGGAATTGTACGATCATTACACTATTTTCAAGGTATTTAAGCATGCCAAAGTATGCTCACACATGAAGGGCTGAGGCACTAAGATGTAGGAAAAACACCAGTCACTTTTTCTACTGTTGCAATCAAGGCATCACACACACTATCAAACTGCGAGTGACTAACTGGGTATTAGCTTTTAGGAATGCAACAAAATTACATCGGCATAGATGTATCTGGTGTTCAAGGGTAAGAATTTCAACACGAGAAAGGTGCAATGAGAGAACAAGAGGAATCCACTATTCTACATTTAAGAAATCTAAACCTGCACAAGGATCCATACCTGGTGATATACTGGGTTTTATTTATTATTTTTAATTTCATTCTTGGTAATCAATCAAAAAGTATCTAAACATGTGAACTGAAGCCAGCATACTTTAATCCATATACGTGTCCCACTTTCTCTAATTCTGTAAAGATAAAATGATTGAGAAAAGGTCTGACAAGTGAAAATAGTTAAAGATATTTGGAGCCAGAGATTTTAGAGATTCTCTCTTCAACTCTCTCATTTTATCAACGAGAAAAGAATGTCAACTTTGAGGAGTTAACAGCGACTGAATTTGGTTACATTAAAAGTGAATTTTCTCTCATATGCTTTCCTATTAAGCCATGAGTTCCATGAAGGCAAAGACTGGGTCACTTAGGTATATACAGTCATACAGTAGGTGCATATGCAGTGTGTATGTATGTATACATGCATGTGTGTATACGTATGTATATAGTATATAGTAGGTACACTGTCAGTACACAGCAAATGTTGAATGACTCAGTGAAACTGATCTCGACTTTCCAAGATCTCAAAGAGCTAGGAAAGGAGTCCAAGCATCTTGAATCGTCGCATTCTCTAAATGTTCTTACTCTCGGAACTTTTATATTGGAAAATAGTCAAGTACCAACATAATCTCTTCCCAGTCTACAACTCATGCTTTATATTCTACCCAACTAATTAAGTCGTAATATTTATTTCTTCAAATAATAATTGAATTTTAAAGTAAAATCTTAAGGAAATTATTCCTATAACATTTTCTCAATAAAACAGTCACATTTTAAGTCCATTATGTAAATCATTATTTTCTCTTTTCTTATGAAGATGTTATTTCTTGTAAAGCAACTTTAGTATGAGAAATAACCATATAATCATGACTCATTACTACTAAAATTAGTATCTATAGGTAAAGCCATTCCTTCAGAACAAAATTTGTGTTCACAGTAAGACTGCAGAAAGGGAATCAAGTCTGTTCTATGTTTATAGCTTTATAAAGGTAATCTGTATAGGGGCTTTAAGAACAATACAGTAACAGAATTTCTTTTGGTTCTTTTATATAAACATGTAAGAATCTTACTGTTTGCATATCTTGGGACATGATTTCTCAGTCCTGTTGTCTTATTGGTAGCCAGAACCTTAACAAGTACCTATAAATGGTCATTTTTATACCTTATAGTAACTTCTCAATTCTATGTACAGAAATCCTAGTTACCTATGTGCAAAAGTATTAGCACCACCAAACTTTCTCATTGACTATCAATAAAATGATCAATTATGTTCAGTAATTATAAATATTATATAGAATAAAAATTTAAAATATGGCTCTGTTCTATATTAAATAAAAATCTCAAGTAAAATGAATAACATAAATGTTGTAATTCTTTTAGTTAGATAATACTATTACTTATTCAACTAAAGTATTCCTTCTTAAATAAATTTTGGTTCTTAAAATGGTAACAGGGATAAATATTAATATATTTGAGAACTTTTGTTTCAAACATAAGAAGAACATCAAAATACAATATTGTTTTTGTATTTCTCTTCATCAACACTGGGGATAAAAAAACAAAACAAAACATGTGTTTTGACCATCCAGTTTCTTTCTTCTTGGTAACAAACCAAGAAGAGTCCAAGAAGAATCCAAACTCATATTTTATAATTCCTTAAAAGCTAGGAAATAAGATAACAGAAAGAAAGAGAGGCAAATAAGTGGTTTTCCAGCGCCTGGGCCTGCTGTATTCATTCTGAAAAGCTAATGAACAAGTTAAATTTTCTAGCAATGCAATGTTCCAGATATAACCACAGGAGAAGAGAAACAGGAGTGCTTATATTTGGTTGTAGCAAGCATTACATATTATAGAAGAGTACAGGCTGGGATATTTGTATACATATATAGAAATCAGTTGAAAATCCAATTTTGCAAAATAAGAATTCCCTTTTCAGGGAGGTAAAAATCCATATTTAAATACAGTTAGCATCCAAGGTCATTCAATAATGCCTTATTCACATTTCAGAAGAAAACATTCATCCTTTACAAGAGTAGACTTTTAAAGAATATGACCACACATGCATACACACAAAATAGTTTGTATCAATTTCTATGTTCTGTTCTGGAGGAAAGATGCTGGTGAAAACTTTAATAAAAATAAATCATTAAAACAAGAGGAATCATAATATGGTTTCCAAATTTCAGCCATTAACAACCTACAGTAATTGTAAAAATCTACTTGACTATGATTTGGTAATCTCTTAATTTGAGTGGCACATCTGTAAAATATTTAATGTTGTTGCAAACAATAATACAGTTTTTAGGGGATATTTATTTCTGTTTTTTTTCCTTTAGCTCATTTTTTTTCTCCCTAAGTTCACTGATTTTACCCCTTCTAATTTTAAATTTATTTTACTAGTTCTTATCCAATATGGGGACTAAAAATATAAGAGGCTAACGATTTTAGAGACATTTCACTTGTTCCAAAAGACAAATTCATTTGACGGAGGCAAATCTGATCATAGTCACAAAACAGGGCTTCATGGGAGATTTCTGCAAAGTATGGCAAGGAATCATACACTGAGTGAATGGCTACTGACAGAAAGTTAGATCCCTTGTATATGTTCTATTACTACTTCTTTTTTTTTTTTTTAAGATTTTATTTATTTATTTTAGAGAGAGAGGGAGCACAGGAGAGGGGGAGGGCCAGAGGGAGAAGCAGACTCCCTGCTGAGCAGGGAGCCCGATGCGGGACTCGATCCTGGGACTCCAGGATCATGACCCGAGCCAAAGGCAGTCGCTTAACCAACTGAGCCACCCAGGCGCCCCTCTATTACTACTTCTTCATGGTAAATCAATAAGGAAAACATTAACATTCATACTCCCTGAATATAGAAACTGAGGCTTACTGAGGTCAGAAACTTTTCTAAGATCACATACAGTTATTAAGAGAGAAAGCTAGAATAAAAAACCAGAGTATGACTTTCTCTAAGACTCGTAAGATTTCCCTGCTGTCTCCCAAAGCTTAGAGACTCATTAGGCTGATCCCCCCTCACTGAGGCCCAGGGATAGTGAAGTCACTTCCCTGAGAGCATAAAACCAAGTGATGAATGAGTCAAGCCAAAACAATCCTTGTTTGCTTCACTGTCCTATATGGCTTTAGCTTATTTTTAACCCCCAAGGCACACTTGAAATAAGGAGATGTTTCTAGAGAACTGACTTCTGGCATTAGGCTCCTTATCTTCAGCCACACCTAGTCTAATTTAAGTCCTTTTGAAAGTTATATCAGCTTTCCAGGACAGGAAAACATTAATCACTGGATAACACTGCTTCATAAATATAACCTTATTGGACCTCAAGAAGGGCCTTTGATGTCTATAATTCATAAGTGCAAAATAGGGATGATGATGAAACATCCCATTCTAATTAATCTGTCAGGAAGCAAAGTCTCTCCATTCCACCTCTTTCAAGGGGAAGGTTTTGTTCATTCCTTCAATCAGTTGTGGCATCTAGCACATTATGTCCTATACTGGTAAATATAAGTAAATAGACATCTTTGCTTCCTGATGGGACAGCCTTTAATCATTGTCACATTTATAAAACTGTGTGCTATTAGTAAACCAATCCTTCCTTTAATTAATTCAAGTGTGGTTGAAGAAGATGCGCAATCCATGCTGCTCACTCACTGTGCTCTTCTGGAACATTCCTTCACATGGAAACCACCAAGCACCCAAGGAAATGAATGAATGGGGCAAGCGAAAATTACACGTGTAGAGATGAAATAGTGAACCTTTCCGTGACTTACCCTTGAATTTACTACTTCCAGGGAGACGTTCTGAGGCGGGGCACTTGGCACTAAAAGGAACAAAACAAGGTGATATGGTTACTGCCAAAGTCAGAAAAGAGAAACTACAACCCTCTGTGAAAAGAGAGAGCGTGACTTTCACAGTTCATGATGGTAATTAGGTAGGCTGATCCAGGTGGCACTTCAAAATTTTCCTGGGGAGATGAAAAATAACTGCCTCTGTTTATTTTTTCTCACTTGGTAGGGCCAGGCATCCATATAGGGAGCAACCCCCCCCCCCAAATTGTTAGGCAAGAGAGCACCTGCCATGATACCAAATACTGCCATTTAATTACGGCTTTCTTGTTATAACCTTCCCAGAGAAACCAATAAAAATACACAGGAGATTTCCTAGAGTGGTTCTAAAGGCTTAAGATATTGTGTATTTCAGGATCTGAATGGTTTTATTATAAAATATGTCATTCTAATGGTCACTCATGTTGCTTAATCCCCTTACTGCAATCTTTATTATCTCTTAAAAAGTGAAAAGAAATACATGTGTCTTTTTATCTGTGTGTAATTAAACCTATGTGTCATAGATGCAAGCAGGTTATCAAATAGCTTTCAGTGAGTCAATTCCATGAACAAAAAAAACCCAGTTTTTTTTCTTTGTGGATTTTCTAGGTACTTCTTTTTCTCTTGTCTGCATTTTGATTGCCCCTTTCCTTCATGGAAGAAGGAAGAACATGTACAACTTTCTTTATAATACTTGTAGTGAATATTTACTATATCAAAAGGTGAATATCATCACGTGAGTAATTCAGACACCATTCACTAAATGGCCGTGCTGTGTCAGATACTTCCTAGATGTCTTAGATGAATCATAAACAAAATAAAGCTTTCTGCCCCACAAAATAGAAGTAGCATTCAATAAATGCTTAACACATATTAATCTGTAAAATGAGTAGTCCCTATTTTGTTCATGAAAAATTGATTAATTCAACAGAGAAGAAATGCTTTCAGCATTTTCAAGAATTTAAGGGCCCTTTTCTGTTTGAACTTGGACAATTTCTACATTTCTTGAGGGTACTTATATTTTACCCTGAATTCATTTATGCCCTACTCTGAGTTTACCTTTTGAAAAGTAATCACCATAAAAAAAAAAAAAAGAAAAGTAATCACCATGAGGGCACGATACATGTCTGATTAATCTTTACAGCCCCCAAACTGACATTCAGTTAATAGCTACTGACTCAATGATTACATGAACAAATAAATACTTACTAAAATATTAGCTCCTAGGCCTTTCTGGACACCATAGGAATTACAATAAATTACTCTGTTTTCATTTTGAACTTCTTATCTTAGTACTTGGTGAAGGTTGTGGGCAATGTAACTTGTAACAAAAAAACACTCACCAGAGGCTTGTTTTCATGAATTAGGTCAACAAGAATTCTTTCAGAAAATATTTTATAATTTAAGGAATAGACTTTATTATTCAACTTATTTTAATTCATATTATATTTCCTTTCAAATACAGAATATAATCCCCACAGGGTCCAGGATTCTTGTCCCTTTAGATGCTGAATCCTCAGTATCAATAAGAGTGTCAAGTATGTGGGTCACATGCAGCAAATTTGTGTTGAATTAATTAATTAACAGAGAGATTATAAGACATAATAAAACGTTTTTCATACTCAGGGTTTTCGTCATAACAAGCTTTCTTTTTGCGGTTTTATTTTTTTTAATTAATGTATGACATTCATATGGTATAATGCACAAATCGTGTATGCATGATTGGATAAAGTTAAATGTCTGTGGGTGTGTTCACATTTAAACACCACCTAGATCAAGATATAGAATATTTTCAGCATCCTGGAAAGTTCACTTGGGTCCCTTCCTAATTAATACCCTTCTAAGGGTAACCACTATTCTGACTTCCAACACCATTGATTAGCTTAGCTTGCTTTTGAGCTTACTAAAAATGAAATCGGTTATTTTGTTCAAGCTGCTTTCTCTGGCTCATTATTATTTCTTGGGATTCATTCTCTCTGGTGCATCTTGCAGTAGTTTCAGTTCTTTTCTTTGTTTTTTAATTGGTCCTATGTATTCTAATACATGACCATTCTATTTTATATAAACTCATTCTGAAAGCATTAGATTACTTTCAGTTTAGGGCTATGAGAATAAATCTGCTATGAAAACTTTTGTACATGTCTTTTTATGAACAACTATACTCATTTCCTTCATTATATACCTAGGACTGGAAAACCTGGTAGCAGTGGAAACCCTTACGGGGGTTATAGATAGTTTAAATATAGCAAATTTCCAGAATGTCCATATTCTTACCAATCTTTGCTTTTTTCTGAATCTTCTTCATTTTAGTCACTTGGTAGGTATGTAGTGTTTTTATTTGCTTTTCCCTGAGGACCAGTCACTTGGAGCATCTTCTTACATGTTTTGTGGCATTTGGATGTCCTTTTTCATGGAGTTCTTAAAGTATGTGTGCTTTTTTTTTTTTTTAACAGATCAGTTTCCTTCAAAACTCATTTTCTAAAATTTTCATTCTTTTATATCTTATATTCCATTTTCATGTTACTATGATTAAAACATTAAGATTTTTTTCCTAAAGCTAAAATAGTGAGAAGGGCTCTCCTGCATTTGGCAACCTTCCTATCTTCTCGACTCTTCCCAACTGTTACATTAATGAAATGGACTTCCCTAAACTACCTTCACAGACCCATGGACATCCCATTCCAGTTTTCAGGAAAGGGTATAATGCAGAGGCTTTAATAAGACCATCTCCACATTCTATTTCTTTTTTTTTTTTTTTAAAGATTTTATTTATTTATTTGACAGAGAGAGAGACAGCGAGAGCAGGAACACAAGCAGGGGGAGCAGGAGAGGGAGAAGCAGGCTTCCCGCGGAGCAGGGAGCCCGAGGCGGGGCTCGATCCCAGGACCCTGGGATCATGACCTGAGCCGAAGGCAGATGCTTAACGACTGAGCCACCCAGGCGCCCTCCACATTCTATTTCTAAAAGAGGAAATATTAGAGTAGGCTGGAAATAATAACAATGTGTCTGCCATCAGAAAAACTGAACAGGATGACATCCTCACAATGAGGAAGAATTTAATATAATCCATATTCAAATTACTCTGTAAAGCACTGAAAATTAAAATAGGCACCGAAGGAAAAAAATGCAAAGTGCTCCACCATATAACTTCACAAACTTGGAACACACTGGCTATTCTTGCTTTACCTAATCAGGAAAGAAAGAGAGTTTCTCCTAGAGCATTTTTGGTTATCAATCTCCACTCCCTCCCTCTCACTATCAATTCCCCTATTATTGAGATACAGAAGATAGGATTAGATGCTTGGTGGAAGTAAATGGAATCCACATTTATTTGAGCTTTTCTGTAGTTGATTTCCCAAGATGTTTCATTGTCTCATGAGGGGAAGAGGAAGGCCATAGTTCATTTTCTTCTCTTCAAAATGTCAAGCAATTATCATTTACAATTGCTCGTTAAAGCCAATCAGAGGCATTTGGTCCAGAAACTCCCCTCAATATGGTGACACATGCTGGTTTGATACATATGATGATGATGCATTCTGTAGAGTAGATAAAATTCCCACATTTGTAAATGAATCTCCATATAGACAGGCACCTGAATTCCTCCCCTTACCAAATGTGTGCTGTCCTGTACACATAATTTATAGGTTGAAATGACCGACATATAATTACAGGCTTTGTACTTCCAGCAATTAACATGAGAAATTCATTATCGAATAAGAGAAACTCAAGATTTTTTCACATTAAATCTTGCTTCTTTTCTTACTAGTGACCTGGCCTGCTGCTCACTAGCTTTGACCTCTTTCTAACAGTTTTGTCATCTGTAAAGTAGGAAAAAAATTATAGTATCGTGAGGATTAAAGGTTCATGCTGCTAAGTGACTAGTGCGGGGCCTTGCACCAATAAGTACTCAATAAATACCAGTGACAACAGCAAAAAGTACATTCTTATAGTTAAGTTTGCCTATGAAATTGGGTCCTTCTACTTTTGGGCACAAAGCAAGCTGGCATGGAAATTCATAAATATTAATTGATTCATAAAATATTTTAATGACCTACAGTTGTCAACTAGTTCAAGAGACAGTATTTGAGAACAAGCTGGCAAAATTAGTTACACTCCACACTAAATATTAGACTCCCTAGATCTGATATTCTAAAATCCCAAACGGTTTAAAGAAGTGGATTGTTGTAAACAAAGGATACAATAAGTGGGGGAATCTGAATGAAAAACAATTTTTCTTTCCAGAAAAACAACGAAAGTGGGCTAAGTTAGAGAGGACAGCTTACCAGGATAAACATCTTCACATTTTATTCCAGCATTTTAGCATGGAATACCACTGGGATAATTAATTCAGAAAAAAACCCAAAACATTATTTGCATTTTATTTTGTTTTTATTCAATTTTTTATGGTCCCAATATAAATTTTTGTGGTAAGGGTTCCTCTGACCTGATAAGAAACACAGTGTTCTCTGTAACACAGATGCACTTAGACACAGTTATCTATTAAATTGGCCACATAAATGGGAAGTCCTAAAGATAAGTCTACACATACTAACAATTGTATTGTTTCCTGAACTGTCTGATTAATTCAGTAAATATTTACTGAGATGATGAATGCGGAGACGAATATAGCAGCATCCCTCACATTAAGGAACATGTAGTAAAAGGAGAAAAAATGACATGTACATTGCCAGAGATAGCATTTATTGAACACTTAAAAATATGCCATGCTCATATTTTAGGTGCTCACATGGATTAACCCATTCAATTCCCACATTTCCCTTTTATAACGTCCAGAAAGTCAAGGAAAGACAGCTTCACGACTAAGGACTGGGAAGTAGGAGGCTCTGAGATGTGATGAAACATATCTCTGTATGATGTGTGACCTCCGCATGGACAGCTTCAATAGAGTGAAGACATCGGATTGAGCAGAAAGAAGGGGACTGGATAGTAAGAGAGGAAAAGCCGAGAGTGCAGGGGATTTTGTTGGAAATCAAAAGAGATGAATTGATTGTGAAGAGGGATGCAGACCAGGTCCAGGAGCCCACTCCAAGGGGGCCACTCAGTTCCTGCTTTCTCCTATCAAATGCATTGATAAAGACAAGTTGGTATCTGTTGCATAGTGACGCTTGTTGGGTTAGGGTCTTGAAATCCTTTTATTTAGTGACAGGCATTTTCTAAGTCCTACCTGTTGCAACACTTAGAGATAATAATTCTTGGACTAATGAGTAATAATCTACCTCTCTCACTTATGACATTTAAAACCAAAGTGAAGAATAAGGCCACACAGTATTACAGTTCAGAGTGTGAATGAAATCTACATAAATTATGTAAAATATTCATTTTCATTTGTTTTCCTTTTATTTTTATAATTATAAGTTGTGAAGTAATTTATTCTGCCAATAAATATTCTACTCTGTCTTCAATAACAGAATCAGATGGATGGGCATTAAAAATGATACTGAAGTGGTGTCACATATAATATAAAATTTTTTTTAAGTTGAAATTGCAAATGAACATCACTCTTGTGTCTTTGCTGCACTGTCCTTAATAACATGCATGACCTTCCTCGATCCACTGATATTGTGTGAAATACCCACCCAGATACTTTTCCAGATTAAACAATGATGGATTGGTTAAGGAATCACAGGTTAAAGTCTTTTTTCCCCTTGAAATTCAGAAGATCAATAATTTATAGAATTATATACAACAGTATGGAAACCTTGCTGAAAAGAGATAGCTTGTTGCCTTTTTAATATTCATGGAGGCCATCTCTGCAATTCTACACCTGCCTGAATTTCCACTGGCCCCATATCATATACTCTGCTGACCTTTATTTTCACTTGTCATTAAATTTCCCGACATTTCCTTATCCTTTTCTTAGATCTCTAGTTTCCTCTGCTACTGCTTTGCCAAATCCATCTTTTTCATTAAGAGTTCTTCCTCTCTTTTATGATATTTCAGAAAGTATATCTAATATTTCACTGGTTAGACAAGGTACAACTAAAATTATGCATTGTCCTATTTAGTTTCAATACCTTCAATGCTGGATTATTTGGCCTAAATCCTTACAACATATTTTCAAATTAAGTGGTATATGTAGGAGGACTGTCCATCATTTACACTTTTAATCATCCACCCCCCTCTTAGAATGAGAAAAAAAAAGAAACAAACCAATGTAAATTAGCCCACACACATGCACAAATGTGTTTATATTTATAGACATAAAGAGACCCCTCCCCCCCCAACAAATAATTTGAACTCTTAGGCAGTAGCCACACTTTTGAAGATTACCTATTAGGACATCCTGACACAGAGTATATAATATACCTTTTAAAGTTTAACTTTAACTGTAATAGATAGTTTGAGTGAACGAGTCAAAATTTTAATTTATGCTAATATATGCCATAAAATTTTAATTAGAAAGCCTTGGAGATGCAATCTATGACATACATGCAATATTAAGTCATCATTGTCAAATATGCGAGTCAAGTTTCACTGTCTATAACTTACCATCAGAAAGTGTAACCACTGTTATGTCATCAGTAGATACTCCTGGCCCATAGCGATTATAAGCTAGGAATCGAAGAGTATATTCTGTGAATTTTTTCAGGCCTTCCAGCTTATAAGATAGTCCATCAACCTCTATATTCTGGAGACATAAAATGCCAAACTGTTATTCAGGAGGCACATTAAAGCAGAAATGGCAGCCATTCTGTGCAATCAGTGAATTGGATATTAGACTCTTACTCACTAAACTACGTTCTAGCCTCATAATGAGTTGTTGTAAAACCTAACTTGTGACACACACTCCCCACTAAATCCCAAACCATTCTGCAGACTCCTAGTTAAAACAGCACTGTGCTATTTTTACAGTCATTAAGTTCCAATGTGTTTAATGCCACCCAATACATTGAATGGTGTGCCATATTCCACCCACACCGAAACTCTGACAGGCAGAAGGCAGCCTGTGAATCCGTGGGAATAGAGTTGCTCCTCTACCCTAAGTGGAATAATTCACTAAAAAACAGTAGATTTCTTCCTTCCCTTGCTAAAATATAACCACAGTTCTTGAAACTGACAAATCCTTTGTCACAATCTTTGTGTCTCACAAGGCTGTGAGGTGCTATGGAATGGTTTTCAGTACTTCACTGATGCAGAAATGAGGTACTAGAAGGGACGGTCATTGAGAAATCAGAGCCAGTGTGTTCTAGAAGACATATTTCACTCTCCACAATGACGGTCACACTCATATTTGTCTCAGGTAACATCATTTCTGAATTTATTTAAGTGGGTTGGTGAAATCCATTATGGAAAAGCCAAAAATGTGTTGAAAATGGAGAGAATAGAAAGATGGAAGCAAGAGCTAAATTGCGTGAGGGCAGCAAACAAATAAAAGATGGGATGGATAATTATATAGAAGGAGATCTTAGTGATTCCTATCGTGCAATAGAACTTAGGGGCTTGAACTATTTCTCAATTGGACTGTTGCCAACATTTTTTTTTTTTTAAAGCAAAATCTCTATCATGCAATTTATGTGGAAGCATGAAGACCACTGTATGCTTGGCAAGGTTCATAACACACTCAAAGAACTCTGTTATCCCAAGGTGGGCTCTTGGTTTTTCTTATTTAACTGCTCACTTGCCTATAGATCTTTTTCTGCATGAGGTTGAGAATCTGGAAGTAAACATCTCAATAGTCACATATGTGTCACAAAACAGAATTGCTGAGTTTCATGTGTGTCCCCCTAAATACTTATTTATCTGAAAATCTAATTTTCCTATTTTCAGGGGTCTGTGCAAACCACAGATTAGAAGCAAAATGTAAGAAGGAGCCAAGTAGACTTCTGGAATGAGGTTTCCTGAAGACAATGAAAAGTGATAGGGGACTACAACCTCATGGTGAGGAAAGGACAGAAATAACTCAAATACATAAGAATGAAAAAAAACAAGTTGACTGAGGTCATTGAACAAAAAATCAGTCATCCTTAAGATAAGGACTCACGACGCAAATGCTTTCTAGGACCAGCTGAGTTAATACAAATGTGGCTAATGATTGTCACAGGCCACTTCCTACTCAGACAAAAAAGAAAAATGACATCTTTTATAGTGACTTTATCTCACTGCCCAGTTGTCTTTCTTACAATCAGAATTCAATTAAATTGCTTAAAGTTTCTAATAACAAGTATTTTAAAGCTGATCAGCTATCCAGTTAACATTCTGGACTGGACTGTACCAAGAATTTGCAGATTTCCTCCTATGGCTCTGGTCCTAGGACATCCGATAGGTGGCAGCATTGGGCCCATTCCCTTGCCTACCTGTTCCTTTCCCGTGGACACCTCCGTGCAGAACAATCTGTAACCTTGGACTGGACCGTTTGCATAGGCAGGGGGTTCCCAGGTAATAAGAATTGAGGTAGGTGAGGTAGATACAGCTTGCAGGTTTTCTACTGGCCCTGGAACTTGCACTGTGTACAAAAGAAATTGATTAGTCTAAGAGGGTTCTTTCAAAAATAAGAAACATACATCTTTTATAGCTTAAAGATATTATAGCCCTATGTACTATTTTTAGAACCAAATGGGATAAGAAAATAAAATGTAAATATAAAGTAATAAATTTCAGAATCATTTCACTTTGAGATTCAGGAGGGGACTTATATTAATCTAAATTACTTATTTCATTTTTACAGTGGAGAAAAGTGGTCAAGGAATCTAAATGACTAGGAAAATGACAGAAAAAGTGGTGGATTCTTAATCTAAATTCTTAGTATGGAAAATTTTCCACTATGCCAGTATGCTTTTGCTTGTAATAACCACAGAAAGGAAAAAGAGAAAATACAATTAGAATATTTGTACATCGTGATTTTACTTATAATTCAAATAAGCAGCACAGCTATGGATAATGTACCACACCTTTATTTATGTCAGCATTTTAAAACCTTGACCAATTCTGAGTCCTTTAAATTAATTTTGGCATCAATTTTCAACTTCACTTTCTAGTATTCCATTTTCTCTCATAACTGCTACTTTACTTAATCGAGAATAAGTACCTTGTTCATTAAAGAAATTATATAGCACAGGTCCACAATCGCTTAACCAAAACACTTGTGTCCAGATGTGTTTTGAGATCTAGAAATTTTCAGATTTTAGAAAGGCAATCTGGTACCTGGGCAATGTTATATTTAACACCCTCAGTGGGGTCTATGGTAGCACCCTGTTATCAAATCATATATCTGCAGCAAAATATATGATATTCACATCAAACAGAATTATTAAAGACTATACATAGCATAGCATTAGCTCAGATCAAGTTTGGGTATGACATGAGTTAAGAAACTCTCAAATTCCAGATTTGCAAATTTTGAATTTGTGCATAATTTTTTATTTATGGACCCAAATATAAATATATGGTTTGTCAACTGAAAATCCAATACCCATGTTAGTTATCGTAAATTAAATGGTTTCATCATTGCAAGTATAACAACAATTTTATCTTAAACACACTGTACATTTTCACACTGTACATTTTCTCCAGCCTTAAATACCACCTAGCTTTGAACAGATGCACAGTTTAGGCCTCTAATAGAATTTTGTGAGTTTGAATGTCCAGAGTAAAACAGTATGTGAAAACCTGGCTGACAGAGATCTGATAACACAACTCCTTAGATCAGTGCTGGGCCTGTGTCCCTGAATCTGTCATTTTTCAGAATGTATTCCATGGTATCCAGCCTCCTTAAGGCATCACTGCTCACACATTCATTTGGGGGAAATATATATATATATTTGTGTGTATATGCATATGTATATATTTATTTATTTATAAATTAATATAAAAATATTTTAGATATATTTTATTTATCACCTTCACATATTTTCCCACCAGTCCCCAGATCTTAAGTATCTCTATTATTGACATTTCCTTTATTTCACCTTAACAAATGATTGCTAACGATTTCTTTCTTTTTTTTTTTTTTAAGATTTAATTATTTATTTTTTTGTCAGAGAGAGAGAGAGAGCACAAGCAGGGGGAATGGCAGGCAGAGGGAGAAGCAAACTCCCTGCTGAACAGAGACCTTGATATGGGACTTGATCGCAGGACCCTGGGATCATGACCCGAGCCAAAGGCGGGCACTTAACCCACTGAGCCACCCAGGGTCCTGATTGTTAACAATTTCTTAAAAACTTACTTGAAGAGGGGGCGGAGCAAGATGGCGGAGGAGTAGGAGACCTGGATTTCGTCTCCTCTCAGGAATTCAGCTGGATAGGGATCAAACCATTCTGAACACCTACAAACTCAATAGGAGATCGAAGAAAAGAATAGCAACAACTCTCTCATCAGAAAAGTGACCACTTTCTGGAAGGTAGGATGTGCAGAGAAGTGAATCCGAGGCAATATTCGGGAGGATAGACGGCGGGGGAGGGACCTCTGTCGGCCGCTTCTGGCAAGTGATAGAGCCGCGGAGCACAAAATCGGAACTTTTAAAAGTCTGCTCCGCTGAGGGACGTCACTCTGGTGGCTAAGCGGGGGGTGGAACCCTCCGGGACAGTGTGGTCTCAGGACCCTCGGGGTCACAGAAAGACTGGGGGTGCCTGAGTGCGGCAGAGCTCCCAGGTAACAAAGCAGGGAAGCCGGCTGCAGAGGCAGAGCCCAGGCGCGGGCTCTCAGCTCGGGGTGGCCATAAACCGTGATTCGCGGCACAGTCGGGCCCCTGCTCCTCCAGCAGGGACCCAGCAAGCGGCAGATCCGGGGAGACTCCCCTTCCTCCCCCGGGAGGAGCCGCGCGGGAGGGCACCGCAGGGATCTGCTGGGTTTGCTCCACACAGGGTCGGGTGCCAGAGATAGAAACACGCGGTCACAGGCCGGGCGAGCACGGAGTGCAGCCGGAGACTGGGGAGATGGGAGTGACTGACGGCTTTTCTCTGGGGGCTCACTGAGGAGCGGGGCCCCAAGTTCTCGGCTCCTCCGGGACGGAGATTGGGAGGCCGCCATTTTCACTCTCCGCCTCCAAAGCTGTACGGAAAGCTCGCAGGGAACAAAAGCCCCAGAGAGCAAACCTGAGCAGATTACTTAGCCGGGAGGAAGCAAGGGCGGGGCAATTCCACCTCCGGCAAAGACATTTGGAAACCACGGCAACAGGCCCCTCCCCAGAAGATCAGCGAGAACAGCCAGCCAAGACCAAGTTTACCCATCAATGAGAACGGGCAGAACTCCAGCGCTAGGGGAACACTGAACATAGAATTCACGGCTTTTTTACCATGATTCTTTAGTCTTTCAAAGTTAATTGTTTTTAACTGTCTTTTTTTCTTTTTTTTGAATTTTTTTTTCCCTTTTTCAACCAACATCTTATCAATCCCTTTTTTTAAAAAACATTTTTATTTTTCATTCTTAGAGTCATATTCTATCCCTTCATGGTAGTTACCCGTATTTTTGGCATATATATATAAGTTGTTCTCTCTTTAAAATTTTGAGATAGTTTCTTCTAACAGATCAAAATATACCCTAAATCTCTAGTATATGGTTTTTTCTACTCCCCTGCCTGATCACATTCTCTCCCTTTTGTTTTTCTTTTTTCTTTTTTTAAATCCTCTTCTTTCTTTTTTCAAACAACTTCTTATCAATTCCTTTTATAAAATTTTTTATAATTTCCATATTTACAGTCATATTCCATCCCTTCATCATATCAACCCTTATTGTTGTACATATATGAGTTTTTCTTTCTTTAAAATATTGGGAGGCACTTTCTTCTAAAAGACCAAAATACACCCCAAATCTAGTGTGTGGCACTGATCTATATACCAGCCTGATCATATTTGATCACATTCTGGTTTTTTTTATTGTTGTTGTTTTGTTTTGTTTGTTTTTGTTTGTTTTTATCTTTATCTTGTTCTTTTTCTTTTTTTTCTTTTTCTTTTTTCTCTCTTTCCATTTCTTTTTCCACTGCTTCAGGTCTTTTCTGATTTGTTTAGAGTATATTTTCTGGGGATGTGGTTACTCTGCTAGCATTTTGTTCTCTCATTAATCTATTCTCCTCTGCACAAAATGACAAGATGGAAAAAATCACCTCAACAAAAAGAACAAGAGGTAGTACCGACTGCCAGGGACCTACTCAATACGGACATTAGTACGATGTCAGATCTAGAGTTCAGAATCATCACTTTAAAGATACTAGCTGGGCTTGAAAAAAATATGGAAGTTATTAGAGAAACCCTTTCTGGAGAAGTAAAAGAACTAAAATCTAACCAAATAGAAATCAAAAAGGCTATTAATGAGGTGCAATCAAAAATGGGGGTGCTAGCTGCTAGGATAAGTGAGGCAGAAGAGAGAATCAGTAATATAGAAGACCAAATGATGGAAAATAAAGAAGCTGAGAAAAAGAGAGATAAACAACTACTGGATCACAAGGGCAGAATTCGAGAGATAAGCGATACCATAAGACGAAACAACATTAGAATAATTGGGATCCCAGAAGAAGAAGAAAGAGAGAGAGGGGCAGAAGGTATAATGGAGCAAATTATAGCAGAGAACTTCCCAAATTTGGGGAAGGAAACAGGCATGAAAATCCAGGAAGCACAGAGAACCCCTCTCAAAATCAATAAAAATAGGTCAACACCCTGACATCTAATAGTAAAACTTACGAGTCTCATAGACAAAGAGAAAATCCTGAAAGCAGCTCGGGAGAAGAGATATGTAACCTAAAACGGTAGAAACATTAGACTGGCAACAGACCTATCCACAGAGACCTGGCAGGCCAGAAAGGACTGGCAGGATATATTCAGAACACTAAACGAGAAAAATATGCAGCCAAGAATACTATATCCAGCTAGGCTGTCATTGAAAATTGAAGGAGAGATAAAAAGCTTCCAGCACAAACAAAACCTAAAGGAATTTGCAAACACAAAACCAGCCCTACAAGAAATCTTGAAAGGGGTCCTCTAAGCATAGAGAGAGCCTAAAAGCAACATAGACCAGAAAGGAACACAGACAATATACGGTAACAGTCACCTTACAGGCAATACAATGGCACAAAATTCCTATCTTTCAATAGTTACCTTGAATGTAAATGGGCTAAGTGCCCCAATCAAAAGACACAGGCTATCAGACTGGATTAAAAAACAAGACCCGGGCGCCTGAGTGGCTCAGTTGGTTAAGCGACTGCCTTCGGCTCAGGTCATGATCCTGGAGTCCCAGGATCGAGTCCCGCATCGGGCTCCCTGCTCGGCAGGGAGTCTGCTTCTCCCTCTGCCCCTCCCCCCTCTCATGTGCTCTCTCTCATTCTCTCTCTCTGAAATAAATAAATAAAATCTTTAAAAAAATAAATAAATAAAAAACAAGACCCATCGATATGCTGTCTGCAAGAGATTCATTTTAGAACCAAAGACACCCCCAGACTGAAAGTGAGTGGGTGGAAAACCATTTACCATGCTAATGGGCACCAAAAGAAAGCTGGGGTGGCAATCCTTATATCAGACAAATTAGATTTTAAACCAAAGACTGTAGTAAGAGATGAGGAAGGACACTATATCCTACTTAAAGGGTCTATCCAACAAGAAGATCTAACAGTTGTAAATATCTATGCCCCTAACATGGGAGCAGCCACTTATACAAGCCAATTAATAATAAAAGCAAAGAAATACATTGACAACAATACAATAATAGTGGGGGACTTTAACACCCCCCTCACAGAAATGCACAGATCATCTAAGCAAAAGATCAACAAGGAAATAAAGACTTTAAATGACACACTGGACCAAATGGACTTCACAGACATATTCAGAACATTCCATCCCAAAGCAACAGAATACACATTCTTCTCTAGTGCCCATGGAACATTCTCCAGAATCGATCACATCCTAGGTCATAAATCAGGTCTCAACCAGTACCAAAAGATTGGGATCATTCCCTGCATATTTTCAGACCACAATGCTTTGAAACTAGAACTCAATCACAAGAGGAAAGTCGGAAAGAACTCAAATACATGGAGGCTAAAGAGCATCCTACTGAAGAATGAATGGGTCAACCAGGAAATTAAGGAAGAATTAAAAAAATACATGGAAACCAATGAAAATGAAAACACAACTATTCAAAATCTTTGGGATGCAGCAAAGGCAGTCCTAAGAGGAAAGTATATAGCAATACAAGCCTTTCTCAAGAAACAAGAAAGGTCTCAAGTACACAACCTAACCCTACACCTAAAGGAGCTGGAGAAAGAACAGCAAATAAAGCCTAAACCCAGCAGGAGAAGAGAAATAATAAAGATCAGAGCAGAAATCAATGAAATAGAAACTAAAAGAACAGTAGAACAGATCGACGAAACTAGGAGCTGGTTCTTTGAAAGAATTAACAAGATTGATAAACCCCTGGCCAGACTTATCAAAAAAAAAAAAAAGAGAAATGACCCAAATCAACAAAATCATGAATGAAAGAGGAGAGGTCACAACCAACACCAAAGAAATACAAACCAACAAAAAGGAGAATTACAGACCAATATCCCTGATGAACATGGATACAAAAATTTTCACCAAAATACTAGCCAATAGGATCCAACAGTACATTAAAAGGATTATTCACCACGACCAAGTGGGATTTATCGCTGGGCTGCAAGGTTGGTTCAACATCCACAAATCAATCAATGTGATACAATACATTAACAAAAGAAAGAACAAGAATCATATGATCCTCTCAATAGATGCAGAAAAAGCTTTTGACAAAGTACAGCATCCTTTCTTAATCAAAACTCTTTAGAGTATAGGCATAGAGGGTACATACCTCAATATCATAAAAGCCATCTATGAAAACCCTACAGCGAATATCATTCTCAATGGGGAAAAACTGAGAGCTTTCCCCCTAAGGTCAGGAACGTGGCAGGGATGTCCACTATCACCACTGCTATACAACATAGTATTGGAAGTCCTAGCCACAGCAATCAGACAACAAAAAGAAATAAAAGGCATTTGAATGGGCAAAGAAGAAGTCAAACTCTCACTCTTTGCAGATGATATGATACTTTATGTGGAAAACCCAAAAGACTCCACCCCAAAACTGCTAGAACTCATACAGGAATTCAGTAAAGTGGCAGGATATAAAATCAATGCACAGAAGTCAGTGGCATTCCTATACACCAACAACAAGACAGAAGAAAGAGAAATTAAGGAGTTGATCCCATTTACAATTGCACCCAAACCATAAGATACCTAGGAATAAATCTAACCAAAGAGACAAAGGATCTGTACTCAGAAAACTATAAAATACTCATGAAAGAAATTGAGGAAGACAGAAAGAAATGGAAAAACGTTCCATGCTCATGGATTGGAAGAACAAATATTGTGAAGATGTCAATGCTACCTAGAGCAATCTACACATTCAATGCAATCCCCATCAAAATACCATCCACTTTTTTCAAAGAAGTGGAACAAATAATCCTAAAATTTGTATGGAACCAGAAAAGACCCCGCATAGCCAGAGGAATGTTGAAAAAGAAAAGCAAAACTGGCAGCATCACAATTCCGGACTTCAAGCTCTATTACAAAGCTGTCATCATCAAGACAGTATGGTACTGGCACAAAAACAGACACATAGATCAATGGAACAGAATAGAGAGCCCAGAAATGGACCCTCAACTCTATGGTCAACTCATCTTTGACAAAGCAGGAAAGAATGTCCAATGGAACAAAGACAGTCTCTTCAACAAATGGTGTTGGGAAAATTGGACAGCCACCTGCAGAAGAATGAAACCGGACCATTTCCTTACACCACACACAACAATAGACTCCAAATGGTTGAAAGACCTCAATGTGAGACAGGAATCCATCAAAATCCTAAAGGAGAACACAGGTAGCAACCTCTCTGACCTCAGCCGTGGCAACTTCTTCCTAGAAACATCATCAAAGGCAAGGGAAGCAAGGGCAAAAATGAACTATTGGGACTTCATCAAGATAAAAAGCTTTTGCAAAGCAAAGGAAACAGTCAACAAAACCAAAAGACAACTGACAGAATGGGAGAAGATATTTGCAAATGACATATCAGATAAAGGGCTATTATCCAAAATATATAAAGAACTCATCAAACTCAACACCCAAAGAACAAAGAATCCAATCAAGAAATGGGCAGAAGACATGAACTGACATTTTTCCAAAGAAGACATCCAAATGGCCAACAGACACATGAAAAAGTGCTCAATATCGCTCGGCATCAGGGAAATCCAAATCAAAACCTCAATGAGATACCACCTCACACCCGTCAGAATTGCTAAAATTAACAAGTCAGGAAATGACAGATGTTGGCGGGGATGCGGAGAAAGGGGAACCCTCCTACACTGTTGGTGGGAATGCAAGCTGGTGCAGCCACTCTGGAAAACTGTATGGAGGTTCCTCAAAAAGTTGAAAATAGAGCTACCATATGATCCAGCAATTGCACTACTGGGTATTTACCCCAACGATACAAAAGTAGGGATCTGAAAGGGTACGTGCACCCCAATGTTTATAGCAGCAATGTCCACAATAGCCAAACTGTGGAAAGAGCCAAGATGTCCATTGACAGATGAATGGATAAAGAAGAAGTGGTATATATATACAATGGAATATTATGCAGCCATCAAAAGGAATGAGATCTTGCCATTTGCAACGACATGAATGGAACTGGAGGGTGTTATGCTGAGTGAAATAAGTCAAACAGAGAAAGACATGTATCATATGATCTCACTGATATGAGGAATTCTTAATTGTAGGAAACAAACTGAGGGTTGCTGTAGTGGGGAGGGGGGTGGGAGGGATGGGGTGCCTGGGTGATAGACACTGGGGAGGGTATGTGCTCTGGTAAGCGCTGTGAATTGTGTAAGACTGTTGAATCTCAGATCTGTACCTCTGAAACAAATAATGCAATATATGTTAAGAAAAAAAAAAAAGAAGAAGAAGAAGGTAGCAGGAGGGGAAGAATGAAGGGGGGGAAATCGGAGGGGTAGACGAACCATGAGAGACGATGGACTCTGAAAAACAAACTGAGGGTTCTAGAGGGGAGAGGGGTGGGAGGATGGGTTAGCCTGGTGGTGGGTATTGAGGAGGGCACCTTCTGCATGGAGCACTGGGTGTTATGTACAAACAATGAATCATGGAACACTATACCTAAAACTAATGTAATGTAGGGGATTAACATAAGAATAAAAAAAATAAACATCCTTGGATGAACAAAAAAAAAACTTACTTGAAAATCATTTTAAACCTATAGAAAATTTTAAGAATGAAAATAGTACATAGAACACCCATGTTCCCTTTTAATCAGGTATACATATATTCTCTATCTCTCTCTCCATATATACATATATGTTGCATTTATCATATAAAGAGAAACAGAGAGACAGAGATACAGAGACAGAAAATCTGAATCTATCCAGATGAAGTTACACAAACTATGGCTCTCTACCCCCAAATGCATATTTCCTAAGCATTAATGTGTATGTGAATAATATGAACTTCAGTGCATTTTATACTAATACAATACTTTCACCTAATCATCAACTGCATTCCAATTGTGTCACCTGAACCCATAATGTAATTTATGTAGCATTTTCCTCTCCAGTTCAGGATCCAGTCTAGGGTCAAGTTTGCATTTCACTGTCATTATCCCCTTAGTTAGCTTTATGCTGGAAGATTTCCAATGCCCATCTTTATCTTTTAGGTCATTTATACTTTTGAAGACTATAGTCTTTTTTTTTTTTAAATTAATAGATTACTTATTCGGGGTTTGTTTTTGTTTCTTTGTGTTGGATTTGGGTTATACATTCTAGACTGAAATGAAACATGTGTGATGTCTGTCTCCTCAGGGCATCATGTCCAGAGGCATAAGACCTCTCTCCCTTCCTGGTTTGTTATATTAGTTCTGAATACCTGGTCAAGGTGCTGCCAGATTTCTCCACTGTAAAGTTAACTGGTTCCCCTGTATCCCTCCTGACCCCAAAACCCTGCTCTACTCCTTACAACCAATAGGCAATTTGTGGGGAGATACTATGTCAGGACCATATAAATATCATATTATTTATCAAAATCCCTTAGAATTAGCACCTATTATAGTTTTTGATAAATCCATTTTCAGCATGGTGGTTACAAAATGTGTTTTTTTTATTCAAGCACTTCCTCCACATTAACCATGTGGCACTCAACATTCTATTATAAACAAGAACCCATTTTCCTTTTTTTTTAAGATTTTATTTATTTATTTATTTGAGAGAGAGAGAGCGCACAAGCAGGGGGAGAGCAGAGGGAGAGGGACAAGCAGACTCTGTGCTAAGCATGGAGCCCCATGTGGCGCTCAATCTCAGGATCCTGAGATCATCACATGAGCTGAAATCAAGAGTCAGATGCTTAACCGACGGAGCCACCCAGATGCCCCAAGAACCCTCATTTCTATTTATGTATATCTTATTGGCATGGGCACATGTATTTCTACTTTTTTATGATCTATAATTCACAATTGTCCCTAATTATTTTGGTGTTCAAGTTGTCCAGTTCAAATTTGGCCAGTGAGGTCCTCTTTAAGTTGGTTCCTCTGTCCTTGTAACATGTCTCATCATTTATTGGAACACTTTCTGTCTTCTTAGCATAATATATTCCAAGCTCATCTTGATCCTGCCTCAGTTCTGGAATCAAACATTTTTCAGAGATGTCTCCTTCCTTTTAGTGGGGAATGATATTCAAGACAAAGATCTAGGTGTTAGCTATGTTCATTGCTACTTGGGTGTCTTGCTTCTAGGTCCTATTGGTGAATGAGAAACAGGAATGTATATACACTTATACATACAGAAATGCATTCATGCATACATATACTCAAATATACAGGTACACACATATATTTTTCACGACTCTACAGAGATACCTCCCATTCCAACCCATCTCTATAGAGTTTATTCTTGCATTCCCCATTCCTTTTATGTCCTTTCTTCCATAGGGAGAATTCTGGCTCCCAAAGAGTTGTATTCTGACAGACACTTTATGAGAGGGCCCTCACCTTGGTACTATTCCAGGAAGGGGTAATTTTTCTATGGAAAATTCTTTATTTCACAAAGGTGACTTTAGTAGACAATACTATACAACAGTGGGGAGTCTTGCCTGTGTCAAAGTTCATAGTGATACAATTAGAACTGTATTATAATGAAGCAGACATTTTGCATCATGGGGGAAAAAAGGCAAAAGAAAATCTTGCCCACTGACATTGTTCAACTGGATTTTCAAAGTACGTTTTAAAGAACAGTAATAAAAAATTATAATTTTCATGCTTCTATGATTATTGATATATTCACAATGACAATACAAACATTTTAAGAGGGGAGGTTGTCTGATTTGGAATCTATTATTTTTCTAAGGAAGAGAGACAAAGAAAGGAGCAAGAGAATTGAGACTGAGTGACCTGCTTGAGTTACATGTTGAATGTGACATAACCAGGATTTTTTTTTTTTAAAGATTTTATTTACTTCTTTGACAGAGCAAGAGAGCACAAGCTGGGGGAACAGTAGAGGGTGAGGGAGAAGCAGGCTCCCCACCAAGCAGGGAGCCCAATGCAGGGCTCGATCCCAGGACCCTGGGATCATGACCTGAGCTGAAGGCAGATGCTTAACCATCTGAGCCACTCAGGCGCCCCTAACCAGGATTTTTAAATTTCACAGAGCATATCCTTTGTGGCCCAGTGATGTATAAAGTATTAACTGAATGTGCTCCTTCTAGCTCTCCTGTGGCTAAACTAAAAGGGCACTGCTTACTAAAAACATGGCTCATTCTGGAACTCAAGACTAAGATTTAAAAATGGCCAACATCCAAGGCCATTACTCCACATTCAAGGAAGGTTTCCCAAGGCAGAATGACTCCAAAAGGCCTAGGAGATGACTGAGTCTCCCTTTATTGGAGAAAGGAAGGGAAGACAATGTTTGGGAAGATTCTGCTCATCTGTTCCACTGGAACACAAGGGGGTAATGGGAAGAAGAGCAAGCCACCTGAGAATCTGGAAGGCCAAGCTGAGGGAGCCACCTAGCATAGTCGGGATGGGAGTACACAGCCCACCAGACTAGGTCTATGCCAGCCTCGTAGCCACTTCAATCAGGCATCATGGAGAGAATAGACAGACTACCCAGATGTCTACAGCTCAAGGCAGCATCCCCACAAAGACTACCAATAGGCCACACTCCTCCCTTGATGAGCCTAGGGAGGGCTGCTTAGTGTCCAGGCTTCTTGTCAGGAGAATGGTCAAAACACTCCATTTAGTTTCCCAAATAATAGGAGCAGTTGTCTTCTCCACAAGGATATACACAATGCTAGGCATACGCAACATATTCAATAAGCATGAGTCAAATGTATATAACTTGTATACAATTATCAAACGTTACCCTAAATAACAAGCCTAGGGATGCCTGGGTAGCTCAGTCAGCTAACCATCTGCCTTAGACTCAGGTCATGATACCAGTGTCCTGGGATCAAGTCCCACATCGGGCTCCTTGCTCAGTGGAGAACCCGTTTCTCCCTCTGCCTGCTGCTAGCCCTGCTTGCACTCTCTCTCTTTCACACACACACACACACACACACACACACACACACTCTCTCTGACAAATAAATAATATCTTTAAACAACAGTCCTAAAATAAAAATAGCTACTCTGCATAGTCTAACTCGTTTGATTTTGTTAATTCAGGATTGTTACTCCAAGTGATCAGAAAACAGTGTTTTCCTAACATACCTGATGAGAACTAAAGTTGGTATATATGTCCATGTTTGTTGTATGAACGTGAACCTAGGTACACTTTGACCACTGTGTGATTTGTTTATATGCATATATACCTTGGTTACCTATAAGACAACATCAGGTGGTAAGTAATTGAGATTCAGTTCACACTGGTAGTGCCTACTCTGGTTGTCTGTTCACAATTGAATTATTCTCCCCTCCTAATGGTCATTAGACAGTATCAGGGAAAAACATGTGCTTGGGATTCCAGAAGAATTTTAAGCAGAGGTAATAGACACCAGAAGTAAAAAAAGAACATTCAAAGCATTTGGTGTAAGTGTGCGCTAACAGCAGTGTGTGTTTTCATCAATTCCAGCCAAATGACAACATTCTATTTGCTGTTATAAGGTTTCCACTTGGCTTTTTCTGAAAAAGGATTGCATCTTTGTACTAAACTATTTCCTACTTCAACTTTTTGTTTTAAAATATAATTTGTTTTATGCTCTGATTGCATTTGTTGATTTTCTTTAACATTGTCATGTATTAAAATTAAAATACCATGATGTTGTTGTTGTTGTCCCAAGTAAATATAAACATTAAAACATCAAAGAATTAACATCAAATAATACATTCATCATATATTAAGACCAAAATACTGCCTGCGTATGGAATATTTTTCTTTACAACATTCCTGGCTAGTGTCAAGATTATTTATGCTAGTACATGCTTATTTTTCTTCACAACAGTGCTATACATTCAAATTCGTGAATTCCCTAATATTTTCCTTTTGAATTATAGCCCAAACGTAGGTGTGTGGATAATATACTGTGTTTTATGTTAATTATGGAGGTATGCATGTATATATTTGTGTATTTATTCAGATCTATATCTATATATTTAAGCAAGCTCATATAGTTTTATATATGTGATGTATTATATGCATATTAGGAGAGACAGAAAAAGAGAAACAAAAAATGTTCAACAATGGGAATTATATGTGAAATCGATACAGTTAACAGCTTCAGCCTTCCATTTCATTACATTTTAGTATGTCAGTCAAGAAACTTAATGGCCTTAACTGCTCATCATTTCCAAGATGTCTTTAATAATCTCCACTGATCCCCTCAGTTGGACAATAATTTTGTGGCAAACTGCATCTAATTTCTCTTCATCTCTATCAGAGTTACCTATCTCTTCAAAGAATGGCAAGATTTCAGAATAGATGCATAATCTATGCAAGTAACTCATCAATCAACGTCAGCTCAACCAACCACCTTTTTAAATGTCAATATTTCATTTCAGTAGAAATTCATTATAGCACCTGCACCTAAGAACAAACTAAATACTTATGTTGGAGGGAATGAGTTGTATTACATGTCACTATTTTCACTGGGGACAGTAATTTCTCACTATATATATAAATGTATCATGTAACAGAGCACTTTATAATGAGACCTTATTGGATATTAACCCCCAAAATGGCATATAAAAGTTAGCTGAATCTTTAATACAGCATCATTTATCATATATAATCATACTGAAGACAGAATGTGTGTTTGTATTGTATATGTGAGAGTGTATGTGTGTGCACAAGTGCAAGAGATAGAGAGAAAGAGGGAGAAAGAGGAGAGACTATCAGTTTAATGAGCTATAATTGATTAAGATGAGGGTCAGATAGTATAGTTTCTTGCCCCAACTTTACTTATGATAAAGACCAGTCATTGGCATCAAGGAGTCCATGGAGCCCCTGAAACTGCATGCACATTTTCAAGAATGTACTGTGTACATTTTTTAGGTGTAGTGCCCATAGTTTCCATCATTAGGGTCTATGATTCCCCAAGTGGTAGCTCCCAATGGATTAGATAATATCTCTGGCTTCTTTTGGCTCTGAAAACCAATGATTCTTTTTTTTTTTTAAGATTTATTTATTTATTTGAGAGAGAGAGAGTGCGTGCACGTATGCATGCACGAGTGGGGAGAGGGGGAGAGGGAGAGACTCTTCAAGCAGACTCCCCACTGAGTGCAGAGCCGCATGCAGGGTTGGATCTCCTGACCCATGAGATCATGACTTGAGCCAAAACTAAGAGTCATGCTTAACTGACCGAGCCACCCAGCGCCCAAACCAATGATTCCTTAATATTGATTCATTTGTAATGATTGTTAATTATTTTATGATGGGAAATATGGCAATAGTTTCAGTTTAAAGAGACATCTTCAACTTTTAATAAAATTCAAAAGCTGAAACATGTTTAAGAAATAGACTTTTTCTATTTCATTTTCTAAATCATAGGCAATTCAAGGCATTTGAATTAATCTGGTTTAATTCATCAAATATTTTAGGTTTTCAAGATGGTAGAGCTTTTGCTGATCAAGAAGTCACATAGCATATATGACCTTTTTTTCTTTTTCTGCCTTTCTCTTGCTGTTTCTTATTCTACTATCTCTCTACACATCTACCTTCCTGACACCTTTTTACCGTAAGTAATTTGGTATTTGTATTAATCAGACTAAAATATAAATTACAGTTTATCAAATATCAAATCATAGGCAATTCAAGGCATTTGAATTAATCTGGTTTAATTCATCAAATATTTTAGGTTTTCAAGATGGTAGAGCTTTTGCTGATCAAGAAGTCACATAGCATATATGACCTTTTTTTCTTTTTCTGCCTTTCTCTTGCTGTTTCTTATTCTACTATCTCTCTACACATCTACCTTCCTGACACCTTTTTACTGTAAGTAATTTGGTATTTGTATTAATCAGACTAAAATATAAATTACAGTTTATCAAATATAAGGTTCTAAAAATATTTTGGGAGTTTAAATAATCCCTTCTAAATAAGAATGTAAATATAAGATTTTCATAGAAAAAGCTTTAGAAGGATCAAAACATGCTACTGGCTTCAAAATACTGAATGAGGCTGATGTCTTTTCACCATTATACTGATGTTTCTCAGCTGGAAGTCCGAAATGAAGACAAATGTTAGTGTCAGAGAATATGTAGTTGAACATTTGAATATTTAAAGTCTTTTCAACATGACTATGTAGTACAATGTGTCCTACTGTTCCTAAATCATCAATTTAACAGATACCAAATCTTTTTTTTTTTTTAATGGAACTAAAGTACTAGTGCGTTTGAAAAAAAAATCACATGTGTTGTCATTCAAATAATGAGCTATAATTCACATGTCTTCAAATCAGGCCAAAATTCTGAGCATGATTTTACCTCCTTATTCATTTGTTAATTTAAAAATGATTCTTGAGTTCATTGTTTAAAATGGATAGCAACGGATCTAAGTAATTGTCTATAGTGATCTAAATGGATTTAGGCCACAAAGCTCTTATTTAAACAGTGGCTTCCATTGCTGATGATCTCCTAACTGAATGTGTTTCGAATGCAAGCCATTCCTGAATGCTTGATAATGCACGATTTGCATTTATTGCATTTATTGATAATAAAGTACATGCTTTGATCGCCTCTTTGATTTTTTTTCCTCCTGTAGTTAACAGCTTTAATGATATTTCTATGAAATCTGTTTCTATTCTGTATGGGGAATGCAACATCAAAAAGCCTGTGGGCAATGTAATTATTAACATAATGAAACCCCCTCTTGACTGAACTATACGTAGTTAGGAGATATGACAGTGATTTGGCAAGAAGGAAGCACAAACTATGGGGTGGGTTTCTATTACAAAACCACAGAAGTCTGACTAGACTATGTTGGAGGAAGTAGTTATTGCCTGATCATTTTATTTAGGGTTTTAATAGGTGGCATCTGCTAACTCACAATATACTCAACTATGTCACTGTGTGTGTGTGTAGAGAAATATAGAGACATCTATACACACACATATATATATAACATGTGTGATATATATGACTTACATATCATATACATATACACATACACACACATATACACATATATGCTCATATTTCAAATGATGGATATTTTTGACAGTGTAGTAGAGAAGAACTTTAATGAGTCTCTCTGAAAAATAATAATACTGAAAGTAATCTTCTTAGAACTAGAAGTAGAAGCAGTTTGATAAAAAAAGTGGTTTCAGAAATTGACTTCAATATAAGTTCTTTTTGGTGGGATAGCTCTGGTTTTCCCTGACATAGTCAAGTAATAAATAGCCTTGGTGAAGTAAGCAGAGTATTTTTAACTTCACTTTAGAAAACAGGCAAGGCCTAGAAATGCAAAATGTAATGGAGAATGTAGATTCCTGGCTGCATGATTGAGGTCTCAAACCATTTAAATCGGAGATTTCTAAGTCATGTCAAAAGCAATTGTTTTTATGATCTAGGAAATTGCTTACAAGATACCAAACGTTGAAGTTAAAAACTTAAATTTTTAGCCAAATGTGCTTAAGTTTCCATGTTCCTGCAGGCTAGATGTAATATAAACTTAAAAGCACACTGGCTTTTTTTTTTTCCCTTATAATTTCTTTTTCCAGAATAGCTTGGGTTCAGTTACTTTCCATTGTGTTACATTCCATTTTAGGTAAAAGTGCCAGCTGATTTTAAAGTCTAATTATACTTTTTATGTGTTTAGGATACAGTGCTACCTTCAGTATTGTGAAATATTTTATTACGGTAGAAATTTTCAAGGAATTTAGTAAAGAAAAGACACCACAGGAAACACCTAGATATGACCAACAAACCATATATAACCAAGATTAAAACCTCTCTGGGAAGACAATGAAGTATATAAGAATTCTAGACATATATCTATTGATGAAGTATATAGTAATTAGGGATGGTTACGGGAATTTGGTCAAAAACGTTTCTTGAAGAACAATTAAGAATTGCACTGATGGAGGTGCCTGTGTGGCTCAGTCAGTTGGCCATCGGACTCTTGATTTCCACTCAGGTCATGACCTCAGGGTCACTAGATCAAGCCCAGCTGGGGCTCCCTGCTCGGAGGAGTCTACTCTCCCTCTGCACCTCCTCCCCTCACAGGCATGCTCTCACACTCTATCTCTCAAATAAATAAAATAATTTTAAAAAAAGAATTGCACTGATGGAAAAAGGAAGGACAAGGAAGTTCAGGTGTGAAGAAGGAATCTGATGAATCAGTATACATGGGTGTGAATGAATTTGATGGGTAATGGCCTTAAAATTAGCTTTTTCAGAATAGAATTTACAAGCTGGTAAATAGAAGAACTGCTATATAGCTTGGGGAAGGTTTCTGACAATAAGGCCTCTAAGTAAAGATAATGAGAAGAATTCCAAAGTGAACTAAATTAAAGATGACACAAGTTTTTCTTGAAAGATGGGATGGGGGAGCACCTGGGTGACTCAGTTGGTTAAGTGTTTGCCTTTTGCTCAAGTTATGATCCCAGGGTCCTGGGATTGAGTCCCACATCAGGCTCCCTGCTCAGCGGGGAGTCTGCTTCTCCCTCTCCCTCTGCCTGCCACTCTGCCTACTTGTGCTCTCTCTCTCTATCTCTCTGTCAAATAAATAAATAAAATCTTAAAAAAAAAGAAAGAAATTTTAAATAGAAATAATGGAAAATAGAAATAATAGAAATTCTAAATAGAAATAATAGAAATAAACCCTACGATTAAACTAGGATTATATGAGGCTATATAGAGAAGCAAGTGTTCTAGATAACATGGTAGATAATATTACTGTTACCTGGACTCAAGTCCCTTAAACTTTTCCATAGTTTGGTTCCCTTATCAGGTAATTGGAGGAAGGAATATTTGTTCTTCTTAATACTCAAGATAGTTGGAAGACCACGAGGAAATGATGAATGTGAAAGGGAAATAGGAAACATAGCACTCCATAGTTGTGTAAGGTATAGCATGAGTCCTGAATCATGATTATGTTTACAAATTAAATGTGGCCAAGAGAGTGTCTGGTAAGAGAGTGGAGATTTGCTTGCTGTGTCATAATAATATCTAAAAGTTAAGCCTTTCAACCTCCTCATAAATTCTCAACATAGAGTTACTTTTACTGTTATTATACAGACCATAAATTTATGTTTAGTTCTTACAGAAGATTTGCAAGCAGAAATTCCTCGGAAAGGCATGCACAGACCTCTTGCTTGCTTCACATTCATATGAGACTCATATATACTTCAGGATTGTATTTCTGCACCCAAAAATGTCAGTTCTCTGACATTTATAAATAGATGTGCATCAGAGAAGCAGGTGTCCTTAGCTTGTGTGCAACCTGGAGTGTTTCCCATGGTGGTAATGTAACTAAATCCCGGCAACCTTTCTCAAAGTTGGTTTGTATTATGGTCAGTATGGGAAGAATCAATATTTGATGTTTGTAGCTTTAATAGAGCAATAAATGACTTGTATAGATTGCTTTTATAAAAGAGCCCTGCTGCCAGTTACTAAAGATAGTCAAGTGAGCAGGTTTCTCTACATTACCACAAAAAGATCCCATCTTAAAAAGATACTATCTCTTTGGGGAAGAGGTTTATTGTTTATCTATTCCTAGGCTTTAAAAGATAAGGAACTGCCTTGGGTAAACTGGCTCTTTTGGGAGGGACCATAAGTTAAGGAAGAAATTTAGAACTCTATCCTCCTAACACATAGGTTTCACAGAAGTTGGAGATCTGAGCTTCTCTGATTCAGGAGATGCCAATAGATCCCATTTAAATAAATAAGCTTTGGAGAGAGAGATTAACAGTAAAGAGTATGGAGTCCAGAATGAAAGACCTGGGTTCAAATCCAGTACCCTTGCTCAGGCTAGGTGGCTGGGGTCAAGCTAGTTAATATCTTTGAGTTTAATTTTTCTTATCTTAAAATGGGCTTAATACTAATACTTACCCCATGTGTTTGTTGTGGAGATTCATAATAAATAATTAATGAATAGCATCTGGCACAAAGGAAGTGCTCAATAAATATTAAGTAATTTTTTTACAGTGTGCCAGACATTGGAAGAATTGATGGGGTAAACAGTGAAAACTTCCATAGAATTTACAATCTAAGGTTGCAGTACACAAGGAACCAGGAGAAGAGGGATTCAGATGAGGTGAGAGAGATTGCTGGGGTGAGACCATACTAAATCTTAAAGGCCTTGGGAAGATTTTGATCTTTTATTCTAAGAATCAGAACAGAATTGATGAGTTTAAGCATTTTGTACTCTGTCAGTTACATAAAGAATAAATTGAAGGGGGTGAATGTGGTATTGGGAGCCCAGTTGGGAAAATATTCTATAGTACAAAAGACAACGATTAACAGCTTGAATTAGAACAATGGTAGTGGGAGGGATTCAAGAGCTATATGGAGGGTAAAATCAGCAGCATTGGATGTATTGGAGATAGAGCAGTGAGGAGGATGGAGGCACCAGGAGTGACTCCTCTATTTCTAACTTGCATAGCTGGATGTTTCTGGTGTTGTTCACTAAGATCATTAATACTAGACTAAAATTAGACCAGTCAGGTGCGTGGGTGTGGTGTGTTGGCAGATGAATATCACAGTGCTGGTACCCACTGTGGGGTTTGAGGTAATTCACTCTATACAGACATGTCCAATGGCTTATTTATCCCCAGATGGACAGTCATAATCTAATATTTTTCTTCATCTTCATTTCTCTTTTAGTTTCTGGAGCTCCTAGCTGGATAATTTCATACCCGACTTCAATGAACGGCTTCATCACAGACTTTTTCTCTTCTTTATTTATTTCTCCTGATTTTTTTTTTTCTTCCTTTTTCCACATACATAGTGAGCCACTTTTCAGGTACATAAGCTAGTCTCAAGATTTTGTGATCATCTGTTTGTTCTGTTCCCACCTTCCTTAGCTCCTCTAAACCCACACTTTGATCTTTCTTAAGGCACCCAAAATAATTACCCCAATTAATAGATCAGGCTGTGCCAAGGCACTTTTCTTTGAGTAATGTAGATGCATGTTAAGAAATTTTGTTCCCCTTCTCTCCTGACTCTTGCAAAAAGAGCCCAAGATAAAATATCTTTCCTAACAGCAGCAACAATAAAAATGCCAATAACAATGAATCTGGGTACACATCTGACCTTGACAATACTGAAATTAATATTCACTTTGCGATTCCACTGACATTTATCACTGAGAAGCACCTTTAACACCCTTACACATACATGCATGCGAGGGGAAGATTGATAATCGCACAGGGCGGAAAACCTAGCTGTCCTCTATCTCTAAGAAGCATCTAAAAGGCTCCCGGTCTGCTGACTGAACCACCCTGAGGATTAAGTTTATTTTATTTTCAGTATTCAAAAGATAAGAAGTTTATTAACCACATGGAAGATTTAGGCTTTGCTCAGAGATAGTGGCAGGAAGACAAATAGACTTCAGCAGTAAATCATCTCACACAAGGTGGACAAAGACTTTAAGTAAAACTGAACACAGGGACACTGGCGAGCTGCTCTGGATCAAGGGCTTCCTTTCTCTCCCCAAGCCCCACTTCCTTTGCTTTTATTTTCTTTGGTCCCATAAAGTGTCAGGCCAACAGGAAAAAAAAATGCCTTTGACTCAACATTCAAAGGCTATTGATTATGATGCCCATTAATGTGGAGTCAAATAAGGAAAATAATGGTTAACTATGAATGCTATTTAGGTAAGACTTTAAGAAATATTTCTCCGAGGAGGGTTAAATTTGACCACTGTATTTCAGTAACTCCCAAACTCAACTTAATATCACATTGGCCACCTTCTTGACTTCCTCCTAGTTGGATGTAAGACAGAAGAGTATATACATCTAAGTCATCACTGTTCAGTATAAATACAATGTGAGCCATGAATGCTCATAGTAATTTAAACTTTCTAGTTGCCACATTCAAAAAGTAAAAATTAAATAAGCAAAATTAATTTTAATAATAATGTTTAACTCAATATATCTGAAATATTATCATTTCAAACTATAAGCAATATAAGTTTTGTTAATGTGATATTTTACACTCTTTCCATACTAAGTCTTTAACATCTAGTGTTTATCTTTACCTTTACACCTCAGTGTGGGCACGCCGTGGTTCAAGTGCTTAACCGCCACTTACGGCTAGTAGCTACCATATTGAACATGGCAGATATAGGCAGTGCTACTAGGTTAATTCAAGAACTCACAGATTGAAATGGAGGAAAACCTCAGTATTTCCAAAGAGAGTGCCAAAATTACTATAAGAACATTAAATTGTAAGAGGATATAGAACAAAACACATTTAAAGTGACAAAATTAATCAAGCTATTGGCATAATCTAAAATAAGTCAGTGATACGTTAAATCTATAATTACATTTTTATTTGTGGTTAAATATATTAAATGAGGAAACATAACACCAGAGGTAGCAGCAAGTTATTTCTGGGAGTCTTAAGTATTTTTGTGAAGAGCTTGCATGAACTACAAGCCAACTAGCCCCACTGAAAAATGGAGGTAATAATAATTATTTTTTATTTCCTTGCAAGGTTGTGGGATAAGATTTTGAATCAAGGCAGCAGACTGAGGGTTAAGATCAAGTAAGTGATTTATAACAGGGAGTACAAATTATATACCTAGCATGTTCCTCAGCAGTAGAGTTAGCATAACTCATTCAGATTGGCTTAAGCACAATAATGTTGGGATTTTTTAAAAAAACATTATTCTATCATGGCTGTGTTTTTTGAGGTAATAGGAATTTTAACTCATTAAAGAATTGTTAAAATGCAGTTACCTTTCAATTAATTATTTTTTCTATTGCCTTGAAATGATCATCGTTAATCTTAGTTTGTACACGCATGCACGCTCACACTCACTGGCACATTAGTATTGTGGCAGGACTGTTATGCTAGGTTCAAATCCAAGCTCAGACAGTGTTAAGTTTGACACATTTAACTTTATGATTTCTATCATGGGAGTTGGGTTGGGCCAGAACTCTTGCTCACAGGATATTTCACAGGTACAGGGACTGCTATGGGCCGAACCTGTAAGATTTTAAGGTGATGACACACAATTGCTGCTTTAGGTTGTAGCTGTTAAAATCACAGTCAACATGTTGCCATCACTGTTCAGGAGGAAATGCTCGTGGGACTTTTATCAACTGAAGATCAAACCCTGGGTATCTGAGCATGCGGTTGGTAACCGTTCTCACGGGCAGCTTCTGCAAACTTCATTATCCAGATGATTCTTTCACTTGTTAGTCCCTTTAGGGCGACCTGAGTGGTTTGCGGTCCTTAATATTCAGAAAACACTATGTCCCACAGCCTACAAGGCAGGATTAGAATTCTGGAGAAAGGAAGAAGGTAGGAGCATAATCAAGTATGATTTTAAGGAAACTAAGGATGTTTCTTAGTACTTCTCTGCTTGAGAGATAATGACTGAGATTATTTTTTTTTAAAGATTTTATTTATTTATTTGAGAGAGAGAGAGACTGAGAGAGAGAGAGCATGAGAGGGGGGAGGGTCGGGAGGGTCAGAGGGAGAAGCAGACTCCCCGCCGAGCAGGGAGCCCGATGCGGGACTCCATCCAGGGACTCCAGGATCACGACCTGAGCCAAAGGCAGTCGCTTAACCGAATGAGCCACCCAGGCACCCGAGATTATTATTTTTTTAATGAAAAATGTAACTTCTTCATTAATTAAAAGTGTGTGTGTATATACATATACTTCAGAGTTTGCTCAGTCCTCACTCAGATTACTTGGAATCTTACTAACAATCTGTGGGGTTTGTAGGGCAGTGCATATGTAGGGGCTTTTGGATAGTATCCGCTGAAAATTCACGTGTCCCCAGAAGGGCCTTTGCAGATACAATTAGTTAAATCAAATGAAGTCATACTGTGTTGGGGTGGGCTCTAAATCCAATATGACGGGTGTTCTTATAAAAAGAGGAAAAGAGACAGAGAGAAATGGACATGGGAGAAGGACTGCCAAAAACCGTCAGCAACTAGGAAGGATTTTTCTCTAAAACTTACAGAGGGAGCATGGCTCTGCTAACACCTTTATTACGGATTTCTAGTCTCCAGAACTGTCAAGAGAATAAATTTCTGTTGTTTTATTTTATTTTATTTTATTTTGAAAGATTTTATTTATTTATTTATTTGAGACAGAGAGAATGAGAGAGAGAGAGCACATGAGAGGGGGGAGGGTCAGAGGCAGAAGCAGGCTCCCCGCCGAGCAGGGAGCCCGATGCGGGACTCGATCCCGGGACTCCAGGATCATGACCTGAGCCGAAGGCAGTCGCTTGACCAACTGAGCCACCCAGGCGCCCAATTTCTGTTGTTTTAAACAACCTAATTTGTGGCACTTTGTCACAGCAGGCCTAAGAAAGTATTACAGCCAATATGATCCCTATTTTATAAGAAGAAACTGAGAATCAGAATAAGTAAGTGATGGGGTGCCTGGGTAGCTCAGGGGGTTAAACAGCTGACTCTGATCTCAGCTCAGGTCTTGATCTCAGGGTCATAAGTTCAAGCCCCAGACTGGACTCCATGCTGAACATGAAGCCTACTTAAAAAAAATAAATAAATAAAGTAAGTGATTTTCTCAAAAATATACAGCAGGATATAGAGATCACATCAATCTTGAACCCATGTCTTTTGCTTATTGGTTTAGTGTTGTATCCATTTTCAGAAAATAAAAAGCATAAACAAAAGCAAACACACAATTTTTGCCAGCAGAGTTGTTTAACATAAAAACCCTGGGTCAGGAATCTAGACACAGTCCTACTGAAGCCACCAGTGCTCTGGCCCGCCTGGGACTGGTCTCAACTCTCTGAATTCCAGTTTACTCTTTGCAAAATTCCATCATTGGGATCAAAAATGTCAAAGTTACTATATGGTTTCAACATTATGTTTCAGATCATTGGATAAATGTTTTAGACTCTGGGTGCTCTGAGGTAATGAGATAGACCCTCCCAGATAGAGAAAAGGATAAAGAAAAGGGATGTTGGAAGACAAAAGGCAAATTCCTCCTTAATTCTGTGGTCGCCACTGGGGCCTAAACCCAGCTTCTGCTGGGAAAATTCCAATGCAGTCCCAGAGTGATAAGGTGACTCAACCTCTGGATCTTCTGTGAACAGACATCCCATTAGAATCCAATCTCCTGTTTAGTGAACACAGGCAAAGTACATGTCAGAAAACAAGCTGGTTCTGGGATAACATTTATTTTGGCACTAACTTGTCCCTTTTGGTTCGGTTCCTCAGAAAATCTTGGCAGCTGGGAGACTGGGCTGCAGATCAGAGGCTCCTTTTAGGCACTTCTTGCTGGTAGCAGCCACATCAAATTATACTTCACTGGTCTGTAGGGAGGCTTTCTGAGAAGGAAGCTTCTCTATTATGGACAAATTTATGAATGTCTGCTGTGCATGGCAGTGTGCATTTCCCTGTAGTGCATTCATTAGGGATATCTGGGCACATGTTTACAGAATGGGGAATTCCTCCATGTTTTTCCAACAATTGTTCAGCTTTGCCACTATTAGAAGCTAAATACCACATTGAATTTGGCCATTGGCCTAGCAGTATGTGGCATTTTCTCTTATTTTTATATTCAAAATACTAGGCACCTTCCTCAAATGCAGTCTAATTAGAAAATAAAACCTGCACACATTTAATATTCAAACCTAATGTGTCAAGAAATAATTCTTGATTTGTCCCATACGCCCTCCAAGCCAGCTCCTTCCCCAGTCTTCTGATCCCAACAAGTGGCCCCATGATTCACCTAGCTTCTGAGGTCAAAAACCTAAGAGTAAATTTGACTCCTGTCTTCTCTCCCATCCCACACCCTGTAGCAAGACTTGTCCCTACCTTCCAAAGGTGTCCTGAATCTAAAGCCAAAACTTGAGCTATCAACATCTCTTGACTAAACTACTACATTAGCCCCCTCTCTGGTCTCACTCCCACTTTAAAAAGGAAAATTAGATTATATTACTCCCTCCTGCACAGATACTTTTGCACTGAGGATTAAATCTACTTTCCTTACTGTGGCTTCCAAGACTTTTCCTGGCTGGGCCCTACCACCTGTCAACCCTTGTCTCCTGTTCTCCCTCTCCCTTGCTTTCCTGCAGCATGGTGGGTGGTCTTCTTGTGCTTCCTCTCCAGGGTCAGGGCACTTGCTTTTGTGTCTGCCTGGAATGTCTCCACCCAAGATCTTTGCTGGCATCCCTCCAAATTCATTCAGATGTCCCCTTAAATGCCCTTTCTTTCTTTCTAGAATCATCTCCATCCTCCTCATTCTATATCCCCATAAGCTGTTTTATTCTTTTGCAAGCTGTATTTTTGTTTGTTTATTGTATCTTCCCATCACCAAACTAAATACCCCATGAGGATAAGTATTTTGTCTTTCTTTTTTACTGCTGAATTGCCAGTACTGGATAATACAGGGTAGCTCATTGTGGGCACACAATGAATATTTGTTGAATGAATGAATGAATGAATGAATGAATGAATGAATGAATGAATGGCATGATAAAGTTCAAACAAATCTGGAGAGTGAAAAATGAGATTATGCAGGCTAAGAGACTGATCCATGTGGTGACTTAGCTTGAGTAGGCTTTCTGCTCTTAGAAATCTTAAGTAAAATCTTAAAATAGAAATAGAAGAGACTTATGAAATAGCCTAAAGAAAAAAGGAGATCATTTCAAACACACATGAAAAGCACAGAGATAGAAATGAACAAATTATGTGCAGTGTTAAAGAACATGATTATATGAGGAATAATTAGAATCCAGCAATGGAGGAATGCATGATTATAAGAGCTACCCTTAATGAGGATTGGCAAAGTACCAGGATCAGATAAGTATTTTACACTAATCATCTAACTTAATCTTCTGAATAATCTTTTGACGATGTATTGTGATCCATTTTACAGATTTTCTTTTAAGCTTTATAACATTCCTGCAAGATGTCTCTCTTTTATATCTGAGGAAACGGTGGTTTAGCAGACCGAGTTAGCTAGTAAGTGAAAAAGCCAGAATTCAAAACCAGTCTGACCTCTGAATTATTGTTCTTAATCACCTTTCACTCTCCTTCCATTTAGAAGACCTGGAACACCAATTATGGATTTAAAAAAGGTGGTAATTAAAAAGTTACTTGCATTAACCATAGGCTCAGAGTTCTACTGCTTAACTTCCAGTTGATACAAACTCCATGATCATTTCCTCCTGAACATGGATGGGCAACATCTTGACTCCACTTTTAACAGCTACAATCAAACACAGTAATTGTGTGTTATCACCTCAAAATCTTTCAATTTCAATCCATGGCAATCCCCTGTACCTGTCAAATATCCTGTAACCAGAAATTATGGCCCAACTCAACTCCTATATTGGATGTGATTTGGGGCATCCCACGGTGTGGGAAGATTGGGCTGAGACAGAAAACAGTTTTCATAGAGTAGGGACCTGTTATGGGTTTCTTTTCCCTAGGTATCTTCTTACAAAGTAGAAATAATATCTTTATTAAAACAATATAATAATGCAGGAACATTGGGGTTAGAGAACAATAGTCATATTATTGCCTTTTCGTGTAGCATGTAAGATTTATCATATATTACAGCGGGCAGAATACAAGCCACAGCAAAAAGAATCCAAAAAATTGTGAAGTGATTTAATTTTGGTTGGGTATCATATCAGGTCGGTCACCCATAAGTTTCTTGAGATCCTTTCTAAAATACATTAATATTGCACACTAAAACACAACATACATATGTGTGTATAACATATATGTGTATTAAAGAGCCTATGTGCTATATATAACATATAATGTTATGTGTTATAATAACATAACATATAAATGCACTAAATTATATAGTATTTATACACTAATACTTTTTAACTGTAACTTTAGGTTTAAAAAAAGAGGAAATAATTTGATCCCACAGTATGATATAGAACAATGTATCTTACAGATATATTTTCATCAAAAATTTCATCCCTATTTTTTTTGGTATTATTCTGTCCATCTTATTTTATTTTCTACCTTATAGAGGACTGGGCACATAGTAAGTGCTCAATAAATGCTTTTATAAACTGCATAGATTAAAAAAGCCTCTCAAGATAAGAAAAGGTACAAATACAAATGTGTAAAAATAGCATACTCTTTCTGTCTTTATTTTTCACTAGCCACATTCACCAGCTCTTCATAGAATCAGATATAACTGAAGGAGTTCCATAAAAATGCTCAGCTCAGCTGTTTTATCTTTGGAGGAGAGTTTTATTTGGCTTCCCCGGCATGATGACAATATCCCTAAAGATGCTCAAGCTCCAGTTTGCTCTAATTCAGTTTAGCAAGCAACCTACTTTCATTTTTAGTAGGGTATATAAACAAACTAGGCAATTAAACCCCAAATCAACTTATCTTTAGGGGAACCCTCTTTATCCCAGGCTGGATACCCACTTTTCTCAAAAACTTCTCATTATTATTATATTTCCATGTCCTTTTTCTTTGTACTCTCTAATATTGCTCTATATTATAGATATTATTATATATTATATCTATCTATAGGTATTACCTATCTATATAATATAGATATTATAATTTCTATATAATTTCTCACCAAGCAGATAGCTTCTCTAGATGTTTGTTATATGATTGGAAGAGTCTTGAATTATGCTTTGTGCTTAGAGTAAAAGAAAATAACACTGAGCCAACAGAAGCTTTTGGGTGAATGGAACTTAAACTGTCCCACTGTTGAACTCAAGCAATAGGTAATCTTTGTCCTTCATCTTTAGTTGTGCTTTGAAAGATACTTACATGTTTTTAACCTGAGAAAATATTTAGAGATCTTTAAGTAACGAACCAGAGAATATATTCAGATCTAGATTCTGTGGGCTTTTAAAAATAAATCTTTTATATTAATTCAATGCATAATTATTTTTTCAACATTCAAAGAGGATTAATCTGTTAAATGTTTTTAATGGTCTGTTTAAAGTAGTTGCCACTAGACCATTAGTCCTTGAAAGCCAGAATAATGTCTGACTTGCTTTTGTATCCTCATGTACTAGATTAGTGTCTAGATTAATGGTGTCCAATAGAACTGTTTGCAATAATGGAAATGTTCTCTGTGCCATCCCACGTGGTAGCCAATAGCATATATAAACCATTGAAATGTGGCTAATGAGGCTGAGGAATTGAATTTTTAGTTTTCAAATTTATTTAAATTTTAAATGCTACCTAACAGTTGAAATATGGCTAATGTGCCTGAATTTTGAATTTTTTTTTTTTTTTACTTCAATGCACATGAACTTAAATAAACACATGTGACTAATAGTTACTATACTGGACAGTGAAGGACTAGAACTTAGCACAAAAGAATCATCTTTGATTGAATGAATAAATGCATGAATGAATTACAGGGTGACTTGCATTTGCTTTGAACTCTTCTAGTGTGATTGAAAAACACATCCTCCCAAGTCTATCTCTAATTCTTCCACTACTATATTTCATTATAAAAGACATAATACCTCACCTAATTGGACATTAAATCCAAATGGATTACTTAAGTCTTCTGTTGCTGAGGATGCCAAACCATAAGCCTTTAATGTCTCTCATCTTTTTTTTAAAATTTTTTTATTCTTATGTTAATCCCCATACATTACATCATTAGTTTTAGATGTAGTGTTCCATTATTCATTGTTTGTGCATAACACCAAGTGCTCCATGCAGAATATGCCCTCCTCAATACCCATCACCAGGCTAACCCATCCTCCCAACCCCCTCCCCTCTAGAACCCTCAGTTTGTTTTTCAGAGTCCATCATCTCTCATGGTTCAATACTACCAAGAAAAGATGGAATGTCAGTGCTTATCGTTATTTCTTTCTATGATTAACCTACAGTCATGCACATGACCATGCAACTGAACCATTGTTCATTGGTTCATGCTCAACTTTCCCACCACAGTCATCCCAAATATTTACTCAGATCACCACACAGTGCACTTAATCATTGAAAACCAGCTCACATGATAAAATAAATGAGCTAGACAGTACTATGATTTACTTAGTTTGCTTAATGTATAGAAGCATGATGAAATAAATGGAACTGACATTTATTATCTCGGCCATATATTAATATGGATTGGATTCTACCAGCAAACTTTAAGCAACCAACTATTCATAAAATGGCAATGTTGTGACAATTTTATGGGATAATAGTATTTTCTGATCTTAAGACCTCAAAATTTAGTTAGGGATGCAAAGATGTATACTGGGCAAAATTAGAGGACAAACTGGTCTATAATAGCCTGGTAAATTACAGGCAGAGGATAATTAGGGGAAAAGTAATAAAATATATAAATGACTGATTGTATAGTAATTGAGCCAGTTCCAAACTATCAATAAGGTATTATATTAGCCTTATTACCTACTGAGTATCCCATTTAGTTTGTAAGTGCAAGGCAATTGGGACTATGTTTCCATTTGATCCTGTTGGTGTAGGGAGTTTCTCTCTATTGACTGCCTACTAGATGCCAGGTAAGACTCAAGAGCTTCCCATATGCTATCACATTTCTTCTTCACAACCTAAGAAGAGGAGGAATAAATCATATCTCCAATTTATAGTTGGGGAAACTGAGGTCTCAAGGATTAAGAAATTTGACCTAGGATGCAGGTAGTAATGTTTGGACAGAGAATGTTCAGAGACTTATCAGTTCCCTCCATAACAACAATACAAGTAGAGCCGTATTAGAATGAATGAGTGAATGAATGAATTATATATATAATCTCCAAGGAAGGAGGGAAAAAGCAAATATGCCTATTCCTCTAGATACTATATTCTAAAGTGACTCAACTTGGGGGGTAGTTTTCACTCATCTTTTCAGTGTAAATATAATGGACTAAGAATATTACTCATAACTCAAATATAAAAGGGTTTTGTGGATAATTGGGTTGTGGTCTAGCAAATAGGCTTCCCATTCTAACTGAAGCCTCCAGCCAGTATGTGGTCCATTTTAGCATCCTTCACGATTAAACTGACTTAACAGCATCTTAAAAGACCCCAAATAATAATTCAAAAACTCTCCACATGTGGTATGAAAAGATTAGACAAGTCTTAAGCAGGCAGGAGCTTAAATCTGGCTGATAACAGTGGAGAAATTATACACCATAAAGGCAGGGGAAAGAAGCAAGGGTTTAGCAAAAGGAAGATATAATCAGGGGACATAAACCTTCCTATAAATCAAGCTTTTCTATTCTGGGTGATTATTTCATAAACTGGATCTTGGGCTGTTGATCTCTTTAAATGATTACTACAAAATGTATGCACTTTTAGAAACAGTTGCTGGCTGATTTATATTTCAGACATATTTTCCATTAGTGTTTATTCCTTGAGAATATGGTTTTTATAATAGAGTTGATATTTTCAAATATTATGGAAAACTTGAAATTCAATTTGTATAAAAGCTATGTAATTTTAGTGTACAATTACTACATCATATTTGGAAAAACAGTGATAAAAGGAGCAACTAAACACATACCCAGATGAGACACATTTTCAAAAGATAAGATCATTTTGTCAGGGAAAGAAATAAAGATAGAAATGTCCCCTTCCCCCCCACCCCTTGCCTCTAAATTCTGAAATTCCAGCCAAATAATAAAATCAGTCTTTGAACTTCCTATAAAAACAAAGAACAGTAGGCTTAGTTGGGGGGGAGGGGAAGAAAGGGGGAAGCAAGATGAAGGGAGAAAGCGAAGGGAAGGGGAAGAAAGGAAAGGAGAGGGGAGGAAATGAAGCACAGGATCTCTAGGATGTTCCATCTTCCTCAGAAATTGGTATTCTACTGAGGAGGCTTGAAGAAGATGAAGTGTTCCTTATCCTAGACATATTTTAAATTGCCAAAATGGCATTTTGTGTTAACAACAGAAGATAAAATACACATGCAGTACCTATTAGTCATGCTAACATAATTTATTTATCCTAATGTCTGTAATAAAGACAGCAAGTGAGTTACACAATATTCTTAATCTAAATGAATTGAAGGAGTTGGCTAACTGTTTTGCACATCTAAAGGATATTCTGAATGTACTGTTTATCTAGGCTGATTTATTTTTATCTACCTATCTACCAAGTAAGAGGTGAATTATCCAATGTAATTCTCAACAAAGCAGAATCAGGTCACCATCCAAGTAAACAATGGCTTGCAAAGGAAAGAATTCTTACTCCATACAGTGGTAAGAACAGAAGTGATTTAATAAAACAGTGCTATTACTAAAGGCTGAAGTATGGTTAGAATTCTAAGGCCATTATCACTGCCCTTAATGAAAAAGAAAATTCAAAGCTCCTTCATGTTACTAAAGCAGAAAAATTCTACATTTCATTTTTTGGGGAAAAGATAACTTATATGAGACAGCAGTACTAAGAAGCAGTGTGCTTTATTCAGTCAGGCATTTAGTTTTATGATCATTTATGCTAATTTCTAAGCAAAATAAATGCTTACAGAGACCAGCACCCAGTGAGGTCCTCCACACAAATTCTCAGACTACTCTCTGAATGAGGAGGAATGGAAGACATACAAAGGTCTTTGAAATACACTTATTTGAGGAGGCAGACACAATGTGATTGAGGCACACAAAAATAACTAGACACTATGCCTCAGCCATCACAGGTAATGGGCCCACATGTACATCCATGATTAAGATGGTAATATTTCACTTAACAAATTGTTACAAGTTCCCTTACTCTACTTGTTTTATTATTGTTAAACATTTAGAATATTTGCTTCCTCTAGAAGCTCTTGAGATCTGTAAGTGCTATTATTTCATTACACACATATGCTTTTCTAACGTGCCTCAGATGGCAGGGAACAGTATTGGGAACATAGCAGATGTTCATTAAACATACTTCTAAATTGAATTATGGCATTTTTTTTTAATAAGTTAAGGCCATATGCATGATACCAATAATCACTGTCTGATTTTCTTTTTATTAATGATACTAAATATGGCAGAAAATGTTATATGATGAATAATATTTTCATGAAATGAGGTATTATTTTTAGTTGGTGTCAAATGAAAAATACTTTCTTGTCTTTTCTTTGGCTTCAAAAAGTTGGCATAAAAGAAAGTGAATTTAAAAAAGAAAAACCCTCTGGAAATTGATTTTTTAAGCTAGAGACTTAAAAACAATAGAATTGATAGAAGAAAAAATAATGATGCTCAGTCTTAGAAAACAAGGCTGACTACTTAGAGTTTTTACCAGAATGTAATCATGGCCAGTCAGCCTTGAAATGTACACTAAAACAATTCTAGGGATAACATTAAGATTAGGAAGTGAAGAATTCAGATAATTCGTAGAAATTGGATCTTTTGAAAATGAACATACTTTTAAAGTTTAAGTTCTACCACTAGAAAATTGAATGAGGTTTTCCTTTAGAGAATTTTTTCTTTGTTTAAAATTTAAATTCAATTAGCCAACATATAGTACACGATTAGTTTTGATACAATGTTCGATGATTCATCAATTGCGCATAACACCCAGTGCTCATCACATCATGTGCCCTCCTTAATGCCCATCACCTAGTTACCCTAACCCACCACCCACCTCCTTTGCCACAACACTCAGTTTGTTTCCCGGAGTCAAGAGTCTCCCATAGTTTGTCTCTGATTTCTTCCCATTCAGTTTTCCCTCCCTTCCCCTATTGTCCTCTGCACTATTCCTTATATTCTACATATGAGTGAAACCATATGATAATTGTCTTTCTCTGATTGACTTATTTCACTTAGCATAATACCCTCCAGTTCCATCCCCTTTAGAGAATTTTTGATGAGTTTTTTAACTGTCAGTTGACATACAACATGGCATATACCATTCTTTTAAAAATATGTATTTTGATTTAATTTTGATTTAACTTTGTTAATTATAAATGCCAAATATTCATAAAAGTAATTGATTCTCTCTATATATGATCTACTAAGAGTAAGTCAATGAAGAAACTAATGACTAGAACATAGACATTGTGAAGTGGAAGTTGGCATTATTTAGTGATTTAAATCTAAACATTTAAAAACATTCTCAAGAACAGAAACTTGGAAGCAGAACCAGCCTCATTCATGGGCATAACAACCAGAGATGTTGTGCAAAGTCCTGCATGGAATAGGGCTTAATGCCCTGCTGTAGCTTCTGGGTCCTGCACGGGAGCCTGTATTTCCTAAATGTTACCTGAAACCTGTACATTACTATGTTTTTAAAGATGCTATCTGAGGTTTTATTTCCGTGAGGCAAATATTTCTAAGATTTGTACAGCTTAGGTATCTCCCCACCCCTAATAAATATTTAATTCCAATTTCTTATCATCTTTTCTTTGTAGCCTTGGCTAAGTGGAAAAAAATGTAGATTTTGCCAAATATAGAACATGATACCAGCACCCAGACTACCTACCAGAGGGTTACTGCTCTCTCTTCTTCAACATGCTGATTTAAAATACCCAAGAAGTAGGGGCACCTGGGTGGCTCAGTTGGTTAAGTGTCTGACTTCAGCTCCAGGTCATAATCTCAGGGTCCTGGGATCAAGCCCAGCACAGACTCAGGGGGGTGTCTGCTTCTCCTTCTCCCTCTGCCCCTCCCCCCACTCATGCACACACACACACACACACACACTCTCTCTCTCTCAAATAAATAAGATCTTTAAATAAAATAAAACACTCAAGCAGTGACATAATGCAAAGATTATTTCCTCATATTTACCAATTAAAATATTTCTAATTTCTACTTCACCTTCTTCCAAAAGCATATGAAATGATTATAAAATGAAACATAGTTTTAAATAAAATGAACAGGAATCCAAGCAGAATAGTATCATTAATAAAAAGAAAAAGGAGTAGATACAACTAGGTGTCTAAATAATGTAGTTTGTTATAGGTAGTCACTTCATTTAGGCTTTAGATTATAACTTTTTAACTTTTTAACAAAATAAAGCTGGCAAACTGCTCATCAGTAATCAATTTTTTCAAATAACATTAAAAATTGTAGGAAAAAAACGCCCCAAATTGTATAAGGTAGATATCTTTCAAATGTACAGCCTCTTTACATTTCTGGAGTCGAGTTTGGCTTTTGGAATTTCCTTAAGGGCTTCCAGTGCATGTTTAAGTTCTTTAACGAGTCCCTGTATTTGGAAGTCCTAGGTGCTTGTTCTTTCACCTTTGGTGTTCTTTATAGACAAACTTAGGAAACCCAAAAAGTGAGTGGAGGAGGATGAAACCTGATGCTGATGATAAAGGCCTGGCTGGCAGAGTAAGTCAATCACTTAGGAAGTGAACATGGAGACCGGATGGATAGATTAGACCTTTCTAGTTGTTATTTTGCCATTATGGCCTAAGTGGGGAGGCCATTTTTTTAAAAAAGTTATCTTACCTTTAAAAATGCTCAAGTTAAATATGTTGCTTTCAGAAATATTCCTTCCATTTTGTCACCTTAATTTTTATGACAGGATTCAAGGATATTGCCAGCAAAAAGAAATACTTTCTAAATGTGTCCTTCTATGTTTATACTCACATTCAGGCTGAGTGGCCACTTTGATGGGTTGAGAACTCTCCCCTGGTCCCCACTCATTGTAGGCCACAACTCGGAAGGTGTACATGGCTTCTGGCTTCAGGTTTCCCACCGTAAGCTGAAGGGCCCCAGGCTGGGATGTGTTCAATGCTCGTTCCCTGGGAAGTAAAAGGTTCAGGGAAAGATTATTCTAACATCAATACTTTTAGCCAAACCTTTATTTAACGTGCCAAAGCAGTGAGGTGGACTAAGGTTTGCTTACTCATTTCATGCTGACTCTGCTGTAAATCAAGGCCTCTAAGGTTTACTATGAGAAGCACACTGGAAGGATCTACACATAAATACTGCAGGGTTTTGGGGGAGCTCAAGTTTATGCCATTCCCATGAAACTTGCAAACAAAAGTCTTTTCCCTCAACACAATTTAGAATTCAAAACTCATGACAAAGAGCTACTAAAATAAGAAGAAACATCTGGAATGTAGACAGGAAGATGCATTTTGTAAACATCCAGCTAATGACAGAAATCAAGGTTTCAATTATTCCACAAACCGGTCTTTGTCAGTATTGCCAACAAATGCATTTATGCATTTTCTCTCATTGTATGAAAGGAAAAGGCAGATGCTAAGTGCTGATGCGCATGGAGCTTGAGCTCCTGTGGTTAAGTTAAGTGCAATTAGTGAAGGAGGGTAGATTCCTTTCTACGTGAGGAGAAACTGCAACACATGTCTACTTGCCTTGTTCTTCAAGCCACATCTACGTGTATCCATTTCATTTCTCAACCAAAAGCTTCCTCAGTGGTTCCAGACCAATGAATTACTTTGCTGATCCTGGTGCAATTTGTAGTACATATTAAGATAGGGCAAGCTCTACTGATAATAGATGCTAATATATAAGAAACAATAACTCCTAAAGTATTATTTAGGAATACACATGATTTGTAGATACTCGTAGCCCCCTTGGTGTCATATAATTGACTGGCAGGTGAAGAAGGAACTTCTAAGCTACTCAATTGTTTCTTAAGTTTTCTATTTCTAGATAGTATCTCTTGCAACTTAGTGGGATTGTATGTACATTTTAATTTTGCCGTTTGGTTTTATTTTGTCTGGGGAGATATTTAAAATGAAACCCAGTTTTCTATCAGGGCAAAGCAGGTTTCCAAAGAGAAAAATAAAGACCAAGTTTTAAGGGCATTACTGGTGATTCTTGGGCATGTGTGCAATGTGAATTTGATGGATATGACAGAGACTGGCTGATTCATTCTCAAACCCATTTCTTCTTCTTCACATGCTAGACAGGATTTCCTATGAGGTCTAGATGAAGCCATGTGACTCAGTCTACCCAGTGAGTTTGAGTGTACACATCATGTGCTGATTCCAGGCATGGCCTAGAAAAACTGCACACATGGTTACCTCTGTGTTCTCTTCCTTCACCCATGAGCTTGGGGTAGGCAAGCATGGCTACTTTGGGAGCCATATGTTGATAATAGACGAGTCAAAATTTGCAAGAATTCTGGAGAAGAGCTGGGAGAAGAACTGCCTGGCAATCAGGAACATCCCTTTTCTACTTTATAGAATCAAACAGTTTTTTTTTTTTTTTTAAGATTTTATTTATTTGACAGAGAGAGACACAGCGAGAGAGGGAACACAAGCAGGGGGAGTGGGAGAGGGAGAAGCAGGCTCCCTGCAGAGCAGGGAGCCCGATGCGGGACTCGATCCCAGGACTCTGGGATCATGACCTGAGCTGAAGGCAGTCGCTTAACCAACTGAGCCACCCAGGTGCCCTAGAATCAAACAGTTTTGAGTCATTATGAATTTTAGGTTTTGTTTGTTACAGCAGTTAGTGTTATTTTATCCAGTACTACTAATAATTAAAATATATACCCTGAGTGGTTACCAGAGTCTAGGGGGAGAGAGGAAGAGGAAGTTATTCAGTGGCTACAGAGTTTCAATTGGGGAAGATGAAAAAGTTTTAGAGATAGAGAGTGGTGATAGTTCTTTGCATGTACTTTATACCATAGTATGAAGTATACCACACTTAAAAATGGTTAAAACTGTAAATATCATGTTATATATATTTACCACAATAAAAACCAGCCAAACAAATACCCTGTATGAATCTTAATATAGCCTAAGGTTTAGGTATTTCTTTAGGAGTGCTCTGTTAAGTTGCCTCAAGGCTGAACTGTGACTTACAATGGGGAGGTGGGGGGCAGGGTCTGGGTGGGATTCAACAGTAACTGAAAGTAGGTAGGGGTAAGACATCAGATAATGCTCCCACATACAACTTACCACACTGCTCTATTCTACCCACCTAAGATTATTTAGGCCAACAAATTGCTTTGTAAAAGAAAATCCTCATAATCAGATTGCATGTCTTATGGATATATGGATTTTTGCATCTTATTTATTTTTCTTTAGCAGAAGAACTTTTAGATACATTGCCTCATGGAGCCCTTTTATATAGATAGGGTGATTTTATCATCATTTTACAGATGCAAAAGTGTACTTTGGAAAAACAGCATTATTTTTTTTTTTTCCCCAAAGGACTCAGACTTAGTGGATAGCAGAGTTAAAAATGGAACCTGGGGCTTCATCCTTTAAACACAGTATTGATATCATGCAACAATTGTGGGGAAACAATTGTGGGGCCTATTTGGATCATGGGCACTTTGGGTAGAAGACATAAGTTTCCAAAGGAGTAGAAGGGATTCTAGGCATTCGAAACCACTGTAAGATGAATCTGTCACCTGCTGTGATATCTTTTCTAGCCATATAAGCAACATAGATTCATTGAAGGTCAGATTTGCATACCAAACTTCTTGGGTGTCTATGAGGAAAGACAACCTTCATAATTGACTTTATTCATATACTACTAAAAAACTGAGCTAAAGAGCTATGTTCTGGAACATGCTGGCATAGTCTCTTGAACAGACATCCTTCAGAGGAAAAGAGGCAAGAAAATCTGGGTATGCCCATGTAAGAATGTCCAAGATCATATAATGAAAATACCACACACATATAAAAGTGGATGCTGGATTTTATTATGAGGAAGAGAGTTTTATGTTCCCATAATCTCTATCAGCCTCCAAAAAGTATTCCAAACTAACAGTAGTCATTAAAAAAAGCATATTCATTGATATGAACAATTGATGCTTCCTCCATATTACATAAAGTGTGAACAAAGCATTTTTAGAAAATACTTCTATGGTAGCAATCTGGAAAAAATACAGTTGAAGCAAATACAGTGTGTTTTTCCATAATTACCTTCAACACAACTCCACACCTCTACTCATCACATGCTGGTACTGCCCTGGATTGACCACGCTTCTTCAGTGTAGGCTCTTAGTGGCTTAAAATAATGATTTAATCTAAATTTTATTTCAAATTTATGTGCCACTTTTCAGAAATCTGCTCGTCTTATCAAAGTGAGGTTGCATCAAAATGCTTTGGACCCTGTGAAATGGATTCAGCATTCTTAAGTCTGAGATTGTTGTTTTGATTTTCTTATTAATTTATCTGAGCCTGATTCCTCAGGTGCTGATTGGTGCCATGAAAATGTTTACCTCATTGAGTTTCTTAAAAACTAAAAGAGATGCTGTACGTAAACCACATGAGGCAGGAGGCAGGTTGCCTGGGAGTCAACATGGAGTCTCATACACGTGGTAGATACTGCTGTTATTTTTATTATTATAACAAAATACCACCATGACCTCATAAGAAATAAGCACTCTTGAGTCCAAGAAGAGGACATTTCCACAAAGTGTTTAGAACGAGGAATTTGAGGAGAGAAATTAATAAGAGGTATAGTCATAAAGAAAAAAATACATAAATAGATTTCATTGAGCTCTATGGGCCTGCTCCCCCTTTACTCCCCTCAAACAAAATAAAACAAAACACTATTTTATATTTAATTTTATATATTTTTATATTTAATTTTATATTTTAATTATAGATTAATTTTGTTTTCCAAGACAAGTTAAATTTTAAAAGTGGTCATAACTAGAGGTATTGAATAAGTTCTGATAACGAAAATAGTAATATCTTTCAAAGGTGGAGGCTTCACTGACAGCAAATTGAGAAGGAACGGTGTTCCTTGCATTCCACAGCATAGCTGAACAGCTCTGTGAAATGTGATGTCCACACGGCTAGTGCCTGGGCTTTGTTGCCAGGCTGCTCTGGTGCTTCCTCGGGTCCTACGAGGGGGGTCTTCAAACTGCTAAAGGCATACAAATGCATTCTGGGAAATTGGCATTTCCTGCCTGTCATCCTTCACAGATTTGTTCAGTTCAAGCCCCAAAGATTGACAGGGGGCTTTTGATCATTCCTTCCATGCTTTAGTAGTTGCAAAATTAAACACAAACCATTTCCCAACAAGTAAGTAAAACCTGAGTTTGGAAGGGCAATTTATTATTCTGTGTTTCTCTGGTCTCCCAATAAGCCAATGGCAGCCACCTGAAGTGGTTACACTCTCCAGAGCCTCCACTTGGACCAGCTCATAATTAGGATTTTCCCTCTGTGCACTCTGGTCCATTCTCTTCTGTAAATGGGCAGATAAACACACTAGGTGCTGAAGAACAGAGACCAGTTGCTGTTAGGAATTTGCCTAATTATTCTGTTGCCTAATTATTCTTGGGGTGTTCTGCCTGTCACTGTACCAACTACCCCTAGAAAAGCATCAGGGGCCAAGACCAGCTGTCTCTGGGTGAAGTTCTCTCCTATGACTCCGAAGACATAATTGCCTTCCAATTCACAGAGCTCAGAGTCATGGTCTGTGGCATCAGATTATATATATATATATATATATAATCACATCAGATTATATATATATATATATATATATATATATAAGATTTTATTTATTTATTTTATTTATTTATTTATTTGTTTATTTGATTTATTTATTTATTTGATATAGAGAGAGAGATAGCGAGAGCAGGAACACAAGCAGGGGGAGAGGGAGACGCAGGCTTCCTGCCAAGCAGGGAGCCCGATGCGGGGTTCGATCCCAGGACCCTGGGATTATGACCTGAGCCGAAGGCAGACGCTTAATGACTGAGCCACCCAGGCGCCCCGTGTAGCATCAGATATATTGTCAGACAAAGCTTCATGACCTCACTTCTGTTCCCTTGACTCTGAGTTGGTAGTGTGGGGCTCGGGCAGGTTCAAGATTAGTTGGCTGAAGTAAAAGGAACAAGGCACCTGTGCTTTCTAGAATCCATTCACTATAACTTCATCCATTGAAAATTCACAAAGAATATAAATATAAAAAGTCTGTCTCCTCCTGCTGGCTGAAAATAACTGTAGGCAACTTGCCTTCTTTGACCTCTACATGGAGACCAAGAAGAGTTCACAAATAGGAGAAATTTCTTTCTTGTAAACTCTAGTTTTAGGTGCTTTAGGTCACCTGGTAGAGGTTTCTTAGACAATAACAGCTATGTTTTAAAAGCATACTCTTGGGGCGCCTGGATGGCTCATTCAGTTAAGCGTCTGACTCTGGGTTTTAGCTCAGGTCATGATCTCAGGGTCATGAGATTGAGCCCGGAGTTGGGCTCAGTGGTCAGCATGGAGTCTGCTGGTCCCTCTCCCTCCCCCTTTACCCCTCCCCCTGCTCTCTTCCTCTCTCTCGCTAAAATAAATAAATAAAATCTTAAAAAATAAATAAAAGCACACTCCACACTCTTTCACCTAGTAAAGACAATGCTGCTGCTTTTCTGAGATCAGATTGTGAAGTCTTAGATGCTGATACATTTTGAGGCATGAAGTCCAAGATGGTAGCACAGAATGCACCTTGTGCATACAGTACTTACAGTGTACTGTATTATAATAATAGCTTTTCCGTTGTTTTTTTTTTTTTTTTGTCATTGGTCTTCCCAGTTCTTTCTTCTATTGATGGAGATACTCTCCTAACATCTGTAACCTGTCAACTGCATGCCCGAAATTTTGCACTGCTTGCCATTCTATGGTTAATACATCGCAACTCCTTGTGACAAGATCCAAAGACCTTCAAGATGTGGCCGAAACCTTTCACACTCATCTACAATGATTAACTCTGCCCTGCAACACCATACCCATCTCTGCTTCTCAGTCTGCTGTCATTCTGCCTTTTATTAGTTTGGTTTAGTTTTGTTTTGCTTCAATTATCCTGGAGTTACCTTCTCCTGACTCACAGTTCCTTCTCAGTTTGGCAAAAGCTTGTTCATTCTTCCAACCCAATTCAAATAAAATCTCTTGACTTGAGCTTTCCTACTATCATGTCCTGTTATTCCAGCAGCATTAGTCTTTCTTTCATGGTTTTGCCGCTCTTGGTTTATAGATCTATTGTAGCACATATCACATTGTATTAATAGGCATGCCTGTCTTTAACTCAGTTGTGAATTACTTCAGAAGAGAAGCCATATTCAATTCACATTTTGTTGGCACTCAGCATATACGCCCAGTGAATATAAAAATGGCTATGTTGTCGGTGCTCACAAATTTTTAAATGAATACATAAATAAATGTAAAAATGTTAATAGAATAATTGTATAACATCTCCACATAGTGTGATCTCCAAAACATTTAGAGAGCTGGATCTGATTCCATTTTTCTTTCTTTTTTTTTTTTTAATTTCTTTTTTTTATTATTATGTTCAGTTAGCCAACATCATTAGTTTTGATGTAGTTTTCAACGATTTATTAGTTGCGTATAACACCCAGTGCTCACCACAACATGTGCCCTCCTTAATGCCCATCACCCAGCTACCCCATTCCCCCACTCCCCCTTCCTTCTGAAACCCTCAGTTTGTTTCCTGGAGTCCAGAGTCTTTCATCGTTTGTCTCCCTCTCTAATTTCTTCCCATTCAGTTTTCCCTCCCTTCCCCTATGGTCCTCTGTGTTATACCTTATGTTCCACAAATGAGTGAAACTATATGGTAATTGTCTTTCTCTGCTTGACTTATTTCACTTAGCATAATCCCCTCCAGTTCCATCCATGTAGGTGAAATGGTAGGTATTCATCCTTTCTGATGGCTGAGTAATATTCCATTGTATATAGGAACCACATCTTCTTTATCCATTCATCTGTTGAAGGACATCTTGGCTCCTTCCACAGTCTGGCTATTAGGGACATTGCTGCTATGAACATTGGGGTGCATGTGCCCCTTCGGATCACTACATTTGTATCTTTGGGGTAAATACCCAGTAGTGCTATTGCTGGGTCATACAGTAGCTCTATTTTCAACTTTTTGAGGAACCTCCAGACTTTTTCTAGAGTGGCTGTACCAGCTTGCATTCCCACCAACAGTGTAAGAGGGTTCCCCTTCCTCCACATCCTCGCCAACATTTGTGATTCCGTTTTTCTATCCCAACTTATTTGGGTGACCTTTGGCATATCACTTCACCTTCCTGGATTTTGTTTTCATTATTTGAAAACAGAGTGGGATCTACTCAAAGGAGCCTTTCTAGTCTAATATTCTTTGTTGGGAACAGAAAATTGTGTGTGTGTGTGTGTTTAACTGAATTTAGCGCTTCTGTAATTTACATTTCAGAAGTAAGGAGACTTTTAAAGAGTAAGCATGATACTGTTTCTTACTGGACCATTTGTAACAACATGTCTCTAGTATACATTTTAAGTAAACACATATTGTCTTGCCCAAGTGCACCAGGGTGTTAACATTTAGTTACACTTGTGAGGTGAGCAACAAATGCTGTCTTGAGGTATCAAACACCTAATTAGTTGCTTCAAGGGGGGGGGGTGAGTTACATTAATGGTGCTTTATAGGGAAGGAATTATGCTACTTTTAATGGAAAGATGTTTAGCATCCCCTTTTTATCCACTCCACTTTCACTTTTATTTCTTCAGTGACAAGAATGGTACAATGATAAGATTTCAAAACTGAAATATGGTGTCTACTAGAATAAGGCTCAAAATGACAGCAGTAACAGCTACCCAATGCTACACTCTTTATTACCCCAGAGCCAGAGTCTGAAATCAAGAGCTATCTTGAAGGAAAAGTGGGTTCAGCGGTGACTCGCCACCAGATAAAGCATAGGGAAATGGAGATCATCTAGTTGGTCAGAGGTATTTTGACTAAATTTTGCCTGTAAGTTCCTTTTTTTCTTGAATTGTTAAAAAGCATAGTCTGAGGGACAAACTTTTAAAAATTTTATTTTAATATAATCTCTGTTTCAGCATCTAGTATACATTCAAGAGACTAGTTACATAACAGCTACTGCAATAAAACATTAAAAAACTATCTTCTCATGGAAAAAAAGCTTTTTGTTTCAAATCGTTAATTTTGTTTAGTTTCAGCCTCTGTCCCTTAATAAATATGACTCAGTTCTGGGTCCTCTTCTTGGTTTTATTTTTTGGGGGGGGGGGCGGGGAGGGAGGATGATCCATTTTCTTCTTTAAAAGCTGTAGTTATCATACATATGCTGACAAATTCTTGATATTTAACATATTTCTGGCCCAAACTTCTCTGAGCTCCAGCCAGGTTCCTTATTCTGAAGTCCCCACTTGACATTCCCACTTGAATGTATGTAAAAAAACATGTCTGAAGCTGAATTTATGATCTTCATTCTCAAGCCTGGGTCTTTTCCAGCATCCTAATGTCAGTGAGTTACCCTAGCATCCCTCCATTTAAATAAGCCAGAAAACTAGGAACTATCCTTGTAAACATCCGTTGTCTCACCATGACTGCCAAACTGTCAGCTACTCCTATCAATTTTGCTTCCTAAATATCTCTAGAATAATGTTTCTCCTGCTCCATCTCTACTGATCCAGCCTTAGTCTGACCCACCGTCATTTCTCGCCTGGACTTCTGCAATAGCCTAGGTGGCTTCCCTGCATCCACTGGGCTGACCACATGGGTCTAACTTCCACTCTGCAGCTACAGCTGTCTTTTCAAAATACAAATCTGATTATCACATAGACACTATGCACACATGTCTTCTCTCACAGAGGCACATTCCTTTCCTTTAGAGCTCTTAATTCAGTGTGTAGTTATATATTCTTCAGTAGAATGATCCTCCCGACATTATTAAACTGCCTCCAAAGAGACTGTTGACTTCTCTATTATTCCCAGTACAGAGCCGGACACATAGTCAACTCACAAGTGAATAATGGGTCATTCATTTGTATATGGCATTTATAGAGGGCATGTTTTATTTTTCAGTATACATTAAGCCCATTGGAAGAATTAAATCACTATTCTCTTACTCAATGATCTAAGGACATTTTGAGGTAGAAAGGACAGGGCTTTACATTTTTACAGAGAAGCAGAGTAAAAAGGGGGCTAACTTTGCCAGGCTGTAAGCCAGGACCAGAATGTGGAGCTTTGGATTCTGAGTCTTGTTCTCTTTCCTTCACAACACCCTCCCTTCATAACGAGCTTCATCAGCTGCACAGCCTCAGCTCTGAAGAGCGGGAAAAGAAGATGTAAACACCATGTTGAAAATGTAATGCACGATGAATTCTAAAGTGAATCCTCCATGTCAATCATGCAAAGGTGGCCCTCTAATCCTGAGCAGTGAGCAGAGGTTTTCTGAGGCAGCATAAAGCAATGTAACGCATACAGGGCTGCAAGTTGGAAGACCCAGTCCAGCTTTTGTCCTGCCACAGAATAGGGGTGTGACCTTGAGCAAGTCAGGGGCTATCTTGGAGCCTTCCCTGCTTCATTTGCAAAATGAAGATACCAGTCCCTTATCTGCCTACCTCACAGGGTTATTGTGAGGATTAAATTGAACGATGCTCATGAAAGTGTTTTAATTCTCTCATCTGAACTCCCACAGTACTTTATATGTACCTCTTTTAGGGAATATCTTTTACTTTGTATGGTACACTGAAAAGATCACTGGACTAGAAACTTTGCATTTAAATCTTTCTTCTAATATTTACTAGTTGTGTAGTTTCTTTTTTTTTTTTAAAGATTTTATTTATTTATTTGAGAGAGAGAATGAGAGACAGAGAGCACGAGAGGGAAGAGGGCCGGAGGGAGAAGCAGACCCCCCGCTGAGCAGGGAGCCCGACGTGGGACTCGATCCCGGGACTCCAGGATCATGACCTGAACCGAAGGCAGTCGCTCAACCAACTGAGCCACCCAGGCGCCCAGTTGTGTAGTTTCTTAAGCAGTGTTTTTTTCAGATTTTCTGAACAGAGTGATGCGTGCTGATCCATAAAATGGAAGTTATCATACCTGCCTTTTCTGAGGATCAAATGGGCTAACATTTAAAAAGTGATAAAGTCCTCTCTGAATATACATTGGGAAACACCTGTATTTCATTGCTTTTCATTTCTAATACACACAGTCATTTGCACATAGCTCTGGCTGACAAGAACTGAGTGCTTTTGGAGCGCCAGGCAATAAGCAAATGTTTTAGGCACTAACAATTTTTGAAGTCGTCATAGCCTTACATGTCAGTTATGATTATTATTCCACATGAGGAATCTATCCCACATAAGGGCCACACAGATAGTTAAGTTCCAAGCCAGGATTGAAACACATACAGTTGAATTCCATAGTCACATTACCCTAAGCTTTTGGCTACACTGTGTCATACTCCATAAGTAACTTTAGATTATGGAATAGGAAATACAATGTTCTATACATACACAAAAAGTCTGCTACTCTGTCTATAACTGGTAAATAAATGATGCAAATCAACTTAGCCGTTAAGTCAGAAAATTGCTGGAAAGAAGCCTGGTAGAAGAAATTTATGTCATAATTCTGAAAATATCGAGAAAGCCTGATTCTCTTCCAGGTTAATCCACTAACTATGTTAGGAGCAAGTTGGTGTAGTGATTGAGAACACCTGCTTTGGAATCAGGCCTGCATTATATCCCGGTTCTACCACTTACTAGCTGTAGAGCAGAGATGACAATGTCGTCTTTAAGCCTCATGTGGATAATGTTTTGTTGTGGGGATGAAATAAGATAATTTATGTAAGAGATGCTTAGCCTGGCATCTGGCACAGTAAGTGTTCAATAAATGCTCTCACCATGAATGCTTACTCAGTGGCCTTCAGCATGAGACTGACTCCTCCCCTGAGTATCAGTTTCTAAATGTTTAAGTAGCAGGAAGTTGTACTATGATTCCAAAGATCACTTTCAATTCAATGATTTTTAGGTACAAGGAGGGGATAGCTGGATATTTGTGAAGGAACTGCATCTCTGTGAATCCTGGCTTTCAGGTTCTGTAATTTTTCCTGTTTCCTGACTTATGAAATGAAAGCACCCAAGGGGCTGAATAAAAAAAAAAAAAAAAAAAAAAAAAAGATGTTAACTATGGCACTTGCATTATTGACACCATTAACCAGTCAGACAGATTAATGATAATCTGAGCTAGAGTAATTTGCCTGACAAAGTCATTACTAGTCTGAGGCAAATGTTAAATCCACCACCTTTTAAAAAGCTATTGTGTTAAGGTGCTAAATAAACCTATATGAGCAAATAAGCATCACAGCTAACCGCTCAGAGACATATGGCATATATTTGCTCTAGTTGAGAGTGAGAAAATGAACAGGGATATTGGAATCAAATTTCAAAATCAACTTTTATTTTTTCTCAATTAAAAAATAAGTTATTGAACTTCAGTTAACTTATTCATCCTCCTCAGTAACACAATTTGTTTTATTAATTAAGGAACTATCTATTAAGAATACCACATCTGTCTCTCTGCTACCTTTATCCAACTAGTTCCAATCAGTAAGTGTCTACAGAAGTCATGATACTAGACACGTGGGTATGGAGTTATAAATAAGACCTAGTTTCTGTCATCAGGAAGAGAAACATGCATGTACTCAAACACAAAACTGGACAAAAGGTAGGAATAATATAATAGTAATCAAATTATAAGGGAAAAATTGATGATTTATGAGCTGGAGGACTGTGGGGAGATTCACATAGTAGTTGACATTGCAGTTAGAGCTTCAATTCAACAAATATTTTGTGAGTGTTTATTATGGGTTCCATATTGCTCTAGGTACTAAGAATAGCTCAGGGAATAAAGGAGATAAGAACAGCCCTGCCCACATGAAGCTTATATTCTGGCATCAAGAAAGGGGATTCAGGAAATACTAAGTACAAGGTGATAAAGCTGTGGAAAAAATATGAATGAAAAAGGGCATAGGGAATGGGTATTGGTCAGATAAGACATCCAGAAGAAGGTGCCACTTCATCAAAGACTCAGTGCAATCCAAGGATCCACATGGATGTCAAGGGGAGGAACATTCTAACAGGCTGATCAGCAAGTGAAAAACTTGAGGGAGGAGGATTCTTGGTATATTTAGGAAACGCAATGAAGCCAGTGAAACTGGAGAGAAGTGAGCAAATAGGTAAACGTTAAGAATAAGTGATGAGTCTAGGAAGGTGACAAGGGACCAGATCAGGAAGGGTATCTGCTTAGTCTCTGAATGAGATAGAAAGTCATTGGAAGGTTTTGAAGCAGAAGGATAACAGGATCTAAGGTATGTTTTAAAAGATTTATTCCTGCTGCTGTGAGGGAACCGCCTTGAGAGGTTATTACAATAGTTCAGATGACACTTGATGGTAATAAAAAGGGGTAAGAAGTGGTAAGATTCAGTATATGTTTTTTTTTCTTTATTTGGCTTTATTTTTTTATCATGGAAAATTTTAAGCAACACAAAACTAGACAGAATGATACGATGAACCACTTTATTCCCATCACTCAGTTCAAAACTGAAAGTCTTTAGTATTATTTTATAACAAATACCAAGTATTATATTGCTTCCTGGATTCAGGATGTATTTTGATATTGCTGCTAAGACTTGATGATGTTTTTGGTTATACAATATAAGAAAAAGAAAAGAATTAACAATTATTCCAAGGATTTTGGCCTGAGTAATGAGAAATATGTAGATTTCACTGAGACAGGGTATTCTCTATAATAATAAAGTATTTGGAGGGGGGATGAAGGAAAACAGGTATTTGGTTTTGTTGATACATTGTAGATACTCATAAGAAATCAAAAGTTAAGAAACCAAGGCAGAATTTGGATATATGATTCAGGACTACAGGTAAAATGTCAAGACCAGAGATACAAATTTGGAAGACATCAGCATACTGACAAAATATAAAGTCACAAACTGGATAAAAAGAGATCTTCAAAGCCTGAGCCCTGAGGCAATCCAATATTCACAGGTCAGGGAGATTTGGAGTAAAAAGTAGAAGCTAAAAATGAGTGGCCAGAGGGATTAGAGTAGAACCAGGAAAGTGTGTGTAATAGAACCCAAGGGAATGATGAGTCACAAAAGGGGAAATGATCAAATATGACAAAATTTGCTTATTGCCCAAGTAATGTGAGGACTGAAAATTTGCTTATTGCCCAAGTAATGTGAGGACTGAGTCAATGTAATTGACTATTGAGTTAGCAACATGGAAGTCACTGGTGAACCTAGATAAGAGCAGTTGCTTGAAATATTAGGGATAGAATCATGACTGAAATACAAGGTAAGGTAAAGAAGAAGATAGCAGGAGGGGAAGAATGAAGGGGGGGAAATCGGAGGGGGAGATGAACCATGAGAGACGATGGACTCTGAAAAACAAACTGAGGGTTCTAGAGGGGAGGGGGGTGGGAGGATGGGTTAGCCTGGTGATGGGTATTGAGGAGGGCACGTTCTGCATGGAGCACTGGGTGTTATGCACAAACAATGAATCATGGAACACTACATCGAAAACTAATGATGTAATGTATGGTGATTAACATAACAATAAAAAATTTTTAAAAAGATACGAGGTAAGGTATTCGGGTGAAGTTAGACAACTCAAGGGAATTTGCTATATAAGGGAATACAGAACAGAGTGGTAGAGGAGGGAGAAGATTGAGGGAAAATTTGTTGAGATGGAAAATACAACTGCATGTTTGTATGTTGATGAACAGGATCCACCAGAATGGAAAAATTTTATAATGAGGGGAGAGAAGGAATAGCTGAAGTTTTGTTCTTTTGCTTAAAAAGGGATGAAATCCAGTGCAGAAGTGAAAGTTTGGCCATACTTGTTAAGAGTATGGGCAGTTTTTTATAGAAATTTAGGAGACATTATATGCTGAAAGACACATTGGGTAGGTAAGTCAGATGATGATGATGATGATGATGATGATGATGATGATTACCACCTTTGAGCCTTATTTTCAGCCTCTTTCCCATATTGTCTCTGAGTTCACACTATTCTGAGCCTCTCCATACTGCCTATATGCAATGACTTCCCTGGATGCTTTGCTTCAATTCCTTCAATTAGTTCTCATAGCAATTCAGAGAGGTATAATGCATCTTCCCTCTAGCCATCATACCAAAAGATCTTATTCCCATCTTTCACATAACTAAATGCACAAAGTCACACAGATGATAAACAGCAGCACCATTTTCAAATCCAGCCATTTAGACTTACTTAAATGACATATGTTTAACCATTATAGGTTATAGGAACCACACTCTACCTATGTATAGATTGGATATAGATTTCCATTCAAAAGACTTTGTAAGTTATTATGTGCATGTCTTTATATAGAAATTTTATCATATTTAAATTTAAGAACATTCACATTTTTTTCGCAGTAGAGTGAGTGATCCTAACTGTATTTCAGCAAGATAACTAGAGATGGTGAGAAGGATGGATTAGAAGGCAAGAAGCTATTGTCAGAGATCAGATCAGTGATGATGGAGATGATAGAATAAAGGGGGCATTGCTGAGCTGTGGCCGAGGTAGACTTGACAGGACAGAATGACTAATAGCAGAGCCAAGAGGCCAGGAGGAGTAAAATATGACTTGGGTTTTTTGTTTGGTCAACAGGATGGAAGGTCCTAACATATACCAAGAAAAGAGAGGAAAATATATTTGAGAAGACAGTGAGTATGGTTTGGGGTAGGGTAAATTTAACGTGGCTCCAGGACATCCATATGGCTACATGAAGACAATTGGGCAAGAATTATTACCTCCAGTTTTCTTAGCTGCACACACTGAGATTCAAAGACAGCCAGGCTCATCATAAGGTCACAGAGTCAAAGAGCTGCAGATGAGACTAAAACGAATGCCTACTTCTTTGTGGTAATGAGTGATCTTAAGGAACATAGGCTCTATGTGTATTATGTTTATTTCTTTCATTTTAAAGTCAGGTCAAATTATGAAAGAAAAGAGAAACTTAAAAATGATATACTTTATTGCTGTGGACTAGAAAGGAAATCATTTTGAGACACAGCATGAACAAAGTTGTACTGTTCCTTCTGATTATCATACTGCACTGAACACCACTCTGGCCAGTCCAAGCTATATTGTCCCTTTTGAATCCTGAGGGGCTCCTAAAGATCACTATGAGTTTAGAGCACTCACACACTGGAGAGATTAGACTAAGCCTCACACTTGAATCCTGGCTTCTCCCCACACACTTTCTACTGGTACCTCAGTTGGCACAGGATTACTTGCGACAGCCGTCTATTTCATTCTTCTACAGAAGAACGAACGGTGAAAGCCAGGATTCGTTTGAACTCAGCTCAATGAACAAGTGGGTCCCACTAGGGCACTTGCCATTTTTCTCTGTCTTTCCTTCTACTTCTCTCTGTTGCTTTCTTTTCACTCTCCCTCTCAACTTCTCCCATGCTGCCACCAACCCCCAAAATATAACATCTTTGTAGATGTATCAAAAAGGTTACATTTCCCTTGGCTGGTAAACTTTACAGAAAGTGAATGCAGTCTGCATTCAAGGATGAAGGAAGAAACTGCCTCATCCCACAATACCCTGCCTACCAATGGGGGTCAGTTTTAGACCGGTTCTATATAGGAGGAGGTTTAATATGGAAGAAAAGATATGGATCTCAGGATTCAGCCAAATCAACAGACCAACATTTATGTAGATCCTAGTTGCCCTACCAAAATCCTCATCTCTTGAGGAACATAATGATGACATTCCATCCTTATGTGAGAGGCACAGTAGGTTTGCAGAGTACATTTGTAAATAGGTGTTGTTCTCTACAGAATTTTGGGATTTGGAAACACAGTGTTTCTCTGAAGCAAATTGAGCTTTTACATGTTGATCTCTTTGGCTGCCTTTAATTGGCAATACAGAAAACCCAAATGTTGATGAGGAGAGAAAGTAAAAAAAATGCCCAAGGAATAGAATGGAAAGGTCTATTAAGAAAGCTTCCTTGCTTTTCTGATTCCTTCTTTTTTTTAAAGTTTTTATTTAAATTTCAGTTAGTTAACATATTAGTAATATTAGTTTTGGTGTCTGATTCCTTCTAAGTGAAATGTTTACAGAGTGGCTTTATGCTTTAATCTTTTTTTTTCAAAATTTTATTTATTTATTTATTTATTTATTTATTTATTTATTTATTTATTTATTTATTTATTTGACAGAGAGAGAGAGAGCACAAGCAGGGGGAGCAGCAGGGAGAGGGAGAAGCAGGCTCCCACTGAGCAGAGAGCCTGACGTGGGGCTCGATCCCAGGACCCTGGGATCATGATCTGAGCTGAAGGGAGACACTTAACCAACTGAGCCACCCAGTGGCCCCTATGCTTTAATCTTAAATAAAATTTCCCAAACCCGAACATGTTTATATTCAAATGTACTTGCTCAACTGTCAATAATTAATGATACATAATAATGATACCAGCCATATAGGCATCCAAATAAATATTTCAAAATGCCATTTCAAACGATATGGCAAACTAGATACTATATGAAAAACCCTTCTGTTATGGCACATCCAAAATGCAGACTCAGCTGAGCATGGAGCCCGATGTGGGGCTCTATCTCATAACCCTGAGATCACAACCTGAGCTGAAACCAAGGCTCGGATGTCTAATTGACTGTGCCACCCAGGTGCCCCCACAATTTATTCTTATAGAAGAAATTGGAATTTACCCAATATCAAATTAGACTTACAAATCAAACTTCAAAGTCTTAAAATCATGAAACATTTCAAGGAGAAAGTGTTGAGAAAAATCAAGAACAATAATAGATTGTAATCTTGAAACCAGACATATACAGAACACATCTGCCTACAAGTGGCAAGTGAAAAGAGGAACAACATGGGGTGTCTGGGTGGCTCAGTTGGTTAAGTGTCAGACTCTTGATTTTGGCTCAGGTCATGATCTCAGGATCGTGATATCTAGACCTGCATCAGGTTCCACACTTAGCATGGAGTCTGCTTAAGATTCTCTCTCTCCCTCTTCCTCTGGTCCTCCTCTCTCTCTCTCAAATAATAAATAAATAAAACCTTTAAAAAAGAGAAATAATAATTTCTACCAAATATTAGATACTCCTGTATGGCCTTTACATATGCAACCTAATTTAATCCTAACAAAAACTTTGAGAGCTAAGTATTATTATTCACTCTTTATTATACAGTAAAGTCAGGCTCAGAGAAATTATGTGGTTTTCTTGAGATCACATGATGTCAATGACAGAGTTGGGATTACAACCTGGCCACTGTGGTTCTTTCATATCCTGTTCTGTTAATATACAGCCTAATTCTGTTTTCTGTTTATCACTTTGAAAATCAAGGAAATAAAAAAAAAAACCCTGGTTATTATATATTCACATGCTTGCCTTCTTTCAAGGAAGTTTCCTATAAATCCTATAAATGACTTTATTTGATGCTTTAAACAATCCCACTTTAAAAAAACACACACAGACCATGGAGGTATATTATCTCTGCATACTGATCAGTGATGGGCAGAGCTGAGATTCCACATGGTCTCCAAAGTCCCTGCTCAAGATCTCCTGCAGTTGCCTTTATGCCACAGTATACATCTAAAGAGATGGTGGATTAGGTACTGGTAGCACCTACCTGTTGTCACCTTCTCTGGAGAAAAAGACCGTGAAGGTTTGAATGTTCCCTTTTGCTTCTGCAGGTGGGCGCCAGCTGAGACGGACAAACCGACTGGAAACCAACACAGGGACCACATCTCTGGGAGCAGAAGGGAGGACACTGGAGCTTGGGATAGCTAGGGAGGAAGAAGAGGAGGCTGTCAGAGGTGTTGGTGCCATGGACGGGAAATGTGCAGGAAGGCAAAACATTAGCAAACATAGAATGGTCCATTCTAAAGGAAGGAAAAAACACAAGGGAAAGCAATCAAACTAATGGAATCAAAGATATATTAGAATTCCTTGGAGCTTATGAAAGGGTGGCTAATTAATAACATATATGATTCTACTGCATATTTGTCCAATTTCCATTACTAACGGGATCCATAACAAAAAATGTTCTGTTTAGGCATGACACAGAGACACATAGCCATGGATAAATGCCTCAGGTAACCAAGCAGTTATTGTAAAACCTTATTCTACTCAGAGACTGTTTATCCTGTTTTAGATACAATTTGAAGGAACAGCAAATCAAAGTCAATGGAAGCTAACCAAAAGTAGAAAGAGTTCTTACAGACTACCTGCTGGAAAGGAACTGACAGAAAAAAAATTCTACCAGACATAAAGATACACAATTGTCCCACGCTTGTAGAGTATCACTGCATGTATGGCAAAATTTAACAATTGTTATTCACAGGAATAAATCATCCACAATTGAAGAACTCATTTTTTAAATATTCGGGGCACTTATAATCTATAATAGAATTTTCTATTAAATGTGTATATTCATAATTCATCTTATTTTTTTCAAGTTCCCAAGGGTAGGAAACATATGTTTCATTTTGACAGGTGATTTCTAGCCCCAAATCACAAAGACCCATTTGCCTACATTTAATCTTCAAACTGGCTTTTGTGGGCTATTTTCTCTAGTTCTTATCAAAATTAGTCTCCATCCTTACATTCACTTTCTCCAGGGGCTGGCTGAATCACTATTCCTACTGTGCACTCACTCCTGTTAGCTAGAAAATCCACTGGGGTGAGGGCAGCTCTCTCATTTCCCAATGGTTCCAGAAACATTATCAATGGACAATACATACCAGTTACATACAGAAATAAGTTTTAAAGAACTGCAGAAAGCTTTCAGAGTTATTTCTGGCTCCATATATTCGTAGCCAACTTCTTTATATGTAAAATTTCCCCTTGCTTTTTTGGTCAACACAGTATTTGAAACAAATGATAGGCGGGCAGCAAGTTAGTCAATCTTTTGTGGAGAGTGGTGAGGGGAGAGAGAAGACTGATGCCCGGATATGTAGCATCTGTCTCAAAAATGTGGGTGATATTAAGTCTCCTGACAAAAACCTGTACTTCCACATACCATGGACATCTCAAAGTAGCACTCTTTATGTGAATTTATCCTCCCCACCCCCTTCACTGTCCACTCAGCCTGCTTCTCCTTCTGGGCTGCTCAACTCAGTTGTATCTACACTGTCCTCACAACTGTACATCCCAGAAGCCTAAAAGGTATCCCCTACCCCTGACTCTCTCTCACTCATCCTTTCTAGGATTCCTCCTCCTGGACATCTGGTAAACCTACTCCATGTTAGCTCCACCGCCACACCATCATTCTGTCTTCCTAGAACTGTCACAGCTATCTCTGCTTTCTCCAGCTCCTCTGCTTTCCTTCCACTCATCTCCCTCAAATGTATTCTGTGTACAGACAGCATCCTGAATAAGCTTGTAAAAAGACACATCTGGTCATATTACTCTACTATTTATTTATCCTCAGGGTCTACTCTTTACCTCAGGAAATCCCTAAACTTTGAAATGGGCCTATTGGCCTGGCTCTTGTTGATCACTTTTCTTAGTTTGGTTTCCTCCACAAGGAGGCCCTGAGAAATGGATTTAAGTGCAAACAGTTTATTTGGAAGGTGATCCAAGGAAGTTGGGAAGTGAGACAGCAGGGAGTAAAGGCTAGAAAAAAATGACTTAGCTGCCAGTTAGCACTGTGAGAAACTGGATGGTAACTCCACGGGGGGCTCTGCGGGCCAGTGTGGCCCCGGCCTCTAGGTTATCTGTCTTGAAAGAAGCGGGCTGAGGTGATTATCCACCACTCCTCCACCACTGATTGAGGGTGATTCCAAGGGCCATCCTGTATAACAGCCTAGTGTATTTCTGTTGCCAGAAAAATACCACTTTGGGGAGAGGCTTGCAAAGTTTCCACAGTAAGCAGCATCCATTAGCTCTACTCATCCAAAAAATATGCCTATCCAATGCCAGCCCTTCTAGGTACAGAAGAGTCAATGGCAAAAAAATAGGCGAGGGCATTCCTCATCAAGCTCACATGGAGGCTCCCTGGCTTTCTCCCCCCACATCAGATAGGGAATGTGCTCAGTTCATAACAAGGTTTGAGGGAGGAACATGCCACACAACAGCACAAATACGTAATCATCACACCTATGAATGATAAGAGGATCTGGAGGCTCCTTGGCTTTTTGCTGCTTGCACTAAGCAGGCTCTCCCCATGTGGATCCACTTTTGACTCCCCGAAGACTTCCCATAGCAGCTCCCACTCTAACAGACCCATCTCATCCACCTAACTCCTACTGTCCCCCTTCACTTAGTTTAGTGTTATCTCCTCTGGAAAGAATGACCCAAAGTATTTGCAAAATATCTAACAAATGATAGTTAATATCTATAATATAAAACAAGTCCAAAAATCAATATAATAATAATCTTATCTTAAAGTAGGGTTCAACATGACAGTAAAAGAAATGTGCATTAAAATAAAATCTAAAAAGTCTGTCAGAATAAAGTATATTAAAAAAAATCTGTCAGAGTAGTAAGACTTTAAAGAATGTTAGTATCTAGGGTTGGTCAGGATGTGACACTCTCTTACACTGTCAGCTGAAGTTTGTAAGAGTAGCCTTTTTAGCAGATAATTTGGCAAAGTCCTTTAAAATGAAAAATATTCATACATCAGACCATTCTCAGGTTTATAAATTTATCATCTAAAACACCCCCAAGTAACCCCTTTATCCATGCATCCTTGCAAAATCATAGCTCATTTTCTCAAAATGTAATACCTATATATCTTCCAGTTTAAAGCAAATGGGATCATTACTAGATTTTTTTTCTACAAAAGATTTTCTAAAAACAAAATGTGATCCATGATGACTTACAAAAATCTTTTGAGAATTCTCAAGAAGTTAGACAAATTCGTTTTAAAAGAACAGGAGAGAAATTTTCAATTCCTTTTTCCCCAAAAGCCCCTCACTTAGAGATGGTATCGCATAAAAAATGAGGTGGTTTCCCCACCTATTCAGGGGCTGCCGAGAGGGAGAGCGATGGGAGTCTGTGCACGGATGCTTTTCTCCTCAGGCTTCCAAGAGTGCCTTCTCACAGAGCTAGTCTAGACGCAGATGACACAGATAAAGCTCAGAATAGAATTAATCATGGACTCTTTTACCTCAGTTTAAACAGTCCTCATATGAAAAGGGACAGACACATTTTTAACAAAGGGATGACTTCTTTATACAGGGAATTAATTTTGTTCTTACTAATCCTCAATGCTTTCTCTCAACAGTAACTCCTCTTCACATAACATCTCAATAAGGAATCAATCAGGACTTTTTTTCTTTGCTCTTGGAGGCCCAATCTCCAGTCTGGCCCTAATCTCCCTGGCCCTTACTGTTGCCATGGTTACAGCTTCTTTATCTGTTGTCATGGAGAAGAGGAGGCGAATTTACCATACTATAACATAGTCTTTTTTAAAATTTATTTATAAGAATCTCTTTACTAAAAAAAAAAAAAAGAAAAAAAAAGATTATCATAATAAAATCCAGGAAACGGAAGTGATTTCTGAAAATAATAGAAATTCAAAGAATAGTTTTGAAACTTTGGTTTCTAAGTTACTCGTTACTACTACTACTACTATTTTATGATGTCAGTGCAATAGCCTTGGTAACAATTACATTATTGGGTTAATTTTTTTATAAAGCCATGTCCTGTCTAGATACCAGAGAGTTTGTTTCTCTTAGAATTTTACTATGTAATGTTTACAGACATTAATTTTTCCCTGAGCTTATTAACTGCCTGACCTCCACTCCCTATGAGGCACATGAATGATGATAAGATGTATTCACAAAAACACAAAAATATTTAATTTGCATTAAACATCAAACAAGCAATAGGCTTATTTCCTTGTCATTCCCCATACTGTTAACTAAGATACTATAAATGTAACCACCAGATCAACTAGATCTTTTATTCACATCATCTCATTATTAGCCCGAAGATTTAAGTAAAATATAAATAAGTAACATTAGGGGCACCTGGGTGGTTCAGTCATTAAGCGTCTGCCTTCGGCTCAGGTCATGATCCCAGGGTCCTGGGATCGAGCCCGGCATCGGGCTCCCCGCTCCGCGGGAAGCCTGCTTCTCCCTCTCCCACTCCCCCTGCTTGTGTTCCCTCTCTTGCTGTGTCTCTGTCAAATAAATAAATAAAATCTTTAAAAATAAATAAATAAATAACATTAGGGAAATTAAAGGAACATTTAATTGTTCTCAGGGCAAACTTTCCTTTCCTTTTGTATTTTTTTCTTATTGTTCTCTTGACCCCAAACTCTAGCTTTTAATTTCCAAACGAAGAAGTAGATAAAATTTACATTTTGGTTTAAAGTTTTTATAGTTCACAAAGTAATTTTGCAAACTTAAGAAAAAGATGCTCGGCTGTATATGGTTGAAATTACAAAGAATAACAATTTTTTTCTAAAGTTTCATGTTATTTCCAATATTCAAAGAATCATGGCTTTCTAGCTAGTATATTGAGAACTTTAGTAAAACTAAGAAATGTGAATTAAAAAAAATAATGATTTGAAACCACTTTTTATTTTAACTTAATATGAATAGAAGTTAATGATCTCCATAATATTTCATTAAATTTTAATCCTTACATAAAAGAATTTATTGGGTTAGTCTCTAAAATGGAATAATCAATATTTATTGAATGTCTCTCAAGTTCCTACTGTTATGCTTGAAGTGAGGAATTATCTTTAATTGTTTCTCTGCATTTTAGTGAAGATCAAGTGTAGTATCTGTTCTTATCAGTTTAGTATCTGATATGTTCTCTATCCCAGGACATGTATTCAGTGGATTTTTGGAGCAGGGAGATGGAATAGGAGCTTGCTCCATCCACTCCATACATGGACCTAGTATTGCAGTACTTCCAGGAATGGTGTACCCCCTCCACACACAAAAATTATTTTTAAACTCCAGATTTTTCCCTAAGAGAATAGGAAACTACTTTTTAAGGCATAAGGTGTATACATGTAAGACAATTACTAAGTTTGTGATAGTCTCTTATTTATAAACAAATTCCACCCTAAATTTTCAGTAGGGTGGTTGTTTAGAAATCAGACATACTATCTCATTAAACCATTTCTAGTCTGTTCCCAGAAACCTATTTATCATTTTACAAACTATCATAGTAGTAGTGCTATGGAAATGGATCATACATATATGAATTTTCTTTGGTGAATCAATTTATGCATCCAATCATTAATCCATTCAATATCTATGGAAGGATTACTATGTGTCAGGCATTGAGTGAAGGCCTTTTTAAATCCATCTCCCAATTCCAGAGAGGAAAGCCAGCTCAGTCATTAGTAATTCTCCCTGCCCCAGCTTCACCGACAAGGATCCATCTCCTCCCACTTCCCACAATTCTTCTCCCATCCCAGCTCTATGCTCTCACTTGTCTTGGGCAGAAGTAAGCCTGAGAAGGACACAGGGGAAGGTCTCTGGGGTCACTGACCTTAATCGGTTCCACGAAGACCTCATGCTTTCACCTCTGCTACTTTTGTGTGCTGCAACCTGAGCTGGAATGTCACCATTCCTGCTCTGGCTTAGAAGACTCTTTTTCTGGACTTTCACAGGAATAGGAGAAGTCCCTTCTGGAAACTTCTTACACTGAACTCTAATGGTCTAGTCATTTTTTTGGTATCTTATACCAAATTGTATTCTCTGTAAGAGTAGAAGCAAAGTTTACACTGTTCACCAATCTAATCCCCAAATCTAGTACTATATGTTTAGTGACATCCTAGGCATACAATACATTCTTGTAGTGTTAACTAAATGAAAGGCATTGCACAACTGTGAAATTATAATGTTGAGACTCTAAGAAATTTCCTTTCAAAACCCTCAAAAATGGGTATTTGAGGTTATGTACTGGAAGGGGACAGAGCTATTACTACAAGCTCGTCATGCTAATCATTATTACTCTGCTAATAAATTACAAAGTAGATTAAAAAGCTGAACTCTGAGGAAGGTTTCAAGGGAATGTAGATTTATGATGAGACTACTTCATTTCAGACCAAATGAGAAGGGAACATGTTCCTAAAATCCAACTATGTGTCAAAAAATGTAGAAGATGTGTTCATACAGGAATAATTCTTAAGAGAAATAACACTTTCATTACAAAGCAGAGCAGAAGCCTGAGAAGTTTGAGCTGATCTATGCAACCAGAAAAGAACCTGGGGATCTGTTATAGGAAGTGTGATTGTTATCCGCAAACTATTTATCAAAGAGAATTGCCAGGACAAGGTTGTATGGTAAGAAGAATTACCTGTGTCCACACAAAGATATAAGATGAAAAAAAAAATTCTAGAAGGTATTATCATATCAGCAAAGATAACTACATCTCTCAGAGTTTGAAGTCTTTTCAAAAGACAAAATGAGAGGAAAATATCTGGTAAACTGGTCAACCTAGACATGTGTGAACCAATTATATTCTTTATTTTCATTTTGTTTATTTAAGGAAGTAGCTTTTAAAAGGGTTTATCCAGAATGGAGCAGACCTCAGGCAGCTTGGGAAGGTGGCTAGTCCAACCTTTTTGTAAACAAGTGGATTCGACTAGAAAACCACAATTAAATAGATGGGAATTGGATCCCTGCTCTGCTACTCTGTGACTATGTGACTTGGAAAGCTATTTAGCTTCTCTGAGCCCTACACTCCACATTTAAAAACTAATCCAATTTATTTGACATGCAGGGCTATGTGATGATGTAAAATGGGTTTAAAGGGCTCTCACAGTACCTGGCATATTATAAATTCTCAGTGAATGGTTATTGTTATTTATCTGTCCTCAGATTCAGAAAACAGTCTGCTTCTGCTGACCCAGTTTCATGATATCTGGTTGGAAATCTAGGATCCCTACTGGAAAGGCTTTGGGAAGGATTTGGGCTACTTCTGATAGGTCAAGTGAGTTGGGGACAAGGGTGCTTCCTCCATGCAAGGATAGGACTTGGTCATCTCAATATCTCTCCCAATTTCCTTTATCAGGTTGCAGAAAAAATTCATCCTTTGTTTTCCCTTTTTTGTCATCCTATATGTCTACTTCAGTAAGAATGTACTTCATTTCAGGTCTCTTCTCTCTTTGTATTTTCTTACTAATCATTGTACCCTTCCCATCTGTCACTATTCAAGGCTTTGTGAAGCCACCTTTAATCATCTCTCTCATCAATGTCTCTTCCTGGCATCTTTCATCAACTGTAGGAAAGCTCCACTTCTACCCAGTCCCCAGCTCCCTTTGTTTCCATCTTTCCCTTGAGTTTATGTCATTGAATTGCTAGTTATTATTTATCCCTTCTCCATGCCCAGGGACCCCAAATGTGCCATTTCAATCATTCCCCTGTCACCAGAGCTTCCTCTAGGGATAAAGACTGACAGGCTGTGACATCTCCCCTTCCATCTCTCATGTGCCTTTATCAACATTCACCTTGTCCTAGCCATATGGTGCTTTGTCCCGGGCTGCCATGCAATCCTCTTCTCCAGCCGTGGAGAACACCTAAAGAACACATGCATTGCTGATACAAATCAGCATGGTAGGCTTTAAGAAGCAGTGTTTTTTTTTTTTTTCATGCAATTTCCTTTGGTAATAAGACACTACCAAGATAAAATAACTAACAAGCTGTGTTGTTAAGAAAAAAATAATTGGATCAGTGTTAGGTAGCCTTAATTTTTTTTAAGTTTTTAAGTTTTTTAAGTTTTTGTATGAATTTTTGTGGTAAGAAACTCAAGTAAAAGTAAGTTGAAAATAATACAAATTAAGTAGGAAGAACTAAAAGTTTAAGTTACTCTCTTTAGTAATATAGATACTATTAAGAACTGCTTTTACTATTTCTGGATACTGAGTCACCCACCGCTCAAAAAAAAGGTGCAATCTCGCTTGATGGCTCAGTGAGTTCTACTAATGGCAAACTTCCAACTTTGTTCATGGGATTTAAAATAAATTTTAAAATAATTTATTTAAAGTTACCATATAAGTGTACCCGTGGAAATGCTCATTGCCAGTATGGGCTAGTTTCAGTGTTCTGAAATGCCTCTGAGAATCAGAATTTCAGAACAACACACTCACCAAATGCTATCTTTCTGGTAGACAAGAAGAGAAAGAGTGTGGGAGGCAGCATCTCAGGCCAGGAGTGCATTGACAGGGCATGGAGGTTTATTAAGCATCCATGTGCAGTACACTTGACTCTAACCCCTAGCTACTCATCCTCAAATTTTATAGCCTCCAAAACATATTAAAGGGAAATAGAAAAGAATAAAAGAGGATATAAAACTAAGATAAATTATTACTTATTCCAATTATGTTTATACAAGTAGAGCCTTATATCACCACTATGAAGTCACTGAAAAACTATAGGGGGACACAGAATGCATATGAGAGATGTTTCCTTAGAACCCTCTTTCTTTTTTAGTTCGATACATTAGAGGAAGAGAAAGAGAGAGAGCGAGAGACAGAAAGAGAGGAGAGCACAAGCAAGAGAGGCAATCCAATTCTATTTAGTCCCTTTTCTGGGAAGTGAGATGGTGAGCATGGAGAACTTGCAGCCACAGTTGAGTGATCACTCGCATAAGCTCACATTTTTTTTTTCTTTTTTAATGTACCGAAGTAAGGAAAATGATAGTAAAGCTGTAAACCATAAAAGAGGCTTATTGGCCTGAACCTAGCACTCATACTTCAAATCCATTAAGTAGGCAAACAAAAGGAATAACCATCAGAGATGATTAGGTAATAAAAACACATTATATAATCATAAATTGTGGTTTTGAATCAAATTCTAGTATTCTTTTTGGTGACTCTAAATAGAACAGTATTAATTCCCACAGAAAAAGATGGGTCTTTTACAAAGTCTTGTTTGATTTTTTAAATAATCAATAAATGTGTTGATTTACCCAAAGGCCCATTTCAATTTGAATTATGGTTGGCAAATCTATTGAATAATTCCAAATATAACATACAGCATGTATTATTTTGAAATATAGGACACAGGTATTCAGCTATGATAATAAATGTATCTATTTCAAATTTGATTCTTGGTTGCTATTACAACTAAAGCAAAATATATGTTTGACCTATGTTCATCATCATGAAGATATATGATGGATGACATTTTTTCTGGAGCAAAGTGAAAAGAATCCTAGGATTGCAATTAGGAGGTAAGTTATATTGTCTTTCAGTCAGTAGCTGGACAGATAGCTTCTAGGTTAAGGTAGGTTATAAGATTGCTACCACTAAGGTTCTATCATGCTGGGAAACAAAGTATCTTCCATCTTTGTCTCTTTTTCCTGTTTGTTTTCCTACTTATTTCTCTCTTTTTTTCTCTGAAGCTGATTCATCCAAATTTGAAACAGAATCTGGAACCCAATGGCAGTTTCACAGCCCACTTTGGGGATAATGGCTGTATTTAAAGATAACATAATACAGAAAAAAAAAAGTTTGGAATTAGGATGTTAAAACAATGGAATTCTGTGCCAGAGTCACTACTGATGATCCAACCTTATTATAAGGTCTTCTGTCTCTGAATTTTTTTCCATCATCAAAACCTATGGGGAGGCAGTTGTGAGAATATGACAAAAAAAAACCCATAAAGAAAAATAAATATTACCATATTGAAATTAAAGCTTTTGTATGGAAAAGCATAATGAATGAGGTTGAAATATGCATGAGAAACTGGAACAATATTTTTAATAATATTACAAAGGACTGATTTTCCTAATGTGCAAACAGTTGTCACAAATTAACTAAACTAATCAAGAGAAGAAAGCAAGTAAGAAGGGCAGTCAGAAAAGATGGGAAAATAGTATAAGTATATGCAACTTTCATTTCAATATGTTTGAAAATTCTTATTATCTCCTCAGATAATGACTAATTCCACCAAAAATAATTATGTCACTATAAGGGATGTCAGCATAAAAATAAAAAGTACTGGAGCACCTGGGTGGCTCACTCAGTTAAGCATCTGACTGGAGATTTCGGCCCAGGTCATGAGATTGAGCCCCTTGTCAGGCTCTGCACTCAGCAGGGAGTCTGCTTCTCTCCCTCTCCCACTGGTCTTCCCTCCCACCCCCACTCACATGTGCCCTCTTTGTGTCATTTTCAAGTTCTTTCATCAGTGTTTTATAATTCCAGATTATAGATCGTTCATCTCTTTGGTTAGGTTTATTTTTAGGTATCTTATTTTTGGTGCAATTGTAAATGGGATGGTTTTCTTAATTTCTCTTCCTGCTACTTCATTATTAGTGTATAGAAATGCAAGAGTTTTCTGTACATTGATTTTGTATCCTGTGATTTTACTAAATTCATTTATCAGTTCTAGCAATTTCTTTGATGGGAGTTTTTAGGGTTTTCTATATATAGTATCATGTCATCTGCATCTAGTGAAAATTTTACTTCTTGTTTACTAATTTGGATACCTTTTATTTCTTTTTGTTGTCTGATTGCTGTGGCTGGGACTTCTAGTACTGTTTTGAATAAACATGGTGAGAGTGGACATCTTTGTCTTGTTCCTGACCTTAGGGAAAAGTTCTCTATTTTTTCCCATTAAAGATGATGCTAGCTTCACATTTTTCATACATGGGCTTTATTATGTTGGGGTATGTTCCCTCTAAAGCTACTTTGCTGAGGTTTTTTATCATGAATAGATGTTGTACTTTGTCTTATGCTTTCTCTGCAGCTATTGAAATGATCATATTGTTTTTATCCTTTCTCTTGTTGATGTGACGTATCACGTTGATTGATTGGCAACCACCCTTGCATTCCAGGAATAAATCCCACTTGATCATGGTGAATGGTTTTTTTAATGTATTGTTGGATTAAGTTTGCAATATTTTGTTGAGGATTTTTGCATTTGTGTTCATCAGAGATACGCACCTGCAGTTCTCTTTTCTTGGTAGTGTCTTTATCTGGTTTTGGTATCAGGGTAATGCTTGCCTCACTGAATGAATTTAGAAGCTTTCCTTCCTCTTCTATTTTTTGGGGCAATATGAGAAGAATAGGTATTAACTCTTCTTTAAATGTTTGGTAGAATTCACCTGTGGAAGCCATCTGATCCTGGATTTTTTTTTTGTTGGAAGTTTTTTGATTACTGATTCAAAGTCATTACTAGTAATCAGTCTGTTCAAATTTTCTATTTCTTCCTGGTTTAGTTTTGGGAATTTATATGTTTCTAGGAATTTATCCATTTCTTCTAGGTTGTCCAATATGTTGGCATAAAAGTTTTCATATTATTCTCTTCAATCCTTTATATTTTAGTGGTGTCAATTATTTTTTTCTCTGCTTTCATTTCTGATTTTGTTTATTTATGTCCTCTTTGTCTCTCTCTCTCTTTTTTTTTTTTTTTTTGATGAGTCTGGCCAAAGATTTATCAATGTTGTTGATCTTTTCAAAGAACCAGCTACTGGTTTCATTGAACTGTTCTACTGTGTTTTTTGTTTTGTTTTTGGTTTTGGTTTTAGTTTCTGTTTCTTTTATTGCTGCTCCAATCTATTATTTCCTTCCTTCTACTGGTTTGGGGTTTTGTTTTTTCTTGATTTTCTAGCTCCTTTAGGTGTAAGGTTAGGTTGTTTACCTGAGACTTTTCTTGCTTGTTGAGGTAGGCCTGTATCGCTATAAAATCCCTCTTAGAACAGCTTTTGTTGCATCCCAAAGATTTTGGACCATTTCATTTTCATTTATTTCCATATATATTTTTTTATTTCCTCTTTGATTTCTTCACTGATCCATTCACTGTTTAATAGCATGTTATTTAACCTCCAGGTATTTGTGTTCTTTCCAGATATTTTTCTTGTGATTGCTTTCTAGTTTCATAGCATTGTGGTCAGAAAAGGTGCATGGTATGATTCCAATCTTTTTTAATTTGTTGAGACTTGTTTTGTGGCCTAACATGTAATCTATTCTGGAGAATGTTCCATGTACACTTGAAAACAATGTATATTCTGCTGTTTTAGGATGGAATGTTCTGGATATATCTGTTAAATCTATCTGGTCCAATGTGTCATTCAAAACCACAGTTTCCTTGTTGATTCTCTGGATGATCTACCCACTAATGCAAGTGAGGTGTTCTAGTGCCCTACTATTAATGCATTACTATCAATTAGCTCCTTTATGTTTGTTATTAGCTGCTTTAGGTATTTGATTTCTCCCATGTTGGGTGTATAGATATTTACAATTGTTAGATCTTCTTGTTAGATTGTTCCCTTTATAATTACATAGTGTCCTTCTTTGTCTCTTGTTACAGTCTTTGTTTTAAAGTCTTTTTTGTCTGATATCAGTATTGCTACCCTAGCTTTCTCTTAATTGCCATTTGCATGATAAATGCTGTTCCATCCCTTCATTTTCAATCTGCCTGTGTCTTTAGGCCTGAAATGAGTCTTTTGTAGACAGCATATAGATGGGTCTTGCTTTTTTATCCATCTCTCACCCTATGTCTTTTGATTGGACATTGACTGTAAATTAGTCCATTTACAAAGTAATTATTAATAGATATATACTTACTGTCATTTTGTTACTTGTTTTATGGTTGATTTTGTAGTTTTTCTTTGTTCCTTTCTTCTCTTGCTCTTCTCTCATGGTTTGCTGAGTTTCTTTAATGATATACTTGGATTCCTTTCTCTTTATTTTTTGCATATTACTAGTTTTTGATTTTTAGGTACTGTTAGGTTTATATATAACATCTTATGCATACATATAGTGGTCTATATTAAGATGATGGCTGCTTAAGTCTGAGCCCATTCTTTACCCCTCTCCCCCCACTTTTTAGGTATATGGTATTATACTTTACATTCTTTCATTTTGTGAATCCCTTGACTGATTTTTATAGCTATACTTAATTTTACTGCATTTGTGCTTCTTACTTTTCTTGCTCCTTCTTATCATCTTTCCTTTCCACTCAAAGAGTCCCCATTCACATTTCTTGAGAGCTGGTTTAGTGGTCATGAATTCTTTTAACTTTTATCTGTCTGGGAAACTCTATCTCTCCTTCCATTCTGAATGACAGCCTTGCTGGATAGAGTATTTTTGGTTGCAGACTGTATTTTCTTTCAGCATTTTGAATATATCATGTCACTCCCTTCACCCTGCAAACTTTCTGCCAAAAAATCAGCTGGTAGGCTTTTGGGGTTTTCCTTGTATGTAACTGTTTTCTTTTCTCTTGCTGCTTTTAAAATTCTCTCATCTCTACTCTTTTTATTTTTCCTATCTATTTATTTATTTATTTTGATGTAGTGTTCCATGATTCATTGTTTGCGTATAACACCCAGTGCTCCATTCAATAGGTGCCCTCTTCAATACCCATCACCAGGCTAACCCATCCCCAAACCCCCTCCCCTCTAGAATCCTCAGTTTGTTTCTCAGAGTCCATAGTCTCTCATGGTTTCTCTCTTTCTCCGATTCCCCCCTTTCATTTTTTCCCTTCTTACTATCTTCTGTTTTTTGTTTTTTTTTAAACATATAATGTATTATTTGTTTCAAAGGTACAGGTCTGTGATTCAACAGTCTTACACAATTCACAGCGCTCACCATAGCACATACCCTCCCCAATATCTATCACCCAGCCACCCCATCCCTCCCACCCCCCACCACTCTAGCAACCCTCAGTTTGTTTCCTGAGATTAAGAATTCCTCATATCAGTGAGATCATATGATACATGTCTTTCTGTGATTGACTTATTTCGCTTAGCAAAATACCCTCTAGTTCCATCCATGTCATTGCAAATGGCAAGATTTCATTTTTTGATGGCTGCATAATATTCCATTGTATTTATATACCACATCTTCTTTATCCATTCATCTGTTGATGGACATCTTGGCTCTTCCCATAGTTTGGCTATTGTGGACATTGCTGCTATAAACATTGGGGGGCACATACCCCTTTGGATCACTACATTTGTATCTTTGGGGTAAATACCCAGTAGTGCAATTGCTGGGTTGTACGGTAGCTGTATTTTCAACTTTTTGAGGAACCTCCATACTTTTTGCCATTTTAATTACTATGTCTTGGAGTGGACCTCCTTGGGTTGATTTTGTTGGGGGCTCTCTGTGCATCCTAGATATAGATTTCTGTTTCCTTCTCCAGATTTGGGTATTTTCAGCTATTATTTCTTCAAATAAATTTACTGCCCCTTTTTTCTCTCTTCCCCTTCTGGGATCCCAAAAATGCAAATACGCTTGATGATGTTGCTGTGTTCCCTTGTTGTTGTGTTCCCTATGTTTTTTAATTTATTTTTTCTTTCTCCTGTTCAGCTGGATTGCTTTCCATTACTCTGTCTTCCAGGTAGCTAATCCATTCTTTTGCTTTCTCTAGTCTACTATTTATTCCAACAAGTACATTTTTAATTTCAGTTACTGAGTTCTTCATCTCTGATTGGTTCTTGTTTATGTTTTCTATCTCTTTTTTGAGAGTCTCCCTGAGGTCCTCCACTCTTTTCACAAGTCCAGTGAGTATCTTTATGGTTATTAGTTTAAATTCTTTATCAGACATATTACTCAGTCTCCATTTTGTTTAGTTCTCTTGCTGTGCTTTTGATCTGTTCTTTCATTTGGGACGTATTCCTATCTCCTCATTTTGTCTAACTCTCTAAGTCTTTTTCTATGTTAGAAAAGTCAGCTATGGGGCGCCTGGGTGGCTCAGTTGGTTAAGCGACTGCCTTCAGCTCAGGTCGTGATCCTGGAGTCCCAGGATCGAGTCCCACGTTGGGCTCCCTGATCAGCAGGGAGTCTGCTTCTCTCTCTGACCCTCCCCCCTCTCATGCTCTCTATCTCATTCTCTCTCAAATAAATAAATAAAATCTTAAAAAAAATTTTTTTTAATTAAAAAAAAAAAGTCAGCTATGTCTCCTGCTCTTGAAAGTAGTGGCCTTATAAGAATTGGTCCCGTAATGCCCTGCAATGTCCCCTGTTCTCCAGAACTTAGCACTACAGAAGTGTCTCCTGTGTACTGTGTGTGTATTGTGTGTATTGGGTGTGTCCTACTATTGTGGCTGAGCTGCTTTCCCCTTCAGTCCACTCATTTGCAAACTTGCTAGTTGTGGGCAGGGTGTGGTTCCTGTAGTGGGCAATTCTGAGGCCACCAAGAAATACTTGGGCTTCAGTTGAGTCAAATAAGGCATTTGCCAGAGATACAGTAGCACTGAATTGTAGGGCAGTTTCCCTGTGTTGTCCCCTGAGAAGCTTTAGTAGGTGGGTAAGTCTTGCAGTCAGACCTGATGTGTGAACCCAGTCTAAGGTGGGGCTGCAGTGGGACTGGTATGTGTGGTTATCATTCCCTCTCCCTGGGGCATGAGTCACTCTGGAGTGGTGCTGGCCCACTGGGGCTGCTTGCACACTGCCAGGCTTGCGGCATTGCTTTGAAAGGGCTCTGGCTAAGACGTGTTAGAGAAGGCAGGCCCACAGGAGAATGCAGGGGTGGGATGTGAAGCGCCACACAAGTTCTGCATAGGTCCACTACGGAAGGGGGCCTATAGCCACCAGAGAAAACTCCCGCCCAGGCTGGCATGGAGACAGTGTGTCCGCAGAACGGGGGTGGGGTGTGCTGTTAATAAGTTAGGTGGAGAGCATTTTTCTGCTATGCTGGTTCCAGCAATATGTATCTGTATACCTCAGCTGGGGAATTGGGGACAGAAACGTGCCACCAGCCCTTTTGTTCTTAGAGAAGTCTGCCAAAGACCCCTGCCCCTCCAGCACATGCTCTGAGGTTAGTAAATAAATCCCCTTCATTTATACTCCAGGCATTTTTCGAACTGCAGCTTTTATACTATATCTCAGCCGGGCTGTTTGTTGTGCTGTCTCTTTAAAGGTGGGACTTTGCCTTCCCGGCTCTGCCTGCTGATTCTTAATGTTTCTGGTGTTAAGCTCCACTGATTATTAGGCCCTTTTGGTTTTCAAAACTAAATGTTATAGGGATTCATCTCTCCTGTGTGGGTCTCCCGTGTCTGGGATGCCTGACCTGGGGTCTGGTCCTCTCCCTTCCCGGTGCCTAGTATCCCTTCCTCCCATGCACAGTCCCACAGATCTATTTGGCCCCTGACTGCATCTCCGCTCTTCCCACCCTTTTTAATGTGGCTTCTTCTCTACATTTAGCTGTAGAGAGTCTGTTCTGTCAGTCTTTGGGTAGTTTTCTGGGTTATTTACATTGATGTGTGTGCTATCTAGTTGTGTCTGTGGGATGAGATGAGTTTTAGATGGTCCTACTCCATCATCTTCCCCAGAAGTCCTGGACCCAATGTTGGTTTTTTGTTTTTTGTTTTTAGTTTTGATAAACATAAAATGGTAATGGGAGATGTTAACAGCGGAGACACTGGGTGAAGGGTATACAAGAGCTCTGTAATATCTTCACAAATTTTTTGTAAGTCAAAAATTATTCCACTGTATATATAATTCAGGAAACAGAAGGAGCTGTGGTTTCAACTGTAGTTGGTAGCTCAACCTTAATGCCTTTAGCACTGTTTTTTTGTTTGTTTGCTTAATTTTAGCTGAAAGTAGACTCCATGAAGACATGTGACGAAAGAAAGCTTATCTATTAGGAGTGCATCATTTCATTCTGATTGAAGAATTAGAACAAAAATAAACAAGGACAGTGTTAACTTTTAGGATTCTTAGTGTAGTGAGACCTAACATATATCAGTTAGTGAGAAAAGATTAATTCTGGAGGGTTGAAAGGGATGTGCACCACACTGACTTCCAAACACAGACTCGAGAGACAAAGCATTCAGACTGTGGCCATCAATCTAGAAATTGTCATACCACCCAGAGTGCTTATGATTCATGCTGATTCTTCTGTATCACCTGGTGCCAGTCTAGCTGTGTGTCCACTTTGTATTTCATTCTAGGAAGTAATGCATGGATTCAAACTAGATTTTTGTTTCATTTTTCACCTATTTAGCAGCTAATAGCTAATAAAATTAAAGAGGACAGAATGGAAAAACAGAAATAGTTTTGCTTAAGTTGACACAATAAATTCCCAGAGAGCATGGACTTAGCTAATCATCATGTTTGTCATGTGAGGAAATTTTCAGGTAAGAAGTTTGACATTTGCACTCAGTTGGTTTTACAGCCACCATACCTAGGGTGGCTTGGTGTTTTATGTGCTTCCTTGAGAAATACTGAATATTCTATAAAGGATGGTAAGACAAAGTAATAGTGACCAAGGCAATAAAATTCAAAGTTATGGGTGGGAAGCTTTGCTTTTTGTAAATGCATAACCATGGAGAGGACAGAGGAGAGAAGGAATGAGGAGAACAACTTGTTGAGGGAAGTCTAGAAAACTAAAATTTATTGAAGGGAACTCTTATATAACAACAACTCAGATGAAAAGATTGAATAACCAGAAGAATTCATAAAATCTAGGCAATTAAAATAATATTTCTAAAACCTTACATATCACAGATCTTGCTAGTCCAGAGTAAGAATATCACAGATCACTAAAATCTAGGATGAACTTCCAGGTAATTTAATATGCCCTCTACATATGGCAATTTATGATTCCAGCATATCTATAAAGTCCAATTTGGTTAGCAGTTTCAACTTCTTTCCCCTCCAAGGCCCTTTTCCACTTTTGACTATTAGCAGTTATGATAAATAATTTTAAATTCCACTTCACACTTACTCATGTTTGCCCTCCGCTTCATACATCTTGGCTCAAAAACACAGCCTAGTTTGTTTTTGCTTTTTTAGAGGATACCTACCTATATCTATTCTTACTCTCTTACTTTCCCAACCCATATATTCAGATAATTTCACCATTTTTAGCTGGTTAAAAACCATAAAATATGTCACTAGGCAATTTCATTATAATTTTGTCTCCATAATAATCTCATCTAAAGAAAGCTATAGTTATCAACTCAATATCAACAAGTCTGGCAGATTTTTCTCTGATGGAGGTTTCAACAGGGACCATGCTATATAAACATTTGACTGACTCCCATGGTACTGATTGCAAAACTTAGGGATGTATATTAAAAATGTCATGTTATCTTAATGACTTATTAGGGAGCTTCCTGTGTCATTTTCACTCTGAAAATTCATTATGTGCTATGAAATATATTTATAACCCATGCTAAAACAACCACTTCTAAATTTTGAGTAGATCTTTGGGGTGTAGGATACAGGGACCTATTGAATAAATCAATGACCACATTTCATATCTTTTTTGGTTTTATACATTTTTATAAAACTCCTTTCTCAGACCTTATCTTTCCAATCTTAAAACCATAACCCCATCCCCCTCTATTACTCCACACTGACATTTTCTTCCTCTTTTCCCTTAGCATATATTAATCTTTATACAAAAACCCATTCCCCTCTCTTGATTATATTAGCTTTCTTTCTTGAACATATCTAGCTTTATCTCCCTTTTTGAGCAAATTGAATGGCCAGAGTTTTTAAAACACAAACATGACATTATTTTTTATAATGATAAGGGGATGGAAACTCATTTACCAAATCCTTTCTATTAACATCCACATGTTATTCATCTCTTTAGATTCTGGTATATTGGGGGTATGTTTAAGACAAAGTCACCTTCAACATCCCCCCTTTCCCATTCTTAGTTCTGCTCAGTTTCATCTCATAAAAATGTCACCCATACGGAAACGTCATGCTAAAATATGGCAAGATAACTTCTGCGAAAGAATTCATTTTCACTTCTACCAAATTAATCTGGATTGAGACTGAGCCATGCAAATAAAACTTATTTAATTTGGATTTTACCATATGTTTTTCTAATATATATTTTAAAACTGAGCAAATCTGTTTCACCCAGACTGGAATAGTTTTATATATAGAAAGATTCTTGGAACAATCTGAAGAGAATAAAAAGACATAAAACCTTTTATTCATCTGAATTATGGTTTGTCTTCTTAGACTAAAAACTCCCTTATACCAAGGCAAATACCTAATTTGTACATTTATCCATTCGTTTCTCTATTTATCTGATCATTTGTTCATTCAAAATATTTTTGCTGAGCACCTTCTATGCTACAGGCACCATTCTAGGGCATAGAAATGAAGTAAGAAAGATAACTCCCTGCACTCTTGGAGCTCATATTCTTCATTCACACCTTCCTTGGTGACTGATTATTGAATGTTAAATAATATAGAAGCTCTAGTTATCACAGAGTGGGGAAGCTAGGTATTATTTGATGTGTTTTTGGCTTAGAGAAAAAAAAGTTACATCAATAATTAAAGGCAGCAAAGGACAGTGATTAAGTAAAAATTCCAGAGCCAGATCGCTTTTGCTACATACATACAAGTTACATCAACTTTCTGGACCTCAGTTTTCTCACCTAGAGAATGTGGATGGTAACAGCAGTACCTAACCCTTAAGACTGTTTTAACCCCTAAGACTATTTCGAGAGTCAACTGAGTGCAAATTTATAAAACACGTGCAAGAATGTCTGAAAGGAAACACTCCATAAGCTTCTTTTAAATAAAGGAGATGTCCAAGAGGAAAACGACAATATCAACAACAACTAGGAATTAGATCACAGGATGTGCTTACTGATTCCAATTTCACCAGTGCACTATATAGGGCAAACACTTTAATCTTGCTTTGCTTCTATTTTCTCATTTTAAAGACAAATATAATAACGTAAACTTCCACTGCCTCTTTCACGTGGGTAGAGTGAGTCTAAGTGACCTCCTGATCCCAGACGAAAGTTGTGTAATTAGGAATAACACACTTGGGGTGCCTGGGTGGCTCAGTCGGTTAAGCATCTGCCTTTGGCTCAGGTCATGATCCCAGGGTCCTGGGATCGAGTCCCGCATCGGGCTCCCTGCTCTGAGGGAAGCCTGCTTCTCCCTCTCCCACTCCCCCTGCTTGTGTTCCCTCTCTTGCTGTGTCTCTGTCAAATAAATAAATATTAAAAAAAAAAAAGAACATACTCTGCTGCTTTTTGCCCCATTAGTTGCTAGCCCCAGGGGAGTGGTTTAGTCTGGAAAAACACTGAACATCTATGGTTTAGTTTGATAAGGGACTGTATGATCACTATTTTTTTAATGATCCCTATGCATCAGGTATTGTGCAATTAAGTTTATACACATTTAAGTGGCATCTACTGCAATTTTGCATCATGAGAGACTTTGGGTAGTTCAGGAATGTACCTAAGGTCACTGATCAAGTGGCAGAGAATGTTGCAAACCCAAGCTTTTGGCTGCAATAAAACCATATAGTTTGTATAAGAACAGAGGATATTACAAACTTCTACTGACACCGTATGTAGCTGCCTTCCTGATATTCAAAAATGAATATTAAGTGCTGAGTGTTGTACACTTGTCATGAAAAAATATATTAGATAGAAAAAATTATTAAAAGTCATATTTCTCAGGTTAAAATTATTGATGCATTTGCAGTATTTAGTAGCTTGTCAGAGTTGCAGCCTTATTTTACTGTAAACCCACAGGCATATCGTTAGTGTCATCTTTGAAATATTCACTAATTCAATGACAGAATTGTAAATTCTTTTCAGTCTAGAAGGTATAGAGCCACCTGTTATTTTGAAAACCTAAACAACGTGTATTTAGTACATGATAAAATTAAGAAAGCTACCACTGTATGAATCACAGATGCTAATTTGCTGGCATAAATGTAGAATGATATATTGTACAATCCTGGCAATTATGTCAGAAATCAGTCTAGAGTAATTCATTAACACCTTTTCTTCAGGAAAAAAGGAAGAAGCTGACATCTGTAACTAATATTATGATCTATGTTATTTTATGTTATGTTTTTGATTTTATGAACAGTAGACAACCATAAGATAATTGAATAGCTAATTATTAAAATACTCCATTTTTATATTCAGGCACTGTTCAAGAATGTAGATTCATTTTGCAAATTATAGGTCTTATTTTACTGATGAGGAAGAAGGAAATCGACAACTTTAGAGAGGCACGTTAACTCCTTCAGTGCCTGATGCAGCCTGTAAGGACACGCCCGATTCTGTACCATAGCTATGGTCCTGAGATTTTGTATAAAACCCAACCAGTATAAATTAACTCAAAATTTAAGTGTACCAATAACACTGTTACTTAAAATCAAAACACACGCTGCTTAAGCTGTTCTGAAATACATACATATAAATTTACTTAAAGGTATATTCTATGTTTGTTTAAACATATTATTAGATAATTATTTATTTAAGGGTCCCTCTCTCTTAAACAATTGCGATGACTATATCCTAAGGTGACCCAAATGACCTAAGCTGACTGTACTTCTACTGAGTACAGTTGGACTTGTAGTCAATAGAATATGGCAAAACTGATGAGACAGGCATTCCCTTATATTGTATGACAGAGGTGATGGAGTACTCTCATGATTAGGTAACATCTTATAAATCTCTGTCTTAGTAGACTAAAAGAAGAGCTTCTCCTGCTGGCCTTGAAGAAATGAACTGCCACATTGTGAATGGCCTATGATGTGGGCCATATGGCAGGGAACTATGAGTAGCCTCCAGGATCTAAGGGTAGCCACTGGGTAATGGCCAGGGAGAAAATGGGGATCTTGATCCTGTAGTGACAGAAAAATTCTGCCAATAACCTAGGAGCTTGGAGGTGGGTCAAGCTTGACCTCTGTCAAGCTCTGATGAGAGCTCAACTCTGACTAATATCTGGATTGTACCTTGGTGAGATCCTGAAGCAGACTACTCAACAAAGCTATGCTTGGGCTCCTGACCCATGGAACTTGAGAGATAATAAATGTATATCGTATTAAATTGCTAAGTTTATGGTAATTTATTATACAGCAATGGGAAACTAATACAGCAACATATCATACAGGTCAATATGAGGAATTTCTCAAAGGTCAGTTATGCCTCTCCTCTTCCTAGGAGAGTAGATATTATCAAGCCCACTAGAGGAAATTTCAATTGTCTTTAGAATGACCCTTTGGAGCCTGAATATTCAATATACATCAAGGATATTATCAATTCAATTTCTCCTAAGAGTACATTTTGAGCAATATGAAGTTTTCATTCATATGCACAAATGGTTTAGTGTTATTAGAGACCTGGTAAATCTATGGTAATTCTCTAAAGAGTGCTTAAGTGATGAGAAATAGATCTTTTCATTTTTTAACACAACTTTTATTGAGATATGATTTCTGTTCAATGGACTGTACCCATTTGAAGTCTATAATTTGATAAGTTCTGACAGATGTATAAACCCATAAAATTACCACCAGAATCATGAAACAGGTCCTACTGGTCAACCCCAAAAGTTTCCTCCTGTCCCTTATAGCTATTCCTCCTGCTATCCCCAGTTCCTAGAAACCTGTGATTTTCTTTCTGTCACTAGAGACTCAGTTTGCATTTTCTAGAATTTTATATATGTGGACTCATATGTATGAAATTTTTTGGGTATCTGGCCTCTTTCACTTGGTACAATGTGGATCCTCTAAATTTTTTCATCATGTTGCGAAACTGAAAAAGCAGTGCACTTAGAACTCAGTATCTTAACGATCTGTCTCTTGGTATAATGACTTCAAGTCCCAGCACGGCAATGCTATGTTGCTGCTCTTCTGCACTCATTCAAACATACCCGTGTCTATATTGTAGGGGGTTGACTCTTTATGGGTGTATGATATTCACCATTATCTATTGCTTATATATATTTTACAACCATAGACAATTCAATTTCTGTTTTGGCTCAAAATGAACAAATAAATCACTGATCATGTTTGCAGGGGACAAAATCGATTGGAAATAAGATCATAATGACTGCTTACATTTATGCTGTGAATGGTCTCAGTAATTAACTGACATCATATACTAGAAAAATCACTAAGAAAAATGCCCACACATAGCCTTTCTATTTCATCAACAGAGGTTTCTTGCCCTGCTTCTGTCTTAGCATCAGGCCACACTGAGCTGCAGAGCTGGGATGACACTTGTCATAATCAATTAGTCAAGTAGAAAAATGGTGTAAAAACATGGCTTGTAGATTGAGAGCAATTCAATCACCCTCAAATGTTCCCTCAGGAGATGAAAAGTCTGTTATTCCATTGAGCCACCTTTGGTTTGCTGAACATTATTTTCTTCTCCCATTCATGCAAACTAAAATACATAAATAAATAAAAGAGACTTGGGATTCTTTTAGGGAGAAAAGAAAAACACAAAACCTTGCCCAGCTGAAAGCAGCTCTCAGCTCCAGGTGGCAGTATCCCCAACTGTAATCACATTAGAAGAGGAAGAATGGATTAAAAATCACCAGCGACACACACAAAAAAATGATTCCTACAATGCTAGAGAATTTTTTCCAGACATAGAATATAGGATGTAAAAAGCAAATGTCATATTTCATTGTCTTTTCTTCATGCAATAAACATGGTTTTTTAGCTGACATTTTTGTCCTATGATCCTTAATCCACAAATCCTAATGTAAATGTATTTGGAACAATGAATCTTGACTTTCCAAGTTCTTATTTCATCTTTCTCCCCACCCTCATCTCATGAGCTTAAGGTTGCCAGGTTGGGTACATCATCTTTGGAAGGAAACTTTTTTCTTTCGTGGCCCCTCCCCCAATTTCCCCACTACCACCAAAGTTCAGCTCTAGGAACTCAGAGCAGCATAATTTTTGCTTCGGTCATCCCAATATGCTGAGAAGCAGAAGTTGAGGGAACATGTCTAGTGAACAGATTTAGAGAATCCATTACACAAATGCGTCTTCAACAAGCAAAAAGAAATGAATGAAAATTTCCAAGCAGTTACGGGTTCCTGGTGTTATTTTTCTTGCCAGAAACGATGCCTAACAGAACCGCTATCTAGTACTGAAACCACAGAGGGACTCTAAAGGGTGACGATGGTTATAACACTAGCACAAAGCAGTGAGAGTATGCTGCCAGGGAGTGGGCAAATAGAATTTCCAATTCTGACTCTGGGGTTTGCAAACGTCACCTGCATTTGCTGATGGAGAATATCACTCTTCTGTAAATCCCACCTCCAGCCACAGAGTCAGAAATTGGTTTAAGTATATCTTTCCTTTGAAATCTCTAGGTGCAAGTAAATGTACAAGGTAAATCACTACAAGGAAATAACTCTGTGACAAAATGTCAAAAAAATAATTTCTTTCTTTTTTTTCAAAGATTTTATTTATTTATTCATGAGAGAGAGAGAGAGAGAGGCAGAGGGAGAAGCAGACTTCCCGCAGAGCGGGGAGCCCGATGCGGGACTCGATCCCAGGACTCCGGGATCATGACCTGAGCCGAAGGCAGACGCTTAACCATCTGAGCCACCCAGGCGCCCCCCAAAAATAATTCCTTTTAACTATAGTCTTCCCACCCCAGAGTCAAATTCTGAACTGAGATAAGCCGTTCATTGGGCCCTTAGGTTTTGACGTACCAACAGGCTAAGTGAAATCTAGATCTGTGTATAAAAAGTGTGTCACTCAATGTTACTCTGTATCTTCAGTGATCTGCAAAGAAATCTTGTTTCTACGTAAGTGTGAAGCTCTAGTAATGTGGTATGTTTGAAAAGCATGTATATTATTTATATATGCTTATATATTTAGATTGAGAGTATAATTCATAAGCATACAGGGTCCCCAACCATCTTCATACACAGCATATGAATGCTACTTCATTATTATTCAGCTAAATCAAGCATAGTATATAAAACTATAATTAATGTAGAAAAGCCACCGTCAAATGACTATAATTAAGTGTATGTCCTGCTTTATTTGGGTTGACTACCCATAAAGATATTTAACATACCTTGCCTTGTCAACACATATGCTGATGTTCTAACAAATCTGAAGTACAGCAAAATGTAGATACAGCTTTAAAATGCAGATACTCCAAAAAGAGAAACAGCCTCAACTTGCCCTGACTGGCTGGTAATAAATAATTGTACATAGCTCACACATCCCACCCTGCCCGACTCCATTAACCTAGCTGGAACTCCATAAAAATGGTCTCTTGCTCTCTGACAATATTCATGGCTTCTCCTCTTAACCATTCTTGTCATCCTAACTCACATTCATTCCTGACTCCAGCATCTCAACTCTCAATTTTATTCTTTGTATGGCCTCCTCTGGTTCTTCATAACTGGCAATATTGCTGCATCCCTGGCTCTGACACTTGGCTTTATCTTGAATAAGTGGCTTCCTATTTAAAGATTTTTAGAGACTCAAAGACGAGTCTTTTAGAGCAATGGTTCTCAAATCAGGGTGCCCTTCTGTTCAGTGTTTGCAGTGACAAGGAAGAGGGTAGAGTAGTTAATGCACCAAGAATCGCTTTCTCTCTCATGTCTTCCACAATATGTATAAAATCTGTGTGGCCTATGAAAGGAGATCTTTCTGAGTGGTGGGTTCTCAAAAAGAGAATCTCAGAGAAGGAATAATATCCTGGGAGAAGGGGTAGGACATGGACATGGAGGGGCACTATCTTCTAGCAGAAGGAGGATAGAGGCTACTACCCACAGCAGTTAGCCCAGCCCTGTGGGTGCTGCTGAATCTTCAGAATGAGTTGTCGGCACAAGAAAAGACGAACAATTAAAATAGTCTTTGGATTTTCCACTAAAATCTCAGGGATAATTATGAATTTACATCATTCGTATTAAATTCAGTCATGCTAGTGTGGATGGCTTGTTTGCACTGGGATCGCTTTGAGGCAACACCGGGGTCTCCCTAGGAGCTTCCTGTGCATCAGCAAGCCCGGGGGGGGGGGGCAGCTGCACTTTGGCACAGGATCTGACAGATCTGGTGACGTTACAGCAGCAGAAAGCAGGAAAATGGCAAATGCCATGTCGTAGGTGAGAGGATTACTAGACGCCCACAAAGTATGTGGAAATGTAGAGGAAGGAAGTCAGTGCTTCCTTAATAACACTGGTGAGTACTGGCCGTTGACAAAACAAGCTCTAACTAGATTCTCACTCACTGTTTGATTATTATGCTTCACACAGTTCTGGGTAAACACCTGACTTGGTCAGGCTTGGTACTGGGATGCCCCCCAACGGTAAGGCGCTCATGGCTCCTGAACATCTCTACAAGGTTTGTCCCAGATCCGTTAAAGGGAATGAAGCATCACATAAAATATTGGACCTTGGCATGGCCTTTGGAGTTATGTAATTTGGGGTTCTAACTCACAATCTGTGGAGGACTCGGGGATTACTGCCCCAGTGTTCAGAAGAGGAACTCTGGAGTGACAAGCTTGTCTCAGAAATAAGTTCATCATACACAGCAGCACCACATCTGCACTGCACTTCAAGTCCTGACGCCTCTTTCCTCTGCTCTTCGCATCCCTGCCACCGGTCTGCTCAGGCAGCAAGACACTGCTGCTATCATTAACAAACGAAATTACATTTGACAGCTTAAATGAACAAGATGCATATTAGGATAAAGTATCCTTGACTTCTGTAATGTTGTCACCAGAGTCATCTGCCTGAAAAGGTAGAATGATAGGAAGACTGAGAATGGATTAGACTGGGAAAAGAAGAGCTAAAATGCGGAATACCATCCCTACCCACATTTCACTGGCTGCATTCTGAAAGTCTGATAGCTTCAGCAGTGTGCTAGAGGGAGCTTGCACCAGCTCAGGACAGCTAATTCTGCTTAGCCGTTCCCAAGTCAGGATTCAGTAACCTTGAGTTGGCAGCTTGGAATTGGCCATGGTGGGAATATTCACACCGCACAAATCGGTCGGTGCTACAAATCATGGATGTCTTCCTTAACCTCACATCACTAGCTGATTCCCTTCCACTCTAAATTCTCCCTGGGAATTTTGCTTATTAAAAGAAAAAAAAAATACCACAATTGAATGTAACATTGTCTCCATCTGCCAAAGTTCTCAAATTTGGTAGTTTGTGATCACGCTGCCAAGGTGATCACATAAGTATATAAATAGAGCAAAAAGACATACCTTCACTATAAAAGTATCTAAACAACTTGCTACCTACTAGACCATGATGAATTGCGTGAATTTTTATTTCAGCCAAAATATAAGGTAGCTATAAAAAAAAAAAACAACAACTCAGGGACAATGATACCATTTTTCTAAGTTCCTTTATATACTACAAAATTTAGATCATCCCTGTTGATTCACATTGATTTATTTTTAAGATCAATGGCAAATTCTGCCTCTCCTGTGGAGACTGCATTCTCCATCTACCTATGACTTTCTCTGGCCCTTCTGAGCTAGGGTGGTATTTACTGTCTGTATCACTTAATTGATACTCAGTGTCTATTCCTTTATGACTTTTTGAGTGTGCCTCTACAACCAAACTAATCTCTTCTGAAATCATGGATGTGCTCATATTTCTTGATAGCCTACACAATGACTAGCAAGTCATAGGTTCTTGATTATATATGTTGATCAGTGCAGTAGGGATATTTTCCCTACTGATAATACACATCAGCAGTCACACTTGCAGCCAGATCATCAAAATGTCATTTTAGCACATTCTTCCTTGGTTGTCTCCTGCAAGGTCAATAATTTGTCAGCTCTTACCCCCTCTGTTGCTTCCAATATGCTTAATTTATAACTTATCTTTATCTTTGTCAGTGAGCAACAACTTCAGCATCCTTCCAAGATAAGTCTAAAAATAAAGATATTTTGCCCAGCAATCCTTAAACCTTCAAGTATTCTTCTCCAACATATTTATTATTTTTTCCTTAATAAATTCTATAATTATGGGTTTTCAAAGCCCTTCTTGAGAGGATAAAGAAAAACTGTGAATGTACTTACTTTTATTTTTTTCAAAGATAGGACAAGAAAATTATGCTGATGTTGCGGTTCATTTACATTTTAAAGGGTGAATATATCTTTTGTTTGAACTTTTACCCTCAAAACCCTTATGGTGATGAAGAGACTGGGTGCCGCCCCTATCCTGGGGTTCTGAAGTTCTTTTGTTTCATTTTCTAAAGCAGTCTTTTAAGCATTCTTGAAAATAAACTGAGTGGCCCCATAAGATTCAGCTCTTCAGAAATACTAAATTTGCTCTTCATCAGCAAATACTACAGTTTTCCTCTAACTCACTCTTGCTGGAGGGATTGTAAGATGGTATTTGATTTTAACCACTTTGGAGAACTATTTTGGAATTTTTTATAAAGTTAAATATGCATCTTCCATATGACCTAGCAACTCTATTCCTCAGTATTTTCCAAGAGAAATGAAAACATACATAGTAACAAAGACTTATTTGTCAATGTTTGTAAGCTGCTTTATTGATAATAGTAAAAAATTGGAAATAGTCCAGATAGCTATTAATAAATCAATAGAAGAAAATGTGACTTATCTATACAGTGAAATGCTACTTAGCAATAAAATAAGAATGAATTACTAATACACATAACAACACGAAGAACCTCAAAAACTTTAGGTAAAAGGAAAAAAAGCCTTATCAAAAGAGGCAGTACTACTTGATTCCATTTATATGAAATCTAAATACAGGCAAAACAATTATTGTATGGTGTCAGAAACCATATAATGCTACATGTATATAAAGGGAAAGGGAATAGAAAGAGACTATGAAAGAAAATCCTGGAAGTATATAAATCTTCTATATCCTGTTCTGAGTGATAGTTACATAGGTACATAAAAATGCATTGTATTGCAAACTAATTATGCACCAATTTTTTTAAAAAAGCAAAGTAATGGAAAAGAGAAAGGGTGAGGTGTAGGGTAATTAAATATTAATCTGCCATAATAGGAAATCAAGATGTAATATCTAAAAGTGATAGCTACACATGTATATCATTTCAGAATATAGAGGTAAATATTAGAAGAAACAACTAAAACTTTGAAAATGATTATCTCAGAGGGGTAAGTTGTCTAGTTGAAAGAAGCATGGCTTTTCTATGCTCTCTTCCTCCATTTCTCTTCCCTTCCTTCTGAGTTTAATAACCTTTCAAAAATATGTTTGTATCTTGTCTTTTATAACAGTAAAACTAATTTTAAAAGTTAATGTAACAGAAGACACAAACAGACATTTCTCTAAAGAAGATATACAGATGGCCAACAGACACATGAAAAGGTGCTCAACATCATTCATCATCAGGGAAATTCAAATCAAAACCACAATGATATATCACTTCATACCTGTCAGAATGGCTAAAATCAAAAACACAAGAAACAACAGTGTTGGTGAGGATGTGGAGAAAAAGGAACCCCCACATGCTGTTGGTGAGAATGCAAACTGGTGCAGCCACTGCGGAAAACCAAAAATTTAAAATAGAACCACCCTATGATCCAGTAATCACACTACTGGGTATGTAGTAGAATACAAAGAATACAAAACACTAATTCCAAAGGATATATGCACCCTTATGTTTATTGCAGCTTTATTTACAATAGCCAAATTATGGAAGCAGCCCAACTATCCATCGATAGATGAATGGATAAAGAAAATATGGTATATACATACAATAAATTATTATTCAACCATAAAAAAGAATGAAATCTTGCCATTTGCAATGACAGGGTTGGAGCTAGAAACTATAATGTGAAGCAAAATAAGTCAGTCAGAGAAAGACAAATACCATATGATTTCATTTATCTGTGCAATTTAAGAAACAAAACAAATGAAAAGAGGGAAAAAAAAGAGAGAGAGAGACAAACCAAGAAATAGATTCTTAACTATAGAGAACAAACTGATGGTTACCAAGGGAGAGGTGGGTGGAGGGGATGGGTGAAATAGGTGATGGGGAATTAAGGAGGGCATTTGTCATAATGAGCATTGGGTGCTGCACAGAATTGTTGAATCACTATATTGCACACTGGAAACTAATATAATGCTGTATGTTAACTATACTGGAATTAAAACACTTAATAAAATCAAGAAAAGAAAGTTAATCAACAAAGAGAGCAAACTAAAACAAGAAAATTAGCATTCATTGAGAGCACTGAGTATTGAGAATTTCACAAGAAATGGTTTGCAAATTCTAATAGTTGGTAACAACCTATCTTCAGATGTTACTAATATCATTAGGCTAGGACAGATGGGAGGATGGAAAAATGGAGATGTGAAAAGTCTCCATGTCACCATCAGATGTTGGACAGAAAGATGTGTTTCTAAGCCAAGTTGAGCTGAGTCTATGTATTCATTTTCTGTGTTACATCTCTCTTTGAGGTTGGCCATATTATTTTTAGCAAAATACAATAAAAAGCTTAGGGGCAAATAAACATATTTATGTAAAATCAGCAAACTTCATGATATAGAGCAGATGTTAAAAAAATATGCAATCTTCCTCACTAAGGTAAATGAGAAAAGATGTTGAGTCCATTACCATCAGGACATAGGGCTAATATGACCTTAGGTGTATATTATTCACATGTTTAACAAAATTAATCATTACTTAACACTCAAATGAGTGCTGTCTTTTTCAAGGAGCCACCTTGGCAGGTACTGCAAATATTCCAAAGAAGCTGAAGTTATTAAAAGAATTTTTGGAAATTTTTTGGAAGTTGTGTTTAGAGTTTGTTGTATATAAGTAAGTTATGAGAGATTTTGGTGCTTTTAAGATTTTAAGAGAAAACAAAAAGCAAAAAAAATTATTTGGTGCCATATGTGTTGAATAGTTTGGTGTTCCAGCTGAATGGCTCACTTTGCATTTATGGGGAAAATAAGGTATAAACTATAAAGCAAAGACAGTGTTTTACTAAGGGCTTGTACACTAACTCTGGAGACACTTTTAAAGGCAGAGTTCCAAAAACATTCAAAGTAATTTTCCAAAGTAACTACTTGGAAGGAAAACATCCATGTAGACATTGAAGTTAATCAGTGTTTTTGGTGGCAAGGTTCTCATTAGTTCAAAGTCACATTTTATGACTGCCAAGCATCAGCAGATCCAAATGATGCAAATTAAAAACAAAAATCCTTAGATGGTGCTGATGACAGTAGGGATCAGAGCGGTTCCCTAGCATTTGCTGGATTCAGCACCAATGAATGTGGATTTCCAAGGTCCCTGTAGACTGAGAAAACAGTGTTAAGATTTAGAATCCAGTTTAATAGAGAGCACCAAGGCAAACTGTAGGGCTTCCAAGTTTGGCTATTTCCAGGAAAGTATGAGAGAAAGTATGAGTAAGCTCTATCTGAATGATCCTCATGGTCATTAACAATTAGCAGCCAGTCCAGTCTTTTGGGGAGCATCTCTTATCTGAGTAAATCCTTCCAAAAATCATTGCTAAGACTGATCTTTATCTAACATGTGTTGAGTCTAAAAGAGACAAGTCACCACCTGCCAGACTTTGGTTCCTGGGACACATCCAAGTAGTTACCTTTTTTCTTCTGTGTCCTCAATTCTTTAAAGCCAGGAATATTTGGCATAAAATATTGGGTATATAATAAAATAATTCTGAAGTAGACAGCATGATTCTCATTTTAAGCTCTCATTTGTGATTTTTAATTTTTTTTTTCTGCTGGTGATTTCTACATTTCAGAATTACACCTGTCAACTCAAATGTCATAGCTCTTTCTTTCTTACTTAAGCTCTCATTTGACCCAAGCATCTGGATGATGCCAGCATTACAGGAAAACAATGACAACAAAGAACATGAACTTTGTTCAAAATGAACAGTTCTCATTGATAGGTATGTCTGTGCTCCTTTTTATTCTCCACATATTTTGTATTTATCTGGAACAAACAGTTGGGCAAACATCAATAGGAAAATCAAGGAGCAGTCCAGAATATATGTGCTCTTCCAAAATATCTGTTTTCCCCCAACTGTTTCTTATGTTTTAAAGCCTGAAAAGATAATACTAACTGCTCCTAGCAACAGCTCAACACAGTGTCTCAAGTGTGTGTCAAGTGTCTCAACACTGTGACAGTGAATGATGTAATTTCATAATAAAATAAAAGGAAAGTACTTCCAAGCTTATAAAAGTTGCATCATTCACTAGGCTGTCTTATTCTTGTTAGGCAATATATTAGTTAAAGAGAGATGGGGACAATGTAGAAATGTTTTTTTGCTTAAAAATCCTAGGCACAAATAAGATCCCAGAGGTTAAAAACAAAGAAGTGGTCTGCAAAAAAGATATCTTCATGTTAAAAGGAAAATAAATTCTGGGGCGCCTGGGTGGCTCAGTCGTTAAGCATCTGCCTTCGGCTCAGGTCATGGTCCCAGGGTCCTGGGATCAAGCCCCGCATCGGGCTCCCTGCTCGGTGGGAGGCCTGCTTCTCCCTCTCCCACTCCCCCTGCTTGTGTTCCTGCTCTCGCTGTCTCTCTCTCTGTCAAATAAATAAATAAAATCTTTAAAAAAAAAAAAGGAAAATAAATTCAAGAATTGTGCATTAAAAATTCTCAGCTTGTACAGAATGCTTTTTGAACACTGTGTCATTTTGGATTCACCCATATAATTGTCTTTATCTCTAATAGTCATTCCTACACCTTCCCTCTACCCCCAGTCCCTTTATCTAGTTGACTAGTATTTCCCCCTCAGGTCTCTTTGAAACATCTGTTCCTCTTGGAAGTGCATTGCTAGGTGAGAGAAGACATGCTCCACGAAAAAGAAAGGTGCAATTTTGCAAAAGGGATAATGAAATAAAGATCCTAACATCACGGGAACTATTGTTGCAGTAAAATCCATCCAACTTTCTCAGATCAGCAAAGTATCTAGATGTTTGATAAAATATTACTTCTCTAAGTAATTTTAGGTGCTGCTTAAAATAGAGTGGCTTACCATTAGTGTAAACTTCCAGGTTTTAAAAATTTTAGGTGCTGAATAAAATAGAGTGGCTTACCATTGTAAACTTCCAGGTTTTAAAAAAATGCTTTGAGATATAAGTATAATTGGTCAAAATTATTCATAAAACTCCAGGATGTTTTTTATGTTTGGAAGGATTCTTTAAAAAATGGAAATGAGTACGATGAAAATATATTATTCTGGGAGCTGCGAGAGGCCTAGAATGAACATCTGAGCACTGACCTCCTCTCCCAATCTCTTTGGACTATCCTACAGAGAGATGGATTCCCTTACAGAGAGTAACCTATCATCTTAAAGAGCTAACACTGAAAGTGATATCATGAGAAAGCTCAAAAAGTGTGGTGGGGGTGCAGTGGGTGGGAGGCTTTTCATTATTTCCCTTTACCACTGAAAACAAATTTGCAAATTTAACAAAAGATTTTGAAGAACTCAAAAGAACTCCATTGATGAGTATGAGCCTGATAGTATTTGAAATGGACTGGTATTTGACTATGTACATATTATGTACCTTTTTTTATCTTTAACTTGGAAATGCTTTCCAGAAAATATTACATATCTACAAAATTATGGTTTTAACTCTTTTTTTTATTATGTTATGTTAATCACCATACATTACATCATTAGTTTTTGATGTAATGTTCCATGATTCACTGTTTGCATATAACACCCAGTGCTCCATGCAGAACGTGCCCTCTTTAATACCCATCACCAGGCTAACCCATCTCCCCACCCCCCTCCCCTCTAGAACCCTCAGTTTGTTTCTCAGAGTCCATAGTCTCTCATGGTTCATCTCCTCCTCTGATGGCCCCCCCTTATTTTTAATTACTTCGTTAATTTGGAACAATTAACCACAACATTCTAAAGACTGAACATACATTAAATAATAAAGTTAAACCTAAAAAGGTAAAAAAGAAAAGGAGATGATTGAGTATCCTTAGTAGCACATTCTTATCCTTATCACCATCATCTTCAATCATGCACTGTATGGATTATTACCCATCGACTCCTATCTTAAAATCCTGGGCAAATAATTACCATCTCACCCCATTGAACACTCTGATGGATATGCCTTGCTGTCTTCACAGGGTTAATGTCCTCTGGTCCTTGAACATCTTATTCTTGATTTTCTCCCATCTTTCTAAATTCTAGGCATTTAATGTTTTATTTAAGCCTCACAGCATAGCCAAGCCCTCAGTGTACATAAAAGAATATGCAGCATTTAAAAGAAAATCTACCAACTTTAGGAAGGAGAGCAGAAGAGAAAGCAACTGGTTGAGAACAGAAGAAAGAGAAACAAAAGTGTTTTCACAGGAATAGAATAAAAACCAACAGCATGGGTGAAAACCGTGGGCCAACCTTTTCTGTAATATATTTAAAAATGGCCCAGACAGAAAGCAGTCCAGCTAAGGGAAGCTTCAATTACCTGTGCATCTGCTGGAAGTGTAATTCAGCAGAGAGTCGATCACCTGATATGTTCTTGATGTGTGTCACTGGTGATTTCATCATCCAGAAAGCAAAGAAAGTGATAAGCAAAATGGCTACTTGGGACTTAACTCCAGCCAAGGAGAAAGAACAGGAAGATGAGATGGATGTAAGAGGAACACTTGGAGAAAAGGGCCATATCCTAATAGAGTGCTGTAATCATGGGTGCGAGGGATGGAGACCTTGACTAGACATGAAAATGATTTTTAAAAAAGCAAGAAAGATGGAAGAAAAGGATAGAAAGAATGAAATCAAGAGAACCAAAGACAGTAAACATTCTAAAAGGAAAATGTCTTCATAAGAAAGGTCAGTCCTATTAAAAAAAAAATATATATATATATATCTTTAAATTATCTCAAGAGGAAAAAAATAAGGTATTGAAAGAACCTTATTAGAGCTGATTGCACATAGAACTTTCTAGTAGAAAATTCTAGATTGACTGATTGATGAGAGGGAGAGAGTGCGCGCAAGTGGGGAGGGAAAGGGAGAAAGAATCTGAAGCAGATTCTGCACTGAGCACAAACCCCATGGAGCCCCAGGTGGGGCTTAATCCCACCACTAATGGGGCTTGATCCCAGCACCAAGGGATTCACCAACAGATCCCACCACCAACAGTGAGATCATGACCTGAGCCGAAACCAAGAGTCAGATGCTTAACAGACTGAGCCACCCAGGTGCCCCCTAGTGAGCTCAGATTTAAAGAGAATGGATTCCAAAGCCCTAGAGCATCATGCAGGGCCGCTGGGTATATCTCCTTCAGACCCCTACACCCACCACCAGGCCCCCACTATCCCTGCTCAATGTCCCTTAGTTCTTGAAGGTTCTGCTTCCTCCCCTCTTAGGCCTTGGTCCATATTGGTTCCCAGTCCTGAATCACCAGCACCTCAGCCATTGTTCCCTCCACTTTACCGAGTACCTTTTGTGCCTCTTTGAGACCTCATTGAGAAGGCAGTTCCCCAGGAAAGTCTGTGTCCAATCTCCTTGACATAATTCTCCCAACATTCTCCAATTTATTTATATATTATGATATATTCTTCCAACACTCTCCACTATCTACATATATTTGCAGTAATTACAACAGCTTCTAATAATATAGGTGAAGGGTTTGTTGACTGACATCTGTCTCCTACACTAGAATATAAGCTCTATGAGTCTAGATGTAAAGTCTGTTTTGCTCATTATGAGCGGTCCTGTATCCTTATGGGCCTTAGCCCGTATCACCCATGCAATAACTATGTTCTGTTATTGCTGAATTCATAAGAAAATGACTGAATATCAAAGACAGAAGAGGGGGCATTTGACAAGGATGTGTTTTCAAAAGGGAGATAAAACAGAATAATCACAGGAAGGCTAAAGGTCAGAAATAGCTGGCCTTTGCAAAACGTGGGGAATGATCAAGATAGGGCTTTTGTAATAGCTAGTTATTTAAAAAAAAAAATTCCTTCCCCTCTATCTGCTTCAAAAATAACCATGATGTTAATACCTGAGAAGTCCTGTGACATTCCCTCTTTAAGGTCAGACCATAGGGCAATTTAATTAAATCCTGAATTGATCCTGGAAGCTAAAGGGTCCAGTCTCATGGCCTAATGGTAGAGCAAAGCTAATATGGTCAATCATGTTTACTACATGTTTTCTAAGATAAAGTTTTTTCCAGACTATTGAATTTTATAGAAATAAGGGAGAACCGGCAGAGCAAATCTATAGCTTAATGAAATGCTGTGTTCCCCATTAAAACAACAGTTTTTCACAGACGAGAAGGAATGAAAGTGTGAGAGAAATGGTACAGGAGTAGTAACTATACACCTGTGTTAATCGCTGTTCATTTTTTCAAGATACGATAATGTATTTGTTTACATTGTTACCAGACACCACAAATCTGGGATGAAAAAAAATAGTTCTTTAGTAATAAAAGAGTAAAAAAATACTTTCATTTCTATCCTATATCTACCACAGTAAAATCAGTGCTTAGTGTCATAACTGTGACCAATTACAACATTTCAGGCCACAAGTCTTTGGTTACACAAATAACCTCTTGGATTTAATTTACATCTAAGTCAGCTTGAAAACTGAAAAGTATGAAATCATTCACTCAACTAGTCAAAACTCATGTAGCAATTGGATACAAACAATTAGAGTAGGGACAATTGAATAACTTCACTTATTAATTCTAAAACATAAGGTTGCTGTGAGGAATTTAGAAGGGGGTTTTTGAATTATTCTCTTTCTCAAAATAGTTTTTGCATAGAGCCTCAACGTGTTCAGCATGAAGTGGATCTGCAAAGCATACAGTAAATCATTTTATAAAAATGTAATAGCTTTTCATTAATAGAATTAGTCGGAGTGCGATTTGTAGGCCAAAAAGCATTCAGCATAAAGTCTGTACCTCAAGGCAAGTTTCTTAGCTTCTCTGGCTCATAGATTTTCCATCAGTAAAATTTGTATAAAGATTTATTATTAATATTATAAAAGATAACATATGTGAAGCCACAGTATTGAACATAATAGATGATCAGCTGATATTATTTATATTGTATTATATTTGAAAAAATGGCAACAATGTAGTTTAAAAATGACAGTTTTGACATGTCGCAATATTTAAAAAATAGATATGTAAGTATTTTAGCAGATAAAATATTTATTAAAAAAAGAGATGATGGAAGTATTAGTTCAAATCAAAATCACCAAATATATGTATATAATTGTACGTTTACATGTTGCATTTGAGACAGAGGCTCATGAATATGAACAGGGGGGCAAGAGAAAATGTGCACATAAGTCAAAAATGCAAGAAATGAGTGGTGACACATTACTTCATTTGGCATGTGCTATAATATTTAATGAAATTTTTACTGTTATATGCAGCTCACGTTATTTCACATGTAGTTTGTTGAAATAATATTTTGTATTAAAAGGGTCTTAAATGGCCCTTAATTTACCTTTGGAAAGATATATCCCTATAATATGCTTTTGTTTCCAATCTCTCATTTTTCACGTCTAACCAACTCTGGCTCTTCTTTGGTTCTTTTCTAATTTTCTAACTTTATCATATATGAAACAAATGAAACGTGTATGGGAAGATGGTTTTATGGCATCTCACTATCCTTAACTTTCTCACCAGATTTCACAGCAATCTACATATTTAATGAAGTGTTAAATACGCAATTCATATTTTGTTTCCTTAATGATAAAATGTATTTCCTCCCTTAATACTTTCCATAGAATATGGTAAGTAACAATTTCAGTAATCATGATAATCTTACTTCAATGTATTTTTAAAATTTCAGTAATCCTTGCCCTGGAGTAACACTTGCCCCAAACATCTATTAATTTAAATATAGTTTCCCTTTAAACATTCTAACTATAAAACATATTTTCTATCAAGAACATTCTCCTCCCACCCAACCAAGAAGGAAAAAAGGGTACTGATTAGAAGCTGTGATTCCAGCTCTAACATGTACAGATGTAGACTTAAAACAAGTCTATAATTATCAGGCAGCATTTTAATAATTTAGCAGCAAGATACATCATGGCTTGTGGCTTTATTCTATAATAGCATTCCAATATTCATTATTCAGAATCATTACTGTGCTTATTAGCAGAGCAATTTTTCCTCTGACTTCCTTGTAGATTCAGTTTTGCTGAGCTTATAAAGGTAAGCAGAGCATAGAGTTAAACTGCGTTATGTAACCTTCTCATTAGTGTACATATAGCTTCTAGTTACTAAGAGCTGATTCTTACCTGTGTTAAAGAATTAAGATATAACATTTTATTTAACTGAAGACAGTCTTATTCAATTGTAAATTGCCTGATGCATTTCTTTTAAAGAAAATCTACACCAACTAAAATCAACATTCCCCCCTTAAAGATTATATTATAAATTTGAAGTGTATTTTAATTATATTCTAGGTTAATTGAAGGAAATGGATAGTATTTTATAAAACAAAATTCTTCATACACACACACATATATATACATACATACACACACATACATATGGCCATAAAACAAAACATGCAAAGATTTCAGATATGATATATTCTTAGTTCAGAATTTGTAGAAACTACTAAAATTCTTTGCATAAAATTTACCTGTTGAAGTTTATGTGCAGAGATTTCCAGAATTTGAAAAACATAGTTATTGTTGAAATATAGCTAGACACATAGCATGATTTGTACATTGTTTAAATTTCTGATAAAACTCAATTCATCAAAAATTTCAGGGTAGTAAAGTTGCTTGGGATGCAAATTTTCAATCCAATATTTCTAAAGCAAAGTTGAATTAATAGTTATCATTTAACATTAGATTGTTCAATTTCCATATTATATGGGTATAATTTGGACCTTCCTTTTCTCAATCTCATCCTATCCAAGATGTATAGGATATAGAGTTTAGAGAGAGTACAGAAAACAATACACAATATGCAGAGAGATAAAAACACTAAATTAAGTAACACCAGCTATGATGATGCAACCCTCCTATTCAATTGCCTCAGAGGTTACTACACATTTTATAATAATATGACAATGATGATAAGACAATTACAATGGAGCCGATCAAGAACAATGATGATGGATATACAAAACTCTCCACAAGGAAAATTGATAGAATCAGAACCCAAACACTGAAATATATATATCACATACCTTTCCAAATCTGACTCAAATTATCACTGTTAGTATTTCACAATGTTTAAACAACAATGTGGGGACGCCTGGGTGGCTCAGTCGGTTAAGCGTCTGCCTTCAGCTCGGGTCATGATCCCAGGGTCCTGGGATCAAGTCCCGCATCGGGCTCCCTGCTCCCCGGGGAGCCTGCTTCTCCCTCTGCCTCTGCCTCTCTCTCTCTCTCTGTCTCTCATGAATAAATAAATAAAATCTTAAAAAAAAAACAACAATGTGGAAGGTAAAATCTGTGCTGTCTGTGGTCTGCTGAGGGTTCTGATTTCTACAGGGGTAACTCTGATCTTACTCCACTCTTCTGAAGAGACCACACTGAAGATGGAGGCCTTGGTCAGCCACATGCTACCTGCTGGTAAAACAGCTGGGCCGGGACACATCCCAAGGAAAGCTAAGTATACAGAGATAAGACTGTAAGGACAGGGGGCGCCTGGGTGGCTCAGTTGGTTAAGCGACTGCCTTCGGCTCAGGTCATGATCCTGGAGTCCCGGGATCGAGTCCCACATCAGGCTCCCTGCTCAGCAGGGAGCCTGCTTCTCCCTCTGACCCTCCCCCCTCTCATGTACTCTCTCTCATTCTTGCTCTCTCAAATAAATAAATAAATAAATAAATAAATAAATAAATAAATAAATAAAAAGACTGTAAGGACAATATAGGGGTGAGAAGTTGAGTAACCACCTGAAAAGAAGGCAAAGATAATAAAGCAAAGATAAGACCAAAGTGCCAAAGTGTTTGATATAATAGACTTCTCTTTGTAGCAGAGACAGAGGATTTGTGCCAATGGGACAAAGCTTCAAAAAGCATATCATGACCCATTATAGTTATATCCAATGGGTATTTATTGATTTCTGACTTTGTACAATGCTTTGTGATAGATAACTAAAGGGGTACTGCATTAATACACTGCAGTACCTTCCTCAAAATGCTAAAAATAAATCACTGTGATAAATTTTTGGAAGTGCAAGAGGAATGACACATTCTGCCTCATGGGATTGGGAAAAGGATTCATGGAAGATTTAAGATTAAAATAAGACCTGAAGGATAAGAAGAATCTTACCTGATAGAAAAAGAGAGGAAAACAAACAAACAAACAAAACTAAAAATACCATTCTATCATGTGGTATTTATAAGTTGATAAGTTGATAAGAGGCACATTTATAAGTTGATAAGAGGCAATAAAATGCCTCAATATAGGTTTTGGTGTCAAAAGACCTAAGTCCTACTTTGGACTCTATCAATACCAGTCATGGTTCTTCTTTTCTATAAGCAGAGAAAATGACATTTATTTCATAGGGTTGTGATGAGGATTCAATGAGATAATATATTTACAATACTCAATGCATTGCCTGCCACATATAAAGGATTTAATGTACCATATCCATTAATACAAGCACCATAACCTTTTAGTAAATTGAACAATTATAATGATCATTCACTCAGATTCAGTAATCCTACTTTTGGAAATCTTCCCAAAGGAATTAATTTAAACAGTGAAAAATTTAACAATATGCACAAAGGCAATAATCTTAGTAAAAAAGCTGAAAGCAACAAAAGTGTCCAGAATTTGGTAAAAGCCAAGTATGGCATGGAATAGTCATTCAAATAAGGTTTCTTTAGTCAAGACGTCTAAAATTACAGTTATAAAATTATGCACTTTATAGAAAATACTTACGATGCAGTGTTATATGTATGACAAAAGTAGTATGCAAAATATACACATTACAATTGCAGTAATCTAAAAATACACATAGGAAATGATTTGCAAGCATGTCTATTCTTTCACCTGATTTCTATGGCTGCTTTTGCCCAATAATGCTGGAGCTAAGTAGTTGTAACAGAGACCATAAGGCCTACAAAGCCCAAAATATTTTCTATTTGCCCTTTACAGAACAAGTTTGCTGACCCCTGCTGTAAGGGGTTCATTTTAATTGAAAATTGGTTGAAGTACCCAAAATATAAAAAGAAATTAATACAACTCAACACCAAAAATAATTGCCAGACATTAATGATAATTATGTTACTAAGATAATATTATTAGAGTCCTTCTTTTCTTTTGCTTGATTCAAATAGACTTTATAATATGGTTATACTACATCTATAATAGATTCAAATTGAGATAGAGCAGGGACTGGACTCAGGTCCCCTCACCCCTAACATCAAATTCCACCATCCTTTGACTAGATCTGTGGAAGGAAGAGCAAAATCACGTGCCTCCTCAGGATTATATTTTGCAGTAATGCAGAAATAGGATATTCACCTAAAAAGGAAGCTCCAGGGCAAGAACCAGTCTGCACTAAGATAGATCCCAGCACTGGCCTTTCACTGACTTTCTCCTTCATTTTCATACTAAAAATCACACCCAGGGATGGAGATTTAACATACTAATTGGACATGTGACACATGAAGAAGTATGACCCTCAGGTGTGCAAGCACCAAAAAATCTCCACCTTTGCACATTCAGCCTTTCCTTTTTTCTGCATTAGTCTCTTTAAAACTCTCCCCAACCTCTCCTCAGGGAGCTAGCCTGAGGACTCTTCCCTGTGTGCTGTCTCCCTGGTGCTCCAGGCTAAGTCTCAATAAAGCCTTGCCTAGAACTCCCATTTGGCCTCTTCTCAATTTCTATTGTTTAGAGAGTCCAAGGGCCCTGTTCAGTATCAAAATGAAGCATTTGGAATGTGCTCACTTGTGTCATCTTCCAATCAAGAGAGGTGCTAATGATGATATTGGATGACCCATGTCAGAGCTGCTGAGAAGCAGGGGTTGGTAAAGGATGGCCTATGGAAGAAATCCATCTGGCTGCCTGTCTATGCAGCCTGTGGATAGGAAGGATTTTTACATATTTAACTGGTTGGGGGAAAAATCAAAAGAAGAATAGTATTTATTTCATGACAGGTGACAGTTATATGAAATTCAAACTTCAGTGTCCATAAATAATGTTTTATTGGAATGCAAGCATGTCTATTCTTTCACCTGATTTCTATGGCTGCTTTTGCCCAATAATGCTGGAGCTAAGTAGTTGTAACAGAGACCATAAGGCCTACAAAGCCCAAAATATTTTCTATTTACCCTTTACAGAACAAGTTTGCTGACCCCTGCTGTAAGGGGTTCATTTTAATTGAAAACTGGTTGAAGTACCTAAAATATACAAAGAAATTAATACAACTCAACACCAAAAATACAAATAATCCAATTAAAAAAATGGGCAGAAGACATGAACAAACATTTCTCCAAAGAGGATATACAGATGGCCAACAGACACATGAAAAGATGCTCAGTGTCACCTACCATCAGGGAAATGCAAGTCAAAACCACAATGAGATATCACTTCACACCTGTCAGAATGGCTAAAACCAAAAACACAAGAAACAACAAGTGTTCATGAGGATGTGGAGGAAAAGGAACCCTCATGAACTGTTGGTAGGAATGCAAGTTGGTACAGCTACTGTGGAAAATATTATGTAGGTTCCTCCAAAAGTTAAAAATAGAATCACCTTATGATCCAGTAATCGCACTACTGGGTATTTACCCAAAGAATATGAAAACACTGATTCGCAAGAATATATGCACCCTTATGTTTATTGCAGCATTATTTACAACAGCCAAATTATGGAAGCAGCCCAAATATCCATTGATAGATAAATGGATAAAGATGTGGTATGTATGTGTGTGTGTGTGTGTGTATAGTATTATATATATATATATATACTGAATAATATATATATATATATATATAATGAATTTGTTGCCATTTGCAACAATGTAGATGGCTCTAGAGAGTATAATGTTAAGCAAAATAAGCCAGTCAGAGAAAAATGAATACCATATGATTTCACTCACATGTGGAATTTAAGAAACAAAACAAACAAAGGAAAAAAAAAGACAAATCAAAAAACAGACTCAAATATAGAGAACAGATTGTTACAAAAAGGGAGGTGGGAGGAGGTGAATAGATGAAGGGGATTAAGAGTATACTCATCTTGATGAGCACTGAGGAAAGTACAGAATCACTGTATTGTACACCTGAAACTAATATAACACTGTATGTTGACTATACTGGAATTAAAAACAAACAAACAAACAAACAAAAACTGGTTGAATTTGAATATCCCTAATTCAATCTTTAGGATCCTTCAAGCTTAAAAGTTCTCTTATTCTCTGATAGCTGTTGGCATATAAGTGGCAGGTGAGAAACCATGGACTTTGAAACAGTAATACAAATTGGACATCTAAAGAGCCCCAAATAGCCAGAAACAAAGGGATTGGCTACAAATGGGGTGGGGACAGACACAAGAAAGGCCGGAGAATGAGGAGCAAACCAGACCTTAACCCTGAAGCTTCTTTCTGTCCCATCCTCCTCTCCTCTTATTCTTACATGGAGCTTAGAGCGGGTTTAATCTGACCCAAATGGAATTGATGTTTTCATAGGTCAAAAACCATTCAATACTGGCAATTTCATATAGCACAAGTAAACTTTTGGGACAAAATTACCAAAGGGGAAAGGATTTTGCCACCTCAAAATATGTATCTTTGGCATAAAGATTATTGTGAGCTAAAAGCAATCAAAACTCAGCTGATTTAGGAAAAACTCTTATCAGTGTCCCTCAACTGCCTAAATTTACATTAGAAAGGGCACCTGTACCAGGAAGACAGCTATTATCAGAGAACATTTTTACCTAAGAAACTTACCTACATAAGTGGGCAACCTCTGTTTTCCAAACATCTTTTTGTGAATGATCTTCTTTTCCTCTGTATCCCCCAACCCATACCCCTGTCTTCAGCTCGGGATGTTATATAAGCCTTAATTACCTGACTGCCCTCTGGGTCTCATATTTTTCTGGGGCTCCTGTACTTAGGAAATGTGTTTGTTTTTCTCCTGTTAATATGTCTTATATCAATTTAATTATTAGACCAGCCAAAGAACTTAGAAGAAGAACCCCACTCCTACACTACAAAGGCAGTTTCTGACTATCCAGCCAAAATAACTCCCAATTTAGAAATGAATTAAATTATCTCATATAAGCAAATTTTAATGAAATATAGGTGCTTTAAATTGAAAATGTTTAAAATGTTTTGTATTCCAAAACTTAGATCAGATAGCTTGTTTTGACATTTGAAGGATTTATATATACGCATTTGACTGGATTTTCATTGATTATAACTTTCCATCTCACAAATAGTTCAATGTGAATTTGGTTATTTAAAAGTTCACTTGATAGGCTGGTTGAAAAACTAAACTATTCTGGTCACAAGAGAAAATAAATTTATATTACTTTTTAAAAACTAACTTAATATAGGGGATGTGCCCTTTAGATCTAGATGTAGGAATTAGGGAAGTGGGTGAGATACATATGGACTATTTTTTTAAAGGTTAGCAATATATACTATAAATTAAGAAGAGGTGAGAAATCTTGAACTGAGGTTGATAGGGAGCCTTAGAAAGATTAATTTTTTGCTAAGAATAAATCAGCAGTATATGATATTGAACAGGATATAAAACACACACTCCTTTGCTGCAAATCGTTTTTAATAATTCTTGATCTGAAACTGAGGAATACTTTCATGATTATGTTAAAAATTCAATCATGAATAGCTGGAAACGTGTATAACATATCAAAAAATGAACCTATCTTAGTTAAGGCAGAATTAACTTTACAAAACAGTGACAAGACTACTGAACTAAATTCAGATCACTCCATTTGTTGCAAATCTGGCTCCATTTGGATTTTTTACTAAGTAACAGGTCAGCATTATTATATTATAATATCACTATATTATATAATATATTAAAATAGTATTATGTTATATAATATTATATTATATATTATGATATTATCTTATTATATTATACATAATATTGTTATATTTAACATTATGTGATATGTTCCTTCAGCCCATGAAGAGACATCAAATGATCCATCAGCTTATCATCTCTGACTTATTTTCTCTGGTCCATCTTTCTACACTTCCTACAGACTCACAGTTTATATTCCTAAGATTACTAATCTGGTAGAAACTGTCGCCACAGAATAAGAAGTAGTGAGGAAAAAATTTTCTTCAAAGAAAAATGTTAATCCTCCTATTAAGACATCCCATAATGACATCTTAGCAAACACAATAATTTGTTTCAATTTCAAGTTGATGTTACTTTTAATGCTAAAGAACAAAATGTACACATTAAATGAATGAAATCCTAACATGGATCTAATCGTCAAAGAAAATGCCTATCACTTTTATGTCCAAAAGAGTTAGGTAAACTTTTTTGTAAGTCAAATGTTACCTTAGTTATGAAAATACAAGCATTGCAGTGTTTATATTTTTCACAACTACTGGCCAAAGTGTAATAATCAGATGGGTGGAAGAGAGAGATTCAATGGCACAGTTTTGAAATAGAATTTAGAAAGATGGCTGCTAGTCATTTCATTACATTAGGCCACTATAGCTTTCCATTCTCCCCCTCCCTTAACTAAATACGACGGGTGCATACACATACACACCAACTTTAATATGTTGGGTAAAAATGCAAAACTACTTCTTAGAAGACTTTATAGATACCTAGGACTAGAAGGGAATAATATTAGATATTATTGTGGAAATGTTGCCTTTTGATTTTATTTTATGCATATTTCTTGTGTTAATCTTTTTTTTTTTGATAGAAAGATTTCAGTGCATTTTGCATACTTCAGAAAACCACCATTTGTTAAAAACCAGTAAACCAGTTTGCTCTATTCGGCCCTACAACAAATTATGTATTTGATGATACCACCAATAATCCATTAAGTGTAATTTTATCCCCTCTCTCTTTAAACGTCTATTTTCTCCAAATCACTGGTTAGATAATAAATATTAAGTATTTTCTTAAGAAGTAAAACTTGAAAATTCTAATGTTTGCCTGAAGTAAAGGAGAATCTTAAGAGTTCATTTCAAACATAAGCTGAGCTTGCTAGGCAGAGAATGCAACGGTTCATGCTTTGGCATTGACAGCAGTGGGCCTTGCTTACAAAGTTCAAGATAATAATTGTATTTGGACACATTTCTTTCATCAGGTGTATAAAAATTGTTTCATCTGTATTCCATTTGGCCCCAAATAAGTGAACTGGCAAATTTTTATAAATTTGTGAATCCAACCATAAATGTAATCAAGAAACAAGGGTCCACAGAAATCTATAGCCCTGGCTTGGTCTTTTGAAAGTGATTTGAAGTCCTGAGCTATTCTTTGTGGGGGCTACTCAGCTCAGACTGGCTGATCTGCATGTAAATAACCCACCACTTTAGGTTGCAGTGATGCTCCTTTGCAGCCCTGTAGCTCAGTGTATACACTACATAACACACTTGACTTTTTGAAAACTGTAGCTTCCCTTTCAAAAAAAATCAAAACCCATTTCTCAATGGCACACTAGATTTTAACAAATACTGAAACTAAGGTTGAAGAAAAACACCTTTGAATTTGTTTTATACACAAACTTACTTTTTAATGTGTTTTCTGTTAGCATATGCAAGTTCTGAATCTCAGGAGAGAGTGCACTACGCAGTTGCCAGGCTGTCATTTTTATTTTGAATGCTAAATATCTTTTTTCTTAAGATTTTATTTTTAAGTAATCTCTATACCCAGTTGTGGGGCTTTTGAACCCACAATCCCAAGATCAAGCATGCTCCACCAACTGAGCCAGCTAGGAGCCCTTGAATGTTAAATTCTTTATACAGAAATTTCAACTATTTCAAATTCATTTACATTCTTGACATTGTCTTTTAAAGGCATTAAAATGGGGGGGGGTTATTTAAGAAATGTGTAAGATTTAGAAATAAAGCACTGTCAAGATTCAATACAAATGCTACCAACTGGTACTACATGTGATTATTTGATAGGATGTCATTTACATACACATGCCTATATTAGTGTAAAATTCATGATGACAAACAGTCATAGGATACCACTTTGTAGAGGGCTAATTACTTGTTTTTCTTTGATAATTAGTAATTTTCAATCTATCTTCATGCCCACAACTTTAATTTTGAAAAGAAGAGGAAAATACATTTGAAATTTAGAGAAATGAAAGCTTCAGAAAATTCAGAAATGTAGAGCAACAAAGAAAATGTGAGACTAATATAATAATAAAGGTGTAATCAAAACATCATTAGAAAGATTTAATTAAGATTACATAACAAAGTGACAGAAATGAAGCAACATGGCTCAAAATTTCATTAATTAAACATAAAAGAAAGGCAAAAGACCCAGAATAGACCCAGAACTTTAAAAGTCAACACAATATTGGGGCACCTGGGTGGCTCAGTTGGTTAAGTGCCTGGCTCTTGATTTTGGCTCACGTCATGATCTCAGGGTCCTGAGTTTGAGCCCTGTATCAGGCTCCATGCTAAGTAGGGACTTTGCTTGAGTTTCTCTCCCACTGTGCACCCCCCACTCATGCTCTCTCCCTTTCAAATAAATAAATAAATCCTTAAAAATATATAATAAAACTCAACACTATATTGAAGAAGAACAAAATTGGATTTTAAGACTTACTATAAAGCTACAGTAATCAAGACAGTGTGGTATGGGTGAAAGAATAGTCAAATATATCACTAGAGTAGAGTGGCGAGTCCAGAAATAGACCCACATACATACACTCAAATGATTACCAGCAAAAGAGCAAAGGCAATACAATGGAGCAAAGATAGCTTTTTTTCAACAAATGATGCTAGAATAACTGGACATCTACATGAAAGGTAATGAGTTGAGACACAGAGCTTACAGAGTTCACAAAAATTAACTCAAGATGGATCATAGACATAAATATAAAATGCAAAACTGTAAGACTCTTAAAGGATAATATAGGAAAAAACCTAGGTAACCGTGGGCATGCCAGTGACTTTTTAAGATACAACACCAAAGGCACAATCCATGAAAGAAACAATTGGAAAGTGGGTCTTCATTAAAATTTAAAACTTCTTCTTTGTAAAAGACAATGTCAAGAGAATGAGAAGACAAGCTACTGACTAGATGACAATATTTGCAAAAGATACATGTTAAAGGACTCTTAAAACTCAATAAGAAAATAAACAACCTGATCAAATAATGTCCAAAGTCCTTAAGAATATCCAGAGAAGGTATACAAATGGTAAATAAGCATATGAAAAGATGCTCCACATCATATGTCATCAGGGAAATATAAATTAAGATAAAGATGAGATACCACTATACAGCTATTCAAATGGCCACAGTCCAAAACACTAACAACACCAAATCCTGATGAGGATGTGAAATGACAGTAACTCTCGTTCATTGATGGTGGGGATGCAGAATGGGATAGCCACTTTGGACAAGACTGGCAGTTTCTTACAAAAATACACAAACAATGAATCATGGAACACTACATCAAAAACTAATGATGTAATGTATGATGATTAACATAACATAATAAAATAAAATTTTAAAAAAGACTAAAAAAACCCAACTAAACATACTGTCACCGTATGATCCAGCAATCTCACTCCTTGCTGTTTATCCATAAAAGTGAAAAATTTAAGTCCACACAAAAATGTGCACATGATGTTTATATCTGTTTTATTTATAGTTGTCAAAACATGGAAGCAACCAAGATGTCCTTTGGTAGCTGAATGGATAAATACACTGTGATATATTCAGACACTGGAATATTATCCAGCGTTAAACATAAAAGAGCTATCAAGCCATGAAAAAACCTAGAGAAGTCTTATATGCATATTACTAAGTGAAAAGAAGCACATCTGAAAAGACTATATACTATATGATTGCAACTACAAAGCATTCTAGAAAAGGCAAAACTAGGAAGGCAGTAAAAACATTAGGAGTTGCCAGGGTTTGGGAGGTAGGGATGAATAGGCAGAGCACAGAGAATTTTTAGGACAGTGAAACTACTGTGTATGATACTATGATGATGACTACATGTGATTATACATTTGTCCAAACCCACAGAATGTATAATATCAAGAGTGAATCCTAAAGTAAGCTATGACTTTGGGTGACTATGATGGTCAGTGTAGGTTCATCAGTTCTAACAAATCTACAATTCTGGTAGGGGATGCTGGTAATGGGGGAGGTTATGCATGTGTAGGGGTATGGGGAGTATATGGGAAATCTCTGTACCTTTCTCTCAATTTTGCTGTGAATATAAAACTATTCTAAAAAAAAAACAGTCTTCAAAACTTAAGAAATAAAGAAAAGAAAGTTGTTAGATTAGATTAAGTAAGCTTAACACTTGGGATTTACAATAGTTTGTTGTTCAGAAATGCATCTATTGGGCGCCTGGGTGGCTCAGGTGGTTAAGCGACTGCCTTTGGCTCAGGTCATATCCTGGAGCCCCTGGATTGAGTCCCGCATCGGGCTCCCTGCTCGGCAGGGAGTCTGCTTCTCCCTCTGACCCTCCCCCCTCTCATGTGCTCTTTCTCATTCTCTCTCTCTCAAATAAATAAATAAAATCTTAAAAAAAAGAAAGAAATGCATCTATTAATACATTATATGTTAAAAAAAAAAGAAGAAAGTAGGAAGGGAAAAATGAAGGGGGGGAATCGAAGGGGGAGACAAACCATGAGAGACTATGGGCTCTGAGAAACAAACTGAGGGTTCTAGAGGGGAGGGGGTTGGGGGGATGGGTTAGCCTGGTGATAGGTATTAAAGAGGGCACGTACTGCATGGAGCACTGGGTGTTATACGCAAACAATGAATCCTGGAACACTACATCAAAAACTAATGATGTAATGTATGGTGATTAACATAACATAATAAAAAAAAGAAATGCATCTATTATTTCTAAATGAGATTCAGCTTTGGTAAAAAAATGAAAGTTTTTGCTTTGATAATTCTAAAAATGACCTACATTCCAAACTTTGTATTACAACATGTGTCCTGACATAAGGTCAAATTTTACTTCCCATGTAACTAAAAAAAGAATAGGATCTATAGTATGTAAATTATATCTCAATAAAGCTGTTGCTAAATAAATAAGCAAACAAACAAACAAAGGAAAGAGAATAACAAGATCTGGGGTGTTTATTTTAGGAAAAATAGATCAGAACTAATGAAAATCATTATGTAGGGGTGAGCTTATGAGATTTCCAAAAGGGAAGTAAATGAGGAAAATACATATTTTATAATTTATCATGTTAATCATTATACTATTCTAAGTCTCTCACTGGTATTGGAATGGAATTAATAAATTATATCTAACTACGTAAAAATGAATCTTACACATTCTGTAGTTTATTTACTGAGCAGCCTCTGAATAAAAGATTCCAACTCACTTAATTTTTGTCCCATATATTTTAAAAACGAATAAAATATACATCAACTTCTTTAACCTTCTCTTTTACATTATTTTCAAATAAGCATTCTGGGATGTATTATTTTGTGGGTTCAGTTTAATTTTTAAAATATATTTTAATAGGATTTTTTTTGACTCATTGGAGCCCTAGAAACTCATTTAAAAGAAAACCTCAAAATACTGGCCCTGCATATTACTGATTCTATGAATCAGTCATGAGTAAGAACCAAGTGAAAGAAGGTAATTTTTAGGGGATTTTTGAAATGTAAGTCACTATTCTAATTTCAATTTTGAAATTAAGCGACAAGCCCTATAAGTAATAATGACAAATAATATGCATAGCAGTTACACATTTGGATGCTGAAAGCTAAAACAGTTTCATGATAGTACAAACAGAGCTAAGTCACCATATCTGTTGCTTTATTCTATTTTCACTGCCCAGTGATCTCTGTATGTGACTAACACCCAATTCTACCAGAAGAATCCTGTCAATGTGGGATCCATATCGAAATAAATTGAAATGAAATAAATTTTCTTCCCATACTTTCAAGGATGTCCCCCCAGAGTCTAAAAATATGTCTCAAGTTCCTTCTCCTTATGTAAAGATTTCTAAAATCTTATAGTTCAGAGATTACTCTCATATATCTATTTCATTGTTTTAGATCCCCATGAGTCAGTCATTGGATAGCCCCCAATATATGATATGGCAGCACTGTGGTTGATAATAAAGCCAGATCTGGGTTCAAATTCAGTTGTTGCCAGTTACCTGGACAGTAAACCTGAACCTCTAGAAAACAAAGGGAGGAGGGGGCCAAACAAAAACTAGTCTACTTAAAGGAACTGGAGAGCTACAACACAGAATGAAGTATTACTGAGAAATGGGAAAATAGAGGCAGAGGGAAATGATCCCAGAGTTTAGGACCCATTTTACTCCAGGAGACTTGTTATTTTCAATGGGGAGAGAGTAAAAGACCCTGAGGATGGTGCTGCTTTGGACAGCCTTGACGAACTAAGGCTACAAGGATTTGTCATCTAGGGGCAGTGAATGGGTTGTTGGAGGAGCCCTGATAAGCCTTCCTAATTTTGACTTAGAGTCAAATAGATACAGATAGAGATAGAGATATGCATGCTATACCCAATGAGTAAGCGTAAACCAGAAGTATACAGAAGTATAGACTGGAGCTCAGTTTTTAGTTATCTCAATCCCTGCAGATGGGGATCTTATGGCAGAAGCAATGTGAATTTTCACTGGAGAAAGGTAACATCTTCTTAGGTCACAATTTGCTTTCTTAAACATTTTTGAAGATATGATGCCTGTCACACAATAAGAGTTCTCACTTAGCAAAGTAAGAAGAAAATGGCCTTTATTCAATAAAAGTTACTTACTGAAAGCCTGTAATATACATTATACTGATTGGTTAAATATTAAAAGCTTTTACTTTGCTATCAAAACAAGGCAATCATGTCGACTATTGTCATTCCTATACAACACTATCCTACACTATACCACAGAGCTACGTGATGTGGGCATAAATGACATTTGAGGTCAGACTTTTTTTTGTTGTGTGAGGTGGCCTGTGCATTATGGATATCTGGCAGCATATCTGGCCTCTATCCACTAGGTGCTTGTAGCACTCTTTGCGTTGTGACATCGAAAATGTCCACACACTGTCAGATCTCTCCTGAGGGACAAAATTGCCCTGGGTTGTGAACCAGTTCTCTTTTGGAATGTCCAGATGATAAATAAGGCAAATAGAAAAGAAGGAAAGAAGGAAGGAAAGAAGGAAGGAAGGAAGGAAGGAAGGAAGGAAGGAAGGAAGGAAGGAAGGAAGGAAGGAAGAAAGGAAGGAAGGAAGGATGGATGGGAGGAAGCCTGGAAACTCTAGAACGAATTTAATGCAAGATGGGCAAGACTTCTACATAGAACACTATAAAATATTTAGGAACCGTAAAGAGGATCTAGTAAATATTAAAGTTTTAGAACATGTAAATACTCAATATTGCAAAAAATAAGCATACGAGATACTGTATCAAGTACTGGAACATTGGAATACTGAATATTGTACAGTATCAAAATGGTCAATATTGTAATTATATGATGTCTCCCCAAACTGATCAATAGATTCAATACAAAAAGACAACTAATCAAATGGACAAAGGATCTGAATATGCATCTCTCAAGAGAATACCCAAAATGTCACTAAATATATAAAAAGGTAGCCACCCTCATTAGTTCTCAAGAAAATGCCCTGAAAGTACAATGAAATAAAACTAGTATCTTACTCACAAGAAAGGCTAAAATTAAAATGATTGAAAGTGTTTGTGAAAATGTGGAGTAACAGCAACTCTCATAAACACTGGGCAGGAGTATAAATTGCTAAAACCACTTGGGCAAACAGGTTAACATTATCTACCGAGGTTGAAAATGTGCAATTCTACAACTAGATACGCACCCAACAGAAAAGCATGCTTGTGAATCAAGAGAGACGTGTCCAACTATGTTCTGACTAGCGTTAAGAGTCACAAACTGGAAACAGTCCAAGTGTCCATCATTGGTAGAATGGGTAAGTAAATTAAAGTATACTGATGCTATGGAACACTAAGTGGTAATAAAATGAGCAAACTACAGCTATGCAAAAGCATGGATGACTCTCAAAAACGTAATGCCCAGAGAAAAGGCTGGACACAAAACAGGGCATATTTTGTGACATATTTTATGATTTCATTTACATATAACTCAAAAATAAGAATAAGTAACTGTAATGTTTGGAGATCGTTGCTTAGGAAATACAACTCTGATGAAAGGTAAGCAAGTGGTTTCAGTACAATTCAGCACAGTGGCTTCCTTTGGTGGGAAACAGAGGTAAGCAATTAGGAAGTTCATGGTGGGCTCCCTGGGCAGCTGGCAATGTTCTATTTCTTAATCCAAGGGAATCAAGTGAAAATTCATTGAGTTGCTTGGGTGTGCGCCCCTGCGTGTGAGCATCACTCTCTTAAGTCTTTATTTCATAATAGAAAAGATATAAAAGCAAGCAACTAAACAAAAGCTATTGCTATAAATTTAAAGTTTCTAAATCTCTGAGATTTATTTATTTGGGTTTTATACTTAGTTTCGTTTGCTCTGGTGCATTACTACTCTAGTGATTATCTACTTGAGGATAGTAAGGGAGAAAATAATAAACAGATAAGCAAGGGAGAACTATAGATGAATGTAAACACACCACCCTAGACAGAAGTAAAAAAGATAAAACCTAAAAATAAAAGATGAAATAAAACAATAGATTAAACATATATAGAGCATAAATAAATCAAAGGAAAATCATAAACCTCATGCTCACCTATTTTCTTCAAAGTTTACCTACTCCAAGCATGAACTACCATTTAAAACTTTATGGCACCAAGAGGCAGAAAGTCTCTCATGCTACCTTTGGGAAGTAACACATGGTCACCAACAAATAGTTCAATTTCTTTATCAGATTAACTAGTTACCTGGCAACACCTCCAGGTAAATTCTGATTAAATGAAAGACAAATTTAGTATAAGCTCTTCGAGGTTAGGAATCAGGTCTCATCTTTTTTCTGTATTTCCATTTTGGAAAGCAACGATTATAAGGGTAAGAGAGTATCAAATCCAACTCTGCTCTAAGATAGTCCTTTAAACTTTTCGAGACTAGAACTCAGTGTTGAACAAAAGTTTTCTTTAGAAAGTCCAGGAAAATGAAGCCAACTGAAGAACACACAAGATGGTAGAAGTGAGATAGAAGATTCTTCTATGTATACATATGACATGTAGTGGGTAAAGTGGCTCTCTGTGGTTAGTTTTTAACATGTTTCAGTGTTTCCTTCTAGCCTTAACTAGAAGTCTAGAGTGAATTACCTCCTCTTGTTACATCTTGACTACCAGGTGGCCAAGCCAAATCAGACCTATATTCAAATCAGCACCCACTGTGAACAGATTTTTAAGGCAAGTAAAAATATATTCCAGCCCTGGAGAGTATAGTGTGTCCAGACTTCCGCATACAATGAAAAGCCCTATATACCCTGATAAGACCAAGCAAGTGGATTGTGTTCTGTGAGCAAGCAAGAACCAGGCACATGACAGAAAGCGAAGAGCAGGACATTCCACTCTGCATTTTGCACATGACAAAATGCGCTAAGAAGTTATATCTGTCCTTAGCTAAGAATCTAATTTAGGTAGCAATGGGAAATAAGACACCTCCTTTGAGTTTTAACCCATCAAGCCCAATTGCCAAAAGTTCAATAGAAAGAAACAGAAAACAATCTGATCTGTCAGGGATTTTATTAGCTTCCCCTAAGTGATATCTGAAAGCTCTGATATACCCATGAAACTGCCACAGTCAAATAAAATAAAAAATGACAGAAATCAAGTAAAGCCAGGTTAGGGTTTCAAACAAGCCTCATATGCTTCTGCTTCTCAGATTACTCTCTCATCTCAGGTCAGAGGGAGGTGTGAAAGAAGGCGAGCAGACAAAATGCCTGGGGCAGCCCTCGGAAATATACTAAAAGAGGACATTCAAAAGTTGGTCACACTAGAATGATTATTTCTGGCAGGCATGATGGCAGAAAGCAAGGGTGTGAGGCTACAAATTGTCAGAGACTGATAAGAAAATAACCTATTACCTACAAAAAAAATGCATTCTATTTCCCAGGCCCTGGAAACACCTTATAAAAATGGGATGTACAGAGGGGAGGGGACCAGAATGGATGAGTGAAATCAGGTAACTTACTTTATAAGACACATAGCTCATCATCATTCTGATGAAGTTAGAATATGAATAAAATCACAACCCTTTCAAAACAATCCACTTATCATGAATATGAGTATTTATCTCTTTTAAACTAGATCCTACTTGTATAGTCCAAAATCTGGTTATTTAACAATATTCAAATAAATAAGCATATTCATCCTTTCCCATACTAGGGCCCAGGATAAAGCAAGGACTATGAGACAAAATAAAATTTGGGGATTTTGAGCTGGATACTCTGGGAATAGGATCTCTAGAGACAGATAATCACAGGAAACAAATGGTCCTTGGAGTAGCATGAGAACTTGTACATTTCCAGTTGCCAACAAGAGCAGCTTGTTGCTCCCAGTATTTCATCCGAGCACCCAAGGAAGGGGTCTGGCTTTCTCTACTAAGGAAACCCGAACTGCTTGCTAAGGGACTTCTGTGGCAAGAGATAGCATCAGAAAGAACACATTTCCCTTATACGTAAAGTGCTTTAGTTAGACCTTCTTCTCACCCTATTTGTCCAAGATCTGGAATTCTAAAAATGGCAGTTAATACATGAACACATTTAATTAACAAATCTCCAAATGATGCCATTTCTTAGTACAGTATTTAAAATTAAGATTGCTAACCCATTAAATGCATGCATGAAAACCAGAATGCATTTACATAATCATAGATGGGAATTAATTTATCTGTTCTTTGTCTACTCCCATGTGGTGTATTCATTTTGTGTTAGAAGGTTAAATTGAATTTCCATAGAATGTCTCTAGGAGATTTCCCAGACAGAAACTCTAAATGATAAATAACCTGCTTCTACTTCTTAAACACACAGGCCCCAGGCAGTGTGATGACTTAGTGAGACTAGACGGGGAGTTAAAAGAGAAGGTTGTAGACCAAACACTGTTGCTTATTCACTTGTTAGCGAGTCCTTATTGTTGGACTGCCATTTGACCTCCAGGGGCACTTCTACTTCTAATATATTTAAATTTCATGTCTATTATTAGAAACATTCCAGTGATGAATAATCTCTTTTGTAAGATCACCAGAAATTCAAGTAGGCAGGACTTTAAAAAAATCTAAGAAATGATGTAACCTGGAGTTAAAGATCTATGGCTGTTATAGAACACAAGTGCCTAGCCTGGGTCTACAACTATTCTAGAGTGGTATCATGCTAAGCCACATTAGAGGCTGAAGCAAGAGGAAAATTTGGTGATACAAATTCTGTCTTTATTTAAAATGTTGATATTTTGCTTGTCATGGATTTTTGCATTAATTTTGATTTTTGAAAATTATTGCATTAAAATGTTGTCTTGATTAATGAGTGCTTTGGCACACCCTTAAATTTTGGCACCTAGGCAAGAGCCTCACTTGCCTCACCCTAGTCCCAGCCTTATTTCTAGATCATGTCTCTAAGCTCACATGTATTGGTCCAGTTGACACAGAGGAAAAGAAATCAATACACACATCCTTTACCTCCTCCTTTTTGAGAATATTTGTGTTCAAATTGTGGCAGAGAAAACAAACTACTTAATAAGCATTTAGTCAGAAACTGTTGTCTTTTTAATACTGTTGTCACAATAGTAGAGAATAACTTCTTTAATGTGGAAGAAAGATAAACTTTTCATTCAAAGAAGGCATACCACAAGTGATTTTGGGGACAGCTGATGGATGATCAGTTAGAACAAAATTTTACCACAATTACTGGCTTCTGATTTTCATAGAATCATAGCATAATACTTTAATTATATGTGACTATTTGGGGTTATTTCAAAGAAGAGCTTTACACCATAAACAAAAACAAAATAGATTGCTTTATAACACACCCCTGTTCTCATCCCCTCATGGTCCCCTTTTCTTTCCTGAATCCTTTTGAACCCTCTCAAGCTTCTGCTGTCATAGACTGCAGAAGGTGTATACTGTGGATCCATGTCCCACTGGGTCTGAGGGGTGTCTGGGAGGCTCAGTCAGTTAAGCACCTGGCTCTTGATTTCGGCTCAGGTCTTGATCTCATGGGTCCTGAGATCGAGCACCATTGGGCTCTGCGCTCAGTGGGGAGTCTCCTTGAGATTCTCTCTTTCTTCCTCACCTCCCCCTACTCTCTCTCTCTAAAATAAGTTAAATAAATCTTAAAAAATAAAAGCTGGGTCTGGATTTCTAGTTCAGGTTATGATCACATGCTTACTTCAGGTTCTATGTCTCTTGTGTTCTTGTATTTCATAGAATTTAGCATGATAATGTGCCCAGATGATTACTCAGTAACTCAGTAAGAAGTCACTGAATGAATGAGTAAATGAGTGAAGAGAGTGAATGAACAAATAAATAAGAAGATAATGTGCAACACTGTGAGCTAACCATCCCTAAGGAATTAACCCTAAGAATTACATTTGATTTTCATCTTGAGTAGTAAGGACAAAACAAAATAAGCCAGGCAATTTGTGAAATATGTAGATAACTTGGGGGCATATTGTAGAAAGGCTGCCTTATATTTTATGATCTGAAATTCCTGGGGGCTCTTCATGGAATTCTTGGGTGGTATGTACCATAATAATCCATCCTGAAGACCCTAAAGCAGGCTAAATATTCTAGAAACCTGGACAGGAAATAGGTTAAAGTGTACAGGAAAATTATTAGTTGGGTCAGCAGTGAAGGGATTTATCTGGTATCCATATGCCCACAGCATTGAGCAAACCAGGAAAATAAACATGGTCTGACCTTTAAGTTTCACTGCACCATAATTAACTTTAAAAATCAGCTAAGCAGACTATCTGTTTGAGGGAGCAAAGCTCATTCACTCACAGGAATATAGCCTGAATATTAGGCTGGAAATACACACACTTTTAAAAAATTAGGCAGAGGTCTTTTACTATAATGTCTAGAGAACCTTGTAGAGTTTGGAAATGGATTTCATAAAATCATAAAATCTTCTGGATCTCATATGCTCTGAGGAATAGAAATATGTGGAATGACCACTTGTATTACTTAAAAATGCTTTTTAAAAATCAATGTATCTCTAAAAATGGCTTGTGAACAACCAGCTCACTTTACAATATATCATGAACATTTTTCTTTTCAAATGAAGTAGGAAAGCGCTCACTAAATAGTGGTTCTCTGGAATAGGGATGCTAGCTAGTTATACTGATTACATTTTTTTGTGTGTCTGGGTTTCCAATATGGGCATTAGGATCTGTCTTTATGATGAAGCATTTTCAGAGTCATGTGCCAACTCCACAACTTCTGCCACCTTCAGTGATAATGAGCATGGCCTCTATGGATGCAAAAATGCATGAATCATTGCTCAGGAGTCTTTAAGCTCTCCAGAGAGATTTGCCTTAATGCAGGACCTGCTTCTATCCCTGAGTCTGTCATTCCCTGAAAGCAGAGGAGATATGCCCTTTTCATTCCCTGCTCCTGGAGTAATTACAGTCTCAGGTAATGGGTCAGTGGTGCACTTGGGACTTCCACATGCCAAGAGGAGAGAAATCAGTGTCAATACTCTAAAGAAAACAGCCCAGTGGTAGTGTCAGGAAGCAGGGCCACTTGTCCCAGGGAATCACTTCTTGATGGCATCTCCGGCATAAACAAAGTGTCTTAGAATCAAGACTCCGCATTTTATCTCCATCCTGGGAGGATGGCTACGGGACAAAAGGCGACACACATGTCAGTAAAAAAGTGAGCTGTCCTCTATGTTTTCTTAGTTAAGTAGGCATACGGGAAATCAAATATTTTGAACAAATACTTCTGTGTAATTACTGTTTCCAGTATACTGCTGTGTGTGACTAGCAGTCCAGAGAATTCTTAATGTAAAGATCACCTTGCCCATTTTTTCAGGGCTAATAAGATTTGGGGTTAGCACTGCTGTTAAAGGGTCCCAAGAAGGTCTATGGATTTAGCACTAATCACGCCTCTCATTCTGTCCCATGCAGCAATTTCACAGAAGAGTCCCCAAGGGCTAATATAACCAACTTTCTGAGTCAGCTCCTACTCGTCTACTCCTTGACTTTGGCATCCTTTGGCATCGTGAATGAGCACACTGCCAAGTGCATGTACAAGTGTGTGTGTCTACCAGCACACCTTCAGGGAGAGGACAGATATGTCATCCACCCTTAGCATTTGGAATCAACCTTGGGCTCTGATGTTTTGGTACTAGCTGGAAGGAGATCCTTCTTTAAGGCAATTTCAAGATTGTAACTGTTCCCAGTTTAATTAGTTCCTGCTATACCTGACCTGTGAAACAAAATTGTACTGTTGTCAGAGAAGTCAAGAAGGTGGCCACCCAAACAAATGATAATTGTATAAAACAGGATCAAGGTGAAGCGGCTATGGGATAAGAGGGTACATCTCTTCCACCAGTAGGGTCTGAATAGTACTGACAGCTAATATGTCAAAAGTGAATTCCTCAGAACATTGTTTTTGTGGACAATGTTTCATAACACCAGAGACAAAAGGATGGTAGCTGTCTCCCTCTTTTAAAATAGGTGCTCTCTACTCCCCCTGCTTTTGTTTGCAAAACTCTTCTTGGAAGCTAAGTATTAAAATTATGCTATTTACTACACAGGTGATGTAAGTGGTCAGGGTTTGTCATGAGATGACATTGGTACCACCAGGCATCTGACCCGAGACAACGCTGTTCTTCTCACAGGCAGCTGGTTGTTTCTTCCCCACTCCTCCTCGCCTGTCTTCTGTCTCTCTCCTCTGACTCTCCTGAAATACCAAAACCAGTTTCTCTCTCCTTTCTTCTTTTCTGTGACCAGTATGGCATTTGAAACTAAGAGACTGTCAAACATTTTTATTTAATTAGAACAAATTTTAGAGAATGTAAACGAATATACCTCTCTCCTGATACTCTGCTAAACCACAGGCATACTTCACTTATTCTCTTGTAATCTTATGCACAAGGGGTGGTGGAGGGGTGGCTGAAGGCTCCTAAGCTAGTGTCACTCATAGCCCCATATCCTCTAACTGAAACAAGGTGGGCCCACTGCTATTTCATAAACAAAGATAAATCTTAGTTATTTCCACTTTCATTAAAATAAAAATAACATTTATTTTTTTAATTTAATTTTATTATGTTTAATAATAGCTGAATTTACATTTATTACCTTCTTGCTTTGGCTCTAAAGCCACTTTTTCTGGATTCCAAATCTTCTTCAGGAAGTTAGTAATTTCATGTCCAAGAACAGGTTATTTGATCCTATCTATCTTGCAGGATTAAAGGACACAGTGCTCAATAAATATTAGCTATTATTATTATTATTATTATATTAAGCACTGGGTTACTTGCTTTATCTAGGCTTTCTCATTAATCCTCATTCCCATTTCTTCGATTAGAATACCAAGACTCAGGTTTTACTTGAAGACTGCACAGCTAGGAATGAGCAAAGTCAGAATTGAAACTCAATTCTATGTGACTTAATGTGTTTTCATTGCATTATTTGTAAGTATCTTAGAAATTATTCAGATTACAATGAAATTGGAACATGTCAAAAGGATACAGTAAATATCTAGAAGGACTCTTACTGGCCAGATATGGAATGTGAATATCAAAATGTTATGGTCTGAATGTATATGTCACGCTAAAACTGATAACCAATGTGATGGTATTAGTAGGTAGGGACTTTGGGAGGTGATTAGGTCATGAGGGCAGGGCCCTCATAAATGGGATTTGCACCCTTATAAAGGACTCCTCAGGGAGATCCCTGACCCTTTCTCCATATGAAGATAACACAAGAAGTCTGCAACCCAGAAGAGAGTCCTCACCAGACCATGCTAGCACCCTGATCTTGGACTTCTAGCCTCCAGGACTATAAGAAAAAAATTTCTGTTGCTTACAAACCACCCAGTCTGTGGTATTTTGTTATGGCAACCTAAGCATGCTAATCCAGGATAACAATACAGACTGGATGTACTTGTGGCCTTAAAAGATGCATGGATATTGAATGCATGTGTTTTAGTCTGGTTTCTCTAACTTATTGGTGTCTTTGTTGATCTCCCTCATTCTCCTTGCATGTAGATATTTCTTTAATTTGACATCATACCAGGCATATAGTTGGTAGACACTCTACATCTTTCTTTGTATAAATGTCTTTATGGTTGGTCCAGGTGGAGAGAGAGAGCTTATAGGCAGCAATGGGATGTAGTGGGAGCAGAATGATGGCCCATGTGGACCAGATAAGGAAAGGGACACAGGGAAGCGGAGGGCTCGCTTCTTCATTGACCAACAAGTGACTCATTCTACATATTTGAATGTATTAAAAATGGAGAAAACAATATAGAAGGTGCATAAATTTAAACCAAAGATTGTCTACAGTAGTTAATCAACCACTTGGACATAAAATTGAATCTATCAAGTGATTTATTGTAGAATGAACAAATAGATGTATATTATAACTCTATTTTTGTCATACTAGGTTTTTGTTCCTTCAAACTTTTTGGTATCATTCCCTAAAAACTCATTTCAAATACCATAAAAGCCACCTCTCCTTTGTGCTTCATCTTTTTTCCTTTTCTTTCTTTTTCTTGATATATGTTTCTAACTACATTATTTAGCTTTATAAATCTTTTGAGAATGTATTTTGTGTAAAATGCATGACAGTAAATATTAATACATTTTACTTCATTAGAGAGTAGTTATGATATTTTTAGCATGGTAATTATGGTAATACTATCACAGACAAGGATCATAAAAATAATTATCATATCATAAACTGTAAGCTGATTTTTAAACAATTGCTTGGAGTCTCTGCTTAATCTCTCCTATTTTCCTATCCTGCCTCCTTGGTGGGAATGCAATCTGGTGCAGCCATTCTGGAAAACAGTATGGAGGTTCCTCAAAAAGTTGAAAATAGAGCTACCATACAATCCAGCAATTGCATTACTATTTACCTCAAAGACACAAATGTAGGGATCCAAAGGGGTACGTGCACCCCGATGTTCATAGCAGCAATGTCCACAATAGCCAAACTGTGGAAAAAGCCAAGATGTCCATCAACAGATGAATGGATAAAGAAGATGTGGTATATATACACAATGGAATATTATGCAGCCATCAAAAGGAATGAAATCTTGCCATTTGCAATGACGTGGTTGGAGCTGGAGGGTGTTATGCTGAGCGAAATAAATCAATCAGAGAAAGACATGTATCATATGACCTCACTGATATGAGGAATTCTTAATCTCAGGAAACAAACTGAGGGTTGCTGGAGTGGTGGGGGGTGGGAAGGATGGGGTGGCTGGGTGATGGACATTGGGTAGGGTATGTGCTATGGTGAGTGTTGTGAATTGTGCAAGAGTGTTGAATCACAGATCTGTACTTCTGAAACAAATAATACATTATATGTTAAAAAAAAAAAAGAAGATAGCAGGAGGGGAAGAATGAAGGCGGGGAAATTGGAAGGGGAGACGAACCATGAGAGATGATGGACTCTGAAAAACAAACTGAGGGTTCTAGAGGGGAAGGGGGTGGGAGGATGGGTTAGCCTGGTGATGGGTATTAAAGAAGGCACATACTGAATGGGGCACTGGGTGTTATATGCAAACCATGAATCATGGAACATTACATCAAAAACTAATGATGTAATGTATGGTGATGAACATAACATAATAATAAAAAAAAAACAGTTAAAAAAAATCTCCTTATTGATATATCCTGGAATAAAGTTAAAGGGGATCTAGAACCCACCATAAAGCTATAAACTCCAATTAAAAGTACAACCCTTTCATTATATTTCTTTTGATGTCTTTGTCAGATTTTATAGCCTATACCTTCTCTACCCTTTAACCCATGAAAATAGTAGAAATATTAAAGATCTAAATAATAATAATAATAATGAAGTAGATGCCAGGACAACTAACCAAACAACTGCAAATTGGAAGTCTGCTTTCCGTCCCCTGCGATACTCAACTGGAGATCTGACCATGTGATTGTGCATGACTCACTTGAAAGCTGTGCTTCTCCTTTTGATAACATTACAAACTCCTGTGCAATTTCATAATATTATTTCTTGTACCTCTTTGTCTATTCACTCTCACTTATTCATTTGAGAAATATTTGTTAAGAGCCTACTCTGCATGCCTTTTAGAAGCTGCTTTTGGTAGACTGAACAAGGCTCCTCCTCCCCCAAATAAAGGTGTCCGTCCCAATTTTAATCCCTGGAAAGTATGTATATGTTAATTTACATGGTAAAAGAGACTTTACAGATGTGAATACATTTAGGATGTTGAGATGGGGAGATTACTCTAGATTACCCAGGTGAGCCCAATGCAATCACAAGGATCCTTATAAAAGGAGGCCAGGGGTCAAAGTGAGTAGTGGAAGTGACAACAGAAGCTAGAGTTTGATATAATGAGGAAGGGGCCATGAGCAGGGGCCAAGGAATGCCAACTGCCTCTTCAAGCTGAAAAAGGCAGTGAGATGTTTCCCCCCAAGGTTTCAGGAGGAATCATCCCTGCCAATACCTTAACTTTAGCCTAGTTAGACTCATTTTGACTTCTAATTTCCAGACCTGTGAGATAATACATTTGTGTTGGCTTGAGCCACTTAATGTGTGGTAATATGTTACAGCAGCAGTAGGAGACTAACAGATTTTTGTTCCATTTTCTTAGAACAACTCAAAAACAACTGGAAAGCCTTTCCCTTATCAGTTCTACCAGCAAAGGCAGTTGCTTCCTCTGTGATGGACAGAGGATACCCACAGGAAGATAGACCATCCGATTCAGTGTCTTTCTGAAGATGGGTGAGCAGTCATGTCTGCATTTTGACCTGGCACTGAGGGGTCTTCATCTCCTTCAGACTTTATTTTGTGATTAATCAGAGCTCCCGAAAAGAGCACCAGCAATGACAATTGGAAAATATTTATATTTAACCTTTATAAAAGACTGCAAAGCAAAATGTCCATTCTAATCAGGGGCATTAAACATGAGTCTGATATTTTATTTTAATTAGAAAACAGATAAATAAGCTTTGTTAAATTTTGTTGCCCACTATAATTATGATTTTTATTATAGAAGTTAGCTACACTCTCAGAATTTAGAGTAATAGCAATACATAATCATAATACAAATAATGCTAAACTTTTATTTAATACAGAGCTCTAGAGTAGGAGATTATCTAAATTAGCATTATTACATTATTACTATCCTCTATTATTTATCAGACCCAGTTAAGTACATCTATATGTTAAACAGCTTTAGTAAATATTAAATATGAATAGAAAAATAAGTTTAGATAATAGAAAAATTAGATTTTTTAGAAATCATTTAAAATATCTCTTCACTCAAGGCAAAAGTAAAAAAGAATGATGTAATCATTAGGGATGTCCAGAATAGAAAATATTTTATCCAAATATCCCACAGTCTCTGCTGGATCTCTCTGTACTGGATCTCTTAGTCCCATGTATTCTTATTAAGACATAAAGTCATCTGGGATCATTCTATAAAATTCCATCAAAGTTCCACTGAGCAATTTAAGAGTTTAGTTTTCAGCTGATACTATGAATTTCCCTGCAAATTTAAGAATTCCATAGGGATTCTTAGACTTTTGACAACCTCGTGACGTGTTGTCAAAAAAATAATACAAAGCAAGAATGCTGATGAATTTTTCAGATAGTAAGAACTGGGGCTAAAAGGGACAGAATTTTAAAGGAAAACGAAGCTTGCAGGTTTATGATCTTCCAGGGCTAATACCTTAAAAAGGCATATCGCCTTCAGAAAAAGGGGAAAAACAGTGCACATTTCATTGCACAGTTCTCCAGTCAAGACACTGGCTGTACACGTTTTCCACCCATTCAACACCTAAAACAGTATGAGCTTTATTACAAAAGTAACCTGTTTTCATCACATAATTCAAACGGATGCTAAAAGCTTAAATACTCTGTTTTCAAGCTAGTGTACCTTGGGGGAAAATCTGTACTACCACAAAGTGAAAAGGGTTAATAATAAAATCACAATTTCACTGATGGGTATTTTTTATTTTACATCTCAGTTTTAAACATTCCTCATTTATAATTCTGTGGGTGATGTGTTTTTTTTATTAATTTATTTATTGTATGTTAGCACTTAATCCCACTACCGGGGTATTCTATTAGTTATTCTCTCAGATGGACTCAGTTATTGTTGCCAAGGAAACAGCCAGGAAGCAGGAGTTCAGCAGGCTCTTTCATCTGGCGAGAGGATGATGGGAATGGATGAGGCAGTAGAGCAAGGTCAGGCGTTTACCGCTGAATACAAATCTGTCATGCCTAATAGATGAAGCTCTTTAGTTTCCACGCTGCTCAGGCTACTCCCAGCAGCCAAGGAGAAAATAAAAAAGACACTCAAGCACGAATGCCAATCAGCCGGTGCTGGCCACACTGATGTATTTACATGTGCCATCGCAGCTGTACTAGGCTTGGCTATGGATGAAAAGATAAATTAAATAGGTGTCAATAATTACAGAAGGTCAGAACCTAACTCCTGAGGGTATCCTAATAAGATCAGACAGATGGGATTTGGCTGATCGCTCCTGTTAACATGCCCCAAGCTTCCTTCTCTGAGGTCAGAGTTCAAAGTATGTCATGGGCTCAAATGTTTTGAGCTGAGAAGACCCTCAGCCCGTCTTCTGATGATTATTTTCCAGGGCTGACAATCTTTTGATATTTGTTGGCAAATGCTGTGTATCTAGTTCTTCCATAGAGTGATTAAGACGTGTGATGCAATTGTAATAGGTTCTTGGCAATGTTTTGTTATCAAAAGAGTAAGGCCCTTATGTAAGCACAATTTAATGTGAATTGGTCCTAATTACAGTAATAATAATATAACAGTAACATAGCAATGTTATAGTATGCACATTTAACAGTAATGGAGCTGTTCATATTAGAGAAAGAATGCACCTTTGAATCTATTCATGTGATTCAGTTGCTAGTATTAAAAACACTAGATTGTGTGTGCACATGTGTTTATACACAATGAGTAGTAATTCATTTCGTCAACAAGTGTTCTAGGATCTATAATATATCAGATTCTGTGACGGGTATTGGCATGGATATATGGAAGAAAAATAAGGCCCCCTTACCTCGAAGAGAGATAGACAGGTAGACTGATAATTATAAGTAAAATAAATATTTGAAATATAATCCCTCTAAATAATGCCAGTTAATGCCACATCAAAAGGGGTTTTATACACGTTAGATCTCGAGTTTCATGAATCCCAACACATTCACAGAATAGTTACAGATTCACCTTCTTCCTTACTCTGCAGAATATCTACCTAGAAAATTTCTATTCCTAAAATAGACTGCTGTAATAAAGAGAAAACACTGATATTATACCAGATTTATGATTTATAAGAAAACATTGTTTAATGATATAATAAGTGTATGATGGTGTGCTTGGTTAATAATGTCCATTTTCTAATCATGGACTAATTGCTAATTCCTCTAACAATTTATTATGCATTTACATACATCTCTTGGGGGGAGATCAGAAGCAAAGTAGAAATTAAGAGAACAGAATACAATATTTATACAGTTCACTTGCTGAAGGCATTGGCTTGCTTGATTTTAAGAGTCACCTGGGTTGCTTGTTAAAAATATACCTTCCTGCGTGCACTAAACTTAAAAACAAAAACACTAGGTAGTCTAATGATAAATAATTTTTAACAACCTTTTTAAATGTGTTCTAGTTAAGATTAACACTAACACCTTCTCTAAATTTTGAAGTCTAAGAAATCACTTTGATCACCAGTATAATAAGTCTATGAATAACAAAAAGGTTATTCTATAGCAATCTACCATTGTACTAAATCTCTTAGAATTTTCAGAATTCTTATAATAAAGATGGTTCACAGAGTTCCTAATGACTTCAAAGTCTAAATGAGAAATCAGTGAAAATTTCAGTCCAATTGAGTTTTGTTAACCAATAGTATTTAGAATTCCCTGAATTTTAAAGACTATTAAAAAGGAAAGAGGTTTTCGGTTTGGTTTGGTTTTTGTTGTTTTGTCAAAGGGCCAAACTAAATATATATATATTTCTTTATGCTATTCTCTTGGGTATTATCCCTTCTCTAGTATTTTAGAGATGAAAAGCTAACTGAAGCAGCTTGGATTTATAATGGCTATACAAGTTCTAAGTACACTGAACATCAAATTTATTGGAAACCTTTGATTAAGGTTCCAACTTAGCATGCACCCACTAAAATAGCCCATCTCTTATATTCATATGCTGTAGGTAGTTGGGGCTCAACTCCTACTGAGATAGACACCCCTGTGGAATGAATTACTGCTGGAGGACATGAAAATGATGTTGGAATTCTGCACCAACTCCTGACATTCCGTTAGGATGCAGCTGTCATAGGCGCTGGGAATAGGATGACCCCAGGACATGTAGTCCACAGAGCAAGGCTGTAAATTAACTGTGGAGCATGCCACCAGAGTTTACCCCCAAATTTTCCAAAACTCTATGACATTCTAGATAAACTGTGAAAAGTTATTAACCTTCGTAACTTGGTTGAACTGGTTAGGATAGTCTTAGCATCAAGAAACAGAGCACGTTCCTTAAAACACCCCTCAAAACACCAGTTCTGGAATACTTTTTTTGCATAGCATAGAGTATCAAGCCAAGGTCTAGCATGCTGAAAGGATAGTTCTAATTATCAGACAGCAGGAGCATGCACTAACCTTGTGAACTGGTATTTAGAGGTCTATTTGCTCCTTAAATAATGGAGGTAACTATTTGCTTCTAAAGAACAATATTAAGGATATTAAAAATGTTTTCTTATATTTCTTGCTTCAGAAAAAACCAGACATATTAGTATTACAAGGGACACCACACACATAAGTTAGGGATAATCACTTTTGTTAGTATAAGATTTTCTAAATTTTCACACCTTTCACAAGTATATGTGACAGAACATGAGCTCTACTACAAAACTGTGTGTCAATAGTCCAAGGGGAATGGTAAGAAATTAGAAGTCAAAATTCTCAAAGCTCAAGAGATAGATGCCATTTGAATTGGGAATTGGTATGAAATAAAAATTCAATTCCTCTGTGGTAGTAACACAGGTTAATGAAAAATAATGATTCCATTGATTAAAAAATTAATTGGCACAACCTTACAGAATATACTTATGACATAGAAATGTTTTTAAAATAAAAATGATTTATTAAATAATATGAAAATTGGGATAATGAAACAATTGATTAACTGTCATGTATCAAAAGACTTCAGAGCATTTAAAAAGGTTGGCCAGATTTGCTTAAAGTGTAACTATTGTTTGGCTGTAGCAGGGCTGACTTATCCACTGGATATGGTAGGTACAGTACCCAGGGTCCATGGGACTTTTAAGGACCAAGGAAGATGCTTTATTTGTTTATTTTTTTAATCAGCAGGAGGAAAAAAAGTTATATAATCCAGCCTGGATTATATTAGTCTTTATACTAATACAGTTATAAAGAATAATTCTTAATTTTTTTTTTTTTTTTTTTAATGGAGAAAGAGATCTACAAAGGCAAAAGTGCCCCTGGGCCATGAAAGCTATGTGCGGCCCTGGCTATAAAAAGGCCTGAATTTACTGGAGAGGGGGGAGGTACTGAGAATGGTATTTTTCATGTTTTTGTATCCTGTTACATCTCACACCTTTTCTTCTCCCCTTTTCCAGTGAAAATAAGATAGAGAAGAACAGAGAGGTATGAGAGGAAAAAGACTTATTAAAAATATATGAATATAAGCATTGCATTGCTTTATGAAACTAATGACTAGGCTAGTCATATCACTATGAGGAAAGCCTGGCTGCATTTATTATAAATGACACACAACTGGATAGAGTTCCTTTTAGAGAATATTCTTATTGTCAAGCATCACACACTTTTCAAGTGTTAGGTTCCTGTTCATTGATGGCCAATCTGTTTTAATATTCAAGACGGGAGCTATATGACCATTAACTTGCTTCTTAAGAATACCAATTTAAATACAGTGCAAACTAATAGGAAATCATTGCTGGAAATGATAATGGCATCACTGTTAAGAAGTGGTAGGTGGTGGGGCGCCTGGGTGGCTCAGTTGGTTAAGCGACTGCCTTCGGCTCAGGTCATGATCCCGGAGTCCGGGGATCGAGTCCCGCATCGGGCCCTCTGCTCAGCAAGGAGCCTGCTTCTCCCTCTGACCCTCCTCCCTCTCATGCTCTCTGTCTCTCGTTCTCTCTCTCGCAAATAAATAAAATCTTAAAAAAAAAAAAAAAAAAAAAAAAAAAAGAAGTGCTAGGTGGTGATGAGGTAAGAAAACATGCCACCAGAAGCTAATATGGCATAGATATGGACTTTGTGTAAAGCTTATGTGCTCACTTTATCCTGCTTGAATGACTGATTCTGTTTGTTGTTTCGTCATTATTGAGTCCATAAGACTGATTATTTTTTAAAGGACAACCATTTTTGGCAAACATCTGAAGATGAATAACTCTATACTGTCTAAACTTAAGAAGCAGCATCAGCAGTGTGGTTTTAGAGGGAGCTGTGGTGATTCTCCTACCTTCTAAAAGTTAGCTTCATGTTTCTGTTTTATTGAAAAGGAATGTAGAAGACAGCCCGGTTCCAAAGAATGTTCTAAGAGGAACTTTTTAATGGTTTCTCTACTCCTGACACCAGAATTTGATTATGCTGATTAGGTAGGGTTTAAGCAATCCAGGTAAATCCTTATAACAATACCGTGTAGGGTCTTTAAGATAGAAATTTAAGAAGATGACTAGGTGATTTGGGGAGCTTACTTAAATTACAAATCGTAATGAGAACTTGACACTGTTGAATCCAGTTTCTTATACATAGGAGAAACAAGGACCAGAACTGGGTTCTGATACAATTCTTTACTAAAGAAATTGTAAAGATCCTTATTTTGGCTTAAAAAAAAAAAAAATCTCTGACTCAGTATGATTTGGAATGGTTTTCTTGTAGACATTTTTCTTCTTCTATACGGCCTCCCTGGTGCTCAGTTCTTGCTTCAGATCTTTATGATAATCATTGACCTTCACTTATTAATTCCAGGAATAGCTGTTGAACACAAGAGCTCTCATCCACCTACCCAGAGATTAACACCCTAGGGCAGATTAACATCCTGATATCTGTTTCCTTCCAGTGGGGACTACATTCTCCTGTTCCGGAGATGATTCTGAGTACTGGGATAATAAGGGAGGTTTTAAACTGCGTGGCAGGAATTCTCTTCCAATTTAGAATAAGAACCATAAAGGGAACCCCCATTTCTGTAATTCCATAGGGAACTCTTCTTCCTTTTCTTGTAAAATATGGAGACAGAGTTCCTTAGCTGTGATAATCCTAGGCATTAACATAAAATTACTGTCTGTTCAATGTTGTACAACTTCTGTAAGAATTATCCAAGGTGATCACAACATAGAGGCAAAATTAATTCAAGAAACTTGAGCCCGAATGTATTTATGTCCTGTTGCTATAAAAAATTACCACAAATTTAGTGGCTTAGAAAAACACATATTTGTTATTTTATAGTTCTGGAGGTTAGAAAGCTTGACTGGCTCCCACTGTGTTATAGTCAAGGGGTTGGCAAAACTGTGCTCCTTTCTGGAGGCTCTAAAGATGAGTCCGTCTCATTTTCTTTTCCAGCTTATAGAGGCTCTTCACTCACATTCCTTGACTTGTAGGTCCTTCCTCCTTCTTCAAAGCCAATAATTCCAGGCTGTGTCCTTTTCCCATCACATTGCTCTGACCTAGTCTTCTGCCTCCCTCTTCCACTTTTAAGGACTCTTGTGATTCTATTGGGTCCACTTGGATCACCCAGGATAATCTCCCTATTTTAAGATCAGCTTATTACTAACCTTCATTCCATCTGCAACTTTAATTCCCTTTTGCAACATAACACGATACATCCAAAGAATCTAAAGATTAGGATGTGGACCTCATGATGGCAGCACTATTCTGTGCATAACAGTGAGCATTGACTTTGAATGTCTGTGACCCCCTGTCTACTCTTCCTTAATCTCAAATCTTTTTGACTAAAAAGAACAAGCTTGTTGGTTGGTTGGGTAAGACCCTGTGATGGACATGTTTTGTTTTCACACAGGTGGACTCTGTACTCCTCTCCACCCAACTCTGAGAGACTGATTCCTTAAAAGCTTTCCTTGATCTTTGACTTTCTTTGAGCACACCCAATGTTGAGCACTGTAAGTAATCTGAATGAGGGATGAGTGTGGATCAGGGTATTTATTCCTGCCTGTTTCCTAACTGTGCAGGCTTGTCTGAGGCTAACTACTTTCCTCTGGTGCAAGTCACAATGCCTTTCAAAATAACCCTCTTTGTAAGCTCTCTTTCTTCCACTTCTGGTAGTTGCTTCATCAAGTTCCCCCTTTGACCCAATGATGAAAACAGCTCCACTGTTAACAACCCCTCAGCACTGCACTATCTCCTGTGTTCTCATACATTCTGCTTACACCTTTGTTAACAGTTCCTTCATTAAACCTTCCTTGAATTAAATATGCTATTCCTTTCTTTCTGGGACCCTTATATAGTCAGACTTAATTTTAAGGCTTAGAATTCTAGGAGATAAGGAAGATTTTAAAAGTTTTCAACTTACAGGAGAAAGAGTAAATACTGTTAGGGTATGTCTTAGCAAAGTCATCCAAGGGTCCCTCTCTTTAGTAGGTGTTCACCAATTTCCTAAATTTCTTGGGCACTTTTATTGCTTCTATCATTTTTCTACTGTAGCACTCAGGTTTTGATAAGAGTGTTACAGTCAAAAGGTGAAAGGAGGTGGTTATTAGTTGATGAAATAATACACAGTTCTAAGGGCTGGTTACACAGTGTATGTAAGGCTGCTATTTCTGAGTCTGGTCCTTGAGGTTCAAGTTATCAGGGCAGGAAGTTAACGAGGGAAGATGGATGTGAACCAGAGAATGCAAGAATGAGACAGAATCTGGTAAGTTTAGATGGAACAGACTGGAACCACATCAACCTTTCACCGTCTCCATCTCATATGTAAACAGCACCAAGGCCAAGAGTTGGAGAAGCTGAAGCAGAAGGTAAGGCTGCTGCCTTTTCCCACCAGGGGAGCAAAGAGATGAGCAGCAGCATGTGCACTGCAACAACCCCTAGAACACAGAGAAGAGTGGCTATGCCTCTGTGTCTACCTGCCAAATCTTAGACAAAATTTCTCTTTGGACCTACACTAACCTAGAACCATTCAGGGAGGAAACCCTGGGAAATTTTGTTTCGGCTTGACTAACTCGATGCAGCAAAAATCCACCACATCCATGTTTACCCTTGGATATTCAGATGTCTGTGCCACAGAAAAAGGCTGTAAACAATGATTCCTGGTGCCATCACTACAGCCATTCATTGTTTTCCTCCCAAAGTCTCAAATATCTGGAAACATAGTAGGGGAACTGGACTGTTGACATGAATACTCCAAAATGTTCATCAAGTCTCTATGCATAGGTGAAAAAAAAAAAAAACCCTATATTTTCCATATGATTCTCTCTAAATAGTAGCATATTATCATAAACTCTTGGTTTCTTTATGCCTTTAAATTTATTGTGAATAGCAAAAAAGTTAAAATGTAGTCATTCTAACAACTAGTGTGCAAGGAACCTTGCTAGTTATGGATAACACATTTGAGTAATATTTTTCAGAATGCAAAATGTTCCTTGGATGAATCTAACAAGTAGTCAACAAAAAGGGGTCTTATTTATTCCTCTGGTCCTGGTATTCTTGACAGCATCATAAAATTTAGGAGACACTGATCCAACATATAGTATATAGGTTTAATATCATCAGTGCTCATCCGTGTTGCAAACCATCTAAACTATACCTGTGCTATGCTTCCTCAGGCATGGAGGGTTTCACGTATCAGAATCAAGTCATTTCCAAGGCAACTTGGATACATGACATCTCCTACAGTAAGAACGTATGGACTATAACATGTATATCTCATCCACAGTCATCACTATGCCATCTCCAGCCCACTAATTGTCTCTCCCATTTGGGATAATTGCAAAACAGAGGAATGGAGGTTTGGGGAGAGAACGTTGTGTTAAAACCCAGAAGAGGAAAATAAATGGTGTGAAGATGATGAGGAGGAGGAGGAGGAGGAAGGGGAGATGATGATCATGTGATAATGATGGTTTTTTTTTTTGGTTTTATTTTTGTTTTGCTGGTCCATGATGCCTTGGGAAAGTTAGTGGAATAAAAAGTCAAGGTGAAAAGGATTTCACAATTAATTGCTCCCTAGTAAAATCTGTTATGAAGGAGGGAATGGGCCAGTGTTACAGGGATAGGAAGATGTAGGAACCAGTGAGGTGCAGAATTTAGGGATCCATAGAAGCAGGTATAAATACAATAAATAAGGAATGAGTGAAGAGAAACCCAATGAGGCAGGACTCATAAGCCAGATACTGCTAGTTAACTAATCCTAGGCCAGAAAACCAGGGGCAATAAAATTACAATATGAGTTTGCTGAAGCAAAACAAATAATTTTACATACAGCATATGGAAACTATGAGGGTGAGACATCCTTAAATGTTTCTAAAAAACAAGGATTGATAACAGTTAAAGCAAAATATCCATGATTACTAATTTAAAATGTCATTGATATTGACTTTATTTAATGTGTTGCTTAGTGATTTGTTAGTGAAAAAATAGTTATACAGACTTTATATATTTATTTTAATTCTTGGTTATGTGATGCAATTTTTACTTTAAAGTATTATATTCCACAACTACGATATTTGTTAAGAGCCTTGGTAGGCAAAACTCTAATGCATATGAAAGTGGAAATTAAGTAAATTAATTTTAGAATATCAAATAGTAACAGTGAAAGAGTGACAGGTCTGTTGGGGAAAAAGGTCTCTTTGAAGAGTTAAATTTTAATCACCAGGAGAAATGATTAATAAATAATAAAGCTAGATTTCATCATAACTATATAACATTTTTTTGTTTGGTTTACAGCCAGTTTACAAGGTTAGTTTATACATTTTCAGATGTGGATTGGACTATTACTACATTTAGTGTTTTCTATTTTAAAAGCAGAATGAGGTTAAAGACCCACAAGGCCTGTACATTGCATAAATTGATAAGGATGGGGTAGTTTAGAGAATACAATTGAAAGCCCACATTGAATCTTATGCTGAAATAAAATTCCCATTACTACTGCATGGGGACCCATGTGTTCTCCTTTGACAAGGACAGATTTTAGATTAAGTGCTCTTAGATTGTAAATTACCATTCTTGATAGCGGGCCTCCCCTGCCTATGGTGCCTTAGAGAGATGGGACAGACTGTGAAAAAGTGTAGATTTCAAGAAAGCAAAACTTTGGCTCTTAACCATCCCCAACCCCCACACCCAAATTCCCATGTTTCAAGAGAAGGAATAGTAATGTGAAGACACTGTTGAATTTAAATAGGAATAAAGGACATTATAATTACAAATCTTAGTAGCCATTCCGAGAATGATTCGCTGACATGTCCCGTCACCAATTACAATTACATCAAATTCGGCCACCCGAGGTAGGGAAGGTGGGGGCCTGGCTAAGAGAAGCACCTCTCCTGACTGATTCATCTTCAAACTTGAAAGAATTTTATTTTACAGATTTGTTGCATACAGTTCAGTTTAAATAATTAATATTTAAATAAGGTGGAGATGACTTTCTTAAACAAGGGAAAAGAAGAAGTGGGGGTTTCACAGACACAGGGTCGAGGCCTTTTATTTTTCATCCTGTCACTCAGAGATGAGACATTAGCATTGCCACCCAATAGAGACTGCTTTCGCTGGGAGATAACTGGAGTTCCTAAATCACTGGTTTGCTTGTTTTTGACTGTGCATTTTAAAAATACTAGGATGATAAAATAATCAGAGATTAAATTTCTTATTTTTTAAGTAAATCCGCCATATCAAAGTGAGTCCACATATAGGTCTGCCATGCAAGCCATGGTAAGCAGATGTTTGTTTCCTAGAGCAAATATACACTGCAAAATCAATTTGTGAACTCATTACATAAATCCATATTAAACTATTTAGTCTATATTTAACACTATAACAAGGATAGTCAGGGTACATTAAATGGATTTTATTTCCAGATGGCATGGAGCCAAAGTTAATCCTTTTATTTCTAATTTATTTCTTGGTTCTAATCTGTGCTTGCCACAGACAGAAGGAGAGACAAAGAAGAGAGAGAATAAAAAGAAGTGATCACTTTTACTCTTCTGATAGTTAAGGGTTAATCAAATCAATATGTTTCAGCCCTGGCAGTACTCAGTACTCAGTGATTATCTTATGTTCATGCATAACCCTTTAACTCATTCTTCCAAGATGGCAGCACGATGAGTCCCTTCTTCAAAGCTGGGTAAAATATGTTCAGCAAGGAGGAATTGGCTCATCAGTGGGAGAATGATTCACTTATATCCTATCAGGGAACTAAGGATACATAATAAGGCCCTGTCAACTCTCCCTTAAGCTTTTCATTACCATCAGCAATGCCAATAACTTACAGGATTTCCAGTCAGCATCAAACGCTCCTTTTCAATTCAAATGCAAACTGCTAATCATTTCCTCTTCCATATTATTCTCTGAATTTATCTTTCTCTCTAGGAGCAGAGTTGCCACTCAGTTCAGACCATAACTATTTCCCTCTGGGGATAATACAAAATACCTTCGTTTATTTTTTTCTTCTCCAGTCTTTTGTATATACTGCTTTTCAGTCAGACTATTAATTCTGCCTATTTCAATTATATGCTCTGAGATCTTTTAAATATTTACCTCTTTTGCCTCATTTTCTACTCTATGATAATTCACACTACTCTGCATTATCAATTAACTAGTAATGAGTAATTGAGAGTCTGCCCTTTACTAGGTGCTTGAAATGCAGAGATGATCAAGACAGGAAACCTCAAGGACCTCAAAATCCAGGCTCTTTCTGTCTAAATACACTTAAGCCACTGTGTGATGCTTCATTTTTGGAAGCAATGGCTTTGCCATTTATTTAGTTAAATCAAGAATCTAGGAATCGTCCCAGGTTCTTAAACATTCTCTGTATATTAATAGACAATCCCCATTTTGTGAAGATCTTCTAATACATCTGCTCACTCTTTTCTGTACTACTGTGGTAGGTGGCCTTCATCTGTCTTGCTTCACCTCTTGCTGATACACTTTCCCAATTAGTTTTGCTATTTCCAGCCCCTCCTCCTCCCACTGCCAATATAGCGATCATCCACACCACTTCCCGAGTTATCTTTTAAAAACGCCAATAGCATCCTTTACATTCTAGGCATCAATATCCCACATAGCCTAGACAAAAAGCCCAATTTTCTTTGCATATTTGAAAAATACTCTGTGATCTAGCCCCTGCGTCTCTCTCTAGTTTTACTGAGCCACACATACTTCTCTGAACATACACTTCTGCTTCTGTGCTATTTCCCTAGGCTTTGGGTGTAACATTTCTCCTATCAGCCATTTCTTTGCCCTTCTTGACAGCTTGGCATAATCATATTTCTACTTCAAAGTCCAACTCAGCTCAGATGTCATATCTTCAGCAATGAGTTCCTTGATTCCCATAGAAAGAACTGCTTAAGCCCTCCATTGTGCTACCCCCTACATCTTGTATTTCCATACTCCAGGGGCTCATGGTAATGATTTGTTCTCCAAACTTCTCTATTAGACTAGAAGCTTGAGCGATTTTACTTAGCAGCTGCATTTGGAAAATAGGAATAACTTCTAGGATTATATTTTATGTGCAAGAAACTACATACTTGGAATGAGGTTTTATTGTTGTTGTTATTGTTCCTGATATAAAAAGCAAAAGGTATTTACCACTTCACTCAGTTGAATTTCCCCAAGGGTCATGTTATCCTTTCTAAGCAAGTGTGGTAAAGACCTAAAATATCTGATCGGAATTGGGCTCAAAGGCTCATATTAAATAATGAGAAGTAAGGCTCACGTGTGAAAGGAAAGCAGGTGATCTGTATGTCAGAGATCAGACATGGCATTCATGAGATCCAAAGGCTTATGTATGGGCCACCAGTTCTGTTATCTCTTGCCTCTTTCTATTTATGAAATCAAGAAGACAAGGCAAGAGTAGGATATAAAATAAGCTACACAGTATTTTCACTTCTTTCTTCTTCCAAATAACTGCCATGCTGTTAGGAGAAAAATCATTTAAAGAAAGAATTATTCTTCTCCATTCAAAATAGTGTATTCTGCTTTTGTACATTTTCACATACATAAACTCAGTTGACATCTTTCAGAACTAAAGAATATTTTACCTGATTATCAGGTAACTCATCATTTAAATAGGAACTGGAACTGAAAAATACCAGGAAATATGGGAAAACAGCTTTTCTATTTGACTTTTCTTGGTTTACAATGCATATTTTACTTTGAGGGTGGGTTATTTTTTATTTCAAGTGAATTGTCTTATGTTCTACAATATATCGGACTTAGACATAATCTAAATAAAAAATATGTTTTGTCAAAATTGTCAGGGAAAGTTAAAATTATCTATGGATTCTTGGTGGGTTTTTGTCAATACAAAATAACAAGGATAGTTATACATCACATACACTAGTCATTTAGGCTTAAGTTTTTGTTTTTAAACTGAACTAGATTATAGATTAAAGACTTATGTGTAGTTACTTATATGAAAGAAAACTGTTCCCCTCCCTCCTTTTTTTTTAAAGCCTATTTTGGAACCTGGAACTTCTCTGTTAAAATAGGGAACAAAATAAAACAATAAGTGAAAGAACTTTTCTAAACAATAGAAGCCTTGTCAGTCTACATGACAAGTGGTACCACTGTCCTCCTCAAACAGGGTTCGAACAAAAAACACAGTAGATGAAACACTGGCCTGTGTTAGAATTTCGGGGATATTAACACAAAGAATTAAACTCTCTTTAAAGGACATCTACCGTCTCTTAATTTTCATTTCACTTTTGTGAGCCTTTATACATATTCTGGGTATTAGGATTAGGATTAGTTGTGTCAAATTGTCAAATTTTTATTTTTGGTTAAACTACGGATTCCTGGGTAAGAGGAGTTATGTGATATTCACCCTTAAGACTCAAGATACATTCTACAACTGGTCCACACTTAGCAATGACTTCCAGCACACTAGGAATTCATGCAGATATCATTTGTGTGGCAAAATCTTAGAAATTTTAATTTCAAGCTCCTCTCCTTTATTGGTAATTCCCAAACTAGTCTGATTAGACTCAAATAAATATTAAACATCATCCATTTCCCTGACAGGCTCCATGTGGTAGACTGAGTATGGAGGGGCACATCCACATTATGGCAGAGTGACAGAGACAGCAGGTGTGAAGGCCTCTGTGCTAGCTGAGTGGCCTTGATAAGTTGAGCAGCACTTTCCTCACCCACCAAGTCAGGGGAAAAGAACTGTATCTCCTCCATAGGATTCTTGAGAAGAATCAATATGGTAATTAATATGGTATTGTAAAGCCCTGACTCAACATGGTGCCCACTAATAAAGATTCAACAGTGTTTTTCAAATCCAGCTCGGCCACTTTATAGCTGTTGGATATTAGCATGGTATTTGACCTCTTTGAAGCATAATCTTCTAATCTGTGAAGTGAGAATAGTAACATATTCTGGACCAGATTATCATAGAAGAAAATGGAATGATGCATATGAAGTGCTTAGCACACAGTACCTGACAAAGAAGGTTTTTGAAAATGCTCTTCTCTTCTGTTTTCCTTTTCTTCTGTATTTATATAAATCTTACTCGAAGCAGGGCTGATTAGAGCTCTGTTAGCATATCCTTCCATAATTAAAATGGTGTTTACTTTCTTGTATTTCTAAGTTTCTCACTGGATTTAAAATAATAAAATACAAAAGCCTTATCTCCTAGTACCTCTTAAGTGTCCCAAGAAGCAGAGAATACTCCAAGTAGTTTATTTGGAGGCTGAAGTCAAAGGCAAAAACACACATTTCTAAACCTTTGCCATACTTCAGTATATATTGCTTGCTGTTTGATGCTTTGTTAGGACCCATGTACTTTGATTTCTAAAATAAAAATAATATAGTAGTGGGACACATGGGCAGCTCAGTCAGTTAGGTGTCTGCCTTTGGCTCGGGTCACGATCCCAGGTCCCTGGGACTGAGTACTGCATCGGGCTCCCTGCTCCGTGGGGAGCCTGCTTCTCCCTCTGCCTGCCGCTCCCCCTGCTTGTGTACTCTCTCTCTCTGACAAATAAATAAATAAAATCTTTTTAAAAAATATAGTAGTTTATTGAATTATAAATATAGAGATAGATTTAGATTTAAACTTATTTTAAAAGTTCAGGCCCATATTGTATAAAAATAATTATATTACACCTTTTATATTTTATTCTACTATTTATATATTATATATGTTTATTCCACTATATATTAATATTCCATTATTTATATTTTATATTCCACTTATGACCATAGCATGTCATACCCTGGGGGAATGGCTGAGGTTAGTATTACTTGTAGAGTCCTAAAGAATGGCAATTCCTATCATATTCTAAGTTAATTTCCCAGCCTGATCCCTACGAAAGTCAGAGCAAACCTAGAGAATGACCGTGGGCGACTACAAATTTAACTAAGTGGTAGTTCCCATGCCATCTGCTGTGCCAGATGCTGTACCTTTATGTGAGCAGATTGACATAACCCCCAGTACAATATAGTTAGCCATAGCAATGTGTTTTCCTCTATCCCTGTAAGAAAGGACAATCAGAACATTTCTCATTCACTAGGAATAAAAAGTCATTATTCATTTTCAGTCATGTCCCAGGGCTATGTTAACTCTCTCATGTTCCGTCGTAAAATAGTCCAAAGGGATCTGGACCATCCAGATATTTTGTACCACATGTCATTTGTCAGTTGTGTTAATGACATCATGTTAATCCGACAAGCCGAGTGAGAAATGGCAAATATATGAAAGATTTTTAGTAAAACACATATGCTTCAGCAGCGGCAGACAAATCCTAAGAAGGTACAGTAGCCCGTAACATCAGTGAAGTTTTTAGGGGCACATGGTTCGGAACATGGCAAGACAAGTCCTATCAATAGGGACAAATTACCGGATTTCGTATCTCTAAACGCTAACAAGGAAGCACAATGTCTCTCAGACATTTGGGTTCTGCAGGCAGCATATTCTGCTCTGACTTATTTATCAGGTAATATGAAAGACTGTCGCCTTTGAGCAGGATATCCAGAGTAGAAAGAGGTATTGTAACTGGTCCAGGCTGTGATGCCAGTGGTTCTACCACTTATGCTATATAACCCAGTTTACTCTGAAGTATGAGAAGTATTAATGGCAGATTGAAAAAATCTGTGTGGAGATAATGGCAGGCTCACAACACAAACCCTTAGGGTTCTATTGCAAAGTCATGCCATCTGCAGCAGAGAATTATGCACCATTTATAAAAGGGGTTCTGGCAGAATACTGGACCCTGTTGGAATAAGAATGCCCAACCATGGGATAATCAACTGACCAACGGGCTATAATTGCTCATCACGACCAAGTCAAAAGGTTAGGTGGCATCATTATCAACTTGAGTAAGATTAAAGTGTTATATTTTGTATCAGGCATAAGCATGACCAGAGGGCATAACAGCAGGTAACCGACAACCACATTTTCAATCACTGTTGTATAAGTATCTTCCCCCTCAACTCACACTTCTGGCCAAGTGACCATAGACCAAGCTTTGTCAGTTTGGGACGTGGTGGGTATGTGGTGGCACTTAAAATCGATGGCTGCTTTACCACAGCCTCACTTAGGTATAGCTCTAAAGGAGGGAAGTAAGAGAATTTCCCTGGAAGGCAGAGTGTTGAGCACACCAGATCATCTGCCTTATATGAAAAGAAAAATGGTCCAAAGTAGGAATATACATACAGACTATGAATAAAGTCAGATGGTTTGGCTGATTGACTATAGGTCTGGAAGAAGAGTGACTGGAAGATCAGGGACAAGGAGGTTTGGAAAAGAGGGACGTAGGTAGGCCTATGAGAGTGAATATCAAGTATAAAGATCTTTGAATCACATCTAAACATCAGATTGTATCCTCCAAAAATGAGGCACTAAACAAGTAGATGCCAGTTGGCATCAGCCAGGTTCCAGGGGTGGCACAAAAGTACATGAATGAAGAGGCTATCGTGTCTATGATGGAATCTACACATTGCCCAGTAGCATGGGCTCAAACCCAACAAAGCTGCTGCTGTCCACCAGCAACTACTGCTACTGTCATATATTTAATCCACTAGCAAATAGGACAAATGCTGAGCACTCAATAAAACACCATTTCAACTAGCCAATTGGTGACGTATTGTTTATATTGAACCCCTTTTGTTCTGGAAGGCGCAGAAATTCATCTTGACTGGAATATATGCAAGTGCTTGCACTGCTGCTCTCACACTTCAGCATGCAGCACTATCTGAGAGCTCACAAAGTATCCGAGCCACCAACATGAGATCCTGCATAACACTGCGAAAGATTAAGTAACACATTAAATAGCGAAAGAGGTATGGGGATGAATACATGACCACAAGATCTCCTGATCCTATCATGTACCAACCACTACGAAGCTGTTGCCTCGATATAGCAAAAGTACAGCTGTTTGGAAGAGCAACTGAGGAAACAAAGTAGAGATGATATCCTAAGATGGAGTGCCTTCCTCTAGGGTGCAGTATATGCTCTAAAGCAATGACCAGTATACGTTGCCATGTCCTCAACAGGTAGAGTACATGGATACAAGAGATTGAAGTAGGTGTGGTCCTGCTTACCATCACTCCCAGTGACCCAGCTGGAGTATGTGTGTTTCTTATCCCTGCAACTCTAGGCTCTATGGACTTAAAAGTCCTAGTACTCAGAGGAGACGTCACTGAACTTGAGCGATCACTGCTGCCTGGTCCTTTCAGGCTTCTTGTGCCAAAATACAAGTAGGCAAGGCAAGAATAATTACCCAGATCATCAGGAGGAGGAGGGAAAACAGGGAAGACTACTGTTGGCACTCAGGTGATCTACTGGAGGTGTCTCTTGGTACTCTTCCTCAATTTTGATGGTAAGTGGACTAATATAAAATTTCTATGACCTGTGAAGGGACAGGAGTTTGAGTCATCCCACTCGATGAGCCAGATGGACTGGCAGAGACACTAGCCGGGGGTGAGAGGAATACATAATGAGTAGGAGGATAGAAAGAATGAGTACCAGTTTCAGCCATGAGACCAGTTGCAGTTGCATTGGAGGAGGATTTCATTCACACCTCTAACCTTCCTCTTTTCCCCAGGGAATAAGACCAACTTAGATTCTGGAATAGTTATTTCCAAAATTTATTTTTTTAAAGATTTTATTTATTTAATTGACAGAGAGAGAGAGAGAGAGACAGCAAAAGAGGGAACACAAGCAGGGGGGAGTGGGAGAGGGAGAAGCAGGCTTCCCGCTGAGCAGGGAGCCCGATGTGGGGCTCCATCCCAGGACCCTGGGATCGTGACCCAAGCCGAAGGAAGTTGCTTAACCCACTGAGCCACCCAGGCACCCCTCCAAAATTTATTACATGAAGCAAATAGGTTTGAGTGACACAAGGGTAGGACCATAGTGGATGCAGTGGTACACCATCTGGCGCTCCCTTTCAGGACTATAGCACTCATTCCTCCAGCTGGAGGGAGTGACAGTGGCTGAAGGCTCCTTATTGAATCCATGTCCAGTGATTGCCTTTAGCTAAAGAGAACACCTCACTCAAGATCACACCCATTTCTGGGGATAGATAGACAGCTCCTCAGGCTAACCTAGTTTCAAAGCTTCTATAGGGATCATCTGGTGTTTTTGTTGTGACTGTATTGTAATTGTAATTCACTCCTTCAAACTATGCATATGAGTCCCATTTCATTACAGTTCTATCAATGTTGATATTATCACCTTCAAAATTAAAAATTAGACCTTTAACTATTTAATTATATATACTTCCTAATTATTATATTGTTAACTTAAAATTTTCTAATAACAATATATCAGAAGGAATATATATATTTGCATGTGTATGCTGTATGTGTACACAGACACCTGTTATCAAAGGGTGATTTATATGTAAAAGGTAGAAATACAACAAGCTACAATCATTTGGCTTCCCCGTAAAAATCAAGATTGTTCTCCACTTCCTCACTATAGAGTTAAAAAAAAGGATCTAGAATAACACTCTTTGGTGTGTTCACCACCAAAGTATGATATGATCAATATTTATGAATCTATCAGGTCTTCCATATTGTATGGATTATAGTTATCATTGGTCTCAGGATACTTTACATTACTGAAGAATTCATTTCTAATTTCAAAGTCTGCCCTACAGCCATATCCTCCTGATTAGCACTGAGCTAGCTTCCTCGCTGAAGCACATGCTGAACCAAGGACGAGGTGAATGACAAGCCTTTATTTGCTGAGAAACCTCTGCCGACATAAAACTGGAATGAGCAAGTCATTAAACTGATACTGCAAACCTTGCAGCAAACCTTTCCACTAGCAGTCACTTTGAAACAGACCTTTTCCCTTAACCTTGTCCACCAGGCTAAAAACTTTAACTTCGAATGGGTACTGCTGTTGAAATATCTGCTTATTAATTCTTTTCTCGGAGGATGGGAAAATATGCCAGAAGAAAGCTATCATTGTACTCACCCCAATAAATGCCTGCTATTTTTCTTGAGAAAACAAACCAACAGAAGACTTTATAATAGCTAACATTTGTGTAGCAATTTAGAACCTACAAATCTCTTTTACATTTATTGCAATAGATCTTCAAGACAATTATCTACCGCATTTTACAGCTGACGAAATGCAGACTTGGAAAGGTTAGGTAACATCATCTGTGATTCTGTCCATACATATATTCTATATTCCATTATGTTTTTTAATTATCTATTTATTTATTTGAGAGAGACAGAGAGAGAGCAAGCATGAATGGGGGGGAGGAGGTAGAGGGAGAGAATCTCAAGCAGACTCCCCACCGGGCACAGAGCCCAAGGCAGGGCTTAGTCTCATGACTCATGAGATCATGACCTGAGCCAAATTCATGAGTTGGATGCTGAACAGACTGAGCCACCCAGGTGCCCATTCCATTATGTTTTTAAATATCTATAAGTAAACTAGCCAAGGATATAGAGATGAGATACAGATGCATCTCATCTAGTTTATGAATGTTATATGATAAAAGATCAAATGACTGATTTATGACAAACTATGAACCCCTCAGGAAAAGTATTACTTTGAGTGTCAACACTCTAAGGGAAGGGGACTTTGAGGTAGAAAATAAAAGAGCATAGACTACCATCTTCTTATCTTACCTTCACGTTGGCAAGCAAAAATAACATTTTAGTAGACTGAACACATTCATAGCCATATATGCTGCTGACATTATAAACTACCTTGAAAATTCTGGTTCTGTATCCTATTAGCTACAGTTAATTACCAAGGTTACAAAGGAAAATGTTCGTGGAAAACTTATGAGCTATACTATCACCACATTGGTAATATGTTTCAAAAACATTCAGTTGACTTTTATTCATTTAGATTCAATGATGGAAAACGAAAGAGAATGTCTGTAGTTTTAATGAGCATCTCAGTTTGTATGAGGAAAACTGTCCAATGATTTATTTTCTAGTTTGGATCCACAAACATGTTAGTCTAGGACATGGAATTGGCTCTTCTATATTATTTACAGAATTCCAGGAACAATTTGATCCCACACTAAATACAACTGAGCATTTAAGTCATAGTAACCCTTCTCATATGAGAGACAAAAATTCAACTTACTTGACCACCGGTGACTAATAAGAGATTCAGAAGTACTTCCTGTTTGCTTTTGTTACATTCTGTCTTATCTAGTCACTCATGTGCTATTACACTGACAAATTCTAACAAATTTTGAGTGCTAAGTCTAATTTTTTAAGCATTTTTTCATTGCTTCACCACTGAATTAACTATGTAACAGTCAATATTTAGTAAGAAACACTATAATTAGTTGCAGTTAATATACAATTATATGGGTGAGCATCCAAATATTCCTCTTGTCCATTTGGATTTCAAGGTATTCTTCTCACATGGATAAGGAACAAGTCACAAAAGCAGATAAAAAATGGAAAAAAAAAACCCAAAATCAAAAACAAAACTTCTGATTTTATGCCTTAGTGTTTATGATCAGACTTAAATACTTTTGCTAATGTTAGGTTATATGATATACTGCCATAATAAATTGTTGAAAATTCAATGTTATTTGTGACCAGTAACCTTTTCTTTCTTTCTTTTTTTTTAATTTAATTTCTTTATTTGACAGAGAGAGAGACAGCAAGAGCAGGAACACAAGCAGGGGGAGTGGGAGAGGGAGCAGCAGGCTCCCCACAGAGCAGGGAGCCCGATGCGGGGCTCGATCCCAGGACCCTGGGATCATGACCTGAGCCGAAGGCAGACGCTTAATGACTGAGCCACCCAGGAGCCCTGACCAGTAACCTTTTCCAAAGGAGGGCAGGGCATTGATAACAGCTCACATTTTCCTAAATGCCTAGCCAATATATTTCCCCTCCTGCAGCGGGAAATTCTGTTACCAATATTGGAGGAAAAAACAAATAAAACAAAACCAGATTAAAAATCATTCAATATTAACATGAGACACTTAGTCCATATTTACTTCTTCTATGGAAGGCATAATATGGTGTCTTGCCTAAGCAAATCTATACTTAGAGAATATTTATAATGGCATGTATTCATTTTGACCATGTAGCTTTTTTTGTGCATATTAGAATATGAAGAATGCAAAAAAAAAAAAAAAGAGAGAATATGAAGAATACATTATTTCTTCCCATGGCAACTTTATTCTAACTTTACCCATTTCTGTCATTAAATTAAAAATATTCCAGACAACATATGTCCCGATCATCACTGCATTCATTCCCAGTTCCCTGGCCTGCCACTCCCCTGGCCAACAGTTAAGTATTTTCAATGACCTTCACTGTAGACCACTGCCAGGAAACTGAATGCCACCCAGCAGCTGGAATAAGGAAAACCAACTCAGAGGTAATTGATATCTTATATATATCTTATCTTTCCTGCCTAGTTCCCTACCCCATACACCCTCAGCAAAAGAAAATTGCTAGCTTTTCCACTCAGCTATCAAATAATTTTCTTAATTTAATTACTACCTGCCCATACTACAGTTTACTAGATGATAACTTGATGCTAAATAGTTCATCAGCATCTGCTATGTCAACCGGATCCTAACCTACTGCTCACATGTTTGCAAATCTGGCTACTGAACCTTCTTATTCTTATGACACCTAACACATTGATTCTTGATACTTTCTGGCTGGTCTGTTCACTGAATGGTGGACTTGGAGCTATAGTTCATTTGGAAAGGCAACTTCTTAAACCAATGTGCCCCCCCCAAAAGAAAGTAAATAAATAAAACAAGCAACAGCAATAAAACTTTTTCTTAGCTGTTAGAAGAGATTAATAGATAATACAAGTAATATAAATCAGCTAAAGTATTTTAATTTCCATTCACCATCACTTACATAACATGGCTAGTCTTTTTGATGTAGATGTAAAGTCTTAAGAAGGCAGGCTTTCATGTATCCTTTGTGTGTATGCATGTGCGTGCGTGTGTGTGTGTGTGTGTGTGTGTGTAAGAGAGAGAGAGAAAGAGAGAGAGAGAAAATGAGAGAGGGAGGCAGGGAGGCAGCAGTCTGGAACTGTGTATATGGTGATACAGTGGTACATATATACCGTTAGTGATAGGACTTCCTATAGTATAATGACTTTTTAAATTGCCGTTGGTCTTCTTGACCTTTGCCTAGAGGAAGCCATGCAGATATTTCACATGTTACAGTATCCACATCTCAATATTTTCCTCAAACTTATTTTCTGGAGAGCAAAACAAGTCATTAACTCAGTTTAATTTAGTAGATTATGTTTACTTTATTTCCTAAGTCACTAATTCCCACTAAAGTGGGAATAGTTAACGGTCTATAAAGGACTACGTTGAAACTTCATTAGGCTTATGTAAATACCCATTAACAATGGACACTGGCTGGAATGGGTCATTGTGTGTGCTTCCGTGAGGAGCAGATTGTTATGGTTGCCAAGAGGAACTCTCCACCACAGCCTGTGGCCAGCCCAAAGCTGAGCAGCTGGCTATGTGGGCCACAATGTGCCTCCAAATACATGGAGGCCATTTATTGCTGAAACTTAAACAGAGGGGGCCATGTTCTGCCCACCATGGTCAGCCTCACTGCTGAATTGACATTTATAGCTGGGCCTCTTCACCATCTGTGCATGTGGCCTACACTGCATCTCCGAGGAGCTAGAGAAGCATGATTTGAAGACCTGCTTGAATAGCCAGGAAAAAGCAATCCATCATTTATAAGGGGGGATGTAAGATAGTCACAATTGTGTCCTGTCACGCTTTCAGATTTTTCTCTTCATTTGCTTTTACTTTCATTCTCATCTGTTGCCAAACACAATGAACATCAACAGAGAGTGCAGAATCCACTGATAGTACTTTACCATCTACATGGAAGAATGAATTATCCAGATGCTCAGAGGCTTGCCCTACTGAGGAGGTAAATGACTCTCCTGCTGAGGGGAGCCTCAGACCTAAATGACTCTGGGTCCAGGTGGAATGCAAGAAGTTGGGAACAAATGGCTACCCTTTGAACTGAGAGCTTGCAGGAGTGACGCAGGATGCTTGTAACTGGTTTATTGAATGAGCTGAACTGCTAGAATATTAAGAGGCAACAGTTGCATATTATCCTGTGGTCCACCTTCATACACACCCTGTCAGATCTATTCCCCAATCCTGATCCTCTATTTAGGGCTTCTGCAGGGTCAGGCAGGAAAGGACGGACTTGCTTTCAAAAGTGGAAAGCATCTGCAAGCTTCTTTTTTGGGAGGCAGCTCTGTGGGTTCTTCAGAGACTCCTGCCCTCACCTTAGGAATCCCTGCACTGGACTTTCTGCATGGCCTAGTGGGCCGTCTGCAACAGTTCCCCAGCTCAGCTCCCTCCCTGGCAGCGTCTGTCTTCTGGTGCAGGCAACCTCAGCAGGCAGGGCCTCTCAGGCATGATCCCTTCAAAGTGACTCCAGCTCTGCTATCTTCAAGCGCAACTCATATCTTTGTTCTTCCCCAAGAAACAGAGCTTCTCCTCACAGTTATCTTACCCTTTCTCTTACTGGCACCATTGTGGACAGCTCCAGGCAATTTCCAGCTCGCAGAATTTGTCCATTTCCCATTTTTACAAGCAATTCTCAGTAAAACACACACACACACACACACACAATCTGTTCAAGAGGTTTTCTTGGTGTCTCTACAACTTGATTTGTGTGGAAGGGAAAGCACCATGATAATCTCTAATCCTATGAATTCAAGAACTTCTGAGAATTCTCTAACACTATGGGCAATTGCAGGGGATGGCCACTGGGTGTGTTTGGTCAGTGCCAACAAGTCCTAGAAGAAACTATTTCACGCCCCTTTTTAGAAATATGGGATTGCTTATCCAGCATTTTCCTCAGCATTATGGCTGTAGCTGAAAATCAAGGTTAACTAGAATTCTCTTGTTCTGTGTGGTCAAATTGTCGTTACTAATGAGATGGTGCAGAGTTCTGAAAGCATGGCTCACATTAGAGACCCTGATTTTAGAGGTTCTTTTTCTCCTACTTATCCCTTACTATTCCAGCAGAAGAGAATGCACCGAGTCACAGTAACATTTAAAGCACAGTAAATGGAGGGAAAAGGAATAGTCCATTGGAGAAACTGGCAATCTTAAATGAGTGTTAATTGTCCCTTTTAATTCCTAGATAATTCCTTTAGTTCCTTTCCTCATCTGGGACCATTGTCCTATGGTTGTTTTTTTGTTTCAATCAAGAAAAAAAGGGAAAGTCATTGTCATGAGCATTGTTATGAGCATCTGAGAGTCTTCAAATAATTGGTTAGGGATGCACAAAATATAAGGCCTTCAAAGACATATTTTAAATGATAGAAGCCAAAGAAAGGCTTTATTTCATACATTTCAGTTATTTTCTATTAAACTTATCATAGGTAAAGTGTGACAAGAATACTGAGTCATGGCATGATGGAGGAAATTGGTCTTAAAAAGTTGAAATTAAAATAATCAATAAGTGGTATGAAAAGTTTCATAGAAGATACTAACATTTTAAAGTATTTTGATCTATCTAAACAACTTTTCCATCCCTATTTAAAAAATGAATATTTTTGACTTTCTTTAGTATTACAACATTTCACAGCAGCTGACCAATTTGTTTTTTCTTCCTCTTTTCTTTTTTTTCTGGTAAGAATTTTGTTGTTTTGGGGATAATACATGATCCATCTAACATAGAGTTACAATAGTTTTTTTAAAGAGAGAGAGAGTGGGGGGAGGGGCAGAGGGTGAGAATCTCAAGCAGACTCCCCGCTGAGCACAGAGCCTGATGTGGGGCTTGATCTCATGACCCTGAGGTCATGACCTGAGCAGAAACCAGAGTCAGATGCTTAATTGAGTGGCCCACCCAGGTGCCCCAAGTTATAATAGTTTTGAATACACCACCATATCAAAATTCCAAAAGACTACAGAGTAAAATAAAATATAAACGTCATAAATTATAGAAAAAAAAGAAAAATTATCAAAATATATTAAAAAAATAGAAAAATGTGTTCATTTTCAAGTGATTGCTTCTACTATTTTTCTGCCAATTTCCACATTTCAAGACTATACACACACACACACACACACATATATATATACTCCATCTCTCTCTATATTCTACATTTACCAGAAATACTAGAAGAAAAGCAGGCCACAAAAGAGGGGAGAAGGTAGCAATTTAGTGGTTGTTATCTTGATAACCAGAGGTACCTATTGTTCATGATGACTCTATCTCACTGGATGGAGATATATACTAGATACATTTCTAGAAAGAATATGACATCAACACATAAATGTACACCCTGATAAACTAAATAATTAAATAATTTCCAATTGACATTGAGAGGGAAAACAATAAGGATTTCACAAGTGGACCAAGCATAGCGATAGCTACCAGTTCCAGAGCAAAGTTCCCCTCAACTTACCAGGCTTAGGGACAATGAGTTGTGCACTGGTCTGGGCATTTCCAGCCTCATTTTCAGCTACACATTGATAAAAGCCTTCATCTGACTTCACCACTCCAAGGATTCGTAAGTTGCTTCCTCCCTAGAGAGAAGAAAGAAGCAGGCACAATATTTTAAAAAGCAAAAACTCAAGGAGAAAAAATGAACATAAGATTTTGATAAAATTTCACTGAATAAGCAAGAAGGAAAGGCAGGAAAGTTCTGTCTCACAGATATGTCCTATGTCACTTGGGAAATGTCACAGATTCCCAATACTCTGCTGAATCCACGTGCATACATTTAACCTAATTCTGCAATGAAAACTATACTCACAAAAATACACATCATCCTCAATATCTAAATGAACAACAAACAGAGCACTCTTTGATTAAATAAGCGAGAAACAAAGGTTAGCATGAAAAGACATTTCATTCTTTCACTTGTTATTGAAGGAGAATTGGGTTTAGCAGCTGCTGGGGAAAAAAAAAAGAAACACTGATTTTTGTAGTTTCTAAAAGACAAGAAATCTAGGTTGGATATTTTCTGGAAGTGTTTACTGAGAAAAAAAATCTGGAAATCCTTTTAAAATTGTAATTGCTTTGACATGTATCCTTTTGGGATTGGAGCGATGGTATGGTGGATATTTTATACCATGTCATTCTTGTTATATGGCCAAAATGCTTTACCTTCAGTAATCCATAAATTAAACACAGCAGTGTTTACTCCTGTTTTATATAAATTGAGCCACTATGTTTTTCAAGGATGGATGATAAAAAAATCTGGAGATAGCATTTAATTATACTGACTTAGTTTTTCTTCAATATTAGTGTAAGAATTAGTTCAGTAAGTGAGATGTGTTAAATCACTTCCCCTGAAGTCATTAAGAGATAAATATTACCTCATGGGGAATTCTTAATTGTTTTTAGTGTCTTGTAGTCAATTCTCTGCTGATGTAAAATCCTGAGATAAAGCTGACTAACTTCTAATTAACAATTCTCATATAAGTTACTATTTGTGTTCAATGTTACTGTGTGACAGACAATGGCTCTCAGATTTCCGGAGCTATTGGGGAAATATTTTTAAGCACAATTTCATGTGAACAGGGCTCATACTGTACATTTTCTTTTCACCTTAGAAAAGAAACATTTAAATAGGTTGGCTGTAATGAGTCATTCTGGGAGAAAGATTATTCAAACTGTAGAAAAAATAAATGTTGTATTTTATCATGTGTCCTTAAGGGCACTCAACAATTTCCTTTATATGCAAGTAGCATATATTCTAGGTGGACACAACACATTTCAAGTTGCCCCATGGCAGGTCATTTTTAATTCAGCGGTAGTAGAAATAGCATTGCACTTAAAGGAACTAATGGATTGGCGTGGCATTGAAAAGTTATATTTTTTTCCCTTTCTTACTCTATTCCCAACCAATTAAACAAATGCAACTAAAACTGAAAATACAGTGGTGATAAAAGTAATAAAGATATGCTTTATGGATGTATTCTTTAAGAACCCTTACAGTATGACTCAATGCACGCATAAAGAGGTTATGGAAGTTTCTGAAAGTCAGCTGATCCAGCCACAAAGAGGTGGATCCACCAATGAGAGCTAGTGCAAGGCTAAGGAGAGCACGTGCCTGGACCAGCAGGGCACCTGAGGTCTACTCCCCTTCTGCCAGATGACCTAGTTTGGACACTCTTCTTTGACAGCTCATGTCTGCATCTCAAACATAAGAGAAGTGGGCCTAAATCCTCCTTCTTTAGCTACAAAGTTCTTTGATATTTGGAAAGTGCTTTTCCTATTTCTCATATATTCATATCCTCAAATTCGGAATCTCCGATGCTAACCTACACCTAATGGAGAGTTTTCAGAGCGTTTTTAAATGAGCAAAGAATTCTGCTGGTAACAGGAAAAGGAATGATAGTAATGATAGGTGTTGAGTGCTCACTGTGTACCAGGAAAACTACCTAGTGACTATAATATACCATTATCCTTGTGATCCCCCATGGGGCATAGAGTACACTAGAACTTAGAGAAACTATAAGAACTATCATGCTTAGCTTCAGTTTTTTCCAGTGTTCAAAAGTGTAATGCCATGTGACCTCTGGGGTCTCCATGGTGTCCTAGCCACTACCACTTGTCACTGTCACCACATCTTTTTCTATTGCTCAAGTAGGATCAGCTGTCCTACTGGAAGGGTAGCAGAGAAAACTTGTCTATATTATGAAAGTAAGACTAGCATAATCATAGTGGCACATCTTGCTGAAACTTTGTTATAATGGGTAAAAAGTCAAAGAAGTAAGAGATTATTGGCTTCATATAGTCTAAAACTAGGTTCTAAACTGTTCTCCCAAGAACCAGCAATGAGGATACGTGGAAAGAGTCTCTTAGGTCCTCTGTTTTTTTTCATCATGTGTTTGTTTAAAAAACCTTGCCTGTAAAACAAGGAGGCTGGGCTGTTTGATGACTCTTTTTCAGCTCAAAGTTGTTAAGTCTAGAAAATCATTTGCTTTATTGGAACAATTTTCTTAACACACCATAAAAATTCCCGATAGGAATCTTCTTCCCAGGAAAGAAAAGCAACTGAAAATCGAGTAAACAATGAATGGGATTATAAAGCTAATACAGAAAAAAAAAAAAAAGATAATTACCACTATCTGAAAATAATCACTAGGAATGACCACATCTCCATTCTTCATCCAATTCACAGTGGGCACAGGCTTTCCAGAGACTGAACATTCAAACTCAATATCCATGCTTTCATAGGCATACAGGTTGGAAGGGTGATTTAAAAACCATGGCGGAACTGCAAAGACAGAAAACAAAAGTGAGTGGGTGGGAAAGTGAACCTTCATGCTAAGGTCTTTGCCCAGTTGGAAACACTACGCAGGGAGAGAGAATATTTGTAATTCAATAATTCCCCGAAACTCTTAGTTTATTATGCAGGAACCACTGTAGAACTCCTCTCCCCCTTCCCAAACACAGTTAAATAGTTGTAGTTAGTGCTGTTTTGCCTCAGGAAAGAAAAAAAAACACTTTTGGAAAAAATATAACATCTAGTAAACATTGTGAATACCCAGTGTTTGTATCCAATTGACTTACATAAAGGATACTGAACAGCACATAAAGCTGATATATTAATTTAATTTAATGTCTTAATTGCCATAATACTAGTTACATTATGATGGAAATTTGTAATTGGACGAAAATTACAAATAAAATATAACACACCTTTGTTAATGAATCTCTCAGGCTTGGTCCCTCAAAACCCTGCCTAGGAGAGGGGAAATTTTAAAAAGAAATGTTCATTCTCTTCCACTGGGAATCTTAAAGTGATGTCAGATTTGAATATTCATGTTGCCTGAGACCCAGGTTAAATTCACAGTGAAGTAAATGCCTTGATCTCGTTTTCAGGTAGGACATGGACATGCATTTTTAGTAGCCATTTTTAAAGTTAAATTGCATTTTTGTTTTGTTTTTTTTTGTCATTGCTGTTGCTATGTTCAGTGAGTAAGGAGTGCTAATTTTTGCTAATTAATGTAGTATTGGGTTAATACTACATTACATAATATCGTCTCTGACCCCCCTGACTTCAAAGTCAACTTGTAAACATGGATGAATGTTCTAGAAAAAATGGGAGAGCCAGGAAAGTTTCTAGTTTTTCTATTGAAGATCTTAGAAATCTTCATATCTCTCTCCCTCTTCCTCTCCCTCTTTCTCTCTGTCTCTCTTTCTCTTTCTTCCTCCTCCCTATCTTATTTTCCTGATTTTTAACTAAATATTTGGACCTCTAGTAAAAAAACAACTTTAAAATTATTTGATCTTTCACATGGGCAAATTGATTTATATGACTCAGCTGGTATGCATTAATATTCACATACTAAATGCATAAAAAAATATGTCAGCTTTTCTAAAGAGAACATGTCCCCATTGTATATAGAGCTGAAATTATTTATTTATAATTGATAATATTTGTAAGAGACTGTTTTTTATTCCTTAACCAAATTCACTGACAATAAACTAAAAGGCATCAGAAATATTTCTTGAATGCCTCTGAGCAAGTGTATTAGTTGTCTGTTTGTGTTCCCAATTTTATTACAGATTTTGATGAAGTATTTGTTTACTAGCAAACACCCAATATAAATTTATTGAGAGCTGACCTTATATAATTTATTAGTCTACGCACTTTATATTTATTTATTTATTTATTTTAAAGAGTTTATTTATTTATCTGGAGAGAGAAGAGAGCACAAGCAGGGGGAGCAGCAGACAGAGGGAGAATCAGGCTCCCCGCTGAGCAAGGAGCCTGATGCGGGACTCGATCCCAGGACCCTGGGATCCTGACCTGAGCCAAAGGCAGATGCTTAACCGACTGAGCCACCCAGGTGTCCTGCACTTTATATTTATTATATTCACCACACCTCTCTGAGACTCTGTGATTCCCATTTTACAAAGATGCTGAGGTGCAAGGAGTTGAAGTAACTTTCTCCAAATCATACAACCTATAGATTGTGGAGCCAGATAGGCTGACTCCTCTGCCTACATTCTGAACTATTTTATAATAATTGCCTCTTTTGCCACTTGAAAATTCAGGTGGAAGAATAACTCATTAATATTCCCAAAGCCTCAAAGATAATGGAGATAAGTTATGAGAGCTATTAAAGATATAACACCATGTTGTCTCCTCCTCTTCCTCCTTTAAGACCTTCTACCCTAGCGCCATGAAAACTGCCAGAGTCTGCCCATTCTTAGTGTTCACTTTCATCAGAATTCATGATCTCATTTAGGCCTATATCAGAGCTTTCAAATTTTGACTGATATCCATCAGTGAAATTTGAAATTCATTTTTGAAGCTGAGATTAAAATTTACATATGTATGCATGTAAATATACATAAACATATACATATATACACACATATCCAATTATACTTCATTTTATTGTACTTCATTTAATTGAGTTTAATTTTATTGTGCTTCACAGATATTGGATTTTTTTACAAATTAAAGGTTTTGTGGCAACCCAGCATCAATCAAGCCTATTGGTACCATTTCTTTTTTTTTTAAGATTTATCCATCTATTTGACAGAGAGAGAGAGTGAGAGTGTGGAGGGGAGGGTCAGAGGGAGAGAAAGAATCTCAAGCAAACCACCCCCTGAGCACGGAGCCCGACGTGGGGCTCAATCCCAGGTCCCTGAGATCATGACCCAAGCCGAAATCAAGAGTTGGATGCTTAACTGACTGAGCCACCCAGGCACCCCTTGGCACCATTTTCCCAACATCCTTTGCTCACTTCATGTCTCTGTGTCAGTTTTGGTAATTCTTGCAATATTTTGAACTTTTTCATTATTATATTTGTTACAGTGATCTGTGATCAGTGATCTCTGATGTTAATTTGTAATTGTTTAGGGACACCACAAACCACACACATCTATGATGGCAAACTTAAATAAATGTTGTATGTGTTCTGACTGTCCACAAACCACCATTCCCCTCCCTCACCTTCTCTTTGGGCCTCCCCATTCCCTGAGACACAACAATATTGAAATCAGTCCATTTAATAGCCCTATAATGGCCTCTAAATGTTCATGTGAAAGGAAGAGTCACTCATGTCTCTCCCTTTAAATCAACAGCTAGAAGTGATTAAGCTTAGTGAAGAAGGCATGCTGAAAGCTGAGACAGCCTGAAAGTCTTGTGCCAAACAGCCAAGTTGTGAATGCAAATGAAAAGTTCTTGAAGGAAATTAAAAGTGCTACTCCAGGAAACACACAAATGATAAGGAAGTGATAAAGTCTTATCACTGATATGGAGAAAGTTTTAGTGGTCTAGATAGAAGATCAAACCAGCCACAACCTTCCCTTAATCCAAAGCCTAATTCAGAGCAAGGCCCTAAGTCTCTTCAATTCTGTAAAGGCTGAGAGGTGAGGAAGCTGCCGAAGAAAACTTTGAAGCTAGCAGAGGTTGGTTCATGAGGTTTAAGGAAAGAAGCCGTCTCCACAAAATAAAAGGTCAAGGTGAAGCAGCAGGTGGTGATACAGAAGCTACAGCAAGTTCTCCAGAAGATCTAGCTAAGATCATCAATGAAAGTGTCTACATTAAATAACAGATTTTCAATACAGACAAAACAACCTTGTATTAGAAGATGCCACCTAGGACTTTCATAGCTAGAGAGGAGAAGTCAATGCCTGGCTTCAAAGCTTCAATGCCTGACTCTCTTGTTAGGGGCTGATGCAACTGGTGACTTGAAGTCAGTGCTCATTATCCATTCAAAAACTCCTAGGACCCTTAAGAATTATGCTCAATCTATGCTGCCTGTGCTCTATAAAGGGAACAACAGTCTGGATGACAGCACATCTGTTTACAACATGGCTTACTGAATATTTTAAGCCAACTGTTGAGAAAAAAGATTCCTTTCAAAATATTACTACTCTTTGACAATGTTTCTGGTCACCCAAGAGCTCTGATGGAGATGGACAGTGAAATTAGTGTTGTTTTCCTGCCTGCTAAGACAACATCCATTCTGCAGCCTAGGGATCAATGAGTAATTTTGACTTTCAAGTCTTAGGATTTAGGAAATACATTTTGTAATGCTATAACTACCAAAGATAGTGCCTCCTCTGAAGGATCTGGGCAAAGTCAATTGAAAATCTTTTGGAAAGGATTCATCATCCCACATGCCATTAAGAACATTTGTGATTCATGGGGAAAGGTCAAAATACCAACACTAACAGGAATTTGGAAGAAGTTGGTTCCAATCCTCATGGATGACTTGGAGAGAGCTCAGAACCTCAGTGGAGGAAGTAACTGCAGATGTGGTGGAAATAGCAAGAGAACTAGAATTAGAGGTGGAGCCTGAAGATGGGACTGAACTGCTGCAATTTCATGATAACATTTGATCAGAAGAGAAGTTTCTTCTTAGAGATGTGCAAAAAAGTGGTTTCTCAAGATGGAATCTGCTCTTGGTGATGATGCTGTGAAGATTGTTGAAATGACAATAAAAGATTTAGAATATTATATAAACTTAGTTGATAAAGTAGCCTCAGTATTTGAGAGGATTGACTCCAGTTTTGAAAGAAGTTTTACTCTGGGCAAAATGCTATCAAATATCATCACATGCTACAGAGAAATCATTCATGAAAGGAAGAATCAATTGTTGTGGCAAATTTCATTGTTGTCTTATTTGAGAAACTGCCACCCTAGCTTTCAGCAACCATCACCCTGAGCAATCAGCAGCCATCAGCACTGAAGCAAGACCCTCCACCAGCAAAAAGATTACAACTCACTGAAAGCTCAGGTGATGTTTACCATTTTTTAGCAATAAAATATTTTAAAATTAAGGTATGTAATACATGTTTTTTAGACTTAGTCCTATTGTACATTTAATAAATGTACATTAAATAATGTAAACATAATTTTTTTATGCAGTGGAAAACCAAAAGACTCATTTGACTCACTTCATTGCCATATTCAGTTTACTATGGGATCTGGTGTATATATATATTTTCTCCCAGATCCCAAAATAAACTGAATATATGTGTATATATATATGTGTATATATGTATATGCATATATATGTGTGTGTGAGAGAGACAGGTATGCCTATTTATTGATTGATATATGCCTGAGGGTGTGTGTGTGTATACATACATAGTATCTATTTAGAGAGCAGGGGTGGGGGGAAGAGTAGAACAGAAAATAAAAAGGGTTAGGAGCACAGAAGAAGAGAAAAAGAAGAGAAAAGAATACCAAATCTGTATTGAAGAAGAGCAAAGAAAAGTGAGGTTCCAGGAGCCATGTGATGGGGCCAGATTGCCTGGGCTTAGGTCCCAGCCATTCCACTCACTGCAAGTGCTTCAGTTACTGTCCCCATCTATAACCTGGAGATAAAAATTGAGGACAATGAATGACAGTGCATGTTTAAATGGACTGTGCATAACTGTATGTTAAAGAAAAACAATAAACAGAAAAGTATATCTGAGTATATCACCCACAACAAACAAATTATTGTATATTTGTACTGTATATGTACATACCTCTCAATGGACCTAAATAAACCAAAGCTGATCATGGTGAATTCTCAAAACCTTCTGTTTTATTGATTAATACGATACAGTGACTGGGGCGCCTGGGTGGCTCAGTCGTTAAGCGTCTGCCTTCGGCTCAGGTCATGATCCCAGGGTCCTGGGATCGAGCCCCGCACTGGGCTCCCTGCTCCACGGGAAGCCTGCTTCTCCCTCTCCCACTTCCCCTGCTTGTGTTCCCTCTCTCACTGTCTCCCTCTCTGTCAAATAAATAAATAAAATCTTAAAAAAAAAATAAGATACAATGACTACTGGGACTCCTGGCTGGCTCAGTTGGTAGAGTGTACAACTCTTGATCTTGGGGTTGTGAGTTCAAGCTCTGCATTGGGTGTAGAGATTTCTTAAAAAAATAAAAAATAAAATAAAATAGTGACTTCTGATTAGTTAAGGGGATAATTTGACTTAATTATGTAATTATAATTGTAAAACAGTAAGTACTAAGGATGCCTCAATAATTTTTTTCTACTTCCAAATATATATGTGAGCCATGATCTATATTTTTTGTGATTTTTCTCTTATTCCTTAGGCTCTCAGAATTACACCTTGTCTTCCCTGGCTGTCTTAATACCTTCATTTCTATATCAGGTTTTCCAGCTTTCACCAAATGCCAGACAGTAAATGAAGAAGAAAAAATAGCTTCCCTCACTTAAATGGGAAAGTTGAAGCATGAGACAATACCACACATCAGAAATGGGTTTACATTCCATGTTTTCTGAAAATATACTGCCTAACTTGGGCAGTGTTACCAGTCATGAGTAATTTTTGTGGTACAGATGAGGACTAATGATTTCATATTTCAGTGCCTCCTACGGTACTTCATCCTCAGCATGTGCTCAGCAAAGATTTGCTGATGACGCTTATGTGAACTCAAGCAATAAAATACACAGTTTTATGTTTTCTGTGGCAATATTAATATAAGATGGTGACGAGGAGTTTGGACAATGTCATGGAAACCACATAACTAACAACATACTATTTTATTATCCTGGAAAATAAAATGTCAATGAATGATGAAAATAAAAAAAAAAGAACAAAGCATGGTGTAGTTTGGCTACTTGGAGAAAGGAGTAAGTATCTGTTATATTGGATACCTTTCTGAAGTCTTAAAGCTCTTCCCTGTTTGAGCAAAAGGAATTAAAATAAATACAGAATTTAGGAGAGAGTCTTCAAAAGGTCTAAAGCCTGGGTTGGATTAGAAATCAGGTAAAAGCTTTTCAATTTTTGCTTTAATTACTATATAACCAAACTGCTACCTGTTTTCCTGAAGCTTCCATCCACACATCCCTTACATACATCTGAGGGCTCAACTTAACAACAGTGTCCCATCCTTTTCTAATCCTGTCTTTGTTCGTTCTGTTTTCTCTTCCTGAACTGATTTCCATTTTGTGTTAGAGTGTAGACATCCTACCGATCCATCATGAATCCACTTCTCCAAAAGGTCACCTTAATTTTTCTTCTTATAAAATTCTCTCTCCTTTTAGATATCCCACTGGTACTATTTTATGGCACTTGACATGGTTACCTTAGCACTTGACATGGTTACCTTAGCAGTAGTTTATAACTTGTTGGGGGAAGAGGCTCTGGCACGCTAACGGCAACTCAACCCATTGTTCAGTGTATTTTTGATGTTGACACTATTCTAGGAGAGAGTGAACAAATGAAGTTTACCCAGTTTTTCTCTTCTTATTTGATCCCTTTGTCTTCTTCCGTGATGAACAGACTAGAATCTGCTGCCTGGAATTTAGGATCTAGGTATAATCACATTATACCTTTCGCAGCTCTGGAGTTTATATTCTCAACACAAATTGCAACTGGGATGAAAGAAGGAATATGATTTATCAGGGGCTGTAGGTATGTTTTGTCAGCACTTTTCTGATCATGGATCCTTGCCTGGAATTACATTCCTCAGATGATACAATTTCTATTTATTCACTAAGAGGAAACTCAGATACTCCTCTTCCGATGACATTTTGTGAATCTGACAATGGATTTTCCTGCTTCTTGTAGTGCTCTGTCTCTGTGCCTAGTTTTTACACCACTTCTTATTTTAAGATATCTTTCACATATATCATTATTTACCGACCATGGTATGATTTTTACAGATGGGATCTGAAGCATATGCTTTCTCTTTTAATTTCCTTTGAATATTATACAATACCCCCTCCCTCCCACTCTCATGGAAGGAATAATTTCACTACTTTAAAGTATTTCGTGCATAGCAACTTCTTAATGACTAATAAAAATGAAGTACCATGAATGTTCAAGTTTATCAAATTGTACCATTTACATAGTATTAATCCATTTCAGAGAATTGCTTAACATACACATACGATGCTACAACAATTTCAGGCAAGATATTGATTTTAGTTATACTCTCTTTGGATAGAAGAAAAATTCATGACCAGAAATAAATTACTTACATTTCCCTCAGATGTTAGTTTCTTAGGATCTTCTACAGTACTTATAGTACATATATAAAGAATTATTTTAATTCTGGGGCTGAGAGAATAAGCCATAATGACCAAAAGTGACTCATAAGCAACAGAAATATAGAAAAATATAATTTGTTCTTGAATGTGTTTATCATACTTAGAAATGACTAATAGATGAGAAACTGCTCTATCCTGACATCATTAGACTTGTATAATTAAGCCTTAAATTTGAGTAAAAGTTTTCCATAAATTTACTTGGTTTTCTCCTAAGACTTTCTATGCTATGACTAATCATTTGAATTTTGTAGAGTGAAATTTCTTCTGTAATTTCAACCTCAAAGTCATCAACAACAATCTAAATAGTATTATGAGTTTCATTTCATATAATAGATGCCTCACAAGTATTTTCAGGAATGTTCCATATCATTCTCTAATCTTCTTTAGATTTGGCTTCTAATATTTTTATTTTTAGATAAGTTACTTAGCTATTCTTTTCCAGTTATTTGGGTATGTAATAAAGGTGGGTTAATTACAAAACACTATGTATAGTGTTTTAATGCATATAATAATTAACTAATATTCTGTATTACCTTGATTTTGAGACCATTCTATACATTCTAAAGATTTACCACAACTCTGAAATGGCAGAGAATGCATTTTTAAAGCCATGCAGGTGCTTTAAATTAACACGAGGCAGCACAGATCACTTTGGTGAATGATTAACAAGAATTGAGGAAAAAAACAGATTGGTGCGCTTTTATTAGGAGGAAAGTAAAAATTAGCATGATCCTTGAGTGGCTGCATTTCCACTCTGAGTACAGTGGAAAGTCAGCTAGTTTCCCTAGAGCAGAACAGCTTTCTCCAAGTTTCCAGGCCCTTTGAGGTTACTTAATTTGTTGTTAAAGTAGTAGACATAACCCCATCAGTCTTCTCTTGAAAACAAACATCTAAAGAGACAGACCACACTAAATATCTACGGTATGTTTGCTGCCAAACGGACTACCTCTGTACCCAAAACAAATGGTTCTTTCAAGTGCACTATCACAATTGTATCCACAGATAATTTCACCTTAAGGAGCCATAGTTTTATATGTAATCACATCCTTTGTAGAAAGGAGGCCACTGGGCATTGAATGTAGGTTTAGAGATAACATATCCTAGTGGGGGAAATCGTCTTTATAAATTCAGGCTTTCGTGCTAAACATAACTCAGCAAAATCCTAGTTTTATAGAATAATGTTTCTGATGGACTTCTCAATTTATACATTAGAAATTGCTCTCTTATCTCATAGTTTCAATTCTTCCTGCACTAACTTTTGTTGCCAAAGTAACTTTCTTTCAGCCTACTTGATCTCTAAGTGCATAATCCTCCTTCTCCTTTTTTTAACAAGGAGCTATGTGATGTATCTCTGCCCAATCCAACACTTCTCTCCGGGTCTTATGTGACAAATAACTTGAAATCTGCTGAATATTTCTCTCTAGTTTGCTCTTTCCTACCTACACATCTGTCCTCCTCCGTAGGAAGGGTGTTGAGATTTGTATTTCGTTTTCTATTTAAGTTGTCTCTCACACATATCTGCCTGTATTCTCCTAAAAAATTTAGGTTGGGTTCTAGCCTTAAATGACTAGAATGTATTCTGCATTGGAAATAAAAGCTCACTTGAGTTTTAACTATTAATATTGACTGGGGCTCCCACTCTTCTGAAAAAAAAAAAAAAAAAAAGGTTTTTTTAAGCTATGGATTTTATTCTTAGCATGTTCCAGTCAAAGAAGTGTTTCAATCTAGTCTATCAATGATCATTTCCACAGAAAGAGAAAGGGGGTCAGGGAACAGGGAGATAGGTAGGTTTTGGGTTCTCTTAATAATTGCTAGAATGTACACTACCTTTTTTCCTGACATAGGTGTAAGCCTAAGTGGTGTATTTAATTTTATATATATATAGATTTATATATTTTTTCCTCACACAGAAGTTAAAAAATCATCACTAAAAACTAACTGACAAGAAAAAGCAGGTGAAACAACAGCAATTCCTTTCATTGTGACATCAATCTGGTTGTGGATCCACGAAGCTACTAGCTTCTTAAGGACAGGGACTGCCTTTCCAAATCTGTGTCCTCAAGGCCAAGCACAGGATAGGTGCTAATAAACATTATTTAGGCCTGGGTGTCTTCATAGGACAATCCTTTCACATTCAGTCATTTCCTGGCTGTAACTAACAGCTATGAAAAACCTGGATGATGAACAACATTTAAGACCTAAGAGTATACTTTTCTTCAAAGTTAATAACAATTACAGCAATAGAATATTGAAAGCATCAACTCTATGCTACTCTGCTGTAGTAGGCAAAGATAGTATTTTAATCACCTTAGAGATATGAAAATTTAGACCTTTTTATTTCATTTTCTACACTGTTAGTACTTCTTATTGTGGACACAACATACCAAAAAATTCTTCCTCCTGTCTAATAATTCTGGTCTATGAAGAACATCTGATCTTCAACCTTCACTTTAGAGTCCTTTGTATATGCTTGGAAACTATTTTAAATCTCTCCTCATAGTTTTCTTTATCCAGACAAATAATCCCATTACCCTTCCTCAGTTTAAGCTCTTTCTGTAAACGGGGTTTGCTTCTCTATAAATCCAGACTGAGCTTTCCATTTCTCTCTTTAGTTGTGGAGCCTAGGACCAGATTGGTAGAATGATACTGTGATGCTCAAACCAGTGATAAAAATAACAGGAGGATTACCTCAAGGTCCTAGTTCTGTATGCTTCCTGATGTTATTGTCATACCTTTGGAATGATTTTTGTGCCATCAATCAAGCCTTAGGTAGATATTGGCTACTATCCAACAATTAGGTTTCTGTGTATACATACACACACATAAAAATACATATGTGTATGTATATGTGAATATAAACATATATTAATATATGTACTTCTATATCCCATATATGTGTTCCCATAAACTTCTATGTAAACTATATAATCACATAGAATACTCATGTTTAAAATATCATGTATAGACATAAACACATTAAAATTATACATCCACACATATATAATTTATAAACATCTTTCTTTGCCAATTTTCAATTTTAGCTGTGAAGGAAATGAAAACATGTTAAAACAAACAAGATAAAAATGTTAAGTCATGTATGTTGTATGATGACAGAAATAATAAATCTATAAAATGTTATCCAATTCCTAACATTGCATACTGACAGGAATTTGAGAGCTATCATTTTTCCCTCAGTTAAATGTTTTCTAGAATGCTTTCTTGGTATTTGATAGTGAAAGATGTAGATATTCTAAAAGTCTAGAAAAAAATGTTTCTGCCATGCATGAGAGCTATTTCTGTGTATTTTTAAATGTATTTTGAAGAAGTATAATAAATTACAGTAGAAAAATTGTTTTTCAAGTTTCTTAGTAGTAGTAGATATTCAATGAGGGAATCTTTCAGCACATTAAACTAAGAAAATGATGGATTCTAACACACAACTAATTTAACTTCCCCAATACCTAATGAAATAAACTTCAGTCCCAGTGCATACACACAGGAACATAAAAATCAACAACAACAAATAAAGAAAAGAAAGCATAGTCAATGGGAAAAGAAAGTCATAGTCAAAGCACAGACATTTTTGGAGTAGAATAGAAAGGCAGATTAGGATTGAGTTCCTTATCTGTCCTTAAACCCCAGAAAGGGCCCTGAAGTTTGGGGGAAAACCTAAGAATTCTCAGTAATGCCTCCAAACCCGAATCAATGCAAAACCTATGGATATAGCCTTATGTTTCTCCTTTTCTGAAAGAGGAGACGCTGGAGGGCTGTTGAAGAGACATACACGACATGGAGCTGACTAAGGTGAAAGCTCCTGGGCTAACAGTGAGCTGAAGACTTGACCAGAAACCTAAGGACCACCCCTCTACTCTAGAAGGGAATAGGAGCAACACCAGCCAACACAGTATGTTGCTTCAACTGTACTCATTCCCCAACCATTCCTGTTGTTTCTTAAAAAGGGCACAGAACCTGAAATCTCTAGCCTTCAAACTGGAGCCCAAAGGGTCTAAGGCAGGGTGGTAAATAAGTCTACAAGTAACTTTTATCGTATTAGAGCAAAAAGTGTCTACAGAGAGCCACTCATATGAGCAAGATAAAAGACATATTTAAGAAATATGGAAATATAATACAGGCAACAATAATGACAGACAGAAAGACACAGAGACAAAGAGAAAGGTAGTTGAGCAAAGGGAGAGAGGAAAACAAAGCACTCAACCCAGAAGAAAATATAAGGGTAGGAACAGAAACTGCTCAAGTTGCTTTACACAATGGATTCACTTAATATGAAAATAAATTCAACATAACCAGAGGTCAAAGACTAGATGATAAAATAACAGAATGAAACAGAAAGAGAGATAGTGGACCTAAGAAATAAATCAAGGACCAAACAACATCATTAGAGAGCCAATATATAAATTAGAAAGTACAAGTAACATAAAAAAAAAAACTACTAAAAACCATATTATCAACATAGAGGAGACTTGAGATAATCACAGTGAATGTAAATGAAAAAAGCCAAATGACTAAAATAACACAATGCTTGTATAGATAGAGAACAAGCAGAAATGATCCAATGTTAAGATAACTGGAATTCTGATGCAGCAAGCCCACAAATGGAACAGAATATATATTCAAAGATAAAATAATAGGAAATTTTCCCTGAAAAATAAGTCAGAAATTTCAGAATCAAAGACTATACCATGTTCCTAGAAAACTGAACACGTAACTACCAATAGTGAGACAATCTCATTTAGGATATTGAATCTGGAGAATAAAGAATTATCTGAACATCCAGACAGAAAAATCAAAATCAAAACGATCTGTATGAGGTAGATGCCCATATAATAATATCCAATGTCGGAAGACAATGGAGCAATATTACCCAAGAATATTATACATGAGCCTTTCTATGCAAAGCCACTTTCTCAATTATGAAAGTACTCAGAAAATACAGCTTGCTCTGTTTCTTTGTTGCTTTCTTTCTTTTTTAAAAAAATATAGCACTTTCTAACATAAGTCTGACAACAAAATCCAGGCAATTAAGAGTACCATCAAAATAAAAAGTTAGACATTTTGATGAATGTGATGCATATTGATAATATCTCTATACAGAAATAAAATAAACACAATGAAAATAAGATTACTGAAGAGGTTTCAATTGTTATAACCTGAGGAGGAGACAATCAAATTATAACTACCAAAATCAAAAGGTGTGGAATGAGAGATGAGTGAGAATGCTAATCCTGCCGTGAAGGCATTCCTGCCTCATGGCAGGAATCTAATCTGTTCTGCCCTTAAAAAAAACATGAATTTACAAAGACAAAAACAATACCTAGAGCTGCATGATATTGTCATAAATGTATTTCTACCTAGCCATTGAACTATTCATGTACGTAGAAGGACATATGGGATTCTGAGACTTGGGAAGATTTTTAATTCAAATGAATTATTTTTACAAAATTTATAGAGTGATTTTTTAAAAAACATTTTTTTAAAAGACTCTGGAAGCAAATATTCCAAGACATTACAGTAGTTATAGATGTATGGGTATATCTTCTTTCCTTGCTAAACATTTCTAATGATTAAAAAGATAACTGAAAATCTATCTTCTGGAAGGACTTACCACCATAGCTTTAAATAGTAGAATCCACTGGAAATTCTAAGAGCTTGCATAAATGGTACATATGATAAACATATTTATCCTCTTTTTTTAAAAAATCATACTTCTCCACTGGGGCTTAGAAAAACTTTAGAGGAACTTGTTGCCGGTAACAAGAATACATTAACCCTTAAGGGAAATCATGTGGAGGAAAAAGCAATGCAAGGTTTTCTATCTCAAATTTGCTGAAGGGAGACTATTTACAGGATGACTTATGAAAACCGCTGTATGAGAGAAAGAACAGTCAGAACTCTGACTCCTGACTCTTGTCCTACTGTAGGGTGATAAGGACACTGAGCAATTAACTGAACTTTTCTTGACTTCAGTTTCTTAGTTTGAAAACTTAGAAGATTGAATGGAATCCCTATTTTCAAATTCCTTGCAATTCTTTCAAGTGTTACTGGGGAGGAGATGGTTGTGTTAACTCCCCAACCCTGTAATCTCTTCAAGGAAAAGAGGACCATGTTGACCAACTATAAATACTGAGCTTCTATATTAACTGAAAGCTGCATGAGAACATTCTCTGCTGTTAAAACAAAGAAAGTAAATTATCCCCAAGCTTTTTTCCCCACTTTAAAATTTTGTGAGTCTAACACAAGAGTATATATGGCTATTCCAATGCTGTTCAGCATGAACAGTTTATACAGAGTTGATTTAACAAAGAAAGAACAGGGAAAATAAAGTTGTCAGTTTGCTTTTTATTCTGCCACTAAAATAATATCTGGCTAGCATTAATGCATTGCTTGAAACAATAAATACCAACCTAAGCATCTCATAAAAATCATAGAAAGTGACTCAAAGGCAGGTCAAGGGTAATTAGTTCAATGCCTTGCTGCAAAATGACAGTATTCCTTTCATAGTAACACAAATGACTTACTTTTAAGATTACTTGGTAAAAGAGTCCTTCCAGCATTGATTATATTCTAATTTTGAGACTTTATCTGCCTTTTTCATTCTTGCGTTTTGGCCTCAAGAGACCTTACCTCCCTACAGATAAGACAAAACTCCATGATAATTTCACTGCTTTGTAAGTGTGGATATCAGGAATCATGGGAAAAAAGTGTGTGTGTGTGTGTGTGTGTGTGTTTTAGGATTCATAAAATCTTACCACATGGACAACCCATATAAACTGGAATGGCTTCTTACATAGTAAATGCATTCTTTTTGAACATTGTGCCTGATATTTAAAAAACAAGAAGGAATGCTTATAAAGTTTGTGTGCAATTCATAGTGCTAAGTTGAATTTAAAAACTCAGATTTCATAAAATTCATCTCAGTTGGGAAGAACTAGTATCAAATACTAAAATATAATGTATTAAGGGCAAATGATAAAGGCATGCATTAGAATAAAAACAGTGAAATCTACTCCATATTGAACAGAAGTATATTATCAAAAGGGATCTAGGAATTTTTGTTGACTGCTAAGACCTCTAATCTTTGAAACTTGCCCTGGGTCTTAAGACTTTATGCAAGTTACCCTGCATACCATGAACAAATACACATATGTATGTGTGCACATATGTGTATGTGTGTGTTAAGGAATATTTGGCTAAATTTATCACCTGGTATCTGGCATTCAGTGCCAGGGTAACAATTTGTTACCCTAAATATCCTCTTCTATAACTAATACTCTTTAAACCTCAGGGAAACACTTCTTCATTGCCTTCCCTCTACTCACCAAATATAAGAGCCAAAACGTAAGGTTAAGAAGTGCTGTGTTCTTACCTTTTTGTCTTTGTATTTCATGGTGAAATCTTGTTACACACAAAAGCTCATTGGGAAATGGTTAGAAAGAAAAGCTTGAGGAAATATTTTATGCAATTCTTCAAATATTACAGAATCCTTCCTATCCCTTCTCATTCCTAGAAGTATTTGCATATTTTACTTACCATATGACTCATCAGTTAAAAGCAAACTGGTTAGAAAGCTTATACTCCATCCATTGATTGTGATTAAAAAGCATGTGCTTTTCAGAAGCTTTTAAAAAGTTCTTGGTATATTTTCCATAGTTCTCATACATATTTACTTCATGTTTGTTCTCATATATACATTTAATTCTTATTCATTTGCCAAACATAAAAAGTCATATAAATCAACACAAGTCTTTACTTCATGCTTAACCATGTGTGTGTGTATGTATATATATATACATACACACACATATATATATACATAAACACACACACAGCTACAAATGCCTATATTCTATAGCCAGATATATGCCCTTGAATGCTTTTATACTCACTGATAAGGTTGTAACAAAAGTGCAACCTGAAATCTAAACATTCTTTCTGCTTTTATGTACATATTTTTTAAGAGCTGATACAAAATTTCTGCATTGTGGAAAAAATAAATCAATCAAGTTACAAGTCAATTTATAAGTTACATAGAAAGATCCATTTTTTATTTGTTTTTGCTTTTTCAATAAACCCAAACTTCAGGTAGAATAGAAATGTAAGCTTTGAGTACCTTGAGGCTAGAACTGTACCTAATTATTTACTAATTTATATCCTAAAACATAATGAATGACGAATACACGCTGATTTGATTGATTGATTGATGGGAGCTATAAAGTATCCTAGAGATCTAGTTCCATCCCTTACATGTTACATGGAGAAATTAAGGATAAATAACATTTCTATGGCACGACACAGCTCATAAATATCAAAAGCAGTATCAGGAAGTGCCTGGATGGCGCAGTCAGTTAAGTATCTGACTCTTGATTTTGGCTCAAGTCATGAAATCAAGGTCATGAGATTGATCCTCGAGTCGGGGCTGCGGGCTCAGCATGGAGTCTGCTTGAGATCCTCTCTCCCTGCTCTTTCAAATAAATTAATTAATTAAAAAAAATAAAAAGCAATTATCAGAGCCCAAACTTCCTGAAATCTAACCAATGGCCTTTCCTTTACAAAACTACATTTAAAATACATATCAATTACTGATTGAATTTCATTGCCTGTAATCGGTTGGTTCAAATTTTCTCTTTCTTCCTGCTTCAGTTTTGGTAGGTTATATTTTTAGGAATTTATCTATTTCTTCTAGGATGTCCAATGTGTTGGCATATTTTTCATAATCTCTTAAAATCTTTTGTATTTCTGTGGTGTCAGTTGTTATTTCTCTTCTTTCATTTGTGATTTTGAGTCTTCTCTCAGTCTCTCTCTCTCTCTCTCTTTTGTTTTTATGAGTCTAGCTAGAGGTTTATCAATTTTTGATCTTTTCAAAGAACTAGCTCCTGGTTTCATTGACTGTTTTTTTGTTTGTTTCTATGTCATTTCTTTTTTTGAGATTTTATTTATTTGAGAGAGAGAGCACCAAGTAGGGGGGAGGGGCAGAGAGAGAAGCAGGCTCCCCACTGAGCAGGGAGCCTGCCGTGGGGCTGGATCCCAGGACCCCAGGATCATGACCTAAGCCAAAGGCAGATGTTTAATCAACTGAGCCACCCAGACACCCCTATATCATTTATTTCTTCTCTAATCTTTATTATGTCCTTCCTTCTGCTAGTTCTGGATTTTGTTTGTTCTTCTTTTTCTAGCTCCTCTAGGTATAAAGTTAGGCTGTTCACTTGAGATTTTTCTTGCTTCTTGAGGCAGGCTTGTATTGCTATAAACTTGCTTCTCGGATCCACTTTTGCTGCATCACAGAGATTATGAACCATTCTGTTTTCATTTTCATTTTTCTTCATGTAATTTTTGATTTCTTTTTTGCTTTTTTTGGTTGACCCATTCATTGTTTAGTAGCATGTTATTTAACTTCCATGTATTAATGTTTTTCACAGATTTTTTCCTTGTGTTGGATTTCTAGTTTCATAGTGTTGTGTTCAGAAAAGATGCATGGTATGACTTCGATCTTTTTGAGTTTGTTGAGACTTCTTTTGTGATCTAATATGTGATCTATTCTGGAGAATGTTCCATGTGCACTTGAGGAGAATGTGTATCCTGCTCGTTTAGAACTGAATGTTCTGAATGTATTTGCTAAATCCATCTGGTCTAGTATGTCATTCCAAGTCACTGTTTCCTGTTGATTTTCTGTTCGGATGATCTGTCCACTGATGTGAAGTATTAAAGTCCCCTACTATTAGTTCTTTTATGTTTGTTATTTCCTGTTATGCTTGTTATTAACCATTATGTACTTGGGTTCTCCCATGTTTGGTGCATAAATACTTGCAATTATATCTTCTTACTGGATTGACCCCTTTATTATTATATAGTGTCCTTACATCTTGTTACAGTCTTTATTTTAAATTCTGCTTTGTCTAAGTATTGCTACCTCAGCTTTCTTTTGACATCCATGGGCAATGACAAATGTTTCTCTATCCTTTCAATTTCAGTCTGCATGTGTCTTTAGGTTTGAAATGCATCTCTCTCTCTTTTTTTTTAAAGATTTTATTTATTTATTTATTTGAGAGAGAGAGAGCAGGAGAGGGGGGAGGGTCTGAGGGAGAAGCAGACTCCCTGCCGAGCAGGGAGCCCGATGCGGGACTCGATCCCAGGACTCCAGGATCATGACCTGAGCCGAAGGCAGTCGCTTAACCAACTGAGCCACCCAGGCGCCCCCTTGAAATGCATCTCTTGTGGGCAGCATGATGAGTCTTATTTTTTATCCATTTCGTCACCCTATGTCATCAAAAAAACTCCCAACAAACAAAAGTCCAGAACCAGATGGCTTCACAGATGAATTCTACCAAACATTAAAGAAGAGTTAATATCTACTTTTCTCAATCTGCTCCAAAAAATAGAAGAGGAAGGAAAACTTTCAAATTCTTTCTATGAGGCAAGCATTACCCTGATACCAAAACCAGATAAAAACGCCACAAAAGGGGCACCTGGGTGGCTCAGTTGGTTAAGCGACTGCCTTCGGCTCAGGTCATGATCCTGGAGTCCCTGGATCGAGTCCCGCATCGGGCTCCCTGCTCGGCAGGGAGCCTGCTTCTCCCTCTGACCCTCCCCCCTCTCATGTGCTCTCTGTCTCTCTCATTCTCTCTGTCTCGAATAAATAAATAAAATCTTTAAAAAAAAAAAAGCCACAAAAAAAGAGAACTACAGGCCAATATCTCTGTTAAACATAGATGCAAAAATCCTCAACAAAACATTGGCAAATCAAATCCAACAATACACTAAAATCATTCACCATGACCAAGTGGGATTTATTCCTGGGATACGAGGGAGGCTCAGTATTCACAAATCAATCAACGTGATACATCACATCAGTAAGAGGAAGGATAAAAACCATATGATCATTTCAATAGGTTCAGAAAAAGCATTTGGCACATCTATTCATGATAAAAACCCTCAAAGTAGGTTTAGAGGGAACATACCTCAACATAATAAAAGCCACACATGAAAAACCCACAACTAACATCAATCTCAATAGGGAAAACTGAGAGTTTTTCTCCTAAGGTCAGGAACAAGACAAGGATGTCCCCTCCGACCACTTTTATTCAACATAGTACTGGAAGTCCTAGCAACAGCAATCAGACAACAAAAAGAAATAAAAGGCATCCAAATTAGTAAGCAAGAAGTAAAACTTTCACTATTTGCAGATGACGTGATACTATATATAGAAAACCCTAAAGACTCCACCAAAAAACTTCTAGAACTAATAAATGAATTCAGCAAAGTCACAGGATACAAAATCATTGTACAGAAATCTGTAGTATTTCTATACACTAATAATGAAGCAACAGAAAGAGAAATTAAGAAAACAATCCCATTTACAATTGCACCAAAATAATAAGATACCGAGTAATAAACTTAACCAAAGAGGTGAAAGACCTGTACTCTGAAAACTATAAAACATTGTTGAAAGAAAGTGAAGATGACAGAAAGAAATGGAAAGACATTCCATGCTCATGGATTGTAAGAACAAATATTGTTAAATGTTTATACTACCCAAAGCAATGTATACATTTAATGCAATCCTGATCAAAATACCAAGAGCATTTTTCACAGAACTAGAATAAACAATCCTAAAATCTGTATGGAACCACAAAAGACCCTGAATAGCCAAAGCAATCTTGTAAAAGAAAAACAAAACTAGAGGTATCACAATTCCAGACTTCAAGTTATATTACAAAGCTGCAGCAATCCAAACAGTATGGTACTGGTACAAAAATAAACACATAGCTCAATGGAACAGAATAGAAAGCCCAGAAGTAAAGCCCCAGTTATATGGTCAATTAATCTTTGATAAAGCAGGCAAGAATGTGCAATGGGAAAAAGATAATCTCTTTAACAAATGATGTTGAGAAAACTGGACAGCAACATGCCAAAGAATGAAACTGAACCACTTTCTTACACCATACACAGAAATAAACTAAAAATGGAGTAAGGACCTAAATGTGAGACCTGAAATCAAAAATCCCAGAAGAGAGGATATGCAGTAATTTCTCTGACATTGGCCAAAACAATGTCTTTCTAGATATGTCTCTGGAGGCAAGGGAAACAAAATCAGAAATAAACTATTGCACAGTAAAAGAAACAACCAACAAAACTAAAAAACTACCTACTGAATGGGTGAAGATATTTGCAAATGAGGTATCTAATAAAGGGATAGTATCCAAAATACATAAAGAAATGATACAACTCAACACCTAAAAAACAAATAATCCAATTAAAAATAGGCAGAAGACATGAACAGACATTTCTCCAAAAATATACAGATGGCCAACAGACACAGGAAAAGATGCTCAGTATTATTCATCATTGGGGAAAGGCAAACCAAAACCACAATGAGATATCACTTTGTACGTGTCAGAATGAGTAACATCAAAAACACAGGAAATAATAAGTGTTGGCAAGGATGTGGAGAAAAAGGAACCCCCATGCACTGTTGGTGGGAATGCAAACTGGTGCAACCACTGTGAAAAACAGTATGGCAGGTCCTCAAAAAATTAAAAATAGAACTATTATATGATCAAATAATTCCACTCCTGGGTATTTACTCAAAGAATACAAAAACACTAATTTGAAAAAAAAAATACCCCCTTATGTTATTGCGATATTATTTACAATAGCCAAATTATGGAAACAGCCCAAGTGTCTATCAACGGATGAATGGATAACGAAGATGTGATATATATGTATGTATGTGTGTGTCTGTGTCTGTGTGTGTGTCTGTGTGTGTCTGTGTATACACACACACATACATACAATGAAATGTTACTCAGCCGTAAAAAAGAATGGAGTCTTGCCATTTGCAACAACAGGACTGGAGCTAGATAGTATATGTCAAGGGAAATAAGTCAGTCAGAGAAAGACAAATACCATATGATTTCATTTATATGTGGAATTTAGGAAACAAAACAAATGAAGAAAAAAAGAGACAAACCAAAAATCAGATTCTTAACTATAGAAAACAAACTGATGGTTACCAGAGGGAAGGTGGGTGGGGAGATGGGGGAAATAGGTGAAGGGAATTAAGAGTACAATTATCTTGATGAACACTGAGTAACATATAGAAGTGCTGAATCACTATACTGCACACCTGAAACTAATATAACACTGTATGTTAACCACACTGGAATTAAAATAAAATAATTTTTAAAAATACATATCAAGTATCAAAGTATTTCAGTGTCCTATACAATCACTTCATGATTTCTGGACAGGGAAAATGTATATTTCCCCTTTTTTTAATCACAACTAAAATAGAGACTATCTTCCTTTGCCTTATATAACAAGCAAACATGGAAAGCAAATGATATCAACTCCAGAATTCTCCTCTGTCTTTTTTTTTTTTAAGATTATTTATGTATTTATTTGACAGAGAGAGACACAGCAAGAGAGGGAACACAAGCAGGGGGAGTGGGAGAGGGAGAAGCAGGCTTCCTGCCGAGGAGGGAGCCCGATGTGGGGCTCGATCCCAGGACCCTGGGATCCTCTGGGATCATGACCTGAGCTGAAGGCAGATGCTTAATGACTGAGCCACCCAGGCACCCCTCTCCTCTGTCATGTTTTTAAGATGCTTCCTTCCCAACAATCTTACTTACTGTTATGTCTATATGTAGGGGTTTTTTTTGTTTCGTTTTCAAATGCAATTCCTTTTTATTAATTATTCAGTATGTCATAATATGAATAGGCAAGAACAATAATACTGAGCTCTTCACAAAATGTATTTGAAGCTGTCAGTACTATTACCTACTCTATTCAGAAAACTTTCAGAATTTGTTGGTTCAGTTCAAGCTTGTCCTGCCCTCAGCTAGGCAATTGCAAACACAGTAGCTGCACGGAGATGGAGGGGTTAAATGGCATCACAAAATAGTGAGTAGTTGGGGGTGATACAGAGGAACAGCAGGGGTGGAATCTTAGTTATCCACATAATGACTGGTTACTAAAATTTGGTAGTACAAAAGCATCTAATATAGAGTTAAATTAGAATAATGAAACCATTAATGTACATGATTTGGGAATAAACTATCTGAAACGCAACTCTGCCATTCGGTGGTACAGCATATTTTTCTTAAGTAAAGTCAGCTTGAAACTTAAGCAGGCAAATCACTTTCAAAGTTCTCCTTTGGCAAGGAAAACTCACAAACTGTTTTGAAGTTTCTAGGCTATTCAAAAGGGCAATTTCATTGGTTATGCCAATAACTGATTTGCTTACTCAAGGAACTCTGCTTTAAAGAAGAAAATGTCTGATGGGAAGTAGTCTCCAAAGATATCCTCCTGGTCTTCCTGCTTTTTAAATCTTTTCCTCGGCATTCTCACCTCGTGAAGCTTTCCACCTTCATCGCTAAATGGATGACCACCATATTCAATTCTGGTTTATCTCATGAGTCCCACCTTTATGACTAACTGGTTGCTGCTTGCAACTCTGTGTTTCTGTCTGTCACTTCAATCCCACCACTGGCCAGCACTGCTAGCTCCCCTATTAGGTGCTCCCATAGCCACCCAAGCATTTATTACAATGTGTTTTCATGATCTATGTCTCCTCCTCCTCCTCCTCCTCCTCCTCCTCCTCCTCCCTCCCTCTTCACCCCTCTTTCTTTCTTTCTCTCATTAGTCTAGTAGCTCCCAGAGGGAGTAAATTATGTTGTTTATTTCTCTATCTGCAGAGTCTGGGCCAAGTTCTACAACATTATAGCAGCTTCATAAAGGTTTACTAAATTGAATTAAATGCAATATTTATCAAGCTTTAGCTGGCATAAGAGTTGCTTGGTGTGCTTTTAAACACGCACACTCCTTGGCTTCTTGACACCAACAGTGCCATGTTTGCAGTGGGACACAGGAATACTTTTAACTCCTATATGATTTTTGATTTGGTGAATTATTAGATCACACTTTGGGGAGCTCTGGTTTCATGGAATACAGAGAACTAGGGCTTCATTCAAATTCTAGCCTTACCAGTTACTTGGCATTTTGATTAAGTTCTTCATTAGCAAAACTGGCTTTTTACCAAGATTCAGTGAGATAATACATGGAAAGCACTTAGCAGAGTGTCTAGCACATAGTAATTGCTTAATAAACTGTAGCTATTTTATCTTATTAAATCTATTGCCCCATTTTACCTCTGTCATTCAGCTTATCTATACTTTTTTACCCTTGATTTTTTTCTTTCTTTGATACCCTGCATTTAATCACTGTCAAGCTTTGCCACTCCATCTCAGTAATATCTGCTGTCTTTTTGCTGTCTCTACTGTTATTGTCATTTCTTTGGCAATCCAATTTAACTTACTTTAGCAAATGTTCCTGGTGCACCTGCATGTTAGGAATTGTGTTAGGGACTGAGGATGCAAGGACCATAGATATGCCCTCAAGGAATGGATAGTCCAATAGGGAAGAGGAGGAACATAATTTTAAAATCCACATGGTGTGATCATTGCTATAACAGAAGAGCAGTAGGTACACTGGAACATAAAAAAAAAAAAAGGATCCACAGGAGTTGACAATTTTGATGTCCCCCATGATGAGAATCTGATATTCTCTGGGCTCCCACCAAATAAGAGAAGATAGAATGACTGATAATCCATGCCTAAGATAGAAAAATGTAGAGGTGACACCTAAGGGGACACAGCAGAGAGAGCTCGCACTGTGGCGTGGGTATAAGTGGGATCAGAAAGCCCTTTCCAATCTCTACCACAATGTGGACTGGTATAAACAGTTTGGGACCCAAGCCTATAACCCTAACAAACAAAAATCACAAATATGAACCAAATATTGTCTCCATTCCCTCTAAGAATATAATTGGCTAGGAAATCACAGTATGGATCTTCATCTGGCCAATATTCCTTATTGATGATCAAGATTAAGTAACATAGAAAATTCAAAGATGGAGCTTTGTAATTCCCACCTTTTGAAACTATAAAAAAATGGCAGGATTTGTATAAATATTCTCATTTGCATGGAAAAATAGTAACTGGAGAGTACATGTCTGAGAACAAAATTTATAAGTTAATTCCTTAGAATTGCTATCATCCAGAGACTTGAACATTAAAATATTGTACATCAGTAAAAGTGTAAATATAAAGTTTGATCAATGGACTTTGGAAGAAAAAAAATCCCACATTTCTGGAAGCTACAGACATAGACATTCTACAATAAATCTATCCAAAATCCTCTAAGACTAATGGGATGCATGCAGGATGGAATGGATTAGTTACAAAGCTCTCTGTTTTAGTGACCTCAACATTTCTTGAAGATACTTTTTTCCCCTGAAGTAACAGCTGATTAGGTGAGAAACAACTGTATCCTCAGAAATGTCATATTTTCTAATACAAAGTATCCTTCTTTATATGCTTAGATTTTTAAAAAATGTGTTTCTACGGATTCAAAGAATAGTCCCACCTCTACCAATTGGGTGACCTCTGTCAACATCTCTTCCAAATGATGCTGTGTGAATCTTACTTTAATGGTATCGAAAGGCACAGTTTTGGATGGTTGAAAGAGCCCAAGTTGAATAATCACACTGGCAACTGTTGGTCAGAATTCTGCCCCTGCCACTCAGTGGCTATGGGATTTTGGGTCAATTAATTTACCTCTTTTGAGTCCTAGCCTCTATCTGTAAAATGAGCATACTAATATCTATCTAATGGAGATTATTTTGAAGGTAAGAGAAAATCATATAAAGCTTCTGCCCTAAATATAGTACATAGGTGTTATGGGCTGAATGTTTTTGTCCCCCTCCCAAATTCATATATTAGAAGCCCTAACCTCCAAAGTGATGATATTTAGAGATAGGAATTTTGGAAGGTAATTTGATTTAGATTAGGTCATGAGGATGGGGCCCTCATGATGGGATTAGCAGCCTTATAAGAGGAGGAGGACAGGCAGATCTCCCTCTCTCCACTCACACACATACACACACACACACACACACACACACACTCACTCACTCACTCACTCACACAAAAGAGGTCATATGAACACATTGCAAGATGGTGACCATCTGTAAGCCAGAACCAAGAACCAAATCTGTTGACATCTTGATCTTGAAACTCTCAGCCTCCAAAACTATGAGAACTAAATGTTTGCTATTTAAACCACCCACTCTATGGTATTTTGTTATTGTCACTTAAGATAAGACATATGAATTATTATACATATATTAATACCAGTAATAATCAGAATCCTAAAATATAAAAAATTAAAGAGAACTAATAGATCACCTGTCCCAATTTCCTAGCCTTATAAATGAGAACATGGAGAACAAGGTCTCATCTATCCCTTTGTTTTATCCTTTGCAGTGTAGATTAGTGCCTTATAAATAGTCACTAAAATACTTGTTGACAAGTAAATGAGTGCATGCATGAATCAAAAAATAATAGCACTAAATATTGATAATGAGCTCAAATTTATTTGTTTTTATTTTGGGATTGCATCACCTGGCCATCTCTGGAGATAGATCTGTTTCCAGGGGTGGGACTCTGACAATGTTTATTTTTCCTTTGTTTCTTCTTATTCTTAGCTAGCCTCCACTTCTCACCTTTTCTAAGTGCTGAACATTATAGAATCTTTTCACACAACTTTCTTTTATTTAATCTTTTTAAAAAATCCTTCCAAGTGTTCTTATGAGTTCTAATTTACAGATGAAGAAAGTGAGGCTCATGGTGGCTAAATGAATTCCTCCATATTGTGAACCCATAAGTGGAGAGCTGGGATGAGGCCCCAGTCTTCTTGACTTCAAAGGTCATGTTTTCAAATAGCACCATGTAGTCTTTTACTTTATCAGAGGTTACATTTGTTGCTACCCAGCCTTTGTACTTTCATGTTTTTTTGTTTTTAAGTTTTTATTTATTCATTTATTTAGAATGTGAGCAGGGGGAGGGACAGAGGGAGAGGGAGAGAAAGAATCCCTCAAGCAGATTCTGGGCTGAGTGCTGAGCCCGACGCAGGGCTTGATCTCATGACTCTGAGATCATGACCTGAGCTGAAATCAAGAGTTGGACGCTCAACTGACTGAGCCACCCAGGTGCCCCTTCTTTGTATTTCTATACCAGCATGCTTCATTCCCTCTGAGTTGGCAAATTTTAAGAGTTCAGCCTTTTAAGTAACACCTTCCTATAATCTTCAACTCAAGGCATATGATAAAGAGTCTTAAGAGACCAGGAGGCAAAGATGAAAAGAATAATAGTATAGAATAATAGAAGACTGGGTAAACACTGTTCATGATGATAAAAAAACAGTCATCTCAGGTTTCATGTTTTTCTGGCACCTTCATGCAGATGTAGTGCTATATTAAAAGACAGATGAAAGTCCACTGGTTAAGTGGGTGATATATGTTGTTTCTTTCTGTATCCATACTTATTTCCAATGGAGTCCCTCTCAGGTTTTTTCTTCAACTCAGTGCCAGTTCCCTTATCCTCAAAATTTTCCTAGGTGGACTTGATGCCATTTGTACCTGAATCTAAATAAGAATGCAAAGAAATCAAATCCAGGGATGGCTGCACTTGAAGTTAATCTCTAACTGTAGCATGGGACTATTTAGGCATCATTGATTAAGTTGGCAATGCTTCTTTGAGCAAAGGGTCTTTTCTGATGCCCCCCGCCCCCCCCCGTCATTTACTCTGTCTAAACAGAATGTCAGCTTTGTTGTTTAAAACTGATAAAAATAATTCTGTTTGCTGAGTCTTGAAGGATTGATATGGACCCTGATCTACTACCTGCTTGAAAAATACTCGTGCCCCTGCTACCTTGAAAATGCATTCAAGTTTGGACTAATCTTTATCTTTCCAAGGAGCTGAAGGATTCAACTGCACCTAAGATGGGAAGCAATGCTTGAAAGAACTTATCTCCCAAACTCTAAAGCCTATTTTTCAGAGATATTCACTTCTAATATTGCTTACACCAAATGCTCTGAACACTTCTTTTTCCATTTCAATTTCTGCTGTCTCAAGTTTTCCTTCTCCATGCACAATTAAGGAGCAGATAGGAGGCTAGGGACACATACTGAATAAAAGATTCACCACTGTCTTCACCAGTGATTCAGAAAGTTTCTAAAATAGAATACTTATGTAGGCTATTAACAAACACAAATAACACTAGTGTAGATGTAAACTCTGATATAAGTTGAATTTATATATAGTCATTTTTGCTATAATGAGACATATGTGCTTGTCAAACAATTACCATGCTATATAATAAAGTGATAGAAGGAGTGTTATCTGAAATCAGATAGAAAGCTGTAATATCAGATGTGGATAGGTGTGGTTCAGAACACATATGGTGAACTAAGGTAGCTAGTAGATTGCTGAGTTTTGCATTCCTGGATTGGATTAGTTCAGCTGGGCACAGTTTTCTCTATTCATCTATCATCTCCTGCAGATGAAAGCATGTATAGGAAAATGCAAACTCTTTATGCTCAAATTGTTCCTTAATATATCGATTACCTTGGAACAAGTTCACATTTTCAAAACAAGCATTATAGCACAATTCTACCAGAAATTATGTAGATACATTTCCTGATCGATTTGGGTAAAGATTTTTGGAATCTTTAGTATCTTCCTAAAAACATGTTTTTCTTTTGTACAGATACAAAGTGCTTGTAAGGTTGAAATGAAAGAGAGACTATTATATAATTCTGAAAGAAAGATAAATTGACACTATTTTCTTATAAGGTTATTTTGTAAGATGTATAAAGAGTTCTTTTTAGGACTAGAGATATGTGTATTCTCTTTCACTAAGTAATCCAGCATGTAGGAAGGTAGCCTACGGAAATGAGCAGAGTTGGAGACAATGATTTATGAACATGGGTGTTCACTGAAGTATTATTTGTAACAGTGAAATATTAAATGCTCTAAGTAAAGAATGGCTAAATAATGACACCCCCCCAAAAAAAAAAGATTTGCAGGAAAAAGTTCAGACTAATGATGTATTTTTCTTTCTTTTTTTTTTTTTTAAAGATTTTATTTGTTTATCTGACAGAGAGAGACACAGCAAGAGAGGGAACACAAGCAGGGGGTGTGGAGAGGGAGAAGCAGGCCTCCCACGGAACAGGGAGCCTGATGCGGGGCTTGATCCCAGGACCCTGGGATCATGACCTGAGCCGAAGGCAGACGCTTAATGACTGAGCCACCCAGGTGCCCCAAATGATGTATTTTTCTAAAAATTTGTATACAATTTTGGTAAAAGTTCTAGGAATGAACACCATGGAAATGATTAGGCCAATGTAAAGAAAAGTATGTATAGGGATGTTGATTATTATTACTTACACAGGTGAAATAATGAATCAAATATATGTTACAATGACTGGATTACTTAAATCAATTATGAATGAATATAAAGCCACTAAAAATTATACTGTTATCTGTAAAGGCTGACTAGTATTCCATTGTACAAATGTACCAAAGAATGGAGGTATCCCCATTATTGTTCATTTATGTTGTTTCCAGCTTCCCCTATATTGTTTAAAGGTTCCTCTTTGAGCAAGAATATGAGCATATTTGAGAGACAAATCTTGAGCTTTTGATATCCCCTAAATTATAACTATATTGAACTTTGAATTATAAGATAAATTTAATTCCATTTACCAAATAGTACTGGAGAGTCTAATTATATCAATATTGACCAGATAACACTGCAGATAGTGAAATGAAGAATCTTCAGACCAGATCTAAAATCATGATCTTAATGCTCTGCTCTCATCACTGTTCTAGGTACTAGAGATACAATAGAAAACAAAATAAATAAAGTTCCTGTCAGGAGGCTTACATTCTACTTTAGTAAGATAGAAAATAAAATGAGTGAGACGTCTGGGTGGCTCAGTAGGTTAAGCTCATGACTTTCCGCTCAGGTCATGATCCCAGGGTGCTGGGATCCAGCCCCGCTTTGGGCTCCCTGCTCTGCGAGGAGCCTGCTTCTCCCTCTCCCTCTGCTGCTCCCCCTGCTTGTGCTCTCTCTCTGTCAAATAAATAAAATCTTTAAAAAAAAAAAAGAAAAGAAAATGAGTGATGGTTAAGTGTTACAAAACAAAAACAAAACAAAACAGTATGTAAATAAGGAAAGGAAGTCTGAAGAGTCTTGTGGGAGATTGAGAAGGACTAGCTAGTTTAGTGAGAAGGGCATATTTATGGGGCAGTAACACCTGAGGGAAAGGGAACAGTGAAGATTGAGGCAGGTGTATGCTTAAACACCAGCAGTGAATGTGGCCTCTGTGACTAAAGAAGCATGAGGAAGGAGAAGGAGATGAGCTCACAGAGATGAGATCTCTCAGGCCGTACTGAGTATTTTAAGGGCTTTGGCTTCCACTCTGGTAGAGTGAGGAAGTTATCAACAAGATTTGAGCAGAGAAGTAACCTACTATGTCTTAGATTTACCAGGATGACTCTTTTTTTTTTTTTTTTTAAGATTTTATTTATTTGACAGAGAGAGACACAGCGAGAGAGGGAACACAAGCAGGGGGAGTGGGAGAGGGAGAAGCAGGCTTCCCGCCGAGCAGGGAGCCCGATGCGGGGCTGGATCCCAGGACCCTGGGATCATGACCTGAGCTGAAGGCAGTCGCTTAACCAACTGAGCCACCCAGGCGCCCTACCAGGATGACTCTTAAGAATAGAAGGTACAGGACGAAGGGCAAAACTAAGAAAGTCAATGAGGAGGCTGCTGCAGCAGGCCAGGGTGACGGCTCCAGATTCTGACTACATTTCCAAGTCAGAGCCAACAGGGTTTGTGGATAAACTGGAGGTGAGCTGTGAGGGGGAAACAAAAAACAATGTTGCAAGTGACTGTGGTTTTTTGGCCCATACAACTAGAATGATGCATTTGGTATATACGGAAATGGGAAGATTCTGGATCCGGAGGCTGTGTGGAGAGATGAAAAATGCAGCCTGTAAGATGTCTGTTAGACATCTAAGGACAGTATGTGTGAGTCTGAAGCTTAGGGAAGAGTTCTGGGACAGAAATCAACAATTAAAAAGCTATCAATACATAGATAGTACCTAAAGCCAAGAGACTGGCGGATATCATCCAGGTAGCAAAAGACAAGAAGAGGAGTGAGAACTGAGAAGTGGGAAAATTCATCATTTGGCATCAGGGAAGTGAGCTAAAACTAATAAGGAGATTGAAAAGGAGTGTCCAGGGGCGCCTGGGTGGCTCAGTCAGTTAAGCAGCCAACTCTTGATTTCAGCTCAGGTCATGATCTCAGGGTCCTGGGATCAAGCCTAGTGTTGGGCTCTGTGCTCAGCGAGGAGTCCACTTCAGGATTCTCTCTCTCCCTTTCCATCTCCCTCTGCCCCTCCCCCCACTTGCTGACACGCTCTCTCTCACTCTCTCCCTAAAATAAATAAATCTTAAAAAAAAAAAAAAAGAGTGTCCAGTGAGGTATCCAAATAAAGATATGAAGACTGAGTTTTAGGAAGGTGTGTGTGTCAGCCATGTTTGGCAGTAAAACAAAGCTACAAAGGAATGAGGTGATACCTGAAGGTAATGTGGGTTCTTTTTTTGTTTTTTATTTTTGTTTTTGTTTTTTTTGAGATAGGAGAAAGAGCACATTTGTGTGTTGGTTGGAAATGATCTAGCAGACCGAGGGAAAAAATAGATGATGCACTAAAGAGAGAGGACAATTGCTGAAGCAATTCTTTAAGTACTCAAGAAGGGATGGAACCAGTGCATGGATGGAGGGGTGAATGTTAGGTCTGCTCATACAGAAGGAAAGCAAACAATGGAGCAAAACGCTGGTCTGATAAATGTAGACTATGTGGATGTTCTCTTCTGGTGGCTTCTGTTTTGTTAGTGAAATGGAAAGCAACATCATTAGCTGAGATTGGGGTAGGAAAGAGGTAGTGAATGAATAAGGAGAAAAGGCTACATTGTGAAATAGTTTTATAGGCATGTGGGAGATCAAATGGAGTGGGGGGATGTGGGCAGATCGCCAAGCACCATTAAAGCCCCGTTGAAGCTGACAGTCACCACAATTAAGAGAGACCAGTCAACAAGGTCCTGCGTTATTTTCCAGTCATGTTTGGTTTCAGGAATTCAAGGGCAGGCTGGGTAAAAACCAGGTTTAACTGGGTTGTGTTTGCCAATTGAGCCCCTTCATCGTGCTGCACTTGAAGCTTTCTCCACTCATAATTTTGTTTTATTTCTATAAGGCATTATATAAGCTTTTGGGTAAAGTCGGTGTAGGAGTCTTCAGTTACTTGCTACAGAATGAGTCCTAACTTTATTGGAGACTCTCTTTTGTAACTGGATGTAAGACATAACTAAAGGAGAGAGTTCTCCACTCATTAAGAGGCCTCTGTGAGGAACGGGGTATGCCATTAGATGTTTTAAGACTTTATGTGGGTTGCTGAGAAAAGTGAGACTTAGAGCCCGAGGGAGTTTTCTGGAAGAGTTACCATTTCCTCCTCAAGTCTGACTGGAAAGGCAAGGTTCCTTCGTTATTATTAACCTCTTTCCCCGGCATTCAGCTTCAGTGCTAAAAATTCTGCTGAGAAAGGAATGCTACACGTTCTGTGCGCTCTGTACCCTGAAACTCCTTCAGTAGCCCATGGAACACTAGATCTTTATCCCTAAAGGGTGACTATAGGCATGTTTTTCTGACCTATTTTTCCATATGAATGCAAAAGTATTATATGTGGGAGCTTGAGATTTCCCTATTTCCACCAATATAAAATAGGACTATAGATTCCTAACTCCTACAAATATTTTCACACCAAAGACAATGCACCTATACATTCAACTATTCTTCAAAATGAATCCATGCCATGCATGCAAACTATGTTTCTCAAAACACAAATAACTTCATATATCATGAGAGAAAGTTTAGATCAGTAAGTGCCTGTATCACATCCAAAGAACTGACAACAGGGAAATCAAACGGAAAAAATACACACTTGGTCTAACTATTGGCCAGGAAATTATCTTTCTCTCAAGTAAAAGGGCTTCTCTAATATGCTTTCTTTTCTTTCTTTTTTTTTTAAAGATTTATTTATTTTGAGAGAGCGAGAATGAGAGAGAGAGAGAGAGTACATGAGAGGGGGGAGGGTCAGAGGGAGAAGCAGACTCCCTGCTGAGCAGGGAGCCCGATGCGGGACTCGATCCCGGGACTCCGGGATCATGACCTGAGCCGAAGGCAGTCGCTTAACCAACTGAGCCACCCAGGCGCCCCCTTTCTTTTCTTTCTATTCCTCCTGAAAAGAAATTTATAGAGAGAAAATCAGAAGAAATTATGCCTATTTCTTTCTCTCTCTTTGGTTCTACTAGGCTTCCCCCCACCCCAATTTAGGGAGGGGGATTCTAAGTCTTTGTAGCTTTAAAAAAAAGATTCTGAAAAGACAAAAGTGTGCGTGTGTGTGTGTGTGTGTGTATAGTATATAATTGCTCTGTGATAACATTTTCTTTTGGTATCCAAACAATAGGAAAGTTTGTGGCTGACCTCCAAAACAGGATATATGTATTTCACAAAGTAATAGTGTCTGCCATCAGCTTGCATATTTACTAGAATATCACATTCTTTTATCCCTAAAGCAATTCCACAAAGAACATTGAATTGTTCTTTATTGAAAAATAGCTTAACAGGTGCGCCTGGTGGCTCAGTTCGTTAAGAATTCGAGTCTTGATTTCAGCTCAGGTCATGATCTCAGGCTCCTGAGATTGAGCCCCTGTGTCAGGCTCCACTTCCAGTGCTCAGCGGGGAGTCTGCTTAAGATTCTCTCCTTCTCCCTCTGCCCCTCCCCCCACTCATGTGTACATGCTCTCTCTCTCAAAAGTAAAAAAAAAAAAGAAAAAAGAAAATAGCTTAACAGAAAATTAAAATTAGTTAAACCTGCATACACACACACACCCCTATATACTGATTTACAATTTTCAATATAAGTAAAACATAGTCTGAGGAGTCTAAAACCCTTTAGGAGTCCTTTCTTATCTTTTCACAATAATTTAACCTACTGAAAAAGTTAAATTCTTTTAAAGTAATTTTAGTTTGTTATCTAGAATATATAATTTTGGCAAATCCTAACATTATATGCATGTCATCTTATTTTACTCTGAAACTGTTTTTTTTTTAAATACTTATTCTGTAAACCTTAATTTTTTTCTTTACTCAAACTTTATTATGTATTCAAAACTCAAATAAGCCAAATGATTGGAGTCTATGGATATACAGCAAATCAGTCATCACTTTAACAATATAAACAAAATGGAACCTCATCTCTAATACTCTAAGATTTGCACTTTTAGCAACTTTCAACTCTCAAATAATGATATTTCAGGATGAACCAAAGATACTTTTAATCATAAAATTTGGGAGACCCTAATATAATATACCACAGTGTGTAATATAGACATAGTGTAAAATAGGTTTAAGTGTATCTAGTAGGAAATAATTTCATCAAGATTCTAAAAGATAATATGTCAAAAATGGATTTAAAAAGAGACCCATGACCCAATATACTGGTTATGGAGCCTCATTTGTGGATGTGAGACAACTGTTCAAAAGGGTAATAGATAAAATCCAGGTCCCCTGATTTCTAGTGTGCTGATATATGTCTTCCACTTCATGTGTTTCAGTAGAGTTGCTATTGGTAGGCCTCAATGGAATGGAGCAACAATACTGTGCTTTGCTACAAAATATCCTTTCCACTCCTATGATGAGTAAAAGTCCCATCAGGAATATCTTTCCTTTGAGTTAGAGTGTGGTATCCACTAAACTTCATCTAGAAAGAAAATGCATACATTAATTGAGGACAGCTATTATAACATAGTCTCGGGCTATTACCAAGATAGGGTAGGGACTCATAGCAATAGGTCCAAGCATAGATAAGTTTTGACATAACTAAGAGAATAATATTCCCAGCTCAAGAAAGAGTGCTTCTTGCCACCCATAATATTAATCCTGACTGCCAGATAGAATATTAAAATAGAAATGAAAACAGGGGCGCCTGGGTGGCTCAGTTGGTTAAGCGACTGCCTTTGGCTCAGGTCATGATCCTGGAGTGTCTGGATAGAGTCCCGCATTGGGCTTCCTGCTCGTCGGGGAGTCTGCTTCTCCCTCTGACCCTCCCCCCTCTCATGTGCTCTCTCATTCTCTGTCAAATAAATAAATAAAATCTTAAAAAAAAAAAAGAAATGAAAACAGAAAGCCCTTGTTCTTTACATCAAAAAGAGCCCTGTTCATTTACTCAGCCACTCAACATTTTTTTTAAAGATTTTATTTATTTATTTATTTGAGAGAGAGAGAATGAGAGAGAGCGAGTACATGAGAGGGGGGAGAGTCAGAGGGAGAAGCAGACTCCCTGCCAAGCAGGGAGCCCGATGCGGGACTCGATCCAGGGACTCCAGGATCATGACCTGAGCCGAAGGCAGTCACTTAACCAACTGAGCCACCCAGGCGCCCCAACCACTCAACATTCTTTATTGAGTATCTATTATGTAGAAGAATTTTCTTTCTACTATGGATGTTAATATGGTTAGGAAATATACTGAGATAGCAGTGTGTGCTTATATCTCTTGCATTTTTGTCTCTCTTCTCAAAGGCAGCCAGAACTTTGTGGTCCCTGCTTCAATGGGCGTAGAGACGGGGTATGATGACTGACTGAAAGTCTACATTTCCTAAAGACTACCTCTTTTCTTGTCTTTTGTTTTAAAACCTAAAACTGAATGAATTGTGCTGGACGTTCCAACAGGATTGAGGAAGAAAAGGAAGTTCTTCGAGGGTGATGTGAGCCAATCTGGGGGATGGATTTAAGATGCAATATCAGAAAGTCACTCCTCTGTTCTGGGGAGATCGCAGAATCTGAGAAGTGAATAGCTGCATGAAATATCTACATATGCTAGATTCTAGAGGTCAAGGTTCCCAACTTCAGAAAATATTCCAGTATGCAAATTTAGCACAAAATCAAGGGGGGCACACAGCTTTAAGATTCTAGGCAAGCTAGGACAATATCCAACAGTGATCAGGATGGAGCAAATAAATGGACTCTCTCTAAACATTGTCTTAGCAAGTTCCTTGGAGCTGTTGAGTGGTAACCCTACAAAAGGGAAGGAAGCCCATTAATGGCATAGATTAAACATCCCCTCACCCTAATAGAAAGAGTTTTAAAGTTAATTTGATTTGAGAGAAATAAAGAGATACATTTGTTGTACCTCTGAGTTTGTGTAGGTACACAAAGATGAAGAAGACACAGACACAGTATCTGCCTTCAAGTTATTCACAATCTAACGACAGCAATTGCTTAGAGATAGATAATTTCCATTGAGTATGGTATAGACTACATATCAGGCATTTCGATGCTGCTCTGGGTTCATGGAAGAGGTATGATACACTCTACCCAATGATAATTTCTACTGCAAATGTACCTAGAAAATGTCTTAGCTGAATGATTTACATATGACAAATAATAAATGTTTATTATTTATTTATTTATTTATTTTTTAAAGGTTTTATTTGACAGAGAGAGAGAGACAGCGAGAGAGGGAACACAAGCAGGGGGAGTGGGAGAGTGAGAAGTAGGCTTCCTGCAGAGTAGGGAGCCCGATGTGGGGCTCGATCCCAGGACCCTGGGATCATGACCTGAGCTAAAGGCAGACGCTTAACGACTGAGCCACCCAGGTGCCCCAATAAATGTTTATTTTATTCCATTGTATTAAATTAAGGCAAGTTTCAGGACCTAATGCATTTCTTTCCCCAACCAAGCACTAATACTTGTGACTTATTTACAGCTATCTGAAAGTCCACATTTGGAGGAATTATGAATTAATTGAAAAAGACAAAATGTGGCTCAGATGCATTTCCCCCTCCTAATACTAAAGTGAGTTATAACTCAAATGATAGAGGAAAAAAGAAGTGGAACTCTTTCCAGGATAAATAATTTTTTCTAATTCCAAAAATTCTACACTACAGGCTGAACACAATGTGGTATAATGAGAGCCATTTTGGGATTCAATTGCACTGTAGTAATTGTTTTCATCAATACTGCTCTTTGCAATCACAATGGTAGTAGTGCGGACATGGTGGGTCATTTAGGTAGATTTGGAAATCATAGAACTTCCAGCAGAATTATTTTCTGTTGTTTAATATGGAGACCTATCTTTGTTGGGAGTTTTCATATGAGACTGCAATAAGAAATGGTTAAAAATCAACTTTACCAATGATGACTAAAAGAACTAGTAGGCTAAAAAGTTGTGGAAGATTTAAGTCAGCCTAAATTGGAATAATCATTTAAGGATTTTGAGTTTTAACAACTGCCTTACATGATTGATAACAGTACAGCTACACTGTTTCTGGCAAAGGTCTTTGAATAGTATGCATACATAGGATAATTTTATGCAGTGAAAAAACTATTTGTATGATTTTTTTTTCTACATTCAGCAATTAAGTAAGGAAAAGAGCCAAGGGCATTTAGTTGGGGGACAGGGGCATCATTAATGGACTAAGAGATAAATGTGGTTATTAGATATATTTTTAATACAAGACTAATTTTAATAAAAATAATGTAAATTCTAAAGTTGAGGAAGCAAAAATCAAAACAAAACAAAAAGTACTGTTGTTAGTTGTACATTAGGCACACTCTGATTTCGATAATAGCATCTCTAATGATCATTTTTGGCATTATTTGTCAGAGTTGAACTTGGCTGGATAGGCAACACAGGCAATGGGTTTTCTGTGATCTTACTACTTGGGCACAGTGTATTTCAGGCTGGCTCTGTGGGCGTTGATAAAAATGTCCATTTCCCTTACTGACTGTTCCTATGAGATTATCTTTAAATGATCCTTAATATGTCTTTATCAGTATTCCTAAGTATACACTGTTCTGGCCTCCATGGTTACCTTTGATAATATTAAATTATTAAATAAAAATATTTAAAAATTAAATTGATAAAATTAATATTAAATGAATGCATCTGTCCTCACCTCAACCCAAAGACCACCTTACTCTCTCGTAAGAAGCCAAGGATCCTGCACTTTATAATGCCTACTGTCCCTTTGACCAGATTCCCATAGGAGACTGAATGGAAAAATATGAACTGCGTTTGCTGTGAGCCAAAGCTATATGCAGTTTAATACTATCATCAGTAGGAAAGGAAGAAGTAGAGCTGTAAAAAAGTTAAAGACTAGAATTGAAAGAGAAAAAAAGGGCGCCTGGGTGGCTCAGTTGGTTGAGTGACTGCCTTCGGCTCGGGTCATGATCCTGGAGTTCTGGGATCGAGTCCCACATTGGGCTCCCTGCTCGGCAGGGAGTCTGCTTCTCCCTCTGACCCTGTCATGCTCCATCTCATTCTCTCTCTTAAATAAATAAATAAAATCTTTAAAAAAAAAAAAAAAAAGAAAGAAAAAAAAAAGAGGGGAGAGGGAAAGAGGAAAAGCAGACAGAGGAGGATAGAATGAAAACAGTCCTCATTACGTGGGACTCCCTCAGATGCCCCCAAATACCTACAACACTTACTACAATTTTGCAGAACATTGACTTTTCCTTTTCCTGTGGATCCAGTGGACCCAAAGCCTCATTTCCTCTAAGGCCCTCTTGCAGCCATTTCTAGTACATGGGCCTCTATTGTGTTACCTGCTCAGCGCCGGTCCTCTGTTCTCTGGACATTACTCCTTTCCTACTACAGAGCTCCTGCCTTCAAAAGGAAATCACCACCTGCCTACAGACCAAAGCAAGTAAATTCTCTGTTCAAAGTATAGTTGAATATCCTTAGTGGTACTAAGCAAAGTTTGATTTAATTATTACAAATGTCATCACATTTAAGGTTTAAATGTTGCTTTGGAATGTACAGTGATATTTTCAGTTTTTTAGTATGCTGCGTGCCTGCTTAAGTGGTAAAAAATAAGAGAGCATTCTATATAAACTGTATTCTTGAAATGTTTTCTCAGAGAACATCCCATGTAAAATTATAAAGCACCAACATCAGACCAAACATCCCAATCAAAATTCCTCACCACAGTCAAAGTGAAACACTCCTACAAGTCCATAATGAAAGGGAAGAAGAATAGTACTCTGAAATATTAACTGATTTCTCCCACCACCCCCATTACCTTTTGATCCTTTCTGAGTTTGGCTAGCTAGAGAGTACAACATTCATTATCTCAAGGAAGGGATGTTTCAAGTAAAAGCAAAGAAAAGGCTTTGGACTTTCAACAGACTAGAAACTCAAGGGACTCTGGACAGAGGGCAAAAAACAAACAAACCAAACATGATGAGTCTCTTACACTCACTACTGGGTAACCATTCTCCATTGGGTTGGGAAGAACAGAAAATTGGAGGGCAAGAGAAGTTATCTTGCATCCTTGTCCACCTGTCCTAAGTACATTGGTCAAGGCTGGATAGTCAGTAGACCTGAAGATGCCATTAGGTTATTAAAGAGGGACAATGCAGTAGCTGCCTTTACAGATCACAGTCAGACAACCAGCTAGAGACAAGGCAGTTTCCAGAATGTTGGAACACAGAGATGACCGCACCAAGATGACTATCCCAGCTTCCTAATCCTGGCCTTGGCAGTATGTAAACCTTCCCTTATTTCCACCCCCAGGGTGAGTAGAGATTAAGTTTCTATCTTCAATAAGATAAAGCTCATTTCAAAAGAATAATTTAGATCAGATATAAGAAGGAAAGCTTCATTTTTGTAAACTCTGTGGTTGCGGAGTGAGTTTTGCATGGAGTACCTGTGTAATGATTATTATTTTATTACTGTGATTGGGTGGGTTACAACAACAATATTTCTGGGTTCATGGGGAAATGATAAGTGTCTTCATGAATAAGAAGGTAAAGAGGATGAACAGAGGAAGAGATCCATTTTGAAAATCCCAAGGGCTCAGCCCAAATACTGGGTTCTAATGCCATGTTTTGACTGGGGTGTAATTGAGAATACAGAGCTACATCTTCCTTAAAGCAAACACTACACATGAAAATCTGTGTTCAAAAGAATGATAAAAATGTGTCTTTATTTTGCAGAAAGATTTACAGTATAAATGTGTTAAGTAACATGATAGTTACCCATCTATCTAATATTGGATAGTTAAACCATCTGATATTTTGAAAAGAATTAATCCACTCATAACTTTTTGGGTTCAAATTTATTATACAAAGAGATCTATACCTGTATTCAAGTTAATAACAAGCATTATTAAATAATTCTGATGAGTGATACCGTAATAAAATATAATTATTTAAATACCATTTGATAAACTGGAAACTACAGAAAATATCCTAAGTTCTTATAGAAAATCACTTGCAACATCTTAAATTGGGATCAGTCAGGTGTATAATTTTGGCTACTTAAGAAAGAATTTAAGCTTTCTGTTATATTACTAGGATTTAATGTGACATCTGCCTGGAAAGATAAACATCAATTAATGCATGCCAATTTCAAGAATTCTAAATGTTGGTTCATTAAGCAAAAGAACAATAATAATAATAATAACAATAACAATAAAATGCTTATATTTAACTTAGCCTGTTATAACCAACAGGTGCACAGTAATTTATAATTAATTAAATAGGTGATTGATACAAATTATCTCTTCTACAACTCTTCCACATTTCTATTTGGTGGGAAACACTGAATTTAAAAACACTCAAGGTCGTCTCTGCTTTTTGTTGCTGGCCAAAAAATAATACATAAGATACAACCATATTTCCCTATTATGACAGCAGCTGAAAATAGAGGGTGATTCCAAATGGTTATAATATTTTGGAAGCTCTGGAAGTGATTTTCTATTAGACCATTGCAATCCTATCTCACAAGTTGATAAAATATTTATTTACACTTTATAGAGGAAAGTTCAACAGAAATGTGATAAGGCAATGAGTAACATGTAAAGCTAGAAATCAGAAACTTCTTTTCCAACCCAGAACATATTATCATAGGTTGTCATAACTCCATAGGTATTTAACAGTTGGATAAAATGAGTCAATCTCCCCCAGAGTAATCAGTGGTTTTATCCACCGTTTGTTTGTTTTGTTATTTTTCCTCAAGAAAATGTGGATTTAAAGCCTGGGTCTATCACTGTCCATTGGAGAATGTTCAGTTGTTCCCATTATAACTTACTATCCATTAGCATCAGTGTGTAAAATGCGAATGGTCTCTTCCTATTAGGCAGAGTCATTATGAGGTTAAAATTAAATTATAAATTTACAAGTACTTGAGAAAAAAAAAGGTGTTTTATCAGCGAGTATTACTATATTGTAATTATAGATCCACTCTCTGTTTGACAATATTTACTCATCCAGGCTACATAATTTGCTTACCTTGGGGCTAATTAAAAAGTCTTCAGGGTTTAGCACATTGTCATTTTCTCTTTGTTAGAAGAACAAACTCATCAGCTTTCTCTTTATTTTTATTTTACAGTCATCACTATGATCAGGGGAGGAGATGGAATATTGGAGGCCTCGCAGCCATAGACAGGGTAGTAACAGAAAACACACAAAAAGTGTCAATTCATTTTGAGCATTTGCTAACTAGGTGGGAAACACTGCTAGTTAGCATTTGCTAACTAGGTGTGAATAACTTTGTGCAGAATCATTTTCCCAATGAATGTTTTTTGTAGGATGGAAAGTCATGGTTTTTGTTTTTTTTTTTTCCCTAAGTACCTAGGGAAATGCTGGTTTCAGAAGTGTTGAATCAATTTCTTTTATGATAAAATCATCAAAACTTCTCTCTCAATAACTGGTTTAAAATAAGTCAAGATACGTCACAAGGAATCAGAAAGGTTAACAAATCCATTTAAGTGCTGTGTAAATAAACATTGACTGTGAACCCACAATGAAAGAACCACAAAAACATTTGTTAATAATTGTGGAGTGCCTCTGATGTGCTGAGCCCTTTGACGAATTTTCTCACTCATACCAAAGACCCGGGAAAGAGTTGCCACTACTCTTGCAGTTTATGAACGAGGAAGCTGAATTTGTAAAACTTGCAAAGGTCACCTAGGCTATGAGTGGGGAGAAACAAGATGCAGACCCAGTGAGCATAATTTCAGACCTAATTTCATAAGTGCTTTGCATACTGTCTCCGTTTTCTTACCATCTTCCAGAATGAGAGGAAACCCTGTTACAGAGATCTTGCAGGGTAATGAGTGTATTTTTGGGTGGGGAGGAGGTTGATAAGGAATGATAGAACACACCAACTGTATAGTTCAGAATTCAACAAATGGTAACTTTATTAGGGCACATAGGTTAACTATCATGGAATTAGAAGGTAATTTTGGCATACAAAATAACTAATTGATCATAAGAGATTTTTTAATTTAAGAAAAAAAAAAGAAAAGAAAAAGAGCCAATAAGGGAGAGGCAATGCTACAGTGATCACTTTCTGTCTCTGTCTTTCTTGTCATGATTATCTGAGTCTAAATAAGATTACAACCATTCATAAAGACTATTCCACATTGTTGCCATATTTAGAATGTCCATGTGAATCATCTCTTATTTCAAGGAAAATAAATCTTTTGACATTGTAGCTTGGAAAGGGAAGTGACTCAAAGTAGTATTATAAGAGAAAGGCTATCAGAAACAAAGAAATACTAGTTTGGGAGAGATGAGACACAATGAGGAAATGATGATGGCTCTAAGTATTTGAAGAGATATAGACTCGTCCTGGGTGACCACAGAATGCAGAATAAAGTCAGTACTTGGAAGACAGGAAAGTCAGTTTTTATTTTGTCAACTAAAGAATTTCCTAAAGTTAGGGCCACTTCAAAAACTTCAACAAAGACAAAAGTATACAGGATACATTCTAGGGATGCATTTCATTTGATCATTAAAAAAAACAAACAAAAACAAACAAACAAAAGAACCACCCTGGAATTGAAATCCACTCTCCTAAATAAGCATTGTATTCAAGAAGATATTGAAGCTATAATTATATATATTAGAATTTAAATCCAGCAAGAATAGCACCTATCAAAATGTATGGAAATCTATCAAAGTTGTACTTAGGAAAAACATTCACAATCTTAAATGTCCACATTTTATAAGAAGGCATAAATAAAGATAAATAAACCATCTTAGAGTTTAACTCAAAAGTTAACAAAAATAACAATAAAGAGGACTGAAGGAAACAATGAAGGACCATGAAGGTGGCAGAAAAAATAATGAACTAGACTACAGAAAAGGAAGAAAATTGAAGAATCAACAGTTCAATCATGAGTGAGAATGTGAAATACTAGAAACACCAAAAGCAGATGGAAGAAGAGAGGTAAGGAAACAAAAAATGCTAAAAAGAAAAAATCCTTAGGACTCTATAAATACTAGCATCATAAAACTCGTGTTTAGATACAAAAATATGTCACAAAACTGCTGTAAGAAATACAAAAACTAAACAAATTGAGAAAAAAAATCAACATTTACATACAAAGTGTTGCCTAGCCCAACCATCACTATCTCTACAAGTGACTTACTTCAATTTTCAAGAAAAGGATGATTTTTATATGAATTAAATTGTTACAGGGTAAGAAGAAGATGGAAAATTTCTCAATTTACCTAATTAAACTAGCGTAAAACTGAAATGAAAATATAAGGGTGATAATTAAAAATGATTAAATTAAAACATTTATGTATGAAAACTGACGCAAAAAGTATTTATCACCAAAAATACAAGGATGGTTTCACGTTAAGAAAAAAGTATATAATCATTTCAGAAGTCATAAAAATGCATTATTTTAGGCAATTTCTAGTAAAGAATTAAAGAAAAACTATCATGATTTAAAAAAAATTTCTTAAATGGATAGAGAAAATTATTTAATAACAGAATATTAGAAGCAGTCCAATTGAAATCAAGCAAAGGGAAAAGACCACAGATTGTTTGTTCTTAGTCTAATCAACATCATAAAGCATTGACCAGAGCTAAGGTGGTTGGTTGCTAAAAAGAACTGGACGGATTCAAGCATGGACTGGAATTCCAGGTGCTGGAAAACTCAGTATCAGACTGGGGATGGGAGGGTGGCAGCAAAGATAAAGAGAAAATGTGATCTGGACAAGTCATGTGGTTTTCTGCCCCAAGTTTGCGGCTGTGTTACTTTAGCCAGAAAATTGTCAACTTAAGGAATTTCCTAAGTTAGAGCCACTTATACTCTCTGAACCCCGGCTTAGGGGTTAGTCCAGAAATTGTTTATATATTATGCACAATGTCAGAGTGTTTTTTTTTTTTTTTTCCAGAGTGGTTTTGAGAATACTTAACACATTTAGAACTTTTTACAAACTACAATGGACTATATCAATGTCTGTTGATGCTAATGTTATTGTTATTATTGAACTAGATAGGCCTTTATGATATTTCTCATCAGTATGGATTCTCTGAGGCCTATTCATTGGTAATCTGTGGCAGTCTCTATATTCACTATATACAGTGAATTTATTCCAGCATCCTTACTAAAAATAGGAACCAGATGTCTCCATTCCTCCAGGTAAGTTCACCAGACTTTATTGACTTCCGTATATGGTCTGCTAGAAAAAGGGGAGAACCTAATCAACCCTGTATGTTTTTCTAGGCTGTTATGGTCAAGAAAAAGATAGAGGAGAAAGACAAATAGAACTCTATCAGCTTAAATGCCTAGGAAACCATTATCTGTGTTGAATTTTTTTAAGTGAGTAATAGAGGATTTGGATAATCACAATCTTTTAGATAAGCTCTGGTGACTGAAAGAGATAAGAAAAATTCTTTAAAGGATGGGATATCATTAGACAAAGGTTAGAAAAAATCTGACAGATTTTTATAAGACTTTTTCAAAATTTGTCTTTAAAGAAAGAGTGGGCTGGGGTAGCATGGCAAGAGGTTTGCCCAGGTGTAAGTTAAAAATCCAGGCTATGATTTGCAACGATGTGGATGGAACTGGAGGGTATTATGCTGAGCGAAATAAGTCAAACAGAGAAAGACATGTATCATATGACCTCACTGATATGAGGAATTCTTAATCTCAGGAAACAAACTGAGGGTTGCTGGAATGAGGGGTGGGGTGGGAGGGATGGGGTGACTGGGTGATAGACACTGGGGAGGGTATGTGCTCTGGTAAGCGCTGTGAATTGGGCAAGACTGTTGAATCTCAGATCTGTACCTCTGAAACAAATAATGCAATATATGTTAAGAAAAAAAAAAAGAAGAAGAAGACAGCAGGAGGGGAAGAATGAAGGGGGGGCAATCGGAGGGGTAGACGAACCATGAGAGACGATGGACTCTGAAAAACAAACCGAGGGTTCTAGAGGGGAGCAGGGTGGGAGGATGGGTTAGCCTGGTGATGGGTATTGAGGAGGGCACGTTCTGCATGGAGCACTGGGTGTTATGCACAAATAATGAATCATGGAACACTATATCTAAAACTAATGATGTAATGTATGGGGATTAACATAACAATAAAAAATAATAAAAGTAAAAAAAAATGCTAAAAAAAAAAAAAATCCAGGCTATATTTTCTAAAGTGAAAGGGGATTTTAATAGGATATAACCAAGTGTTAAACTGTAGGACTGGGGGGAAAAAATTGATTCCCAGAAAAGAGATGAAAAGTTGACAGTGTTTTTTTTTTTTATATAACACAGTTTTTAAATGATGCCTAAGAAGACTGTGTCCTTAGAGGGAACATGGATAAAATATAAAAGATTAAAGAAGTGCCTTTCTATATTATAAAAAAATAAAATAAAATGTTGTATTGGTGTTACTGTGCTATTTTTTCTCTTCTTTTTTCTCTAATTTTCTCACTTATGTTTATGAGTTCACATTAAAATAAAGATAATTAAATGTCAATAACTTCATCAACTTTTCATAATAATTTAATGTATACCCTCCATAGTTAGGTGGGGGCAGGGGGGAAACCGCAGGGTTTCAAAATCCCTAGATATTATTCAATCAACCCATGAGAATCCTATGACCTATTACCCTGAAAAGTTATCCTCCAAAATGAGCTGGCTCTCAGAAAATCGTTCCCAAACAAGGGATCTATTCTAGTTATGAACGTTATAAAGATTTTTCTTATATTAAACAAAAAGTAAGCTATTTATACCCTGTACTCAGTGTTAATTTATTCCACCAAGAAGGATACATCTTATAGTTTAACTCTCCAATATGGAAGTTCTTTATATAAGATACTTTTTCCCTTTTTAATCTCCAATTCTTCAATATAAATGTCTTTATTTCCCTCAAATAGCATGGTTTTCATTTATATCCACTCTCTATGGCAAAACATTTTAAATATATTGTGGAGTAAAACATCCTAAAGTTTGGCATCAGAGTCAAATATTAGAATCTTATTTTGGAATAGGAATGCCATAATAAGGATTGGCATTCCCCTACTACTGGGAACTATATTTCCATATCACCCTACCTGCTCCCTAATCAAATTATAGAGTTATTGATTCCACCCATTTAATAATCAAAACATCCCTCTAAATGTATTAATCTGAACTATCACTGATACATTACATACAAATACACACTTTAGACTCAATTTACAGGTTAGCAGTTGTAAAATAATCCCACTAATTGTATGATCAAATGGAATTTGGGGCATCTGCAGTTGGGATAGTAAAGGTTGACCCAGCCAAGTACAACCCTGTATTTCTTATTACATAGCAGTTGTCAAGTCAATTCACATATGAGTGAGGCTTTTGAAGTGCCAGTCACTGTGGTAAACTCTAGGGACATCATTGCTGTAATGCCTCATAAGCTCTATATTGTTACTGCACATCTATTGTAAAGATCAAAATATCAGAAAGGACAAAAAAGTTGCTTAAAGTCACTCAGTTGGTCAATGCAAACCACACTTCAGATAGAGTTTTGACTAGCTCCAGGTTCTAAATTTTTAACTTTGGTAACATCTGCCAAATCCTGGAGTGCAATAGCAGAATCCTATAAAAAAAACTTTAGAAACAATCCATATTAAAGGTCAACCTACTTGTGAGACTATATATCCTTTGAAAAATCCTAAAATTATTTTTCCCAAAGGATTTTCTGTGGTTATGTCAACAGCTTTCTCATGAACCAGTAAAAACTTCTGTATTGTTTGGTAGTAATCACTATGGTGCATTAATTATTAAAGAAAAGCTAGAAAAAAATGGATGGAAACACAGTGGAATTCAACTAGACTCTTCAAGTGTGAGGAATATGTATGTAGTGGTATGTTGATAAATTGTATAACAACTGGCTCTCAAAAAATAAAACTGTTTGATAGTGTTAGCCAATTTATGTTCTATAATACTCCCCTCATTGCCTACTTTCAACTTTCAAGGTGATGCCATTGAACATGAACTTGGAAACAGAGGTACACGCACATTTAGCTCTTAAGACCTAGAACATCCAATAGTGTAAAATTTCACATTTTGAATTTTTTCTTTATAAAAACCTAAGGGGATATTTTAAAGAAACTATTATACAAATAATAAATATAAACATTCTTTTAACTTAATTGTGTTTTCATAGCAGAAGACATATCATTATTTTCTTATAATTGCTGTAATGGTTTATTCCTAGAAAATATAAAATAAGTCTGTTTTTACTCTGTTTTATTGATTTAACAAATTTTTGAATTTTTTAATGAAAAGCAGGACTCTGAAAACTAGCCTGTTGTGGTCATTGGTATGCAATTTCATGGGGCACACCTCTAAGAATATCTCTCTTTCATATTTGCTCTCAAAATTATATAATAGCTTAACTATTTGTAATTTTTCTTGGAGTACAAAGACTAACAATGAATCTGAGTATTTAAAGGATACTTCTTTATCTTTTATTAATTTTTTTATATAAACTTTTAATTTTTTTAGAGAGAATAAATATTGTTCTTGCAACAAGTTTTTGAAAGGTAGATAGTGATTTCCATGAAATCCCCTTTCTCTAACTCTGGTAAAGGACATTACAATCCATATACATTTAAAATCATTTACTCTTTAATATTTAGTTTATTTACTCTTTAATCTATTAATATAAATTATCTTCAGTTAAATTAAAATATTGGGACAAGTAATTTACTTCGAGTGTTAAAAAAAGAATTAAATTTATTATTCTTTTTTTTTTCCATCCTCAGAATTTTCTATAGTCATCAAATTTGAATCTCACAAATTAAGCACACCAGGAAAGGCTTACTAATAAATATTCAGCTTACCAATGATTTTTACAAACATCTACATAATAGAGTTGAGTAGTTCTACCAACAGTGAAGAAAAAAAATAATCTGCATCTTAGTGGCACTCTCGTATTTTTACTCCTATCACTATAATACTTTTCAAATAAATTTATAGTTCCTAGTTTTCACAAAGGTTTTCATAATTTTGTTATTGTCCCTTCTTAGTAAACATGTAATAGTTGCTAAGATTTACCGAATGTTCCCTATGTTCCAGGCACTGTTCTAAGTACTTTGTAATTATTAATTCTTAGCTCTTAACAGCAATCTCTGGAGAGAGACAGTATTATCAGCTTTATTTTACTGATAAGGAAAGTGAAACAAGTTCACAGAACTAATATGTGGCAGATCAGGGATCAAGCTAGATACTGTGACTCTAAAGCTTTGTTCTTAATCCATCTTTTAATAAGAATATCCAATTTTAGGTTAACGCTTTTTTTAAAACCTGTTATTATAAATTTATATTCATGCTAAATTCTTGATATTTGTGTTTATTTTCCTTAAAGAATATTCTCAAATGTATATATTAAATAAATAAAAAGATTTTGAACTAAAAAGCATTTAGATATATTTATGTGCTGGAATGCATTAATGCACATATGAAAAAAGACAAAAATATTATTCCTGTTAATATAACCTGGAAATAGCTGGAAAAAACTATAGCTTTCCCACTATTTTAATTGCAACTTCATTACTGAAACCAATTTTGGGAATTTTAGCCAAATATTCCATGCAGATATGTACGGGTGAAGCCAGGGCTTTTGACTAAAGTTCAGATGCCAAATGTAGTCAAATGCTTGCTTTTCCCAAAACACTAATTAAGGTTTTCCAGAATTCTGCAATATCCATCAAGTCATCCAACTTTATTTTCCTTATCAGGCCAGCCAACGACTAGAATTAATGGTGAAGTGCTTTATTTCCCTCGATTATAGTAACACCTGCAACAACAAGGTCTGATTAAAGCAATCAATTGAACTTCAAAATTAGTCAGTTGAGTTCAGCAGTGGGGAATGCTCCAATATATAACCACACAACTTCTTATCCTATTCTCCATGGAAATCCTTCCTTCAAAGCACACACACGCAAGCTTATTTAGAATAGCAATTGTCTGCTCGATACTTTCCCACAGAGGATGCTAGAAGGGGTATGGTATTTCAGTTTCCACTGTGTCTGTCACCCTCACTTGACTTCTCAGCTCGACAGACACATAATAGAACAAGATGTAATAATAGTCATTAACAGACAAATTTGATGCTCTCTGCGCAAGTATTCACTCACAGCTCATTCACTTCAATTGCTTTATGGAAAACCCTCCAATTCATGTTCTACATTACTATGTTTTCAGCTTTAGAAGACTTCACAATTTTCAAAGGTTAGAGAGAACACTTCACGCAACAAGAGAGGAAGACCACCGAGCTGAGTATTCCCTCTTTGCCCCTGCATGGCCAATCTTCCCCTTCTTCACTCTGGTCTGTGCCCCAGGAGGCTGACCTTCAGGTCCTACAAGCTGCCTTGCCATAAGGCTTCCAGTAAGCTCAGCAATAGGAAGAACCAAAGGGAGGAGGAAGAAAGGGATGTTTTCTCCCTGTTCCCTGGCTTGTTGATTATGTCTCTCTGCCAATATCCCTTGACAGGTGGCCAGAGAACTCTCACTCTAGATTCTATAACCTGGTCTTCCTTTTACCTCCACTGGCCTAGAGGTGGTAATGAACTAAGTCCATGGGCTCTGTACTCTCTCTTGTCCTAAACCACCCCTACCCTTGTTTAAACAGCCCCTTTATTAAATTTTACTCAATTCCCAGCCAAAGGCACCAGGATCTTGACTTATTCATACCCTTCTAAATGGGAAATTTGTTGTCCTGAAAAGTTTTTAAAAGCAAAGATGCACAAAGACACAATTAAGGTATTTGTTACAGTTTTCTCTTTGCCTCAATAGATATTGGCAGGTGTTCACCCAAGGCTAATTAGATTTCATTAACATTTACACTGAGGGTTAAGAACTAATAAGGAGTGTGGAGCATACCACATTGATTAAGAATAGTATGTGACCTTTCTCTTTTTGATTATTGCTGGTTCTAAATAAATAACTTTTGGTGCAGGTTTCAATTTTGAAGAAAACCCTCAGAAACTTGATCAATAACACTTCTACTAGTTTATAAATATGTTAATTTAAGTGTTGGAAATTCTCTTATAAGAGTGACTCACAAAAATATTTATAACTTATTAATATCTCCCTAGTGCTATAATATGGTTCAATCTTAGATTTATAGGGGAGAACTTGAATTTTTTAAAAGGGGTAATTACAAATGATGATCTGTGCCCAAATTCAAGTTTTGTCTTGCTTTTGGCATAAATTGTCCTAAAATATTTACTAAGTTTTTTTTCTTCATTTTATTTTGATGTTTTCATATAAGAATATACATTTCTGGCTTCTCTTGAAAAATTAGGTTAATAATGGTCCACAGCCCAGTAGGGAAAATTGACACGGGGCTGGGTAGTACTGGCATTTCTTACACTAAGTGTACACCTGCCAATTTCCCCCAGTCTCTCCATCATTCTGTTTCTTACGAGTCTGATTTACTTTTAGTTTACCTGAACACAGCCACAATCTTTGTAGTTTGTGATTCCTAGTATCCAGGAAACTTCATTCTCTCTAATATGTTATTGAAAACTGCACATAATATTTCCCTGTGTCCAAACTAGGGGTCAGTAAAAGCTCTTTTCTGTCAAGGGCCAGAGAGTAAATATTTTAAGCTTTGTAAGCCACAGGGTTTCTGTTTCTGCTTTGTTGTTGTAGCATACAAGCAGCCATAGATAATATGCAAACAAATGAGCATGGCTGAAATCCAATAAAACTTTATTTTAAAGAATGAGTGGTGGACTAAATTCAACCCACGGTCCATATTTTCCAAACCCCTGGTGTAAGGAATCGGAGAATCTGTAATATATCATGGCAAAAGATATTATATCAAATCCTAGGAATTTCATTTGTGGATTTGATGTTTTATGAACAGGAAGGAGGAAGGCTTAAGGATGAAGGAAGTTGATAAAACTGGTGAGAGTAACCATTAAGAGTATATAGATCCCAAGAACAAAGAAAGGATGGATTAGAAGTATGCATACATGTAACTGTGAGTGTTCTAGAGATTACAACTCAGGGAAAGTAGCTCATGGCAGAGTCTCCAGCTTCTCTTCAATTTTTAAAATATAAAATTTCCTACCTCAGAGCTTATTCTCAAATCACAAGACCAATTCTAACATTTTCTGCAAAATTAGGAGGTATTGACTTTTAAATGCCAATGAACCATACAGGCAAAAGGGAGAAATTTAGTTTTGATACCAGTTATAAGAGCCAAAGGTTCAAATAGATGTCAAAGAGGTAGAGTTATAGAAAAAGATCCTCAGTTTTGGAGCTGATCTTGAATTATCAAAAGATTTCAGCTCTCTTATTTGTAAAAATGAAACTATTTGAAAGAATTGTTCTAGATAGTGTAAGACCGACTCAGGGCAACAACAGTGCTTAACATACTGATTACAGTAAGTTGCTAGTTTTCACATAGGTAAATTCAGGCATCAGGTTCTTTGTTGGTTCAAAACAACTTGGAACTCCTCATGGTTCTGAACTCTAGTCTTAAATGCTTATAAGAAGGAATGGAAATTAAATGAAGAAAATATATTGAAGATATTGTATGAATAATAGACAATCATGAGGTGCCTGGAGGGCTCAATCGGTTAAGCATCTGCCTTCAGCTCAGGTCATAATCCTAGGGTCCTGGAATCAAGCCCCCTGTCAGGCTCCCTGCTCAGCACGGAGTCTGCTTCTCCTTCTCCCTCTGTCCATCCCCCCTGCTTGTGTACACACTCTCTTGCTCTCTCTCTCTCAAATAGATAAATAAAATCTTAAAAAAATAGACAACCATAATTTAGGTATAAAATACAATAGGACTTGTACTTATATATAGAAAAGTGCAAAATCAGTTATTTCAGTTTTTGACTTGAACATCTCTAAAATCAAAAGTAAAGGACAACCTTAACTTACCAAGCAAGTATATCAAGCAAGTATAGCATATAGCATATATTCATTCATTCATTCATTCATTCATTCATTCATTCATTCATTTAATGTTTGACAGTGAATGTTATTTGAGCACATGCAATGTTCTAGGCATCATACTACTCTGATCTTTTGAATTTGGGGGGAAAAATGAATTTCATGCTATGATAGAAAAAGGACATGTTCAGAAAAAGTGACTCTGAGAAAGAAATGTTTAAGTTGAGGCATTAAGGGTAAATTGAAGCAAGCAAAACAAAATTACAGTTGGCAAGACAGGAGTGTTCCTTATGGAGAGAATAGAATATGTAAACACCCTGGAAAAAGTAAATCAGGGAGACAAAGAAGTTAGTGAAGAATACTTATCCCTTAAAGCCAGGTTGGGAACACCTAAGGTAATTCTTCTACCCAGAGTTTGGGTGAGGCCAAAGCATTTGAAAGCTCGATGTTGTTGTGTACTCCACACTGCAATGTCATCATTTATTTGTATGTATGTGTTGGTTAGCCATGAGTTGGTATCGTTGTGCTTAGGTAGGATAAGATAATGACAGCTTTCAATCCCTTGGATACTCTTAAACAATTTTATTAAGACCTGAAAGTCACATTTAACATTAAAGATCAAGACAGGAATATGCACGTATCAGTGGAATATAGATCATGCCTCTGAGTGGATAAATGCCTGTTGCAACTCAAATCCTCTAAACACAGGGATTAAGAACAGGTAATAGGAATAGATTGAAACACCACCATGCAGGAATTAACATGAGGGAACTCAGGCAGCATGAAACTAAACAAGTCCTGTAAGTTTGCATTAGGAACAACTTTGGGGACCCTGCAGGATTGGAAAAAGAAGTACTACAATTGGTTCTGTTGCACACTGAGAGTCAATGGTGCTATATCTACCAGCAATGGATGGCTTTATATTTATATTAAACTATTGTATTAACTTTATGTTAACTATTATGTTAAACGTTATTTTTTAATGTATGTATAAACGTGTACATTTTTTCCTGGGATGGGGTGGTGATGAGCCCTTGGGTTTTCAGTCCGTATAAGTTTCTGAACCATTGCTCTAAATATACCTTGACTATATCATGAATGGAAGTACTAATTTAAGGTTGTTAACTGTACCCATAACTAGAGATTGAGGATTTACTATGGATATTGAAATAATTCACACACTTCTAAGATTGGATTTATCTCTTTCTAAACTATAAGGAGTTAAAATAATTAGATAACTGGAGACTAAACCAGTGGGGAAAAAAAGTCACACTTTAATAAACATTGAAGTAAAGAGTTAGCTCTCAAATTATGTGTTCCTTTAGAATGGTTAATGGCATATTATTAATTTAAATTTTTATTGGAAGTAGTTGATGCATAAAGTCATATATAAGTAAAATATATTTGCATGCTATGAAACATAATAGTAAAGTGAACATTTGTGAACTCCCCACGAATCTTAAAAAATAGAATATGCCATACTGTGGAATGCCACATTGCCTTTTGTAAAACTAAAGAACTGCCGTAAACCATTTTTCAAAGTACTCCACTGCACACTGACATAAAATATACCTTTGGCTGAAGAGGACTAGCTACATTTTAGCCTCATGTAGAGCAAATCCTTATCAACCAGCAAACATACCTCAGTAAAACCCAGTTTACCATGAATACTTTATTCAATTTTTTTAGTTGCTGATAAGCTCCAAATACTAAAGAACAGACATGTGAAAAATATTTGGAAAACAAACATACTTATTCTTTGCTCATTGCTTCTATAATTTGACACATTTGCAAAACTGATTTTACAGCATTTTCCCGGATAGTTATTTCCCTTGACTCAAGAAGCTAAATACTCTGAGACTTCCTTTATGCAATTAAGCAAATAGAAGAAATAAATTTTTACTATATAGTTGCCCCATTTTGCCAGGTCATGACTTTCAAAAATGTGAGGTAACATATTTTACTTCCATTATTTCTAGTGGATAATATATAATGGGAATTCACATAACCAATTTTTGCAGTTTTTGTTCTTATTTTAAATTTGACCACAGTTTTTAAAGTTCTGTAACTTTTAAAATTATAGCCAGAGCAAGGGCAAAAATTCTCAAATGCATTTTTCTAGCTACAATATCAGATCTACTTTTTCAAAGACATATCCTATTTTTGCTCTGCAGAGGTACATCTTTATTAATGTTTTCAGTGAGAAATGTTTGCCTTTCTGGTTTAATAGTATTAAACATGGAGTAGAAATCTGAGCAGGATCTGAATTAAGAACTTACTTACAACTACACAAAAGAAGTAGTTTGACCCTTAAATTCTCACTTATCTCTGTATATTTTCTACTTTAATGGAGCTTGAGAAGATGAAAAAAAGATAAGAGGAAATGTGAATAAATTCTCTTTTTAAAGAGAAAATTAAGAGTGACAGTTTTTTGATCCAATTAATTTACTTCCACAGTGATAAATTTGATTCTGTGGATCCTCATACTCAACTAATTCCACAAGTTTTAGAAAATTATTCCCCATATATCTTCATGTGTTTTGGTGAGAGAGACATGCCTTACTAACATACAATATTTTAAGAAATATGCTAATGGTTGAAATAGCTTCATGTATAGAATGTAATGGAATTTTCTTCATCTGTGACTATGCACAGATTTGTTTAAAATTTAAATAATTTTCCTTAAAATTGTTTAAAGTTAAATTGTTTGTTTTTATTTTTATTTTTTGTAAGATTTTATTTATTTATTTGACAGAGAGAGATATAGCGAGAGAGGGAACTCAAGCAGGGGGGAGCGGGAGAGAGAGAAGCAGACTTCCCACCAAGCAGTGAGCCTGATGCGGGGCTCGATCCCAGGACCCTGGGATCACGACCTGAGCCGAAGGCAGACATTTAACGACTGAGCCACCCAGGTGCCCCAAATTGTTTGTTTTTAAAAACATTTTTTAAACTTGAGATAACTTCAAAAGTAATAATTTTAGGTTTTATCTGTCATATGATAGAGTAAGTCTCTGGATCTCCATTATTGCTGCAGTTAAAAAAATAAGTATTTTCTTAAAAATAATTGTAAACAAAATGCTTGTGTAAGTATATAACCTCTTCAAACTTGCAGGGAAAAATAGGTCTATCTAAGGTAGCTGAGAAAACATTACAAGATTTCCCCTTCACTTGCATGCACACACGTTAAATATGACTGACATAAGGGACACCTAAATCTACCAGCAACTCAGCACAACCAAGTAAGGTTAATCTGCATGAGAGAAAAATGTCAATAAACTTGATCTGGAGAAAATCTGAAATTGCATTTGTACTTAACAGAGCCTAAGATTAATCACATTCATCCAAGCTGAATGTTGTTTAATTCAGCTAAACAAATGAAGTTTATGTTCATCCTAAAACTCTGTGTTCTAAGGTTTTGGCTAGTGGGCAGATAAGAAAGATTCCAGCTCCTTCCACATTTGGGGTTCACTATATATAATTTTCTAAATGAATTTAAAAATCAGTTATGAACTCACTTTGTTAAACTTCTTATCATCAATCATTATCTGGAAATCAGGAAAATTATAGAGAGGAAATTTAGTGATACTCTAGAATCTGAGTGTAATTGCTGACATTCCTTCCCTCTGTCAAACTTCTAAGGGAATTGAAAGGATGATAATCTTACATCTGAATTTTCCTTCCTTTAGTAGAGTATTAATTACATTCTAATCCCAATTATTTGGGGGAAAAAGCATTTTAAATAAGATCTTAAAGAAATTTTTTTTATTCCCTAGGGAATTTAATTAAATGGAGAACCACATTCCTTCACAATACTGCATCATACAGATTTCACCAGAAAGTACTTCCTGGGCCACCTTCACTTTGATATCACAAGTACTTCCTCTTTCCAACCTCAGATGCTTATGCAGCACCTCAGCCACTCTTTCTAAGATTTCCTTTGGTAATTTCAAATTCAAATCCAATGATCTTTTCTCCAGAGTCTGAGAATATATTACCCTTTTTATATGTGTCTTTCTGCATCTTCCATTTATACTCCATAATGCTAATCTACTTCATTCTAAAACAGAGAAACATCCTACTTAAAGTGTCTATATCTGTATCTGCATCTTAAAGTGTCTAGAGCATAAAAAGTTATCTACATTTTCCAAAGAACTGGTTAAATTTCCAATATATGTCTCAGAAATTGCAGTAGTCAACTTGCTAATAAGCAAGTGATTCATCTCATTATTTCGAATGGCCCAAATGCAGAGTGACTCACAACAGACCTGCTGTTTTGGTCATATAATCATCACACTCATAACATCCAGTATACAAATAATACATTGTTAAGGACAGGTTCTCTAAACTTACTGTGCCTGGGTTTGAGGTCCAACTCTAGGACCACTAAGATTACACAGTAGTACCCATTTCACCAATCTTGTTACGAAGAATAGAGAAATGGCCCATGTAAGAGCACTTGGCACAGTCATGGCATATACAAGTATGTATCCACAGATTATCGTTCTAGTCATTAACCCTTGTACCATTTCTCAAATACAGTAATTCAATGATAGAGGTAGGCAACTTCTGATTTATAAACAGTTCCCTTCCCCCCCATGATATTGGTGGAGTTTTTGAACTTTGATTAAATTGTGCTGTGTGACAAAAACAATTCTTAAGAAAGCTATGGATAAGAGTTTGGTAGAAACCAAGGGTAGTCAGGCTGAAGAGGAATTAAACTCAAATTTTAAGGCCCTTATGTATTTTTGTTTTAGTATAATCAATACTCATGAAAACATCCTAATTTTTTTCTATATAATAATAATCGGTAGTACAATGTTTCATTTATTTCTTAAGGTATAATTTACATTTGGTAAAACATACAAAACTTAACTGTATCACATGATTAATATTTATGTGTGCATATATATATTTATAGGTGTGTATGTATCCTCTACCAAAATCAAGATATAAAACATTTCCTTTCACTTAAACTTCCATTGGATACCTTTTTAGGTAAAATCTGCCCCCAAGAGGTAAACTTCTATTCAAACTTCTATCATGATCAAGAAGTTTGCCTTTTCTTGAATTTCATATGAATAGATTCATATAGTATGTACCTTTTTGATTTCTTTTTCTCAAAATAGTGGATTTGAGATTTATCCACATTGTGGTGTACAATTTGTACATTCTTTTTTATTATTCTTCAGTATCCTATTGTTTGACTCTAAAACAATTTATTTATTTTCCTGTTTATTAATACTTGGGTTGTTTGCAGTTTGGTGCTACTATGGACATTCCTCTGTGAGTCATTTTGTGCACATATATTCATATCTCTTGGATACATAGCTAGAAGTGGAATTGCTGGGTCATAAGGAAGGCATAGGTTTGTTAGAAATTGTCGAATGACTTTCCAAATTGTCAGTTCCATGTTTGTATTTCCACCAACAACATATGAGTATATCAGTTGTTCCATATCCTTGTCAACTTTGTATTGTCAGTCTTTTTAATTTAAGCATCCTGGTGTGTATGGAAAGATATTTCATTGTTGTTTATTTCATTGTTGTTTAATTTTCATTTCCACGACTAAGGATGTTGAACAGTTTTCCATATGTTTCTCTTCACAGCATAAATAGAGTCCACATGATTTTTTAAACTTTTAAAAAAGTTGTATCTATTTATACTTATATTCATTATAATATGAATATACAACATAGTCAAGGACTGGGTAAATCTGTGTTATATAGGTTCATGTGGAAAATATGTGAAAGTTGGAATACCTTGGTAGAAAAAAGGTAAGGTAGGTTCCATGAGCTTAATTAGTTGGAAGGGAGGGTTTAATCCATTCCTATTTAGTTGTGGAATGCTTTTAATTCAAATTAATTTGAATTTTGCCCTAAACATATGCAATTAGGAAATGTATTTATTCATCAAAAATGCTTTTCCATAGCAATTTTATCTTAGTATTACAAGTTTTTCCATTCATGTAATTTATTATGAATAAAATTTTCATTAAAGCATTTGTTTTAAAGGGACTGATTTTTAACAGTCTTTAGTCATGCAAGGCTTATTTTTTTAAATTTTTTATTGCTATGTTAATCACCATACATTACATCATTAGATTTTGATGTAGTGTTCCATGATTCATTGTTTGCGCATAACACCCAGTGCTCCGTGCAGAACGTGTCCTCCCCAATACCCATCACCAGGCTAACCCATCCTCCCACCTCCCTCCCCTCTAGAACCCTCAGTTTGTTTTTCAGAATCCATCGTCTCTCATGGTTCATCTCCCCCCATGCAAGGCTTATTTTGAGTTGAAGATATAACCCTCTTTGCAAAATTAAAAATATACATATAACCTTGGGAAATAAAATTAAAATACTAAATTTAGATATAAAGGAGGAAAATATAGTCAAAGCTAAAAACATATGGAGAATAGATTATGTTTTTAGAAAAGGAATATTTTAAGCATTGAAATGCATGACCAAAATGTTCAAAATTATTTAAAACAAAATTATTTCTAAATAGAATGCTTAAAAAGAGTTTTCCTGAGATGTAAGCATCTCTGAGTATAATACTAACTTCTTTCGATTATATGTAAACAACCAAAACAACCTATTAAAATGTCTTAGTACCAACAATTGATATATTGAATAAACTATTATTTATATACTCTTCTATATGCTTTCAGTCAGAGTATTAGCAAAATGAGTTTAGGGATATTTTTTAAAGAATAGTTTTATCAGCATATTAATACATAGTGTGAATTTAATATTACTATGAGTCATCTAATTAAATTTATACTTTTAATGTAAATACAACTATTTAATATCAGATTTGAACATCCCAGAGTAATAATCAGGCCAATCTTCTTTGAAGATGGTAGAGCTACATTCTAATGTTGCTTAATGGACTTTCCCTTTTTAGTTTCATTACTAAATCATTTCATTAACAATCTAATGTGACTTACTCATTCAAAAAACAAACAAAAAACCTCTTTTAATTCTAATCTCTGCATTGCCTGTTTCTAAAAATAATGTTTGCCATATGCTAGACAACAGAAATTCTAATTTGCACAATATATCACTAAGAAAAATTCAAAGATAATTATTTGTTTTCTAAAGACTTACTCCTATTTTTTATTAGTATAAAGGCTAATTTGAAGTTCAGAATTTCTAGGTGTATGTCTACCTATAAATATATCTCTCTTTCTTTTAATACTGAATCTGATATTTTTTCCTAGAAAAATTTACAATAAATATCTCATTGCTAATTTTAATTGCAAATTTTATTTATATAAAGAATTGTAATGAAGACTTAATATACAACTCCTTTTTCCTGTTTATAGTCATATTCTAAAATAATTTTGATGGAATATGAACATTCCTTTTTTATTTCTAAAAATTAACCATGCGCTATAATGACCATTAATAAATTCAAAATGAAATGGCTATATACTAATTTGTCTTCCTTAGACGTTTATTTATTTTTATCTGTTGTTCCATTATAATGTTCGATGTAAAGTGTGCTTATTTGCTTATCTAGAATATAATTGATAATATACTATAAGTATTATAAATGATTATTTAGGGTATATATATATTTATGTACCTAAATATATTACTATATGCAATATATTGTTTAAGGTAATGCATTAAGCGTATTGTATACATATTATACTACTTAACCCTAAATATATTAACTAGGCTATATACTATAAATATATAGATATATATAATATGTTAAATATAAATAAATATGTATTATAATTACAAATTATATAGCATTATTTATTATTATATATTATATTTTAAAGATTGTTAAAATGATTCTTGGGAGTAATACTATTTATTAAGTGATGGATCATCTTTGACAAAGAAGTCTGGCTCAGTTTGAAATCTGAATATGCAAATAAACATTGGGTATGTTTCAAACTTGGTGAAATTAATTCTCTCGACTAATGACAAAGAAAGAAAAACAATGCATTATATTCTATTAGGATATCTAATAGCCAAAGCAATTTTAGATTAGATTAATTAGAAAAGCATGGGCATCTTAATTATATCACTGTAGAAACAAAGCAATATCAACTTACTATTTTCAGTCATGACGACAGATCAAATTAGACAGGGTATTTTGTTTCAGAAGATTTACGCAAACAGATCATAGCATGAAAGAAGCTTGGGGATGAATTAGATTTTTGCAAAGATTAATTGCAACGTTAACTAAACTAAACAAAATCAGTGTGAGGCAAGATCACACAAGTGGGTCTAATCAATTTTGAGTGAATTTAAAGCAGTAATATTTGATGGATTTGATTTTTAAAACATCTGTCACATGTATTTCCCAGAGTTACTACTGCTGCTTCATTGCCTCTACCTAGAGAAGCCACTCTGGGGGTTCAACAATCAAGTTCAAGGCATGATCAGACCAGTGACAATGCCATTGACTCTGAGAGCCACCACGACAGATGTTTTCAATTGAGTTAGCCTTTAGGTGAAGCATATTGGAATTAAAACTTTTAATGTTGGGTGTTCACTTCAGAGCATAAGAAAATGCGATTGCTAATTTTTAAATTTCCAAATTATCTAACCAGGAATTTTGAACAAAACCTAACTAACCTAACTAAACCAAACTAAACTAAATGCCAAAACCTAACCAAAATGCCAACAAATTTTATTGTACCTTGTTACTAGTACATATGCAGAACTGACTTACTCTACCATCCAAGAACTATATGTTGGAGAAATATTTATAGGTACAAATCTCTAATGTATGATCTAAAAAGAAGTCACCTAGTTGCCAAATCTGAATTCAGAGCTTTTAAAGATTTCTTATATTGACTTTTGCTCTTTTTTTGCTTTTACCCTAACTCTGGAACCACCAGCACCATTTCCCTAACCATACAATCAACATAATGGAGAGACTGTTCGGGTGTCTTACAGATGCCATCATATATATAGCCAATCCCAAGCCTCCAATGATAACACCAGGGACAATTTAATATAGTGACCAAGGACTCTGGATTTGAGGAATATCCTTGATTTTTTTTTTTTTTAATATCACAACCATCTTTTACTTAAAACAATGGGTTTAGGGCACCTGGGTGGCTCAGTTCGTTAAGCGACTGCCTTCAGCTCAGGTCATGATCCTGGAGTCCCAGGATAGAGTCCCACATCGGGTTTCCCGCTCAGTGGGAAGTCTGCTTCTCCCTCTGACCCTCTCCCCTCTCATGCTCTCTCTCATTCTCTCTCTCTCAAATAAATAAATAAAATCTTAAAAAAAAAACACAATGGGTTTAAAGAATCACAGAATAATATCTTTTAGCTTCTTGTATTTTCTTTTCAGGCTGAGTTCTAAATAAATGAGGATGCTTCAATATATGGGCTCAAAAATATGGTCAGTTCAGATGTAAATAATTCGTCCTAGCATCCACAAATTACATGAGATAACAATCCAGAGTGGCAAAAAGATTATTAATGAAGATTGTATCATTCTACTCCCATCACCCTAACCTATACGTCCTGATCTAATCTTTCCAGATCTGTTTAAAACTCCTTCTTCAATATAATTCTGAATTTGAGGGTTAGGAATATGGGATGGGAGTTCTAATATACACCACTTATTACAATCATTACTTCTGGCATTACTGATGAGATTCATTTGTAACCTGTTCATTTAAGAATTACTAGTGTTATTTGGTATTGCTTTCACTTTCTGCCCATATCAAAGCTGATGCTGTTTCTTCATACTAATAGTGTTTATTGAGAAATTTCTTCTAAATTTATACTTTAAAATTTTTGTTAACAATAGCTGTAAGTATCCATCCATTCATCCATTTACTTATAAACATTTATCAAGTAATAATGGCAAACTCCAAAAATGTAGACAATGTTAGTAAAATGGTTAATTTAGAAAAATGTGACATAGCTTAAAATATGTTACAATTATGCAATGAGTTTATTACCAATTTAATTTATATGGGTATATTTTAAATCCTGAGAATTCACTTAGAACTAAATTTAAGTTTTATATGCCAAGTACTCATTAGGTTGTACAGGAAAGACTTCTAATTATTCTCTTCATAGAACATATTCTCTGTTGAAAATAGATGAATAGTACCAGGCAGAAGCATATCCTGGAGCAATGGAAATGGTTAAGGTTTCAGTTTCCAAACACGTCCTTGGAAGCAAATTAAATAGAAATTACTGAGATATCAACAGAAGTGTAATTAGGCAGAATAGATACTAATGATCAATGGTAAAAATGGCCCATGAGTCAGCAAAATAATAAGTAAAGTGAAGTGCTAGCTATCAATAAACATAAAAGTGTGATCTAAGTCAATTGAATGAAATGTGTTAGTTGAGTAACTTTAACCAAGAAATTCAGTGTGCAGTGCTAAAATGTTAATATCTATTATAGCCTGATTTCTCAGGTGAGAACTCAACGCCATTTCTACATATGTGATTCAGATGTATTTTATTTATTTTATTTTATTTCAGATGCATTTTAAATAGCATTCTGCACAAATTCTGGGGCTACTTCATATTTTTTTTTTTACTTCATATTTTTAATCTTGGAATCATGAAATCTCTCTCACCTTTATATATCTTTAGGTAGATTTGGTTCAGGTAATTACTTAATAGTCTCAGAATGAGTTCTCACATCTGGAGGTCTACTGGTCAAGATCACCAGCATCTGAATTGGCCAAAAAAGATTTCTAAATCAGAAAACTGAATGGAAATGACTTTAAATAAATCATGAGCTCCCTTGTTGGCCACAGTCCCCAACATTCACTACTATATAACACTGGGCACTTTATACTGATATTCATGTTAATTTCCTGGCCCTACGGGTATTTTAATTTACAATTTCTGGACTTAAATTTTGTCATATTGGGAACCAATAATTACCTTACTGCATGTGTGTGTGTATATAAAATATTATATATGTATATGCATATATTCAGAAAAAATTATGTGAGGTGTAGTTTCTACTTTCGAGCCTCTAACTTGCCCCTGACTTTCAGCATATTTTACTTAAAACTTAATAGTTGATGTTGATTCCAAATTAGATTTCTTTTCCCTCTAACACAGTTGCTACCTCAGCTCTTGTTTAGTTCCAGACAATATATTTTGATGGATTTCTTCTATAAGTTGTCTGTTTTTGCCAAGTAATGGGGCTCTCCATGGAGTTGGCAGTTCAAAGGAAAGTAATTTTATTTGGATTCTGATTGCTCATTTAATTGGCTAACACCCACATCCAAACATTCCATAAATTTATTATGAAATTTATCATTGTCAACTTGGGTTTCTCTACAAGTAACCACATCTCTCTAAATTATCATAGCCATTATAATTCAACCTCAGTGAATTTTTCAACTGAGGCTAGATAGTTAAGTTCCATAATGCCAGATGCAGCTAATTTTGTTCTAAGTATGAAGCTTGGAGTCCATACAAACAACTTAATCAGCTGCTTCACTTTGGTAGATATTTGTTTTTATTTTTGTTTTGTTGTTGTTTTTAAATCGCCTTGGCATTTCCGCAGACCTGGTTTATCATCTGCCTCAAATCAGCCTATAGTGATTAATAAGTTCCAGTTGAATACACCATTCTGATGGTAACATCACATGCTGTAAAGCAGTCTCTTTGGAATCCATGGACATTACTGTTTGCAGGAAGAGGAGATTGCAAAACATCATGACCTTGTCATGCCTTGTTGGAAGTGGATCAGCTGCCAGATACTTATTGACAGGACTCAAGACTTTAGTGCTCTACTCACCAGAACTGACAAGGTCAGAGCAGCTCACAGGTAATAATGAAACTAATTCGAACAGCTGTGCTTACATGATGGTTTGACATCTGTCTCTGCCTCCTACCTGGCTTATATGAATGACCAACCTCTATACAGGCCAAAACGAAAAATGTACCAAAATGAACATGGCATAGTTTCATTTTATCAAACTAATATTGATATCAGCATACAGTTTTATGTTCATCTAGGATTATTCGATTCAACATCTCTATGTTGGAGGTAGATATACATATTTACCTCTAAGTTTATGTTTTCCTGTGAAATATTTTTATCATAAAAATGGATTTCCATGACATCATCCAGATAGCAACATAGGTCATTTTCCATTTTAGTTCCCTTCACGATAAGACAAACTACCAACTACCCACGGACAAAACACCATTGTGAAAATCCCAGAAACCTGCGGTGAGGCTGAAGCACCCGCTGGACAACAGAGAATAAGGACCGCACTAGAAAGGTATGAGGGGAGGCTACATCCTTACCACATTGCCCCTTCCTTAGGCCAGCACAGTGCCACACAGAAAGGGCCCCCCGGGCCTACAGTTTTTCCGGTGGAGGGGAAAAAGCCCAAGGTGGATATCTATCCCCTGTCATTGTAGGATGCTTTCTGGGAAGTTCAGTTCAGTCTCACCTCACAGAAATCACTGGAGGAATCTGTAGGACTCAACCACAGCGTATCAGGTACAGATGGAGAAAGGGGCTGGGCCTATAGAAACCAGCACTCAGATCTTGGCAGACTGTATTCTTGCTTTTAGGATTACCCAATGTGAGATCCCAGCCAGTGGGCATGCCATCTGCAGAGCTGAGCCAATGGCCCCACGTGACCAGGAAGCTCAGTCGGCAGTTCTAATTGGAGTCCCCAGCCATGAACTTTATTAGCTCTGGAGCCCATTCTACAGCCTGACCTAGGCAGGGAAACTAATTCCAGCCCTGACAAATTGCTGAATATGGCCTCTGGTCCCACCCCATCAAAAAGCCTAGCCAGAGAAAGAACCCTGGCAGCGCTGGAGGCCAACCTACAGCCCACTAGGACAGGGAGCCAAATTAGCAGCCCCGCCCAACTGTTCAGCATAGCTTCTGGCCCCACATAACCAGGGAGCCTAAATAGAGCCCCTGGGATGCTTTCGGGCCCAGCCTACAACCCTGCCCTGCACACAGCATAGGCTATGGCCCTGCCCAATTGCTGAACACAACCTGTGGCCTTGCCTAGGCATGAAACCTTGGCGGGGACTCCTCCCAATCACATAGCATAGCCTGTGGCCCTACTTGAAAAAGAAGCCCTAACGGCAACCCTGCCTGACCACAGAGCACAGTCCTGAGCCCGACCCACTGTAGGACATAGCTGAAGGACCCTCCCAATGAGAGCATCTGGCCACTGTCTTTGCCTAACTCTGAGTATAGCCTGCTGTCCCACCTGATCACAGAGCACAGACTGAGGCCACATCAGGCCACAAAGCTCTGCCTGTTCTTTGTAAGTAATAAGCTTCCAAATACAGCCTTTGTCACTTATAATTATAAGCTCAACCAAAATGGTATCCATGTAGGAAAACTTGAAGACAACTGATTTATTTACTTACAGTATAATTAAAGTTAAAAGTTGAGAAGGGGGGTGGTGAATCATTCCTAAAAAATATTCCAGTGTCAACAGAATCGTATTCTTCAATAAGATAGATAATTGTTTTAATTATTTGTTAGTGGACATACTATAAAATAGACACCTCTCTAATGTGCCTTTCTCCCTAATTCACTACAAAGAGGAATAATCAGATCATGCACACATAGACATCTGGTAGCACCAGTAGAGGGAACTGCTCTTAATGGAAGGAAAACATTAAATAGACCTTAAGAAACAATTTGAGAAGCCAGACTATAAAAGTTAATGTACAATACAGACCACTTCACCTTACAAACTGCTAAATTCGGAGGTGGTTGACTGGAGAGTACATTGGGATCTGCCATAACTCTGTTGCACTTTTGAAATCATATGAGCACAAAAAATAGATATTTTAAAAATGATCCTGCCACCCAAGGAAGTGGTTTAAATAGACTGTGACAAGCTGAAGAAATAATTTCTAGCTACCTCATAAATGCCCCCCAAACCAATTTTGGGGAAACATACATACATGCGCATGCGTGCACATGCACACACACACTGGTTAATTTATTTAAAGAGATTAACAGACAGATGACCTAACTGAAAAATGGATTATCTTCCAGTGCTAACTGATTTGTGAAAAATCCTTTGAAAATCTGATAAAAGCTTCATATAAAAGGTACTTTGGGACATACACATCATACATATATTTTCAGAGGCTTCTCCATCTCCTAAACCACAGGACAGACTCTTTAAAACAGCACTTAAAATGAGTCAAAGACATTTTTAAATACTGTATGTCAATCACAACACAATGGATGAATAGTCTCATTTTATTTATGTAGAAACTGAGTCTCAATGAGATTAAGTGATATTTCCAGGTCATAGGAAATAACTGTGCCAAACATTGATTCAGGACTCAGTCTTAATCACTATACTCTGCTATGTTCCCAAGAGTCTGATCTTCAAATCCCATTAGAATTACATTTTAATGTGTAATCATCAACATTCTGTATTTCTGATATTTAGACATAGATCAGTGATATTTTATACATCATTTTGGTATTTGTAGAAAAAAGGAAAGATGGGAGACAGGCAGGGAAGAGGGAGGAGAAGAAGGAGGTGAGGTTGGGGAGGAAGAGAGAAAGGAAGGAAGAAAGAAAAGAGAAAGGAAAATTTCTTTTTTTTTAATTTTTTTTTTAAGATTTTTTTTTTTTTTATTCATGAGAGACAGAGCGAGAGAGAAAGGCAGAGGGAGAAACAGGCTCCCAAGGAGCAGGGAGCCCGATGCGGGACTCGATCCCAGGACCCTGAGATCATGACCTGAGCCGAAGGCAGATGCTTAACCATCTGAGCCACCCAGGCACCCGAGAAAGGAAAATTTCTACATATACTTTTAAATAAAATGTGTGTATGTATATAAAAATATGCATATCAGTTGTATAAAATATATGTATTATCATGTTTATATACAAGAATCAAAGCTGAGATAGATATACTTTTAGAGCTTTGAGTGATACAAACATGGGAATGAAGCCAAACACTGAATGGATTTATTATTATTTTTTAAGATTTTATTTATTTATTTGAGAGAGAGAGAGAGAATGAGCAGTGGGGAGGGGCAGAGGGGGAGAGAGAGAGAGAGAGAGAGAAGCAGACCCCATACTGAGAGCAGGAAGCCTGATGCAGGGCTTGATACCAGGACGCGGAGATCATGACTTGAGCCGAAGGCCTGCACTTAACTGACTGAGCCACCCAGTGCCCCAAACACAGAATGGATTTAATATGAACACTAATAACTCGTGAATGCCTAACAGGAGGTAAATATCAGAGATGTGCGTGTGTGTTCTTGTAGATCACATTTGTGATTCTTCTCTTATAGCTTTTTCAAACCATTCACAAAAGAAAAATTCACCTCTTCCCTGCCTTGGACCATCACCATTAATTGGAGCTTGAAGTCCAATGTCTACAATAGTCACAGAGATAGAGACAGAAAGCCTTAGTGATGGCTACTCTCTTCTATCTCTTTCTGAGAAAACGAAGAAAAGTGTGTGCCATCTCCCAGGGCTTTACAGCCTTCATGACTAAGAACACCTAGAACCTATGAACACCACCAACGGATTATAAAGAGAGCATGCATGTCACAAGAGAGGTAGTATTTGATCTGTTTTACTGGATCTAGGGAGTTCCATCTAAACTTTTTTCCCTCAGATCCACTTGAGCTCTACCACTGCCCCCAGGGATGTATCATTGGGATCAATGCTATTATAGATCCAAAAGGAAGGGATCTCTTAGTTTTAACAGCAGTTTCAATAATGTATTGAATGTTTTACCTTCAATAATCCATTATTTAATTAAAGAATAATGATTTCTTCTAGGACTTTAATTAGTTACTTGTGGTCTGAACATCAAGAAGCCAAGCTGCTGAGGGAACAGGAGAAGGAGGTATGGTGGGAAGCCTGCTGCGTCACCTCTCACACCTGCACCCTTGACATCATTCCTTATACTTAACCTAAGTCTAGTCACAATCCAGTTATACAGCTTTGTTTCCAGCATACAGCAATTTACTTTTCCTTAAAGCTATGTATCCTTGGCTTCTATAAAACACAAGATGTATCCTAAGGGCAGAGTTTCCTTTCTCTGCTGAGAGACCTTGACAGGCAGCCTCCCTAGACATTGCTGCCAGACAAAGAAATAAAAACAAAGGCAAGTTGACCACTTTCATTCCTATTGTAAAGACCCTATGCTAATACAGTTCCTCACTGGAGAGCCATTCATTCTTGCCTGTGAATATATCAGGTGCAAATCCATCCTTCTGTCCTCCTGACCTCTCCCATTTGTCTTTTCAAAGCTAAAGCCACTCCAAAAACAAATGCTTTTTAAACATATCTCGTTGCTTATTATCATAGTTCTGAGAAAAACAACAGAACAGGGATATAATTAAAGGAATCATGAGCAGACATGCGGTGTTTAGTTAGAAATGAGTTGATTCTGAAGCTCGCCAAAAGCCAAAAGTAATCATGGGTCTATGGTGAATTACTTACTCATTTCTGATATCCCTGGTCTCTTTGCCCAACCCAGTACAGTGCTACCATGTTGACTACAGAAGGAGGCAAGCTGGATTATCTGAAGAGGAAATCCATGATTCTTGACCATGTCAATTGAATGTGTAGCAAAAGTATTTCGTTTTAAATGTAATATTTCATCATGGTGCTAAAATGACTTCTTTCCCCCACCAGAGAAGACAATGGCATTTCAGCTCGTCTATTATGCAGAAGCAGCATTCATTCATGTTGCCTGAGAATGCTCTGTTGTAGTGTGTAATACAGGAGGCTTGAGCATAGGAATAGTGTCAAGATGTGCATGAGCTGGGAAACTGAAGGATATTTACACATGGCTAGAGGAGCAAGATTAGCTGTGTCATGGATAGTCCTGCCAACTCTGGACAGCAGGTGCTAACAATAAAATAACTGCATCTTGGAAAATCTGCTCATCTGCTTTTCTATGGGTTATAACACCATGAAAAAAGAAGAAATATATTTTTAAAAAACTGCTTCTCGTGGGAGAAAAGCCACCAATATATTTTTTTATGACTCTGGTAATTTTCTCAGATTGTGATACACAGTTGTTGGACAATACAGGTTAATGAAATTACAGAAAAAACAATTTTGAAAGAGCTGCACTAGGTGACCAGAGTGAGTTTTCATCATGTGGTCACACTCATGGACAATCCCAGGAAAGAGAACTAAAGAAAAATTAAAACTAAAGGAGGACTTCCTCCAGATCTCACCCAAATAAAATTAAGTTTGAGTTATAGTATATCACACCTCATTACTTTTGTTAAAGAGGGGGAAAAGACTAAAAAAATAACAAAAACAAGTAAATGGTTTACTTCAAATAACCTAGAGAAATTTATCAGTGTAACATAATGAATCAAGAAACAGTCTCCTGTAGGTTAGAGATAGTACTGAAACTTTTTAGAAAAGTGACCCAACAGAAAAGGGTCATATTTCAAAGGCAAAGTGTGATTTATTGTTTTTATAAATTGCCACTCAATCATGCAAAATCTGGGATCCAGAAGGGAAAAAGTCTTCAGAAGATTAAAAACATTTTTACTCTTATCTCTTAGGAGAACACTTGGTCATGATAAGGCATAAGAAAGATGGTGGCATCTAGTTCCCTGAAAAATTTGTAATTGGAAAACTGACAAATACTTTATATTCATAAAGGTCAGATCTAGACTAAAAGCACTGTTGTCAAATCTTCTGTGAACTCTCCTATTAAAAGAAAAATAGCCCTACTTAACCTTTTCCAAGGTCCCCTCCTTGTAGTTTAATCCAACTTTCTTATATAATACCCAAAGTCATTAAAAACCCCAGGGATACAAGAAGTAGACAAGTAGGCAAGTCTGAACCAGTGGTAGGCTGGTAAATATTATCAACTATCTTCGTTTGGGGTGAGAGATATGAAAACCCCCACTAGCAGCATTTGCCAATTTCCTGGGTGATCAAATGTCCTAGTATGATTGATTTCAAATTACCAGCTTGGTGACACATGGAGCTGGGAAGAGATGCACAGAAACATATCTTATATAGTATGTCTATCATAGAGATTCAATAGATGTAAATAACCTCAAGAACAAAGGTCATAGCAAAATGTAGTAAAAATAATTAGAAAGTAATGAGTTACAAGTAGTTTTTACCTTGATTTTAATACAATGCATTTAAGTGTAAGTTTATATAATTTAATTTTAATAATGGCTGTGCTTAACTACCAGCTTGCAAAGATCCTGAAAATTTACCAATTGGCTCTCACAAGCTGTTATCCGATGGCTACAACACATTGCTGGCTCTGACTGAGTTCCTGTCCCTCAGCTCTTGGTCTGGTGGATTCTAGGTGTTAAAATCCATTCAGGCAGCTTATTCCCAACAAGATGAACGTGCTGGATCTGCAGTGTTAAAAGAGAGGATGGTTCCTAGTTCTTAGACTCTCCTTGGAGAGTCTAATAGAAACTGTAGAACTCCAGCCTCAGAAAATTGTACCTACACAAATATTTACCAAATTTTGCTTATATTTGCAAGGAGTTGTTGCCTGCCCCCTTCCCACCCCCAAAGCCATGACTGGGTGAACATGCAATTGATGGGGAAATGGCTGACAGAGCCATTAGAGGAAAAAGGGGGACAGGGACGCCTCATCAGAGGACATTGCTACACAATCGTACAAAATGTATTTCCATCCAGTTAGTTTTTAAGTATCTGACTTAGAAATAAAAAACTGACTGGCTAATCCATTTGGGTGTGGAATTAGTTCCCTAAGGCTGCCCTCACAAAATACCACAAATTGGGAGGCTCCAAACAATAGAAATGCACTTCTCACAGTTTTGAAGGCAAGACGTCTTACATCAAGGTGTTGGCAGGACCATGCTCCTTTTGCTGGGTGGAATCCTTCCTTGCCTCTCACTAGCTCCTGCTGGTGGCCCTTGATCCTGAGCGTTCCTTGGCTTATAGCTTCATCACTTTGGTCAGTCTCTGTCTCTGGCATCATGGCATTCTCTCTGTGTGTCTCTGTGTCCTCTTCACTCATACAAGTTAGGCTGGATTAGGAGTTCCTCATACTGCAGTATGACCTCATTTTAACTAAGGACATCTACAACGACCCTATTCCCAAAGAAGGTCACATTCTGGGGTACTGATCATTAGGCTTCCACATATCTTTTTTGGATGACACAATTTAAACCTTAACAGATGTTAAAGTTAACAGTTTAATAAATTATGGATGATAATGATTGCTCTATATTTGAGGCCTTTTTACCCAAAAGAATTTTTAGGCCAATGTCATCATTTCATTGTTTTGAAAGGGAGGAGATTTGTATTCCCATATAATAGAGAAAGAAACTGACTTACTGAAAGAAGAAAAAAAAAATGCCCCAAATTATCCATTGTAGCAAAAGAAGAGCCTAGAATTTTGCCAGATTTAAAGCTAGGATTCTTTTTAAAGCTCAAGTTCACCTTCTTCCTCCTTGAAGCCTTTTGCTCAATGCCAGTCTGGGTATGTTTTGTTAGCACAACAACCCCTTCCGAACACAAGAAAATATGTACATTCCCTAACAAATGGACTGAAATGTTCCTACCCCAAAGACCACCTAACCTCATGCCTAAAAAACTGCATTCTGCTGGATGCTTGCAGCGTCACAAATACGTAAATCTACAAAGCATCCACTGTTTCTTAGCTAATTTTTCATATTTTAAGCATATTTTATAGTTAGAACCATGTTATTTTTGAGGCCAGAGATAAACATACAAAAAATGTTGTTGCTCCAAAAAAAGAAACAAGTTTTTAAAATGGATCAATTAATATGTAGGGCTTTCACCCAACACATCATCATGGGCTTGAAAACTCAGACCAGTTACATTCAGTTTCTTCACACTTGATGGCTATTGTGCACCCCCTATGTGCCAGGTCCCCAAATGCAGCTGAGTTCAAATATTTGGAAATTTCACATTTGTCTGTTTAAGTCAATGATACAGGCGTCTGACATGATACTTTCTTCTCAATTATTTTTGTTTCCTGCTGTTAGTGTGTGTGACAAACATTTAATTCCTAATGCAGACTTCCTTAAAACAAGAAAAACTAGGAAAATTTTAGAGCTACCATAGTCTAGTAAACACTATCCTAGGAAGAGAATGTATTCACCTGAGACAGTCTAAAAGCAGGGATCACTGCTGACAGGGATTGTAGTGTGACAGGTAGTCAAAGTTTCTGAAGAGTTTCACAAAACTTTCTCAAAATGTTCATGAGAAAGACTGAAACTCAATTATTCTCTTCTGATGACAATTCTCACCCCCAAACCAAGGATCCGTTATACTGGAGTCCTGAAAGATAATCATCGGCTTTAATGGAATGACTTTGGGGCCCGAGCTAAATATCTAACAAGGATGCTTATTTCATTTTCCAATAGGTTTATTGAGAGAAATCTGCTTTTCAGTCTGAACTCAAATCTGCCTCCATGATACCTCCATGCATTAGAAATTCTATCCTCAAGTCTTGAGCAACACAAACTCAATCTGATTCTATTTTCCACATTAGCACACCCACTATTTCTCAGGTCAGTTGTGTTCAGTAGTTTGCTACTGGCTATCTTCCATGTGCCAAATACCACCCCAGATGGGGAGTAGAAATCAGGGAGAGAAAATCTCTTCTAAGGACCTCAGTCTAATGCTGTTCTGGCCAATAGAACTTTCTGCAATAATGGAAATATTCTACATCTGCAATGGCCAATATGGCCATCGCTGGCCACATGTAGCCACTGAACATGTGAGACATGCTAGAGTAACCAAAAAACTTTATTTTTAATTTTATATAATTTTATTTAAGTTGCCATATATGGCAATGGCTACTGCAATGGGCAGTGCAAGTTTGTGAAATAGACCCATACATGACTTAATATAATAATAAATACATTGCTCTTAGCAGAGAAGGGTTGAACTGAGAGACGAGGTACTAGCCATGTTAGTTATCCTGAGGAGTTGATGTCTGAACTGGGTCTTGGTGCTGAATTAGCCAGGTGATAAATGGGAGAAAGAGTTCAAGGAAAAACAAAACACAAACAAACAAAAACAACAAAAAAATCATAAAACACATAAGCACAAATGAGCCTACTGAGAACAAAGAATTCAAGTACCAGTTTGGACACAAAATCTGGCTGTGTGGTGTTGAGTATAAACTCCATTTTCCTCACGGCCTTCATAAAATTTGTTTTTAAAACATACTGTGTACACAATTTGTTTTGATGTGTGGAAAAAATGTGAGACTGTCTCTTTCCTTATTTGAATACGATGCTTCAAAATGTGTATCTGAAATTCAAATTGATGTTCATGGCAGAAAAAATGGCCCAATTTAAGTTTACATTTAATTAAAAGAATTCTATAAATTCTCAGCCTAACTGCTAATAAGTCAAGCCTCTCCTATTGTAATTGGAACATGTGAGTTTCTGAACTAAGATGTAGGATTTTATGTGCCTATTACAGTTTGTCTAGATAATAATAATAATTAAAAAAACATAGTTTAGCCTTCAAAGATTCTTTAAAAATATTGAGTAAGTCTTCTTTGGATAAATTCTAGATTAAATTTTCTATCCAACTCTGTGTTGCATTTTAATTATGAAAAGCAGTCCACATCAGTGTTAAAAGACAAAAATCTAATTAGGATGGGAAAGGGATAGAGCCCTGCTGAGAGCTGCCAGAGATGGCTGAATATCAAGGTGAATATCAAGGTGAGTCATCAGGACTAAGATTCCTGAACTACCTGTTCAAGTACACACGTTTGATCTGTGCCTTCCTTATTTACTCAATGAACACACTGTATATTTGTTTTAGTTCAGCACAAAATATATATTTCCTGATGCTTTTCTTTTGGTTTGGCTTTTTGCTTTTGTTTTTTAACCAGCTGCTACTGTGGACTCTGGGATACAAAAGTGCAAAGATGAGACTTGGCTCATCTTCTAAAAGCCTAAGAGACTGGTATACATGGACAAATTGATAGCCTTGTTAATGGTTGAATGCTATGTGTCTTCATCAAAAATTATTGTCTACCAAAATGTTCACAGCTTGGAACATCATGAGCTAAATTAGATTTCAGAAGAATGGGGAGAGACACAGAGAGACAAGGAGAAAGAAGAGAGAGAATGTGTGTGTGTGTGTGTGTGTGTGTCTTTCTAATTTCAGAGAGTCAAAACAAGAAAAAGGTGATTGCATTTAAAGAGAAAATAAAGTGGAGAACATGGCAAGTGATGGTGAGACAGGACTTACCTCTTCAAAACATCAAATTATTGGCAAGATTATGTTTTGCTTCCTAAATATTTGACTCTGGGAGTATTTAATCAATTCATATATGGTTTTCTTAGCAATCATTAGTATCTGCATTAGTGTCTTCATGAAACAACATGATGGTATCAAGAAAAATAATGGAAGATTTAGGATTAAAAATTTCTGGAATTTGAAATAAACTATCAGTTAAGAATAACTGCTCACATATAATTTCTCAAAAATATTTAAGGAACATGAAGTTAAGCTGAGTTGATAAATATATCCAAAAAAGGCATCTAAATAGTTGTCATCCTACTTCAAAACCAGTTTCTCTAAACCAAAATGTAAACCCCATAAAGATTTATGAAGCTTTTCCTCAAACATACAATTTATGGCAAGTGTTAAAATCATTCTTTTAAACAATAATGTGACTAAAATGTAATTATGGAAAACCATCCAATTATTATATCAAATAAAATTTCTTAAAGTACAGATGTAAAATACTGAGGTCATTGAATGGTGTTGTATGGTATACACCTTTTGTGATTTTTATGTTGTGACCCATGGCTACGCAGTAATAAAGTGTGTTCCCCTAACAATGCATCTCCCTGACTATTCTTCTGCCTGAGGAGCTTCCATTTGACATGGGGGCAAATATAATATGGAAAATACTTTTGGGTAGTGTCAAAGATAATCAAACCCAGACACTAACTAGTTAAAGTGGTGTGGACAAGTTTTATCCAGTAATAACTATTACAATAAAGAAGAGAGTCCAGTGTGAAATAGACTCAACCTCATTGAAATAGAAGACAGCCTTTTGAAAGGCTGGGATGTGCTGGGGGAAAAGCAGTAGAGGATAAAAGGGGGATTTGGTCCATGTGGCTAGGTCATTTGGGTTTGTTAACTGGCACTTATCAAAGTTAAGTGATAGAGCCTTGCTGAGAGCTGTCAGAGATGGCTGAATATCAAGGTGAGTATCACCTTGATACTCCCACACAGACTGGGAGACAGGTGTTGACTGGAACAAACAGTAAATTCTTTTGTCAGCTAGGAGCTTTCTCAGCTAGGAACTTTAGGGGCCTGGAGTTGCCACGCTAGGGTCTCAGCCTTGAGCTCTGAGAGATTATGCTAGTGTTTAAGTTTCTTAGTACAAGAATTTGGACAAAGTTGTTATGTGCCAGGTATTCTTTTGTAGTTCTCAATAGAAGGGATATAGCAGCAGAGGAAATACAATATAGTTTAAGTAGTGGATGTGGATTGTCTAGAAGCTGATCAGTCTCCATAGAGAAGGGTTCAGAGCTAATTGGACAGGGAACATGGGCTCTGCATGTCCAAATCTTCTTCTGACCTTCACTAGGCGGTAAGAAGAAAAAACCAAAGGGGAGGGGAATATAGAGGGAATATAAACTAAACAAAGCAAGCACTGTGTTAGTGGCTTTGCAAAAACAAGTTCTCAGTAATCATGCAAAGTAGATATTACTTTCAACATTTATGGAAGAGGAGGAAATGGAAATACAGCAAAGTTAAATTTCTTCTCAAGATTAAGCTGTTAATAGTCCAAGCTGAGATAAAAGTCAGGTCCAAGTTTGCTACCTCTTGCAGCTTACTCTAAACCTCCTATCTTGACTTTTGGTTAAGAGAGAACCTGACATGTGCCATAAAAGACCAAGGAATTCTCTACCACAAATTCACTTAAAATAGTTCCGAATCTATGTTAGATGCTGAGCAACCAAGAGCTGATAACAGAGGTGTTTGACTTCTTAAATAAAAGTTTCATAAGAGAGGGAAAAGATGATGGAGGAGTAGGGGACTCTATTCCAACTGGTCCCCAGAATTGAGCTGGATATCTACCAGACCACTCTGAACACCCACAAAATCAGCCTGAGATGTAAGAAGATAGATCTGGATCTCTACAAACAGAATATCGCAGGCGTTGGTTTCAAGGTACTAAGCGGGGAGCCGTGATTCCGTGGGCAGGTATCAGAGGATAAACGGTGGCAGGAGGGAGCCTGGCTGTTGGGATCTTACACCACAGGTGAGTGACAGCCTCCCATGCTGGGGTCGGGGCACAGACTCACAGACCGGTAGCGACAGGGAAAGGACTTTAGGGCAGCCCCCAGACAGAAACACAGAGCAGTGGGGCCACATGTGCAAACTGGGGGCAGCTGGCGATTTTAGAAGCACAAAGGGCAGAGACCTGCTCCGATCTGGAGGCAGGACTGGGAGCGCTGCGGAGGGGCGCACAACCCAGGACACTGCAGTTTATAGCAGCACGGACAGAAACGGAGACAGTGTGGCCTGGAGAGCTCACTGAAGAACAGACTGCGATCTCTCTGCTCTGAGGCAGAGGGTTGGAAATGGTCTCTTCTGCTCTGACTCTCAGAAGAGATGTGGGAAGCTGCCAGGGAAAGCCACCATGGAACAAAAGCCCCCCAAACCGGTTTCCACTGAGCCCATCCCCTGCCACAAAGGGGCATTGCACAGAGTTGCCTGAGTAACACTGTGGCAGGCCCCTCCCCCAGAAGACAGGCTGGGAAAACAAGAGGCCAGCAACCCTGAGGTCCCTAGAAAACAGATGCATCTTGCTTGGGTTGTGATCAATAATTTGGAATCTACACATTCCCTCAACCACCCCTCAACAGAATGACTAGGAGGAGGAACCCCCAAAATAGGAAAGACTCAGAGACTATAATTTATGCCACAGATTTACAAATGGATTCAGATATAACCAAGATGTCAGAGATGGAATTCAGGCTAGCAATTGTGAAGACAATAGCTAGAATGGAGAAATAGATTAATGGCAACATAGAGTCTCTAAGGGCAGAAATGAAAGCTGAATTGGCAGAACTTAAAAATGCTATCAATGAGATCAAATTGAATCTAGATAATTTAACAGCTAGGGTAAGTGAGGCAGAAGAATGAATTAGTGATTTAGAAGACTAATTAATAGACAAGAAGGGAAAAGAGGAGGCCAGGGAAAAACAACTCAGAATCCATGAAAATAGAATCATAGAAATAAATGACACCATGAAACGCTCCAATGCCAGACTTACTGGGATCCCTGAGGGGGTGGAGAGAGAGAGAGGACTAGAAGATATATTTTAGCAAATTGTAGCTGAGAACTTCCCTAATCTGGGGAATGACACAAACATTCCTGTCCTAGAGGCAGAGAGGACCCCTCCCAAGATCAAAGAAAACAGGCCAACACCCTGGCATGTAATGGTAAAACTCGCAAATCTTAGAACCAAGGAAACCATCTTAAGGGCAGTTAGGGGTAAGAGATTCCTTATATACAGAGGGAGGAATATCAGAATAACGTCAGACCTATCCACAGAGACCTGGCAAGCCAGAAAGGGCTGGCAAGACATATTCAGAGTACTAAATGAAAAGAACATGCAGCCAAGAATACTTTATCCAGCAAGGCTGTCATTTAGAATGGAGGGGGAGATGCAGAGCTTCCAAGACCAGCAGAAACTGAAAGAATATGTGACCACTAAGCCGGCCTGCAAGAAATATTAAGGGGGAGTTCTATAAAAGGAGAAAGACCCCAAGAGTGATATAGAACAGAAATTTACAGGGACAATCTAGAAAAACAAGGTCTTCACAGGCAACATGATGACAATAAATTCATATCTTTCAGTAATCACTCTCAATGTGAATGGCCTAAATGCTCCCATAAAATGGCACAGGGTTGCAGATTGGATAAAAAGACAGGACCCGGGGGCACCTGGGTGGCTCAGTCGTTAAGCGTCTGCCTTCGGCTTGGGTCATGATCCCAGGGTCCTGGGATCGAGCCCTGCATCAGGCTCCCTGCTCAGCGGGAAGCCTGCCTCTCCCTCTCCCACTCCCCCTGCTTGTGTTCCCTCTCTCGCTGTGTCTGTCTCTGTCAAATAAATAAAATCTTAAAAAAAAAAAAAAAAAAGGATACATCCAGACTGAAAGTGAAAGGATGGAGATCCATCTTCCATGCCAGCGGACCTCAAAAGAAAGCTGGGGTAGCAATTCTTATATCAGATATCAGATTTTAAACTAAAGACTGTAGTTTGAGACACAGAAGGACACTATATCATTCTTAAAGGGTCTATTCAACAAGAAGATCTAACAATTGTAAATATATACACCCCTAACATGGGAGCAGCCATTTACATAAGCCACCTGTTAACCAAAATAAAGTCATATTGATAACAATACATTAATTGTAGGAGACCTCAATACTCCACTCTCTGCAATAGACAGATCATCTAAGCAGAAAATCAACAAAGAAATAAGAGCTTTGAATGACACATTGGACCAGATGGACCTCATAGATATATACAGAACATTCCACCCTAAAACAACAGAATACTCATTCTTCTCAAGCGCACATGGAACTTTCTCCAGAACAGGCCACATACTGGGTCACAAATCAGGTCTCGACTGATACCAAAAGATTGAGATTATTCTATGCATATTCTCAGACCATAATGCTTTAAAACTGGAACTCAATCACAAGAAAAAATTTGGAAGAAATTCAAACACTTGGAAGCTAAAGACCACTCTACTCAAGAATGTTTGGGTCAACCAGGAAATCAAAAAACCTTAAACAATTCATGGAAACCAATGAGAATGAAAACACATAGGTCCAAAACCTATGGGATACTGCAAAGGCAGTCCTAAGGGTGAAATACATAGCCATCCAAGCCTCACTCAAAAAAAAATAAAAAAATCCTGAAATCACCAACTAACTTTACACCTTAAAGAACTAGAGAAAAAGCAACAAACGATGCCTAAGCCACACATAGGAAGAGAAATAATTAAGATTAGAGCAGAGATCAATGAATTAAAAACCAGAAAGACAGTAGAGCAGATCAAAGAAACTAGAAGCTGGTTCTTTGAAAGAATAAAATCAATAAACCACTGGGCAGACTTATCCAAAAGAAAAGAGAAAGGAACCAAATTAATACAATTATGAATGAAAGGGAAGAGATCACAACTAACACCAAGGAAATAGAAACAATTATTAGAAATTATTATTAACAACTATATGCCAATAAATTAAGCAACCTGGATGAAATGGATGCCTTCCAGAAACCTATAAACTCCCAAGACTGCAACAGGACGCAAATGACAACCTGAATAGGCCAATAACCAGTAACGAGATTGAAGCAGTGATCAAAAACTTCCCAAAAGAACAAGAGTCCAGGGCCTGATGGATTCCCTGGGGAATTCTACCAACATTCAAAGAAGAAATAATACCTATTCTCCTGAAGCTGTTTCAAAAAATAGAAATAGAAGGAAAGCTTCCAGACTCATTCTCTGAGGCCAGCATTACCGTAATCCCTAACCAGGCAAAGACCCCATCAGAAAGAATTTCAGACCGATATCCCTGATGAATATGGACTCCAAAATCCTCAACAAAATCCTAGCTAATAGGATCCAACAATACATTAAAAGGATCATCTACCATGACCAAGTGGGATTTATCCCTGGGATGCAAGTGTGGTTCAACATTTGCAAATCATTCAATGTGATAGAACACATTAATAACAGGAGAGAGAAGAACCACATGGTCCTTTCAATTGATGCAGAAAAAGCATTTGACAAAATATAACATCCTTTCCTGATTAAAACTCTTCAGAGTGTAGGGATAGAGGGAACATTCCTCAAGTTCATAAAATCCATCTGTGAAAAACCCACAGTGAATATCATCCTCAAGGGGGAAAGCTGAGAGCCCTTCTCTTAGATCAGGAACACAACAAGGATGCCCACTCTCACTACTGTTGTTCATCACAGTACTAGAAGTCCTAGCAAAAGCAATCAGACAACAAAAAGAAATAAAAGGTATTCAAATTGGCAAAGAAGAAGTCAAACTCTCTCTCTTCACAGAAGACATGATACTTTATGTGGAAAATCCAAAAGACTCCACCCCCAAATTACTAGAACTCATACAGCAATTCAGTTATGTGGCAAGATACAAAATCAATGCACAGAAATCAGTTGCTTTATACACTAACAATGCAACTGTGGAAAGAGAAATTAGAGAAACAATTCCATTTACAATAGCACCAAAACCCATAAAATATCTCAGAATAAACCTAACCAAAGAGGTAAAGGATCTATACTCTAGGAACTACAGAACATTCATGAAAGAAACTGAAGACGCAAAAAGATGGAAACACATTCCATGCTCATGGTTCCGAAGAATAAACATTGTTAAAATGTCTTTGCTATCCAGAGCAATCTATACCTTCAATGCCATCCCGATCAAAATTCCAATGACATTTTTCAAAGCACTGGAACAAACAATCCTAAAATTTGTATGGAATCAGAAAAGATCCTGAATCTCCAAGGAAATGTTGAAAAAGAAGAACAAAGCTGGAGGCATCACGTTGCCCGATTTCAAGCTATATTACAAAACAGTGATCACCAAGACAGCATGGTACTGGCACAAAAACAGACATATAGACCAATGGAACAGAATAGAGAGCCCAGATATGGACCCTCAACTCTATGGTCTAATAATCTTCGACAAAGCAGGAAAAATTATGCAATGTAAAAAAGACAGTCTCTTCAATAAATGGTGCTGGGAAAATCGGACAGCTATATACAGAAGAATGAAACTCGACCATTCTCTAACACTATACACAAAGATAACTCAAAATGGATGAAAGACCTCAGTGTGAGACAGGAATCCATCAAAATCCTAGAGGAGAACATAGGCAATAACCTCTTTGACATCAGCCACAACAACTTCTTTCAAGATTCATCTCCAAAGGCTAGTGAAACAAAAGCAAAAATGAACTTTTGGGACTTCGTCAAGATAAAAAGCTTCTGGACAGCAAAGGAAACAGTCAACAAAACAAAGAGGCAACCCACAGAATGGGAGAAGATATTTGCAAATGACACTACAGATAAAGGGCTGGTATCCAAGATCTATAAAGAACTTCTCAAGCTCAATACCCAAAAAACCAATAATCAAGTCAAAAAATGGGCAGAAGACATGAACAGACACTTTTCCAAAGAAGACATAAAAATAGCTAACAGGCAGGCGCCTGGGTGGCTCAGTCGTTAAGCATCTGCCTTCGGCTCGGTCATGATCCCAGGGTCCTGGGATCGAGTCCCACATTGGGCTCCCTGCTCAGCGGGAAGCCTGCTTCTCCCTCTCCCACTCCCCCTGCTTGTGTTCCTGCTCTTGCTCTCTGTCAAATAAATAAATAAAATCTTAAAAAAAAAATAGCTAACATGAAAAAATGTTCATCATCATTAGCCATCAGGGAAATTCAAATCAAAACCACATTGAGATACCACCTTACACCAGTTAGAATGGCAAAAATTGACAAGGCAAGAAACAACAAATGTTGGAGAGGTTGTGGAGAAAGGGGAACCCTCTTACACTGTTGGTGGGAATGCAAGTTGGTACAGCCACTTTGGAAAACAATGTGGAGGTGCCTCAGAAAATTAAAAATAGAGCTACCCTATGACCCAGCAATTGCACTACTGGGTATTTACGCCAAAGACACAGATATAGTGAAAAGAAGGGCCATATGAACCCCAATGTTCATAGCAGCAATGTCCACAATAGCCAAACTGTGGAAGGAGCCGAGATGCCCTTCAACAGATGAATGGATAAAGATGATGTGGTCCATATATACAATGGAATATTACTCAGCCATCAGAAAGGATGAATACCCAACTTTTACATCAACATGGGTGGGACTGGAGGAGATTATGCTAAGTGAAATAAGTCAAGCAGAGAAAGTCAATTATCATATGGTTTCACTTATTTGTGGAACATAAGGATTGCATGGAGGACATTAGGAGAAGGAAGGGAAAAATGAAGGGGGGGAATCAGAGGGAGAGATGAACCACAAGAGACTATGGACTCTGAGAAACAAACTGAGGGTGTTAGAGGGGAGGTGGGTGGGGGGATGGGTTAGCCTGGTGATGGGTATTAAGGAGGGCACATCCTGCAGCAAGCACTGGGTGTTACATGAAAACAACGAAGCGTGGATCACCACATCAAAAACTAATGATGTATTGTATGGTGACTAACATAACATAATAAAATAAAATAAAAAAATAGACTATAATAAAACAAAAAAATCAGAAAAAATATTTTCATAGATAGCTAATTAAATTCATATTAATTTTGTTGCTACTTAAAAGTCACCTTGACAGGAGCCATGTTTGGTAAATAAATATTTGCTATGGGAATATTTATTATTTGCTGTTGCTATGACTATTATTGAATAAATGATAAAGTGTGGACCAAAAAAAAAATCTCTCTCTCTGTCAAGTAAATCCATAAAATCTTAAAAAAAAATAAAGAATAAGGAAAAGAGGACATTTTATTCTCAAGGGAAGCAAGTAATTGCAGTAAACATTGCCTTTGCTCTCCTACTTCCCTCATATCCCTAAATTGGTGGACATTTTGAGATTGATTTGCCAAGAATCTACTATTTTGTTCACTTCTTTCAAAGATATTTTTTTAAAAATAATATTATATCAATAAATCCAAGTAAGAAGAAGAAAACAATGAAACTAGATGGTTACATTTTTACAGAAAATCTGATGGGCAATGTTAATTTTAGCAGTTTGAAAGAGATGTAAGCACTATGACTATTGCTGATGCATACTTGCTACATGCACCTAGGTTAAGATTTCTTTTTGTTAACATACTGAGCTGAATAGTTTTGCCAGTGTGGAGAACTCTCAACTTGGCCATCTGTGTGAAACACATTTTTCATATTGCAATCATTCAAAGAAAAATAAGTGAAGGTCTTTAAAAACTTGGCTTGATTCAAGGAAAACTCCTCAGTTATCCTAAGTCAAACATTACACAGAGTGGAAGGACTGTCCCTCTGATAGATAACATGGAAAATTGTAGGAAATTCTCAGAATTTATAAAAATGAGAGTTACCAGTTACTTGTTTCTGCAAGGTAGAGATTTTAATTTTTGTCACTGAAACAACAGAAATATGCACCCAGGAAAATGACACCATAGGCCCTCAATCCTTATTATTTCTTGGGTACCCTGAGAACGCACCTAATTCACCCTTTTATCTCTGTTCACATTTGAACTTAAAACATGCCAGATCATAGCCTTTTCCATCCCAAATTCCTCTGACAATTCAGTCACCTGTATCAAGACTCATTACTACATGAAGCAATGGTAGAACCTCAGGTTTTCATTTAAATTTGACATTAAGAGACATTATATTAACATTAGAGGTGGCTGTTGTTATGAAAAAAATATGCTCATTCCATTTTATTCAGGAGTTAGAACATTCTAGACTTATAATGTGCTCCTCTTATACTTCTTTCCATTGTTAAGCATATTCTTGTACACATTTGCCAAATGTTCTTGTACATTGGAGTCAGAACCCACTTGAAACTCTCTATGTAAAATGAAAGTAGCAAAGAACTTGATCCATGAGATCATATGATACTTGTCTTTCTCTGATTGACTTATTTCGCTTAGCATAATACCCTCTAGTTCCATCCATGTCATTGCAAATGGCAAAATTTCATTTTTTGATGACTGCATAATATTCCATTGTATATATATATACACCACATCTTCTTTATCCACTCATCTGTTGCTGGACATCTAGGCTCTTTCTATAGTTTGGCTATTGTGGACATTGCTCCTATAAACATTGGGGTGCATGTGCCCCTTCAGATCATTACTTTTGTATCTTTGGGTAAATACCCAGTAGTAGGCATTTTTTTAAAAGAAGATAAAACCAAACTCAGTCTATAGAGGCAGAGGTATTAGATAAACAAATTAATCATAGAAATGCAGAGGTAGAAGGAATCTTAGAAGTCACTTATTCAAATATCTTACCATATGCATAAATACTGCCCACCTCCCCCAAAAGGGCTCATCTAGAACCTGCTCAAGATTTCTACAGATGAGGCAATCCATTCTATCTCTAGATGAGGTAGCTGGAAATTCTCATGGAACGTGAGCTATAATCTGTCTTCAGTTTCAACACATTGAATTTAATTCTGCTTATAAAATAACAAACACTTGGGGAGGGGACCCCCTGTGCACCAACACTGTATTGAGTACTGTGGGGATATTCAAGGATATATAAAACATGTGTTCTCCTTCCGTGTTGTGGAGGAGCAAAAGAAGCACACAGGAAACAGAGAACCACTTAGAGGTAGGCGACTGTCATGCTTCCACCACTCATTGAGGAGGTGCTATGGACTCAATACTTGTGTCCTCCCAAATTCATATGTTGATAACCTAATTCCCAGCATGGGGGTATTAGGAGGTGGGGCTTTTGGGAGGTGATTACATCATGAGGGGGAGCCCTCATAAATGGGATCCATGCCCTTATAAAAGATGTTCCAGAGAGCTCCCTCCTCCCTCTCACCAGGTAAAGACCCAACAAGCAGGTCCTCTTTAGACACCGAATCTGTTGGCATCTTGATCTTGGATGTCCCATCCTCCAGAACTGTGAGAAATAAATTTCTATTGTGTATAAGCCATCCAGTCTATGGTATTTTTGTTATAGCAGCCTGAATGGACTAAGACAGGGGAGCACTTAGGCAAGTCACTTGGCTCCTCAGAATCTATAGGCAGTAACAGTACCTCATAGGGTTGTTTCAAAGATTAAACTTACATACACAGTTGTTTAGTAAATTTTGGGATCTGTGCAAATGGAAACGGTGATTGTCATGAGTTTCTATGCAGATTTCTAGGGTAAAACATTTCACCTTGGGTTCTAACAATCACCTTATTTACCTGCTACCTAAGGAGGGAATGGTGACATATTTCCACCTTTGTAGTGAGCATGTAGGTTCTGGCACACAGTGTTTGGTAAATTAATCCAAATGAGCACTACTCCAGGGCCTCACAAATTGTGATACTACGGAATAGCACAGGTAGTTTAGAAGCAGGAATGTTTTACTTTATAAAGATAAATAATGAATTCACTTTCCATATGATAAGTTTAGTTATGAAGCACCCTGCAGAAGTGATCTAAGGATAAATGAGAAGACAGAGCTGAATATGAAGTTTTTGAAGTCTTCACAAGGAAAGAATGGGTGAAATGCAGGGAAGGAAGCAAGAGGTATCACTGTAGAGAGAAAAGAGCAGAAGCTCAACTTAAATTTAAAAGTTGAGGCAATGCTAGGGGTTGGTGTTGGAGCAAGAAACATCTAGAAAGCCAGAACAAGTACAATCTTATTTAACTGAATCTGTTATTACTTTACTTTACTCTCCTAAAATGTCAGTCAATCAATCCACAAGTATGGGTAACATCCACAGTCTGCCCAACATAACTTGGCATTTTATAATGTCTAAGAAATCCAGAAAGCTTTGTGGATAATGATGTGGGAAACAAAGGCAAAAGAAAAATTAAATTTCCTTACTACCTATAGCCCACTGACAAGTCCTTGAAACAGGAAGAGTGACATTCCTCTAGGAACTCAGCTGCCTGAATGTTAATACTTTGCTAAGGGCAAAAGGCAATCTTAGCCTGACCCCCAGGATCCTATAAGTCTACTTTAACATATAAAAATTCCTTTTGAAACTTCCTTTATCTCTATCCCCCAAGATGTATGTTGGCAATCATCCCCCAAGCATATGACCCACCCATATCTATCTGAAGAGCCTCATGACTATGGTTTTATTAGACAGTAATAAATGACCTCTTCCTAACAATAGCGAGCGCCCTCAAGGTCCTGGAAACCTTGCTTCCAAAATTCCTTAGAAACTTAGGCTATCCCTAACCCCCTTCCAACTTGAAAGTATATAATGGGCCATTCCTCACAACCCCGGTGCAGCTCTTTCTGCCCACAGGTCCTGTCCTCATGCTTTAATAAAACCATCTTTTGGCACCAAAGATGTCTCAAGAATTTTTTCTTGACCCTGGGCTTCAAACCCTAATATCTTTCCTACATCAGATAAGATGGATATACAACTGAACCATATATAGATAAACTTTGACACATAAATTTCACCTTCACAAAGGTAAATCATTGAATCCTGTCTCCTCCATTTACTGGTTGTATAATCTCGGGGCAACTGATTTAACTTGTCTGGGCATCCATGAACTAGAGGAAATGATGGTACCAATGAAAGAGCCGTTATCAGAATTAAACGAATTAAATATGAATGCCTAAAAGACTACATAGTACATTAAAATGTGTAATGATGTTAGTTATGCTTATTATTATCCTACTGGCTTAAACTAATTATTTTGCTATGAATCAGCCATATTTTGGGCAGTTTCATATTTATTTCATGTGAATTTCTGTAAGATTTCTTTCTTATACATAATTTAACACACATAAGCTGTCTTTCCAATTGTGTTCTTCAAAATATCAATCTGTGCATGGGTAGATAAGATAGATATTGGGCATTGCATGTAGGTTGGAAAATAAAAACAAATGATATTTTTATTATTAACACAATCTCTTTGAGCATTTTGCGGTGGAGGGCACAAAAGGGATTTTTTGGATTCCAAATATGCTAACTTGTTCTTCAATTTTATTTTATTTAGCACACAGGGGATGAGGTAGTATTGAGAAAAGATCAACATACCAGGAATTACAATCTCTGGGTTTTACTCTGGTCTCCACAACTAACTTGCTCTGAGACTTTGGACAAATAAATAAACCTCTCAGCTTTAATTTTCTAGCCATATAGTTTATTTCCTTCTTACCTAAAAAAACTTATACTATGAATCCAATGATGATTTACTATTCCAAAGTGTAAGTATTGGCCAAAGTCTAGGCAGTACCTTTCTACATTTCAGGTACTATGGATCATAGGCAGCTGGTTACAGACCTCTTTCTACCTGTAGGATGAACGGGCACATTCTCTGGTCCTTATGTGTCTCTGAAATTGTTTTCTGCCACTCCAGTCACGGTAACAGCCATGGAAATTTTTTCCATCATCCAATTTAATAGTTTATGGAGAATACAAACCATGTCACTATAATGTCTTGTTTGTGTTTGTTCTATTTTCAAGAAGAGAGGAGACAAGATAGTACCTTCACTATGTTCAGTAACTAACTTTTCCAAAATCGCATCAGAGAAACAATCTTGTTGGTCATATTTTTTAATAAATAAAATTATGGTCAAAATTCTGAAGATTAAAACAATATATTTCAATCAAAAGTATAATTATTTTGAGAGAAAGAAATCGTAAGAGTTGAAACTCTTCTCCATATCTCTGTATCCACTCTAAATAGAGGAAAACATTTCTAAAATTTGGGACCACATTATCTTAAGAGGTTCCAAACAGAAAGAATGTTCTTTGTTGTGTGGTCTCTTAAAAAAATAGTTTTCTAGGTAGTCAACATTATATCATCCCAGTAGATGATAAAGGGATGCCTGCTTGAATTTTTAAAATAGCCACGTGAAAAACAACAAAACAACAAAAACAAAAAAATGAACAAAAATAGAAACAAAAACAAAACTTGTGCTTTGTCGTTTATAAGTAAATTCAAACCTAACAGTAAATAATACACTGCTATGGGGATAGAATATGACCCACGCAAGTATATATTTTTTTCAACAAAGCCTGCTTTAAGTACATATACAAATGTTATTGGGAATCTTTTCATACACAATGCATATGTTTCTTCTTCCTAATAGTAAGATTAAACTTTTATATGCACAGTACATAAAAAGGAGTAACAAATTTTTAAGCTAATAGAAACATAAACATTTGAGTACAAAATGCTTTATCATCTCCAATGTTTATATAATGTTTTTTAAATAATAGATTCTTAATTTATTATAGATTTACAATTGAATGTGCAATAATCGAAGACTGAATAAAAACAAGACTAAGATACATAATTGAAAAGTTTTTCATTTTTTAAGTGTGTGTGTATTTTTCTCATAGAACATTTCTCTTTGACATGATTTTGGTTAAGTCCACAGAGGAGCAATCCTTTCATAAATAGAATAAAAAATGTCAATCATCTGAATATTTCAGGTATAAACTAGACAAACCTACATATATAAACTTTATGTTTTATCTTTCCTTAATAATTATATAAGAAAGAGGAAGGGTTGATTTTTGTAACAGTAACACCCAGAACTTTAAAATATGCATAACATTATATAAACCTCTGGAGTTTCCCTATTTGGTAAGCTAATTTTGGTAAAAATTTGCTTTCATTATACAATGTTCAGATTCTAATCCTTTACATTTTATATTCTGTAATGTTCAAGACACTTCAAATTATTTTTGGAATGAGATAGAGTATAAATATGTAAAACTCTGAGCACAATATTCATTAAGTAACCAGTAAACACTAAAAAACAAATTACCTAAATTCCTCTACTGACTTAAAAGGTTGTAAATATTGGCAGTTTTGCTGGTTAAATAGCTTGAGCTTTCTTGCTGGGCAATATTGATAAGAAGGGAAAACTATTATATCGGCAGAAAGAAATGCATTAGCTTAAGTAATAATTATATGAAATGCATTTGTTCAGTTTGGAAATACTTTTCATGTTATGTCCATACAAACAGAATGTGGTAAATCAGAGAATTCAGGACAGACAGTTGGAAAAATGGAAATGCCAATGAGGACTGCTCAGTGTCTAGATGCTTGTGAACCCAGGAGTATGGTAGGCTACATACAAAGATGGAGTCAACCAACTGCAATAGAGGACTGTTGAAATTGGACCATTTGGGCCCCATTCCCTTTTCCTCAGGTATAATCCCCTTGTATTATAATTAATGGTATTATAATGAAACACCTACATGGAAATGAATGAAATGAATCAAGGATCAAAAAACAAGTGTTTCCCTAAGTTACACCATGTTTGTGGTGGAGTTTGAGAGCAATTATGCAGTCAACAAATGATAGAGTCCATAGATGATGGTCTGGACTTGGAATCTCTACATTGTTTTGCCATTTTGCTTTACCTGTTCTATCTGGTAGCCACGGTGCACAGCGAGATGCACCAGAACTGAGAACCATAGGGCTCACTGTCCTGGTGGAAGTCCTGATTGCCTTTACTGCTTGTTAATCAGAGGGTTAGTATAGATAAAAAGGGGGGTGAACAGTCCTTGGATTTTGTTTTGAACTTGAAAACATTCCTTCTGGTACAAAATACTAGAATTAAGATGTTTTTTTCTTGCCTTCCCAAAATGTTATTGAAATTAGAGGGGAGGGATAAAAACATAATAAACCCATTGGAGCTCTGAAAAAAATAATGGGTTGAGGAAATGGTTAGGTCTCAATGGAGCAGCTTTTTTTGGGATAAATATCTAGAAGAGAGAAAATGAGTAAGATTATATTGATGTTTTAAACAAAGCAGGTGAAACTAAGACTTGAAACATTTGTAAGACAAAGCCTGTAAAGAGGTGGGAGCTATTCCTTATAACAAAGACCCAGATATGCAGAGTAAATATAGAAGGTGGGGCAGGAAAATGAGGCAAGTGTGTCTAAGGAATATCTATACCATTCGCCACCTACCACTGTTTGGTATCTGCTGAAAGACCATTACCAGTAAGATGTCTTTGAATTTCTAAAATTGTAAGATTACTCTCTAAAGAAATTTAATGACTATCGTAAGTAGGGTTGAGGCTTAAGCCATTCTCATTTTGTGAGCTTTCTAATATATCTTTCTGTTACCTCTCCTTCCACTCTATAGTGAAACCAGCCAGGTCACTACCAGGTCATATTTCTTTCATAAATATGAGTGAACAATCAATGATTAGCAAACACATTGAAAAAATTAACAACACAATGCAAAAGACCCAAAATGAGCCAAGATAGTGGCTGAACTTAAGAGACATTAAGTTAATGCAAGAAACAGAAAAGGACTTTACTATATTCTTGTCAATGCTTTGAGAAATTGTTGCATTTATAAATTCAAATAAGGTGATATGATAAAACAAAATCCAAGAATAAAGAGTTCTAGAAGATTAAAAATCTGTAAATTGGGAAATCTCATTTTTGCACTGAACAAAAAGGTGAATGAATGGAAACTATAAAAACACAGAGAGAGAGACCTAGAGACATAGAGAATTAGCCCAGCATGCCAACATCCATTTAATAAGAATTTTATGAAAGAAAGCATAGAAAATGGAAGGGCTGAGAAAGAAATCAAGCCAAAAAATAGGATAAAAAACCATCAGAACTGAAAAATAACAAGGCTCTTCAAAATAAAGTGGTTGTTATGTGGTTAAGTGCCCAGCAAGATCCACACCTACTGATAACTCAATGAAATGTCATGTCTCCAAAGATTCAGAGATTATAAAAGCCTCCAAAAGGAAAAGCTCCCTATCTGCAAGGAGATGGGGATCAAGTTGGCATTAAATTTCTCATAGCAATGCTGAATGTTCTAAGACAATAAAGGAATGCCTTCAAAATTTTGAGGAAAAATAATTGTGAACTTCAAAATCTACTTTCAGCCACACTATTACATATTACTATAATTATGATGGCAAACTAATGACATCTGATATATACAAGGACCTAAAATATTCACTTTCCAAATACTTCCTAAAACATTGCTTATGAATGTCCAAAAGAAAGAAAGGCAAAAAAATGAAAAAGGAAACCCAAACATGGAACAGACAAACATATATCAAAATATAACAAGCATACCCAGACAATAATGGACTAGGAGTGAAACAGGGAAAACAAAAAACAAAAACAAAACAAAACAAAAAAAACCCAAACCATCCTGAGGGGACAGTTATGGGGTAGAACTAAAAGGAATATTAATACAAATTTGAATAGTGATCCATACGGTTCTAAGGCAAAAAAAAAAAAAAATGTCCTTAAGAAAAATGCCTTTTCACTTTAATAATAGTACATGATTAAGAAACAAGCACTCTTGGCGACAAGGTGGAGGCATGCTATTACTTTTTTATAGACTATCAAGTGTCATTTTAAAATTCCAGGAAAAGGAAAAGGGAAATTCATAGTCAAAATATAAGGCAAATTAAGAAATTTTGGTAGCTAAAAGTAGAGAATTATTTTGACCTTGATTCTTGAGAGGCACATGCTTGGGGACAAAGAATTACATTTCCTTTTCATTGGTCCAGTTACATTACCTAGCTCTTAAGCCTAATACAATCAATAATGTGTCATTTATTGCTTTTCAATTTTATAATTAATATATAATCTTTAATTAAACCATAATTACAATTATGGTTTAAAAGAACATGTTAAGAATGTAAAAATACATGTACAGTTGGAAAATACAATAAAATTGATGAAGGTTTAAGGAAATGTGTGAATATGCTTAATTATAGCAATTTTCTGAAAATCATTGACAGTACATTACTTTTAAAAAGCCCTTAGTATAACATAAATTTTAAGTATATATTTCTTCCTTTATGAAGAAAGAGAGAGACTTTCAGAGAGACTTTCACACTGATCACGGGACAAAAAGTTTCCACAGAGAAAAATTCTATAAATTTCTATAAAACTTAACAACAGCTCAAATTATAGTACTTAACAAATCAATTATATTTGTCAATAATTCTCAGTTATATCACACATGTTAAAATAATTTCCTTTGAAGTTTATTGAGATGTTATTTATATTTATAGATATTGGAAATATTATGTTTGCAGACACCACCAAACACACTGGCACACACGTATCCATGCCTGTTTGAGTATTTGCATATTTACTCCACAGTGTGAAGATATTTCAACACAAAGACAACACTGAAATGGTAAACATTTTAACTGGAAAAACTGTCTTTGCTTAGCAAGCCTACCTCAGCTCATAGCCATATGAAAAAAATAAGTGCATGAGGCAGTGAAAAGCACCCAGTCATTTCTTTTTTCCCAGATGATACATATCTTATTTATTCTTCCTTGTAACGTGTGAATGCTGCACCATGCCCTATTTTGTCTTCTGCTTCAATTAAAATGTAAATTTCTGCAGCCCATCTCTATAATTCCAAACTGCTCTAGGCAGGGGAATTTAAACTGCTTTTAATAAAACCAACTACAGATGCTGAAATAAGATTTCTTCCCAAGTCTTTGAAATCTATATGTGTAATGGCATCCTGGATCCTCTGTAGTTACGTCTCAGCTACAAACATTCAGATTTAAAAAAAAAAAAAAAAAGTGATGGGTGTGCATTTATCACCACATATGCAAACCCACAGCGAGGAAACTGACCCTCCATTCCTTTTGGACAATTCCTAGCAATCAATCCTTCTTCTCTAAAAGATAAATGTTTGTCACATTTAGAATTTATAGCCTCAAAATGCCATTGCCCATTGTGTCAGACAGGATAACAATCTGATAGGTAGATTCAAAATTGAAGTGAAGTCTGCAAAGTGAAGTTGAGTTTCATATTAGCCTGTTGGTCTAACTCTTTATTCCTTTATTTTCAGTGCCTCACCCTATAAAACTTCCTGTTGCCTCTGCCTTGCAAGCCCCTCTGCCCCTTTTCCTGGTTAATTACTAATGCCATTTTGGTCTTCAATGTCTTCACCAGGAAACATGACCCAGAGCAGCCCGAGGGACAATCTGCCTCTTGGCCTCCCCCATCCTTAGCGTTCCCTGCTTGTTCCTTCAGTTTTAGTAACTTCTGTATTAGAATGATCATATAATTTACCACTGAATCTAGGACAATTTAGAGAGTGAAGGGGGGTATTAACCAGACAGAAATGGGAACAAAAAACAAACAAACCAACAAACAACAAACAGTTATAATCCAGGACTCTCTCTGGCAAACCAGGACTTACAGACAATCCATTAGTTACCTGGACAGTTTCACATTATTGTTGCATGGTAGAAGAAGAGAGTAGGTTGGGATATGCCAGTGAAAAAGCCATATCAAACTGCATGGCTGACATTTGTGGTTCTCAGCTGCCCCCAGTCCTCACAAAACCCATAGTCTGGTAATATTAGAGAAAGGACAAAATTTCTCTTCTCCTGCCATAAATGCTTATCATTTAACAACATAATCTGTGTTTCTCTGAGCCCGTGGTTCTCAATCGGGGGTGATTTTGTCCCCTGGGGGTCATCTGTCAATGTCTGGAGACCTCTTTGGTTGTTACAATTTGGGAAGGCAGGGGAGGGTGCTCCTGGCATCCAGCAGGTAGGGACCACGGATAGGATACCTTCTCAGGACAAAGAGTCACCCAGACCCAAAGGCGAAGAGTGCCAATGTTGAGAAAGAACTGCCCCGAGCAAGTGATGGAGTGAACAGGCAAGAAGGGCATAAAGAATAAAGGCAGCGGACATGTGCTGTGTTTGGATTGACGGCGTCAACCACGCAGCCCTGCATGGAGAAGCCTTCGGTAAGGAACGCATGATTTCACAGCCATCCTCAATGAGTCATCTCATGAGCATGCTGCTCTCATTAGTACCTGTTACTGAAGAAATGGCTACACATGAAAGATAACTCTATGTCTATACCCTCCTTGAAGCGTTTTGCTGTAGAAAACAAAAATAAGTGAATTCTCTGAATTGAATTTTCCACTTCCTTTTTTGTTTTACCTTCTTCCTCCCACCACTGCCAAGTTAATCATCCAGGAAGCATTCCTTTCTTCATTTCACTGCCCTGCTCAAACACCTCCAGCATCTAAGAGCTGAGACTTTCTGAAGCTGTTTTGGAAAGCTCTTTCTATGAGCATCTCACTTCAGCCATATTGTTTGTTTGGGTTTTTTTAATTTGTTTTAAATTCAATTAATTAACATACAGTGTATTACTAGTTTCAGAGGTAGAGTTTAGTGATTCATCAGTTGCATATAACACCCAGTGCTCATTCCATCAAGTGCCCTCCTTAACGCCCATCACCCAATTACCCCATCCCCCCACCCACCTCCCCTCCAGCAACCCTCAGTTTGTTTCCTATGATTAAGAGTCTCTTATGGTTTGTCTCCCTCTCTGATTTTGTCATATTTTATTTTCCCCTCCCTTCCCCTATGATCCCCTGTTTCATTTTTTAATTTCCATATATGAGTGAAATCATATGATAACTGTCTTTCTTTGACTGACTTATTTTGCTATCTCTGTCCTCCCAAATAAGATTTCCTGCCTCTAACTCTTTGGTGGGTCCTGCCTATGATACCTTCCTGCCTCCATTTTGTCTATCCCAATCCTCCTTTTCTTCCATGACCTTGCTTAAATTTCACTTTCCTCAAATGCATCTCTCTTTCTGTTTACTTCATTACTCATTTACTTGCGTTAATCATTATCTTTTGACGTGCATAACCCTAATCTAATAAAGATAAAAATACTTAAGGAAAAATAGGAATTTGCATTTTACAAAGTATCTTCTTATGGTAAACTTGCTTATGGCAAATTATTCACAAAGATGTTCAAGAAATATTATCCACCGATCGCCTAGAACAGTAATTGTGCCACCCTTACTCATATTTACTGGTATTTAATAAATGTATGTTGTGGGTAACACACACAGAGACATATCTGTGACTAAATAAGCTCCTAATAAGATCAGCTTTCAAAGGAGACACTTTTTTTTCCCCCCAGTCTGAAGTGGAAGGAAAAAAGAAAGATGCTTGCCAACCCCTTGGGGAAAGAGTTTCAGAAGATACTAATTTTTGTTGCCAACCCTTTCATTATTGTTCAGATCCTACAAGGATGGGGAAAGCTTGGGAGCAGGATTCAGACTGAATTAAATATAAAGCTCAGAGAAAGTTGGCAATTTAACACATATATGAAAAAGAAAATCCTTGGAAAGTTTCAAGTTTTGGTTAAATAGTGCTTCAGGTCGTGTTTTTCAAATTGAGTCTGCAGGCATAAACTTGAAGTCTGCAAGGTTTTATGTTCTGTGGTTGCTTTGTTTTCTAGTTTTCATTGCAAATGGAATCCAAAATGAATTTCACCATTATAAAGATAAATTTTATATTTTGCTATGATTCTTTGCAGTTAAAAGATATTTTCATGAACTGAGGCTTAGACTCCTTAGCCAACATTTCTCAAAATGAGAGCACATGTTATTGAGGGTCTGAGAATTTCTTTTCTTAAAGAGGTTCTCTAGAGACTGAGACTGGGGAATACTAGCTTATGATACATTTTCATGGACATTATTGGTCTATTTTAATCAAAAAATAGTAACAATGTACTTGAACTCTGAACCAATTAGAATGTCTGTGACTTGCTAATGCTAAAATCAGCTTAGCCTCGCTTTCTGCAGTTGATGGTCTTTGATATGGCCTATTCGTTCTTTCTCCACTTCATGAGTTACCTGTTATGACACAAAGAGGCAAATCTCTTCACCAACCAACCAGTTTTGATTATTTTAGTCAAGAGAAGTTTAACCACCAAATGACTCATTTATTGTCAAGAGTGTGCATTCACTGATCTAAGAAAACACAAGGGTTTATAAATCTTAAAAGACCTATTTTACTTTATAATAATTTTTGCAATTTTAACCTCACTGAATTTTTTGTTGCATTGTTTCATTAGAATCACGGCCAAAATAAAATTAACACAGTTAGGCAAACTGAAAATTCTGTTCCTCCTCTTCCTCAACTTGTAGAGATTCTAAATGTAAACAGTCCCTTGGAACAGGCAAACAGGAAGACAGATAAGATAAAGAAAGGAAGAAAGGAAAATCATTAGACCTAATTATAGCTCTACCTGGATAACTGGATTCTGAACATTCTAGAACTGAATAGGATTCTATGATGGTTTTCATACCCAGAAACATGACATTTTTAAGTGTAGTTGAAATAAGCCATCCGTTTTAAAAAGACAACTGGCTGAATCCAATCTAAATTAAAAAAATTAATTCATTGCATAGACCTGGTCATCCTCCTGCTGTAAGCAGCTGGAGCCCCATGACAACTTCCCAGAGGAAGGAGCTGGATGAGTTAAGAGCTCATCCTTTATTGAATTCCCTAATAAAGAATGCACATCTTTTGGGACTTGCAGAAGCATCAAACATCACTCTCTCCCCAACCTTCCTTGTAAGGCAGACAGTTGGGGGTGGCGGGGGCAGATAATTGAATTAAATACAGTGATTGAACACGAGAGCCGTGCCTATGTCTCAGGGGGATGCGTGCTTTCTGGAGAACTGACATCCCCTTTCCTTTTCAAGTTAGATTGACAGTGACTGGGCTGCCCGTAGAAAGTTGTTGGAGTTGCCCTTTGCAACCACTCCGCCTGTTCAGTGAGGGGGGGAGAAAGTCTGCATTGGGGATTTCATTTGAAGACATCTTTCCTCCAAGGTTCTTTCTGCTCAAGTTTGAAGCGTTATTAATTCAGTTCGCATCCTTTCCACAGGCAGGCCGACCACTGCCAATCTGACTGGATGTGTTATCCATTGGTACTCCTCTAATTCACTTCACTGAAAGGTAGCAGCAGACTGCAAATCAATCTCAGACTCCTTGTGGGTCACTCCAGACAGAAGCTATGCGAGATCCTGTCCTTTGCCATTCTTTGATTGAGAGGGATTTTTTGCTGGTACTGGACATCCCCCCCACTGAGAGGAGGAAATATTAACTGAATTCAATAAATAAAATGAAGAATGTGCTGAGAAAGATGGCTCTGTTCCAAGTGGGTGGGTTAGCAACATCGATGTCTATAGAGCACGCCAATATATACAGTCAAAGGGTTGGCACGCCTTCTGAGCAGACCCTGTACTTCTTATTTCTTGGGGGAGCAATAAGTGTGGTCTTTGTGTAAATACTCCATCACAACATTCCTACCCTCATATGCTCTTACTTCCCACATGCTCTCCTTTCTTTTCTCATGGGAAGAGGCAGTCAGTAATGACTCTTCCCCTTAGAGTATTCTGGTCCTACATCCTCCTTCCCCTTCATGTGAAACTTCCTTGGTGACTTATCTTCTGTATCTCTACCTTCTGCATTTCTCTTGGCTATTTCTTGACAGACTATAAGGATACCCCACCTCTCCCATCCTTAAATGGAATCATTCTTTTATACTAAGTCACCCTCAGGAATTACCTTATGATGTGACTTCCTTCACACATAAGGAATCTAAAAAGAGCACATTTCCTTACCCCTAACTCTCTCTTCCACCTCCACAGTGTGAGATCCACACCATTTACTGAATGCTGACCTCACCAAGCTCATGGCCAATGCTTTAATGGATGCTTTGCAGTCCTCACTCCTCCCCCACCACCTGTTCAGTGGGATCATTGAGAACATGATTTCTGGAGTCACACTCCCCAGATTCACACCCTCACAGTGCCATTTTTTAACTGTGTGGTCTTTGGCAAAATACTAGCTGCACTTTGGTTTCCTCACCTATAAAATGAGGTGATAATAATACCTACCCCCCCAAATTATTAAGAGAATGAAATGAATCTCACACAGAAAGCAACGAGAAAATTGGCACTCAAAACAGGTAGCTATTGGGCGCCTGGGTGGCTCAGTTGGTTAAGCGACTGCCTTCGGCTCAGGTCATGATCCTGGAGTCCCTGGATCGAGTCCCGCATCGGGCTCCCTGCTCGGCAGGGAGTCTGCTTCTCCCTCTGACCCTCCCCCCTCTCATGTGCTCTCTCTCATTCTCTCTCTCTCAAATAAATAAATAAAATCTTTAAAAAACAACAACAACAACAACAACAAAAAAACAGGTAGCTATTAGTACTCAGCCACTCTGCTGAGTTTGACACGGCTGACCACCTCCTCCTTGTTGAAATTCTCTTCTTGTTTAACCTCCAGGATATCACTTTGTTCAAGATTGTGCTTACCTCTTTGTTTCTGATGTGTTTCTTTCTTTTTTTTTTTTTTTTGCCTACTTCTCTAAAACTAAGGATCTGTCCATGGCTTCCTCCTGAAAGGAAGCAATATCATACTCTCTGGAAGCAATTTCATCCATCTTCCTTGTTTCCAATATAATCACAACACCACCTTTTTTTTTTTTTTTTTCTGTAGCTTAAACCTTTCCTTAAGGATCTGACTATACTAAATAACTTTCCCTGAATGCCTTACAAACTCAGCAGGTTTTAAAATCATTACCTAGATCTGCCCCTCCTATCTTCTGCCTTTTTTTTTTTCAACAAAGTTTCACCAAACCAGCCATCTGCTAAAATTGAAGGCAGGGATTGCTTTATTTGCCATAAATTCTATCAACTCTTTCAAGATTTCTCTTTATAAGAATCTATTGTCTCTGTCTCCATCCCACTGCTTAGATTAGGTAATCATCATTCCCTCTCTGCATTGCTGTAATGACCTCACAAGTTTTTAACTATCTTGCCTTTTGCTCCTTTCTGTCCATTCTCCCCACTTGGTTTCCCTTCTGATCTTTCTAAACCATTGACTTCTTTAGTTGTGTCCACTGCTTGACATTTTCTCAATGACAAAACATCACCTTCAAGGCTAACTCTGAAGAACTTGGCACACTGGACAAGGTCTTCTCTACCTGCCCAGTTCAATATTATGTCACTTTCTCTGGGTTCCCCACACTGAAGCTACATTTAAACAACTTGAATTTATACAAAATTAATTTATTTCAATCTCCTTGAGAGCAGAGATTTGTTCATAGAAGCATCAACAGCCCCTTTCATACACATATGCTGAGAAATATAAATAACTCTTCCAGCTTATTCTAGAGCATAAATCCAGATTTGGGAAGAAAATCTAAGACTCCATGGAGACATAACATTTTACATCAGTGAGGAGTCTTAGCAATCATCTACTTCAGATGCTCTCAATTCTGGCTGCACATAGGAATCACCTGGACATATTTTTAAATGTATCGATGGCCAGGACCCATCACAGACTAAGTCAACAAAAATCTCTGGGGTTCAGTGTATATTTTTAAGACTCTCTAGGTGATTATAATGGATAGATGAGGTTGAAAACCACTGGTGTAGTCTAACCTATCATTTTAAAAATGAACATATTATATAACACAGTTGATTTCATTTCCCACCTCATATTTTTGCCTCAGCAAAAATGACTGAGGTTAGCAATGAATGCTAAGCAAAAGATGGCATGAGACAAGAACCATAAGCGAACATAGAAAAGTGTATTTCTTTGTGAGAAAGAAAGACCATATATTTTATTATCCAGACTAAGGCACTCTGAGCTTCTTTTGAGGAGAAATTTTGCTCTCTATTGTCATGCTAGTGCCTAGAATAGTGATTGACACCATTTATTTATTTATTTATTTATTTAAAATGTATCAGAATGAATTAATGAATCAAAGTTTCCTAACCCTTAAAAGAACATCCAAGAGTACTACAAAAAATTGTATCTCTTTGTATAGCTTTCATATGAAGAGCTGTGTACCTTTTACAATATAGACCCAGAGTTAAGTTCTGTGTTTGCATTTGTAAAACAACAGAAGTAGATGATCACTATTACTCTCCTTTAAGAAGTGAACTTACATTTAAAATTTGAATACCAAAATAGAACTCCCTCAGGAAAAAATAAATAAATAAATCCTCTTGCATCATGTTTTATTTTTCGACTAGAGTCAGATTAAAAAAGAAAATGTAGAAAATATCTTCAGTTATTGAATTAAGAGATTTTCAGCAGAGTAAGGATTATAACTGAAAACAATTTTAAAGCTTTTTATAAGCTGAATTGTGTCCCCCCAAATTCACATATTGAAGTCCTGGGTCCCAATGTGATTGTATTTAAGGGAGTAATTAAAAAGTTATATGAGGTCAGAAGGGTTGGGAGCCCTAATCCAAAAGGATGGACATTCTTATAGGAAGAGACACCAGGACACCAGAGACCGCCCCCCGCATCCCCCAACACACACATAAGAAGATCTGCCAACACCTTGATCTGGGACTCCAACCTCAAGAACTGTGAGATAATAAATGTCTGTTGTTTAAGTCACTCAGGATGTGTATTCTGTTACAGCAGCTCTCGCAGACTGATACAAAGGTGAACCTTCTTTTCTTTAGGGTCAGCAATGAGACAGCATGAATTCCAAACAAGTACTGAGACTCTTCCTCTGCTTCCAACAGAGATTGTTCAGGAGGTGAATGTGACGTGGGCTAGAAATACATTAGATGGAATTACCTGGAAATAAAACCCAGTAGACTTTTCACATACCCATGGCAAACGTCTGGAGTATTTTTGCATGTGATCTAACTCACAGCAAAACAAAATTTAACATAAAATTATTACAAGTCAATTATACTTTTTTTTTTTTTAAAGATTTATTTATTTGAGAGAGCGAGAATGAGAGAGAGAGTACATGACAGGGGGAGGGTTAGAGGGAGAAGCAGGCTCCTTGCTGAGCAGGGAGCCCGATGCGGGACTCGATCCCAGGACTCCAGGATCATGACCCGAGCCGAAGGCAGTCGCTTAACCAACTGAGCCACCCAGGCGCCCCAAGTCAATTATACTTTTTAAAGTTAAAGACGACGTGCCACACTGTAATTCCCTCCCAACAGCCTTGGGCCTTTTACTGCAGTCATCACTTCTGAGTTTGGTTTTAAAATGAAAACCGAAAAATAAAAATTAGCTGTCTCCCTTGCAAGTGGAAAATGACAGGGGAACATATTGGATCATTTGGATTCTCCTTACAACGTAGGCCTCAGATAACACCATCCGTGTTGATTCTCATATATTCTCAAGCGTCCCTGCATTAGATTCTACAGGCCACCCTGTGGCTTTTCAAGCAAAATAATCATTCTTTTTCTTATAAATTCATTTTAGCAGCACTTGTGTTTTGATTTGCCACAAGTTCTCTGGCTCTTATTAACATTCAGAATGGTTGGGGCAGACTCATGCAAATGTAGCTCCTTCAAAAAACGAAATGCACATTTTCTATTTGACAATCAACGTTTCATTAATAGCTTGTTAAAGCTGGAATAGACCTTAATGACGACCTATTTCATACACACACACACACACACACACACACCTGTGTGTGCGTCTCCTACCCAGTTAGTATTAGCAACAGATAAAAGACTTGGGTGTCTTGATTTTTCATGACATCATGCTACTTACATGAAGAAAATTAGAGGAAGCTTTCTCTATGTCCAACTCCGCACACTCCCAGATTCTACTAAGGATATCTAAGCGGACCAGAATCTCAAGCTGCCTTAAAATTTATGTCAGGCTTGCCCTTGATTGAGTACATCTTAGTATCTCCAGTTTTTACTTTATTATTGAAATAAAAATAAGACCCTTATAATATACATACATAATATACTCTTTAGAATGTAGGAGAGTTTTCATTGAAAAATATTTTTCATTGGCATAAAAAGTGTTAACACCCTAAACTTAATGTTTATCTATGTTCCGTATCTAGTGTAAAGTGCCATCTGTCACTATTTAAAATGCACATCACAGCACATGAATGCACTGACACTAACTCCAGGAGAAGATGCTCAATGAGTCTTTGACTACTGAATGAATTTTTTTAAACACTTGGTTTTGTCACTTACAGAAATGAAAAATAAAGAGGGCTCAAAAACATGTGTTGTTAAAATAATAATAAAAGTCTTGAAATTCTAGCTTCTTCTCCATACCACACCTAGCAGCTTCTGCATCCCACACATTTTCTCTCTAGGCCTCCCAAGGATTTCTTCTATAAGCTGGTGAGAATGGTACCTTCCTGACTACAGTCAACACACCGAACTACAGATCATTACAGCCTCTTCAGATGGTAGGATGTGCCTCCCAGTGAACTTACCGAAGACAGTACATGTGGGAAGAAAGGAAATCCCGCACTAGCCTAAATAGAGATGAGCACAGAGTTGGAGCTCTGGAAATGAAAGGTGCAGAGAGGTAACATTTTATTTAGAGAGCACAACAATGGGAGAGGAAGAACAGGGGCCTACTTTCCCAGCCCACATGTGATCGGAGAAGCAGGCTAGATACCCAGTATTTCTGTACACCACAATTTGAAAAATATATAAAATGTAGATAGTGACAATGAATCGTGGATCACCACATCAAAAACTAATGATGTATTATATGGTGACTAACATAACATAATAAAATAAAATTTTAAAAAATGTAGATAGCGTTATTTAGTACAAATTTAATAAGCTTCGATAGTGATTTACAAATTCACACTGATGTGTGTTAAGTTAAAAAAAAACTTTACCTTTTTCTTAATTTGAAGATTTTGTGACTCCCTTAATTAAAAGCATTAAATATTTATCATTAATAAAAATATCTATTGCTCCACCCCCATCCTATGTAGGCCACATTATATTGAAGATCCAGGTAAAGAAACAACCAACTGAAGTCACATAATGCATCTATTCATCACTCATTTACCAATTCAACATTTATTGAGCATCTACTAGGCTCCAGCCCTGTGTCAGCATGAAAACTCTAGCTAAGTGGTCAAGCAGAACATTAATATTAAGTTGGCCCTGTTCTACATTGGCACCAGGCCTATTTCTCTGTGGCTGGCTTGTATTTGGAATGCAGTGGGCTGCACACCACACAGCCCAGTGCACCCACATAAAAATTATATATAACCGAGAACCATTCAAAACTCCATTCACTGATGTGTCTGAGGGTAACGTAAAGCAGCAATGGATACCAAGCAAGCTTAACCCTGAGCACCCAATAAGTAGTAGGTCTCCTCTACTCAGCATCATTGAGTACCACTGAGAAGGGCTGGCAGCTGCTCAGCCACGTGCCCTCGGACGGAAAGCACACTTGTGCTAAGAGAACACTGAAGGGAGAGGAAAATATGTCCAGGGCAGACTTTCTTCCTCAGGGCTGGAGTTTCACATTTTTCACATATACATATAGGTTAACGTATGAATATGCATTTTACTACACAGTCATATCCAGCTTGATGTGTACATGGCATGAAAACTATCACAGGATTGCTTTTAGAAGGAAACATGGGAGACATTTTCATGTACACATATGTCTATGTCCCTTAATGCAGTAATATGTTTAAAACGGCTGCTGATGAAACATCCACTTGTTGATCTGGGGGCTGTGGAGCTTATCTCCCCGAAGTTCTGTTTTATCCTAAAATGGAGCAACGATTTAAGGCTAGTAAGAGTTTTAGCCTATTTATGTTTACTTAATTGTGTTTTAATTAGTGGCATGTTACAAAATCCACCCAGGGCCACTTATTTGTGAAGGTACAACAGAATGACTCAATTTATAAATATTACTTATTTAATTATAATTTATAATTAATAAATTATATATCTTACATAAATATGTACATATGTATATATATGTGTGTGTATATATAAATAATATGTTTTACTATTACTAATACCAGCCTATGGCTTAAAATTTGAGAAAAATGGAAATACCTCCCTGCTGTATTGTTTCTCTTCCAGACATCTACTAGGCTGATGATATTTGAACACTGGGATTGACTTTTTTCTTTTTCCTTTATGTTTGTATATTTTCTCACCTCACAGCCTGCTTTAAATCCACATCATTTTGAGGGAGGTCACATAGTAACTTCAAAGTAGCCATCAGCGCCTTAAAGTGAATTACTTTCTGAGCTCAACTCCTATACAGGTACAGAGGGCAGTGGATTTCTGACATTGTTGGGGAGATGTAGGCATTTTTTGGAAGCCTGCATGGGATGCTAAAGTTTGGGGACTGCATACTTGGAAATGATGCTCCAGGGACAAGAGAAGAGGAGATATATGTTCCACCTGCTACTGATTGTCACTGCCAGGTGTCAGCAATCAGTGACAACCTGACTTCTCTCTGCCTAAGGAGTTTTCGTAAGAGTGAGATCAGAGAGTGTGACCCCCTACTCCAGTCAATAAATAAACTCCCCTTGCTGTTGATCTGGAAGTGTGTGTGTGTGCCTCTCTGCATCTTGCAATAGTACTGTAAACTTTGAAAAGATGTTCAGACTCCTTTCTGAAGGCCTTCTACTCCTGTCACTCTGATCTCAATTCTACTAACGAGAGTCATAGGGAAGTAGACATCCATTGCTCAACAGGTCATTATCCCAATGGTGCTGAGCAAGCTAATTTTCTGGGCCCAGTTCATAATGTTCAATTGGTAGCAGGGGAGCTACAAAGTGGTAAGCTCTGATATGATGACTGATCAATCAGAATGAGAAAGCTCCTGTTCAGGGAATTCTGGGAAAATTCAGCGAGGCTTTAGAAGCTGTGCTAAAGAAGAAAAAGGCCAAGGAAAAAGCTGGGTTTTCTTTCTCCCCTGGGCTTGAACAGCTGTCATCTGTCTAAGAGTGGGAATGCTTTTTCTAAATAAAAATCTTATTAACATACTATAGAAAGTGGTGGGAAATCAGTGAGTAAACAAATTTAGCATCTATTCCTAGCTAATAATTATGACCCTTTTTCATTCCTTGGAGTCTCAATTCAAAAGAACTGAAGCTTCACAACATTAGTTTGAGGAGCCAGACTTTTAAAGATGCTGCTTAGAGGAAATGCCCTGATCTTTCTCTGCACAACAGTGCACTGCTATTGTAATTTTGCCTAATAATACCCCAAGCTCCACTTGTTACTAACTAAACAGAAATAATTCTACAGAGGCTTCCAATGGAAATGCATTATCCAACATGAATTCCACCAATGCTTAGGCTATTGCATGCCAAAAGGAATTAATTTATTAATAGCAAGTAATCCTCCCTAGTCCATTTACAATTTCTTTTCATTCACACACATTATCTGGAAAGTTAAATTAAATTTGCCACACGTGTTTAGTAGATATCAATGCTTTGAGCAGTCCTGAAACTTTACAAGAGGCATTTATTTCCACCATACTCTAAATGAAATGTTTTTTGGGTTACCACTGGGGAAAATCTCTATTAGTTAATTAAAATCATTGAGGATAATACTGATATATGTACTTTAGAGATTAACTGATGTATTGTGTGATTGATATCTTTGAGTTTTGGAACACTGAATGAATGCCTGTAGTCTGGAAACAGGTTTCTCTGTTTTTCTCATAAATAAAACACTTATCATAGATAAATAAAATGCATAGTCCTCTGAATTGTGGGTGGGATGATATGACAAAGGTTTCACTAAGCTCCATAAAACTGTAGTGTGGATTGTATTTCAATCTATTATAAATGTTATAAAAATGGTGATTAATTATTTAGAAGGGCCACACAATCAGGATGTCAACATTTCTTGACTATGCCAAACAGTAAAGCAGTTTCAATTCATTTAAATATTTATATAAACATATACCTTTTTAGCACATTTAATGCTTATATGTATTTAAATATTTATATGTATAGACATTCATACATAAGTCCCACAAAATCATGATTCTTTATTATATAATTTTTGAAATACCATGTGTCATATAAAGTACCTCAAATATAAGAACTTTTCGTTAGTGCACATTGAATGTACTTTTCCCTGACAATATTACAGATTCCACTCTGAAAATTCTATCATTCTCTCATTCATAGAATAAACATGTGTGCCTACCACATATAAGGCATGAAGCAATGGAGAAACCATACCATATGTGTATTTTTATCCCTCAGAGATAAGACTTAAGAGGCTGACAGAGGTCAGATTCTGGAATGTATGATCCAAATTTAATGTCTCAAGCCTAATCTTGCAGAACATAATAAGTTATTGGAGAACATTAAACAATTAAAAAAAAATTCAAATTTGAAGTCTTAGAGAATGTATGCGTGTGTGTGTACACACAGAATGGGGAATTGCATTGTAGGCTAATCTAATATTCTGGTTGAGATGATAAGGAAGTAAAGGAGGAAGGTTCCAGGGAACTTCTAGAAGATGGGACAAATTAAGCTATGTTAAGGAAAACTATAAGGAGTCATTGTTGGCAATGAAAAATGGAAGTGGGAGGGAAGAAAGAGTCTAGAATGATACCAGGGTTTCTACTTTGGAATTGAGTTGGTGGTGGCGTCCTTTGTTGATATGAAAAATTCACAGAAGAAGCAGTTTGTGGATAAGGGTGACATGCTTATTTTGGGTTTGTGGGGGTTTAAATGCCTTTAGGACATCCACAATAAAATGCCTAGTAGGCATTGGATACATAGGTCTAGAAGTCAAAGAAGAGGTCTTGGCTGCAGGTAGAGATTTAGGAGTCACATGTGAACAGTAATCAACACCAAGAAAGGAAATCAGGTTGCCTAGGAAAAAGGGTGTTGGAATAAAGAAAGGACAAAGAATAGAGCCCTGGGTAATGATAACAATTTGGTTTGGGTTGTTAGAGGAAGAGCAGAGGATAGATAAGACAAGTATCACAGATAAATAAGGGGAACTATAAGCCAAAGAAAGACAGGATTGAATGGTCCAGAGTCTCAACTGCACAGAGGGAAATTTTAACGTTGCCAGATTTAGTAAGTTAAAATACAGGATTCCTAGCTAAAGTGGAATTTCAGATAAACAGCAAATAATTTTAATATATCTCAAGTAGTACATTCAATGTGATTATACTAAAAATTATAAATTTTTATATGAAATTTAAATTTTACTAATTAAAGTTAAATTTACTAATTAAAGTACAGGGCATCCTGTATTTTACCTGGCAACCCTAGTCAAATTATATGAGAACTGTAAAGATTCCATTGCCTCTGGCAAGATCAGCCTTCATTAACCATAATTACAAAATAATTTTACTGGATTGTTTAAATCTAGTTGCCATGGGATGAGAAGTAGATGCATAAGAGGCAAAGAATTGAATCCTAAAATCAAAATATTCTTTTGAAGTCTTTGCTGTGATGGGAAGGGGGAAATACAGGGCAACACCTAGAGTGGGACCCGGAGCCTCTACAGGGAGGAAAAGAGGGAAAGAGGGAAAGAATAGAACCAATGGAAGAGGAGAGGGTAGGATACTGAGCAAGGAACACAACTGTTCCATCCCCACCTACCCATAGCCAAGCCTGGGCAAGCCTCTTTGTTATCTGTAGGTATTCTTAAGCTTGGACCCCTTTATAATGTAATCCTTTCCTTTATCCTTGCCTGATACCCTGCCATTCATCCTTCCATATCCACACCGTTTGTAGGAAACACGCTTATTCTCATCATTCTGTCACTCTTCTACCATGATGCTTTAGACTTTATATTGTAATTATTTTAAATATCTCTGACTCCTCAGGGGACAGCTAGAGGATAGGACCCTGCTTTATTAAACTGTATAATCCCAGTGTAGCCCATTTCTTGGACCAGAGTGGATGGTAAATAAATGATGGAAGAATGATATACCCCTTGTCACCAGCTTCCTTTATTCTATTTATATTGGATATCATAACCACACATAGAGGAACTTCAAGAATCTAATGCCTGCTAGACAAAATAAGTTTAAGATTGGAGCACCTGGGTAGCTCAGTTGGTTAAGCATCTGCCTTCAGCTCAGGTCATGATCTCGGAGTCCTGGGATCAAGCCTCACATCAGGCTCCTTGCTCAGTAGGGGAGCCTGCTTCTCCCTCTCCCTCTGCCTGCCACTCTGCCTACTTGTGCTCTCTCTCTGTCAAATAAATAAATAAAATCTTAATAATTATCTAACTAAATAAATAAATTTAAGATCTATTCAAACCCCAAGCACAAATAGCATTAAATAGCTATATAAATATGTGGACATATATTGCATCAGATATCATGCATAATTAACATTTTCTAGTTTTAACTTTCATAAAAGATATAGAAGAGTGCCTCAGTTATATTGCTGAAAAATCCAGTCTCCTGTATTTCATTTTGTGTTGTTACTTATGGGATACATCTCCATAAGTAAACTAAATGCAATTTTTGGAAGTTACAAGAGGTGAGCATATTGAATGGAAAGATTGTTTAAAGGAATACCTAACACATGAGAAAAGGGAAAAGCAACAGAAAATTAACAGGGTAAATGTAGGAGAAACTACAGATCTACCAGAACTTGAGGAGAGAGAGAGCCAGGCTTTGTAAAAAGAGATATACAATACAAAGAGCACAATTTTTTAAAAGGCAAAACCTTGGAATGGCCTGGTTTCTTTTCACTGCAAGAATTATTTATTGTCAGGAGTACTGAAGTAAAATGACCAAATTGAGTCAACGTCCTGTTCAAAACTTTATATATTCCACAGTTAGTTGCCCTGGCAAAAAACTCCTAACATTTGGGTAATCACTTTGTCATGAAGAAAACCACCTGCAAATCAAGTAAGTAACGTTGAAAGCAGGGCTAACTGTATTCAGGGAAGTTCTGTAGAGCAGTTTGGGTTGGGTTTGTTCCACAGAAAAAGAATGAGGCCATGAAGGGAAACAATAGGATTTATGTTTAAAGGATTAAAATGAGGTTGGGGTTGCCCACCTGTACTCTATCCTGGTGACTCTGGCCCTCTGATCTAAATAGCTAAAGTAATAAATTATGATATTTCCACATTGTCTGTGCTATTCTACTCGCCAGAGCTTAAAAACCATAGAAATGTGGGATCCTGGACCAGGAAAAGACTCAACTAACCTTAGAGGGATTTTGAGATTGTCTCCCTGCCCACCATCACTGCAAGCTGGACTAGTTAGAGAGAGGAGCAGAGTAGGCTGGTAACAGAACACAGGTTCACTATAAAGATGTTCAAATGGCAATTGCGTTTCCTCCAACACAGAGAGGGAAATGTGCATCGCTGATTTTGGTTTATTAAAAACAAAACACAATTCAGGTGATTCAAATGCAAAGGTTTAAAAAAGAGACTAATTTTTACAGATATGTGGGCTGGATCAAGGGACATACCTAGAGATTAGAAACAGAGCAGTCATAAACATTGGTAAGCTTGAAGGAGTAAAGCGAAAAAAAAATAGTTCCCATCTTGATACCACCAAGAGCAGTCACAAAGAATCTCTCTTAACCAAACTGTAGCCAGGGTCCTCTGAACTCACTTCTCAACTAGGCTTCCAAGTAAGTCTCAGCATTGTCAAATTTAGGAAGAATCCTTCTAAGTCAGCTTAGTCAGTATCCCCACTCTCCATATCTCATTAGGTTCCTCATCCTCCACCAGCTCCCAGGTGATGTCTGACCACTCTGGCCTGCCTTCAGAGAGAATCCTGTGAGGGTGGGTTAGGCAGGATACCCTTACTGCTAATGTCCCCATTCATCATTTTCTAACCACTGACCCCCTGACCCTGCTCCTTGGCCATAAAATCCCCACTTTTCCTTGTTGCATTCAAAGTTCAGCCTGATTTCTCTCCCTTAATACAAACCCCATTATAGTATCCCTTCCCCCATCGAATAAAGTCTCCTTTATGATCTTTAACAAGTGTCAGAAGGGATCATTTTTTCTTTAACAGTGGGAACCATGAAGAGTGGGTCCCTGGAACAGCTGTACTCATGGAGAGTACAGCCCAAAAGGAAGTGAAAAAGAAAAACTCCAACAATCTTTTCATTTACCCTCCTACCTATCTTCTCCTGCTGCTGCCTCTCATTTGGACAAACAGACTAGAAGCCAGCTGACAAGAGCCCCTGTTTGATGTAATTCCAAGGGGTCAACCTCCTGGGACACATTGCATGGTAGAGATGAACAAAGAATGGTTTTGAGGTGGAGTAAATAGACAATAAATTGAGATTGTTCAGGATATTAGCTAGTTCTCAAAAGTGTACGGAATGCCTGAGCAATTCAAAAACAGTACAGAAACTATTTTTTTGCTCTCTTGGGTGTTTTAAAGTATAAATAAATAAATGCTCTCCTTCTGCTACTCATTTTTGGAAAGTAAATCGTTCAAGTTGTCAGACTATATAAGCAATGTCCCTTTATTCGTGGCCATGGAATAACCCTCTGCTCAAACAACTTTTTGCCTTAGGGGAAATTTTAGCTTCATAATAGCAAGGGAAACAAGTTAGATAGGCTTCCTTGTTTACTATGGGAAATGGTGTATGGATTTTTTTTGGACAGAATTCCTAGCAGTCTATCTCGGGTATTTTGAAGTTCTTTAGCAATGGAGAAAAGCACTTCTGTATGACAAGCATAATCTTCCTTTATGACTCCCCACAGATCTGAGCCCATCAATGTATTTTATTGAATGTACTAAAAAAAATGCTCTTGGCTCACTGATTAACTGGTTTATGAAAGGAAGAGACTCATGGGTAGTCTGTACGTTGCACTGAGAGCTAAACTCAGATGCAAATCCCTGAGCTAATAGATTTAGTAGAAAGAGAACTGAATTAGAAGACAGGAAATCTGGGTTTGGTAAACGAGGTTTGGGTCTAACAGTAAAGTAGTAATATGATCTCAGACTAGAAATGTAAATTCTTTGTAACAAACTGTATTTCCTCTATAAAAGTCTGTGTTCGTTTACTTCCAATGTCCTTCTCAAGATAACTTTAAAAATTAGATCTAAATTCAAAGGCATTCACTGAAACAATCAGATATCCTTTTGAAGAATCAGCAATGGAGAAAGGATAAATAAATAAAATAAAATAAAATAAAATAAAATAAAATAAAATAAAATAAAATAAAATAAAATAAAATAAAAATTACCTTTCTCTGGGCATGTACTTTTTTTCTGACCATATTTTTAAATCTGATTTTGGAATTCACAGTTACATGGATGGCCATAACCATTAAATACATAAGGTGTACAGAGACCGTATCAGCTAAAGAAAAAGGGGTAGAGCTTTGGCCCTGTCATTGCTTTGGACTTTGCCTTTGATACAGTTGTATGGTGTAGAATTTTTTATTTGAGGGGGAAATCTTCCCTTTACCCTCTTGTGGTGGTTCTCTTTTTCTTTAAACATTCAAGCATTTTCTTTCTATTTTTTTCTCGGTCTGTATCTCCAGTATTGGGTCTCTTTCTCTAAGAACCTTTTTCCTTATAAAGATCTTTTCTAAGATAATATCCATAGATCACAGTAGAATATGAATACTACCTTTTGTGATAGGCTGAATGATGGCCCCCCAAAGATATTTACCTCCTAATCCCTGGAGCCTCTGAATATGTTACCATACATGATGAATGAAACTTTGCAGATATAATTAAGCTAAGGATTTTGAAATGGGGAGATTAACATGAATTGTCCAGGTGGGAAAAATGTAATCACAAGGAACTTTATAAGGAGGATTCCAGTCAGAGAAAGAGAAGATGTAGGGATGGAAGCTGAGGTCAGAGAGGAAAGAAGATGTTATACTGTTGGCTTTCAAGGTGGAAGGGGAGACCCTTAGCCAAGGAATGTGGGCAGCCTCCAGAAACTGGAAAAGGCAAGCAAAATTTCCTCTTAAGAGTCTCCAAAAAGAAAGGTGCCCTACTGACACCTTAACTGTAGACCAGTGAAACTTACTTCTGACTTCAGTTCTCCAGAACTATAAAATAATACAGTTACTTTATCTCAAGCCACTAAATTTGTGGCAATTTGTTTATAGCAGTAGTAGTGAGTAGAAATTGTAAGAATATTTAAACAGGGTCTTCTGGAAAGACCTACAAATCTCCATTAACCAAAGAAATAATCATGTAATTATGTAATAAATCTGATGATTTCATATCCTGTAACAGAAAGTTGTGGAGAAGCATATGGATAGGAAATAGTACCCACAGTACCCCAAATATTACTGTCATCTATTCATTGACTTGTATAGTGGTAAGTCCTACAATAGCTTTATATATGATTCTTTTAAAAAAGATTTTATTTATTTGTTTGAGAGAGAGAGAGAGAGATTGGGAGAATGAGTTATGGGAGGCGCAGAGGGGGAACCAGACTCCCTACAGAGCCGGGAGCCCAAAATGGGACTCTATCCCAGGACTCTGGGATCATAACCTAAGCCGAAGGCAGACACTTAACCAACTGAGCCACTCAGGCGTCTATATATGATTCTTTAAAAAAAAACTGAGATAAAAAAAATTACAAGCTCACACAGGCAAAAGAATACATAGGGTTTTCTATCACCATTTGCAGGCACCCTCATGAATTCATAAGAATGCTTTGCTTTTTCTTTTAAATTTTGTACCATCCCATTTTTTTTTCTATGAAGACATATCAGTGGACAAGGCAGAAAGTAATTTTTAGATTCAGCATCATTAAATGTCTTTGTTGTTGCTAACTATGATGTTGGTAAACTATTCCTAACTTTATTCCTTTCTTGGGACATCCTTCCTGAATTGAAGTATACTCATGATGGATTAGAAGGAATTCTTGACCCTCTTTCCAATTCTCCTTAAGTTGGATCCTAAAAAATGTAACGTGCAATTTACTATTGATGAAAATGACTATTGCCTCCATACTCTGTAGCTCCTGAATAGACATCTTTCTCTAATTAGCATTATCCTACCATATTATAATTATTTATTTACAAGGCTGTCTCTGTACATTAGAGTCTATTAGACTATGAGATTTTTAAGGTTGGGGATCATTTTTATGCACCTTTTTATTTCCCAAGGCTTGTGCCAGGTAAGCACTAGATAAATGTTTTGGGAATTAATTAATCTTTACATAGGTTAAGATTATAATATACCTGAGAGTGCTCAGGGAATCTGAAAAAAATATATAAAAAGCTAAAGACAATCAGAAATAACTGTCATTATACATCAGATAATATAAGCAATGGCTCCAAAGTAAAAATATCATGGTGTAAAATTGAGTCGCTTACCTTGGGCCACACGGTTAAGTGTTGAACATCCTTTCCCCCTTGTATTTCTACACTTCCCCTTTCAACCTGGCCTTCACAACATTCTCCTACTGGAGAGGTGCCCTAATGCCCTCATCCTGCTCCATTATTTCCCAGGACACATCCCCTGTTTGGCCCTGGCCTGCCTTCCTCAGACTGCTCTGCAGTTTTGAGCAGTCCACCTCTCCTTTGTTCATCAGATTGGACTTCAAGTGCAGGGCTCTACTCCTCAGTCTGGCATTCTGCTTTTCTCTTTTAAAGAAATCTGTGTTGACTTGTTAATATTTGTGTCAACTTAATGTCATTCTCCCAGGAAACCTCTTTCACACTGAGGCTTTCTTAAGAAATAACTTCTTGGCACACAACAAAATTTCAGATGTGTGATAGTGCTGTATCGCAGACTTTATTTTAGCAGATTTTTTAAGTGCCCTTGATTAATTTGGGACACCTGGGTGGCTCAGCCGGTTAAATATCACCAAACTCAGTTTTTGGCCTACTTTAGTCTTATCACTAAAATATGATTTTTATAAAAGAGTATCACTGTGAGACAAAAATACTTTTGAGCCTATCATTCACTTACTTCAAACATCAGTCAATCAATAAATTCTTGATTTTGAACAATCCCTTAGAGTTCACAAAAAGTGAATCTCATTTGTCTTACAAGAATAACTGTGTTGGAAGGATAAAAATGGGGGGAGTAAAGAAGCCATAATACAAAGTTCAGTTTATTAATAAAGACAGGTAAGAGTATGAGATAATATCATAAAGCTGGGTATACTTTGATCCTCTATGAATGTTTTCCAAGGGTGGCTGAAACATAATAGCATTTACCTTGGACATGACATTGTGATTTTGAAGTCATTGAACAATGAACTGTGATGAATCATGGTGAGTTTATTTAAAGATGATTGAAGAAAAGCAGATGAGCTTCTCATATGGGTAAAATAAAAAAGAAAAATGGAAGTATGCCAATTAGTAAAGAAGAGACAAGAAAGCCCAAAGCACCATTGAAAATGTAGAAATTAAAATAAATAAGTGACAGACCTAGAAGTTGGAAGCTGTAAAACTCTAAACCTATTTCTGCTGGCAATATAGTGTGATGATTTATGTAATTTATTACAAATGTTAAAAAATTTTAATTAGAGGAAGAGGCTTCAGGGATATTCACTTGATAAAAGTTTTCCCTCCTTAATCTGCCATTCTGTAATACTATAGGGGAAATGTTATATGCAAATCTAGAAACATTCCGGGGTGCCCGGCTGGCTCAGTCAGAAGAGCATGGAACTCTTGATCTTGGGGTTATGAGTTTGAGCCCCATGTTGGGTGTAGAGATTACTTAAATAAATAAATAAAAATAAAATTTAAGAAACACACACAAAAACCTAGAAATATTTGAAGTTCAATGGGTGTGGGGCCCAGGGAAATTTTGAGCACCTACATTAAATATAAGGACATGGTAAATAAAGATTGAGTTGAGGATGCAAATGTGGAAGAAAGAGGTAGACTAGGGTTGGACAAACACCACTAGTCTCTAACTGTGCATTGTTTGAAACATCTATTGAGTCTTGAATCATCAAATCAGGAACACTCCCTTGAATGGCTGATGTCCTCTCATCAATATTGCACTTTACACATACATCCTCCGCCTGATTAAAATCCTTGATAGCAGGGGCGATGCCTTTCATTTTGTTGTGTTTTGGTAATTTCTTCAGTGTTTAGCCTAAAGTCAGTAGAAACCAGGGTGAGCTCAAGAATCCGTGCACATAAAACTTGAAGTTTCAGAGTACATATATAGCTGTAGCCAGGATTGAGAATCACCACTCAAGTACCCCAGCTGAACTTTTCCAACACTCGATTACCAAGTCTTCTGAACCCATGTTAATCTTCTAATAGCATATTAATTCCTTAGTAAACCAGATGCTTAGGGAAGCCTACGGTATATCCCTATTCTGGTTGGCAATCATTTTATCATCAGTACTATTATTAAAAACAGTGTTTATTGTGTACCTCCCATGCTACAGGAATTATGAAAAACAATTAAATTATAACAAGTGCTTACAAGTAATTACAAACATGATTTTATTTTCCACACTTTAAAGTTAAAAACACTTGAATTCAGAGGGCTCAAAAACCCATCCAGGAGCACACAGCTAGTGAATTCAGTGGCTTAAGTGACTTTCCATCTCCTGTGAAACTGGGTTAAAACAAGGCATTTTTGTGGGGATGGCTTACCCCTGGGTGCTCAGAAAAGCAAACCAGATTCCACCAACTTAATCCTCATGATTTGTAAGATTGAATCCAGCCAACCAAACTCCTTTTATAAAATTCTGTTTTTATGTTAATCCTTAGTATTCCATTCTTAACCCTCTTATGAACAGTCTTTTTCAGGAAAATGATATTTATTCCTGTTAATTAAACAAAACTGAAGACCTCTAAACCCTTATTTCTAACTGCAACCTCTTTCTGAAACTCTGAAATTAATACTGTGAACTCTTCAAGCTGAGTGTGAACAAACGAACCCTTTACTATCCACTCATCCATTCAATTTGTCCCAAGATTTAAATTTTTTTTAAACTTTAAAAAAAATTTTTAAAAGATTTTATTTATTTGACAGAGAGAGACACAACGTGAGAGGGAACACAAGCAGGGGGAGTGGGAGAGGGAGAAGCAGGCTTCCCACAAAACAGGGAGCCCGATGTGGGGCTCAATCCCAGGACCCCGGGATCATGACCTGAGCTGAATGCAGACGCCTAACGACTGAGCAACCCAGGTGCCCCAACTTTTAAAAATTTTTTTAAGTAATCTCTATACTCAACATGGGGCTTGAACTCACAACCCCAAAATCAAGAGTCACACACTTAGGACGCCTGGGTCACTCATTCAGTTAAGCCTCTGCCTTTGGCTGAGGTCATGATCTGGGAGTCTTGGGATAGAGCCCGGCATCCCGCATTGGCCTCCCTGCTCAGTGGGGAGTCTGCTTCTTCCTCTGCTCCTCCCCCTGTTCATGATCTCTCTCTCTCTCTTGCTCACTCTCGCTCTCTCAAATAAATAAAATCTTAAAAAATATATATTTAAGAGTCATACACTCTACTGACCAAGCCAGTCAGGCACCCCTGTCCTAAGATTTTTAACCTGACAAAGATATTTAAAAAACATTGTATTTGTAAAGTACAAGAATCAGAAACCAAGAAATAGAAGATTATTCAAAACATTGAATCCCTAAGGCCTAGAAAATAAAACACCACTCTAAATGAAACTTTCACAACTCAGGACATGTGACATTGCCACAGGAAAAATATTCCCCATTGAAGACAATCTCACTATTAAAGAACAATATAGGAGTGTCAGAAAACTCAACAAATGAGATTAGCACCATAAAAACTGCAGATTAGAGGAAACCTAAAAGACCCTATAAAATAAACAAGTGTTAAATAATGAAGGGATAAAAGAAATAGAAACTATAATTTTAAAAGAAAACAAAACAATAAAAAAAAAAAGCACAGGCTGATTTGACAAAGAATTAAACCAAGCTTTCTGACTCCAGATCCTGTGCTTCCAGTAAACACATTCTTTTTCCTGCCTGCCTTTCTACCACTCAATTTCCCACACCACTATTCTAATTCAAAATATCATGACATCTTGAATCAGTGCAACAGCCTTATTGGTGTCCATGCTCCTAATCTTGTCTCCCCTCCCAATCTGTGCTTCATTATAAAGTAAGTGTCCTCGTGTTAAATGCTCATCTGAGCACATTACTTCCTTGATACAACTATCCCAGAGCATCTTGTTGTTTTTAATGTAGTTTGCAAGACTCTGTGTGATGTCCCTCCTTGCCTGTTCAGCCTCATTTCCTATCATTTATCCCCTTCACATTCTATTGAGGCCCTGGCTCCTGGAGCACATAGTGCTCTCTACGCCTCCTGGCCTTTGCTCTTCCTGTTCCCAGACATTAGTCTGTAAACCAGCCTCTCAGAGGGACCTGAAAGCCCACATTAGGATGAGATAGCTTCCCTCTGTGCACAATCACTTCTACACTCTTCTCTTATAATCACATTTGCCATGTTTAATTGTGAAGTCTGAGATCACTAGATAATACCTCTATAAATGGTTTTTTTTAAAGATTTTATTTATTTATTTGACAGAGAGAGAGAGCAGCAGGCAGAGGGAGAGGGAGAAGCAGGCTCCCCTACTGAGCAGGGAGCCCAACGTGGGGCTCGATCCCAGCACCCTGGGATCATGACCTGAGCCGAAGACAGATGCTTAACCGACTGAGCCACTCAGGCACCCCTCCCTATAAATGGTTTTGTAGCAGATGTTCCATAGATATTTGTTGAGAACATTAGACCACCATCATTCATCTCCTTAGCTTCTTCTCTCTGCTGATAAAAATCCTATTCATATTTTAAGGAACAGCTCACATGACCAATTTTTTTTTAAATATCAACTGTCCTACCTCCAGTGTTCTCATATTTTCATAATCTATAAAAGTCTATCTCTCCAGCTAAATTGTAATCTATTGCATTGGTAATATGCAATAGGTTCTTAGTACACATTTAATGACTAGGTATATGATCTAATGACTGTAAACAACCAAATGACTGATATTAGGTCCTTACTGAGATGCCCATAAAGAAGATCATAAAACAACAATAACAACAACAACAACAACAACAACACATTTTTCCAATTTTACTGAAGATCAGTAAACCTTTACAATTTTAATTTGAACAACATATCCTCTTACATAACCTCACCATTGGATTGTTCATCTTTTTTTCCTCTTCTTATATCAACACCTTAACAAACTACATATCAAAAAATATTCTACCCCTCTGTGGAGAAATTTATCTGCACCCAGGAATGATTAGATACTTCCAACAATCCTTGGGCATTGAAGTGTCAAGAGATTCAAAGGCAAAAGCATGTGGCTGTTTTTTTGCCTTGCTAAAGATAAACTGAATTCAACTGGGAAAACCAGCATATCACAGTCCATTAATATCTATTTCTTTCACTGAAATCATTCTAATTCTGATCATTTTACAATCAAATTTAAGTTTTGTAGAGGAAAATATTGCCTCTTAAATAAATCATAACTTTATAAATAAATTTTAATGCATGAAACCATAATTTAAAATATGATAAAAGATATCAAGGAAGAACTAAATAAATGGAGAGATACCCCATGGTCATGGATAAAAGAGTCAATATTGTCAAGATGTGAATGTGTCACAACTGGATCTAGAGATTCAACACAATCCAAATAAAAATCCCAGCAAATTATTTTGCAGATATTGACAAACTGATTCTAAAGTTTATTATCAAGAGGCAAAAGACCCAGATTAGCCAACTCAATATTGAACAAAGTTACAATATTGACACTACCTGACTTTAAGGCATACTATGAAACTACAATAATGAAGACTGTGTGGTATTGGTGAGAGGACAGATAGAACAAATAGATCAATGGAACACAACAGAGTTCAAAAATAAACCCACAAAAAAATCACAAAGGTGCAAAGGTGATACAGCAGAGTAAAGGTAGTCTTTTCAACAAACGGTGCTCAACAAACTGGACATGAAAAAAAAAAACAAACCTAGATGTATCTCTTACATCCTTCACAAGAATTGACTCAAAAGAAATCATAGACCTAAATGTAAAACACAAAACTATGAAACTCCTAGAAGATAACATAGGATAAAATCTAGATGACTTTGGGTATAGCAATGACTTTTTTGATACAACACCAAAGGCACAATCCATAAAATAAATAATTGATAAGCTGGAGTACACTGAAATTAACAACTTCAAGAGAATGAGGAGACAGGTCAGTTTGAGAGAAATTATATGCATAAAGCACATATGATAAAAGAGCGTTAAATACACAAACAGCTCTAGAAACTCAACAATAAGAAAATGAATCACTTGATTTAAAAAAGTGGGCAAAAGACTAAGACACTTCATCAAAAAAGATATACAGTCAGCAAGTACGCATATGAAAAGACGTTCAACATCATATGTCATTAGGAAATTGCAAGCTAAAACCACAAGATACCACCTGAAACATCTATATGAACGGCCAAAATCCAAAACACTGACAATACCAAATGCTAGTGGGGATGTGCAATAACATAAATAATCATTCACTTCTGGTGGGAATGCAAAATGCACAGACATTCTGGAAGACAGCTCGACAGTTTCTTACAAAACTAATGTACTATTACCATGTGATCCAGCGATTGTGTTCCTTGGTATTTACCCAAGGGAACTGAAAACTTGTCCACACAAAACCCTACACAAGGATATTTAAAGCAGCTCTATTCATAATTGCCCAAACTTGGAAGCAACCAAGATGTCCTTCAGTAGGTGAATGGATAAATTGTGGTACATTTAGACAATGGAATATTATTCATCACTTAAAAGAAATGAGCCATCAAGCCAAGAAAAGTCATGGAAGATATTTAAGTACATATTATTAAGTGAAAGTATCCAATGTGAAAAGATTACACACTATATGATTCCAACTATATGACATTCTAGAAATGGCAAAACTATGGAGACAGTAAAAAGATTAGTGGTTACCAAGAGTTAGAGAGGACAAAGGGATGAATAGGCAGAGCACAGAGAAAGTTCGGGCAGTGAAATTATTCAATACAATACTACAATGATGGATACAAATCATTATACATTTTTTTAATCCATAGAATGTACAACAGCAAGAATGAACCTTAATGCAAACTGCAGACCTTGATGATTTGACGTATCATTGTAGGTTCATCAGTTATAACAAATGCACTACCATGGTGGAGGATGTCCACAATGAGAAAGTTTGTGCATGTGTGGGGTCAGGGATATATGAGAACCCTCTGTACTTTCTGTTCAACTTTTCTGTGAACCTAAAGCTGCTCTAAAACATAAAGTTTATTAAATGAAAAAATGTAGTTAAAACATACAAGCTTAACTTAAGCTGTTCTTCAGTTATAGCTTAGAGAAATGGAAATTAAAATATTTATATGGTTCTTCTCTGTACCTAATGGATAAACTATAATAGATTTTTTAAGAGACTAAGAAAAGAACAAACTCCATTTGCTCCATTTATACTGTTATTAAAGTAATGTGGTTTTAAAAAGTGTTTCTTGAGGGGTACCTGGGCGGCTCAGTCGGTTAAGTGTCCAACTCTTTATTTTGGTCAGGTCTTGATCTCAGGGTCCCAAGATCAAGCACCGCATTGAGCTCTACACTGGGTGTGGAGCCTGCTTAAGATTCTCTCTCTCCTTCTCCTTGTGCCCCTTCTCACTTGTGCATGCACGTGCTCTCTCTCTCTCACAATCAATTAATGGATGAATAAATGAATAAATGAATAAATGAATGAATGAATGAATGAATGAATGAATAAATAAATAAATAAATAGTTTTTGGAGTGATCATATGTATAAAATTTGGCAGTAGTCCCTTGGAAAGAATTGGGCTATTATTCTGCCTTGTGGATTGCAAAATCCATGTGGGAACATCTGACCTTCCTCAAGTATGTCCCCACTTATCTCTGAGAGTGTCCCCAGACCCACTTGCAAGATAAATGTTTATTGCCTGAATGCAGTTTTAAATGTTTGAAAATTGTTTTACTTATTTAATTTTCCCCCAACAGTCTACTGACAGAATAAAAGAAGTCAGACAAAATTAAATTACATGTGTAGGAGAAGGTGAAATGACAAGTTATATAAAGCTGATAATTGCTTTATATAATTTGTGTAATATACCATAACACCCAGTATGATTACCTTACCTCTAAAAGATATTAAACAACTAACTAGTGATATATTTTTTCAGCATATCAAAATTGTTATATCTTCTTGAATGATCAGTTTTGCTACATTTTCTAGGTTTACACCTAGGAGGAGGAGGCTCCTGTGGCATTGGGCTGTGAAGATCTTTGTCGCAAGCCTAATGTTAAACTATGAAAATAGGGTGAGGCAATATGACAAATAGAGAGTAACTCCCATTTTATAGAAAGAGAAGTTAAGCACAGACACATGCAAGATGGAGGTGATATTAAAGCTGAAAATAAAATTTCAAGGATCACCATATCCCATGATTTTGCTGAGGGTTTATAATCACATTTTTGCTGTGTAATTTAAGCAGATTAGGGGCATCTCAAGATTGCTGCTAACACCACCATTGTGTTTCGGCCTAAACATGTCAACACTCACAGAAGTTCCTAATTGCTTTGGCGAACTCTGCATGGTGCGGGGTGGGGGTCAGTAGCACAGTTCCTCCAAGAAACAACATTTATCTCATGATCATTGTGGGTCATGCAGACCCTTGTCGTCTGATACACCTTCATCTCTTTCGTAGTGTTTGAGCCCTTTAGATCAATCAGCTCAAATTTCTGCTCCTAACACATTGGAATGTTTGGTTAAGCTGACAAATTTGTGTGGTAAATATAACTGCCTGGCAGGAAGCTTTCTGTCTGCTTCAGTCAATGCTTTGAAATAAGTCCAGCCAGAAACATTTGTTCAGGTAGCTATGAAAGTCAGTGATACAAATGGATAAGCTATATGTCCTGTCTTTTTTTTTTTTCTTTTCAGTTTTTAAAATATTTTTATTATTATTATTATTATTTATTCTTATGTTAATCCCCATACATTACATCATTAGTTTTAGATGTAGTGTTCCATGATTCATTGTTTGTGCATAACACCCAGTGCTCCATGCAGAATGTGCCCTCCTCAATACCCACCACCAGGCTAACCCATCCTCCCACCCCCCTCCCCTCTAGAACCCTCAGTTTGTTTTTCAGAGTCCATCGTCTCTCATGGTTCGTCTACCCCTCCGATTTCCCCCGCTTCATTCTTCCCCTCCCGCTACCTCCTCCTCCTCCTCCTTCTTCTTCTTAACATATATTGCATTATTTGTTTCAGAGGTACAGATCTGAGATTCAACAGTCTTGCACAATTCACAGCGCTTACCAGAGCACATACCCTCCCCAGTGTCTATCACCCAGTCACCCCATCCCTCCCACCCCACCCCCCACTCCAGCAACCCTCAGTTTGTTTCCTGCAATTAAGAATTCCTCATATCAGTGAGATCTATATGTCCTGTCTTTAGGGTGGTACTTGAATGGCTCAGTGGGCACAGACAGGCCACTGTTCTGGAAGGGCCAAAGGACTCCACTGGCAAATGGAACTGGCAGATACAGGTTGAATACAGCGGGGATCACTCAGTATATTACATGGGAGAATTTGGGCCAGGTCAAAGAGGCAGGAAACCCAGAGGGGGCAGTCAGTTGGTGCTGTATACTGATGCCCCACTTTAAGACTGCTCTAATAGCAGCGGTGGTCACTGGTGGGGTGGGCTGAGCAGACGTACAGTCACTTCAGCTCCTGACATTAAGGCTTGTCATCTAAGGGATGAGAATGAATGGCCATGATGACTCTCAAGTACTCCCATAACTCATCCACCAGTGTGTTTATTAATTCATCTAAAACTAGTATTTGAGCATATCTTCTTGGAAAGGAACGTTGGGAGCTGCTGGATGGGTGTCAAACCAGAGATCTATTTGGGATCCCTGAACAGATAAAAATAGCATAGAGGGGAATGGTGGAGAAAGCTGAGAGAGACACAGAAGCAATACTAAGGGTTTTAAATAAGTGAGAAATTACTTCTGGTTGATTAAAAGTGATTGTTAATACATAAATGAGTACATTGGTTCAGCGTATGAGGATGAATGTAAGCTCAACAAAGCCTAAAGCTATACAGAGTAAAGGGGTTATTTGAGCTGAAGTAGGATGGTTTTTATAGGATGAGTGCAGTAACTTAAATTTGTATGGACTTTTAACTTCCCTTGTATACCCTATTTTATGTGATCGTCACAACAGACTTGGCATATAAGTAGGGGAAAGTTTATTAACCAATTTTACAACTAAAAAATGAGTTTCCTTGAGATATCTAATGCCAGTCTTAAAGTCATGATAGAAAAATGACATTCTGAATTAGGGTCTTCTCCTTTCAGGTACAACAGGGGCTTTTCTCCTGATCATGTAGTCTCTAGAAAAGATTGTTAAAGATCTCAGAAACTCGTAAGTGTGTTTGTCTCTAGCCAATGGGAATAGGACATTACTAGAAGGAATGAATTTACACTTCACTTTAGATAGTGCTGAACTATTTGAAGTTTTTAGTGATTATATACTCCTTTTCTAATTAACAATAATTAAAAGAAAATATCCGGGGGGAGGGGAGACATAAAATAAGGAAAATAAGGACATAGGCAATTTAAGATACAGAGAAAAAGGAAAGGGTATATTCCACCTGGAATATAAAAGGAGTACATTACTTGAAAAATTATGTCAGGCAGGGATATATGGGTAGAATCACTTGATCATAATATATAGTTTTGATCTATCTCAAGGGTAAGTCATCCTCAATGCAGAATCAAATAACCCCCCAAATAATATTCATCTACATCTATAGTTTGGGCAAATATGCATATACTCATGAAAAATTCTACCCTATATCATATGCAGTAGTTGGGCATACGTCACCAATCCACTGAAGATACATACATTTGGATATTTACTATTTATCATGGAAATGAACATATGTCCCTATCTGCCTCATTATTAGTAATAATAACAAAAACTGTAATAGTATTTTGCAATGCAAGCAATATGATATAGCACTGAACATAATACTATGGAAATGCAATGACATGTTTGGAGAATAATAGAATATTTTAATCAATATGTTCAAAATTCTCAGAACTATCTTCAACTTGAAATGATAGTTTCCTCTTAGGAGTCTACATACTGCTTTGAAAATACAAATTTACTTCCAAACAACTTGTAAAAGAAATATGCCCTATGGAGACAGCTTAATATGATAGAAAATCCTGGGCTAGAACTCTGAAAATAAAGGTTCCCATCTTAGTAGTGGACCTGCTCACTGTGACTGAGAGCCAACTATTTAATCCCTCTGAGCCCAAGCATGCTCAACTGTAGCCATGATGTGCAGTGTCTTCTAGCTCACTGGCAATGCAGGCATGAGCAAGGTAATAGTCTGAAATAAAAACCTGCAATTTTAGGGGAAAAAACTAGTTATCCATTTCAAGGTAGCCATTGCTGGGGAAATGGATTTGATCTTGATAGTGACATGACCACACATTTTGCTTTAAACATCTCTGGGTGTGAGTTATATAAGCTATACATCTCTTATCTGAAAGGTACTTGTTTAGAGCCTTCTGCAATCAAATTATATTTGGTTGTCAGAAAGCTGATACTGAGATATTATAATGTGGCAATGGTTTTCAAAGAGCTGATTTATTAAAAGGAAGGATCCATCAGCCCAGGTGTATGACATGGGCCAAGAGAGCAAAAAGACCATTTGTGAGCTTCTGTAGACATAGCCAGAGAGTAACTCCAGAAACAAGATAATTTGTTTTCAATTAAAATAGTATATGACAATATGATGATCCTTGCATGGATCATAATAAGTGAAATAAGTTAGCCACAGAAAGACAAATACTGCATGATTCCATTTATCTGAGGTATCTAAAATAATTAAAATCATAGAATGAAAGGGTGGAACAGTGACTGGCAGGGGCTGGGGGTAGGTGGAAATGGGGAATTAATAATTGATGGGCATAAAGTTTCAGTTAAGCAAGATGAGTAAGTGCTAGAGATGTGCTATCTAATATTGTACCTATAGGCAACAATAATGTATTATACACTTAAAAATTTGTGAAGATTGTAGATCTCATGTTGAGTTTTGATCACAATAAAAATTTTTTAAAAAATAAAATACAGTACAAAGGGAGTAGGAAATTCATGTTTCTGTGAAATTTCCCTTAAAGCCTGTAAGTCAGGGGATAACTTGATGGAATAGAATGGGTGAAGTGAGAAATGCGAAATAATTGATGGGGAAATATATGAAAATATTATGTAGATTAATGTGAAGATAACAATATTAGCCTCTAAACAATATAGGATGAGATGGAAAATTTAAGACTTTCAAGGACAGAAACCAGCAAATTGTGCCCCCAGTACTTAGCAGAGTATCTCTGCAAGCAGGTTCTCAAGAAATATGAGTCAAATGGATGAAATGTCCCTAACTACTACTGATGGGGCTTTGGACTTCTAGTTCTTGTTTCTATGATGGAAATAAATCCAAATGGAGACTAAGGAGACAGGAGGAGAGGGAGTTTGAAAAAAGAAAGCCAGAAACACCTGCACATGTTTATTAAAGCTCTGAAATCATTAAATGAAGTGTTTTGGAATAAGGAAGGCAAAATCTATTACTACCAAGATGTTAGAATCTTAGACTCTTGCCTCCTTAACACATGCATTGTCATCGACTACCCCGCAGCGTTTCTATAAGCCTTGGGCCAGGACTGCGCTCCACAAAGGCAGAGGAAAACAGTCATCTGAACTTGGGTGTTAGTCATAAGGATTATCTGCAGAAACCAGAAGCCCCTGGTATTACTTGCTTCCTTTTCACTCGAATAAACAACCAATTTGGGAGGAAAATGGAAAAAAAATGCACTAAAACATATAATAGGAAACATATTAATGAGGAATGATTTCCTGAATATTCTATCTATTCTTCTTTGGAATCTTTTTAATGACCTTTTGGTCTGGTTCTGCCCCTAAGAAGAGCAGGGAAGAGATCACTTTCAAGAAATGCCCTTTCAAGAAATGCCCTTGACTTGTTCTCTTACCAAAACAGCTTATGTTCATTTGCTTTCTGTCTAGGTCCTGAAAAGCTTCAATGTCAAGAAGTCTTCTAGGGTTGTGTGAGATATGATACCCACCAGTAACAGCTGTCCCAGCCTCTCAGGCTGCTAACTATGTCTGAGCAGTGACTTGAGGTAGAATGTGTCCCTTGGAGTCGCTGGCTCAAGTCTCACAGAAAAGACAGCACTTACACAGAGCAGGGACTACCCATCATAGTTTTACAGACGAAGAAACAGGACTGGACAATAGACACGTCTGGGATAGAAACCTGATGTCTGCGACTCCTAACAAAGCCAGTGGTTTTCCCACTATCACAGTGGAAGCATGGCATGACTTGAGGCCATTTTGCACTATGGTTCAGAGCATGACATCGAAGGCGGACCGATACGGATGTGGATGTGAAACTTGATTTGGCCATTTCCTGGTTGTGTGCCCATGGTGATTTACTTAAGCTTTCAGAACTTTGGTTTTCATACCTACAAAATGGGGGCAATGATAATACCTCCTACCGTGTGAGGATGAGAAGAGATAAGATCTGTTTCTGTGAAGCACAGGTCTAGTGTAAGTCATCCCTGAATGAACAGAGTTTGTTAATTTGCTAAGAGGAAAGCTGCTGAGCAGCCGGACAGACTCAGGAGGTTGCAAGCAGCAGCAAGCAGCCCTGCCCCAGGGGGGCTCACATGGGGGAGAGGAAGGACCCTGGATCTGCATACTGACTTGAACACCTGTTAGCTGCATGGGCAAGTCATTTAATCTTTTCTCAATCTCAGCTTTCTAATTTGTAAAATAAGGATAAGGATGCATAGTTAATTGAGTTGTAGTGAAGAGAAGCATAAATTCATGTGAAATACACTGCACGATGTCTGGTGTACAGAGGTGCTTGATAAATGATAGCTCTTATTCAATCTCAGTCGCAATTGCAGGAGTGCCTCTCCCGAGTCATTCCATGTTCCAGTTGCTCAGAACGCTACACACACACACACACACACACACACACACACACACACACCATGACAAGAATAATTAGGGGGTGAGAAACTAACCTAAGTCTTCATTAAGTATAATGGTTTTGGTGAAAGATATGTATCACGGATGATTTCTAGGGAGTCCTTATTAAGTTATTGTACACTAAAACAGAACAGCCATGATGGCACATAAAATAACAGCACTCTAAAAATATTTTATATATCCTGAATCAATAATAATCATAATCATCTCTTAGAACTTCACTCTCCTTCTTTTGAAGACATGCATGCTACTCATATTATTTTACTTAATTTAACTAGAATACCTACAGATAGAGACTTCTGTGTTTGCATCTTAATAAAAATTAAAATTAAAAAGAAAAATGTTAGATGCTTTTCTACTTGCAAGAGATTGTTGTTGTTGACTCTTAAGCTAGAGGTCTTACCTTTATCAGACTTTTTATGAGACTGACGCGCTGCCCACTGCGCCAAGAGGGCCGCTTATCAGACTTTTTAAATATGTTCCAATTATCTCCTTACAACCATCACCACCATTTACTCAAGTTTGAAGTGCAGTAGGAATCCTTTACAGATTCTTGAACAGTGACTTCAGCCAGAATGTTGTCCTGAACTGGACATGGGCTTCATGGGACCCAGGTAACCAGATGTAGCATAACTGTCATCTCTGACAGTGTGGCATTGATGGTCCCTTCGGTAAAATGTATTCCACAAGTCTCCTCATATAAGCAGGCTTGAGCCCAGTTTGCAACCTCCAGGTGGAAAGGTAATAAAACATATGAAGACTTGGATATAAGATGATTGGTTTTTTTATTCACCTCCTTCACATAAGGGACAGTCAAATACCTGTGGTTATACCTCCACTTAATGAGACCAGTTACATTCTAAAACACTTAGTGAAGAATCCTTAAGTGGACCAGAAAATTATTGTTGTACTCACTCTCCTACTACTCCCCTCACCTCCAACTATGGAGGATTTTCAGTTATTTATATCATTCTGCAGCCTGAAGCCAAGGTGCTCTTGCCTGGACAACCAAATTCAAGATTTGGACAATATAAGGTGTTGACTAATATAAATCTGCAGACATTTTGCATTATTTAATAACAATGCAAGCTTTTCTACTAAACCGATATAAAAGGTTTCTGGTGGAATATGTTATTTTACATTGTTTTTTCAAATTAAAGATGTTTTATGTTAAAAGCTACTTGCCTTAAATTCTCTTCTTCTGGGGATACACTTTATATCTATCTATCTGTCTATCTCCTAGAGATTTGAATTTCTAATATGTTTCATTACAAATATTCATACCAATGCACAGAGTCAAAATTCAAACAATAGTTGGACAACTGCTGCCAAGGAGAGTGTTTTTGATGGGTCAATGGTGGGAATAAGATCCAACAGGGCCCGGACCAAGATGAGGTAAGTAAGGTGACACGTGTAAATGTGTGATCAGATACTTTTTTTTATCCTAATATTTTGCTATTTAGTTTATCATATATTTTTGCAGTGATTTTGATTCCTTAAAATATAGTATTAAAGTACTATTTATCTTGATTATAGATATGTTATAGGCTTCCCCTTAAATTTTATATTCGAGGCAAGTGCCTTACTTGCATGATCCTAATTTTGGCCCTGGTTTGGATTATTGGCTGCAATTATTCACATGCCCATGTCAACATTCCTACTACTTTTTAGCTGAGTAGAAGGTACTTTGTACCCCTGGCCTTTGGACTTGGCCATGTGACTTGCTTTGGCCAACATGGATGTCAGCAAACAGGATGTAAGCAGAGCTTGAAATTGTTTGCAGGACAGGGTTTTCCTTCTTGCATTCCTGCCATCATCATGAGCAGAGAATGTCTTAAGTAGCTACAACCCCTGATACCTAAACCCAGAAGATGTGGAACAAACTTGAACCCAACCTACAATTTGAATCCTGCAGGCTAGATGGTTGCCACCACCTACAGACCCATGATCTTAGGAAATTATTACTGTTGTTTTAAACCAGTGAGGTTTGCAGGTAGTTTCTTATATAGCATTACTGTAGCAACTCTGAGTAGTAGAGAGGGGTGATAGAAAATATGCTTCTCTACCTCTCATACTTTTTTATAAATAATAATCCATTTCATTCATTTGCAAACATTCATTATGCAACTACAATGTGACAGGCACTGGGACTTCAGAGAGGTATTAAAATGCTGGTCTTTGTGGTTCCGAAGTTTACTGTCTGGTAGGAGAAAGACTATGGATGAGTAGATGCAATTAGTTGTTAAGAGTGCTGAAAGGCAAATCTGCATTTGGTACAGTAGGCACAGAGTTAAATAAGTTATCAAACTACTAGAGAGAAAAGATTTAATGAAAGAGCTGATTATTATATGGAATTAAACCCAGATGCTCACCTGGGTCAGGGAAATAAAGAAATTCAGATGGGGACTGTGACACACATTACCTACAGAGACAGAAGCTCCTCAGCTCTAGCTAATTGTTACTTGGCAAATGGAAGCTCAGTGTTACCCGGTCTTCTAGGTTTCAAGAGAAATCTAGATTATACTTAAAAAAAAATACAATTTAAAACTAGTGCCATTAATTCAAGCTGTTTATACCTTTCTGCACAGACAAGAAAGTCCCCAGACCCAACAAACAAATAATCAGACCATGGGCCACATTTAAACCTTGAATTTCCAGTTTGAGGTTGACCAGTTGGTAGGAAATCAGGAGACAGCCAGCTTGGACAGGGCACAATGGCCCCCAGGCAGGGGTGGGCAGCACTGAGATCTTGCCTTCAGCTCAGCTCTCCAAGCCAGAGCTCTCTGGCAATGCTAATGCAACTGGGAGGAATGGGTACTGTTTTTCTTGTCTCTCGCTCGCTTTTTTTTTTTTTCCCCCAATTTGCTCAAAGTCACTGAAGGGCATGTTTCTTTCATCAATTTCCAGTTCTTAATAACAACAAAGTAATAATAAACAGAATGAAAACATCTTAAGTCCTAGAAAATGCACTTTTAATTATCTGTAATTTCAGACACTGTCTCTCTCTAATATGCTAGATGGCATGTTTCCTACACATATTTCAGCCTAGGAATAATAACAATTTATGATATATTTTTTTAGAAAAGCAGATTATGCTCATATATTTTCACTATTAAATTTGGGTAATAGAGGAATGTGTATTTTTAAAATATAACAGATGTACCTTTGTATAAAAATCATCTATCTTTTGGTATTATTCCTATAAATCTTAGAATGGTATTTTTCTTCTTGTCAAAATCGAAATTCCTATTTACAAACAATAGCACCAATAGTGGAAGGTGGTTTGGGGGTTGGGAGGATAAATGTCAAATTTAGCAGGACTGCGTAAGTGCTCTTCATTTATAAATAATACACCACAATATGATAACATGATATTTATCCAGCATGGCAGAGAAATTTGGTATTCTAGGAACACAAATGTTTTTGATAGCTGGAGGTTACAACTTCAAATGCCCCCAAGAAATTTGATGAGAAGCTATCTAAGATCTATTACATAATTTATCTGCCTTCTTAAACAGACTAGACTAAAATAAACAGACAAGTAGAGCAAAACCTTGGATTCTTTAAGTTCATCCTCATGAATAGCATATTATGCTGTAAGGCAGCGCTGCCTTCCATGGCTACGTTAGGAGATGGGGTTGTCGAGCCATATATGAAATGGCCTTTGATCTAGTCTGCAGCCTGGTGGCTCTCCTGTATCAGAATCACCCATGGGAACACAGAATTTTGGTCTCCTTCCACTACAGTTTCTTTTTCAGGAGATTTGGGCTGGAAAACAAGATTTTGAATTTCTAACATAGTCCCAGGTGATGTTGCTGTTGCTGGTCCAGAAATCATATTTTAATCACCATTGCTATCAGCCTTTCCCCTTTCTTCCTTCCCTCTTTCTTTCTTTCCTACCTTCCTTCCTTCCTTCCTTTCCTTCTTTCCTCCCTCCTTCCTTCCCTCCCTTCTTCCCTTCTGTCCTTTTTCAATATATTTCCTAACTCCTACTCCTTCACCTGTGATTTACCAATGCTTTCCACATGCTCTTGCTTATAAAGTGCTCACAGAAAAAACTGAGTCTTCTCCTCTTACTGCTTCAGATCATGATTGTGCCTCTTAGGCTTCACCCTTTATTATCAGCAATCACATAGCCAGTTTGGGATCCAGAACCAGTGTTGAGGGTTCTGGTCCTTAGAGATTCTGTCTTTAATGGTTGGCCTTACAGAACTCAGGACATCAAGGCATCATTTATCATGAAGTATGGACAATTCCACAGCCCTTTCTAGCACTCTTCAGTCCCTTCTCAGTCTTCCAAAATATCACTCTCATCTTGAGAAGGCAAATAGTTTTTCCAGTAATCCACATTACCAAGGAAGCACCCCTGCTTCCATCAGTTTTTTCCTTCCTTGTATAAAATGAGATGGAAAATGGTATTCACCAGAATCAAGTTGTTATGGCTATTTAAAACCCAGGCTTTGTTGTCAAACTCTGATATTCTCTAACCATCACAACCTAGTCCTCTAAAAAAATTACCAATAACAACACCGAGAAAGTCCTCCTGTTTCCTGAATGTTAAAAAAAAGTAAGAATAAAGGAGAAACATTCATTCTTTTCTCAAAGAACTTACATTTTAACTGTAAATATATGTATGGGTCTTGTGTAAATGACACAGAAAATTTTTTCACACATCAATTAAAAGATCATAATGAGGGGCACCTGGGTGCTCAGTTGGTTAAGCGTCCAACTCTTGGTTTTGGCTCAGGTCATGATCTCAGGGTCATGAGATCAAGCCCCGTTATCAGGCTTCATACTGAGCATTGAGCCTGCTTAAGATTCTCTCTCTCCCCCACTCTTTCTGCCCCTCCCCCCCAAAAAGATCATAATGATATAAACAGAGATCACAAACATTTGTATTATTTGTACACTAAACTAACAGCTGCACTTTGCATGTATTGCACTAAATATCAAACAATGCATTTACATGTTACCTTCTATGTCTATCAGTGAACAATTACAATACTTAAATGGACATAAGTACGCACAATTATTACAGCAGGTAGGATGAAAAATCAAAAGCAAATGACCCCAACAATTTTAGATAAATAAAATTTATATGGCACCAAAATACCCACATCAATGAGATCCAATGGGGAAAGGCAGAAGAAATGATGGCATTCTAAATTCCTCACAAAACATTCAGATTTTGGAAGTACTGATTTTTTTTTAAAGATTTTATTTATTTATTTGAGAGAGAGAATGAGAGAGAGAGAGAGCAAGCACATGAGAGGGGGGAGGGTCAGAGGGAGAAGCAGACTCCCTGCCGAGCAGGGAGCCCGATGCGGGACTCGATCCCGGGACTCCAGGATCATGACCTGAGCCGAAGGCAGTCGCTTAACCAACTGAGCCACCCAGGCACCCTGGAAGTACTGATTTACGTAACAACTGTTTTTATCAATTTAGTCAACTGTCTGTAACATGTGCAGCAGCGTTTCTCTCTTCTGAATTACTACAAAAATTAAAGCAAACAAAAAATCTACACAGAAGATATATGCAAAGAAAATACCAAAATGGTATTAAAATGAAAGTCAGAGGTATAAAATATGACAGAGGAGATAATCATAACAGCAATAATAACTTGAATGCTTACTCTGTGCGAGGAATTCTACTATGTTTTAAATCTACTAAGTCTTCATACAATTTTATAATATAGTTAGCAAACAGTGCCAATATTCAAATTCAGATTATATTTGTTTCAAATATCTCATGAGAATAAACTGTGATGACAATGAATATGATAAGTGAAATCTGCCTTGGAAAAGGCAAAATTTTTTAAGTCTTTTTTTAAAAATTATTTATTTGAGAGAGAGAGACAGAGACAGAGATAGCAAGAGAGAGAGCACAAGTGGGGAGGAAAAGGAGAAGCAAGCTCCCTGCTGAGCAGGGAACCCAATGTGGGGCTCAATCCCAGGACCATGGAATCATGACCTGAGCTGAAGGCAGACACTTAACTCACTGAGTCACCCAGGCACCCCTAGAAAAGGCAAAATATTTCAAACTGGGTAGATATGAACAAACGCAGGAGACACTTACATGACATTAAAAGACACACCTACAACAGCTCTACACACTAAACAGAATAGTATTAAGACATATAAAAGACATTAGAAATAAAATGGAGTATTAATAGATATAATATAGATTTATACAACTACTTAGTGTCATGAGTGTAGTAAATGTGAATACTAAAACCAAATTTAAAAAAAAAACAAAATAAGTGCATATTTAAAACTCATCATGCATATAAAGCAAAAATCCTATATACTGGTAAATTGAATTTTCCAGAATATTAATATTCTAGCATCTACAGAGTGGCAAAATCCTACAGTCAGTAAATACTTGTAAAAATTGGAAAAAAAACAAAAAAGTATAAACCTATATAGAGAATTAGAATAGTAAAATATTAATAGTAGTTATCTTTGGATAATAAAGCTATGTGCATTTTTTTGTCTACTAGTCCATATATTTTTTTTAAGATTTTATGTATTTATTTAAGAGAGAGGGAGAGAGAGAGAGAGAGAGAGAAAGAACAGGGGGAGCAGCAGAGGGAGAGGGAGAAGCAGACTCCCCGCTGAGCAGGAAGCCTGACATGGTGCTCAATCCTGGGACTCCAGTATCATGACCTGGGCTGAAGGTAGACGCCCAACCAACTGAGCCACCCAGGTGCCCCAACCACTCCATACTTTTTAAAGATTTTATTTATTTGAGAGCATGTGAGCAAGCACGAGCAGGGGGAGGAGCAGAGAAAGAGGGAGAAGCAGGCTCCCTGGCTGAACAGGAAGTCCTAAGTGGGGCTCAATCCCAGGACCCTGAGATCATGACCCAAGCTTAAGGCAGATGCTTAACTGACTGAGCCATCCAGGCGCCCCTACTACTCTGTATTTTCAAATGTATCTGCAGTTAATGCATACATGTCTTTCATAATGCATATGTCTTTCATAATGACAAAACAGATTTTATTTTAAAAGAAAGCAAATATAAGTATATACATGTGTACACTTACATGTGAGTATGAGTGTGCATGCATATATACATACATGTATACATACATGTTAAAGATTATTTTAAAACTCTAATACTGCAGCGGTCACTTATTCCTGGACTTTGCATTTCATGAGGACAGATAATGTCTTTTTTTTTTTTTTAAAGATTTTATTTATTTATTTGACAGAGACAGAGACAGCGAGAGCAGGAACACAAGCAGGGGGAGTGGGAGAGGGAGGAGCAGGCCTCCCGCCGAGCAGGGAGCCCGATGTGGGACTCGATCCCAGAACCCTGGGATCATGACCTGAGCCGAAGGCAGTTGCTTAACCAACTGAGCCACCCAGGCGCCCAGATAATGTCTTTTTTAAACATTAAGGAAATACCCAGAATAATCTAAAAGCTTCCTTTTTATAAACCATTTTGAATCTCATCTTTCATAAATATTAATTTGTGTGTTCCTCATTATCTTTCCAGTTTGTGACCTCTTTTTTTTAAGATTTTATTTATTTGAGAGAGCAAGCAAGAGCGCACAAGCAGGGGGAGCAGCAGAGGGAGAGGGAGAAGCAGGCTCCCTGCTGAGCACGGAGCCCAAAGCGGGTTTCGATCCCAGGACCCTGGGGTCAATGACCTGAGCTGAAGGCAGATTCTTAATGGACTGAGCCACCCAAGTGCCCCCAATTTGCAAACTCTTTGTGGGGAATAACACCAATACATTTACCACCAGGTGTATAAAGAAATCCTACACTTTTTTTTTTTTGTCCTAAAATTACCTTCAAGCTTCAAGAGAGTTCTCCTAGGCAGAGTATTCTTGAATTTGTTGAACATGTCTATGCTCCACTTACTAATATCCTTCATGGACATGAATTTGATTGTGTCCGTTTTCACCCATCATTGTTCTGAACTGAACATTTCTCATCTGGTCTTACTATTTCATTCCTTTGATCATTTCCATTAACCTTTCAGGCTGTTCTCACTGTTTTATGGCCTTAATGGAATGCACTGAATCAAACTATGAACTCTACCCCAAGTACAAAAACATTATTATTTCTGTTCAAAGACTTAACAAAACTACCTAGTACTGTGTTTTCAATTTTATCATGGTTATCTCTGGCATTCGGTTGACTTTTTGAACTGCTACTCTACTCTGGATGGGCTTCAAGAAATAGTTGACATAGACTAGATATCTTTTTTTCTAAACACAAGTTTAATAGAGAGAGAGTAATCCCTTTTATCAACATAGTTTGGATTGTACTTCCCCAAATACATTACCTTCTACTTTCCACACCTGAAATTCGTCAACTATTATTTGGCCTATTCACACAGCATTACACAACGTTCCTGCAGGACCCATCCATCTCACCAGTGTTGAACCCCATCTGCAAACTTACAGATCAGTCTCAGTACAGTCATACAGCCTACCTTCCTCCCCAGGCCCACATTCTTCCAGTTGCTAACATTGGAGCTACGGTGGAGTATATTTTTACTTTTGGCTTAGTCCAACCTCATGCTCTGATACTAGTCCTATATACCAGAAGGGAATTTCAAGAACTTGAGCAATTGCTACAGGTGAGAAGATCATGTTCACCTGGATGCTTCCTAGTCCCACTTGGACTTCCCCCTGTTCTCTACCTTGACTATTCTTCCTTAGGACCAAGCCCCTCCCTCATACTCCAATTTTAACAATAGGTCTGTGTCTTTGTATGTGGTCTGCTCACCCTACTTTTGTTGGTTTGGTTTTTTTTTTTTTTTTAAAGATTTTATTTATTTATTTGCAAGAGAAAGACACAGCCAGAGAGGGAACACAAACGGGGAGTGGGAGAGGGAGAAGCAGACTCCCTGCCGAGCAGGGAGCCCGACGCAGGACTCGATCCTGGGACTCCAGGATCATGACCTGAGCCGAAGGCAGTCACCCAACCAACTGAGCCACCCAGGCGCCCTGGTTTGGTTTTTAAATAGAATGCTTTGCCCTACTCTTGTTGCTTCCTTTGCTAACTGCCAGGTCAGCCTTCCTTTTCCAAAAGCAGTGGTTAAGAATCACCTGAAAGGCCTATTAAGCTATAGCTTCTTGGCCCCAACTCTAGAGATTCTGATTCAGTACTACCAGTAGGCCAGGGCAAGGCCAACAAATCTGCATTTCTAACAGGCTCACAAATGATGCCAATGCTGCTTGCCTGGAGACACAACTTCCATGATTTCCATTTATTTTTTGCTTGCCAGAGGCACCCCTTGATGATCCACCCAACCGACCAGCCCATTTGGGTTGTCTTGAGGAGTTTTCCAACATCTCAGGACCCTATTCCTTCCTCTGATCGCTGTATGAGGAAGGTAAACAATTTCAATTTTAATTCTGCTTCTTGAAATGACGATGCTAGATGATGATGATGATGACAATGACAATGAGCCTCAATTTCCTCATCTTTAAGATGTAGATAAAATAGTACCTCCCTTATAGATTTCTGAAACTATTAAATGAGAAAGCACAGCACTTTGCATGATGCCTGGCACATAATGGTTGCTCAGTAAATGGGGGTTATGAGGCCATCAATGCAGATGATGATCGCAGCATATCATTAATTCAATAGACTGATTGATTAGTTTGGGGGAACATAATAGTGAGCAAAACAGATAAGGATTCTGTCCCTGGTGGAGACAGAAACAGTGAATGAGTACACAGATAATAACAGATTATAATAATTATTACCAAGAAAAAAAGAACAAAGTAACTGGAAGAGGCTGATTTGATCAGAATGGACAAGGGCAAACCCCATAAGAAGGTGGCATTCGCAATTCGATCTAAGCAAGAGCAGCCACCTGATGAACTGGAGGAAGAGAACTGCAGACATGGGGAACTGCCCAAAGAAATGTTTTGAGACTGGAAATTGGTTTGTTCAATGAGAAGGCAGCAGGCCATATCAGGGGAACCTAATAAACAGAGGCAGAATGCACTGAAATTAGAAAAGAAGTAAACACACGCTACATCCCACAGAGACTGGTAGGGTGTGTTAAGGAGTTTTTAGTTTGGTCTAGGAAAAACACAAAGACTTTGAGGGTTTTAATTTCTAAGAAGGGGCATCCTACATTCTGATTAACATGTGAACAAGATCATTCTGGGTAAGAATGGGTTGCAGTAAGGCAAAACTGGAAGACAGATAGGAGGTTCTAGGTCTGGTCTAGGCAACAGGTGAGAGTAGCTGGATTTAGGGTGAGGGAAGTCAGAATGGAGAGAAGTGGGTAAATTTTTTTTTAAAGATTTTATTTATTTATTTGACAGAGAGAGCACAAGCAGGGGGAGCAGCAGGCAGAGGGAGAGGGAGAAGCAGGCTCCCCGCTGAGCAGGGAGCCCAATGTGGGGCTCAATCCCAGGACCCTGAGATCACGACCTGAACCAAAGGCAGATGCCTAACTGACTGAGCCACCCAGGCGTCCCAAGAAGTGGGTGAATTTTAAATACATCCTGGAGGTTGAACTGTCACAGATTTAATTCAAAGTATAAGGAAAAGAGGACTCAAAACTAATGACTGGGTTTGATATATTGCAACACTGAGGCTATATTCATTAAACCAAACTCTCTTTACTGATTTTGACAGTTCTTATATGTATTGTATATGTGAATGATAAATATGTCTTCTTATCCGAAGCTAATTTAATTGTGAAAACTTATTTTCTGGGTGATTTTCCTAATAACTTACAAAGGTGACATTTGTCATAGTCTTTGGTAAAGTGTAAATAATGGTGGCACACACTTCCTAAGCTCCCTCCAGAAAGCTTGTAATATTTTTAGCTCAAATTAGTTTTTAAATAATACTAGCTAATATTTATTTACTGCTTCATATGTACCAGACCCTGATTCATGCCCAAATCACTAGACTTTGCAGGCCACCCAAACTGGCAAAATTTAGTCATCTCACTAAGATCACTCAAATTTCCATTTCTACAACTTTGGTTCAGCGATCCTATGTGTTTATGATAAATTGTACTGCCTTACTTTAAGGTCCACTGTTCTCAGAATCACCTCTAGTACGTTCCTTTATCACAGTTTCTTTCTCCTTGAGCTTTTCTGAAATGTCAGGAGATGGCAAGAACTATGCAATTGACAACATAAGATCTGAATGAGACCTCCTAATCTGAGTTTGAGTAATCAAGGAGAATGCATGTTAATGTAGAGACACCTGTTGTTCATACCAGTAATGAAGACACCACCACTTACTGAGTGTCTGCTCTGTTCCAGGCACTGTCCTGGAGTTGCACCGAACATGCATCATTTTGCTTACTCTACTCTCCATCAGAACTCTACAGGCTAGATGTCCTGGCCCATTGCACAGACAGTGTTAGACATGGAGTGATGTGTTCATAACCACTACCCTCAGTGGCACCCTCAAGCCTAAACTGGAACCGGTTGGAGGAGCAGAAAGGGGAACAAGATGGTAGATAGAAGGAGCAGGTGTGGATGGAAGGAAAGATGAGAGTCATAATCACACAAATGCTCCTGCTTTTAGGGGATGTACTATAAATTGTCTACACAATGTTCAGCCAAAAAGAAGAGAAACAAGCAGTTTGCAATGGAAATAAAAAATGAGAACTAACTTGCTCCTCTGTTTACATGGGACAGAGTGAAGAGGTGTTGAGGAGAAAAACTCACTCAGTGATATCTTCTTCTGAAGCCAGAATTACATTTATTATTGTTTTAAAAATCAAACAAGGAAAATGCCCCTGCTATGACTTTCCCTTCCTACATATATCTACATAATGACCCTGTGTCATCTTAATTCCCTAGGTATTTTGCAAGCTAAATTATCATTCCAAAGGAAAAACAGTATTATGTGCACAATCCCCACATCTATCTGGCTAACCATCCTTTAAAAATCACACACACACACACACATCCCCACACACAATCCCCCCAGCTCATTTGAAATTTCTTTTGTTTTCATGCACTGTAAATTGGCGATAAAGTGTTATTACTGAGCATTTGGCAGTTGGATTCACTAACTACTTTTTGAATGTCAGTAATAATATACCAAGGGAAAACTGAATTATATAATGTAATCACTTGGGCTAATTATTTTCTTTGCTGGTCCTCTAAAGAAGCAATGGATAAGAACTCACAAATATCACATCTATTTTTCTTAGCAGGAGAGGAGCACTGGTCTGTGATTAAAGTGGCATCACGATGCTTCTTACAGAATGTGTAATGGGTCTGAACTGCAAGAATAAAAAAACAGGTACATCTATTAACTGTAGTAAAAATCCCCTTTTAATTGGGTAGGCAGTTTCCATAGAAATGTATACAGTAAGTGGCCATTACATATAGGCCAAAGTGGTAGAGCTTTATTGCTGATAGCAGGAGATTCTTCACCTGAAGCTCTCCCTCAGTCTCCAAATATAAGAAAAAAAATTTCAACCTTAGAGCCTTTCCTAATTGCACATAGCATTTCCCAAACATGAACCTGTTAGAGATTCTAAGAAGTCCTGTAATATGTACCCATTTAAGTTAACTTTGTTTGATCCAACATTTTCCAAATTTAGGTAATCACAGATGATTTTTTGTTTTGTCTCATTTTGTTTCTTCGTTTTTTTTAAAGGAATACCTAATAATACACATACAGCTTGGGGAATGTTGGTGAACAAGAATGTTTAGCCTTCATCTTTACTAGATGTCTCACTTGATTGCACAGCTGTTGCATCTTTAACTTCACCCATTTTATTCATACCAAACTTGTACCCCAAATGTGTTTTGCAAGGAATAACTACCGAAATGTTGCTATTTCTATTTAGAATAGCACAATTCCTATTACTATTGCATAGAAACAGCTTTTCTGAACAATAAGAATATGCGTAAAATGAGAAAGAACTCTTGGAGTCTGAGGATTATACACAAAGATTTTTTTTTTTTTTGTCACAAGAAGGACTTAATGAAACTTTTTTTTTTACATACTGAAATTTGATATTCAGGATGAAAATCCAAATTGAATTCTGAGAGAGGAAAAATGTACATTTCTTACATATTTCTTAAATGCTTAATTCGTGCCAACTAGCATGCAAGACACTGGGGAAATGACAATGACTAACATACACCCCCCCCCTTGGGAAACTGCCTAACCAACATGTTAAATATTAATCACGGAATTAGCAAGAAATTATGGAAACACAGAGAAGGGAGAGGAGTTGCCACATGGGTGTACCTGATGTCAGATCCAACGATTAAAAAACATTGTGCCGGGCGCCTGGGTGGCTCAGTTGGTTAAGCGACTGCCTTCGGCTCAGGTCATGATCCTAAAGTCCCAGGATCGAGTCCCGCATCGGGCTCCCTGCTCAGCAGGAAGTCTGCTTCTCCCTCTGACCCTAACCCCTCTCATGTGCTTTCTCTCATTCTCTCTCTCAAATAAATAAATAAAATCTTTAAAAAAACCCACAACATTGTGCCTATGTGACACAGCATTGGTTTAAAAGAACCACAAAGCAACACAAAAAAATCAGTCTTTGTGAACTCAAAGGTTTTCACCCAGATGGCCAGTGACCTCAGTACCTCCTCTGTGTGGCATTCCATTTAGCTTGTTCCTATGAAAGTGGTATACCGTACCCCACACACATATGCCCGTAAAAAGCCATTACAACTCAATAATAAAAAGACAAATAACCCAATTTAAAATGGGCAAAGGATCTGAAAAGACATTTCATCAAGAAAGATATCCAAATGGTGACTAAATCCATAAAAACATACTCAACATCATTAGTCATTAGGGAAATGCAAATCAAACTCACAATGAGATACCACTTCACACCCATGAGACTAGTTAGAATAAAAAAAAAAAAGTTAGCTAATAACAAGTATTGATGAGGATGTAGAGAAATAGAAATACCCATGCATTGCTGGTAGGAATGTAAAATTGTATAGTCTCTTTGGAAAACATCTGGTAGTTCCTCAAATGATTGAACACAGAATTATCATATGACTCAGTGGTTCCATTCCTAGGTATAGATTCAAGATAAGTGAAAATATAGATCCACATAAAAACTTGTACATAAATGCTTATACAGAATTACTAATAATAGACAAAAGTAGAGACGATCCCATTGCCCATTATTGCCCTGATGAATAAATAAAACATGGTATATCTATACAATGGAATATTATTTGGCCATTAGAAAAAATGAACTACTGATATACAGTATAATAAGGTTGAACCTTGAAAACATTATACTGAGCTAAAGAAACCAGTCACAAAACACAACATATTCTATGATTCCATTTTTGTAAAATGTCCATAATAGAAGAATCTACAGAGACAGAAAGTAGACTGGTGGTTGCTTAGGGCTGTTGTAAGGTAGAGGGGAAAGGGAGAATAAGAGGATAGGGGAATGACAGTTAAAGGGTACAAGGTTTGTTTTGAGGTGATGAAGGTGTTCTAAAATTCACTGTGGTCAGATATGGCTGCAAACATCTATGATTGTCCTGAAACCAGTAAATTGTACAGTTTAAATGTGAAGTTGTCTAGTATGTGAATTATAGTGGATGGTATCTCAGTAAAGCTGTTTTACAGCATTAGGCAATAAACTTATTGCATTTTCAGTAGACATTTGTTGAATAAGTGATAAGTAAATCATCAAATGCATAGATCAAACTCCAAATGCTTTATTTGAAGAGTCCGCCATTGAATGACATGTTTTCAAGCCGGTGCTTTTTGCCCTTAGGCACACTGCCACCACGTGGTGGAAGGAGACTTGGTCTTATGGTACAAGTTTCAGGAGTATGAACACAGGTATACTCTGGTGGTTTCCTGCTCAATATACCAGATCATACTAAAGATAAGTCCACACCTCAGTATGTAAAACAGTCACTAAAAGGATTATATCTAGATATATGAAATAATAAATCAGAAATCAGTAAAAGTCCTTGGAAAGTATAGAAAGAAATGTCATGCTTTGCTCTTTAGCCTTTCAAAACTGGCAAGCACAACTGATGCTAACTCTTGCTAGCTTTAATTAAAACACTCCTGTCTAATTTAGTTTCAGTCCTATAACAGTCAAACTCCTGGGATAATGTGCACTTTGGGTACTTCAGGACAACTTTGGCATAGCATGCCCTTTTGGGCAGCTTTCCACCACCGTCAGCAGTTCTAAACCACAGATGGTCAATTCACCTTGCTGAGACTGTTAGGGCTAATTAGAATCATAGCCTTAGATTGCCTTTTTAATGTTCTGAATTAGCGCATAGCCTTCATCTTACACTCTGGAGCCTCTACTTCCTTCCTCATCTTTCTGAGAAAGAAGGAAAAAAAAGTTAGATCCACAGCCATCTCAAGGATAAACACACACACACAAAAAACTGTTCAAATTGCTTTCTCCAATGAAAGAGGGAAGGAGAGGAGAGATCCACATAGTAGGTCTTTAAATATCTGTGTAATGAATAAATAAATCCTGTCACGAATTCAACTAGTATTTCTTTTTTTTTTTTTTAAGATTTTTATTTATTTGACAGAGAGAGACACAAGCAGGGGAAGCAGGAGAGGGAGAAGCAGGCCACCCGCAGAGCAGGGAGCCCGATGCGGGGCTCGATCCCAGGACCCTGAGATCATGACCCAAGCCAAAGGTGGATGCCTAACGACTGAGCCACCCAGGTGCCCCTCAATTAGTATTTCCACAGACAGTATAACTGCAATTGTCATACCAAATCATTTTACACTAACAGCCCAGACATACCATCTTTCTTCTTCTAATACATACATGCATTCAACAGAATGTCCAAAACATTAGTTTGGATAGAACTTTTGCATACTGGGCGCCTGGGTGGCTCAGTTGGTTAAGCGACTGCCTTCAGCTCAGGTCATGATCCCGGAGTCCCTGGATCGAGTCCCACATCTGGCTTCCTGCTCAGTGGGGAGCCTGCTTCTCCCTCTAACCCTCTCTCCTCTCATGCTCTCTCTCACTCTCTCTCTCTCAAATAAAAAAAAAAAAAAAGAACTTTTGCATACTCTTACGATGGCTGTGATTTCAGGTGAGAAAAGTAATTATAATAAGAAATCAACATAGTTATAGGAAGGAACAGCAAATAGATGATTTTGATTTTTTTTAAATTTAATTCTGTCTTATATTATGCATTTTTATCATACATTTAGGATCATAGCCCTACATGAAAAAAAAACAAAAAACAAAAACAAAACTTTTTCTTTTTTTTAAGATTTTATTTATTTGCAAGAGAGAGAATGAGAGACAGAGAGCATGAGAGGGAAGAGGGTCAGAGGGAGAAGCAGACTCCCTGCTGAGCAGGGAGCCCGATGTGGGACTCGATCCCGGGACTCCAGGATCATGACCTGAGCCGAAGGCAGTCGCTTAACCAACTGAGCCACCCAGGCGCCCCAAAAACAAAAGTTTTAACTAATTTCATTATGATCCATTTGGCAATTACCCTGTGAAAGATAATGAATATAAACTTACCTAAGGCACTGCTTTTATGGCTATGACCAAAAAATATCACTGCTAATGAAGGACAATTATAGAGAGACATGAAATTTAAGGACTGTTACTTGGGGGAAGCAGTGATGTAGTAAATTCAGGAGAACTCCATTCAAAGCGTTACACATTGTAATAGAGGTGTTAAATATTATCTTTATTAATATATTTTATGATAACTATTTTCTGTCTGTAGCTAAGAACCTAAGCCAAAAACCCAACATCGGTGATCCAACAGCAAATTTGTAAAGGAGGCAACTGAATACCTTAATGGAGGTGGATGTGCCAGTTACTGTCCAAACAAATGGATGGGTCAGTTCCCGACCTGATCCCTTATACATGTTCAGAAAGTAGCAACACATCCAATATGTTTCAGAAAAACACACAAAAAATGATAAAACTAAAGCATATGCAAAAAATAAAAGGATGCAAAGCCTTATCAATTTTTAATTATCATATTTCCTTCCATTACTAGACACATCTGAGAGTTGATGGAATGTGAACATCTGCATGCTTATTGTAGTAAATTGAATTTATAGAGCATATCTAAGAATTGAGTTAAAAAAACAGAAAACATATTTTCTTCATAGTGAATGATATATTTATTATTAAAATTGGGACAGATCATTCAAAATTATAGGACCTAAAATGTTAGTAGTACCTTATCTTTATAAATTACTAAATAAGAAGATGATGATACTAAAGAGAAAAATAAACAAGGGGACATTTAGATCTTCGAACTACACATAACCTAGTGTATAATCAGAGAAATGCCTTTTGATTCATTGCTCTTGTAAGAGGGACATATTTTTCACACTCTTGGAAATTTGAGATTGTCAGTATTAACAATATGTAAGAAATGTTGGTAATATACTTCTTTGTTGTAGCTTACGTCTCTATAAAACTAATCAAGAATCATTTTAACAGTATAATCCACAGTACAGCTACTCTTTCTGTGGTTATATTCATCTGCTCAGGCTGCTGTAACAAAATATCACCACAGACTCGGTGGCTTAGGCAACAGAAACCTATTTTTTCCCAGTTATGGAGTCTGAAAGTTTTTGTTTTGTTTTTTGTTTTTTGTTTTTTTTGAGTCTGGAAGTTTTAAGACGAAGGTGGCAGCAGGTTTGATTTCTGGTGAGACATCTCTCCTTAGCTTGGAGATGATGCCTTCTCTCTGTGTCCCCACATACACCATTTTCTGCATGGTTGCACTGAGAGAGAGAATGCTCAGATGCCTCTTCCTCTTCTTATAAAGATGCCATTCCTATTAGATTAGGGCCCCATTCTTAGGATTTCATTGAACCTTAATTACCTCCTTAATTAAAAGTCCTATCTCCAAATACAGTCACATTAGTAGTGATAAGGCTTCAATGTATGAATTTGGGGGAAAACAATTCAGTCCATAACAATGTTCTATAAAAACACATGAGTCTCCATAAAGAGCTTATAAAATATTTTGATAGAAAGCTAGATAACTTATATACAATGTACGTGTAATTGTATTTCTTATGTTTAAAATTCAGGTGAGCCAGAGAACAAACCAAGGCTTTGAGTGGCCAAGGCTAACAAGACAAGGCGTCTGTTTTTGCTCACAGTCTAGCTGGGAAGAAAGCATGGATGGCAGGCTATAGGGACAGAGAGGAAGCTAAAAAAAGTATAAAATGCTTCACAAATTTGGATGCTATCTTTGTGCCACAAACCTAATATTTGTCTATGTTTCTTGAGATTACTGCCAAAAATTTTTCTGTGCATCATTAGGACATCATTATATGATTCTTCCAGGATTCATGAGAATTATGGAGGGACTAGTTGTTGCTTTGTAAATGTTACAGGTGAGTAAAACTGGGTATGGAGAGGGTACATAGGATGTTTTAATATTTGTGGCATTTTGTTGTTTTGTTTTTGCTTAATTTTTGTAACTATGCTTTAGGCTTCTGCTGAAGTCTAGAAGAGCATCTTATATTTCTTTCTTTCCCACAGCACCCAAAGCCATGCCTCCTCTTCTGGAAGCCTTCTCTCCCAAATTTCACACCTAAGCAATCATCAAGCCCTATGAGGAAGTAATTATCATCCTTTACAAATGAAGGGATTGAGGATTAGTGAGTTAAATAGTTGGCCAAGATGAAAGAGCTAGTAAGCCACAAGCCAAGAACAAAACCAATGTCTTTCCACTGCCCTTAAGATAAAAACCTGACAACATGAACAAACCATTCGGGATTTATACCATTTTTCCAGTTCCCTATCAGTTTCCCATTGGACCCATACTCTTCAGTCACATGAGATTACTTCCCGTTCCCAACCCCTTGCTTATCCCAAACCTTTGCCCATTTCCTTCCTTTCCCAGAATCTCTCTCCTCACCCCTCCTCTCAACCCCTGACTCCCTTCCTTCATCTTCCTTGAACTGTTTATTCGGGGCCCCTCACCTCCCTCTTTGCCAACTTTTCTTTGGCTCTTCTATTTCTTGTCCGCTTACCTAACTAGTCTCTGAAGTCAAGACTGGTGCTATATGCTTCCTTCTGTGCCCAAAGAGTGCCTGGCCGAGTACAAAAGATGTACTCAAGTGCCGGCTGCTGTGCAGCGCAGATGCTATGGATTGGTTGTGTATCTGGGCCTAGAAACCATACTTGATTAGTTCACTATATACCCAGCCATCTTTTTTATTATTCTTAAGCATTTTCAGAAGAAAGTGAGCTACTGATGGGACTTTCCTGTCCCAGTATGCTACAAAATGATAGTTTTTAACAGGGGTTTTTAACTTCTCCTATAAATCTTAATCTGCTGTCTTCTTAACTTGCTTTTAAGATGATTTTTCTAAAACTTTCTGAATAGGTTGGTCTATTATCTATTTGCAGAATCAGTACATTATGTAATGGTTGAGGTAACCATATGCATTTAAAAGAATGTGAGAAGGCATTGTGAAGAGAAATTTTCTTAGAAATAGGAAATATATGTGCATTATACACATATATGGTATGTATATGCATGTGCGTATACATGTACATATATGTATAAATGCATGTATATATATTATAGACATTAAAATATAATTTAATACTCTGAACCCACTGCCATTGGGCTTAAAGAACATTATCTGTGTGTGCTGGACATGCTCTAGGCCAGTAGAGAGCCATTCTGAACACATTGCAAGAGGGTGACCCATGGATCCCTGTCCCTTAAGGAAAAGTCTCAGGCAGGCAAAACACCTGCCTCAAAGGACTTCTTTTTGGAGGTGTTTTCTTGGGAGAAACATAAACTCAAACACCACATGAAGTGGTATGTGCTACTCATGGGAGCGGGAGAAAAAGATACGGAGAACTCTTAGATTTTGTTAAAGGTTTTCAATTATGTGCAAAGTACTGACCTAGCAGACTTATTTGTGTCTACAAAGCCAGACTGTACCAATTCTAGCCAACATTTCTCTAGACAGTTGATAAGGCAAATAATTGAGAAAACCTACACACTAAGATAAATTTTTAATAGTATATTATTTATATTGCTGCAGACTGCTTTTATTTTTTTTCAGTTTCAAAAATGGACATAACTAAAATTTTATTTAGGAATGCATGTAATGTGATAAAGCTATAAAGAAAAGTAAAGAATGGTAAACACAAACTTCAGGGTAATGGTTACCTCTGGGGTGGAGAGGGAAGGGGATGAGTTTGGGGAGGAGCACACAGAGTTATGTTCTATTTCTTAAACTGGATGGTGGTACATGGCTTCTCATTTTATTATTGAAACTGTAAATATATACACTTTAAGATAGAATGTATTTTATAGTTTAGAAACTTTTTTTTTTTAAGATTTTATTTATTTGAGAGAGAGAGAATGAGAGAGAGCGAGTACATGAGAGGGGGGAGGGTCAGAGGGAGAAGCAGACTCCCTGCCGAGCAGGGAGCCCGATGCAGGACTCGATCCCGGGACTCCAGGATCATGACCTGAGCCGAAGGCAGTTGCTTAACCAACTGAGCCACCCAGGCACCCTAGTTTAGAAACTTTTAAAAATCAGAACCTTCCACCTAATCAGCCCAAACCTTTAGTTGATTTGACTTATTTAATTTTTTAATTTTTTAAATTATTTTTTATTATTATGTTCAATTAGCCAGCATATAGTACATCATTAGGTTTTGATGTAGTGTTCAACGATTCATTAGTTGTGTATAACACCCAGTGCTCATCAGACTGCTTTTAAAAAAATTCTAGAAAGTTCAAAACTTTGTCACCAATGTTAGACCTAATGGCTTCTCATCAAGAGTGAACTTTCTACCCATCTCTTGTGTGTGCATGGGCAATGTTAAGAGTTTGTCCAAGGCTGGGCACTTCCTTGGTTAAAGATCAAAAAAATTTTTTAAACTATGCATTTATGCATTGATCCAGACATCAGATCGGTCTAGACCTAAGTCAGGGGCCAATCTCCTGAATGTTTATTAAGGGCAATTATAATTTCTGAGCCAAAAAGCTGGTTATTTAGAAAATAATAATGGTCAGAATATGATTCTTCAGTTCATTTAAAAAAAAAAAACAGTTTAAAAAAATCATCACGGCATGTGTGATTTAAACAGAATGTAAGCTGGCAACAGGATTCAGAAAACTTCCTTCTGCAACCCCCTTTTCAGCATCTCTTCCTGCCAACACTTCTTTAGATTCTATCTTTCATGAGAGCAAAGACTATCAACTCTTCATATCTTCACAGAGTCCATGTTAACACACAAAATGGAGGAAAAAAAAAAAAAAACTTACTCCGAAGGCAGGCAATTGATTGTATGAATTTGTAATAATACTACAAGCCCATTGAAGCCAGACTTTAAACCTTTTGTAGGCTTCCCAGAACCTAGTGCAGTACATATACTCAAATACATCCACCAGTACTATATTGATGAATATTTTAAGAGATCAGAAACATTAACATAAATGGTTATGATTAAGAACACACCTATTTATTTATTTATAGTTCATGTACTTTAGACAAGTTTTCCTTAGTCTTGTCTAAACAGATTTCCCCAAGAAGTTTAACTATTATGGAACTTTCAATATTCACTTTATAGTGTAAATGCTTTAAATTATATTTAATGTTCATTAACTCTGAAACTCTTGGGGAAGACTACAGAATTTCTCTTGTTGTATATAAAATGGTATCACTTGAAAAGTCTGTTAGTTCCTGCAGGTTCACATTCAAAGCCAGTCTAAGTGTAAGGACGAACCAAAAAAGGCAAAACAAAAGTCTGATAAAATGCATGATTAAAACTTATGAGCACAAGCTTGAATTTCTTGTGGAATTTTATCTTATGAAGAATTTATGTTATGGTTAAATCCTTAAAATTAATGAAAAGTATTTGAATAACACTGATAATGAAGTTCTTTCCTCCCCATCTTTTTTTTTTTTTTAAAGATTTTATTTATTTATGTATTTGAGAGACAGAGAGAGAACTCACAAGTGGGAGGGAGGGGCAGAAGGAGAGGGAGAAGCAGGCTCCCTGCTGAGCAGGGAGCCCAATGTGGGACTCAATCCCAGGACCCTGGGGTCATGACTTGAGCAAAAGGCAGGCACTTAACCAACTGAGCCACCCAGGTGCTCCCCCATCCCATCTTTTAAGAAAAAGTAATAAATTACATTTTCCATATAAACCCAGTCCTGCAGGATGAGCTTAACTTTACATTAGAATAGTCAAAGAATATATCAAAGATTTCATTATATCAACATTCATTTTAAAGCCTGGGTAGAATACTTAAAACAGTATTATGATCATTTCCTGAATTAAATCATGCCTTTTATAATAGTTATAGATCATACTAGGTATGTGGAAGATCTTTAAAATGTATACCCAGTTACCAAGAGAATTAAATAAAAAACAAAACATAAACACAACTCGATCTATATTTTTAAATTAATAATTCTTCTAATTTACACATTCAACATATAATATAAAATGAAATTTTTGGAAATAGGGTGATTCATTTATAATGAAAATGTGAATCTAACAGCAACAAAGCCAGCAGCTATATGGAAAAATACTTGGTATCCTATACAAAATATAAAATAAAAACAAAAAACCAGAAATAACAAAATACATACACACAGAGCCTATACAGAATAGTTACTATTCTTCCTATATTAATAGTTCCTGCAAATCAACAAAATAAAGATAAATATTTTAATAAATGTATAAAGGTAAAAAAGATTGACAGCTAACTCACAAAATATAAAATGCAAATGTCCAGTAAAACTATAAAAATAAATCTAAATTTAATAAGGGTGAAAACTAGAACAAAGAGAGTCCATTTTATAAAATTGTTAGGCAAATATTGGTAGAGAGAAGTGTATTCTTTTTTTTATTACTCATTTATTTAAGAGAGGGAGAGCACGAGTGGAGGGGAGAGGCAGAGAGAGAGGGAGAGGCAGAGGGAGAAGCAGACTCCCAACCTAGCAGGGAGCCCAATGCAGGGCTGGATCCCAAGACCCTGGGATCATGACCTGAGCCAAAAGCAGATGCTTAACCCACTGAGCCACCCAGGCGCCCTGAGAGAAAAGTATTCTTTTGGAGACAGGCAATTATTGCACTGCTGGTGTGAGTATAAACATGTCCAAATATTGTGTATTAATTTGATATAAAATTTGACTTCATATATTTGCAATTAGAAGTTTACCCATGATCACTATAAATTCTAGGTAATTCTATAACTGCATTTGCCTTATGATCAGTGGTATACATTACAAAATAATTTCTATATAGTCATTCTGTGTTGCTGTACTTTGATGTTATAAATGTAAAAGTTCTTTGTTTCACCAAAAACTTTCATATAAAATGACTATATTAAATTGCTACCATCTTAAAGACAAGCTATTTTAGTTAGAATAATGCTACCTCTAAAACCAAAGAATTAAAGTCCTTTTTCTATTCTTAGTTTAATATTTATGGTTTGATCAAAGAACAAACAACTCCATTGTCTCACCGATCACATACATTATTACCCTATCTGAAGATGAAAGCATTTTCTGAATAAACTTTAAAGCCAAAAAGTAAAATGGATAGCATAATACTATTATGGTACAGATTAGCAGATATAATCAGCATTCCATACCTTTTCATTTCTACTGAATAATTTTTAAAGAGCTTATGACTTTTCCTGTACTCTTTACAAGGTGAAAAGACTTATTCCAGAGGGAAAAATCCAAAGACTGGTAAACAATTTTTTGTTGTTGCTGTTACAGGAAAAAGCAATTGGAATTCAAATGGTAAAGCACTTTCTCTAAATTACATGATTCAAATGAAACTGACAAAAAAAAAATCTGGGGTAGATGATAAAATATGTGTTTGAGTACCTACCACATATAATAATTATTAATTTACCAAGGTACACGGTGACCCTGTCTTTCTGAATAATATGTACCATCCACCCCCCCTTAAATTTTTAAAATTAGATTCTATGTGTTTTCCTTAGATATATTTGATTTTATTGGTTCACCCTCAACATAACATCTACAGTATTTCCATATTAACAAAACAATCTTACCAAGACATTTGAATTTAATGTCAGGAACCCTGTCTGTCATCTCAAATGATATCTGACTTTTCCACTCAAGCGCATATTGTTTATATAATTTCTCTCATTCACGCCTATTGGAATCTCTCATTTGTTATTTAACTCATCTGCTGTTTAACACGTTTGTTAAATAATAATTTTTCATAGATTTCAGTTGTATCATTGGAATAATTAGCCCAAAGAGTGCTGCGTCTAGATTTTAGTCAATGAACAAGTATTCAAACACTGCTTTTAACCCCTTTGCAATTAATCAAAGTAAAGTAAGGACATGTATGGAATATTGGGACTTCGCAATTTCATACTAATAAACACAGGAGGCAATTCAGGGATAAGCATTTAAAGTGTCACAGTCATGTATTTTGAAAAGGACAGTGTAAACTAATCTCGAGCCATTGACTTACCCAAGACTGTGAGTTCTGCAGAGGCACTAATATTCTCATTTTTATATGTAACAATGCAGGTGTAAGTTCCACTATCATCATCTGTCACATTGGAGATAAGCAAGTTGCTTCCACCCAATAAGGAATACTTTTTGGACCTGTAAGACACAGGCATATACAGTTAGAGAGTAGATTAATGTACAGATACATATGTGTATACCAGGCAAGGTACTCAGAGGTTTAAATAAACTCCACAAAAGATCAAATTATAAAATTAGAAAAAACCCTCTATTTGGGGGGCCTAGGTATCATCACATTTATTGATCAAAAATTCACTCAAGATAAACCACTCCCACTGGAAGGCTATGTGCAGTGATCAAAGAAATTAAATAGATGAAACTTGGGCCCAAGCTTAGTACTGGAAAGAAACTTACAGATAATCTGGTGCAATTCTCTCATTTTGGATTTGAGGACCACAAGCTCCAGAGAAGTGATTCCCCATAGTGGAAGTCAATGTCTTGTGTCCTGACATCTGATTTAGTACAAAGCCACATTTCATACTGTACCAAGAATGTCTGGCTATATTCAGAGAACAAGTTTTGACATGCTAAAGCTGCAACCAGATTTCTCACATGCTTTAATATTCTCAGAAGTATTGTGACATCGTACCATACAGTGTTATATAAATAGAGAGGGGAGATGAAATTTAAAGATTTAAGTTATTGTCTGTGAACCTATCTCTTCATAGAAAACAAATGTGTTAAAAAGGAGTACAACAGACCTCCAAATCAATGAAATTAATTTCTTAAGTGAAATCCATTTAATCAAAATGTTTCAGGCTAAGTGTTCCATTCTATTAAGAGTTTACTTTCTAACTATGCCTTAATATGAACATCTAATAATTCAAAGCCAGCCATGTTCTCCTTTTGCCTTATCTTAAATAATTGTTATATCTGGAGTGTGAAAGATATAACTGCAGCTGAAAAAATTGCACAGACCCTATAATGACATGCTATATATTACAATTCAGAAAACTTTAATTTCCTGGGGTGCCTGGGTGGCTCAGTCAGTTAAGCATCTGCCTTCGGCTCAAGTCATGATCCCAGGGTCCTGGAATCAAGCCCCACATCGGGTTCTCTGCTCACTGGGGAGCCTGCTTCACCCTCTCCCTCTGCCTGCCACTCTACTTGTGCTCGCTCTCTCTCTCTGCCAAATAAATAAAATCTTTAAAAAATAAAAAAGAAAACTTTAATTTCTTAATAAATATTTCACTCTCTATACCACTTCCTTAGAATGAGATCCTCCAAATTATCTTCGCTGAATAGTTTTTGGACAGGGCATTTTCAACAGCAGCCCTGGCTTTCTAAATTTCTTTTCTGAATTGATCTCATAGATTTTGACTCCGTTCCCCATCTCTTTATCGCATTAGGTAAATGTCTTTCATATATTGTAGAATGTCAAGGAATGCAGGGGAAAAATCAATTATCATCAAAAACTAATATTTCTAGGTACCTATATCAAATTAGAGAAAGGGAAACAGTGATGTATACTTCACAAAAGTCTTCAATTTGTGATACCTGAGTTGGATGACTTCTTCTCCCCGTAACCAGGTAAAACTCGGGGGAGGATAGCCAGAAACACAACACTCCAGGATGGCATCTTTTCCTTCAATGGCTACCACATTGGACGGTCTTTGCAGAAAATATAGCTGCCTATGCAGCCCTGGGTCTGTGGAAAGAAAACACAGGATCACATCTTTTATGAAAAACACTGTAAAGATAAATTATGTAGCTTGAACCATTTTTTTTCCTTAATAAGACACTCTGATAGAGAAGAAGAAAAACTGGAAAGTTACGAGTGAAACTTATAAACTAGACTCCTAAATGGTTTTTCCATCCCTAGTTTCTAGGATCATGATAGAATATTCTTAGCTGTTGATGACATCATGGTATAAGGCAACAGACAGAAGCTTGAGCTGACAAGCAATCGTGTGGGCTGCAGGACTTGTGGACTTCTCATTACAGAACAAGACAATATGATGAGTAATTTCTCTAAACATTATCTCCTGTAACTTTCTTAAAGATTTTATTTATTTGACAGTGAGAGATACAGCGAGAGAGGGAACACAAGCAGGGGGAGTGGGAGAGGGAGAAGCAGGTTTCCCAAGGAGCAGGGAGCCCAATGTGGGGCTCGATCCCAGGACCCCAGGATCATGACCTGAGTCGAAGGCAGACGCTTAACGACTGAGCCACCCAGGCGCCCCTCTCCTGTAACTTTCTGATATGTTCAATTTGTCTGCCACTAATATCTATTCGACTTCCTTCTGCTTTGTCTATTCCTTCTGTGGCTGTTAGAACCGTGTTAAATAACAACATACAAGTACTGAGAAGGTAGAATGTAGAAGGTACTGAAAAAAAGTATCTGCTGTCTTCAAAAATAGACCTTACATTAAATTTTGTTTTGTATAATAGTAAATTAGGCTGTTTCTAAGCCTTCCGTTTATTTTAAATTTTTAACAACATTCCAAAGAGTTTGCCCCTAGAGCTGAGACTATGTAGATGAAGAGCTCCTGTATCCTCCTACCTCACTCAATGCATTTTCTAGTTCTATAGAACCAACATTATTCATTTTACTTCTTTTTTTCTTTCTTCTTTCTTCTTTCTTTTCCTTCCTTCCTTCCTTCCTTCCTTCCTTCCTTCCTTCCTTCCCCTCTTTCTTTCTTTCACAGAGAAAGAGAGAACAAGTGAGGGGAGGGGGCAGGAGGAAGAGAGAAAATCCCAAGCAGGCTCCATGCTCAGTGCAGAGCCCAACACGGGGCTCCATCTCAGGATCCTGAGACCAAGACCAGAGCCGAAATCAAGAGTTGGATGCTTAACTGACTAAGCCACCCAGGTGCCCCAACATTACTCATTTTTACTAGCAGGTAACTAAAACAGTGTCTTTTCAACCTAAAGACTCATTCCATTCACCTTAGAACTAAGTTTGTTCCAAAGTTGCTAAAATTGTATCGGTGGAATAAGCAAAAAGAATTATAAAATCCTGGTGCAACATCAAGAGAAAACTCTGTGAGAGTTAAGAGCTTCTCTTCCACCCCCCCACATATATTTCACTCCTAAAGCCTGGAACACACCAACACCAGTCTATGGTTAGGATATCCCAGCCATGGTGATACCCTCTGACCCGCTTGCTCACTAAACTTCTATCACTCAAAGTTCATTTAAGATAAGATGGGGCACCTGGGTGGCTCAGTTGTTAAGCGTCTGCCTTCGGCTCAGGTCATGATCCCAGGATCCTGGGATCGAGCCCCACATCGGGCTCCCTGCTCCCTGGGAAGCCTGCTTCTCCTTCTCCCACTCCCTCTGCTTGTGTTCCTGCTCTTGCTATCTCTCTCTCTGTCAAAATAAATAATAAAAATAAAAATCTTTAAAAAAAAAAGATAAGATGCTATATTTCCACATCCCTATTAAAATCTGCATCCCTCTATGAAGGTTTAATTTGACTATTTTCAACTTAATGCATTAAATAGAATTAACATGTAACCTGCCATTTTTTTCAAACGCAAAGCACAATTTTGAAGCAAAGAAAATGAGGCCATGAAATCTTAAAAACTAGTATTAGGGCGGATGGAGAATTGCCAAGGAAAATTAGATCCAACTGTGTCGTAGTGTGAGCCATAGAGGAGCAGAGAGGAAGTGAGGTAGGAGATCTGGGACACATTTTAACACTGCTGTTAATCTTCCTTGGCCTGACCCAACTCTACACAGCTAGACCCTAGGTTAATAAAAAAATACCAATTCTCCTGTTAATGGTTGGAATGGTAATTGTCACCTAAAGTACTTTGTGTGGAGTAAGACCAATTCACACTTTCTCAGTCTTCTCACATCTCTTTCTGGTTGTTACAGCAACAAAAATAAATAGTCTTTGCAATGAAAATATTGAAAGAATTTTTGAAATGTGTTAATCCTTATTGTCCTTAAATGTCTCAAAACTTTTAAAAAAATTGCTGGTGGTAGGTGTCATTTCCCTTTTTGAAAGTGACTTTTCAAATCAAATGAGAATAGTTTGAAGGATAATGTTGCTTAACAATAAATTTCCTGAAATGGACAGTTCCCAAAATGTACATTTACAAATAGCTATCTTCATAATGGGGTCTTATCTATTTGAATGCTTTACTTCTTTACTTCCACCACATGTTCCTCAGCAGAAATGTTTCAATTGCATATATTGCATAATACTATATTACTTATAGTATATACCATACTACTTATAGCATATACTATACTATATGTACACACACACACACACACACACTATAATAATATCCTCCACAGCATCAAGTAAGATCTAGTTAATATGATCTTATGGCTAAAAGGAAATTAACCTGGTGCCTATGTGCAATACTATATATTTATCCATAAAAGATCCAATTATTCAACTCAACAATTACACTTTCTTTTATTAGAAAACAAAATCAACCAACACAAAATGTTTTTGCTTATTTTTTAATTTTAATTTACTAAAAAAATTGAAGAGTAGGGAGTTTCCATAGACCAGGTCCCCATCCCCTGACATTGTTTCCCCTATTATTAACAACTTACATGAAGGTGGTACATTTGTTACAATTAATTAAGTGATATTGATACATTATTATAAACTAAAGTCAATAGTATACATTAGGTTCGCTCTTTGTGTTGTATAGTTGCATGGGTTTGGAAAAATGCATAATGTCATGTGTTTAGCATTACAGTATCATATAGTTTCACCACACTTAAAATCCCCTAAGCTTTACCTATTCATCACTCGCCTACCACGCCTAACTCAAACCCTAGGAAATTACTGGTTTCTCTACTATTTCTATAGTTGTACCTTTTCCTATAGTTGGAAATATAGGATATTCCTATAGAATATCCTACAGTTGGAATTATACAGTTTCTAGTCTTCTGATAATTGATTTATCTCACTTAGTAATATGCATTCAGGATCCCTCTGTCTTTGGGGGGGTTCAATTGTTCATTTGCTCTTCTTGCTGGATAGTATTCCCTTATATGGATGTACTGCAGTTTGTTTATCCATTCACCTATGGAAGGATACCTTGATTGCTTGGTGATTATGAACAAATCTGCATAAATGTCCATGTGCAGACTTTTGTCTGGTCATAACTTTTCAACTCAATTGGGTAAGTACCTTGAAGAGTGATTGCTATACTGTATGGTAAAACTATTTACCTTTGTAAGAAACTCCCAAACTGTCTTCCAAAGTACCTCTGAAATTTTGCATTCCTAAGAGCAATGAATGTCCTGTTACTCCTCATCCTCCTAAGCATTTGGTATGGTCATTTTTTGGATTTTAGCCATTTTAATAGGTGTCTAGCATTATAATTGTTCTAACTAGCAATTCCACAATGACATACAATCTTGAGCATATTTCATATGCTTGGTTTCCATCTTTTAGATCCTTTTCAACAAGGTGTCTGTTCAGATATTTGCCTATTTTTTAATTGATTTGTTTGTTTTCTTATCATTGAGTTTCTGGTGCTTGTATATTTTGGATACAAGTCCTTTATCAGATGTGTGTTTTGCAAATATTTTCTGTCTGTCGTTTGTTTTTACTTTAACACTGTCTTGTAGAGCAAAAATTATTGATATCACAACTTGACAATTTTTCCTTTCATGGATTATTTTATAGGTCTAAAATTTCATTGTCACACCTAAGATCACCTAGATTTTCTCCTCTGTTATCTTCTAGGAGTTTTTATAATTTTATGTTTTACATTTAGGTCTATGATCCATTTTGAGTTAATTTTTTAAGAAAAAGGTATAAGGTCTGTGACTAGAGGTTTGTTTGTTTGTTTGGTAGGTTGTTTTTTTTTTTTTTTTTTGCATATGAATGTCCAAATGTTCCATCACCATTTGTTGAAAAGACTATCCTTTCTCCATTGACTTGATTTTGTTCCTTTGTGAAAGATCAGTTGACTGTTTGTGTGGGTCTATTTCTGGTTGCTCTATTTTGTTCCATCGCTCTGTTTGCCTATTATTTTGCCAATATCACACCATTTTGACTATTTAGCTTTAAAATGAGTTTTGATGTCAGGCAGTGTGCATCCTCTGACTTTCTTCTTTGGTATTGTTCTCACTATTCTAGGTCTCCTGTCTTTCCATAAAAACTTTTAAATCAATTTATGAAGATACACAAAATAACTTTAACTCACTGGGATTTTGTCTTTATCTTAAAATAACAGTAGTTCAGGCATCACTGGGCTCATATTGCCACAGAATAACCATCTGCTATTACTTTTTTAGACAGAGCATATATATTCCAGATGACTTCAATCTCTGCCTGGCCCATTTCAGTTATGTTTATAATCTTTGTAGCTTCATTGGAGGCATTAGTGTTTGTGACCTGATGATAGGTTTAAAAATATCAGCTATTGCCAGAGGAATTTGGTTTTATTTCTCCAAAGATAATTCTCTATAAATATGTAACCTCATAAATTCTAAGATTATGGAAGTTCCCAAAAAAGCTAATAAAAATTTTCTTTAATAGTAAGTAGTTCATATGTTTCACAACATTGTGATGGATTAAATATGATCACAAACTGTTTCAGTTCCTCCAATTCAGAATGGAGGGTCTAGTTCCCCATGATTTAAATCTTGCCTGGCCCTGTGTTGTGCTTTGACCAATAGATTATGGTGCGGGTCATATTGTATGAGCTCTGGAGTTGAAGCCTCAAGAGGTCTTATAGTTTCTGCCATGAATCTTTCTGAGACTAGCATCTTAGTCTAGCTACCTGAAGAAGGCACATGGAGGATAACTGAGTCTCCCAAGCCAAAAACCAGCACCAACTGACAGACATGTGATTGAGGCCATCTTGAACCTTCTACTTCAGCCAAATATACACAAGGGAGCCAAAGTGAAACCAGCAGAGGAACTGCTGAGATACACTGCAGGATTATAAGAGATAATAAATTATTTCAAGTCACTAAATTTTACAGTGCTTTGTTATGTAGCAATAAATATTTGTCTTATTTTTCTTCCTTAAAATGTGATTTTTTTTTAAGAGGAGTGTCAAGAAAGGTTTTAAAAGAGGGAAGGTGGAGATACAATTGCCAAGGTTATCTTTGTGTGACAGAATCATGAGTGGTTTTTATTTACATCTTTGGATTTTTCTCTATTTTCAAAGGTTTTTTTAAGAATACATATTTTTAGAGTAGAGATTTGTGTTAAATTCTAGTGTTGCAAGGTGGAGGATAATTATACAAGGAACAAAGAAATTATAAAAGTCAATGATTAAAACACACGGCATATATTTAAAAACAGATGAAAGGTTTCTCTCTAGGCTCTAAAATGGTATAGGTGGAAAAGCCCTGAAAAGAGTAAACTTGAAATTTTAGGTCATGACTTTTGTTGACTAAATTGATTTAATGGGACTATGATGGAATTAGGAAATACCCATAAAAATTATTTTTGTTCTTGCTATATGGGCATTGACTATTCAGATCCAAATGAAATTGTTCAGCTAATAGGCTGAACATGGCAATTTTTTTCCAGTTAATTAATGAGTATGATTTCATCACAGGAAATGGCATCAGATTACCAGTTTGTAATACTGGATTTCATAAACTGGGTGGTAGGTATACAAATGGTCATTTTATGTTTATTCTTTGAACTGCACATATGTTGTATATGCTTTTATGTATGTGCTATATGTTTTAAAATAAAAATGAGATGAAAATGAAAGGGTAGACTTGAGAAAACATATTTGGCAATAGCTTTAAAATCAAACCAGCAAAAATGGATTGTTTTCCCTCTGTCATTTTATTAAAAACCAAAAAAAAAAAATAAGCAGACCTCTTTCATATGATGCTCACGGAAGTGAATACAAAAAATTGTGCAAACAGTTTTTCTAAATTGATAACAAGCAGTCTGATTTGCTTAGACTAAGAGCCAGTTTAGCTTCTTCCTGTTGGGGGTGGGGCTAGGGGTGGGGAATATTGGTATGATTCTCCATCTGACCTGATCTCATTGTCATCCTGGTGGCAAAAGAGTTAATCTCCTCAGGGAGCAAGAGGGTAGTATGTAACTAGAGAGAAAAGAGTCCTTATAGGGATACTGATCTCTGACATACACAGATTGCATTTCAAGTGTAAAAACACCTTATGGCAACATGCTGCCTTTATTTATGCTTTCCTTCCTGCCTGCCTTCTTTCCTTCCTTCCTTCCTTCCTCCCTTTCTAATTTTTTAAATGGAAAATTTGGCCTATTTAGCTTAATCTGTTATCTGAGTTGGAAAGAACTAATCTACAATCATTAGGAAAACGAATCATGATACAGACAATGGATCTCACAACTGTTTGGTTTCAGGAACCAATGTGCTCTTAAAAACTATCGAGGACCCCAAAGAACTTTTGTTTATGTAGGTTATAGCTATAAATATTTACCATACTGAAAGTCAAAATTGAGACTTTTTAAAAATATTTATTAAATTTTTATTAATAATTTATCATAATATATGTATTTTTAAACTGCGGTTTTCAAAATAAAAATATTAGAAGAGGGGTAGTACATCACATTTTTATAATTTTTTTAAAGATTTTGTTTTTAAGCAATCTCTACACCCAACATGGGGCTTGAACTCACAACCCCAAGATCAAGAGTTGCTTCTACTGACTGAGCCAGCCAGGCACCCTGAGTTTTGTGAATTTTTTTAACGAGTGGTTTAATCAACAATAACTAGACTATAGTGTTACTTTCTGCATTCACTTTGTTCTGATATGTTGATTTGGTTGCGCTATATGAAAATGATCTGATGTCAAACAAATACATAGTTGGAAAAGGAAGGTGTATTTTAATAGCCTTTTCAAATAATTGTAGACTTTATCCTTTAACACTATACCAATAAGTAGTTTCTTGAAAGTTAGCTGCAATGTGGAATCTGACCCCATATTGATAAACATTTTGCACTGTTATATAAAAATCTGTTGGTCTATCTTGCATTTTGAATAGATCTTTTTACCCATGCATGATACTATCCCATCAATCTGCCATTATTTGGGATGGTATGGGGAATTAGACAGATCTTCCCAATGTTGACACATTTCATTATACAGTATCAAAAAATCCCATTTGTTACTATCACCACCAATCCCATCAGAAAGGCCTTCTAATGTTGTGATGTTGTCAAGCTCCTAGTGTCAGATACAAGTTTTCCAAATTTCTAATTTTTACTTAAAAGCCTGAATTTCATCCTTGGCAGCAGATAGTTTTCCTTAAATTGACTGGCTCACTTTGTTCATTTTTGAGAAAATGTCTAACTAGTACCCAAGTCTGAATAGCTCCAGTTTTTGTGCTAATTGCCCTTTCAAGTAAAAATGGTGTTTCATAAAAAAAAAAAAAAAGGAGCTAATTCAGCTTGAAACTCAAATGATCTCAAAAATCAAAAACTAATGTACTTAGACATCCTCCATATGTATTTCCTCTTTTGATATTCAGAATACTAAAAAACATATGAATTTAAGGATTAAGAATTAATAAAATTAATAATTTTATTGCTTCATGAAAGGTATTCTTAGTCAACATGGTGAAACAATACAAAAAAAAATTGTATTATCATTAAAATAGGTTTGACCCTGCAGATCCCCTAAAAGCACCTTGAGAAACACTAAGAGTCCCTAGACCAGTCTTTGAGAACTGATGTAGATAGTTTAAACAAATTAGTCTATCTTCTGAGACATTCAAGAAGCCCATTTCCTTTCAACATGGGAATAGGTTTGCATCCTTGAAGTAATAATTGATAAAGTAGGGGAGCCTAGGTGGCTCAGTCGGTTAAGTCGGTTAAGTGTCTGACTCTTGGTCTCAGCTCAGGTCTTGATCTCAGGGTCATGAGTTCAAGCCCTGCGTTGGGTTCCATGCTGGGCATGGAGCATACTTAAAAAAAAAAAAAAAAGTGAACGTCATTCTTCCTCTTTCTTCTTCTTCTTCTTCTTATTGCTATTATTATCATTACTTTCATTTGTGAAGGCAGTGAAAAACTTAAGTATTTTCAGTCACTTTCTTTCAGCAATAGATTATTAAAAGTCAAGAAGGATCTTGGATCATATAACCTGACACATTTACCTACAGTTCACATATTTAGAAATAAGAACTCAACTGTTTTCAGGGCCCAATTACCCAAAGAGTCATGGAGAAGGCACACTGTAAAAGGAGAGAGAATTTTCTATTTTAGGGCATTTCAATTAAAAAAAAAAGTTTCTATTAGATGTTACAGTGGCCAGATTAACTGAGTCTATGAGGCCAACTAGAAGCTAAATTTGACTCTGCATTCCCAGGTTTTCCCAAATATGTCAAGACCACATGGTTTTGTCTTACCTCATCATAGATAACCAGATTCACTACATATATTATCCAACATTGGGTACATTTTAGAGTGAAAGATAACTCTCTTTATAATTATTCTAGGACATTAGATGTGCCTGGCATGATCCCATGCATAGTGGAATGCATGCTCACCCTGTGATGACAATGACTTTCTTTTCATGGGGCCATTTTCCTCAATTACTGTTTATGAATCTCAACACTGAACTTGCATGGCTGAATTTAGAGAATAACTGAGGCAGAGACAAATTTAATTATGGACTGTTGGCATCTGTGTCAGCAAAAAAACCCAAAAAAAACCCAAAACAGTTTTCACAATTTAATAACTATCTTCCTCAAAATAACCAGTACTTGCTTTTAATTTTTATGCTTTCTGAATGCAAAACCTTTCTTTTTCTTGTTGTATACTCTTTGGTTTTCTTTATTAAAAGACTGCCTCAATGGAATATCAAACACTTTTCCAATTGGAAATGAAAGGACACTGCAGGCTACGGTGGGATATTCTCTTTGATTTCTTCCCAGGCTTAAGAGTTAACAAATTAATTTAACTTCACAGAGCGAGTTTCCTGTCTGCATCTTCAGTTTCTTTCTTTCTTTTTTTTTTTAAAAGATTTTATTTATTTGACAGAGAGAGATACAGCGAGAGAGGGAACACAAGCAGGGGGAGTGGGAGAGGTAGAAGCAGGCTTCCCGCGGAGCAGGGAGCCCGACGCAGGGCTTGATCCCAGGACCCTGGGATCATGACCTGAGCCAAAGGCAGATGCTTAACAACTGAGCCACCCAGGTGCTCCTGCAACCTCAGTTTCAAGCTAACCTACTGTTCACCTGCTGGTTCTTTAGCCATCCCTCATCTAGTTCTGTTTCAGGAAATTCAGCAGGTACCCTGTGTCTTCAAACACAAGCAGGTATAATAATATGTGCTCTGAGTGAAAAATTCCATCAAACTCCTTCTAACTCTGTGTTTAGAGTATCTTTTATTAAAAACCAGCCTAATCCAGACTGATCACAGGAATCAAAATATATTTAATAAAAAAAGAAAAAAAACCTCCATCTGGCTGAAAGCCAAGGAGCTTTGAACAGAGAAGAAGAGAACCATTTCTCAGGAGCTAGTAGTCATCACTCCATGATTCTATTACTTCCCTTCCTCATTTACACCAATTCAGTACTAAAAATGACATTCCCTCTCTGTAAATATTCCTACATCTGTTCATATTTCCTCTTTCTTTCTCCATGTACACACACATACCGCTATTTGTAGATAGAGTTTGGAAGAAGAAAGCGGAGTGTCTATTCTTATCATTGGCATATGGCTATATCCCTTCTGTCTCACAGGCAAATTTTCAGTCTACCAGGTTCATTTTGTGGCAGGGTTGAAGGAAGTGGTTTTTCATTTATAGAATGATTTTTTTTTTTTTTTTGTAATTTTACAGCCGACACTAGAGTCCCAGAAAACAAATTCTGTCATTATGATGTGTCAAAGTTAGTTTAGGGAACCCAGAAATCTTCATAATTTATATAATGCATAAAGTAGCATTTAAAATTTTCTAGAAAAGTAATTGATTATGTATTCTGTATTTTTTAAGATTTTTTTAAGATTCTTTTTTTTTTTTTTAAAGATCTTATTTGAGAGAGACAAATAGTGACAGAGATAGCAAGAGAGAGCACAAGCAGGGAGGAAAGGGAGAAGCAGGCTCCCCGCTGAGTAGGCACAGGGCTCTATCCCAGGACCCTGGGATCATGACCAAAGTCAAAGGCAGACACTTAACCCACTGAGCCACCCAGACACCCCATTCTAACTCTTGTTTTTGTTAAAGAATAAAAATAAAAGTATTTGGGTTATTTCCTATTTGGCCAATGTTGAAAAAATAAAGGTATGCCCATAACTCATGACTAAATATGTCTTTTTTATGCTCTAGGAATAAATTGATATCAAGCAGGACCAGAGAAGGAAGCTTAACTAGTACCTCACTGATTTTTGTGGCTTTTGCACTCATAAGTTACAGGTTTGGCTTCTACACACACTCAGAGAAAGCCTCTTGTTTGTGAGTCAGGACAGATTGCTGGACCCTTTAGTCACCCACCCTGGAGCCACTAAGTGTCATATTCCTAGTAAATGCACAGCTGACCATATATCAGCCCTAAAAGACTCCTGGGAAAAGAAAGATTCTTTTTTCAAGGAACCTTCTTTCCTTCTTACAGAGGACAATTCCAAGTATACGGTTTTGTTTTTGACCTTATATGAAATAGCAACATATCAGATGATGGGAGTTAAGAGGAGATCACATAAACAATGTGTAATATCACTCAAGGTCAAGAATGAAAATAGAAAAATTAGTGGGACTGGAGAGGGAGAGATCACTAGTGACATTAGAATGATAGGCATGGCAAGAAAAATGTAGTAGATCACCCAGTATTTCAAATACTTTTAACTTGGAATCCTGGACTAGATTGATGTCCCCAAAATAGCACTGAGAGATGAAAACTTTTTTTTGTTGTTGTTGTTAATAAATTCAAGAATCAAAGAGATACTGTCTATTTATCCACTGCAAGTCAGCTTAGGCTTACTAACATATAAACTTTGTGGATCTGAATGGAATTTCATTAACTGCATATGAAACACTGATTATCTCTACTATCTCACATTGGTTAAAAGACCTGACTTAAAATAACAAACTCTAATATAGCATGAATGTCCATTGGTTTCCATGTTCTGCCCAGCCCTGGTTCCCAAAGAGGGCAAGCTAAAGCTATCATGGTCGGGGGTTGGGGAGTGGAGGACATCATGATGTGGGACTTAGTCATTTCACTACATGGCCAGTTGTATACAATAAAAGGTATCTTATTTTCTTTAGTTGTGCTTTTTATGACAACATAAACCAGCTTAAAACCATTGTTTTTTTTAAACAATTTTTTAAATTAATTTAAAAGTAGGATAATCTCATATTTTATGAGATTGATTTTGACAATGATTGTATTTTAGCATGGTGTTATAGTTTTGTTTTCTTTTTTTGAAAGATTTATTTATTTATTTGAGAGAGAGAGAGGAGAGAGCAAGTTGGGGGAGAGGCAGAGGGAGAGGGAGGGAAATCCTCAAGCAGACTCCCTATCGAGCGTGGAGACCTATGTGCAGCTCAATCCCAGGACCCTGAGATCATGACCTGAGCTGAAATCAAGAGTCGGCTGTTCAATTAACTGAGGCACCCAGGCACCCCCAATATTTATTTATTTATTTATTTATTTATTTATTTATTTATTTATTTGAGAGAGCTGGGTGAGGGCAGAGAGAGAGGCAGAGAGAGAATCTTTTTTTTTTTTTTCGCTCATAGAGAGAATCTTAATCAGGCTCCAAACCCAGTGCAGAGCCCAATGTGGGGCTTGATCTCATGACCATGAGATCATGACCTGAGCCAAAATCAAGTCAGACACTCAACCAACTGAGCCACCCAGGTGCCCCTAGTTTTTAATAGTTAGAGTTTGTCTAGCAAACTTGAACTCTTAAACATCGTGATTACAAAAGTGAAGTTGGAGATGAATGTGGGATAAAATAATAAATGAGAGCCCTGGTAGTGAGAAAACTTGGAAAGGCTGTTCTAGGCCAACATTTTCTCTCAACAAATAAGGAAACTAAGGATTTTAGAAGATTCATTGAATTGGTAATTGCTAATAAAGATCAAATACTAGAAGTCTTATTTACCTTCTAACTCTTACTTCTAAGCCAGTGTCCCTCGCAATATTTTGTATAGCAAACAAAATGATGTTGATGCAAAGTTTAGGGTGAAAATCATGGGGCAATGCATTACTAAAGAAGAAATAGCTGAGTATACTCTGCCTTTCAATAGATGTGAAAAGCAAATGCAGAAACATAGTATTGTGGGTAAATAGCATAAAATATGTATAGCTACCACTAAACAAATGAACACTTAGATACCCAGAATCAAAATCAGGTAATTTACTCTCAGATAAATAATCTTGACATGAGAATCAAATTCTTTAAGACTGGAATTTCTAAAATATGAAAGTAATTACAATAGTTACTTAGGACCTAGCAATTCCAGACATTGTATTTGGCCTCTTAAGTTAAAACCTCATAACCATCCTAAGCAATGTGACATTACTCTCTACATTTTGCAAAATAAATAAAGATTTAGATTATGTAACCTGCCCTAAATTGCACTACTAGTAAATGGTATGACTGAGATTTATACTTCGTCTGGTGTCACACTCCACGCTTTTAGCAACTTATTATAATAATAGTTCAATAGATCAATATTAACTCAATATGAAATGGACTGTGGTAGTCCACATGCTGACTCCTTCATGCAGTCTGAATTAAGTCTGACATAATATTCAGGAAATATGGACATCACATGGTTCAAATATATAGTCTTATATTTCATTCTTTTCTATGTACATGTAAGAGAGAAGCAGAAATCCATTTTATCCAACTTAGATCTATGAAAGGTTAATAGTGTTCTGTTTATAGCATGGCATAAGAGTTTTATTCAAAACTAGCCACAGACCTGTACCTCTGAAACAAATTATGCATTACATGTTAAAAAAAAGAACAATATAGTAGGAAGGGAAAAATGAAGGTGGGGAAATTGGAGGGGGAGATGAACCATGACAGACTATGGACTCTGAGAAGCAAACTGAGGGTTCTAGAGGGGAGGGGTTGACGGGATACGATACCCTGGTGATGAGTATTAAAGAGGGCATATATTGAATGGAGCACTGGGTGTTATACGCAAACAATGAATCATGGGACACTACATCAAAAACTAATGATGTAGGAGCAAGATGGTGGAGGAGTAGGCGACCTGGATTTCATCTGGTCCCAGGAATTCAGTTGGATGGGGATCAAACCATTCTGAACACCTACGAACTCAACAGAAGACTGAAGAAAAGAATAGCAACAACTCTCTGAACAGAAAAGCGACCACTTTCTGGAAGGTAGGACATGCAGAGAAGTGATTCTGAGGTGATATTCGGGAGGATAGACAGTGGGGGAGGGGGCCTCCGTCAGCCACTTCTGGCAAGTGATAGAGCAGCAGAGCACAAAATCGGAACTTTTAGAAGTCGCCTCCACTGAGGGATGTCACTTGAGTGGCTAAGCAGGGGATGGGGTGGGGGAGGGGGGTGGAACGCTCGCTGGGATAGTGTGGTCTCAGGACCCTTGGGGTCACAGAAAGACCAGGGGTGCCTGAGTGTGGCAGAGCTCCCAGGTATTGGAGCAGGGAAGCCGGCTGCAGAGACGGAGCTGAGGAGCAGGCTCTCAGCTCGGGGTTGCCATAAACCATGATCCGTGGCACAGTCAGACCACTGCTCCTCCAGCAGAGACCCAACAAGCAGCAGATCTGGGGAGATGCCCCTTTCTCCCCTGGGAGGAGCGGCGTGGGAGCGCACCACAGGGATCTGCTGGGTTTGGAGACTCCACACGAGGTGTGTGCCAGAGATAGAAACACTCGGTCCAGACCAGGTGAGCATGGAGTGCGGCTGGAGACCAGGGAGACGGGAGTGACTGACGGCTTTTCTCTGGGGGATCACTGAGGAGCGGGCCTCGAGTTCTCGGCTCCTCCGGGGCGGAGACTGGGAGGCCGCCATTTTCACTCTCGGCCTCCAAAGCTTTATGGAAAGCTTGCTTGGAACAAAAGCTCCCAAGAGCAAAACCGAGCAGATTACTTAGCTCCCATCAGCAAGGGCGGGGCAATTCCACCTCCGGCAAAGACATTTGGGAACCATGGCAACAGGCCCCTCCCCCAGAAGATCAGCAAGAACAGCCGGCCAAGACCAACTTTACCAATCAATGAGAACAGCAGAACACCAGCATTAGGGGAATACTACACATAGAATTCATGGCTTTTTTACCATGATTCTTTAGTCTTTCAAAGTTAATTTTTTTTCTTTTTTCACTTTTTTTTTTTAATTTTTCTTTTTCCCTTTTTCAACCAACATCTTATCAATCCCTTTTTTAAAAAACATTTTTTATTTTTCATTTTTAGAGTCATAGTCTATCCCTTCATAGTAGTTACCCTTATTTTTGGCATATACATATAAGCTGTTCTCCTTTAAAATTTCTCTAGTATATGGCTTTGTTCTAGTCTCCTGCCTGATCACATTCTCTCCCTTTTTTTTCCTTTTTTTTAAAAAATCCTCTTCTTTCTTTTTTCAAACAACTTCTTATCAATTCCTTTTATAAAACCTTTTATAATTTTCATCTTTACAGTCATATTCCATCCCTTCCTCATATCAACCCTTATTTTTGTACATATATAAGTTTTTCTTTCCTTAAAATTTTTGGAGGCACTTTCTTCTAATAGACCAAAATACACCCAAAATCTAGTGTGTGGCACTGATCTATGAATCAGCCTGATCATATTTGATCATATTCTGCTTTGTTTTGTTTTGTTCTGTTTTTGTTTGTTTTTATCTTTTTCTTTTTCTTTTTCCTTTTTCTTTCTTTTCCTTTCTTTTCCCCTGGTTTCAGGTCTTTTCTGATTTGTTTAGAGTATATTTTCCAGAGACGTTGTTACTCTGTTAGAATTTTATTCTCTCATTCATCTATTCTCCTCTGGACAAAAAAACAAAATGGAAAAAATCACCTCAACAAAAAGAACAAGAGGCAGTACCGACTGAGAGGGACCTACTCAATACGGACATTAGTACGATGTCGGAACTAGAGTTCAGAATGATGATTTTAAAGATACTAGCTGGGCTTGAGAAAAGCATGGAAGTTATTAGAGAAACCCTTTCTGGAGAAATTAAAGAACTAAAATCTAACAAAGTTGAAATCAAAAAGACTATTAATGAGGTACAATAAAAAATGGAGGTGCTAACTGCTAGGATAAATGAGGCAGAAGAGAGAATTAGTGATATAGAAGACGAAATGATGGAGAATAAAGAAGCTGAGAAAAAGAGAGATAAACAACTACTGGATCACGAGGGCAGAATTTGAGAGATAAGCGATACCATAAGACGAAACATTAGAATAACTGGGATCCCAGAAGAAGAAAGAGAGAGAGGGGAAGAGGGTATATTGGAGCAAATTATACCAGAGAACTTCCCTAATTTGGGGAAGGAAACAGGCATCAAAATCCAGGAGGCAGGAAGAACCCCCCTCAAAATCAATAAAAATAGGTCAACACCCCAACATCTAATAGTAAAACTTACGAGTCTCAGAGACAAAGAGAAAATCCTAAAAGCAGCTCAGGACAAGAGATCTGTAACCTACAATGGTAGAAACATTAGATTGGCAACAGACCTCTGCACAGAGACCTGGCAGGCCAGAAAGGACTGGCAGGATATATTGAGAGCACTAAATGAGAAAAATATGCAGCCAAGAATACTATATCCAGCTAGGCTGTCATTGAAAATAGAAGGAGAGATAAAAAGCTTCCAGCACAAAAAAAAACTAAAGGAATTTGCAAACACGAAGCCCTACAAGAAATCTTGAAAGGGGTCCTCTAAGCAAAGAGAGAACCTAAATGCAACATAGGCCAGAAAGGAACACAGACAATATACAGTAACAGTCACCTTACAGGCAATACAATGGCACTAAATTCCTATCTTTCAATAGTTATCCTGAATGTAAATGGGCTAAATGCCCCAATCAAAAGACACAGGCTATCAGATTGGATAAAAACACAAGACCCATCGATATGCTATCTGCAGGAGACCCATTTTAGACCCAAAGACACCCCCAGATTGAAAGTGAGGGGGTGGAAAACCATTTACCATGCTAATGGACACCAAAAGGAAGCTGGGGTGGCAATCCTTATATCAGAAAAATTAGATTTTAAACCAAAGACTGTAATAAGAGAAGAGGAAGGACACTATATCCTACTTAAAGGGTCTATCCAACAAGAAGATCTAACAATTGTAAATATCTATGCCCCTAACATGGGAGCAGGCACTTATATAAGCCAATTAATAACAAAAGCAAAGAAACACATTGACAACAATACAATAATAGTGGGGGACTTTAACACCCCCCTCCCTGAAATGGACAGATTGTCTAAGCAAAAGATCAACAAGGAACTAAAGACTTTAAATGACACACTGAACCAAATGGAATTCACAGATATATTCAGAACATTCCATCCCAAAGCAACAGAATACACATTCTTCTCTAGTGCCCATGGAACATTCTCCAGAATAGATCACATCCTAGGTCACAAATCAGTTCTCAAATGGTACCAAAAGTTTGGGATCATTCCCCACATATTTTCAGACCACAATGCTTTGAAACTAGAACTCAATCACAAGAGTAAAGTCGAAAAGAACTCAAATACATGGAGGCTAAAGAGCATCCTACTAAACAATGAATGGGTCAACCAGGAAATTAAAGAAGAGTTTAAAAAATTCATGGAAACAAAATGAAAACACAACTATTCAAAATCTTTGGGATGCAGCAAGGGCAGTCCTAAGAGGACAGTATATAGCAATACAAGCCTTACTCAAGAAACAACAAAGATCTCAAATACAAAACCTAACCCTACACCAAAAGGAGCTGGAGAAAGAACAGGAAATAAAGCCTAAACCCAGCAGGAGAAGAGAAATAATAAAGATCAGAGCAGAAATCAATGAAACAGAAACCAAAAGAATAGTAGAACAGATCAATGAAACTAGGAGCTGGTTCTTTGAAAGAATTAGTAAGATTGATAAACCCCTGGCCAGACTTACCAAAAAGAAAAGACAAATGACCCAAATCAACAAAATCATGAATGAAAGAGGAGAGATCACAATCAACACCAAAGAAATACAAACAATTATAAGAACATATTATGAGCAACTATATGCCAGCAAATTACATGACCTGGAAGAAATGGATGCATTCCTACAGATATATCAACTACCAAAACTGAACCAGGAAGAAATAGAAAACCTGAACAGACCTATAACCACTAAGGAAATTGAAGCAGTCATCAAAAATCTCCCAACAAACAAAAGCCCAGGGCCAGATGGCTTCGCAGGGGAATTCTACCAAACATTTAAAGAAGAATTAATACCTATTCTTCTGAAACTGTTCCAAAAAATAAAATGGAAGGAAAACTTCCAAATTCGTTTTATGAGGCCAGCATTACCTTGATCCCCAAACCAGACAAAGACCCCATCAAAAAGGAGAATTACAGACCAATATCCTTGATAAACATGGCTGCAAAAATTCTCACCAAAATACTACCCAATAGGATACGACAGTACATTAAAAGGATTATTCACCACGACCAAGTGGGATTCATCCCTGGGCTACAAGGTTAGTTCAACATCCGCAAATCAATCAACGTGATACAGTACATTAATAAAAGAAAGAACAAGAATCATATGATCCTCTCAATAGATGCAGAAAAAGCATTTGACAAAGTACAGCATCCTTTTGTGATCAAAACTCTTCAGAGTATAGGGATAGAGGGTACGTACCTCAATATCATAAAAGCCATCTGTGAAAAACCCACAGCGAATATCATTCTCAATGGGGAGAAACTGAGAGCTTTCCCCCTAAGGTCGGGAACGCGGCAGGGATGTCTACTATCATCACTGCTATTCAACATAATATTAGAGGTCCTAGCCACAGCAATCAGACAACAAAAAGAAATCAAAGGCATCCAAATCAGCAAAGAAGTCAAACTCTCACTCTTTGCAGATGATATATTTTATGTGGAAAACCCAAAAGACTCCACCCCAAAACTGCTAGAACTCATGCAGGAACTCAGTAAAGTGGCAGGATATAAAATCAATGCACAGAAATCAGTGGCTTTCCTATACACCAACAACAGGACAGAAGAAAGAGAAATTAAGGAGTCGATCCCATTTACAGTAGTACCCTAAACCATAAGATACCTAGGAATAAATCTAACCAAAGAGGCAAAGGATCTGTACCCAGAAAACTATAAAATACTCATGAAAGAAATTGAGGAAGACACAAAGAAATGGAAAAACGTTCCATGCTCATGGATTGGAAGAACAAATATTGTGAAGATGTCAAGGCTAGCTAGAGCAATCTACACATTCAATGCAATCCCCATCAAAATACCATCTACTTTTTTCAAAGAAGTGGAGCAAATAATCCTAAAATTTGTATGGAACCAGAAAAGACCCCGCATAGGCAGAGGAATGTTGAAAAAGAAAAGCAAAGCTGGCAGCATCACAATTCCGGACTTCAAGCTCTATTACAAAGCTGTCATCATCAAGACAGTATGGTACTGGCACAAAAACAGACACATTGATCAATGGAACAGAATAGAGAGCCCAGAAATGGACCCTCAACTCTATGGTCAACTAATCTTTGACAAAGCAGGGAAGAATGTCCAATGGAAAAAAGACAGTCTCTTCAACAAATGGTATTGGGAAAATTGGACAGCCACATGCAGAAGAATGAAACTGGACCATTTCCTTACACCACACACAAAAATAGACTCAAAGTGGTTGAAAGAGCTAAATGTGAGACAGGAGTCCATCAAAATCCTAAAGGAGAACACAGGCAGCAACCTTTTTGACCTCAGCCACAGCAACTTCTTCCTAGAAACATCTCCAAAGGCAAGGGAAGCAAGGGCAAAAATGAACTATTGGGACTTCATCAAGATAAAAAGCTTTTGCCCAGCAAAAGAAACAGTCAACAAAACCAAAAGACAACCGACAGAATGGGAGAAGATATGTGCAAATGACATATCAGATAAAGGGCTAGTATACAAAATCTATAAAGAACTTATCAAACTCAACACCCAAAGAACAAAGATTCCAATCAAGAAATGGGCAGAAGACATGAACAGACATTTTTCCAAAGAAGACATTCAAATGGCCAACAGACACATGAAAATGTGCTCAACATCACTCGGCATCAGGGAAATCCAAATCAAAACCTCAATGAGATACCACCTCACACCAGTCAGAATGGCTAAAATTAACAAGTCAGGAAACGACAGATGGTGGCGGGGATGCGGAGAAAGGGGAACCCTCCTACACTGTTGGTGGGAATGCAAGCTGGTACAACCACTCTGGAAAACAGTATGGAGGTTTCTCAAAAAGTTGAAAATAGAGCTACCCTATGATCCAACAATTGCACTACTGGGTATTTTCCCCAAAGATACAAAGGTAGGGATCCAAAGGGGTACGTGCACCCCGATGTTTATAGCAGCAATGTCCACAATAGCCGAACTGTGGAAAGAGCCAAGATGTCCATCGACAGATGAATGGTTAAAGAACAGGTGGTATACATATACAATGGAATATTATGCAGCCATCAAAAGGAATGAGATCTTGCCATTTGCAAAGATGTGGATAGAACTGGAGGGTGTTAGGCTGATCGAAGTAAGTCAATCAGAGAAAGACATGTATCATATGACCTCACTGATATGAGGAATTCTTAATCCCAGAGAACAATTTGAGGGTTGCTGGAGTGGTGGGGTTTGGGAGGGATGGGGTGGCTGAGTGATAGACATTGGGGAGGGTATGTGCTATGGTGAGTGCTGTGAATTGTGCAAGACTGTTGAATCACAGATCTGTACCTCTGAAACAAATAATACATGTTAAAAAAAAAATAGAAGAAGAAGATAGTAGGAGGGGAAGAATGAAGGGGGGGAATCGGAGGGGGAGATGAACCATGGAGACGATGGACTGAAAAACAAACTGAGGGTTCTAGAGGGGAGGGGTGGTGGGAGGATGGGTTAGCCTGGTGATGGGTATTAAAGAGGGCACGTTCTGCATGGAGCACTGGGTGTTATACACAAACAATGAATCATGGAACACTACATCAAAAACTAATGATATAATGTATGGTGATTAACATAACAATAAAAAAATTTAAAAAAGAAAAAAACTAATGATGTAATGTATGGTGATTAACATAACATTAAAAAAAAAAAAAAAACTAGCCAAAAAAGAAGGCAACTATGGGAAAATCCTTTAGTGTAGTGAAAAACATTAAGTATGATATAAAAATATCATAATACATTAATCTGATTTGCTCTTCACTTTCTTATTTCTGTTTTTCTGTGTGTATGCTTATATCATAATATATATTATTCAAAAAAACTTCAAGGATTCCCAGCCATCAATAAAGTGAATAGAATCAAGTCTAAATTCCTACTCATGGGATTCAAGGTTCTCCACAAAATACGTTCAACTTCTCATTCCAGATTTATCATCTGCTGTCATTCTACAAATGGTTATCTCCTGAATATCTAGCAAAGGAATCATCTCTACAAGGAATCTGCCAATTTCCCACCTACAACTGACTTATTTCTTGTCTGTGCTGATTTGGAGCTAGATATGCTTGCCTGAATTTACCATTCCCTGCCTTATGTTGGTCATATGGCTACATGAGTGAACTGTCTGGCTCAATGGTAAGTTTCAAAACAAAGAACGTGTCTTCTTTGCTTTTTCCTACAACTATTATTCTGCAGAAATAATAAAACAAAAGCAAAATGTAATTGTAATATAAGTAATACTTAGTCAAACTAAAAAGTTTTACATACCCATCAATAATAAATTCTTTGTCATGAACACAATTCAGAAACTCTTTGTTTTAAAACTAAAAAAAAAAATAGTTTTCCTTTAAATATGAATTTTGAAATGTTTCTGTTAAAATGCATTTCAATAAAAATAAATAGTATAGAGAAAAATCATTCAAAACATACTTTAGTCCAATTGATTCCATTAAAAGCCAATACTTTTAACTGTACCGATATTTAGAGTTCAGGTCTATCCAGGACCAAGAGTCATTTAATAGCAGTTAAACGAATGAACAATAGATTGAATTACCAATTGACCAATTCAATTAGGCCATTAAGAAAACTGAAATTAGAGTTTCAGTGTATGGGCCAGTTATTTTAGTCAACATAGTGCCCAAAGCAGAATTATAATTCAGCAATTCAATCTACTGCTTGGCACTCGGATGTCATGAGAACTGAATAAAGTGAACCTGACAATCCCAGTGGCCCCTCAATACCTCATACATTCCCCATCACATACGACAAAATACTTCAAACCATCTCAATCTTACATAGTGTTGCATTATCAATATTTCAAAAAAAAAAAAAACTTAACAATTTAATACTAACTTACTCTGTTAAAAACGTACAATTCCTCATAAGCAAGAATTCAATTTCTGTCTTAAAACATTAGTCAAATTAAATTAGTTTCTGATTTCCCTACCTCTGAATGAAAGAGATAATTATTCATTTTATCTGGAAAATATAAAATGTTATGGGGAAATCTTAACCAAGTATGACATTTAAAAGTTTGCAATTTATTTTGAACATAGTAACGCCACTATTCCATGCCCAATCTCAGGGAAAAGTGCCACCACCTAGCTTTTACTGAGCCTGGATTCCATCCTCTCCCTCATATGCCCTATGTGATGTGTTTCTGAGACTTATCCTTAATTAAGATCTCCTCCCTCATCTTCATTTCTGAATCCTGTCTGATACCACTCTGGGTCAATTCTCTCCAGGTTAATGCCACACATTCTACCTTATCTTCCTCCTTTCAGTTTATCTTCCTTACCCTTAGTCCGTCCCTTCCAACACTTCCTGTGCCCTATGACCTTGTTAAAAAGACTAAGAGCAGGTCACCTGAAAAGCTATTATGTCTCCTGTCTCTATGCTGTATTGATGCTGTTCTTCTGACCTGGGGTACACTTCCTTGCTTTTCAAAATTGGCACCTGGTGTTTCTATGTAAGGGGATGCCACTATGTTTCTTCCTTCACAGCACAGTCCACTTCATCTGTGTTTTTTTTTTTTTTCCTTTTAAAGATTTATTTATTTATTTGACAGACAGTCAAGAGAGAGCACAAGCAGGGGGAGCAGCAGGTAGAGGGAGAGGTAGAAGCAGGTTCCCCATTGAGCAGGGACCCCAGGGATCCCAGGACCATGGGATCATGACCTGAGCTGAAAGCAGATGCTTAACCAACGGAGCCACGCAGGCACCCCATGTTTTCCCCACTACGCTATTGCTGTTTTAGGGCACAGTCTCCCAAGTTTGTATCCTAGCAACCAGCATGATGACAGGTATATAAAATTCACTAAAAAGTTTGTTGAATAGGTATTTATTTATTTAGTAAATAAACTAAAATTGCTCATTGAAAAGCAACATTTCAGAACAACTATTTGATTCTTAAAATCTGAATTTAATGGATCTCAGTTACTTGGTGATATCAAGCACTTAATATATAAAAGAGGCAACCTTTATTTTACATAAACTTGAGTAAGAACATCAAATTATATATTAATTAGTACTAGATAACTCCCTACACACATTAGCATTTATGTTTCAAACTAACACGAAAACAGATAACATCATCAGTCAAGAGGATACTTAAATGACCATGAAGAAGAATATATATATTTTTAAAATGGTGACTATTCAGGTACCACTTTAATGTTTATAACACAGATTAATAATTCGATGGTTTCCTATTTTAACTGACTCCGTCTTACCTGATTAAATAGCATTAGAATAGAGAGTGGGTCATTTATCCATGTAAATTATTACTTCCTCAGATTGGTACTTACAGAAAACAGAGATTGATTCAGAAAGGATTAGCAAGATTTTAAAAATGAGAAAATCATAAATGGCAATTAAAAGAAACTGGGATTGGGGCGTGTGGGTTGCTCAGTCGTTAAGCATCTGCCTTCGGCTCAGGTCATGATCCCTGGGATTGAGCCCTGCATTGGGCTCCCTGCTCTGTGGGAAGCCTGCTTCTCCCTCTCCCATTCCCCCTGCTTGTGTTCCCTCTCTAACTGTGTCTCTCTCTGTCAAATAAATAACATCTTTAAAAAAATAAAAATAAAATAAAAAATAAAAGAAACTGGGATTGACTAACCATCCATCCATCCATTCATTCTCCCACTCAATTTTGTACTTGTGGGTTTGTATATTTGACCTCTAAACCAACTTGAAACTCAATGATAAATGGACAAACATACGTTCCTTCAGCAGATCCTTTACAATAGCATACGAGACAGGCTTAACCAAGTATGACAATAATGTGTGTGTGTCTGTATTTATTACCTCAGCACATAAGTCCTTTTTAAAGTTTATATTTGACACAGATGTAGTGAAAAGAAGGGCCATATGCACCCCAATGTTCATAGCAGCAATGTCCGCAATAGCCAAACTGTGGAAAGAGCCGAGATGCCCTTCAACAGATGAATGGATAAAGAAGATGTGGTCCATATATACAATGGAATATTACTCAGCCATCAGAAAGGATGAATACCCAACTTTTACATCAACATGGATGGGACTGGAGGAGATTATGCTAAGTGAAATAAGTCAAGCAGAGAAAGTCAATTATCATATGGTTTCACTTATTTGTGAAACATAAGGAATAGCATGGAGGACATTAGGAGAAGGAAGGGAAAAATGAAGGGGGACGGGAATCAGAGGAGGAGATGAACCATGAGAGACTATGGACTCCGAGAAACAAACTGAGGGTTTTAGAAGGGAGGGGGGTGGGGGGATGGGTTAGTTCAGTGATGGGTATTAAGGAGGGCATGTACTGCATGGAGCACAGGGGCTTATATGAAAACAATGAATCATGGATCACTACATCAAAAACTAATGATGTATTATATGGTGACTAACATGATAAAATAAAATAAAATTTAAAAAATAAAGTTTATATTTGAATTCATAGAACTTGGAGAAAATTTCTCATTAGCTGTAACTTCAAAAAATTTCAGTTTCCATTCAGATAAAAAATACACACACACCCCAAAGTACCCCCAACATATTCTTAATTTCAGCCAAATTAACAACATGAAGTTTGGCTTTAAATAAATCTCCATGGATTATAATGCAAATGTGTCTTACAAGGTGAATAAATAAATGTAAATGGTGATTTGATGCTTATGTCTCTGTGTCTTTCAAAACTTTCTATTTCAGATTTAATATTTAATTAGTTCAACTTTATCCCTTAATACCTCTGGAAAACATACCTTTCAGTCATATTAAGATAGGCTAACATAGTCCTGACAATTTTCTATGTGGCTTACCTAGGCTTCCCATCTGATTGACTCAGATGCATTATTAAGGACATATGCATATAAATATTTAAAATTTTTGTGTATCTAATGGATGCCTAAATAAATGCATGTATGTGTTGGGAATAAATGCTACATTTGCATCTGTCACTGCCTAGTGGATGGAAGGTAACAGTGGGGCCAATGGTTATTGACACATTTAAGTCAGTATCCCTGTGACTGATGGAGGAGAGAGTACACGAAAGAACTAGAAGAGGCTTCAAAGAGGTCCTTATCAATGTACCTGGAAATGTTCAAACTGCCAGTTTACTTAGGAATGTTACCCTCTACCTAGATGAAGGATTTGTGATAACTGCACACAGCACACAGAGACAAAAGCCAACATCAATGCTTTGATAGGGAGTCTGTCACAACTACTCAAGTGTGTGTCTTCTTTGTGATTCTCACAAGTGAGTCTTTGTAAACCCTCCAAGTGCAACTAAATGAGAAAGTAGATATTACAGAGATAGAAGATAGTAGCAATTATTGCAAGAAAAGAGATGTTAGAAAATCTCCAGTCTGACTTCTGGTTATTTAGGAGAGGAAAAGGAGCCCAGAGTCTTAGATTTGCCAGAGAAGAGAAAGGAAGATAAGAGAAACAACTTTCCTTACCATAGTATCAGTCACACTATATTGTAATGATTTACCTGTCCACATTCACCCAGAACTCTAACAAACCAGGCTCTGTGTCAGTCTTAATCATTGCTACAACCCTTTACATAGCACAGTACTTCTCAGAAGTGAGTATATGAATTGACGAGTAAATGAATGTTCAGTATTAACCTGGGGAAGGTTCTTAACCTTGCAAAGCCTCACCTTCATCCTTTGAAAATGGATAATAGTCACTACTTCTTAGAATGTTATCAGGGGAAAATAAAATAATACATTAACAATGCATTATTAGTAATGTAAAGGGAGCTTTACACAGAGAAGCACTCATTGTGTATTAATGGGATGAGTGAATGCATCCCTGAATGAAGCCAGACATAAGGAAAATATATATTTCTTTTTTTTTTTTTTAAGATTTTATTTATTTGACAGAGAGAGACACAGTGAGAGAGGGAACACAAGCAGGGGGAGTGGCAGAGGGAGAAGCAGGCTTCCCGCGGAGCAGGGAGCCCGATGTGGGGCTCGATCCCAGGACCCTGGGATCATGACCCGAGCCGAAGGCAGCTGCCCAACTGACTGAGCCACCCAGGCACCCCGAAAATATATATTTCTCTGGAAACTTCAACTACAAGACTGGGAAGAATAAGGAAAGCTTTTGGCTTACCTTCATCTAATGGCTCATTTAGAAAGAAAGAAAAAAACATGTAAAGCAAAACCCCAGAACTTAAAAACAATTACAGAGCATTTGTTAAAGGGAAAACCGTTGTTCAAACTACTCCAAACAATATGATTCTGAAGAAAATAAGGAGCACAGACGTACCTGACAGAATTCTGACTTCTGCTTCATTTCCTGTTCTTGAGCTGGCTGGATTCCGAGCTAAGCATCGATAGATTCCAATGTCCCCCGGTTGAAGTCTGCTGATCTGCAAGGCTCCAGAGGGCAAGACCACCACTCGGGAGTCTCCTGGGATAGGAGTCACATCTTGTTGGTTTTTCTGCCAGTGTATTGTTGTCATAGGCTCCCCAATGACTTCACACTTGAGTAGCACTGTGTCTCCCATAAAGGCTGTGACAGAGTCTGTCTGGGATAGGAACCTCAGTGGTCCTAGGGGAAAAACGAAAAAGGAAGGATAAGTTTTTCAGATAAGGCATAATAATCCCCAATAAAAATAATCACATCTGTATTCGTTATAGAAAATTGTATTTTATGTTTTGTGAAATTTCATCTCATTCGTTCTTCATATTTTACTACATCATATCTGACATTACAATAGTTTCTGTGGCTAAAAAAAAAAAAATGATAAAGGTATTGCCATTAATTTCTAACAAGCCAGGCTTGTTATAGCAACAATCTTTTTTATAACAATTTTTTAACAATTATAACAAGCTTACTATTTTGTTATTCTTTGTTCATAAAACAGCCTTGTAAAATAAACAGAATACACAAGATCATCCTAATTTTACACACAAGGAAATTGAGGTTCAGAGAAATGGAATTCCACACACAAGTTCACACAATCCTGCAAATAAGACCTGGTTTTTCTTCTTCTTTTTTTTTTTTTTTTTAAGTAGGCTCCAAGCCCAGTGTGGGACTTGAACTCATGACCCTGAGATTAAGAGTCATGTGCTCTACTGACTGAGCCAGCCAGGCACTCCACGATCTAGTTCTTTTGAATGCTGGTCCTATGTGCTTCCAAGTACATGGCTTTGGACAAAGGACGATGAAGTTAAGGAGATTCATGAAGGACTGGCCGTATGGCATAGCCTACAGCAGTTTCAAGAAAGATGGATGACATTAACCACCAATTATAGTAACAGAGAACACTCTTGTATGGGTTGACTGCTTAAGGTAAATGATCATCAGTATTGGCCAGTTATGGTTGTAGTATACTGAGAAAATGTGTTTCTAGCCTGGCTGGACGATCTACTCTGTATGATTCCTTTGGTAACTTTTTTCATTTCTATGGGCTATAATATGGGATAAGAGCTAACTCAACTCTGTGATGTTCATGTACGATAACTCAACATGTGATGTTCATGTACAATAACGTGGGGAAAAGATGCATTCATATGGATGATTAAGCAAAGGTAGGGAAAAGAAAAAAAGAAATGACAAAAAGAAAATAAATTGGCCATTACTGAAGATGAGCACGGTGAAAGAGTCATCTCCTACATCATGATGTTGTACATGAGAAGGGAAGAAAATATTTTGATCTTGCCCTCTTGAACCCCCTTTTTGTGAACAGATGGATATTTATGACCCTAGTGCTTTGACTGTGAAAACTTTTTAAATAATTAAATATAAACATTTGAATGAATTGTGCCATCACTGATAGAACATTAGCAATTTTATTTTCTAGAGTTCATTTAATTAATTTTAAATTCCTTGATTCGTACTTCATTCATTACAGTTATATTCCAATATTTTGATTTTCACTTTAATCTTATTGGAATTGCTTTCATTGTGTGTACATTTTGTAATAAAATTTAATTAATTCATCATTTGGGGATTCACATCAAGTTTTTCTGATCATATTTTATTTTACTGTGATTTTTTAAATTTTTATAGCTTTGTTTAAATAAGTCAAAATTTCCTAGGTCCAGGATCAAATTTTGCCAATAAATTTTCCATCAGTATGTAGTCAATAACAAATTCTACTGTGCTCAGTTTTAAATACTATTAGTTTTATTTTGGGTTTATTAATTTTCACAAACCTAACTTTCCTTATAATCTGAAAAAATTTTGGTGGAGTCAAAAGGGGAAAGAGAAGATGACTTAGTTAAAACAGCATAAAACAGGGGGACGGAGCAAGATGGCGGAGGAGTAGGAGACCTGGATTTCGTCTCCTCTCAGGAATTCAGCTGGATAGGGATCAAAACATTCTGAACACCTACAAACCCAACAGGAGATCAAAGAAAAGAAGAGCAACAACTCTCTGAACAGAAAAGCGACCACTTTCTGGAAGGTAGGACGTGCGGAGAAGTGAATCCGAGGCGATATTCGGGAGGATAGACGGCGGGGGAGGGGCCTCCGTCGGCCGCTTCTGGCAAGTGATAGAGCCCAGAGCACAAAATCGGAACTTTTAAAAGTCTGCTCCGCCGAGGGACGTCACTCTGGTGGCTAAGCGGGGGGTGGAACCCTCCGGGACAGTGTGGTCTCAGGACCCTCGGGGTCACAGAAAGACCGGGGGTGCCTGAGGGCGGCAGAGCTCCCAGGTATCGGAGCAGGGAAGCCGGCTACAGAGACGGAGCCCAGGCGCGGGCTCTCAGCTCGGGGTGGCCATAAACCGTGATCCGCGGCACAGTCGGGCCCCTGCTCCTCCAGCAGGGACCCAACAAGCGGCAGATCCGGGGAGACTCCCCTTCCTCCCCCGGGAGGAGCCACGCGGGAGTGCACTGCGGGGATCTGCTGGGTGTGGAGACTCCACCCAGGGTCGGGTGCCAGAGATAGAGGCACGCGGTCGCAGGCCGGGTGAGCACAGAGTGCGGCCGGAGACCGGGGAGACGGGAGTGACTGGCGGCTTTTCTCTGGGGGCTCACTGAGAAGCGGGGCCCCGAGTTCTCGGCTCCTCCGGGGCAGAGATTGGGAGGCCGCCATTTTCACTCTCTGCCTCCAAAGCTGTACAGAAAGTTCACAGCTACTCTATGGTCAACTCATCTTTGACAAAGCAGGAAAGAATGTCCAATGGAAAAAAGACAGTCTCTTCAACAAATGGTGTTGGGAAAATTGGACAGCCACATGCAGAAGAATGAAACTGGACCATTTCCTTACACCACACACAAAAATAGACTCCAAATGGTTGAAAGACCTCAATGTGAGACAGGAGTCCATCAAAATCCTAAAGAAGAACACAGGCAGCAACCTCTTTGACCTCAGCCGAAGCAACTTCTTCCTAGAAACATCGCCAAAGGCAAGGGAAGCAAGGGCAAAAATGAACTATTGGGACTTCATCAAGATAAAAAGCTTTTGCAAAGCAAAGGAAACAGTCAACCAACCCAAAAGACAACCGACAGAATGGGAGAAGATATGTGCAAATGACATATCAGATAAAGGGCTAGTATCCAAAATCTATAAAGAACTCATCAAACTCAACACCCAAAGAACAAAGAATCCAATCAAGAAATGGGCAGAAGACATGAACAGATATTTTTCCAAAGAAGACATCCAAATGGCCAACAGACACATGAAAAAGTGCTCAATATCGCTCGGCATCAGGGAAATCCAAATCAAAACCTCAATGAGATATCACCTCACACCAGTCAGAATGGCTAAAATTAACAAGTCAGGAAACGACAGATGGTGGCGGGGATGCGGAGAAAGGGGAACCCTCCTACACTGTTGGTGGGAATGCAAGCTGCTGCAGCCACTCTGGAAAACTGTATGGAGGTTCCTCAAAAAGTTGAAAATAGAGCTACCCTATGATCCAGCAATTGCACTACTGGGTATTTACCCCAAAGATACAAAAGTAGGGATCCGAAGGGATACGTGCACCCCGATGTTTATAGCAGCAATGTCCACAATAGCCAAACTATGGAAAGAGCCAAGATGTCCATCGACAGATGAATGGATAAAGAAGAAGTGGTATATATATACAATGGAATATTATGCAGCCATCAAAAGGAATGAGATCTTGCCATTTGCAACGGCGTGGATGGAACTGGAGGGTATTATGTTGAGCGAAATAAGTCAAACAGAGAAAGACATGTATCATATGATCTCACTGATATGAGGAATTCTTAATTGTAGGAAACAAACTGAGGGTTGCTGGAGTGGGGAGCGGGGTGGGAGGGATGGGGTGACTGGGTGATAGACACTGGGGAGGGTATGTGCTCTGGTAAGCGCTGTGAATTGTGCAAGACTGTTGAATCTCAGATCTGTACCTCTGAAACAAATAATGCAATATACGTTAAGAAACAAAAAAAGAAGAAGAAGAAGGTAGCGGGAGGGGAAGAATGAAGCGGGGGAAATCGGAGGGGTAGACGAACCATGAGAGACGATGGACTCTGAAAAACAAACTGAGGGTTCTAGAGGGGAGGGGGGTGGGATGATGGGTTAGCCTGGTGGTGGGTATTGAGGAGGGCACGTTCTGCATGGAGCACTGGGTGTTATGCACAAACAATGAATCATGGAACACTTCATCTAAAACTAATGATGTAATGTATGGGGATTAACATAATAAAAAAATAAATTAAAAAAACAAAACAAAACCCAGCATAATGAAAGATGGGAGACAATCAGAAATGCTGTACAGAAGCCTTCTTCCCTAGGTGAAAGTAGAATTTCACATCTTTTTCAGGGATTAGAATATTTGAACCACCAGATAATTGAATCTATGAAATAGGAAATTATATCAATATCACATATGGAATAGGTAGGAGCTGCCAAGGATGGTTTGCCACTCATTATACCTCCATTCACATTAATCGATCTGCAGATTTATAAATGCAATATTAAAGCTGTTCTTTAGTAAGAATGATTAATTCTAGACCATGAAGAACCATTCATACTTGTGCAAATATTAATTTATCGAAATTTATCCCAAACATAAGGTACTAAAGTTACTCATCTGGATTCCAAGTTAAGGCTCTAGAATCAGGATGCATGGATTTGTTTGTCTCCATGCTACAAATACATCTACAGGGGGTGCCAGCCACATACACAATTCTATTCTTATTTAGTATCCAGAATTAATGTATAACTATGCTAGCTTTACCACTGAGTAAAGACCAAAAGGAATCTGTTAACTTGTGTCCTGGTTCATTGTTCAAAGTCCAATTTCTTCACTCTTTGTAGTGTAATGTCTAGAGTCTATTCAAAATAAGTACATTAATCTACAACTGATTGCTAAAGTATAGATTAAAGCATGTACTTAAACAGAGAATAGTATATACTACACAAGGCAAAACTGCAATCAATAGTTAGCCAGATGTTGTGAGGGTGATGTGGGACAACAGATTTTCAAACATTTTTTTTAATAGTTTTCTTCTTGGTCTCCACTTCTCGTATTTTATTTTGTAGTTAAGGATATAAAGTTGGGAATAATTTACCTACACATACAAATTATATGTTTTAAAAAACATAGGTAAGAATAAAATATTTTGAAGAAGTTGGTAAAATATCTGTATACTTATATATATCCAGCTATACATTCTTGTACAAGTTATACACAATGGATAAATTTCTCAAGTACCTATTTTACATTTAAATGTCTGTGGCGCTCCAAAAACTCACTTACTAAATTCTAGATAATAAATACAATAGAATAGAATAAAATATTGAATGAAAGGGTATATAAGCATGGAGATAGCGTAGGTTTAGTTCTAGAGCACCTCAATAAAGTGAATATTGTAATAAAGTAAGTCAGATGAACTTTTTGGTTTGCTGGTTCATATAAAAGTTAGGTTTACACTCTGTTGTAATCCATTAGGTGTGCAATAGCATTATGCAACACACCTTAATTTAAAAATACTTCATTGCTGAAAAAAATGCTATGCATCAGCTGGGCTTTCAGCAAGTTAAAATCTTTTTCGCCAGTAGAGAGTCTTGCCTCACTGTTGATGGCCACCACCTCACTGATCAGGATGGTGGTTGCTGAAGGCTGCGGTGGCTGTGGCAATGTCTTAAAATAAGACAACAATGGGGGCGCCTGGGTGGCTCAGTTGGTTAAGCGACTGCCTTCGGCTCAGGTCATGATCCTGGAGTCCCGGGATCGAGTCCCGCATCGGGCTCCCTGCTCGGCAGGGAGTCTGCTGCTCCCTTTGACCCTCCTCCCTCTCATGCTCTCTCTCATTCTCTCTGTCTCAATAAATAAAATCTTTTAAAAACAAAAAAATTGAATGTCTCTTTACCAAGCAGAGTGACATTAACAATGACACAAAGGTATTTAAGGAGAGAAATGGTGAGAAGAATATAGGATCATTCAGACCTATAACTACTAGAACTTCGGAGAAGAGGGAAACTGGAAGAAAATTATCAAAGAAACTAAACTTTTCCAGAGCAAACTTTCCATATTTAGAGTCCACCAAGTACTGAGCAAAATTAGATGAAAATAGATAAGGCATAGGGCGCCTGGGTGGCTCAGTTGGTTGAGCGACTGCCTTCGGCTCAGGTCATGATCCTGGAGTCCCGGGATCGAGTCCCGCATCGGGCTCCCTGCTCGGCGGGGAGTCTGCTTCTCCCTCTGACCCTCCCCCCTCTCATGCTCTCTCTCTATCTCATTCTCTCTCTCAAATAAATAAATAAAATCTTAAAAAAAGTAATAATAAAATTAAAAAATTTAAAAGAGCTGAATGGGGTGCCTGGGTGGCTCAGTTGGTTAAGCGACTGCCTTCGGCTCAGGTCATGATCCTGGAGTCCCGGGATCGAGTCCCGCATCGGGCTTCCTGCTCAGTGGGGAGTCTGCTTCTCCCTCTGACCCTCCTCCCTCTCATTCTCTCTCTCTCAAATAAATAAATAAAATCTTTAAAAAAAAAATAAGACAATAATGTAGTTTGTTGCATTGATTGATTGGTCCTTTCATGAACGATTTCTCTGTAACATGTGATGCTGTTTGATAGCATTTTACCCAGAGTAGAACCTCTTTCAAAATTGGAGTCAGCCCTCTCAAACTCTGCTGCTGCTTTTTCAACTGAGTTTATGTAATATCTGAAATCCTTTATTTTCATTTCAATAATTTTCGCAGCATCTTCACCATCTCCAAAAACCACTTTCCTTGCTCATCCGTAAGAAGTGACTCCTCAGCCGTTCAACCTTTATCATCAGACTGCAACAATTCAGTCGTATCTTCAGGCTCCACTTCTAGTTCTAGATCTCTTGTTGTTTACACCACATCTATAGTTACTTCCCCCACAGAAGTCTTGAACCCCTCCGACTCATCCATGAGTGTTGGAATCAACTTCTCCCAAACTCCTGTTAATGTTGGTATTTTGCCTCTTCCCATGAATCACATATGTGATTAGTGGCATCTAGAATGGTGAATCCCTTCCAGAAGGTTTTAATTCACTGCCCTGCTGCATCAGAGGACTCACTATCAATGGCTACAATAGCCTTATAAAATGTATTTCTTAAATAATAAGATTTGAAAGGCAAAATGACTCTTTGATCCATGGGCTGCAGAATGGATGTTGTGCTAGCAGGCATGAAAACATTGATCTTGTTGTGCATCTTCACCAGAGCTCCTGAGTGATCAGGTGCCTTGTCAAAGAGCAGTAATATTTTGAAACGATTTTTTTTTCTTTTCTGAGCAGTATGTCTCAGCAGTAGGCTTAAAATATTCAGTAAACCATGTTGTAAACAGATGTGCTATCATCTAGGCTTTGTTGTTCCATTTATAGAGAGAGTGGAATTAGCACAATTCTTAAGAGCCCTAGAATTTTCAGAATGGTAAATGAGCCCTGGCTTCAGCTTAAAGTCACCAGCTATGTTAGCCCCTATCAAGAGAGTCAGCCTGTCCTTTGAAGCTTTGCCTTCCCCTCTCTAACCATGAAAATCCTAGATGACATCTTCTTCCAATAGAAGGCTCTTTTGTCTACATTGAAAATCTGTTGTCTATTGTAGCCACCTGCATTAATTAACTTAGCTAGACCTTCTGGATAACTTGCCGCAGCTTCTATATCACCATTTGCTGTTTCCCCTTGCATTTTGGTATTATGGAGATGGATTCTTTCCTTAATCTTCATCAAACAACCACTGCTAGCTCCAAACTTTTCTTCTGCAGCTTCTTTAACCCCTCTCTGCCTTCACAGAATTGAAGAGATTTAGGGTCTTGCTCTGTATTAGGCTTTGGCTTAAGAGAATGTTGTGGCTGGTTTGACCTTCTATCCAGACCACTAAAATAAGGTTGTTTCATTTTCTTATCATTTGTGCGTTCATGGGAATAGCACTTTTCAATTCCTTCAAGAACTTTTCCTCTGCATTCACAATCTGGCTGATTGTTTGGAGCAAAAGGCTTAGCTTTTGGCCTGTCATGGCTTTGAGGTACCTTCCTCACTAAGCTTAATAATTTCTAGCTTTTGTTTTAATATGAGAGATGTATGACTTTTCCTTTAACTTGAACACTTAGAGGCCACTAAAGGGTTATTCATTAGTCTAATTTCAATATCGTGGTGTCTCAGGGAATAGGGAGTCCCAAGTAGAGGGAAAAAGATGTAGGAATGGCCTGTTGGTGGGGCAGTCAGAGCACACAGAACATTTGTAGATTAAGTTTTCCATCTCATATGAGCGTGGTTCATGGCGTCTCAAAACAATTACAATAGTAACATAAGAATCACTGATCACAGATGAGCATTACAAATATAATAATAATGGAAAAAGTTTAATACATTGGAAGAATTACCAAAATGTGACAGGAAAACGCAAAGTGAACAAATGCTGTTGGAGAAATGGGGCCAATAGACTTGTGTGACACAGGGTTTCCACAAACCTTCAATTTGTAAAAAAAATGCAGTATCTAGGAAGCAAAATAAAGCAAAGTGCAATAAAACAAGGTATGGCTGAATTCAAACAGATACTCAACAACCAGTTCCTTTATGTAAACTTCAACTAGCTGGAAGAATCATACACGAGACATAAGGTTGTATATTAATATAATTAGACTTAATGGAATTGGCTAATATTCCACATGCTTTTTTAGTATGCACTCTATGATTATTTCATATTTTAATAAACGAGGTCAGAATTGCATCCTATTTACAATTTAATGATGTAATAATGTTTGAAAATTTCAAATAGTTGATTATTTGACACAGTGAAAAATTATAAACTGATTTGTAGCTTTTTCTTTTTTGTCTCTGCAAAGCAAACCCAACACATCAAAAAGCAATTGTAAGTTTACAAGGCTATTATATGGCTTAAATTAATGCTCCCAATATTGTGCCGAATTTTAGCACTCACATCTCTTGGTGGTGTTAACAACCCAGCAACAGTATTAGAAGAAGTTATAGGCCATCACCTTAGTACTATATTTTCAAGGCATGAATATGAGCACCTAGTAATGAACAATAAACTCACTGTAACTCATAAGAATGAAATACAGTATTTTTGGAAGAGGCATTTAATGCTCTAAAGCAATACAAATGATTCCCGTGCTTCATTCATGGAGAGATACAAGTATAATTTTAACTAGATCCTCATGAAAAATCGCTACCTGACCCACAAGAGCTTTTTCCTGAAAAAAGTTTGACTCAGACACATCTGACCCACTGTCATCATAGCACAAGTAGTCTTCCTATCTCTATTCTTTTCTCACCCTAATATATTCCAAACATAGTAAAAGATTAGTGTTCCTAAATCACCAAAGTTTTTGCTTCACTTGAGAAGCTCCAATGCCCCCAGTTTTTTCTAGTATTGTCTTTTACCCCAAATGCTGGTACCTGAGACTCTAGCACTTTTCAGGCTCATTTTCCACAACTCCTGCAAAATAATTCTTGGATCTCTTGAATTGATCTACTCCCTAAACCTGCTTCCTCCTAGTTGTATTTATCAAGTTTCCTCTAAAAAGAAAAACATCTACCTATCAAAACTGGTTATTATTGGGCTCCTGGGTGGCTCAGTCGTTGGGTGTCTGCCTTCGGCTCAGGTCATGATCCCAGGGTCCTGGAATCGAGTCCCACATCGGGCTCCCTGCTCTGTGGGAAGCCTGCTTCTCCCTCTCCCACTCCCCCTGCTTGTGTTCCTGCTCTCGCTATGTCTCTCTCTGTCAAAAAAATAAAAAACAAAATCTTAAAAAAAAAAAAAAAAAAAAAACCTGGTTATTATTAAGGTACTGACTTAAAAAAAAAAAAAAATCACCTTTTCCCTAGTCTTGCTTCCTGGAAATCATCTCAGAATCTTTCAAATTTTCACACCAGTGTTAATTTACAGATAATATGACAAAGCTGGTTATACCAATAAAAAACTGAAAAGTGTTTATATGTTTGCATATGTGGGGCTTTTTTGGGGGGGTGGAGCGGGGGCGGGTATCTTATGTCTCCAGAGTATATCAAATATCTCCTGAAAGAAAAACAAAAAACACAAATATTTGGTGAAGTTCTAGGTGACTCTAAGTGTTTAAAAAGAGCATTGAGATATCTAAATGTGGATAACTGCATTTGACTGCTGGCTAAATCACAACCTAGCATACTCTGTGGCAGTCTGGGATGGGTAAAGGAGACACATGGGTGCCAGATTATGGGGGTCATTTCTATGCTTCACCATTTAACCCACTGGATGACTTCAGGCAAGGTCTGTTTTATCATTTGCACTATCATAAGTACATTTATAAATCACATAATCTTCACAACAGACCTGTAAGTGTTACTGTCTCTACTTTACAGGTGGAACTAGAATAGGAGCAAAACTCATTCAAATGTTTACAAGAAGTATGATTTTTTTTTTAAGTTTTAGTGTTGAATTATCATACTTCTTAAAACACCTTTATTTCCCCAACCCATGGAAATGTCTCAAGAGGAGTTTCTTCTATAGATCAGTATCCCCGCACTCCTCAACCCCTAAGTAGCTGCGCCGTGCTGGGTAAATTCTGCTGTTTAGTAAGTATCCTCAGAGACAAACTTCAGCCTAAAATATGGCACTTTTAAAAATAGCACACAAACTTTTTTTTTTTTTTACAAATTTAATTTTTGATACTTTCAGAAGGCCTTTCACTGTTAGCCTTGGAGGAAAGGCTGTTTCCATGAATTGCAGTCAAGTTTCCTTAGTTTACCCAGGATGCTATGGCAGCTTTCAATCTAGCAATACCTGGACTCCTTGGAAGTGTCCCCTACCAATCAAATTGCAGGTTCACATAATATCTGCACCTCATTAACAAAGACCAGCACCTACTGGGGAGGGATTAGTTTGGGAACTATTAAAAGGAGAGAACATATTGCTTTGCATTTGGAAAAGTCAGACACGTATGGGAGCTCCATTTTATCTCCTGTCCCAGAAATGATAAACACAGACACTTATAATTCAAATTTCATAAGTTCCTAATAGTCAATAGAAGTGCCTGGGCTTAATTATCAGAAATTTTATTGATGTCAATTATCCTAATTATAGTTGTACAGTAAGCATTAAGTGGTTTTAGCAAGAGATATACAACCATTATGCAGGTACTATGGAGAAATGGGTCTCACCCTGTTTATTTTGATTTTTGTAAAAGATCCTTCAGTTATTCTCTAGTACTAATTTTAACAGCAAAAGGATTCATTAAGGGTCCATTTATATATGTTACTCTGTTAATGTTGCTCAAGGCCTATTAAACAGCCATAACCACAATTCTTTCCTAGAACATTTACTACCTACCTATGCAAGGAGGAGTGAAGTAAAGTTTAATTCTGTTAAGCTCTTCTCTAACACAGCACTTGAATACCTGGGATTTTACAAAGCCCAGTGCCATACCAGAATTCTCAGTTCCTCAGAAAAGCCTCCCCCAAGCCTAGATAGAACCCATCATCTCTGTATGTCTCCTTTGCAGCACTTACTTTAACTGTAATTAATTAACTATGGCATTGATTTAATAGCCATCTTCCTGGCTAATCTGTAAAATTCCACAAAAGCAGGGCTAAATCTATTGTATTCTGCACTCAGACTTAGCACAGTGCATGACATATCACTGCCCATCAAATATTTGTTGAATGAAAAATGTATTATCCATTAGATATTTTGTTTAGGCAATATCCCAGACTCTAAACACTGGGAAGCCTAGGAAGGATGGCAATGGCTCAGGAGGCATAAAGAGAGGGAGAAACCAGGTATTTCTTCAGGGGATGTGAAAAAGCACGAAGGCTAATATACATACATGAAGTCAAACCACAAAGCCTTTCATTTGAAAAATGATTGTGTGGGGGGAAGGGGGAAGAGGCTTTGCCTAGTGCATCCATGAATGTTTTAACCAAGCCTTATACGTTTAAATTGTAGACCAGTGATACACATTTTGAATGAAATTTCCCCATCCTTCCTTCCTTCCAAATCACTGTCCCCAGAAACAACGTTATCAGTGGTCCCCGGGCCAGCCCCACCCAGCTACAGCCATCAGTCAGGTTCCAGCCAATACCTATTTCCTCAGGAGCTAGGCACAACCAAACTGTTGGCTGTCACCGAGGCAGGAGAAATGTTAATAGCAAAAGCAGCAAACATTTTTCATTTAGGCTTTTCCTTTGTGATGCTAAAAAAATGAGGTAAAATATCACCATGGCAATGAATGAAAAGCTGCTAAATCTGCAGGGACATCAAAAGTGTTAGGCTCCCAGAATTAAAATGAGAACAATAGTCTCTCTGGACCCTTCCACCCATGCATACACACACCACACAGACTATGAGAAATCTTTCCATCAGATCCAGACAGTCAGAAAGTTTGAATATCTTAGCCATGCACTTTCATTCATTGAATTCTAAACTACTTTGGCTTTTAAGCAAAAGTAGAAATAAAGCATTTTGCAGTCCAGGTTTATGCCAAGACTCTCTGCCTCTAGGGAGGCCTCCCATCTACCCGCACACCCCTAGACTGGGCCTATTCTTTTTTTAAAATTCTAATCTGAAAATGGCACATTCTTCTGATTTGCCCTCTAGGCTCTTTGGCAGACTATCAGGATCCCCATCTCCTCCTATGGAAGGTCTAATTATTAAGTAATTAAAATTCATTTAATAAAAAGAGACTTATCAATTGGGGGAAAGACTTTGGGGTTGGAAACATGCCTCGCTTTTAAATATTCAGCAATGTGGTGATATTCTACACCTGCCAGAGAACTGCTGTAAGTGCTTTGTTTGCTCCAAATTAAAGCCTCTAGGCAATGTCCCTTCAAAGCCAGGACCTTGTTTGCCCTTGTTTAATTTGCAAATTAGCTGAAGGGAAGAGAATAAAGGTAATCCAAAGAGAAGTTCTCTAGATTTGGTCTTCTTCAGAAGCCAGAAGACCAATAAAGGATTCTTAGAATTTGTTATAGCATATTTCTACCAGGATGTCCCTCTGAGAGTTATCATTTCCCTTCTTTATTTCTTTCCAGATTTTTGTTTTAGCTTCATTTTCATTGGAAAAATTACAGACTTCTAGGTAGTTGACTTTAAAGAGCAGTTGTTCAAATGTGGCATTGTGAAACAAATCTAGAGAGTATGTCTGGTGGGAGCCAGCCGTACTCACCCAGTGTGTGATCTTATAAGAAACATCCATGGGGGTAATTAGTTGAACCTCCGAAGGATGTAACAGAAGTATGAAATGAAAAGGAAAATCGTATAGGCAAATTGCACAGTTTGTTGGTCCAGCTGTACAACAATGGCAGCACACAATGAACTCATCCCCTAGGCAAAAAGTAGTCAAGGGGACATGTCATTAGTAAGTGTTTCTCAGAATCACCTCAGAGGTCTGTCCACTATAAATGCTCTGAAGGACTGGTACTCTTCCCAATCCTTGAAGGCTTGGAACCAGGTGGTCATTTGGGGTCTCTTGTAATCTCTGGGTGATCAAGAGCCAGTTTGAAAGCTGATATATCATAATCTCACCAAGCAGCCTTGCTGGACTCCTGATCTTCAAATCCATGAAATAATTCAGGATTCTCCAAAACACCGCTAGGGCCTCTGGTAGCCTACATGGTGCCTTTATAAGAATTGGGAAAGCGTGATCTTTGATCTTTGAAGGGATGAAGTTTAAAAAGCTGCTCCATAGGATTGGCCAAAAATCCAGAGTTGGATTTCAGCTCCACACCCCAACACTTCTCTAGAGACTATTCTCATATATGAATTACACCATGTACCATCCACCCTGCTCCTCCTGTTTTCATTACCAGCAATCAGACAAGCATGATTCAGCCTCTCCATGTCTTTTGTTAACTTCAACGTCAACAGAGGTGGATTTTGGAAGCATTTGTCTAGGTAGCATTAATAGGTTTTCTTTCATTCATCTGAGTTATTTTAAAATATCTATTTCCCAGCACAAGATTAAATAATGAAAACTTTACTACCTTTTCCTCAAACTTGCATGTTATTGTCTTCTTGGATATATATCCTTCATAAAATCTAATCAAATTATATTGAATATCAATGTCATTATTCTGCATGAAAGTTAGAATAGAATCTATTTTTACAGAAAGAGCTATATAGCAATCCCTATATAGTGGTGGTTACCTTTCCTCTTAGCTTTACTGTCATATCTTTGATGACTGAAACTGGTCTTTTACCTGTACAGATATATTAAGCCAAGGGGAAATTCTTATTTATAATGAAGATCAATTAGGAGTTTTTGCTTATTTTAAGATTTTCATATAGTACTTTAATGGAATTTTTAATGGATAAACTTCCAATATAGAAAAGTGTTTGTTAGAAATCAAAAATTGAAAATACAGTTGACTCTTGAACAACGCAGGAGTTAAGGGTGCCAATCCCCCTGTGTAATCAAAAATCCAACTCTAATCACTGACTTCCCAAAAACTTAACTACTAATAGCCTACTGTTGACTGAGAGCCTTATCAATAATATAAACAGTCAATTAACATATATTTGTATATGTATCACATACTGTATTCATACAATGAAGTAAGCTAGAGAAAAGAAAATGTTATTAAGAAAAAAATGAGGAAAACATTTTAAAATACTGCACTACATTTATGAAAAAAAAATCCGCATGTCAGTGGACCTGTGCAGCTCAAATCTGTGTTGTTCAAGGGTCAACTGTATAAACAAAATTGATATAGCACTTTAACCTATTAATGTTGCAAAGATTTCAAAATGATGACTAACAATGCTTCTGAAAGTATGAATTGATATACTACCATTGAAAAGTAATTTGGCATTGTGCATCATAACGATTTAATCCAAGAACTCTGCTTCTAGGAATCTGTCCATAAATATATGAAGAAAAGAGTTAGATATATAAAATGAATCAGTACATCATTATTTAAAATAATGAATGATAGAAAATGGGCTAATTGTACAACTGGTGATTGCCTAGGCAATCTGTACTAAAAATTACACAACCATGTAAAATTATATTAATACACATTCTTAAAAGTGAGAGAAAATTATTTTTCTTTTTTTCTAAAATAAGCATATCTTAAATATACAAGAGGAAATTTTGCTAATGATTCTAATGCTCTATTCAGTGTATTATATTCAATTGCAAGCAACTCTTCAAGAACATATTGATTTCCTGAAGAGATGTCTCCCTCGACAGGCTTTCACCATAACTTTATTTTCATTCTCTATTCTGCAGATAAAATTCTTATTATAAAACCTGAGATTGGTTTGTAATCAATAGTAATGAATAATTTTACAGAATTCAGGCTTAGGCTTTCCATCAAGCTTAAATCTCATTATGCATGGCTAATGAATGGTCACAACATTCATGAAAGTCGATTATGAATGTGGTTGATATTTGTTGGGCCTACTTGTAAATTGTACTTAATTCCAAGCAGGAAAATCATCGAATTAACAAAAAAGCAAGCTCTTAAAGTTGTATGATATTTTGTTTTATATCATGTCATCGTTACCATCCCTTCCCTACTTTATCTAGGTTCTCCTATTAACCTGGTCATGAACCCCTTCTACCACTGCATATCACCTCATGGAGATTTCCAAATTATTCGCTCATTCACTCAGTCAGTCAGTCAATGTGATGATTAATTTTATATATGAACCTGGCTGGGCCGCAGGGTGCCAGCATATTTGGTTAAAAGATACTCTGGGTATATCTCTGAGGATGTTTCTGGATGAGTTCACATTTGAATCAGCAGACTGAGTAAAACAGATTGCCCTCCTCAATGTGAGTGCGCCTCATCTAATCCACTGAAGGTCTAGAGAGAACAAAAAGGTGGAGTAGGAGAGGATTTACTCTCTGCCTGTCTTCAATTTGAACATCAGTTTCCTCATGCCTTTGAACTGAGACTCAGACTGAAACTTACAACATCTGCTCTAATGGTTTTCAGATTTTTGGACTCAAACTGAACACACACCATTTGCTCTCCTAGGTCTTTGTCTTGCCAAGTGCATGTCCTTAGACTTGTCAGCCTCCTTAATCACATGAGCCAATCCCTTACAATAAACAAACAGCTGACCCTTGAAGAACATGGGGGTCAGAGGCACCAACTCCCTGTATAATCAAAAATTCACGTATAACTTTTGACTCCTCCAAAACTTGGCTACTAATAGCTACTGTTGACCAAAAGCCTTACCAATAACATAAACAGGTAATTAACACATATTTTGTATGTCATATGTATTGTATAGTATAGTCTTATAATAAAGTAAGCTGTAGAAGAGAAAATGTTATTAAGAAAATCATTTACAGTAATGCACTGCATTTATAAAAAAAATTTACAGTAATGTACTGCATTTATAAAAAAAAAAAAATCCGTGCATAAATGGACCCACAGAGTTCAAACCTGAGATGTCCAAAAGTCATATATCCTTCTGGTTCTGTTTCTCTGGAAAACTCAGACTAATATAATCTGTCAACATTCACTGGACACCTAATGTGTGGCAGGCATCATTCTAATGGTCTAAGGCATACAATGACAAAATTAACAATTAATACTAGCTTCTTTCCTTAAACAGCTCACAGTCTGGTTGGAAAAGCAAATACACAAGAACAATACTATATAAATACACTGCATTGTGGGAGCAGAGATGAAATAATTCTTAGTGATGTCTGTTGGAAAAGGAATAATAAGCAAAGAACCCCAGAAATGGTAGAATATGAACTGGTCTTGAATAATGAATGGGTTTTCAATAGGTACCCAATATCCAAAAGGACATTTTCGATAGAAGAACAATGTGGGGAAAAGAAACAAAAGAAAACAAAAAATGGTTAATCTGAAGACTATAACATTTTTTAGATATGGTAAATAATTTGGCAATTAATGGAAAAACACTAAGGTATCTCTATAACTGTTTTTTTTCTACCATATACGAGAGACTGGTATTAAAGAGAGCTTCTTTAATTTTATCATAGATCATGTGTATTTGACTACAGAAGCACTATAAGCTCCATTAGGGCAGAAACAATAACTCCTATGTCTTACTTTACATGGCTGTAAAGGGCCTTACTGAAGTTTCACACTAATATGTTTTACTGTCTGTTTGGTGGGACCACCCACCTCTCAGTAAAAATGATTGTTTTTTCCCTGTCAAAAATATGTAGCTGAGTCCTATATTTAGAACTTGTAGACATAGACCAAAGAAAGGAGAAACCAACATGGAATAAGTTTTCAATTCAAGTAGACAGCAGAAGGAATAGTGTTAGCTCATTACCCTTATTTCAGTACATAACTGATTAAAATTAATTTGATAATAGCTAAGATTCACATCAAATATACCAAGATGATTCTTTTTTTTCTCTCATAATTGAATACCTTTGTTTTTCCTCCCCACCAAATCCATCAGTAACATGTGAATCAAGAAACCCCAGCAAAAATAATAATTTAGATTAAAGACTTCTGGTAAATTTATGTAATTTTCATTTTGATTTGGAAGTAACTACTGGGAGAAAATTAGAGCTGATGAAATGACTTGCATGCTGGGCATTTGCACAATGAAAATGCAAAGCCAGAGTATTTCAGCTTAACTGCCGAACTTGTGTGATTTTTCTACCTTTTGTACTGAGACCCTAAGCAAATAAAAACTTTTTAAAGAATTACCAAGGTTTTTGGTAGTTTGGCCCAGAGTCACCAAATATATCTGATATAATGAGTCTTTCATAAGGAAGAAAAAAAAAGGATGTTTGACACCTATGTTCACAGTTTGGGATGTGTCTCAGACTCACCTGAATCCAAGTCCACTACAAGCATCTGAAATACTCATTTATTCAGACTTCTCTGTTTTGCACTTACTCCCCAGCAATTACTTGGCTGTAGGAAAATTTCAATAAATGAGAGAATGGTAAATTACCCTTCCTGAAAATCTTTCAGTCGTGGACTCATTCTCCTATTCCCAAATGTATCATATGTTACTTGGACTAAGGAGAAAGATGAAGAAAGGGGGCAAGCCTGAGCAGTAACAGACATGTTTTCCCCCTGGTTCTAAGAGGGCCAGAAGTGGGGTACAGGTGTGTGCGGTAGGAAACAAAATATTCCTCCAGAATAGCTTTAAGCCTCAAGTATTAGCATAATGGAACAGTTTTTATAGAATCAGCAACAATATTTCTTCTAAGCTTGCTTATTGATCTTGCTAGATCTTATGAACTACGAATGTAAATAAGCATTAAAGTACTAAGAAGTATTTCTTTAAAAAACAAAACAAAACAATGAGCTTTGAAGAGCACTGAGCATGGAGGAGCCTAGCAAAAGATTAGACTGGAGATGTAGGCAGGGGTAGATAATTCAGATGCCTTACACCATATCTCAGTAAGTTTGGACTTTTCAACTACATTGAGAAATGATGAATAGATTTTGAGCAAGGAAAATACATGACTGGGTTTACATTTTTTAAAGATCATTCTGGCTGTTGTGCAGAGAATATTTGTGGGGTGTGGGGTGTTCGTGAAAGCAAGGACAAAACGGGAATTTTAGAATATAACAGTAGTCCACGTGATAGAAAGTAAGGCTTGTGCTGGGAAGGGCAGAGTCTAGCATGCTGTCTCTAGACTCTACCTAGCTATGTAAGAATGGTCCCAGGACATTGAACCCTTCCTTACCAAGACACAAAGAGCCCAGACAGCTTGTACTGAGCTTGCAGCCTAGAATGAGAAGAATTTTCCCTGTTTCAGGCCCAAGGAGTGTTCCATTGTTCTGCTTAAATGTGTATGTCAGCGGCGCTTAGACACACTCTCAGCTTTGTGTATTTAAGACTCCACAGAGGAGGGATTAGGGTCCTTCAGCTGCTGTGCAGAAGGGGTACCAGTAGGCCAACTGCCCTGCATCGGCTGCCAGGGGACCCACAAGCTGTGGCGTCTGACACCCACTATTGGAGCTGACCTTACTCTGTCTCTTGGCTATGCAAGCAAAGCATTGTTCTAACCAGCGCTTGACTGTGCTGTTTTCCTTGGCAACTCTGATACCAAGATGCAGTGGGCAGAAGTGTCCGGAGTCCTCCACTGGGATTGATAACTGGTGCACAGTGTTCTGCTCCACATCTTGAGCAAATGAGATAACAGTGAAAATGGAGAAAAAGAGAGAGCAGGTATACTTTGAGGCATAATTAAAAAGACCTGTTGAAGGCTGAGTGTGGTTTGTGAAGGAAAGGGATAAGTCAAGAATGAGCCCAGATTTCATAAAATATTTCGGTTGTGACATAAGGGATTTTGCTTGGGTTAAAGTGGGGTCAGATGTGATGGTTTGGAGGAAAGTAACAACAACAAAAAAAGATACTTGAATAAGTGATGTGGTAATAAACACTGAATGGAATCAGAGATCAGCTAAGTTATTGGATCTAAATCTTATAATCTCAAAAATGAAAGAACTAGAAAATGTGATCATCGAAGTTCTTTGCATAAAATTATATAACCTTGTGATTCTATATTTAAACAACCTAATATGTGGCCAGACCTTACATTCATCCACCAACGTTTAACCAAATTAATCTAATAAACATACTAGATACCGTTAACCATTGGAGATACTGAGGCAAAATAAAACATTCCTCATCCCTGCCCTAAAGAAGCTGCCAATCTAGTAGAAGATACAGCACTTATTAGGTGTTTATCATGAATATTCATAAGCTTGGAGACTTATGGTTGAGAGAAGCCAATAAAACTTGCCCAAAGTTGCAAAAAGTGACCAATGCAAATTAATTTGAATTATTCTTTTTTTCTTCTGTTTATAATCACAAGTAAACTATCATAACTTACTGAGGCTTTTCATTAATTTAGAGTCACTTACCCTAATTTATTTTGACTCTGTAGATAAAACTCTTGTTCTTAATGCCTATCTAAAATACTATTATTTTAAGGTCATATAGATTTCAATGGAGAGAAGTTCAAAAGTATAAGTTTAAAACAGCTAGATTTATTCTAAATTTTCCCAAGTTCTTTCAATTCACTTTGAATTTTACTTTCTTTGAAGTAAACTCTTTTTTTTATTCTTTGGCCTCAGCATTTGAGAATTTGTGACAGTCTTCAGAGTGATTTACAGATACTTCTACATCAGAATGGTGTCTGAGACACATATTGGCATTTTACTGTAATTTCCATTTGTCCTTTCCTGAAATATGCTATTGAACCAATTCTTAGATCTAGAGCCATCTAGTAAGATGCCATGAAGTCCATCAATCTGATGAATGATGGGTGAGGTACATTTTAAGGCAATGTCTCACCTGTAAATTTACCAAGAATAACGTGATACAGCTTAAATCTGGGGATCTCAGAACATAGTATTATTTCCCAAATTTCTTATCAGATATGTACCATAGGGAATATATTTTTCTTGGGTTTAGGAGATCATTCACTCCCTATCTTCATCTCCTTTAATTCTCTTTTAACAACCATATGTCCTGTTTTAACTGGTCTTTCCACTGAGCTCTTGAACATGGCTTTGTACTTTCCCATCTACCTCTTCAGTTTTGTCACCTTCTGCTCTCCATCACCTGTCTGATTTCTTTACCTTTTCACACCTCATGAGGGCTGAGCCTTGGCTGCATTTGTTTACAGTTGTATCCTCAGTGTTTGATACTTAGTAGGTGCTTGATAAATATTTATTGAATGCTCATGTAAAGTATCTGAACCCAACTCAACTTTCTAGATCCAAAACAAAACTGTTTTCCCTTTTTCTTCTCTGATATCTCATTGAATTTATTCTCAGTGGCACTCACTGGTAATTACCAACTATTTATTGGTATTGTTATATTTTTATGTATCCCTTCTTATATCCAATTAAATTTTAGATTGCTCAAGGATACATATATTGCTCTATTTTTTTGTGAACATTCACGGTACAGTGTCATATATATTGAAGACATTGAATAGTACCCTTGTTTTAAGTCTCATCACATTGAGGAATGATTATTTTTGTCTTGCCCATTTAGGTAAATGGCTATCAATTAAGGAAATTCTAAAATAGTTGACCTCAGTTGATTTATTTCATCTTAAAGTTTTGATAACTGGTCCTTTGCATTGCTCTGTATTTTAGGGGTGACTTCAATTTATGGGAAAGTCTCATTATTATAGTATAGAAGTTATAACTTGTAATAATTTAGACCCTAAAGAATTAGATTGTGTACCTATTTAGATTATCTATCTATCTATCTATCTATCTATCTATCTATCTATCTGTCAAACTTTAAGGAACTGGGTTATCTTTGAAACAGCTATCAAGAAAAGGTTTTGTAGGGGCGCCTGGGTGGCTCAGTCAGTTAAGCGTCTGCCTTCGGCTCAGGTCACGATCCCAGGGTCCTGGAATCGAGCCCCTCATCGGGCTCCCTGCTCCGCGGGAAGCCTGCTTCTCCCTCTCCCACTCCCCCTGCTTGTGTTCCCTCTCTCGCTGTCTCTCTCTGTCAAATAAATAAATAAAATCTTTAAAAAAAAAAAAAGAAAAGGTTTTGTAAGCAAATTAATTGTGGAAACAAGATATATATGTTTTTTTAAGTGATCACTCCTGATTCTGAAATGTAGGACTTAGTTATGCATTTTCTAACCCACTTATCAATCCCTGCTTTACAATGATGGCTTTGATGTCAATGTCCACATATCCTTCCACAATTATTCTATAAGTTTCTTAAAAGTAAGAATAGGACTTCAATTCTTTGTATTCTCTTCTGTCTAGCACAGTGCCTTTGTAGCATGTGGTCAATGGCTATTGGTCAATTGATTTTTAAAAGCCTGATCTTCTACGGTCTTTCTATCCTTCAATAATTATCTCCCATCATTTCCAGAATTTTTAAGTGGTTTCAGGAAAGGGAATATGAAGATAAACAAATCTTAGACTCATCACTTAAATTTGGAAGAGGCTTTAGAACCCATACAAATCAATCATTTTGTTTTATGGAAAAACATGTGAATATACAAAATTATTCAAAATTAATATTTTTATACACAAATGCAAAATTGAATATATAAAATTAATATTTTTACCCCATCCCTGATTCTTTTTTCCAATTTTTATCTATTAGAGGTTCTCTACAACTGAGTGCATGTCTATATCTGATACACTGACATATGTGTAGATGTCTATTTATGTACATGTTTAATAAATTGCATATATGTTTGTGTATGTGTGTGTCTGTATATGTATGTTGCATAGACAGATGCAGATATAGAGAGGTATGTATGTGTGTATATATACTTATATACACACTATAGTCAAATACACAATATATCCCTCTATATTACATATGAGTTTATATATACATATGCACACTTACTTCACATATATTCTTGAAAAAATGTAAGTTAATCATTGAAATGAGCAGAGAATTAATTGGGCAAAGCAATCATATTATGATAGTTTATTGTTCTTAGTTGTTACAAATCAGTTCTGTCTTAGATAACTGAAATGACTAGCAATTATTTCTCCATTAATATATATGTATGTGTTTGCCCTTTAAAAAGCCTAACACATTCCATACGTTTTCCTTCCCACTATAATTTTTCAAGTTATCAGAACTAAAACCAAAAAAAATAAGCTGATTCCAATTCTATCGTTTAGAGAAATGGTAATAGTCTTAGAAATCAGGAACTTGTCCATAATACAAATTTTTAAAATGATTCAGATTCATGAGAGAAGATGACTTATTATTCACACCAAGCTGAACTGCTAATTTTCAGAGACAAATGCACCTGTGGAAAAAGAAATCATATCTTTAAATTGTCTTATCCACTGACAAGACCACATACTGTTTTGTCCTTGTTGTTAATGCAGAAATCAGAGGGTGTAAATCTCTTCATCTTCCTGTCAGCACTTCTGGCCAGGGTGTTAATGGCCTGCAGCCAGGAAGTTGTATAGGCTTCCAGCCAATCAGCAATGAAACCATTTAATCGGCTTTTCAAACAGGAAGCACAAGTTGGGGAGGTGGGGGAGCTTAGTGCTAATGCATTTAGATGAAAACATATTTTGAATCCCCCCCTAAACAAGGGATATCTTCATTCTTTGTGATATAAAGTGGGTAGAAAATGTTTCACTTATTAAGTGGGAAAGGCTAACTTTACTGATTGAAAATACATTATCAGCATCTTAACAGATTTCTTTTCAAAGGCTAAACCCAGTTTTCCCCTGCCAAGATGAAAGGAGTCTCGTGTCTTCAGAGAGAAGCATCAGAAAGATCTCCTGCATGGAAAAACCAGCACATAGCACATCTAAGGGCAGATGGTTTGGTCTGGTCCAGAGGCTGTAAACTGTCTCATTCTGAGATAAATTGGATTGAACAGTCATGACCACATTAATAATGGCCAGTAACAGTTGGAGGACCTATACAATGAGGTTTTGGAAATGTATCTTTTGACATTCTTGGAGAAAAAAAAAATCAGGAAGTTGAGACAAACAATTGCCTAAAATATATTGGGAGAGACATTCTCTGGTTTCCACAAGGATTGTATTATAAAAGCTTTGGAGATTATATGTTTGCAGCAAGTTATTTAAACATTTGTTAATGATGAGAAAGGAAATGATCATTGTGGACAAGATCTAAAAATCTGTTTACACAATTACTGTCTTTAAGTCTTAATTGCACAGTTATCAAACTCTGAACATCTTTTCTTTGCCTTTTGATGGAACTATCTTTGTAGTTAAAATGACACAGTTTGAAAAAACACAACCTAAAGCCTTAAGCAGCACAAAAGGTAAGAAATAACATGCTTGACCCTCCACTTCCACAAATATATATTAATGCTAACCTTAAAATGCTAGGGGAAAAGGTAGTACAAGAGTAGGTGAGCCTGCATTGACTAGGTCTACAAGTTGCAGAGTGAGAACAGGATTTAGATAAAAGGACAGAGAATCTGCAAAGTCTTAACTGAATTTTAAACTCAGCCGGTTTTGCAATACCTGCTGCAAACTGCTGTCTGCCTTGCAACCTTGCTTTTCTTTCATCTAATGTGGGCGTGGCCTCACACACACTTGTCATGGCTGCTCCAATCTCATCCTACTCAGATTGCACTAGAAGAGCCTGGGAGGATATCTTGAAACAAAACATCTCTGGCAGGGGGTCAGCAAACTATAGCCTGCAGGCCAAATCTGGCCCGCCATCTGTTTTTGTAAAGCCCTCAAGGTAAGAATGACTGAATAAAATAAAAAAGGAATATTTTATGACATGTGAAAATTACACGAAATTCAAATAGCTGTAAGACAAAGTTTCCATAAAGCAAAGTTTAATTGGAAGATAGCCATGGCCATTGGTCCACCTATTGTATATGACTGCTTTTTCAAGCTACAGTGGCAGAGTTGAGTAGTTGTAGCAGAGGCTAGATGGCTTGAAAATCCAGAAATATTTACTATTTGGTCCTTTAGGAAAAAAAAAAAAGTTTGATTCCTGTCTATGGTAATGTTGGCTCAGGAGTGCTAAATGAACTAGTCGATTTCATGTCAATGTGGTTGGGAGGATAATCTACCCATCTGGCACAGTTAATATGTGTGATTAATTGCACAAAGATGATCGCGTAATACCTTAACATCCCTTGTAGACACAGCCCTGGAGGGAACCTGCTCATTTTAAACGCAACTTTTATGAAGACAGTAAAAGAGGTAAAAGGAAGAAGCAAAACTTTGTGAAATAGCTTTCTTGCAGTTTTTTTTTTTTAGGTCCAATTTGATCTCTACAGCTACTTAGCTGGTAACAAGTAATAGAGTATTTGTTATGTCAGGGATTGTAGCATTTTGCAGAACCTGGTATTAGAGAAGTTTAAGCAAGGGAGCCCTTTTCAAGACACTTCCCTCCAAATTTCAATCAATGTAATATTAGCAGCTTTTTCTCCTAAGGCTTCTGTGTGACATAAATGCAAGATAGGATTAAAAGTGATGAGTTTGTGTCTGGGTAATGGCTAAAATAGTTTTGTTTCTTACCAATTATTCTACTTATACTCCCATGTATCAAAGATTCTTAAGACTACTTCTTTTTCTTTTTCTTTTTTTTTTTAGATTTTATTTATTTGACAGAGAGGGACACAGCGAGAGAGGCAACAAGTGGGGGGAGCGGGAGAGGGAGAAGCAGGCTCTCCGCCAAGCAGGGAGCCCAATGCAGGGCTCGATCCCAGTACCCTGGGATCATGACCTGAGCCGAAGGCAGACACTTAACGACTGAGCCACCCAGGTGCCCCAAGACTACTTCTTTCAAAGTGCGTTCAGGTGTTGCAGTACCTTCATTTATGTATTCAAGCAGTGTTCATTGAGCATCTACTATGTGTTAGATATTGCTCCAGGCCCCAAGGAAAGCGTAATAAATAAAAGAGATAAAAATGTCCTGCCCTAGTAAAAACTATATACTGTAAAGGGAATCAGATAATAAATAAACAAGTAAAACCTAAGTATAAGAGAGAGTGATGACTATCATGGGACAAAATAAATCAGTAAAGGTAGTAAAGTGAGTGGAAGCTGGGAGCTCTGGTGATTTTAGATAGGGCATTCAGCTAAGGCCTGACTGAGAAAAGGTCTCAAAGAGGTGAGGGAAGAGGCCATGAGGTTTTGTGGGACAAAACACAGCCAGCCAAGGCCCTGAGGTGGAGTACTTGGCGGACTGCATATGAATGGTCCTAGAGAGGATGCAACACTGAATCAGCCCCCAAAACCTACTCTCCGGTGAGAAAGAGGGATAAAGTCAAAACCAACGTTTCTAATCCAAGGGAGAAAGTGTGTTGTACCATATTAGAGAGACCCAGTCAGTAAAGTGCCAGAGGAGAGAGTGATTCTTCCAGGCTCAGGAAATAGATAGGGTTTTGTGACAGGTGGATGATATGGACTGCTGGGAAGGATGGTGATGAGGCGGGTGAAGGAGGGCACCATGAGGGAAGCATGTAATTAGAAAATGCTGTGCAACCCCACAACCGCTGAGTGGTCTAAGTCTGGTGGGCGCTGTGAAATGAAGCGAACGAGAGAGAAACATTAGGGAACAGAATGGACAACCAAAGGGAGGAGGGAAGAGGGAGGAGGGAGCTAGTGGAATCAGGGATGCTGGGGAAGAGAGTGTGAGTTTAATCTCATAGGCACTTAGCATAAATGGATATCCCATGGATGTAAAAATGGGGTAAAACACTCAGGAAATGGAATAATGAACGTTATGATGAATTCAGCTTTTGCGTGTTAAATTGGTACATGTGTTGGGGTGACAGAGCATGAGAAAACAGATTCATAAGTAAATATAAAACGGTATTTGCCTCTAAATTTTTCAATAATCTCATCATTTTCACTGACCTTACCTTGGAAAATCCCATTTTATGTCATACTTGACTGAAAAAGATGACCAAAACTTTCCGGAAATTTTAGTTTTGGCTAGAAAACAAATACACACACATATCTATACACATACATGTACGTACACACACACACACACACACACACAGTCTCTTCTTCTAGACCAGTGGATCTTACCTGAGGGTGATTTTGCTCCCCCAAGGGACACTGGCAATATCTGCAGACATCCCCCCACCTTGCTCCCAGTTGTGACACTTAGTGGGTAGAAGCCAAGGATGCTATTAAATCTCCTACCATATACAAGGCAGCCCCTCCACAACACAGAATTATCTGGTCCCAAAGTCAGTTGAATTGAAGTTGATCTAGACCAACCCACATCAAGGTATTAGTTTCAAGGGTAAATTTACCAGATAAAACACAGCACATCCAGTTAACTTTGAGGTTCAAATAAACAATGAGTGTTTAGTAAAAGTAGTCCGAAGCAGTGTTTTGGATGTTCTTATAGTAAAATATTATTTACTGTTTATCTGAAATTAAAATTCAACTGGGCATCCTGGGTTGTTGGTTTTGTTTTGTTTTGATTTGGCAATGCTACTCGAGGGAGTTGGAGAGTCTGAGGCGAGAGACAACAAACTGGCAGGTCAGTATTTTAGGGAACAGTTCAAAAGCAAAAAGGAGGAGGCAATTTTAAAGGGGACGCATGGAAGGCCAGAATGTCAAAGGTAACTTCTGAGAATTATGCATGTGGTCTCCAGACATTCCTGTTTTGAAGACTACTGAAGGCTGACTCACTGACTTCACTCCAGACTACTGAATCAGAATCTGCATTTACAAAGATCCCCAAGGGATTCATAAGCACATTAAAATTTGAGAAGCACTGATCCAGACTGTTCTTTCTGTTAGCCATTAAAATATATAATTAACCCTAGAGGATTAAAGGCCTATATTATGGAAATTGTCACCATAAAGCTCAGTTCTGCAATTTGAGAAAATGCCTCTAAATGTTCTTTATACGTCAAAAATAAATAAATAAATAAATAAATAAATAAATAAATAAATAAATAAAATGTTCTTCATAAATTCTGACATCTCATCTAAATACAGGGCTTCTTTAATAATACATAGCTCAATAATGTAGTCATTGAGTAAAAAAATATGTTTTTGTAGGCCAAATTTGTTAAAAACCAATTATTATAAATAATCCTAGTAGTAAAAAAAAAATTAATAATCCTAGTAAATTAGTTAACGCAACTCTAAATAACATTTAACATGGAGAAAAGGAGTGTTGACCTGTGCCAAAATGCATCTGAGGAAAGCTACCAAGAATATCAGATCAATAAACTATAAATCGCTAGTTTCATCAGGACACACACCAAGTAAGCGTCAAGAAATATAAGAAAGGATGGAAAGACTTTCTTTTCATTTTAATTTGTGCTCCATCTCACCCACAGGGCCTAAAATATTTCAAATAAGCCATTATGGGCTATGATTTCCTCATCCCTGGGCAGATGTTCCCATGGAGCCAACTGACGAAAATGAGAGATTTCCCTCGCTTTTAGCTTCAATTTGGAGAAGAAAAGTCTTCAGAAGGCTCCACCGTCATCTCTGACAAGGCTTAGCTGTTTTTCCTTGAAAAACTGATAGCAATGGCAAGAGAACCACAAGCCTGAAAAATACAGAAGCCTCCCAAGGATTTTAAAGGCTGAGCACCACAGCCCAGTTAGGAGCACCTTACTAGCAATTTCACATAAATCAGCGGTGGCCTTCGGCACCAGTAACAACATGAATATTTTATACTATAGCTTCCCTGACTGCGAGTTTAGTTTTTACCAACAGCTGAGATACTTGAGACTGCAATTCTCTTTGATTCCCTACTATTATATTTTCTGCATGTGTTTTTTGGTGTTTTATGAGCACACAGAGGACATTATATTCAATGTTTGCATTTCACATCTCTGTCTGTCAGAGGAAGACAGGCGGATTGTAACCACATTTTCTTTAGTAAAAACTAAAACAAGTTATCTTCAGTGCTGCTTGGATGGCTAGGTTGAAGTCATGAGTTGCAGAGAATTTTTAAATGCGTTGGGAGAAATTTTTATTGGTTCTAGCAAAGAATAATAGCAAGTAGCTTTTTTTTTTTTCAGGAAAAATTTGCAAATTGTTTTGTTGTTTAGAATGAAATGTATGTGTGGCAGCAATAGGAACCCATAAGGGAAAGATAATATAGATAGGATCATGGACTGGATGAAAAATCAAACCTGAAATTTTTTCATCAAAGGAAATTCATCATTTCTTAAGCATGGTCAGTTGGGTATAAAGAATGACAGTGTACCAACAATGGATTATAAGCTCAAAAACGATTTTACTTTTGTATTTAAATATCTATATAGTATGCCAATATTGAAACTGGTCAATTTTGATTATAAGGAAGTTGCTGTGAATACTTAATTATTTTTCACTGCTAGAATTCAGCTTTTCTGAAAATCATTTTAAGTAAGTTAAGTGGGCCTTCATGATTATTTTAAACCATAAAGACCATTCTTATTTGCCTATGATTAATAGTAATTGGCTTATAAGATAAGATACAATTTGGTTGTATACGATTTGGTTCATCTCTTTGAATACCACTAATTCTTAATAGCGTTTTGGGTTTTATTCTACTGGAGTATATTTGAATCCTGATCCACTGGGAAAATTGTAACCAGTTCAATTAAGTTAATGACATGTGTTTTAATCCCAGAGATATCTACCAGAGATACCTATAAGGACCTCATCTCCCTCTCTCAACCAATGAAAGTTTTTGTCTGACACAGAAAGAAAGCACAAGAAGTATACTCATTGGTTCTGATCCTGGGAACAAAAAGAAAAAAGCCTGGATAAGAGAGAGGAAAACAAAAGAAAGCAGTCTTGGATCAAATCCTTATAATGATCCTTTCTAAACCCTGCATGGGAAAATGCTTCATCTCACCAGTTTGATTTCATTGGATTTTGAACTGAGGGACAACCACTCCATAGCAGATATTCATATTCTACTCACGGAAAACTGTCCCTTCCCTTCCTCCTCCAAACTTACATCACTCACATCAACACCATCCATCTGACAAGCACAAATTTACTTATGCCACCTACTATGTTCTTAACTTTGACTGTCATATACCCACGAGGCAGCAATGTAATTTAGAAAGAACAAGCCATGCCACATTAGCCCTATTCTGCACGTTGACTGCTCTATTACCCCTTGATAAACAAAAGGCTTTCATAGACACGGTATACATTTACTTTGGTAAAACATTCAACAAATGAGAGCTTCTTACACCCATGAGGTTTACATACCCATCGAGGGCTATACTTTTGGCAGGGCCAGAAGGATTTAAGTTCTAAAGCTTTAATTCGGATTGAGTGGGGAAGCGGAGAAATACCCTAAAATAGGCCAGGCCATTTTAAAACACTCCTCCAGGACAAGCTGGTCTACATGTCTGCTAATTGATCTTTCTGTATTTTCTGCATTGTGGCTCTGTTTTCAAGACCAAGATAACCACCATGCATCCATGCATATGGCTGGGATTCAACAGCTTTATGTTGAATGAATGAGATGCTTTGTCTCACCCTTCACTACTGACTGTGATATGGAGAGCAAGGCAAATTTAGCAAATGTTGAAGGATGAAGTCCTGGAGGGAAACTTGACTCTTGAAGACTAAGAGAATTTTCTAATTGCTTCTGTTCATATTAATATTGTGTGCTTATTTGAGGATGGCTTTGCGTGGGACTTTGTGAAAACGGAAATATTTTTGTAGGAATTTAGAACTCAGTGTGGCACTGATTCCAATGAACTTCACAGTATTAATAGGTTATAAGTAGGCTATCGACAGGATTGACACAGTTTATCTTCAATAAACTGGGAATTTTCCAAAGACCTTCTGTCATTACTTATTCTATAAAAGTATACTAGTTTGCTTATTTTTTAGAGTTTTATTTCTGAACTGAAGTGACCAGAGGAACCCAAACAACTAATAAAGAGTAATGAAGAAGTTTTTTAAAAGTGTTATATAATCACTGAGCTCTTATAGCTGTTCAAAGCCCTCTCTCTAGGAGCAGTAACCCCTGTTATAACCATATATAATCACTAGATCAGCACATTAATATTGTTTTATCTATCTTAGAAGTAACTGTCGGTATGACCAAAGTCTTCCTCGGAGGTTTTTACTTTCATTTCCCAGACGTGTTCAACTAGACATGACTGATAAGTCAGGTCTATCATAGGCCACAAAACCCAGCAAAGACAGGGATGGGCCTCCTGTCACCTCATTATGGGTAGGTCTGAGCACCTAAACACCACCACATACACATACGCTTCTCTGTGTTTTGAGTTCAGAATGACATCTGCTCATAAACTGAGTACTGCTAGGTTAATAAAATGATTTCTGCTCTTGATTTTTGCCACCATCACTGTTGCAATAGTGCTGCTTATAAGGGTCCAGAGGCAGGACTTGGGAGCTGACATTCCTGAATTCTAATTCCTATTCAAGAATTCTTTTAAACCTTGAGCAAGCCATACTCCATTCCTCCACCTGTGAAATAGGCGTGGTTGCCCTGCTCCCTACAGGGCAATCTTCAGAAAGACTGAAGGTGATTATTTTATGCAGTAACCATCAAGTACTTCTTGAATAGACAACATATTGGTCCTTGCTATCTGGACTACATAGAAAAGAACAATGATTGTTTTGACTAGAAAATCAGAATGAGATTCCAACAATGTACATATTTGTGAAAACCAGCCAAAGTCATTTCAACTCCCCCTTTCCAGTAAGGTCTTTGGCATTAATTCACACATATTCTTTTAACCAAATAATAAAATGATTTTTCTTCCTTTGAAAAATTCATGGCCAACATTTATTCTAAAAACGTAAGTTCTAATTATGAGAAGATTATTATTTTCTCATTTGCACAGATTTGGCTCATTAGAGTTTTAATCCTTTTCCCTCGGCCCACAGACTGGAAGTAACCTTTTCCTATGATTCTGAGAGTGAAACTGACTATTTTAACAAAAGTTCAAATCACTGTGACTGGAAGGCCTGACCAGTGTGACCCCTAATAACAGTAGTGACCAGAGAAGAGATCAATTCTCATATTCCATTTGAGGGCCTTCTTAGTAATTGTTCATGGAAGTCACTGGGCTTCATCTTGGTGGCTTCATAAAAATATGATTTTAAATTCGAATTATGCTATCTAACATCATGGTGTCTAGCCAGCCAAATTCAAATGACATTCAGTTTATACTTCTCTAATCTTTCCAAGTGCTTCAGTGGGTCATTTATAGAATTGAGTCTTAATGGTTAGAAATTAAATTAGAAAGGAAACATGCATCATGCTTCTACTGTACTAAAATGAAAACTTTTTTTCCTAGTTAAGTGGACCATCGTTCTCTTTTGGATATTTAACAAGAAAAAAGAACTAATTTAATGGAGTGAGTTCATTAATGCTACTCTAGCCCATCCATTAGCTTGTGTCTTTAGAGCAAAGACAGCAAAATGTTACTCAAACATGTCTACAGCCTGAATTTACTAAAAGCACTTCCTCACAGATTCACCCCATTAGGCATTTACTTAGTGTTTGTTTTTAGCAGAGCATCCAATCTTTTTAAGAAGGAATATAAATGATATTATCTTTTTTTACCTTTTCTCCCCCAAATCCATGTGTAATGTTGACAGATCAGTTAAATAACAAAATACTGGTGACACAGGAAAACTAAAAAAAGAGGATGTGAATCATCTTAAATATATAGAATGCAACCCACTGTCTTACAGCTGAGATCCACACTGATAGCCTGAACTCGACGAATTGGTAGTTAAGACCAAAATTTCCTTTAATTTATACATGGCTTGTTGTATAGCAGTTATTCCTAATCTGTAAACCAAGGAACTCTGGGGTAAGTGTGGTGCATGCTTTACAGTTACAGAAAGGAGCCCATCAACTGATATAGACAGATGATAGATAGATAGATAGATAGATAGATAGATAGATAGATAGATAGATAGATATAGATATAGATCATTATCTCAAAGGTATTAATATGACCTTTTTTTAAAGATTATATTTATTTATTTGAGAGAGATAGAGAGAGACAGCAACAGAGAGCGCTGAGCTGGGAGGAGAGGGAGAAGCAGGCTCCCCACAAGCAGGGAGCCCAACACAATATTCGATCGCAGGACCTGGGGCACATGACCTGAGCTGAAGGCAGATGCTTAACTGACTGAGCCACCCAGGCTCCCCTATTAATATGATTTTCAAAGCACATCCAGAACTATTTTCCAAGAATGCAAAGATACTATTATGACTAATAAAACAAAATTTTGTTTTTTTTACTAAATTCATAATAATGGATATTGCCACTTCTTTGTTTTTGCTTTTTAAATTTATGGCTATCAAAAGAATAATTCTATTATCATAAGTTCCATAAAAATCTTAAAAATGACTTTATAAGCAGAAGAAATCAAATTATATATACATATGTATATATACATACACATATATATTTACATTTATATACACACACATACACATGCATACACATATGTATTTAAATTAACTGCTTAAAGGGGCACCTGGGTGGCACAGTGGGTTAAGCATCTGACTCTTGGTTTCAGCTCAGGTCATGATCTTGGGGTCCTGGGATAGAGTGCTTAGCGCAGAGTCTGCTTGAGATTTTCTCTCTCTCTCCCTCTGCCCCCCCCCCGCCCATGCTCTCTCTCTCTCTCTCTCTCAAATAAATAAATTTTAAAAATAAATTAATTAACTGCTTAAGGCATGGAACTGATTTTGTTAACATTGGCTCAAATCTTTTAAAGACTTGTGTGGTTCTAAGTTGAGTGATCATAAGCATCTTAACTCATTGTTAAAGCAAGCCTCCATAAGAATTTAGACTCTAATGCCATCCTCAGTCACCATCTTCATGACCATGTGGCCAGATTATACATATGCCCCTTTAACAATAACACCTTACTGAGGGGTTCTGTATACTTCTTCCAATCAAAATAGCAACTCGTCGGGGTACAGGGGGTTACTCCCATTTTACAAATAAGAAAACTGAGGCTTAGAGAGGTTCATCCATAGTACCAAATCCTTGGTAGACCTGGAACTAAACCTGCCATTATTAATTCCAAAGCGTGTGTGTAATCTCTGTACCACATCGTGGACACATCCTCACTGACAAAATAAGTCACTGAGTATGTCATTGATTAACACAGCATTTTAAAACTTTATAAAGTCATACACATATATAGGACCCCATTCTGCTTACTATTACATCTGGAATGTAGAAATTATAGGAAGGAAAGAAATAATAACCAAAAAACCCTACTCTTTTAGTCTAAGTCTTGATCCTCATTCAGATCAAATTATTGGAATTGCCAGACTTTGTCAGGGATGGTCTGAGTGAAGATGAAAAGTTGGGATAAGGAGGAAAGATAAATAGAACCTGGAAGTGGCCTCAGGAGAGAGATTGGGGAGTGGGGAGAGCACTGGCAGCTGGGAGAAAAGAGTTGAGAGCAGAAGGGGATCCACGTACTACTTCACAGAGAAGAGCCCCATGCAGAGTGCAGAGGGAAAGCCAGGCACAGCCTGCCTGGAGCATGACCCTCCATGGCATGCCTGATTTCAAGGGGGTGGATCACAACCTTGTGCAAACTACCGCTTCATTCCATTGTCAGCATAAGTTGGGAGGCTGCCTGGACTGCAGGTCTGACCCGGGAAGCCATTTCTGACAGTTTCACTTAAGAGCCCCAGGTCATGGCTTTCATTCCTGTGGGGGCCAATTAATCTCTGCTCTGACTAACGGAAACACAGCCTTTCTTTGGGAGGCCTCTCAGAAGGCATACATTGTTAAGGAGTCAGCGAAAACACCTTTGGATAGGAAGACACCAAAGATTTCTTTTCTAGAGTTACACATAGCCCCAAACCCTGCTGGTGGCCTTTATGTGATGGATAACTAATAAACAGCTTTGATAAAAGCGAGGGTTTTGAGTGTGATTCTGTGTTCTCGAGCTGATACTCGGTTAAAAACTGAAAAGAATTAATGGCTGCCAGGAGCATGTCTACCGTGCATGTGAGCCTAGTGAGTAAATCAACTGCTTTAGATGTAGGATGTCTAGTTAATGATTAAGTAATAGCACTTGACTTTAATTCTACTTGCGTTCAATTTATTTATTTTATTTATTTACTTACTCTGAGAGTGGAGAATGGAAAGAGAATCCCATGAAATCTTAACAGTGGATTAAGATAGATTTAGCCTTGATTTTAATTTTTAATAAGGCTGAGAAATGTTAATCCTCTACCTTCATCTTCCCCACTCTACCCCACAGACACACCCATCCAACCATCATACCAATCACTCCAAGAATTTGAGAGGTATTTCAGAAACTGTCTCAGTTCAGTGGATAGAGATTTATGAGCACTGAATAAATGAGCAGTTATACTTTGTCCTCATGATGTAAAACAGGATCAAAAGAAGTCAAATCAGCCTGTATATTTAGAGTATTAACTGTACTTCTCACTGGGATGTGAAATTAGAGGCATTGAGCACATACAACAGCCTCACGTCTACTTATGAAATCTATTAAAATTCCTTCTGCCACATAGCCTACTGTTCAGCATTCCTACTTTACAGCTGAGAAATCCAGTAAACTGAGGTCAAGGAAGGCTATTTGCCGAAAACTGGACAGCTAATGATTTGTGTATTGGGAACCAAGATCCAAACTCCTTGTTCCTAGGGCTTTGAGTTTTTACTATAACTCTTGACTTTGCTCATTTATAAGAAAAAACCCTAAAGACTGGGACTCCTCCCCCTGAGTGCATCAGGCAGCCTGCATCTGTGTGTCTCTGACTCACTCCTAAGCTGCAATATTCAACTATGATCGTTTTTGCATGTTGGCCCATCCTTACCCTGCCTGCTCACAACACCTGTGGCCTTGGTCCCTCACCCACTGGCAGTGAGAGCCTGGTATATTGGGATATTAGAGTCTCTGCTTCTAGGCTCTGGAAATCATGCAATTTGCTACTGTTTCCTGTGTTGATAAGCTAAGTTTCCAAAGGTAAACAAAGCCCTGAGGACTAGTGACAGCATCCTCTCACCTTCCCAACCTCTTCCCTATTATAGATTAAATCCATCTATTCGGCTTTCCTGCTGAAATCTGGACGTCTGGTTTCCCTGCTAGTTACACACCTGATGGTGGACTCTTTCATAAAATGGTTATAGAATTTACCACAGTGTAGTATGAAAAGTTTGACAGTATAATATTTGGCATGTAGTAAGTAGTTAGAAAGTAATGCTGCTTGATTCTGATTTCCAACTATTTTGAGACCGGCTGGTCTTAGATGAATTTCTTTTGCTCAATCATTCACTTATTCATTTGAAATGCTTACAGAGGACGGATTCTATGCTCAGCGCTCTGCTAGGTACTGAACTTCTGAACCTGACCATCTGCTGCCTGGGTCTGCAAAAGTAACATGAGATTCCCAAATTACTAAATATGCCAGCAGTTGCCCTGGTCCTGCTCAACTCTGGAGTCTCCTTCCTGTGGATTTTGTCTCTATTTTTGCCTATGCCCAAACTCCTTGACACTATGTCACTATGTCTCAATGCCTCAGCCTTGCCAGTTGATCTTAGGAATGGAATCGAAAAACTGAGACGAAATCAAGTTAATGACTTGCAAATGAGGAATGCAAAACCAAAAACTCTGGGAAGAAACAAATGGAGAATTTCAAGAGGTTAAATTTTTAACTATAGAAAAACCATCACTTTGTCATTGACTCATTTTATAATCACTTATCAAATGAGATAATAAATATACAATGAATATACAGTCAGTATTCAACAAATGTTGACTTTTCAATAATAGCAACTATTATCCATCATAACTGATATCTAAGTGTACATATACTTGTTACTTATGTGAGTTGCAGGAAAAGAACAGAAGCTTAAAAATGCCATCTAAGCACTGAAACTGTATAAAAAATTCATGCTTGATGTCTCTTGAATTATTTGTTCAAAATAAATTTATATGTACCTCAAGGGTCTATTTGACCAATTGAGTTTGATATATTATCAACATCCATAGAAATAAAGAAAATAGGTTCACTTTGTATTGATTTGCCTACTCATAGGACATTAGAAAATCAACCTACATAAAGTATACTAGGTGCCCAGAGATTTTGTTTTGATTTGTTTTTGTTTTTAGGCTTCCAAAATCTTATTATTCTTGACTTGTTGAACAAATATAATTAAAAAGAGAGAGACAGAGACAGAGATAAAAGACAAATAGCAATCATCTCATCTTTTTAAAGTCTACCTTAAAAATTAATATGGAAAAGTAAATATTATTGCTAGAGAGTATCTTGAAGCAATATGCTTATATAAAAAGTACTAGCAATCCTGAATATAAAAAATATAATCATTTTGATTTCTTGTTATGCCTGTAAGCCTAGTTAGAGAGTTTTGACATTATTTTTTATACATTAGCCTTTTTTTTTTCTTGAGATAGAATGCCAATTTCTAGCTAAAGTGTATTTCAGTGGTACCATAACTGCTGTTGGTACATGAAAACATAAAACCAATTTTTTTTTTTTACTATAATGGCTGAAGAAGGATGTATGTTTGTGTGGTATGCATAGTTTGCATAAGAAAAACCTATATTCCATGTTCCAACTGCTCCATCCACAGTAAGCTACTATAACATATGAGACAATCATCTGGTAGCTGGTTAAAACCTATTTATAAGACTATAATTGTAGTAAAGTTGGTTGTTTAAACAATACTTCCATTATCATTGTCCGTTGTTTATTATGTACATTTTTTCAATATCCAGCAGTTTAATAAGTCCTAGCACAGAGTAGGTGCTCAACAAGTATATGCTGAATGGATGAATGTTGAACTTCTGCTATTATTCCAACATGTCCATTTAGATTCAATTGACCTTCAGCATATTAGACTTGATATTGTCCATTTTCAGGTTCCCTAAACTCAATTTGCTATGTATTTGGAAAAGAGGAACAGGCTAGGAGAGTTTAGGAAATTTTGGTTTATAGGAAATTAGAAATAGAATAATTCAAAGTGAAATGAAAACATACACACACACACACACAAAACTTTATGACTGGAGTTTAACCAAATATCTTTTTGTAGTTCAGGATTACAAACTCAATATAAAATGAAAGGAATGATGGAAATAGTGTCTAATTGGAGTGTTTATGATGTGCATCAGTCACTGCCAGACAGAAGTCAGTGGGCTGTTTGGAACTCTATGGCCCTGGAAATTTTACTTTATATAAAACATGATAATTTCTGGACTGTTTTAAATATTTTAAGAAAGTGTATACAGTATTTAATAAAATTCACTAAAATTGTATAAGCTAATTAGTGAAAAAATTCACTAATATTGTAATAATTTCAAATTCCATTCTTAATCCATTGTGATAGACACTGGAAGGGGCGGTCACTTCACTTTGAATAAAAAGACAGTATAGCCTTTGAGCTGACAGATTATAAATATACCGCTAGTTGTAATCATCTACCTATATCTACTTGTGGACTTTCCCTTAGCAGTTTTGAAATAATAAGAATAAAAATCCTGTTTAATTCCTTGTTCATTCACTACTAGAAACATGAGAAATTAAAGAGAGAGATAGAGAGGATATTGAACCTATGAAACACTATGATTATGTTAATGTAGAAAAGATAAAAATCAAATTAAAGGCATTTGTGGCAGTCATTAATTTATATAATCAAAATTGGTTAAACAGCTATCTGGATTTAGAATGTGTTCAATAACACAAAGTGAAACCTGACTCTACAAGTTACATTTTCTAACTTGGGGAAAACAACAGGATTCAAAATGTATACACAATATGATTTAAGTCCCACTTCCTGAACAACTTTTATTCAAGTTTTTTTGTCAAAATCATCATATGGGTGTGTATGGGTATAGACAAGACTCCACTTAGAGAACAGGCAGAGGAAGTGTGTTCTAAGGGATGGTTAGAAAAAAATAATTTTCAAGAAAGCATGATTAATCTCTTTCTATTCAAGATGCTAAACAATGTCCACTGCACATCCTAGTCATACACTCATTAGGAGCAAACAATAAGTCACAACTGAGAATGTAGATGAGGCAGAACTTTACTGTACAGGCAGAGCCAATAATGGATTGTTACCTCTACAACAAGGTCAACCAATGAGACAGCATGTTTAACAACCAGATGTAATAAACCAGTTAAAAATATGGTTAGAAGGAGGAGGGGTAAAATTTTAATGCCTATTTTTGAGAAATGTTTCTGAAAAGTTAAAGCTAATTGCTAAACTAATTACACTTCTCTTAAATTTCTTATACACAAATGATGTGCTTCCAGATTAATCAACTTTACTTCCGAAGAACTGGGAGTTATTCCAAATTTTGACTGTCTGATTACTCCACTTCCATGGAAAATATTCCATATAGCTCTGCCCTTGGGCACATGATGTTATAGGTATTTTACATGGTGAAGTAAAAATGTAGAAATAATTCTCTAACTTAGCAGCTGATCTTCCATACTTCAGAATAGGAAAAAAAAAAAGAATTATTTCTAGCCATCCAGAATTGATTTGAAGATTCAAAAACCAATAAATAAACCCCCCAAATTATCAAATTCTATAATTTCTAGTTCTGTTTGCTTCCAATTCTGTTTTACCCAAAAGCAATAATGTTCTTTCATGACCTGGGTGTTGTGTTGTTTTAAAAGACTTTATTCCTGGGCTTGGATATTTTTCTTTTTTACCTCCCAAATCAAATAAAGTTGAAAAGTCCATGTGGTCTCTCAGCTAAACCTTCTAAATGTGAATACTGAAATCGAAAGTTCATTTCACTGGCTGATACATAAGAAATCTATATCCCTTTGGCTCCTTCTTCTGTTACAAAATTCTATGTTAGATTTTCTGCCCTTAAAAAAATGGAAAAACATTTTAATAAATAATCAAGTTATAAAAGCTAGTTTTTATGAGCTTTGCTGCTTGGGGGCATATTTTATTGTCAATGATGCTTTATTTAAAAAAAAATCTTGAGATTCTACTTTGGGAGCAGGTACAAACAATGCTACAATACCTGTGAATTTTTGAGTCTTGATCTCTCCAGCCCTCTTCATGCCCTACACCAAGTTCACAGTTACTAGATTTAATTTCAGCTGCTCAGCTAAGGGCACTATTCTCATTCTTGATTATAAGTAAAATTTTCCTTGCAGAGTTAGAGGAAGAAAACAAAACAAAACAAAAGGCCAGTTTTATCCACTGTTGGCAGGTTTTGTAAAAATGGGACCAGCAGGGAATCAATCTTTGTTTTAAGCAGGAGAGACACTCTAGCTTATTTTCAAGAGGGAAGAGCAACACATAATTAACTAGGGCAGGCCTGACCTAGGGCAGATGGCAACAGCAGCCCAGTGGAGAGCATACTGTCTAGAAAAAGTTTCCTGCTGGGTCATATGAACCCAAAGAATTAGGAGGGAAAGCTTTCTCAGAAACTGTATGACTTTAAACTACCTTAATTTGTCTAAAAACATCCTGGAAAACATACACACACACACACACACACACACACAGTGCATTGGAACTGATTGCAAAATATAAATGAAATTCAGCAGCAGGAAGAAAACACAATAATGCTGTGATTCAGTAATAACAACAAATATTTTTGACAGTTTAGAATGGGCCAGATATTATGCTAAATTTTTTAAAGTGTTATTCAATTCCATGTTTGCAACAACTCTGAGGTACACAGTATCATTGTTCCCCTTTAAAAATAATAAAAAATATTATTCATAAAGAAGTCATGGGATGTGCCTGACACACAAGGTATTTGAGTGTGAATATAAAGAAAGAAAGGACCGAACTGAAAGTCCAAAAATCACTTAACACGTATGGGAAAATACGTGTAATCATAAACCATTAGGAAAAGAAGGATAATTACATCAATGTTCTTGGGACAACTGGGTAGCCATCTGGAAAAATATTCATAAAGTCAGAGCCTGACCACAACTAATTAAACAGGATAAATTCTGGGGAGTCAGGAAAGATGGCGGAGGAGTATGGGACCCTATTTCAACTGGTCCCTGGAATTGAGCTGGATATCTACCAGACCACTCTGAGCACCCACGAAACCAGCCTGAGATGTAAGAAGATCTGGATCTCTACAAACAGAATATCGCAGGCGGTTGGTTTTGAGGTACGAAGCGAGGAGCCGTGATTCCACGGCAGATATCGGAGGATAAACGGCAGCGGGAGGGTGCCTGGCCATGGGGATCCTACACCACCGGTGAGCGACAGCCTCGCGTGCTGGAGACGGGGCACAGACTCGCAGACTGGTAGTGGCGGGGAAAGGACTTTAGGGCAGCTCCTGGGGTGGAAAACCGGAGCAGTGGGGTAGAGCGTGCGATCTGGGGGTGGCTGGCAGTTTTAGAAGCACAAAGGGCAGAGACCTGCCCTGACCTGGAGGCAGGACTGGGGGCACTGCAGAGGGGCACACAACCCAGGACGCTGCAGTTTATAGCAGCACAGACAGAAACGGAGACGGTGTGGCCTGGAGAGCTCACTGAAGAACAGACTGCGATCTCTCTGCTTTGAGGCAGAGGGTTGGAAACCGTCTCTTCTGCTCTGAATCGCAGAAGAGACGCGGAAAGCCGCCAGAGAACAAAAGCCCCCAAAACTGATTCCCGCTGAGCCCATCCTCCGCCACAGTGGGGCAGGGCAACTCCGCCCAAACAGGGTTGCCTGAGTAACAGCGCGGCAGGCCCCTCCCGCAGAAGACAGGCTGGGAAAACAAGAGGCCAGCAACCCTAAGGTCCCAAGAAAACAGGTGCATCTTGCTTGGGTTCTGGTCAATAATTTGGACTCTATACATTCCCTCAAACACCCATCAACAGAATGACTAGGAGGAGGAGCCCCCAAAATAGAAAAGACTCAGAGATTATGACTTATGCTGATTTACAAATGGATGCAGATATAACCAAGATGTTGGAGATGGAATTCAGGCTAGCAATTGTGAAGACAATGGCTAGAATGGAGAAATCATTTAATGACAACATAAAGTCTCTAAGGGCAGAAATGAAAGCTGAATTAGCAGAACTTAAAAATGCTATCAATGAGATCCAATCCAATCTAGATAATCTAACAGCTAGGGTAACTGAGGCAGAAGAACGAATAAGCTACCTGGAAGACAATATAATAGATAAAAAGGGAAAAGAGGAGGCCAGGGAAAAACAACTCAGAATCCATGAAAATAGAATCAGAGAAATAAGTGACACCATGAAGCATTCCAATGTCAGAATAATTGGAATCCCAGAGGGAGTGGAGAGAGAGAGAGGACTAGAAGACGTATTTGATTTTTTTTTTCAAAGATTTTATTTATTTATTTGACAGAGAGAGGGAGAGAGACAGTGAGAGAGGGAACACAAGCAGGGGGAGTGGGAGAGGGAGAAGTAGGCTCCCCGCCAAGCAAGGAGCCCTATGTGGGGCTCAATCCCAGGACCCTGGGACCATGACCTGAGCCGAAGGCAGACACTTAACAACTGAGCCACCCAGGCGCCCCTAGAAATTATTATCAACAACTATATGCCAATAAACTGAGCAATCTGGATGAAATGGAGGCCTTCCTAGAAACCTATAAGCTGCCAAGATTGAAACAGGAAGAAATTGATAACCCAAATAGGCCAATAAGCAGTAATGAGATTGAAGCAGTGATCAAAAACCTCCCAAAAAACAAGAGTCCAGGGCCTGATGGATTCCCTGGGGAATTCTACCAAACATTCAAAGAAGAAATAATACCTATTCTACTGAAGCTGTTTCAAAAAATAGAAACAGAAGGAAAACTTCCAGACTCATTCTATGAGGCCAGTATTACCTTAACCCCCAAACCAGGCAAAGACCCCATCAAAAAGGAGAATTTCAGACCGATATCCCTGATGAATATGGATTCCAAAATCCTCAACAAAATCCTAGCTAATAGGATCCAACAATACATTAAAAGGATCATCCACCATGACCAAGTGGGATTTATCCCCGGGATGCAAGGGTGGTTCAACATTCGCAAATCAATCAATGTGATAGAACACATTAATAAGAGGAGGGAGAAGAACCATATGGTCCTCTCAATTGATGCAGAAAAAGCATTTGACAAAATACAACATCCTTTCCTGATTAAAACTCTTCAGAGTATAGGGATAGAGGGAACATTCCTCAAGTTCATAAAATCCATCTATGAAAAACCCACAGTGAGTATCATCCTCAATGGGGAAAAGCTGAGAGCCTTTCCCTTACGGTCAGGAACACGTCAAGGATGCCCACTCTTGCCACTATTGTTCATCACAGTACTAGAAGTCCTAGCAACAGCAATCAGACAACAAAAAGAAATAAAAGGTATTCAAATTGGCAAAGAAGAAGTCAAACTCTCTCTTTTCACAGATGACATTGATACTTTATGTGGAAAACCCAAAAGACTCCACCCCCAAATTACTAGAACTCATCCAGCAATTCCGTAATGTGGCAGGATACAAAATCAATGCACAGAAATCAGTTGCTTTCTTATACACTAACAATGCAACTGTAGAAAGAAAAATTAGAGAAACGATTCAATTTACAATAGCACCAAAAACCATAAGATACCTCAGAATAAACCTAACCAAAGAGGTAAAGGATCTATACTCTAGGAACTACAGAACACTCATGAAAGAAATTGAAGAAGACACAAAAAGATGGAAAAATATTCCATGCTCATGGATTGGAAGAATAAACATTGTTAAAATGTCTATACTACCCAGAGCAACCTATACCTTCAATGCCATCCCGATCAAAATTCCAATGACGTTTTTCAAAGTGCTGGAACAAACAATCCTAAAATTTGTATGGAATCAGAAAAGACCCCGAATCGCCAAGGAAATGTTGAAAAAGAAAAACAAAGCTGGGGGCATCACGTTGCCCGATTTCAAGCTATATTACAAATCAGTGATCACCAAGACAGCATGGTACTGGCACAAAAACAGACATACAGACCAATGGAACAGAATAGAGAACCCAGATATGGACCCTCAACTCTATGGTCAAATAATATTTGACAAAGCAGGAAAAAACATGCAGTGGAAAAAAGTCTCTTCAATAAATGGTGCTGGGAAAATTGGACAGCCACATGCAGAAGAATGAGAGCCCAACCATTCTCTAATACCATTCACAAAGATAAACTCAAAGTGGATGAAAGATCTCAATGTGAGACAGGAATCCATCAAAATCCTAGAGGAGAACATAGGCAATAACCTCTTTGACATCGCCCACAGCAACTTCTTTCAAGATACATCTCCAAAGGCTAGTGAAACAAAAGCAAAAATGAACTTTTGGGACTTCGTCAAGATAAAAAGTTTCTGGACAGCAAAGGAAACAGTCAACAAAACAAAGAGGCAACCCACAAAATGGGAGAAGATATTTGTAAATGACACTACAGATAAAGGGCTGGTATCCAAGATCTATAAAGAACTTCTCAAACTCAACACCCAAAAAACAAATAATCAAGTCAAAAAGTGGGAATGCAAGTTGGTACAGCCACTTTGGAAAACAGTGTGGAGGTTCCTCCAAATTTAAAAATAGAGCTACCCTATGACCCAGCAATTGCACTCCTGGGTATTTACCCCAAAGACACAGATGTAGTGAAAAGAAGGGCCATATGCACCCCAATGTTCATAGCAGCAATGTCCGCAATAGCCAAACTGTGGAAAGAGCCGAGATGCCCTTCAACAGATGAATGGATAAGGAAGATGTGGTCCATATATACAATGGAATATTACTCAGCCATGAGAAAGGATGAATACCCAACTTTTACATCAACATGGATGGGACTGGAGGAGATTATGCTAAGTGAAATAAGTCAAGCAGAGAAAGTCAATTATCATATGGTTTCACTTATTTGTGGAACATAAGGAATAGCATGGAGGACACTAGGAGAAGGAAGGGAAAAATGAGCAGGGCGGGGGGGAATTGGAGGGAGAGATAAACCATGAGAGACTATGAACTCTGAGAAACAAATAGGGTTTTGGAGGGGAGGGGGGAGGGAGGATTGGTTAGCCTGGTGATGGGTATTAAGGAGGGCGCGTACTGCATGGAGCACTGGGTGTTATATGAAAACAATGGATCGTGGATCACCACATCAAAAACTAATGATGTATTGTATGGTGACTAACATAACATAATAAAATAAAAAACAAAACAAAACAGTGGGGATATGGAAAAATTGCATAAAAATAATGCTCTGCTATGATCAGATCAACCTGTAATTAAGAAAAACAGCATTTTATTTCCAGTAATTAATTGTCTATAGCCATCATTTGTTCTGAACACAGATCTGGCATAAATAAAACATTAAAGCAAAAAAAAAAATAAACAGGATAAATTCTGATGGATAAAAGATATAAATGTAATTATAAATAAATACATTAAAGAATTATTTGAATAAACCAAGAATTCCTGTATAATCTTGGAATGGAGAAGGCCATTCCAACTAGTACACAAAATTCTGATGCCATTAAGGACAATATTTATAAATCAAATTAAATAAAAATTTTAGGGGCATCTGGGTGGCTCAGTTGTTAAGCAACTGCCTTTGGCTCAGGTCATGATCCCGGGGTCCTGGGATCGAGCCCCACATCGGGCTCCCTGCTCCCCGGGAAGCCTTCTTCTCCCTCTCCCACTCCCCCTGCTTGTGTTCCCTCTCTCACTGTCTCTCTCTGTCAAAAAATAAATAAAATCTTTAAATAAATAAATAAATAAATAAATATTTTAAAATTTAAAAACTGTTCACCATTAATTACCTGCTTTACCATGTCCAGATAATTTATGGGACAGGGTAGTCAGGCACTAATTAATGTTAATTCTTACAGTTAAATTCACAATATCAAAACTGGAAGAATCTTGAAAATTACTACCTATTTATGTTTTATGGATGAAAAAAAGTGGCAAGTGACCTGCTCAGTGTTACAGGGCTAATTAATGCTTGCATCATTCAAAGGAGGTATTTCTGCTGTTACAAGATTGCCTCACACACTAGCAAAGCAAAGCAGAAGAAACAATTTTGTAGTTGGGGTAATAAACCTTGATCTAATGGTCAAACCGGGAAAATAATAATTATCAATAATAGCATGTTTCAAGCTTTTTCTACAAACCAGATCATTGTATAGACTTTCTATACATCAACCTATTAAATAAAGTGCTGTCACTATAATCCTATGAGGAAATAAAGGCACTTATTCAAGGTCACAGCTGATATGGTGTGTAACCAAGTTCTGAACTTGAGCAGTTTTATTTCCCCTTCTCCTTCTCTTGTTATTACTCTCTTCTCAAAGCTTAAAATCACAGATCAATTAATATTAGGTTCACTACTGGGAATTGCACCTGTTCCCTGTAACTCACCTTTAACCCAGCATTTTTAGACTTGCCTGAAGAATCTGCCCAATTGTGAGTGTATGTACTGGGGGGGGAGGGGGTAGGGAGTGGCACAAAGATGAACTGATGAAAGCATCTTTATACATTCACAAAATGCAAGTAATTTGATGCCAAGTTTGATGGCTTTATAATTTCCATCTGAAAAAGCTAAATTTCACACATCATTATGGCTATACCATTTGCTAAAATATTGAAATATTTCTGTTCTGATATCAAATGGTTTCATTTCAAGTGTTGTGCTGTCCACACACCCTAGTCCCTCCATGGACCATCTCAGTATACAAAAACCAAAATCTCAATATACCGAAGCCAATAGGTCAAGGACATATGAGCAGGGAGTTTCCAGATTCTGCTCCAACAAGATGGTTGACATTGACTCTGATTGGACAGTGCCTGTATTTTACAAAATGTCAAACATTTGACCATTCTTCTGAGTAGATAAGTTCAAAGATAAGTCTAAAACACAGATATCCATGCAGGAAAAGGATGGCCAGGTAGGAAAACTTTCAAACCAAATCTAAACAGCACAGAAAACATTTCTGGATGCATGTTACAGGAAAGATTTCATGTACAAAATAGATGGAAAGAAAAATAATGACTAAAACAGGTTCCAGAGTGGAAGCCCATCTCAGCAGACAGTGTTCCATGGGAAAAAAAAAAAAAAAAAATTAAAATGGATACATTTTATCTATGATGTCAAGGCTCTACAACATAATGCTCATTGCTTAAAGAGGTCAAACAAGCCAATCTGAATGGCATGGCAGGTCAGAATCCATGATGATATTCCCTGCATTTATACCCTCTGGCAGACCTATGTGCCCACTCCCAGAATGAGCTATCTACTTTTTATACACATCTTTGAGGGATCTACTTTTTGCATTGATCTTCTACATAAATCTCCATCACATACACTTTCTTTCTTTCTTTTTTTTTTTAGATTTTATTGATTTATTTGAGAGAGAGAGAGAGAGAGAGAGAGAGAGCTCATGAGATAGGGCAAGCACCAGCAGGGGGAGTGGCAGAGGGAGAGGGGGAAGCAGTCTCTCCGCTGAGCAGGGAGCCTGATGTGGGACTCAATCGCAGGACCCTGAGATCATGACCTGAGCCAAAGGCAGATGCTTAACCAATTGAGCCACCCAGGGCCCCCCCACACACACTTTCAATTTCAATGACTGTTGAATTCTCATTGGAAGTCCCCCCACTCCACCACTGCTTATTCCAACTGAAGTTCAGCCATCAGCATTTTCCTACTACTAGCTTTCCACAAGAGATAATCAGGGTCAGACCAAGTATACCACTTCCTAAAGACCCCAACCTCTGTGAGGGAGACTAAAAGAAACATCCACCAATGTATATGTGTTGGGGAGAGTGGACGAGTTAAACCTTAATTCTCTGAAGCTCAGAGCCTCTTCAATAAACTTTTTCCCTCCCATAGCACTATGGTCTATAAAGAAATCTAGTGGTATCTTTTCTTCAATGCATGCTTCCTGAGAGAGAAGTGAACCACATGGAGGAATTTATTACCTGCTAGAAACTAATCAACTTCCTAAAAACAATGACTGAAATTAATGCCATCACTTAAGCCATCTGCCATTGCCCCTACTGAAGGGGCTATTTTGTTGGGTCTATACTATGTCCTCTGATGGAGGACCAGCATTTTACGTGGAACCTGAACATTTTAACTGAGACCTCCCTGTGTTTTCGAGCCTTGCCTGATACTGGAGTCAGGCTTGCAGCCTCTAATGGTTTTCCTGGGGGATTGGGGATGGACTCCTGTTGGAATCACAATATAATTTCAGAAGCCATTGCTGCATTTTGTCCATTGCTGCTTTGCATTAAGATGGCTTTCTCTATTCTGTCAAGGAGAATTACTGAGATCATCCATAGGTGATTGTTGCTTTTTACTATGGTTCACACTTTAAAGAAGTGTCAATATAAAGCTCTCAGAGTACCTACAGGTCATAAGGAGGGGTTCAATGAAGAAATGTAAGCTGACTGGGCAGCTCAGTCTTCTTTAAGATGTATTGTCTTTTCCTGGTAACACATGAGAAATATTATTGGAAATTGCTCTCAGGCCTCTCCTAAGGTCTGCTTTCAAGCTTATTCCTGTGTCCTCTCTGTCTTTCTTTTCCCAAGGGAACTGGGATGCATCTCAGTGAGTTCATTTTTCACTGACATCTTCTCAAGAAGGAGGTCAGATGTTAGCACAGATGAATACCTCTTGGACAGATCTTTTCATTGTGTTAGGCAGAAAACTGACTTTCTTTAATGGCAAATTCTTCTCTTTCCTTGACCAAAGAATATTTTTTGTAGTTACTTCATGGAATATACTACTTATAAAGCATTGATCCTGAGCCATTCAAACAGAACTTCTTATGCAAAGATTTCTAATGACCAAAATCAGACCGTCTTCTCTCATAGACATCCCTGAGAGACAAACATCAAAAAGGCCTGCCTTTCTCTGAGTTCACAAGGACAGCACATGAATAAAAGAAGCAACATAATATGTGTTCAGAGAAGAATTCTAGATTTAACTCTACATGGATCTGCTCTTTGTACTAGTTCGTATTTATTTGCTCCATTTCTTTTTTGTGATACAGGGATACTAATGCTGATCTAAATCTTCCAGCATGCTTCTTGGCATATGGTATAACCTCAATACATATTAAATGAAGGAAACAATGAATAAAATGGTGAGTTAATGTGAGAAAATGATTGCAAACTGCTTTGTAATGTACCACACAATAATGCGGGGGTTAGGAAGCAAACTATTATGTGTGCATGTAGAAAAAAATGCAAGGGGACCAGGTATTAGCTAAAGCAAACTGGAAATGACTTCTGTTTAAACAGAGGATGACTCCCACATTGCATGCTTACACAGTACCCTGGGTCAGTCCCAACTAACAACTGGAAGGCCTTCAGAATCTCACGTCCACTTCTCCGCCCAAACACACACACTAAATGGGAAAACTAGAAAGCAGAAGGACTGACTGGCAGGTGTAGGGTCAAATAACAATTTATTAAAAATAAAACAAAACAAATAGAAAACTCTCCATCAATCTTTACCCCTTACCCAATTTGCATTTTTCTTAGCATTCAATTACTACATAGCATATTGAATATTTATTTGTTAATTTGTTGACTTCTCTATACTGACACTAGAGCACTAGTTCCATGAGATAGGTGATCTTGGTTTTGCCTACAACTGCATCACCTAGAATAGTGACTAGTATATATTCACATACCCAATAAATATTTGCTAAATACACAGATAAATGAATGTAGGATAATTGAAGGCCAGAATATACATTTACTAATTACAAGTCCACAGTTCATCTCAGTATACCACATTAATTCTCTGTAAAGCTAGTTTGCCATTTTATGCTTTAGCTTGAAATATTAAAAAACAAAATCAAAACATCAATCTTGGGTAAATGATGATTTCCAGTTCTACTGTACCTGGTTAAGGAAAAGGTAGTTTCTTGAGTCACTTCTTTCGACCATTTCAGTAGAAGCAGAAATAAGATTATTCTAATTATAAAATGATAAAAAAAATAAAGGTGAACATAGCTTGGATGCTTGTTAGAAACAGAATATGATAAAATTCCCTTTACTTAAAATAAGGACTGTATTATTCCACATCAATTAACAGCATACAAAGTCTTAAGAGAAGTTTATCTTCTTAGTAGACAGACACCTGTTCAACTAATGATACATTTGACTGGGCATTCCTGTAGCTCAGAGATTGTGGGCAATGGGTATGAAGTTAAGTGTTACTTAACTTCAGTAACTCGTGTTACTTAGGACCTCCTATATTCCAAGAAATGTACTAAGTGCCTTACAACTGTTACACTGTTTATTCCTCACGATAACCCTATGAGGTTGTCACTTATTAGACAAGAAAATTGAGCAGAGAGAGATCAATTCCCTTGTCCAGGTCATATAGTTGGTGGGTGGTGAATCTAAGTTATTACATCTGACTTCAGAACCCACGCTTGTAAGTACCATGCTATATTATGCTAATGTTGTTCTAAAAAAATCTCAAGCTGCCTACAGAAAAATCACTCCTGGAAGAAGAGTCAGTCCTGAATGGTCTCTGCATGTTTCCCGTTCTGCCTCACTGTGCTAGTCCCTAAATAGTAGAAAAATACTGAAAATCTGTTCCAGCAATCTGCTTCTGGAAACTGGGTTAAATTTTGCATCATAAGTAATTGACACAATTGAGACTAGCATGTGTGCAATGTGGGTGGTATTTTAATAGGCTTTTTGAGTAATGAAAAATCCTGGATATGATGTATGATTTTTTTAATCATGAGATTTACTTTCTCTTACTGAATTCATGACTAAAGGAAAAATTAGAAATGATGTTAGAAAGGAAGCAACAGTATTTAAGGCATTCACAGAGTTATTGGGCACACTTAAATTTAACTTTTAATAATTTGACTGCATAAAAATATAAAAACTCTTTGCAATGAAGCACTTTCCTTATAATCATTTAAATAGTTTCATCCTTGTATATATTTGTGCAAAAACTCATTTCCAGGATATCCTCCATCTTCAATCTTTGTATTTCTCTGCCTCACATTTCACATGTGGATGCATGGATCAGACTTTCCTTCACGATATCTCACCAAGTTCTGCTTTTCTGGCATCAAATGTGGGTGTGTGTGTATGTGTGTATGTATGATCTTCCATAAGAAGCCCTCTCCATCTAGCAGATGAAAAAAATCTTTATACATCCTTAAAGCCAAATTGACTTTGAATTAATTAGTAATTAGCAAAAACTGTTAAACCCTTTGCACACACACATTACAGATAGCCCCATATTCTTAATACATTTAGCTCTTATTTGTTCTGTTCTATATACGGCGTTTTGGAACCAATGTGATTATTTTATACAGTCTTAGACAAAGAAGTCAAACAGACCTACTGTGTATAGTTTTCAATACATGCAAACATTAGAGGTTCTTTCTACCTTCTTTTCTCATCTGTCTAGGATCTATTCATAGGTCTTATTATCCATACAGTGAAGGCTCTGAAATTTAAGATCCCAGTCCTGACTTTACACATGAATTCTGGACATATATATTGATTTCCTACCTGGTGTTCCCACTTGGATGTCTTGTAAGTACCTCAATCTTAACCAAGTGCTTGATTTCTCCAGTCTTCCCCATAAGTCTTTCTCATCCTAGTTAATCAAATTATAAGTCAACTAGATGCTCAAGCCACAAACCTAGGACTCACTCTCATTTCTTGTTTTTCCTTCATTCTTTGTATTTGGTTGCATTTCCCAGTAATGGAACATGAAAGGGAATTCCTATTCAAGTGATTTATTGGGGGATTGCCTTATGGCAGTGGTTCTCAACTTGAGAATGCATCAGGATCACCTTTGTGGCTTGTTAAAACACTCAATACTAGACTCTATCTCCAGAATTTCTAAGTAGGCCTACGGTGGAATCTGCGAAGTTATAGTTCTAACATGTTACCAGGTGGTGGTGATGCTACTTTTCCCAAGACCATACTCAGAAAACCACTGCTGTAGGAAGAAAAGGAATGAGAGAGGATAACTGGAGGGTGGGGAAAAGCAAAAATGGGGTCTTACGTGGAACTGGGAATCATCCAGTCTCTCTGTCAATCAACAGAGAGGCAGTATAAACTCTTGGTAGCCCATAATCCCAAAAGCTAGAGGGTGATTCACCAGCTATCAAAGGGTATCTGGACAGGGCACAAATAACATCTGCTCTACCCCCTAAATCCATTTTTAACTAGTTTTTTCAGATTCACTTTCAGAATAGGTACTGAATCTAACCACTTCTCATTATATGCACTGCTAACACTCCAGTTCACTGTCATTTCTCAGCAGATGACAATTCCTTTCTCAGCCAGAATGGCTTTTAAATGTTTTTTACAATGTTTTATACAATGTTTTATATAGGGCAAAAGCCAAATTCCTGGTATGGTCAATCTAAGACCTTTGGGTAGACATAATTTAGCAATCTTTTAGTTAAAGAAGCTGTAGCTGCAAGTTCAAGGTCAATGTCTGAAACAAAGGCCTGATGAACTCACCTCTTAACCAGTCTAGTATTAATCTCCTACAATGCATTCTCCGTGCATCAGTCAGGGTAATTTTTTTTTTTAAATTTTATTTATTCACTTGAGACAGAGAGATACAGAGAAAGAGAGAGCATGAGCAGAGGAGAGGCAGAGGGAGAGGGAGAAGCAGGCTCTCCACCAAGCCAGGAGCCAGACGTGGGGCTCGATCCCAGGACCCTGGGATCATGACCTGAGCCGAAGGCAGACGCTTAACCATCTGAGCCACATAGGTGCCCCTAATTTTTTTTTTTAATATAAAGCAGACATTGCCACCTCTCCATGATTCTCCAGTGTACTTAAGAGCAAACCAAACTCTCTTCCATAGCAACAAGGCCTCAGCTTTTTCAGACTCAAAGTATTTGCAACTTTCTCTTAACATCTTCCTAAAGTTCTTCCTTTACCATCACTCCAAACCTCACCATTACCTTTACCACACAGGGATGGATGACTGCTTTGTATCATTCAGGTCTCAGCCCAAAGTCCACGTCCTCAGAAAGACCCACACACATCTTTCTACCTAACATACTCCACACCACCTGTCCCTGTATCATGTTACTCTGTTTTAGTTACTTCATACCATCTAAGCTCTCTAAAGTGATCTCATTTAGTAATCTATTTGTTTATTGTGTTTCTCTCGTGAGAATATAAGTTCCATGAGGGCAGACTGTACTCTCAATGCTGTGTTCCCAGAACATTCAAGAGTGTTTGGCACATAGTAGGGATTAAATAAAATATTCTTGAATACATATATGGATAATGTACATTGTTCGAATGAGGGTGATATTTTACCTCTTAGCCTTCAAATGCTAGACCGGCTGTAGGCCAGGTTTTTAGTTATTTTCTTTAAGGCCATGCATGGCCATTTTGGATCAGAAAGATCTTGAGAATCAATCTGATCATGATTAATCAGCATAATTCATATTAAGATAGTTTCTTTTTTTTTTTTTTAGATTTTATTTATTTATTTGAGACAGAGAGAATGAGAGACAGAGAGCATGAGAGGGAGGAGGGTCAGAGGGAGAAGCAGACTCCCTGCCGAGCAGGGAGCCTGATGAGGGACTCGATCCTGGGACTCCAGGATCATGACCTGAGCCGAAGGCAGTCGCTTAACCAACTGAGCCACCCAGGCGCCCTTAAGATAGTTTCTTGAGGGCAATGAATATATCTGTGTTTTGACAGCAGAACTATCCATCAAAAAGACAGACTGAGCTGATTAGTTTGACCAGTTACATTTAGAATGGTTCTACAAATATTGGTGCCACAGAGGATTTAAGCACGGTGTAATTGTATCAGTGCCTGGATAACAGCAAATCAGAAAACAATCTAAGAAAACACAATTGGCTAACTTATTCTAGTTATAGAATTGCCTGTCTGCCTGCCTCATGGAGAGAGACCATGACGCATGACTAGAAAGTCAAAGCAAAGCAGGAAATAAAGCATTTATTCGGGTACAAGAGCAAAATGCCCAGAAAGATGTCAGAATCATGTAGGACTGGAAGCTAGGAAAGATTCCAAGGGAACACTCAGAAGCTGAATATCTGGACAACAAAATGCAATCACCCAAAAGTCACTCCTTCAGGCAAGATTTATTTTATAGTCTTTCTTTTTAAGGCAACGGTTTTTGGTCTCAAGACCAGCAGCAACACCATCAACATTAGCATTACCTGGGAACTTTTTAGAAATGCAAATAAATCAGGGCCCACCCTGGACCTGCTGAAGGAGAAACCTTAGGTATAGACCCCAGTGCTCTGTGTTTTAACATGATCTGCATGTAATTTCTGATGGGGGCTCAAGTTTGAGAACCTCTTTCCCAGGGCTAGAGTCTAATTGGTAGTGGAAAAAAGTGAACCATATTTTAGTTAAAGATACCTACAATTGGTAGTACAAGGTCTGAAATGAAGTTGGAGTCTGACATTTCACTTTTAATTGGCCAGGCCTCAGCGAAGTGCTTTGTCCACCTACTGCACTTCCCATGTATCAACAAAATGTGAAACCTGACCCTCAACACTACACATCCTGTTGCACAAACTGAGGGTGGAAAGCACTCCAAAAAAAAGGGCAGCGTTCTCGGAATGATGGGTATTATTACAATTCAGAGAGATATGTTAGATTCCGCTCTCAGCATAAATTTCTAAGCAATCATAACCTGTTTGCCAAGTGAAGACGTTTTACCTGAATTGCCTTAAATACATATTTGATAATATTCAGCAATGTTGTCAAAAAGGAGGCTGGTGGGGAGGAGCTCAGTTTCTGGGGAAACACCAATCAGCTCATCAATCTGTCTAGTTGTGCAATCATTTCCTCTAATGAGAGGTCTGTAATTGTCACTCGGGATGACTTAACATGTCACTGTTGATTAACACAGGAGATGGAGATGTCTCTGGAGCGAAGTGAGACAAAGCACACCTTACCCAATCTTTGCTCTCCTCATGCCTAATTGGCTGGGTAGCTGCAACCTTTATTGTGATAAATGACAACTCCAACCCTCACTTGCAAATACATATGCTTGAGCACACATGGATACGTGTGTACTCACTCCAGCACTTGATTTAACAGAGAGACAACTTTTGCATCAATTAAAAACACAGGCATTTTATTTTCATTTATTATTGGACAGGTCATTTTTTTGTATATTTTCTTATAGTAAATAAAAAGAGTTTATAGGAACCAGAATATGGCTAAGGGGATTTCCAAGTTCTGCCTTTTAACCCCAAAATGTGGCCTACTTCTACATAGCCAATATCTCTATATTTTTTTTCCTGTGACTCCTCTACATGTCCTTTGATCTAGCCAAGATAATTTTGTCACTTTCTGTTAAATATATAAAGTTCATTCACATCTTTATTCCAGGTATTTCCCTTCACAGAACCCCCTTAACCCATTCCTTGCATTTCCCCAAACTTGACCTATCTGCTAGAATTCTCTTCAAATTTGAACTCAAGTCCCACATTCTGATTTTAGTTCATCCTTCCATTTTTCTAAACTCGTACATAATTTAACTCTTTTCCTGGCTTATTTGTCATTTGTAGGATATGATGCTTTGAATTATTATTTAACATTTCCAGAGATCAACTCTCAAAATGCTAAGAGGCTTTAGGTTAGGGACTATATTTTATGTCATGTTTTATGTTACTCTGTTCAGAGTAACACCTGTTTCATAGTAGGACTTCAATAAATATTTGTTCAATTATTGTATTTGAGGTTTAAATCAAACAGTTGGTAGGGTAATAAGAATTCATTTCTTACTAAAATAGTTAAGAGATCACCTTTTTTTCTCTGGAATTGTCCATGGGAAAGACGCAGACAACACAATCACTGACATTGTGTACAATCACAGGACTTTTTTTTTCCCTAATATATGCCAGTATTATCTTGAACAACTCTAAAAATTCATTGGTGACCAGAAAGGGATTCAAATACAATCAGTAAATCTCATTTTCTAAGAATTAGAACCATATTTTAAAATTACTCCTTCAACAAAAATATCAAAGCAAAAATATTCTTGATGGACCAGAAGAAAATTCTGTATATAAAAATACAGTATCCCTTAAAACCTCAAATCTCCTAAAAATCACATAATTTATAGATAGGACAGATAAAGAGTGCTCATCTAAAAACAGCTGGTGAGCAATGTCCAAAACAAAGAAATGCAAATTTTTTTTATTATTTCCCATGGTGCCTACCTAAATCCTCTTCAAAAAACTGTTAAATTCTACACTAAAACAAAAATATATTTTTTAAATAAGAATCATATTCTAAAGAATTTTAACTGGAGTCACCAAATGTGACTTTGACAGAAGATCCATTTAAAAAAATAAGTTTTGGGGTGCCTGGGTGGCTCAGTCGTTAAGCGTCTGCCTTCGGCTCAGGTCATGATCCCAGGGTCCTGGGATCGAGTCCCACATCGGGCTCCCTCCTCGAGGGGAAGCCTGCTTCTCCCTCTCCCACTCCCACTGCTTGTGTTCCTGCTCTCGCTGTCTCTGTCAAATAAATAAATAAAATCTTTAAAAAAAAAAAGTTTTGAATGCATTTATTTTTAAGTATAATATACACACACACATACATATATATTACATATATATAATGTAATGCTGTAAGATAAATTGAGTTTCTTTCAGAATCTATTATATATACACATACACATATACATAAGGGCAATGACTAATTTTTGAATAAATTTATTTTGAAAATATTTCAATATGTTAAAGTGAAGACTCTTTTTTTTTTTGAAGCCAATATTGGATTGAATGTTTGTGTCCCCCCAAAATTCATATGTTGAAATCCTAACCCCCATCATGATGGTAGTAGTAGATGGGGCCTCTGGGAGGCGATCAGATCATGAGGGTGGAACACACATGAAAGGAGTAAATGTCCTTATAAAAGGGATTTCAGAGAACTCTCTTGCCTCTTCTTCCATGTGAGGACACAGAAGAAAGACAGCCATCTATGAACCAGGAGGCAAACCCTTGCCAGACACTGAATCTGACAGTGCCTTGATCTTAGACTGAGCCTCCAGAACTGTGAGGAACACATTTCTGCTGTTTACAAGTTTCCCAGTCTACGATATTTTGTTATAGCAGCCTGAACAAACTAGAAAAGCCATAATTTCAGTTTCAGGGTCAAAATTACAGACTTGGAATAGGATCTTATGATATAACCAAAATCAAAACAAAATCTGCCTCCCAAAAATATTATCACAAGATATCACCTTATGCATTCCAATTCAGTGAAATCAGCAGTTGTTTATTATAACTTGTGATTGTAACAAATGTCTATCAGCAACATTATGCCTCTTTAAAAACCCACATTTTGAAATGAAAAGAAAACAAGTTTAGAAAGCAGGGAAAACCGAGAAGGTAAATCATTTTGAAATAGTATGGCGCCCTCTCTGGTGCCTTAAAATTGAGTCATTCTTCTGTTTTGGAAACAAAAGGACGGTAATATGAATGTGCTTCTTTCAGGATTTATGAAAACAGCCCGTCAGTTCTCCCTTGGCCAAATATGATATTGTATTAAATAACCCACTATTCCAACTTTATTAATTATAAAATATCCATAGAACATTAAATAAGCTGAATTCTGTCAACTATATCAGTGAATCAATTGTCAATATGCTTAAAGGGCTGTTGCCCCATGAAAAAAATTAAAAAAAGAAATTTAAGAAACATAATGCAAATGATTTCAGCTTCACAGAATTTACAAAGGACAAAATGTTTTAACAATGGGCAGTCACATGAAAGGAACACCCAATTATATGTGCGCATGTGTGATATGCATGAATATCTTTGTATTTGTATATAACCATATACATATACACATATATACCATAAATGTGAGATAGGTGTGCATGTGTGATATGTATGTATATCTGTATATTTGTATATAAACATATACATATGCACATATATACTATAAATGTGATATATATGTGTGTGTATATGTATATGTCTATACACACACACACACACACACAATTTCCCAATAAAAACCTTTTATTCTTTTTCTCTCTAAAATCTTTTAAATGCAAAAAAAATAAAATAGAATCTATTAAATGCATTGGACTGTCATAATTTGGTATCTTATCTAACCATAGTAAAGAACACATAGTTATAGGATAAGAGATAAAAACTGGTGTCTCTTAGAAGCATATTTCTTTTCCAATTTCTCAAATAACAGTTTCGGTGGTTTGATTCAAAGCACTAAATTACTTTGTAAAAGAAAGTCATATAAACATTACCTATTTTTCACAAATGTTTTGGTGTAGAAAGGATGCATTGGCTTGGATGTTTGTTATAGTGTTATATATAAAGATGTTCAGCCCTAGATAAGCTCTTCAGGCAGTTCTTATGCATATGAAAATTTAAGAAACACTACCTGAGACCAGTGGTTCTCAAACTTCAGGAAGCATTAGACTAACCCTGAAGACTTGTGAAAACACAAAGTGCTAGGTCCCATCCCAAGATGATTCAGTAGGTCCAGGGATTCCAGTCCCTTTCTGATTCAGTAAGTCCAGAATGGGAGCTTCTAGCAAGTTCTCAAATAATGCTAATACTTCTGGTCTATGCACCACAACCATCGCTACAATCTTCCTTAAATGTCATATTTTTAAACTGGAATATCAGGTAAACTGGACTTCAAACTATTTTAAAACCTCACTCCCTAATGCATATGAATAGCCATGCTGTCAAACTAGAAAGAACCAAGAAATGCATTGAGAAATTGGGGCAAAAATTAAAGAGAATTTCACAAAATATTATATTAACCATGGACTCTTCTAATTCCTGGGATAAAGTATTTAAAAAATTAAAATGACTTTTTTTGGTAAAAAAAATGACTTGGGAATCTCCACCAAAATAAAAAAATAAAATAAAACCTCACTTCCTAAGAAGGGCTCTAGAGTTCATGCCCTGCTGTGCTAACTGAAAGTGGATCCATAAGTTATAAAGAAAAGAGGACATGGGGGCTCAGCTCCCACCATGAAGATTGCAAAGCCAATGTAACCCCACCTGTGTGAATCCCAGCCCTCCTCCACAGTTGTAAGCTATAGATGAGATGCCCATTTTCTTCAGAAGCTGCTTTGTATCCACTTAAACACATGGAATCTGGGACTTCCAAGCTGGAGCTTGACAACCTGACCTGCCTGATCTCCTTAGTGTATAAATATCTTGAATGGCATTGGGCAAACGTGTGCTCACCATTCATGACAAACCTCACAGTCACCTTACTCCAGGAGGATTTGAGTTTAGAACGCTCTATAAAGTGTGGCAGAAATGTTTTGGTTTGAAATTTCAAAACAGCTGGCGACAAATCATCCCCGGTCTCTAAAAGAGCCTCATTAGCCCTCCAATGGATCTGTGAGTTTGAGGACCACGGCATATCACTGTAATAACCAGGAAGATTTGTTTTGAAAATGAGTCCCAAGTACCCAGAGAGATGGACTTGCTATATGGAGGTAATTAACGTAGATTAGGTAGATGTGAAAGCCATGCAACAATGAGTTTCATTTTAGTTTAATTAAAACTCAGGCACACTTTCTGGGAGTAGATTCCAGAATGTTCTATGTGTCTCATCCCTTGCCTAATTTTTGATGGCAAAATCATATCACTATTAAACAAGAGGCTATTTATTCTCTTTTTGCATGGCAGAAGGGTATAGATTCAGCTAATCTAAGAGTAGTTTCATATCATTAATGTATAAATTTAAAATTTTAGGGAAGAAATATAGCTCTGTTTAGTAATGTTTGGAATTACCATCTGTCTTTCAAGGGATCAGTTCAGTTTGTCCTGCTTACTGCATTGGTAATGAAAGATTTTATAAGCACACTAAAGCCAGGAAACTATATGAAACATGAGCCACTTGGCCTGAGCTAATTTCTGTTTACAAAGTCATGGCCAATAAAAAGGCAATGAAGTTGCAAATAACTTTTAATTATTCTTGGCAAGTTTCTCCAAGAAGTGATTATAACAATGATAATAGTGAAATAACTGTGTTTCATTTCTATTTGCTACTCATGCTAAATAGGATAGAGTGTACCAAACTTCAAATTAATTAATATAGAAACTGACAGAATTTTGAAAGAAAATTTGTTAATCTAACAAGACTTTTTGACTTGGTAGAGAAGGTGTTCTAGAATAAAAGTCCATAGATGACTCCCTAAAGTCTGACTAAAATTGTATGTAAATATTTTGGGGTACATAGGTTTTTTTTGTTTGTTTTTTTGAGAGTACACAGGTAAATGCAGATTTCTAGCGAAACAGTGTTTGATATCTTAAGGAAAGTTTGACCCCAAGGAAAGTTTGACCCCCAAAGTAAGAGCCCTTAAATAGAGTTTTCATTTATGAGACTTGCACAGACTAAGATGAGCCATTTCATGGTATGCATGCCATCCTTCTCCTGTTTTGCTCCCTTGGCAGACCTCACAATGCCATCATGGGGCTCTTTCCTCCATGAAGCCCATGTCCAGCCTCCATATTTTCTGTAGCACTGCACTCCACGTGGTCACGACCCAGTGACTGGAGTGGTCATGTAAAGTGACACTATTTTTTTTGAAAGTACACTTTGAATACATTCAAAAAGATCATGCTACAAGGGTAAAGGACAGTTTCAATCCGAAATGAGTTTAAAGTATTTTTTTTTAAGATTTTATTTATTTATTTGACAGAGAGAGACACAGTGAGAGAGGGAACACAAGCAGGGGGAGTGGGAGAGGGAGAAGCAGGCTTCCCACTGAGCAGGAAGCCCGATGCGGGGCTCAATCCCAGGACCCTGGGATCATGACCTGAGCCGAAGGCAGACACTTAATGACTGAGCCACCCAGGCACTCCAAGTTTAAAGTATTTAAATAACAGATCTTGACTGATATCCCAATAGTTATCAAGTCCAATTTGAAGTTTCTCTCCCTTCCTTCCTTCCTCTTTCTCTCTTCCTTCCTTTCTTTCTCTCTCTCTCTCTCTCCCCCCCTTTCTCTCCCCCTCCATCCCTCTGTCCCTCTCTCTCTTTCTCTTTCTTTCCTTTCTCTCTTTCTTTCCCAAAACATTTAGTGAGAATTTGCAGGGCTCATTATTGGTCTTCTCCTTTGTTCTATGTTCAGACATTCGTTTGGAGACCTCATGGCTGTCTCATGGCTCATACCACTCTAAGGCGATGACTCTCTCATTTATATCTTCAGTACAGATCCTCATTCCTACTCCAGACTTGTAGACTAACTGCCTACATAAACATCTCCACTTAGCTGTCCAAGAGTCTCCTGTCCCAATACTTCCCCTAACGCTATTGTTAGAATCTTCCACATCATTGATGGTAGCAATCCTACTCTTCTAATCTCTCAGGTCCTAAAATGTTAACTGTTATCTTTGTCTCAGACCCCATATCCCGTATGTTAGCAAATCCTGTTGGATCTACCTTCAAATATGACCAGAATATGATGACTTCTCACCATCTCTCCTGTTGCCATCCTCACCTGAGCCTTCACCATCTCTGACCTGTACTGTTGAAACAATGTCTTACCTGCTTTCTCTGCTTTCAAGACTGCCCTCCTGTATCCTAGTATAGCACAATAAGCCAGAATGATATGCTTAAGTCAGATCATACTTCTTCCTCTCTTGGCATCCCATCTCAAGCAAAGCAAAATCCAAAATCTCTACAAGACCTTTCAAGCAACTGCGTGATCTGGCTTTCACATCTACTCATAGCTTATACCCTACTAATTCTCCACTGCTCCTTCTGCTCTAGACGTGCTGATCTGCTTGCTGTACTTTGAACCTGACAGTCTTGTTTCTGCCTTGGAGCTTTTGCACTGCCTGTTGCTTGTCAGTGCTTGTTTTCCTCTGCCTGAAATCTTCTTCCAGAACTCCCATGACTAACTTTCTGACCTCTTTGAAGTATTGTTTAAATTTCATTTTATTAATATCCAGAATATCTGATTAACATCAAGACTTCACCTATCCCTTTAATTTGGTCTGTATTTTCAATTTTTGTTTCAATTTCACTTTTAATCATCTAATAAGTTTGATCACTTATTTACTGTGTCCATTATTTTTCCATTACTTTTCTGTTTTCTCCCTTCTAAAATGCAGCTCTATGAAGGCAGGGTATTAGCCTCTTTTGTTCACTGATGTATCCCAGTGCCTGGCATAAAGCAGGTGCTCAATAAACCCTTATCTGATTGAACTGGATTGTCCTGGGTTTATGAAGGTAGGGAAAACAGGCATCTCAGGTCACATGTACTTCAACGGCCAAAATCAAATAACTCCAACCTAGAGCAACAACCACAGTTAACAATTTTATCAGTTAACAATTATAATACAGCTCTAAATGAGTGAATAAATTCCATACTAGAAAACCAGGATATAGATAATGCAGGGTGTTGACTGTAATTGGAACTACAAAAAGATAGTATCTGACTGTGGAGTATCATCCAATTGCCTCCTAACAGGTCTGCTTCTTCTGCTCTTGCTTAGATTGTTCTCAACCCAATGGCCACAGGAATTCTATTAAAAAGCAAATCACCTAACGTTGCTCACTCAGAATAAAAGCTGAAGTCCTCAAGCTAGCCAACAATATTTTATGAGATTCAGCTTCCCATGGTGTCTGGTTCTCATTTTTCTCTGTCACTCACCTCCCTCAATGCTGGTTTATTTGCTGTTTCTCAAACACAGCATGTGAGTTTCTAACCTTTGCACTTTCTGTCTGCTCTGCCTGGGGCAGGCTTCCTCATATATCTTTATGGCTCACACCTTACTGCCTGCAGATCTTGGTCATTTTCTCAGTAGGCATTTCTCTGGACACAATATTTAAAGTGAAATCCGCTTCCCTAGATCCCCCACATGGATTTGCCGCTTAAATTTTTTCTGTAGCTTTAATATGATATTTTCACCTCATTATCTTATGTAGCTCACAGTATATTTTACTTCATTATCTTATTTGTTATCTGTCTTTTCTCCCACTCCCCCAGAGTGTAAGCCCATAAAGGCAGATAGTTGTCTGTGGTGCTCCCTGCTGTAACCCTGTGCATCTACAACAGTAGGTGGCAAAACTATACACGTAATACTTTTTGATGAATAAATGACTCAATGTGTAGATATACAGACATATACATGTGAGCACAATTCCCGTGTGCTTTTTTTAAAGTATCATTTTAACTGCTACCAAGCACTTCTTGAGATTTGAGTAGTGTGATTTCTTCAGACTATGGAACCATAATAGAAGAATTGTCTTCTGTTTTTTTTTTTTTAATTTCTGAGCTTAGGCCTTCCACGTGCCAACTTAATCAATAATATAAATCATTTATACCGTCCCATCTCTCTGGAGGCTTTTCACATTTACAAATGCCTACAATGTTGGAGATTAGAGAGACTTCACTGAGGGGCCATGATATCTCCTTCACTTTAGAGATGATGGGAAAATAATGAATGTGAAGTCAATTATCAAGTTATTCCAACACTACAAAACAGAACTAAGGTGTTCCTACCAGTACAGTGATCTTATTGTAAACTCACTCTTGAATCTGTTACTGCACAATGAGAGACTTCAGAAAACATACTGGGTAAAAGACTTCCTTCATGTATATTGCTTTCTGTGAGAAAATAAAAGTCAGCCCAAATGTAAAATTATGTTTCTTGGCTTATGAGGACTTCACTCCTATATTTCTGAGTAAATGATTATTCAGACCAAACTGGGAAATAGATAAATTATCTAAATATTTTTTAAATCTAATTAATCAGACTACAGCTATCACACTAGTATTTAATTCAACCTGTTTTATTCATTAGATGAGCAAACTAATCCATATTTCATCACCTGAGCATAAAGATGGCTGAGATAAAAGGTGACATCATCATATTTGGAAAAGTTTTACTTTTCTTAAAATTTTCCATGGTGAACTTAATATAAAAGTAAATAATTGTTTAATTCAGGGTGCCTGGCTGGCTTAGTCAGAAGTGCATGCAACTCTTGATCTCAGGTTGTAAGTTCGAGCCCCACATTGGGTGCAGAGATTACTTTAAATAAATAATAAATAAATAAATAAAATTGCTTAATTTGAAAATAACTTATTAAAAGTGGTTGTGCATCTCTACATCTCATGTAACTTCCTCGCTTGAGAATATCTTCTCTCACACAATACGACTAGAGCATCAACTGAAGGAACTGGGTAACAGGAGAGGCTCCAACCCAAATGAACTTTATTGCCAATGTAGGCAGAAACACAGATGTTCAATATTAACATTAAATAATTAGAATTCTGAGGTGAGTTGTTAATGAAATAGTTTTAGGAATAGGGTCTTCCTTCAGCAGCAATCTCCATCACAACTGTATTAATTTTTTTTATTTTTTTAAATTTATTTATTCATGAAAGTCAGAGAGAGAGAGAGAGAGAGGCAGAGGCAGAGGGAGAGAAGCAGGCTCCCCGCCTAGCAGGGAGCCCGATGCGGGACTCGATCCCAGGACCCTGGGATCATGACCCGAGCTGAAGGCAGACGCTTAACCATCTGAGCCACCCAGGTGCCCCTGTATTAATTTTACATCCCAATTCTTGATAACAACAAGAACTAACAAAGCTTCTTTAGATAAGAAGAAGAAATCATGCCCTTGCTACTGGAATTAGAGACATTATCCCTTTAAACCAACTACAGCACTTTGATCACATTTACTGAAACAGTTATTCCTTGTATTTAAAAAAATGCTCCCTACGATGATATTGCCATCTCTTTATAAGACTGGATTACAAGTGTCTTTTGGTGGCATGCAATAAAGAGGGACAACAATGTTGGATGACACAATCAGAACATAATAAGATCTCAACAGGCTGGAAACATGGACCAAGAGATCTGTAACCTACAATGGTAGAAACATTAGACTGGCAACAGGCCTATCCACAGAGACCTGGCAGGCCAGAAAGGACTGGCAGGATATATTCAGAGCACTAAATGAGAAAAATATGCAGCCAAGAATACTATATCCAGCTAGGCTGTTATTGAAAATAGAAGGAGAGATAAAAAGCTTCCGGAAGAAACAAAAACTAAAACAATTTGCAAACACAAAAGCCCTAAAAAATGTTGAAAGGGGTCCTCTAAACAAAGAGAGAGCCAAAAAGTAACACAGACCAGAAAGGAAGACAGACAATATACAGTAACAGTCACCTTACAGGCAATACAATGGCATTAAATTCATATCTTTCACTATTTACCCTGAACGTAAATGGGCTAAATGCCCCAATCAAAAGACACAGACTATCAGATTGGATAAAAAAACAAGACCCATCGATATGCTGTCTGGAGGAGACTCATTTTAGACCCAGAGACACCTCCAGATTTAAAGTGAGGAGGTGGAAAACCATTTACCATGCTAATGGACATCAAAAGAAAGCTGGGGTGGCAATCCTTCTATCAGACAAATTAGAATTTAAACCAAGGACTATAATAAGAGATGAGGAAGGACATTATATCCTACTTAAAGGGTCTATCCAACAAGAAAATCTAACAATTGTAAATATCTATGTCCGTAACATGGGAGCAGCCAATGATATAAGCCAATTAATAACAAAAAAAAGAAACACATAGACAGCAATACAATAATAGTAGGGGACATTAACACCCCCCTCATTGAAATGGACAGATCATCCAAGCAAAAGATTAACAAGGAAATAAAGACTTTAAATGACACACTGGACCAAATGGAATTCACAGATATATTCAGAACATTCCATCCCAAAGATACAGAATATACATTCTCCAGAATAGATCACATCTTAGGTCACAAATCAGGTCTCAACCTGTACCAAAAGACTGGGATCACTCCCTGCCTATTTTCAGACCACAATGCTTTGAAACTAGAACTCAATCACAAGGGGAATGTTGAAAAGAACTCAAATACATGGAGGCTAAAGAGCATCCTACTGAAGAATGAATGGGTCAGCCAGGAAATTAAAGAAAAGTTTAAAAAATTCATGGAAACAAATGAAAATGAAAACACAACTGTTCAAAATCTTTGGGATACAGCAAAGGCAGTCCTAAGAGGAAAGTATATAGCAATACAAGCCTTACTCAAGAAACAACAAAGGTCTCAAGTACACAACCTAACCATACACCTAAAGGAGTTGGAGAAAGAAAAGCAAATAAAGCCTCAACCCAGCAGGAGAAAAGAAATAATAAAGATCAGAGCAGAAATCAATGAAATAGAAACCAAAAGAATAGTAGAACAGATCAACAAAACTAGGAGCTGGTTCTTTGAAAGAATTAATAAGATTGATAAACCCCTGGCCAGACTTACCAAAAAGAAAAGAGAAATGACCCAAATAAATAAAATCAGGAATGAAAGAGGAGAGATCACAAGCAACACCAAAGAAAGACAAACAATTATAAGAACATATTATGAACAACTATATGCCAGCAAATTAGACAATCTGGAAGAAATGAATGCATTCCTAGAGATGTATAAACTACCAAAACTGAACCAGGAAGAAATAGAAGACCTGAACAGACCTATAACCACTAAGGAAATTGAAGCAGTCATCAAAAATCTCCCAAAAAACAAAAGCCCAGGGCCGGATGGCTTCCCAGGGGAATTCTACCACACATTTCAAGAAGAATTAATACCTATTCTTCTGAAACTATTCCAAGGAATAGAAATGGAAGGAACACTTCCAAACTCATTTTAAGAGGCCAGCATTACCTTGGTCCCAAAACCAAAGACCCCATCAAAAAAGAGAATTACAGACCAATATCCTTGATGAACACGGATGCAAAAATTCTCACCAAAATACTAGCCAATAGGATCCAACAGTACATTAAAAGGATTATTCACCCGACCAAGTGGGATTTATTCCTGGGCTGCAAGGTTGGCTCAACATCTGCAAATCAATCAATGTGATACAATACATTAACAAAAGAAAAAAACAAGAACCATATGGTCCTCTCAATAGATGCAGAAAAAGCATTTGACAAAGTACAGCATCCTTTCTTGATCAAAACTCTTCAGAGTATAGGGATAGAGGGTACATACCTCAATATCATAAAAGCCATCTATGAAAAACCCACAGAGAATATCATTCTCAATGGGGAGAAAATGAGAGCTTTCCCCCTAAGGTCAGGAACACGGCAGGGATGTCCACTATCACCACTGCTATTCAACATAGTATTAGAAGTCCTAGTCACAGCAATCAGACAACAAAAAGAAATAAAAGGCATCCAAATTGGCAAAGAAGTCAAACTCTCACTCTTTGCAGATGATATTTTATGTGGAAAACCCAAAAGACTCCACCCCAAAACTGCTAGAACGCATACAGGAATTCAGTAAAGTGGCAGGATATAATCAATGCACAGAATTCAGTGGCATTCCTATACACCAACAAGACAGAAAAAAGAGAAATTAAGGAGTTGATCCCATTTACAATTGCACCCAAAACCATAAGACACCGAGGAATAAATCTAACCAAAGAGGCAAAGAATCTGAACTCAGAAAACTCTAAAATACTCATGAAAGAAATTGAGGAAGACACAAAGAAATGGAAAAATGTTCCATGCTCATGAATTGGAGGAACAAATATTGTGAAGATGTCAATGCTACCTAGAGCAATCTACACATTTAATGCAATCCCTATCAAAATACCATCAAACTTTTTTCAAATAAATGGAACAAATAATCCTAAAATTTGTATGGAACCAGAAAAGACCCCACATAGAGGAATGTTGAAAAAGAAAAGCAAAGCTGGCAGCATCACAATTCCAGACTTCAAGCTCTATTACAAAGCTGTCATCATCACAATTCCAGACTTCAAGCTCTATTACAAAGCTGTCATCATCACAATTCCAGACTTCAAGCTCTATTACAAAGCTGTCATCATCAAGACAGTATGGTACTGGCACAAAAACAGACACATAGATCAATGGAACAGAATCGAGAGCCCACAAATGGACCCTCAACTCTATGGTCAACTCATCTTTGACAAAGCAGGGAAGAATGTCCAATGGAAAAAAGACAGTCTCTTCAACAAATGGTGTAGGGAAAATTGGACAGCCACATGCAGAAGAATGAAACTGGACCATTTCTTTACACCACACACAAAAATAGAATCAAAATGGATGAAGGACCTCAATGTCAGACAGGAGTCCATCAACATCCTAGAGGAGAACACAGACAGCAACCTCTTTGACCTCAGCCGCAGCAACTTCTTCCTAGAAACATCGCCAAAGGCAAGGGAAGCAAGGGCAAAAATGAACTATTGGGACTTCATCAAGATAAAAACCTTTTGCACCGCAAAAGAAACAGTCAACAAAACCAAAAGACAACCGACAGAATGGGAGAAGATATGTGCAAATGACATATCAGATAAAGGGCTAGTATACAAAATCTATAAAGAACTTACCAAACTCAACACCCAAAGAACAAAGAATCCAATCAAGAAATGTACAGAAGTCATGAATAGATATTTTTCCAAAGAAGACATTCAAATGGCCAACAGACACATGAAAAAGTGCTCAACATCGCTTGGAATCAGGGAAATCCAAATCAAAACCTCAGTGAGATACCACCTCACACCAGTCAGAATGGCTAAAATTAACAAGTCAGGAAAGGACAGATGTTGGCGGGGATGTGGATAAAGGGGAACCCTCCTACACTGTTGGTGGGAATGCAAGCTGGTGCAGCCACTCTGGAAAACAGTATGGAGGTTCCTCTAAAAGTTGAAAATACAGCTACCATATGACCTAGCAATTGCCCTACTGGATATTTACCCCAAAGATACAAATGTAGTAATCCGAAGGGGTACGTGCACCCCAATGTTTATGGCAGCAATGTCCACAATAGCCAAACTATGGAAAGAGCCAAGATGTCCTCGACAGATGAATGGATAAAGAAGAAGTGGTGTATAAATATATATATATATATATATATACATACAGTGGAATATTATGCAGCCATCAAAAAACTCCGAAATCTTGCCATTTGCAATGACGTGGATGGAACAAGAGGGTATTATGCTAAGCAAAATAAGTCAATCAGAGAAAGATATGTATCATATGATCTCACTGATATGAGGAATAATTAATCTCAGGAAACAAACAGGGTTGCTGGAGTGATGGGGGATGGGAGGGATGGGGTGGCTGGGTGATAGACATTGGGGAGGGTATGTGCTATGGTGAGCGCTGTGAATTGTGTAAGACTGATGAATCACAGACCTGTACCTCTGAAACAAATTATACATTATACGTAAAAAAAAAAAAAAAAAATAGAAGACAGTAGGAAGGGAAATTGAAGGGGGAGAATCGGAGGGGGAGATAAACCATGAGAGACTATGGATTCTGAGAAACAAACTGAGGGTTCTAGAGGGCAGGGGCGTGGGGGGATGGGTTAGCCTGGTGATGGGTATTTAAGAGGGCACGTATTGAATGGAACACTGGGTGCTATACCATTGTTTAATGAATCATGGAACACTACATCAAAAACTAATGGTGGGGCGCCTGGGTGGCTCAGTTGGTTAAGTGACTGCCTTCGGCTCAGGTCATGATCCTGGAGTCCCTGGATCGAGTCCCGCATTGGGCTCCCTGCTCGGCAGGGAGTCTGCTTCTCCCTCTGACCCTCCCCCCTCTCATGCTCTCTCTATCTCATTCTCTCTCAAATGAATAAATAAAATCTTAAAAAAAAAAAACTAATGGTGTAATATATGGTGATTAACATAATAAAATAAAATTTAAAAAAAGAAATTACTAAAATGGTAGTATCTTCCATGACCTATAACAGTTGAAGAGCTATTATATGAATTAAGAATTAGATTTATTCTACATGGCCCCCAAGTAATAGAACTTATCCCAATGGAGAGAGACACATATTCTCATTTAATATTGGTTTCTTTGATGCAGGCAAGTCTATTCAAAAGAATATGGAGGACTTACGCAAGTAGTAATTTTGTAGTCACGGTAAGTATTCAAAACTACTTTAGGTTATTAGTTAGACAAGACTCTAGGGAAGTTGCTTAGAAATTCTCTAAGGATGTATTTCCCAAATGCAAACTCACAAATTAATGCTAGATGTGCTACATCAAAATCATGTGAAGCAACTTGAAATGCTATTTCCTGACCCTGTACCCAAAGATGGGGCTCAGGATTTTTAGTTATTAAAAGTTCTTGCTAGAAGAATCCAGTAACTCCTAAGAGTTAGGAACCTCTGATAGAGAAGGAATTTAAATAACAAAACATTATTTGAGATGGATGACCCTAAAGGACCTACATAAACTCAGAGATTGAGTAGCTTCTTCCTCTAGGCCCTGACTGAATGTGCTAAACTGACCACTGATACACACACACACACACACACACACACACACACACACACACCTCATTCTGGCTTTTTAAAAAACCATCATCTTGGAATGATTAGCTCGATTATGTTGCTATGTGAATAAATGATTAACCACAAAAGAAAGTTAAATTTATTATATTACAGAATTACCTCATTTTTTTAAAAGTGAAAAACCACATTGCTCAACATGATCATAACATCTATGCAACAGACTATTTTTGAAGAAGATTCCTTTGAAGGGAGAAGACTTATTCCCATAAAAATAATTAAAAAAAAAAAAAAACCCACAGATTCTGAATGCTCCCTTCCCAATCACCAAAGATAAGATTCCAAAATGTTTCAAGCTATGGTTAGTCCTAAGACAAAATTGTATACGTTTCCACAATGAATGGCACTTTCCAAAACTGGCATTTCTTGACTTAAAATTCTAATATATTTTGTGAAGATATCTTTGACTCACACAGAGAAAAATCTCAGTATGTTTTTCACATTTCTTACAGATGTAAGGCTAATCATTTTCTACAACTAACACGCTAATTTATTTTGTAGTTTGGTTTCCTACTTTTCTGACTTTTCTTAGTCTGCATGTTGGAAATATGGGGAAGGCCACAGGCAAACACGGATATCTAAGACAGGAAAGAACAGTCAGTCTCCCAGCTGAAATCAGCTAGACAAGATGCTGGCATGAGTTTGGATTTGAGAATGCTTTATATGAGAAGAATGAAGGGTGTTATTTGATAGGAAATAGGAAGTTGTTTCAGGTATAAGAGTCATGAAGCAGCAGAAAAAAGCTACATTTTCTCTTTGGGGGAAACCCAGGACCTATGTTCCTTGGGGTAGGCACACAACCATCTAATCCTATCCCTTTGCCCTTACTGCTCTTGAAATACCTTCCTGACACATTTTCACAAGACAAATGGCATTGCAGTCCTTTTGGCAGAAAAATAGATGGTCCATGCCAAAATGAAGGGGAAAACACTGTTTGCTATTGTGTTGCACAACTGAATACAAATCATCTACAAACTAGTGGTAAAATTTTTGAAATAGTACCTTAAAATAGTATCTTTAGTAAATGTTTTGAGTCTAGTCGCAAGGAAAAAAACAGAGTGATACTAACACATTTTATTAACCAAGTGCTCTTTAAAATCGAAAAGTAAAATTCAAGGACAACTTGTAAACGACGTGGGAGAGTTATTTGAAACTTTGGTTCGGCTTGTGCATTTTCTCTAATGTTATTAGTATTAGTATTAATTTGTTGTAGAGGCAAACCTTCCAAACTATAACTCATCACAGCTTCTTCAGTATTTTGGCTTCTGGGTTTGCATTTTTGACAATCCGTATGTCAAATTAGAGGAATGAGAACATGGCACAACTTTTGTCTGAGATATATATGAAAATTCTTGGAAGAAACATTGATTTTCACTCATAGGTGTGTGGGGCAGCAGGCCAGTTTATAGCTTGTTCACAATTATCTTAAAACATACACTGATCTTTAAAAAATCACTTATGTCATATTTCCCATGGGTCTGAAATTTAGTTGTTGAAACTTTATCAGAAACTTCAAGAGCAGAGATACTTCTTCAGAATATTGTGCTGTACTATTTGCACCCATTGTCACGGAGTTTAAAAAAAAAAGCATAGGTAATTTCCATTATATATTATAGACTGTAAATTATAATTATGCATTATAATGTATAAATTATACAACATAACTTTATAAATTAATAGCATAACAACAAAAGCAAACAAGCCTGAAGCTGTTCCTCTAGATTTCCATAAGTCAGATGCAAGTTAATATAAACTGTAAAATTTAGAATTATGAATTGTTTAATTTTACTTAATAAGAACAATAATAAAACAGCTCTCCTCTAGCAGACACTGAGCTATAACATGCATTTTTTAGTGTGTTCCCACAGAGCTTGGATTATGGAAACTGCAATTTGAATTTCATGAAATATTTTTTTAAACATTTAAAAACATGAAAACAATTCTTTTTTTTTTTTTTTTTTAAGATTTTATTTATTTATCCGACAGAGAGAGACATAGCAAGAGAGGGAACACAAGCAGGGGGAGTGAGAGAGGGAGAAGCAGGCTTCCCGTGGAGCAGGGAGCCTGATGCGGGGCTCGATCCCAGAACCCTGGGATCATGACCTGAGCCGAAGGCAGACGCTTAACAACTGAGCCACCCAGGCACCCCAAAAACATGAAAACAATTCTTAATGCAGGACTGTACAAAAACCAACAGGGGCAGAATCTGGATGAGGGTGGTAGCTCAACTTTAGCCCAATGGGACATCCAAGCATGAAGAACACCTCCAGCACCAGGCATTTTCCTCCAGGTGGGCAAAGAGGGTGAAGAAGGAGAGACACCCAGAGACATGCCCAAATGATACAACCACTGTTGTGTAGCTGGACCCTGGGAGCCCCCATCATGACAGATGCCACAGGGGCAAAGGCTGGTGGAGGATGCTCAGGGCAAGGAGCCAAGTGGGAGACCATAGGAGGGAGGCCACAGAAGGGCACTTGGAGCCGAGAGCAACCATGGAGCCCTGGGCTGCATATTTTAATTGAATCTTTATAAGAACCTTATGAGTTAGGTGGAGTCATGTCCATTTTAACAAGCAGGAAGCCAAGAGATAGGGTAAGTTGATCATTATCTCCCAGTTGGACAGTTAAAGTGTGATCCTAGGATGGTCTGAATGCATTCTAATTACTATCCCATGTTCCCTTTCCAAAGAGAAGGATTAAACCTTAGAATCTTTTAGTAGAAATTTACCATAACAAATTCCTTATTCAAAAATCTTAACTTTAAAGAAACATCTATATAAGGGGTGAATGGAAAAACAGAGCTTCATGTTTGATTTCCTTTCCCTAATTCTCCATCTTGCTTGTGTTCAGTTTTCGGTAGTCAGGCCTTCGGGATGTCAAAGGGGAGAGATTACTCATCTTAAACTCAAGAGACTGAGGAATGACTCAGCCACTAACTAGCAGCTGGGTGCCACAGGCTATTCCTCTTTTTATATTTTGAGTCTTCATTGCTTGAAGCTGAGATAACCAGGTTTTGTCATTTCTAAAATTATAGCAGCTCTAAAACCCTAAGCTTCTAGTTTTTCTTCTGTCCTCTTTCAATGCTCAATCATTAGAAATTCTATTTATATATATATTTTTCTCCTTCAAGACTAATAATTTTGACGTTCAACCACACAGAAGAGACTAGCTATGAACACAGTTTTAAAGCAATCAAAAGAACATTCCCTGTAACTTCCTATGGGAATGAAGTCTGCCAGCATCCCATGATGAACAACTAGAATCCACAGTTTAGACAGTTCTTGCAGGACATTTCTCATGAATGGGCAGAATAAACAGACCACTTCATGTTTTTTAACCTCTGTTTATCTTCCTTCACAATTGTGAAGTAGATCTGTCATCACTCGGGAGGCATGAGGGGAGTAAAAGAAACAAAATAACTTTCAAGTTCGTTTAGAGAGTCTAGTGGAACTAAAGTTGAGAAATGACTTTGTCACTTTTCCCCTTATTGAAAATTGCTGGTGTATTTCTCATCAAGACGGGAACGTGACCCACTTTTCAGAGTGCCAAAATCTTGAGAATAAATCAAGTCAGCCAGAGACATTCGTTTAGATGGAAAGATACCAAGTAGCCGTGGAATTGCAATTTACCCCTTGTGACGGAATGATCTCACTAGTTTCTGCTGGCTTCCATTCCCAGGTTTAGCAAGAAGGGCTTATGGCTTCCGTCACTTTGTTTCATGCTTCTCACTCATTTCCAAGTAGTTCAGTGGCACAAACAACAGAGGCATTCCACCTTCTCCGGTAAAACACCCAAGTTGCTCTGTCATACCTGCACTCCCTTGACATCAACATCTCATGTCACCTTATCCCTCTCACTCTGGCGTCCCTTTATTCATCCCTGGACAGGTTCCCTGAGGTGCTCACCTCAGGCTCTCCTTGTTGTCCGGCCCATTCTCAGTCACCACAGGCACCACATACAAAAATCTCGCTGTCATCGACTACAATCAAAATCATGATTCTAATCCTTGAATTTGCTGGTTAACACAATAAAAAGACTCCGTTTATTTGAGTCTTGTTAAAAAAAATTCTTGTGAAATGTATGAGTTCATTGCATATCCCACCTTAGTAAGTAAAATAGAAGATAGCCTCAAGATAGAATATTTCTTTGACTTTCAAAGGATTCTGCAATCCTGGAAAATCTTTGCTTTTCAAAGGTACCTTTTCAGAAAGTGGAGGAAATTGGGCTACATTATCTCTGATCAGAGGCCACACTATAAATACATTGCCTAACAACATATTCTTAATGTATCTTTTCAATACACAAAGCAAAACACCCTAAGAATAAAGCCATGGCATCCACTTGCAAATTCACCCAGAATTCAGGAGAGTTCATAGGTTTTCAATAAATGTTGGTTCAATGTAATTAAAAACAAATGGGGAGAAGAATTAAAAACAAACAAATATGATTACAGGTTCTAATTATTTGAGCTCATTTTTTCCTGTTTTGACACATTTTCTTGGGGGGGGAAAAAACATTTCTTAAACATTTCAACAATCTTCCCAAAATGGTCTCGATTGTACATTAACGCTAGAACAAATCCTACAGTCATAAACGTATATCTTTTTTATATCTTAATCAAACTCCTTGTAGCTAAATTCTTCAAACAAAACAACTTAAGAAAACCCCCAAGACCTCCCACCCACTTCACAGCCTTAATCCTAAAGGCCAGCATTTTTATCTGCAGGCAAAGAAGTGCCACTTGGATGCAATGATTTTACTAAAACCCAGGGATCCCACAAATCTCTCCCCACATTCTCCACCTGAGGGAGTCTTGGGCAGTCTTGAATGAGCACTTCATTTGAATATAGTCTCTCAATGCTTTATTTCCTTTTTTGTTCAGAGGAAAGAAACAGGGTGGGAATTGGGGGGAACTTACTATTTTCATATATTTAGGATGCACCGGCTTACTTGTGTTCTGGAGGGGAAAATAATTAAAAATAAGAAAAGGCCTCCTTCAGCTATCAGTTTACTCTGGGCTATAAACAGACTTCTTGGCTGCAGCCTAGACCCAGGTGGATTATTTAGGTCAATAGCTGGATGGAGACCTTTGGAATGAGCTGGGGACGGCAGGACATGGGGATGGTAATTGGATATTTTACACATTCTACTTCCTGTCGACACATAGCATGGAGAGGGGCTACAGTGTCTCAGAAGTGTTGCTTGTGAATGAACACAAGAATATAGGGCTCATCTGTTTTTAGCCATAGTTCCACAAATGCCACTGAAATTTGGTCTTGTTTTTATGGGATACTAACCCAGATTAATGGCTTCTTTGACTGTGTTTATCCTGAGTCAACTAAAGAGAGTCCACACTAAGCTGTGCAGTTCAGTGGACATACTGGATGGATTCATTTCAAATGGAAATAAAGAGATTCCAAAGCTCAATTTTCAATTTAAACTAAGAGACTGTTCTGGTGCTAGAAAAAGAATAGCAGTGAGAATTCGGACTCCTAAAATCTTGGTTTTACATATAAACTCTGTGTTTATGAGTTCATATAACTGTTACTCAAATGTGTTACTATCAGCTTAAATAACTCAGCAAATTATGTAATATTTGAGCACCTAGGATATGCCAGGTACTGTTCTGGACATCGGGGACACAACAGTCCCTAATACCAGAGATACAACAAGATGGCTAAGGACCAAGGGTTATATAGTACTGTGCTTGCTCTTATATTACAGTGATGAAGAAAAACAACAAACAAGCAAACAGGTTCATAAATAAATAAATATTTAGATGCATTACAGTAGAGAAGGAGTAATCAACTGGGTAGAAGTTTTCTGAGAAGTTGAGTAAAATAAGGTCAGAGACAGACCTTTGGATTTAGCAAGATGTAGGTCATTGATGACTTTCAGAGAATGTTCCCAATGGAGGGATGAGAGAAAAACCTCATTGAAAGGGACTGATGTCAGAATAAATGATAAAGAAGGGAGACAATGAGGAAACTAAGACAATATTACAAGAAACACTATAAAATAGTTTCTATAAAGAGAACTATAGAAATGGGACCATACCTAGAGGGAAATACTCTGCCAAGAGATTTTTTTTTAAGATTTTATTTATTTATTTGAGAGAGAGAGAGAGGGCACAAGCAGGGGGAAGAGGAGGAGGAGGAGGAGGGACAGAGGCGGAGGGAGAAGCAGACTCCCTGCTAAGCAAGGAGCCCCATGTGGAGCTTGATCCCAGGACTCCAGGATCACGACCTGAGCCGAAGGTAGACGCTTAACTGAATGAACCACCCAGGTGCCCCAAGAGATTTTTGGGGGGATAAAAGCAACTAGAGGATATTTTAGGACTCATGAGAATGATTCAATGCATGGTAAAGAAATGGTGCAGGAGGAAGAGAGGGGGATACACCTTGTGAGGTAAGAGGGGAAGTGAGGTAGAGCATATACATGGAGTGGTTGGTTAGAAGCACGGATGGGTCACCCAGGTAAGGATGGGGAGTAGAGCCAACAGCAGTGGCATGCATGCAAATCGGCTGATAGGTCTGGTGTTGAGAAAATGAGAACGCTCCTCCATGATTACTTCCCTTTTCTTGACAATTAAGAAGTGAATACAGCAGGTAAGACTGAGGAAAGAAGAACGAGTACTAGAGTTTACAGAGAAGGAACTGTGAAGTAATCCCACAGAAGAAGAAAGCAACTTCAGCAGGGAAACAGAGTAGGATTGCTTCTCTGGGTGTTGCCGGCAGACAGAGGTCCCAGGTTTTTTGATTTTCTTCAAGTAAGATCAGCAATTCAGATGCCAGCACAGAGAAGGCAGAGAGTGGGGCTTTTCATAAACAAAGGGATTTTGCCATGGAGCTTCCAGACTCTTCACTTTTTTCCTTTCCTACTCTGAACTAACTTGGAATCATTAGCATCTCTGGTTCTAGACCTGAACAACGGCAATTGTCGACTGCTATGTGCCTTAGCTAAAGCACTCATGGTGAATTTTCTTTACTGCATGTCCAGGTATATTAGGCAAAGACATTTTAAATCTTATTTTTATTTCTGTGGAAAGGTATCATCATTATCATTCACTAAGGTGCGTAAATATCCTTGGAGTTTAGTCTTTTAGTCTGCTTGTTAACTTCACAAATATCCAATCCATGGGAGAAACTGCTATATCTAAGTATCCTTTGACAATGGAGTGTCAAGTGTGGGGAACAGAACCGTGTGTCTATAGACACAGCAGGGAATGTTGTACCAATAACCATCATGCATCCCACATTGGCAACATAATATGCAAGTTCACAAGGCAATCTTTTTTCTTTTTCTTTTTTTTTTAAAGATTTTATTCATTTATTCGACAGAGAGACACACAGCGAGAGAAGGGACACAAGCAGGGGGAGTGGGAGAGGGAGAAGCAGGCTTCCCGCAGAGCAGGGAGCCTGATGCGGGACTCGATCCCAGGACCCTGGGACCAGGACCTGAGCTGAAGGCAGACGCTTAACAACTGAGCCACCCAGGCACCCAAGGCAATCTTTTTTCTAAAGAAGGAAAATTAGGTTTACTCAGAAATATACTGGTGAGACAAAAATATATCAAGAGATGTATTAATACAAAAAATGATTGATCAGGAATACTAGAGAATTTATATTATTATTCCTTTTGGCATTCTAACATGACATGGCTTTTTTTAACAAACTGAGGGTTCTAGAGGGGAGGGGGCTGGGAGGATGGGTTAGCCTGGTGGTGGGTATTGAGGAGGGCACATTCTGCATGGAGCACTGGGTGTTATGCACAAACAATGAATCATGGAACACTACATCTAAAACTAATGATGTAATGTATGGGGATTAACATAAGAATTAAAAAAATAATAAAGACATGGCTTTTTTTAATATACAAAGTTATTTTTTAAAAATTAATGTTATCTTAAGTGATAATTACAAAAATAGAGTATTTGGACCCTGGGAGATAAAAGTCCAATGTGATACAACATCTGGAATATTAGCTAATACTAGTGCAGCTAAACTAGAGAATTCAGGAAAGGGCAACTAGGATGAAGGGGCTGCTGGACTCGGTGGTCCTTGGATATTCCTATTGTGTGTGGTTAACCCATACACTGAGTTATACAGTGCCTTGTTTTGTCAAACTTTCTCAGCCTCACATTCTCCATCTGTAAAGTGGGAATGGTAACACACTGGCAAGACTGAACAAGAAAACACTGGAAAATACTCAGTTAGCCAGAAGGAAGGACAACGGGGGTTCAAGAAAAGTTAGCTATAAAACAGGAAAAAACAAAAGTACAGAAGTTACAGAGAGAGATCTGAGCTCAACATACTGAGGAATTCTGGAACACTGGATGTGGTGCCACCTTGGAAAGGGCTTCTCTGGGAAGCAGAGAACTACCCTCTTGCTGGGAGTATTCACTCTGAGCCTGGATAACCTGTCAGAGCAGCTGGGAGAGGAAATGCTTTCATTGAGTAGAGGGTTAGGTTGTTTTTTCCCATGCCTCTTTTCTCCAAGATCCTTTGGTTCAGGACAACTTTTCAACCAAAGCTCATAAAAATTTAGCAATATTTCTTCTTCCACAAGAATGACTGCTTTTGAGATCTATGAATGGTTACTGATTCTTCTCATTCACTTCTCATTTCCTTTACAGCTGTGTGATTGTGAACGGGTTACTGATACTCACTGTGTCTCACTTTCCTCTTCTGTAAAGTGGGCTTAACAATAGTACTTGCCTAATAGGGTTGTACAAAGATGATTTGAATGAATATACATGAGGTGCTCAGAAAATACCTGGCACAATGCATGTACTTAACTGTCTCTCTTATTATTATTATTCACTAATTGGTGGGTTTATCTTCTTTTTGCTATCAGCACTCTTAACAAAGTGGTTCTTTGTTATAAATGTGCAAACACTGGTGGCTTTTGGATAGATTTCTATCTCTATATAATTCTGAAGCAAAAAATATCACAGGCAAATCTAACCAAAGTTGTCAATGTCCTTCCAAGATATTCACATTATGTGTCTTCACATATATACTTGGAGATATAGCATGATTATCTCAATGAATGATTATTATTACTTTTGCTTTTCTGATGCTTACACTCTTGTTTTGCGCCTTAAGTACAGTAATTAATCAGGCAGAGTAAAACATAATTATTTTATTTCCTAAGCATGAAAATTACTATATTAGTTAGTTTAGGCTGCCATAACAAAATACCACAGACTAAGTGGCTAAGTGGAAATTTATTTTCTCACAGTTCTGGAGGCTTGAAAGTGTAAGGTCAAGTGCCAAACGATTCAGTGTCTAGTAAGAGCTTTCTTCCTGGCTTGCAGACTTCTGACTTTTCACTGTGTCTTCACATAGTGGAGAGAGACAGAACTCATCTTTCCCCACTAGCACTACTGGATTAGGGACTCACCCTCATGACCTCATTTAACTATTAACACCACACAGGCTCTTTCTCCAAATACAGTCACATTCAAGATTAGGGCTTCAGCATATGGATTTGGAGAGGAGGACACAATTCAGCATATAGCAATTACCTCATTTCCACTCAGTATTAGCCAAATAAATGCTAACCAGTCCCAAGTTTCATTATAATCATTAGGCCAGTATTTAGTTTTATTTGGATATCACTCTCCCACCAAAATCACTCATCTTCTATGGCCCACAGCAGATACCCCCATGTGATATCCCTAACTGAAACCATATTTTTTTCTAGTTGCCTACTTTTGAAACTTTTAAGTTATCTTTATGCCCTCTCCTTTATCATCCATTTCCAGTGAGTCACCACATTTTATTGACCTACCCTTTAAGGCAACTCTCAGCAATATCCCTCCATTTTTATTAACCCTGTCACTACCTGATTCCAGGGCCCGAATCACTTGATGGATTACTGTAACAGCTTCCCAACTAATCATCTGCCTGTGTTCTCATTCCTCCAGAGAATCATGCACAATTTCTCTTTCTAATATAACCCTATTTTCGTATTATTACTTGCTGAAAAGTCTGCATTTCCCACTGTCCATCATATTGAGTTAAAGAAAGTCTCCTTGGCATTCCAAAGCCTTTGAATTCTAATTAGTTTATATTTCCAACTACTTTTCAACACAAATCTTCCATAAACCAAAATTCAGAGGAATGGTATTAGAAATCTGGAGCAGATACTCAAGAATGTGTTTTTACCTATTATTATTCACTAATCTTTATTTTCTATCCTGACTTCTTCTTATATGCAACAACTCCTCAATAAGACTGCATTTTCACAATATCATTACTGTGAAGATCATCAAGTCTAATCCAGCAATGTGTGTCTCAAGGATCAAGAGAGCACACAAAGGACCCTAATGCTTACTCTCTGTTACACGGAAAATAAGGTGACTGGGACCAGAGGTCCCCTTATCTTAGAAGGCAGGCTATACTCAAGCCCACCTATCTGTGGCTTCTTCCCCACAAACTGGAGTTAGCAACTTCCCATGGGTCCCAAGGTCTCCAGGAGCTGGGCTACTAACATACCTGAAAAATTCTATATACAAGTCCTAAGCCAATCCAGACTGGCTGGCACCCAGGGGATTTGTTTGTCCCTCCACTGATGAGGCTGCCCTCACACTTGGCTCATGGGGCTAGGATAGGTGTGGCAGGCAGGATTCCTGCACGGAAATACAAACCCATGATGCCCTTATTACAGCACACTTCTAGGAGAATGAAGGAATAGAGAACACGTGTATATTATGGTTATCCACAGAAACAGAACACATACCTCTCTCTCTCTCTCTCTCTCTCTCTCTCTCTCTCTTTCTCAGGAATTGGCTCATGTAATTGTGGAGGCTGAGAAGTACCAAGACCCACAGCTGGCAAGACAGAGACCCAGGGATGCTGACGTGTAGTTGTAATCCAAAAGCCTCCAGACCCAAGAAGACCAGAAATTACAGTCTGAATCCAAAGACCAGAAAAGACTAATGACTCAGCTAAATCAGTCAAGCAGGCAGAGTTTTCTGAACCTTTTTTGTTCTATTCAGATCTTCAGTTGATTGAATGAGGACCACCCACATTAGTAAGGGAAATCTGTTTTTATTCAGTCTACTGATTCAAATGTTAATCTCACCAAGAAACATTTTCACAGATGCACCCAGAATAATGTTTGGTCAAAGAGCTGGGCACCCCGTGGCCCAGTTACACTGACACAGAAAATTAACCATCACAATGCACCTTCCTTTCCTTTTATTGACCCCTATTAAAGTATATCCCTTAATCCATGCCATGTGATGCTGTGGCATCCAATCTGATCCCTAGTGCCTGACAGTTGGTGGCCCAGATGGAACCCATTAAGCACAGAGGATGGCCATTATACATCACACATTGCCTCTTCCCTGCTAACCATCATATTTTGCCCCTCATGTACCTTAACAGATTTACACTTCAACTGAAGTTTTCACAACAGCTGTTGACCTGCTTCTTTTTGAAATGTTTCAATAACTACTGCATGATTTATGTCTTTAAAAAAGTGTTATATCTTCAATATACAATAAACATCTTCATAGAATTAGTAAGATTCTTTATATCACCTACACTGAATACTTAATTCTTATCTTTGACCCAGTCTCCATATTAAATCTTTCTTCTTGCTCTGGTATAAATCTTTTTGGCTCCAGGACTCAAATAGGATCTCCATGATGCCACTTAGGTTTGGCAGTAGATATTCAATAGCACCTAGATTTTGTGATCACAGAAAACTACAGATTTTATATGATAGACACCAGAAAAATCTTCTCTGAACATTATTAACACTGTCTGCTAGATATTCAACTTGTGAAGTTCAATTTTATCCAAACCCTCAAAGCTCAGTTTCCTCAGCTTTGAAATACAAATGGTAGTATAATATTATTCCTTGCAATTAAATGCAACCGTATTAATACTAATGATCAGTCACCTTTAGTAACTCATTAATTAATACACTACTTTTTGTTTAATTACATAACGGGGGTGCTTATAGGCACTAAGTGATTTTATTAAAAAAAAAAGTCTTTGTCTCTCTACCACTTTATAAAAGATTTGCAGATAATATGTTTAATTTATTGTCTTTCAAACATAATTCCTTGTCCAGAGACCTTTTATATTTCACTGTGAATGAACAGATTAATTCCTGATATATTTTCATGAAGATTTTTCTAGACTATATGATTTTTGTTGTTGAGGAAACAGTAAACATGCCTACATCATCTACCAATGCTAGCAAATTCCTTCCAGGAATGAGCATTCATATTTGTGTGGCAGTAAACATTCTTTAAAATTAAGCAATTGAGGGGGTTCAGGACATGCTATCCTAAAACATGGCACCTTGGCATATTAAATACTTTAACCTGAAGGAATCTGAGGAAACAGCAGAAGCAGGAAGATCACTATTGTCTCTCCCACTTCTTCCCTGAAACAGGTCATAAAACTCTCACATGAAAGGTACATTCCCTGTACCAGGAGAAGAGGAGAAATTCTTATCACCAGAAATCTGTACAAAACTTGTTCAACTCACGCTTATCTTCTTAGTTATTTCATCATTTACTACTCCCAGCCCAAATACCTTTGTCTCTTTAATTCTTCACAAATATACTGTCTAAAAGCTAAAAAAGCTTCCTGTTCTGGACACTTCTTTGGGTCTTCATTCTCTTGTGAGGACTCTCATGTATATAAAAATCCAATAGAATTTGATTGCTTTTCTCCTGTTAATCTGCCCTTATTAATTTTCAGACCTAGCCAGGAACCTTAACAGGGTTCAGGAAATTTTTTTCCTCCTCCACACAAGCCAATCTCTGCTGAAGGGCAACAACAACCAAGATTAGACACCAGTGCCTCGTTGCACTAGAAAACATTAGGGTTAAGAAACAAGATCATCCTGGGATCATTATGTTCTATAGGGCAAGATCTTTGGAGGCCATTAAGTTCAGCTTCATCACAGAGAAGCAAGGAAAGCTTACATTATTTCCTTTAAAACATACACATCCTAAGCCCATGTACTATCTTCACTGGGGTCTCATAAGTTCTATATTTTTGTTCTCTACCAAAAAAAAAAAAAAAAAATAGTGGAGCAGCTCAGTGAAGACCCTCCATGCTGTGTAATTTCAGGAGACTAGAGTTTTCTGCCTGCTGATTGCTGGTGATCACTGCTAACACCCACAGAATCCTGGCCTGTCTTTACCCAGAGGCTTAAGTTCCCTACTGATAGACTATCAAACTCTCAGCCCAAGAGTGTTCCACAGCTGGGGCGCCTGGGTGGCTCAGTCATTGAGCATCTGCCTTCGGCTCAGGTCATGATCCCGGGGTCCTGGGATCGAGCCCCGCATGGGGCTCCCTGCTCAGCTCTCCCTCTCCCTCTCCCCCTGCTTGTGTTCCCTCTCTCGCTGTGTCTCTCTCTGTCAAATAAATAAAATATTAAAAAAAAAAAAAAAAAGTGTTCAGCAGTTGTTAAGATCTGTTGAATTTTAATGGAGTTTTGCCTTGAGCACCAGAGCAGCAAGTATGCAGGGCCAAGACAGCTCAGACCTAGACCATGATTATCTGCATCCACTTTAATTAAATGGAAACTCTTAAGCACTATTTAAACCTCTGATTTTTTTTTTTTTTTTTTTTTTGGAAATGCATGTCCTTAGGCTTTGAAAATAAACATGATCTTGGGTTCTACTGAGGTTTTGACCATCCAACTAAATCATTATTTTTTAAGATGAAAGAACTGCACTTGGATGATACTTTCTTGCCAGTTTCTCTCTTCTCTGGGACTTAAGACCTTAGGTGAGTACAATCTGTGAATTTCTGCCTTTCTGATATATTCCTTATCCTCTCCTTGAAGACAAATATTAATAAAATGACTTATTAGTTGTACTAGAGGTACCTGTCTTCCCTGTTGCCTGAAATGACAATTAACTTGTCAACCTCAATTTACAGACGTGTGGGGGGGGGGGGGGCATACACATTGATCATTGGGAAGGAAAAAAATTTTATGTGAAATACACATAAAATATATAGTAAAAATAATACTGGGAAGGGTATTTGAGATGAATTACAAACACTCCATATTATAATCCTACATATTGAAAAGAAAAAAATGCTCTAAACTGAATTCAATCATTATCAGTCAACCTTTAAAATATTAAGTGATTTTCTCCTAACTCAACAAGCCTTCTACTTATGATAATCAGATTATTTTTCTTCTCAAACCATTTTCATAGATCTTGTTGGTGCAAAGTCCTAATCCAATTACTAGTGGCAAATTCTTAAAAGTTGCTGTTTGAAAGAATTCCAGGTTTGCTTATTTCTCAAAGTACAAAATATAAATTAAGATTTCAAAAAGGAACGCTCAAAGTAATTTGGAATTTTGGTAGGCATTCAGTTTTTTTCTCTCCTCAGATTCACCAAATGTCTTTTGTTGATAAGATAAAGATAATTGAAAGTGTGATTGATGTAAATTACATAAAAGTGCGAGAGCTAGGATTGAAGCAAAAGCATGTTTTAAAAAGAAAATCTGTCTATTCAGATCTAGATAAAAATAATGAAAAACTATAAAGAAACATGTTCTCTTGTTGTAATTTACCATATTGATTCTTTTTCTTTTATGCTTAATAAGAGTGTGATTGTGCTGGCAGTGCTAAAATTGTTTACTTTTCTAATATAAAAAAAAGAATTCCAATAGCTACACAATTTAACATATGAAAATAAATTTATCTGCAACCTAAATGAAAACATTTATTTTCCTCAGTGATTTTAGTAAGTTATCAGCACTTCCCCAATATAAAGTGATTTCATTTTCCAACATTAATTTCTATAAGAAAAGTTCCCTGCCCAATTTTATTCCTTTTAACCAAACCAGTGCTGTTGAGCATGGGCATTTTCTCTTAAATCACTTCACGATAGCTTTCTTTAAAATTAATTAGCCCATCCATGTGGCTAACCCAACATATTAATGGATATCACCAATAAAACCTGATCTGACATTTTTATCAGCTATTCAATCAAGAGTGGTAACAAAAAAGTTATTATGTAAATATAGATAACATGTAGAAATAATCTTAAGTCACGTTATTCATAGGTCATCATTTTTATTCAGAAAACCTGCATAAAACTACAGATGATGACAATCTGCCAGTTTGCACATTCATCTGTATGATATATGTTAATCCTTTGTGGGGAGGGGGTCAACACTTTTTATTGTTGGTGGTGTTTTTTAGCAACATACGTCTTTTTTTTTTTTTAATTATGTCCATGCTCTGAACTCTATGACTTTTCACATTTTTTAACTGATCAATTACTTGTATGTTGCCTTCTCTGTAGGGACCACTGCACTGCCCCTTGGGATTTGAGCCCCCTGCTGTTTGGTCTTTATAGTCACTCATCTACCTTCCAGTTCAGATGCTGAATCAACATGCCTCTCAGGGTACCATCCACCAGACTCAGCATCCGTTCACACAAGCCGTTTCCCATCTGCTAGCTGTTTGTGATCCACTTTCTACTTTAGACCTTTTTATCTACATCCCACCACCCTCTGTTATTCTCCTTTTGTCTTCAGAAGTGAGTCCATGGTGGTTTCACTAACGCCTAGTGATTGAAGAAAATTTTTAAAAATTGGTAATTTTTGGCAAACTAAATATATCAATTTGTTTCATTTTAATTTAAGTGAGTATTCTTTTTTTGAGAATATATTCTTTTTACTTTTTTGGTTGTTAAAAAGCTTTTTTTTAATAAAATAATGATGATAACATGTGGAAGCTCTGATTCACTTTGGGTAACTCTATTTTAGAGTCTTTCCTTGGCAACATTTTCAAAAATGGCAGCTGTAATCATAATCATTTTATTATTAATAATAATTGTTTTTACTTAAATACCAAACTTTGAATGTTTCAAAAACTCCCTCAAACTTCTACCTCTCTTTTTTGGCAGCTCTTTCTGGATCTTGCTGTACCCGAACCAGTGGGGTATATGAGGTAATTGGTCAATAATGCCAACAGAAATACAATTATTGATCTACTAGAAATGAGGACTGCACAGGCATAAGCTTTTGTAGACACAAACCTAAAGTTAAAAGAAGTGGATACAGTTTTACTCAAGATTATCATGCCAAACCTACAGCTCAAAGAAATACTCTCATTGGTTAATGAGTCAACTGAGAAGCTCTAAACTCTCAGGGGTCCAGACCAGCTAGAAAAACAGAAAATTAAAGGAAACAAAGAAAAGAGGAAACTCCCAATCAAAAGAAAGGAGAGGTAAGTAAAAACAACAGGGGCACATTTAAGTACACCCTCACTTAACCAGCTGGGTCATCCTAAGAGCTTTCACGGTGCAGGTAAAGCAAGGCATCCATAAAACAAAGCCGCCTCTTTCCTGCCACCAGCAGGTGGTAGTAGGTACTCCCTTGATCATATTACTTTGATTTACGGATTTGGGCATAGTTAGTGTTCTTTGTCCCTTCCAAAATAAGGAGCTTTCCTCTATGCCTTTCTCTGACCATGCTGGTTTTATTTTTCCTTTTTAAAATAATAATATGAAATATTATTTTTAAATATGATATGAAATCATTTTCTATTTTGTATTTAATAATGATATATTTATGAAATTATTTTCTATTTTGCATTTTGTTCTTCTTTACAAATGTTACAGCTCAATCTAGGCTTCTGAAACATTTGGGGGAGAGGTGCAAAAAAACCAAGTCCTCTTAATTGCATCAGTCACTGTCAGAATTCTAGACTGTCCACTAGAATGTTACCTATGAAACTCCCTAACAGTTTAGGTACACATCAAATGGCAATATTTGGTAAAAGTCCAACATGAAGAGATAAAAATCAACATCACACTAATATTCTGATAAAAAAATCCAGAATAAAACCTTTCAGACACAGCAACATATTCCAGTGAATAGTGCCTAAAACCCAACCTCCCTAATGCGTGTGTTTCTACCAGTTCTAATTCAGGCATCTAAGTTTCTGAAATCCCATACATAAAGGAAAGCTTGCTATGGAATAACTGTGAAATGACAGCATCAGAACTGAAGTTAAGTACGGGTTTTAGCCACACAAAGCATTAGTGGTCATAGCAACTGCGGAGCCAAGGCCCCTGAGACATTTAACGTGGCATCAGTCAGAATTAACACATGAAAGGGGCCTGGGATTGTCCTGGACCAAACCACCAGTGAATGAAATACTTCCCATACATTCCCTGGTAAGTCTGAGAAAGGAGGTGTGTAATTGGATATTCCTCACTCATAAAAGGAAAACACAAAATCACATTAACCTCCTAAATCTGCACCTATGTTAAAATAGCATTCTGCAAGGAGGATAAACACCTGTTTGCAGTAGAGTCGGTAAAAATACCAAATGTTACAAGATCATTATGGATCTTGTAAAAACAAGTCCAGGGGCAAAAAAGAATATGATGGAATTGATTTATTTCAGGTCAATATTTAATGAAAAGCCAGATCCTGAGGACAAAGTTGTAATAATGTTTCTTCTTCCTTTAAAGCCTCCAGCATCCTCTTTCTGTGACCTGTTACTAAACTAATAGCTGTGCTTTGGATATTGCTGTCATTTTTTAAAACAATCAAGTATGTATGTTTGTATTTATATATGTGGCTTTCTCTTTGACAAGATGTGTAATATGAATGAATGTATTAAGATCACAGCCAAGTCAGGTCACCTGTCTGGGAAATGGCTACATTTTATACTTGGTCATGGACAGCCTAGCCAGACATGCTGAGACATCTCACCATGCTACGGGGCAGGTGTCTCAGTGGACCAAGTGATGTGAAAGAAGTTTGTAATTTGAAAATAAAGGAGATTCGCCCAGAGTGAACTCTAATGTAAACTATGGACTTTGAGTGATAATGATGAGCCAAAATAGGTTGTACCCTAAAAAGTACCACTCTGATGGGGGATACAGATGGTAGGAAGTTGGCAGGAGTTAGGGTGATGATTGGGGGTATATGGGAACTCTCTGCTCAACTGGGCAGTAAATTTAAAACCGCTGTAAAAAATAAAGTCTATTGAAAAAATAAAGGAGATTCAGAAATGAATTTTTCATTACTTCCTTCTATGTCAAAGTCAACAGTTTGAGGGTATGATTCAAATATGCCAAAAACTGATTAATAATTGCATCTTAATGTCTTCAGTTTGTCCCTTCCAAATGTATCTAAATCATGCTGAAATTGGAACCATGTTTTGGTCCACTGACTTTAAATGGACTTTCAATTAACTGGGTAGCCCACATGCCCCCTGGGACTACCTGTCTCTTGAGATCACCCCAAAACTGTTTTGGGTCCTCAAGGGTCCCAGATTTCTGAGAATGCCAAGTTGACTTTCATAATAATTAGGGTCTCTTCTATTTTCAACCATGCATTTCTGTTCTAAACCAGATGGGACATAAAACATATTCACAAGTGTGGTAGGCTTTACTGATATTTGATTTTTTTTTTTTGGTAGAATCTAAATCCAATTAATGAAAAGGATTTTAAATTGAACAATAGACTTCCCATTTTAAAAATGTCCTTGTAGAACCTTCTGTGGGAGAATATCCCTGGCTGCTCAGCTCATGTATCCTTACTTCACCTCATCTCTCTAGTTCTTCCCTCTCCTTCCCACCTTCTCCATCTTTCTCTGATCTCCTCCTGTTTTGGGGACAAAACATAAATTCCTATAATTTTCTTATCCAGAAAAATCTAACCTTGTGATAGCTGGGCTTCCTGCTGATATCTATCCCCTCAGAGTCACACCTTCCACAAATGCTTATTAAGATATTTTGGCAAGTAAATTTCCTTCCTAAGATAAATTTTGGTGTCAGCTGTTAATACATCTTTTACTTGCTTGTATAAGTTATATTTTTATTTGTCCTGAAACTATCCCATTTGAGTTAAAAGGGATGCATAAAGGAAAGCAAGAGTTCACACACTAAGTACCTAAAATATGAGAAGCACTTGGCTAGACCTGTTTGCTGATATTTTAATGTAAATCATACCTGTATTGTTATACTTTAGAAATAAAAAAAGAACAGAGACTCAGAGAGGTTAAGTAATTTGCTTAAAGTTCACATTGGTTTAGTAGCAAGGCTAGATTTGAAAAATGCTATGCTGAAAGAAATATAAAGTTTATGTATTGCATCTCTTGCCATTAAGAAAGAAATATAGCAACTAATTAAAAAAAAAGACTTAAAAAATTTCAGGTTTGAGCTGAAGAATTTATAGCTATATGACCCTGAAGGAAATAACCAAACTTCTGATTCTCATCGTTCTTGTCTGTCAGTCTCTGATCCTTCTGATCCATCTAGCTGAGTTGTTGTAAGGATTAGATGAGTTAATTTAAACAAAAGTATTTTGTAAATGGGAGAGTTTTGTTCAATGAAGAACATAGATCTGGGTGCAGATGGCCTCGGTTTAAGTCATGGCCCATCCATCACACTTACGAATGGAGTGACCTTGGTCAAGTTACACACCCCTCTAAACCTCAGTTTCTTCACATGAAACAGAAATAATAGGTACTAATTTCCAAGTGGTATGCACTACAAGAGATAAAGAATACAGAGTATTTAACATGCTCTGGTGACATGTGAATAAGACATGGTGGGATGTGAATAAAGGTAATGTTAAATCATTGCATTTTGGAAGTGTTGGGGGTGACAACAGCTCTCCTCTCCTCTGCAACCAAGGTTGCCATGTAGGGCTATGCAGGATATGCCTACATATCATTCACTAGTCTCACATATGAATTATGCCACTGGGGTTGTGAAATATGGTAGTACAGTCTTCACCAGGGTCCTTCAAAATCAAGAATGAAAACACCAAATAGGAATGGCTGAGTTGTTGGGGAGCTCAGGAGCTGTGTTAATTCCCATCCCAAGCTTAAATCTTGAAATTCTCTCCTCTCCCTCCCCCAGCCCTCCACCTGGGAAAATTTGGTTTAGAAAATAGATTTGGGGTACTCAAGTCATTTCCATGGAGATTTATAGATCTGTTCTATAAACCCCAGGTACTGGCAAAATGGACAGTAAGAGGCATCTGCATGTTCTTTTGTTGTCTCTCCTATAGCTTAATCTCTTCTATAATGTGGGAAGATAAGCAGGGGCTATCCCTACTTTCATTAGCTTTAAAATATATTCAACTATAACTATCCCAACTTTCATTAGCTTTAAAATATATTCAACTATTCAAAATATATATAACTACAACAAATATATATAACTATAAAATATATTCAACTATATTTCAATGTTATCATTATTCATGGTTTTAATAAAGGTTTAGTGCCTATCTCCCAATGTGTGCTGCTTTGTAGACCTGATTCCTGATGACTTGGTCTGTCCAGGGACAATTTCTTGTCTGCACTTCTGGAAGAACCACGATGATCTTTCAGAGAAAGTTTATAATAGCACTTACCAACCTTTAACTTGGTGACACTCAGGTGTTCTCCTAATTGATGATCTAAGACTTTAAAATTGTTTTATAAAAAATAAAAATACAATTGTTTATAGAAACGCAGAATAAATGTAAATGAACAAGTGTGTTTTTGCTCATTTCTCCATTGCTTAAAAAACAGAACAGAAATATTAGTATATAGTATAAAGTTCTGAAACTATGTGTGAAAGATGATTATTTTGGAAACAGGGAATAATTTAGGAGAATGCATGTATTATGGTGTTTGGGAAGGACATCAGTTCTGAATGAATTAACTCTCCGGGAAACAAACCCAGCACTTCCATTGGTTCATTGGCTTATCAGGGTCTTGGATTTATCTTTGTCCCCTGGAATAGCCAAAAAGAATATTTCCTCCCACATCTCTAAGAAAAGCTGATTTATGTGGAGTGGAAAGGTGTTGGCCCTAGATTATACCCTGACGATGACTGTACATCTTGAGAAACAGAATTTTCTATCTTTGAGCTATTAGGGGCTTACCTGAGTCTGTGAAGAAAACTATTAACTGTCTTTAAATTCTAATTTTTTTAGGTGATTGCTTAGAAATTGCCATCATATACATCTCTTGCCAACTGAGTGCATAGATAGATAGATAGATAGATAGATATAGATATAGATATATAGATAGATAGATCTATTCATTCATACATTCATTTAGTGAACCTGTACTGAATGCCAGTAATATGTTAAATAGAAACAGTGAGATGAGGAGATAGATATAGGTCTCTGAACTCAAATAGGACAGATGGAAATTTAAAAATAATAATAATCAGTGTTGGGTATAGTGGTGACATAAAAGAGAAGTGACACAGATGCACGTATGTGTGTATGTATCAGTGTTTAACAACAATGTGACCTACCCAGCCCGTGGGCACAATTGTGTTTGCTCGTATGTGAGTAGCCCCCATTTCTTATATAGCAATCCAGGTGCCTTGCATGTGCATTGGATCACTTCCCAATCACTCCTGGGAGTCCCAGAACCTGCCTCGGCTGCCCCCATACCTCCAGCTGCCCTTGACTACACCCAGCTGTGGCTGCTGATCAAATTTTATTCAAAATCCACTGAATTTCCAACTCCACTTCACCTCCAGGCTGAAGTACAGAGAGATCATTTTCCTCTGAATTAAGAGGTTTAAGCTTTTCTCTTAGGGTTAGGCTTAGCTGGGGTGGTCTCCCAGCAGATGTCCCAGCTTTCTGAGTTTTGTGGGAGTTCCTTCTGGTCATATGCCCCATCTTATAATTATGTGTTTTTTGTTTGTTTTGTTGTTGTTGTTGTTAATCTCTGGATAGTTGGATCAGGATGGGTTCAAGTTCAAGGAGCCCTTATATTCTTCTCAGCAATGAATCTCCTCCATTCACCCACATGCAATCCCTCTTGCCAAAGGGATTCTTGCCCAGGAAAGCAGAGTGTGCAAACACGTGCAAAAATAAGAAGGGTCACCTAAGACCACAGCCCAGCCCACGCCAACCTGGGACTTTGCCCACTCCATCCTCGTATACACTTAGGTAGTTCAGCACTGCATGATAAACACACTGTATAGCTCTTTATTATCCTACACAATCCTTAAATTCCAGGTTCTTTAGTTAAACAGACTTGGGTTCAAATCCCATCTTCCTCTCCATCCCTGTGTGACTAGGACTAATTTTTTTTTTTTTTAAAGATTTTATTTATTTGACAGAGAGAGACACAGCGAGAGAGGGACTACAAGCAGGGGGAGTGGGAGTGGGAGAGGGACAAGCAGGCCTCCTGCCGAGCAGGGAGCCCGATGTGGGGCTCGATCCCAGGACCCTGAGATCATGACCTGAGCTGAAGGCAGACGCTTAACGACTGAGCCACCCAGGCACCCCAGGACTAATTTATATTACCTTTCCAATCTCCTAATCCTCATCTGTAAAAATGAGGATAAAAGTACCTATTCCATTGCGTTGTTTTGAGGATTCAGTAAAAGACTGACATTTACTTAGTTAATTATAGGTCATTACTAATTCTTTTATAAACTCCCAATGAGTACATGAGTTGAATAAGTATGCTGTGTCTCTAAGGCAAATTACACACACACACACACACACAGAGGCACATTGTTTTTGTTTGTTTGTTTGAATGGAGCTTTGCATGCTAAGATCTTACTTCCTCTACCTGGATATTTAAATTCCCATATATAGCCTAATCTTGATTCCAGATTCCCCCTCCTCAAGGCTGTTACTCTGGCAAAAGTGATGTTAAATAGTAAATACTAACCACTAAAGGATTAGAGATAACTTTCCCCAAGCTACTGCCTCATCTGTGTGGCTGTGGGAGTAGGGGGTGGGGGGTGGGGGGTAGGTCGTTCTAATTTGACTATTTTGAAGCAAATGATTCAGAAGCAATTTGACACAGGTATAATTTTCCCTCAGTAGCTCACTGCCATGCTATAGTACTATTTGCCAACTGTCAGCACAGTTAACACTGTGTTACTGCTCAAGGGGATGTCGATACAAAACGAAGAGGGGGTGGTTTAAAAGAAGGAGGAGGAGAAGTGGAAGTGGAAGGGGAAGGAGAAGGGAATAGAACACCAAAAAGCAAATAAACTTGGATCAAAAAACTTGAAGTGATTCAGAGATACAACTGGCTTAATTTTTCTATGTCTATAGGGTCTATGGTTTTTATACCAACAAGCAAACTGAGGGGAAAAAATAAAGTACTTTGCATACATCTTTATATTCTCAAAAACAGAGCTACATTGGCTATAAATTCAGGGTGATTTGGCTCCCCGTCTGAACCCTAAGTACAGTATTACATAATTTTCCAAAGTGGATTCCACAGAATGCCACTGTCTTATAAGATGTTAATAGATACTCCACAAAAAGAAGGGTTCCTAAGTTCCACATTTGGAAAATGTGGCTTATAACTTTCCCCCTGTAAGATTCACAATGCACATTATTATATTCAAAACTTTGAGAAGTCTCATAGGATGGATGGATGGATGGATGGATGGATGGATGGATGGATGGATGGATGAAGAGACAGAGAGACCCTTGTTTATTGTTTAACTTTGCATTTTCCAAATTTATGTGGCTAGAGAAATCTGTTTGGGAGGACTATTACACCTTGTAAAATAGTTAACCCCTCTGCAACAAAGTTTCCTTATCCATGAAATCAGAAAAAGTAACATCCACTTTATATTGTTACTGTGAAATGGATGGAGTTAATCCATGGAAAGCACTGATCACCTGTCTGGCGCACAGGGAGTCCCCCATAGGTGTTAGCTGTTATTGCTGTGGTTATGGTTATCATTAAAAGACACTAACTTCTTGAGGAAGCTGGTGTGAGCACTGCAATATTAGCTGTAGTAAATTGTAAAACTGGTCACAGTACCCCTCCCTCCCCATCAAAAGGAGTATATTTCTCTATTTCTGGAATCTCAGCTCATTTCATGACAGGTTTTGACCAACAGGATGTGGCAAAAGCTGCACTGAGTTCCAGCCTAGGGCACGAGAGAAAACAGACCTTGTGCTCTTGGACTCTAAACTCTTGGAACCCTGTGATCTCCATGGCTCCTTCATGTGGACCACCCCAAGCTATCCTGCTCAAGGATAAGACCACCTGGAGAGAAGACCCTGTCTTTCCAGTCAAGGTCATCATAAACAAGCCACCCCCACCAATACACTAACTGACCACAAGTACATAAGGGAGACCAGTCCAGCTGGCCCAGACCAGAAGAACCACCCAGCTAATCTAATGAACCATGAGTTAAATAATTAAACAGTTGTTTTAAGCCACTGAGCTCTGAGATGGTGTGCTATATAGCAAAAGCGATTTGATATATTAGGGAAAAAGCCAAAAACACAAAACAAACAAAAAAATTTTGGTGCATTACTCTGCTTGCAGTCTCTCAAGAACAAAATGTACTTCTGAATACAATGTGATATGTTAATAAAATGTATGTTTTGCTATTTATGAGCAGTCACCAATCTGTAGAACTATGCAACATCTGTTTGCAATTGAAAATGCTATCACACAAAGGTTTTTTCAAACTTGCTTATATATGCATCTAATCATACCACCAACACATTTTTTAAATGAGAAGGACAGAAATTTATGTACCTAATATATTGTCATTTTCCTATTCATGTACATACTTTAGGAACAATACCTTGAGTCAAGGAATAAAAGATACATTTCAAATATAAGATGCTGCTCATACATTACTGGGAATGTCTTTTTGTAGAGCTCTTCCTAATATTTCTCATTAAAAAAGAAAAAAAAAAACAAGTACTATATTTTACCCCATCATTGGCCTTAAAGACTGCACAAAAAATCAAAATATTGGAATACATTTTTTGTTTCAAGACTCATTTAAAACATCACATGCCATATTGCCTTTAATTCTGCAGGCATTTGGATCACAGTATTAGCTAGGGAACACTTAGACTTTTTTTTTTTTAAAGATTTTATTTATTTATTTGAGAGAGAGAGAATGAGAGAGAGCACATGAGAGGGGGGAGGGTCAGAGGGAGAAGCAGACTCCCCGCCGAGCAGGGAGCCCGATGCGGGACTTGATCCCGGGACTCCAGGATCATGACCTGAGCCGAAGGCAGTCGCTCAACCAACTGAGCCACCCAGGCGCCCAACACTTAGACTTTCATAACAAATTTTGCTGAAGGTACATATTGAGTAGGACCCATGGATGCCTTTTCTCATCAGGAACTCTGCAACACTAATTTTATTAATTCACTGAACACTACAGGAAAATGAATAGTATTATCATATATTATGATAAAAGTATAATCCAGGGATATTTTTTTTAAAGTAATTCAACAAATGTTCATTAACATTTACTGTGTCTTAGAACTTTGATAGCCATTAATGATTCCAAGTAAAGAACACTACCCCTGCCCTCAAAGAGCTCCCAGTCAAGTGAAAAAAGAAAATGATTTATCTGAGAAACAATCAGAATTGAAAATCTCCACACTTTACAACAAGTCTAACCTTGTAATTAGCCATGCTAGCCATTGACTCTATAATTGACTCAATTATGGTAATAGGCATATTTGCCATATCACTAGTTACTAAGAGAGATAAAACAAAGTACCAGGAATTGAGCTGTATCATTAAGTTGGAGATTTTTTCTATCCACTATTAAGAAATGAATATGATGCTATGATCCTCACACCTGGACACCAGAGCATTTAAAATAGTTTCTCACATGTTGACCAGTGGGTACCAGTTGGTTCCCATAGGAGTATTCTGAAAGTGGAATTAACTTTAAGTATTGGATAAAATTGCTGAAATCACTGGATTATAAACTACTATGGTTATAAATAAGCATATGCTTTGACATGAGACTAACCTGGGTTCAAATTCTGATTTTTCCCAATTTACTACATAGATCATAGGAAGAATGAGAACCTGTGCTTTGCTCAATGTTTACAAATTAATTAAAGTACCAAGTAGCCATGGAGTAGCTGTCTGGCTTCTAATTTCAAGAGCTTTAGAAATACATATGTATTGGGGCGCCTGGCTGGCTCAGTCAGTACCGCATGTGACTCTTGATCTCAGGGTTGTAAGTTCAAGTCCCATGTTGGGTAGAGAAATTACTTAAAAATAAAATCTTAAAAAAAAGAAAGAAATATGTACGTATTTATTTAGCTTCATAACACAAAAACATTTTATGTGAGTTTCTAATAGCAGTTCCTTTTTATTTTAAGCATTTTTTAAAAAGGGAAAAAAAAGAAAACTTTGTTTTTGACTTTAAGAATTTATTTATTTATTTTGAGAGGAGGGGGAGGGGCAGCAGAAGAGGAAGAGAGAAAATCTCAAACCAACTCCCCACTGAGCCACTGAGTGGGGAACCCAATGTGGGGCTCGATCTCACAACCCTGAGATCATGACCTGAGCCAAAATCAAGCATCAGGTGCTTAACAACCTGAGCCACCCAGGTGCCCCAAGGGTCTTTGATTTTAATTTTGGTCTTTTCTGCTCACTTCCTCCTCATTTCCTTTATCTCTTTCCCCTCCTTACTCAACCCCTTTATTTCTTCCCCCATTATAAAAAAGCTCAAGGACATACAGGCACACAAATCCCTGACCAATAAGAAGAGCTTCCTCCCAACTCAGAAGGTATTTGGAGTTTCAGCAAAGGACAGAACTTTCACTGTACTTAGAAAGTGTCTCTGAAGTCTCTCTGAACCAGCCTAGTCTGCCACTTCCTCTAGCCAGGATAGAGACATTTGCCAAATCTCCGCCATAGGGTGATAATAAGTCACTTAAAAAAAAAAAAAAAAGCAAAAACAAAAACAAAAAAAAATCTATATTGCTCTATAAGGCAGAGCAAAATAGAACATTTAGGGAATTTCACTAAAGTCCTATATTTGGAGGGGTTGGGCATGAAGACTCTGGTTAAGTGACTGTTTACCAAATGCTTAGAGGCAAGGTTTGTATCAAGAACATCTTTTGGAACACTACATTGCCTTTTACAGAAACTACAATAAAATGCACTCCACATCATAATGCATACAACTTAATTTTTGGAAGGATTCGGAAAGAATTATAGGATCTTGTCAGGCCCCAAGTCACATTATTAACATTAATCTTCATCATGCATGCCTGAGGATACTGAGACTAAAAGTAGGCTGCCCTGTGAGAAGTAATAGCATTTTTATGTACTTTGATTTTCTTTGTGTTATAAAAGTAGGCGAAGAGTGAAAATAAATTATTTTGGGTTTTGGATAAACATATGTTTATGGTACTAAGAGTTTAAATAGATGTTAAAACCACTTTCTAGAGCAGTTCTTTCCAAAGGAACAAGTAGGGATGCCCAACTCATTCAAAATGACAGCCTATATAAATTGAATTTCCTGCATGATTTTCATTCTTCACTTAAATGTAAAAGAGAGTTTAAAGCTATGCTTATTCTCTGAAAGTATCTGTAGTGTAGGTCTGTTTTTCATTGTGATGTGCAACATTTTTTTAGAAACATCTGCACACTGGGAATCAGTATGGTCTCTTGTTTTCAGCTTCCCTGAATCTCACAGGGCACCATCTGTCCAGAGACATTTAAGCCTTTCACCAGTGTTATGTGATGTAATAAAATAGTGATGATTTACTTCCTGGGCAAATCTGTTACCTCATTCTTCTAGGTGGAGTGTCAGATTTTAAAATTAAAATGTTTATAGGAGTATAATGGGGAATAAATTCCCCTAAACTGTTCTGAAATTTACTTCTCTTTTAACAGAGTATTGGAGATAAAAGCAAAACTTTGCAAATGTTCCTCTTGGAAATAACTTAGAAGGGAGCAAGGGGGGATCAAATAAAGCCACGAAGGAGAGAGCTAGATCTAGGAAGTCACATTCATGAAGGTCAGATCTAGAGGTCAGCAAGCCAGGAAGCTACAGCAGGGAATACACTTGGAGGAAGGCCAACAATCCAGCCTTCTGTGTATTTGGGATTGAATTAAAGTGCATAAGGAAAACAAGGGTGAGGGAGCAGTTCCAGAAGTAGGATCGAAGCAAAGGGCTTAAGAATAGATGTGGGACACTAGAGTGTCCAGCATCAGAAGCTGTCTTGGGGAAGGGCTGATATGAGAAACATAGAAGACCAAGCTGAGGGAACAAGATATAAAAACTCAAATTTCCTCTCCTGACTTTTCTCTTTTTTTAAGATTTTATTTATTTATTTATTTATCTGAGAAAGAGAGAGAGTGAGAGAGAGCACAAGCCAGGGGGAGGGCAGAGGGAGAAGCAGACTTCCCCCTGAGCAGGGTGCCCGATGCAGGCAATCCCAGGACCCCAGGATCATGACACCAAGCCAAAGGCAGACGCTTAACCGAATGAGCCACCCAGGCCCCCCTCCTCTTTTCACTTCTAAATACCATAAGTGCCTCTCTCAGAGCCATGAGACTCTTTCAAAGCAGGATGCTACAAACCAACCTGTGTTACCAAAGCTTTCACAATAAAACTAACTAAACATGGGATTCTAGAGAGAGTCTCATTACGTTCTAAGCCTTTAAAATGCAGTGCATTTGAAGGAGACCGTTGAACTAAATAGGGGTCCTTTGAAAAGATTCTCTCTAAAGTGCACCCTCATTTATAAAGGTCCTTTTGTTTAGGAAGCACCTTTGTGCTTAGTTCTGGAAATGCATTAACTGAAGAGGTCTTTTACCTCCCGACTTCTACTCAATTGTATTTTACCTTGCCTGTCTTTATGGGAAATGATCCTTTTCATCATTCAGAAATTATTTTCTTAAAAAAACACACATTGTTTCTTAGTGCTGAAGTTTTTCCTTGTGTATTCAATCAGTAATGGAAAAAAGTCATCTCTTCAACTATCCAACTCTTTAAAGAACAAAGTAATGTAGGCTTTCTTTACTCTTTTCACATATAAGTAAGTGGGCACAACAGCAGTCTCAAATTGATGAAGACTTTGTAAAAAATAAGTATCTTTCCATGACATTCCTCCATCCCTCCTGCTACAATGTGAGCTCCTTGAAAGGAAGAGTGTGGTTATTATGATACAGGTATTCAATAAATAATGACTATGAAATTCAATTCTCAACAATGACTTGCATTCATCCAGAACAGATAGCACAGTTTGGTGGATCCCAATCTTTCTATCACCTAGGACTTATTTCCCTTGAATTTCTCTCTATAGGCTATATATTTTGAAAGATATTGTCTAACAAACAACCTGCTTTAATATTTTTTTAACAAGATGACCATGAATTTTATTACCTTTCAAATAGTAAAGTCCAAAAGAATGTCAGGCTGAGCAAGTAAAATGAAAATCAACTGAGCCAGGTTTTTGGATTCTTTATCTACCTGCCTACCTTATTTACCTACCTTATCAATCTACCAAATCCTATGTAAAAAAAAAAAAAAAAAAAAAAAACAAAACATAAAAAAACAACAAGAGCAAAAAGAACAGATAAAAAATAAAATTTAAAATACTATTTAAAGTATCAGCGGTAATAAACATGATGTACTAGGAATCTATAGAAAGATATAAATAACATCTATGATTAAACAGACTTTAAAATAGAATTTTAAAGACCAAAACGAAGAAAGAAAGAAAGAAAGAAAGAAAGAAAGAAAGAAAGAAAGAAAGAAAGAAAGAAAGAAAGAAAGAAAGAAAGAGTGAGTCATACCCAAGATTGGAAAGCCCAGAACTATAAAGATGTAAACTGTAGAGACGGTCCCTTCCAAAAACATTTGCAATTGAGTACATTCTAATCAAAATGTCAACTCCTGTCTTGAGGGAAACTTTCAAAGTCAACTAAAATTTCATGCAAATAGAAAGGGCCAACAAAAGCCAAAATACACTGGAATAAAGAGCAAAATAGGAAGATACTCTTACAGAGTCCCTGAAGTACTTTAGTGCTATAGTAATCAAAGTGACATGCTGATGCAAGGAGAGATATATAGAACACTGACAGAGAATACAGAGCTCAGAAACATAGCCTACATTAATGGATCCTCAATATACATTTAGCAGGATGCTATATGGCACTACAGAGCAGTGACAGAAGGATGATCCTTTCCGTAGAGGGGCAGAAGAGAACTGATAAGGGGAAAAATGAAAGGGATATTGATAAGATAACAATGAAATTAAAACCCTACCTCCCACCATATCCAACAGTCAGGTGCAGTCAATGCCTAAGTGTAGAAAGTAAAATGATAAAACTTTTAGGAGATAATAAAGCAGTATCTTGACAATCTTGGGGTAGGGTAGGATTGCTTAAGCAAGACAGGAAAAAGCAAAACTAAAAAGGTAGGAAGGAAGGAAGGAAGGAAGGAAGGAAGGAAGGGAGGGAGGGAGGAAGGAAGGAAAGAAGGAGGAAGCCAGGCAGGGGGGCGGGCAGGGAATTTTTTTAAAAAGAAGAAGAAAGAAAAAAGTTAAAACTAGGCCATTGCTCAAATTGTTCCTCTTGAAATTGTCCCAAGTCTGCCAACTTTGTTACCAGTATGTCACATGGCAAGTAGACACATGAGAGGAAGTTTTTAGAAACTTTTATAAAAATTGGACATGGAAAATTTATGTCTACTGGGCCCATTTTAAAAGTTATGTTTGCATATCAAATGCCTTTATTTTTATTTATTTTATATTAATTCATTTCATTGTATTTTACCAACGTAATAGCTAATGCCTAAGAAAAAAATTTAATGATCTGCAGAGTTTGAGAAGTAGTGAAATAGCAATGAATTTAAGATTAATTAAAAAAATAATTCTATTCATGAAAAGATACTCCACGATTCATTAAAAGACACTTTCAAACCACAGAATGCAAGAAAATGTTTTGGGTTCTTTAATTATTTGATGTGTTAAATGCACGTGTAAAACACCAAAGAAAAGGGACCCCTGGGTGGCTCAGTTGATTAAGCATCTGACTCTTGATTACTGCTCAGGTCATGATCTCGGGGTTGTGGGATCAAGCCCCACATTGAGCTCCATGCTTAGTGAGGAGTCTGCTTGGGATTCTCTCTCTCCCTCTACCCCTCACCCCCATAAATAAATAAATCTTAAAAAAACAAAACAAAACAAAGAAAAAGGCTTAATATTAAATGCAATAGTTGTACCCTATAGCAAACTTATAAAAACTCTCCTTGTAGCTTCTTTCATATCTCTACAGGGGTGTATTTCTTTCTTGATCTATCTAAAATTTTAGACATTATTTATTGACTTCTTAAAATGATAGCTGAGGATTTATACCACCATTCCACTTCCAGTGTATTGCTATTGAAATTACCCATATTGGTTACCATTGAAACTTACAATACAATACCCATTACTCTATTTCTTCTTTATCCAGTGATATTTCCTGACTTCATAGTTCGTAACAAGAGAATATTACTGTCTCTATCCATTGGTTTTTGTTTGCTTATTTTTTAAATCACTCTTCCTTTTTGTCATCTACTGTGTGCCAGATACTTTTTTACCCTTTCAGGATAGATTTGATAATGTCTTGTTCATTGATTCAAAAAGGTCAAAATTAATAAATGCTGTTTACATTTTCAAAATTATGTAAATATTGCTTCCTGATGGGCCAAGTAGTACACAATAATGACTTTTTTTGGTCTTATTTTTAATTTTTCTAGGCATTTATATTTCTTCTTTAAAAAAAAGAAAAAAATAATTGCATTAATAATATCATTTTCTTCAAACATTCCATCAAATCTGCCAAATCCCTTCTGATGCAGTCTGGCTTGGTTGCTGTCTTTGTCAACTGCTCTTCTAGGGTGTTCCTTCATTGTTTTCTCTTACTTTGCATCCACTGCTACTTGTAGTGGGTTTAATTTTACCCACTACCCTCCCAACAAAAAAGATATGTCCATGTCCTAATCCCTAAAACCTTCTTTAAAAAAGGGGGGCATTGGGGGGTGGGGGAGCGTGTCTTTATAGATGTAATTAAGAATCTTGAGATGAGAAGATCATCCTTGGATTATCCATGTGGGTCCTAATTCCAATTATAGCTATCCTTATAAAAGAGAAGTAGAGAGGGTTTGGAGACAGATGGACAAAGAAGACCCCTAAGAAAGGAGGAGGAAATGCTATTGTGGATTTGAAGTGGATTGATAACAGTCACAGGCCAAACCACGCCTGGAGCCAACATAAGCAGGAAGAAGCAAACAACAGATTCTCCCTAGAACCTCCAGAGGGAAGACAGCCCTGCTGACACCTCGACTTCAAACTTCTGGTTTCCATCACTCTAAGTGAATGAGCATGTGTTGACATAAGCCACCCAGTTTATGGTACTTTGTTACAGCAGCTTTGGGAAACACACTAGTCAGGGCCAGGGCTGATGAGATCGGTGAGGCAGATGCCTTACATGCAAACTTTAATGGGGCACCAAAAACCTCAATTTGAAGATAAAATGATGTTTTAAATGCAGTTTTTAAATTAAATGAATGCAGAAAACCCATGGTGGAAAAAACCACCAATATTTTAAAAACAGGAGAATCCGAGCCTAAACGTATAGGACACATTTTGGGACTCACCTTGGTCCAGCCCGGCTGCTGGTCAACTACTCTCTAGTTCTTGGCTCCCTTGGTTACAACAAGTAACTTCCTAGGAAAAGTACGAGATATGTAATTTCTAAGCCCTTGGGTATCTAACAATGACTTTATCTTCTTTTTTTAAGATTTCATTTATTTATTTGTCAGAGAGAGAGAGAGCACACAAGCAGGGGCAGTGGCAGGCAGAAGGAGAAGCAGGCTCCCCGCTGAGCAGGGAACCAGATACAGGACTCCATCCCAGGACCCTGGGATCATGACCTGAGCCAAAGGCAGACGCTTAACTGACTGAGCCACCCAGGCATCCCAAACAATGACTTTATTTTATCCTTACATTTGATCAACAGTCTGGATGTTTAAGGATTCCTAGATTGGAAAAAAAAAAAATTCCAAAATAAATAAGAAGCTTTGCTTTTGTATCTTTTTGCATCCAGTTTGCTGAGTCAGGTGGTAACTTGTTTGGGAAACTTATCTATCCCTCCACTTTCTCAAATTGTGTAATAGATTCAGTGTAAGCCTTTTTCTTTCATCTAACTCAACACTTGACAGGACTTCTTAATTAGAAGACATATCAGGGAAACTATTTTATATATTTTTAAATGTGTTCCCCTTCCGTTTTATCTTTTCTTTCTTCTGGTATTCCTATTAGGCAGATAGTAGAAATCTTGACCCCATCCTCTTATCTTTGCTTCCTTCCAACTTTCTTTTTAAGAGAACAAGTCTTAAAGGTTCCTTCTCTTCCATCTTCCAAACCTTCGATTTTTAAAAATTTCTGTTTATATGTAAATTTTAAGAGATTGTTTTTTCTTCTCCAATTGTTTCTTTTTTGGAGTTACTGTTACTGGTTTATGAATACATTGTTTTCTTAAGTTTCTCTAAGATTATTCATTAGTAGTTATTTAAAAACTCTGTTTCCCTGCATTATCTGGAAATTACTTAATTTTTCTGATTTTTAAAGTTTGTCATTGCCTTCCTTTATCGTGTTGTAAGAATTCTTAAAATGGTTGGTGACCCTTTGCTGTGAATTTATATTTAAGTGTGAACCAACAGAAATATTTACCTGGGTCTCCGCAGGTTGGAGAGACTGTCAGAGTCAAATTCTTTACTGTGTGAGTGACCGGGGAGCTCCCTATTGTGCCGGGAACCTCTCTATGCCAAAAGGCAGAGTTCTTTGCTATTCTAGATCTCCCTACACAGTCCACTCATATTTTCAGAGAAGGTCCTTCCTGTTTGACTTATGAAGTAGTGACTATTTGTTAGGTATTCTGCACAAATGGGTAGGGCAGAAGACAGCTGTAGAGACAATCAATTGGATATTTTGTTAATATCCCCTCCCCATCTCCCTCTTTTTTCCCTCCTTCCTACCTCGGGGTTCTCCTTGGTACTCAAGCTTCTGCCAGGCCGTTCAACACCATCCTTGGCTGTGATCCACCCAGGGCGCTCTAGACCAGTGGTTATAAACTGATTGTGCAACAGAATCACCTGGAGGGCTTGTTAAAATACAGATCCCTAGGCAACACCAGAGAGCCTCAATCAATGGGTCTGGGGTAGGGCCCATTAATTTGCATTTCGAATAAGCTCCCAGGTGATGATCACACAGCTGATCAGGGACCACTCTGTGAACCACTGCTCACAGCTAACCTAACTTGCCTGAATATCACAAACATCCGGGGCTTTCTTTCCAGAACTGTTCTCCGGTCCCACATCACTCTGACAATTTCAAATTGGTACGCTTATCTGCCCCCCCTCCTCCGGAGATGATCATCAAGGAAATTTGGTTGGCTGCAGCTTCTTCAGGCTTGCTTCATTTCTCCCCTCCTGCATCTGACTTTTGTTGTCTACAGATTGTTGCAATCTGTTGTGGACATATGCCCCACATTTTTTTATTTATTATTTTGGGGTTGTACCTTCCAATTCTTACAAACTTTTTCTATCAGTGCCTCAAGTGTTTTGGGGAAGAGATAAAGTTTAGTTGGTAAATAAGTCATCTTCAAATGGAACTCAGTTAAAGATATAAAATATAAAGATGACCCCTTCCCTTTGGCTACCAACTCAACTGGCACTCGGACCACAAAATTGATATGAAGTATTCATCAGGTAAGAGGAAATATTTTCAATATTAGGCACTGAAAGGCCAAAATCCTAGTTTCAGATGTCTAACTGAAAGCTTAAGCTTTAATACAAAAGGTATTAAGTTTCTGGGATCTAGTATGTATGTATGTATGTATGTATGTATGTATGTATGTATGTATTATTTATGGGATCTAGTAATTTAAACCCAAGCTCTCGCACTGAAATTATTTCCCTTTGTAAAGTTCTTTCCAGTTGCTGCCATTCTTCCCAGTAGCTCCCAGAGGAAGTGGTAGGGATGCTACCCCCATTAAAAGTACGAAAGGTTTGAAGTACCATGACATGATATCCATGGCCACACAGTCAATCCACCTTCGAGGAATTGTGCCCAAAGCACTCTGAAAACCAGGCAGTGGACCAATTCACAAAATTCATTTTCTTGGCAATGAAAATATTTGCATACACTTGGATATGTATTAAAGCAGGAAATCTCCAGGAGAAGCAAGACAGATAGATGTGTACTGTATTATAATGACTTTGCCTTTAGAAGCAAGAAATTAGAGATATAATGCTGACTCATTCCTTGGGGAGTTTCTGCTTTGGCTAAGTCTTTATCATGAAGAACAAACAACCCCCAAAATAAAATAAAATAAAATTAAATTAAATTAAATAAATAAAATAAAATAAAATCACTGTGATGGATCAGAAACTGTACTGGACTGAAACCTCCTTGAAGGGAGGGGATTATCTAAACTGAGCTCTTTTATCTTTTCAAATAGAGAATACAGTCAGCTATGTTACTGACCCTAGAGACCTGTTTCTACATTTTGCATGATAGCTTCTTAATAGGCCCTCCCACAGTAGTTTCTCTGATGAAGTATCTTAGACAGTAACTATCAGCCAAAGGGAAGGGAATGAAAGCAGAATAAATTTTCAACTCTAAACTTATTAAACCTCTAGCACAAATCATCACATCACTTCTGCCAACCATGACAATCCACAGACATGCATTTAATCAGGGTCTCTCTCAAAAATAAATTGCTGGTGCCCCACAATACACACAAACCTCTTGCTATTATTCTCCTGATATTCATGGTTTACTGACTGTTTTTAATCATGGTACAATGGGATATTCTTGAAAGAATAACTATTAACATGAAGTTCCTTAACCAAGAAGTGTTCAGCATGAATTGATAAAATTACAATCTATTTATTTGCCATTACAATACCATTTAATAAAGGGGATATGGTAATCAATAGCTTCCAATAATCCAAAAAGATTCAACTATAATAAGTAAAAAGAAGACACCACAGAATAAATAACTACATTATAAAATAAAAGAGTGGGGTATCACAGAGCAAGGTATGGTGCTTTATTCGTAAACTTGAAAAAATATACATGTTATATTCGGAATATATCAGAATCATCTGGAAAGCTAATAAAGAAAATAGCTTCACTGAAGAAGGACAAGGCCTGGACCTGGTATTTTTACCAAGTTCCTTAAAAAGCACTGCACTTAGGAATTAAGTAAAATATGGGAGAGGTAAGGAAAGAGGAGAGAGAGAGAGAGATCAACATTACAGAAGGCTTTTGATATTAAAGAAATTCCTACCTCCCATTTTAAATAGATAAAATACCAAGAGAAAACTTCTTAGAGATCTCTCTGAAACAATGTCTCCATCTCCATCTCAATATTCATGAGAATATAATGATCCAAAATATCTTTGGGTTCTGAATACTGACTCACTAGTGTGTCTATGTAGAGGAAGTTTCCAGCCTCTCTGTCCACACCTGGAGTACAGGGTAAAAAAGAGAGACTATACCCAACATCTGAAAGAAGCCTAGTGGCTACTGAAGGGAGAACACGCTAGAGAAATCAGCAATACCAGCTAACAAGGGGCTTGGGCATATTGCTTTTTAATTTGAATAAATAAGTTTCAAAATTGAACAGAACTGAAAAATAAGTATCATTTTATCCATTTAGTTTAAATATTGGATTCATTTTTTTACGCACAATAATTTTTCTTTACTGGAAAAAAAAATATATATATATGGTCTCCATCTCATGCCTGCTTCCAGGTTTGTGTATGAGGCCTATTGTTCATGCTGACATTGGGCCACCCAGGGCTCAGCTCTTCCCAGACAACACTGAATAAAAGGCCCACTGAGGGTTGGGGCACCTGGGTGGCTCATTCAGTTAGGTCAAAATCTTGATTTCAGCTCAGGTCATGATCTCAGGGTCCTGAGATTGAGCCCTGTGTAGGGTTCCATTCTCAGCATGGAGTCTGAATGAGATTCTCTCTCTCCTTCTCCCTCTGTCCCTCCCCTCCACTTGCACGCACACACGCACGCATGCTCTCTCTCTAAAATAAATATATAAAATCTTTTTTTTTTTTAAAGGCCTACTGAGGCTTGAAACGGGGAAACATTTCTGAAAGGGAAAGCAGTTATTACTTAAGAACAGAAAAGATGAAAGCCCCAGTTTCCCTCTGTGAAGGCTGGATGGGAGGGGGGCCAAGAACACTCACTGTCCTGCCCACCTTGGCATGTCAGGGACCATATAAAGGAACCAAATGATCTCTGGACTATGGGGCCTTGAAGGATGTGGATGATGAACTTTGAATACTTTAATGCTCTCAGTTTATGATCATGAACAAATATCTTGACTACAATATGAAGATTTCAATCTTTTCTGAATCCAAGATCCTGTGACTCTCCAAATCCCCACTGTCTGGGTTGTTTCTATACTATAACTAAAATCTTTTGACTCATGGTTTGATTACTTGACACCCAGATAAACAGAGAAGTCCTGGGATCTAGGAATCAGGGACTTAACCATCAGCTCCCCTGCCCTGTAATTCCCACCCCTCAGTGATGATTCATGTTTGGTTACTGCCCACAGCCCTGGATGGACACTAAGACACTGTAATGTTGTGCCCACTGTGACTATATCAGGGAAGATGACAGACATGGTTTCCCCTGCATTCAGGAAGCTTCCATTTTAGTGGGGTAGGCAGGTGCTAAAAAAATAATAATAAAATTATAACCAGCAATCCTTATGAAGGACATTTGATGCATGGTGCTCTGATAGCAATTAGCAGTGAGTCCTAGAGAAAACAATGGATATTCCAGAAAAAGTGACGTCAAAACATAACTCTGGGGTGCCTGAGTGGCTCAGTTGGTTAAACGTCTGCCTTTGGCTCAGGTCACGATCCCAGGGTCCTGGGGATTGAGTCCGAATTGGGCTCCCTGTTCAGCAGGGAGTCTGCTTCTCCCTCTCCCACTGTCCCTCCCCTCCTGCTCATTCACTCTCTCTCTTTCTTTCTCTCTCTTTAGTAAATAAGAAAATTCTTAACACACACACACACACACACACACAGAACTCGGTAGAATGAATAGGAATGGGCTTAACCAAGAGGAACTGAAAAGAAGATCTCCAGGAAATGACTCCATATTCCAAGTCTCAGTGTGGGAGGAAACAGCTTACTCAAGGAACGGAAAAAGATTATAATGACTAGAGCATGGCATAGAAACTAGTGGATGAAGTTGGCTGTGGAGGAAGGAGAGAAAAGTGGAAGGAAAGGATGGAAGGAGGAAGCCAGATCATGCAGGACTTTTAGGTCATTACAGTTTAGATTTGATCCTAGAAACACAGGAAATGATTGAACAACTTCACATATTTTCAAAAGATAATTTTATCCTCTGTATGTAAAATAGACTGTCATCTAATTAACAGACAATTGTAGGAGAAGGAGTTGACGGATGATGGTGGCTTCTGTTTAAGTTAGAGCCAGTAGACATAGAAATAAACACAACAAGAAATACAGTTATAGAGAGACAATCTTTGGCAAAGTAGCAAAGGCAAAATTATGGAGAAAGGATAGAAATGATGCTAGAACAACTGGACAGCTACATAAAAAATAAGGAATCTAGACACACCTTACACCCTTTATAAAAAGTTACTCAGAATAGATCATATATCTGAATGTCAAACAAAAAACTCCTAAAGGATAACATAGGAGAATACATAAATGGGCTTGGATATAGTGGTGACTTTTTAGAGATGACGCCAGAAGTATGATCCATAAAAAAAAAAAAAAGATAAACTGGATGTCATTAAAATTAAAAACTTCTGCTCTGTGAAAGCCACCGTCAAGAGAATGTGAAGACAGAATACAGACTGAGAGAAAATGTTTGCAGGAGACATAGCGGATAAAGCACTGTCATCTCAAATATGAAAGAACTCTTAAACTCAACAATATGAAAATGAACAGCTCAAAAAATGAGCAAAAGGGCTGAACAGACACTTTCCCAAAGAAGATATGCAGATGGCAAATAAGCATATGAAAAATGCCCCATGTCCTCTGTCATCGGGAAAATGCAAATTAAAACAAGATACCATTACACGCCTAACAGTGCCAAAATCCAGAACACTGAAGACACCAAATAATAGTGAGGATGTGGAGCAACAGGAACTCACAGTCACTGCTGGTGGAAATGCAAAATGGTACAGCTACTTTGGAAGACATTTTGCCAGTTCCTTATAATACTAAACATACTTTTACCATACAATCTAGCAATCCCATTCCTTTGTATTTACCTAAATGAATTGAAATTCATGTCCACACAAAACCTGTGTATGAATGTTTATAGCAGCTTTATCCATATTTGCTAAAACTTAGAAGCAACCAAGATGTCCTTTGGTAGGTGAAGGGATAAATGAACCATGGTACATCCAGACAATGGAATATCATTCAGCACTAAAAAGAAAGGAGCTATTAAGCCATGAAAAGACATGGAGGAATGTTAAATGGATATTACTCAGTAAAAGAAGACAATCCGAAAAGGCTGCATACTATATGATTCCAACCATATGACATTCTGAAAAAAGCAAAATTAAGACAGTAAAAAAAGATCAGTGGTTGCCAGTAGTTATATATTTCATTATATATTTGTCAAAACCAATAGAATACACAACACCAAGAGTGAACCCTTAAGTAAACTATGGACTTTGAGTGATATTGATATGTTTGGTATAGTCTCATCAATTGGAATAAATGTACCACTCCAATGTGGAATGTTAGTAATGGGAGAAGTTGTGCGTGTGTGGGGAAATAGGATATATGGGAACTCTCTGTATCTTCTATTCAATTTTGCTGTGAACTTCACAGTGCTCTAAAAAAGTAAGTCTATTTAAAAGGGGAAAAAATGTTTCTTAGAAAGACTAGACATGGCTCGCTATTTGATAAGAATGTTTTAAGTAGATGACAGAGAGAAAAAGTAAATTGCCCAGGTTTCTGTCTTGGACAACTCAATGGATGGGGTATCATTCACTGTAGTGGGGCTTACAGGAAGAGGGAAGAAAGAGGATAATGAGGCAAGAGAAATGGAAAAGGAAATCAGATTCCTGGTTTAAACTACTTCGAGTCCTTTAGTCCTTGCCCCCACTCCCCACTCTTTTTTTTTTTTTTTTTTTTTAATTTGGAGTCTAGCCTGCATCTCCTAACACATTTCATTGGAAAATGTCAGCCACTTATGGGCTAGGCGTAGCTTGATTCTGATAGAAAAGTGCAAATAAAAACAGATGTCCTTGTACACATTAAGAAAAAGCATGATGGCTTAGAGCAAAGAATGTGATTTTGAGGTCTAAAAGACCTGGGTTTCACACTTGCTTTGCATGTTCCTTAGCTGTGGGGTGAATTATTTAAACTGTCCCTCAGTTTAAATATCCCCCTAAGGGATATGGCATGCAGGGTGGTTGGGAGGGACATAAATTATGTTGTTGTTTTTTAGGTAAGTGTCACAAAGTTGGTCCTTACACCATAAAAGTAAGTGTTGGGATTATACACTGGGTGCTTCTCACATTTTAACATGAATTTGGCAGCTGTATAAAAATACAATACAATTAGGTGGGAGTGAAATCATGTTGAATACATACCCAAAAGTGGTGATTTCCGGAATTCTCCTGAAATTCAATCTATGAGTGGAGACTTGATACCGTACCTTGTATTTATTTTTTTGTTGTTGTTAAGATTTTTTTTTTAATTTGACAGAGACAGAGAGAACAAAAGCAGGGGGAGGGGCACGGGGAGAGGGAGAAGCAGACACCCCGCTGAGCAGGGAGCCCGATGCGAGGCTCAATCCCAGGACCCTGAGATCATGACTTGAGCTGAAGGCAGACGCTTAACCCGCTGAGCCACCCAGGTGCCCCAATACCACACCTTTTATTGAAGATACTCTACCCTCTTCTAGAAGGGAGCTTATGGTTTGTTCTTTTATGTAAGCCATACCAGTAGTAAGTCCTCACGACATTTCAAAGCTCCATTCCAAATGGTAACATGCAGATTTCTCTTCTCTTGCCTCCTTGGTCTTTCCTTCCCCCAAAGTAGTTCTTTCAAAGGTTTAACTGTAGACATTCTGAGTATACAAAGGGTGCCTATATTATTAAAGAATTAAATAATATAGACTAAGTACCTACTGAGTGCTAAATATGACAGAGGGGGAAACAATCAAACAAAAAACACAACCGCCAAGAAGATTTAACAACAAACCACACCGAAATTCAAAAAAATAAAGTAAAGCTTTAGGGAAAAGGTCTTATGCCATCCACGAAATAATACGAATGTGGAAATAAACAGACCAGGGACTAAGGATTCTCCAATCAGTTGGGGTTTCCCCTGCAGAGAGGTGGCATAGCAGACCTCCTGGGTAGCACTTCAGTCTAAACTGTTGAGGGCAGTGGAGTGGAGCTCTCTCTGCTTTCTGTAGGACAGGTAGAGTGGCCAGTATGACTGGGAGTCTTCGTGATGAAAACTGGCAGCCTTCACCTGTGCTGACCACATTTGTAGTCTTTTCCCCCCATTGGTGACCTACCACATGTAAACCTTCTTTCTGCCTCTAATTTCTGAGGCACAGCAGCCGAGCAAAAAAATATGAAAAGGTTACTCATTATAAACTGAAAAATGGATAAACTCATAATTTCTCAAACATGTGAAACACATGTCCCCCAGGTAAGACCTTGCACTCCAAATGTCAGGCCAGAGTGAATTCTTAAAGCCGAGTTACATAAAGCTCCGAAAATGGAGTTTATAATGAAAACGTTGACAGGCTCTTGTAGCCACTGTAGTATAGAAAATTTAATATGTCACCTTGTTTTACAAGATTTTACTGGCAAAGAAGAAAATTAAAACATTTAACATCTTTCACTTCACCAAATTGCTTCCCTCCTCCAAAGTGTGGTGCCATTTGTAATGCTATTTCATTTATAAACATCCCTTTTATTGTCACTGGCCCGGCTCAGCTTTACACCCCACGTTTCCTTTCCAAAGCACTGACACGCTTATTGGGGCAACATTGCCTGATAATTGCATTCACATTTTCTGAAGGTATGTTAAGTTGTAAGAGTGCTGGTGGAGAAAGGGATAGAATTATTTACATAGCTGCACAGGCAACATAAATAATGCTGATCATTAAAATATCTTCTAAGAGCCTTTCAAAAGCCCTTTAAAAAAAAGAAAGAAAGAAAAGAAACATTTGTACTGCAGATATTTACACAAATCCAGGGGGAGAAAGGAAAGGATAGCCTAGCGTTGGAGAAAACATATTTAAATCCTCTGGCAAAATAGGATGACTGCCTGCATTTTCGAACACAAGCAGACAACAAGCATCATAATCAGGGATGGGGGCACCTGGTTGGCTCAGTCCGGAGAGCATGTGGCTCTTGATCTTGGCGTTGTGAGTTTGAGCCCCACATTGAGTGTAGGGATTACTTAAATAAATGAATAAACTTCAAAAAAAAAATGAGGGGGGGCGCCTGGGTGGCTCAGTTGGTTGAGCGACTGCCTTCGGCTCAGGTCATGATCCTGGAGTCCCGGGATCGAGTCCCACATCGGGCTCCCTGCTCGGCAGGGGGTCTGCTTCTCCCTCTGACCCTCCTCCCTCTCATGCTCTCTGTCTCTCATTCTCTCTCTCAAATAAAAAAAAAAAAATGAGGGATAATTTTCTAAGTCAGTTATAAATAATCAAGACTCGTATAAAAACGTAGCTATTAATCCAAGTCAGATTACCAACATGAATCTCTTAACTCTAGCAATATTTTGATATCTGTCATGACCATTTACTTTCATGATGTGTTAAACAGCAACTGGGGTAACCTGCCAATTGGCAGTTCACGTGCGTTCTCAGAGGGAGGAGGAAGAGTCCCAACATTTGCTAGTCCACAGAAAGCTCTACAAAGCTATGGCAGACTTTACTGCAGACTTTGGATAAGTGAGAATTAAGAGGTGTTATGTTTTGGGCGCCTGGGTGGCTCAGTCGTTGGGCGCCTGCCTTCAGCTCAGGTCATGATCCCAGGGTCCTGGGATCCAGCCCCCCATCCGGCTCCCTGCTCAGCGGGAAGCCTGCTTCTCCCTCTCCCACTCCCCCTGCTTGTGTTCCCTCTCTCGCTGTGTCTCTCTCTGTCGAATAAATAAATAAAATCTTAAAAAAAAAAAAGAGGTGTTATGTTTCAATATCATGAAAGAATAAAGTCAAAACCTTGAATATTACCTACGTACTTTGTAGAGCAGTCATTATTTCATTAACTCTGATTACTCAGGAAGATGTGATCCCACAGCATTGGTACTAAGAGTTTTAAAGAGGCATATATATATATTTTATATATATTTATTATATATAAATTTATATATATATAAAATATATATATATATATAAACCTCCAGGGCTGAGACTCAACTGAAAAAAACCTTAGAGAAATAGCTGCGATGCTTGCTCATGAAGTACCCAATGCCCTATGGGACCCCAAGGATGCCCCTGGAAGCAATGCTTGCATCAAAGGAATACTAATTTTTTATGCCATGTTCCAGCCTTTGGAGATGAATTCTCCTTGCAACAGGGGCCACAAAAATCCAATCCAATAAAATCAGCCAGCATTGAAACATAGTGTTGAAATTATATATAGGCTTTATTAATCTTTAATACACTTTCTTAAATAGACTCCTAGTTGGTGAAATGCTCTAAGTGAAATTTCAGCAAATGAAGTCTCATGAGCAGCCCTTTTTAAGGGTGGTAGAGCTTTAGGGTTACAATGAAAATGATTTTTTTGGGGGTAAAATACAATTTTTAACAATGTGCATAATAGAACAACAAAAGTAGAGGGGCTATAAATCAAACAGTAGGTTTTATGACTATGGTGTTCATCAATGGATTTAAGACATAGAGGGTAGATAGGAAGAGCCATCTAAATGGAAAGGTGTGTGAGTGTATGCATATTGTCTCTAGGGTGTGTATTTATGTCTAAATATCTCTGGACAACCTAGGTTGGAATATAGACAATATAAACCTACTTGTTTAAAGATCATAATGGAAAACATGCAGACAATACAATAGATTCTCTCTCTCTCACATATATATCCTCCCCCCAGCACTGATATTTATGGAACTACTTACATGCAATTACTCTGACCCCTGCTTACTAGATTCTCAATTAGTCATACTACCCCCAGGCTTCACTGCCTTAAGGAAATTAAAGTCCTTACTTTGGGTTCCTGAACCCAATTCCAATGTATAGAGGTTTTTCTGCAGCACCAACAATTCTCTGGACATCAACTGGGTGTTCTTACAATTCAACTCAATTCTGACATCTATCTGCCTGGGGACAGATCAGATTCCACAGGTTAGGGGTTCAGTCCTACTGCCCCCCCACTCCCCACTTCAGAGGCTAGTTAGTCATAAACCCAGGTTTTCATCTGTGCTTCTGACCCACTGGCTACAGCTTGGAGGTTCCAACCACCTCCTCGTCCGGTTAGATTAATTCATTGGAGCAGCTCACAGAACTCAGAGAAATATTTTACTTACTAGATCACTGGCTTATCATCAAAGGGTATAACTCAGGGACAACCAGAAGGAGGAGATACTGTACCAAGTGTGGGGCAAGGGGGCAGAGCCTCCATGCCCATCCCAGGCGCCATTCTCTCAGCACCTCTACATGTTTACCAACTGGGAAACTCTTGGAACCTTCTTTGGATTTTTATGGAGGCTTCAATATATAGGCATGACTGACTAAGTCACTGACCATTAGCTATTGACTGAACCTCCAGCCCCTCTCCCCTCCTAGGAGATCAAGGGGGTGGAATTGAAAGTTCCAACCCTCTAATCACTTGGTTGTTTCTCCGGCTAACCAGGTCCCATCCTTGAGTGGGATCCCAAAGTCAACCTCATTAACATATAAAAAGACCTTAATAGTTCTCAGGACTAAGGAAGTACCCAGGGTTTTAGGAGCTCAGTGTCAGAAACAGGATGAAGGCCATATATATATTTCTTTTTTTTTTTTTTAAAGATTTTATTTATACATTTGAGAGAGAATGAGATAGAGAGAGCATGAGAGGGGGGAGGGTCAGAGGGAGAAGCAGACTCCCCGCCGAGCAGGGAGCCCGATGCGGGACTCCATCCCGGGACTCCAGGATCATGACCTGAGCCGAAGGCAGTTGCTTAACCAACGGAGCCACCCAGGCGCCCGGCCATATATATATATTTCTTATTACCAATTACAGTATTACAGCCCCAGAGCTCTATATGGTCCAGTGAAAGCAGTTATATCCATACCTGAGAGGCATTTAGAGACAAGCCCCAGTTAAGAACCTGAAATGAATTGTGTGAACAAAAGCAGCTTTTCAGATGCTTTGAGAGGGTTTCCAACCTGCCTTTCAGTGGAAAACACTAAGCTCTGGGGTTAAGGCAATAGCTTTTGTCTTTTAATAGAAAGCCTCAAAAAAAAGCCTCTAAAGAATTTTCAACTATAGCAGTGGGAGGAGCAGTTTTAAATATATCAATACTATATTACATTATTTATTATGTAAGTGTGTGTGTGTGTGTGTTTATTCCCAGCGTTTATTCTATTGTGTAGATTTGGGACCTACCCTGCTTATTTATTTACTATCAAAAATATCCATCATTGTTGTTTTGTTGTTGTTGTTTTATGCTAAACTCAGGATTCAAGGTCCAAAACAAGTTATTTGCTACATCAAGAATACAAGGCTCCTTCATGTATCCCAATGGCTCCCTAATCGCTAGAAATCAACTTTTCTGATTTATTCTAATTCTCACAGCTACTGAATAATGGGCTTTTTAACAATTATGGGAGTAATGGCCAATGGGTTAGACTGCTTATTACAGAATATGTATAGATTCTAAGTATAAGATTAGACTATTAAAAAAACAATAATTTCCTAAAGGGAGATGAGTAAGGGCTTTCACTAACAGTACTTTCATCTACATTCTAACAGGAAAAGTTTAAAAAGATTTAGGGACTACATACACTAAGATTTTCTATGATTTCTTTTAACTAACATAGTTCTAGAATATCCCCTAAGTTTAAAGTTTTTCTTATTTTGTAGAAAAACTTTGTATCTGATATAAATATCTCAATTCAAAGGTCTTTATGTAACATTCCATTTAAATAATACATTTTACTATGGACATAAAAATATAATAGGAAAAAAACCAGAACCAGTGATAGGTTCATAAAAGTAAAAATGCTTTATTAAATTTATTATCAGTCATAATTTCATCAGAGATTTATTATGATGCCACCTGAGCTATCTACTTACTCTGATTTAAGTCTTTGTTAGGCCTGACATTTATCAAAAAAAAAAAAAAAAAAAATCAGGCTTTTGTATTTCAAAGGGGTCTTCTAGAATGCAAAAGAGTTTTCTGTTACTATCACTGAGTTATTTTAAATATTACTCCTTCATTTTTATTATAGAACCAGCAAGAATCACACTGTAGCTAGCTTAAGGTTTGAATTAAAAAACAAAACAAAACAGTGCTCTTAAGATAATGATTTTTAGAATGAATAATTAGCTATTTCCATTGTCACATGAATTAGAATCCATAACAAAGAAAAGGAAATGAAAGGAAGATTTTAAAAATTTATTTTGTTGATGTTTCTACTATAAAAAGCCCTGTCAAGTTCTCTTTTGTAATTTTTATAATGTAGAAGATGTCTTTCTACTGTGCATATTTTTCAGGAATATATTTCTATTTTAATTTTATTGCAGAGTTAATTGACTTAGGAAGGAGGCAACTAAAAACCTATTCTTTAAAATGCAATTATTTAAGCAGAGGGTGTGGGAGGATGTGGGTAAGGAGGCATTGGGGCAATGCTGGTGATTATCCCAGTTTTATTTAGCAATAAAATTAAAAGAAAATTGTAAGATTAGCGTGCATACAACAATTACTTATAACACCACATTTCCTTCATATATATACATATTTTTTCTCTCTCTCATGTTTTAACCACAAAACAATAGGAACATTTAGCTAACTGGAGATGATTAAGACCATTAAAAATTATGGAGTCTGAACAATTTATTTTACTACTTATTGTGTGAAAATAAATACTATCCCTATTGGTTTAAAATAAAAAAGCTTTGCTCTGTAACTGCACCTTCCCAAAATAGAATTTTGAGAGTATTCAAAGGCCTTGGGATATATTTTCCAAACTGCTTGACCAGATGAACTTGACCTTCTAGGCAAGATTCTTATATTTGTTCCTGTAGAGAAAAGGAATATGAGCATTTTTCTTGCTGTTACCTTTATATAACATTTGAGTGACCTGAGGCAATGTAGTTTATTCTCCCTTCTCTTAAGACAAGCTCCTTTTTCTGTTTCCTTTTAAGTAAAAACATAAAGGTCAGATTATCATTTCACAAAATGCTCCATTCAGCTGAGGTGATTCTAGCTTCTCTCACGATAATATGCTTTCACTAATTATTTCATAACTCATTTAAATGGGAGGCATTCTGGAAGGGAATTCACTGCAACAACTCCTCAAGTAACTAATTATTTTTTTTTTTTAACACAGGGGAATTTTAATTATAATGCCTGTGTTATTTAAAAGCAGTGTGTGACAATTTGCATCTTGAAACATCTATTGTAATAGGGAAGAAAAAAAAATATGCTCCTGAATGAAATAACAATTCAAGTAAAGGCAATTTAGTTGGCCTTTTATTTCCTTGATTTTCAAGGAACAGAAAGAAAAAAAAATGCAAACTGAGCCTGAATTATAAAACCACTTACAGAGATTAAAAGATAAGAAAAATCCTGGCCCTATAAAGAGTACATATAAGCTTATTTTTAAAGTTACATGTTCTCTATACTTTAGGAGAGATTTATCATGTGTCATCATTTAATGTATAGCTATGGTGGCAAAATCTCATTTTAGAAGAAAACAACCAAATCACAGTGTTTTCCCACAGGGAGTTGATATTTTCAAGGGACTAAATGGATAAATAAAACCTATTATTATTGTATTATTATTATTATTATGACAATGACTATTACTTTCCCTTAGTTTATATTTTGGAGAGTTTTATTGGTTAAAAATAAGTGACTAGGTAAGAAACTATTCACAGTGTCCTTATATATAGTCCTCAGATTGAGAAGCAAAGTGATAAGGGAATAAGTATGTGCCAGAGTTAGACAATGTAGGTTCTAGTTTCTGCCTGTAGATAGTCACTACCTTTTTTTTTTGGTTTATTCTCCATCAATTTGGGTATCTGTATCACAGAGCCTTTTTGAGCATTATGAGCTAATGCATATGAATATACTGTACAAAGAGGAAAATATTATACAAAAGTCAGCAGTTTTAATAGTCAAAATGTAAATGCTTAAAAATTAACAAAAGAAGAATCTACCTAGATGCAAATGCTCTATGATGTATCCTGCAATCAGCGTCCCTTTACGTGAGGAGGAGGAGCAGTGGATCCCACTACATCCCCAAGAGAGTAAATACAAGGAGCAGTAGCACTTAGGTTCCAACTGCGACCCACATAGCCCTGCAGGGGTAGTGGGTGGGCAAAGGAGCTGGGTGGTTGGGTGGGTGAGTTGGGTGGCGGATGGGCAGTGGTGGTGTCAGGGAAAATAAACAAGATGGTACTTTCATGATTATTCAGAGGAGCTCTGCAGTGATATGATTTTCTTCCACACTGGCATTGACTCCCTTGTCCCCCAGGGGAGAGGGAGGTATGATAAACTCTCTGTCTAGACCAACTAACTCCAGTGAACTTAGCTTCAGTGAATCTTTTTCAGTTGGAAGGACATTAAGGAGGCTCCGTGGAGAAGATTGCCTGGCATCTTTTTTTGAAATGATAACAGCTGTTGCATGATCTAGAACTCCTGGTCTGACCAGTACAAATTATATTGGCTTCATGGACAGAACACTAGATCAGGTTGTGAAAAATGAATCTTGTAATCAAACAAATTTTGGCACAGCTTGCCAACAAACTGCATAGATTCAACTTTTTAAAAACTCAATTCAGGCTTGCCAGTTTGTGCTTGTAGATTGCAAAAGCAGATATCTGATCCAAGATGACAATATTTATAGCTCAGGATTTGTAGCCTATATTTCTTTCTCTCCCAACCCCTCCAAAAATGTTCTGTATCATCACAAGGAATATTCAAAGTTGTCATTTCCTAATAATACTAATTGTAATAACATCATAATACCCATTTTTAGGTCTATTTGTACTCTTACTGCTGCCATCGAATAAGAATCTACTCTCGGGCGCCTGGGTGGCTCAGTTGGTTAAGCGACTGCCTTCGGCTCAGGTCATGATCCTGGAGTCCCGGGATCGAGTCCCGCATCGGGCTCCCTGCTCAGCAGGGAGTCTGCTTCTCCCTCTGATCCTCCCCCGTCTCATGTGCTCTCTGTCTCTCATTCTGTCTCAAATAAATAAATAAAATCTTTAAAAAAAAAAAAAAAAAAAAAAAAGAATCTACTCTGTACCAGGGCTTTACATGCTAAATGTTACTTAAAAGCCAGCACAGCCTTAGGAGGTAGGTTATTATGTCAATTTTACAGTTGAGAATCCAGAGGCTCAGACAGTTGGCAACATCTGGAGTAGGAAAAATGTGCTTGGCCAGATGCAAGCTCATCTTGATGTTATGGGTATCAAAAGGAATGAGGAATCGGCACATGCCTTTTTTATTTTTTTAAGTAGCATATGGATATTCCAGTCCAGTCCACCTTCTACTTCCAAAGTCCTCAATAGTTCAGTAATTTATAGACTACTGAGATATAAATCAAATTATTCGAATAATTTATCGACTACTGAAATATAAATAAAATTATTCCAACTCTGTCCATCAAGTAGGTAAGTTTAATCTCATTGAGTACAAAAACAAAATAAAGAAAGAGAGAGAGAGAGAAGTCGAGGAGGAGGAAAACAAAAATGACATTGACAGTGTAGAAGCCAAGGGCAAGGTGCCCCAACATGGACCACTTTAGCATGAAGATTATTCTGAGCAGAAAGCAAAAGAGACCCTATGGGCTCAAGAGAAACTTTTGCCCCTCCCTTAATTATACAGAGTAATCTCAGTTGGAGGTCTTTCCCAGGACAAGGGTTATTAGTGGAAATAAATTTTATTTGAAAATTTCTGCCACGCATATGGCAGGACAAACCTCTAATTACCAAACTTCTATTCTCCTTCTTATTGCCCTGTGAAGTGCATTCCTTTCCTCTGAAATCCCAGACCCCTACCCCTACTCCTTAGTTCAGAATGACGTATATACCTCATTTTGTCTGAGTGTCTTTGGAATTCCCATGTCTGTGTGGATTCCCTGTATGCATGCTATTAAATTCTATTTTCTCCTGTTAATCTGTTTTATGTCAATTTGATTCTTAGTCCAGCTAGATGGACCCTTGAAAGGGACAGAAATTCTTACTCCCTGACAATGGAAACCACTCCATATATTGCATAAAGCTCCATGCATTCACTGGCAAAACAAATGTCTAATGAATAACTACTAAACATGCCCAACACTCTGACACATATAGAGAGGAGAAGGGAAGGAGAAGCTTTGCAGATAAAGTTTGGCTCTGCTTCTCTCTTTACAAGTCTCAATCTAGAAGGCTAAACAGAAATATCCATGGCAGAGAAATATTGCACCATTTTAGACTAGAGCTAACTGGATACAGATAAAATTCCCAAGTTTCAGCCAGTACAGGCCACGCTGCTTTCAAATGGAATAACAGCCCTTACTGATAGAACTCACAATTACCAGGAATGCCAAGAGTCAGTAGCTTGTTATGCTGAGATTTTGTTTTTTTTTTTTTTTTTAGAGAGAGGGAGAGAAGAGGGGAGGGGCAGAGGGACAGATGAAAAGAGAATCTCAAGCAGCCTCCATGTCCAGCACTGGGGGCTCCATCTCACAACCCTGAGATCAAGACCTGAGCCGAAATCAAGAGTTGGAAGCTCAACCAACCGAGTCACACAGGCGCACTATACGGAAACTTTTAATAAGATGTTGGATGGGATGGTAGCCCTTGGTTTATCTTTCCTACTCCCCCTCCTGCTTCAGCTGAGTGTGCACTTCAGTTTAAGAGTTTGAAGAGTATGTGAGAAGTTCCTAGAAAACAGGATGAATGGTGCATGGCAAGATCACGGCATGAAATGCTCTGATTGATTAAAGACAGATTTCATTTGCCACATTTCTTTTTCTCAAAAGACACTTTGAGAAAGCAAAAATGGAAGAGAGGCATTATTATTTTAAATGGACTCTACAGGGGCGCCTGGGTGGCTCAGTCGTTAAGCGTCTGCCTTTGGGTCCTGGGATCGAGCCCCACATCGGGCTCCCTGTTCAGCGGGAAGCCTTCTTCTCCCTCTCGCACTTCCTCTGCTTGTGTTCCCTCTCTTGCTATGTTTCTCTCTGTCAAATAAATAAGTCTTTAAAAAAATAAATAAATAAATAAATAAATGGACTCTACACCACACCTGAGGGTACAAAACAGGTTTTTTGGGGGGTTTTTTGGTTTTGTTTTTTCACTCAAGCAAAGCTGACTGTTACCTTCTAGAGGTGACTGGTTTATTGACTGCTAATGCTTTAAAAATGAGATTAAATCAGGCCCATGGTCTTTATTACAAGGAAGATATACGCCCCTTGTGCATTCCAGTGGTTTGGCAATCTTAACCTCGACAGACATAACATTGATGTATGCTGTGTTGCCAAACAGCATGGTAAGTGTTTAAAATGCTGTGAACAGCCTTATTGCCTTGAAATGATACTATCTAATATTACATTGTAACTCAGTGACTGAATCGGCCCACCCATCCTTCTACAGAATAGGAAAGTCGAAGCCACTTTGTTTTAATAGCTCACAGGTAAGGGATCATTCTTCATTTCACCATTGAAACAGAGCACGTAAAAGTGAATCTAGATTGCAGGGAAACTGAAACCACAATGCATCCGGTCATTTTCATTAACAGCACATATTGCATCTGCCTTTTAGAATCGGATGTCAAAACGCCAGCCTCGCTCATTCAAATTGTCAGAACTACCTTAGCACCCTTTCCACTTCCCTTGGAATATTCTGGGAAAGCAGATTTTACCTTAATCCTCAGGGCTGATTCTACTTGCTCCTTTTAATCAATCATAATTAACATAGACTTTCAGTCCTCTCTACACTTTATGCTCATCAGTCAAATTCCAGACATCCATCACTCAAAGGACCCAGGAGGCTGATAGCCTTGGTTTGCAGGATCAGAATGCCACCTCACGTTTTTGCTGAGTAAAGAGGACTTTCTGCAACCGTGCTTCGGCCTGTCATTGCTAAAGCAGGCAGGATACCACCAGGTGGGCTGACCAACCATTCTAGTTTTACTTGAGACTGAGGGCTTGGTTCTTAGGGCATGGTATTTTCAAATGCTAAAACCAGCTCAGTCCCGGTTCAAGCAGGATGGTTGGCCACTTATCTCTAGGTGAGGACCCGGCCCCCTAAGACATCTTTGCTCAGGCACAGTCTGGTTTGTGATACTCTTTTGTGGCACAAAACTGGATTTCTGGAGTAAGTGCATATCAATAAAATCTAATTTTTTATGCTGTCACCTGACAAGAACATCTCTTGCAGATTTTAACTTCCTCACACCCTGGTAGAAGAATGTGTGCTGGGGTGGTGGTCCTGTCCAATTGTCCTAGCACATGTTATTGCTGAAAATGAGTCTTAATTCTTATCAGTATTCTAGATTTTAGATGAAATAGGACCTGGGAAAAGAAACCCATATCAAATGGCTGCCCTCTTGGTTTAATAGCAAATTTTTATTTCTCATTTGGAAATCTATATATTGCAGTTCAAGCCATTCTAATTAAAATTCACTGCTCTGAAGGCACAAAAAAGAAAGAAAGAAAAAAAAAACTGCAAAATTTCAGCATTAGTGATTCTGTAAAATGGAATTAATTAGGAAATAATTTTTTTCTAATATTTTTCAACTAATGAAAAGTCCTCCCCCCAGACACTGGTAGTATAACAACTTGACATAGTCTTTGTTTCTAAAAATCTCATAATGCTATGTTAGTTGTTGAGATCCTTCTGTTTTCCAAGCAATTAAAGAGAAAGTAAGTCAAAACCATGAGGGAATACGCATATATCTTTTTTACATTGTTCCTTATCTTAAAAATGTATGCTGTTTCTGCAAAGATGATTTTCTTATCCCCAAAAAAGGAATAAGAAGAGATGAAGAAGGAGGAAGAGAAAAAGGAAGAATCCACTTACCTGCTACTGCAACTTTTGCTGTCCGACTAATAATTGACCCAGAATCTCCTAAAGATGCCTCACATTGGTAAAGTCCCTCATCTGGCTTATGGTGCCTGGAGTGAAATATGTTTTGTATCAACAGAGAGCCATTTGGAAGTTGCTGCTTCCTTTCATCCATTCCCAAGGCCAGGTGGACACCATCTTTCTTCCACTTGATAACCGGGACTCCTCGGTCAGACTCAGCAGAGCAGTTCAGAAGGACATTTCCTCCACGCATGGTGACGGCATCGGAAGGCTCTGACAGGAAGCGCAGTGATGTGAAAGGCTTAATCTGGAAACCTGGAACAAGAAAGAATGAGGGAAATAAACACGTTCACTTATTCAAAGAGATCACCGGCTTTTATGCCCTGTCTCTTCTTTACAAAACTTTTTCAAAACAGCAGCGGTCTTTGAAAAATATCAAAGACTACGGGGCGCCTGGGTGGCTCAGTTGGTTGAGTGACTGCCTTCGGCTCAGGTCATGATCCTGGAGTCCCTGGATCGAGTGAGTCCCGCATCGGGCTCCCTGCTCGGCAGGGAGTCTGCTTCTCCCTCTGACTAGCCCCCTCATGCTCTCTCTTGCTCTTTCTCTCTCTCTCAAATAAGTAAATAAAATCTTAAAAAAAAAAAAGAAAAATATCAAAGCATAAATGATATTCTGTTAAAGGAACAAAAACAAAACAAACAAACAAAAAACCGTGCCCAATTGAGCTAACCAAATTAATGAAACAATTGACCCAAAAAGAAATTAAAAATCCATACAAACCTAGGCATGACCATCATCACTTATAAGTCAATGCTTAAAAATATAGACAGAAAAAAGCTAATATTTTCCAAATAAAACTAGATATTTTAAAGTAACAATGCTTAGTAGTGGTAGTAATGCCCCTAGGATTTGGGGGACCTTTTCTATCTCTGCATTTTGATTATAGCACCCATTAATTTTCTGAAAAAAATCTACTCAGATATGTTGTTTCATTACCAACAACAACAAAAATCAACTCTGAACACTGTAGGGAAAGTTATTTAGAACAAAGATCTGGTGAATTTTAAAATAGGTAAGAAATCCCCGCTTGCAGAAGCAAGTCAATAATGCTACTACCTAAAATCACAAATCCCTTAAGTGTCTTAATTTCCATCTGAATGTTGCTCATGAGCCAGGAAATCTAAGTGAATATTTTATTACATTCGGTCTCTTTTTTTTTTTTCTATAAACATAAATGAACATGAGAAATCAACAGGAGGAAGAGAAAGTCATTTAAGAATCCTGAGGGGAGGAAACAAGTATAATTAGTTAAAGTATATTATATTCAGGGCTCACAACATAGCCTTTAGCAGAATGCTTGGTTATTGAATCATAGGCTTTAGCAAGGTTTTTGGAGGTCACTGGACTCACCCTTTGCTCAAACAGGTGTATGCCTAAATCATTCGAATAAAATTACTTTTAATTTCCTTTTTAACCATCTCTGGGGCTGGGGATTCTACAATGGCTCTTGGTGTCTTGTTTTTAATATTTAGTTGTTATTAGAGTATAACTGAATTTTCTTCCTTCTATTTAATCTCATATTTTTTTCCTGAATTGCTTTGTGTGAAAATACAGAGGAGATGGACATTTCTTTTTAAGAGCCCTTTATTCTTCTGAAGAATTTAATTTCTTTAAAAATACCACCTAAATTGTTTTACCCTTCATGTGTTTCAGGATAACAACCTCAATTTCATTAGCTTCCTTAATTTTTCTGTAATGGAAACAATTTTGTGTGTGTGTGTACTTTGTGTAAACTTTCTAGTTTTCTATCATTTAAAAGGCAGACAACTAAATTGCCTATCATCAATATTCTCATAAAGGATTGATCCATACTAGCTCCAATGGACGGATTCTTTCTTAACTTTGTATATACCCACTTTCCAGTGAAGATAAAAGCTGGACAGTTTCTCACTGTTCCTCTGTATTGTTACCTGTCATACCCAATTTTTCTAAGCCTTCTATTTGAAGTCTGTTACTTTTGCTTCTCTGTTGAAGTGCACCCAGAGAACTGCATCATTTATCATCATACACTCATTTTATCCAATGAGAATATTCACCCAAAGAAAGCAGCCAAAACTTTGCTCGAGTTAATATAAATTATAAAATAGCAGCGAGCACTTAAGTCTACCATAAGCGATATCGGTAAAATTCTCAAAAGATACAGCCTAGCCCCCTCACTGCCTAATAAGCTCTTCCTCCCCCCCCAAAACCATTTTAGTGTAGTCAACTTACTTTTTACTGCCCATTCTTCTAGTGGGAACTATATCAAATTGGGGGTCTGGATATTTAGCTCTTGGTCTTAGCATTATTATTTAAAGATCCATGACTCCAACACGTCTTTCAAGTCCTCAGAATCTCAGTTCCTTCATCTGTAAAGTGAGGGCATTGAACTAAACAATCTCTAAAGTCAACATCTAGTTTGGAAACTTTCAGAACTAGTATGGGTTGAAGGCATCCATCAAGTGAATCCTGCTCTGAGCTTATTCAGATGCGGACTGATGTTGCTATAAATGACTCCCCCATGTCTACGTGATACCCTCCTTTACAAGAAAAGAAACAAGAGTCAGTGAACACCTAGCTTGAGATACGAAGGATGGGAAAACAGAGAGAAATTCCAATGTCCTTGAATGTCAAGATATTTCACTAGAGTAATACCTGCAATTTCCATACAAGTGGCATTAATAGGGTAGAAATAAATTTAGAATTCAAGACCAGACAACTATATTAAAAAGCATTTATTGCTTTTTGGTTCTTCCCGGGGCCTATATTTTAAACAACAATCTCATGATGAACACCTTATTTATGTCATGTAACACATAATACATTGAATGCGGCTGTTTACAACAGCATGCTAATGAGTATATGTGCCCATTATCACAAATAAATAATCCACTTAATCTGAAACAAGGAGTTTATGACAGTTTTCAGTGCTGTGAGTACACAATTTAGGAAAGTTAAATAAAGATTAACTTTTCTTCAAAATGACTACCCTTGCATTTTGCTGGCAATTCGAGTTTCTGTACTCCTTATAACAACTACATTTTTTTTTTAAGATTTTATTTATTTATTTGACAGAGAGATAGAAGAGCACAGCAGAGGGAAGGCAGAGGGAGAAGGAGAAGCAGGCTCTGCACTAATCAGGGAGCCTGATGTAGGACTCGATCCCAGGACCCTGGGATCATGACCTGAGCCGAAGGCAGATGCTTAACCATCTGAGCCACCCAGGCGCCCAACAGTTAAATTTCTAATACATTGCTGAGAAATACAGGTATCTCACTGCTTTAAGTAACTTGCATTAGTTACTTAGTTTATAGAAAAGATGGACTCAAGCCAATAGAATCTGTTGAGAAGCAATACATTTGTCTCCAATGTTCCTCTTTTCAAAGTTTTAGTCTATGTAGGCCTAAGCTGCTTGCATTCTCTTGGGAGATATTTTACATGGGCTTAAGAAATGCTCCACTAACACAGTACACGGACTCCAATTTGGGTTGCCCTCCCCTTCCTCTTCTCTTAGGGTACTAGCTCCCCCTGGAGGGGTTTTGCCTACCAGTACATCATATTTTAATATGAAATAATTTTTACCCAATTATTTCATCCAAGAATCCCTATCTGAAATCAACTACACTGATCTAATGTTTGAACAGAGAAAGACAGATGATAAAACTGAAGAAGAAAAAGAAGTAGAAATCACTTTTGGAGCCTGTAGCTGAAAAAGTTGTGGCTGGAATTTGGGCAAGCAGAGTTGGATGGGGGACAGATAGCCTGGGAAATGAGCGAAAGAAATACTCAGAAAGCAACAGAAGAATGCTTTTGAAGAGTTACAATTTTAGAGGATTTTACATTAGATTGACTATGGTGGGGATTTCACCCAGAAGTAAGCCAACTGGAGAAGTTTTTGTTTGTTTTGGTTTGGTTTTCTTTTTCAGATGCCAGTGGTCATTCTGTTGAAACATTCTTTAAATAGTAACATTTCTCAGTCTTGCTTCATAAAAGAAGTGATCTTTTGGCCTGCTGTAAAATTACATGATTAATTATATTTTGAGGAAATATATTTGAGAGTACCTAAATACCATCCCCTAAGAAATCTGAATGGTTGAATCTGATAACAGAGTTCATGATTAGAATGAGTGAGTCTCAGGGCCTCTTCTCCCTCCAAATGTTGGCTTGGAAAGATCTCTAGATCTTCTGTAGGTAGGAGTTAGGCATAGAGCCATAGATGCATTTAACCCATTGGTCTTTTCTTATCTGTATCAGTCTGAGAAAAAGTAATAAAGTGTCATATTGTTCTTGGACATGATTCTTTATTTTCATCTTCTTCTGAAAGACCGTATTTTATAAGCACATAATAACACAGCAAATCCTTCAATGTTTTTCCAATATAGATATAGAGGAGAGCTTGAGGGGTGACCCAAAGGAGAAATATCAACATTTATTTGCTTTGGTTTTGTCAGACATAAATAAACATCAGAAATAACAGTGTCAGAGCTATTCAAAGCTTATATTAATTGAGTATCTAGAGATAGATTTGTAATGTATTTTAGAAACTCACCAAAATAATCCAACAAATAGTAAAAATCTTTCTGTTAGCATAAGTTCCTTTGTGTATGCCCTCCTTCTCATATTCTTGTTAATTTCAAAGACCATTCAGTCACAGAGGCAGGCTAACTTAGAATGGCTTTTTTAAAGTATGACATTTTATCTACAATATCAAATATTGTTGAGTGTGAAAAATAATTCCTCATGGAGTCAGAAATTCCTTTCCAAGTCCAAAATGTAAAAGCTTCTGGTTAAAGCAATAAAAGCTAAAAAAAAAAAAAAAAAAGAAAAGAAATTTATGAAAAGTAGCATGAAAGTAAAAAGTAGCTCCTGAAAAGATTTTAAGATTAGAAAATGTCGTACAAGTCCCCATAGAACATGCTACACAAAATTTAATCTCTTTCAAATTACAAAACTTTCACTTTGGGATGCTTGGAGATTCAGATGATCCCCAATTTTTGTAATTAACTCAGAAAACTCGCCATCGTTTTCTCTTCTTAGAAATATATGCTACTGCATCTGCTCCTCCTGTGTTAAGGAAATCCATTTCCACTGAAGGAAAGTAAAATTGTTCTACGAATGATGGAATACCCTTTTTAAGTCATCAAACACCAATTACAGGTACAATTATAACTCTGGACTTCAGCCCTAACAAACGTTTATAATGCTTCTGAGACTTTGGTTTGGAACAGGGAATTTAAAAAGCAAAGCAAAGCAAAACAAAACACAAGAATTAAAAGAACCCCTAACTATATGTGACCTTTACTGGGTAGGATATCAGAATATAAATTCTGAAACAGTGATTCTCAAACCACGGTTCTCAGACTAGTAATGGCAATACTGGGAACTTGTTAGGAATGTACAATCTCAGGCCCCACCCCAAACCTACCCAATCAGTAACTCTGGGGGTAGAGTCCCACAGGGTTTAATTAGCCTTCCAGGGGATTTTCATATTCACTAAATCTTGACAACCGCTTCTCCAAAACATCTGGTGGCCTGGACTAGAGCATAGCGGTCCTTGTGTTCTTTGTACTGCCCTGTTATAATTTTCCATATTTGGGAAAAGTACATAATTTGGGTCTGAAAGCTTAAGGAAAAGTGGAGAAAGGGCCAAGGAAGAGGGTTATTGTCTTGGTAACCAGTACTTTGTTTGGACCCCAAATGGCTGTACTCCATCGAGCCAAATTTAAATTCCAGTCGATTGAACATTTAGAGTGCTCCTTGCAATATCCTTGGTTCTTCATACAAGGAGCTGTCAAAAGATTTCTGTTGATCAACTATGATAGCTACAATCCTCTCTCAAAAGAAGTTTTGGTAAATATAGTATTCTTCTTTATCAGATTGCACTTCTTCTCATTACATGTTATCTCCATGGTATAATTGTAGCCTTTTAAACCAGTGGAACTCTAGACACTTGCTTGGCTGACCCTCACTTCAGTTTAGTATCTAGATGGGCAAAACCATAATTCCACTCACTGTGCTGCAGCCTGGGGGGTCCTTTACGTGCTCGATCTTAATGCAAGACTAAACATCAGCCAAGCCCAGAGCAAGACAATGTATCTCACTGAGGGACCAGAACCAGTGACCACTGGGGTTTCTGTGAAGTGTTGGTGCTTTTTTTTTCTACTTTGATAAGAGACAAAGTAAAAATAATTGTCAAAAGATGCAGTTGTATTTTTTTTTAAATTGTGTACATTCCAGTCTTTGCTAGAGACTAGCATATTTTGAAGCTGTTCAACTTCAAGACATTTTTTTTTTTTATCACTCACAGACGGGAATTAGAAGTGAATTAGATGTTGTGGAATTTATTCCTTAATTTAAATAATGCAAAGGAAGACTTACCAGGAAGAAATACAGGTACATTTTACTATGGCAATGTATTAAGTATCATTAAAATGTAGGGAAGCTATGGGTGGAAATTTTAAATTAAAAATTTTAAAGGACAGTTCAAGTTCCTCCCCCATTACAGTTGCCAGATTTAGCAAGTAAAAATTAAAGATATCAGTTATTTTTGAATTTCAGGTAAACAACAAATAATGTTTTCATATAAATATGTCCTAAAGACTTATATTAAATAAATACTGCATAGGACATACTTATATGAAAACATTATTTGTTGCTTACCCAAAATTCACATTTAACTGGGCATCCTGTATTTTCCACCATATCCCCATGAATTCACTTCCTTGAAATCATGGCAAAAGTAATCAAATAGTATATGACTTCATCCTACTCGGCTCAGTTCTCACATATCTGAAGAGAAGAGGGAACTCTTGGAAAGCAAGATTGAATGCCATGATTGAATCAGGAAAAGTGATTTTTGTGTCAGGACGTTTGCTGACCTAGTCCAACACCACCAAATATCCACGGAAAAAGGTTGTTGAACTCGATTTGTTCTTGACACAGTGATTCTTCTTTTCTCTTCCCCTTACAAGACAGGGAGCAAAACTCAGAAATATAAATACAGGATATGAAGTTCAAGAAGCAACTGTCCCAGCAGAAATTGCTTAGTGAGCCCACAGAGAAGCTCCCCATCAGACATGCTGAGCACATGGCATCTTCCACAAGGCAGAGGAAGCTTTGCTAAGATCTGAGGTTTTTATAGGGTGAGAAGTGTGTGCCCCAGGCAACTGAGTGTCTTCTGGCTAAATCCAATAGTAAAAGAAAAAGGATAAGGGCCAAGATAGAGTGGGAGAGTAGCTTCCTCATTCCTTTGCTGCTTTAAGAGCTAAATCTCTAAACCACAGCTTGATTTTGCTGTGTGATACTGGGCAAATTGTAATGGGATTTTTTTTTTTTTTTTTTTTTCCAGCTCACCAGGTAACACAGTATGACATCTAGGTTATCATTCCCTGGGCCTCATACAAAATTAACATTTAAAGAGAAACTTTGATGTGCTGCTTAATCTGCCCTGGGTTTGAACCTTTAACCCCCCTTATTTTGCTTAAATGTAAGCTGGCTTTCTCCTCCCCTTGTGTTTTTCATCAGTCTTTCTCAAAGTAGAGGGATGAACAGCTTTTCATGAAGGCACAACTGTCAATGAGAATAATAAGGAAGACTATTCAGAGTACCTAGAAAAAGTACCAGTTAATGGGTACCCAGCACATAGGAATATCTCCATCTGGATGACAGTGAAGAGTAGGCAAGCTTTGAAGATGCCATTAATTTTGAGGGGAATTTTGAGGGGACTAATGGACTTTTAATCAAATTACTTATATTTGCTGTACACAAATAAGCAAATGTGGACACAAAACCAAATACAGTAATTGCCTATCCTGTTCACCTGGTGAAAGCCACTGTTAAAGTTTATGTGCATTTCCTTCTAAGAAATGATTCATTTTTTGATTCATAGTGATTTGCTTTATTAGTCACATGGCTGTAATAATATTTGACAGAAAGAGAGACAGAAACAGAGGGAGAGAGAGCACCCACCCATGAGAGTGTATACACACTCTGGTCTCTCTTTCTTATAAGGCTTCTAATCTCATCATGGGGTCTCCACCCTCATGATCTCAAATAAACCCAATTACCTATCAAAGGCTCCACCTCTAAATTACACAGTGGGGGTTAGGGCTTCAACATTTGAATTTTGGGGGAACACAAACATTCAGTCCATAAAAGACATAGACCAGGTGTCTAGGGGAAGAACTCTGTAAAGAGAGTGAAGAGCGTGTGCTAAGGTCCTGAGGTGTGACTGGACTTCCCCAGGAACAGTAGGGAGACCTATGGGACTAGACTGATCAGTCTGAGGGAGAAGAAGAGTTTAAGGAGATTAGGTTGAGAGGCCACTGGGAGGTGTGTAGGACCTTGGAGGCAAACAAGAGAACTTTGTTTTAACTCTGACAAAGTTGGAAGCCTAGTGGAGCATTTTGACTGAAAAGTGAAAAGGTCCAACTTATATTTTAAAGCAGTAGTTCTCAGATTTTTGTCCCCCAAGGAGACACCTGGCAAATGTCCCAGACAACTGGGAAGGTGCTATTGGCATCTAGTGGGGAGAGGCCAGGGATGCTGTGACAGCCCCTCACAAGAGAGAATTCTCCAGTCCCAAGCATAGCTACGTTAAGGATGAGAAACCCTATTGTAAAAGGTCACCCTAGTTGCTGCGCTGAGAACAGGGGTCATTAGAAACAGGGAAACTGGTCAGCAAGTTACTTCCATCATCCAAGTGAGAAATGATGGGATTTAGACGAAAACCCTGCCGTAGAAGTGGTAAGAAATGGTCAGATTCGGGATCCATATTGAAGGTGGAGCCATGGGGTTGTTGAGGGATTATATGTGGGTTGTTAAAAAAAAAAAAAGATGACTCCAAGTAGATCAATAGAGCAATTTATGCAATTTATATGCAAAAAAGGCATACTATCTGTTGCAAAATAAAGCTCTCAGCACAAGGGGTCAGGAGACCTGAGTTCTTTGTCTGCTTCTGTCACTCACCAACCCTGGGGCACACCACTGGGAATTGATGTACTCACCAATAGAACAAGGACGTTGGACTAGCTAACTTCTAGGTATCTTCAGCTCTAATATTAAGCAGTTTATGAGTTCACACCTATTAACTTTGCTACTTACAAAAAATTCACTCTTAAATTTAGAAGGAAATTTTTTATATGAAGAGATTTGCTATAATCACCCTGTGATCAGTTTATCACAGGCTTAAATGAGTCCACAAAGAGGTGCAGTTATGAAGGTATCAAGAGACCAACAACCACCTACCTCATTATCCATAAAATAGAGGGAGAGTCTAATCTTTTCCCCTGAAGATAAAAGACCGCAGAGGTCACTCTGCCAACAAAGCACAGCAGCTTTATTATGATTCATGAGAAATGAAGTATTCATCTTGTGGAAACTGCTGTTACAAATATAAAGGATTAATTCCATAAAGGTTTGACAGGTCCAGAGAAAGCCTCGGCAAACCTCATGGTTGACACTGTGCTATGATGTCTGATGTGGGGACCCATACTGATAAAACATTTGTGTTATAATGAGTCCCATTTTCTCAAAATGGAGGCCAAACAGTGGTTTTCATTAAAATGCTGTCATTCATTTTGTTGTGATATTTACTGTATCCTGTCTCAGCAGAAAAGTGGTATTTTCCTGCTTAGTCCATGAATGACATCAAGAAGGAAAACTTATAATGATTAGAGAAATATCAACTTTGGAACTGAGAGCCAATGAGCTTTAAAATGTTCAGGTCAGTGTTTATTAAACACTGTATGTTATTAACTGTGATTTAAGTTCAATGGGAGATGACTTGGGGAGTAAGGATGAAGTTTCTCTGGAAGATCAGAACCATAAGGGGATTTCTGAACCCTAAATTGCATGATCTATGTGAACTTCAAGGATGAAGGAACTATTTATGTGTCCCTCACCTAAAGGAACTAAAAGATGAAGAAAAAAGTATGTTTCTTACCTAAAAAGCGGTTATTGCATGAATGAATTAGTTGCTGCAATTTCCTAAAATGTTCTAATTAGAGACTTCCCTAGAATATAGTGGTTATTACCTTGGACCTGCCTCGCCACCAGGAGGGGGCCAGTGTTGCTGGTTCTCTGTGCCTGCACAGTGGTTCAGGATTGAACATGGGGGCCAAGGAATGACTGACCCTTCCATTTCAATATTTCAAAAAATGCATTATTCAAATGCATAGAATCAAGTTGATACCTGAATGTCTAGAACATGACTACTGGATAGAATCTTGAAAATTCTGTAGACTGAATCTTTCCTGCATCCTTTGCTGGCCAAGCCCTACTACAGATACCAAACAAAGCATAGGACAAAGACTTCTCTAGGAGGTATATTCATTACAAGTGACCCTTAGCTCACTTGATTTCCAATACAGTGTGTCTTCCAATAATATCTTAGAACTAGTTATAAATCTTAAGCCAATTAAGTAATAAACATTAATTCTTATCAGGTTCCCATTTTACAAAATGGAAAAGTTAGACAGAGGCCTTGCAGAGATGGGAAGTTTCACTGAACAGCAGTGACTGTTCTAGCTCTCGGAGAGATAATCCTTTATTCTCCTTCCCTCGAGGCGCTACTCTTTCTATCACATAGCATATTCATAAGAATTTCTTCCTATTCTACTGAAAACTTCAAGGGAGCAGAAATAAATTGTATTTGTTTATCTCACACAACCCTTCGTAGTCTTTACCTGTCTCAGAGGTATTTAATAAATATTTATTGAATAAACTTGTATAAACAAAAACATGAATAATTTAGGAAAATTCCTTAAATCGGTGAAAGAAAATCATGGCACACATGACCTAATTCTCCTAAGTTGGCTGTGAATGACCAGAGATTACTTGCTATTGCTGTCAATGAAACCAAAATCAATATCCATACTGATAACATATTCGGAGGCAGTGTGGGCCAACTCTTTCTGTCAAGAGCCAGATGGTATATGGTTTTCAGCTTCCTGGGCCAAGAGGCAGCCCTGAGGATATTATATAAATACTTATATGATGATTTAAAGGGTAACCACTTTAAAAATGTACATGCCATTATTAAACAAACAACAAGAAGCAGACACTGTAGTCTCTGACCTCTGTTCTGGGAACATGATCCTGATGATTCACAGTTACCAGGGATTCAAGCCTGGAGCTTCCACCTTGTGCTAAACTCACTACTTTCAACATTGCATTCCTCTTGACAATAGATTCACCATTTACAGGAGCTTTAACAGGAATATCTGGTCTATAGGCTGTGCACACAGATGAACTTTTTCATTATACTCATTCATTCACACAGACATATTATTAAACATCTATTAAGTGCCTATGTAGCTCCCCAGCTACCTTGTTCATTCCAACAGCCTTCCAATTCAGGGCCACAGACCCTTTATACATCCCCTCTCTTCTCGTCCCTCCCCTTGCTGCCTCTGTACATTCCCTGGCCTGTCTAATGTCCCTGCGGCCTGCTTAGCAGACAGAACTGAGGAATTCTGTGGAAAATATATTTTTATAATTGCTGATGATATATAAAACACATGCTCTTATCATATCATCATTTACTAAAAAGCCATAGAGAAAGGCAAAACAGCCTTATTAGCTTTTTTCATCTTGCATGAGTAAGTAGTCAAGGTAAAGGGAAAAGCTGTTTCTTTGTTTCCTTACTGCAATTAAGGCAGTAGAGTTAGCCCACTGCCCCAGTACTGTTAAGTTTTTCATTGGCTTTAAAAAGGCTATAAAATTTCAGTTATACTTGATGAATAAATCCTGGAAATCTACTGTATACCACAGTGCCTACAGTTAACAATATTGTATTATATACCTAAGCATTTGCTAAGAGGCCATATAGTAAGTGTTTTTAAACACAAATTTAAAAAAAAAGAGGGTACCAGGAAATTTTTGGAGGTGATGGCTATGTTTATGGCATTGATGGTGGGGACGGCTTCACAGGTTGATGCTTATCTCCAAACTCGTCTAGCGTATATTAAATAGGCACAGCCTTTTGCATATCAAGCATGCCTCAGTAAAGTGGCTTTAAAAAAATAAAAGATGTCTTTTTTTTTTTTTAGAAACAGACTCTTTATTTTTATTTTTTTAAAGATTTTATTTATTTATTTGACAGAGAGAGACACAGCGAGAGAGGGAACACAAGCAGGGGGAGAGGGAGAGGGAGAAGCAGGCTTCCCGCCAAGCAGGGAGCCCGATGCGGGGCTCAATCCCAGGACCCTGGGATCATGACCTGAGCCGAAGGCAGACGCTCAACGACTGAGCCACCCAGGTGCCCCCCCCTTTTTTTTTTCCACGTAAGCTGCTCATTTATTAGCACTGGTGACGCAACGTAATGGTTTCCAGTGAAGATGCTGAGCTGTGTGGATCTTTACTTTCAGTAAAGTGGCTTTAAAAAAATAAAAGATGTCTAGGTAATTCAGACCTAGGGAACTGTCATAGTGTCACCAACAGTGCCTTGTGGGTTCCCGTGGTTGTTTAACTACTTTTTACCATTCCTGGATAAGCTTCTGTCCAGTTACTTTTCATGTATTTATCTTATTTGACCTTTAGGAAATTTCTTTCATACTGTCACTAATTAAAAAAAAAAAAATCATAAGAACCAAAGCAATGACAGTCTATGCCACCATTTAGAAACAGTAAAAGCCTAAAATTTATCTAAATAACGAACAGCAGGTTCCCTGGAATGATAGAAACTGTAATTCCATTAAAGAGCCCAAGTGTTATCATAAAACACTCAGAAGTAAATTTATACACAACTCTCAGCTGACAAGAAAAATCGAGAGCAGAAAATGAGCTGAGTTTACGGAGTGTAGCACACTGGTCTCCTTCTCAAATGTGGGCTCCCCCATAATTCATCAGCGGTAGACACTTTCTCCCCAATACCCAGAATCCTAAATATATCTGCTTCCTTTTTTATTCCGCCCTTCTTACGGGTTCTCTCCTAATGTCCTCAGCTCTTTTATCCTCACATTACCTCCAGCTCAGAAAAACCAGGGTCTTAATAGATGTCACTGGAACATAAAAAGGGGGTTACTCTATGTTATATAACATTTTGATTTGTATGCTATATGCCGACTGTAATTTTGTTTTTTTAATTTTTTTTAAAGATTTTATTTATTTATTTGACAGAGAGAGACACAGCGAGAGAGGGAACACAAGCAGGGGGAGTGGGAGAGGGACTTGGTCCCAGGACCCTGGGATCATGCCCCGAGCCACGGCAGGTGCTTAACCAACTAAGCCACCCAGGTGCCCCAAGACTGTAATTTTAAAAGCCATAATTATTATACATGTTAAATCATATTGCCAAACATGTTACTATCTTTTTAGCATAATTAAATAAATGAAATCTCTTACTGTTCCAATCTTTATTTTCTCTTCACTTAAAAATGTATACATATGAAAAATATGTCCTTGCTATTGTGTATCCAGGGGAATGAGTAATATAGACATGAAAAGAACTGAAAACAATCTAAGTCACTTACATACAGCCAGATCCACTCTCCTGTGTACAGGTTGGTGTGGCAGTTGGGGTGGACTTATTCACCACTTTAATCGTGGGTTAGTGTTGCATTAAGACTTGTTGAAGGTTTGCACTGTGGCTTACAAACATTGTATTCTTTCTCTGTTTATTTTTTCTTATATTTCTAGTAATTTACCTAGAATTTACATGGCAGTCTTATTTGATCCTGTTGAGCAGGAGGAGATTGTTAACCCTATTTTGCAGGTAGGAAAAAAAGGCTCAGGGAGGAGAACTGTCTTGACCAAGGTCACATGTCTCAGAAAATCTAGCTTTTTGTCTTAATTCTATCTAGGACTCATTCTTTCTGCTTTTTATCCAAACCCTTTCTTTTTCTCAAACTGTATAAAAGTAGAATACATAGCCAAGTAGGGCCAAACCAGCTCAGAGGTGGAACAGACAAAAACACATGGTATTAATTGAAGTATTTGATACAGACAGCGACTAAGCTACTGTTATTTCAGAAAATCCATCAAACAGGGTTTAGGTACTGAAACCTTTTGGTCATGTGACTATGTAATCTGGGAAGAGGGATACAGTCAATGATTCTATGATACCCAAAATCACCTGGTATAAAATGGCTTCATCATTTTATATAGATTTTGTCACCCAGTTCACTCCTAGAAGGATGCGCCTGGGATTAACACAGTGAGCATTGGCAGGAGAAGGACAGGGTCTGGGAGTGCCTGGGAAGGGTCTATATGGATGGGGGTAGGGGGGAAGGAGGCCGAAGTAGCAATACCAAATTAGATAACCTTTGTCTATTTTCTCTGAGGTTGTCCCAGAATCACACACACACAAAAAAATAGCTTGTATTTGTCCCACATAACTAAATCTATGAAGAACCAAGGCTTTTTTTTTTTTTTTAAGATTTTATTTATTTATTTATTTGACAGAGAGAGACACAGCAAGAGAGGGAACACAAGCAGGGGGAGAGGGAGAGGGAGAAGCAGGACTGCTGAGCAGGGAGCCCAATGTGGGGCTCGATCCCAGGACCCTGGGACCATGACCTGAGCTGAAGGCAGACGCTTAACAACTAAGCCACCCAGGTGCCCGGAGAACCAAGGCTTTTGATCATTAAAAATTATTAGTATCAGATTTCTCAAATTTTTATTTTGTCCATAGAATTTGTATTGATCTACCACATATATTAATTCCTGATTTACTACCCTCAAAGTCAAGAACTAGGGATGCCTGGGTGGCTCAGTTGGTTAAGTGGCTGCCCTTGGCTCAGGTCATGATCCCAGGGTCCTGGGATCGAGCCCCGCATTGGGCTCCCTGCTCAGCAGGGATCCTGCTTCTCCCTCCGCCTGCCACTCCCCCTGCTATGCTCTCTGTCTCTCTCTCTCTGACAAATAAATAAAATCTTCAAAAAAAAAAACCAAAAACAAAGTCAAGAACTAAGCCTAAATTTTTGTTTAAATCCTCTTTCCCATTTGTGTTTAGCGCTGATGAACACATACTAAAAAGAAAAAAAAAAAAAGGCACTGAATGGTGTTGGTCTCACTCTCTTACTATCTTCGACATGAACCAAAGGAGAATGAAGAAAAATGAGTGAACGTTTTGAGCTTCCTTTAGTAATTACTTTCCACGAGGTCTAAAGTATAGCTCATTGGTTGCAGGATACAACTGTGGCCCCTCACTCATGAGGAAGCAGGACCCAAAGAAGCTCATAACCAGGTCCACACATTAATGAAATTTATGGATGCCCACCTGGGCATCTCCAAAATATAGAGACAGTAACACAGTTGGTGAAGGTTTTAAAAGTAGTTATTTTTTTATTTTTTTTATTTTTTTTATTCATTTGAGACAGAGAGAGAGAGAGAGAGAGAGTAGGAGCAGTGGGGAGAGGCAGAGGTAGAAGAAGACGCAGACTCCCCGCTGAGCAGGGAGCCCGATGCGGGGCTCGATCCCAGGACCCTGAGATCATGACCTGAGACGAAGGCAGACGCTCAACGACTGAGCCACCCAGGCGCCCCTAAAAGTAGCTTTTAAATGGGACTGATGTTGAACATCAGTGCCTCAATGATTTTTACCAGCAATGTAAAATAAAGTAAAATTTAACCAAAAAATGTATATGATATGAGGACAGGCTCATTATGACATGATGCATTGCACTCCCAGCCAATTTCAAGCTAAATCACTAGTGCGATGACTAGGATCATCACAAAGGATACTTTTGACACTGAAAGGAGACTCAATTTATAATTATGCCAGGACATCATGTATACATTAGTATTATTTTAGGCAATTTGTGATGTATGGTCTTCAACCTATCACTATTTTAAAGATGATACAGATGTTCACACTGGCACTCTTTTTCAAAATCTGTATTTTTATCTGATAGTGAGAAATCCTGTCAGGCACTGGAAGCATTCAGAATTAATTATATCAAAAATATATTATATACAACTTCTATTTCTGAAATGCACAATATACTGTCATGCTTTGGAGTTCTAGATAAATTTGGAATTAAAGAGAATTATTGCCTCATTCTCCTCTAAATGTTGGTTACTCATTAATGGAAACTTCTTTGGGGGAAAAGAAAAAAGGAAGAAACTTCTTTGGGTGAGTATAAAAGGCCAATGTATACTGGTATATCTCCTGGTGGTAACTGGAAAGGGATGGCTCAAGGCTCATCAAACAGGCATGTAGCCGGAAATAAACTGAAAACAAATGATTAAAAATGTAAGTCTCAGTGAAGAGGACTGTGGACCAAAAAGTATCATACCTCCCTGTTGGTCTGCAGAGTGACTGTGAAAAATGAGGCATGGTAGAAGGAGCTCTGGCCACTTAGATGCTGTTAACTCCACTGGCTTTGACCATGAAGAATAAAGGCAGAATGAAGCATGAAAGTTGGGATCATAGGGGAGAGCCCTCGTTCCATCACATTCAATGATTCACAACTCTATGCCCTTTTGCTTAACAGTCGTGGGTTCAATGCTTTGACACAGATAAATATGTTCAGAAAACCTTTCTAGTCAATGCTGACATCAGCAACTAACAGTTTAGCAGGACCATAGCTAAAAGCAGGGGAAACTTAATAGAAGGTTGAAGTGGTATTTTTGGTTGCATTAACTATTGATTCATAAACAATGTATCTTTATTTATTTATTTATTTATTTATTTATTTATTTATTTATGGAAATTGACATAGCATGAATGGATCTTCAAAGTAACTACTACATAATATAGACACTGATCATGTTTTTGAAACTTTTCCTTTGTGGGGTGGGAAGAACAAAGGGACTAATACTGAAACCCATCACATGATTTAATTTTCAGCTACTCGATGAAATTATTGTTATGCTGATTTGGGGGAGGAGGAAACTGAGACTGAAGTCTATGATAAATGATAATTTGTCCAATGGATGAGTCTGATTTTGAAATAATGTCTTGGACTCCAAACTCCATTTCTCATTGTCAGGTTTGTTTCTCTAGGAGTTTCTGTTTCTCAGGAAATTGCTTTTTAAAAATTTTTTCTTCTCCTTTCTGTAAAGGGCCAGGTAGTAAATACTTTTGGCTTTGTAGGGCAACTGCCATTGTAGCAGGAAAGCAGCCATAGAGTATGAAAAGAAATGGGCACAGCCACAGATCCCCACCCCACACCCTGCTCCAAAGTAATCATCAGAAATGAAAGCAAATAAACTAAACAAATAAATAAAATTATGTAATACTCTAATAGTTATATCTTATAATGATGCCCCTATAATACCTCTAGTATATAAATCCTGGATAGGAAACAATGGTATTTATTCTGGCATTCTCTAATCTTCTCCTTCCAGGCTCTCCATCCCTTGGGTACCCAACGCTTTCCTATCAGAGTTACAGCTCTCCTCTCAAAATGCCATCCACCCCTGCCCTTCTTTGCTGACTCATATTCTGAATGCTTCTTTCTTCAGTTTCCCATTTTCAAACCTATTCAAAATAGTGTCACCCAGTGGAAGGGAAGATTCAATAACTTTTATCCACATTAAGGTATGATTAGTTAAAAAACTTAATGTGGTGGGGTGCCTGGGTGGCTCAGTCGGTGAAACATCTGTCTTCAGCTCAGGTCATGACCTCAGGGTTCTGGGATAGAGTCCCATGGCAGGCTCCTGGCTCAGGAAGAGTCTGCTTCTCCCTCTGTCTGCCGCACCACCCCCCCCCCCACCCGCTCAAGCTCTCTCTCAAATAAATAAAATTCTTAAAAAAAAACCTTAATGTGGTAATGTTAAAAATTATTGCAGCTTAGTAGTATGCTTAATTAAATTCAGCAACTATTTATTAAATCTCTATATGCTAGATACTGGGAGTGGGAAGGTTTCTAAAGAAATCAACGTATATCTAAAGTCATAAAAACATTTAGGCTCTAGGAAATCCACTCATAAGAATCTACCTCAAGAAAATAACTCAATAGAACAGGAATTACTGCACATTAAAAAAAAAGCTAACTACAGTGTTTGATATAGCAAATCCAGCTAAATAGAAACATATTACCTATCTAATATTAAGGAAATAGGTAAGTAAATCACAGAACATAAAGATAATTATAGATTATTAAAGATAATAAAGATGATTATTAGGAAATAATCAAAATGACCACTGTAAAGAACAGAACGAAACACGCAATAATAAGCAAATAATTGGGACAGACCTGTGGATGATTGGTTTGGGGTGAAATTTCCTTCTGGCTACACCTCAAATAATGTCATGAAGTCAACCACTCATTGCATCTGAAAGAGCACTATGCTGCATTAATATTTCAGTCTGGTTCTAATGGAGTCTCCATATGTATTGTTTGTATATGTAAAGAGTAAATAACCTGGGGCTTCCTCATCCTAAACTCTTTCAACATAGAAGGAGACATGGACTACTGAAGGCACCGCACGGACAAGGCTTCTATCATATGACTGAATAGCCTTTTTGTAGTTGTTAACTATACCACCAGTGAAAAACACAGGATATGCAACAGTTCTTTCTTTTTGTGCATTTTGTCCTTTCATTTTGAAGCCTACTCCCTCGTTCCTCAGAGGCCAGTTAGCAATGCAATAAATTAATTTGTACTTTGGAGTGAACTCTTTAATCCCTTTTTGTTCTTTCACCTCCCAATCAAACACACACTCTCACATTTGCATGTATTAACATAATGAAACATTAATTACACAGTGTCTAGGATAGGACAAGCAAAGCACTTCAATCAATCTCAATAATTCACATCAGGAAGGTGAACAACACTGCCCAGCCTTATCAGGACCACATAATAGACAGAAACACAGGCTCAGTGCCTGTTGTGAGTGTGATTTATAACCAACATCTAAAAACAAAAAGCAGAAAATTACAAGGAGACTAATCAATAACAATTATCTTAATGATAGATGGACAAATTTTATTCTTTTGTTGGGTGGTATTGCCCGTCTAGTGATTTGTTTGCAAGAGGGGATAAAGATTAAGCAGACTGCTCTCGAAAACCAATGAGGTCTGAAAATGCCTAATTCCTGGGTGCAAAGAATTGTTGCATTATCTGATTTCTCTCAAGAAACCATGAGAGTTTATCTGAAAAAGAGAAGGTGACTACAAAGGCTGCCCACAGCTGTCTTCTATCTCTTCCAGATTTCAGTTGGTCATCCTGGTTGTCTGTGGTGTTCATCTGCTTAAGGTCTGAATTCTGCCAGTGTCAGCCTGCAGGCCACATTGCATGCTTCCTGCCAGCATCAGCTCTGACTGATTGTTGCTGAGCTGTGCCAGTTGCTAATTATGTAAAAGACAATACATAAGAGTTTCATGTTTGGAACCCAATACTTACAAACATCTTCAATATTCCACATACTTTTAAAGAGTTTTTTTTGCAAATATCAATTGCAGAGACATATTTGTATTGGAGTTCACGGGAGCCCAGTTCTTACTATATTTCTTCTTAGAACCATGATGAGAAGAGAAGAGAAGAGAAGAGAAGAGAAGAGAAGAGAAGAGAAGAGAAGAGAGGAGAGGAGAGGAGAGGAGAGGAGAGGAGAGGAGAGGAGAGGAGAGGCAGTGTAGCATGGGGTGGGGTGGGGTGGGATGAGGCAAAAAAGGAAAAAAAGGAAAAAAAGGAAAAGAAAAGAAAGGAAAGAAGGATGCCGTGGCATTCCTCAAAGGGCATGTCTCTAGACCACGGTTTCTCAACATTGGCACTATTGACATTTGGGGCTGGATAATTGGATAATTCTTTGTTGCGGAGAGCTGCCCTGTGCATTGTAGGAAGTGTATCCGCATTACCAGTCTCTACTCACTAAATGCCAGTATTCTTTGCTCTCCTCTTCTAGTCACAACAATCAAAAATATCTCCAGGCATTACCAATGCCTCTCCCATAGGGGAGGGGAAATCTTCTCCAGTTGAGAACCACTGCCCTATACCCTTCAGTACAAGAACCATATTTAATGTTCATAACAAGAAAAAACTTAAAGCAAACTGCAAAAGATTATTTGATTATGTAAAAATTTTGTTATTAAATACCCTTTGAAATAAGTGGATTTCAGTCAGCTTTTAAATCAACGCTTCGAGGCATTTATAAAATGTCGAAAGCCAAGAAACCTAAATTCTATTCCTGATGATTCCGTCCTGACTGCATGGCCTTGGGCAATTAATCTTCTTTTTTCTATATATTATTTTCTTTCTCTGCAAAGTGAAGAGCTTGGACAAAGTGAATTCCAAGTCCCTGCCGTGTCTAACATTCTGGGGTTCTACTTTTAGAAGAGTTGACTCATATAGCTTAGCTCTTTAATGAGTACAGTCCACATGCCCCCCAAACATCCCAGGCAGTATGGGCCACATTTCTCTACTCAACCCTTCCCTCTCAGAGCAGTGTTGCTCACTGACCCTAGCATAGTCCAATATTCTAATCCCATAAGAAGAACAACTGCAAGCATTAAAATCTGAATATGTAACTTAGCAAAGGTAGGAGTACTTCCTATTTCTGTGTTTCTTTAGAGACAGAAACATCAAGGAAGCAAGGATTAGTGAGGTCTTCTTTAATGACTTGGGAATGATCAAAAAGTAAGCAAATAAACAACAATCAAACAGACCATTAAACCAAACCCGATATATTGCCTATTGTGCTAAAGCTTTTGTTTTTCCCATTATAATAGTTTTTATTCAAGGTAGAAACTATACTTAGCAAAAAAAAAAAAAAAAAAAACAAAACCACAAAACAAAAAACGTAATTGTTAAAAATCCAATTTTCCTGAATTTGACCCTATGGGCAGTGAGGTCTCAGAAGCACATGCTTTCTGATTTGTGGTTCTCAGAGCCCATTAATATTTGTAATCACTTCTCCAAATATACACACTCTTCCCATAGATCCCTAGAGATCCTAGAGACCAATCTGCCCTTTTGACAGCTGTCGAATCCTTGTTTGCATCAAAGATGCAACAAGTCAATGAAATCATCCTTCAGGACTCTCAGCTCTGTCAGCTATTGGCTATTGAGACTCATCCATCCGCAGGCCCTCATTTGGGCCCTCTCATAACTGATATGTTAGCTTGTGCATTCCCGCAATTGCTCATGTGAGTACAAACTAAAATGACATGACAGAGACACAACAATATAATTCTCTACATCCAGAGACTTGAAAGACCCGCCTGCCAATATACCACAGTGTATTCCCATTTACAGTACATTTATCTCAACAAAGTACTCAGGAAATCATCTTTCATATAGCTTGTACCTGTCTCTTTTCATTGCCTCTCAACATTGTAGAAGATGCATCAAAATACAATGATCCTTATATTTTCACGTATAACAACCTTGGAAGCAGGCATGCAAACAGCCTTGCCCTAAGAAATGGAGCGCATGGCAATAACACCACTACATAGAGAAATCTTTAGTCTGCACACTTGGTAAGATATATTCTAAGTGTCACTGCATTTTAGCTGCCTCTGGTAAGAGAAAAGAACTTTACTTCTAAGGCCACAGGCACCAAATAATTTACATTAGTAACAACCACTGAATCCTTTTTCAGTAACTTATGATCTCCTCCTAATAGTTCTCTATTTTATTCATTAAGGAGGGAGAGAGAGGCAGGGCATGCAGACATAATTACACAGGAAAAGTACTTATAAATCCCCAAACCACATCCTCATCAATAGAAAAGCTATACTGTTTTGGGGCTACACCCCAACACTCTGAAAATGGAACCCTCTAGTTTGAGTCAAGCACTGACCAGGAACCGGGGGGGAAATGTTTACCATTAGGTGAATAAACTGCATCACTCTAATGAAGTGGGAGAGTTGGAAAAGCAAAGAGCCAATTCATTGCAAATGCCAAACCACTCTTTCTCTAAAAATGAACGCCACAATAAAACTGATGGGCCATGGTTATGAATACATTGTTTTGGGTTTTCAATACCCAAAGATATTTTAAAAACCATAATCCAAACATAACCAAACTGTAAAACATTCAATAACAAATGTGTACATTTCAGCCCTGCTATTCCAGCCAGCACCACCAGCAAAATCCCCCTTCTCTGCTCTCCTGACCAGCTGTATTTGGTTACACTTCATGAAAAGTCACAGCTTCCAGGGCTCATTTTCTTTCAATTCAATGGATTTGGCAATTTCAACATAAAGAAATTAAAATTTAAAAATAAATAAAAGTATCGGTGGGTCATAAATTTGCAAGCTCAGCAGTTTTAATATTTAAAATAAATGTTTAATGTCCAACAGCAGGATTAAGTGATATTACAAATGTGGATCATTTTCTTTTCAGAGATGAACAAAGCAAATAGGAGGAGGAAAAGCAATCAAAGTTGCAGGATCCTGAAACTCTGTTATTCATTACACTGTCTGCTTCACATCGAAACTGGTTGTCATGTTTTCTAAGTCCTTATCCCAATAATTTATTACCCAAAGCAGTTTCAGACAAATAAGAGATTTTCCTGTTGACCATATAAGAAAATGCTCATCAGCCGTAGTTATTTTTAAAAGAATAGCACTATTTTAAAAATCCAATGAGTGTAAAGGACTAGAAAACATTGCCTGCCCACACAGTAAAGAAAATTTTAATTGCCATAACTAATCACTATGGATTTCCATTCCTCACAATTGTGAAATCTATTATTGCTGAAACAACACACCTACCTCCCTTAATGTCATACCTAAGGGATGGCTTCTATCAAAATAGATGAACATACCTTTTATCTTGAGTTATATGAGAAGGACCTTTATTTATTAGACTCTTAGGAAATACCCAGGGATTTCCTAAGCAAGAGAAACTTCAGGTGTGGGGTGTTTCCAAAAGCTGGTAGCTTTCCTTTCATAATTATGATTAATAATGATGATAACATTAATAACTTTTATTATCAAGTCATGTATCTGCTACTTATTATGTTAAAAATTTCTTACACATTATCTAGAATATTCCTCACATTTGACCTATAATGTGGCTGCTAGCGTTATCTCTACTTTACAGATGAGTAAACTATGGCTCAAAGAGGCAACATAACTTGGCCACTGTCATCCAGCTAACTTGTGGAGGAGCCAGGGCTTGAACTTGAAACTTCCTGACTCTGACTCTGGAGACAGCTTTTGGTCAGAGGATTGCATTTGCAGTTGGGAGACTTCAGTTCCAGGGCAAAAAATTAAAATATAAAATTTATAAAAATTGCTTATGCCTTAAATATTTCCAAATAACTAGGGAAAGAAGAGAGATGTACACAGACAATTCTGAAGAGCCCCGTGTGTTGGGAGACCAGATAAGTGAGGCATACGGAAGACGAGATATGAAAGAAGAAACATAGGTGGACAAGCAGAGAAGATGCAAGATGATGCTACAAATGGCAAAATCAACAAAAATGAAGGTACAGTGGTGGGGAGAGATAGAATTCAACCAGGAAGTGACCATACTATGAAAGACTCACTAGACATCGGGAGAAGGAGACAAGCCAGAGAGTAGTGGTTAAGATCACAGACTCTGTAGGCAAGCATATCTAGATTTAAACCCAATCTCTGCCACTGGCCACCTATGTGACCTCACCAAATTACTTATTCGCTCTTTTCTCTTCTATACAACAAGAATAGTTGTCATTACCCATTTGCTAAAGCTGTTGGGATTTTTTTTTAATAAACATTTAATATGTTGCCTGTAGTGAGTGTTTAAGAGTTGATCATTTATTATGATTAACATAGGTCAGAATTTGATGACTATCATGTGACCTTGAGTAAGTTACTTTATTTCTCTGTCATTCCATGTACTTATCTTTAAAATGAAAATGATAGTAGAAGCTCAACATGTCCCACCTGATTAAATGAGATAATGTGCGTAGAAAGATACTGAAGAGTATAAAAATGTTATCATAAGCATGTATAGAGGTAGTAGATCCAGACCTACTAATGTTAGACCCAACCATGAACTTCCCACCCCCCACGCCCTCCCGTCCTGCTTGTGCTCTCTGTTCTTTCTCTCAGATAAATAAAATCTTAAAAAAAAAAAAGTATTAAAAAAACTATCTACTTCATTTAATACATTAATTCTTCATTCCTAGTAAGATAAAACCATCCTCCCTCACTGTGAGATAATAGAAAAAAAATATACACATATACAGATATATACACCTACAAATACACACACACATATATACATATACATATACATATATACACACATACATATGTATATCTGCCCTTAGTTCCCGGCATAGAGCCCCTTGTAATTTCCTAAGTGATAAGAGTACTGGGAGCATCTTTTGTTTTACTACTGGTCTTTGATACTGATTCCTAACACAGAATTCCTAAAACTCTTATAATTTCCTGGATGATATATACATCTTTTATTTTAATGAGGTGACTCTTGGTGGGCTTCTGGATAGGGGCTGGTCGCCAGAAAGACCAAGCCATGATTAAAAGCTTGGAATTTTCAGCCCCAGCCCCCATTCTCCAGAGAGGGAAGGGAGCTAGAAGTGGAGTTTATGATCAATACTGCCTGCATCCAAAAGCAGAGCAAAGACTTTAGGAGACAATGCCATGTATAACAGAGAATGAGGTATGTTCTTACCACCTAGACTCTTAACTTTGCTCAGACCCTGGCATGGGTTGCCTTTCTGCGTCTCCTTTCGTCAGGAGCCCTGACCCTGAGTCTAAGTGTTTGTTCTATCCTGCAAAAGAGGACTCGGCCTCAGGGAAAGTGTGGTCACTCACAGGCAGGCATTTCCTGGTTAATCAATCCCAGGCTATACCAGAGACTTCTGTTGATGTAGCCTGGTGGGCAGCTGCCTATAGGGAATGCTTTGAAAGAGACTGGCAAGAATCTCTGGCAACCACAACACTCCATAGTTTGTACTTTGCTATTCTTTTCTTCAGTGAGAGAGTCTTTCATGTGACCATCAAGATGAGGTTTCAAATTCAAACATTCTGGGGAGAAGTAACAGCTTTATTAAGGATTATACTCTGATTCTTTCCTGAGATGAGTCTTTCATGGCAAGTAAGATAAAGGAGGGCTGAGACTCCACTCAAGTTTGTAGATAGGGCCAGAGGGAGCCAGACATGCTCACTGTGCTGGTATACCCATGCTGAGTCTGTGTGTAGGTGTTTGAGTAGCATAATAAAGAGAAGATAGGGGGCGCCTGCGTGGCTCGGTTGTTTAAGAGTCTGCCTTCGGCTCAGGTATTGATCCCAGGGTCCTGGGATCTAGCCACCTGTCTGACTCCCTGCTCAGCAGGGAGTCTGCTTCTCTCTCTGCCCCTCCTCCCTGCTTGTGCTCTCTCTCTCTCTCTTATTCTGCTTTCTCTCCAATAAATAGATAAAATCTTTTTAAAAAGGGAGAGAGAAGATAGCCTTTCCTTCAAGAAGACTTTAGGCTACTATGGAAAAAGGGAGACGACCTTTAAAAGGCATGCACATGGTTTCTAAAAACAGGATGTACTGATCAAGTTATTCTCTTCGTAAATCTTGGGAAGATTTCTGGATTCAGTTATAATTTCAAGGTGAGGAGAGCTGAAGAATTCTGGGCTACCACAGCAAAGAGGCAACGTTTGTGAAGGAAGAGAGAAAATATGTGCTGGTGAACTAAAACTGACTATTGAGATCAGATTTAAAAAACAGAGAAGAGAACAATCTATGAAAATAAGGGAACAGGGCAAGTTAAAGGAAAAATAAAGTTGATATTTGGTAGAGAAAGTGATGGGTAGTCACGAAGATCTGAAAATGCTCACAAGTGCCCCTCTCTGCCTCTTCCCAGCCCACTCAGCTGTGGCTTTGACAATATTCAGCTCAAAGAATCAACCCTCCCCAGTCCTGAGACAAGGCTGACCAGGCAGGTTACAGTGTTCACGCTTACAAGCTAGTGTGTCTAGAATTAGTCACATTGCCACAAATCAAAGAATTAGGGTGTCTGAGGATGAGGCTTAGGATTTATCTAAGTGCCCTTACTTCTAGGATTTATCTTGTCTGTGTGATTTGGGTTTCTAGTAGTGTTTTCTTGATTTATGCAACAATTCCTTACTCTGGTATATAAAGTCCTTGACATTAGCTTACTTGGCTAGGCGCTTAAAATCTAAACAAGCCCTTATGAGCCTGGCTTCCCAGTCAAATAGATCACTCTGAGCCATGGTGAGTAATTTGTCTGACCTCAAGTAAGCCAGCTATAGGGAACTCCCATGGCCAAGTCTCACCCTCTGGAACTCGGAGTCTTTTAAGTACAATCTTCATGTCCGTTTGGAGATGATAATTTGGAATGAAGGACTACTAAAGTCATGCCTGCTATTTCTAGGCTTTCCTCCTTTACATTCGAGCCTACCATTGAGGTTATACAATGGCTCCGTGTTCTACTCTCAGACCTGCAATAATTATTCTACTCATGATAACAATAGACAGATCTTGTGCTACCCATAATGGCACAATCAGTGGTAGATCTTCTGAATTGTGTTTGTGTTGAATTCCATGTCTAATTCATCATGGCTACATTTTGGACTTTTACAATTAGTTATTGATAATAAATAATACAATATTTTAAAAACATAGTCTAGAAATCAAAGCAAAAAGACAAAAATATGAAAAACATGATAAGGAAACAAAATTAGGAAGATTAGTTCTAGAACTTCAATCACTGAATAAAAAGAATCCTGGAGACAGTTGATGGAGATACTGGAAGAGAAGACATTATCAATGGAGTAATTCGAGAAAATCTCCCAGAACTGAAGGGTACAAATCCAGATTAAACAATCCCATATCCACATTACAACAAACATCCTAACAATGTATATCACTGAGAGTTTAGATCACTGCAGACAAAGAGAACATCCTGTAAGTATCCAAAAAGAGAAACAAAGAGACAGAGAACCTAAAAGGATCAGGTATCAGAACTCATCAGATGTTTCAAAAGTAATTCTGGGAGCTAGAAGACAATAGAGCCATACCCTCAAATTCTGGAGGAAAACATTCCCTTAATAGGAATTCTATACCCAACCAAACTACTGATAAAGTGAGAGGAAAGAATAAAAACATTTTCCGACATGCAAATTTCAATCTAACTCTCCCTTCCCCCATGAATCCTTTCTTAAGAAGCTACTGAAAGATATAATCCACCAAAAGGCAGAGAATAAAAGGGACCTGAGCTTCAGAAAATGGGTACTGCAAAACATAAGGGAAGTGGAAGGGATTCTCAGAACAGAAGTGAAAGAGGGTCCTGGGATAATAGTGGTACCCATTGTGCAGGAGTCAACCATTCCACACTGGAGCAGGCCAAGAGTCTCTGGGAGAGAGTGCCTCAGGAAGAAACAATTGATAGATATACCTGGATAACTGGGAGGAAATCTATGCTCATAATGAAGAGATAAGTACATGAAAACTAGAAAAACAAAACCATACAAATGGCAAAAAGTAACCACAGTATACTCTGATTGCATATTATAAACACTGAATACTGATACAAACAAAATTAAGATAGAACTTTATTGGGTGTCCAAGAATGAGAACAGGGCACATATATGGTATATGGTATAGAAGTGAATGGGTGAAGAGGAATTAAAGAAAGTCAGTTCTGTATCTGTCACTCAGGAGGTCAGTAGATAAGGCTTCAAATGGAAAAATTTTTAAAAAGGAGTAATATAAGCAGGTTACTTAGAGATATGGAGAAAAATTTCATAATAATCAGGAATTCAATGTGGTTATTTTTGGAAAGGGGAAAAGAGCTGAGGTGGGGTGACAAGGAAATATCTTTATAACAAGCCCTTTGTAACAAGCAGAACTCTAAAGCTCTTTAAATCATGTACATATACAGCTTGAAAATACATTTTGCCTAATTCTAAAATGTGATTTGAGGTACTTCTATGGCCAGGAGACCATCATACCTGGAGAAGAATCTGGAGTTAATAGGCATGGATGAGGAGGGTCGCTGGGAGTTTAATAAGAGTGACATTTTCCTTAGTGAAGTCCTCCCCCCCTTGCCTTTGGACAATGGCCAGTTGTATGTTCACCGATAATTTAGCTTTTCTCTTTTGAGGCAAGATAGGATCTGAGAGTTAAAAGTTAGCTTCACAGAACTATGACTTGTCTTCATAAAACCCAGTGCCACAGTGATCAAGTCCAATCTGACCAATCCTTCATACTTGGAGCAAATATTATTGTAAACCCCCCAGTGTCCAGTTAAGCACAAAGTTTGCTTCATGGTAACATTATTTTTAGAATTTTGTGAGCTTGACAGAAAAACAGAAGGAACAGCCCAACATTATTCACTTGAACGACTTTCCAAATTGAAATCACAAAAATTGCAAAAGTACAGAGTTGTAACTACACAGGAACCCATTTGAAATAATTTCAGATTCGAACATTGCCCTATGGTTCTGTTGATTTTGATGGAGGCAGCCTACTCACGTGGCTAATACTTTGCAGATGGGGCAGTGGTGCTGGGGCCCTCTGCCAAGGCCATCTCTGCCCCCCAGCCCACCTCTGGCACCCAGATTCTTTTTATGTAATCTGAAAGGATTATCTGTCTTTTTAAGGGAAGAGGGGCTCAGGTTGGAACAGAAGACGTGTTCACAACATTAGTTATCCTTCAGATGAGAGGACTTCTGCTGTGAGGACCATGTGGTTGTCTGCCAGGGAAATGAACTCATTTGCCATAGTCAAATGTTAGCCTTCTCCCAGCCAAGTGCACAGGGAGCAGGAAGGGGTAGCATGTTAGGGAATCCAGTGGGAGAGATGCAGGCGTGTTTACTGGCTCAGATCGATTGCATGCATGTGGTTTCTAATAATGTTAAATGGTGTATTATCTTCATGGTTAGAAGACATCTTTCTTTGTATCTAATCTCATCTCAATCTTCCCTTCTTTTCACCCAAAATTCAGGTCCTCTGGAGATGGAAAACAAAGGCTGTTGGCAAAGGTTGCCTCAACTGATATTTAAAAGGAATGTGCCACACAGCTTTCTGGTAGGAGACGGGGTGCCTTGCTGGTTCAGAGGCACCACAAGCCAATATTTCTAGGTCTGAGAGACTCACCCTTCTCTAGGAAGCCCTTCCCATCCTGTGTGACAGTACTTCTAAATCCCAATTAGCTGACACTAGTCATCTCAGTAATCAATGTCATCTGTATAAATCAAATTCTGGACCTATATAATTCAAAAATTATAAGTCAAAAATTTCATAGCAAATGAGAAGAGATACCTGGTAAAATCTCCTTTATTAATTTTAGATAAGATGCAGTCAAAAATTATTTTCATTTCATCTTTTTTTAAAAGTCAACCCTATAGAGACGATGGAGCTGTACAAATCTCTATTGAGTCAGGGTTGCCTTCAGCCTTGGAAATAATCCTTTGGGAATCTTCCTGATCCCTTGCAGCGACAGGAATATATATTGCATGTTTCCTGGGTAGCAAGGTCTCTGCCCAGGCTGTCTATGCCACCCTACTGTATTCAGGCCGTGGGTGTCATTTTTCTCTCCCTCGCTCTTCTCTACACATCAACCTGAGATCACCTTAAAATGACATTCAGAGCATGCTATTCCTCTGCTTCAACCTTTCTGAAAGTCCTATTGCAGGGACCCCCACATCCTGAATGTAAACTGCCCCAAGTGCATGATCAAGCTTTCTGGTATCCTGCTCTTCATCCTCTGCCTTGACCATCATGCTGTAGCCACAGAGGCACCCTTTTTGCCTTTTGAACTCACCACTCTACCCCCCTGGAATGGTCTTCCCAAATGTGTACCTGGCTAATTCCTACTCCTCTTTTGGTTTCAGTTTAAATATCCTTTCCTCTGAGAAAATTTTCCTGACAGACCTGCATATGAAAAGCAGGACCTCCTCCCAATACAATTCTCTCCCATGGTATGCTGTATCGCTTCCTTAACAATTTGCAGTAATAGATTCGTTTTTGTGTTTTGTAGGTTATATTGATCTCCCCCACTGGACCATAAATGCCACGGGGATGGCTTCTGTTCCTTTATGGTCCCCACAGTACACTCAGTGCCTATAGAGTGCCTGGCACATTCAGGGGCACGATGATAATTTGTTGTCCAAAGAGAACTGTATAATCTCCCTCCCTGACTCCCGATGCTTCTTGAAAACTGTCACAAAACTCCATTCTCTTAACCACTTACTTTGCACCTATTGCGGACCCCAGCAAATACTTTGAAGGTTGATTTTTTAATTTTTTTTTTCTTTTCAGGAAGGTGTCTATAGTGGGCTGAATAGTGTCCCCACCAAAATTTATATCCTCTTACAACCTCAGACTGTGACCTTATTTGGTAATAAGGTCTTTGCAGTGTAATTAAGGATCTTGAAATGAAATCATCCTGTTCAGGTAGGCCCTAAATCCAATGATCGATGTCCTTATAAAAAGAGTAGAGGACACAGAGAGACACAGACTCACAAGGAAGAAGACCATGAGAAGACAAATGCAGAGATTGTGGTGAGGCAGCTACAAGCCAAGAAATGCTAAGTAAGGATTGCCAGGAGCCACCAGAAGTTTGAAAACGCAAGCAAGTTTTCTCTCCTACAAGTTTCAGGGGAGAATGAGCCTTCTGGCATCTTGACTTTGGACCTCTGGCCTCTACAACTGTGAGAGAAGAAATTTCGGTTTTAAGTCACCTAATCTGTGGTAACTCATTATGGCAAGGCTAGAAAATGACTACAGTGTTCTAAGAGCGCTGGTATTCTTGTGTGATCACTATGACTTCCTTTCACAAAATTACTGAACAAGAAACCGATCCAGAGATAAGGATCCATATTAATAGGCCAGTTTAAAAATTCACTTACAACCGCACAGAGGAATGGAAGAATTGGAATCTTGGGATTAAAGGGAGCATTACAGGTTATTTTGTTCAGCCTTCCCACAACACTCGTGCTCTCTGCAAAGCATCCCTTCAGATGGTTCCCTGGCCTCTGCTAGCCAACAGCACTATTCCCCAGCACTACACAGAGGCAGAACTTTTAAGGAAAACAGAATACGTGCCCCGTAACTCACAGCTGACAGACTAACACTGCGCTGATTGCCATGGCCGCCATGTGCTTTACAGCTTCGAGGAAGCAAAGCAGCTACAAAGAGTAGGCGGCATCCTAGTTTAAGTGCGGACAAAATCTTGCCCTGTTTTCCTTAAAACTAATTCAATTTTTTGCAATAAAGAAATAATAGAAATATCCCTCAGTGACATAATGTCATTCAATTATCTCTGCCCAAATCCCTGCAGCAACTGGAGAATAGAGTTGGTTTTCACACTTATGACCAGCACCCCAGTCAAATTAAGTCAGATCAACTAAGACTTATTGGGCACTTTTGGGGGGTAAATGTTTTACTGAAGCAGAACACAGGTCTTGAAATGCACGCCAGTCATAGCACGCAGTTCAGTGCATCTTCACAAAATGAACCACCTGGGTAGCCCGCGTCCAGATGACAGACTTACCAGCATCCCCAGGCGCCCCTCCTGCCCCACTGTAGTCACTGACGTCACCAACGGGAGCCCCTCTCATGACTTTTATTTATTTATTTATTTATCATTATTTTTTTATTATGTTCAGTTAGCCACTCACTGTATAGGACATCATTAGTTTTAACTCACTAGATTGAACTGCGCTAGGTTTTGTTTGTTGGGTTTTTGTCCTTTTGTGTGTGTGTGCATGCTAAAATATACGCACCATAAAAGTTACCACGGTGATCACTTTTAAATGTCCAATTCAGGAGCATCAGAAGTTCTGCCTGTTTTTGAATCTGATATAAACTGAGTCCTACAGAATACACTTTTATGTATGACTTCTTCCATTTAGCACCTGCTTAAATCAAGTCATGTCTCTGAAGAGATAATAAATAATTGCCTTTTTAGGTATTTTATCCATTGAAGAACAGCACCAGTGAAACTCTAAAAATGGGTGGTTTTATGGGTTCAGAGGCCCCTGGAGACGTGTATTATGTTGGTGTCCATTACACATAAACGCAGTTTCAAGCCTCTCAAATCACTCCCTTGGTGACCACCTGCACTCTGGGGGCAAAGTTTCACTGTGTGTGGTTTCGGAGCATTCAAATTCTGGGATCTGTGACCACTGTGAGAAGCACTGAGGCTGATCCCTGAGCTGGATGTTAAGAAGCCCACAAGCAGATGGACCTTTCCTTCCTGGATCAATCAAGATGTGGAAATTCTCTTAATTTAAACCAGAAAGAGGTAAGGAGTGACCCGAGCCTCAAATGCCATAATAGTGTCGATTAAATGAAAGCAACCCTATAAACCTGAAATTCTAATTTATAATGTGTGCTGTTTTGAAGGTTCTATGACATACAGTTTAATGGCCTAATAGAAAACATTTTTATTTAGGTTTATGGGCCTTGTTCCACTAAATGTCGCATTCCCCTCTGCACCAAGAGTTATGGAGTAGTACTGCTCATCCTGTTTACAAATCTAGACAACTCTTGGCCACTCCGCAGAAGCTCCATTGACTCATGTTCCCTGGGGCCCTCTTGCGGTCAGTTCTCACCAGGGAGAAGATTCATCTCCGTGGTAGGTTTCTCCCTACAGTTCTGTTGACACAGATGAATAGGCAGATCACAGGGCAGGGGGAAAATCTCACACTCCCGTTCTTGGTCATGGCCACTTGTTATCACAGTCAGATTCCCACCTCTGAGTTTGTTCTTTGCCCTGTTTTTAATACCCTAGAATCTTCATTAAACAATGATCAGAAAGTTTTAAAGTTAAGAACAGTTTCCAAATGGAAAAATGGTTGCCTAGGACTAAACTAGAATTCTCAGAGAAGCTGAAGTGAAGTAAAATCATAGGCACACATGAGGGCAACAGGGAGCTAGGACATAGTCTTTAAATAAGGAATTATGGAATTGTATGGAAGATGATGATTTTTTTTTTCCCCATGACGGCACCAAACAGAATCCCATCTTTCTCCCTCTTGCTGGTGAAACCATTTTGTGACAGTCTTGTTTCCAGTATGGACAAGGGTAATTGTATGGTGTTCCTAATTGGGCATCATACTTATTTATCTTCACCATCCATCACACAAAGGACCGTGCCAGGCAAAACATTCTGAACCTCAATCATAAGCCACGTGTGAGACCACAGAGGGTCCAGTGAGCAGCCGCCACTGCCCTATCCTATTCTGTCTTCAAGAGCTTCCTTGCTGTCCACCAGTGAGGTCAGGAGCACTCACCTCCCCCGCACTGTCCATCACGGGTGACAGGGGAGGGAGAGGACAGCCCAAGGAGTAGCGGTGCCCAAGGAAGCCTGGGGTTCACAAGGTGTAACTGATTGCCAACATGACAGATTGCTTGCTTCATATGCAAAGGAGGAAGGAAAAGAGGAGCCCCTGGGGATCTCAGTGCTGGGCAGCAGGCAAACAGAGCCTGCAGGCATGAGGCAGGCAAGCCAGGGCCTAGCAAGGGCCCCCGCAGAGGGGTGAATCAGTAAACAGTGAACTGAGAGCAGCGAAGACCCCAGCCCTGCATCTGCTCCCTAGTCCTGAGCCACAGAGTGAGAAAGGACTGAGATGTGTAGGCCATTCCTTCTTTTTACAGATGAGGAAACAAAGGCACAGAAGGATCACTACCTGCTTCAGGTCCCATACCTGATTAGTGCTAAGGCTGGAAGGAGAACCCAGTTCACCTGACTCCTAAGCTGGAACACCTTCTACTATACTTATGGCCTCCAAACCCAGAAAAAAGCAGCTCCCTCAAGAACAAACCAGGACAGAGTGTCAGCAGGTGTCTGGGGGAAGGGGTGGTGGCAGATTACACATTTAGACTGTATGAACGGGCAAGAAACCTATGCAGAGCCAACATATTGGTCTAAAGCAATTCAAGTTTAGGAGGGCTATTTTAATTAGGAATAGAGGACTGCAGGGACTTTCAGTGGCCCTCCAAAGTGAGCCTTCTTCATATAAGATTATTCCACGAGAGTAGGAATTTCCTATAATGGAATGATTTGTAACACCCATTTGCATGTTCAAATGCCCTAATAAAATGAAGAATTGGAGAATTTTATATTGCAAATAATTCTTAAGAAAGGAAAATTGAAACTAAAGGGAGAAGGGGTTAAATGGCATGTTGCCCCCTCCAATCCACCCACCTCCCCCCCAAAAGCAATTATGAGAGAGAAAAAAAGAGAAAGTATGAGGGGAAGAGGGAGAAAGTGGAATTATCAGTACACATAGTATCTACTTGGAAAGAATCCTTAGGTAACATGTAACCATTGAATCCTACTAATGGGATAACCAGTATTTAATAAATAGTCAAAAAATGCAATAGGAGATGAGTTGCCTACAAATAATCAGAATTCAAATGGATGAGACACTTATCCAAATTATCAAAAGGTTTTAACTCACTCATTCACTCACTTTACTCACTCACTCACTCACCATCCAGATAGGATCATTCCTTCACCCAATATAGCACATTCCTTTCAGTTCAGTACACAACACTACAATTCCTAAACCTTTTTTTAAAAAAAAAAAATTGTGATTTTAAAAAAATGTTATATGGGGCACCTGGGTGGCTCAGCCAGTTAAGCATCCAGCTCTTGATCTCAGCTCAGGTCTTGATCTCAGGGTCATGAGTTCAAGCCCCGCATTGGTCTCCACGCTGGGTGTGGAGCCTACTTAAAAAAAAAAAAAATGTTATGGAGCTAATTTTAAAAAGTTACTACCCTAAATCAACTGCTTTCATTCTTGCTTGCTCTCTTTCTTGCTTTGTCTATTTGGTTGGGTTTTATATAGTTATAAACATAATGCTAACTGAAATTTTCAAATAATAATACAATGCAATCACAGTCTGTCCCGAAGTTATACTTCCTATGAAACGTGGCAGTGATTCCTCAGGGTTTAAATGCTACCTTGCCATGGACCCTGAAGTCAGAAAGATCCGTTTAGCATCTTTGTTCTGCTTCCTACTCATAGCATGTACTCATCTGCTGGGTGGGGTGGGCATAATCATGGCATTTATCACGTAAGTCTGTTGCAAGGAGTTTATATATGACATACACACATTACTTAGGACTGTGTCAGGAGCCTAGCAGTTTAGTGGTAGTACTTAAATAGGCTAAAAGTCCCCAGATGATACTCTGTAGTCTTAAAACAGAGCCCAGGCAGTTAAATCCTCCTAAGACCTGCTCACTTACTCAGTGTTTTCATCTTCCTTTCTTTCAAGTTCCTGCATGAACTTGTAACACTGGTCTGCTCCGGCGTGGAGTATGTTTTGATTATGCACATCCGGCCAGCAAGAACCAAGTGCGTTCCTTGTACTGCTTCGCACAGTGCCACATGCAATTACAAGCTCAACACTCCCATTCTGATGATAATGATGATGACAGTAACAGCACCACTGATGATGGCTAAGAGATGACAAATAACCTGAAATTCAACACTTGCCCAAGGAGGGGCCCCCTCTCCCTAGCTCTGGGCTGAACACAATAAAAATGATCATCTCAATCATGGATGCGATTAAACACTTCCCTGCAGGAAGCTGAAAGTAAAAGATCCATTAAGTGCATGGGGGCTGCCCCCGGGGAGTATTTTGTGTCTTCTCACGCTGCAGACTGGGATTCAAAATATTAACAGGCCATTAAGGACCCAAGATCCCAACCTGTGCCCAGGTGGTCAGACTGGTGTCTTAAAGCTTTGCCCTTTTTGCTTTGGGTTTTTTATTTTTTGTTCCCTCTCCCATGCAGGAACAAAAGTTCAGTTTTGAACAGGTCACTGGTTTCCATGGTTTTCCTGAACTCCAGGACTGCTAAGTATAAGTCTTCCAGTCTTGTTCTGCATGGTCGCGTAAGTGCAAGTTAGCTACCGTCCTTTCTCTCTTGCCTAATGTGTGATGGTATCTGAATATCGTAAGTTAAAGACAAGGTGTGCAGAGGAAAGGAGCAGCTGAAAGAATCAGGCATCAATGTCAATATCCTCACGGCCCTTGGTACTCTCCATTGTTGGAGTTTTCAGGAATATCCCAGCTAGGCTCTCAAGTGGCTTTATGTCCCAAAGGACTTCTCTCTACCAATTAGGAAAATTAATTCAAAAGTCAAGAAGATGGAATGGAGAGAGCTCGGTGTATAAAGGATGAGTCAGGCCAACTCAAGAAGAGCAACGGAAATACATTTCCATAGGTGACAGGCCAGGGGGTGACACCTTTGCGGAGCTCACATAAACTCAGCAACTCATCACGCTCTGAGCCTTTGAAACAGACGTCACTTCACAAATCTCCCCTCTGCCGCTGCAAAGCAGTTTGCCCACAGGTTTAAAGCAGGCCAATTAGGATATCAAATAACATATGGATGAAAGGCAACATCAGTAACTATGTAATGCTGGCTTATGAAAATTAAGAGTACCAGCAGGAATGTTTCAGAAAATTGAAGCTTCCCAATGTGACCTGATGATTTTCTATGGACTGTTGATCTTAGTTCCAGCTCTAAGTGTTTGTGGAATGCCTAGGATACTTAGTATTTAAGGATTCTCACTTGCAATATGTATAGAATTATATCTTCTTATGTTCAGTCACACTTACATTGTAATAGACTCATTTTTCTCATCTGTAAAATGGGGTAATAACATATATGTCAGAGGGTTATGATGAAGGCTGAGTAGGTAATGCATGTAAATGATTTAATGTAATGTTCACATAGTGAGTGTTTTACAAATGGTTGTTAATGATAATAAGTAGAACAATGAGATTGCATTTATTTGTTTGTTTTTTGTTTATTTGTGCTTAACTGTGTTACCTAACAGGGTGAATTTTAAAATTAAGTAGGTGGGAAAGTACTTTATTTGACTTTGATGCCTTTGTTAATCCTCCTAGACATGTGCAAGACTTACTGGTGCAGTGAAATGTAAATATATAGAATCAATAGGCCTATGCTGGCCAGACACGCAGAACAGTCAGCGATTTCCCAAACTGGGTAGGAAGAAACTAGCAGTGAGTGGGGCACAAGATAGGCCGATGCCACAAGGGACCCGAAAGATGGCATCTTGTCCCATGCCTGCCTGCCGGCTCAGGACCAGGTGAGCCTGTGGTGGGACAGGAGCACCTCCATCTTCTCCCAAATAAAGACAGTACAGTCAAAGGTGCTGTGATTCTTGGGCTCATCCATTTCCTTCCCCAACACCTACATCTGTAGCTTCAAGTCTGAGAGTATTCCGACGGCCTTGGTGAGTAAAGATTAAACTTCAACAACTAGAGGTCAAAGCCTTAAGATGGGTAGTGACTTAATTATTTCAGTTATCATTCAACAAAAGTTGATCAAGGGCCTTCTATGTGTCAGGCCATGTCCCCAGCATTGAGCATACAGGAGTGAGACAGACAAGGCATTTGCCCTTATGTTCCTTATAGTCCAAAGAAGGGAAACAGTCAACAACAAATACACAGAGTTATAACAGTAACCACTATGTTATACATATTAATATAAGGTCACAGTATAGAAGGACTGGGGCGGGGGTAAGGAAGTGCTGATTTGGGGAAGGATGATTTTCCATATGGCATAAAATTAAGTCTTTGGCTTTTCTCTGCTCACTGGAAGAATAAAGTTATTATGTTGGATACCAAAGATCTTTTTCTCAGCAATCACATAAAGTCTTAGGGAGCCCAGCTTCCGTCTTTGGTAAGCCTTTATTCCCAACCAACATCCTCTCTCTCCTCCTTCTATCCTAGATGTATATGTTAGGGGTGGAACAGGGACAGGTCATCTGGGAATGCAAAGCAGTTAAATCTAAGGTTGGTAAAACAGAGTAGTGTCTCTTCTCCATATGCTAAAAGAAATCCTTCCTTATTATAGGGAATTTGGAAAATATGGTAAAGTATGAAGAAGAAGAAAATTAAAATTGCACTCTCATCCACCAAGAAGACTACAAATAACAAATTGGTGCAATCCCTGAATATTGTAATGGGTCTCTCTCTTTTTTGTGCACGCACTCACACACACAAGTCACACTGCACATTCTATTTTTTTATCTTACATTTTCTCTCCTTAACATTACATCATGAGTATATTTTCATGTATAATAAAATTCTTGAAGATATTTTAATAGTTGCATAATATCTGTCCTATGATTATACCATACTTTAATCAGCCATGTCCATATGGATGACAAAGTAGACTATTTCTAATTTTTTACTGTTATTAAAAATAGAGCTGCAGGGGTGCCTGGGTGGCTCAGTCATTAAGCGTCAGCCTTTGGCTCAGGTCATGATCCCAGGGTCCTGGGATCGAGCCCCGCATCGGGCTCCCTGCTCGGCGGGAGTCTGCTTCTCCCTCTCCTACTCCCCCTGCTTGTGTTCACTCTCTCACTGTGTCTCTCTCTGTCAAATAAATAAATAAAATCTTTAAAAAAAAATAGAGCTGCAATCAGCATCTATCTATCTATCTATCTATCTATCTATCTATCTATCTATCTCTGTTCTGTGCACATCTCTAATTATCCCTTAAAATAGATTGCAATGAGAAATACTGGATCATGAAAAAGGATATTAAACATTTTTAAGGCCTCTGATAAAATTGCCAAATTGATTTCCAGAAACTTGGCCAGTGCACAGTCTCACCAGCAATGTCTGAGAATGCCTATTTCATTACATTCTGAAGAGCACAAATGCATTATTCCTCTTTAATTCTGTTATTTCAACAGTAAAAAAAAAAAAAAGAACAAAACTATCTCACTGCTATGAAAAATCTTATTAATTTGTTTATTCACTGAATTGAAAAGACTTCTTCAAAAAGATATGTGACCTTGGATGACTTATTTGAACACTCTGAGGATGAGTTTTCTCACCTGTAAAATGGAGATAATTATAGGTATCTTGCAATCCAGGTGCCCTTCCAAGTTTGATAACAACAAAGTATCTTGCAGGCATTGTTGTCAGAAGGTAGGGCTGGACACAGAAAGAATATAGCAAAATGCCAGAAAGAGACTGAATACAAAATGAATCTTTCTTACATGAGCTTGTTCAGCATTCAAATTCCTAAGAGTATAACAAGTAACAGTGGACAAGGGGATAGTTTTTGGTTCTAGGCTATACAGAAAGGGTTCCCAGACCATGGTTTTTAGACCATTTAACCCAGGATCCTTTTCCTCTAGCTTAAATGAGAGCTCGATTACTTTGCAGGTTTGCTGCAATTCTGTTGCAACACAGCATTTCACTAAAAAAAAAAAAAAAAAAAAAAAATCAAATTTTGCTTTCTCACATACACTCTTCTTGCCTTTTAGCCTTTTATTTATCTTTTAGAACATTGTTGATTTGGTCTCCCAGAACCAGGAAACAAATTCTTGACCTCCTAAAGCTGAGCTACCTACAGACTCATATGCAGTGACCGTGACTGTGACTGGGACAGTTCATGGCTGAGACTCAGAACATTTCAGAGACTGTGACAGCATCTTTTTGTTAACACCTGCCCCAACTGCTCTGCAGGTTGTCTATGCAAATGAGTGTTGACCTCTTTAGACAAGGGCCTCTGTACTGGATGTGATCCTGTCTCCCAGGGTTCTGGGTCAGCATTTTTCTAATATGTTGAAGCTAAAGAATTTTTACATGTAAAAAAGTATGAGACAGATTTTTGCCAATTCAAGACTAACTTGGAGAAATAAGATGAAAAAAAGGCCAGATATCACAAACTTTACTTTGTATCACTCTCTAAGAAATCATCAAAGCTAGCACCAAAATGCAAGACTCTTATCTCCCTATCCAAGCAATGGATATTAAGCAAATATGTAGAAATAATACTAAATCATATAGATGATACATTTAAAATTAAATATCACAGGGCGCCTGGTGGCTCAGTTGGTTAAGCAACTGCCTTCGGCTCAGGTCATGATCCTGGAGTCCCGGGATCGAGTCCCACATTGGGCTCCCTGCTCGGCAGGGAGTCTGCTTCTCCCTCTGACCCTCCCCCCTCTCATGCTCTCTATCTCATTCTCTCTCTCAAATAAATAAATAAAATCTTTAAAAAAAATTAAATTAAATTAAATTAAATATCACAACAGAAATAGGGAAGTGTTAGTAAGTAATATATTATCATTTCTTTCCTTTTTTTTTTTTTTTTCTTGTTCCTCTCCTGGGTCACAGTAAAATAAAGTCCTACTGTTTCCACATCTAGTTTGTCAAAGCGCATGATTTTCTCCCTTTCATGTGTTTGCACACTCTGTTCATACAGCCTAGAGACCTTCACTTCCTAGTCCCTCCCACCCTCCCTCCACATCATTTCTCTCCTGTTTAATTCCACTCCTCATTCATATCTCAGGTCAGACTCTATCTCTCCATGAGACCTCCTCTGACCCCTTGCTCCTCACCCCAAGCTCAGAAAGGTCTGAATTTAATACCGTGCTCTACTCAGAGCACTTTTCTCACCACATTTTTGTGTTTGTACACTGTGGGCACTCCTTTGTCAGCTCCTTAAGGGCAACACCTAGTACTTTTCATCTCTTCCTCCCTACTGTGTATCATGGGACCCACTACGAGTCTTGGTGGTTGTGGGTGGAGAATGGATGAGTAAAATAAATAGACGTACATACAAAAGTACAGAGCCTTTCCAGGCAATGCTTGAACAGAGCTGGCAGCATCCTGAATTGTTCTTGATTAACAAATAATCTGCTTTGAGGTGAAGATTAGACTGGAACTTGGTGATAGAGAAGAGAAATGAGCAGGATTCAAAAATAGCCTTCCAGAAACTTAAAATGTCAAAGGAAACAATGTTCACAAATAGCTATCAAGAAATAATGGAAACCTCATTATACTTGCAAAATATTTCACAAAACCCTAAAATATTACCAACATGCCCTAGGTTTTCATAATAAATATAATTATCAAGCCTTGGTCTGTGGGACTCCTCCTGAGAGGGAAATTAGAGGACAATGATGAGCCCAGGGCTGTTTTCTAAGGACTGTGGGCCTGATCCAGAAGTCTCTGCATGCACTAGATGATCTAATCCAGACCGATGTCCCTAGAGTTCAAAATTCCAATGAATCTTTTTAATATAAATGGAATTATTTCCAATTTGGGATTTTATTGTTGTCTAGATGCCAATTTCACTTTATAATATCTATACTTTTCTGAGTGACAGAGGCTCATCAGGCACTAGGAACAGAATGGACTTTCATCACAACCTCATTAAGATGTCTCTCAATGTTTTACCATCCTAAAATTTAGCAGTCAGCTAATGGGAAATCCTTCCTGTCCAGAGGTTATCCAGCTGCCTTAGGTTCTTTGTTACGATGATACATTGGAACATAAAGTCGTTTTAGTCTACTATGGAAAGAAAGATTAAACTTTGAAACCCAGTCATCAAATCCTATGATAGATTTTTAATAAATCAATTATTAATTCATTTGTCATTCAGCAAAAGTTTTTTTTTAAGTACCTTTTATGTGTCAGGCCACATTCTAAGCAGGGCACTCAGCTAAGTGATCTGTGCACCAACACACAGCTCATTATGATAAATGTCAGACCAACATCTGCGTTTTTAGATCCTCAGTCTCGTGCCCTATCCACTGGACACATTCCAGAGAGACCCTGTGCTTCCTCTAGGCCCCATTTTTCTCTTTCAGACCAATTATCTACTTAAGAGAACCATTTGACAGAACCCCACACTTCTGTGAAGACTACCAACATGGGCATCAAAAGGACCGTTGTGTCTAGTAATGGGATAAAGCATACTAGAAAGGATTTTCACACAAATAGTAATATATCTTTCTGTCTGTGTCAGCTTCCTTTCAAATACAAAATCCCAAATACCATATGTAAGAAGCATCAGAATTTCTAATACTCCTCTAGCCACCTAGCCTCCTTTCATTTTCCCAAAAATCATTTTGGGGTTGCTGCCACCTTTAATTAACCGGTCTGAAAACCAGGAATTTTCAGGGATCAAAATTCATATTGGGACAGCCATCTCCATCTGAGAAATTGATAATTACCCACTCCTATCTCTAAGAGAGGGATAGATATAAAATGGACTCAGAAAGAAATGAGACGAGCATTTATATTCCTGTATGAAAACCAGCCTTTTTTACTTTATAGTCACACTTAGCATAGCATAATTCCTTAAGGGGATCCTTAGAGACAATGCCAGAGACACAGCTGTGGACACAATGCCCAAGATAATTTCACCACCTGGGAACCAAATGCCCCAAAGCTTCATATTAAGATGCGTGAAGGGTACCAGAGGCATGATTAGTCATAAATTAGGGCCAGAATATAAATGGCCAGGCTGCAACATATCTTCCAGCTCAAAGAAAAGACATGAGGGAGGCTAAGAGAAAAAGATTGAAAGAAAATCCTAAAAGTCTCCTATACCAATACACACAAAGGTGGAAAAGGCATCAGTAAAAGCAAGAAGCAATGTGCACAGGGGCACTCTGAATCTACAGAGTAAAAAATAATTTATGTCTGTGACCAAAAAATAAATAAATAAAATAAAGGCCAGCCTGTTTAATACTACCATAATCCCAACTCAATGGCTGATAGTTAGTGTGTTGTTTGTATATCAAGAGGGCATGCCATTTATTTCATTTGCAATGTGGGATTCAACACCCAAGTGCTTCCAACAAGCTCAGGCTCTTGAGCAGAAGCCTTCAATCACCATCTTCATTTAATAAAGCTTGAACTTTGAGGATATGAGGAGAACATCTCTCATAAATGCTAAATATAATTGGAAAGAGTGTCTGTATAATTTTCCTTAAAAAATTACTGTGACTGCCTTTGAAAAAAGCCTCAAGTCAGGATCCTAATTTGTAAATAAATAAATTACCAGTTGTCATCTTTTTTTTTTTTTTAAACAAATGGGCTATCCATGTTATAAGGACAGATAATAAATTGTCATGCAAAAACAGAATAGTTTCTTTCAATGTTAGAAGACAGATAATTATTACATTTGAATTTTATCATGTACAAGGGTTGAAAGTTTTATGTGTATAGTGACAGAGACTCAAAATTGTATCACATTACATTTATAAATCTCTTTCATATCTCTGAACTACTTTAGACCTATTTTTATAGAATCAGAGAATGTTAGCATTGTAAGGGGGCCCTTAAACAACAGGAAACTTAATTAGAGCATACAACTACTCAGTCCTAGACTTAGTATAAGAATGTAGATCAACTATTTCCTACATAGCTCCTTGATTCCAAATTTGCACTGGGAAGTGGAAAATGGGAGAGCATAACAGATCCTATGGATCTACTCACAGAACCCTGGGCCCTCTGCAGTGACTTTCCATCTCTGTCCACAATCTAAGCATGAAAAACATAAAAACTTTTTTGGGGGGGGGTTCATTCTTTTATCTGCCTAGGTTTTTTTTTCCTTTTTCTTTTTTTTTTCTTTTCCACTTGATTTTATTTCCTTTTAGTTTTAAGACAAGTCATGTCATCTGAGCACATTTTCCAAAAAGAATCCTTTGTAATAATTTTAAGGTAACAAACTGACTTGACATGATTTAAAAAAAACCAAAAAACAAAAAACAAAACACCCATTAAAAGAAGCAGTATGGAAAAAAAGATGATGAAACCCATAAAATCCAACCCATATCCCCAGATACATTTTTATGAGCTACCCTGCAGCCCCCTATCATTTACCTGTGCTCCTGGATGCTCAAAACTGGCTTTGCCTTGACAACTTTGTGTAGAGTTTTGGAAGAATGAAGAGGTTAACAAAAAAGGGCATTTTCATATTGGAAATAAAACTAGATGGTCAGTGTTGTAAAATGTCATTAGATAGCTTGTAAGATGAGGTCTGTGAAGAGAGCATCAAATTTGACAACTGGAAAATCATTAATGATATTTTCTAGAAAAGAACCAATGAGGTGATGGAGGCACCCAGTTACAGGGGATGTAGAAGGGTAGATTTTCTGTCTAAGAAAGAAAAAAGAAAGATGGGGATGAGGCAGTAAATAAAGGAGAGGCTAGGGCCAAGAATGGTTTTTGTTTTGGAGTAGAAATAACATAGGTAAAGTCGGTGGAGGAGGAGCCTGTAGAGAATGAGATATTAGAAATTAAAAGACTAAAAAAAAAAGTGAATAATTGATGAAATATTGCAGAAAAGAGGAGAAGGGTGCAGTGAGAGTGACTGGCCTTCAATTAGAGAAAGAAAAGCTCTCCCTCCAGTCCTGGAGTAAAGGTAGTGAACGTGGGCAATGATGTATACAAGTGTCAGTATATGGATATTGGTAGATGAAATAGCTTACCTCCAAGAATCTACCTCGGTTCTTACTACAAAATAGGTATAAAGTTCCTTTGAGATTTTAGGATAGCTGTTACAAAAAAGGGGACCAATGTCTTATAAACGCACAGTCCAGTATTGTGGAAGCCCAAGAAAGATGGTGGCCATAGATTTGTGGTAGCAAAATCCTGATAAACAGCTGAATGTCCCTGAGGGCAGGATATAGACCCTAGAAAGCAGATGACCGGTTTGACTGAAGGATGACTGTTTGCAATGTGAATACCCCCACAAGTCCAAAGGAGCAAGAATTTTGGGATGACAACACATAGGGGCTGAAGTGGGTCATACCAGGTCTAGTCTAGATGGAAAGGAAATATAGCACTTTTTTTTTTTAAGTAGAGAAACTTCAGTACTGAGAAATAATAAGAATATTAAACAGAAATATGACAGAAAAAAATAACATGTTCGAGAATTAAAGGGAGTGTTATTAATAATCATGTCATGATAACAAGCATAAATAGGACCAACCCAGAAAAACTGGAACATATAGGAACCGTACTCAAGGGTGCAGAGAAGACAGTCATTGGACTTGCAAAGATTAGGGAACTGGGTCTTGGGACTAGTTTTTGGATGGTCCACAATGCAAGTAAGAGTCAGGATGATGAGGATGAGCATGGGCTGTATTGTAAATGCTCAGTGAATTTGGGAAAGGAATGACAAGGTGGGTTGACAACTACAAGTAGGGTTGGAGTCTGTATGACAGCATGGCAGGAACATCAAAGAAGGGATAATGGATTAAGCTAAGAAAAGGCAGCAATCAGAAGACAATGAAGATCTAAAAATAAGGACTATACAATAATTTTGCATCTCACAGTATACACAAAAATTACATAAAATTACATAAAAATTAAGAGGCATAAAAAGCATTGGTCTCAGAAACATTTTATGAGGATCAGCCTCTTCTCTCTCTTCCTAAGAGAAAACATGTAACCTGGTGTGAAGGGGGAAAATATGCTTATCACACATCGTATTACATTAGTTTATTACAGCATCTACATTTTCATTATATTGTCTACTGGGTTGGGAGGAGGGAAACTACCACAGCTTATGTGTGTATTTCCATCTGCTGTTAGTTGTCCTGTTGAGCTCACAGAGAAAGAAGCTCCAGGCTATGGCCTTTTAGCACAGTTAATGAGAACACAACCATTTTCTAGGCTGTTATCACTACACTCTTTCAGGATAGGTAACATTTCAAGTATCAATGCTACTGTGGCTAGAACAGCAATTAGAAGCACCAGACCTTGTTAAATTAAAAAAAAAAAAAAAAACAACTATATAAGCAAAGTTAAGGTGAAAATACTTGGAAAGATTTTTTAATAGAATATATACTTGATTGTATTGAAAAATGGATTTCTGCCATCTATTATATTAGATAAGTCCTTATCAGAAGTCACCATGTGTTGCTTAACCAGAAAATCTCCCAAACGGTATTAGTCATTGATCAGAGGCTATCATAGATACAACTCACCATGTCCGATGAAATTTACCATGACAATATGGTTGTTATATAGAGCTTTGTACAGGTTTAATTATTAACTCCCATTGGAGCAATATGTAATTGTGCACTTGCAATGCTAGTCAATCAATATCATGTGCTGCTACTCGGGGCAATAAGTGCCTGTATGTCAAGGTACTCGGCTGCAATCACAACGATTATCTCTGCCCTGGCAAGTCTGCAAGTGCTTCTATTTTCAAACTATTTGAGCCTTTGTAAGCTGATTCTGGCAGTTGGCACAGGAAGAACTCATCTACATTTTAAGATTTCAAGTTTATTTCTGAGTAACTGTATATAAGGGACTCAACAATTGCTCATTGAGTATGAGTGGACACCGGTGTGTGGAATTAAAAGAATCAAGTTCATAGTCTTGTTCATATGAAGTTAACCTATAAATCATACACCCTGCCCTCCTCACCAAATTCTGGAACTGATATTTTCTGATTCTATGTATGCATGGAAGATTTTAGTCAGGCCATGTTGTAATTCTGTGAATTCATTTTCCCTTAAAGTTGAGACTAGGGGAAGAACACCTACGTTCATTCTGTTATTTATTTATTCATTTATTCAAGAACATGTAACTAACTCCACATGATTTTGTCCCGTCCTAAGGATGGCCATATCATCATATTTCCTATGTCCTGGAAGGGTTCTTTTTTAAGACTCTCCTCTTTCACATAGCCGATAACATATTTTCAAGAACCATGGGGAGCATGATAGGACAAGAAGGAGTGAGAGAAGCCAATGAGGATGAAAAAAAGACCGACTCTGTAGACCATCATCTGATAATCAAGGTACTCAGAGACAAAGGTGAGATCCTTATTACCTCAGAAGAAAAGGAGATGGGAAAATCTCACCAATTCATCCTCCCTCCCAAACAATTATGTATTATTTCTTAAATAGGTCAGCTCTGATGCAGACACATCATTTAATGAGGCAGAGATAAGTTAACAATCTTTCCAGAGTTAAAGGATGAAAGAGAATCACAGCAAACAATTTTCAGGAAGCTCAACATTACTGGATCAAGTAAAACTGCTGAGTCTTTTTTGAACACTGAGAGCATTTCAGATTGTTCAAAAGCTGGCTGTTGTAATGAAGCTGAAGGACTTTGCATCATTTAGTTGGTATTAGAAACTAAGGAAGTGTACTTATTCCCTAAAATCAGGTTTTTTTTTCAAATGTTTGTGATTTGGGATTTGGAGAGAGCTTTGCCAAAATTCTATCTTAAGAAAAAACTTTCAAAGAGTTTGCCTTGTTTTGTGTTTTGAGAAGAACACCTGCATATACTAGGGCTACAATTAGAGCCATTGTTGCTTCTCAGGGATGCCTCCTACTTCTCAGCTGACCCTTCTCCTTAATTTCTAATTGTGTTTATTACTTCTTAAAGGATTTTATTGGATTAAAGGAATAACTTCTTGGTAGCAGAAGTGGAGTAACACAAGACACACAATCCAACCTAGGCCTTCTGAAACTTGATGAGTGCTATCTAGGCCTTGATTTCTACCTTGATTCCAAAATTAGATTAGATTTCACAGAGCTGAGTAAGGTAGGTGACCTTATTGTATAAGTGTGAATTCAAATTAAATACAAAGCTGAAAGCAGATGATACCCTTTAATGATAATGAAGAAAAATATAGGAAAATATAAGAAGGTGCCTGTTATGTCTAAAATAGATTCTCAATAATTCTTCCAAAAATGTCTTCCATAAGGCTTAAACAGCTGTTTTTCAATGGAATCTCTTAGATCAACAATTATATTTCATATTCAATTTTATGTTTAGTAGTATGGCATTTGCAATTTTCTATTTAACAATGCACTTATATCTAAATACTTTTAAACCCTGTACTCAAAATCCTTATTTTGAACACTAAATTAATGTATTTGTGGCAGTGTGAAGGTACTTTCAGATGAAAGCTTCAAACAAATAAAAAGCAAAAAATGCTATTTCTTGATAAATGCACACACTAAAGGACGTTCACACATATGTTTTAAAATAATTGTCAGCATTTAATGAATGTAGTCTTAAAAGTGTGAAGCATCCTTAAAATTAGATACATATATCTAATAAAGAACCAAAAGGTGGGATCATGCAGGACTTTGAAGCCTTTCTAGTCTACCATTCATCTATTAATCTAAACAAGACAACTGCCCAGAGAATTCCTTAATAAATACGATCTATTTCTTTTCCTTTACTTCTTTCCTTCAACCACAAACTAGGCTGTCAGGTGGTGGCTCAAGCTTAACAGGACATCTGGAGCAGAGGGATGGAGCTAAATGAAATCCATAACAGCTAATCCCAAACTCTGAGAATGAGGGCAAAACAGAAAGACTTGATCAGTCTTGTTCCGTCTCCAGAACGAAATAACATCAGAACCTCTATGCTCCGAAGTTACCCACACACTTAGATTCAGCACCCGGTCAACCCGTACCGAGAACTGTGTGCTCGATGTGGCATTAGGGCTGAGTCTACATCTTCTCTCTTGGGGGGAAAAGACACAGATAAACAACTAGGGCTAAATGGAAACACACAAATACATTCTAAGAGGGTGACATAGGAAGAATTAATTTCAGTAGCGAGAATTAGCCAAAGCTTCATGAATGCCAGGTCATTTGACATAGTCTTGAAATAAAAGCAGTATTTTGGGAGGTAAGATCAGGCACAGTGAGAGCAGCAAATTATGCAAATGGGGGGCATGTTACTGTAAAGCAGATCGTGTGGGACTGGCAGGTTCCACTAAGTCAACTCACAAGCTCACTGCACCAGACATACTTGTGGATCTGATTGAAAATTTAGCTCCTATATTTGTCTCATTCTGTAAGTGTGAGATGGGGCCAGGGATCCACTACACAGTCAAGTCTGAGAGTTACCCCATGGGGATAGGAGATACGATAAAGTAACAGTAAAAAGGCAGTTTGTACCAGCTCAAAGAGAGTGTGAGAAGTCCAAGGAGTTCGAGGTTTTGTTTTGTTTTTTTCTGTAGTAGAATAGAGGTTCTTAATGACTCTGGTCCATGATATTTTGACCTTAATAAAAATATTTGGTATGGTCAGAATATTTCTACTCAGAAATATACATAAATATTTTTTAGAAGATCCTTATCATCAAGGACATTTAAATACCAATTGTGAACCTAGGGATGAAAACTTCTGAGTAAAAGGTCATAGTTACAAGGACATGCATATATACACAAGCAGGAAGCTTACTACATTAGCAACAGTATTTATATGACTATCTCAGTAATAATGGCTTTCCATCACCTATATGCAATGATATGGTCACTCCAGAGACATGGGATGGTATCTACTTAGAGACTGAAGGACCCTGGAGGGTTCTTATCTCTATCACTAACTTGGGCAAATTAAACCTCTCTGTGCCTCAGTTCCCGATCTGTGAGAACACAATAATAATTTCGAGTATCAAATGATCTGGCAAAGAATCACAAGATAAAGTAGGTAAAAGAACTTCATAACATTAAATTGGGATATATAAAACCCAATATTATATGGAGAGGCATCATTCAGTTAAGTGTTTCCAGGGAATACTTTCTGATCCCTGAATTCTAAGGAAATAATCCCATTTTCAATACCTCTTCAAAATATATTTTTAAAAAATGTATAAATGGGACCGGAGCCTTCCTGAGATCAGTTGTTCTGCCAGAAGCCCAAGTCCCCAGGGCACCTTGCAGTTGATCCCTCCCTTCCCATGGCCACAAAGAGGACAGCAGATGCACAGGAGAGAGAATTGAACAGCTTATCACTGAAAATCTAATTTACAATAAAATAAGAACATGTGCCAACGTAAAGCTGCGGCTGGAGAAGAAACTTTCTCGAAAACCTATTTAATACAAATCCGCACATGTTGAAAGTATTCCCAAGTTATCAATCTTCCACTAAGGCTCCCACCGGATCTGGCTAGCCCCACAACTGTGTTTCTCCCCTGCTGCTCAGGTTCCCCCAGGAGAAAATCTGTCAGTGACTTGCACATTGCTGATTTATGAACATAACCATAAATCATGTGCTGCTAAATACCACTTTAAAACGATCTCTTCAAATCTTTTCAGTTCGCATTTGGAAAAATTAAATCTCTCCTCTTGATATAATTCTGGGTTTTATCAAAGACACGAACAGCCAGGATTCTGCTCTTTGACCCTCTCTGTCATTTGACATGAACAGATGACTGCCGTTTAATACTTGATGGGTATCACAGGGCAGAAAAGTCTGCATGTTATCCACCTAAATAACGAATTACATAACAAGTCACAGCCTTGGAATTAGATTTGCTCAATTCGTGCTCATAAAGCAATGCAAAGTCGTTATTTTAAATTCCCATTTTATAACTGAGGATACCCAGGCCCAAAGAGGTTAAGTAATTTGCTTAAGATGTCATAGTTAGTTTTTGGCAGTGCCAGAACTATGCTAGATAATGCCTGAAAGGAGGAGAGGAGGCAAGAAAGAGAACAGCAAAAGTCATTCCTTTCAAAAGGAACGTTTTATGTAAGTTACAGCTGATGTCCAAACTAAGTCTACAGGGTTTTCTCTCACACAATCTGGTTTTCCAAGCTACCCAACCCAGGGAGATAACCCCATTCCCCCAGCAGGTGTCACTGTGGTGTATGAAAGAGCATCATTTACCTCCCCAGAAATTACATTCCCTATTTCTCAGATTCTACCACGTGTGCATAAAGAGAATTAGTAGAATTATATGTTATAATTGGAACCTTAGATATTTTCTAATTCCTCAGTTTACAGACAAAGAAATTAAGGCATAAAAATATAACTTGTCCAAAGCCACATGTCTATAGGCAGTCAGGATTAGAATATGATTCCTCTGAGTCCCCCTTCCAAGGACCACCCTTTACTCAGCTCTCAGCTCTGCCTCCTTAAATTGTTCTAACTGGCCACCTGGTGTCTAGGGTTCCTTTATCTACAGGAAAGCCTTCTGCAACTCTCTCTCTCTCTCTCTCTCTGTCAAGAATGGAAGGAAAATCTGTAGGAAGAAGCATTTTTAAAATAGAAAAAAAAAAAGGAAAAAATAGCACTAAGACCTTAAGTTCCTTCTCTGAGACATTTCCTCAGTTAACCTCACATCTAGAACATTAAGAATTCTATAGCTAGAGGAGAGTAAGCCATCTGATCCAAGTCTTCCCTTTCCTTTTTTTTTTTTTAACTACTAACCGAACTATAGATTTTATTAGGATTAACCAATTTTTACATGAATGTCCTTTTTCTATCAGGACCCAATTAAGGATTCCACATTGCATTTAGTTGGCATGCCTCCTTAATCTCCACTAGTCTGTGATAGTTTCTTAGTCTTTCTTTTTTATGACCTTGGCAGTTTTGAAAAGTATTGGTCAGGTATTTTGTAGAATGCCCCTCAGTTTAAGTTTATCTGATGTTTTTCTTATGCTTAGACTCGGGATACAGGTTTGGGGAATAGTACCACAGAGCTGTAGTTCCCTCTTCATCATATCCTATCAGGGATGTGTGCTATTAACACAACTTATTACTGGTGATAACCTTGATCACTTGGTTAAGCTAGTGGCTGGTGGGGTTTTCCACAGTGAAGTTACTGACATTCCCCTTTCCAAACTCTACTGTTAAATGAGGATAACTAAGTCTAGTCCACACTTACATTATTTGGAATACTTCTCTAAGAAGGACCTGTGACTCCCCCCATATTTATTTATTCATTAGTTGTTTATTTATATCATTCTGTACTTGAGTGTACATATTTTTTATATTTTGGGTTATCTAAATTTGGGTTGTAATCCAATACCATACTATTTATTTTCTTGCCCAGATGCTCTTAGTTCTGGTAGTTGGGAGCTCTTTCGAGTTGTTTCCAGTGTCCCTTTGACATTTCTTTATTTTCTGACACCTTTTATTTGACATCTTATTTATTTTATTTATTTTATTTTTACTTCTTTGCTTTCTGGCACTACTAGATGCTTCATGTTCATTTTTCACTTTCCTTGCCCCAGCTTTAAAATCAGCTGTTTTTCCAAGGAGCTCTGTTTCCTTTCACCACATAATGGTATTTAGAAGCCAAAATCAAGGGGTTGGATGTGCTTATTGCTACTGGCATGTTGCTTCTTCTAGTCCCTCTCCATGGACTGAACCTGGACATATATGTATGCACAATGGCCCGTGTATATACTCATATACAATTATTTCTGAATCTGTCTTTAGCTATATTCAACTAATCAAAAATTTTTACTGGTATCTCCGATTCTAATCCAATACCATGTGGTGCTTTCCAGCCTTGATTATCTGTAACTTCCCTCTCTAACAGTAGGAAATGTGACTCTCACCACACACCATGTATTTATTTAACAATATCCCCCTGTAAAGGCCGGAACTGTGTTCCTCACCCAAAATTCATATGTTGAAGTCCTGATAGTACCTCAGAATGTGACCTTATTTGGAAATATGGTCTTTAAAGAGATGATTAAGTTAAAATGAGATCATTAGGGTGGACTCTAATCCAATATGACCAGTGTCCTCACAAGAAGAGGGAATTAGGAAACAGGCACTCATGGAGGAAAGACCACATGAAGACACAGGGAGAACAGCCAAGGAGAAAGGCCTCAGAAGAAACCAACCTGCCTATACCTTGATCTCAGACTTATGGTCCCTAGAACTCTGAGGAAATAGTTTTTGTTTTTTAATCCACCCTGTCTGTGTGCTTTGTTATGAAAGTCCAGTGAATACATACAGAGACTTTGTATAGAAAGGAAGGCTGACAAGACAGAGAGAGGACAAGTCACTTGTACAGATCACAACTAACAGAAGTACCAAAATCTTCTGACTTCTAGGCCAGAGAAGCTTTTTTCTAAAAGAGCACATTTCTATCTAACAATTGTTTTTTGTTTGTTTGTTTTGTTTTCTGTAACCACGCTTATTATTTTTGGCCTCTGATTTTACGAATTTGATTTACTCACCTAAAAATGCATACGATATAACTATAAGTACCTTTCCACTGTGAATTTAGAAATCGGGTAAATGAAAAGGGCCTCTAAAAAGTAAGTTACAAATCAGCTCGGAGTACAGCTATTTAACAACAGAAGCTATTCTGGAACTTCTACACGGCAGGGGCTTACAAGGTACCAGTCTGGTTACTGCGGAGGCTAAAGAGCTTCCCTTGAAGTTTTATTTGCAGCAACTTACATTGTATGGAAAAAGTAAAATACACGGTAAAGGTGCTTTGGTCGACATTTGATGTAAGATTGAAAAATCAAACAGCATTACCCTGTCCAAGAACGTTATTGTTTTCTGTTTGGATGATTTGAAGGAGGGGCTAATATCCTCCTCCCAAGCTCCCTGTTGTCACTGACATTGCTTCCCAAACTACTATCCATCCCCACAAGCTCCCATCACTATTGATAGAATAGCAATTGCAGGAATTGTAACCTGTGGATTTAGGAATAGAGGAAATATTTTGTGTTTGGAATAAAAAAAAATCACTAAAAAAGGTTATTTAAGAGAGAATTTTCCAACCCCTCCGACTCTTCTTTTGTCTAAAGTAATTGATATAAAAGTTGAGGTCAGTTATAAGCAAAGACACCTTGATGAGGTAGAAAGAGTCTCAGGCCAAAATTACACTTGAATGCAGGAAGATTCTAACCTGGATAGGGTGTGAGTCTGGTTGGTCAAGAGTAGAAGCATGGGGAAAGAAGGTATAGGGGTTAAACCATGTTCCCCCAAAATGATATGCCCAAATCCTAACTCTGGTACCTGCGAAGTAACATTATTTGGAAATAGGGTCTTTGCAGATGTAATCAAATTATGATGAAGTCATACTGGATTAGGGTGGGCCCTGAATCCAGTAACTGGTGTCCTTATACAAAGAGGAGAAAACTCACATGGAGGGAAAAAGACTCTGTGACTATGGAGTTCTAGATAGGAATCATTCAGTTATAAACCAAAGAATGCCAACAATTGTTGGGAGCCACCAGAATCAAAAAGAAGCAAGGAAAGCTTCTTTCCTAGAGACTTCAGAGCAAGCAGAGCCTTGTTGACACCTTTCATCTTTCTAACTGAAAGGATAAATTTCTGCCTCTTTCAAACCACTCAGGGTTTGAATATGTTTTGGGTATTTTGTAAAGCTAGCCCTAGAAAGCTGGTACAGAAAGAGTTTTGGAAGTAAATTTCTATTGAGAGATGAGTAACTCTTGGCCAGAGAACTGATGTTCCTGGCAAGGTGATATCTAAAGAGGAAAGAGTGTCTCAATCTCCCACCCTTACCCCAAGCCAAGGAATGCCTCTTACACTCATCTAGTCAACTCTCTTCATCCTGAGACCATGGGCATCACTAAGTTGTTAATGCCTGCCTAAAGGGAACGAATATACTAGTTATGCCAACAGAATATTCTAAGATGCATAGTAGTGACATTTCTCATTGCAAATTAATAAATCTGTGTGCATTTTGCTAATACAAATATTCCCTTAAGGGATAGACCTGCTTGTGTGCTAGCTAAGTCAGGTTTGAGAGCTTACAAAGCTCTGATTTCTGACATCAGTAAATTCACCTCCCTGAGAAGTCTTTGGAGAGAACTGCCAGTATTCCTGACTAAGGCACCATTCATACCATTCAATTCTTTTTTTTTTTTTTTTTTTTTTTTTAGAACTTCTACAAAAGGGATTTCACTTCCTTCTGACTCCTTCTAGCACTTTTTCTGTAATTAATTGAGGTTATTTCATTGTATACATTGATTTATACTTTGTACTTATTTTCAAAGAGCCTAAGCTCCATCTCTACCAGTTAGAGACTGCCTGTCTTACCTTGGGCATAATATTGGTCCCTCAGAATTTTAACTTCCCTGCTGATAAAGTGGGTACAATAATGACCTTTCTGCCCATCTCACTTTGTTCTTGTGGGGATAAATAAATTACTATTGGTGGAAATACTCTTAAAATTTTTAAAAATGTACTGTAGTATTATTGTTATAATTATTATTATTATTAACTTGATTTTTCAGCCACTTGATTTTTGCAATGTTGTCAATCTTATCACAAAGTAGAACAGTTTATGCAATATTTCCTCAACATCTTCATCTATGTAAAGCATGCTCATCCTTCAAGCCCCAACTCAACCTCTGCCATGAAGCTCCTCCTGCTCAATCAATCCTCTTCCTATGGTACAGAAATCCTATGATAGGTATTTGTACACATGTGTTATTTTCTGCATTCAACTGTTAAGTCCTTAAGGGCAGAATCCAAGTCTTATCTCTCTATATCCCCACAGCATTCAATGCTTTTCACATGCTGTTCCCAGATATGTTGACTGACTTAAAGCCACAAACATTTATTATCTCATGCAATTTATGAGAGTCAGGAACGTGAGCATGGCTTAGCCCAGTATTTCTGGTGCATGGTCTCTCATGAGGTTGCAGTCAAGATGTCAGTTGGAACTACAGTCTTTTGAAGGCTTGACTGGGCTAGGTGGTCTGTTTCCAAGTTCACTCACACGGCTGTTGGTAGGAAGCCTCAGTTCCTTGTCACATGGGCCTCTCTATAGGGCAACTCACAACATGGAAGCTGGTGTCCCCCAAAGAGAGTGGTTCCAGAGATGGAAAGAGAGAGAGACCAAGACAGAGAGGTCACAGTGCTTTTTATGACCGAATGTCCATGTTGCATACTATCATTCCAGCTCATGCTCAATAGGAAGAAACTATACAAGGGTGTCAATACCAGGAGGCAGAGATAATTGGGGGTCGTCTTGGAGGCTGACTAGCACAATGACTGACTGAATGAATGAATATGTCATGTTTATTTTTAATTTACTTTCCACTCAGGGTTTTTTTCTTCTTCCAGTCAAAACAGACTTGATTTTACTTTTGCTAAAATGTGCTCAGGAATGCAAATGCAAATCAATCATTAACCTTTATCTGACTCAGAAAAGATGATCAATAAAGAAGTCTGAAGCAAAATGAATTATCCAATCATTATTCATTCTATCTTCACCCCCATTATTATGTATACACGAGTGACTGAGTAAACTTTTCCCCACAGTTAACAAAATCTTTCTAGCAAAGTGATACCAAGGAAATCAGCAAGTATATGCCAACTGAAACAAGACAGCAAGTTGTTTTTATATTTCCTAATTTATATTTTCCATTTCCTGTATCAAATCCAGACTCCTCTGCCTTTTTCTCACAGTGAAGAGCCACACTGTATTTATTCGGTCCCTACAACATGCTGGGCATTGTGCGTGAGATAGAAGGTGACGAAGAAGCACACCGTCCCTACTTTCACTCAGCTTATAGGAACACAAACGACACATATTACGAGCATTCTTTGGAATCTGATACATCAATTTATCTGATCTCATTCTATGACTCCACACCTTTATACTCATTGCCTATGAATTCTTTCATGCCTCTCCATTTACCCAAAGTTTCTCCACATTTTTTGAAGGCTACCCAAAATGGAAAGTCTTCCATAAAATTTTCAATGAATCCAGGTGCTTTCAATAACCTTCTGCTTCCTTGAATTTCTATAGCAAATTAGCACTTAATTACAAACTATCTTGTTTCTTTTTCAAATGGTTTCAAGTGATTTAGTCATACTGCCCCAAACAGATGGCAATTTCTTTGAGATTCAGGCTCCTCCCCAATGCTTCGAATGTACTAAAGAAAAGCTTGCCAATTGATGGCTAATAAAGATAAAGCGGTGCTTCGATGTCCTTGGCCAAAACTCTGTGCATGTGAATCTGGACTAATAAGGCTAGTTTCTGAATTAATATTCCGGGTGCCTAAGGCTGACCCTAATTTGAATTAAAATTTACATAAATTATTTTAATCAAAATAAATGCACAGCGCCTTAATCTTTTCTGTACTTAGGATTTATTGGAGAGATTAATAAGTTACTGTTGCTTAGTGTAGAAGCGGAACAATTGGAATGTTAAATATTCCATATTTTTTCATAACTATACAAAAGAGCTAATGTTATTTGCAGCATTCTTGAGATAGAATACCTGAAACAGCCTAAAGTCTCGGAAATAATTTTGGCTTTAGAGTCATACAGACCTGGATAAGACACATTGTAATATCTGGCACATTACAATCACTCCAAGCTTTCCTTTTCTCCCCCATATGATGAGGATACAACCATTTGCTTTTCAGCACTAGCTGTGCCTACACCACTTCTACTCTTTTCGGTATTTTTCTAAGGAAATATTGAAATTATATTGTTTTACCCATGGGGAAAATTTATTGTCAATTGTCCAACATATCAAAATTAAAAAAAATAGTCACCGAATATTTTCAAAAACTTCATTATTACAAAGATCCCTTGGATGGTCACATCTGACCGTGCAATCAAGGAAATGGTTAGAAGTTACACCCATGGTTTCCTCAAATTTCAGTGGATCATGAAACAGCTCTGAGTCAAAAAGACCCTTACAAGGCAGAAAAGCTAAGAAAAATGAATGGCCAAAGATAAATGAAGAGTCATGAAAATGAAAGCACTGTTCTCTGGATTTGTGTTCTCTTGTTTGTTTGAGTGCAATAATCTTTTGAGGGCAATAATCCGTTGTTACTCTGGATTGACAGGCTTTACTTGAACGGTCACATGTGTCTGTGTCCCATACACAATGCCTATAGATTCTTGATTTCTAAAGACATTTAGGTTCTAGTTGCCACTGCCAATTCCCATGAAACACTTGAGTAACAATATTTGGCTTTGAATTTTAGAATTATTTTTGTTTTGTTTTGTTTTATTCTGCTTGCTAATAGTCCATAGTATCAAGAAAATAGTCTTAGGATGCATATCTAACTTGTGTGTATATACATTACCTAAATTTATTTGCAAAAATATCCACATACTTTAAAAGTATTTAGCTAATATCCTAAGAGAAATTCAGGCTGTCTCCATATTGCTTGAGCAAATTGGACTACATTGAAGTCTTTTTAGAATCAATATTTACAATAGATTTGGGCAGTAGATTCATTTATAGAGTAAAAACTGCTGAGCTGAGGGTAAGGAGACTTGGGTCTCAATCTGAATTAATTATAGTCTGAGTCTAAGAAGTCTAAGAATTTCTTCCTGAAAGAAGGAAGATCATGGCCAAGCTAGAGTAGAACCACCACAGGAAAGAATCTTGGAAGAAAATTACACAGAAGGGTAAGATGATTTATGTTCTGGGTATGACAAGAATGGCACTGAGTCAGATTCCACAGATTAGCCCAAACTTTCATGTTCTCAGGGGGAAATTATAGAGAAAGATTAAAAAACTGGCAAAAAAATATGATTAAGGAAAGTTCTCAATAAGGAAGATTAGTGCTAGAGCCTCAGCCCCAAACAGTGGTTGATCTTTCTTCAATCCTTCAATCCTCTTAATTCCACCTCAGAGAGACTTATGGCATTCTTAGAATTATGTGCAAAGGAGCTCATGGATCATACCGAACTTACTTGTTCTACTCAAGAAACTCTGGTACAGTTGATAGAAAATAGGAAAGGCTGCCCTGTGGTGATAACTTGCCAATCTAAAGGGGCTCTAGATCTTATGGATTCTGATAGGATTCTCCTTTGGGATCTTAACTGGGTGTTTCTGGGTTTGGGGCACTGTTCTTGGAAATGTGCGCTGACAAAGTAGAGGAGACATTAACTCCATCCTGAAGAACTATTTGAAAAAACTCACTCCTCCTGTGTGGTTCTCCTTTACTACTCACACAGAACACTTCACTTCTGACACTGCTGGTCACTGATATATGGAGGTTTTTCCCACACCAAACAATCCTCTGTGATCCTAGCTGGGTGGCCTACAGTTTAACCCATTTCTGACACTATCTACATGAACAGAACATCAGATTCCCACGGGTTAAGGATTCAATCCCATAAGACTGCACCTCCCCCCGCCCCCTTTCCCCTACCTTCCGACCTCAATCTTAAATCCAGATTGTTATCTGTGCTTCTGACTGACTGGCTATAAATTAGAGGTTTCCATGACTCCCTCCTCAGGGAGGGAGGATTAATTTGCTAGAATGGCTCACAGAACTCAGGAAAACAGTTTATTTATTAGATTGCCAGTTTATTATAAAAGGATGTAACTCAGGAATAGTCACATGGAACAGATATATAGGGCAAAGTATGTGGAAAGGGGGTGTAGAGCTTCCATTGTCTCTCTGAGCCACTCTCCCATCACCTCCACATATCCACCAACTCTAGATGCTCTCTGAACACCACACTTCTTGGATTTTTATGGAGCTGCATCCAGGTAGGTATGATCAATCATTGACTCCACTCCTAGCTCCTCTCTCTTATTTTTTATTTTTTTAAAATATATTTATTTATTTATTTGACAGAGAGAGACACAGAGAGAAAGGGAACACAAGCAGGGGGAGTGGAAGAGGGAGAAGCAGGCTTCCCACGGGGCAGAAAGCCCTTTGCGGGACTCGATCCCAGGACTCTGGGATCATGACCTGAGCCAAAGGCAGACTCTTAATGACTGAGCCACCCAGGCGCCCCTCCTCTCCTCTTCTTAAAGAATGGTGGGGGGTAGAGCTGAAAATCCCAAGGTTCTAATCATGACTTTGTCTTTCTGTGACCAAACCTCATCCAGGAGCCCACCAAGAGTTGCCTCATTAGAACAAAGGGTTTTCCTATCTCCCAGGAAATTCCAAGGGATTTAGGAACTCTGTGTCAGGAATTGGGGTCAAAGAACAAATATTAAAACAAAAGATACTCCTACTATTCCCATCACTTAGAAAATCATAAGGGTTTTAGAAAGTCTGTGCCACAAACCAGGGAAATAGACCAAAACATACATTTTCTATGATCTCACAATGTCTCACTTGGACTACCCAAACATTGTTAGCTACTACTCTATTTTCTCCATAAGGAAAGGGAATTGATCAGTATACCAAAATAGGGAAATCTGTTTAAAGCTCAGACTTGACATGTTATGAGTAGTTGTACAGAGTGAGGCCAGGATAGAAGAGATTCTGGTAAGATATATAAAACTTCCTTATTAAGCTTCAGTCCAAATAGCCATGATGAGATGTAGTCAGTTGGTGGAAAAACCTAACTGGGAATGAGGGCATGACTCATAGGAAGGAAGTAAATGAAGAGATTAGCACCCAATGCCATCATGTTCAGAAAGAAGTGAAGGAGAAGCCTCAGAAGTAAAACTCCTAAGATTTGAGAAATAGCTAACTGAATGCATTGGTAGTGCTGAGCACAAAGACATCCTGAGTGAGGGCACAGCGGCCTGGCCTGTGTCCCTGTGGATTAAGGCAAGATTTTCTCCAGTGTTCATGCTGATATAGATGCTCTTAGTTGGCCCTTGAGGAGAAGGCTTGGATTGTGTCTGTTTCCATAACTGCAGCTTTCTAACATGAGTCACTTTGTGCTGTTACTAGTTATCCATGTGCATCTCTTATTTTTTTCCTCAAGGGGGGAGGGCTTTATGAGTATGAGTGTAGGAATCTTTCCCAATTTACCTTGGAATTCCTTCCACCTTACCCAATCACGATTTGAAAATAGTGCCTGAAAAAGAAATATTTAATAAATGAAGGGCAGAGAAAGGAAGAGAGGGAGGTGAGATCATAGAGGAAGCAAACACTATTATTCCAGGAGTGCCCTAGCTTCTCTTTCAGAGTCAGCTAAAGATTCTCTCAGAAGGAAAGTTCCACTTGAGTCTGCTCCTCTTTCCAACTTACATCATCCAATATATGTGGCATTGACTGTTCCATGAAGGGCTTATCCTTTTATTCAGCAAATATTTATTGGGCTTATTCTGTGTTCCAGGCATATCTCTATACACTGGTCATAATTAATAAACATGAGAGATGAGGTACCTGTTCTCTTGAAGCTTACATTCTAATGGAAGAAGAAAAATATCAATCAATCAATCAATCAATCAAGAAAAAAAATAGCAAAGCTCTGCAGAAAATTAACATAAGGTGGTATGAGAGAAGGTGACTTGGGACCAGGGAAGGCCTCTCCAGGATGTAGGACAAGGGCATTCCAAATGGAGAGAACAGACACTGCTAAAGCCCTAAGGCAAGAACAGCTTTGAGGTGTTCAAAAAGGACATCCGAAACAGGACAATATGGCTGGAGAGTAGTAAAGAATGTAGAGAGTAGAATGATGCATTAGCAGAGTAAGGGGGAATAGTTTACAATGAGTTTAAAAGACCATTTGAGGCATTTGGATTTTATTCCAAGCTTACAACAGGAAAAGGCACAATAAATTATGTTTTTAACAATTAGTGTGAAGAGATTGTAAGGGAAAGATAGAGTCAAAGACACCAATTACTGATCATTTCAGTAGACCAGGGGAGAGATGGTAGTGGCATGGATGAGGTGGTAGTAGTGTGTAGAGGCAGGAAGCAATGCAGGCTAAATTTTCAATGTCATGCTTCTAGGACTTGCCAGTGGCTGGGATGGAGAGATAGAGAAGCGAGGAAGCAGGAGTGTTCTAATTGTTTGTTTGTTTGTTTGCTTGCTTGTTTGATTGGAGCTGCTCATTGATAGTAGTGTCTGTTTACAGATATGAGTTAGAGGAAGATCAAATTTGAGAGGGAAAATCAAGTGTTTTCCATTTGGTTAAGTTAAATCCATTTTTTTTTTTTAAGATTTTATTTATTTATTTGAGAGAGAGACTGAGATAGAGAGAGCATGAGAGGGGGGAGGGTCAGAGGGAGAAGCAGACTCCCTGCTGAGCAGGGAGCCCGATGCGGGACTCGATCCCAGGACTCCAGGATCATGACCTGAGCCGAAGGCAGTTGCTTAACCAACTGAGCCACCCAGGCGCCCTTAAATCTGATATACCTTTAAAACCAGTAGATAGGTGTTAATTAGCTAGCTGCTATCAATATAACAAAAGGTGTGTTTCAGAACTAGAGAGAAAACCTATTTAGAGGCACTGAAAGGGATTTTAAAAAGAAAAAAAAGTCCATTTTAGACTGTGGGGGGTCAAAGTGACTGTCATCCCACCCACTGCAACCCATACCTCACTGTATCAACAGTATCCTTTAAAAAAAATATATCAATAAACCAAATTTAATGGGTCAAGGTAAAATGATGAATTCTAAATATTTACTGGAGACCAAAGAAGTCCTGGTATTTATCCTCAGAGAATGAGATTTTAAAAAAGAAAGGAAAAAAAATTAAGCATGGAATAAATAGTAAGCTACTACCTTAAAGCTATCTGCATATTTAATTATTTAATTCTTAGAGGATATGGGCATGTTCAACTCTACTGGGTCAGAACATACAGAAAATATTAAGTCTTAATTGAACTAAATTGAATAAGTGTCAAAATGTGTCTTCAGAACTTAAACAAATTTTTATCTACATAACACAAAAACAAAAAGAAATGGAAGCACACATCTGCTCATTAGTACTTTGAGAAACAGGCTAATACTGACTGGTAGCTGGTAGTAACAGTAGCTGTAAATTTTAGGAAAATAAGATTTAAAATTTTTGAGATAAATATTCACTTTGCACAAAAACATAATAAATTCACTTAGATTATGATTTGTGTCATTAGTAGTTTAAACAGATTAGCCACCTGCACACTTAAAGGCCTTTTTCAAAGTTCTTGTTCTTAGGGTTGTTTTTTTTTTTTTCCCTGAATAGTTTAAGTGCTTTGGAATTTATGTAAACAGTAAACCCTGCTCAGCCTGTCTCACGTCTTCACCCAAAGCGTAGCTTCAACTAGCACCAGCCAGATGGATGAGTTTGCCCAATCACTACAGGGGACAGTTGGAACACCCATCTTGACTGATGTTATGCAAAATGTCAGAGACTTTTGAATCTCATCTTGGCAAGACATGATGGAAACTTTCCAAATCCAAGGATTGTAGAGAGCTGTACAATCACTACATAAAGGGACTGATGTGTTGCATATTGAATTCAGGCAATGATTACATATAATTGTATCATTACCATCATTACCTAAAGTGAGATTAATGGAAGCAACTATTCAGAAAAACAAGAAAGAAATTAGCTTTGAAGTAGCATAATGAAAGATTTTAAATGTGGGAAGAATTCAGTCACATTTTAAAATTACTGGTTGTGACTCCATCAAACTCACTAACCCCAAATCTTATTCACTGCTTCAATGCATGTGCTTTATTTCATTTGGCCACACGATGATTAAAAAAGGTCAGATATCTGTGGAATATAAGCTCATAGCAAAGCTAATAAACCACACTGTCCAAATGTTTAATTTAATAAATGGGCAGAGGGAGTTAGAAGAAAAGTATTAACAAAGCAAATAAATGAAGTGTTTCTTTCTTTCTTTCTTTCTTTCTTTAGCACCATCAAAATCAACACATCAGTGGTAAAATCTCTGTTAGAAGCAAAGCAACATGGTATGGATCAGGACCATATATGTTTCATATCAAGTTGGGGGTTCGAGATTCCTAACATCCAAAATAAGTTAACAGCCCAATTTTACTCAAATGAATTCATATAATCTACATATAAGAATTCCACTGGTTGTTTTTTCCACTAGGGGCTGTGTGAATGTTCCAACTGTAAATGTATATAAGACAAAGACTTCTCCTAGTTCCTGACTAGGGGAGGAAGATGTTTTGAACCATGGGTTCTGCAAAGGAATGGTGCTGGGATTCTAAACTAGAGGGGTCTTGACATCTGGAAATGCACTTTCCTCCCCTTCCTGTAACCAACAGGGTTTTTTTTGAGAATCTCCAACACTTAGTTCCATATCTAAACTTAAATTTGGACATAGACCATGGTTTAGAAATCATTGCAGTACAGACGTTTTGTCAGTTGAGTTCAATCAGTATGTCAATTAATATTAAGTCATATGCATATACTATTTAAATTGCAATATTCATAATTTATATGGTGGGTTTCTTTGCATCACCTTTGTATTCACTCTGGAAACTCCAAAGAATAAAAAGCTGTACATCTGCGAGTCTAGAAAAACAGTATTTATAGTGTTATAATATTTAAAGTGAATAACAATTGCTTACCCCTTATATGATGTAGCACTTTACATATTTTAAGTCTTTGTTTTATATCTGTCCTTTACAAAAGCTTAAGAGATAGAATACCCAAGCATCATCACCTCCTTGTACAGAGAAGGTATAAAACAGAAAGGAGCTGAAGGTGAAACAGATAAAGACTTAAAATCATTTCTTCCTCCTCCTAGCTCAGAACTCTTATCAAAGACAGCACTGTCACTTACAACCACATGGGATTAAGAACCAGCTCCAGTGATGAAATTCATCCACATTCAGCCACATCCCTTACACCTACATGGTCTGAACTACTATTACCTCCTTCTAGGCAACTGCAATAAGTCTCTTACTAGTCTCCTGTTTCTACCCTTTCCTAGTCTCATCATTTTTGTAGCCTACAGCAAGGTTGATTCTTCTAGATTGGTATGGTGATCATGGCCCCTCTCAACTTAAAAACCTTCAGTGACTTAGCACTTGTTCTTAGAAAGACTAAAACCCTTAACATGGCCTACTTTCTCTAGATCTCTATTCAAATGTCAACTTTTCCTTCTAGCTGCTCTCCATAAACTAGTAACTCTTCTCTCAGCTCCCCCACCACCACTCTCTGTCCCCCTCACCTGCTTAGTTTTCTTCATAATATTTCCCACATGACATATTCTCTATTTATGAATTTAGCTGTTAATTATCTGTTTTCTTAGAGATTAATCAGTTTTGTTCACTTCTATATCCCCAGAATAGCACCTCATAGCAGATGCTCGGTGTTTATTGAAAAAATAAATGCATAAATTCTGTCTTAGTCCATTTGTGCTGCTATAACAAAATGCCACAGACTGGGCGACTTGTAAACAACAGAAATTTACTTCCTACAGTTCTGGGGGGAGGCTGGAAATCTGAGAACAGACTGCCAACATGGTCAAGTTCTGGTTAAAATCCTCTTCCAAGTTCTTAGACTGCTGACCTCTTGCTGTGTCCTCACACTGTGGAAGGGGTAAGGAGCTCTTTTATAAGAGCAGGAGCCCCTTTCATGAGGGCTCCGCCCTCATGACATTAGCATCTCCCAAAGTCCTCTACCTCCTAATAAGACCATGTTGACCATTAGGATTTCAACATGTGAATTTGGAGGGACACAATCATTCAGACTGAAGCAATTCCCTGCAATGTCCTGCATGATCTAGCTCTCGCTTACTTACCTTCCAGCCTCAACTCCCACAGCATATCCTCTTGCCCATGGTTCTCCAAGGCTAACTATCTTCCTTCATGTTCCTTGAATACACCAGGATTCCTCCTATCCCACTGTCTTGTTCCTGAGCTTGGGATGCATTTGCCTCCAAATCCTTTAATTAATATTTATTTCTCCTGCTAGATTATATGTTTTGTCATAGCAGGATTTCTTGTTGTTGCTCTGCTCACTGTTGTGTCATCAGTAACTGGTCTATAGAGTGAATGTCACTTTGATACGATGTTTCTATTCATTTATATCTAAATAGGTAAAGCTTTCTATTGAATTAAAAGCCATTTCACATTGACTGGTTCATATTTGGAAGTGCCTTGGTGAGTAAATTGGGTAGTTAGGTAGTCCATAAACTGCCACAAATGGGACCCCATTAGCAAATTGCCCTCTCTTTTTGTGCAGCTAGTAATGGCAAGTTTGGTATGGCTTTCACAAAACTAAGTGCTTTTAGTGCAAATTAAGTTACCAGATTTTCAAAGCTTCTAGTATAAACCATATTGAAAACATTGATTAACTCCCTAGATTTAAGTGAGATATATTTAGGCTTGAAATATTTAAAGTATATAATTACAGTATTTTCTTAGAAGATAAAGGACCCTATTTACAAACTGTGAAAGTTAAATGTTCACATTTTCAGCTACAAAAAAAAAAGAGGCACTTAATCCTACATTCTGTTTTGAAGGGAACAGTCCTCTCACATTGTCTGTTCCTCACATTGTCCACTGCTGAACAAGCAGACTGAAAATAAAACTTGATTCTAATTCAACCCAGTAGTGCATTCACCGTAGACGCCCCTGACAGTCCCTGAACTAAGTCAGAATTAGCACCAATCCTCAATATTTATATATGCTGACAAAGGACCAATCAGAAAGTCTCCTTGCTTTAAAGAGGCAGAGAGAGAGAGAAAGAGAGAGAGAGGGGGGCAAACCAAGAAACAGACTCCTAACTATAAAGAACAAACTGATGGTTACCAGAGGGGATGTAGGTGGGGAGATGGGGGAAATAGGAGATAGGAATTAAGGAGTGCACCTGTTGTGATGAGCACGGGGTGATGTGTGGAAGTGTTCAATCACTAAATTGTACACCTGAAACTAATATTACACTGTACATTAACTAACTGGAATTTAAATAAAAACTGAACAAAAAAGAAGAGGCAACAAAGCATGATTTCTCCCCCAAATAAGTGAATAAATAATAGAGTTTCTACTTCTGAGAAGTTTTGCCTAACACAAAATTCTCCTATTGAGAGAATTTCTCTGATGACATGGAAATTAACTGGCAAGTTAGGATTCTGAAATAGTTGATATATGTATAAAGTGGTTCTCAGGATTCAGATAGTAAAGACTGATGGCAAGAGGAGCAGGGAGTAATGAAAAGAAAATAGCTTTAGGGTCAAACTGACCTGGAGTTGACATTCAGTTCTCTTATTTGCTCACTGTGAGCTTAGGAAATACCATTTAACTTGTCTAGACCTCAGAGTCTTCTTGGTACAATGGGACTAACAGAATATTTAAATCATACTGTGGGAGGGGATATGTTCCAAGACCCCCAGTGGATGCCTGAAACCATGGATAGTACTGAACCCTATATATACTATGTTTTTTCCCATATATGCACACTCTGATAAAGTTTAATTTATAAATTAGGCACAGTAAGAGATTAACAACACTAGATAATACTAAAATAGAGCAATTATAACAATATACTGTAGTAAGTTATGTGAATGTTGTCTCTCTCAAAATATCTTACTATATTGTACTCAGCCTTCTTTTTGTGATGATGTGAGATGATAAAATGCCTACATGATGAGATGAAGTGAGGTGAATGACATAAGCACTATGATGTAGCATTAGACAACTATTAACCTTCCAGACCATAGCTGACTGCGGGTAACTGAACCCAGAGAAAGCAAAACCATGGATAATGGGGGACTACTGTATAGATTGAGGGAATAATCTAAAGTCTGACAAAAAGTAAGTACTTAGTGAATATCAATCCTCACTCCCATCCCCAGCCCCTACAGTAATTTATTAATGGACTCTTGGGAGATTACTGTAGACACTATAATTGGGAGACTGAAGAACTAACCAGTATTTTTTTTTTCTGTGTTTTATCTATAGAATTCATCTAACAGTGTTCTCCTTCATGTTATATGTACTAGGAAAAAGGCTAAGCTATAGAATCTAACTGCTAGATTTAGATTTATGATAAAATATATATGGTATGCTTAGGAAGGCCAGTGTACTGAGAATAGATTTTTTTCTTTTTTTCTTTTAGGAATATCAAAGACAGGGAATATGAGCTTGGCCACTCATACCATGAAAGCACGGACGGCAGCTACCTAAATGATATGATTTGTGAGTCTGCCCACTCATTCATTCAACATTTATGAAGTTCTTACTATGCGCAAGGCACTGTGTTGTTCCATGAGGATAATGTGAGTAAACAGCTGTCCCTTTTCTTGATGGAACATAGAGTCTCGTGATGGAGAAAGGTGGTGATCTCCATTAAAGTATTAAATAAAACTGTTTAATATATGACTAAAACCTGAGATAAGCCCACTTAGGGAAGGAAGTTAAGGAGCTGAGAGACTATATGATGAATGAATCCCATGTGGATAAAGAAGTCCAGGAGGAATCCCTATGCAACAGTGTTTTGTATTGATGGTAAATGTCCTGAGAAAGCCAGTAAAGGTCACTTGTCTTCCCTCTCTGGGAACCGCTCATCATTCAAAACACAGCTCCTTGAAGCCTCGTGACTCCCCCAGGCCCAGCTGGTTCCTGCCACCTCGGTACCCCCAAGACTCTCTCCTTATGCTCTGCTTCGAGGTTTCGCACAATGTAATTATCTGTGTATATCTCTCCCCAAATGTATGGAGAGGCCAGAATGCTGTCTCATTTCCTGTAACATCAGTGTCCAGTACCTAAGCACACACTGGGCACCCAGGAAATGTTTCAAGAATGAACTGACCCATCTCTGACTCTTTTTTGATGCCTGATACTTCCACGAAACCCATTTGTTTTAATTAAGAGTTAAGGTTTTTGAAGAGAAGTTTTTCTTTTTCTTTTTGACAGTGGTGGAATTCTGAGCAATTTTCCTTGATTAGATGACTTTATATTCTAGCTACAGTTTTGTTTAAACAAGATATGAGGATTTTCTGAAAAGTCTATTCAAATGCAACACATTAGAAACTAACACCTCTATTCAAGTACCTGGTGACATGAACTTTAATAACCTAAAAGGAACCAAAGGGAATAGGAACATGGACAACAAAGTTTTGATCCAGTGGAGTAAACCTACCATACAATCTTGTAGAAATAACCAAGCAAGACTTATGGATTCTTTATAGCAATGATTAAACTGTTAACTGCCAGGAAGTTCCATAAGGCTAAGTGGTACTTTGTCATGCAATAATAATTCTGTTTAGTTCAGCAAAAATGCAAGGAAATGCAGAGAACTTCCCTCCTGCGGTGGTTTCTGCATTTCTGCTAGATCAGAGATCCACACTATGTGCCCTGCTTCTCTCATAGTATTCTGTTACCTAGCAACCAACATGTCTAGGCAGTACAAGCATGGGGCTTATATGAATATACACCCTCACTCTCCTTTAACAATAGATAGGAGGAAATGCAGTGGGGAAAACAGCTATAGATCATCATCAACAACAAAAAAAGATACCTTCTAAAAGTTTGCTTGAGAATGAGGACACTCAAAAATGTAATGCTTATTGGCATGCCATTTAAATACCTTCCTCAGTGTTTGCAGGAGGGCATACTTCCTTGTTTCTGGAGTCTATTTTAATATCTAAAACTCAAAACAAAAAATATAACAATAGTAGGATTAGGATAATTATAAATTCCTTCATACAGCATTCAATAAACGTTGTGTGTGTGTGTGTATGTGTGTTTGTAGCAGATTTCCTTTGATTTCATTTTCATAAATGACATTCATTTAAGACAAATTGTTATGCCCTGTGGGAAAAATAATATTTCAAAGCTTTATTCCTTGTAGACTGTCAAACTTTTCAACTGACCTTATACTCCTGGGTTGGTACGGCTGTTTCAATTAAAAATTGAGAAAGAATAGAAGATGCAGTAAAGCAGGTAACAGCCAAAGCTCAAGTATGGAAGTAAGGTTGTTGCAGTCGGAAATGGAGAGGAATAAGGGACTCCAACACCAGCTGGCAGATTTAACAATGGGATCATTGATGAAAGAATGGGCCAAAGGATAGGGGGAATAAAAGAAGAGGAAAGAAATAAAGTGTGAGAGCCACGGGGTGGAAGCAGAAGGAAGGGGTAATGAAGGCAGCAAGCAGAACTGGTTTCCTAGTGAAAAGGTTAATTAAATCTTTCGTGGCATGGAATTTTTAAAGAACTACTTTTTTGACTATGTGTGTATATATTCATGTGTGTTCTTTGTAAACACACAGAGATGATAATGATTCTCTCCTAACATCCTTTCACACTGATGCTTGAGCACATTTTTTTTAAAAGGACAATAATTTTTTTAAAGCTTCTTTCATGTTGAATGGAAAGAAATTTAACACTACTGACCTGCAAATAAATTCTAGGAGCCAGAGTTTGTTCTCTTTTCACTGTTCTGCTTTATTTCCTCCAAAATTTAAAACTGGCAATGAGAAAGCAAACCTTCTATCTCTATTAAAATGAATGGCAAAATGAATGAACTCTTACAAACAATAGAAGGGACAAGACACAGAGCTTGAGAGCTTCAGTAATATTCCCAAGAACACAAGACTGATTTCTAAGCTGAAGAAATGATTATAGATCATCCCAGGAGGATGCCAACCAATAAGACGGCAGCAGTGTTATTCATGTGTTTCTTCACGTTAATCTTGCCATACTGTCACAGGGATTCCAGCAGGCTGGGGCAGGTTGTGGGTGGAGCTTCTGATGTCAGTCTAAAGGGCAAATGCTGATCAGTATAATCAAGAACACACAGTCCATTCAAGGCATGATGTGGTGTTTCCATCACTGTTACTCTTTTACGTCTGTCCGTGTAGTTTGTAAGCACTTACATGGGAAGGTAATGCATACAGTAAATACCTTCCTTTTGTTTGTTCCGTATTTAGCCTGAGTCTTGGCTTTAAAAAGCATTTGATGTATTTGTTTTCAGAATCCTGGGTTATTCTGGCTCCTGAAATAATTGCGGTTGATCAGGCTACAAGTTGTAGGAGAAAAAGTATTAATATATTTGCTCAACCAGAAGCCAGCCTTCTTAGGCCCTCCTGTGCTTAAATAGAATCCTTTCATGTGGAAAATCAAAAACAACAGAGTGCAGCAGTTTCTTGAGAAAGGCATTTATTTTTCTTTTCCATTTTGTCAAAAAGCAAATGAGAGAGAGAGAGAGAGAGAGAGAAACAGAGAGTCTGTCATAGACATTTCATCCTGCCCTCAAGTCTTATGAGAACTCACCAATGGTTTCATCTCTAAAGAAGGCATTTCATCCTTTACCAATGAGAGAGGAGTTCAGTTTGCCAAAATTGTGCAGGATGGATGTCTTTACAAATTGAACCAAAATAACAACAACAACAATAAAAATAACAACAGGAACAACAATAAGAACAGCCTCAGAACCAGGGATAGCAGAACAATGTGACAGCATCTGCTACAACAACATTTATCAATGTGTGGTTCAAGAAGATTCTTCCAAGTACTTTGAGCCTCACTCAGCACAGGCTCAAGAATAGGCATTATAAGTCTTTACTTCCTCTTATTTAATGTATGCACACGTACTCTCCCATAATTATAGGGCAAAGATGGTTTCAGCATTAATGAATCAGCTTTAGTGATACTAATATGTTAGTTGGTTGAAAGGATGGGCAATATTTGTGATTAAAGAACGTATTCAAAGACAAAAAAATTAAAACCCTGGTGTTAAGAATTAAAGAAACTTGTCTAAGAATTGAAGTCCATTCCATAAATTAAATACATGATGTCATGTCTATCACAGAATGGTGGCTGAACTTATTTGCTATTAAATTTCACTGCTTTTTAGAGCTCTTTGGGCTACATTAAAAACCTATTAGAGGATATATTATGTTCATGTTTCTATATTAAGTGCTTGGGAAAAAACAAAGATGCTTCCTTTACCCTCAAGGCATCTATAATCTAGTTAAGAAGATAAAATTTATACCCCAAAATGACTTCAATTCAAGGCAGAAGGAAATCAACCTCTAGAAAAAGATCATTGAGTGACAAAATAGGTCAGTTTCTACCTCCTGAGCTGTGTGAATTAAGGCCCAACAGCTCCTAAAAGAAAACAAACCGAAGAGGAAAACAAAAGAAAAGAAAAGAAAAAAGAAAAGAAAAAAAGGAAAGAAAAGAGAAAAGAAAAGAAAACAACAACAACAACAAAAAATCAACCTGCCACAGCATCTAACATTAAACTTGGGAGAGGGCCATGGCAGGTCTACTTTGACTCTGTTTCTAGATGCCCACCACAGAAATAAGACTTTCAGAGAAAGACTTGGCCTCAGTTCAGTCATCTGTAAAATGAATTGAAAAATCTCCCACAAACCCATCTCCTAGCAGCAAGTTCTGGTTTGTGAAAATTTTCTCAGATACAAGTTGGGCACTTAGGGTACAAATCATTTACACATATATAATGATTAGTAGAGGACAAAATTTAACATATTATGGGATAAAGTGTTGTCTGATTTGCTATTACCCATAGTAGTTATCCTAAATATAGTGGTGGACACCACTTCTTGAGCACTTACTATACGAGACATGACTTACTGAGTGTCTAACTCAATTTGTCTAACTCAGTTTAATCTTCTCAAAACTCTATGAGGTAATTATAACTATTACCACTTATAGTCACTCTTAATGCTTAGACATGAGAACTTAATGTTTATGGGTAACAGAGTTGGGATTTGAATCTCTTTCTGCCTCTGACTATGAAAAGGCATCCTGCTGTTAACCACCCACCTAGACTACTTCTGCTAACCATTCCATTCCTGGACCTAGCAAGACTTAGGTATCTAACTTGTTCTGATAAACAATAAGAGTTAAAAAAGGAAAATGTGTGAATTAAAAATAAAGAACATATCATAGGACTTTCTAGAGTTGAAAAATCTTTAAAACCTACTGAACATCCTCATTTTACAGATAATTAAACTAAGGTCAAAAAAGGGTAAGTCATTTGTTAAAGGTTACCCACCTACATAGTCAAAACTAGATATGGTCCACAAGCTGTTTGATTCCTACTCTAGTCCTTTTACTCTTTCAGTACTTTAACATAGTAAAAATGCTGAGGAAAGACTATGGTTCACTGAATATGCTAATTATCTAAAAGGTTAAACAGAACACTCTGTGTCAAACTTTATTACTGAAAACCTGAAAGTATCAGTTGGATTTCCTGCTTTAGTAAACATAATGGAAGAACAAAATATATGTCTTGGCTTCAATATGCTAGAGTGGAGAAGGGTACTGAAGTAGGACTCAGTTGGGTTCTACTCTCAACTAGTTATTTATTACTCAAATGTGTAGATTGTTACATAAAGTCTTCCCACTGAATCACACCTCTGGGTGTTCACCCTCTTGTATGGTGCCTCTGGCATCAACTCTGGACTTGGTCATGTGATTTGCTTAGGCCAATGGCATATCAGCAAGTGTGATACCTTGCACAGCTGTGGTAGTAATGTGAAAGGGCACATTCTAATCTCCTTGAGCATGAAAGATAGAAGACAGATGCCCAGCCAGTTCGGCCATTGTAGCTGAGCTCAGTTCTCAGTGGTGGAGCCCAGAACCTGATGGATGCACCAGCAGCTATGAATAAGATTAATAACCTAAGGTAGAAGAATTTGCCCCATCGAGGTCTACCCACTTTCAAGAGGAGAGTGTGTCCTCTTGCATGTCCTGAGTCGCCAGTGAAAGATGAACAATGAGATCCAAACCTAGCCATAGCTTTTATCCATCCATTCCTTTCTACCCCATCAGAGGGTATATCCCATGTTTCAAAAAGGGCCCTCTTTTCTCTATCCTTTGAGGATGAGCTAGACTTAGTGACTCATTTCCAAAAACTAGAGTTTGGAAAGAGAAAATTAGTACTTACCAGGGAAGAAATTCTGCAAACACTACCTTATTATCTAAGTGATGAAAGTTAACATCATCAATGACAAGTCATATGGATTCACGTACCTTCCTACAGGAGGTTATAGGAAAGGCACTTCATCTCTATGGCATTCTTTAGAAAACCTAACACATAACACATAAGATAAACATCAGACAATCCCAAATTACAAGGCATTCTATAAAACCCCTGACTACGGCTCCTCAAAACTGCCGAGGTCATGAAAAATTTTTAAAAAAACTGAGAAACTATTACTGACCAGAGGATACCAAGGAGAAGAACACATAACAACTGAATAAAATGTGGACTCAAGATTGAATTTTAAACAGGGAGAGGACAATAATGAAAAAAAAAAGTCTGTTGAAATCCAAATTAAGTTTGCAGTTTAGTTTAAAAAATGGGAGAGACAAAGCAGGAAAAAACATGCAATGGAAAAAAGACAGTCTCTTCAATAAATGGTGCTGGGAAAATTGGACAGCCACATGCAGAAGAATGAAACTCAACCATTCTCTAACACTATACACAAAGATAAACTCAAAATGGATGAAAGACCTCAATATGAGACAGGAATCTATCAAAATCCTAGAGGAGAACATAGGCAGTAACCTCTTTGACATCAGCCACAGCAACTTCTTTCAAGATACATCTCCAAAAGCTAGTGAAACAAAAGCAAAAATTAACTTTTGGGACTTCATCAAGATAAAAAGCTTCTGCACAGCAAAGGAAACAGTCAACAAAACAAAGAGGCAACCCACAAAATGGGAGAAGATATTTGCAAATGACACTACAGATAAAGGGCTGGTATCCAAGATCTATAAAGAACTTCTCAAACTCAACACCCAAAAAACAAATAATCAAGTCAAAAAGTGGGCAGAAGAGATGAACAGACACTTCTCTGAAGAAGACATACAAATGGCTAACAGACACATGAAAAAATGTTCATCATCATTAGCCATCAGGGAAATCCAAATCGAAACCACATTGAGATACCACCTTACACAAGTGAGAATGGCAAAAATGGACAGGGCAAGAAACAACAAATGTTGGAGAGGTTGTGGAGAAAGGGGAACCCTCTTACACTGTTGGTGGGAATGCAAGTTGGTACAGCCACTTTGGAAAACAGTGTGGAGATTCCTCAAAAATTTAAAAATAGAGCTACCCTATGACCCAGCAATTGCACTCCTGGGTATTTACCCCAAAGACACAGATGTCGTGAAAAGAAGGGCCATATGCACCCCAATGTTCATAGCAGCAATGTCTGCAATAGCCAAACTGTGGAAGGAGCCGAGATGCCCTTCAGCAGATGAATGGATAAGTAAGATGTAGTCCATATATACAATGGAATATTACTCAGCCATCAGAAAGGATGAATACTCATCTTTTACATCAACATGGATGGGACTGGAGGAGATTATGCTAAGTGAAATAAGTCAAGCAGAGAAAGTCAATTATCATATGGTTTCACTTATTTGTGGAACATAAGGAATAGCATGGAGGACATTAGGAGAAGGAAGGGAAAAATGAAGGGGGAGGAATCGGAGGGAGAGATGAACCATGAGAGACTATGGACTCTGAGAAACAAACAGGGTTTTAGAGGGGAGAGAGGAGTGGGGAGGGGGGATTGGTTAGCCGAGGATGGGTATTAAGGAGGGCACATACTGCATGGAGAACTGGGTGTTATATGAAAACAATGGATCGTGGATCACCAGATCAAAAATTAATGATGTATTGTATGGTGACTAACATAACATAATAAAATTAAAACACACACACACACAAAATGGGAGAGACATATATCATAACAAATATTACAGGCTCCTTCCAACCCACAGGAGAAATTAAAAAAATAATAAAAGGTATTATCTACACAGAGGAGAGCAGTATTTCTGTCCATTATCCACCCTAAGCTGCAAGATTTTACTACATATCTAGACACAAAATGCAGTAAATTCAGTGGAATTGTTACTGAATCTAAGGTCTTCAGACCTAGGGCAAAAAAGTAAAAAAGAAATGGAAGGCAGGAAGGGAGGGATTTTGTGGTTGTTATCATCTTGTTCCATATCCCCTAGACCTATCTCCCATAAAAATTGGAGTACACAGAAAACAAAACAAACAAAAATATTTACTGTAAGTTGAAAGATTCAGACAGTTGGATTCTAGTTAATTGAATTTACCTGTTGACATCTATAAGTGACTAGCCTATAAAGGGTACACACATACACACACACACATACATACATCACTTTTAATAAAACGATTTTAAATATTCATTTTTAAAGTTATTATTAAATATGTTTAGATCAGTTTTTAGAAGTCACAGATCTTCTGTCTCCCCCCCGCCAAAGGTTTATTTATTTATTTTTATAGAGAGAGTACATGAGTGGGGAGAGGCGGAGAGAGAGAGAGAGGGAGACAAGCAGACTCCTCACTGAGCAGGGAGCCTGACTCAGGGCTCAATCCCAGGACCCTGAGATCACGACCTGAGCTGAAACCAAGAGTTGGACGGACACTTAACTGACTGAGCCACCCAGGTGCCCCAGAAGTCACAAATCTTCTCATATTGATATTCTGTACTAATCCTTTGTTACCCTGAAGCATAAACTTAATTGAATTGTAACTTTTCTCTTGCATAGAGATTAACGTAGTTCAGTGGACACTATTCATATTGGTTTATGTAAACTGATTTTGTATGACAACATGGTCTAGGATGGAGATGAGGAGAATCTAAAAATTTATACAGGTCTACATATATAAAAGCTTACACTTTGACAAAAGTGCATCTGGCTTTTTAAATAATCATGAAAATAATAGTAGAAGGCCTCTGCTCTGTGGGGTGTTTACTCCCTTTTGAAGAGTTTAGTTCTGCAAATGTGATGGTAAAAATGTTGGCAGATGATACTGAATCATGCTATTGTGATGGGGGAAAAACGATCCTGATGGAAAATGACATCATCTGTGCCTTTTGATTTTTTTTTTTTAAGCCTATTGGAAAGAGATCAAGAAGTGCCACTTGGTGAATAACATAAAATAGACCCAGCAACATGAGGGAACAGAGACAGACAATCTGGAAGAATGTGCTAATTTCAAATATGTCACTTTTAGAATTGGTCACACTCTCGGTTATATTTCAAGGGCTCTTCCCTTCAGCGAATATCAGCTTTCAGAGACAGGCATAGTGATCAATTTGCAAAATCAATTATCCTGGATTATAAAGAACTCATGTTTGAGGTCCAAGCATCTATGTTGCTGAAAACCCAACTTCGAATTTAAGGATGGTTATCTTAAGCCTCCCAGCAGGGGTCACTAAGTTAATGATAAATATAAGCTCTATTGTAATATATAGTCACTATTTCCATTAACAACAAGAGAAAAAAAATATGTAATGTCAAAGACCCTGATGGGGAAGTTTGGTTGAAAACACAAAATATTTCTCAGCAATAATGATAGTATTTCACATAGAGTCAAAATCCAATCGTTGCTCTTTAGTGTAGGTCTGACAGAGAGAGAAACAGTTTACAGCCTACTAGCATTTAGAATTATATACACATGAGTTTGGTGTACTATTCAAATACTATCAGTATATATAGGGAAGAGACCTACTGATGAATAATGAATGATTTTCCAACAATGATTTACTTAAACTTTATATTTAAATAATGCAAACATAACAGAAGCATGGGCACTTCATTTAAGATACATCCTGACTTCGGTTAGGACTTGGCCACTTAAGTCAGTCTTCATCTCCAGGGTGGACATTGGTTACCTTACTCTGGTATTCCATCCTCGTACTTGCTATAGTCCCTAGCCCTGAAATAGTTTTGGGCTTTGACTGGGTGACACTGATATTAGTGACAGTGAAGGGCCGAGATCTTTTACTTGAAAATATAGGTCAGGGCACAGAAGGGCTTGCATGGTCTACCCCTGTTCCCTCTGTTACCTTGAATGAACACTCCTAGATGCTTGAGGAACATATCAAGCCCAATTCCCTCAGAGCCTCGGGGCTCTTCATTCCTCTGTGGAAGCTCTCTTCCCCCAGACATTTGAGTAGGTGGTCCCTTTACCTCATTTAATTATCTCCCCAATTGTTATTTCTGCAGAGAGGACCTGCCCTTTCTGACCACCAGTCCTAAAGAGCACACATATCACTCTCTATCTCCCTTATCACATTTTTTTCTTCAAAGCACTTTGAACACTCCTGTTATCTTCTGGGTTTATGTATCCTATATGTATCATCTGTCACCTGTCCTCCCCCCCCCCCACTAGAAAAATAAGCCCAGTGGGACTTTTATCTATTTTGTTTTTCTCCTAAATGACCAACATCAGGAACCATGCCTGGTACAGTAGGAACTCAATTAATATTTCCAGATAAATGAATAAACACACAAATCAATCTATGTACCATGTAGTTCCTACCTTGGAGTACTGCAAAAGACAGATGAGACACAAATCATGACCACAAGGCACTTATATCTACTTGAAGAGATAAGAGTTGAGCACAAAATAATCGGTTGGACTTCTACATCTGATTCAAACCAAACCGACAGGTGCCAGGAAGATGAAGTGTTCGTCACTTACAGAAACATAAGCCTTCAGTAGGAAACTCCCGTGAATTGATCAGATACTGGAAATATTAGTTTTAATCAAATCTCCCATTATCTGAGAAGTTCACACACACACAAAAAAGTCATACTCTGCTCCACTGTCAAAGACAGAATTTGAGGCTGAGTAACTCATTGCCTTAAACTCACATGAAATTTCTTAGAGCCTGATGTTCTTCTTACATTTTGATATTTATTCTTTCATCTCTAAATGCATAGCACAGACCAGCACATCAGACACTTTTGAGATGAGAAGTCATTTGTGAACTAACAGCACTTAATTAAATTTTTCTTTTGCCTCTTTTTTCTTTTCCAATTATCACAAAAACATGGATGTGAAAATGCCCTTTTTTCCCTTTGTCTCCTGTTCATGAATCATAGCTTTAAAATCTGAAATCTTCTTATTTTTTTTAATTCTCCCAAACCTCAAATTAAGCATTTGATCTTACTTTATTTTGGATATAACTGAAAATAAAACAAGCTGGGGGGGGGGGTCGCTTACTCTTCAAAATTTTCAAACACGTGAGATTACTTGAAACCATGGAGAATTTTACCTGTTTTTCACTCTCTAAACAACCTCTATCCTAATAATAAATATTTAATTAATTCAGATATTCCTGCTTGACTTTCCAGAAAGTTGGCAACCTTATACCTCCCTCCTGCTTTGATAGACTCATTCATTTTTTCCACCCGCTCAGGAGAGAAAAATAGTGGGAAAAACTAAAGAGTTTAAAAAAAAAAAAGGACACCCTTTAATGAATGTGTTTAATAGCTGACATGTCTTCTTTCTTTTCGTTGGATGAAAATGGCACATACTCAGTGTGGCATTGTTCACTTTGAAGTGGCTTTCCATTGTTCTTCTACCAGCCTCTATCAAGGCCCACTGACAGATGACCTATCAAATGCTTCCTCCTTTGTCTTCCAACCTCCTTACCACCCCTAATTTCTTTCTTTCTTTTGCCTTTTTTTTTTTGTTGTTGTTGTTGAAAAGGCACAATCTGCTCACCCTCTGGCTCTTCCTCCTCCAGGGGTAGCAGTTGGTAAGCCAAGGCCCTCCCAAAGCCAGGGGCTGTTATGCAGAACATGTCTGCATCCCAATTATCCAAGGAGAAGTAGTGCATAAATTAGTAGTGTTTCTAAAGCTGTCAGGGATAAATTGTTCTTATTTCCTGACACTGTCATAGGCAAGAAGGGTGATTCTAAGATGGGCTCTGACACCCCTGTTGCTCTTGAAGACAAAGAGACCGTAAAGTCTCCTGTGAGGTCTGAGCCGGGAAGAGGCTTGCAACTGACTTATAACAGAGATTTAGGAAATCAGATTGAACTGGCTCTGTGGTTGGAAGGCAAGTTTCAGTTCAAAATAGGTAAGACGAATAAATCTTTAAAAAAAAAAAAAAAAAAAAAAAAGGGCGCCTGGGTGGCTCGGTTGGTTAAGCGACTGCCTTCGGCTCAGGTCATGGTCCTGGAGTCCCAGGATCGAGTCCCGCATCCGGCTGCCTGATGGCGAGGAGTCTGCTTCTCCCTCTAACCCTCCCCCCTCTCATGTACTCTCTCTCATTCTCGCTCTCTCAAATAAATAAATAAATCTTTAAAAAAAAACAAAATAGGTAAGACGACATCTATCAATAAGAACAATAGTTTCATGAATCACCTGCAGCATTAAGCTGAAGCGGCTCGAATGACATTGTAACAGGTATACCCGGCAGGATCTCCGCTAGGGGGTGGGAGCTGGGGAGAACTAATCCCTATAACTATCACCTTCAGCCCTGGGAAGGCTAATAGGCTGGAAGGGCTGAACCAGAACTCCTACAGATCTTCCTGGGCACAAACCTTCAGAAGGTCCCTATGTTCATTCAGCTTGATCTTCAGTCTGGACAGGTGTCTGCTCTATTCCAAACTCTATCTTGTGACTGTAATCCTTCTTTTGGACCCTCACCCCAAATTTGGACACTCAGGTTGTACCTTCCAGTATAGTTGACATAGACCATGTATATAGAATTCAATTATTTTCTTATTAGATGACCCACCATAAAACCAAACACATACCTAAACATGTATCTATACACAATGATTTGAGATATAATTGTAAAGATTTTCCATTAAAATACTTGGGGGGTATCTTTAAAAATTTTTTTTCTTTTACATGTTAGGTCTTCAAATATAAGCATAGGTCACCCTGAAAATGAACTTCTTTTTTTTTTTAAGATTTTATTTATTTATTGGAGAGAGAGAGCGAGAGAGAGCAGGAGTGGGGTGTAGGGGCAGAGGGAGAGGGAGAAGCAGACTCCCCACTGAGCAGGCAGCCCCAATGTGGGGCTCGATCCCAGGACCCCGGGATCATGACCCAAGCCAAAGACAGAATCTCAACCAACTGAGCCACCCAGGTGCCCCTGAAAATGAACTTCTGTAGAAGAGAGGCTCTCCAAAGCCAGTGGAAATGACATGTCACAACAGGCAACTGGTGAGGTACTAATGAGTTATTTTCTTTTACAAATTTTGTGAAATTTTGTTAAAATAAGTTGAATGAGTAAAGGTACTGTTAACAGTAGATAGTGTCTGCATAGAAAAAAAAATAAAATTTTGAACTGTACTGTACAAATATTTGATTGGCAGAAACACAAATCATAAGTATTTTTTTTTCTTTCTGTAGCACTTTTATTTAAAGACTGCTTCTCTGCTTTGCTATACTCCAAATCGGTGTAAATATGAAAGCAAATCCCTTAAGAGAGCAAGTTCCAATACTGGTGGGTGTTTACCAAAACTGAAGATCAATCATTGCATTTAGTATCAGATCTAACAAGTACCAGTCCCATACCAGAAAAACAAAATCTATTGTTAGTTTCTAGGGCTGTTCTTCTATTCTCCTTGTATGGAAACCTCACCATGCTTTCAAATGAGAGAATTGAAAATAAGTGAAGTATATAAACATTTTCAAACTAATGGTGGATTAATTTGAGTAAGTGAATGTCTGAGGAACAAAGCATATGATTTAATTCTTCTTTTGATGATTCCGGCATCCTGTTTATAAATAAAATGTCAGTTTCACAGCAGGGAAAGGAATGGCTCTCTCCCAATATAAACAGGAAATGTTTGTTTAGCTGCTGTTGATTTACATGAGAAATTAGACTTTTGACTTCCCTATATTTGGCTGACTAAACTTAAAGTTTGTACTAAAGCTATAATTATCGAATGTCACCTCAGCATAAGTTACTTTATCCTTACCTTTGATATTGCCATATCACTGAAAATATGTAGCTATTGTTTTTCAATGGATGGTATAAATCAGGCTCTGATTATCTAACAGTTACAATTCACTAACTTCTGGATGACATCCAAACTCTTCAAGCACATCTGCTCTACACACCAGAGAAAATGTACAGCAACTAGTGCAGCACAATTCAACATAACAATTTAAATATTTTATATAATTAATGATATGTAATTAAACTTAATGTAATTACATCTGGGTTCTCTGAGGTAACTATTTTACAATTAGAGTTTCATCAACAAATAGCTTTTCTGAGGCACAGAGCAGTTCTTCCTATAGCAACAAGCCATACCCAGAAATGTCCCCGTTACAGTAAATAAATTGTGCAGCAAAACCACTCTACCTCATCAGCCCCCAGCTTTTGATTATGTTAGAAAGAAGAGGGCTTTGGGGCGCCTGGGTGGCTTAGTTTGTTGGGCGACTGCCTTCGGCTCAGGTCTTGATCCTGGAGTCCTGGGATCGAGTCCCGCATCAGGCTCCCTGCTTGGCAAGGAGCCTGCTTCTCCCTCTGACCCTCCTCCCTCTCATGCTCTCTGTCTCTCATTCTCTCTCTCTCAAATAAATAAATAAAATCTTTAAAAAAAAAAAAAGAAACAAGAGGGCTTTTCATGCCAAAACCACACATCAACCTACATGTTAATAGCTTTGCCTTTAGCTTGCTGGCAGTTGAAAAAGGGACAAGAAGGTCCACCCACTAGATGGCCTTTCTCATAACTTGACAAGCACAGTCAATTACCTAGAGGCCCATAAGGAGACGTCAACAACCTACAGTCACGTCCTAACAGGGCCAATAAAACTGTCTACTGGTCTGCCTGACTTCTTTGCATCAGGAATTTGATGAGGAGATGGTGGAGGCGCAGCATCTGAGAGGTCGTTCTGTCTTCAGTGATGGAGGAAGGACATTTGCAGAACATTCAGGTAAGGGCTGTATCTGAATGGAGTCATTCCATGCCCCTGGCTCCATTAAACCAATGCCCACATCATACAGCCATGATGATAATAAGGAGATAGGGCCGCTAGGATTTTTGCTTTGCAACATTTGGACCACTGAACTGATCTATAGAGCAGATAGATGATTTTAAAATATATTCTCCCCCCAAATTTGAGTTCAAAAGAATTGGAACAAATGGGCTCTTTCTCTTATACAGAGGGCTCAAGTCTGTAGCTGTCTAGAATCGCTCTCCAGACTTCATCTTCTGAAACCCAACGCACCTCTGGAGGGAATCCAGATCTCTCTTCCACCCACTCCTTCCTCTCAGTCTTCTCCAGCTTGTCCATGCCTGAGATTAAGTTTCTTTTATTTCTTCCCTTTAAGAATTTTTATTAACAGCAAAACAATACAGTAATGTCACAGTAAATGTCAAATTAAACTTCCAGGCTCTAATGATAAAACAACCATCTGCTGGCATAGCCCTACTCAGATAAAAATTACACTTTCAGGAGTGACCACATTCAACTCTTACTGATTCTTTTCTCATTCTAAATAAAATTATTATTTCTTGACTTTTTCCATTTTAAATATTGTTTAATGATTTTCTACTATGGAAAGTAAGAATGTAGGGCAGTTGTTTTGAATACTGTCTCACCCCATCTAAAACATACTTCTCCTCTTGCTTTCTTGCAGTATAAATGTAGCATTATTTAAAAATACATTAAAACATTAATGTGACTATGTTCATTGTAGGGTCACATAGTGTGCAATGATTAAATATGCTTTCTTATACAAATTTTAATTTTAGCTAGGGTTACTATATTTTTTATTTGCCTAATTTTCTTCCTTTTTTTTAAGGTTAACACTTTATTTTTTTAATTAACATATAATGTATATTGGTTTCAGAGGTACAGCTCTGTGATTCATCAGTCTTATATAATACCCAGTGCTCATTACATCACGTGCCCTCCTTAATGTCCATCACCCAGTTACCCCATCCCTCTATCCCCCTCCCCTCCAGCAACCCTCAGTTTATTTCCTATGATTATTTGCCTAATTTTCTATGCAATTTTCATTAATTAACCCTCTAAACTCTTTTAGAGAACTGCAGCTTTTTTTCTGATAAAGGTGAATACATCAGGGTCCATTAAGAGGTGCCACTACCATCCACTCCAGACTTGACAGCCTGCCATTCAGCTGTCACCTGAAAGCTCTCCTTCTAGCATTGTCCAGAGAATTCCCTTTGCATCTTTTCTGGATCCTGAGGTTTTTTTATTGCCCCCTCCCCCGCCCCATACACTTGGTAGAAGCACATTCTCAAGTAGCTTCGTGAGAAAGAGTTCAGAGGAGGTAAAATTTTGGAGAAATGCATGTTTAAAAAGACCTTAAGCCTATTTGTAATTTGGCTGCACATAGAAATTGCACTTTGAAAATCACTTCTCCTAATTCATTGAATACATTCCTTCAGTGTTATATCAGTGTTGCTATTCAGAAGTGTGAGTCCACTTTGATTTCTTACTCTTTGTATGTGAACTTTTATTTTTTTTCTTTCTGGGCATGTTTATCCCAGAGGTATTTATCCCTGAAGTTCTGGAATGTCATCATTATGTCCCTTTGGGGTGAATCTTCTCTCACTTATTGTGCTGGGCACTCAAGGTGCCCTTTCAATCTAGAAATCCATGCCCTTCTTGAATTACTCCTTTTACCATCTCCTCCCCCTCTGCTTTCTGAATTTCTTTGTTGAGAACTGCCGCTATTCAGATGTTGACTCTGCTAGAACAGGGTTCTCAAAGTCTAGTCCAGATCCACTGCATCTGCATCACCTGAGGACTTGTTGGAAACATGCCTTCTGGGGGGCATCCCGGACCTTCTGAATCAGAAACTCTATGGGAGGGGCCCAGCAATCCGTGTGTTAATAGGCCCTCTGGGTGATTCCGATGCACATAAAGTTATAGAATCACTATTGCAGACTGATCTGCTAATATCTTATGTTGTTGTTGTTCCTACCTTGCACTATTTTTGTCTTGTCATCTGTGAGGAACTTCCTCAACATTACCCTCGAATTCTTCCATTGCATTTTTCTTCCCCTCTATCTAGAATATCAGCTTTTAGTTTCTGAGTACCTTGTCTTATTTTTAGTAAGTTGTCCCTCTTATTTTATAACTGAGTGTTCCTGTTTTATGGTTGCTTTATATCTTATCTCTCTCAGAATATTAATTTAAGTTTGATTCCACTTGTTTTAAGATTCCTTCTGCTTCCTGAATGATTCTGGATTCTTTTGGATTCCTTTCTATTTGCTGCTTTTGCATTCTTTACTTTAGAAGATTTTACATGTATTTGGTGATCTTTAGATGTCCATATCTATTTAAAAATGAATGGATAGATAGATAGATAGATAGATAGATAGATAGATAGATAGATAGATCGATCTTCTGAAAATCTTGTGTGTACAAATGGGGCTTGTTGACTGCAGGATTCACTCTAGATGTTTGGTAGGTAACTCCTAAGGTCAGCACCTTGGGCCTTTTCCTTTGGGCAGGGCAATTTCTCAGAGAGGAATTCTCCAATCTCCCATGGGGAGACTGCAGAAATATTCCATTTGCCCAGATGAGAAGAACTAGAAGGATGGAGAGGTTGTGAGATATAACCATCCAATTTGCAGACCTTTCACCTAATCCCCTATTCTCCATACAATTTCTCATCCCCACTCAACCTCTCTCGGTGATCCCTAAATGTTGATCCTCTCTGATGTAATGTCTCTGGGAAGTGTGTATTCCCTCTTTTGCTGCAGCTGGGGAACTCTAATTGCTTAGCTCTGTGGGATCATGGAGAGTCTGTAGGTCTAATGTTCCGTGTTCAGTTCCACTCATCCTACTTGCGTTCTGTTTTCTTCTGCACCTCCACCATCAAAGGCACCTGTTGTCTTGATTCCAGAGCCTTCCTGAGGTTCTGAGGCCACTCTGGCTTGTTTGGCATTAGGTCGTTATTTGTTCCCCACCAGACTTGTGCCAATAAGGTTTGCATGATGGTCACAGGAAAGAGCCTTGCCCTTTCAGCCTGGGTGAACGCCCGGCTGCACAAACTCAAATCTGAAATTTGATGGTTAAGAAAGACCCTATAGGTGATACTGATTTTTTTCTCCTTTATTATGTGATTGCTATCACAGCTTTGCCACCTTGACCCTGGGGTCACCTAGGTGACCCTCAGATTCACTTTGGTCTCTTTTAAAAGTTTGACTGCAAGGTGCTGTAAACTTGAACCAGAGCAATGCAGTCACATGGGTGATGTGACAGAGTCAATATTGGTTCAGGTGCCTCCCAGGAGCAGCCAATCAGATAGTGCTTCTGCTTTACCTTCCTGTCCCGGTTTGATTAGTGATTAGTCATTTCATGGATTCTCCCTTTCACAACATTTAGTTGTGGGGGGTGAGGGTGGGGGGGGTAGAGGGAGTAGGATAGAAGCATGCATGTAAAAGCAATTATTTGTGAAAATCCCTTTTGTTGCCAAGCAAAATAGACTAATTAAGCAACTGCGGGAAGAGATGGGGCAAAATGATTGGTTAGGCCCTCCTTCACTTCTTCTTTAAAATAAAGGACTACTAGGGGCACCTGGGTGGCGCAGTTGGTTAAGTGTCTGACTCTTGGTTTTGCCTCAGGTCATGATCTCAGGGTCCTGAGATCGAGCCCCACATCGGGCTCCACACTCACAGAGTCTGGTTAAGATTCTCTCTCTGTCTCCCTCTGCTCCTCGCTCCTCCCCCTGCTCACTCTGTCTCTCAAATAAATAAACAAATAAATCTTTAAAAAACAAATGAAAAACGCAAGTCTACTAATACATTTACCCATCAAGTAAAGGTGTGTGTGATGGGACAGAAAGAAAACTGAGCTGGGACTCAGGAGAACTGGGTTCCAGTTCCTTGCCATTGACTGGCTAGCCAAGATTTAGAAGGCAAGAACTTCTGGATCACTCCCAAGTCCTCATACAACCCAAGATGGTTAGATTCAGGCCAATCATTTAATCTGTGGATTTCACGGGCCAAATCTGTAAAACAGGAATGACAGACTACAAAATACCAAATAAGCTTTCCATTTGCTCTTTACAACCTGCGCATCACTGGTCCTTGGTATACATCCATTATCAGTGGTTATGCTGGTGGGGATAAAACTGTATTGTTGTAAGGCTCGGGGTACCCCTTTCCCTTCCACTTTTTAAAATTATAATTTAACTTTAAAAATTTTATTTTAAAACAAGAAACATATTGGGTTCAGTGGTTCAAAAGCATGTATGGAGCTTTAGTGAAAGCCTAAGTGAAGCATAATTGGGAAGCTAAATTATTTAATACATTCCAAAGCTCAGGGCATCTGCACATGTCCAACAGTTGCACTTGTTTTGGACTGGTTCATTTGGTTCCTGACTATATGAGTTCTTATCAGAATGACTTTTTAGATTAAAAATTTAAATAGCTTAAGTCTGTGAAGCATTGCATAAACACAAATAAAAAGTGGTGCACTGGGAGAATGCAAGTAAGCTTTGTTACCATTAGAGATTCACTTAGAGTCGCTGGATAAAATGTTCTGTAGGCCTGATCCAGGGAAGGTAATCAGCAGCTTCCTCTAGACAGTACCATTTTTAGGTAACTCAGTCCTATTTCTTTTCTTTATGTAGTATCCTGGAGGATAACATTATGGTATTTTAGATTATTGTTCACTCCACAAGTGGGAGGTCTCTCTCTAAACCTCATACATCAATTCATTAATTTCTAGTTACTTCATGGACAAAGCTAGTATCTGTCTGCAGTCTAAACACTTTACTGAGACTCATTTGTTCTGGCTTCATCTACTTGTCCTGGTGGTGGTTAAAGTTAGAGAGAAAGGTAGATTCTGGCAAATATTAAAATGTCAGGACGTTTATCAGGTGCGGACAATTGCCATAGGCTAAAACATCTTCATTTCAGAGAGAGTTCTTTTACTTGGTAGATTATTATCAAGATACTTTTTCAATTTGCATGCAGACACCCACCTACTTTTGAAGAACTGGTAATGCATTAAATTAAATTATATTAAATAAGGAATGATTATAGGTGTTAGTAAAAACAACTCATAGGATAGTCAAGTCTATAAATGCCACTTGGATGTTCAAATACCAACAGAAATATACTCTGAAGTGGGGCGCCTGCGTGGCTCAGTAGATTAAGCATCTGACTCTTGATTTCGGCTCAAGTCATGATCTTAGGGTCCTGGGATCGAGCTCCACGTCAGACTCCACACTGAGCACAGAGTCTGCTTGGGATTCTCTCTCTCCCTTTCCCTCTGCCCCTCCCCCCTACTCTCTCTCTCAAATAAATAAATAAAATCTTTAAAGAAAGAAAAGAAATATATTCTGAAGCAGTAATTAGTCTTGTCCAGAATGGATGATCCAGGTAACGTTTTTTTACCTTTTCCATTCCCAATTACTCTACAGAAAAACACATGTAAAGACAAAACAAAACTCTGCTACAGTTACTTCTCATTGAATGGAGTCCACTGACCTGAAGCGGAAGATGTGCAGAACTGAAGTGATGTGAAGTGACCTTTTAACCCCATTATGCTTCTCAGAGTAATTAGAAAACAAAATTTTGTAATCATGACAATGTAGAACTAGAAGGTGAGAAGAAGATCACTTTCAAGTTCTGGGTCACTGACACAAATGGAAAGTATTTAGCCTTTAGGTGTAACTACTTAAATGCTTCTGAATCAGGAATTTGTAAACGGGGCCCATACTGTGCCAGGGTCATTCAGATAAAAGGCTTTATGTAAAGATAAAGAGTATATGTATAAGGGTTTGATTATTGGATCATCTACTCAAAAACATAAGCCAATGACTGCATGAACCAAAGCCCTTTTGAGAATTAATTGCAACTTGAATGAAAACTCTGAGGACGAACCTTGTCACGGCCTCTATTTCTGCGAGAGGAGATGCATTGGCAGGAAAAACGATAATTGGGGCCTCACCTGAATTAACACTCCTCCCTTCCCCATAAATTTGTTTTGTGACACTAAAAAATACTCAGTTTTACTTTCCTCTGTAATGGATAACTCAAACTCATCCCATTCTTCACACAGGAAATACGCAGTGAGTGGGGCCTCTCTTACGTGGCTGAGAATTAAAGACAGAACCACCTCTAGTCAAAGGGAATCAAAAGTATAGAATTACAGAATGATCACTCTGGGAGTGTGATTAATCAATGAATAATCAGTTCTTCCACCATTTTACACTGTAAAAGTTCAGACCTAGAGAGGTTATGTGATAGGCAAGGGATTTCAGCTAGTACAATCCAGTTCATCCACCACAATATTTAGGATTCCTGGCAGTAAGGAAAAAGAAGACACAGTCCCCACCCATGAGGTGGTCTCTATTCCAGGCAGAAATTGATGTATAAACACAGAATTAGCATGCAATCTCTCTAGCCAAGATGGGATTAGGACATGCATCTCTTGGTCTATCAGTGGCATTTACATCTACCAGCTGTCTTTAACACACTGAAACTTGGCCTTAAGTGAAACAGATCTGTTTGAAGCAAGACAGGCAGACTGCAGTGAAAGAAAACTTCATACCACTTCAGGCGCATTGCAGGCATCCACGAAAAACGCTGGAGCCCCGCTCGCTGGAGCCCCGCTGGTTAAAATAAAATCCCGACTATCAATATAATGCAGTGATCACCTGCACTGAGAAAACGTTGACCCTCGCCTAGGGGACCCTCGGAAAAATTCCTTCTAGTACAGAATCCCAGGAAATGATTTCAGCTAACACTGAAGTGTAGCCACCGACCGCCACGCGGTGAAGTCCAGCAGCATAATCTCCATGGGCGATGCTCAGACCAACAGAAGCCGGGAGGAGAAGGGACGCAGCCAGTTGGAGCGCCCGTGCGGAATGGAAACTGCATTTGGCACTTGTTTCACACATGCTGTGGGGAACATCAGAGAGAGCAGGGCACACAGAATCACGTGCTGATCTCAGAGCACAGCCTGGTTTCTGTCTCAGCATAGACTCGATCTTGCTCCATAATACCGGGTCACTTTATTCTCCTACTTTGTCTTGTCTCTATCAGTACACAAGGGAAAAAGACAAACTGTTGGGCCTTGGACCCAGCCAGCCTGCATCCACCGCATTTCACCTTCTATAAATATGACGGGCACAGAATAAAGAGTTTCTAAGTCTCTCCTTAGAAGAGAATCATGATAGAACAGTGTGCTATCTGAGAGATCTGAAGAGGGCATTTCTGACTCCTCATGTGCGGGGATATGCATTTTGATTTATTTTTTCTAGTACTAAGGATGGATTTTTACTTCAAATGTTAATCTCTTAATACCATCCTCTTGGGAAACCCTTGGGGTAAATGATGGCGCTTGTAATTAATAATAGGAATAAAAGAAAAGATGAAGAAAAAGTAACAGACTATATGTGTAACAAAGTCAAGGTCCTTGCCTTACTTACACTATGGTCTTACCAAAAAGATTCTACTGAGCATGTGTCTCAAGGCCAGGATTGTGATTAAGTCTCCTCATGGACCCAACTTAGAGGGTAGCACTAGAAACTGCTTATACTTCTCTTTTCATGTGCATGGAAGCTCTGTTTGACAAGGGACAGCAAAGGAGGCAAGACAGAGGCTGTGCTCTCCGTGGGGACAATGTGTGGTGCAGTATTTGGGAGAGGGACTTTCAACTGTCATCCATTTGAGGGACTAGAGGATAGAGTGAAGCAGTGACAGTATTTTCTCTGAATTTTAATCTTATGAGGTGAGGACACCTCACAGTGGGCACCATGGCATATAGCAGACAGATGCCTCCCTCCAATGGCCTGTGGACACCCAGGAGAAAGCCACACCACAAGGACATGAGGGACCTTGTTTCTGAAGGTAGGTCTATGAGGTCTTTCTTGGGGAAATCAGTCTTGGGATCCTTCAGTTATATAGATAAGAGCTGTGTGCTCCTGGAAACATAAATGGCCCAGAGGTACAAAACGAAACAAAATAAAATAAAATAGAATTTTGCCACAATATCATTTGTACTACCCAGTAGGTGAGACCATGTTACATCTGTGTTACATTAGTAAACATGCAAATGCCCAGCTGCAGAGTAGGGACGACATTCCTATAGGATATTTAAACTGAGAGACAAATTTGTTTCAGGATAGTCTGAAAAAGCCTCATGGAGGTGGTGGTTCTTGAATCAGAGCTTAAGTCTGAATAGAATTTAAATAACTGAGAGAGAAGAAAGGAATACCAGAGCAACGACAACAGGGTAAGTAAAGGCACAGATGTGTCTGAAAGAAAGGGAATTAAATACATGGAACTATCTGTCCTGAGTACAGCCTGCATGCTGGATAAGCTTGGGAGATGGAATTGCATTGGTAGAATAACAGAGTAAGTAGAGTTGCTCATCAGGTCATGCCCTCACTCTACCTCCACCCTCTTGGGTGTCTAGTGCACTCTTTATACAGAAAACCCAAAAAACATCCTTGTAGACATGCGTGGAGAGAGGACATATTTATTCTACTTTGAGAGTGAGAAATTTCAGATACGAAGAAAATCATTTACCCACAGGGAAGAGGCCAAGACACCACTCAAGTTCAGAACCCAGGTCCCTCGCTTGACATTTTTGCAATCAGTTCTTGCTACCTGTGTATGAAAAATGTACTCTGTCTCAAATGTCTATTGTAAAGAATTGTGTGGCTTGATATCCACTTAATAGTTTACTTCATCATCTTATGAAAGTAAGCTAGTAATTAGTTGTACTAACTTTACAAATCATATTTTACTATGTACATGTATAATGTATAAGATATAATGCATAGTAAGCACTATATAATATATAATGTCTAAAATAGCATGTTATATTGAAATATTTTATATGGCATATATAAATACAGATTGTGTATCAATGTATTAAACATTCTATATGTTATATTTTATATAAGTATTATATAAACTTACACATATTATAAAATATATATTGATACATAATGTTTTATAAAGATAAAAGATATAATACATTGATATATATAATTAAATATGTATGTATATATATTTAATGGAGGGGACAGGCAGGGGAAGAAGTCGATTTAGCACTACAAAAAAGTCTATTTATGCAAAAAATTTCAGGAATATACCCCCATTTATAGGGACAAAGGCACTAAATAGAAGTGTATCACTGAAACTTCTTGAAGAAATGTGTTTTATTTTGTTTTTAAGAACTATTTTAATTTTCCTGCAAGACAGAACTTGGATAATTTTATTAAGTTCTCGTTGGAGAAAAATTTTATAACTTTTATTTGTAACAGAGTGCCTCTGCTTTTGAAAAAAATCATTATTTAACGAATCTATATATAAAACGCAGATTCTATAGGCTATTTTTTACACTGCCTTAAATACAAATGAACATTTGTTTTGTTTTGTTTTGAAGGTTTTCAATAACAGGTGAAGCAGAATAATATCATTCCTTCCATGGCTCAGAGAAGACACTGAATAGAACTGCAGAAACTACCGTCCATTTGCTCAAGGTCATAGGAAAGGAAACTTAATCTTTTTTGTTTCAAAGGTTCCACTTAGATCCTGCCATTTTCAATGAAGGTAGGAAACACTACAGCTCAATTGTTAATTTGCCAATGCATTAAATAAGATAGGTATCACCTCCTCTTAAGACTGCCTGACTCAATGTTCACCCACAACAAGTAGGTTCACCAAGTCCCTGGTGTCTCATTTCCACCAAGCAGAACTGTATTTTTCATCCACAACAACTGTGCTTGAATAAATTTTAATGTACTCTTCTTGGTCTATGTTCTCCCCCTCCCTTTAAAAATACTATATACATATAAAGATAGAGTGGTTGTTTAAAGGTGCAGTTGATTAATGGATTAACGTGAAAAGGTGCAGATTCAACAATCTAATGTGACACATTCACCTTTAGGAACACTTCAGTTGCACAATTCAGCAGGGACAAACTCATTTTTTAGTCTTGTATGGAGTGTTTAAGGCTGGATGGCTTATATCTATAGCAGCTGCAGATAAACAATAAAAGCAATTGAGTGAAGCAGGTAGAATAGACTCCTTTGGTAAAAAGAGGTGTCCCTAGTCTTGACGCAACATGAAGCATTTTCAAGTTATTGCAGAAACTTTGATGCCTGGAGCATAAAGCTTGGAGTCTCTCACAATTTAGGTTCACAACTTAACCCTGGAGAGACGAGAAGATATGTTATGGGTTGAAGTGTGTCCTTGCCCACCTCCCTCCACCCCCATTCATATGTTGAAGTTCTAAGCTCTAGAATCTCAGAATATGACTATATTTGGAGACAGGTCCTTAAAGAGGTATGAAGTTAAAATGGGCTGCTGGGGTGGGCCCTAATTCAATCTGATGTCTGTATAAAAAGATGAAATGTGGACACAGAGACATGTGTGCACATAGGGAAATGTGTGCACAGAAGAGAGACCACATGAGGCGCCGTGAGGAGGGGGCCATCCGTCAGAAAAAGGAGAAGAGCCTCAAAGGAAACCATGCTGTCCACACCCTGTTCTCAGACTTCTGGCCACCAGAATCATGAGAAGATAAATCTCTGTTGTTTGTGTCATCCCATGTGTGGTATTCTGTTGTGGCAGCCCTTGTACACTAAGATGGGGTGAACGGTGATGCTTCCTGCTCAGTCCTTCACTGCCATTCCCCTCGGCCTGCCATGATGATGGTTCCTTACTGGCTCCAATCGCCACTAAACTAAGGACCTGTTAGCCACTCCCTCTTCCCCACCCTCTACTGCTTCATGATTGCCCTTGTGATTAGATATTTTCTCCCTAACCAGACTGCCCACAACTCCAAATCACAGTCTCTATCATGGCTTTCAGTAACAAGAACTGATATGTACTGGGGCGCCTGGGTAGCTCAGTTGGGTTAAGCATCTGCCTTCCGCTCAGGTCAGGATCCCAGGATCCTGGGATCGAGCCCCACATCAGTCTCTCTGCTCAGCAGGGAGTCTGCTTCTCCCTCTCCCTGCCGCTCTGCCTATTGTGATCTCTCTCTCTCCATCAAATAAATAAATAAAATCTAAAAAAAAGAGAAAAGAATTGATATATACTGCACTACTGACAATATGGAGGGAAATTGATCCTTTAATGGTGCAACCTGATACTAATTTCAAGGTTTCCAAATAAAAATGCTCCTTTAGCCTCTAATAAAATGAAAGAATAATTCATCCAGCAGGAGTCATCCTGTGTATGAAAGCTAGGAAAAGTGGTGGCATAAATGAATCGCTTTAAAATGTAGTTTAGATTTTATCACCTAAAGAGAAAGAATGCAAAGGCTTGGAGCTCTAAACCTTCAAAAATGGATTAAGATGTAAGAGATTGAAAACTAGCTGTTCCATGCATTCTCCTGGGCAGTCAAAGAGGGGCAAAAGCTACCTAGTTAAATATCTTTGGTCTTCAACTGGAAGGTATAAATTAATAATCAGTACCCATATTTCAATAGTGTTGAGGTAAAGAACCTAGAGCAAACAGCAGATGGGAAAGAAGTTAACAGATGATCAGAAAGGCAATATTTCACCCTCTGTTTGGAATGTTCTTTCTTACCTGAAAAACTCCTACTCATCCTTCAACTCCCTCTATCTTATGTCCTCTCCTCTGGCAAACCCCAAGTGTCCAGAAGCTCTATCGTTCACCAGTCTTTTGTGCAGATTTCAAATATGGCATTTATCAGATTGTGTGGCAGTTACTGTTCTATTTAAATTAAAAACATTAACTTAGGATGCACTGATAAGTTTTATGCCACTAAGAAAGATAATGGAACCATGGCACAATCCTTTCTTGTCACATAGAATTTTAGTTTATACATTTTTTTATCACATGTCACTCTGGTCATACATAAAAAGGAAAATACAAGCAAAAGTATGAGTAAATTATTCCTAGAACTTCTTTACACTCAGAATCACTTTTTGAATCAGAACTGTGGATATCTGTGATTTTTCCATATAGTTGTACTACTCTCTGACTTTAGGAAAAACTATGATACCGTATTTCTTAAAACAGTACTTCCCTATTCTGTCCAGAATAAAGTAAATCAGTAAGGCTGTGTGCATTTGCACAGACTATGATCATTACGCCATTTCTTCTACCTGCCCAACAATGACGATAATATTCAAAGATGGTAAAATATGAAAATGTGTGCCTTAGAAGCAATGAAATATAATAATTATATTCACTTTCCTCTTCCTCATTATTTTTCTATTTTATTATTCTCTGTGTCCTCAGAACCTTGAATAGTTCCCAGCAGGAGGAAAGTTCTGAATACTTGCGTATCCTAGCCCCCATGGAAAGTCCCATTATGCTCCCATAATCAGCACCCTAATGACCATTTTCTGAAAGGAGGACATGACATAAATTTAAAAGTATTGTCCCACCACAAATTTTCATGCCACTTTCTAACCAAGCTACTGTTACTGCTGTAGCTGCTGTTACCCCCCCCCCACATACACACACAATTTACGGATCTTCTTGTAAGGCATTATGGTTCCCTGTGGCTCACTAAAGTGAGTAGATAAAAGATGAATGACAGAGCCAAACCCAGTGTTATGGATTCAATGCCTCTGTCCCTTCAAATTCCTATGTTGAAATGTTAACCCCCAATGGGATAATAGTAAGAAGTAGAGTGTTTGGAGATGATGAAGTCACAAGAGTGAAGCCCTCCTAAATGAAATTAGTGTTCTTATAAAAAAGGTCCTGGAGAGCTCCCTCACCTCTTCTTTCATGCAGGGACACAGTAGGAAGATAGCCATCTATAAACCAGGAAGTGGGAGTGGGTTCTCACCAGACACCAAATCTGCTGGTGCCTTGATCTGACACTTCCCAGCCTCAAGCCTGGTGAGAAATACATCTCTGTTGCTTAAGGCACCCGGTCTATGGTATCTTTTATATAGCAACCTGAACGAGCTAAGACACCCAGTGAGACCAAAGCACAGTGAGGTGAAATACTCAATGGGCTCATGGGAAGAACCACACAGAGCTGCAGAAGCATGGTTGTTCTGCTGTCCCACATTCCTAAAATCTTGTTCGACTCACTGTGACTGTGTCCAAACTAGGGTATGGCATGTTTGGCTTCTTGAACTGACTGAAGGAAGTCCAGTGAGTGTATTGGAAAATCCAGAGAAATAAAAAGACCAGAAACATGCTGGCTGGGTCCTTCTTGCAACAACATGGGGTGAGAGAAGGTCTGAGATTTTTGTTCTTCGCTTTTGGAGGGAGATGAGAGGTGTTTCCTTTTAGGGTGAGACACCTCACCCTGCACACAGCAACCTCATCACCCAGCTGCTCATGGATAGGTTCCCTTTTGCTCCAGTGTGGATGCTCTAAGCCCCCTCCCTCCTGCCTTTTTCTGAGGGCTTTTCTTCCTTGGGCAGTGAGCACATGACCACAGGATAAAACCTGCACTGATTGACATATTAGGTCTCAGCCTCAGCTTGGTGTGTCAGGCCCTCCTTCTTGCCTCTTCTGCACTTTTAAAACTCTTCTTAATTGAGTCAACTGAAGCACTATGTGTTTCCTGTGTTTGCATGCTCTCTCCAGCCTGACCTTGCTCATGCTGTGACCCCTGCTCCAATTCTTTTGAGCGCCATTTTCCAGGCTTTCTTGTCTGCAAAGCCTTTATTTATCCTCCACTGCAGTGCTCACCATCTGAAATCAGCTAAGCTCTCTACTTCTTCTTGATCTTTCTACCTCATGTAACATGGTAGGAAGTGTGCATGTATCTTGTCATCTCTGATCCTAAGTCAGTTACTGAGTCAGCTTCCTCTCTGCATTTCATACTACCAGAGGGCTGGAACAGAATGGACACTCTACAAGCACTAGCTGAATGCTGTTGAAATGAATAAATGATGTCTTTGTTTCATCATTTAGAAATGGATAAATAAAATGTATATGATACGATGCAATATCATACAACAGATAAAAGAAATAGACTTCAAATACTTATGGATATATATGTATATGTGGTGTGTGCGTGTGTGTGTGTGTATATGTATACACACACACACACACATATATATATATATACATATATAAACAGTTGAATAAATGAAACATTATATTGACCCTCCCGTGTATCTAAGTAACCTTTTAAAGATATTATTTAACCAATATAGTATTTGGAACTAAATTAATCTTTAGTCAAAGTTCCTCCACTTATTTTGAACAGATTACTAATGCATTCCTGGAATTATGTGCAGATATGTTGTGCAGATAGAAATGTGCATTTTTCTGCACAGAGAATGGGAAGCAGTAAAAAGGGGACTGAGAACTGGGGATGGTTAATGTTGGTGATGGTGGGGACAAGGAAACAGAACAAAGATATAAGGGGAGACAGAAAGGGAGGAAGAGAGGGGAAGGGGGGATCTGGACAGACAATTGAGAGAGGCAGGGGAGCTCATCATGATGATGACCATGTTTATTATTGCCATAATATTAATTCTAGACCCCTAACTTATTGTTATTTAGTAAATATTTTTTTGAGAGCCAAGAACTGTGCTGGATTCTTTTCATACGATAACTCCTTTTTATTTTAGCCTTAACATCAATTAATACCCCAATACTATTCTTTTTCATAAATCTCAAAGGGCTATTTAACTTAAAATTACAGAGCGTCAAACCATGATCTGTTGTCCTCCAGAGTTCCAATTCTTAGCCACTGTGTGACTATTACATTTAACTGTCTTTTCCTTCTCTTTGATCATCAGGAACATTTCAGTGATGGCTTACTCCATCAGCTTTATTGGATTCTCACAGCCAAATTTATAGAGCTAAAGACATAAAGGGTCAGTGGGGCCTTATTCGTCAATATTCTCCCATTGTGATATACGACCAGATATTCATTTGCATTTAACCCTGCCCCCCTGACCAGCTACTGTTTTTCCAGAAGCTGCATGGAAGATGAAGTTCCCAGGAGGCCAGTACACTTTCCTAAGTGCCTCGGAAAGTTGGGTTACTACCATGGAAGGTATTCCTACTGTGGATTCAAAAGCCAGCCTTGTGATCTCCTTCCTTTGAGAGTGCTGTTAAGAATTTGTCCCCCCACTCCATTCCCCACCTCATTGTTTCTTAGGCTATTATCCAAATTCCAACAATGCCAGAAACAATCAACACAGAGATAAAAGGTATAAATTTCCAGGAGATGGAAATGGAGTTCCCCAAATCATTTACATGTATAAGCTGAAAATTTTCTATTTTGGCAACTTCAGGTATTGAGAGAGAAGTCACTTGGTCTATCCCTCCCTCCGCAGTGTCTCTGCTCTATCATTAATGTCTTGTTCATCATCTCATATGAAATAGTTAGGAAAGATACAGAATCAGAAAAGGAATAACACTTCAAAGCAACTACCTAGATGCCCACTCCTTTTCAGGACACTGAAACCTAGATAGGTTAACAAAACTGTATGTCAAAAGTCTCCTGATCCCAAGGCATTTCTTCTGTTGTAGAGTCTTGAAGTTAATCTTTCCAGATTTTTTCTATTAAAGTTTCCCTATTTTTGTCCCTAAGGTTGTTAATTTCCAAGTTAACCCTCTCTTCTTTCTTGTTCCCTTTCCTTCAACCCTAGTAAAACCTAGAAATGGACATCAGTGGTTGGGCACACAATCCAGTCTCAAGTGCAGGTATATGGATGGACACTTGGGACAACCAGATTTTGGCAGAGCCACTAAGAATTTTAAGACCCAATGTCCTCCTTCTCTGACATCTGTACGTAGTGGTACATATCCAGAATCACAAAGCTCACTGGTATTAAAATCCTATAGAAGTATGGTATTAGCATGGGTTCTAGGTCTGCTTCTATACTTAGCTATGTGATACAGGGCAACATTTAATCTAACTGAGCCACAGAGTTCTCATATGATAATTGACAGATAATTGACAGAAACTGCAGTCTTCTATGAGTGTTTCTTTGAGGAAAAGGTCACTCTAGTCAAGGGTATGCTAGAAAATGGTTAATGACTGGTTCTCTAGGGAGAAAGGGTCTTGATTTGCAGCATTTACCAATTTCTGTGGTGTAAATACTCCATCAGACCTCTTTTCAAGCTACAGACATGATGTCACCAAACAGCAAGTCAGAAGAGACGTGCGCAGCTAAGTCTTGGGGGCTTATAGGAGCTATTACAGCATTCTACTAACTCTATCGATCTGTAAGTAACACCACAGATGTTCTTGCCTTTAAACTTTTACTCACACATTTTACTTAAACTGGAAAGTCTTTTTTTTTCCTTTTCTCTACACATCTAATTCCTACTCATAATTCAAGATTCAGCCTTAATGCCAAGTCTTTCATAAACATTTCCCGAATCTTTTACATAAGAATCAATTTTCTCTTTACCATATCTCTAGTTAACTCTTACTCCATTTTTTTCTTGTATTTATTAATTGCTTACAAGGCTATGTTTATCTTGTTTCCCTTTCCCAGCACACGCCATATTCTCCATGTTCTCTGTCAGTACACAGCAAAATCCCTTGAACGCAGCAAGGGTTTGATCAGTGTTCACTGAATAAAATATTGACTAAACCTACTTTGAAAAACATTACAAAGTCTTATCAAAAAGTACTCCCCTAGCCCCCAAACTGAGAATTCTTATAAAGACAGGTCACGGTTTAATTCATGTTTATATTCTTAGTATTATGTTTGTGCCAGATAAAAGTTTAGTACTAGAGTAAACTGCGCCAAAGCGATGTTTCCAAAGTGGTTATTGCAGGTATTAATGATGGAATCCGAGTGGGAGAGGCCCAGTTGGCACTGGGTTCTAGACCTACCTAAAGGATGTCAGTGCAATGTGCTTCTCCTGCTTTGGGCCTGCCTGTGAAACCTGGGCTTGCCACAGAATGTTAGATCAGCAACACCAATGAGCCTTAGTTATCACTAGGTGGCAAGACAGGACTAACAACCCAACCATGAGCTACACCCAGTCTCTGGCAGGGGAAGGTAGACACAAGGGAACAAGGGGGTAACACCCTTCCTCAGCACCATAGTTGTGAATAGAAGTCTGCAAGCTGGATAGGCAGAAGGAGGACCCAACATGCACTGGAAGTCTTAGCCTAGATGCAAAAAGTTGAAAAGGTGCAGCTGAAGCCTATAAGCCTGGAAGACTTAGGACCAAGGCCTGACATTCCCAAGAGGCAGAGAAGTAAGGCAGAAAGAGTCTGGCCTTATCATCAATGACAAACTCTCTACCAGCACGTTCAACAGAGAAGGTCAATATTGGAGTGATTATTTTTGACTGTATATGGAATAACATATTTTTGTTAAATGCGAACTTGTAAAAATGCTATGTAAATTATAATTTCATGAAAACTTCAAAGGCACTTCAGAATGGTTACAAAGCTCATTTATGATTGTACTATAGGGATAAGACAATGCATGCCATTTTACTGGAAACTGAGGCTCAGAGAGGTTAATGACTTGGCCCAGGCCAGACTGGTGAGTGCCACGCAGATCAAACCCACGACTCTCTGAATCCAAACCTCTCGCTCCTTTCTACTATGTGAAACATGCAAACTGAAGCAAAAACATGGCTCTAAGTTAATGTTTTACCTTTTTCTTACCTAGCTTACATAAATATGAAAGCAATTCCAAAAACATAAATACCTAGTTTCCAAAGATAAATACTTGGAGGGATAGCATTCTTGTGGAAGTAGACTCTCTTGACTAATTAAGACAAAAAGGAAGGTCTGTTAAGAGTCAAACCTCATATATTTTAAACTAGTGTTGCTGTTTCAGTTGACTTCAAAATGGTGAATTTAAGTAAATTTTCCTTGTTAGAGCTCATTCTCTGTCAGGAACTCACTGAACACTTACCGTAAATCTAGTACAGGCCACCTGGTAGATATAAACTTAGAGTAGAAGTCAAGAATTAAAACATGCCAATAAGCTTTTGTTTTTACTCTTTATGATACTCATGATGCACCTGAGATTCTCCTTTCGCATTCTTTGAAATGGAGTGTGGTAAAATGTTATCCCGTGAGGACAACCTTTTACTCCATAACTTGCCCATTTCTTTTGCTTGTATATTTGCTGCTTCTTTAAAAAAAATTTAAATCCAGTAATATATTGGTAAGCCATTTTTGAGAGATAATCAAGAAACTTTACAGTGCTCTTCTGGGCATAATATAAATATTGTGGAAATAAAAATTTGTCATGAAAGCAGAACAACTAGTTGGGTAATTTATGTGAATGGGGGGGGAGAAAATTTAATAACCCTAGAACACTCCACATCCTCTAAAGGGTGAAAATTATTGTGATTTCTTCCACAGAAATCTAGGCCATTTGCATTTGCAATGAACTCCTCAGGTTGAAAGCACTCTTTCTCATCACACCAGTGCTCACTTGAATCTAAGTCAAAATCTGATCAACCCTCAGCCTCACCGGTACACGCCAGACAGGAAAACTCAAATACAAGATCTCAAGAGAACTCAATGCAAGTGCAACATCGATGGTAAATTGTCTTCTTACGGAAACAAATGAATAAAAAGCCGCAACAATACACTTTCCTTTGTTTTTGCTTTTGGTTTTTGTTTTGTTTTGTTTTCCTAAATAGAAGATAAAATGGCATTCGAAGGAGATGTACCCTCCTGTGCAAATCTGTCATTTGGAGGGGGTCAATGCTCCTGAATGTGTCGTTCAGAACAATCTGTCAAGCAACTGTCAACCAAATTTCACTAGTATTTCTACTAATTTTCAGTGGACATGGCCACTTAACCAGTTCACTGCCCCTAGCTGTACAGACAAGCCTGCAGAATTGATATTGATTCAGTCCAAGGGGGTCCAGGGATGCTCATATGTTCGGTTGTGTAACAGACAGAAGGCTTGGGGCTTCAACTCCTGTTTTCTTATATTGTATATAGCAGCTACTAAAGAGTGGACATCTCTCTGTAGGAGGATTAGAGGCCAGGGACCACAATTAGCTGGTGATTAGGAGTTTAGAAATTATCATTTCAGGAATAAAAAAAAAAAATTAGAACAAAAATCATGTAGGCTGGTTTTAATTAGTGTCACTAACGATGATGAGTTATCGCAAACTCTGATATTCCATGATTTCTTCTACCCTTCTTCTCTGACTCTTTGAGAATAAAAATACAAGGAGAAAGTAAGTGTGGCATTTTCAGACTAAAAGCCATGAAAACGTCCTTGAGAAGGTCAGCTATTAGCATCCCAGGGCACCTGTGGTAACTGGGTCAACAGCTTGAAAATTTGGTAGGTAGAAAATTTTCCTATCCGATTGTTTTCAGTGCGAGCATCCCTTCCTCAAACCACAACTCAAGACTGGGACTGTGTCAAATGGTCTGGAGACATTGATTCCCTCCCCATCCTTTTAAGTGGCTTTCTGTCCATCCATAAAACATGTCTCTTTTCTCTTTACATTGAAGTTTCCTTCAGATGTTTACAAAACACAGAACTGTATAGGGTTTGCCATTTTCAATTTCTGACTGAATAACTTCCCTTTTCCTCAAAGGAAAATAGTTTGAGGTAATCTCTCAAAAATTTTTCATTAAATTTCAGGATTTTTTTTTATTGCAAGTACAAAAATTGAGGACAAAAGGAGCAAGAAATATTTGGTAAGGCCATATTTGTACCTCGTGTGTTACTTTGAGTTTGGGGGAAAGCAGCGTTAGATGGCAATGCTCTTTGCCCAGAGGGAGTTTAATTTGAGTTAAGAATTAGCACATGAAACACGGGAGCAGCAAGGTCAAGGTCTCATTGATTTTTTTTTTTTTTTTTTGGTAATCAGAATGGAACATAAGTCAAGAAGGAGGATCTATGTAGAAATATTGGAGAAAAATTTGCACTGATTATGCAGCTATGAGTGGCATGGAATGAAGACTCAATACTTACGGTCTCCAGAAATTTGGATGACTCAGTTATATTTAAAAACAGACTAATTACACTTTTAAATGTGTTAAGTCTCTGCTTAAAAAGAATTACTTTTTCTTCTAATTTAAATCATAGTAATTTCATATGATGTTGAAAAGTGGGTGCATTTTATCTTTCTATCTATTCAAATAGGATGCCTTCCGGTTTCTATTTTTGGAGAGTAAATTGAGTGTTCTTTCAGTCACTTGTTGCCTAGCACAGTGCTGTGTTGGGAGATGATTGTTCATTTTTTTAATAGCAGTGAGAACAAATTGCCCTACATCAAAGGGCTCATGGGCCCTTGTGAAGCAATGGAAAGCAATACTTGCAGAGATTTTTGAGCTTCTTAGAGAGAGGTGTTATCTGAATCAAAACCTGTGAAAAGAAAAATAGCTATAACATTTTCTGAGAGTGAGAAACTATTGTGTTGTAAAGTAGTTTCTAAAGGGAAGAATGCTCTAGACATTATTTGTCAAATTTAGAGGAACAAGACAAATCAAAGTGCTAGGAACCACAGGAAATAATACAATCTCCAGCAGGGTAGAGAAAATAATTTATTACTAATTTCTACAGTCCCATCTTATAAGAATAGTAAAAGTGATGCCAAGAGATATTTAATAGAGCTAAATCCTACACTTCACTGGAGAATTGAATTACTAGGGTAGCTTCCAGTGCAGATAGGTAATTTTACCACAGTATATGTTTTCCCATTCTAAGCATATAGCAAGAAAAAGAGTTGAACAAGTTTCAAAGGCCTAATGCCCTCCACACTGCAGGGAAGGATGGAAACAGGAGGGAAGAGAAGTGAGAAAGCATTATTTAGCAGATCAGGATATCACAGAAATAAGACGCAGAGAAGTTAAATAAATTTTCCAGGTCTCCACCACTAAATCGTGCTATTAAATAAAACTAATCCCTCACTATAATTTAATCTGTAATAATGACTATCATTACAATTCTGAAATTGAGCATTCGGTCTTCAAGGAAGCATCAAAGCCATTCAGGTTTTTTGTTTTTTTTTCATGTTTGCTGTGTACGTTCCTAAGTTCTTTCTCCTAGACACATGCTAATATTTCTCCGAAATTCAAATGATAATAGATTATTCCCATTTCCCTACCCTATGATGTATACTCACTATGAATATTAATATTTTTCTAATATTTTTGTAACCAGGGTCATTAATATGATAATACTTTGGTAATGAATTTACAAAAATTCCAGACAAATACTACATGTGCTAATACAATGAAACACTGTGGAAATAATATGCATAATGCATTAGGCTTTGTTACAGATGCCTGCCAAAAATAGTGTTTGGCAAACAGTAGCATGCTTGAAGAGTGCCTAACCGATTAAAATTTATTGCTGCTGATAGACCCAGGGCAAACACGGAACAATCTATGCTATTCATGCCCTGGCAGACACATCAGTTCACTGACTGCTCAGATTATCTCTGAAAGCTTCTGGACATCACTAAAATTAAGGAAGACACTTAATGAGATGTTTAATGCCAGGGAGAGTGACTCTTCCAAACAAAGGAATCCCCCATCTACCGCAGTTCCAGTTCCACGGATGTCATGGCCCACCAAGGGTCGCAGCTCCATCCAGCTGCCACAGTCAGGGCTGCTCCATGTACCCTCTGCGCCTCAGTCTTATCTTTGCACAGTTTCTTCTGAACGTGAGGAGCAGTGCTAGCGTTAAAGCACTGTCTTCTCTCCGTACAATTCCCAGTTTGATATCACCTAGTGCCTTGTTTTGTGATCGCACCTTCCAACATGCGTGGAATTCTGATCGCGGTGAGTTACGGTCTCGGAAGAGGAAAGTCGGAACTACTCCACTCTGTGGAGCCACGTGAGAAAGAGCTGCACTCCGGGGGGTGCAACTTTCCAAAGACAGAGTTGTATCCTCTAGGGAAACTGTCATTTGACAGTGAAACCACCGAATATTGTTGCAAATGAGCCAAGATTCATTGCGAAAATATCACAAGTTTGCTAAGTGTCTTAGACCTTTAGCATTTGTGGGGTCTTTGAATTAATTTCATTTTGTCCCATCAATTTTGCAGACGGACAAATTAAGGTGCATAAAGGGGAACTGACTTGACCAAGGACATACAGTTACATAGAGCTAATTAGTGGCAGAACCAAGATGACAATTCCTTATTCCCAGCTTGAGTTCTTCCACCAGTGGCACTGGCTTTTCTGAAGAAGGAAAAGAAAAGAAAACCTTGGGCATCTTAAGTGCCAGTCTACCTCCTACCACCACACCCCACCCTCCTGCCCTTGTTGCTAGTTATGCCTTCAAAGGACTGGAAGAGAGCAGCTTCATCCTGAGAATAAACAGCATGAATGGATGCTACTGATGAGCCCCAAATGGGGCAGCCTCTCAAATATGTATTTAGATAGATAGATAGATAGATAGATAGATAGATAGATAGATAAACAGAGAGATGGATAAACAGACACACATACATACACAATTTGGAACAAAATGGAATCTCAAGTCCTAAAGTCCATAATGCTTTCCGCTTATTTATTTATTTTTACTGGCAGAAAGATTACTAATTTCCAATTATTTGAAAAATTTAAATTGCTCCTGAGAAAGATCCTGGTCAGACATTAAGAAAACTCCCAGAGTTAAGAAATGGTTCCTGAAAATAAAATTGAAATTCATCTCAGTTAAATTTTGAAATGAAAAGGGCAACAGAGACCATTAAGTTTAGCAGGAATGCAAGGAGAAGTGCAATCAATCAGATGCTTTTAGAAATATAAACAACCTAGTAAAGAAGACTGGGCAATCTATAAAAATAAGCATAAAACAGTTATAAGGATCATTAGCAGAAGAGAAGAGCAAACAGGAGCGTGGAACCACAGGCATGCTCACAATCAGAATGCAGAAATTTAAGCCCTAAGAAGGCAGGATGAATCCATTAAGAAGGGTAACAGAAGGAGGGAGCAGCCAATAACGAAATGACTAAGAGTTCAATTTTAGTTTATTTTAAATTTACTGAAAACTACCTGAGTAGAACAGGAATTTCAACTTGGAAGCAGTGGATACAGAGGTGCTCTCTAACTAGCAAAGAGAGAAACTTCACTGGCAGCCATTGAATTAACACTCATCCTATTGGGGTTCAGCTTCACCCTGGCTCCTTATTTTGCTCCATGCAAGTCAATTTTCAACAACAACAAAAAAATCTAGCAGGCTGTGTACTTGTAAAACTTTAGTTTCATTCGTTCAACACGTTTGTTGATTGTTTACTATGTGCCGAGCCTTGTTCACTACTGAGGACAGAGCAATGAGCAAAAATGGATGCGGTCCCTATTTTCTTGGAATTTACACGGTAGTTGATGAAGCAGGAACAAGTTAAGACAGCATCATCCCGATGAATGTATACTCACAAATGGAGTAATTTGTTCTCAGAGAGCAACAGCTCTATGACAAGGTGTGTAAAGTCAGCAGCACAGACTGTGAAGTGGGGAAGGAAATCTCAGAAGGAATGATGTTGCATTGAACAGATGAATGGGAGTTACTCAAAGGAGTTGGCATGGAACATCCCTCCAGGAGAAACTGTATATACAAAGACCTGAGACTGGAGTGAAGGACTCTCTGGAAGTAGAGAAGACCTGGGTAGGGCTGTTTTCTCTATCCTAATGCCTCTGTCACAGGACTCCGCTTTCCAAGAAGGGATTACTGAGGACAAAGAAGCATTGAAAATGCACTTGACCTGGCTGAGTCCTTCATTTTGCTAATCAATATAGTCAGACATTTTTCCAATTGAGGTGAGAAGATCAGCAAATTTCCAAGCATAAACTAATTTGCATTGAGTTGAAAAGCAAGTCACCCAACGTACCTTATTTTCAGACCAACGGTGACAAAATTAGTTAAACCCAGCCTGAAAATGGAAACCACAGCACAGACAAGCCTGGCATACCAAACCCCTGGGAAGTCTTCCTGTTCTGAGGAAATCGGCCAGACACCAAATCAGGAGATGAGGAAACAGGGATAGCCCCTCATAATAAGGCGAATATATATATAATTTCCCCCCCCCACTAAGATTCCTCAGTGAGTAAGACTGGAAATGAAAAGAACAATAGCTTACTAGAGTATACATTGAATGGGAGCCAAGAAAGAACCACTAGCTGTGCAAGGTGATGTCCTTCTCTGGAAACTATCCATTTTGGAGAACTCTTGTTCAAATAACCAATTTTATTTCCATTGTTTTTGTGTGTGTGCTTTCTCCCCTTTGCCTTTTCTTCTTCTACTTTCTCTCTCCCTCTATTAGTCAAGCCCATGGCTATCATACCAGCATAAGGAACATTTAATATAAACATACAATTAAATAACAACTGCATATTAGCAATGATAAATGACAGAAAACAATGCCCCCAATGCATTCATTTTTAAGCCGTTTTATTAGAACAAATACAGTGTACTCTCTCCCTCCTTCCTGTGCCCCCCCACTGCCTCCTCTCTCCCATCAGGCCAAAGTTTGTGTAGAAAACAAGACTTCAAATGGCCTAAGATATCTGCAGGTGTCAGGGGAAAAGAAGTCTTGCTTCTTCTCCAGAGTGCAGCACTAAGGGGGGCCAATTAAAAATGAACAGCTAGAAATAGCATACTAAGGGTATAGCACCCAAAACTGCAAAAGTTTCTGGATTTCAGGCACTTCTTCCAGGCAGTTGTTTCTAGAACACTGGCATTGGTAAGAAGGCACTGCTCAAAGTTCACTTGGAACTCTAAGTAAATGGCCTTTTAAAGTCATATATGGGTGCCTTCTACAGGTGAACATATACATCACGTGGCATGTACATGCTAGCTCACTTAAATCAGAGGAAAATGCTTGAGCATCACTTCCTGCCATCCTATTACCTTCTGGCCCAAGTCTTAGCTTCTCACTGCTTTTTAAAGAGATATTGTAAGAATTAACCAAGAAGGGAAAATAGCAACTGTCCTCAGGGATTTCCCAGAAGCCAATAAACACCAGCTTTATTTTGTTTCAGCTGAGCAGCACTGCCCTTGATTTCACTCATTCTCTGGCACGATGGCATCTACTGGGTGCTTTCCTATGTGCCAGGCACTACTGCTTCATAATTTCATAAACATTATCTTAATTGAACTTCAAGTCAACACTATTGTTATCCCCATTTACAAATGGGGAAGTTGAGACTCAGTAAAATAAAGTCAGTTGCTTAAGCCTGCATAACCACAGTCCAAAAGTGAAGTGGAAAGATTGAGATCTTGCTTCCTAATAGCTCATGTTCTAATGAATCTGTCAAGTTCTAAGGAATCTGATTCCCAGAATTCATAGCCTTTCCCTATCTCAGTCAGTATAGAAGCCTTTTGAAGAATGAGCCCCTGGACTGTCCAAACACTCACTATATGTCTCCAATCATAACTGACTAGGTTTCTAAGAGTGTATTTGGGTAAGTATGTGGTTTTTATTCCTGCATAGGTTTCATTCACGTATCTTCTCTTAGTTGTTAAATTAGAAATATTTCATATGTGATCTCGCCTCATATCATTTGTGAGTCTCCTCCTGGGAATAAGGTTCCAACAGACCAAATTCTGGTAATGTTCACGTTTCTATTTTCTCAGCTTTAAAAAAAAAAAAATCAAGAAAATCAACAGCAATGCCAGAAACCCACTTGGCAAACCCAAAAGATTTGAGGATTTTCTCCCCATTTTTAATGAAGAACTCTACAATGAATAGGAAGGGCATCATGCTGAGGGCAAAGCTAGGAGAAAATACTGAACATAATATGCTGATGGAAAAATTGGCAGACAATGTATTGCTCTACTTTGAGATTCTTGCAAAGTCCGACTAAGTCAAGTTCCTTCTGCTTCTTGAAAAGGCAGAATTATTTGAAACCGAGCAGACACACTTCTTCCTAGATCTCCTCTTTCCCTCATCGTGATATCAGCGTGGCAGTGCCAACTGAAATGACACAAGTGAAGAAGAATGACTTCAGAGAGAAGGGATCCTTACGCATGTGTGGGTGGCCAGACACTGCCTGTGTTGGTGCTGATGCCCAGTAGGCACCTGGCATCCAGTCCTCACAGACACCCACCCTAGGTGAACGCCAACTATTCCTGTGGTGTCAGGGACACCATGCAATGGGGTGACACTGAATCTGAGGCAAAGAGGCTATCACTCAGGCAAACTCTACCAATGGAAGACCACATTCCATGTATAGCATGGTGGTCTCTCTCCTCATTCTGCTACCTGTAAAACTGCCAGGACCTCTTTTCCAGGTGGACCTCTGTCCTCACAGGACTCTGAAGCTTCATTTTGGTAAACTGGGGGACATGGAGAGGAGGGGTTAATCACTTGGAGGAAAGGCACATTGACCAGCTGTAATCCACCCACAAGTCCACATTGCCAACAACGTCTGTGGTACTCAGTGACTACATGAAGTGGTTGCACACAGATGAAGGCAAGCTTATAACAGGCACAGCTGCCTAGTTTACTGAAAAACAAACACTATATATCAGAATACAGCTAGTAAAGCAATGACATATTTAAAAGAACCCTTTGCTGGGGCACCTGGGTGGCTTAGTTAGTCAAGCGTTTGACTCTTGATTTCAGCTCATGTCATGATCTCAGGGCCATGAGATGGAATCCTGAGAGCCTCGCACTGGGCTCCACACTGGGGGTGGAGGCTGCTTAAGATTCCTTAAAAAAAAAAAAGATTTTGTATTTATTTATTTGATAGAAAGAGAGTACAAACAGGGGGAGTGGCAGGCAGAGGGAGAAGGAGAAGCAGGCTCCCCGCTGAGCAGGGAGCCCAATGCGGGGTTCGATCTCAGGACCTTTGGGATCATGACCTGAGCTGAAGGCAGATGCTTAACTGACTGAGCCACCCAGGCGCCCCACCTGCTTAAGATTCTTAAGATAGTACTCTCTCTCTTCCTTTCCCTCTGCCCCCAACTCAACTCATGCACTCTCTCTCTCAAAAAAAACAAAACAAACAAACAAAAAACCTCCCGCTTTGCTTACAGGGCAAGAGGCATTAGATGGTGTCCCCTTGCACTGGTTTGCACAATAGTGTCCGAATAATGATCATAATTGTGTTTGGAATTTCATAATAAAAAAAGTTTCCAGCTATGTTATATTTTTTCATAAGCACAACGCAAATATTTCTGATGGTTTTGTTACTTAGAGAAAAAAAAAAGTCTCCAAAGTCACCCTAACTAAAATGCTCTAGTTTAGGAAGAATTCACAGCCAAGGAAAGATGTGACACTTGGCCACTGCTGATACAGTCTCAAACACAGGGCTAGAGAATGAGAATTGGAAAGGGGAAAGGCAAATGCTTTTCCTCAGAAAGCTGTATTCACATATCAAATACCTCACAAGACAGAGCCACCACATGACACAGAATGCCAGTTTCCTGCAAAATAGAGAGGGGGGGGGTTCTGAGGAATGTATGAGATACCAGGGAAGTTGCTGGGACACAGAGAAAAGCAGGGAGTGACTGACCCAGGACACGTGAGTGTCCGTCAAAGTGACAACAGAGAGGGAGTGGATTATGTAGAGTGGTAGCACCGAAACAGTGATCAGATGCATCTCCAAACTCAGGCTCAAAGACCTGAAAAATATAAACATGGGTGAAGACTGCCTTCTTTTCCCTCCAAAGTAAGCACTGCTTTCCTCTCTGCTCCTCAAGAAGCAGCCAGTAGAATGGGTTTTGATCTCTACAGAGAGAAGAAAGTTGTTCTGTGCAGGGCTAAATTGGGGAAGCCCCAGTAAACAGCATTAACTTTATACAACAAAATAACTGTGGTTCCGTCCTCTCTTTATATGCAGCACATTGTAAGCCCACTATGCTCATTTCACATGGAGGAAATCTGAGGCTCAGGGAGAAGTAGTCAATTCTTTGTCTGACTGTCAGCGATCTGAAGGCAGGTTTGCAGTCTCATGTACGCCCATGTCCCCAGTACTGTGAAGGCATCTTATTCATCCCCAGTATTAACTGACCACCACTCTCCTTTCAGACACCCTTCTGGGTGCTGGCAATACAGCAGTGACCAAAACAGACCCCATCCTTACCCCTGTGGACCTCAATTCTGGAGGAAGGAGGTGTCCAACAGTCAAATAAAATCACAAAATAAATGCAAATGGCGAAATCTCAGTGAAGGACAGAGAGATGGTGGAATCCGGAATAACTGGGATTCTACATAAGATCACATGTGCTGTCAGGAAAGACCTCTCTGAGGAGACAAGTTTTAAAATAGGAACTCGAAGACAACAAAGCATATGAAAAGCTGTCCCAATATGACAAGGGCGTAAAAACGTAAAAAGACTTGGTGCGTTTGAGGAACAGGAAAGAAGCCAACGTGAGAGGAATGCACTGAGAAAGAAATGGCTCATACTTGTCTGGAGGTGCAAGGTAGACGCCAGGTCCTATAAAGGCCTTGGTGTGGAGTTCAGCTTTCAGATGCAGTGGAGAAGGGCTGAAAGATTTTAAGAGGGAAATAATCTGATTTAAGTCTTATAAAGCTCACTCTGGTTACTGCATGGAGAAAAATTGGGAGTGACAAAGGTGGGGTGAAAAAAGAAGCAAAGAGACCAGTTGACAAGGCTGTTGAAATATTCCAGGAGAAAGACTACTAGCTTGGACCAGAGAGGTAGGTGGGAACGAACGCGGGAGAAGTGAAGAGACTGCAGATGGGTTTCAGAGATAGATCTGAGGGGATCTGCTTGTGAAGCGAATGCGGGGAACACAGAGGACAAAAAGGAAGCAATGTTTTTGGCCTTCCAACTCTGTAACAAGACTGTGATAAGAAATCAAGTGTTGCATTCTGGGCAGAGCCGGGGATGTTTATTATGCATGTGGAGAAGTCTTGGTCCAGTTGGGTAATTTCAAGACTGCGAGGAAATGGGCAGTGCTGGAGAGAAACGTGCTGGCTCCTGCCAGCTTCTAGGTGATGTTCAATACTATGATGCCAATTACAAAGGCAGGGTGTATATACAGAGAAAAGAGGGCCCAGAGGAAGCTCAATTTACAGCAAATATTAGAAGTCCAATAAAGGAACTGATAGAGAAGACAGAACAGGAACTGCCAATGAAATGAGAGACTGGAGGAAAGCTTCAAAGAAAATTTGCCAAGGAGAATGTGATCACGTGCATTAAAAAATGCTGGGATGTGAGGCAGGATGTGGAGAATGGATAGTGGGATTCAGCATGGGTAGGTCACTAATGACCCTGAGAAGAGTGCGCTGCAAAATCTGATGGGAGGGGCTGAGTGTGAGTGGAAAATGAGGCTGTGTGAAGACCACTCTTTCAAAAGACTTTGCTGTGAATGGGAGCCTGGATCCATGCAATGTCTGGGGTGGGGTGTAGAATTAAGAGGTCGTTTGCTTGTTTGCTTTTTTCATTTTAAGATGGAAGATACCAAAGCATGTGACTATAAGAGGAGAGAGAGAGGAATTACGGAAATAGGAAACGGAGAGTGGCAATGAACAGGGTGAAGTCAGTGGAGAGGGTAAGAGAGTTGGGATTGTCGCTTCCAGGCTGAAGACTGACCTGGATCAGTAGCAGGGTACATATTTCACTGTAACAGAAAGAAAGGAGGGGAATTTGGGAAACACACACAGAGGGTACTCTATGGTTTTTAAATGAATAAATGAGTGAATGAATATATTTGTTTCTCACAATTGAAATAATTTAGAAAATTTCTCAGGGCACCTGGTGGCTCAGTTGGTTCAGCATCTGCCTTTTGTTCAGGTCATGATCCAGGAGTCCTGGGATAGAGCCTGTTTTGGGCTCCCTAATCAACTAGGAGTCTGCTTCTCCCTCTCCCTCTGTTCTCCCCCCAACCCTGCCCTGGTCGTGTGCTCTCTCTCTCTCTCCTCTCTCTCTCTCAAATAAATAAATAAATCCAAAAATAAATAATAAATAAATAATTTAGAAAATTTCTTAAGTTTTACATCATTTAAAAAAAATAGTCATAGCTTATCATTCTCCCTTTTCTGAGCTCACATAATACTCTCTATATACCAACTGCCATTTCACATGCATCTCTTTACCTACTTATGCCTTTAAGCCTCTGGGTGTCCCGTCTAGTTGATGAGATGTAAAGGCCACCTCTACTTCCGTGCTTTCTGACAAAGTCATCATTGGATAGATGTTCAACAGATATATGTATGTTTATTGATTAACTGGAGTCAGTTTTCCAAGATCTTATTCTATAATACCACTAATAATATTAATGTTGCTTCTAGCTCTAATACTCTATCATTCTCAGGCACTCTAAACATGTATTTTGGTCACCAAACCAATAAATGTGATTGTAACACCACTGAAACCACTAGCCTCTGATCCTTGATCTACTTATAAGAGTGTTCCAACAAAAAAAGAGGGACCTCAAGTACAAAATAACAAAACCCACTTCAGTTTCAGTGAGAAAAACAAACTCCCAACCAATCCTAAGATGTTTTCCCCCATAACTAGACTTCTACAACCTTCATTATAAAACTTCTGAAGCATTAGACATTTCTCAATACCACGACTGAAAGGTAATGAGTCTTTCCATTCTACACTAAACTGTGTAACAAGAAACAGTGTTTTACTCACAGTTTCATTAAAAGATGAGTGTAAAAAACACAAGAGAAGAATTAATTAATATTTGGATATTTTTATTTGAATTAATTTATATATGGAATTTTAATTACAGGATGCAAGCCTGTTGATTAATTTTGTTTCAATTTATGGGATGCACTTGGTTAATAGCTTGCCTTTGAAAAAAAGTGCTTTATGAGGGATCTCATCTGTATGATTTACTGTCTGAGGATATGTTAAGTTCCATTACATAAAAAATCATTATTTGCCCTTGAAGTTGAATCCATTGCATGGATGAGGAGGTGATGCCAATACTATCCTATAACCTACTAATTCGGAGGAAAGCAGCAGATTTAAAAGAAACCTTGTTTGGCTTTCTTGTCATAAACCTCTTTCTCTGTGTATTCAATATACACATGTGCATTGCTGATTAATGCTCAAATCCTTGCTGACATTATGATAAGCTTTAAAGCAATCCTGCCTTAGAGAGAGAGAGAGAGAGAGAGGGAGAGCATGCAAAGCTTTTTTTGTTTGTTTGTTTTTTTCAGAAAATCTCTTAAACTGAAGGTTAGAGGCAAAGGAAAGAAATGTGAGGTAAAAATTGAAAGGAGAAGACCTGAATATTAAAAAAGAAAACAGAACATAAGGGAAAAGCACACAACCCAAGGAAGTATCCTTGAATAACCTTGTTTAGAAAATTGTGGAAAATAAGCCAATCTATGTAATCCCGTTATGAACTGTTAGTTTAAGGCTTTAGTCACAGAGAAACTGTGTAATGAGATTAAACCACGTAAGAAAACATGGTTGTCTTGCTGCTTGTTGGAAGAATAAAAGAAAGAAAGCAATAAATGGACAATTATAATCCTGTGCCTCTCTCCCACCCCACCATTCAAAAACAAAACAATTAGGAAGGAAGATGTCCTGATAATGCAAATGCCAAACTCCAACCTCTCCCAGCTGTGCAGCTTTGAAGAGAATGCATCTGCTTTCATTATTCACTTCCTAATGCTCTTTTTTTTTTTTTAATTTTATTTATTTTATTTGACAGAGAGAGGCACAGCGAGAGAGGGAACACAAGCAGGGGGAGTGGGAGAGGGAGAAGCAGGCTTCCCGCGGAGCAGGGAGCCCGATGCGGGGCTCGATCCCAGGACCCTGGGATCATGACCTGAGCCGAACGCAGACACTTAATGACTGAGCCACCCAGGCGTCCCCCTAATGCTCTTTTTATTACGATGAAAGAATGATGTGATTTTAAAGGGAAAGACAAGTTCTGCTGATGATTCTCTCTTCCTTGGAGTTCCCCTTGGTACCTGAGAAAAAGCGTGGTGAAAATATTCTAGGATCTCCTCCTCAGTCCCAAGTCCAAAACCTGCAAAGTTTTCATTTTCTTCTTTAGTGGCAACTACTCAACTCTCCCACTGTAGCCACAGGCAACAAATAAATGCTTGAGAGTGGGTGTGTGCCAAAAACCTTAATTTAAAAAACAAATGGCCAGCTTTCAGGGTGTAGTTTGAAGATCCCCTGGTTAAAAGATGAGAGAAGTGGAAATAATTGATGGTACATCTTAGTAGAAATTGGGGCCCCTACATTTTATTCTTGGATTTATTTTCTTGACATGTCCTTTGTGGATGTAAAACGTGGATCCGTCACTAAGGAAACTGGACACATGAAAGTGAGAGTAATCAGGAACAAATATTCCTGCTCTGATCACCTTTTGCTACCTAATAAAAGGTATGGTAGTGGAGGAAGTATGATAATAAAGGGCAGTGATAGAAAAAGAAGGCTTTGAATCCTCCCAATGGGCCACAAGACTAGTACAGGGCATATGGATCTATTAATAGAGATGCTATTAATAGACAATACTTGCTCTCATAGTTGGACTCTGGATCAGTAGCATGAGAATCATCTGTGATCTTGTTAGAAAATCAAGTTCTCAGGCCCCTTCTCCCCCGCCCCCCTGAAAAATTGTAAGGATGGGAATCTATTTTAACAGACCCTCCAGATGATCTTGATACACACTCAAGTTTTAGAATCACTTACTATTCTAGGGAATCTCCTTTTCTTTTCAGCAGCCGAGTACCTATGTTCACACAGAATAATGTTATCAGCATCTTATACATTCCTGTGGAGAATTTTTGGTTTTTAGCAAAAAAAGAAAAAAAAAAGAGTAACTCAAAAAGCTGTTAGACAGTAAAGTGTTATTCTGAATCCTAGATTACAGTTTATTTATATTTGAAGACAAATTTTACACACCATATGTGTCTAGCTTCTGACCTCTATCTTTTTGCAGCCTAATCTACTTTTAATCTCTCTCTTCTGTGCGTGTGTTCATGGGATGCAAATAGATTTTTGTTATTGACCAAGAATAACAGAATGAAGAGAGTAAACTCAGACTACATAAAGTATATTCAGCTCCAAGTCAAAACCCAGCATGTCGTCTGGAATTGAGTACTGTTCTGGGTGAGCTGTTTTTCACCTTTATGGCAGCGCAAGTAATTTTGGCTACATGACATGAAGCATGAGTACCTCTTCAAAAGAAAGGTGTGAGAAAGCCTCAGGTATCATAATTATCAGCTCCAAGACAACGCTGGTCAAAAACAGAGAGACCTGTAAACATCCAAGTTCACACTCTGAATTGTGTCCAGATGAGAATCGATTGCCATGTAGTACCTAGAGACCTAATAAACAGAAGTATGTGCACAACGGCAAGTGTCCTCACTCCCTCCAAGCTGATCAGATCGTCAGTATGATCGCCTTCATGCTAAAACGCACTCCTCCTTTCAATTACTCAACTGCTATGCCTGTGGCCAAACCCTGAAGCGCAGAAAGCACATCAGAGTGAGGTTGTAAGCTTTGGGTAGAAAGGAATAAGGCACACAGAGTAAGTGCAAAGAGGGAGGAGAGGAAACACATGACTTCCTCACTCAATTTTCATCTAATGAGCCCTCCTGAGACCCAAACTCTGCTGCAGACTTCTTCCTTTGGCAGCCTTCAGAAACAGAGGTCTAATCCCCTTCTCAAACTCAAGTTCATCATCGGCGCAGTTATTCCAGCCGTGTGTACTAAGCAACTCACAGTATGGTGTGGCAATATCCATTTCTACAGGACAATCGTGTTAGAGGAAAATCGATTAATTCAGTTTGCTGGATTTTCCACATTTGGAGCCAAGCAGCATCTAGACATATTAACCAGAGTTAAACAGAAAAGCAACAATAGTTAACGTTGATGCTGTAAATGAGAAAGTAGCTCTAGCAGCCACAAGCCATGCTCTATAAATTCCATTCACAGAAGAACCATCCTGAAGGGTGGCAATGTAGTCTTGATCTAAAGTAACTGTTTCTCCACCACTTCACCCAGGCTTCTTCTGACCAACACTTGGATGGAAAGAACAGGAGAGAGAATCAACAGTTTCGGGGAGAGTCACCATTCTTGGAGAATTCTACTTTGAAATTTAAAATAAATAACTGGCCTTCAGTATAAATGCAGAGGCCAATGGAAATCCCATGCCTGCATATAGTTCTTGACTAGGACATTTCCCACGTAGTGACTCACCACAGCACAGAAAGTGATGGGTCATTCAATCTGTACATACTAAGATCAAATAACATAGCTATTTTTTTCACCAAATTATCTAGTTAAGACAGAGGGAAAACATTGCAAAGAGGGGCCAGAAAAAAAAAAATGTAGTATGACCTTAATTTAGCTCAGGTTTACTCTAAAGGGTAATTCAAAATGTTAAAATAAACACATAAACAAAGAAAACCCTAAAATTAAAATTTAAATGAAGGCCAAACCACCATAGGAACAAAAATTGGAGAAGGGAATTTTCTTCACTAAAGAATTATTCCAGTTATTTTCTATATATAACCTTAAATAGGCTTATGGAGAGATTTAGCTAAGTAGCAATTGTATTACAGAACCCCTTGAAGATGGGTTAATTTTAACATAGTCAAGACATCCTCGTCATTTGGTAGGTACTGAGCCGAAGTCTAGAGCCTGTAATTATAAGCTATCCTCTGCAGCACTACCAAGAATTTCAATAAGTCAAAGCCTCCAGTTACTGTAGCTTTCTTTTCCCTTCCCCCAAGTAATAGGAAGCTGGACTTGGAAGCTTTATTCATAATTATCCAACCCTCATATTTCATAGATAAGGAGAGTAGGTGCTTGAGCTGTACAGAATTTGTCCAAAATTAGACAAGAGCCAAGAGTAAATTCAGTATCCAAATCTAGGGCTTTTCCAGAAGAGCACTAGACCAGGAGTTGGGGGACAAAACAATTCCTGACCTGCCTTAGCCATTTAACTGACTGGCAAATCCAAAAACCAATGGGGGGTCTCAGCTTCTTCATAGATGTTAAGGGACTGAGAGCAGGGAGGGCTCCTTGGCTCTTCTAGTTACACCTACAACTGTGATGAGAAGTAGCCATTTAATCCAAACATTTTAGTGTCTGGTATCTTTCCTACTAACACAGTAGGCGAGAGTTTTAATAATCCAGTCCTAGGCATTAATTTATGACTGGAGCCTATGCTGGTTCCCACTGGGAGGTAGCTGCCTTTTCAAAGATAAAAGTTTTCAGAAAGTGTTATGACAGGGGTCTCAGATTTTATGTGGAGAAAACTGATCCATGTGCCATCACTGGCTTTCATGGATGCCTTATTCTTAGCAAGGATAAGAATTTATAGAAGGAAATCTGTAACACAAATCTTGATTTTTTATTTTTATTTTAAAAGGTCTTTGACAATGTCTTATTTTGTAGCCTAATATTGGTGAAATGAAAGTAAAGTTAGTTAAATTTGTAATACATTGAGCAACTGCATCCAAAAAATATTGGCTAATGGAATCAGTCATGCTCAGGGGAAATGTTTCAAACACCATGAGCTCCAAATATTACCACACACAAAAAATAATTAATTAATTAAAATTAAAAAATAAAAATCCAGAAGCAGTTGTCTAGTGGAGTGAAGCAGGGCTCTGTCCTTGGTTGTGTTCAAATGCAATATTTTTGTGAAGAACACAGTCAAATTAGTAGATGGCCAAAAAACAAAACAAAACAAAAACATCTGGGATCTCTAGCACCTCTACCTCTAGCATATCTAGGATGGAATGTTCTATTTGCGGATCCATCCAAAACAAAACTGTCAAGAATCTCCCTCAATAGATTAAAATAATGGACAAAAAAGATGAAATGTAGCAGAGATAAACGTAAAGACTTATTTTTAGAGTAAAAAAAAAAAAATCAATTGGATAAATATAACCAAGAGAATCCTGTCTTGACAAGTAGTTGAAGTGAAAGCTATCTAGGGAATTTGTTGGCCAAATGTTCTGTCTGCATTAAAAGTCTGAGGGGCTTCTTTAAAGAAGCTGGTATTAATAAAATTCAACCTAAGAGAATAAAAGATATTAGAAAATAGCTGGGGAATTATGCCATTTCTGGGCATTAAACTCTTACATGGCACCCGAGAGATTAAAGATTTTTCCATTGAAGATGACGAAGATAGTGAGAATAACAAAGTTATATTGTTTGAAAAATGGTTGAAGGAAATGGTGTTTAGTTTGCAAAGATGGCCCAGTAAGTGAATAAAATCTCTTTTATAAAATTTGATTAGGAGCTTTGGGATGATGATTAAATTTATTGGTACATATCTAAAAGATGGGCTAACATTAAAGAGGAACTTTTTTTTTGGCTATATACAAAGATGTTGCTATAGATTAGGGTCTTCAACCAGGGACAAGATTAAACAAAATAAGTAGTTTATTCTTCATCATTTCATGCATAATCATGAAGGCCATGACCAAGATTCAAAAATAAGTAAATAAATAGAATAAAAAAGTTTTGTTGATTTGTCAGGAGGTTAGATCCAGTGGTGTGAAGAGTTTCTTCCATTGCACTTTGTATGATTCTATGAATAACTCTGTCTACTCTAAAGAATGGTAGCAGTGATGAGAAATTTTCTTTCTAATAGGAATCAGGTCAATAATGATATTAGTTTACAAATGTGTAGTAATAGCAAGCCTACTACTCTAATGATTAAGGGATCTCTAAAGTAAAATATTTACACAATTTTATACTTAACATAGGTATTGGAATTATTTTCCTGTAATTCCTTGCCCAATACCCTGAATGGATTTACTCTCATGCAATTATATTTCTCATAGAAGGTATTTTGTCATACCTTTGGGCCTGGCCTTAAGCTATATAGAAACAGATCAAATGAATGAGTAGTTGCTTGATCTGGCAGTCAGCTTTTCTTTTTTTCTTTTTTCTTTTTTTTTAAAGATTTTATTTATTTATTTGACAGAGAGAGAGAACACAAGTAGGCAGAGTGGCAGGCAGAAAGAGAGGGAGAAGCAGGCTCCCCACCGAGCAGGGAGCCTGATGCGGGGCTCGATCCCAGGACCCTGGGATCATGACCCGAGCCGAAGGCAGACGCTTAACCCACTGAGCCACCCAGGCGCCCCTGGCAGTTAGCTTTTCAAAACCAAGTCCAGTCCCGCATCGGGCTCCCTGCTCGGCAAGGAGTCTGCTTCTCCCGTTGACCCTCCCCCCTCTCATGCTCTATCTCATTCTCTCTCAAATAAATGAATAAAATCTTAAAAAAAAAAAACAAAAAACAAAAAAACCAAGTCCATTAAATCCTAGATAGGAAACTGCCTCAAATAGTAAGCAAAATAAGCTTCCCTTCATGCTTCACTGACAAACTATACCACTACTTATGTTTATTATTTCATTATTACTATTTTTTTAAGGAAAAAAATTAACTCACATTTCTTAGTAGTAAATTTGTTTGTTTTTTACAATGCAACTTTGGAAAGCAAAGACAAGACAATAAAAAACAAGCACCGCACTCCTTGGCCTTCTCCCAAACAGGAGCTATAAAAAGTGGTCTCCAAGGTAAATAGGACAAAGTGAGCCAAGGTTCACCTTGGGAATCATAAACTCAGAAGACAGGTGAGGGTCAAAAGCTATTCTGATTGGGTTTCTTAAGTGTCATGTATCTGTACTTCAAATGGATTCTCAATGTATACCAGTAGTCTTTATGTTTAACCTCAGACCAACTAAGCCCCCATGCTGTTCCTCATAGCGATTATTCTAAACATGTATTCAGTATCCTCCATTCTCACCTTCTACAGATAATGTGATCTCCTCAATAATGAGAAAATGAGGACTATTAAGAATGGGCTCCCTCAACTTCACTTTGTTTTTTAATGTCTCCCCTCCAGCTTCTTATGTTTCCCCAAGCCACACTATACCCTCCCACCACACTCACATTCCTAAGGCAAGCTCTGACCATGATATCCACCTAGACTATCTCTCTTAAGGCCAATCCACTGTCTACTGAAAAAGTCGTTAGCCCAAAAAGTATTTAGAGCCCTTATTTCAACCTCTAATCAATTTACTTTTCTGGTCTCTTCCACAAATCACCTTTCAGCTTCTTATTCTGCAACACCCTCCCCTACCTCCAAAAATAAGCCCAATGTTCTCTTGCTCCCATGCTTAGAATCACATTCTACACTCCCACCCAATTTCCAGGCCAGTTTCCTCCTAATGTACTTTTCCATCATCTTTAACTTTTCAAATTCTTCTTTCCCTTTCAAGGGAAAATAATACTTCTTTCTCAATTGCCTCAGCTTTTATCTGTTTGTATTTTGAATTAGATGGTATGTGTTTTATATCCCCTACTAGATTATAAACTCCTTAAGGGATGGGTTCTTTCTGAATGTCCCATAGTATCTAGTTCTAATATTTGGGATGGCTGTCATCTTTTTTCTCTCCTCCATAATACAAATGTAATTAATTTATCCAATGTCCTGAACTCAATGAAGGTACATGCAGGAAAACATTTCATTTTTCTCCAAACACTGACTCCTATCATACTCTGTCACACCTCTTTCAATCTTCCCTTGATGACATATCTGCCCCGTGGGCCTTTCTGGTTATTTTCAATTATAAGACAATCTCATTTAGTTAAACAACTACAATTAGCTTACCGGTATTAGTATATGACAGTCCAGTCTAATAAAACTGGGATCTTAAATCTGGCCAGTACTCCTCATGGTCATAAAGACAAGGAAATAATGAGAAACTATCATAGATTGGTGGAGACTGGAAGACACGACAACTAAATGAAATGTGGTGCTTCGGTTTGATTTCTAAACAGAAAGAGAAAAAACTGGTGAAATCCAAATAAAGTCTGGAATTGTGTTATTAGTAATGCACCAATGCCACTTTCTTACTTTTGACAAATATATTGTGGTAACACAAATGTTAACAATGGGGGAATCTGGGTGAGGGGTATATGGAAATCCTATTGTATCTTTGCAACTTTTTTGTAAATCTATCTATCTATCTGTCTATCTATAATTTCTTTTAATAAAAAAAGGGGTTCTCACATCCAGTTCTAAGCTTCTCTCCACCTACTCCTACCCCCTGCCCTGACCACTTTTGCTATCTTTCACTAATGTTTCAGGGCTACTCACAGGATCTCAATAACCTAGAAGAACTCATCTGTGATTATCCTCAAACTTCCTTGATAATTAATTAAAAGCCCCATTCACCATCATGTTACATACGGAAAATGAATTGGCATACATTGCAGTTAAGGAACATCAATGAAAAGAGACTTTCTGATAGCAAACTTAACATAGTAAGATCTGTGTTATACAAAAAGATCAAAAACTGACACAGGGATCTTTAAAGTGTGAGTAGATACTGATTTGCATGACATAAGATCAGTTCGGCCTAAAGCCAGAGAGCAGACTTAATAGCTTCTCAAGGTGCCCCATTCTTCCCATGTATTATGTGTGAATGCCATTTTCAAAAGGGGGCATTCCTACCACTTTGAATCTTGAAAAGAGAATTACAAGTATGTTTAAATGGCAGAGAAACAGGAATGAATGGAGCTCTCAAAGGATGTGACCTGAGGGCAGGACAGAAAGAGAGTTACATAAATCTGTCAGTGATGGACATAAATCTACCAGAACCTAAGGATCTGTCATGGAGTATCAGTGCTCCCAGGTTACATTTTATTCGGAAGCACTTTTCCAAAGTTTCACAGCCAACCCACCTCTCTTGGAAATGATGCTTTTACTTGGAATTAATATTTCCAAATACAGTTAGTGTTTCAATGATTTGCAGCTATTGACTTTTAAGAGAGATGTGATCACACAGAAAGAACTCTGACATTTCCATGACATTTTCTGCTGAAAGGGAAAAAAATTATTTCCCTTTCTTTTTAATTCAATGCTGAGTTAGAGATGGAGCGAGAAGAGGGAGAGAGAGCTTTTTGCCCACAAACAGGATTCTCTTAGTTGCCACTCTAGATGACATGTCCCAATGCTCATTTTTATATTGCTATTTTCTCGGATGTCTTAGGTTCCCCTGATACAATCAACTGAGGGTACATTATAGAGACACTTATGTCATCATGCTGTTGAAATTTGAGACTTTTCAGATATAACATGCTTTATATTCAAGATTTTTATTCACCATGGGACTGTCTTTCTGGTCTTGTTTTCATTATTGACAGGGAAAATGTTTGCTGATTTTCCTTTTTCATCACCGCCCCCCCCAACATATTTAAAGGTGGGGGGAAAGGGAGACACAACTTCAGGTTCTGTAAAGGAAAGCAGGGCTGAGGAATTATCCTCAAGGTAAATGTTAAAATGCATATCTTAGACAAATTGCTGGCACAGCTCTCAACACTGTCAGAGGTAACTTCTCACTGCTTTTAGGTGCAACTGAAAAGACTGGGTTACTAGGTGTCCCTTTCTTTACTTTCAGAAAAGCAGGATGCTGATGGATATTATGCAATCTCCTTCCTTAGAGATCTTTGGAGAATGACACTAATCTGTTTTGAAAAGTGTACCCAAGGGTTCTGATCAAAGGTCACACATTGATTAGGTCACCTTCAAAAGAGATCTTTAATGTCAGAAATTTATATTCTAGCATAGTTTGTCTTCCTGACCAATTGAGAGTCATCACTGTCTTTGAATAATAACATTAAATTATATTTTTTAAACATAAAGGAAATTTATTCCACAAACAGGAATTCTGACAGTCAGTGATAGGGGCAAGAGTTGCTACGACTTTACAGTTTGGTTCCAAACTGGCAAAGAAGTAAGAAGAACCAATTTGGAAAGTGTTGGCACTGGATAATCTATTCTGGAACAGTTTGGAATCCATCTGCTCTGAGCTTAACCTCCTGGCACAAACAAAAACGCACTTCCCATCATTTTTGTTCCAATTACAATGATGTTTCCATGTGCTCTGGAAGCAACATGATGATGAAGCAGCTTCCCAGGGTGGGATATAAAGTCACCAGTGTAGGAGCCCATGTGTGTCCCTGTGTTTGCTCTGAGTTGATAATCTCTCCTCTACCTGGAAGTGACCATATGGTTTACTGATTTAATTAAGGACACTCATGGTTTTTTGGAAAATAGATAAGAAAAAATGAGAGGTTCAAATGATTTAAGTGGAAAAGTGTTAGACCAGCTCTTAAGCTACTTGGTTTCTAGGCTGGTGCCTACTAGATACCAACTTTATGAGGATACCTTACAGGTGTCATCACATGTTTTTAAACATAATAATAATAATAATAATACCTTTACACATATTATAATTTTGTTAGGGTCATCCCATGAGATATATTATATGAAGACAATAATAAAAATAAGCATACAAATAGAGCATTCTTTTTTTATGTAGCCTCCATGCCCAGCGTGGAACCCAAGACAGGGCTTGAACCCATGACACTGAGATCAAGACCTGAGCTGAGATCATGAGTCAGATGCTTAATCGACTGCACCACCCAGGTGCCCCACAAATAGAGCATTCTTATTACTGACAATTCCCAGAAGAGGCTGCCTAGAGATATGTTGGCCTACACTAAGTCCATCCTGTGTGTAAGCCCAGAGGTAGAGAGAATAAAAGAACAGCTTCCTATCACTCAACATGCTTGATGGATACTGACCCTTTTGTTTCATACTTTTGTAGATATTGCAATAGCAACAGAATGAATGACAGACATTGAGGAATTTGATAGGAAACACCTCAAAACAATATGCTATGCTACAGGTTGAATGATTTCTTAGTTTCTCAACAACAAAACTGGTCAGCCATTAGCTGGTTAACTACTCCAGTCTGGTGCTACACAAGAGACTCCATAAGAAAAGTGTTTAGGGCGCCTGGGTGGCTCAGTCGGTTGAGCGACTGCCTTTGGCTCAGGTCATGATCCTGGAGTCCCGGGATCGAGTCCCGCATCGGGCTCCCTGCTCGGCAGGGAGTCTGCTTCTCCCTCTGACCCTCCTCCCTCTCATGCTCTCTGTCTCTCATTCTCTCTCTCGCTCAAATAAATAAATAAATAAAATCTAAAAAAAAAAATAGAGTGCAGTACTTCTGCACACTTTCTTTAAAAAAAAAAAAAATAAGTGTTTAAAGTGCTGACATGCACTAAGGAGGTGTATTTTCTAAGGGAATGGAAATTTCCTAAGCTCAAATCCATTTAAGGAAGTGCTGGGCATCCAATACAAAAGTAACACAATTGCCAAGGCTCTAGAGCCAGAAGTATGGTTCATTCAAGCAATAAATATGATCAGTGTGCCTAGAAGCAGGAGATCAAGGGAGATGAGAGAGATAAAAAGAGACTTGAGGGAGATAGCAGGGGCCAATCATATAGGGCCTCTTAGGCCAAACTGAGGAAATTATTTATCCTGAAAGCCATTAAACTCAGTGAACTTTTGTAAACAGAGAATGACATGCTAGAATTTTATTAAAAATTTAAAAAAATCAACACCACATTGGCCATGGTGGGGAAAATGAATTGCAGAGTAGACAAGAATGGATCTATGACAGGTGATGAAAACAAATAAAGACAAGAAATATATCTGAGATGTAAAATGCCTAGAAATTCACAATTGGGGGGTGCCTGAGTGGCTCAGTTGGTTAAGCGACTGCCTTTGGCTCAGGTCATGATCCCGGAGTCCTGGGATCAAGTCCCACATTGGGCTCCCAGCTCGGCGGGGAGCCTGCTTCTCCCTCTGACCCTATCCCCTCTCATGCTGTTTCTTTCTCTCTCTCTCTCTCAAATAAATAAATAAAAATAAAAAAAAAATACAGAATTCTCAGTTAAATTTAAAAAAAAAAAAAAGAAATTCACAATTGGGTATTTTGTAGGGAGGGGATATGAAGAAGATGGAAGAGGCAAGAAAGATGCCCAGGTTTCTGAACTATACAGTTGATTGCATGGTGGCACCATCTGACTGAGCTAAAGATGCTAGCATGGGAGGGGGTTTGGAGTGAGGATGAATATAAATTTTACCAGCCTGATACTAAGGTATCTGAAAAGAAATTAAGTAAGTATTTGGATATACCAGTCTAAAGTAAAAGTCTGAGTACTCACATAAATTTGAGAGTCATTAGTACACAGAGGCTGAATCTCCCCAAAATGAAATCTCATTGGGGAAAAACATAGAGTGACTAAAAAAACCAAATATATATATATATATATATATATATATAAAATATATATATACATACACACTAAATCCTATTTGTTTTTCCTTTAATGTATTATCCACTTAACGCTGAAGTTTTCTTCCAAATCACATATATGATCATGTATATTTTTCATATTCCCATGCTACCACATATTGAAGTAAGTTAGTAATGGCTACCATTTATGAGCCCCTATTATATACCATATAGCACGTCATATAATTTAACCTCAATTACTGTATGGCTTTGCAAGGTAAAAATCACTATTCCTATTTTACGGATGAGATATTGAGGTTTAGAGATTTTACTTAACTTTCCTAAAGTCACAGTGTCAGAACTAAATCCTAGGTGTAAATAACTAAAACATTTACTATCTTTTCACTTTTTAATATCATGCTGCTATTCTCCATAATTCCTTTAAAAAGCTAATAGAAGACACCCAGTATAAGAATCTAACAAAGGGTTTAGTTGGAAGCTTTGAAAAAGGGCAATCTGTCTATTTCAGCCAATCTGGGCGTGTTATTCACCAGTGTATGCTCTGACACATGCTTTGTATCAAGGGATGGCTGAATAATTAACCAACATATTAATAAAGGGATGAATTTTCCCATAGAGAATTGGAGAGTATGTGTGACAGTATATAAGTAATTAGATATTGGACTCTATGTTATAGTCATCGGTATGTTCAGGAACTGCTGTGAAGATTTCAAAGGGGTGTGAGAATTGAATGGGGCCTGGAGCCCTCCTATGTGCTCAGGAGAAACATGGCTAGCAGGGAATTCTCCCCCAGTTACAAGAGGAAGCACCTCCCTGGGAGAGGCATACGTGAATTGAAACCAACAGAAGTTTAATAGCGGTGGTTGATGCAGAAGTGGTGTCAGGAGGAAGGCATTGGGCGTTTATGAGCGGAATAAATAAAAGTGAGAATTAAGAAACAAATAACACCATATATTAAGCATAGTTAGAACATTTTACTGATATTTATTCAAATCACTTTACCAACAAACATCCCTAAATGCTGTCAAAAGGGAACAATGCTTAAAACAGACCAAAAGAACATAAAGAAGAAAGCCAACTCTTTGACAGCGTGAATTCAGGTCAACAAATTGTAGCCTGCCGGCAAAATCTAGCCCACCATCGGTTTTTGCATTGCCCATGAGCTAAAAATGGGTTTTGGATTTTTAAATGGTTGGAAGAAAATCAAAAGAAGATTTTGTAACATATAAAAATTTGATGAAATCCAAATGTTAGGGCTCATAAATAAGATTCTATTAAAACACAGCCACATCCATTCCTTTGCATACTGTCTGGCTGTTTTCATGCTACAAAAGCAGACTAGAGTAGTTGTCATCAAGACTACATGGCCCATAAAGCCTAAAATACTTGCTACCTGACCCTTTAAGAAAAAGTTGGCCAATCCCTAGTGGAGAAAGGTCCATGTTAGTTTCAATTATTACTCTCTTGCAAATTTCTCCATAGAAAGAAGCACTCCTATTCTTGGAATCAGTAGACTTAGACCTAGTTCTTTTGAATAAAATTAAGAATTTATTAAGTGACTCAGTGACTTAATACCTTTCCAGGCCTATTCTATGGTCAATCCTACCAGGTATATACTGAGTTTCTTCACAGACAATAGACAATATTTTAAAAGTAAAGAAAATAAACATTTGTGAACACCTTCTTTAAGGAACGATACATTTCCTATATTGTCTTTCCTATAGTAAAAATTATTTTAAAACCTAGACAAGAAGACTCCTACATTTAATTTATATAATGATTAATACCACAAGCATACCATGAATGTGATTCTTGTTCTATAGATTGTGTTCTTGAAAAAGATTTCAGTTCATTTGAGTCACCTACATCCTCTAGCATTTTTGTCCTTTGTTTTTTCAACCAAAATTCAGAACAGACTATTTGACAAAAAAAATTTTTTTCTCGTCCCCTTCCAGATATAAGAAATAATCACAACTCTATGGCATGTTATATATATTGAAAATTCTAGAGGAAAGTTGTTTTGGGGGAGAACAACAGAGGGGAATGTTTAAAATCAGGATACCCAGAAAACTAGACTAAAATATCAGTGAAAATCGGTCTTTCTAGGTACCAAGCAAAGAATTTTGGCCCTGTTAACACCAGGCCTCATCAAATGGAGCTGCCTGATCTAGATCTAATTCAACATCAGAGTGAAACCTGATGATGTTTAATAAATCTTCGTTATAAATGGAGTGAGTGGTTTGCTTAAGCCACCCAGAAAATCAAATGCAGGTATAAGATGAAGACCTCTCCTCCTTAGTTTCTGACATTCCTCCAAACCCCTAAATACATGAAGAATTATCAACACAGCTAAATTCCCCCTTTAGATAAATCCTATTCAGTTTCTTTACCTTTTGCCCTCTGATCTGTAATTCCTACTTCTAAGAAACTTGTTTCTGACATTGCCCTGTATGACGAATTGCATTCCCTGAGTTTGTACCCTTGCAAAAAAGGCAAAGCATATTAAACATATGAATCAAATATTCATTCCTGTCAAGAAACAGAAAAACACACCTTTATAATTGTTTACATTTACAAGTAATATGTCTCAATCTGTGCATGCCTGGATTCATATTTTACTAAAATATGTTGCACTGACTTCTCAGTCTGATATGCATGCTTCAAGCACTCGCTGGAATCTGTGGGCTTTGCTCAACTCTCAGGGATTCATATTCAGAGAAAACAGGGACAATTGCCTGGTAGTAGGATTTGATGTAATGAAGTTGTGTGAGGTGTAGATACATTTCAGAACAGATGGTGACACAAAGCAGAGTTTGATTCTTACATATATCATTCTTTTTTTTTTAAAGATTTTATTTATTTATTTCACAGAGAAAGACACAGCGAGAGAGGGAACACAAGCAGGGGGAGTGGGAGAGGGAGAAGCAGGCTCCCCGCAGAGCAGGGAGCCCGATGCGGGGCTCGATCCCAGAACCCTGGGATCATGACCTGAGCTGAAGGCAGTCGCTTAACCAACTGAGCCACCCAGGCGCCTTATATCATTCTTTAAGTTTTAGAAATTGCCTCCTCCTCAGACAGATTCAAGAATTTGAGCTTATCTAGGATGGTTCTTGAGTGCAGAGTTTAAGCATAAAAGTGGTTCCAAAGTGCATCTTTCTCCCCCATAAAATTCAAGTTTGGTAAGTTGGGATTTAATGCTTTCCAGTGATGGGTTCCTAACTACTTCTCCAACCTTATTATTAGTTATCCACTCACAAGCCAAATCACTCATAGGTTAACTTCCAGAGATCTCCAGCACCCTTCTATGTCTTTATTCACACCGTCCCCTCTGCCCAGAGTTCTCCTACTCTTCTCTTCAAGTGGCTAAGCCTTCCTCTTTCTTTAGGATTCAATGCAAAGATCATTTTCTCCATGAGGTCTCTCTGTCCCCCTTGGGAAGGCCAGGCCCTCAGTGAGCTCACCTCTGTCCCTGCTTTGATCTCTCTCCTGAAATCTCTATTTATGTGCATAGGTTCCAACCTGACTATACCATACGGAGCTCAGAACAAGGTCTGTGGTATATTCCTCTCCAAATCCCCTCGCTTTGCACACGCAAGATGCTCTTAATATTTGTGAGATGGAGCTCCCACTGCAACAGACTATTAGGTATCACGACTTCTGATTTAGGGGAGAAAATGGTAAGCACTATGATACAGGCTGAAAAGTTTAGAGGGAAGAGGGTGAAGGTGTGGAACAGAGGGACGAAAGATGGTCATGAGACAGACTATCAGAAAAGTCACTTTCCTATAAAGAGGTTCTCCTCAAAATATAAGTAAAAATATCCTTGAATATAGGACCTGGAAGCTTCAAATAGGCTCCTCAGTGGAGCATGTCATAATCATCCCTGTGTTTATGCCACAATACACATTGTTTCCCTCTTCTTAAAATACCATCAATCTTTCCTACTGCTCATCCAATTTCAAGGCCCGACTTAAGTTATGTCTCCTCCTGGAAATGCTTCTCTATTTCTCTAATATTTTGTTTCGTTTCCAATGCTTCTCACATAATTTTTACACATTATTTCACATTGAATTGATAACTGGTTATAGAGAACAAATCTTCTTTCAGCTAGAATATTATAAATTTAAGAGAAGAGATGGCTAAGTTCATAGTTTCTTCATATTCCCTATGATGCTAGGTGAAGTGCAGGGTACATATAAGCAATTTCATTAAAATCAAAGAAATAAAACAACAACAACTAAGTAAAATGAGGTCTGAGCAACTTCCTTCAGAAAAGACTCAGAAAAGGGACATCTCCTTGCCCTAAGGATTTTATCTAATTCAGATTTGAGCTATGAACCACTGGCTGAGTAGGTAGTGAAATTTTACTCTCAGAAAGTAAAGCTGTATGCTTATTTTAAGACTGCTCATTCCTCCCCGCTTTGCCCAATTAGATCTCAGAAACTCAGTCCTTAAGTGGTAGGATTCATGCTGTAGGGACTTCAAGTGCTCACTTTACTTACCTATCTTGTGGTATTCTGGGTGCAAGGAGAGACATCTTCAACCTCTGCAGACAGGAGCCACGAGGCAAGTTCTGAACAATGGTCCCTGAGCAGAAGTGGTGGCCTCCACTTCGTGTCTGAGAGAGTTCACAGCAGTCCTCTCTTTTCCTGCCACGGTGGCCACAGAGTCCTTTGTTGAAATGACAGCATCACAAGTCTCGGAGCCTCTGGCTAACTTGAAGCTGTGAGCAATGACTTGGGGCAGAGTTCCTGTTCATCCGTATCAGACACACAGTCGTTGTGGCACTGAGCTACTGAGAGGTGGTATTTATTTGTTACTACTACAATATAACCTAGACCATCCTGACAAATACAGCAAGAATCATCTATAGCATTTCAACATGCATGAAAATGTATAAATGCATACAAATATCTATTCTCTCCTTTGGGATGCTAGTTCCCAGAAGTTTCAAAAGGGGTTGAAAAGGAAGGAAGTTACAAACAATTGCTTTATCACAGATTGGCCACAACTTTGCTTTTCAAACCTTTCCAATGACCTGCATTAGTTCAATATGCTTACTTCATTTGCTGTTCCCCATAACCTATTCCAATAATGTATTCCAAAAATCCCATATTAGTGGCAAAAAGATTCTAGTATAAAGAGACAAACTAGATACCCCTCTAATAATCTATATCAAATACAAAATATCTAAATTCTCCATCTGAATCCTACCCTTCTTCGAGGCCTGACTTAAATCTTAACTCTTTCATGAATCCCCTCTTAATAGATCCTAGTTACCACTGATCTTTATCCACTGTGAAATATTTTGGCATCCAGTAAATATACCCACGTGCATCTTGCCATCTTATAATGTACTTCTCTTCAACTAGATTGTCAAGTCATTGAGAATCATGATATATGTATGTATTTGCTTTCTCATGGAGTACCATCTGGTACCATATGGTATCTCTATAGAGATAGCTATTGCACTTAGCTATTTGTGCCAGGCACTGAATTTGGTCTTTAAATGCATCATTCCTATCAATTGCTTTGTGTTCACCAAAATACATTTCCTGTTCCTCCTGGACACACAGCTAGACTACATTTTCCAGTCATGCTTGAAGATGGAAGTGGAAATTTCTTCCAGTTTTAGAAAACTTATGGTAGGTAACTTCCAAGCCTGGCTCATCTAAAACACCCACATAATATTCTGTTTTCTCTTTTCCCCTGTCACTCTACTGCAAAGTGACATCTAAAGTGACCTCGAACGTTCTGTGTTGACATGGCAGAATCTCCTACAAGTTAGAGACACTAAATGCTTGAGTGATCGAATGGAAGAGACTCTCACCTCATCCATTGCCAGGTGGAGTTTATATTGGAGTTTTACATGATCAAGAAATCCACTTGTATTGTGCTGTCACTAAAGTTTTGTGGGTTTTTGTTTTTTTAGAGTTTTTTGTTTGTTTAGATACAACATTTATCCTATATTCAATATTATAAGCTAGGATTACAACTTTGAGCAATATAACATTAAATGCCTTTCCACTGTTTCCAGATATTTTAAATGTTGCATCAGTAAAAATGCATTGATTTACTGCTGAAGTTAAGTGTTTTAATATCTTAGAAGCAAGCTATTTACAAATTTAAATACTTTGGCTGATTTAATAGATTCCAAACTTCCAAAGTTTGAAACATTTTCTCCCATCCCCCCTAAATAACAACTTCACATGGTGGAAGTATACCATAATATGGTTAACTACTTTTGAGTTTTACCTTTAAATATCAATTCTTATAGAAGAGATTTAATTGTTTCTCACTTCTTTTTTTTTTTTTTTTAAGAATTTATTTACAGAGAGAGAGAGAACACAAGCAGGGGGAGCAGCCAGCAGAGGGAGAAGCATTTCCCTCTGCCTGACCAAGGAGTCCAATGTGGGGCTCGATCCCAGGACACTGGGATCGTGACCTGAGCCCAAGGCAGGTGCTTAACTGACTGAGCCACCCAGGCACCCTTGTTTCTCACTTCTTTAAGGTCAGATAATCTATGCATCACTTAGAAATGATAGGCAGATTTCAAATGATGACATAAGAGGTAATAACATTCATGTTTGACATCCAGTAATGGCTATATCTGGACTCCATGGCAAACAAATGAATTCCAAGTGAGAATAGATACATTTTTAAAAATGTAATCAGCGTATTAGAGATTTGTCAAATGATGTTCCATATCTAAATCACTAAGAACAGATAATTATAGGCATTACTACATTTCCCAAACATCTAATTCTCTTCAGATGACAGTGCTTCCCAACCCTCTTGAAGTTAGGAATGGCCTTGACTTGGTTTGGCCATGAGTGAAATCTGGGCTCATGCACACGTGTATGCATGCACACACATACACACACACACATTCTCTGTGCCAAAGAACCTGATGAGAATATTACATTGATTGGACCACTTAGGGGTTTCTAATACTGTTTCCTGAAAATCAAGTAATCAAGTAACAGAAATAAAATTTGCAGAACACATCCATGATAAGCAATATTAAAATATTTCCTGGAATCCTTTCATTAGTTTAGGTGAAATATAGTAGTATTAAACTATAATTGATCTGAATGACATAAGCTATAGCATTTTCTTCAATTTATTTAATTGATAGTACCACTATGCATCCAGCCCCAACTACAACCCCTGTCAGATTGCATAAGACTAAGTGATTGGATTTCAGAAGGAAGCAAAGGTGGATCGAGTGATGAATTAAAATGTAACTATTCTGGTTAGCCTTAATCAGTGATGTCCTTACTCAGGTACCGTTCACTCTGATATGCCAAGTCTAGTTCCGCCATCAAGTACAGCACAATAAACAACTGCAGCAACGACAGCAGGCCCACCCACCGCAATCAGAAAAGGTGCGCTCCCTTCTCTATCTAGTATCTAAATCAGAACACCAATATATTGCTCAATGCTATTGTGCACACATAATTATAAATTTATCACACTCTGTGTTCTTTATTCCATATTGAGCAGGACCTCTGATTAGACTATATTTCCTGGAGTTGTACATCTCTTCTAAAGTGCCACATCTTTTTCTGCTGCTTGGTGCTGCAATAATATCTGAACAAATGGCAAGTTAATCTTGGCAACTCTAGAAGCAGTCATGAAAGCCTAACAAATTGAATGCAATAGCTTATTAGTTGTAATTGCTGTCTCTTTCCTGGTTTAGTTGTACCACTTTAAAAGAAATGTCATATAACAGTAGGAGAATAACTTCCTCTGCCTCTTGCAGACCTGTCACTTAGCCCGTTTTTCTCCCAGAATATTAGAAATATTTTATTAAGAATGGTGGCTGTTTTTTCCAGCCTAGTGTTTAATTGTTTACAATAAACTTACACATGCATATTCATGCTCATGTCTCAACAAAGCTAATAAAGTAAATTTAGCATTTTCCCCCATTTTACAGATAAGGGAATGAGTCTCCAAGATGTTACATGACAAGTCAGTGACCATGATATAGCTATTAAATAGGAGATTAATGACCCAATTCCACTCTTTAATCTAGAACTTCAGCTTCTTACAGTAATCTATTCTGCCTAAAAACAGATAACAGTGTTTATTAAATATATATGTCAAGAAATGTTTATTAAATGCCCACTCTGGGCTAATCCCTTTGAGGTATCCAAACAGGGAACACTAACCTCTGCTCTGGAAAAGTATATAACATAATTGAAGAGACAGTTTATACTATGATCATGCAGAACAAATTGTAAGAATAATAAAATGTAACAAAATGCATAAAATGTAACAAAGCAAAAGAGTAACGTGATCTTAACATGGGCAATGCCATTGGATGGCTACCATCCCCAAACCCTTCTTCTCTCCTTCCCACTATAAAAGCAAAAGAGCCCATGTTTCACTTTCAAGCTTCCCTTGCAGCTAGAAGTAGTCATAGGATGTGTGATTCTAGCCTATGAAATCTAGATGGAAATCTGAGGAGGGGGATTTCTGCTAAAACCTTTTCCTTCCCAATATAAAGGGACAGATACAAATGGTGCAACCCTTGATTATTTTCTATTCTTTCTGCTCTGACTTCAGAAATAAGGGGAAGCATCCATTGCCACTTTTCAAACATGAGGGAGGGGCCATTGCTTAAAATAATTACAACATCTTCATTCCTCCAGACTTCTCACTAGGTGAGATAAAATATCCACTAATGGTTAAGCCATTGCTGTTTCTTGCAGCTGAATAAAACAGTAACTGATACACATAAAAGCTATCAGATATTCAGCTCATCCCTGCTCCCCAAAAAGCTTTCTGACTAGCTTATCATCAGAGATGGGACTGACTGGGTTGGGATAATGAAGTTGATGAGGAAGGAGACATTTGGTTGGGTTGATGAGATAAAACAAGACCAGTGAAATCCTCAAATGCCAAGATGAGGCTCTTAGCTGTTGAACGGCAGAGTTACATGAAGAAAACACATTTTAAGAAAATCAATCTGCAGTGAGAGTGAGAAGGAGTGCTTAGCTAATTAATTAATTAAGAACTTTTCTACTTATCATTTTAGAGGTCATCATTTTTTTTTCCTTTTACACATTTCCAAATGCTACTATAAGCCCAACAATTATTGATAATGAAACTAAAAACCTAATATAAATTACGGTCAAAGTTAAAAATTCAAAAGAAAACCCACTTAAATATTTCTTAGTAAATACACATAAGATGAAAGGTAAAAAAATGAAGACTAGAGCCATCTGTGTAAAATAAAGAAAGAAAGGCTTATATTCTTTTATGTGAAATACCATAGAAAAAGCTTAGGTTCTATCTTTTTAAGGTTTTGCTCTTTATAAAATTAAAAAAAAATCTTGTAAGGTCCAATATTTGTGGTATTGAAATCTAGATGGAAATCTGGTTTCCTTTTCTCTTTATTTAACTTTAGATAAGTTTTGCAGTTTGTTTTGGTGATCTATGCTGTGCTTTATCAACTTACGATTTAAGTTAAAAGAATCTATAAAGTCTGTGAGTGTGTGTGTTAACTTCCCTATTTGTTTAGGGTTTCTCAAAAATTTTTGTGGTTGTTACAAATAAAAGTTTTCATGTTTAACATGAAAAAACAACTATTTTTTATTTTCCTTTTTTTTCCCCTATGGCTTTTATAAAATCTGTGTTCTATGTATCTAGTGTTCCCATCTTCATAGTTTTCCGATCCTCTTTTTCTTTACTGTATTTCAAAATGCTCTGTCTACAGAATTTCAGAGCTGAGAGGGATTTAGAGTCACATTCTCACTTCTTGATTCAATGGATGAGAAATCAGAGGCCCAAGGCTAAATAAATGAGTGGCTCAAGGTCCCAATTCTAGGTGAGAATTTGGACTAGAGTCACTACAATGTCTTAAATTTTAGCATGTAATGGTTTACCTACAGTAATCTCACTTTAAACATGGACGCTCCAGTCTTCACCTCTGGAGACTCTGATTTTGGAGGTCTACTAGAGTTGGTCCCTGGAAATCGCACTCTAAAAGTACTCTTCAGATGACTTTAAAGCAAATGATTTGTGGGCTACGTGTTGAAAAGCACTGAGTTCAATTCAACTAAAAAATCCACTCGATAATCTTTTCTTGTCAACATAAATGTATGACTTTTTGTATCTACTGATGGATAAGGATGAAAAACTTGTCTATCCTCTATAATATGGATTATGTCAGGCAGCAGGATTTCTAAGTTTAGATAATATTTCAGGTTAACTTTGACAACAAGCCACACCTCTTAATTATGCAAAGCAATCCTAAACAAACAGATGCAAAGCATGTGGAAAGGAGGCTCTCCTTTGTCAAGTGCTGACAGTCAAAATAAGCCAAATCATGATAGTGGATAAACAGGAAGTAACTTATGTAACTTATGTAAAATCTTGTTTATTAAAGTCTTTTTAATTGCAAAAAATGTTCATCTCTTTGTATTTGCACTGTATTTCCTCAGAATATTAATAAGATATGAAGGTGACTCATTCTTGAACATACATTATTTTAATAAAGACATATACTTAAAGAAAGAGTTTAACTGGTTGTATTAGGCACACAATTTATTTATGAGTTATTCTTGGCAGGTAGAACATGTATACTGTACCAGATGTCACTGATTCCTTTATGGCAATGATTCAAATTGTAGGCATAATGTTGAAAGAGGAAAAATGAGCACTTAAAAGAAATATTTTGCAAATTGAATCCTATTTCCATTTTAACAAAATTATACTTTGCTGGTATGGGGAATACCAGATACAGACATTTGAGAAAATTAACAATGGTAAAAAATAAGGTTGAAGACCCTGTGTGATTAATGTTGTAAGTTGCACAGAAATATACATTTACAAAAATGCCTCATCCTTTTAATATATCAGGGTTTTCTATTTTATCCGCAATACCTACAAAAGCAATCAGGTACCAAAAGAGACTCTCAACAAATTATCAGACATTCAAGTTAATACACTATGTCCATCAGAATTAGATCTCCCCTTGGGGTCATAAATATGTGACCATTTTTATTTTGAGAATGAAATATATGTTGGGTAGATTCACATGTGCATAGTTCTGCATCTAAGATGTGAAACCCCTTTCCTTTTAATTTCTTCACACAATTGCATTGATGAACATTGATCCAAACTAAGGGAAATTCATTCAAGAGCAAGTGTTTAGTGCATGGGAGAAGTCATAAAGCCATCACTTTGTTATAAGAAAAGCTGGAAAGAGTGTGGAAGTTACAGAGAAATGTGTTCATTAAATATTTCAAGACTGAATAAGTATTTTCTGACTGTGGAATATAGAGGTTTTAGAGTTAATATTGTGCAGGAAGTAAGCAAAACATGGACCAGAACAATATATGTAAATTTGTGATAATACTGTAATGCAAAAAAGACCTAAGAATATAAGCACTTATGCGACGATCTTCCAGCAGGTTTTTTTTTTTTTTTTTTTTTTTTTTAAGATTTATTTATTTATTTGAGAGAGAGAGAATGCACAGCAGGAGGGGCAGAGGGAGAGGGAGAGAGAATCTGAAGCAGATTCCAGCACTGAGCGCAGAGCCTGACACCGGGCCCAATCTCACAATCCTGAGATTGAGACCTGGGCCGAAACCAGGAGTTGGATGAGCAATCGACTGTGCCACCCAGGCTCCCTACATCCTGCAAGTTTTAAAAGGACAATTGATTAAATAGAGAGAAGCAGTTTACTAAACTGCCATGGAGGTTTGGGAAATTCTTAATATTAACTCTAAACCGAAGAAGTTGCCAATGGTTTAGAGAAGAAAAGTTCACATATATGTGACGCCAAGAAGGAGGAAAAAGAGAAAATGACAAACACCTTCAACTTGGCATTAGAGGCTACGGAACTAGAAGTCAAGACACAGTGAGGGAAACTGAATGAGCTTGGATACTAACAGCCAAACGGAGCAAAGCTAATAAGAGATTAGGTGTTTGCAATGGCGGGTAAGCAAGGAAATCTATAAACACTTCTCTATAGGACAAAGAAAGTGGTAAACTACAAAGTTAGGTCAACATTTCATATAGTTACACATATAGTAAGATATTCATGTAGATATACATAAAAAGCATATTTATACTCTATATATTATTGAATTAATTAAGAATTAATAAAGCCAGATAAGACTTTCCCCCCTTACAAAACAACAACTTAGTCAAATGACTGCCAACTTCTCATGACACTTCTGGGCTTCCTTTTTGAAATTCTCCTCAGATGCAGCTTACAATCCACAGAAGAGAAAAACTTCTCTTTCTGAAAGAACTGCACCACCTGAATTTTAACCAAAATGGATCTCATTTCATAATCTTGGCACTGTGTAACTTCTGGTTATATCCAAAAATCAAATTTACTCACCCGGGGCAAGAATTTTCAACACACTGAAATTCAAAGAATATTTACAAGCTAAAGCAAAACTAAAAAACAAGCTACTTAATTGAAAAATAAATAACCATAACCAACAGCAAGATCTTTATGAAGAAAATTATAAAGCTTTATTGAAAGTTATTAAAAAGGCCCAAGAAATGAAGTAATGCTTACAGTGGTCATCTATGAAAAGACTTAATATTGTAAAGATATTAGCTGTCTCCAAATTGACCTTAATGAAGAACAACTCTGTTAAAACACAATGAGTTTTATGATCAAATATCAGGCTGGTGCATAGATCAGTGCCACACACTAGATTTTGGGCATATTTTGGTCTGATAGAAGAAAGTGCCTCCCAAAATTTTAAAGAAAGAAAAACTCATATATATATACAAAAATAAGGGTAAATACAATAAAGGGATGGAATATGACTGTACAGATGAAAATTATAAAAGATTTTATAAAAGTAATTGATAAGAAGTTGGTTGAAAAAAGAAAGAGTGCTATGAATTGTGTAAGACTGTTGAATCACAGACCTGTACCTCTGAAACAAAAAATACATTGTATGTTAAAAAAAAAAAAAGAGAAGATAGTAGGAAGGGAAAAATGAAGGGGGGGGAAATCGGAAGGGGAGACGAACCATGAGAGACTATGGACTCTGAGAAACAAACTGAGGGTTCTAGAGGGGAGAGGGGTGGGGGGATGGGTTAGCCTGGTGATGGGTATTAAAGAGGGCACGTTCTGCATGGAGCACTGGGTGTTATGCACAAACAATGAATCATAGAACACTACATCAAAACTAATGATTTAATGTATGGTGATTAATATAACATAATAAAAAAAACACACAATGAGTTTTTTAGTGGCAACTGATAAGCTGATTCTAACATGCCTTTGAAAAAGCAAGGTTAAATAGGCCAAAAAGAAAAAAAATACAGACACACACACATATACACAGTTTGGAATATTTATTCTCCCAATTATCAAGATTTATAATAAAGCCATAATATTTAGAAAGCATGGTATCAGCAAAAGGATATGCAAATGTCTACTATAAGAGGAAAAATCATCTAGAACCAGGTTCATGTGTTTATCAAACCTGACAGAGGACAGAAGTAGGACTGTGGAACAGTGGGGAAATGGAGCTGAGAAACCTGGTTATTAATGTAGGGGGAAAAAAAGCAAATCAGATTTAAATTTCACCCCATATTCAAAACTCTATTCCAGGTCTACAGAAAGCCTAAATGTAAAGAACAAAATTTTGAAGCTTTAAGACAAAAATAAGCTAGGGTGCCTGGGTGGCTCAGTTGGTTAAGCAACTGCCTTTGGCTCAGGTCATGATCCTGGAGTCCCTGGATCGAGTCCCGCATCGGGCTCCCTGCTTGGTGGGGAGTCTGCTTCTCCCTCTGACCCTCCCAACCCTCCCCCCTCTCATGTGCTCTCTCTCTCAGTCTCTCTCTCTCAAATAAATAAATAAAATCTTAAAAAAAAAAAAAGACAAAAATAAGCTATAGGAAAATAGTTTAATGATTATAGGAAATAAAAGGATTTCATGAACAAAGCAAAAAAAAAAAAGGAAAAATCATAAAAAAGGTCGAAAAATATAACTTCATTAAATTATTTAAAAGCTGGCCTTTAAGTAGCCTGAAAAGAGAATAGCATGGTTGCCAGAGAAAATAGGGGAAAACAGAATAATTACATAGGGCAGGGGCAGCAATGCACCACACAAAGGCCAAATGCAGTTGCTGCTTATTTTCATGTGGTCTGTGAGCTAAGAATGCTGTTTGTATTTTTAAATATTTGAAAAACTATCAAAAGAAGGATAATATTTCTTGACATGTGAAAATTGGTGAAATTCAAATTTGGATTATTGGAACACAGCCACACTTACTCCCTTTCATATTGTCTGTGGCTGCTTTCATGCTACATTAACAGAGCTGAGTAGTTGTGATAGAGACCATACGGCCCACAAAACTAGAAATATTTACTGTCTGGCTCTTCAGAGAAAAAGGTTGCTTACCCATGGTTCATAAGAACTACACTGTTACTTATACACTACTCAAAACATCCCTACAGTTACTAGCATTTCTAATACACTGGTTCCGGTCTCTTGTAAAGCACCAACCACTCTGCTACCCAACTGCTCAATCCAAATACAAATTTCATAGTCAAATGTGAATGTGCATTTAACTATGAAACTCCATACTTAAGTTGCTACATGGGCTACCTATCAAGGAGAAGAGAAATCTGAGCTCTATGGCACCCCGTGTTGGCCCTGAGCTGGCTGTCCAGGCTTATCTCTGGCTCCCACTCACTGCCCACTACCCATTCTACCTTTAATAATCAGCTGTTCACATTTCTGTGTTCACGTCATGTCCTGAGCTTCCATGCATCCCTGGGTCTCCACACAACTTTTAAACTCTATCTTCTGCTGGAAATGCCTTCCCCAACACATTGACTTACCTATCTCTTCTCAAAACTCAGCTGCTATCTCATTTCCTTGAGGAAGCCATACTGGGGGCCTTGAGTGGAAATAAGCGGTCCTTTTCTCTGCTTCCTTAGCCCTCTTGCAGATCTTAATTATTCTTAACCTCAGCAGTTCGCATAATACATAGTAAATAGCAAAAAAAAAAGTACATCCAACTAAATGTTATTAATTCTGTTTTTTTTTTTAATTCCAAATTTACAGATATAAATAGGCTCAGAGAAGTTTAATATCTTGCTCAAGGACCACACAAGCTAATGAAAGGGTCTACACTGGCATTTAAACCCAGTTTTCAGTGGATCCAAAATTTTCAACAACTCCAAAATGTGGGCATTTTCCAACGTCATGCCGCTTAAAAATGTAGCTAACATGGCAGATGTCAAAAGCCGGGGGGGGGGGGGGAAGAATGATGAAGAGTGAGACTGATGAATGGAAGGCGAACCAACTAGTTCAGTGCTGTTAGAAACAAACAAGTTCAGGAACTCTGGAATATCTACATCATCCCCCAGTCCTTCAATTAAGCCCACAGCCATGAAATGGGGCAGAGAATATTGGGAAGACTCTAGAGCATTTTGCTCAATGTGCCACTTCAAGATCATTAATGATAATATGCCTTGAGTTCCTGCAAACTGTTTCCAAAGGATCAGTTATTCCATTTCCTGCCGGTGTGCAGAGTGGAAAAGGGGCACAAGTTCCCTGGGCTCCTGATTTTGATCTTCGCCCTCCTAAAGATTTTGGTATTTCACCAGGCTAATCTTCTTAGCACCCTAAGCCAAGATTTGGTCTCTAATAACTCCTTTTCTTTCCTTTCAATTCTAACCCAGTTTTGGCAGCTAAAAGGAAGACTAAACAGAGAAAAAAAATGCTTAAACCACCTAATTGGTGTGATCGCATATTTTCTACTTCGTGAAGAGTAGTAGAAGCAATATTGACCCATCACTGACGGTTGACAGTAAAATGTCAAGACAGGGCTGCAACAATATTCTCTATAATGAACCAACTCTGAATACCAAGTCGAGCAGGCTAGTGGAAATCAAGTGAGAATGAAAAAGTATAAACACTTCTGATTAACAGCCAATAGCACCAGCTGGAGCAGACAATATAACACAAAAGGGTCAGCTCTAGTGCTGACAGGTTTGGTAAGGCAACCTCGTTAACAGCAAGATGAAACTTCATTTGCTCACAATCTCATAGGCTGTTTCAAAGACACCTTCTGCAAATTGACTTTAGGAGATGGAATTGCATTTAGCTTGACTTTTCTGGCAACAATAGAAAGAATTTCACCAAGTCTTTCTTGGTGCTTGCGGAAGTTCAGATTCAAAAGGAGAGCATGTGGTGAAATAAAACAGGAAGAAACCAATCACAAAGCTCCTATGGAAAGGAAGACCTGGAAGTTTTTGTTTGTTTGTTTTTAAATAAGTGGCTGAATGTACTTGGTTAGATGCTCACCTAAATGTCCAAGCAAGGAAAGAGAAGCTCGGGGAGAAAACAAACATGGAGCCTCATGGCATTCAGATTTAAGTACAAACAGTATTGACTAGGGCTCCAAAAGTGGCCATGAAGGAGGGATTTGGCACTAGCTGTTGAAAATGAAAGGATTTCACCCCTGATAGGTACAAAGAGCAATCTCATTGTCATACAGGACAGCAGAAAGAGTACTAGAATTTGTTTTCAGTCTGATACTATCGCTAGGTAGAGTTCTATGTCTTTCAGCAGGCCATTTTATTAAGCCAGGTTTCAGTTTCTCAATGGTAAAAAAGGTAAGTTAGATCACCGGTTCCAAGTGTGTATCAGAATCATGTGGAGGGGGGTGCGGAGCAAGATGGCAGAGGAGTAGGAGACCTGGATTTCGTCTGGTCCCAGGAATTCAGCTAGATAGGGATCAAACCATTCTGAACACCTACAAACTCAACAGGAGAGAGAAGAAAACAATAGCAACAACTCTCTAAACAGAAAAGCGACCACTTTCTGGAAGGTAGCATGTGTGGAGAAGTGAATCCGAGGCGATATTCGGGAGGATAGACGGCGGGGGAGGGGGCCTCCATCGGCCGCTACTGGCAAGTGATTGAGTCCCGGAGCACAAAATCAGGACTTTTAGAAGTCGGCTCCTCTGAGGGACGTTGCTCCAGTGGCTAAGCGGGGGGTGGAACCCTCCTGGGACAGTGTGGTCTCAGGACCCTTGGGGTCACAGAAAGACCGGGGGTGCCTAAGTGCAGCAGAGCGGGGAAGCTGGCTGCAGAGATGGAGCCAGGGAGTGGGCGCTCAGCTCGGGGTTGCCATAAACCGTGATCCGTGGCATAGTCAGGCCACTGCTCCTCCAGCAGGGACCCAAAAAGCGGCAGATCCGGGGAGACTCCCCTTTCTCCCCTGGGAGGAGCAGCACAGGAGCACACTGCAGGGATTTTCTGGGTTTGGAGACTCCACACCGGGTCGGGTGTCAGAGATAGAAACGCTTGGTCACAGGCCAGGTGAGCACGACTGCTTTTCTCTGGGGGTGCACTGAGGAGTGGGGCCCTGAGTTCTCAGCTCCTCCGGGGCAGAGATTGGGAGGCCACCATTTTGACTCTCAGGCTCCAAAGCTGTACGGAGGGTTGCAGGGAACAAAAGCTCCTGAGAGCAAACCCGAGCAGATTACTTAGCCCAGACCAGCAAGGGAGGGGCAATTCCGTCTCCGGCAAAGACATTTGGGAACCACAGCAACAGGCCCCTCCCCCAGAAGATCAGCAAGAACAGCCAGCCAAGACCAAGTTTACTGATCAATGAGAATGGCAGAACTCCAGTGCTAGGGGAGTAAGGCACATAGAATCCATGGCTTATATACCATGAATCTTTAGTCCTTCAAAGTTAATTATTTTTTTAACTCTTTTTTTTTTTATTTTGTTTTCCCTTTTTCAACCATCTTATCAATCCCTTTTTTAAAGAACATTTTTATTTTTCATTTTTAGAGTCATATTCTATCCCTTCATAGTAGCTACCCTTATTTTTGGCATATATATATATAAGTTGTTCTCTCTTTAAAATTTTGAGATAGTTTCTTCTAACAGATCAAAATATACCCTAAATCTCTAGTGTATGGTTTTGTTCTACTCTCCTGCCTGATCACATTCTCTCCCTTTTTTATTCTTTTTTTTTTAAATCCTTTCTTTTTTCAAACAACTTCTTATCAATTCCTTTTATAAAATTTTTTATAATTTTCATCTTTACAGTCATATTCCATCCCTTCATCATATCAACCCTTATTTTTGTACATGTATAATTTTTCTTTCTTTAAAATTTTGGGAGGCACTTTCTTCTAACACACCAAAATACACCCAAAATCTAATGTGTGGCAATGATCTATGCACCAGCCTGACCATATTTGATCATATTCTGGGTTTTTCTTTTGTTCTGTCTTTGTTTTTATCTTTTTCTTTTTTTTTTTTTCTTTTTTTCTTTCTTTCCCTTTCTTTTCCCCCAGCTTCAGGTCTTTTCTGATTTGTTTAGAGTATATTTTCTGGGGACATTGTTACCCTGTTACCATTTTGTTCTCTCATTAATCTATTCTCCTCTGCACAAAATGACAAGACGGAAAAAAATCACCCCAACAAAAAGAACAAGAGGCAGTCTGACTGCCAGGGACCTACTCAATACGGACATTAGTATGATGTCAGATCTAGAGTTCAGAATGATGACTTTACAGATACTAGCTAGGCTTGAAAAAAGCATGGAAGTTATTAGAGAAACCCTTTCTGGAGAAATTAAAGAACTAAAATCTAACCAAGTCAAAATCAAAAAGGCTATTAATGAGGTATAATAAAAAATGGGGGTGCTAACTGCTAGGATAAATGAGGCAGAAGAGAGAATCAGTGAAATAGAAGACCAAATGATGGAAAATAAAGAAGTTGAGAAAAAGAGAGATAAACAACTACTGGATCACGAGGGCAGAATTCGAGAGATAAGCGATACCATAAGACAAAAACAACATTAGAATAATTGGGATCCCAGAAGAAGAAGAAAGAGAGAGGGGGGCAGAAGGTATATTGGTGCAAATTATAGCAGACAACTACCCTAATTTGGGGAAGGAAACAGGCATCTCCAGGAAGCACAGAGAACCCCCTCTCAAAATCAATAAAAGTAGGTCAACACCCTGACATCTAATAGTAAAACTTACGAGTCTCAGAGACAAAGAGAAAATCTGAAAAGCAGCTCAGGAGAAGAGATATGTAACCTACAATAGTCGAAACATTAGACTGGCAACAAACCTATCCACAGAGACCTGGCAGGCCAAGAAGGACTGGCATGATATATTCAGAGCACTAAACAAGAAAAATATGCAGCCAAGAATACTATATCCAGCTAGGCTGTCACTGAAAATAGAAGGAGAGATAAAAAGCTTCCAGGACAAACAAAAACTAAAGAAATTTGTAAACACGAAATCAACCCTACAAGAAATATTGAAAGGGGTCCTCTAAGCAAAGAGAGAGACTAAATGCAACATAGGCCAGAAAGGAACACAGACAATATACAGTAACAGTCACCTTACAGGCCATACAATGGCACTAAATTCCTATCTTTCAATAGTTACCCTGAATATAAATGGGCTAAATGCCCCAATCAAAAGACACAGGCTATCAGATTAGATTAAAAAACAAGACCCATTGATATGCTGTCTGCAAGAGACTCATTTTAGACCCAAGACACCCCCAGATTGAAAGTGAGGGGGTGGAAAACCATTTACCATGCTAATGGACACCAAAAGAAAGCTGGGGTGGCAATCCTTATATCAGACAAATTAGATTTTAAACCAAAGACTGTAATAAGAGATAAGGAAGGACACTATATCCTACTTAAAGGGTCTATCCAACAAGAAGATCTAACAATTGTAAATATCTATGCCCCTAACATGGGAGCAGCCAATTATATAAGGCAATTAATAATAAAAGCAAAGAAACACATTGACAACAATACAATAATAGTGGGGGACTTTAACACCCCCCTCACTGAAATGGACAGATCATCTAAGCAAAAGATCAACAAGGAAATAAAGACTTTAAATGACACACTGGACCAAATGGACTTCACAGACATATTCAGAACATTGCATCCCAAAGCAACGGAATACACATTCTTCTCTAGTGCCCATGGAACATTCTCCAGAATCAATCACATCCTAAGTCACTAATCAGGTCTCAACCGGTACCAAAAGATTGGGATCATTCCTTGCCTATTTTCAGACCACAATGCTTTGAAACTAGAACTCAATCACAAGAGGGAAGTCGGAAAGAACTCAAATACATGGAGGCTAAAGAGCATCCTACTAAACAATGAATGGGTCAACCAGGAAATTAAAGAAGAATAAAAAAATTAATGGAAACAAATGAAAATGAAAACACAACTGTTCAAAATCTTGGGATGCAGCAAAAGGCAGTCCTAATGGAAAGTATATAGCAATACAAGCCTTTCTCAAGAAACAAGAAAGGTCTCAAGTACACAACCTAACCCTACACCTAAAGGAGTTGGAGAAAGAACAGGAAATAAAGCCTAAACCCAGCAGGAGAAGAGAAATAATAAAGATCAGAGCAGAAATTAATGAAATAGAAACCAAAAACAGTAGAACAGATCAATAAAACTAGGAGCTGGTTCTTTGAAATAATTAATAAGATTGATAAACCCCTGGCCAGACTTATCAAAAAGAAAGAGAAAGTACCCAAATCAACAAAATCATGAATCACAATCAACACCAAAGAAATACAAACAATTATAAGAACATGTTATGAGCAACTCTATGCCAGCAAATTCGATAACCTGGAAGAAATGGATGTATTCCTAGAGATGTATCAACTACCAAAACTGAACCAGGAAGAAGTAGAAAACCTGAACAGACCTATAACCACTAAGGAAATTGAAGCAATCATCAAAAATCTCCCAACAAACAAAAGCCCAGGGCCAGATGGCTTCCCAGGGGATTTCTACCAAACATTTAAAGGAGAATTAATATCTCTTCTTCTGAAACTGTTCCAAAAAATAGAAATGGAAGGAAAACATCCAAGCTCATTTTATGAGGCCAGCATTACCTTGATCCCCAAACCAGACAAAGACCCCATCAAAAAGGAGAATTACAGACTAATATCCTTGATGAACATGGATGCAAAAATTCTCATCAAAATACTAGCCAATAGGATCCAACAGTACATTAAAAGGATTATTCACCATGACCAAGTGGGATTTATCCCTGGGCTGCAAGGTTGGTTCAACATCCACAAATCAATCAACGTGATACAATACATTAACAGAAGAAAGAACAAGAATCATATGATCCTCTCAATAGATGCAGAAAAAGCTTTTGACAAAGTACAGCATCCTTTCTTGATCAAAACTTTTCAGAGTATAGGGATAGAGGGTACATACCTCAATATCATAAAAGCCATCTATGAAAAACCTACAGCGAATATCATTCTCAATGGGGAAAAACTGAGAGCTTTCCCCCTAAGGTCACTAATGGGACAGGGAAGTCCACTATCACCACTGCTATTCAACATAGTATTAGAAGTCCTAGCCACAGCAATCAGACAACAAAAAGAAATCAAAGGCATCCAAATTGGCAAAGAAGAAGTCAAACTCTCACTCTTTGCAGATGATATGATACTTTATGTGGAAAACCCAAAAGACTCCACCCCAAAACTGCTAGAACTCATACAGGAATTCAGTAAAGTGGCAGGATATAAAATCAATGCACAGAAGTCAGTGGCATTCCTATACACCAACAACAAGACAGAAGAAAGAGAAATTAAGGAGTCGATCCCATTTACAATTGCACCCAAAACCGTAAGATACCTATGAATAAATCTAACCAAAGAGGCAAAGGATCTGTACCCAGAAAACTATAAATATTCATGAAAGAAATTGAGGAAGACACAAAGAAATGGAAAAACATTCCATGCTCATGGATTGGAAGAACAAATATTGTGAAGATGTCAATGCTACCTAGAGCAATGTACACATTTAATGCAATCCCCATCAAAATACCATCCACTTTTTTCAAAGAAATGGAACAAATAATCCTAAAATTGATATGCGACCGGAAAAGACCCCGCATAGCCAGAGGAATGGTGAAAAAGAAAAGCAAATCTGGCGCATCACAATTCCGGACCTCAAGCTCTATTACAAAGCTGTCATCATCAAGACAGTATGGTACTGGCACAAAAACAGACACATAGATCAATGGAACAGAATAGAGAGCCCACAAATGGACCCTCAACTCTATGGTCAACTCATCTTTGACAAAGCAGGAAAGAATGTCCAATGGAAAAAAGACAGTCTCTTCAACAAATGGTGTTGGGAAAATTAGACAGCCACATGCAGAAGAATGAAACTGGAACATTTCCTTACACCACACACAAAAATAGACTGAAAATGGTTGAAAGACTAAATGTGAGACAGGAGTCCATCAAAATCCTAGAGGAGAACACAGGCAGCAACCTCTTTGACTTCAGCCGTGGCAACTTCTTCCTAGAAATATCGCCAAAGGCAAGCGAAGCAAGGGCAAAAATGAACTATTGGGACTTCATCAAGATAAAAAGCTTTTGCACAGCAAAAGAAACAATTAAGAAAACCAAAAGACAACCGACAGAATGGGAGAAGATATTTGCAAATAACATACCAGGTAAAGGGCTAGGATCCAAAATCTATAAAGAACTTATCAAACTCAACACCCAAAGTACAAATAATCCAATCAAGAAATGGGCAGAAGACATGAACAGACATTTCTGCAAAGAAGACATCCAAATGGCCAACCGACACATGAAAAAGTGCTCAACATCCCTTGGCATCAGGGAAATCCAAATCAAAACCTCAATGAGATACCACCTCACACCAGTCAGAATGGCTAAAATTAACAAGTCAGGAAACGACAGATGTTGGCGGGGATGCAGAGAAAGGGGAACCCTCCTCCACTGTTGGTGGGAATGCAAGCTGGTGCAGCCACTCTGGAAAACAGTATGGAGGTTCCTCAAAAAGTTGAAAATAGAGCTACCATACGATCCAGCAATTGCACTACTGGGTATTTACCCCAAAGATACAAAGGTAGGGATCTGAAGCGGTATACAATGGAATATTATGCAGCCATCAAAATGAATGAGATCTTGCCATTTGCAACGACGTGGATGGAACTGGAGGGTGTTATGCTGAGTGAAATAAGTCAATCAGAGAAAGACATGTATCATATGACCTCACTGATATGAGGAATTCTTAATCTCAGGAAACAAACTGAGGGTTGCTGGAGTGGGGGGTGGGATGGAGGGATGGGGTGACTGGGTGATAGACACTGGGGAGGGTATATGCTATCGTGAGCGCTGTGAATTGTGTGAGACTGTTGAATCACAGATCTGTACCTCTGAAACAAAGAATGCAATGTATGTTAAGAAAAAAAAAAAAAGAAGATAGCAGGAGGGGAAGAATGAAGGGGGGGAAATCAGAGGGGGAGACAAACCATGAGAGACGATGGACTCTGAGAAACAAACTGAGGGTTCTAGAGGGGTGGGAGGATGGGTTAGCCTGGTGATGGGTATTAAAGAGGGCACGTTCTGCATGGTGCACTGGGTGTTATGCACAAACAATGAATCACGGAACACTACATCGAAAACTAATGATGTATGGTGATTAACATAACAATAAAAATTTTTTTTAAAAAAAGAATCACGTGGAGGACTAGTTAAAACACAGATGCCTGTGTCCAGGCCCCGAAGTCCCTGATTTAGTAGACCTGGGGCCAGGCCTGAAATCTGCATTTTTAGCAAGCTCCTAGTGATATCCAGGGGTCACATGGAGAATTACTGGATTAAATGATTCCTCAGGCCACTACAGATTCAGTATGCTCCAAGAACACTGTTGAACTCATTCGTGAGGTGGTATAATTTAAACATCACTTGAGATAGCAACACGCAGATTGGTTTACTTGTACATATTATATTTGAAATATGTTTCCTGAGTAAATGTGTCTGTAATCCAGTAACAGAATGTAAATTCCATTACTTGGAAATCTTATGGGTAGAAGGCTGTCCTGAAAAGGTCACTATTAGGTGAACACTATAAATAAATGAAGTAAACAAGAGACTGTTACCTTTTAGATCTATTCCAAAAAGAAGCTAAGTGCTGAGTAATCCAAATTGAAGCCAATAGTTATAAAACATACACCATTCCATAAAAGCTCTAATCTACAGGTTGTAACCTTTCTAAAGTGCCTGAAAACAGATCAAAATGCTGGTATTAAATCTGGTGTCTTTAAGAGAAGCATCCAAAAGAAGAATTAAAGGGGAAAACTCTTCCTGGCTGATATTTCATATGGATCTCAAAAGCCCTGGTCCTACATCTACCATTTGGGTCTATATCTTCCCTTGTTCTTGCTAAGATATTTGCATGTATGTAGATTTGCATGTATGCAGAATTCAGTGTTTTCAGAGATCTACCCCGAGAAATCCATGCTTTTATAAGTGTGTCAATTGGAAAATGATATACCAATTGGGACAGAGTCAATAAAATATGATTGTAGCTGGTTATAATGCGAACACACACACCCTGCTAGGTAATGATAAGGGATAAAATGAGGACTTTTATTTGGGGGAGGCTGAATCCCCAAAAGAAGGGGTACTTGGAAGCATTAAATAGAGAGAGTGGGCATGTTTAGAAATGAGTATGTGATTTTGAACAAAGGAGAAACACAGTTCTTACAACAGCAGGGCTAACAAGCATGTCAGTAATGAGCAAGTTCGGTTAAAAAAAGGAAATCTAATTTCTGAAACAGAGAAAAAATTTGGTTTGACAATTATAACACAGACTCTAGGAAAGTTGTTCTAATGAGGATCAGGGTGTTACCCATCTGAAGTCAAGACAAAGTCTGTAGCACCCACTGACTAAATGTTCATCTGCAGAGACTATCAGAAATTTCAAGAAATACCTCAACTAAGAACTAGGGACATTCCCAAGGGATTCAATTAAGGGTGGTCTTCTTATTGGCCTTCCGTTAGGCATGGAATAAAGAAGTCTTGAGAAGGGATGATACCTTGGAAGCAAAGACTTGTTAGTCAAAAACATGTGAACTGTGTGCCTTTAAGTTTCTGTCCCTCAATTGGCTCTTCCTTGCAGGAGATGGACTGTGCCTTATTGTGATGCAAGAGGCATTAGCAGAATTATCCTGCATGAGAATTGGAAGAGGGAAGAGGTGCATCACACAGCTACAGTCCTTAGGGTAGAAAATCCTCTCTTCCTTGATCCTTAGGTGGTCCCAACAAAAAGAAGCACTTGAACAAGCAGAAGACCTAGAATCCTGCCCAGGTAAGATCATGGCAGGAACAGGAAAAAGCAATGAGGCCTCAGCAATGGCTCCTCTCCAATAGACAGTGCAGAGTTGGCACCTGGAGGTCACTAAGATACACCTACATGCGAGGGTGGGGTGTCAATAGGCCAAACCAAGAGGAAGACTTGGGCTCCTGGGTTTGGAAACATAGCCAAAGGAACATGAGACAAGAATGAGTAAACAGCAGCGTGCAATAGTGGTCTGAACACCTCTCCTGATAGTCATTCTCCTTCTGGGCTTCACAGGGCTCAGTTCTGGATCTAAAGCCATCCAGAAGCCACAGCTTCTACCTAATATCCATCCAGGGTGCATTCTTTCTTAGAATTTTCCTGGGGCTATGATTTAATATGACCACATTTTCCCTTGAAGAGGGCCAGTCCTTGGTGAAATAATAAATTAAGGAATGACCCTTTGGGATCCCCTACCAGCCAAGGGACGATTCTCTCTTTTGTCCAGGAACATATTTTTGATGTGCGGTCTGAATTGTTTGCTCACACTGATATATATGGTGGCCTTGCAGAGCTTTCTGACTTTCCAAGATCTTTCACATGCACTGGAATATATACTACATGGGGGCAGGAACTTCTGGGTGTTCATGCTCCTCAGGTACTCAATCCAGACTGGAGGAGTGAATCAGTGCCTTAATCCCTGTAGGTCAGTGGATTCAACCAGAGAGGGGTGATTTTGCTCTTCAGGGGACATTTGACAATATCTGGACAAATGCTCAGCTGCCAAAATGGGTAAGGGGGTTTGCTACTGTCATCTAGTGTGTAGAGGCCAGGAATGTTACTAAATATCCTACCATCACAGGAACACACCCCACCCCCACCCGCCCCAGCCCTACACATAACAAAGCATTATCCAGCCTCAAAAGTCAACAGTGCTGTTTGGTTGAGAAACCCTGCTATATGTGATTAAAAAGTTTGTGTTATAATTAATGCATTGATCTCAGGCTAGATGTGTACATATTCATTATTAAATTATTAAAGTAATCATGGTTTTAAAAAAATAATGTAAAGCAAAAAGAACCAAACGATAAAAGTGTTATCAGTTAACAGATAAAATTGCACATTTCCATTTTAAGAGGGAATTTACTTGGTAAAACAGTTCATCCCAAGTCTTAGCTGTAATGATCTATGTTCTGGGCACCAATGGGAGTGCTGCTGAAGGAGTTTTGGGTAAGGAAAGGGTGCAGACCACACCATGTGAATAATCCATGTGTTTACTTCACTAAGTTCTGACTTAGACCCTTTCAAAACATGGCCGGACATCAGCTTCTGAAAAAAACCAATAAATTGGAAAGCGGATTTCAGAGAAAAAGTTTAGACCAACTTCTCAGGTTTGAGAATGTTTTGGATAAGACATGAGAGGGAGTGAAAAAAAAAAGGTGTTCCCACCCCCCTTCCCCATTAGAAGATTTAAATACATAAAACACAGTCATAGACCCAGCTGCAAATCTGTGATTGAATGAGTCTCTTTGTCAGTAACTAGTCCCTGAGGATTTCGGTGAGGGAGTAAACCTAGATAGGACAAAACTTTCCTTCACCCTGAATAAACAAAGCTTTGATAGTGGAAATAATGATTCCCTTTAATATTTCATTAAGCAATTCAAATACTGGTCAAACATGCAAGGGCACTGCCTTGTTCCCAGTTCTATGTCCTTATTTCTTTATTTTTTATTTCTACCAAGGAACCCAAAGATAAAGCTTTAATTCTGCATGCCATCTAGTTCCTTTGACTGTTCCCCTCAAGCTGCTGACAAAGTTAGTGTTTCTGCACTAACTGGGAGGGAGGGATAACGCATGAGCTTTTGCAGAATGGGTTCCACCAGGAACCTAACTGGTAGCATCTGAGTTCTATCACACAAGCCCCTGAACAGCTCACCAGGTCAAACACATCACTGTCCTTTTTGAGCTAGCTTTGGCTAAGGACCCTGAAGAAAAGAGGAGGAAACAGCCAACTAATTACATCAAATCAAACCCTAAGACTTCTGAAAGAGGCTTCCTACCTTCCTCTGGAATAAGCTCCTTCTGCATTGCCCTAGAGAACTATTGATCTGGTTATTTTTAGTGATTATTTCAATTCCAGATGTGAACTGAAAAGAGTAGCTGAAAAAATTGGGAGCCCGACTCTTGTCTTAAACACCTTTTGTCACTGCAGATTAAAATAATGGAAAAAATGAAAAAAGGAAAAAAAAAAAAAACTAGAGTATGCTTATTTTTAAACTTTGTTCTTTTCCCTTGAGTAACATAGGACTGTGACCCACAGTTTCAATGACTATAGAGCTGCCTTAAGGGATGCTTAAGAATTTGAAAGCAGTAATTTGACAGTGTACAGTGAAGACCTTAGAGATGTGTACATGTTTTGGCCAAACAATTGCATTTTCATGAATTATTTTAAGAAATAACAAGCCAGGGCGCCTGGGTGGCTCAGTTGTTAAGCGTCTGCCTTTGGCTCAGGTCATGATCCCGGGGTCCTGGGATCGAGCCCCGCGTCGGGCTCCCTGCTCGGCGGGAAGCCTGCTTCTCCCTCTCCCACTCCCCCTGCTTGTGTTCCTGCTCTCGTTATCTCTCTGTCGGATAAATAAATAAAATCTTAAAAAAAAAAAAAAAAAAAAAAAAGAAATAACAAGCCATGCAGGAAGAAGTGCATGAAAAATAAGGTCTTGTATCTAAAAGTGAAAATTTTGAAAATATAGGTTATAACTGCATTTCATGCAGCCAGTAAGAATTACGTTTTGAGAACAATGTTAAATAATATAAATTAAAAAACACTGTTGACAAAATGACCTTATTTTTAAATTTTATTTTATTTATTTTTGGATTTTATTTATTTATTTGAGAGAGAGAAAGAGAGCACAGAGGGAGTATGAGAGGGAGAAGCAGACTCCCTGCTGAACCCCACATTGGGCTCGATTCCAGGACCTGAGATCATGACCTGAGCCTAAGGCAGATGCTTAACCAACTGAGCCACCAGGCGCCCCTGTTTTATTTTCATTTCTATTCAAAAGAATGCAATGCTACACATCAAAATAGTTGGTGGTACTTACATATGTGTGGTAGTTAACCAAGCAATTTTATTCTTTTTAAATTAAGTGTATTTAATTTTTCCTATAATGAGAATGCATTTTTAAAAAAATTATTATAATCTCAAAAACCAACAGAATGTTTATGACCCGCTCAGGTCATAGATGCTTAGTACTAACTGCATTTGGTTTCTGATAGAATCAATGTTTTTTAATACATCCAGCTTGAAGCAATGGTAAAAATTTTCTACAAACAAACAAACAAAAATTTATTTTGGCAGTTTGTCTAAAACCTCAGTGTTTTAGTAATATTAACTGCAGAATATTTTTAATGCTGGCTGAATTGGGTTCACTATTGATTTCTAAAGAAACAGTCTATTTGAAGACACTTATCTACTTGTAATCGACAGTGTATAATCCATTACTTTAATAGCTTAATGGTGTTTTAACTAGGGGAAAAAAAGCAACTCAGATTATAAACTCCTCTTTGGTCACCCAGAGACGGTAAAAAGACTTATCTGTGTATCTTGCTTTGTAGAGCTTAATTAAGCACAAGTATTTATCAAGTACTTACTCTGTGCTTATTAGCACAGAAATCAGGGCTACTGCTGGGGACACCAGGTATCAGGCCACATGGACTGTTGATGGCCATGTCTATCCTGATGGCCAGTGCCCCTGCTACAGTACTGCTTCAACAGTTCAAGAATCACAGCTGTCGAACTTGATCTCTACACTCTCAGCACTTGCACATCCTGCTTATAGATACAAAGCTAGAATTCAGGGAACAAGCAGATGTATACCAACACCAGCAAAGCTCCAAAAGTATGAAATTATGATCAGCTTGTTAAAGGGGCATTATTCCCTCACATGAACTGCTAACTTCTTGAGGACAGGAAAACTATTTATATACTTTCTTCACCCCCTACAGCGTCTAGCTTTTGGCTGAGCATATATTCGTTACCCCAAAACATTGTTATTTGCTGATTATGAAAGAAATTACGAACATACACATTGCATTGCTTTGGCATGGTTAGCCTAATGAATGCTTTTGAGGTGCTGAGATATCTGCCTATGGGATGATGTTCACATATAGCTTAGGCTTTAAAAATGGAACCATATCTACTTTTCATACAATGTAAAATATATATAGGTATTATAATAAGATATAATATATATAATATTTAAGCCAGGACAGATTGGTGGATAATTTTGTAAAAGAATAAATAGACCCCGGGACAGAATTTCACATTTCATTTTTCTTTAATAAAGCATGTTCTTCAAACTGTCCTCAGAGCACTATGTTATTTAATTATATAAAATATATACTTTTAAAAACCTTGGATTTTTTCCAAAAACACACTTGCGAGCCAGGGGATCAAATCAATACATCATCAACAAAGAATTCAGCAAGGAATCTCTCTTTTCCCCTTATAAGCTATGACTCAAATAATTTCTACAAACTTTGGCAATATTGTAGAGCTTATTTATGTTGGCTCTACCAATAGTAGAATCATACACAGACAACTTGCTTTAATTCCACATATAAGTCCCTAATAAGTTCTGTTTTCCCTAAGATAACTATTAATTAGTCAATAGAGCTTGAAGGCTCTAATTGATTGGCACTATACACAGAAGAAGGCTTATAGGGCCCTTTTATTTCTGAGCTGCATTTAAGATGAAGTAAAATATTAGCAGCATGTTATTAGGCAGAACAGAGAAGAGGATTGTGCAAAACCCACTGAAGAGGCATGACTAAACACTGGGTTGGCTCGTTCTTCTCTGCTTTGCAGACTGACAAGAGATAAATGAGGACGATGGACGTGCAACTTCAGAACAGATCCAAATACTGCACGTGGATCATCTTACCAGAAAGGATCCAAAGGCTTCAGGGAAACTCAACACTTAACCCCAAAAGCTTAGAGGGTTCTCTTTCTTGGGAAGATTTGTTATTTGTGTCAAAGGATACCCCATTCATTGTATAATGGCAGAAATAAGTTTCTGTGACTGTTTTATTTCTGGCATATCTTTTATCGCTCATCAACATCTAATGAGAAGTGTCTGTAGCCCATATTTCCTCTGGAGTGTCATTCTACCCATAAATTTTAAAAAGTTTTTTTTGTGTGTGTGTGTGTGTGTGTGTTGTTTTTTGTTTGTTTGTTTTGTGTAGCTGTCTTAGTGACCTCCAAGTCCCAATAACCCTTCTGCAAGTTGATAAAAAGTATATGAAATTTGAAACAAATACAGTTCATCAGTCACAAATACTGGGATAATCCAGAGCCAACATCCACAATTTTTTCAAAATACATTAAAGCTAAATCCTTTTAACGAAAACTATAGGAGATATGTTATATTCCTTCCATGGATATCCACTTTTCAAAGTCAACCCAGTGTCCAAATTGCTGTTCTACTGATTTAAATTAACATAGGGACGAGCCGTGAATTATATCACCTGGTACTGCCTAATAAATAACTCAGAAAACTTGGGTCTCAGATTAGTAAAAGTAGTACAGAAGACTTTGAGTATCTTTTTTTTTAAAAGATTTTTTATTTATTTATTTTAGAGAGAGAGAATGAGAGAGAGAGAGAGCACGTGAGGGGGGGAGGGTCAGAGGGAGAAGCAGACTCCCCCCTGAACAGGGAGCCCGATGCGGGACTCGATCCCGGGACTCCAGGATCATGACCTCAGCCGAAGGCAGTCGCTTGACCAACTGGGCCACCCAGGCGCCCCAACTTTGAGTATCTTTAATATAAAGTCCTTTTATGGTTTCTCACTGCTTTGATATTAAAGACTAAATTTTGGAAAAGGATAGAGTGACATCATCAACATGGCAAAATAAGAATTTTCTATCATCTTCTCCACAAGAACACTGCTTTTGACAATCACTCATGGATGAGAGTGCCTTTGTGGAAGTGTCTGAGTTCAGAGGAGAAGTTCCAGCACACCATTGTGCACACACACCAACAAAAGCAAAAACTGAGAGTGGATGCTTATGCCTTTGCATTCCGGGCTTCCCCTGTGCCTGCTCCCACTGGGTCTTTATACATACATCTTCTTCCTTCTTGGTCCTTCAGTACGGGCATCTTTCCTCCCCAAAACTATCCTTGAGGTTTCAAATTAAACATCACCCCCAGAAGGAATCTTTTCTAACATTCAGAAAAGTTAAGAGGCAACCCTCTTGAGTGTACCTTTCTTTCCACCAATAGCATTGTTTGTAACTATGCACTCATTCGTGGTAGTTATTTGTTTTTATCTATCTTCCAAAGTGGACTTCTTAAAAAATGAGATTTTTGTTCACTAGTGTAAGCTCAATATTTAGCATAGCTACCACTCTGTAGTCACTCAATAATATTTATTGAATCATTGAATAAAAGTAACTCTTATTTACCTCTTACAGGCATCCTTACCTAGAAAGGTCAGGTTGAGAGGGAACAAAACCTATAGACTTCCTTGAGCCACAGACCTTCAATAGACCTACCCAACAGGCCCCTTCCATAAAGCTGAAGGAGTTCAATTAAAATGACCAGGTATGCTATAAAGTTATAAAAGCAGCTTCTGTCACTAGAGAGTATGGAGAATTGATAGGACACAGTAAGTGAACATTCGTTTACTTTTTATCTAAGCCACAACAGAAATATGGAGTGGAAAACCCTCAGTATTGTGTAAGCACAATGTAGCAATACAAATTTTCTAGTAAATGACTTTATATTAAGATGATGACGGTCAAGAAGTAGAGAATAAATAATGGTGACCAGAAACTATGGAACGGTTACACATGAAGAGCCTGTACCAAAGTGCAGTGGCACCATATAACTTGTCTTTGGCACCAACTGGCATTCCATCTGTCTTTCACAATGTAATATTCCATGAGAAACTTATCCTCTGGGATAAGAGTAGGTCTTTAGGAGTTTCCTTTAAAAGTGCAAGAATCTCACAGGCAAAATGGTATCACAAAAGTCCCTTGTGTGAGTCCTAATGGAAAGCAGAAAGAATATAAAGTCCCCAAGCTTTACAATAGCAGAAATCATTTGTTAGGTTTGCACATGACTACTACACTGATAGAAAACTGTAACTGAGATGTCATCAAGTCCAGAGTGGGAAAATGGACTAGTCCTGCCATGCTTTGAATTAAATGCTCACTTAAAACATATTCATTAGAGGAGCACCTGGGTGGCTCAGTCTGTTAAGCGTCTGTCTTCTGCTTAGGCCATGATCTTGGGAGTCCTGGGATTGAGACCAGGTTGGGCTCCCCTGCTCAGCAGGGAGTCTGTTCCTCCCTCCCTCTACCCCTCCCCCACCACTCATGTGCACTCCCTCTCTCCTTCTCTCTCTCTCAAATAAATAAAATCTTTAAAAAAAAAAACTCATGGTTAGGAGCAAGATGGCGGAGGAGTAGGAGACCTGGATTTTGTCTCCTCTCAGGAATTCAGCTGGATAGGGATCAAACCATTCTGAACACCTACAAACTCAACAGGAGATCGAAGAAAAGAATAGCAACAACTCTCTCATCAGAAAAGTGACCACTTTCTGGAAGGTAGGATGTGCAGAGAAGTGAATCGGAGGCGATATTCGGGAGGATAGACGGCGGGGGAGGGGCCTCCGTCGGCCGCTTCTGGCAAGTGATAGAGCCCAGAGCACAAAATCGGAATTTTTAAAAGTCTGCCCCGCCGAGGGACGTCACTCTGGTGGCTAAGCGGGGGGTGGAACCCTCCGGGACAGTGTGGTCTCAGGACCCTCGGGGTCACAGAAAGACCGGGGGTGCCTGAGTGTGGCAGAGCTCCCAGGTATCGGAGCAGGGAAGCCGGCTGCAGAGGCGGAGCCCAGGTTGCCATAAACCGTGATCCGTGGCCCAGTCGGGCCCCTGCTCCTCCAGCAGGGACCCAACAAGCAGCAGATCCGGGGAGACTCCCCTTCCTCCCCCGGGAGGAGCCGCGCGGGAGTGCACCGCAGGGATCTGCTGGGTTTGGAGACTCCACCCGGGGTCGGGTGCCAGAGATAGAAATGCGTGGTCACAGGCCGGGCGAGCACGGAGTGCGGCCGGAGAGCGGGGAGACGGGAGTGACTGACGGCTTTTCTCTGGGGGCTCACTGAGGAGCGGGGCCCCGAGTTCTCGGCTCCTCCGGAGCGGAGATTGGGAGGCCGCCATTTTCATGCTCCGCCTCCAAAGCTGTACGGAAAGCTTGCAGGGAACAAAAGCCCCAGAGAGCAAACCTGAGCAGATTACATAGCCGGGAGGGGGCAAGGGCGGGGCAATTCCGCCTCCGGCAGAGACATTTGGAAACCACGGCAACAGGCCCCTCCCCAGAAGGTCAGGGAGAACAGCCAGCCAAGACCAAGTTTACCGATCAATGAGAACGGCAGAACTCCAGCGCTAGGGGAATACTGCACATAGAATTCACGGCTTTTTTTACCATGATTCTTTAGTCTTTCAAAGTTAATTTTTAACTGTCTGTTTTTCTTTTTTCTTTTTTTTCTTTTTTTGGATTTTTCTTTTTCCCTTTTTCAACCAACATTTTATCAATCCCTTTTTTTAAAAAAACCTTTTTATTTTTCATTTTTAGAGTCATATTGTATCCCTTCATAGTAGTTACCCGTATTTTTGGCATATATATATAAGTTGTTCTCTCTTTAAAATTTTGAGATACTTTCTTCCAACAGATTAAAATATACCCTAAATCTCTAGTATATGGTGTTTTCTATTCCCCTGCCTGATCACATTCTCTTTTTTCTTTTTTCTTTTTTTAAATCCTCTTCATTCTTGTTTCAAACAACTTCTTATCAATTCCTTTTATAAAATTTTTTATAATTTCCATCTTTACAGTCATATTCCATCCCTTCATCATATCAACCCTTATTTTTGAACATATATAAGTTTTTCTTTCTTTAAAATTTTGGGAGGCACTTTCTTCTAAAAGACCAAAATACACCCAAATCTAGTGTGTGGCACTGATCTATATACCAGCCTGATCATATTTGATCACATTCTGGTTTTTTGTTGTTGTTGTGGTTTTGTTTTGTTTGTTTTTATCTTTATCTTTTTCTTTTTCTTTTTTATCTTTCTCTTTTTTCTCTCTTTCCATTTCTTTTTCCCTGCTTCAGGTCTTTTCTGATTTGTTTAGAGTATATTTTCTGGGGACGTGGTTACTCTGCTAGCATTTTGTTCTCTCATTAATCTATTCTCCTCTGCACAAAATGACAAGACGGAAAAAATCACCTCAACAAAAAGAACAAGAGGTAGTACCGACTGCCAGGGACCTACTCAATACGGACATTACTACGATGTCAGATCTAGAGTTCAGAATCATCACTTTAAAGATACTAGCTGGGCTTGAAAAAAAATATGGAAGTTATTAGAGAAACCCTTTCTGGAGAAGTAAAAGAACTAAAATCTAACCAAGTAGAAATCAAAAAGGTTATTAATGAGGTGCAATAAAAAATTGGGGCGCTAACTGCTAGAATAAATGAGGCAGAAGAGGGAATCAGTAATATAGAAGACCAAATGATGGAAAATAAAGAAGCTGAGAAAAAGAGAGATAAACAACTACTGGATCACGAGGGCAGAATTCGAGAGATAAGCAATACCATAAGACGAAACAACATTAGAATAATTGGGATCCCAGAAGAAGAAAAAAGAGAGAGAGGTGCAGAAGGTATAATGGAGCAAATTATAGCAGAGAACTTCTCTAATTTGGGGAAGGGAACAGGCATCAAAATCCAGGAAGCACAGAGAACCCCTCTCAAAATCAATAAAAATAGGTCAACACCCCGACATCTAATAGTAAAACTTACGAGTCTCATAGACAAAGAGAAAATCCTGAAAGCAGCTCGGGAGAAGAGATATGTAACCTACAATAGTCGAAACATTAGATTGGCAACAGACCTATCCACAGAGACCTGGCAGGCCAGAAAGAACTGGCAGGATATATTCAGAGCACTAAATGAGAAAAATATGCAGCCAAGAATACTATATCCAGCTAGGCTGTCATTGAAAATAGAAGGAGAGATAAAAAGCTTCCAGGACAAACAAAAACTAAAGGAATTTGCAAACACAAAACCAGCCTTACAGAAAATCTTGAAAGGGGACCTCTAAGCAAAGAGAGACCCTAAAAGCAACATAGACCAGAAAGGAACACAGACAATATATGGTAACAGTCACCTTACAGGCAATACAATGGCAATAAATTCCTATCTTTCAATAGTTAACCTGAATGCAAATGGGCTAAATGACCCAATCAAAAGACACAGGCTATCAGACTGGATTAAAAAACAAGACCCATCGATATGCTGTCTGCAAGAGATTCATTTTAGACCCAAAGACACCCCCAGATTGAAAGTGAGGGGGTGGAAAACCATTTACCATGCTAATGGACACCAAAAGAAAGCTGGGGTGGCAATCCTTATATCAGACAAATTAGATTTTAAACCAAAGACCATAATAAGAGATGAGGAAGGACATTATATCCTACTTAAAGGATCTATCCAACAAGAAGATCTAACAATTGTAAATATCTATGCCCCTAACATGGAAGCAGCCAAATATATAAGGCAATTAATAACAAAAGCAAAGAAACACATCGACAACAATACAATAATAGTGGGGGACTTTAACATCCCCCTCACTGAAATGGACAGATCGTCTAAGCAAAAGATCAACAAGGAAATAAAGACTTTAAATGACACACTGGACCAAATGGACTTCACAGACATATTCAGAACATTGCATCCCAAAGCAACGGAATACACATTCTTCTCTAGTGCCCATGGAACATTCTCCAGAATAGATCACATCCTAGGTCACAAATCAGGTCTCAACCGGTACCAAAAGATTGGGATCATTCCCTGCCTATTTTCAGACCATAATGCGTTGAAACTAGAACTCAATCACAAGAGGAAAGTCGGAAAGAACTCAAATACATGGAGGCTAAAGAGCATCCTACTGAAGAATGAATGGGTCAACCAGGAAATTAAAGAAGAATTAAAAAAATACATGGAAACCAATGAAAATGAAAACACAACTATTCCAAATCTTTGGGATGCAGCAAAGACAGTCCTATACTGTCTATACCAGAAAAGCAATACAAGCTTTTCTCAAGAAACAAGAAAGGTCTCAAGTACACAACCTAACCCTACACCTAAAGGAGCTGGAGAAAGAACAGCAAATAAAGCCTAAACCCAGCAGGAGAAAAGAAATAATAAAGATCAGAGCAGAAATCAATGAAATAGAAACTAAAAGAACAGTAGAACAGATCAACGAAACTAGGAGCTGGTTCTTTGAAAGAATTAACAAGATTGATAAACCCCTGGCCAGACTTATCAAAAAGAGAAGAGAAAGGACCCAAATCAACAAAATCATGAATGAAAGAGGAGAGATCACAACCAACACCAAAGAAATACAAACAATTATAAGAACATATTATGAGCAATTCTATGCCAGCAAATTCGATAACCTGGAAGACATGGATGCATTCCTAGAGATGTATCAACTACCAAAACTGAACCAGGAAGAAGTAGAAAACCTGAACAGACCTATAACCACTAAGGAAATTGAAGCAGTCATCAAAAATCTCCCAACAAACAAAAGCCCAGGGCCAGATGGCTTCCCAGGGGAATTCTACCAAACATTTCAAGAAGAATTAATACCTATTCTTCTGAAACTGTTCCAAAAAATAGAAATGGAAGGAACACTTCCAAACTCTTTTTATGAGGCCAGCATTACCTTGATCCCCAAACCAGACAAAGACCCCATCAAAAAGGAGAATTACAGACTAATATCCTTGATGAACATGGATGCAAAAATTCTCACCAAAATACTAGCCAATAGGATCCAACAGTACATTAAAAGGATTATTCACCACGACCAAGTGGGATTTATCCCTGGGCTGCAAGGTTGGTTCAACATCCGCAAATCAATCAATGTGATACAATACATTAACAAAAGAAAGAACAAGAATCATATGATCCTCTCAATAGATGCAGAAAAAGCTTTTGACAAAGTACAGCATCCTTTCTTGATCAAAACTCTTCAGAGTATAGGCATAGAGGGTACATACCTCAATATCAGAAAAGCCATCTATGAAAAACCTACAGAGAATATCATTCTCAATGGGGAAAAACTGAGAGCTTTCCCCCTAAGGTCAGGAACATGGCAGGGATGTCCACTATCACCACTGCTATTCAACATAGTATTGGAAGTCCTAGCCACAGCAATCAGACAACAAAAAGAAATCAAAGGCATCCAAATTGGCAAAGAAGAAGTCAAACTCTCACTCTTTGCAGATGATATGATACTTTATGTGGAAAACCCAAAAGACTCCACCCCAAAACTGCTAGAACTCATACAGGAATTCAGTAAAGTGGCAGGATATAAAATCAATGCACAGAAGTCAGTGGCATTCCTATACACCAACAACAAGACAGAAGAAAGAGAAATTAAGGAGTCGTTCCCATTTACAATTGCACCCAAAACCATAAGATACCTACGAATAAATCTAACCAAAGAGACAAAGGATCTGTACCCAGAAAACTATAAAATACTCATGAAAGAAATTGAGGAAGACACAAAGAAATGGAAAAACGTTCCATGCTCATGGATTGGAAGAACAAATATTGTGAAGATGTCAATGCTACCTAGAGCAGTCTACACATTCAATGCAATCCCCATCAAAATACCATCCACTTTTTTCAAAGAAATGGAACAAATAATCCTAAAATTTGTATGGAACCAGAAAAGACCCCGCATAGCCAGAGGAATATTGAAAAAGAAAAGTAAAGCCAGCGGCATCACAATTCCGGACTTCCAGCTCTATTACAAGCTGTCATCATCAAGACAGCATGGTACTGGCACAAAAACAGACACATAGATCAATGGAACAGAATAGAGAGCCCAGAAATGGACCCTCAACTCTATGGTCAACTCATCTTTGACAAAGCAGGAAAGAATGTCCAATGGAACAAAGACAGTCTCTTCAACAAATGGTGTTGGGAAAATTGGATAGCCACATGCAGAAGAATGAAACTGGACCATTTCCTTACACCACACACAAAAATAGACTCCAAATGGTTGAAAGACCTCAATATGAGACAGGAGTCCATCAAAATCCTAAAGAAGAACACAGGCAGCAACCTCTTTGACCTCAGCCACAGCAACTTCTTCCTAGAAACATCGCCAAAGGCAAGGGAAGCAAGGGCAAAAATGAACTATTAGGACTTCATCAAGATAAAAAGCTTTTGCAAAGCAAAGGAAACAGTCAACAAAACCAAAAGACAACCGACAGAATGGGAGAAGATATTTGCAAATGACATATCAGATAAAGGGCTAGTATCCAAAATCTATAAAGAACTCATCAAACTCAACACCCAAAGAACAAAGAATCCAATCAGGAAATGGGCAGAAGAGATGAACAGACATTTTTCCAAAGAAGACATCCAAATGGCCAACAGACACATGAAAAAGTGCTCAATATCGCTCGGCATCAGGGAAATCCAAATCAAAACCTCAGTGAGATACCACCTCACACCAGTCAGAATGGCTAAAATTAACAAGTCAGGAAATGACAGATGTTGGCAGGGATGCGGAGAAAGGGGAACCCTCCTCCACTGTTGGTGGGAATGCAAGCTGGTGCAGCCACTCTGGAAAACAGTATGGAGGTTCCTCAAAAAGTTGAAAATAGAGCTACCCTATGATCCAGCAATTGCACTACTAGGTATTTACCCCAAAGATACAAAGGTAGGGATCCAAAAGGGTACGTGCACCCCGATGTTTATAGCAGCAATGTCCACAATAGCTAAACTGTGGAAAGAGCCAAGATGTCCATCGACAGATGAATGGATAAAGAAGAAGTGGTATATATATACAATGGAATATTATGCAGCCATCAAAAGGAATGAGATCTTGCCATTTGTAACGACATGGATGGAACTGGAGGGTATTATGTTGAGTGAAATAAGTCAAACAGAGAAAGACATGTATCATATGATCTCACTGATATGAGGAATTCTTAATCTCAGGAAACAAACAGGGTTGCTGAGTGGGGAGTGGGGTGGGAGGGATGGGGTGACTGGGTGATAGACACTGGGGAGGGTGTGTGCTATGGTGAGTGCTGTGAATTGTGTGAGACTGTTGAATCACAGATCTGTACCTCTGAAACAAATAATGCAATATATGTTAAGAAAAAAAAAAGAAGAAGAAGAAGAAGGTAGCGGGAGGGGAAGAATGAAGCGGGAGAAATCAGAGGGGTAGACAAACCATGAGAGACGATGGACTCTGAGAAACAAACTGAGGGTTCTAGAGGGGAGGGGGGTGGGAGGATGGGTTAGCCTGGTGGTGGGTATTGAGGAGGGCACATTCTGCATGGTGTAGTGGGTGTTATGCACAAACAATGAATCATGGAATACTTCATCTAAAACTAATGATGTAATGTAGGGGGATTAACATAAGAATAAAAAAAAAAGAAAAGAATAAAAAAAAAATAAAAATAAAAATAAATTCATTAGGGTTGAATTCCTGTTATAAAATAAGAAAGACAAAAATTCTGTATGTGAAATTCAGGCTTACTGCCATTGTCCACTAAGAATAAAAATAAAAATAGTAATAAAACTACGGGGTTTTATTCCAAATAGAAGTAGCACATTACAATTGAGAATATAAATGAAAATAAGAAGAAATAAATCTGTTAATCATTCTTCATTACTGCTGATACTGGATTATTCAGATTCAATTCAATAGGAATTTATCGATCCATTACGCATCTGGCTCTGCTGGTTGTGACTATGTTGGTGTTCTAATTTGGCTACCCTAAAGCTAGTACATGCTGTAGAAGAATAGAATACTTAGAAAATTACTTGAATCACCCTTGCTCTCACTTCTATTATCAACTTTAATTGTTGGGTGATGGAGGATGGGGTAACCACCTTCAACTTAGACATATGCGTCCATCAAAAAGTATCAAAGTGTCCATATTCCTCTGTTTTATATCAAGGACCCATTTTTAGCAAATGTTTCCCAATAATGACATCTATCTAAATATCTTCTTTTGAACCAAGAAATGACTACCCCTTGCAATAGAAAAGCATCAAATTCCTAATTTGTATAATTGTTAATTATTTATTTTTTTTAATTTTTAAGCTTTTATTTTATTTTTATTTATTTATTTTTTTAAGATTTTATTTATTTATTCATGAGAGACAGAGAGAGAGAGGCAGAGGGAGAAGCAGGCTCCCAAGGAGCAGGGAGCCTGATGCGGGACTCGATCCCAGGACCCTGGGATCATGACCTGAGCCGAAGGCAGACGCTTAACCATCTGAGCCACCCAGGCGCTGAATTGTTAATTATTTTTACTGTGATGGACAGCAACCTCCTTTGGTTATTTCAACTCTGTCCTAAACCCATCTTATCTTTGTGAGTTCTCTTCATCTAAAAGGAATGTTACAGGTAGCAATTCATATCTGAAAGTGAGGGGACAGATTTGATTCTTATCCTTTCTATGTGGCCATGTTAAAATGCTGGGCTTTGGTGCACAGCTACATAGACAACAGATGACTTCAATGCTTTCAGAGTCTCAGTTCCTAATGCAACTGTCTGCTCATAGCAAACACTCTTCACCTGGCAGGTTTGGGTGCTATGTTAGTTTCCAAGAAGGCCATGGTTAAGGCATGTTTTTAATGCTAAGTTTCAGTACATTCTTTAAGCATTAGAGATGAAGCGAGCACCTTTCCAGTGAGCATGTGCTTTGTAAAAAAATCCATCTTTAGTGACATTTCAGCTCTTCAAGACATTCTCTGGAAAAGGGACCTACCTAATTATTGTGCACTGGTGCTAAGTGCAGATGAGAACACTTATAGAGGAATGTGACGTACAGGAATATGCCCAGAGTCCATGCCACAGGACCAGGGACACATAATAGCAGGTGTTGAAGTGAGGTAAACTTCTGTGCAGCATCGTGATTTATATGGGCACTTTTATTTTTTATTTTTTTTAAAGATTTTATTTATTTACGTGAGTGAGAAAGAGAGCTAGAGTGCACGAGTGGGGGGAGGGGCAGAGGGCGAAGCAGACTCCCCGCTGAGTGGGGAGCCTGACATGGGGCTAGACCAAGGGCCCCGGGATCATAACCTGAGCCGATGGCCAACGCTTAATGATTGAGCCACCCAGCTGCCCCTATCTGGGCACTTTTAAATTAAGCTAACCTCAGTTTGGATTTCTGCTCTGCATGTATTAGCTATATAACATTATTTGAGTCATTTAACCTCTGTATCTCAATATGTATATGTGCAAAACAGAGTATGCGATAATACCCATTTGAAGGGATTAAGTAAGATAATATATGCAAAGTATTTAGCAAAAAGCTTAATGCAAAACAAGGATTCTATAAATCACCACTGACATTAAAATAGATATTCTATGTTATAGTTAGGTTCCAGGGAACAAAAGTTGCTCACTTTCTTTACATTATAAAGGATACCTCCTATACATACATACATACATTCAGATTATCAGGTGATCTTAAAGTTATTCTTTTGCTCTAGTACATTTGATACCTACTATTAATGGAAAAAAAATGTGGTGGCAGCCATTTAGAGATATATCCTAGAACTATAAGCATCAGGAGGTCACTTACCTCACTCCCACTTTAGAGGATCTATGGGATTAAGTTTCCTGAATAATATACCTTAACAATTTAATTTCTATGTCAGATGTTTTCTGATTTTTTTCTATTGAACCCGCATTGTTTTCTTTGATTTTATCTCATTATTTGAACTGAAACCCTAACATAGAGAAATCAAATTCAATCAGGTATGACTTTCACTTATATGTGACTGTATATGCACATGTGGGTCAAAATACTAAAAACAATACTGTCTGTAGGTAAAAGAGTCCACGAATACTCATTATTTTCAGTTATCCATTAAAAAAACATTTTTAAAAAAAATTGACTCCTATATACACACAAGATTCTCCTTATGTCTTAATCAATAATTTATTTATCACATCTTTAATAGTTGAAGAAAATCTCTGAGGGGCACCTGGGTGGCTTAGCCAGGTAAGCTCAGGTCATGATCTCAGGGTCCTGTGATGGAGCCCCATGGGAAGCTCCCTGCTCAGCGGGGAGTCTGCTTCTCCCTCTCCCTTTGCCCCTCCCCCCACTCATGTGTGTACACACGAGCATGCGTGCTCTCTCTCTCAAATAAATAAATAAAATTTAAAAAATATTCCCAGAATCTTTTATTCTGTTGTAGTCTTCTTGTTCCTCGGTTATTTAATACCTTGCCTTAAGTAGTAGCACCCTAATATTGCTCATTGACTGATTGATTTTTTTAAGTTTTTATTTAAATTCCAGTTAACATACAGTATAATACTAGGTTCAGGTATATGACATAGTGACTCAGCACTTCCATACAACAGCTGGTACTCATCACAACAAGTGCACTCCTTAATCCCCATCACTTATTTTACCCATTCACCACCCCCACCTCTCCTCTGGTAGCCATCAGTTTTTTCTTATAGTTAAGACTCTGTTTTTCTCTCTCCCACACTTATTCATTTGTTTTGTTTCTTCAATTCCACATATGGTTGAAATTATATGGAATTTGTCTTTCTCTGACTGATTTATTTCACTTAGCATAATACCCTCTAGCTCCAGCCATGTTGTTGCAAATGACAAGATTTCCTTATTTTTGATGGTTGAATAATATCCCATTGTATACATATACCACAAATTCTTTATCCACTCATCAGTCAGTGGGCACTTGGGCTATTTCCATAATTTGGCTATTTATACATAATGTTGCTATAAACATTGGGGTACATGTATCCCTTTCAACTAGTATTTTTATATTCTTTGGGTAAATACCTAGTAATGCAGTTGCTAGGTGGTAGGGTAGTTCTATTTTTAACTTTTTAAGGAACCTCAAACTGTTCTCAAAGTGGCTGCACCAGTTGGCATTCCCATCAAGAGTGCAGGAGGGTTTCCCTTTCTTACATCCTTGCCAGCACCTCTTTTTCTTGTATTGTTGACTTTAACCATTCTGACAGGTGTGAGATGGTATCTCATTGTAGTTTTGATTTGTATTTCCCTGATGACCAGTGATGCTGAGCATCTTTTCATGTGTCTGTTGACCATCTGTATATCTTTAGAAAATTCATGTCTGCATCAAAAACAATAAGATACCTAGGATAAACCTAACCAAAGAGAGTAAAAGACCTGTACTCTGCAAACTATAAAACACTGATGAAATAAACTGAAGATGATACAAAGAAATGGAAAAACATTTTATGCTCATGGATTGGAAGAATAAATATTGTTAAAATGTCTATACTACCCAAAGCAATCTACACATTTAATGCAATCCCTATCAAAATACTAACAGCATTTTTCACAGAGCTAAAACAAACAGTCCTAAAATTAGTATGGAATAAAAAAGACCCCAAATAGCCAAAGCAACCTTGAAGAAGAAAAGCAAAGCTAGAACATCACAATTCTGGACCTCAAACTACATTACAAAGTTGTAGTAATCAAAACAGTATGGTACTTGGCACAAAAATAGACACATAGATCAATGGAACAGAATAGAAAACCCAGAAGTGAACCCACAACTATACAGTCAATTAATCTTCAACAAAGCAGGAAAGAATATCCAATGGGAAAAAGACAATCTCTTCAAAAAATGGTGTGTTCTTAATCTCAGGAAACAAACTAAGGGTTGCTAGAGTGGTGGGGGGTGGGAGGGATGGGCGGCTAGGTGATAGACATTGGGGAGGGTATGTGCTATGGTGAGCGCTGTGAACTGTTTAAGACTGTTGAATCACAGACCTGTACCTCTGAAACAAAAAATACATTATATGTTAAAAAAAAAAAAAGAAGAAGATAGCAGGAAGGGAAAAGTGAAGGGGGGGAAATCGGAGGAAGAGATGAACAATGAGAGACTATGGACTCTGAGAAACAAACAGGGTTCTAGAGGGGAGGGGGATGGGGGGATGGGTTTGCCTGGTGATGGGTATTAAAGAGGGCATGTACTGAATGGAGCACTGGGTGTTATAGGCAAACAATGAATCATGGAACACTACATCAAAAACTAATGATGTAATGTAAGGTGATTAACATAACATAAAAAAATAAAATAAATGTAAAAAAAATGGTGTTGGGGAAACTGGACAGCAACATGCAAAAGAATGAAACTAGACCACTTTCTTACACCATATACAAAAATAAATTCAAAATGAAAGACCTAAATGTGAGACAGGAAACCATAAAAATCCTAGAGGAAGGTACAGGCAGTAACCTCTTTGATATCAACCATGGCAACTTTTTTCTAGGTATGTCTCCTGAGGTAAGAGGGAAAAAAGCAAAAATAAACTATTGGGACTTCATCAAAATAAAGTTTCTGCAAAATAAAATTTTCTGCAGAGTGAAGGAAACTGTCAACAAAACTAAAAGGCAATCTCTCAAATGGGAAAAGATATTTGCAAATGACATATCTGATAAAGGGTTAGTATCCAAAATACATAAAGAACTTATAAAACTCAACACCCCAAAAATGAATAATCCAATTAAAATGGGCAGAAGACATGAATAGACATTTTTCATTAATTGATTAATTGTTGATTTACAGAAAACATGCATACTAATTTAAATAATTCAATCAATATAAACATGAGTAGTGCTTTGATTAGGGAGAGAGGGATTACTTCGGTGAATACAAAACAGATAATAATGGCCAGACATAGAAAAGTTGCTGAACTTCAGAGTTAAGTGATATTCTAGAGTGGAGAGAAGGAACAAGTCCACATTGTATTTTTCACTGAATCTTTTCCATGAATAAGTGGAATCGGGTTTCCATATAGGATATTAGAAAAGCAGGAGATTCTTTGTTTTTTGATGGCAATAAATTAAATCTATCAAAAGCAGACCAGGAAGATATTTCTAACATGTGAGCCACTCTCAACTTTTGGTCTAAGATTGGATAGAAGATAGTGGATTATCTCTTCCCTTATCTATTTTCAGAAGACCCAATCACTAGTTAACACCTTAAGTCTGCAAAGAATATACTTTCATTAGATAAATTAACCTAATAAGCAGAGTTCAACCATATTTTAATATAATTTCCCTAAAGCTTTGTGAGATTTGGGAGTTGCAAAGCTGAGTTAACTGTGGAGTCCTTGAATACAACTGTGTAAAGCACTAAGGGAGGGAGGAGATACAGTTAATCGTCCTTAATCTAAAGGGAGGAGGCCAATGGGACAATTTGGAGTCATTCTGCCTCCTAGAAATATCTACAGGCTGCAAAGAAGGGGATCCTCAACCATAGGGTAGAATGGACTGAGCTCAAGAAGGATAGGTTTTCAGACCACCTAACTCAGGGATGTCATAAACACTATACTGTTCAAAGAGCAAACCAATTATGCAAAACTGATTATCAGTCAAACAAACTATTAGGTTTATAATCATTTTTAAAAATAAGACAATGACTCCAAATGGAGTCACTTATACTAAGCCCCACATCACCAAACCAAGGCTTAATTACAGTTTCAGCTCTCCCAGAAATGAAATCTTAAACCAGTCATGATTTGCCTGATCAAAACTAGTTAGATAATCTGCCTGATAGACCCATGCTAGCCCCTAAAGGAAAGTAACTTTGCAATAACCAACCTACCTTTTTTGCCTAGTATAACTTCCTTGTTTCTGTTCCCCTCTGCCTATAAAAGTCTTTCATTTTGTACAGCTCCTGGAGCTCCTTTTTATCTGCTTAATTGGATACTGCCTCGTTCAAATGGAATTTTGTTCAAATAAACTCTTAAATTTTTGAATATGCCTCGAAGTTTATCTTTTAACACCATCTATTATATGTCTACAGAAAATCAAGCCTGCCAGCATCAACATGCTGGATCAGACAAAGGGACTGCCTCCAACATAACAGTGTGTTATATGGACGGGTAGTTGTTGCCTCACAGGTTAGGGGAAGGACCAGGCCTCCCTAATTCATCTGCAGAATCCTTTGGTAAACTTGTCTAAATCTCTTTTTTTTTTGGCCAACAAGGAACAGCCTCCCACCCTCAGAGTAGAAAAAAAAAAAAAGTAATAGCTTACATTTTGTGAGTTTTTATTACATGCCAAGTTCTCAGCATTTTACATGTCACCCTTCATTTAGTTATCATACAAAACACTACAAGGTCATTTTTAGAAATAGAAAAACTGAGGGCCAATAACTTGCCCAGGGTCACATCACTAGTAAAGAGAAGTACAATTTGAACCAAGGTTCTCCGGCGCCAGTGTCTGTACTATGATTTAATCCACTGTACTACATACACTGCCTGTTGCAAAGAGTTCCTAAGAGTCCCAGCAAACTGCCATCTCTCTTTGTTTTAGCCAGCTCAGCCCTCCTTCCCTCCATCTCCCTCTCTCTCTCTCTCCATTAAATTAATTAAATTAATATCTTCCTATAAAATGCTAGACCTAATACCCCTATCTGTACCTAAACATTTCTTTAATGAGCAGTTTCCCAGGGACTGGTGTGTTGACAAACTCTGTTCTCCAGGATAAAAACAAGATTAACATACTGACTGGAAGCCATGTTCCTTACTCCTTCCTGGTATTCCACTGACTTTATAAATCTTTCACATTGTGGAATTCATCACAGGAAGAAAATTAACCCTCAGCTGATATTTTGGCTGGGCAAATGAAGCCAGATCTCTTTGTCTAGCTTATTGCAACCTTCAGACACTTCAGACTTCTCAAGTTATTACAATTCAGCTACAGAAAAATGCTGTTTCCAGAAACACAAATTTTGAGACATTCACTATAGGCTTCTAGGCAGTAACAATAGAAAGTAGGCAGGCTTGATGAAACACACACTTTCAAAGAATAATACAGAGATGAGAGTGAAAGAAAAGGAAGAAAGAGAAAGCAATTAAGGTTATGGAAATGGGGCGTTTCAATGCAAGGTGAGTTATATTTAGAGGAATCTTGTCAGGTTAAAAATTTTTTTCAAAACCCTTTTTCTCATAAGTCATATATTATATTGTTATACCCAAGAAGATCTGTAACAATCAGGATTAATGCTAACTCTTATTTTGTTTACTTTCCACTTTTCATTCAATTTTGTAACTTGTAACTATGATCCTAAATTATCAAAGTATAAGATTTAAGTAATATTCATATTAAACCAAACTGATAAGTGATAAACTTTGCCAAGGAAAGCTCATCATTCAGACAACATTAAGAAGCAGATTGTAATGCAATTTCTCATTTGAATATACATATATAGACACTTCCCAATTTATCTAACTCTTTACCTTTTATAAGTAAAAATAAAAGTAAAATTAAAAAATCGTTTTGGTAAAATGCCTGTTAGCTTATCTCTAGCATTTTTTGACAAGTCCTCAAAAACTGCTTGATAAGGAGGCAGATTTATTTCTGGGAATTTTGCGTCAAGTGCTTTTGCGAAGGAAGGAGGTGAAATGAGCTACTTCTCTCCTTGTTTTCATTACAAATTGATCAACATATATTTACAAAGTGACTATTTTATGTTAAGTATTGCAGGCACTAGATTAACAAGGGAAAAGAAAAGAGATAAAAAATTTCCATGTTCTCATGAGACTCCCCAAAATATTAGGTCTTATTATAATTGTCTGTTTATAAAAGAGGTTGTTTCAGGACCACTTTTAGGATATAAGAGAGAGCCAATGACAAAAGGAGCCCTTCTAAGTCCTCCATCTCAGATTACTTGATGATTTATTGCCATGCTGTTGATCCTATTCTCAAAGTTAGTTGTTTGGAAACATACACATCGGACTTGACAATGATTCTTACAATGCTTTCCAAAATCATGCCACATACATCTCATGTGTCCCACCATTAAAGAAATTGTATTAAATGCTAAAAGACATCAGGAAGAAGAGCTGCCATTCTCTTCATTCCCTCCTTTCCCAGGGCCACTCCTAAAATTCCCTCCTTTTCACTGACTTCCTGACCAGTCTTAATTTCACAGCTGGTGGTTAGCTATAAAAGAGAGTGTCCCCATTTGGGGAACTGTACACGAAAACCTGCCCTGTTTTGATATATTGAAGCCGCCAAGGGAAGTAATGGCCCTGTCCTGAGTCATCTTTTATCTAACTCCCGCAAAGTGATGGAGAATGAGATAGTAAAAATGCAAAGAAAGCCCGCACTATTACAAGCACAAGCCCTTTGCTCTGATCTGAGGCTTTAGAGCTGATGCCCAGTACTTCCATGGTACTGGCACTTCAGACACAGGTACATTGGCTTACAGGTTTGCAGCTATAAATCAAGTCGCTGCCTATTTCAACAAGAACTGCCCTGGCTGAATAACCAGTATAACTGTGAGTAGGGAGATTAACGCTTCTAAATGCCATTAGGCTTCACAACCCACCTATGTTCTGCATCAGCATGAGAGAACCCCGAGTGCCAAACTGAAAACCAGCTCCTAGGTTAAAGGAGGAAAGCCCAGAGGAGACATTTTCTAACAATACGTGGGTGGTGATATTGGGCTGATATTAAAAACATCCTTCATTGGGCGCCTGGGTGGCTCAGTTGGTTAAGCGACTGCCTTCGGCTCAGGTCATGATCCTGGAGTCCCGGGATGGAGTCCCGCGTCGGGCTCCCTGCTCGGCAGGGAGTCTGCTTCTCCCTCTGACCCTCCTCCCTCTCGTGCTCTCTGTCTCTCATTCTCTCTCTCTCAAATAAATAAATAAAACCTTAAAAAAAAAATCCTTCATTAACCGGCTACCTCTGAAAAACTCTGTGCATATTTGGAGAGTGGGAGAAATTGGGTTGAAGAGTTCCAATTAAACTTGTAATATTTAGAGTTCAGAAATGACAATGACACTATGTGCCCCACCACACATGTGTATTTATGATGAATCAATAGAGCTTTCAGAAGTTGCCTTGTCTAGAATATTATTTATAATGCATTACCCTGATGGACTATAAAAGGAATCATAAAAATCTGCATGGGGAAGAAGATAATGGGATGAGGTACCTTGGTATGTGCATTGTTCACTGATGTATATTAAGTACGCTAATGACTTCACAAACCTAAGTCTAGTGAGTAGTTTCTGGCCACAGGAATACATTTTCTGGGCAAGGGCACCTACCTTACAGATCAGAAAGTTTTTAGGGCAGATTCCAAAGATAGTCTGTGCATCTTGTAATTGGTAAGAAATCATTTGCAAACTCTAAGTCCTATCACCAACTTGTCTCTAACATGTCCATGGAGCTTGCTGAAAATTTTAGAAGAAAAAGAGGGATATTAAGCCTCATGGAAAAAGTGAAGAATAACAAGAAGGCAAGTATTAGGAAGAAAAGTTAGCGTGCGTGTATCTAAGCCAAGATAAATGCTTATCTCACCTCTTACTTATTTAAGGGGTCACTCACTCCTCACCGAATTCAGTTTCACCAATATTTATTGAACTCCAAGTGCAGCCAGAACTTTAGTGCTATGGTGGGTAAAAAATATAATAATCTCTCATATTACAGAGAACTCTGGACGTTGTAAAGCTCTGCTCAAATTATCTAATCTTCACATCAATATTGTGACTTGAGTATTATTTTCACCATATTTCTAAAGAGAGAGCTTAAGTAGGTCACCCAAGATCATACAACTAACTCTCATAGAGCAGTGACACCAATCTTTGTCTTAAATATAAAAATACAAATACATATACACACATATACACATATATGTGTATATACATATAAATACATACAAATACATACATATATATATATATTTATATATTTATTTTTTAATATAATATATTTTTAAAGTTACAATCAATGGCCAAAGTGCTAAGTGAGCCTATAAGACAGAGAGAGATCCTTTAAAGCTAGACAGAAGAAGAGAGAGATCCACAGTGGAATTGATAAAGGCTTTGGAATTAAACAAATTGAACAAACATTTCAAAGAGGAATATGAAGTGTTCAAAAAGCCCTGAATTCAATTCAACAGAGTTATTACTGATAGCGATTCTTGGAAACCCAGTTCCAGTGTGTATAGAACTGTGGTTAAGAGTCAGGGTTCATCTCATCTGGAGGATGGAAACAGTAATTGTCCCTGCTTCAGAGTTGCTGAGAGAATTAAAAAGGTTATTCCAAATGTCACTTAGAATGTTACAGGACCAAAATGACGACAGTGGTGACGATAACAGTGATAGTGCTCCTGCTTTATTTGGTCTGAGGCTCCCAACTGGAGGCTGGTCAGTGTCTTTTGGGCAGCCATTGTCTTACCAAGCTATGTAATATGATAACTCTCTCATTTTCGAGTAATAAAACAATACTGTCTTACGCAGAAGTGATAATTTATCAATCCATCTAATTTTAAAATACTTGGTAGATGTGGCTTCAGCTGTGGCTTAATCCGGGGGCTAAAGCCTATTCCCTGTGGTGGGGCTTCTCTTGCCCAGTCTCCTCCTCTGAAACTGCCACCTTCCCAGACTGGTCCTCTCCTCACAGACGCAAGATGTCCGAAGACTCTCCTCTCAGTACCAAATCTACTTCACAGAAGTTTAAAAACAATCTCCTCATGGCCTTGATTCTGATTGGGTCAAACAGCCATCCCTGAATCATTCCTTAGGGCCAGGAGAAAGGATGCTGTGATAATCTCTTTTTTTTTTTTTTTTAAGATTTTTTATTTATTTATTTGAGACAGAGAGAATGAGAGACAGAGAGCATGAGAGGGGGAAGGGTCAGAGGGAGAAGCAGACTCCCCGCCGAGCAGGGAGCCCGACGCGGGACTCCATCCCGGGACTCCAGGATCATGACCTGAGCCGAAGGCAGTCGCTTAACCGACTGAGCCACCCAGGCGCCCGATAATCTCTTGATGCTTAAGTAGTCCACCCATGTGGAAATGGAGTCCAACTGGGGGCATGGGGGCTTAGCGGGGGGAGGGCTGGTTTCCCCAAGAAAAAAGCACAGCAATAGTCCTCAAACAGTGAATGGTGGCTGTCAGGCAGAAACATGTGGTTAGTACAGTGACATTTGTGTTGTCATCAATATTTTTCTTTTCTAATACATACTAAAAAATTTTCCTTGCTCTTCCCTTCCTTTCTTGATCTGGTACAGTTTTCCAGAATTATTCTATGTACTGATAGAGTGATTTTGATATAATTTCTCCTCTGATAAAATTGTTTGTACCTTTTTTTTGGGGGGGGGCGTCTTTTCTAAAGGTTGTACCTTTTAATCATTTCCAGGATTTTAATTTCCATTTTTGATGCTTAACAATTCCTAGGTACGTTCATCCTCAAACTCCTAAAGAACAGATTAATATGTAAAGGCAGCATGGGACTGCATGCGGATTAAAGATTTGAGTTCAAACTATGCTCTTAATCTCAAACCTTAGTTTCTTTGTTTATAAAATATGGCCATTATCTGTTCAGCTTACTTCAACAGTGTTTCGAGAATTATAAATACAGAGACATACACATACCCACACACATATAAACTACAAAATAAAAGTTAAATCACTATCATTGCTATTCTAGGAGGAATAAGAAAGAAAAAGACTGTTCTAGTCTTTGCTCTGGAGCTTACGAGGTTATCAGGTATGACACTCTAGGACGCTCTGGTTCAATATTCCAAACAGCATTCTTGAGAATGCTTTGTGTATTTTTATCTTAATAAAGAAATACCCCAAGCAAAAGCAATTACAAAGGTAACAGGAAATCAATCTCATGGACCCTTGGCCTGGTCCCTGCACTTGGTGCCTGGGGGTTGTACTGACACAGATATGTCCTCAGTCTGGGAACAGGTGGGCAGGACACGGGCAAGTAAATGGGGGTGTGGGGGAGAGGGGTCAATTCTGATCTGCCTTCTTTTCACAGAGATCTAAGCCTAAAAACGAGATAAACAAGGCAAAACTCGTAAAAGATACACTTTCGAAACGGGCTCATGGGAGCTGAAATACTCATGGAAGCAAATGGGAATATTCCATTTTGGCTTATAAAATAATGATTATGACCACTTTACAAAAAAAAAAGTCCATTTTTCCTTTTCTTAAAAAATATAATCAAAGACAAAAAGGAAGTGCTGGTCTTAACTATCTGAATTTATTTTGCTACCCATTACAAGATAATTTGCACATTTATATACAGCTGGCTAAATTACCTAAAGTTCAGTTGCTTAATCACCTGATTTCTCTTCTAATTTTGTCTTGCAATACACTTTTATAGTAATTTTGTTTTACAGTATACTTTAAGAGGATAGTTCTAGAAGGCAAGTGCCACAGACTTCTTAACAATAGCAGCCATAATTGAAAAGAAAGAAGAGGAAGAACAGAGGACACTAAAAATAAAATAAAACAAAGCAAAGCATTGAAATAGGATCCCAAGTAGTAAGAGTTTCAAAGAATGCAAATTTCACACATATATAGAAAACAACAAAACTAAACATGAAGAAACAAAAAACAGAAAAATCCTAAAACAAACATAAAAATTAAAGAAATATCAATCAGGGAACATGGGAACCTAAATCTGTGAAATTCACCATCCATCATTGGCTCCTTAAGTGAACTGATAGAGGGTGTTTTTGACTCTGCTCCGTGTTACATGTGGGCAGAAAACAAGTACAACTTAGCAGGTGGAGTGGAGGCTGAATTCCTAGCTCCAAGTCTAGTGAACTTGGGTAATACAGTCCTTGCCGTATTTCTGCCATAATGGTGCTCAATAATCATAACACATTAGAGTTGTTGTTGTTTTCCTCTGAGTTGTATGACTGTCTGAGGTTAAATCTGCACAGTCTGGAGGGCAATAGCTTATCACATTTTGCCCCACCTAAATACTGCATCTACATGTAAATAATCAGATTGAAAGGAATAGCAAAATTGCTTGAGAAGATGGAGATAAAGCCTGAGGGATATGTGTGAGGCATCATCCTCGTTGCCTTGGTGATCCTTGGTGATAGTCAGGGGTGTAATGAGTTGATGGCATATAAATCATTCTCAAGACATTTTTAGCACTGGTAGGTAAAATCACCTTCTTTTCCTTTACCTGTCATTACGTTCTTCACACTTGCTCAATTGCTGCCCAACTCCTTCTTGATGTTTTTTTTTAAACATTTTATTTATTTATTCATAACAGACAGAGAGAGGCAGAGGGAGAAGCAGGCTCCCCGCTGAGCAGGGAGCCCGATGCGGGACTCGATCCCAGGACTCTGGGATCATGACCTGAGACGAAGGCAGACTCTTAACCATCTGAGCCACCGAGGCGCCCCCAACTACTTGTTTTTAAAATTAAGTCTGGCATCTTAAAGATTCCCTTTCCTAAGCTCCAGATAGGTAGCCTCAGAAGAAATTCAAACAGTAGTAATCTCTGCGAAGAGATTGGTAATTTCTGCCTATTTCCAATGAAATGTGGGAGATGCTCTAATGTTTGGGGTCAAGGACAATCTCCCTGTTTTTCTCCTTTCCGTAGAGACTGCTCTAAGCTCTAAATTACTAGCCTTAAATTGTTTCATCAGAGGGGTTTGGGGAGGAGGAATGAATAAGAAGATGAGAAAAAGAACTGTCAAGACTTTATCTGGAGAAGAAAAAGAAATTTGAAGGGAATAAAGGTTTTCAAATATATGACAGTTAAAAATAACTATTGAACCATCAAGTTAAGAATTCAACTTTGGGATTCTACTTGAACTCCCTATTGCAACTATTAGAAGAGAAACTCTCAAATGGTGTTTTTTCTTAATAATGCTGTTCATCCAATGGAAAAAGAGCTATAATACTTGAAGGGTATCATAAAAAACAGAAATCCTAGTTATTAATAAGCATATGGAAAGGTGTTCCGCTCATTAGTGATTAGTAAAATGCAAATTAAAAATCACCTTGAGATAGAATTACCAGTCCACAAGATTGGCAAAAATTAAAATGTCTGACAATGCAAGTGATTGCAAAGATATGCGGCAATTGGAACTGTCATTCACAGCAAGTAGAAACATAAATAGGAAAAGCTGGAGAAGTACATCCTCTATACACCAGCAATGAGTCTCCTAAGTATATAATTTGAAGAAGCTCCTGCCCTAGTGTATGTCAGTGCATACCAGAAAATGTTCAGAACTGCACTGTGTGTGGTATCCCTAATTGGAAAAACCCAAATCGTGACTGTGTTGACACACTGTAGTATATATTCCAAAATGGAATAGTATACTGCAAGAAAAATGTAATGCAACCATACATAAAATATGGATGGAACTCACAAACATAATGCTGAGGGAAAGACGTGCAAGGAGAGATACATAAAGCATGGTTATAAAAATAGACAAAGCGGGCACCTGGGTGGCTCAGTTGGTTAAGCGACTGCCTTCGGCTCAGGTCATGATCCTGGAGTCCCGGGATCGAGTCCCGCATCAGGCTCCCTGCTCAGCAGGGGGGTCTGCTTCTCCCTCTGACCCTCTTCCCTCTCGTGCTCTCTGTCTCTCATTCTCTCTCAAATAAATAAATAAAATCTTTAAAAAAAAAATAGACAAAGCTATACTATTTTCGTGAGGAACGAACCAGAAGTAGTGAATACAAGGTGGGAGGGAATACACGCTAGGTTCTGGAGAACTGGCAGCATGCCAGGTCCTGACCACGATGGTATTTGCAGAGGTGCCCTTTTTATAATTATGCTGTGTATGTGCTCCAGCTCACAGTGGAAAAAAGTCATGCAGCTCCATTTGTACTTCAGTCCCCTTGTCAATGACAAAGGGCTAGGGAAACTTCCAGATCAGAAGACAGCTGCCTCTTGTCCACTGCTGTTCCCAATTTCACACTTTATTATTGGATCGTGGAGATTTGCCATTTCTTTTCGCCAATGGACATTTCTTCTCTTCAGGAATGTTCAATAATGACTTCTAGTGAGTGGAAATGGATTTTTTTTCCCCATTTTTCCCCCACACAGAATTTGTCTACCATGAAGATGACTGACTGATGTCTTGGGCCTCAGGTCACAAAAATCTTGGAGAACCACAACAGACTAGGTTGTTAAATTTGTGAACAGTGGACACTGTAACAATCCCCTCTTCATGATAAGGAAGTTTAGGGGGAAATCTTACTTAGCTTATTCTTTTAAATAAAGAACATAAATGTCTACTCAAATTATTTATTTTTAATTTATGTCCATTGCTAGAAACATTCTCTCTGCCATTGTTACTACTATCTTACTATATTTCCTCAATGACATGAGTTACTTACCAAGGGCAAAGAGTATATTGAACCAGGTAAGCAGGACATACATAACTTTGTTTTTGTATTCCTAAAGTGTGCCTGAAACAATAAACTGCAATCACAATTCTATTTTACAGAGTAGTTGTGAGGATTACATGAGATGATACATGTGAATTCCCATGGAAACCATAAATTACTTTTTTTAAAGACACTATTATTATCACCATCCTCCTAAAAAATTGCACTACATTGTGATTTTTCTACAAGGGTACGGAAAAAAGCAACTAAGAAACTAACTCAAATGGTCAAAGAAGAGTAGGAAATCATATTTAGTGATTGATCTTAGGAAAGAGTAAGAAAATTGCGGAGCTGATACACGAACACATTAGGAAACCAGGCACAAAATAGAACGTTTTACTTCCAGAAGCTTCACGACCACATGGACACATCAAGTGAGTTGTAGGCATCCTTGCACCATATGCCCTTTTTTGGATATAATACAAGGCATCTCTAGCCATTAGCACCCTCTTTCTGAGTCTCTTGGGTTTCACTCTTTAATATATGCATAATTCAATTAGGTATGTTTTAGTAATTAATATCAAAATCCCCAAAGTTATTTAGTAAATTCTATTTCTCTACAGAACGGATATAGATAGAAGCTGCTTCTGGTAAAATAGAATAAAATAGAATCAGTCCAGAAAGATATAGCTCAGGAAAACCCTAAGCCATCTACCCTTATGACATTAGGAACAACAAAAAGTAGTAATGCCTCGCATGAATGCGCTGCTAAATTCCAGGTGTCTTGATAAGTTATGGCCCTTAATCCTTACGAAAACCACATGATAATGCCCCATCCCCCATCGCAGAGTCCAGAAATATGAGCCTCAGAGTTTAAATGACTTGCCCAAGCTCACACATATAGTTAAGTGTAGTCTACCTGGACTCGGAGGGTCTAGTAGTATGCAATTCTAAACACTCATAAAAATGTGCTCTATTTTTATGGAAATTTATTTAAATGTGAAAATTGAATGTTGCCCTTACCTTGAGCTTATTCTCTGTTATTAGCTGATGCGTTGGATAACAAAAACATTAACATACTATGTTGAAGAAGGGGATGAAGTGAGTGACTTAAAAGCAGTGAACCAGGACCAAAAAAAAAAAAAAAAGCAACAAAGTTGTTTAGGGGAAATCATTCCTTACTTTCATGGCTTAAAACTATAAAGGTTTTATACTTTCAAACTACATTAAATCCATGATTGCATTGACTCATGGGTTGAATTTATTTGAGTGCAATTTCTTCTAACACTTAAATCAGTTCAGTTTTATAATTCACTTCCCAAATTCTGGAGTCTTCTACATTTGGTTCTAAAGAACTATTCCATAGCTCTAACCGCTTTTCAGAGATGTTATAATATTATGCTTCAGTGGTCTTAAGGAAAAAGTGTGTTGCTCGGAAGAAATAATGCTAATATTGATGGTGCATTAGGAATCTCATACCATGTTTTCTTTTTTGTTTTTGTTTTTGGTCACCATTGCCAAAAAATTCACTTTTATTTTATACACACTCATATTCACAAATGCAGGTTTCCACATTCACACACTCCTTCTTCTAAATGGTTACTTATAAGAGTGATTTAAAAGAAAAGCCCAACATTTCAGAGGATGAATAACTGGGAAGTATGGTGTGTATATATATATACATATATATATACACACACACACACACATATATATACATAAAAGTTGATGAAGTGATCAACAACATGGTAGATATTCAAATATCTGCTGAATGAACAAATGGATAAATGATTGATAGGATACAAAAAATGTAAAAGAATATGAGGTACAGTCAATTGTAGAGATGCATACTGGACATAAGAGTAAATTTTCTGGTTTTACAACTTGTTATATATCAAGACAAGCTATTTAGAAATCAGAGGTAGAAAGGAGACTGAAGAGAGCAAGGAACCCTGTCAGAAGAAGTGGGGTGACTGGGCCAGGCAATCGTCCATCCTGGTTTCCCGGGGAGTAAAGGATTTCTTGGAGCATGGGTCTTGCAGTGCTAAACTGGAAAAAGCACTGGCAAACTGGGATGAGGTGGTCATCCTATGAAGGAAAGAGCTGGGATTAGGAATCCGGAAACACAGAATCTAGAAACCCTGACACTAGCCTGTACCAATCACTTAACTGAGTTACTTAATTTCTCTGCCCTTATAAAAGGGGGAGCAGTGGGCAAGATAATCTTAAAAGCCTTTCCAAATTTAGAAAACTCCCTGATTTGAGATGTACAAAGTTGCAGGGCCAGGCCAACAAATTAAATGGAAACACGCAGCAGATGATCCCATCAGAGGTTAATTCAGGCTTTGGCAAAGGGGAGGGAGTCAGCAAAAGGGAAAACAAAGCACAAGGAATTCTAAGAAAATTAAGATCTAAGTTTCTGATTTTAAGATACTCTCACGTAATTTAGTGAGTGAAGTGGTTCCTGGATTTGGTTGCGAAAATACAATTATAAATCTATTAAGTAAGTGCTACTTGTTTTTAAATCCTTGAAACCTGTTTGCATATCTAGTTGCACTTCAGAAGAAATAACATTGAGGATGATTTAGTTCAGGCAACTTAAATGCTGAGGACAAAGATATGCATTGTCTTCCCTGTCCCCTAATTAACTAGACCCATGGAATAGAGAAGTAGCATCATGCATTTATTATTTTAAAATCTATATTTAAATACAAATATACATATTATTAATAAACTCTTTATTAATAATAAATATTATTTATCTTATTACTAAGAGAATAAGACATTATTTGGAATTTTCCCCAATACATGGCACAGGGGTATGTGTGAACTCTCCCATTACAAGACAATAGTAGAAAGTTATTTTCATTGTAGCACATACAGTTTCTCTTCAATTTTGCTTTTCCTAAAGCATAATGCTTAATAGGTTTCCGGGCAGCAGACGCTAAACACTTTTAAGAGGCATTTAATGTGAAGCATTTGTTTACCTGTGAATTCATTATTAATGAAAAGCCAAGCAATGCACAGTTCAAATCAGGCAGACATTAAGTGGATCAGTCACCTGCATTATTAAAATGTACCCAAGGGAATAGGGATTATTCTCCACATTCAATTATTCCTAATGTAAGCCCCCACCCTACCCCCCGCCCTGCCACCAACCCCCGCACACCTATATTGCTCCCAAGAAGAAAGCTTGCTTGTTCTTCCCATTGACCTTTCTAAATGTACACAAGAGTCTTGGTCTGCCTGTGTTCCGGTCCCCAAGTAAGTGCTGGGGGTGTCACATAGGCAGTAACCGCTGAGAAAGCCCGGAATCCCCCTCCCTCTGAGCATGGCTTTAAAGCAAAGCCTCATGGGTAGTAACACAGCTCAAACCCTTGACTGCAGGTCTCTTGACTACAGGAGCTCTGACACAGGGTGTCCCTGGAGTCTGTGTCTATGTTGCCAGGAGGCAGAATTCTGTCAGGGAACACACTTTGACTGTCATCAACTTCAGACCTTAGAAATCAGGTAAAGACAGGCCCAGGCTGCCTTGAAATCTCGATTAGGCAGAGTCAGAAAGCAGAGTGGTAAAAAATGAGACAGGGCAATGAAAAACTTCAGGCTAGCAATTCTTCCTTTCACTCTTCTCTGATTCCATAAGTCACCAGTTCCCACAGTGGATCCTTCCATATGGGTGATATTTATAACTGGCTGCCCACTTGGGCTTTGGTTTAATGTCACTGTTTATTGCCAGTCAGCCCTGCATGTCTATTTAGATTGTAAAAGCCTCGAAATCCCAAATTATTTCTGTGAGGTTTTTCTCCACAGGAGACACATAATCTGATGTTCAAAAATTTATGTTTTTCATACTGCTAAAATAAATGGTAAGTCCTTCCAAAATATTTTTTTGTTATTATCTTTAATCACAATGCATTCTCCGTCATATATATGTTCTAAGTGGGTTTTTATCTTGCCATTGGATTGACAACTTAACCAAAAAAAAAAAACAAAACAAAACAGTGAATACATGTTATTAAATCATTTCGACACCCCAATCCTTTGGAATCTGTACATGCTGCCACATACATTGCAACTATGGGCAAACTGATAGAGTCATTAATGCTTCCTATTACAGAAAGCCCAGAACTGACCCAGCACCCAAGGGGCTCCTGGCATGGAATGCTTTCTCACACTTGACGCAGAGTCCCTGGTATGCATCTGTCCCAATATCTATACCTCACCCCCCCTCCACTATTTCAACAACCTTGGTCTCTTTTGTACCTGTGACCACAAAGGTAAGGTAGTAATGGGTCCAGGACCACTGGTGGGAAAGAGAGGCTCACAGAGTCGGGCACACTCACTGGGGAATAGTTCAAAGCCCCCTGAAGGCTGAAAGGTTGCAGTAGAATTCCAGGAGACAGTTAATGGTCATTTTCAAGAATAAGACAGAGTGAAGGGTTCAGAGACTCTCAACTAATTTTCTTAAGCAGGGCTGGAAAAGAATACTACAAAACGAGAGAGAGAACAGGCACCCTGGTCTTGCTGCATTGGCGATCAACCATTAACAATGTTAGCCTTGAACCACGCATGCCTTTCTCTGGGGAAATTATCGTTAAGATATAAGGAGATTCTCCCAATATATAAGCTGCTCTCCGACACATCCTCAGCCCTCTCTTTCTCTTTATCAGATTCTTCCTCCTGACCATTTTGAATTTTTGAATAAGACTGGGGAGCTGAGTCATATTCCTGGCAGAGCTTTATGTTCTTCAGATATCCTAGTATCCTTTGAATAAAGTGTATTTTTCACTTAAGATAAACTTTTTTCCCTGTACTTTGCAACTAATTATGACATAAAAGTCAGAAGCCAACAGAATTACAAAGAATCTGAGTTACAAAATTATATTTATATAGCTTTCCTTACCCTATATATAGATCCAACACTAACCCCCAAAACATGCTAAAACTGCTCAGCATAACACAGCCCACTGGAAAATGTTTAAATACTTTCATTCCCTAAATACAGTTTACTAAAACAATGGCACCAAACCACTTCAATGCCCACTTTACAGAACTACACTGTAAAAAAAAAAAAAAAAAAAAGAGAGAGAGGGAAGGCATTCAGCATAATAATGATTGTCAGAACATATAAACACACAAGCTTATGTCTACCAAATCTATAAGAAACACCAATTTTATGTTACATACTAAATCAGACCGCAGGGACCGATCTCAGTGAATTTAGTACTGTGAGAATAAACTACTGCTTGTGATCAAATTTCTAACCCCATTCTCAATATCATAATATGAGATCAAAATAGTTTCTACAAATGTGAAATTCGTGCTAACAGGTTTGTTTTAGCTTCTGGTACTCCTTAAAAATTGCTATTGCAGCATGATTACTAATGAACACAGAAACCATTTTACTACAAGGAATCAATACATTTAAAGTATTTTTCCCCCTGAATTATCAAGAGATGGTCTATTTAGAGCTTATTTAACATTAAAGTTTTAGGCAAAACCAGCATGCCACAGAAATGTTTCAAATCAAGTTGGCATTTTAAACTATACATCTCCTTTGCTTTCAGTATCTAAATATTTCTATATTAATGGGAGAAATACGTACTTCACTAAGCAGACCAATGGGAATTTTGATTTAAGCATCACTTAATGTTTGTTTTTAAGCCATCAAGCAAGCCACAGCAGACAATCCAAATAGAAAGAATGTGTATAATTATGGTTGCTTCAGTAAACTGCCAGACCATTACAGAGAGGTTTGCTAGTTTGGCAGAGCCTGCAGTTTGAATTACTTAAATAAAATATGCTTAATAAATAACATTAAATTAGTAATGGCCAGCATATACCACTTAGTTAAATTAGTAAAAAGCTATTAGAACACTCTCAATTGATAAATAACTGTGTGTAAAGCCACACACGTACATACACGCACATTTATCTTTTATCTATAGATATCTTGATCTACGGATAAATATAAAAGTGAGGAAATTAGATACTTTAGAGATTAACCAGTTCACTGGTACTGGATCTTAGCATTCTGATTCCTCTCTCCCCTTTTTATTTTCCTTCTCCTTTGTATTCAGTTACAACTCTGTAAGATTACAGACTTTAAAATTGTGCTCTATAACTGAAGCTGTAGAAATTGCATTGAATCCCCATGTTGTTGGAAAACACAAACAGCACTGAAAGGGAACACGTGGTGTCCCTTGCCTTTTCATGGCCAGCACGTCCTTCAGGAACTAGGCAGCTATACCAGAAATAGTCAGTGTCAATCCAACAGAGCTCCCTGTTCCACCAACTCCACCCCACCCCACTCCTATCCTCTTCTCTTGATGACATTTGCTCATACTGTCGTCCTGTAAGCACAGTGCCAGGATTTCACTAGTCACTAAATAAACTTCCATTTCCTCCCACAGTGTGTCAATCAGAAACTTACATGCACTTGATGACCCCGAGGAAGATCCACGTTGCCCGTGAAGCTTAATGCAAGTATCTTGGAATATATTTGATACTCCCTTTAAAGAGCTTGTCTACAGGGGCGCCTGGGTGGCTCAGTTGGTTAAGCGACTGCCTTCGGCTCAGGTCATGATCCTGGAGTCCCTGGATCGAGTCCCACATCGGGCTCCCTGCTTGTCGGGAAGCCTGTTTCTCCCTCTGACCCTCCCCCCTCTCATGTGCTCTCTCTCTCTCTCATTCTCTCTCTCTCAAATAAATAAATAAAATCTTTAAAAAAAAAAAAGAGCTTCTCTACAGAGCACGTGATTTTATACTTACTGTCTTGTATTTCTTTCTCATTAAATCTCAGGTCATGTTTCCTCAAATAATTACAAAGTACAAAACAAAAAATGACAGCCAACACATATTGAGCACCTTCTATGTGCCTGGTCTTGGGACAAGCCCTTTACTTTACTGAAACTCTATGAGCTTGCTAATGTGTCCTGTGCTCATCTTGCAGGTGAAGAAACAGAGGATTAGTTAAATTGGATGATTTGTATATATCCACAGACCTGGCAAGTTAGTGTTAGGATTTGAACCCACGTGACTTACTCCAGAGCCTGGACTCAAATGCCTCCCATTCTTCTTTTCTAAAGCTCAGCACTTCACACACAACACAGATTGATGAATAAGTACTGGCTGGCTGTGTAGGTGGCAGTAAAAGTCCAGTAAATCCTGTTATGATATAGCTTGTTATTACACAGACTTATAAATGATTCAAAGCATGTTTCTCAAAATGTAACAACTCCATCATAAAAGCCTGACTTAGCACAGTCAGCACATATGGTAAATGTTAGTACTGTATCTCAACATCAGGGAGATATATATATAGGTATATATGTATTTACATATATTACAATATATCTATATTACATATAGATATATATGTAATCATAGTGTTTATAATGCACAAGAGAATCAATAAGTGTAATTTCTCTCAACCCTTATTAAATTTGAATTTTAAACATTTATTTAAAAAAATTAAGCTTGGGCATTAAAAAAAAAATACTTTTCTAGAATTGAAGCTCCAGAGATTGAGATCCTGTTTTGCATGTTCACTGCTGAGGTCTAGCACTTCACCCATGCTGTGTATAAACGTGCATACTTCAGTGAGAAGTGTGGGGGTGTGTTCGTAAGCTCATCCACACAGTGACTTATAGTAAACATACGACACACACAATTATAAATACATTGTCTAAGTTAGAAGAAAAATAGAAAATTTATTAAAAGTCCAGAATATAGGATATGTTTTTGGAAGAAATAAAACTGTGGACACTTATGAAGTACTATGAATCAGCCCCTCTTAAAAGAACTTTAATGTGTATACAATCTCATTTCATCTTTGCAACAACTCAGTGAGGGGCCATCATTTTTTTTCACCTCTTTTTTTTGTTTTGTTTTGGTTTTTGGTTATCATTGCTTATATCAAGAGTTTGTAACATTTTTTTTATTATTATTATGTTGTGTTAATCACCATATATTACATCATTAGGGTTTTTTTTTATTATTATGTTATGTTAATCACCATACATCACATTAGTTTTTGATGTAGTGTTCCATGATTCATTGTTTGCATATAACACCCAGTGCTCCATTCAATACATGCCCTCCTTAATACCCATCACCGGGCTAACCCATCCCTCCAACTCCCTCCCCTCTAGAACCCTCAGTTTGTTTCTGAGTCCATAGTCTCTCATGGTTCGTCTCCCCCTCTGATTTCCTCCCCTTCATTTTTCCCTTCCTACTTATTTTTTTTTTTAAACATATAATGTATTGTTTCAGAGGTACAGGTCTGTGATTCAACAGCCTTACACAATTCACAGCACTCATCATCGCACACACCTTCCCCAGTGTCTATCACCCAGCCACCCCATCCCTCCCACCTCCCACCACTCCAGCAACCCTCAGTTTGTTTCCTGAGATTAAGAATTCCTCATATCAGTGAGGTCATATGATACATGTCTTTCTCTGTTTGACTTATTTTGCTCAGCATAACACCCTCCAGTTCCATCCACGTTGTTGCAAATGGCAAGATCTCATTCCTTTTGATGGCTGCATAATATTCCATTGTATATATATACCACATCTTCCTTATCCATTCATCTGTCAATGGACATCTTGGCTCTTTCCATAGTTTGGCTATTGTGGACATTGCTGCTATAAACACAGGGGTGCACGTACCTCTTCGGATCCCTACATTTGTATCTTTGGGGTAAATACCCAGTAATGCAATTTCTGGGTTGTATGGTAGCTCTATTTTCAACTTTTTGAAGAACCTCCATACTGTTTTCCAGAGTGGCTGCACCAGCTTGCATTCCCACCAACAGTGTAGGAGCATTCCCCTTTCTCTGCATCCCCGCCAACCTCTGTCCTTTCCTGACTTGTTAATTTTAGCCATTCTGACTGGTGTGAGGTGGTATCTCATTGAGGTTTTGATTTGGATTTCCCTGATGCCAAGGGATGTTGAGCACTTCTTCATGTGTCTGTTGGCCATCTGGATGTCTTCTTTGGAAAAATGTCTGTTCATGTCTTCTGCCCATTTCTTGATTGGATCATTTGTTCTTTGGGTGTTGAGCTTAAGAAGTTCTTTATAGATTTTGGATACTAGCCCTTTACCTGATATGTCATTTGCAAATATCTTCTCCCATTCTGCCAGTTGTCTTTTGGTTTTGTTGACTGTTTCCTTTGCTGTGCAAAAGCTTTTTATCTTGATGAAGTCCCAATAGTTCATTTTTGCCCTTGCTTCCCTTGCCTGTGGAGATGTTTCTAGGAAGAAGTTGCTGCAGCTAAGGTCAAAGAGGTTGCTGCCTGTGTTCTCCTTTAGGATTTTGATGGTTTGTCACTTTTTATTGCTAAGGAGTAGTACATTGCATGGATCTACTGCAGTGTTTATCCATTCCCTTGTTGAAGGACATCGGGGTTCTTTCTAGTTTGAGGTGATGATGATTAGAACAGTTATAAACATCCATATACAGTTGCATGTGTATGTGTGTTTGTGTGTATGTGTGCGCACAGGTTTTCATTTCCCCAAGGGAAATACCTATGTGTGGAATTGATGGCTCATACAATACGTGTATTTTTTAACTTTTTATTCTGAAATACAGGATCATAGAGACTGCAAAACAGTACAAAGAGGTCTTACATAACCATCACCCAATATGCTCTCCTGCTCTGTGCTAAAAGCTTGCAGAATTATCATTATCCTAACAAAACATTATCTAAACCAAGAAATCGGGGTGCCTGGGTGGCTCAGGTAGTTAAAAGTCTGTCTTTGGCTCAGGTCATGATCTCCGGGTCTTGGGATCAAGCCCCACGTTGGGCTCCAAGCTCAGTGGGTAGTCTGCTTCTCCCTCTCCCTCTGCCTCCCCCCACCACACTCATGTTCTCTCTCTCTCTCAAATGAATAAATAAAATCTTTAAAAAAATAAGAAATTGACATTTGCAAAATATGATTAAACTACAGACCTTACCTTTTGCATGTGTGTGCCTGTGCGTGCTTGGGGTCTGTGTGTGCATATAGCTCTGTGACGTTTTATCACATGTATAGATTTAGATAACCACCCACTACAATCACTATACAGAACTGTTCCATCCCAGCAAAGGGATGCTCATCTCTGTGTTAAACATGAGCAACCTTCGGCACAGCGAATTTGAAGAGGGCCCCAAGCCCAAGTTCACTTGCCGGTGAGTGAGGTGGTCTCAGCAGCACCAGGGCCCATTCTTATCCCACTATGCCATACTGCTTGCCCAGTCTGACCGTTTCACAGAAGGCAACACTTACAATAACATCTAAAAAATATAACAGCGGGATTGTTTCATTAATGAATAAAGTGTTATTTATTCATTTAGTAAATATTTGACTCTTAAATTCATTTTAAAAAAATATTTGTCAGTAAATTTTGAAAAGGTGATGGAAGTTCTTTTTGCTATTTTAAGTAATATTAGGTCAAACCTGATGAAATTCTAACTTTAAATTAAAATGCAGTTGAATATCACCATTTCATAGGGGTCCAATCCAATTATAATAACAATAGTACTTAGGTCTTACTGTCCTAGATGTTTTGTAAAAGTTAACATTCTTAAGCTGGCATCATTATAAAAGGCAACTCCTGGATTCAGATGCGTGAAAAACCCCAAGTCCTTCCTGTTATGCTTTGACATGAATTTAGGCATTGCAACAATTTATTGTTCTGTGCATTTTATAAATGCACTTTCATTCCCCTTTTTGGTACATGGTATAATTGATAAACATGTCCAAGCCATACTGCATCGTCATTTTATTCCGTCCTGCACAGGGAGCTCCAAGCTGCAATTTCCCAAGACTCTAGCCCTGTCCTTCTGGCCTTTGCCGGCCCCATGAATGTTGTACCTCCCCATCCCTGGCTTCACAGTAAGCTCCTCCAGCCGCAACATCATTTTTGACCATTTCCAAATGGAACAAAGACTATTCTACAATAGGATAAAATGTAAATATAATTCTGACAGGTGTTTAAAGTGCATAGAATACAGTTAGGTCCAGGGTAGAAGAGGAGCCGTCCACCGCAGCCCATCTAGCTGGCTAGACCAATTGTTCAGCTAAGACCAGCTTCTTCCCAGGCAAGAACTTCCTCTTGCCCCTTATGAACTTTACATTTTCTTTTAATTTTAATACTCTTCCCTCTGCAAGCACTGCTTAGCTTCTACTGAAATCAGTATCATACTGCTATCATATCCTCTAGCTACCCATCCTGATATACGGTCCCCTAAGCAATTCGCACTCTTGTGTAGGGACATGTTCATACTCTCTCAACTACTAGAGCCTCTCTACCTGAGTTCCTGAATGACGCTTCCATGAAGCTTCTGGAAGTTTACATATTTGTATGTACCTAGGTTTCTCGAGTCCGTGTACCTAACTCTTACAAAATGCTGAAAGAGGTCCCCCACCTCAAAAATGTTGTAATAAAAATACCCCATACTCCAGGCTCAGGGGATCAATGAAAGAAGAAATCATCTCAACTTGGGAGAGATTTTTTCCCCTGTTACTGCAGTCACTCATTCTGAAAATTTCTGTTTGCAGAAAACTCAAATATAATTTGTCAAAATGTGTTTCAAAAGTTGGGGGACATAAAATGACATTAGGTACCAATTACTGCTTACTTCCGCAGTTAAAAACACAAGGAAAAAGAAGATGATGATTAACAAATACTTAGGGATTTTGAATCTCAAAAAGAAGAGCATATATTTAATGAACTTAAAGAAATGCAAGGAATCCTCAGCCCAGTAATTTATTTCAGTCATTTCAACTCCACAGTTTGAGAACAATGACTATAAAGTAAATAATATCATGGAAATGTATAAATTGAAGCACCTATTCTCCTATAAACATCTTCTGTATTTCTTTTTTTTTTTAAAGATTTTATTTATTTACTTGAGACAGAGAGAACGAGATACAGAGAGCATGAGAGGGAGGAGGGTCAGAGGGAGAAGCAGACTCCCTGCCGAGCAGGGAACCCGATGCGGGACTCGATCCCGGGACTCCAGGATCATGACCTGAGCCGAAGGCAGTCGCTTAACCAACTGAGCCACCCAGGCGCCCCATCTTCTGTATTTCTTGTGATTGTTCTCTGTAGTACTCTTCAAACGTGAATTCTTTTGGAAAAACAAAACATCCAGTAGGAAAGCTTATAAATGGTATAGAATCTATACTATTGATAGCAGCTTTCATTTTAATCAGGTCACAAGAAACAGAAAAGAGCAAAACAATCTGAAATGGATGCTAACTGGCATGAAATACAATGATCAGCACTGAGACTCTGCATTTAGAAGTTAGGAATATGTTGCGTAAGACCATTGATCTGTTCTACATCAGTTCGCAAAACTTTGCTGATGCAAGTCCATTGACCAAGAAAAGAGGGGATGCTCTCTGGGATTTTGGCAGAGAACATTGCTGAGTGGCACTCCAGGCTTTAGCCACATGATAGGCAGCAGATCCCAATTAGATGTGCTAAATGGAATTTAGTAGATGAAACTCAGGAAACAGGAAGTGTTAGTGCAATTTTTTAGGAGACTATTTTAAAGACTTAGTTGAATATAGGTAGAGAGAAAAATCAAACTTAGTAATTTTTGAAGCAACTTAGAAAGACTATTAAAGCCCTATTTAATGACAAGTGGCCCTTTTAATTAGATCCACATGCAGAGAGGAATAGTTACCATATCTGAGGCATAGTCATCAGAGAATAACTGACATTAAACTGAGTGTTTTCAAAGATTCTAAAACTTTATGTCACAAGGTCAGCTTTCCCATCTTTACTTCGTTATGCCTCCTTAAGAAAGAATATATTAAACATATTATTGCTGATATAAGATACCACAGGGATTATACTCCTATTTAAACACACCCCTCCTTCAGATTTGAATGAAATGCTTGAGCAGGAACTTGGCAAAGTGTCTCCAATGTCAATTAATTTTTAAAGACAGGGCACATGTTTTCCTACTTATGAATTCTGACAACATGAAGAGTTGAAGATTTGATTTCTTCTGAATCTACATTCATGTAAGGAGGAACAATTGAATAAGCTGACAGTAATGATGGCTGTAATTAAAGCGAAATTAATATGTATTGCAAAGCAACAGTATACTAAAAACCTATGTTTATATGTAGTTTTGATTATCCAAATAGACTCACAGTTTTGGATAACTAATACTTGACTTCATTTGCACTCTGCCTCTTTCCTTTTCCCATCATGCACAGATGCTTTTCAATTACTGAGGATGTGATGAACACTGTTCCTTCTTATGCAAGAGACAAGGAGTTTCTTTTTTACAAACTCATGTTTGAACTGGTCAACAAATGTCAGAATTTTGTCCTGAAGTTTAACATGAACCTCTAATGGATTTACAAGGCAGATGCTGACTTAGGAACTCCATTTTCCTACTTTTGTTCCAAGAAAATGAGCAAAACTCTTGTTTGTCTTGCTCTTTAATATATTTAGAGATGTATCTTACACCATCTTTGCTTACACTTGACAATATGTAATCTTCACTTTCTCTTAATCATGCCAATATGTAAATCATGCCATGGGACCAACCCTCCATGTTTGCATGTGTAAAATTGAAAATTATTCACAGAAAGGTAAAAAGGAGACTCAAAATTAACAAAATGATTGCCTGGCCAATTTTTCATTCCTTTGAACCTCGACAAGGTCATTTTTATTTGCACTTTTCCATTCATGTAAATAAAAGGTAAATAAAAGTTTATGTGGCTAAACACAGTACAACAGCCATTTCAATATAAGTAATCTAATCCCTTTATATATAATGTGTATATATTTCCTGCGGCCCAGGAAATGATTTCCCTACAGTTAGTTGTCAGCAAAGCTGGCCTAGGCTCTAATAAGAATGCACATTTATCTCTGCATAAAATTCATGTCTGGTGTCTCAACAAGAGAACATTCCAGGAGAACATACCACCTTGTTAATTAAAGAAAATTTTGTTTTCTATTTCGTTAACATTTTCCCAAACTCCTCCCCTCCCTTAGGTCCAGGGTAAAATTCTAACTCGCCTGTGATTCTGATTTTGCCGCATCCAGTATCCGTCCTGTGAAATTTTCCTTGTTGCAACAACACCTGTGACACATGGTGCTTTAATGGAGGGCTAGATAGAGCACTCATTTAATAAATTCTTTTTTTAAGATTTTATTTATTTATTTTAGAGAAAGAGAGAGTGAGCGAGCATGTGAGAGGGGCTAGGAACAGAGGGAGAAGGAGAAACAGAATCCCAAGCAGACTCAGCGCTGAGCATGGAGCCCGATATGGGGCTCAATCTCACGACCCTGAGATCATGACCTGAGCTGAAATCAAGAGTCGGATGCTCAACTGACTGAGCCACCCAGGTGCCCCATCACTTAATAAATTATTCTTGACTAACAGTTGCAAAATAGTAAAATTAGAATGTATCCACAGCCTACTGAAGGGAAACCAGTTATGATAACACTTACTGTCTGACTTAGAAATAGCTTCTGAAACAAGATGGAGAAAAATGAATGTCTTAAGAGAAGTTAAACAGATAACCACTAAAGTTTGTACAGCACTTTTTAACTTACAAAGTACTAGTCATACACATCTTATTTAATGTAAAACCCACCACCTAGTAAGTATCACCATAAAATTCCTTCATAATTCTAAGGGTGAGGTTCCTTTCTTGCACAGAAATCCCTGGATTGACTTCTGGTGTAGATAACTGCATTGCAGTGAATGCTCACAGCAGCTACTGGCTCAAAAACTAAGGTTTCATTTACTTAGTGTTTGTACATTGATGTTTTCAGGCACATTCATAATATATAAAATATATATAAAGTAAGTACAAATAAGAAAAAGAGATCAATTCCAACATTGAACATATTTTTCTAAAATATGAATATTTTATTTTAATTTTTTAGGCATTCATGCCTACAAATAGCTCTAAATAAATTTCTAAGTATCTGTAAATTGATAAATCATCATTTTTATGGATAATTAAGAAATTCATCAAAACTTTCAATAAAGATGGCTCAGTATATCCTATATATACATTTATATTTATATTTATATTTGCATAACACCGAACATTTGGATTATAAAGTGAAATGTTCAACCTTACTTCCAAATATCTAGATGTTTAGAATCATGCAGAGATGAAATTATATAGAAAAAGTGATACAGATACCTATTAAATAAAATACAATATCTGAATCATTCTTCTTGTTAAGCCATTTGAATTTTTAAAAATGCTGAAATTAGTGTATTTAAGAAAAGAAACAAATATTTTAGGTCACAACCACTTACCACCATATTACACACATTACAATGCAATTTTCATATCCAAACAAAACGTAACATGCACAAACATCTCCAGGGAAGAAAATGATGAATTTTAAAGAAAGTTGATACAGTCTAACCATTTATCTAAAAAGATGACACCTTACAAAAATCAAGCTTAGGTATATGGGTTTATAAGTGGGGCTATAACTATTCGAGAAAGATCAAAGTCGAAGACGATTTATGAGGTGTATATGTTTTCTTGCTTGCTTTCTCCTTCTCTCTCACCTTTTCCCTCTCCCTTCCTCTCTCCCCTACCCCTCCTTCCCTCCTTTTTCTTTTCTGTTCCACAGAAGGAGACAGTGTGAGAGTTTGTAAAAGGCTCACTAGTTCATAAACAAGCTTACTTACTTATGAAAGAGATCATAGTAGTGGCTACCAAAATCCTTGTGATGAGGAAATTCAGTTTTACCAGGGATCAGCAAACTCTAGCCCCAGGGCAAATCTGACTGGCCATCTCTTTTCATATCAGTGAGCTCAGAATGGTGTTTTTTTAATGTATTTTAATTTAAAAAACAAATCAAAGGAACAATATTTCATGACACATAAAATTCTATGAAATTCAAATGGCAATGTCCAATAAGTAAAATTTTATTGTTACATAGTGACACTCCTTCATTCAGTTATTTCAGTGTCTGCTTTCTTGCTACAGAAGCCGAGTCAAGTAGTTGCAACATTGACCATGTGTCCCTTCAAACCAGAAATATATACTATACAGGAGACTATCTGGCCCTTTATGGAAAATGTTTGCTGATCCTGGCTTAATCCAATAAATAACTACGAAGTTGGAATTTTACTTTTTATTTGTCCCTGTTATTAAAAAAAAAAAAAGGAGAGGGGGAAGTATACATACAATAATGAACTATAAATTTAAAATATAGAAAATCCTCTGAGATCTTGCCACTTGTTACAACACAGATGGACCTAGAGGGTATTATGCCAAGTGAAATGAGAAAGACATATACTGTATGATTTCACTCATATGCGAAATCCAAAAAAACAAAGAAAAAAACAAATGAGTAAACAAAAAGCAGAATCAGACTATAAATACAGAAAATAGACTGATGGTTGCTGTGGTGGGGGATGGGGGGGCAGAATGGGCAAAACAGGAGAAGGGAAGTAGAAGATAGAGGCTTCCAGTTATGGAATGAATAAGTCATGAGAATAAAAGGTACAGGATAGGGAATATAGTCAATGATACTGTAATAGCGTTGTGTGGTGACAGATGGGAGCTACACTTGCGATGAGCACAGCATAACATATAGAGAAGTTGAAGCATTATGTTGCACACTTGAAACTAATGTAACATTGTGTGTCAGCTATACTCAAGAAGATATTTTTTAAAGGAAGAAAGAAAATTCCCAAGCGATTTCTTCATAATTCTGCAAAGACATCATTTATAGTTTGCTTTTCTGTGAAATATTAACTCCTAGAAAATAATAAATGAAAAAGTTAAAAGCCTAACTCCTCCTACACCCATCTGATCACCTTCATAAATAGTAAGCTCTTTTCTCTCTTTCTCTCTCTTTCCTCCACAATATGGAAAGATATTTGAGATTTATGTGGAAAGCTTTGGCAGTCTTCTAAAATTTACTTGGATAGGGAAATAAATCAAATATGGGGCTCTCCCCTTTTCTAAGAAGAAGTTATTTGTAACCTAAATATGAGTGAGAGGATCAGACAGAAATAGGCATTTGTATTATACTTATGATTGCTTTGCATGATTTACATTATTATCATTCCAGCATTTTGGTTTTCATTTTTGATCACTTAATTTGATTTTGATTCTTTTGTGTCATTTGTCAGCATTCTGTGCTAGGCTTTATGACTGTTTAAATCTTTTACAACATGACAAAGAGTAAGGGGATATCTGTTTTATAAGGATCCTTCTATCTCCAATAAATTGATGGAGACAGTATGATTTTTTAAAAACAATCTCTCTTAGTAAGGAAGTAAATTAACATATGGGTAAAAGAAAAAAAAAAAAAAAAAAGCTAGCAGCTTATCTGGGGCAGTGGAAAGGCCAGCAGTTAGGAAGCCAGACCAAGACTCCTATTTCTGCATTTATTCATGACCTGACCTGGAGCAAACCACACTACCTCTCTGCTCATCAATCTCTTCCTCTGTGAAATGGGAGGTTGAATTAGCTGGAGTTCCTTCCAGTTCTAAGATCCTGTGCTTCTAACTATTGTGAACATCAATTCATTTATGAGAACATAATAAGCCTATTCATCACTAGAAAATGTCTTTTCCATCTCAGAAGTTAGCCAGAAATTACAAATATATTATTTTTTTTAATTTTTCATTTAAAATTCTGATATATTCGATTCCACGAGGAGTCAGGAGACCTAGATTCTCTTCCCCACTTCCACTGACTGGACACCTGTCCTTGGATAATAGAAGACATTCTGCCAAATGGGTGTGAGGAGCCCACTTCTTTAGATTTCCCTAAGTTCCTAGGAGTTTTATATTAAATCTCAATATGAAATGGGCAAAACAGAGAAAAACAGTATTCTACAAATATGAAATCTGGAGTAGAAAATGTTCATTTCACTTGTAATTATAGAAACACTACTTAATCTTTCACCTATAATTCAGAAAAAAAAAGTGTGTGTGTATGTGTATATATATATATATATATATATATATATATATATATATAAAATACATAAAAATATATATGTATAAAACACACACAAATATATACCAGTGGTGACAATTTCATGGAATAGGCATATTCATATACTGCTTATAAAGTAGGGAAAACACATTTCAAAGCAGTTAGGCAATATGTGCAAAGTAATCCTCAAAGTGCTCGATACCCGTTGACCCAATATTTCTGCTCCTGGAAAGCTATCCTATAACATTATTTATGCTATCAAAAATCTTACTTATTTCCAAATAATAATTTTTTCAGTAATTTTCTCCAAAAATATTAAATTTCCAATAATAAATAGCTAGGCATGATCATTAAAATGATAATCATAAAAAAGTATAATAACTGTACAAAAAGCTCAGTAGTTAATTTTTTAAAAAAAAATTAAAGCATAAAGTTATATATTATATCCTCACATTTCTATTTAAAAAGTAAAAACTGGAGGAGGAGCAAGATGGCAGGGAAATAGGAGACCTAAATTTCCTCTGGTCCCAGGAATTCAGCTAGATAGGTTTCAAACCATTCTGAACACCTACAAACTTAACAGGAGATCGAAGAAAAGAATAGCAGCAACTCTATGAACAGAAAAGCGACCACTTTCTGGAAGGTAGGTTGTGTGCAGAAGTGAATCCGAGGCAATATTCAGGAGGATAGACGGCGGGGGAGGGGGCCTCCATCAGCTGCTACTTACAAGTGATAAAACAGCAGAGCACAAAATGGAAATTTTAGAAATTGGCTCCGCTGAGGGACATCACTCCAGTGGTTAAGCAGGGGGTGGAACCCTCGCTGGGGCAGTGTGGTCTCAGGACCCTCAGGGTCACAGAAAGACGGGGATGCCTGAGTGTGGCAGAGCTCCCAGGTATCAGGGCAGGGAAGCCGGCTGCAGAGACAACGCAGGCTCTCAGCTTGGAGTTGCCCTAAACAGTGATCTGCGGCACAGTTGGGCCACTGCTCCTCCAGCAGGGACCCAACAAGCGGCAGATACGGGGAGACTCCCCTTCCTCCCCACCCCGAGGAGCTGCGTGGGAGCGCACCACAGGAATCTGCTGGGTTTGGAGACTACAAACGGGGTCGTGTGCCAGAGATAGAAAGGCTCAGTCACAGGCCGGTTGAGCTCGGAGTACAGCTGGAGACCGGGGAGACAGGAGTGATTGAATACTTTTCTTTGAGGGTGCACTGAGGAGTGGGGCCCCAAATTCTTGGCTCCTCTGGGACTGAGACTGGGAGGCTAGCATTTTCATTCTCATCCTCCAAAGCTGTACAAAAAGCTTCCATGGAACAAAAGCTACTGAGAGCAAACCGGAGCAGATTACTTAGCCCGGCCCCTGGCAAGGGCGGGACAATTCCGCCTCCAGCAAAGACATTTGAGAACCACTGAACAGGCCCCTCCCTCAGAAAATCAGCAAGAATGGCCAGTCAAGACCAAGTTTACGACCAAGGAGAACTACAGAACTCCAGTACTAGGGGAATACAGTACAGAATTCATGCCTTTTTTCCAATGATGCCTTAGTCTTTCAAAGTTAATTTTTTTAATTTTATTTTTTTCTTTTTCTATTTTTTTAATTTTTCTTTTTCCCTTTTTCAACCAACATCTTATCAATCCCTTTTTTAAAAAATCTTTTTTAATTTTCATTTTTAGAATCATATTCTATCCCTTCATTGTAGTTAACCTTATTTTTTGTATATATATAAGTTTCTCTCTCTTTAAAATTTTGGGATACAGTTTCTTCTAACAGACCAAAATATACCCTAAATCTCTAGTGTATGGCTTTGTTCTAGTCTCCTGCCTGATCACATACTCTCCCTTTTCTTTTTTTTTTTTTTAGTTTTTCTTCTTTTATCAACCAACTTCTTATCTTATAAATTCCTTTTATAAAATCTTTTATACTTTTCATCTTTACAGTCATATTCCATCCCTTCATCGTATTTAGGTTTATTTATATATATGTTTTTCTCTCTTTAAAATTTTGGGAGGCAGTTTCTTCTAACAGACCAAACTATTCCCAAAATCTAGTATATAGATCTGGTCTATTCACCAGCCTAATCATATTCTTTTTTTTTTTTTCCTTTCTTTTCCCCCTGGTTTTGGGTCTCTTCTGATTTGTTTAGTGTATATTTTTCTGGGGTCGTTGTTACCCTGTTAGCATTTTGTGCTCTCATTCATCTATTCTCCTCTGGACAAAATGACAAGACCGAAAAACTCACCTCAACAAAAAGAACAAGAGGCAGTACCAACTGCCAGGGACCTAATCAATACGGACATTAGTAAGATGTTGGAACTAGAGTCCAGAAGGATGATTATAAAAATACTAGATGGGCTTGAAAAAAGCATGGAAGATACTATAGAATCCCTTTCTGGAGAAATAAAAGAATTAAAATCTAACCAAGTCGAAATCAAAAAGGTTATTAATGAGGTGCAATAAAAAAATGGAGGCTCTAACTGCTAGGATAGAGGCAGAGGAGAGAATTAGTGATACAGAAGACCAAATGATGGAGAATAAAGAAGCTGAGAAAAAGAGAGATAAACAACTACTGATCACAAAGGCAATATTTGAGAGATAAGTGATACCATAAGACAAAACAATATTAGAATAATTGGGATCCCAGAAGAAGAAGAAAGACAGGGAGGGGCAGAAGGTATATTGGAGCAAATTATAGCAGAGAACTTCCCTAATTTGGGGAAGGGAACAGGCATCAAAATCCAGGAGGCACAGAGAACCCCTCTCAAAATCAATAAAAATAGGTCAACACCCCAACATCTAATAATAAAACTTACAAGTCTCAGAGACAAAGAGAAAATCCTGAAAGCAGCTCGGGACAAGAGGTCTGTAACCTACAACGGTAGAAACATTAGATTGGGAGCAGACCTATCCACAGAGACCTGGCAGGCCAGAAAGGACTGGCATGATATATTCAGAGCACTACCCGAGAAAAATATGCAGCCAGAAATATTATATCCAGCTAGATTGTCATTGAAAATAGAAGGAGAGATAAAAGGCTTCCAGGACAAACAGAAACTAAAAGAATTTGCAAACACGAAACCAGCCCTACAAGAAATATTGAAAGAGGTCCTCTAAGCAAAGAGAGAGACTAAAAGTAACATAGACCAGAAAGGAACACAGACAGTATACAGTCACAGTCACCTTACAGGCAATACAATGACACTAAATTCATATCTTTCAATAGTTACCCTGAATGTAAATGGGCTAAATTCTGCAATCAAAAGACACAGGCTATCAGATTGGCTAAAAAAATAAGATCCATCGATATGCTGCCTGCAAGAGACTCATTTTAGACCCAAAGACACCTCCAGATTTAAAGTGAGGGGGTGGAAAATCATTTAGCATGCTAGCGGACATCAAAAGAAAGCTGGGGTGGCAATCCTTCTATCAGACAAATTAGATTTTAAACCAAAGACTATAATAAGAGATGAGGAAGGACACTATATCCTACTTAAAGGGTCTATCCAACAAGAAGATCTAACAATTGTAAGCAAAAGACCAAGAAGGAAATAAAGGCTTTAAATGACACACTGCAGCAAAAGACCAACAAGGAAGTAAAGGCTTTAAATGACATACTGGAACAAATGGACTTCACAGATATATTCAGAACATTCCATCCCAAAGCAACAGAATACACATTCTTCTCGAGTGCCCATGGATCATTCTTCAGAACAGATCACATCCTAGGTCACTAATCAGGTCTCAACCAGTACCAAAAGACTGGGATCACTCCCTACATATGTTCAGACCACAATGTTTTGAAACTACAACTCAATCACAAGAGGAAAGTTGGGAAGAACTCAAATATATGGAGGTTAAAGGCCATCCTACTAAGGAATGAATGGGTCAAACAGGAAATTAAAGAAGAATTAAAAAAATTCATGGAAACAAATGAAAATGAAAACACAACTGTTCAAAATCATTGGGATGCAGCAAAGGCAGTCCTAAGAGGAAAGTATATAGCAATACAATCCTTTCTCAAGAAACAAGAAAGGTCTCAAGTACACAACCTAACCCTACACCTAAAGGAGCTGCAGAAATAACAGCAAATAAAGCCTAAACCCAGCAGAAGATAAATAATAAAGATCAGAGCAGAAATCAATGAAATAAAAACCAAAAGAACAGTAGAACAGATTAACAAAACTAGGAGGTGGTTCTTTGAAAGAATTAATAAGATTGATAAACCCCTGGCCAGACTTATCAAAAAGAAAAAGAAAGGACCCAAATAAATAAAGTCATGAATGAAAGAGGAGAGATCACAACCAACACCAAAGAAATACAAACAATTATAAGAACATGTTATGAGCAACTCTATGCCAGCAAATTAGACAATCTGGAAGAAATGGATGCATTCCTAGAGATGTATCAACTACCAAAACTGAACCCGGAAGAAATAGAAAACCTGTACAGACCCATAACCAGTAAGGAAATGGAAGCAGTAATAAAAATCTCCCAAGAAACAAAAGCCCAGGGCCAGATGGCTTCGCAGGGGATTTCTACCAAACATTTAAAGAAGAATTAATACCTATTTTTCTGAAACTGTTCCAAAAAATAGAAATGGAAGGAACACTTCCAAACTCATTTTATGAGGCCAGCATTACCTTGATCCCAAAACCAGACAAAGACACGGTCAAAAAGGAGAACTACAGACCAATATCCCTGATGAACATAGATGCCAAAATTCTCACCAAAATACAAGCCCATAGGATCCAACAGTACATTAAAAGGATTATTCACCCGACCAAGTGGGATTTATTCCTGGGCTGCAAGGTCACTTCAGCATCTGCAAATCAATGTGATACACTACATTAATAAAAGAAAGAACAAGAACCATATGATCCTCTCAATAGATGCAGAAAAACATTTGACAAAGTACAGCATCCTTTCTTGATTAAAACTCCTCAGAGTGTAGGGATAGAGGGTACATACATACCTCAATATCATAAAAGCCATCTATGAAAAAAACCACAGCGACTATCATTCTCAATGGGGAAAAACTGAGAGCTTTTCCCCTAAGGTCAGGAAAATGGCAGGGATATCCACTATCACCACTGCTATTCAACATAGTACTAGAAGTCCTAGCCTTAGCAATCAGACAACAAAAAAAAAAATAAGGGGCATCCGAATCAGAAAAGAAGAAGTCAAACTCTCACTCTTTGCAGATGATATGATCCTTTATATGGAAAACCCAAAAGACTCCACCCCAAAATTGCTAGAACTCATACAGGAATCCAGTAAAGTAGCAAGATGCAAAATCAATGCACAGAATTCAGTGGCATTTCCAAAAGCAAGGGAAACAAGGGCAAAAATGAACTATTGGGACTTCATCAAGATAAAAAGCTTTTGCACAGCAAAAGAAACAGTCAACAAAACCAAAAGACAACCGACAGAATGGGAGAAGATATTTGCAAATGACATATCAGATAAAGGGCTAGTATCCTAAATCTATAAAGAACTTATCAAACTCAACACCCAAAGAACAAATGATCCAATCAAGAAATGGGCAGAAGACATGAACAGACATTTTTCCCAAGAAGACATCCAAATGGCTTGAAGAAGTGCTCAACATCACTTGGCATCGGGGAAATCCAAATCAAAACCTCAGTGAGATACCACCTCACACGAGTCAGAATGGATAAAATTAACAAGTCAGGAAATGACAGATGTTGGCAAGGATGCGGAGAAAGGGGAATCCTCCTACACTGTTGGTGGGAATGCAAGCTGGTGCAGCCACTCTGGAAAACAGTATGGAGGTTCCTCAAAAAGTTGAAAATAGAGCTACCCTACACCCAGCAATTATACTACTGGGTATTTACCCCAAAGATACAAATGTAGTGATCCAAAGGGACATGTGCACCCCAATGCTTATACCAGCAATGTCCATAATAGCCAAACTATGGAAAAAGCCTAGATGTCCATCAAGAGTTGAATGCATAAAGAAGATGTGGTGTGTATATATATAAATGGAATATTATGCAGCCATCAAAAAAATGAAATCTTGCCATTTGCAACGATGTGTTTGGAACTAGAGAGTATTATGCTAAGCGAAATAAGTCACTCAAAGAAACACAAGTGTCATATGATCTCACTTATATGAGGAATTTGAGATACAAGACAGGATTATAGGGGAATGAAGGAAAAAATGAAACAAGATGGAACCAGAGAGGGAGACAAATCATAAGAGACACTTAATCTCAGGAAACAAAATGAGGGTTGCTGGAGTGGTGGGGGTAGAAGGGATGGGGTGGCTGGGTGATGGACATTGGGGAAGGTATGTGCTATGGTGAGCTCTGTGAATTGTGTAAGACTGATGAATCATAGACCTGTACCTCTGAAACAAATAATCTATTATATGTTTAAAAAAAAAAGATAGTAGGAAGGGAAAAATGAAGGGGGGGAAATCGGAGGGGGAGATGAGCCCTGAGAGACTATGGACTCTGCAAAACAAACTGAGGGTTTTAGAGGGGAGGGCGGTGGGGGGATGGGTTAGCCTGGTGATGGGTATTAAGGAGGGTTCGTATTGCATGGAGCACTGAGTGTTATATGCAAACAATGAATCATGGAACACTACATCAAAAACTAATGATGTAATGTATGGTAACTAACATAATAAAATAAAATTTAAAAAAAATCTTTAAAAAAAAAGTAAAAACTGAATGCATAAGAGTACTTAAAGCTGAATTTACCAGAAAGTTGTTTTTTTTTTTTTAAAAAAGACTGTATTTAGGGGAATTAGGCGTATTTATTTTTCAAAAATTTTAAATGTTTTGTAATTTTTGCTGTGTTCCTCTGCTTAAAAAATAACACATAATCATTATTTTTAAGAACACAGCAACATACAATACAGAATTTAAGACTGTAATATCACCTAATGATAACCACTATAAACTAATATTTATAGTCTACTATAGCTTTTAAAATTTTAATTGTTGTTGTTTTAATATTGCCAAGCAAATAATGCACACTTCAAAAATATTTTTACTGAATTAATGTATTCTTTTTATTTAAAAAAATATTTCTGGAATTTCTATGTAACTGGTGAAACTAAGCTTGATAATTTCTATTTTTAAAATACTTTATCAATATTACTATGTTATTTCAAAATAATTAGCTATAAATATTCTTATTGAAGCAGATATAGTATTGTACAACAGCTTCAAGAATCAGAAATTCCTGCTCTTATACTTCTCACTTCCTGCCTGACTGTGTCAATCAACTACTGAATAACTCATTTCACCAAAGTTCACAAATAAGGTAATAGAAGGATACATTACTTTACACAATAGATTTATTCTTGTTGGTTTGGATAATCTAAATGCTGTTTTAAGTGCATAATGGAGGCTTGGATTTAAAGAAACTCTAAACTCCATCCTTTTGTAACTAAAGAACCTTTTGTGATGTGAGTAATCATACACTAAAGTATCTGTTTTATAAACTTCCCTTGTACATTGGACTTGTTTGAAGGAAGTTAATATCTGGTGTTTTCTAAGAAATGGGGAAAATTATTACAAATATTTAGAAGGTGCTTAGTCCACCATTAGACTGATGTAACCTCTAGGGAAAAGATATTAAAGTAAAAAAAACAAACAATGAATTTTAAAGTTTGAATGGATCCTGATTTAAAACAAATATTATCCGAACCATGCTAATCATTTTACCCTATGATGCAGTGCCAGTATTCCTAATTTAATAAATGAGTTGTGGCTGTTTAAAGTGCTGTGAATTATATAAAACTGATGAATCACAGACTTGTACCTCTGAAACAAATAATATATTATATGGTAATAAAAAAAATAAATGATATTGAAAGCAAAATAAGAACTAAAAGATGAAAAAATAAAATAAAATCCAGAATGCCATTATCCAGAAGAAATTATATTCTTTTAGGTTTCTAGGTCTTCTCAGTAAATGTTATTGAGCCTATCCATATGGAGCTCATTTAGTACAAACTTCCACTAGCTGGATAAAATAGTTATGATAATGATTCTACGGTATGTTGCTTACTATTACAATTTAGGACCCGAGAGGATATTAATAAATCCCCTCTGGGTCACTACCCTGGTAACAAGGCTGGAATTCTCTAGCCAAGGTCAAGTTTTCTACAACAGATGTCTAGGAGTCAGTATCTACGGGTTATATCTATATTCTTCTCCCTGGTCTTAGAAGCAGCTTTTAAAGTTCCTGGAAAATATTTCAGTGAAATTCGACTCATAATAAGTTAGATATTCTTCA